>NC_090309.1:89722768-92191102 GCF_039906515.1 Pseudorca crassidens | reverse complement strand
CTAACCCTAACCCTAACCCTAACCCTAACCCTAACCCTAACCCTAACCCTAACCCTAACCCTAACCCTAACCCTAACCCTAACCCTAACCCTAACCCTAACCCTAACCCTAACCCTAACCCTAACCCTAACCCTAACCCTAACCCTAACCCTAACCCTAACCCTAACCCTAACCCTAACCCTAACCCTAACCCTAACCCTAACCCTAACCCTAACCCTAACCCTAACCCTAACCCTAACCCTAACCCTAACCCTAACCCTAACCCTAACCCTAACCCTAACCCTAACCCTAACCCTAACCCTAACCCTAACCCTAACCCTAACCCTAACCCTAACCCTAACCCTAACCCTAACCCTAACCCTAACCCTAACCCTAACCCTAACCCTAACCCTAACCCTAACCCTAACCCTAACCCTAACCCTAACCCTAACCCTAACCCTAACCCTAACCCTAACCCTAACCCTAACCCTAACCCTAACCCTAACCCTAACCCTAACCCTAACCCTAACCCTAACCCTAACCCTAACCCTAACCCTAACCCTAACCCTAACCCTAACCCTAACCCTAACCCTAACCCTAACCCTAACCCTAACCCTAACCCTAACCCTAACCCTAACCCTAACCCTAACCCTAACCCTAACCCTAACCCTAACCCTAACCCTAACCCTAACCCTAACCCTAACCCTAACCCTAACCCTAACCCTAACCCTAACCCTAACCCTAACCCTAACCCTAACCCTAACCCTAACCCTAACCCTAACCCTAACCCTAACCCTAACCCTAACCCTAACCCTAACCCTAACCCTAACCCTAACCCTAACCCTAACCCTAACCCTAACCCTAACCCTAACCCTAACCCTAACCCTAACCCTAACCCTAACCCTAACCCTAACCCTAACCCTAACCCTAACCCTAACCCTAACCCTAACCCTAACCCTAACCCTAACCCTAACCCTAACCCTAACCCTAACCCTAACCCTAACCCTAACCCTAACCCTAACCCTAACCCTAACCCTAACCCTAACCCTAACCCTAACCCTAACCCTAACCCTAACCCTAACCCTAACCCTAACCCTAACCCTAACCCTAACCCTAACCCTAACCCTAACCCTAACCCTAACCCTAACCCTAACCCTAACCCTAACCCTAACCCTAACCCTAACCCTAACCCTAACCCTAACCCTAACCCTAACCCTAACCCTAACCCTAACCCTAACCCTAACCCTAACCCTAACCCTAACCCTAACCCTAACCCTAACCCTAACCCTAACCCTAACCCTAACCCTAACCCTAACCCTAACCCTAACCCTAACCCTAACCCTAACCCTAACCCTAACCCTAACCCTAACCCTAACCCTAACCCTAACCCTAACCCTAACCCTAACCCTAACCCTAACCCTAACCCTAACCCTAACCCTAACCCTAACCCTAACCCTAACCCTAACCCTAACCCTAACCCTAACCCTAACCCTAACCCTAACCCTAACCCTAACCCTAACCCTAACCCTAACCCTAACCCTAACCCTAACCCTAACCCTAACCCTAACCCTAACCCTAACCCTAACCCTAACCCTAACCCTAACCCTAACCCTAACCCTAACCCTAACCCTAACCCTAACCCTAACCCTAACCCTAACCCTAACCCTAACCCTAACCCTAACCCTAACCCTAACCCTAACCCTAACCCTAACCCTAACCCTAACCCTAACCCTAACCCTAACCCTAACCCTAACCCTAACCCTAACCCTAACCCTAACCCTAACCCTAACCCTAACCCTAACCCTAACCCTAACCCTAACCCTAACCCTAACCCTAACCCTAACCCTAACCCTAACCCTAACCCTAACCCTAACCCTAACCCTAACCCTAACCCTAACCCTAACCCTAACCCTAACCCTAACCCTAACCCTAACCCTAACCCTAACCCTAACCCTAACCCTAACCCTAACCCTAACCCTAACCCTAACCCTAACCCTAACCCTAACCCTAACCCTAACCCTAACCCTAACCCTAACCCTAACCCTAACCCTAACCCTAACCCTAACCCTAACCCTAACCCTAACCCTAACCCTAACCCTAACCCTAACCCTAACCCTAACCCTAACCCTAACCCTAACCCTAACCCTAACCCTAACCCTAACCCTAACCCTAACCCTAACCCTAACCCTAACCCTAACCCTAACCCTAACCCTAACCCTAACCCTAACCCTAACCCTAACCCTAACCCTAACCCTAACCCTAACCCTAACCCTAACCCTAACCCTAACCCTAACCCTAACCCTAACCCTAACCCTAACCCTAACCCTAACCCTAACCCTAACCCTAACCCTAACCCTAACCCTAACCCTAACCCTAACCCTAACCCTAACCCTAACCCTAACCCTAACCCTAACCCTAACCCTAACCCTAACCCTAACCCTAACCCTAACCCTAACCCTAACCCTAACCCTAACCCTAACCCTAACCCTAACCCTAACCCTAACCCTAACCCTAACCCTAACCCTAACCCTAACCCTAACCCTAACCCTAACCCTAACCCTAACCCTAACCCTAACCCTAACCCTAACCCTAACCCTAACCCTAACCCTAACCCTAACCCTAACCCTAACCCTAACCCTAACCCTAACCCTAACCCTAACCCTAACCCTAACCCTAACCCTAACCCTAACCCTAACCCTAACCCTAACCCTAACCCTAACCCTAACCCTAACCCTAACCCTAACCCTAACCCTAACCCTAACCCTAACCCTAACCCTAACCCTAACCCTAACCCTAACCCTAACCCTAACCCTAACCCTAACCCTAACCCTAACCCTAACCCTAACCCTAACCCTAACCCTAACCCTAACCCTAACCCTAACCCTAACCCTAACCCTAACCCTAACCCTAACCCTAACCCTAACCCTAACCCTAACCCTAACCCTAACCCTAACCCTAACCCTAACCCTAACCCTAACCCTAACCCTAACCCTAACCCTAACCCTAACCCTAACCCTAACCCTAACCCTAACCCTAACCCTAACCCTAACCCTAACCCTAACCCTAACCCTAACCCTAACCCTAACCCTAACCCTAACCCTAACCCTAACCCTAACCCTAACCCTAACCCTAACCCTAACCCTAACCCTAACCCTAACCCTAACCCTAACCCTAACCCTAACCCTAACCCTAACCCTAACCCTAACCCTAACCCTAACCCTAACCCTAACCCTAACCCTAACCCTAACCCTAACCCTAACCCTAACCCTAACCCTAACCCTAACCCTAACCCTAACCCTAACCCTAACCCTAACCCTAACCCTAACCCTAACCCTAACCCTAACCCTAACCCTAACCCTAACCCTAACCCTAACCCTAACCCTAACCCTAACCCTAACCCTAACCCTAACCCTAACCCTAACCCTAACCCTAACCCTAACCCTAACCCTAACCCTAACCCTAACCCTAACCCTAACCCTAACCCTAACCCTAACCCTAACCCTAACCCTAACCCTAACCCTAACCCTAACCCTAACCCTAACCCTAACCCTAACCCTAACCCTAACCCTAACCCTAACCCTAACCCTAACCCTAACCCTAACCCTAACCCTAACCCTAACCCTAACCCTAACCCTAACCCTAACCCTAACCCTAACCCTAACCCTAACCCTAACCCTAACCCTAACCCTAACCCTAACCCTAACCCTAACCCTAACCCTAACCCTAACCCTAACCCTAACCCTAACCCTAACCCTAACCCTAACCCTAACCCTAACCCTAACCCTAACCCTAACCCTAACCCTAACCCTAACCCTAACCCTAACCCTAACCCTAACCCTAACCCTAACCCTAACCCTAACCCTAACCCTAACCCTAACCCTAACCCTAACCCTAACCCTAACCCTAACCCTAACCCTAACCCTAACCCTAACCCTAACCCTAACCCTAACCCTAACCCTAACCCTAACCCTAACCCTAACCCTAACCCTAACCCTAACCCTAACCCTAACCCTAACCCTAACCCTAACCCTAACCCTAACCCTAACCCTAACCCTAACCCTAACCCTAACCCTAACCCTAACCCTAACCCTAACCCTAACCCTAACCCTAACCCTAACCCTAACCCTAACCCTAACCCTAACCCTAACCCTAACCCTAACCCTAACCCTAACCCTAACCCTAACCCTAACCCTAACCCTAACCCTAACCCTAACCCTAACCCTAACCCTAACCCTAACCCTAACCCTAACCCTAACCCTAACCCTAACCCTAACCCTAACCCTAACCCTAACCCTAACCCTAACCCTAACCCTAACCCTAACCCTAACCCTAACCCTAACCCTAACCCTAACCCTAACCCTAACCCTAACCCTAACCCTAACCCTAACCCTAACCCTAACCCTAACCCTAACCCTAACCCTAACCCTAACCCTAACCCTAACCCTAACCCTAACCCTAACCCTAACCCTAACCCTAACCCTAACCCTAACCCTAACCCTAACCCTAACCCTAACCCTAACCCTAACCCTAACCCTAACCCTAACCCTAACCCTAACCCTAACCCTAACCCTAACCCTAACCCTAACCCTAACCCTAACCCTAACCCTAACCCTAACCCTAACCCTAACCCTAACCCTAACCCTAACCCTAACCCTAACCCTAACCCTAACCCTAACCCTAACCCTAACCCTAACCCTAACCCTAACCCTAACCCTAACCCTAACCCTAACCCTAACCCTAACCCTAACCCTAACCCTAACCCTAACCCTAACCCTAACCCTAACCCTAACCCTAACCCTAACCCTAACCCTAACCCTAACCCTAACCCTAACCCTAACCCTAACCCTAACCCTAACCCTAACCCTAACCCTAACCCTAACCCTAACCCTAACCCTAACCCTAACCCTAACCCTAACCCTAACCCTAACCCTAACCCTAACCCTAACCCTAACCCTAACCCTAACCCTAACCCTAACCCTAACCCTAACCCTAACCCTAACCCTAACCCTAACCCTAACCCTAACCCTAACCCTAACCCTAACCCTAACCCTAACCCTAACCCTAACCCTAACCCTAACCCTAACCCTAACCCTAACCCTAACCCTAACCCTAACCCTAACCCTAACCCTAACCCTAACCCTAACCCTAACCCTAACCCTAACCCTAACCCTAACCCTAACCCTAACCCTAACCCTAACCCTAACCCTAACCCTAACCCTAACCCTAACCCTAACCCTAACCCTAACCCTAACCCTAACCCTAACCCTAACCCTAACCCTAACCCTAACCCTAACCCTAACCCTAACCCTAACCCTAACCCTAACCCTAACCCTAACCCTAACCCTAACCCTAACCCTAACCCTAACCCTAACCCTAACCCTAACCCTAACCCTAACCCTAACCCTAACCCTAACCCTAACCCTAACCCTAACCCTAACCCTAACCCTAACCCTAACCCTAACCCTAACCCTAACCCTAACCCTAACCCTAACCCTAACCCTAACCCTAACCCTAACCCTAACCCTAACCCTAACCCTAACCCTAACCCTAACCCTAACCCTAACCCTAACCCTAACCCTAACCCTAACCCTAACCCTAACCCTAACCCTAACCCTAACCCTAACCCTAACCCTAACCCTAACCCTAACCCTAACCCTAACCCTAACCCTAACCCTAACCCTAACCCTAACCCTAACCCTAACCCTAACCCTAACCCTAACCCTAACCCTAACCCTAACCCTAACCCTAACCCTAACCCTAACCCTAACCCTAACCCTAACCCTAACCCTAACCCTAACCCTAACCCTAACCCTAACCCTAACCCTAACCCTAACCCTAACCCTAACCCTAACCCTAACCCTAACCCTAACCCTAACCCTAACCCTAACCCTAACCCTAACCCTAACCCTAACCCTAACCCTAACCCTAACCCTAACCCTAACCCTAACCCTAACCCTAACCCTAACCCTAACCCTAACCCTAACCCTAACCCTAACCCTAACCCTAACCCTAACCCTAACCCTAACCCTAACCCTAACCCTAACCCTAACCCTAACCCTAACCCTAACCCTAACCCTAACCCTAACCCTAACCCTAACCCTAACCCTAACCCTAACCCTAACCCTAACCCTAACCCTAACCCTAACCCTAACCCTAACCCTAACCCTAACCCTAACCCTAACCCTAACCCTAACCCTAACCCTAACCCTAACCCTAACCCTAACCCTAACCCTAACCCTAACCCTAACCCTAACCCTAACCCTAACCCTAACCCTAACCCTAACCCTAACCCTAACCCTAACCCTAACCCTAACCCTAACCCTAACCCTAACCCTAACCCTAACCCTAACCCTAACCCTAACCCTAACCCTAACCCTAACCCTAACCCTAACCCTAACCCTAACCCTAACCCTAACCCTAACCCTAACCCTAACCCTAACCCTAACCCTAACCCTAACCCTAACCCTAACCCTAACCCTAACCCTAACCCTAACCCTAACCCTAACCCTAACCCTAACCCTAACCCTAACCCTAACCCTAACCCTAACCCTAACCCTAACCCTAACCCTAACCCTAACCCTAACCCTAACCCTAACCCTAACCCTAACCCTAACCCTAACCCTAACCCTAACCCTAACCCTAACCCTAACCCTAACCCTAACCCTAACCCTAACCCTAACCCTAACCCTAACCCTAACCCTAACCCTAACCCTAACCCTAACCCTAACCCTAACCCTAACCCTAACCCTAACCCTAACCCTAACCCTAACCCTAACCCTAACCCTAACCCTAACCCTAACCCTAACCCTAACCCTAACCCTAACCCTAACCCTAACCCTAACCCTAACCCTAACCCTAACCCTAACCCTAACCCTAACCCTAACCCTAACCCTAACCCTAACCCTAACCCTAACCCTAACCCTAACCCTAACCCTAACCCTAACCCTAACCCTAACCCTAACCCTAACCCTAACCCTAACCCTAACCCTAACCCTAACCCTAACCCTAACCCTAACCCTAACCCTAACCCTAACCCTAACCCTAACCCTAACCCTAACCCTAACCCTAACCCTAACCCTAACCCTAACCCTAACCCTAACCCTAACCCTAACCCTAACCCTAACCCTAACCCTAACCCTAACCCTAACCCTAACCCTAACCCTAACCCTAACCCTAACCCTAACCCTAACCCTAACCCTAACCCTAACCCTAACCCTAACCCTAACCCTAACCCTAACCCTAACCCTAACCCTAACCCTAACCCTAACCCTAACCCTAACCCTAACCCTAACCCTAACCCTAACCCTAACCCTAACCCTAACCCTAACCCTAACCCTAACCCTAACCCTAACCCTAACCCTAACCCTAACCCTAACCCTAACCCTAACCCTAACCCTAACCCTAACCCTAACCCTAACCCTAACCCTAACCCTAACCCTAACCCTAACCCTAAACCGTCCCCATCCCCTAACCCTAACCCTAGCCCGAACCCTAACCCTAACCCTTCCCCGAAGCCTGACCCTCACCCGTCCCCTAATCCTAACCCGTACGCTGACACTAACCCACGCCCTCACACGTACGCTCCCCCTAAAGCGTTGTCGTCCCCTCACCTGGACCCTAAACCGTCCCCGTCCCCTAACCCTAACCCTAGCCCGAACCCTAACCCTAACCCTTCCCCGAAGCCTGACCCTCACCCGTCCCCTAATCCTAACCCGTACGCTGACACTAAGCCGCGCCCTCACACGAACGCTCCCCCTAAAGCGTTGTCGTACCCTCACCTGGACCCTAAACCGTCCCCGTCCCCTAACCCTAACCCTAGCCCGAACCTTAACCCTAACCCTTCCCCGAAGCCTGACCCTCACCCGTCCCCTAATCCTAACCCGTACGCTGACACTAACCCGCGCCCTCACACGTACGCTCCCCCTAAAGCGTTGTCGTCCCCTCACCTGGACCCTAAACCGTCCCCGTCCCCTAACCCTAACCCTAGCCCGAACCCTAACCCTAACCCTTCCCCGAAGCCTGACCCTCACCCGTCCCATAATCCTAACCCGTACGCTGACACTAACCCGCGCCCTCACACGTACGCTCCCCCTAAAGCGTTCTCGTACCCTCACCTGGACCCTAAACCGTCCCCGTCCCCTAACCCTAACCCTAGCCCGAACCCTAACCCTAACCCTTCCCCGAAGCCTGACCCTCACCCGACACTAATCCTAACCCGTACGCTGACACTAACCCGCGCCCTCACACGTACGCTCCCCCTAAATCGTTGTCGTACCCTCACCTGGACCCTAAACCGTCCCCGTCCCCTAACCCTAACCCTAGCCCGAACCCTAACCCTAACCCTTCCCCGAAGCCTGACCCTCACCCGTCCCCTAATCCTAACCCGTACGCTGACACTAACCCGCGCCCTCACACGTACGCTCCCCCTAAAGCGTTGTCGTACCCTCACCTGGACCCTAAACCATCCCCGTCACCTAACCCTAACCCTAGCCCGAACCCTAACCCTAACACTTCCCCGAAGCCTGACCCTCACCCGTCCCCTAATCCTAACCCGTACGCTGACACCAACCCGCGCCCTCACACGTACGCTCCCCCTAAAGCGTGGTCGTACCCTCACCTGGACCCTAAACCGTCCCCGTCCCCTAACCCTAACCCTAGCCCGAACCCTAACCCTAACCCTTCCCCGAAGCCTGACCCTCACCCGTCCCCTAATCCTAACCCGTTCGCTGACACTAAGCCGCGCCCTCACACGAACGCTCCCCCTAAAGCGTTGTCGTACCCTCACCTGGACCCTAAACCGTCCCCGTCCCCTAACCCTAAACCTAGCCCGAACCTTAACCCTAACCCTTCCCCGAAGCCTGACCCTCACACGTCCCCTAATCCTAACCCGTACGCTGACACTAACCCGCGCCCTAACACGTACGCTCCCCCTAAAGCATTGTCGTACCCTCACCTGGACCCTAAACCGTCCCCGTCCCCTAACCCTAACCCTAGCCCGAACCCTAACCCTAACCCTTCCCCGAAGCCGGACCCTCACCCGTCCCCTAATCCTAACCCGTACGCTGACACTAACCCGCGCCCTCACAGGTACGCTCCCCCTAAAGCGTTGTCGTACCCTCACCTGGACCCTAAACCGTCCCCGTCCCCAAACCCTAACCCTAGCCCGAACCCTAACCCTAACCCTTCCCCGAAGCATGACCCTCACCCGTCCCCTAATCCTAACACGTACGCTGACACTAAGCCGCGCCCTCACACGAACGCTCCCCCTAAAGCGTTGTCGTACCCTCACCTGGACCCTAAACCGTCCCCGTTCCCTAACCCTAACCCTAGCCCGAACCCTAACCCTAACCCTTCCCCGAAGCCTGACCCTCACCCGTCCCCTAATCCTAACCCGTACGCTGACACCAACCCGCGCCCTCACACGTACGCTCCCCCTAAAGCGTTGTCGTACCCTCACCTGGACCCTAAACCGTCCCCGTCCCCTAACCCTAACCCTAGCCCGAACCCTAACCCTAACCCTTCCCCGAAGCCTGACCCTCACCCGTCCCCTAATCCTAACCCGTACGCTAACACTAACCCGTGCCCTCACACGTACGCTCCCCCTAAAGCGTTGTCGTACCCTCACCTGGACCCTAAACCGTCCCCGTCCCCTAACCCTAACCCTAGCCCGAACCCTAACCCTAACACTTCCCCGAAGCCTGACCCTCACCCGTCCCCTAATCCTAACCCGTACGCTGACACTAACCCGCGCCCTCACACGTACGCTCCCCCTAAAGCGTTGTCGTACCCTCACCTGGACCCTAAACCGTCCCCGTCCCCTAACCCTAACCCTAGCCCGAACCCTAACCCTAACACTTCCCCGAAGCCTGACCCCCACCCATCCCCTAATCCTAACCCGTACGCTGACACTAACCCGCGCCCTCACACGTACGCTCCCCCTAAAGCGTTGTCGTAGCCTCACCTGGACCCTAAACCGTCCCCGTCCCCTAACCCTAACCCTAGCCCGAACCCACCCCTAACCCTTCCCCGAAGCCTGACCCTCACCCGTCCCCTAATCCTAACCCGTACGCTGACACTAACCCGCGCCCTCACACGTACGCGCCGCCTAAAGCGTTGTCGTACCCTCACCTGGACCCTAAACCGTCCCCGTCCCCTAACCCTAACCCTAGCCCGAACCCTAACCCTAACCCTTCCCCGAAGCCTGACCCTCACCCGTCCCCTAATCCTAACCCGTACGGTGACACTAAGCCGCGCCCTCACACGAACGCTCCCCCTAAAGCGTTGTCGTACCCTCACCTGGACCCTAAACCGTCCCCGTCCCCTAACCCTAACCCTAGCCCGAACCTTAACCCTAACCCTTCCCCGAAGCCTGACCCTCACCCGTCCCCTAATCCTAACCCGTACGCTGACTCTAACCCGCGCCCACACACGTACGCTCCCCCTAAAGCGTTGTCGTACCCTCACCTGGACCCTAAACCGTCCCCGTCCCCTAACGCTAACCCTAGCCCGAACCCTAACCCTAACCCTTCCCCGAAGCCGGACCCTCACCCGTCCCCTAATCCTAACCCGTACGCTGACACTAACCCGCGCCCTCACACGTACGCTCCCCCTAAAGCGTGGTCGTACCCTCACCTGGACCCTAAACCGTCCCCGTCCCCTAACCCTAACCCTAGCCCGAACCCTATCCCTAACCATTCCCCGAAGCCTGACCCTCACCCGTCCCCTAATCCTAACCCGTACGCTGACACTAACCCGCGCCCTCACACGTACGCTCCCCCTAAAGCGTTGTCGTACCCTCACCTGGACCCTAAACCGTCCCCGTCCCCTAACCCTAACCCTAGCCCGAACCCTAACCCTAACCCTTCCCCGAAGCATGACCCTCACCCGTCCCCTAATCCTAACCCGTACGCTGACAGTAAGCCGCGCCCTCACACGAACGCTCCCCCTAAAGCGTTGTCGTACCCTCACCTGGACCCTAAACCGTCCCCGTCCCCTAACCCTAACCCTAGCCCGAACCTTAACCCTAACCCTTCCCCGAAGCCTGACCCTCACCCGTCCCCTAATCCTAACCCGTACGCTGACACTAACCCGCGCCCTCACACGTACGCTCCCCCTAAAGCGTTGTCGTACCCTCACCTGGACCCTAAACCGTCCCCGTCCCCTAACCCTAACCCTAGCCCGAACCCTAACCCTAACCCTTCCCCGAAGCCGGACCCTCACCCGTCCCCTAATCCTAACCCGTACGCTGACACTAACCCGCGTCCTCACAGGTACGCTCCCCCTAAAGCGTTGTCGTACCCTCACCTGGACCCTAAACCGTCCCCTAACCCTAACCCTAACCCTAGCCCGAACCCTAACCCTAACCCTTCCCCGAAGCCTGACCCTCACCCGTCCCCTAATCCTAACCCGTACGCTGACACTAACCCGCACCCTCACACGTACGCTCCCCCTAAAGCGTTGTCGTACCCTCACCTGGACCCTAAACCGTCCCCGTCCCCTAACCCTAACCCTAGCCCGAACCCTAACCCTAACCCTTCCCCGAAGCCTGACCCTCACCCGTCCCCTAATCCTAACCCGTACGCTGACACTAACCCGCGCCCTCACACGTACGCTCCCCCTAAAGCGTTGTCGTACCCTCACCTGGACCCTAAACCGTCCCCGTCCCCTAACCCTAACCCTAGCCCGAACCCTAACCCTAACCCTTCCCCGAAGCCTGACCCTCACCCGTCCCCTAATCCTAACCCGTACGCTGACACTAACCCGCGCCCTCACACGTACGCTCCCCCTAAAGCGTTGTCGTCCCCTCACCTGGACCCTAAACCGTCCCCGTCCCCTAACCCTAACCCTAGCCCGAACCCTAACCCTAACCCTTCCCCGAAGCATGACCCTCACCCGTCCCCTAATCCTAACCCGTACGCTGACACTAACCCGCGCCCTCACACGTACGCTCCCCCTAAAGCGTTGTCGTACCCTCACCTGGACCCTAAATCGTCCCCGTCCCCTAACCCTAACCATAGCCCGAACCCTAACCCTAACACTTCCCCGAAGCCTGACCCTCACCCGTCCCCTAATCCTAACCCGTACGCTGACACTAACCCGCGCCCTCACACGTACGCTCCCCCTAAAGCGTTGTCGTACCCTCACCTGGACCCTAAACCGTCCCCGTCCCCTAACCCTAACCCTAGCCCGAACCCTAACCCTAACACTTCCCCGAAGCCTGACCCTCACCCGTCCCCTAATCCTAAGCCGTACGCTGACACTAACCCGCGCCCTCACACGTACGCTCCCCCTAAAGCGTTGTCGTACCCTCAGCTGGACCCTAAACCGTCCCCGTCCCCTAACCCTAACCCTAGCCCGAACCCTAACCCTAACCCTTCCCCGAAGCCTGACCCTCACCCGTCCCCTAATCCTAACCCGTACGCTGACACTAACCCGCGCCCTCACACGTACACTCCCCCTAAAGCGTTGTCGTACCCTCACCTGGACCCTAAACCGTCCCCGTCCCCTAACCCTAACCCTAGCCCGAACCCTAACCCTAACCCTTCCCCGAAGCCGGACCCTCACCCGTCCCCTAATCCTAACCCGTACGCTGACACTAACCCGCGCCCTCACACGTACGCTCCCCCTAAAGCGTGGTCGTACCCTCACCTGGACCCTAAACCGTCCCAGTCCCCTAACCCTAACCCTAGCCCGAACCCACCCCTAACACTTCCCCGAAGCCTGACCTTCACACGTCCCATAATCCTAACCCGTACGCTGACACTAACCCGCGCCCTCACACGTACGCTCCCCCTAAAGCGTTGTCGTACCCTCACCTGGACCCTAAACCGTCCCCGTCCCCTAACCCTAACCCTAGCCCGAACCCTAACCCTAACCCTTCCCCGAAGCCTGACCCTCACCTGTCCCCTAATTCTAAGCCGTATGCTGACACTAACCCGCGCCCTCACACGTACGCTCCCCCTAAAGCGTTGTCGTACCCTCAGCTGGACCCTAAACCGTCCCCGTCCCCTAACCCTAACCCTAGCCCGAACCCTAACCCTAACCCTTCCCCGAAGCCTGAACCTCACCCGTCCCCTAATCCTAACCCGTACGCTGACACCAACCCGCGCTCTCACACGTACGCTCCCCCTAAAGCGTTGTCGTACCCTCACCTGGACCCTAAACCGTCCCCGTCCCCTAACCCTAACCCTAGCCCGAACCCTACCCCTAACACTTCCCCGAAGCCTGACCCTCACCCGTCCCCTAATCCTAACCCGTACGCTGACACTAACCCGCGCCCTCACACGTACGCTCCCCCTAAAGCGTTGTCGTCCCCTCACCTGGACCCTAAACCGTCCCCGTCCCCTAACCATAACCCTAGCCCGAACCCTAACCCTAACCCTTCCCCGAAGCCTGACCCTCATCCGTCCCCTAATCCTAAGCCGTATGCTGACACTAACCCGCGCCCTCACACGTACGCTCCCCCTAAAGCGTTGTCGTACCCTCAGCTGGACCCTAAACCGTCCCCGTCCCCTAACCCTAACCCTAGCCCGAACCCTAACCCTAACCCTTCCCCGAAGCCTGACCCTCACCCGTCCCCTAATCCTAACCCGTACGCTGACACTAACCCGCGCCCTCACACGTACGCTCCCCCTAAAGCGTTGTCGTACCCTCACCTGGACCCTAAACCGTCCCCGTCCCCTAACCCTAACCCTAGCCCGAACCCTAATCCTAACACTTCCCCGAAGCCGGACCCTCACCCGTCCCCTAATCCTAACCCGTACGCTGACACTAACGCGCGCCCTCACACGTACGCTCCCCCTAAAGCGTGGTCGTACCCTCACCTGGACCCTAAACCGTCCCCGTCCCCTAACCCTAACCCTAGCCCGAACCCTAACCCTAACCCTTCCCCGAAGCCTGACCCTCACCCGTCCCCTAATCCTAACCCGTACGCTGACACTAACCCGCGCCCTCACACGTACGCTCCCCCTAAAGCGTTGTCGTACCCTCACCTGGACCCTAAACCGTCCCCGTCCCCTAACCCTAACCCTAGCCCGAACCCTAACCCTAACCCTTCCCCGAAGCCTGACCCTCACCCGTCCCCTAATCCTAACCCGTACGCTGACACTAATCCGCGCCCTCACACGTACGCTCCCCCTAAAGCGTTGTCGTAACCTCACCTGGACCCTAAACCGTCCCCGTCCCCTAACCCTAACCCTAGCCCGAACCCTAACCCTAACCCTTCCCCGAAGCCTGACCCTCACCCGTCCCCTAATCCTAACCCGTACGCTGACACCAACCCGCGCCCTCACACGTACGCTCCCCCTAAAGCGTTGTCGTACCCTCACCTGGACCCTAAACCGTCCCCGTCCCCTAACCCTAACCCTAGCCCGAACCCTAACCCTAACACTTCCCCGAAGCCTGACCCTCACCCGTCCCCTAATCCTAACCCGTACGCTGACACTAACCCGCGCCCTCACACGTACGCTCCCCCTAAAGTGTTGTCGTACCCTCACCTGGACCCTAAACCGTCCCCGTCCCCTAACCCTAACCCTAGCCCGAACCCTAACCCTAACCCTTCCCCGAAGCCTGACCCTCACCCGTCCCCTAATCCTCAGCTGTATGCTGACAATAACCCGCGCTCTCACACGTACGCTCCCCCTAAAGCGTTGTCGTACCCTCACCTGGACCCTAAACTGTCCCCGTCCCCTAACCCTAACCCTAGCCCAAACCCTAACCCTAACCCTTCCCCGAAGCCTGACCCTCACCCGTCCCCTAATCCTAACCCGTACGCTGACACTAACCCGCGCCCTCACACGTACGCTCCCCCTAAAGCGTGGTCGTACCCTCACCTGGACCCTAAACCGTCCCCGTCCCCTAACCCTAACCCTAGCCCGAACCCTAACCCTAACACTTCCCCGAAGCCTGACCCTCACCCGTCCCCTAATCCTAACCCGTACGCTGACACTAACCCGCGCCCTCACACGTACGCTCCCCCTAAAGCGTTGTCGTACCCTCACCTGGACCCTAAACCGTCCCCATCCCCTAACCCTAACCCTAGCCCGAACCCTAACCCTAACCCTTCCCCGAAGCCTGACCCTCACCCGTCCCCTAATCCTAACCCGTACGCTGACACTAACCCGCGCCCTCACACGTACGCTCCCCCTAAAGCGTTGTCGTACCCTCACCTGGACCCTAAACCTTCCCCGTCCCCTAACCCTAACCCTAGCCCGAACCCTAACCCTAACACTTCCCCGAAGCCGGACCCTCACCCGTCCCCTAATCCTAACCCGTACGCTGACACTAACGCGCGCCCTCACACGTACGCTCCCCCTAAAGCGTGGTCGTACCCTCACCTGGACCCTAAACCGTCCCCGTCCCCTAACCCTAACCCTAGCCCGAACCCTAACCCTAACCCTTCCCCGAAGCCTGACCCTCACCCGTCCCCTAATCCTAACCCGTACGCTGACACTAACCCGCGCCCTCACACGTACGCTCCCCCTAAAGCGTTGTCGTACCCTCACCTGGACCCTAAACCGTCCCCGTCCCCTAACCCTAACCCTAGCCCGAACCCTAACCCTAACCCTTCCCCGAAGCCTGACCCTCACCCGTCCCCTAATCCTAACCCGTACGCTGACACTAACCCGCGCCCTCACACGTACGCTCCCCCTAAAGCGTTGTCGTACCCTCACCTGGACCCTAAACCGTCCCCGTCCCCTAACCCTAACCCTAGCCCGAACCCTAACCCTAACCCTTCCCCGAAGCCTGACCCTCACCCGTCCCCTAATCCTAACCCGTACGCTGACACCAACCCGCGCCCTCACACGTACGCTCCCCCTAAAGCGTTGTCGTACCCTCACCTGGACCCTAAACCGTCCCCGTCCCCTAACCCTAACCCTAGCCCGAACCCTAACCCTAACACTTCCCCGAAGCCGGACCCTCACCCGTCCCCTAATCCTAACCCGTACGCTGACACTAACCCGCGCCCTCACACGTACGCTCCCCCTAAAGCGTGGTCGTACCCTCACCTGGACCCTAAACCGTCCCCGTCCCCTAACCCTAACCCTAGCCCGAACCCTATCCCTAACCATTCCCCGAAGCCTGACCCTCACCCGTCCCCTAATCCTAACCCGTACGCTGACACTAACCCGCGCCCTCACACGTACGCTCCCCCTAAAGCGTTGTCGTACCCTCACCTGGACCCTAAACCGTCCCCGTCCCCTAACCCTAACCCTAGCCCGAACCCTAACCCTAACCCTTCCCCGAAGCATGACCCTCACCCGTCCCCTAATCCTAACCCGTACGCTGACAGTAAGCCGCGCCCTCACACGAACGCTCCCCCTAAAGCGTTGTCGTACCCTCACCTGGACCCTAAACCGTCCCCGTCCCCTAACCCTAACCCTAGCCCGAACCTTAACCCTAACCCTTCCCCGAAGCCTGACCCTCACCCGTCCCCTAATCCTAACCCGTACGCTGACACTAACCCGCGCCCTCACACGTACGCTCCCCCTAAAGCGTTGTCGTACCCTCACCTGGACCCTAAACCGTCCCCGTCCCCTAACCCTAACCCTAGCCCGAACCCTAACCCTAACCCTTCCCCGAAGCCGGACCCTCACCCGTCCCCTAATCCTAACCCGTACGCTGACACTAACCCGCGTCCTCACAGGTACGCTCCCCCTAAAGCGTTGTCGTACCCTCACCTGGACCCTAAACCGTCCCCTAACCCTAACCCTAACCCTAGCCCGAACCCTAACCCTAACCCTTCCCCGAAGCCTGACCCTCACCCGTCCCCTAATCCTAACCCGTACGCTGACACTAACCCGCGCCCTCACACGTACGCTCCCCCTAAAGCGTTGTCGTACCCTCACCTGGACCCTAAACCTTCCCCGTCCCCTAACCCTAACCCTAGCCCGAACCCTAACCCTAACACTTCCCCGAAGCCGGACCCTCACCCGTCCCCTAATCCTAACCCGTACGCTGACACTAACGCGCGCCCTCACACGTACGCTCCCCCTAAAGCGTGGTCGTACCCTCACCTGGACCCTAAACCGTCCCCGTCCCCTAACCCTAACCCTAGCCCGAACCCTAACCCTAACCCTTCCCCGAAGCCTGACCCTCACCCGTCCCCTAATCCTAACCCGTACGCTGACACTAACCCGCGCCCTCACACGTACGCTCCCCCTAAAGCGTTGTCGTACCCTCACCTGGACCCTAAACCGTCCCCGTCCCCTAACCCTAACCCTAGCCCGAACCCTAACCCTAACCCTTCCCCGAAGCCTGACCCTCACCCGTCCCCTAATCCTAACCCGTACGCTGACACTAACCCGCGCCCTCACACGTACGCTCCCCCTAAAGCGTTGTCGTACCCTCACCTGGACCCTAAACCGTCCCCGTCCCCTAACCCTAACCCTAGCCCGAACCCTAACCCTAACCCTTCCCCGAAGCCTGACCCTCACCCGTCCCCTAATCCTAACCCGTACGCTGACACCAACCCGCGCCCTCACACGTACGCTCCCCCTAAAGCGTTGTCGTACCCTCACCTGGACCCTAAACCGTCCCCGTCCCCTAACCCTAACCCTAGCCCGAACCCTAACCCTAACACTTCCCCGAAGCCGGACCCTCACCCGTCCCCTAATCCTAACCCGTACGCTGACACTAACCCGCGCCCTCACACGTACGCTCCCCCTAAAGCGTGGTCGTACCCTCACCTGGACCCTAAACCGTCCCCGTCCCCTAACCCTAACCCTAGCCCGAACCCTATCCCTAACCATTCCCCGAAGCCTGACCCTCACCCGTCCCCTAATCCTAACCCGTACGCTGACACTAACCCGCGCCCTCACACGTACGCTCCCCCTAAAGCGTTGTCGTACCCTCACCTGGACCCTAAACCGTCCCCGTCCCCTAACCCTAACCCTAGCCCGAACCCTAACCCTAACCCTTCCCCGAAGCATGACCCTCACCCGTCCCCTAATCCTAACCCGTACGCTGACAGTAAGCCGCGCCCTCACACGAACGCTCCCCCTAAAGCGTTGTCGTACCCTCACCTGGACCCTAAACCGTCCCCGTCCCCTAACCCTAACCCTAGCCCGAACCTTAACCCTAACCCTTCCCCGAAGCCTGACCCTCACCCGTCCCCTAATCCTAACCCGTACGCTGACACTAACCCGCGCCCTCACACGTACGCTCCCCCTAAAGCGTTGTCGTACCCTCACCTGGACCCTAAACCGTCCCCGTCCCCTAACCCTAACCCTAGCCCGAACCCTAACCCTAACCCTTCCCCGAAGCCGGACCCTCACCCGTCCCCTAATCCTAACCCGTACGCTGACACTAACCCGCGTCCTCACAGGTACGCTCCCCCTAAAGCGTTGTCGTACCCTCACCTGGACCCTAAACCGTCCCCTAACCCTAACCCTAACCCTAGCCCGAACCCTAACCCTAACCCTTCCCCGAAGCCTGACCCTCACCCGTCCCCTAATCCTAACCCGTACGCTGACACTAACCCGCACCCTCACACGTACGCTCCCCCTAAAGCGTTGTCGTACCCTCACCTGGACCCTAAACCGTCCCCGTCCCCTAACCCTAACCCTAGCCCGAACCCTAACCCTAACCCTTCCCCGAAGCCTGACCCTCACCCGTCCCCTAATCCTAACCCGTACGCTGACACTAACCCGCGCCCTCACACGTACGCTCCCCCTAAAGCGTTGTCGTACCCTCACCTGGACCCTAAACCGTCCCCGTCCCCTAACCCTAACCCTAGCCCGAACCCTAACCCTAACCCTTCCCCGAAGCCTGACCCTCACCCGTCCCCTAATCCTAACCCGTACGCTGACACTAACCCGCGCCCTCACACGTACGCTCCCCCTAAAGCGTTGTCGTCCCCTCACCTGGACCCTAAACCGTCCCCGTCCCCTAACCCTAACCCTAGCCCGAACCCTAACCCTAACCCTTCCCCGAAGCATGACCCTCACCCGTCCCCTAATCCTAACCCGTACGCTGACACTAACCCGCGCCCTCACACGTACGCTCCCCCTAAAGCGTTGTCGTACCCTCACCTGGACCCTAAATCGTCCCCGTCCCCTAACCCTAACCATAGCCCGAACCCTAACCCTAACACTTCCCCGAAGCCTGACCCTCACCCGTCCCCTAATCCTAACCCGTACGCTGACACTAACCCGCGCCCTCACACGTACGCTCCCCCTAAAGCGTTGTCGTACCCTCACCTGGACCCTAAACCGTCCCCGTCCCCTAACCCTAACCCTAGCCCGAACCCTAACCCTAACACTTCCCCGAAGCCTGACCCTCACCCGTCCCCTAATCCTAAGCCGTACGCTGACACTAACCCGCGCCCTCACACGTACGCTCCCCCTAAAGCGTTGTCGTACCCTCAGCTGGACCCTAAACCGTCCCCGTCCCCTAACCCTAACCCTAGCCCGAACCCTAACCCTAACCCTTCCCCGAAGCCTGACCCTCACCCGTCCCCTAATCCTAACCCGTACGCTGACACTAACCCGCGCCCTCACACGTACACTCCCCCTAAAGCGTTGTCGTACCCTCACCTGGACCCTAAACCGTCCCCGTCCCCTAACCCTAACCCTAGCCCGAACCCTAACCCTAACCCTTCCCCGAAGCCGGACCCTCACCCGTCCCCTAATCCTAACCCGTACGCTGACACTAACCCGCGCCCTCACACGTACGCTCCCCCTAAAGCGTGGTCGTACCCTCACCTGGACCCTAAACCGTCCCAGTCCCCTAACCCTAACCCTAGCCCGAACCCACCCCTAACACTTCCCCGAAGCCTGACCTTCACACGTCCCATAATCCTAACCCGTACGCTGACACTAACCCGCGCCCTCACACGTACGCTCCCCCTAAAGCGTTGTCGTACCTTCACCTGGACCCTAAACCGTCCCCGTCCCCTAACCCTAACCCTAGCCCGAACCCTAACCCTAACCCTTCCCCGAAGCCTGACCCTCACCTGTCCCCTAATTCTAAGCCGTATGCTGACACTAACCCGCGCCCTCACACGTACGCTCCCCCTAAAGCGTTGTCGTACCCTCAGCTGGACCCTAAACCGTCCCCGTCCCCTAACCCTAACCCTAGCCCGAACCCTAACCCTAACCCTTCCCCGAAGCCTGAACCTCACCCGTCCCCTAATCCTAACCCGTACGCTGACACCAACCCGCGCTCTCACACGTACGCTCCCCCTAAAGCGTTGTCGTACCCTCACCTGGACCCTAAACCGTCCCCGTCCCCTAACCCTAACCCTAGCCCGAACCCTACCCCTAACACTTCCCCGAAGCCTGACCCTCACCCGTCCCCTAATCCTAACCCGTACGCTGACACTAACCCGCGCCCTCACACGTACGCTCCCCCTAAAGCGTTGTCGTCCCCTCACCTGGACCCTAAACCGTCCCCGTCCCCTAACCATAACCCTAGCCCGAACCCTAACCCTAACCCTTCCCCGAAGCCTGACCCTCACCCGTCCCCTAATCCTAAGCCGTATGCTGACACTAACCCGCGCCCTCACACGTACGCTCCCCCTAAAGCGTTGTCGTACCCTCAGCTGGACCCTAAACCGTCCCCGTCCCCTAACCCTAACCCTAGCCCGAACCCTAACCCTAACCCTTCCCCGAAGCCTGACCCTCACCCGTCCCCTAATCCTAACCCGTACGCTGACACTAACCCGCGCCCTCACACGTACGCTCCCCCTAAAGCGTTGTCGTACCCTCACCTGGACCCTAAACCGTCCCCGTCCCCTAACCCTAACCCTAGCCCGAACCCTAATCCTAACACTTCCCCGAAGCCGGACCCTCACCCGTCCCCTAATCCTAACCCGTACGCTGACACTAACGCGCGCCCTCACACGTACGCTCCCCCTAAAGCGTGGTCGTACCCTCACCTGGACCCTAAACCGTCCCCGTCCCCTAACCCTAACCCTAGCCCGAACCCTAACCCTAACCCTTCCCCGAAGCCTGACCCTCACCCGTCCCCTAATCCTAACCCGTACGCTGACACTAACCCGCGCCCTCACACGTACGCTCCCCCTAAAGCGTTGTCGTACCCTCACCTGGACCCTAAACCGTCCCCGTCCCCTAACCCTAACCCTAGCCCGAACCCTAACCCTAACCCTTCCCCGAAGCCTGACCCTCACCCGTCCCCTAATCCTAACCCGTACGCTGACACTAATCCGCGCCCTCACACGTACGCTCCCCCTAAAGCGTTGTCGTACCCTCACCTGGACCCTAAACCGTCCCCGTCCCCTAACCCTAACCCTAGCCCGAACCCTAACCCTAACCCTTCCCCGAAGCCTGACCCTCACCCGTCCCCTAATCCTAACCCGTACGCTGACACCAACCCGCGCCCTCACACGTACGCTCCCCCTAAAGCGTTGTCGTACCCTCACCTGGACCCTAAACCGTCCCCGTCCCCTAACCCTAACCCTAGCCCGAACCCTAACCCTAACACTTCCCCGAAGCCTGACCCTCACCCGTCCCCTAATCCTAACCCGTACGCTGACACTAACCCGCGCCCTCACACGTACGCTCCCCCTAAAGTGTTGTCGTACCCTCACCTGGACCCTAAACCGTCCCCGTCCCCTAACCCTAACCCTAGCCCGAACCCTAACCCTAACCCTTCCCCGAAGCCTGACCCTCACCCGTCCCCTAATCCTCAGCTGTATGCTGACAATAACCCGCGCTCTCACACGTACGCTCCCCCTAAAGCGTTGTCGTACCCTCACCTGGACCGTAAACTGTCCCCGTCCCCTAACCCTAACCCTAGCCCAAACCCTAACCCTAACCCTTCCCCGAAGCCTGACCCTCACCCGTCCCCTAATCCTAACCCGTACGCTGACACTAACCCGCGCCCTCACACGTACGCTCCCCCTAAAGCGTGGTCGTACCCTCACCTGGACCCTAAACCGTCCCCGTCCCCTAACCCTAACCCTAGCCCGAACCCTAACCCTAACCCTTCCCCGAAGCCTGACCCTCACCCGTCCCCTAATCCTAACCCGTAAGCTCACACTAACCCGCGCCCTCACACGTACGCTCCCCCTAAAGCGTGGTCGTACCCTCACCTGGACCCTAAACCGTCCCCGTACCCTAACCCTAACCCTAGCCCGAACCCTAACCCTAACCATTCCCCGAAGCCTGACCCTAACCCGTCCCCTAATCCTAACCCGTACGCTGACACTAACCCGCGCCCTCACAGGTACGCTCCCCCTAAAGCGTTGTCGTACCCTCACCTGGACCCTAAACCGTCCCCGTTCCCTAACCCTAACCCTAGCCCGAACCCACCCCTAACCCTTCCCCGAAGCCTGACCCTCACCCGTCCCCTAATCCTAACCCGTACGCTGACACTAACCCGCGCCCTCACACGTACGCTCCCCCTAAAGCGTGGTCGTACCCTCACCTGGACCCTAAACCGTCCCCGTCCCCTAACCCTAACCCTAGCCCGAACCCTAACCCTAACACTTCCCCGAAGCCTGACCCTCACCCGTCCCCTAATCCTAACCCGTACGCTGACACTAACCCGCGCCCTCACACGTACGCTCCCCCTAAAGCGTTGTCGTACCCTCACCTGGACCCTAAACCGTCCCCATCCCCTAACCCTAACCCTAGCCCGAACCCTAACCCTAACCCTTCCCCGAAGCCTGACCCTCACCCGTCCCCTAATCCTAACCCGTACGCTGACACTAACCCGCGCCCTCACACGTACGCTCCCCCTAAAGCGTTGTCGTACCCTCACCTGGACCCTAAACCTTCCCCGTCCCCTAACCCTAACCCTAGCCCGAACCCTAACCCTAACACTTCCCCGAAGCCGGACCCTCACCCGTCCCCTAATCCTAACCCGTACGCTGACACTAACGCGCGCCCTCACACGTACGCTCCCCCTAAAGCGTGGTCGTACCCTCACCTGGACCCTAAACCGTCCCCGTCCCCTAACCCTAACCCTAGCCCGAACCCTAACCCTAACCCTTCCCCGAAGCCTGACCCTCACCCGTCCCCTAATCCTAACCCGTACGCTGACACTAACCCGCGCCCTCACACGTACGCTCCCCCTAAAGCGTTGTCGTACCCTCACCTGGACCCTAAACCGTCCCCGTCCCCTAACCCTAACCCTAGCCCGAACCCTAACCCTAACCCTTCCCCGAAGCCTGACCCTCACCCGTCCCCTAATCCTAACCCGTACGCTGACACTAACCCGCGCCCTCACACGTACGCTCCCCCTAAAGCGTTGTCGTACCCTCACCTGGACCCTAAACCGTCCCCGTCCCCTAACCCTAACCCTAGCCCGAACCCTAACCCTAACCCTTCCCCGAAGCCTGACCCTCACCCGTCCCCTAATCCTAACCCGTACGCTGACACCAACCCGCGCCCTCACACGTACGCTCCCCCTAAAGCGTTGTCGTACCCTCACCTGGACCCTAAACCGTCCCCGTCCCCTAACCCTAACCCTAGCCCGAACCCTAACCCTAACACTTCCCCGAAGCCTGACCCTCACCCGTCCCCTAATCCTAACCCGTACGCTGACACTAACCCGCGCCCTCACACGTACGCTCCCCCTAAAGCGTGGTCGTACCCTCACCTGGACCCTAAACCGTCCCCGTCCCCTAACCCTAACCCTAGCCCGAACCCTAACCCTAACCCTTCCCCGAAGCCTGACCCTCACCCGTCCCCTAATCCTAAACCGTACGCTCACACTAACCCGCGCCCTCACACGTACGCTCCCCCTAAAGCGTGGTCGTACCCTCACCTGGACCCTAAACCGTCCCCGTCCCCTAACACTAACCCTAGCCCGAACCCTAACCCTAACACTTCCCCGAAGCCTGACCCTCACCCGTCCCCTAATCCTAACCCGTACGCTGACACTAACCCGCGCCCTCACAGGTACGCTCCCCCTAAAGCGTTGTCGTACCCTCACCTGGACCCTAAACCGTCCCCGTTCCCTAACCCTAACCCTAGCCCGAACCCACCCCTAACCCTTCCCCGAAGCCTGACCCTCACCCGTCCCCTAATCCTAACCCGTACCCTGACACTAACCCGCGCCCTCACACGTACGCTCCCCCTAAAGCGTGGTCGTACCCTCACCTGGACCCTAAACCGTCCCCGTCCCCTAACCCTAACCCTAGCCCGAACCCTAACCCTAACACTTCCCCGAACCCTGACCCTCACCCGTCCCCTAATCCTAACCCGTACGCTGACACTAACCCGCGCCCTCACACGTACGCTCCCCCTAAAGCGTTGTCGTACCCTCACCTGGACCCTAAACCGTCCCCGTCCCCTAACCCTAACCCTAGCCCGAACCCTAACCCTAACCCTTCCCCGAAGCCTGACCCTCACCCGTCCCCTAATCCTAACCCGTACGCTGACACTAACCCACGCCCTCACACGTACGCTCCCCCTAAAGCGTTGTCGTACCCTCACCTGGACCCTAAACCGTCCCCGTCCCCTAACCCTAACCCTAGCCCGAACCCTAACCCTAACACTTCCCCGAAGCCGGACCCTCACCCGTCCCCTAATCCTAACCCGTACGCTGACACTAACGCGCGCCCTCACACGTACGCTCCCCCTAAAGCGTGGTCGTACCCTCACCTGGACCCTAAACCGTCCCCGTCCCCTAACCCTAACCCTAGCCCGAACCCTAACCCTAACCCTTCCCCGAAGCCTGACCCTCACCCGTCCCCTAATCCTAACCCGTACGCTGACACTAACCCGCGCCCTCACACGTACGCTCCCCCTAAAGCGTTGTCGTACCCTCACCTGGACCCTAAACCGTCCCCGTCCCCTAACCCTAACCCTAGCCCGAACCCTAACCCTAACCCTTCCCCGAAGCCTGACCCTCACCCGTCCCCTAATCCTAACCCGTACGCTGACACTAACCCGCGCCCTCACACGTACGCTCCCCCTAAAGCGTTGTCGTACCCTCACCTGGACCCTAAACCGTCCCCGTCCCCTAACCCTAACCCTAGCCCGAACCCTAACCCTAACCCTTCCCCGAAGCCTGACCCTCACCCGTCCCCTAATCCTAACCCGTACGCTGACACCAACCCGCGCCCTCACACGTACGCTCCCCCTAAAGCGTTGTCGTACCCTCACCTGGACCCTAAACCGTCCCCGTCCCCTAACCCTAACCCTAGCCCGAACCCTAACCCTAACACTTCCCCGAAGCCTGACCCTCACCCGTCCCCTAATCCTAACCCGTACGCTGACACTAACCCGCGCCCTCACACGTACGCTCCCCCTAAAGTGTTGTCGTACCCTCACCTGGACCCTAAACCGTCCCCGTCCCCTAACCCTAACCCTAGCCCGAACCCTAACCCTAACCCTTCCCCGAAGCCTGACCCTCACCCGTCCCCTAATCCTAAGCCGTATGCTGACACTAACCCGCGCCCTCACACGTACGCTCCCCCTAAAGCGTTGTCGTACCCTCACCTGGACCCTAAACTGTCCCCGTCCCCTAACCCTAACCCTAGCCCAAACCCTAACCCTAACCCTTCCCCGAAGCCTGACCCTCACCTGTCCCCTAATCCTAACCCGTACGCTGACACTAACCCGCGCCCTCACACGTACGCTCCCCCTAAAGCGTGGTCGTACCCTCACCTGGACCCTAAACCGTCCCCGTCCCCTAACCCTAACCCTAGCCCGAACCCTAACCCTAACCCTTCCCCGAAGCCTGACCCTCACCTGTCCCCTAATCCTAACCCGTACGCTCACACTAACCCGCGCCCTCACACGTACGCTCCCCCTAAAGCGTGGTCGTACCCTCACCTGGACCCTAAACCGTCCCCGTCCCCTAAACCTAACCCTAGCCCGAACCCTAACCCTAACCATTCCCCGAAGCCTGACCCTCACCCGTCCCCTAATCCTAACCCGTACGCTGACACTAACCCGCGCCCTCACACGTACGCTCCCCCTAAAGCGTTGTGGTACCCTCACCTGGACCCTAAACCGTCCCCGTTCCCTAACCCTAACCCTAGCCCGAACCCACCCCTAACCCTTCCCCGAAGCCTGACCCTCACCCGTCCCCTAATCCTAACCCGTACGCTGACACTAACCCGCGCCCTCACACGTACGCTCCCCCTAAAGCGTGGTCGTACCCTCACCTGGACCCTAAACCGTCCCCGTCCCCTAACCCTAACCCTAGCCCGAACCCTAACCCTAACACTTCCCCGAAGCCTGACCCTCACCCGTCCCCTAATCCTAACCCGTACGCTGACACTAACCCGCGCCCTCACACGTACGCTCCCCCTAAAGCGTTGTCGTACCCTCACCTGGACCCTAAACCGTCCCCGTCCCCTAACCCTAACCCTAGCCCGAACCCTAACCCTAACCCTTCCCCGAAGCCTGACCCTCACCCGTCCCCTAATCCTAACCCGTACGCTGACACTAACCCGCGCCCTCACACGTACGCTCCCCCTAAAGCGTTGTCGTACCCTCACCTGGACCCTAAACCGTCCCCGTCCCCTAACCCTAATCCTAGCCCGAACCCTAACCCTAACCCTTCCCCGAAGCCGGACCCTCACCCGTCCCCTAATCCTAACCCGTACGCTGACACTAACCCGCGCCCTCACAGGTACGCTCCCCCTAAAGCGTTGTCGTACCCTCACCTGGACCCTAAACCGTCCCCGTCCCCTAACTCTAACCCTAGCCCGAACCCTAACCCTAACACTTCCCCGAAGCCTGACCCTCACCCGTCCCATAATCCTAACCCGTACGCTGACACTAACCCGCGCCCTCACACGTACGCTACCCCTAAAGCGTTGTCGTACCCTCACCTGGACCCTAAACCGTCCCCGTCCCCAAACCCTAACCCTAGCCCGAACCCTAACCCTAACCCTTCCCCGAAGCATGACCCTCACCCGTCCCCTAATCCTAACCCGTACGCTGACACTAAGCCACGCCCTCACACGAACGCTCCCCCTAAAGCGTTGTCGTACCCTCACCTGGACCCTAAACCGTCCCCGTCCCCTAACCCTAACCCTAGCCCGAACCTTAACCCTAACACTTCCCCGAAGCCTGACCCTCACCCGTCCCCTAATCCTAACCCGTACGCTGACACTAACCCGCGCCCTCACACGTACGCTCCCCCTAAAGCGTTGTCGTACCCTCACCTGGACCCTAAACCGTCCCCGTCCCCTAACCCTAACCTTAGACCGAAACCTAACCCTAACCCTTCCCCGAAGCCTGACCCTCACCCGTCCCCTAATCCTAACCCGTACGCTGACACTAACCCGCGCCCTCACACGTACACTCCCCCTAAAGCGTTGTCGTACCCTCACCTGGACCCTAAACCGTCCCCGTCCCCTAACCCTAACCCTAGCCCGAACCCTAACCCTAACCCTTCCCCGAAGCCGGACCCTCACCCGTCCCCTAATCCTAACCCGTACGCTGACACTAACCCGCGCCCTCACACGTACGCTCCCCCTAAAGCGTGGTCGTACCCTCACCTGGACCCTAAACCGTCCCCGTCCCCTAACCCTAACCCTAGCCCGAACCCTACCCCTAACACTTCCCCGAAGCCTGACCCTCACCCGTCCCTTAATCCTAACCCGTACGCTGACACTAACCCGCGCCCTCACACGTACGCTCCCCCTAAAGCGTTGTCGTACCCTCACCTGGACCCTAAACCGTCCCCGTCCTCTACCCATAACCCTAGCCCGAACCCTAACCCTAACCCTTCCCCGAAGCCTGACCCTCACCCGTCCCCTAATCCTAAGCCGTATGCTGACACTAACCCGCGCCCTCACACGTACGCTCCCCCTAAAGCGTTGTCGTACCCTCAGCTGGACCCTAAACCGTCCCCGTCCCCTAACCCTAACCCTAGCCCGAACCCTAACCCTAACCCTTCCCCGAAGCCTGACCCTCACCCGTCCCCTAATCCTAACCCGTACGCTGACACTAACCCGCGCCCTCACACGTACGCTCCCCCTAAAGCGTTGTCGTACCCTCACCTGGACCCTAAACCGTCCCCGTCCCCTAACCCTAACCCTAGCCCGAACCCTAACCCTAACACTTCCCCGAAGCCGGACCCTCACCCGTCCCCTAATCCTAACCCGTACGCTGACACTAAAGCGCGCCCTCACACGTACGCTCCCCCTAAAGCGTGGTCGTACCCTCACCTGGACCCTAAACCGTCCCCGTCCCCTAACCCTAACCCTAGCCCGAACCCTAACCCTAACCCTTCCCCGAAGCCTGACCCTCACCCGTCCCCTAATCCTAACCCGTACGCTGACACTAACCCACGCCCTCACACGTACGCTCCCCCTAAAGCGTTGTCGTACCCTCACCTGGACCCTAAACCGTCCCCGTCCCCTAACCCTAACCCTAGCCCGAACCCTAACCCTAACCCTTCCCCGAAGCCTGACCCTCACCCGTCCCCTAATCCTAACCCGTACGCTGACACTAACCCGCGCCCTCACACGTACGCTCCCCCTAAAGCGTTGTCGTACCCTCACCTGGACCCTAAACCGTCCCCGTCCCCTAACCATAACCCTAGCCCGAACCCTAACCCTAACCCTTCCCCGAAGCCTGACCCTCACCCGTCCCCTAATCCTAAGCCGTATGCTGACACTAACCCGCGCCCTCACACGTACGCTCCCCCTAAAGCGTTGTCGTACCCTCACCTGGACCCTAAACTGTCCCCGTCCCCTAACCCTAACCCTAGCCCAAACCCTAACCCTAACACTTCCCCGAAGCCTGACCCTCACCCGTCCCCTAATCCTAACCCGTACGCTGACACTAACCCGCGCCCTCACACGTACGCTCCCCCTAAAGCGTGGTCGTACCCTCACCTGGACCCTAAACCGTCCCCGTCCCCTAACCCTAACCCTAGCCCGAACCCTAACCCTAACCCTTCCCCGAAGCCTGACCCTCACCCGTCCCCTAATCCTAACCCGTACGCTCACACTAACCCGCGCCCTCACACGTACGCTCCCCCTAAAGCGTGGTCGTACCGTCACCTGGACCCTAAACCATCCCCGTCCCCTAACCCTAACCCTAGCCCGAACCCTAACCCTAACCATTCCCCGAAGCCTGACCCTCACCCGTCCCCTAATCCTAACCCGTACGCTGACACTAACCCGCGCCCTCACACGTACGCTCCCCCTAAAGCGTGGTCGTACCCTCACCTGGACCCTAAAGCGTCCCCGTCCCCTAACCCTAACCCTAGCCCGAACCCTAACCCTAACACTTCCCCGAAGCCTGACCCTAACCCGTCCCCTAATCCTAACCCGTACGCTGACACTAACCCGCGCCCTCACACGTACGCTCCCCCTAAAGCGTTGTCGTACCCTCACCTGGACCCTAAACCGTCCCCGTCCCCTAACCCTAACCCTAGCTCGAACCCTACCCCTAAATCTTCCCCGAAGCCTGACCCTCACCCGTCCCCTAATCGTAACCCGTACGCTGACACTAACCCGCGCCCTCACACGTACGCTCCCCCTAAAGCGTTGTCGTACCCTCACCTGGACCCTAAACCGTCCCCGTCCCCTAACCCTAACCCTAGCCCGAACACTAACCCTAACACTTCCCCGAAGCCTGACCCTCACCCGTCCCCTAATCCTAACCCGTACGCTGACACTAACCCGCGCCCTCACACGTACGCTCCCCCTAAAGCGTTGTCGTACCCTCACCTGGACCCTAAACCGTCCCCGTCCCCTAACCCTAACCCTAGCCCGAACCCTAACCCTAACCCTTCCCCGAAGCCTGACACTCACCCGTCCCCTAATCCTAACCCGTACGCTGACACCAACCCGCGCCCTCACACGTACGCTCCCCCTAAAGCGTTGTCGTACCCTCACCTGGACCCTAAACCGTTCCCTTCCCCTAACCATAACCCGAGCCCGAACCCTACCCCTAACACTTCCCCGAAGCCTGACCCTCACCCGTCCCCTAATCCTAACCCGTACGCTGACACTAACCCGCGCCCTCACACGTACGCTCCCCCTAAAGCCTTGTCGTACCCTCACCTGGACCCTAAACCGTCCCCGTCCCCAAACCCTAACCCTAGCCCGAACCCTAACCCTAACCCTTCCCCGAAGCCTGACCCTCACCCGTCCCCTAATCCTAAGCCGTATGCTGACACTAACCCGCGCCCTCACACGTACGCTCCCCCTAAAGCCTTGTCGTACCCTCAGCTGGACCCTAAACCGTCCCCGTCCCCTAACCCTAACCCTAGCCCGAACCCTAACCCTAACCCTTCCCCGAAGCCTGACCCTCACCCGTCCCCTAATCCTAACCCGTACGCTGACACTAACCCGCGCCCTCACACGTACGCTCCCCCTAAAGCGTTGTCGTACCCTCACCTGGACCCTAAACCGTCCCCGTCCCCTAACCCTAACCCTAGCCCGAACCCTAACCCTAAACCTTCCCCAAACCCGGACCCTCACCCGTCCCCTAATCCTAACCCGTACGCTGACACTAACCCGCGCCCTCACACGTACGCTCCCTCTGAAGCGTTGTCGTACCCTCACCTGGACCCTAAAACGTCCCCGTCCCCTAACCCTAACCCTTGCCCGAAGCCTGACCCTCACCCGTCCCCTAATCCTAACCCGTACGCTGACACTAAGCCGCGCCCTCACACGTACGCTCCCCCTAAAGCGTTGTCGCACCCTCACCTGGACCCTAAACCGTCCCCGTCCCCTAACCCTAGCCCGAACCCTAACCCTAACCCTTCCCCAAAGCCTGACCCTCACCCGTCCCCTAATCCTAACCCGTACGCTGACACCAACCCGCGCCCTCACACGTACGCTCCCCCTAAAGCGTTGTCGTACCCTCACCTGGACCCTAAACCGTCCCCGTCCCCTAACCCTAACCCTAGCCCGAACCCTAACCCTAACCCTTCCCCGAAGCCGGACCCTCACCCGTCCCCTAATCCTAACCCGTACGCTGACACTAACCCGCGCCCTCACAGGTACGCTCCCCCTAAAGCGTTGTCGTACCCTCACCTGGACCCTAAACCGTCCCCGTTCCCTAACCCTAACCCTAGCCCGAACCCTAACCCTAACACTTCCCCGAAGCCTGACCCTCACCCGTCCCCCTAATCCTAAGCCGTATGCTGACACTAACCCGCGCCCTCACACGTACGCTCCCCCTAAAGCGTTGTCGTACCCTCAGCTGGACCCTAAACCGTCCCCGTCCCCTAACCCTAACCCTAGCCCGAACCCTAACCCTAACCCTTCCCCGAAGCCTGACCCTCACCCGTCCCCTAATCCTAACCCGTACGCTGACACTAACCCGCGCCCTCACACGTACGCTCCCCCTAAAGCGTTGTCGTACCCTCACCAGGACCCTAAACCGTCCCCGTCCCCTAACCCTAACCCTAGCCCGAACCCTAACCCTAACCCTTCCCCGAAGCCTGACCCTCACCCGTCCCCTAATCCTAACCCGTACGCTGACACTAACCCGCGCCCTCACACGTACGCTCCCCCTAAAGCGTTGTCGTACCCTCACCTGGACCCTAAACCGTCCCTGTCCCCTAACCCTAACCCTAGCCCGAACCCACCCCTAACCCTTCCCCAAAGCCTGACCCTCACCCGTCCCATAATCCTAACCCGTACGCTGACACTAACCCGCGCCCTCACACGTACGCTCCCCCTAAAGCGTTGTCGTACCCTCACCTGGACCCTAAACCGTCCCCGTCCCCTAACCCTAACCCTAGCCCGAACCCTAACCCTAACCCTTCCCCGAAGCCTGACCCTCACCCGTCCCCTAATCCTAACCCGTACGCTGACACTAAGCCGCGCCCTCACACGAACGCTCCCCCTAAAGCGTTGTCGTACCCTCACCTGGACCCTAAACCGTCCCCGTCCCCTAACCCTAACCCTAGCCCGAACCTTAACCCTAACCCTTCCCCGAAGCCTGACCCTCACCCGTCCCCTAATCCTAACCCGTACGCTGACACTAACCCGCGCCCTCACACGTACGCTCCCCCTAAAGCGTTGTCGTACCCTCACCTGGACCCTAAACCGTCCCCGTCCCCTAACCCTAACCCTAGCCCGAACCCTAACCCTAACCCTTCCCCGAAGCCGGACCCTCACCCGTCCCCTAATCCTAACCCGTACGCTGACACTAACCCGCGCCCTCACAGGTACGCTCCCCCTAAAGCGTTGTCGTACCCTCACCTGGACCCTAAACCGTCCCCGTCCCCTAACCTTAACCCTAGCCCGAACCCTAACCCTAACCCTTCCCCGAAGCCTGACCCTCACCCGTCCCCTAATCCTAACCCGTACGCTGACACCAACCCGCGCCCTCACACGTACGCTCCCCCTAAAGCGTTGTCGTACCCTCACCTGGACCCTAAACCGTCCCCGTCCCCTAACCCTAACCCTAGCCCGAACCCTAACCCTAACCCTTCCCCGAAGCCTGACCCTCACCCGTCCCCTAATCCTAACCCGTACGCTGACACTAACCCGTGCCCTCACACGTACGCTCCCCCTAAAGCGTTGTCGTACCCTCACCTGGACCCTAAACCGTCCCCGTCCCCTAACCCTAACCCTAGCCCGAACCCTAACCCTAACACTTCCCCGAAGCCTGACCCTCACCCGTCCCCTAATCCTAACCCGTACGCTGACACCAACCCGCGCCCTCACACGAACGCTCCCCCTAAAGCGTTGTCGTACCCTCACCTGGACCCTAAACCGTCCCCGTCCCCTAACCCTAACCCTAGCCCGAACCCTAACCCTAACACTTCCCCGAAGCCTGACCCCCACCCATCCCCTAATCCTAACCCGTACGCTGACACTAACCCGCGCCCTCACACGTACGCTCCGCCTAAAGCGTTGTCGTACCCTCACCTTGACCCTAAACCGTCCCCGTCCCCTAACCCTAACCCTAGCCCGAACCCTAACCCTAACCCTTCCCCGAAGCCTGACCCTCACCCGTCCCCTAATCCTAACCCGTACGCTGACACTAACCCGCGCCCTCACACGTACGCTCCCCCTAAAGCGTTGTCGTAGCCTCACCTGGACCCTAAACCGTCCCCGTCCCCTAACCCTAACCCTAGCCCGAACCCACCCCTAACCCTTCCCCGAAGCCTGACCCTCACCCGTCCCCTAATCCTAACCCGTACGCTGACACTAACCCGCGCCCTCACACGTACGCTCCCCCTAAAGCGTTGTCGTACCCTCACCTGGACCCTAAACCGTCCCCGTCCCCTAACCCTAACCCTAGCCCGAACCCTAACCCTAACCCTTCCCCGAAGCCTGACCCTCACCCGTCCCCTAATCCTAACCCGTACGGTGACACTAAGCCGCGCCCTCACACGAACGCTCCCCCTAAAGCGTTGTCGTACCCTCACCTGGACCCTAAACCGTCCCCGTCCCCTAACCCTAACCCTAGCCCGAACCTTAACCCTAACCATTCCCCGAAGCCTGACCCTCACCCGTCCCCTAATCCTAACCCGTACGCTGACTCTAACCCGCACCCTCACACGTACGCTCCCCCTAAAGCGTTGTCGTACCCTCACCTGGACCCTAAACCGTCCCCGTCCCCTAACCCTAACCCTAGCCCGAACCCTAACCCTAACCCTTCCCCGAAGCCGGACCCTCACCCGTCCCCTAATCCTAACCCGTACGCTGACACTAACCCGCGCCCTCACACGTACGCTCCCCCTAAAACGTTGTTGTACCCTCAGCTGGACCCTAAACCGTCCCCGTCCCCTAACCCTAACCCTAGCCCGAACCCTAACCCTAACCCTTCCCCGAAGCATGACCCTCACCCGTCCCCTAATCCTAACCTGTACGCTGACAGTAAGCCGCGCCCTCACACGAACGCTCCCCCTAAAGCGTTGTCGTACCCTCACCTGGACCCTAAACCGTCCCCGTCCCCTAACCCTAACCCTAGCCCGAACCTTAACCCTAACCCTTCCCCGAAGCCTGACCCTCACCCGTCCCCTAATCCTAACCCGTACGCTGACACTAACCCGCGCCCTCACACGTACGCTCCCCCTAAAGCGTTGTCGTACCCTCACCTGGACCCTAAACCGTCCCCGTCCCCTAACCCTAACCCTAGCCCGAACCCTAACCCTAACCCTTCCCCGAAGCCGGACCCTCACCCGTCCCCTAATCCTAACCCGTACGCTGACACTAACCCGCGCCCTCACAGGTACGCTCCCCCTAAAGCGTTGTCGTACCCTCACCTGGACCCTAAACCGTCCCCTAACCCTAACCCTAACCCTAGCCCGAACCCTAACCCTAACCCTTCCCAGAAGCCTGACCCTCACCCGTCCCCTAATCCTAACCCGTACGCTGACACTAACCCGCACCCTCACACGTACGCTCCCCCTAAAGCGTTGTCGTACCCTCACCTGGACCCTAAACCGTCCCCGTCCCCTAACCCTAACCCTAGCCCGAACCCTAACCCTAACCCTTCCCCGAAGCCTGACCCTCACCCGTCCCCTAATCCTAACCCGTACGCTGACACTAAGCCGCGCCCTCACAGGAACGCTCCCCCTAAAGCGTTGTCGTACCCTCACCTGGACCCTAAACCGTCCCCGTCCCCTAACCCTAACCCTAGACCGAACCTTAACCCTAACCCTTCCCCGAAGCCTGACCCTCACCCGTCCCCTAATCCTAACCCGTACGCTGACACTAACCCGCGCCCTCACACGTACGCTCCCCCTAAAGCGTTGTCGTCCCCTCACCTGGACCCTAAACCGTCCCCGTCCCCTAACCCTAACCCTAGCCCGGACCCTAACCCTAACACTTCCCCGAAGCCTGACCCTAACCCGTCCCCTAATCCTAACCCGTACGCTGACACTAACCCACGCCCTCACACGTACGCTCCCCCTAAAGTGTTGTCGTACCCTCACCTGGACCCTAAACCGTCCCCGTCCCCTAACCCTAACCCTAGCCCGAACCCTAACCCTAACCCTTCCCCGAAGCCGGACCCTCACCCGTCCCCTAATCCTAACCCGTACGCTGACACTAACCCGCGCCCTCACAGGTACGCTCCCCCTAAAGCGTTGTCGTACCCTCACCTGGACCCTAAACCGTCCCCGTCCCCTAACCCTAACCCTAGCCCGAACCCTAACCCTAACCCTTCCCCGAAGCCTGACCCTCACCCGTCCCCTAATCCTAACCCGTACGCTGACACCAACCCGCGCCCTCACACGTACGCTCCCCCTAAAGCGTTGTCGTACCCTCACCTGGACTCTAAACCGTCCCCGTCCCCTAACCCTAACCCTAGCCCGAACCCTAACCCTAACCCTTCCCCGAAGCATGACCCTCAGCCGTCCCCTAATCCTAACCCGTACGCTGACACTAAGCCGCGCCCTCACACGAACGCTCCCCCTAAAGCGTTGTCGTACCCTCACCTGGACCCTAAACCGTCCCCGTTCCCTAACCCTAACCCTAGCCCGAACCCTAACCCTTCCCCGAAGCCTGACCCTCACCCGTCCCCTAATCCTAACCCGTACGCTGACACTAAGCCGCGCCCTCACACGAACGCTCCCCCTAAAGCGTTGTCGTAGCCTCACCTGGACCCTAAACCGTCCCCGTCCCCTAACCCTAAACCTAGCCCGAACCCACCCCTAACCCTTCCCCGAAGCCTGACCCTCACCCGTCCCCTAATCCTAACCCGTACGCTGACACTAACCCGCGCCCTCACACGTACGCTCCCCCTAAAGCGTTGTCGTACCCTCACCTGGACCCTAAACCGTCCCCGTCCCCTAACCCTAACCCTAGCCCGAACCCTAACCCTAACCCTTCCCCGAAGCCTGACCCTCACCCGTCCCCTAATCCTAACCCGTACGGTGACACTAAGCCGCGCCCTCACACGAACGCTCCCCCTAAAGCGTTGTCGTACCCTCACCTGGACCCTAAACCGTCCCCGTCCCCTAACCCTAACCCTAGCCCGAACCTTAACCCTAACCCTTCCCCGAAGCCTGACCCTCACCCGTCCCCTAAACCTAACCCGTACGCTGACTCTAACCCGCGCCCTCACACGTACGCTCCCCCTAAAGCGTTGTCGTACCCTCACCTGGACCCTAAACCGTCCCCGTCCCCTAACCGTAACCCTAGCCCGAACCCTAACCCTAACCCTTCCCCGAAGCCGGACCCTCACCCGTCCCCTAATCCTAACCCGTACGCTGACACTAACCCGCGCCCTCACACGTACGCTCCCCGTAAAGCGTGGTCGTACCCTCACCTGGACCCTAAACCGTCCCCGTCCCCTAACCCTAACCCTAGCCCAAACCCTAACCCTAACCCTTCCCCGAAGCCTGACCCTCACCCGTCCCCTAATCCTAACCCGTACGCTGACACTAACCCGCGCCCTCACACGTACGCTCCCCCTAAAGCGTGGTCGTACCCTCACCTGGACCCTAAACCGTCCCCGTCCCCTAACCCTAACCCTAGCCCGAACCCTAACCCTAACCCTTCCCCGAAGCCTGACCCTCACCCGTCCCCTAATCCTAACCCGTACGCTCACACTAACCCGCGCCCTCACACGTACGCTCCCCCTAAAGCGTGGTCGTACCCTCACCTGGACCCTAAACCGTCCCCGTCCCCTAACCCTAACCCTAGCCCGAACCCACCCCTAACCCTTCCCCAAAGCCTGACCCTCACCCGTCCCATAATCCTAACCCGTACGCTGACACTAACCCGCGCCCTCACACGTACGCTCCCCCTAAAGCGTTGTCGTACCCTCACCTGGACCCTAAACCGTCCCCGTCCCCTAACCCTAACCCTAGCCCGAACCCTAACCCTAACCCTTCCCCGAAGCCTGACCCTCACCCGTCCCCTAATCCTAACCCGTACGCTGACACTAACCCTCGCCCTCACATGTACGCTCCCCCTAAAGCGTTGTCGTCCCCTCACCTGGACCCTAAACCGTCCCCGTCCCCTAACCCTAACCCTAGCCCGAACCCTAACCCTAACCCTTCCCCGAAGCCTGACCCTCACCCGTCCCCTAATCCTAACCCGTACGCTGACACTAAGCCGCGCCCTCACACGAACGCTCCCCCTAAAGCGTTGTCGTACCCTCACCTGGACCCTAAACCGTCCCCGTCCCCTAACCCTAACCCTAGCCCGAACCCTAACCCTAACCCTCCCCCGAAGCCGGACCCTCACCCGTCCCCTAATCCTAACCCGTACGCTGACACTAACCCGCGCCCTCACAGGTACGCTCCCCCTAAAGCGTTGTCGTACCCTCACCTGGACCCTAAACCGTCCCTGTCCCCTAACCTTAACCCTAGCCCGAACCCTAAACCTAACCCTTCCCCGAAGCCTGACCCTCACCCGTCCCCTAATCCTAACCCGTACGCTGACACCAACCCGCGCCCTCACACGTACGCTCCCCCTAAAGCGTTGTCGTACCCTCACCTGGACCCTAAACCGTCCCCGTCCCCTAACCCTAACCCTAGCCCGAACCCTAACCCTAACCCTTCCCCGAAGCCTGACCCTCACCCGTCCCCTAATCCTAACCCGTACGCTGACACTAACCCGTGCCCTCACACGTACGCTCCCCCTAAAGCGTTGTCGTACCCTCACCTGGACCCTAAACCGTCCCCGTCCCCTAACCCTAACCCTAGCCCGAACCCTAACCCTAACACTTCCCCGAAGCCTGACCCTCACCCGTCCCCTAATCCTAACCCGTACGCTGACACTAAGCCGCGCCCTCACACGAACGCTCTCCCTAAAGCGTTGTCGTACCCTCACCTGGACCCTAAACCGTCCCCGTCCCCTAACCCTAACCCTAGCCCGAACCCTAACCCTAACCCTTCCCCGAAGCCTGACCCTCACCCGTCCCCTAATCCTAACCCGTACGGTGACACTAAGCCGCGCCCTCACACGAACGCTCCCCCTAAAGCGTTGTCGTACCCTCACCTGGACCCTAAACCGTCCCCTTCCCCTAACCCTAACCCTAGCCCGAACCTTAACCCTAACCCTTCCCCGAAGCCTGACCCTCACCCGTCCCCTAAACCTAACCCGTACGCTGACTCTAACCCGCGCCCTCACACGTACGCTCCCCCTAAAGCGTTGTCGTACCCTCACCTGGACCCTAAACCGTCCCCGTCCCCTAACCGTAACCCTAGCCCGAACCCTAACCCTAACCCTTCCCCGAAGCCGGACCCTCACCCGTCCCCTAATCCTAACCCGTACGCTGACACTAATCCGCGCCCTCACACGTACGCTCCCCCTAAAGCGTGGTCGTACCCTCACCTGGACCCTAAACCGTCCCCGTCCCCTAACCCTAACCTTAGCCCAAACCCTAACCCTAACCCTTCCCCGAAGCCTGACCCTCACCCGTCCCCTAATCCTAACCCGTACGCTGACACTAACCCGCGCCCTCACACGTACGCTCCCCCTAAAGCGTGGTCGTACCCTCACCTGGACCCTAAACCATCCCCGTCCCCTAACCCTAACCCTAGCCCGAACCCTAACCCTAACACTTCCCCGAAGCCTGACCCTCACCCGTCCCCTAATCCTAACCCGTACGCTCACACTAACCCGCGCCCTCACACGTACGCTCCCCCTAAAGCGTGGTCGTACCCTCACCTGGACCCTAAACCGTCCCCGTCCCCTAACCCTAACCCTAGCCCGAACCCTAACCCTAACCATTCCCCGAAGCCTGACCCTCACCCGTCCCCTAATCCTAACCCGTACGCTGACACTAACCCGCGCCCTCACACGTACGCTCCCCCTAAAGCGTGGTCGTACCCTCACCTGGACCCTAAAGCGTCCCCGTCCCCTAACCCTAACCCTAGCCCGAACCCTAACCCTAACACTTCCCCGAAGCCTGACCCTAACCCGTCCCCTAATCCTAACCCGTACGCTGACACTAACCCGCGCCCTCACACGTACGCTCCCCCTAAAGCGTTGTCGTACCCTCACCTGGACCCTAAACCGTCCCCGTCCCCTAACCCTAACCCTAGCTCGAACCCTACCCCTAAACCTTCCCCGAAGCCTGACCCTCACCCGTCCCCTAATCGTAACCCGTACGCTGACACTAACCCGCGCCCTCACACGTACGCTCCCTCTAAAGCGTTGTCGTACCCTCACCTGGACCCTAAACCGTCCCCGTCCCCTAACCCTAACCCTAGCCCGAACACTAACCCTAACACTTCCCCGAAGCCTGACCCTCACCCGTCCCCTAATCCTAACCCGTACGCTGACACTAACCCGCGCCCTCACACGTACGCTCCCCCTAAAGCGTTCTCGTACCCTCACCTGGACCCTAAACCGTCCCCGTCCCCTAACCCTAACCCTAGCCCGAACCCTAACCCTAACCCTTCCCCGAACCCGGACCCTCACCCGTACCCTAATCCTAACCCGTACGCTGACACTAACCCGCGCCCTCACACGTACGCTCCCCCTGAAGCGTTGTCGTACCCTCACCTGGACCCTAAAACGTCCCCGTCCCCTAACCCTAACCCTTCCCCGAAGCCTGACCCTCACCCGTCCCCTAATCCTAACCCGTACGCTGACACTAAGCCGCGCCCTCACACGTACGCTCCCCCTAAAGCATTGTCGTACCCTCACCTGGACCCTAAACCGTCCCCGTCCCCTAACCCTAACCCTAGCCCGAACCCTAACCCTAACCCTTCCCCGAAGCCTGACCCTCACCCGTCCCCTAATCCTAACCCGTACAATGACACCAACCCGCGCCCTCACACGTACGCTCCCCCTAAAGCGTTGTCGTACCCTCACCTGGACCCTAAACCGTTCCCGTCCCCTAACCATAACCCTAGCCCGAACCCTACCCCTAACACTTCCCCGAAGCCTGACCCTCACCCGTCCCCTAATCCTAACCCGTACGCTGACACTAACCCGCGCCCTCACACGTACGCTCCCCCTAAAGCGTTGTCGTACCCTCACCTGGACCCTAAACCGTCCCCGTTCCCTAACCCTAACCCTAGCCCGAACCCTAACCCTAACCCTTCCCCGAAGCCTGACCCTCACCCGTCCCCTAATCCTAAGCCGTATGCTGACACTAACCCGCGCCCTCACACGTACGCTCCCCCTAAAGTGTTGTCGTACCCTCAGCTGGACCCTAAACCGTCCCCGTCCCCTAACCCTAACCCTAGCCCGAACCCTAACCCTAACCCTTCCCCGAAGCCTGACCCTCACCCGTCCCCTAATCCTTACCCGTACGCTGACACTAACCCGCGCCCTCACACGTACGCTCCCCCTAAAGCGTTGTCGTACCCTCACCTGGACCCTAAACCGTCCCCGTCCCCTAACCCTAACCCTAGCCCGAACCCTAACCCTAACCCTTCCCCGAAGCCTGATCCTCACCCGTCCCCTAATCCTAACCCGTACGCTGACACTAACCCGCGCCCTCACACGTACGCTCCCCCTAAAGCGTTGTCGTACCCTCACCTGGACCCTAAACCGTCCCCGTCCCCTAACCCTAACCCTAGCCCGAACCCACCCCTAACCCTTCCCCAAAGCCTGACCCTCACCCGTCCCATAATCCTAACCCGTACGCTGACACTAACCCGCGACCTCACACGTACGCTCCCCCTAAAGCGTTGTCGTACCCTCACCTGGACCCTAAACCGTCCCCGTCCCCTAACCCTAACCCTAGCCCGAACCCTAACCCTAACCCTTCCCCGAAGCCTGACCCTCACCCGTCCCCTAATCCTAACCCGTACGCTGACACTAACCCGCGCCCTCACATGTACGCTCCCCCTAAAGCGTTGTCGTCCCCTCACCTGGACCCTAAACCGTCCCCGTCCCCTAACCCTAACCCTAGCCTGAACCCTAACCCTAACCCTTCCCCGAAGCCTGACCCTCACCCGTCCCCTAATCCTAACCCGTACGCTGACACTAAGCCGCGCCCTCACACGAACGCTCCCCCTAAAGCGTTGTCGTACCCTCACCTGGACCCTAAACCGTCCCCGTCCCCTAACCCTAACCCTAGCCCGAACCTTAACCCTAACCCTTCCCCGAAGCCTGACCCTCACCCGTACCCTAATCCTAACCCGTACGCTGACACTAACCCGCGCCCTCACACGTACGCTCCCCCTAAAGCGTTGTCGTACCCTCACCTGGACCCTAAACCGTCCCCGTTCCCTAACCCTAACCCTAGCCCGAACCCTAACCCTAACCCTTCCCCGAAGCCTGACCCTCACCCGTCCCCTAATCCTAAGCCGTATGCTGACACTAACCCGCGCCCTCACACGTACGCTCCCCCTAAAGTGTTGTCGTACCCTCAGCTGGACCCTAAACCGTCCCCGTCCCCTAACCCTAACCCTAGCCCGAACCCTAACCCTAACCCTTCCCCGAAGCCTGACCCTCACCCGTCCCCTAATCCTAACCCGTACGCTGACACTAACCCGCGCCCTCACACGTACGCTCCCCCTAAAGCGTTGTCGTACCCTCACCTGGACCCTAAACCGTCCCCGTCCCCTAACCCTAACCCTAGCCCGAACCCTAACCCTAACCCTTCCCCGAAGCCTGACCCTCACCCGTCCCCTAATCCTAACCCGTACGCTGACACTAACCCGCGCCCTCACACGTACGCTCCCCCTAAAGCGTTGTCGTACCCTCACCTGGACCCTAAACCGTCCCCGTCCCCTAACCCTAACCCTAGCCCGAACCCACCCCTAACCCTTCCCCAAAGCCTGACCCTCACCCGTCCCATAATCCTAACCCGTACGCTGACACTAACCCGCGCCCTCACACGTACGCTCCCCCTAAAGCGTTGTCGTACCCTCACCTGGACCCTAAACCGTCCCCGTCCCCTAACCCTAACCCTAGCCCGAACCCTAACCCTAACCCTTCCCCGAAGCCTGACCCTCACCCGTCCCCTAATCCTAACCCGTACGCTGACACTAACCCGCGCCCTCACATGTACGCTCCCCCTAAAGCGTTGTCGTCCCCTCACCTGGACCCTAAACCGTCCCCGTCCCCTAACCCTAACCCTAGCCCGAACCCTAACCCTAACCCTTCCCCGAAGCCTGACCCTCACCCGTCCCCTAATCCTAACCCGTACGCTGACACTAAGCCGCGCCCTCACACGAACGCTCCCCCTAAAGCGTTGTCGTACCCTCACCTGGACCCTAAACCGTCCCCGTCCCCTAACCCTAACCCTAGCCCGAACCTTAACCCTAACCCTTCCCCGAAGCCTGACCCTCACCCGTCCCCTAATCCTAACCCGTACGCTGACACTAACCCGCGCCCTCACACGTACGCTCCCCCTAAAGCGTTGTCGTACCCTCACCTGGACCCTAAACCGTCCCCATCCCCTAACCCTAACCCTAGCCCGAACCCTAACCCTAACCCTCCCCCGAAGCCGGACCCTCACCCGTCCCCTAATCCTAACCCGTACGCTGACACTAACCCGCGCCCTCACAGGTACGCTCCCCCTAAAGCGTTGTCGTACCCTCACCTGGACCCTAAAACGTCCCCGTCCCCTAACCTTAACCCTAGCCCAAACCCTAACCCTAACCCTTCCCCGAAGCCTGACCCTCACCCGTCCCCTAATCCTAACCCGTACGCTGACACCAACCCGCGCCCTCACACGTACGCTCCCCCTAAAGCGTTGTCGTACCCTCACCTGGACCCTAAACCGTCCCCGTCCCCTAACCCTAACCCTAGCCCGAACCCTAACCCTAACCCTTCCCCGAAGCCTGACCCTCACCCGTCCCCTAATCCTAACCCGTACGCTGACACTAACCCGTGCCCTCACACGTACGCTCCCCCTAAAGCGTTGTCGTACCCTCACCTGGACCCTAAACCGTCCCCGTCCCCTAACCCTAACCCTAGCCCGAACCCTAACCCTAACACTTCCCCGAAGCCTGACCCTCACCCGTCCCCTAATCCTAACCCGTACGCTGACACTAAGCCGCGCCCTCACACGAACGCTCCCCCTAAAGCGTTGTCGTACCCTCACCTGGACCCTAAACCGTCCCCGTCCCCTAACCCTAACCCTAGCCCGAACCCTAACCCTAACCCTTCCCCGAAGCCTGACCCTCACCCGTCCCCTAATCCTAACCCGTACGGTGACACTAAGCCGCGCCCTCACACGAACGCTCCCCCTAAAGCGTTGTCGTACCCTCACCTGGACCCTAAACCGTCCCCGTCCCCTAACCCTAACCCTAGCCCGAACCTTAACCCTAACCCTTCCCCGAAGCCTGACCCTCACCCGTCCCCTAAACCTAACCCGTACGCTGACTCTAACCCGCGCCCTCACACATACGCTCCCCCTAAAGCGTTGTCGTACCCTCACCTGGACCCTAAACCGTCCCCGTCCCCTAACCGTAACCCTAGCCCGAACCCTAACCCTAACCCTTCCCCGAAGCCGGACCCTCACCCGTCCCCTAATCCTAACCCGTACGCTGACACTAACCCACGCCCTCACACGTACGCTCCCCCTAAAGCGTGGTCGTACCCTCACCTGGACCCTAAACCGTCCCCGTCCCCTAACCCTAACCCTAGCCCAAACCCTAACCCTAACCCTTCCCCGAAGCCTGACCCTCACCCGTCCCCTAATCCTAACCCGTACGCTGACACTAACCCGCGCCCTCACACGTACGCTCCCCCTAAAGCGTGGTCGTACCCTCACCTGGACCCTAAACCGTCCCCGTCCCCTAACCCTAACCCTAGCCCGAACCCTAACCCTAACCCTTCCCCGAAGCCTGACCCTCACCCGTCCCCTAATCCTAACCCGTACGCTCACACTAACCCGCGCCCTCACACGTACGCTCCCCCTAAAGCGTGGTCGTACCCTCACCTGGACCCTAAACCGTCCCCGTCCCCTAACCCTAACCCTAGCCCGAACCCTAACCCTAACCATTCCCCGAAGCCTGACCCTCACCCGTCCCCTAATCCTAACCCGTACGCTGACACTAACCCGCGCCCTCACACGTACGCTCCCCCTAAAGCTTGGTCGTACCCTCACCTGGACCCTAAAGCGTCCCCGTCCCCTAACCCTAACCCTAGCCCGAACCCTAACCCTAACACTTCCCCGAAGCCTGACCCTAACCCGTCCCCTAATCCTAACCCGTACGCTGACACTAACCCGCGCCCTCACACGTACGCTCCCCCTAAAGCGTTGTCGTACCCTCACCTGGACCCTAAACCGTCCCCGTCCCCTAACCCTAACCCTAGCTCGAACCCTACCCCTAAACCTTCCCCGAAGCCTGACCCTCACCCGTCCCCTTATCGTAACCCGTACGCTGACACTAACCCGCGCCCTCACACGTACGCTCCCTCTAAAGCGTTGTCGTACCCTCACCTGGACCCTAAACCGTCCCCGTCCCCTAACCCTAACCCTAGCCCGAACACTAACCCTAACACTTCCCCGAAGCCTGACCCTCACCCGTCCCCTAATCCTAACCCGTACGCTGACACTAACCCGCGCCCTCACACGTACGCTCCCCCTAAAGCGTTGTCGTACCCTCACCTGGACCCTAAACCGTCCCCGTCCCCTAACCCTAACCCTAGCCCGAACCCTAACCCTAACCCTTCCCCGAACCCGGACCCTCACCCGTACCCTAATCCTAACCCGTACGCTGACACTAACCCGCGCCCTCACACGTACGCTCCCCCTGAAGCGTTGTCGTACCCTCACCTGGACCCTAAAACGTCCCCGTCCCCTAACCCTAACCCTTCCCCGAAGCCTGACCCTCACCCGTCCCCTAATCCTAACCCGTACGCTGACACTAAGCCGCGCCCTCACACGTACGCTCCCCCTAAAGCATTGTCGTACTCTCACCTGGACCCTAAACCGTCCCCGTCCCCTAACCCTAACCCTAGCCCGAACCCTAACCCTAACCCTTCCCCGAAGCCTGACCCTCACCCGTCCCCTAATCCTAACCCGTACAATGACACCAACCCGCGCCCTCACACGTACGCTCCCCCTAAAGCGTTGTCGTACCCTCACCTGGACCCTAAACCGTTCCCGTCCCCTAACCATAACCCTAGCCCGAACCCTACCCCTAACACTTCCCCGAAGCCTGACCCTCACCCGTCCCCTAATCCTAACCCGTACGCTGACACTAACCCGCGCCCTCACACGTACGCTCCCCCTAAAGCGTTGTCGTACCCTCACCTGGACCCTAAACCGTCCCCGTTCCCTAACCCTAACCCTAGCCCGAACCCTAACCCTAACCCTTCCCCGAAGCCTGACCCTCACCCGTCCCCTAATCCTAACCCGTACGCTGACACCAACCCGCGCCCTCACACGTACGCTCCCCCTAAAGCGTTGTCGTACCCTCACCTGGACCTTAAACCGTCCCCGTCCCCTAACCCTAACCCTAGCCCGAACCCTAACCCTAACCCTTCCCCGAAGCCTGACCCTCACCCGTCCCCTAATCCTAACCCGTACGCTGACACTAACCCGTGCCCTCACACGTACGCTCCCCCTAAAGCGTTGTCGTACCCTCACCTGGACCCTAAACCGTCCCCGTCCCCTAACCCTAACCCTAGCCCGAACCCTAACCCTAACACTTCCCCGAAGCCTGACCCTCACCCGTCCCCTAATCCTAACCCGTACGCTGACACTAAGCCGCGCCCTCACACGAACGCTCTCCCTAAAGCGTTGTCGTACCCTCACCTGGACCCTAAACCGTCCCCGTCCCCTAACCCTAACCCTAGCCCGAACCCTAACCCTAACCCTTCCCCGAAGCCTGACCCTCACCCGTCCCCTAATCCTAACCCGTACGGTGACACTAAGCCGCGCCCTCACACGAACGCTCCCCCTAAAGCGTTGTCGTACCCTCACCTGGACCCTAAACCGTCCCCGTCCCCTAACCCTAACCCTAGCCCGAACCTTAACCCTAACCCTTCCCCGAAGCCTGACCCTCACCCGTCCCCTAAACCTAACCCGTACGCTGACTCTAACCCGCGCCCTCACACGTACGCTCCCCCTAAAGCGTTGTCGTACCCTCACCTGGACCCTAAACCGTCCCCGTCCCCTAACCGTAACCCTAGCCCGAACCCTAACCCTAACCCTTCCCCGAAGCCGGACCCTCACCCGTCCCCTAATCCTAACCCGTACGCTGACACTAACCCGCGCCCTCACACGTACGCTCCCCCTAAAGCGTGGTCGTACCCTCACCTGGACCCTAAACCGTCCCCGTCCCCTAACCCTAACCCTAGCCCAAACCCTAACCCTAAGCCTTCCCCGAAGCCTGACCCTCACCCGTCCCCTAATCCTAACCCGTACGCTGACACTAACCCGCGCCCTCACACGTACGCTCCCCCTAAAGCGTGGTCGTACCCTCACCTGGACCCTAAACCATCCCCGTCCCCTAACCCTAACCCTAGCCCGAACCCTAACCCTAACCCTTCCCCGAAGCCTGACCCTCACCCGTCCCCTAATCCTAACCCGTACGCTCACACTAACCCGCGCCCTCACACGTACGCTCCCCCTAAAGCGTGGTCGTACCCTCACCTGGACCCTAAACCGTCCCCGTCCCCTAACCCTAACCCTAGCCCGAACCCTAACCCTAACCATTCCCCGAAGCCTGACCCTCACCCGTCCCCTAATCCTAACCCGTACGCTGACACTAACCCGCGCCCTCACACGTACGCTCCCCCTAAAGCGTGGTCGTACCCTCACCTGGACCCTAAAGCGTCCCCGTCCCCTAACCCTAACCCTAGCCCGAACCCTAACCCTAACACTTCCCCGAAGCCTGACCCTAACCCGTCCCCTAATCCTAACCCGTACGCTGACACTAACCCGCGCCCTCACACGTACGCTCCCCCTAAAGCGTTGTCGTACCCTCACCTGGACCCTAAACCGTCCCCGTCCCCTAACCCTAACCCTAGCTCGAACCCTACCCCTAAACCTTCCCCGAAGCCTGACCCTCACCCGTCCCCTAATCGTAACCCGTACGCTGACACTAACCCGCGCCCTCACACGTACGCTCCCTCTAAAGCGTTGTCGTACCCTCACCTGGACCCTAAACCGTCCCCGTCCCCTAACCCTAACCCTAGCCCGAACACTAACCCTAACACTTCCCCGAAGCCTGACCCTCACCCGTCCCCTAATCCTAACCCGTACGCTGACACTAACCCGCGCCCTCACACGTACGCTCCCCCTAAAGCGTTGTCGTACCCTCACCTGGACCCTAAACCGTCCCCGTCCCCTAACCCTAACCCTAGCCCGAACCCTAACCCTAACCCTTCCCCGAACCCGGACCCTCACCCGTACCCTAATCCTAACCCGTACGCTGACACTAACCCGCGCCCTCACACGTACGCTCCCCCTGAAGCGTTGTCGTACCCTCACCTGGACCCTAAAACGTCCCCGTCCCCTAACCCTAACCCTTCCCCGAAGCCTGACCCTCACCCGTCCCCTAATCCTAACCCGTACGCTGACACTAAGCCGCGCCCTCACACGTACGCTCCCCCTAAAGCATTGTCGTACCCTCACCTGGACCCTAAACCGTCCCCGTCCCCTAACCCTAACCCTAGCCCGAACCCTAACCCTAACCCTTCCCCGAAGCCTGACCCTCACCCGTCCCCTAATCCTAACCCGTACAATGACACCAACCCGCGCCCTCACACGTACGCTCCCCCTAAAGCGTTGTCGTACCCTCACCTGGACCCTAAACCGTTCCCGTCCCCTAACCATAACCCTAGCCCGAACCCTACCCCTAACACTTCCCCGAAGCCTGACCCTCACCCGTCCCCTAATCCTAACCCGTACGCTGACACTAACCCGCGCCCTCACACGTACGCTCCCCCTAAAGCGTTGTCGTACCCTCACCTGGACCCTAAACCGTCCCCGTTCCCTAACCCTAACCCTAGCCCGAACCCTAACCCTAACCCTTCCCCGAAGCCTGACCCTCACCCGTCCCCTAATCCTAAGCCGTATGCTGACACTAACCCGCGCCCTCACACGTACGCTCCCCCTAAAGTGTTGTCGTACCCTCAGCTGGACCCTAAACCGTCCCCGTCCCCTAACCCTAACCCTAGCCCGAACCCTAACCCTAACCCTTCCCCGAAGCCTGACCCTCACCCGTCCCCTAATCCTTACCCGTACGCTGACACTAACCCGCGCCCTCACACGTACGCTCCCCCTAAAGCGTTGTCGTACCCTCACCTGGACCCTAAACCGTCCCCGTCCCCTAACCCTAACCCTAGCCCGAACCCTAACCCTAACCCTTCCCCGAAGCCTGACCCTCACCCGTCCCCTAATCCTAACCCGTACGCTGACACTAACCCGCGCCCTCACACGTACGCTCCCCCTAAAGCGTTGTCGTACCCTCACCTGGACCCTAAACCGTCCCCGTCCCCTAACCCTAACCCTAGCCCGAACCCACCCCTAACCCTTCCCCAAAGCCTGACCCTCACCCGTCCCATAATCCTAACCCGTACGCTGACACTAACCCGCGACCTCACACGTACGCTCCCCCTAAAGCGTTGTCGTACCCTCACCTGGACCCTAAACCGTCCCCGTCCCCTAACCCTAACCCTAGCCCGAACCCTAACCCTAACCCTTCCCCGAAGCCTGACCCTCACCCGTCCCCTAATCCTAACCCGTACGCTGACACTAACCCGCGCCCTCACATGTACGCTCCCCCTAAAGCGTTGTCGTCCCCTCACCTGGACCCTAAACCGTCCCCGTCCCCTAACCCTAACCCTAGCCTGAACCCTAACCCTAACCCTTCCCCGAAGCCTGACCCTCACCCGTCCCCTAATCCTAACCCGTACGCTGACACTAAGCCGCGCCCTCACACGAACGCTCCCCCTAAAGCGTTGTCGTACCCTCACCTGGACCCTAAACCGTCCCCGTCCCCTAACCCTAACCCTAGCCCGAACCTTAACCCTAACCCTTCCCCGAAGCCTGACCCTCACCCGTCCCCTAATCCTAACCCGTACGCTGACACTAACCCGCGCCCTCACACGTACGCTCCCCCTAAAGCGTTGTCGTACCCTCACCTGGACCCTAAACCGTCCCCGTTCCCTAACCCTAACCCTAGCCCGAACCCTAACCCTAACCCTTCCCCGAAGCCTGACCCTCACCCGTCCCCTAATCCTAAGCCGTATGCTGACACTAACCCGCGCCCTCACACGTACGCTCCCCCTAAAGTGTTGTCGTACCCTCAGCTGGACCCTAAACCGTCCCCGTCCCCTAACCCTAACCCTAGCCCGAACCCTAACCCTAACCCTTCCCCGAAGCCTGACCCTCACCCGTCCCCTAATCCTAACCCGTACGCTGACACTAACCCGCGCCCTCACACGTACGCTCCCCCTAAAGCGTTGTCGTACCCTCACCTGGACCCTAAACCGTCCCCGTCCCCTAACCCTAACCCTAGCCCGAACCCTAACCCTAACCCTTCCCCGAAGCCTGACCCTCACCCGTCCCCTAATCCTAACCCGTACGCTGACACTAACCCGCGCCCTCACACGTACGCTCCCCCTAAAGCGTTGTCGTACCCTCACCTGGACCCTAAACCGTCCCCGTCCCCTAACCCTAACCCTAGCCCGAACCCACCCCTAACCCTTCCCCAAAGCCTGACCCTCACCCGTCCCATAATCCTAACCCGTACGCTGACACTAACCCGCGCCCTCACACGTACGCTCCCCCTAAAGCGTTGTCGTACCCTCACCTGGACCCTAAACCGTCCCCGTCCCCTAACCCTAACCCTAGCCCGAACCCTAACCCTAACCCTTCCCCGAAGCCTCACCCTCACCCGTCCCCTAATCCTAACCCGTACGCTGACACTAACCCGCGCCCTCACATGTACGCTCCCCCTAAAGCGTTGTCGTCCCCTCACCTGGACCCTAAACCGTCCCCGTCCCCTAACCCTAACCCTAGCCCGAACCCTAACCCTAACCCTTCCCCGAAGCCTGACCCTCACCCGTCCCCTAATCCTAACCCGTACGCTGACACTAAGCCGCGCCCTCACACGAACGCTCCCCCTAAAGCGTTGTCGTACCCTCACCTGGACCCTAAACCGTCCCCGTCCCCTAACCCTAACCCTAGCCCGAACCTTAACCCTAACCCTTCCCCGAAGCCTGACCCTCACCCGTCCCCTAATCCTAACCCGTACGCTGACACTAACCCGCGCCCTCACACGTACGCTCCCCCTAAAGCGTTGTCGTACCCTCACCTGGACCCTAAACCGTCCCCATCCCCTAACCCTAACCCTAGCCCGAACCCTAACCCTAACCCTCCCCCGAAGCCGGACCCTCACCCGTCCCCTAATCCTAACCCGTACGCTGACACTAACCCGCGCCCTCACAGGTACGCTCCCCCTAAAGCGTTGTCGTACCCTCACCTGGACCCTAAAACGTCCCCGTCCCCTAACCTTAACCCTAGCCCGAACCCTAACCCTAACCCTTCCCCGAAGCCTGACCCTCACCCGTCCCCTAATCCTAACCCGTACGCTGACACCAACCCGCGCCCTCACACGTACGCTCCCCCTAAAGCGTTGTCGTACCCTCACCTGGACCCTAAACCGTCCCCGTCCCCTAACCCTAACCCTAGCCCGAACCCTAACCCTAACCCTTCCCCGAAGCCTGACCCTCACCCGTCCCCTAATCCTAACCCGTACGCTGACACTAACCCGTGCCCTCACACGTACGCTCCCCCTAAAGCGTTGTCGTACCCTCACCTGGACCCTAAACCGTCCCCGTCCCCTAACCCTAACCCTAGCCCGAACCCTAACCCTAACACTTCCCCGAAGCCTGACCCTCACCCGTCCCCTAATCCTAACCCGTACGCTGACACTAAGCCGCGCCCTCACACGAACGCTCCCCCTAAAGCGTTGTCGTACCCTCACCTGGACCCTAAACCGTCCCCGTCCCCTAACCCTAACCCTAGCCCGAACCCTAACCCTAACCCTTCCCCGAAGCCTGACCCTCACCCGTCCCCTAATCCTAACCCGTACGGTGACACTAAGCCGCGCCCTCACACGAACGCTCCCCCTAAAGCGTTGTCGTACCCTCACCTGGACCCTAAACCGTCCCCGTCCCCTAACCCTAACCCTAGCCCGAACCTTAACCCTAACCCTTCCCCGAAGCCTGACCCTCACCCGTCCCCTAAACCTAACCCGTACGCTGACTCTAAACCGCGCCCTCACACGTACGCTCCCCCTAAAGCGTTGTCGTACCCTCACCTGGACCCTAAACCGTCCCCGTCCCCTAACCGTAACCCTAGCCCGAACCCTAACCCTAACCCTTCCCCGAAGCCGGACCCTCACCCGTCCCCTAATCCTAACCCGTACGCTGACACTAACCCACGCCTTCACACGTACGCTCCCCCTAAAGCGTGGTCGTACCCTCACCTGGACCCTAAACCGTCCCCGTCCCCTAACCCTAACCCTAGCCCAAACCCTAACCCTAACCCTTCCCCGAAGCCTGACCCTCACCCGTCCCCTAATCCTAACCCGTACGCTGACACTAACCCGCGCCCTCACACGTACGCTCCCCCTAAAGCGTGGTCGTACCCTCACCTGGACCCTAAACCGTCCCCGTCCCCTAACCCTAACCCTAGCCCGAACCCTAACCCTAACCCTTCCCCGAAGCCTGACCCTCACCCGTCCCCTAATCCTAACCCGTACGCTCACACTAACCCGCGCCCTCACACGTACGCTCCCCCTAAAGCGTGGTCGTACCCTCACCTGGACCCTAAACCGTCCCCGTCCCCTAACCCTAACCCTAGCCCGAACCCTAACCCTAACCATTCCCCGAAGCCTGACCCTCACCCGTCCCCTAATCCTAACCCGTACGCTGACACTAACCCGCGCCCTCACACGTACGCTCCCCCTAAAGCGTGGTCGTACCCTCACCTGGACCCTAAAGCGTCCCCGTCCCCTAACCCTAACCCTAGCCCGAACCCTAACCCTAACACTTCCCCGAAGCCTGACCCTAACCCGTCCCCTAATCCTAACCCGTACGCTGACACTAACCCGCGCCCTCACACGTACGCTCCCCCTAAAGCGTTGTCGTACCCTCACCTGGACCCTAAACCGTCCCCGTCCCCTAACCCTAACCCTAGCTCGAACCCTACCCCTAAACCTTCCCCGAAGCCTGACCCTCACCCGTCCCCTAATCGTAACCCGTACGCTGACACTAACCCGCGCCCTCACACGTACGCTCCCTCTAAAGCGTTGTCGTACCCTCACCTGGACCCTAAACCGTCCCCGTCCCCTAACCCTAACCCTAGCCCGAACACTAACCCTAACACTTCCCCGAAGCCTGACCCTCACCCGTCCCCTAATCCTAACCCGTACGCTGACACTAACCCGCGCCCTCACACGTACGCTCCCCCTAAAGCGTTGTCGTACCCTCACCTGGACCCTAAACCGTCCCCGTCCCCTAACCCTAACCCTAGCCCGAACCCTAACCCTAACCCTTCCCCGAACCCGGACCCTCACCCGTACCCTAATCCTAACCCGTACGCTGACACTAACCCGCGCCCTCACACGTACGCTCCCCCTGAAGCGTTGTCGTACCCTCACCTGGACCCTAAAACGTCCCCGTCCCCTAACCCTAACCCTTCCCCGAAGCCTGACCCTCACCCGTCCCCTAATCCTAACCCGTACGCTGACACTAAGCCGCGCCCTCACACGTACGCTCCCCCTAAAGCATTGTCGTACTCTCACCTGGACCCTAAACCGTCCCCGTCCCCTAACCCTAACCCTAGCCCGAACCCTAACCCTAACCCTTCCCCGAAGCCTGACCCTCACCCGTCCCCTAATCCTAACCCGTACAATGACACCAACCCGCGCCCTCACACGTACGCTCCCCCTAAAGCGTTGTCGTACCCTCACCTGGACCCTAAACCGTTCCCGTCCCCTAACCATAACCCTAGCCCGAACCCTACCCCTAACACTTCCCCGAAGCCTGACCCTCACCCGTCCCCTAATCCTAACCCGTACGCTGACACTAACCCGCGCCCTCACACGTACGCTCCCCCTAAAGCGTTGTCGTACCCTCACCTGGACCCTAAACCGTCCCCGTTCCCTAACCCTAACCCTAGCCCGAACCCTAACCCTAACCCTTCCCCGAAGCCTGACCCTCACCCGTCCCCTAATCCTAAGCCGTATGCTGACACTAACCCGCGCCCTCACACGTACGCTCCCCCTAAAGTGTTGTCGTACCCTCAGCTGGACCCTAAACCGTCCCCGTCCCCTAACCCTAACCCTAGCCCGAACCCTAACCCTAACCCTTCCCCGAAGCCTGACCCTCACCCGTCCCCTAATCCTAACCCGTACGCTGACACTAACCCGCGCCCTCACATGTACGCTCCCCCTAAAGCGTTGTCGTCCCCTCACCTGGACCCTAAACCGTCCCCGTCCCCTAACCCTAACCCTAGCCTGAACCCTAACCCTAACCCTTCCCCGAAGCCTGACCCTCACCCGTCCCCTAATCCTAACCCGTACGCTGACACTAAGCCGCGCCCTCACACGAACGCTCCCCCTAAAGCGTTGTCGTACCCTCACCTGGACCCTAAACCGTCCCCGTCCCCTAACCCTAACCCTAGCCCGAACCTTAACCCTAACCCTTCCCCGAAGCCTGACCCTCACCCGTCCCCTAATCCTAACCCGTACGCTGACACTAACCCGCGCCCTCACACGTACGCTCCCCCTAAAGCGTTGTCGTACCCTCACCTGGACCCTAAACCGTCCCCGTCCCCTAACCCTAACCCTAGCCCGAACCCTAACCCTAACCCTTCCCCGAAGCCGGACCCTCACCCGTCCCCTAATCCTAACCCGTACGCTGACACTAACCCGCGCCCTCACACGTACGCTCCCCCTAAAGCGTTGTCGTACCCTCACCTGGACCCTAAACCGTCCCCTTCCCCTAACCTTAACCCTAGCCCGAACCCTAACCCTAACCCTTCCCCGAAGCCTGACCCTCACCCGTCCCCTAATCCTAACCCGTACGCTGACACCAACCCGCGCCCTCACACGTACGCTCCCCCTAAAGCGTTGTCGTACCCTCACCTGGACCCTAAACCGTCCCCGTCCCCTAACCCTAACCCTAGCCCGAACCCTAACCCTAACCATTCCCCGAAGCCTGACCCTCACCCGTCCCCTAATCCTAACCCGTACGCTGACACTAACCCGTGCCCTCACACGTACGCTCCCCCTAAAGCGTTGTCGTACCCTCACCTGGACCCTAAACCGTCCCCGTCCCCTAACCCTAACCCTAGCCCGAACCCTAACCCTAACACTTCCCCGAAGCCTGACCCTCACCCGTCCCCTAATCCTAACCCGTACGCTGACACTAAGCCGCGCCCTCACACGAACGCTCCCCCTAAAGCGTTGTCGTACCCTCACCTGGACCCTAAACCGTCCCCGTCCCCTAACCCTAACCCTAGCCCGAACCCTAACCCTAACACTTCCCCGAAGCCTGACCCCCACCCATCCCCTAATCGTAACCCGTACGCTGACACTAACCCGCGCCCTCACACGTACGCTCCGCCTAAAGCGTTGTCGTACCCTCAGCTGGACCCTAAACCGTCCCCGTCCCCTAACCCTAACCCTAGCCCGAACCCTAACCCTAACCCTTCCCCGAAGCCTGACCCTCACCCGTCCCCTAATCCTAACCCGTACGCTGACACTAACCCGCGCCCTCACACGTACTCTCCCCCTAAAGCGTTGTCGTAGCCTCACCTGGACCCTAAACCGTCCCCGTCCCCTAACCCTAACCCTAGCCCGAACCCACCCCTAACCCTTCCCCGAAGCCTGACCCTCACCCGTCCCCTAATCCTAACCCGTACGCTGACACTAACCCGCGCCCTCACACGTACGCTCCCCCTAAAGCGTTGTCGTACCCTCACCTGGACCCTAAACCGTCCCCGTCCCCTAACCCTAACCCTAGCCCGAACCCTAACCCTAACCCTTCCCCGAAGCCTGACCCTCACCCGTCCCCTAATCCTAACCCGTACGGTGACACTAAGCCGCGCCCTCACACGAACGCTCCCCCTAAAGCGTTGTCGTACCCTCACCTGGACCCTAAACCGTCCCCGTCCCCTAACCCTAACCCTAGCCCGAACCCTAACCCTAACCCTTCCCCGAAGCCGGACCCTCACCCGTCCCCTAATCCTAACCCGTACGCTGACACTAACCCGCGCCCTCACACGTACGCTCCCCCTAAAGCGTTGTCGTACCCTCACCTGGACCCTAAACCGTCCCCGTCCCCTAACCCTAACCCTAGCCCGAACCCTAACCCTAACCCTTCCCCGAAGCCTGACCCTCACCCGTCCCCTAATCCTAACCCGTACGCTGACACTAACCCGCAACCTCACACGTACGCTCCCCCTAAAGCGTTGTCGTACCCTCACCTGGACCCTAAGCCGTCCCCGTCCCCTAACCCTAACCCTAGCCCGAACCCTAACCCTAACCCTTCCCCGAAGCCTGACCCTCACCCGTCCCCTAATCCTAACCCGTACGCTGACACTAAGCCGCGCCCTCACACGAACGCTCCCCCTAAAGCGTTGTCTTACCCTCACCTGGACCCTAAACCGTCCCCGTCCCCTAACCCTAACCCTAGACCGAACCTTAACCCTAACCCTTCCCCGAAGCCTGACCCTCACCCGTCCCCTAATCCTAACCCGTACGCTGACACTAACCCGCGCCCTCACACGTACGCTCCCCCTAAAGCGTTGTCGTCCCCTCACCTGGACCCTAAACCGTCCCCGTCCCCTAACCCTAACCCTAGCCCGGACCCTAACCCTAACACTTCCCCGAAGCCTGACCCTCACCCGTCCCCTAATCCTAACCCGTACGCTGACACTAACCCGCGCCCTCACACGTACGCTCCCCCTAAAGCGTTGTCGTACCCTCACCTGGACCCTAAACCGTCCCCGTCCCCTAACCCTAACCCTAGCCCGAACCCTAACCCTAACCCTTCCCCGAAGCCGGACCCTCACCCGTCCCCTAATCCTAACCCGTACGCTGACACTAACCCGCGCCCTCACAGGTACGCTCCCCCTAAAGCGTTGTCGTACCCTCACCTGGACCCTAAACCGTCCCCGTCCCCTAACCCTAACCCTAGCCCGAACCCTAACCCTAACACTTCCCCGAAGCCTGACCCCCACCCATCCCCTAATCGTAACCCGTACGCTGACACTAACCCGCGCCCTCACACGTACGCTCCGCCTAAAGCGTTGTCGTACCCTCAGCTGGACCCTAAACCGTCCCCGTCCCCTAACCCTAACCCTAGCCCGAACCCTAACCCTAACCCTTCCCCGAAGCCTGACCCTCACCCGTCCCCTAATCCTAACCCGTACGCTGACACTAACCCGCGCCCTCACACGTACGCTCCCCCTAAAGCGTTGTCGTAGCCTCACCTGGACCCTAAACCGTCCCCGTCCCCTAACCCTAACCCTAGCCCGAACCCACCCCTAACCCTTCCCCGAAGCCTGACCCTCACCCGTCCCCTAATCCTAACCCGTACGCTGACACTAACCCGCGCCCTCACACGTACGCTCCCCCTAAAGCGTTGTCGTACCCTCACCTGGACCCTAAACCGTCCCCGTCCCCTAACCCTAACCCTAGCCCGAACCCTAACCCTAACCCTTCCCCTAAGCCTGACCCTCACCCGTCCCCTAATCCTAACCCGTACGGTGACACTAAGCCGCGCCCTCACACGAACGCTCCCCCTAAAGCGTTGTCGTACCCTCACCTGGACCCTAAACCGTCCCCGTCCCCTAACCCTAACCCTAGCCCGAACCTTAACCCTAACCATTCCCCGAAGCCTGACCCTCACCCGTCCCCTAATCCTAACCCGTACGCTGACTCTAACCCGCGCCCTCACACGTACGCTCCCCCTAAAGCGTTGTCGTACCCTCACCTGGACCCTAAACCGTCCCCGTCCCCTAACCCTAACCCTAGCCCGAACCCTAACCCTAACCCTTCCCCGAAGCCGGACCCTCACCCGTCCCCTAATCCTAACCCGTACGCTGACACTAACCCGCGCCCTCACACGTACGCTCCCCCTAAAGCGTTGTTGTACCCTCACCTGGACCCTAAACCGTCCCCGTTCCCTAACCCTAACCCTAGCCCAAACCCTAACCCTAACCCTTCCCCGAAGCATGACCCTCACCCGTCCCCTAATCCTAACCTGTACGCTGACAGTAAGCCGCGCCCTCACACGAACGCTCCCCCTAAAGCGTTGTTGTACCCTCACCTGGACCCTAAACCGTCCCCGTCCCCTAACCCTAACCCTAGCCCGAACCTTAACCCTAACCCTTCCCCGAAGCCTGACCCTCACCCGTCCCCTAATCCTAACCCGTACGCTGACACTAACCCGCGCCCTCACACGTACGCTCCCCCTAAAGCGTTGTCGTACCCTCACCTGGACCCTAAACCGTCCCCGTCCCCTAACCCTAACCCTAGCCCGAACCCTAACCCTAACCCTTCCCCGAAGCCGGACCCTCACCCGTCCCCTAATCCTAACCCGTACGCTGACACTAACCCGCGCCCTCACAGGTACGCTCCCCCTAAAGCGTTGTCGTACCCTCACCTGGACCCTAAACCGTCCCCTAACCCTAACCCTAACCCTAGCCCGAACCCTAACCCTAACCCTTCCCCGAAGCCTGACCCTCACCCGTCCCCTAATCCTAACCCGTACGCTGACACTAACCCGCAACCTCACACGTACGCTCCCCCTAAAGCGTTGTCGTACCCTCACCTGGACCCTAAGCCGTCCCCGTCCCCTAACCCTAACCCTAGCCCGAACCCTAACCCTAACCCTTCCCCGAAGCCTGACCCTCACCCGTCCCCTAATCCTAACCCGTACGCTGACACTAAGCCGCGCCCTCACACGAACGCTCCCCCTAAAGCGTTGTCTTACCCTCACCTGGACCCTAAACCGTCCCCGTCCCCTAACCCTAACCCTAGACCGAACCTTAACCCTAACCCTTCCCCGAAGCCTGACCCTCACCCGTCCCCTAATCCTAACCCGTACGCTGACACTAACCCGCGCCCTCACACGTACGCTCCCCCTAAAGCGTTGTCGTCCCCTCACCTGGACCCTAAACCGTCCCCGTCCCCTAACCCTAACCCTAGCCCGGACCCTAACCCTAACACTTCCCCGAAGCCTGACCCTCACCCGTCCCCTAATCCTAACCCGTACGCTGACACTAACCCGCGCCCTCACACGTACGCTCCCCCTAAAGCGTTGTCGTACCCTCACCTGGACCCTAAACCGTCCCCGTCCCCTAACCCTAACCCTAGCCCGAACCCTAACCCTAACCCTTCCCCGAAGCCGGACCCTCACCCGTCCCCTAATCCTAACCCGTACGCTGACACTAACCCGCGCCCTCACAGGTATGCTCCCCCTAAAGCGTTGTCGTACCCTCACCTGGACCCTAAACCGTCCCCGTCCCCTAACCCTAACCCTAGCCCGAACCCTAACCCTAACCCTTCCCCGAAGCCTGACCCTCACCCGTCCCCTAATCCTAACCCGTACGCTGACACCAACCCGCGCCCTCACACGAACGCTCCCCCTAAAGCGTTGTCGTACCCTCACCTGGACCCTAAACCGTCCCCGTTCCCTAACCCTAACCCTAGCCCGAACCCTAACCCTTCCCCGAAGCCTGACCCTCACCCGTCCCCTAATCCTAACCCGTACGCTGACACTAAGCCGCGCCCTCACACGAACGCTCCCCCTAAAGCGTTGTCGTAGCCTCACCTGGACCCTAAACCGTCCCCATCCCCTAACCCTAACCCTAGCCCGAACCCACCCCTAACCCTTCCCCGTAGCCTGACCCTCACCCGTCCCCTAATCCTAACCCGTACGCTGACAATAACCCGCGCCCTCACACGTACGCTCCCCCTAAAGCGTTGTCGTACCCTCACCTGGACCCTAAACCGTCCCCGTCCCCTAACCCTAACCCTAGCCCGAACCCTAACCCTAACCCTTCCCCGAAGCCTGACCCTCACCCGTCCCCTAATCCTAACCCGTACGGTGACACTAAGCCGCGCCCTCACACGAACGCTCCCCCTAAAGCGTTGTCGTACCCTCACCTGGACCCTAAACCGTCCCCGTCCCCTAACCCTAACCCTAGCCCGAACCTTAACCCTAACCCTTCCCCGAAGCCTGACCCTCACCCGTCCCCTAATCCTAACCCGTACGCTGACTCTAACCCGCGCCCTCACACGTACGCTCCCCCTAAAGCGTTGTCGTACCCTCACCTGGACCCTAAACCGTCCCCGTCCCCTAACCGTAACCCTAGCCCGAACCCTAACCCTAACCCTTCCCCGAAGCCGGACCCTCACCCGTCCCCTAATCCTAACCCGTACGCTGACACTAACCCGCGCCCTCACACGTACGCTCCCCCTAAAGCGTGGTCGTACCCTCACCTGGACCCTAAACCGTCCCCGTCCCCTAACCCTAACCCTAGCCCGAACCCTAACCCTAACCATTCCCCGAAGCCTGACCCTCACCCGTCCCCTAATCCTAACCCGTACGCTGACACTAACCCGCGCCCTCACACGTACGCTCCCCCTAAAGCGTTGTCGTAGCCTCACCTGGACCCTAAACCGTCCCCGTCCCCTAACCCTAACCCTAGCCCGAACCCACCCCTAACCCTTCCCCGAAGCCTGACCCTCACCCGTCCCCTAATCCTAACCCGTACGCTGACACTAACCCGCGCCCTCACACGTACGCTCCCCCTAAAGCGTTGTCGTACCCTCACCTGGACCCTAAACCGTCCCCGTCCCCTAACCCTAACCCTAGCCCGAACCCTAACCCTAACCCTTCCCCGAAGCCTGACCCTCACCCGTCCCCTAATCCTAACCCATACGGTGACACTAAGCCGCGCCCTCACACGAACGCTCCCCCTAAAGCGTTGTCGTACCCTCACCTGGACCCTAAACCGTCCCCGTCCCCTAACCCTAACCCTAGCCCGAACCTTAACCCTAACCATTCCCCGAATCCTGACCCTCACCCGTCCCCTAATCCTAACCCGTACGCTGACTCTAACCCGCGCCCTCACACGTACGCTCCCCCTAAAGCGTTGTCGTACCCTCACCTGGACCCTAAACCGTCCCCGTCCCCTAACCCTAACCCTAGCCCGAACCCTAACCCTAACCCTTCCCCGAAGCCGGACCCTCACCCGTCCCCTAATCCTAACCCGTACGCTGACACTAACCCGCGCCCTCACACGTACGCTCCCCCTAAAGCGTTGTCGTACCCTCACCTGGACCCTAAACCGTCCCCGTCCCCTAACCCTAACCCTAGCCCGAACCCTAACCCTAACCCTTCCCCGAAGCATGACCCTCACCCGTCCCCTAATCCTAACCTGTACGCTGACAGTAAGCCGCGCCCTCACACGAACGCTCCCCCTAAAGCGTTGTCGTACCCTCACCTGGACCCTAAACCGTCCCCGTCCCCTAACCCTAACCCTAGCCCGAACCTTAACCCTAACCCTTCCCCGAAGCCTGACCCTCACCCGTCCCCTAATCCTAACCCGTACGCTGACACTAACCCGCGCCCTCACACGTACGCTCCCCCTAAAGCGTTGTCGTACCCTCACCTGGACCCTAAACCGTCCCCGTCCCCTAACCCTAACCCTAGCCCGAACCCTAACCCTAACCCTTCCCCGAAGCCGGACCCTCACCCGTCCCCTAATCCTAACCCGTACGCTGACACTAACCCGCGCCCTCACAGGTACGCTCCCCCTAAAGCGTTGTCGTACCCTCACCTGGACCCTAAACCGTCCCCTAACCCTAACCCTAACCCTAGCCCGAACCCTAACCCTAACCCTTCCCCGAAGCCTGACCCTCACCCGTCCCCTAATCCTAACCCGTACGCTGACACTAACCCGCACCCTCACACGTACGCTCCCCCTAAAGCGTTGTCGTACCCTCACCTGGACCCTAAACCGTCCCCGTCCCCTAACCCTAACCCTAGCCCGAACCCTAACCCTAACCCTTCCCCGAAGCCTGACCCTCACCCGTCCCCTAATCCTAACCCGTACGCTGACACTAAGCCGCGCCCTCACACGAACGCTCCCCCTAAAGCGTTGTCGTACCCTCACCTGGACCCTAAACCGTCCCCGTCCCCTAACCCTAACCCTAGACCGAACCTTAACCCTAACCCTTCCCCGAAGCCTGACCCTCACCCGTCCCCTAATCCTAACCCGTACGCTGACACTAACCCGCGCCCTCACACGTACGCTCCCCCTAAAGCGTTGTCGTCCCCTCACCTGGACCCTAAACCGTCCCCGTCGCCTAACCCTAACCCTAGCCCGGACCCTAACCCTAACCCTTCCCCGAAGCCTGACCCTCACCCGTCCCCTAATCCTAACCCGTACGCTGACACCAACCCGCGCCCTCACACGTACGCTCCCCCTAAAGCGTTGTCGTACCCTCACCTGGACTCTAAACCGTCCCCGTCCCCAAACCCTAACCCTAGCCCGAACCCTAACCCTAACCCTTCCCCGAAGCATGACCCTCAGCCGTCCCCTAATCCTAACCCGTACGCTGACACTAAGCCGCGCCCTCACACGAACGCTCCCCCTAAAGCGTTGTCGTACCCTCACCTGGACCCTAAACCGTCCCCGTTCCCTAACCCTAACCCTAGCCCGAACCCTAACCCTTCCCCGAAGCCTGACCCTCACCCGTCCCCTAATCCTAACCCGTACGCTGACACTAAGCCGCGCCCTCACACGAACGCTCCCCCTAAAGCGTTGTCGTAGCCTCACCTGGACCCTAAACCGTCCCCGTCCCCTAACCCTAACCCTAGCCCGAACCCACCCCTAACCCTTCCCCGAAGCCTGACCCTCACCCGTCCCCTAATCCTAACCCGTACGCTGACACTAACCCGCGCCCTCACACGTACGCTCCCCCTAAAGCGTTGTCGTACCCTCACCTGGACCCTAAACCGTCCCCGTCCCCTAACCCTAACCCTAGCCCGAACCCTAACCCTAACCCTTCCCCGAAGCCTGACCCTCACCCGTCCCCTAATCCTAACCCGTACGGTGACACTAAGCCGCGCCCTCACACGAACGCTCCCCCTAAAGCGTTGTCGTACCCTCACCTGGACCCTAAACCGTCCCCGTCCCCTAACCCTAACCCTAGCCCGAACCTTAACCCTAACCCTTCCCCGAAGCCTGACCCTCACCCGTCCCCTAATCCTAACCCGTACGCTGACTCTAACCCGCGCCCTCACACGTACGCTCCCCCTAAAGCGTTGTCGTACCCTCACCTGGACCGTAAACCGTCCCCGTCCCCTAACCGTAACCCTAGCCCGAACCCTAACCCTAACCCTTCCCCGAAGCCGGACCCTCACCCGTCCCCTAATCCTAACCCGTACGCTGACACTAACCCGCGCCCTCACACGTACGCTCCCCCTAAAGCGTGGTCGTACCCTCACCTGGACCCTAAACCGTCCCCTAACCCTAACCCTAACCCTAGCCCGAACCCTAACCCTAACCATTCCCCGAAGCCTGACCCTCACCCGTCCCCTAATCCTAACCCGTACGCTGACACTAACCCGCGCCCTCACACGTACGCTCCCCCTAAAGCGTTGTCGTCCCCTCACCTGGACCCTAAACCGTCCCCGTCCCCTAACCCTAACCCTAGCCCGAACCCTAACCCTAACCCTTCCCCGAAGCCTGACCCTCACCCGTCCCCTAATCCTAACCCATACGGTGACACTAAGCCGCGCCCTCACACGAACGCTCCCCCTAAAGCGTTGTCGTACCCTCACCTGGACCCTAAACCGTCCCCGTCCCCTAACCCTAACCCTAGCCCGAACCTTAACCCTAACCATTCCCCGAATCCTGACCCTCACCCGTCCCCTAATCCTAACCCGTACGCTGACTCTAACCCGCGCCCTCACACGTACGCTCCCCCTAAAGCGTTGTCGTACCCTCACCTGGACCCTAAACCGTCCCCGTCCCCTAACCCTAACCCTAGCCCGAACCCTAACCCTAACCCTTCCCCGAAGCATGACCCTCACCCGTCCCCTAATCCTAACCTGTACGCTGACAGTAAGCCGCGCCCTCACACGAACGCTCCCCCTAAAGCGTTGTCGTACCCTCACCTGGACCCTAAACCGTCCCCGTCCCCTAACCCTAACCCTAGCCCGAACCTTAACCCTAACCCTTCCCCGAAGCCTGACCCTCACCCGTCCCCTAATCCTAACCCGTACGCTGACACTAACCCGCGCCCTCACACGTACGCTCCCCCTAAAGCGTTGTCGTACCCTCACCTGGACCCTAAACCGTCCCCGTCCCCTAACCCTAACCCTAGCCCGAACCCTAACCCTAACCCTTCCCCGAAGCCGGACCCTCACCCGTCCCCTAATCCTAACCCGTACGCTGACACTAACCCGCGCCCTCACAGGTACGCTCCCCCTAAAGCGTTGTCGTACCCTCACCTGGACCCTAAACCGTCCCCTAACCCTAACCCTAACCCTAGCCCGAACCCTAACCCTAACCCTTCCCCGAAGCCTGACCCTCACCCGTCCCCTAATCCTAACCCGTACGCTGACACTAACCCGCACCCTCACACGTACGCTCCCCCTAAAGCGTTGTCGTACCCTCACCTGGACCCTAAACCGTCCCCGTCCCCTAACCCTAACCCTAGCCCGAACCCTAACCCTAACCCTTCCCCGAAGCCTGACCCTCACCCGTCCCCTAATCCTAACCCGTACGCTGACACTAAGCCGCGCCCTCACACGAACGCTCCCCCTAAAGCGTTGTCGTACCCTCACCTGGACCCTAAACCGTCCCCGTCCCCTAACCCTAACCCTAGACCGAACCTTAACCCTAACCCTTCCCCGAAGCCTGACCCTCACCCGTCCCCTAATCCTAACCCGTACGCTGACACTAACCCGCGCCCTCACACGTACGCTCCCCCTAAAGCGTTGTCGTCCCCTCACCTGGACCCTAAACCGTCCCCGTCGCCTAACCCTAACCCTAGCCCGGACCCTAACCCTAACCCTTCCCCGAAGCCTGACCCTCACCCGTCCCCTAATCCTAACCCGTACGCTGACACCAACCCGCGCCCTCACACGTACGCTCCCCCTAAAGCGTTGTCGTACCCTCACCTGGACTCTAAACCGTCCCCGTCCCCAAACCCTAACCCTAGCCCGAACCCTAACCCTAACCCTTCCCCGAAGCATGACCCTCAGCCGTCCCCTAATCCTAACCCGTACGCTGACACTAAGCCGCGCCCTCACACGTACGCTCCCCCTAAAGCGTTGTCGTACCCTCACCTGGACCCTAAACCGTCCCCGTTCCCTAACCCTAACCCTAGCCCGAACCCTAACCCTTCCCCGAAGCCTGACCCTCACCCGTCCCCTAATCCTAACCCGTACGCTGACACTAAGCCGCGCCCTCACACGAACGCTCCCCCTAAAGCGTTGTCGTAGCCTCACCTGGACCCTAAACCGTCCCCGTCCCCTAACCCTAACCCTAGCCCGAACCCACCCCTAACCCTTCCCCGAAGCCTGACCCTCACCCGTCCCCTAATCCTAACCCGTACGCTGACACTAACCCGCGCCCTCACACGTACGCTCCCCCTAAAGCGTTGTCGTACCCTCACCTGGACCCTAAACCGTCCCCGTCCCCTAACCCTAACCCTAGCCCGAACCCTAACCCTAACCCTTCCCCGAAGCCTGACCCTCACCCGTCCCCTAATCCTAACCCGTACGGTGACACTAAGCCGCGCCCTCACACGAACGCTCCCCCTAAAGCGTTGTCGTACCCTCACCTGGACCCTAAACCGTCCCCGTCCCCTAACCCTAACCCTAGCCCGAACCCTAACCCTAACCCTTCCCCGAAGCCGGACCCTCACCCGTCCCCTAATCCTAACCCGTACGCTGACACTAACCCGCGCCCTCACAGGTACGCTCCCCCTAAAGCGTTGTCGTACCCTCACCTGGACCCTAAACCGTCCCCTAACCCTAACCCTAACCCTAGCCCGAACCCTAACCCTAACCCTTCCCCGAAGCCTGACCCTCACCCGTCCCCTAATCCTAACCCGTACGCTGACACTAACCCGCACCCTCACACGTACGCTCCCCCTAAAGCGTTGTCGTACCCTCACCTGGACCCTAAACCGTCCCCGTCCCCTAACCCTAACCCTAGCCCGAACCCTAACCCTAACCCTTCCCCGAAGCCTGACCCTCACCCGTCCCCTAATCCTAACCCGTACGCTGACACTAAGCCGCGCCCTCACACGAACGCTCCCCCTAAAGCGTTGTCGTACCCTCACCTGGACCCTAAACCGTCCCCGTACCCTAACCCTAACCCTAGACCGAACCTTAACCCTAACCCTTCCCCGAAGCCTGACCCTCACCCGTCCCCTAATCCTAACCCGTACGCTGACACTAACCCGCGCCCTCACACGTACGCTCCCCCTAAAGCGTTGTCGTCCCCTCACCTGGACCCTAAACCGTCCCCGTCGCCTAACCCTAACCCTAGCCCGGACCCTAACCCTAACCCTTCCCCGAAGCCTGACCCTCACCCGTCCCCTAATCCTAACCCGTACGCTGACACCAACCCGCGCCCTCACACGTACGCTCCCCCTAAAGCGTTGTCGTACCCTCACCTGGACCCTAAACCGTCCCCGTCCCCTAACCCTAACCCTAGCCCGAACCCTAACCCTAACCCTTCCCCGAAGCCGGACCCTCACCCGTCCCCTAATCCTAACCCGTACGCTGACACTAACCCGCGCCCTCACAGGTACGCTCCCCCTAAAGCGTTGTCGTACCCTCACCTGGACCCTAAACCGTCCCCTAACCCTAACCCTAACCCTAGCCCGAACCCTAACCCTAACCCTTCCCCGAAGCCTGACCCTCACCCGTCCCCTAATCCTAACCCGTACGCTGACACTAACCCGCACCCTCACACGTACGCTCCCCCTAAAGCGTTGTCGTACCCTCACCTGGACCCTAAACCGTCCCCGTCCCCTAACCCTAACCCTAGCCCGAACCCTAACCCTAACCCTTCCCCGAAGCCTGACCCTCACCCGTCCCCTAATCCTAACCCGTACGCTGACACTAAGCCGCGCCCTCACACGAACGCTCCCCCTAAAGCGTTGTCGTACCCTCACCTGGACCCTAAACCGTCCCCGTCCCCTAACCCTAACCCTAGACCGAACCTTAACCCTAACCCTTCCCCGAAGCCTGACCCTCACCCGTCCCCTAATCCTAACCCGTACGCTGACACTAACCCGCGCCCTCACACGTACGCTCCCCCTAAAGCGTTGTCGTCCCCTCACCTGGACCCTAAACCGTCCCCGTCGCCTAACCCTAACCCTAGCCCGGACCCTAACCCTAACCCTTCCCCGAAGCCTGACCCTCACCCGTCCCCTAATCCTAACCCGTACGCTGACACCAACCCGCGCCCTCACACGTACGCTCCCCCTAAAGCGTTGTCGTACCCTCACCTGGACTCTAAACCGTCCCCGTCCCCAAACCCTAACCCTAGCCCGAACCCTAACCCTAACCCTTCCCCGAAGCATGACCCTCAGCCGTCCCCTAATCCTAACCCGTACGCTGACACTAAGCCGCGCCCTCACACGAACGCTCCCCCTAAAGCGTTGTCGTACCCTCACCTGGACCCTAAACCGTCCCCGTTCCCTAACCCTAACCCTAGCCCGAACCCTAACCCTTCCCCGAAGCCTGACCCTCACCCGTCCCCTAATCCTAACCCGTACGCTGACACTAAGCCGCGCCCTCACACGAACGCTCCCCCTAAAGCGTTGTCGTAGCCTCACCTGGACCCTAAACCGTCCCCGTCCCCTAACCCTAACCCTAGCCCGAACCCACCCCTAACCCTTCCCCGAAGCCTGACCCTCACCCGTCCCCTAATCCTAACCCGTACGCTGACACTAACCCGCGCCCTCACACGTACGCTCCCCCTAAAGCGTTGTCGTACCCTCACCTGGACCCTAAACCGTCCCCGTCCCCTAACCCTAAACCTAGCCCGAACCCTAACCCTAACCCTTCCCCGAAGCCTGACCCTCACCCGTCCCCTAATCCTAACCCGTACGGTGACACTAAGCCGCGCCCTCACACGAACGCTCCCCCTAAAGCGTTGTCGTACCCTCACCTGGACCCTAAACCGTCCCCGTCCCCTAACCCTAACCCTAGCCCGAACCTTAACCCTAACCCTTCCCCGAAGCCTGACCCTCACCCGTCCCCTAATCCTAACCCGTACGCTGACTCTAACCCGCGCCCTCACACGTACGCTCCCCCTAAAGCGTTGTCGTACCCTCACCTGGAGCGTAAACCGTCCCCGTCCCCTAACCGTAACCCTAGCCCGAACCCTAACCCTAACCCTTCCCCGAAGCCGGACCCTCACCCGTCCCCTAATCCTAACCCGTACGCTGACACTAACCCGCGCCCTCACACGTACGCTCCCCCTAAAGCGTGGTCGTACCCTCACCTGGACCCTAAACCGTCCCCGTCCCCTAACCCTAACCCTAGCCCGAACCCTAACCCTAACCATTCCCCGAAGCCTGACCCTCACCCGTCCCCTAATCCTAACCCGTACGCTGACACTAACCCGCGCCCTCACACGTACGCTCCCCCTAAAGCGTTGTCGTCCCCTCACCTGGACCCTAAACCGTCCCCGTCCCCTAACCCTAACCCTAGCCCGAACCCTAACCCTAACCCTTCCCCGAAGCATGACCCTCACCCGTCCCCTAATCCTAACCCGTACGCTGACAGTAAGCCGCGCCCTCACACGAAAGCTCCCCCTAAAGTGTTGTCGTACCCTCACCTGGACCCTAAACCGTCCCCGTCCCCTAACCCTAACCCTAGCCCGAACCTTAACCCTAACCCTTCCCCGAAGCCTGACCCTCACCCGTCCCCTAATCCTAACCCGTACGCTGACACTAACCCGCGCCCTCACACGTACGCTCCCCCTAAAGCGTTGTCGTACCCTCACCTGGACCCTAAACCGTCCCCGTCCCCTAACCCTAACCCTAGCCCGAACCCTAACCCTAACCCTTCCCCGAAGCCTGACCCTCACCCGTCCCCTAATCCTAACCCGTACGCTGACACTAACCCGCGCCCTCACACGTACGCTCCCCCTAAAGCGTTGTCGTACCCTCACCTGGACCCTAAACCGTCCCCGTCCCCTAACCCTAACCCTAGCCCGAACCCTAACCCTAACCCTTCCCCGAAGCCTGACCCTCACCCGTCCCCTAATCCTAACCCGTACGCTGACACTAACCCGCGCCCTCACAGGTACGCTCCCCCTAAAGCGTTGTCGTACCCTCACCTGGACCCTAAACCGTCCCCGTCCCCAAACCCTAACCCTAGCCCGAAACCTAACCCTAACCCTTCCCCGAAGCATGACCCTCACCCGTCCCCTAATCCTAACCCGTACGCTGACACTAAGCCGCGCCCTCACACGAACGCTCCCCCTAAAGCGTTGTCGTACCCTCACCTGGACCCTAAACCGTCCCCGTCCCCTAACCCTAACCCTAGCCCGAACCTTAACCCTAACCCTTCCCCGAAGCCTGACCCTCACCCGTCCCCTAATCCTAACCCGTACGCTGACACTAACCCGCGCCCTCACACGTACGCTCCCCCTAAAGCGTTGTCGTACCCTCACCTGGACCCTAAACCGTCCCCGTCCCCTAACCCTAACCTTAGACCGAACCCTAACCCTAACCCTTCCCCGAAGCCTGACCCTCACCCGTCCCCTAATCCTAACCCGTACGCTGACACTAACCCGCGCCCTCACACGTACACTCCCCCTAAAGCGTTGTCGTACCCTCACCTGGACCCTAAACCGTCCCCGTCCCCTAACCCTAACCCTAGCCCAAACCCTAACCCTAACCCTTCCCCGAAGCCTGACCCTCACCCGTCCCCTAATCCTAACCCGTACGCTGACACTAACCCGCGCCCTCACACGTACGCTCCCCCTAAAGCGTTGTCGTACCCTCACCTGGACCCTAAACCGTCCCCGTTCCCTAACCCTAACCCTAGCCCGAACCCTAACCCTAACCCTTCCCCGAAGCCTGACCCTCACCCGTCCCCTAATCCTAACCCGTACGCTGACACCAACCCGCGCCCTCACACGTACGCTCCCCCTAAAGCGTTGTCGTACCCTCACCTGGACCCTAAACCGTCCCCGTCCCCTAACCCTAACCCTAGCCCGAACCCTAACCCTAACCCTTCCCCGAAGCCTGACCCTCACCCGTCCCCTAATCCTAACCCGTACGCTGACACTAAGCCGCGCCCTCACACGAACGCTCCCCCTAAAGCGTTGTCGTACCCTCACCTGGACCCTAAACCGTCCCCGTCCCCTAACCCTAACCCTAGACCGAACCTTAACCCTAACCCTTCCCCGAAGCCTGACCCTCACCCGTCCCCTAATCCTAACCCGTACGCTGACACTAACCCGCGCCCTCACACGTACGCTCCCCCTAAAGCGTTGTCGTCCCCTCACCTGGACCCTAAACCGTCCCCGTCGCCTAACCCTAACCCTAGCCCGGACCCTAACCCTAACCCTTCCCCGAAGCCTGACCCTCACCCGTCCCCTAATCCTAACCCGTACGCTGACACCAACCCGCGCCCTCACACGTACGCTCCCCCTAAAGCGTTGTCGTACCCTCACCTGGACTCTAAACCGTCCCCGTCCCCAAACCCTAACCCTAGCCCGAACCCTAACCCTAACCCTTCCCCGAAGCATGACCCTCAGCCGTCCCCTAATCCTAACCCGTACGCTGACACTAAGCCGCGCCCTCACACGTACGCTCCCCCTAAAGCGTTGTCGTACCCTCACCTGGACCCTAAACCGTCCCCGTTCCCTAACCCTAACCCTAGCCCGAACCCTAACCCTTCCCCGAAGCCTGACCCTCACCCGTCCCCTAATCCTAACCCGTACGCTGACACTAAGCCGCGCCCTCACACGAACGCTCCCCCTAAAGCGTTGTCGTAGCCTCACCTGGACCCTAAACCGTCCCCGTCCCCTAACCCTAACCCTAGCCCGAACCCACCCCTAACCCTTCCCCGAAGCCTGACCCTCACCCGTCCCCTAATCCTAACCCGTACGCTGACACTAACCCGCGCCCTCACACGTACGCTCCCCCTAAAGCGTTGTCGTACCCTCACCTGGACCCTAAACCGTCCCCGTCCCCTAACCCTAACCCTAGCCCGAACCCTAACCCTAACCCTTCCCCGAAGCCTGACCCTCACCCGTCCCCTAATCCTAACCCGTACGGTGACACTAAGCCGCGCCCTCACACGAACGCTCCCCCTAAAGCGTTGTCGTACCCTCACCTGGACCCTAAACCGTCCCCGTCCCCTAACCCTAACCCTAGCCCGAACCCTAACCCTAACCCTTCCCCGAAGCCGGACCCTCACCCGTCCCCTAATCCTAACCCGTACGCTGACACTAACCCGCGCCCTCACAGGTACGCTCCCCCTAAAGCGTTGTCGTACCCTCACCTGGACCCTAAACCGTCCCCTAACCCTAACCCTAACCCTAGCCCGAACCCTAACCCTAACCCTTCCCCGAAGCCTGACCCTCACCCGTCCCCTAATCCTAACCCGTACGCTGACACTAACCCGCACCCTCACACGTACGCTCCCCCTAAAGCGTTGTCGTACCCTCACCTGGACCCTAAACCGTCCCCGTCCCCTAACCCTAACCCTAGCCCGAACCCTAACCCTAACCCTTCCCCGAAGCCTGACCCTCACCCGTCCCCTAATCCTAACCCGTACGCTGACACTAAGCCGCGCCCTCACACGAACGCTCCCCCTAAAGCGTTGTCGTACCCTCACCTGGACCCTAAACCGTCCCCGTACCCTAACCCTAACCCTAGACCGAACCTTAACCCTAACCCTTCCCCGAAGCCTGACCCTCACCCGTCCCCTAATCCTAACCCGTACGCTGACACTAACCCGCGCCCTCACACGTACGCTCCCCCTAAAGCGTTGTCGTCCCCTCACCTGGACCCTAAACCGTCCCCGTCGCCTAACCCTAACCCTAGCCCGGACCCTAACCCTAACCCTTCCCCGAAGCCTGACCCTCACCCGTCCCCTAATCCTAACCCGTACGCTGACACCAACCCGCGCCCTCACACGTACGCTCCCCCTAAAGCGTTGTCGTACCCTCACCTGGACCCTAAACCGTCCCCGTCCCCTAACCCTAACCCTAGCCCGAACCCTAACCCTAACCCTTCCCCGAAGCCGGACCCTCACCCGTCCCCTAATCCTAACCCGTACGCTGACACTAACCCGCGCCCTCACAGGTACGCTCCCCCTAAAGCGTTGTCGTACCCTCACCTGGACCCTAAACCGTCCCCTAACCCTAACCCTAACCCTAGCCCGAACCCTAACCCTAACCCTTCCCCGAAGCCTGACCCTCACCCGTCCCCTAATCCTAACCCGTACGCTGACACTAACCCGCACCCTCACACGTACGCTCCCCCTAAAGCGTTGTCGTACCCTCACCTGGACCCTAAACCGTCCCCGTCCCCTAACCCTAACCCTAGCCCGAACCCTAACCCTAACCCTTCCCCGAAGCCTGACCCTCACCCGTCCCCTAATCCTAACCCGTACGCTGACACTAAGCCGCGCCCTCACACGAACGCTCCCCCTAAAGCGTTGTCGTACCCTCACCTGGACCCTAAACCGTCCCCGTCCCCTAACCCTAACCCTAGACCGAACCTTAACCCTAACCCTTCCCCGAAGCCTGACCCTCACCCGTCCCCTAATCCTAACCCGTACGCTGACACTAACCCGCGCCCTCACACGTACGCTCCCCCTAAAGCGTTGTCGTCCCCTCACCTGGACCCTAAACCGTCCCCGTCGCCTAACCCTAACCCTAGCCCGGACCCTAACCCTAACCCTTCCCCGAAGCCTGACCCTCACCCGTCCCCTAATCCTAACCCGTACGCTGACACCAACCCGCGCCCTCACACGTACGCTCCCCCTAAAGCGTTGTCGTACCCTCACCTGGACTCTAAACCGTCCCCGTCCCCAAACCCTAACCCTAGCCCGAACCCTAACCCTAACCCTTCCCCGAAGCATGACCCTCAGCCGTCCCCTAATCCTAACCCGTACGCTGACACTAAGCCGCGCCCTCACACGAACGCTCCCCCTAAAGCGTTGTCGTACCCTCACCTGGACCCTAAACCGTCCCCGTTCCCTAACCCTAACCCTAGCCCGAACCCTAACCCTTCCCCGAAGCCTGACCCTCACCCGTCCCCTAATCCTAACCCGTACGCTGACACTAAGCCGCGCCCTCACACGAACGCTCCCCCTAAAGCGTTGTCGTAGCCTCACCTGGACCCTAAACCGTCCCCGTCCCCTAACCCTAACCCTAGCCCGAACCCACCCCTAACCCTTCCCCGAAGCCTGACCCTCACCCGTCCCCTAATCCTAACCCGTACGCTGACACTAACCCGCGCCCTCACACGTACGCTCCCCCTAAAGCGTTGTCGTACCCTCACCTGGACCCTAAACCGTCCCCGTCCCCTAACCCTAAACCTAGCCCGAACCCTAACCCTAACCCTTCCCCGAAGCCTGACCCTCACCCGTCCCCTAATCCTAACCCGTACGGTGACACTAAGCCGCGCCCTCACACGAACGCTCCCCCTAAAGCGTTGTCGTACCCTCACCTGGACCCTAAACCGTCCCCGTCCCCTAACCCTAACCCTAGCCCGAACCTTAACCCTAACCCTTCCCCGAAGCCTGACCCTCACCCGTCCCCTAATCCTAACCCGTACGCTGACTCTAACCCGCGCCCTCACACGTACGCTCCCCCTAAAGCGTTGTCGTACCCTCACCTGGAGCGTAAACCGTCCCCGTCCCCTAACCGTAACCCTAGCCCGAACCCTAACCCTAACCCTTCCCCGAAGCCGGACCCTCACCCGTCCCCTAATCCTAACCCGTACGCTGACACTAACCCGCGCCCTCACACGTACGCTCCCCCTAAAGCGTGGTCGTACCCTCACCTGGACCCTAAACCGTCCCCGTCCCCTAACCCTAACCCTAGCCCGAACCCTAACCCTAACCATTCCCCGAAGCCTGACCCTCACCCGTCCCCTAATCCTAACCCGTACGCTGACACTAACCCGCGCCCTCACACGTACGCTCCCCCTAAAGCGTTGTCGTCCCCTCACCTGGACCCTAAACCGTCCCCGTCCCCTAACCCTAACCCTAGCCCGAACCCTAACCCTAACCCTTCCCCGAAGCATGACCCTCACCCGTCCCCTAATCCTAACCCGTACGCTGACAGTAAGCCGCGCCCTCACACGAAAGCTCCCCCTAAAGTGTTGTCGTACCCTCACCTGGACCCTAAACCGTCCCCGTCCCCTAACCCTAACCCTAGCCCGAACCTTAACCCTAACCCTTCCCCGAAGCCTGACCCTCACCCGTCCCCTAATCCTAACCCGTACGCTGACACTAACCCGCGCCCTCACACGTACGCTCCCCCTAAAGCGTTGTCGTACCCTCACCTGGACCCTAAACCGTCCCCGTCCCCTAACCCTAACCCTAGCCCGAACCCTAACCCTAACCCTTCCCCGAAGCCTGACCCTCACCCGTCCCCTAATCCTAACCCGTACGCTGACACTAACCCGCGCCCTCACACGTACGCTCCCCCTAAAGCGTTGTCGTACCCTCACCTGGACCCTAAACCGTCCCCGTCCCCTAACCCTAACCCTAGCCCGAACCCTAACCCTAACCCTTCCCCGAAGCCTGACCCTCACCCGTCCCCTAATCCTAACCCGTACGCTGACACTAACCCGCGCCCTCACAGGTACGCTCCCCCTAAAGCGTTGTCGTACCCTCACCTGGACCCTAAACCGTCCCCGTCCCCAAACCCTAACCCTAGCCCGAAACCTAACCCTAACCCTTCCCCGAAGCATGACCCTCACCCGTCCCCTAATCCTAACCCGTACGCTGACACTAAGCCGCGCCCTCACACGAACGCTCCCCCTAAAGCGTTGTCGTACCCTCACCTGGACCCTAAACCGTCCCCGTCCCCTAACCCTAACCCTAGCCCGAACCTTAACCCTAACCCTTCCCCGAAGCCTGACCCTCACCCGTCCCCTAATCCTAACCCGTACGCTGACACTAACCCGCGCCCTCACACGTACGCTCCCCCTAAAGCGTTGTCGTACCCTCACCTGGACCCTAAACCGTCCCCGTCCCCTAACCCTAACCTTAGACCGAACCCTAACCCTAACCCTTCCCCGAAGCCTGACCCTCACCCGTCCCCTAATCCTAACCCGTACGCTGACACTAACCCGCGCCCTCACACGTACACTCCCCCTAAAGCGTTGTCGTACCCTCACCTGGACCCTAAACCGTCCCCGTCCCCTAACCCTAACCCTAGCCCAAACCCTAACCCTAACCCTTCCCCGAAGCCTGACCCTCACCCGTCCCCTAATCCTAACCCGTACGCTGACACTAACCCGCGCCCTCACACGTACGCTCCCCCTAAAGCGTTGTCGTACCCTCACCTGGACCCTAAACCGTCCCCGTTCCCTAACCCTAACCCTAGCCCGAACCCTAACCCTAACCCTTCCCCGAAGCCTGACCCTCACCCGTCCCCTAATCCTAACCCGTACGCTGACACCAACCCGCGCCCTCACACGTACGCTCCCCCTAAAGCGTTGTCGTACCCTCACCTGGACCCTAAACCGTCCCCGTGCCCTAACCCTAACCCTAGCCCGAACCCTAACCCTAACCCTTCCCCGAAGCCTGACCCTCACCCGTCCCCTAATCCTAACCCGTACGCTGACACTAACCCGTGCCCTCACACGTACGCTCCCCCTAAAGCGTTGTCGTACCCTCTCCTGGACCCTAAACCGTCCCCGTCCCCTAACCCTAACCCTAGCCCGAACCCTAACCCTAACACTTCCCCGAAGCCTGACCCTCACCCGTCCCCTAATCCTAACCCGTACGCTGACACTAACCCGCGCCCTCACACGTACACTCCCCCTAAAGCGTTGTCGTACCCTCACCTGGACCCTAAACCGTCCCCGTCCCCTAACCCTAACCCTAGCCCAAACCCTAACCCTAACCCTTCCCCGAAGCCTGACCCTCACCCGTCCCCTAATCCTAACCCGTACGCTGACACTAACCCGCGCCCTCACACGTACGCTCCCCCTAAAGCGTTGTCGTACCCTCACCTGGACCCTAAACCGTCCCCGTTCCCTAACCCTAACCCTAGCCCGAACCCTAACCCTAACCCTTCCCCGAAGCCTGACCCTCACCCGTCCCCTAATCCTAACCCGTACGCTGACACCAACCCGCGCCCTCACACGTACGCTCCCCCTAAAGCGTTGTCGTACCCTCACCTGGACCCTAAACCGTCCCCGTCCCCTAACCCTAACCCTAGCCCGAACCCTAACCCTAACCCTTCCCCGAAGCCTGACCCTCACCCGTCCCCTAATCCTAACCCGTACGCTGACACTAACCCGTGCCCTCACACGTACGCTCCCCCTAAAGCGTTGTCGTACCCTCTCCTGGACCCTAAACCGTCCCCGTCCCCTAACCCTAACCCTAGCCCGAACCCTAACCCTAACACTTCCCCGAAGCCTGACCCTCACCCGTCCCCTAATCCTAACCCGTATGCTGACACTAACCCGCGCCCTCACACGTACGCTCCCCCTAAAGCGTTGTCGTACCCTCACCTGGACCGTAAACCGTCCCCGTCCCCTAACCCTAACCCTAGCCCGAACCCTAACCATAACACTTCCCCGAAGCCTGACCCTCACCCGTCCCCTAATCCTAACCCGTACGGTGACACTAAGCCGCGCCCTCACACGAACGCTCCCCCTAAAACGTTGTCGTACCCTCACCTGGACCCTAAACCGTCCCCGTCCCCTAACCCTAACCCTAGCCCGAACCTTAACCCTAACCCTTCCCCGAAGCCTGACCCTCACCCGTCCCCGAATCCTAACCCGTACGCTGACTCTAACCCGCGCCCTCACACGTACGCTCCCCCTAAAGCGTTGTCGTACCCTCACCTGGACCCTAAACCGTCCCCGTCCCCTAACCCTAACCCTAGCCCGAACCCTAGCCCTAACCCTTCCCCGAAGCCGGACCCTCACCCGTCCCCTAATCCTAACCCGTACGCTGACACTAACCCACGCCCTCACACGTACGCTCCCCCTAAAGCGTTGTCGTACCCTCACCTGGACCCTAAACCGTCCCCGTCCCCTAACCCTAATCCTAGCACGAACCCTAACCCTAACACTTCCCCGAAGCCTGACCCTCACCCGTCCCCTAATCCTAACCCGTACGCTGACACTAACCCGCGCCCTCACGCGTACGCTCCCCCTAAAGCGTTGTCGTACCCTCACCTGGACCCTAAACCGTCCCCGTCCCCTAACCCTAACCCTAGACCGAACCCTAACCCTAACCCTTCCCCGAAGCATGACCCTCACCCGTCCCCTAATCCTAACCCGTACGCTGACACTAAGCCGCGCCCTCACACGAACGCTCCCCCTAAAGCGTTGTCGTACCCTCACCTGGACCCTAAACCGTCCCCGTCCCCTAACCCTAACCCTAGCCCGAACCTTAACCCTAACCCTTCCCCGAAGCCTGACCCTCACCCGTCCCCTAATCCTAACCCGTACGCTGACACTAACCCGCGCCCTCACACGTACGCTCCCCCTAAAGCATTGTCGTACCCTCAGCTGGACCCTAAACCGTCCCCGTCCCCTAACCCTAACCCTAGACCGAACCCTAACCCAAACACTTCCCCGAAGCCTGACCCTCACCCGTCCCCTAATCCTAACCCGTACGCTGACACTAACCCGCGCCCTCACACCTACGCTCCCCCTAAAGCGTTGTCGTACCCTCACCTGGACCCTAAACCGTCCCCGTCCCCTAACCCTAACCCTAGCCCGAACCCTAACCCTAACCCTTCCCCGAAGCCGGACCCTCACCCGTCCCCTAATCCTAACCCGTACGCTGACACTAACCCGCGCCCTCACAGGTACGCTCCCCCTAAAGCGTTGTCGTACCCTCACCTGGACCCTAAACCGTCCCCGTCCCCTAACCCTAACCCTAGCCCGAACCCTAACCCTAACCCTTCCCCGAAGCCTGACCCTCACCCGTCCCCTAATCCTAACCCGTACGCTGACACTAAGCCGCGCCCTCACACGAACGCTCCCCCTAAAGCGTTGTCGTACCCTCACCTGGACCCTAAACCGTCCCCGTCCCCTAACCCTAACCCTAGACCGAACCTTAACCCTAACCCTTCCCCGAAGCCTGACCCTCACCCGTCCCCTAATCCTAACCCGTACGCTGACACTAACCCGCGCCCTCACACGTACGCTCCCCCTAAAGCGTTGTCGTACCCTCACCTGGACCCTAAACCGTCCCCGTCCCCTAACCCTAACCCTAGCCCGAACCCTAACCCTAACCCTTCCCCGAAGCCGGACCCTCACCCGTCCCCTAATCCTAACCCGTACGCTGACACTAACCCGCGCCCTCACAGGTACGCTCCCCCTAAAGCGTTGTCGTACCCTCACCTGGACCCTAAACCGTCCCCGTCCCCTAACCCTAACCCTAGCCCGAACCCTAACCCTAACCCTTCCCCGAAGCCTGACCCTCACCCGTCCCCTAATCCTAACCCGTACGCTGACACCAACCCGCGCCCTCACACGTACGCTCCCCCTAAAGCGTTGTCGTACCCTCACCTGGACTCTAAACCGTCCCCGTCCCCAAACCCTAACCCTAGCCCGAACCCTAACCCTAACCCTTCCCCGAAGCATGACCCTCAGCCGTCCCCTAATCCTAACCCGAACGCTGACACTAAGCCGCGCCCTCACACGAACGCTCCCCCTAAAGCGTTGTCGTACCCTCACCTGGACCCTAAACCGTCCCCGTTCCCTAACCCTAACCCTAGCCCGAACCCTAACCCTTCCCCGAAGCCTGACCCTCACCCGTCCCCTAATCCTAACCCGTACGCTGACACTAAGCCGCGCCCTCACACGAACGCTCCCCCTAAAGCGTTGTCGTAGCCTCACCTGGACCCTAAACCGTCCCCGTCCCCTAACCCTAACCCTAGCCCGAACCCTAACCCTAACCCTTCCCCGAAGCCTGACCCTCACCCGTCCCCTAATCCTAACCCGTACGCTGACACTAACCCGCGCCCTCACACGTACGCTCCCCCTAAAGCGTTGTCGTACCCTCACCTGGACCCTAAACCGTCCCCGTCCCCTAACCCTAACCCTAGCCCGAACCCTAACCCTAACCCTTCCCCGAAGCCTGACCCTCACCCGTCCCCTAATCCTAACACGTACGGTGACACTAAGCCGCGCCCTCACACGAACGCTCCCCCTAAAGCGTTGTCGTACCCTCACCTGGACCCTAAACCGTCCCCGTCCCCTAACCCTAACCCTAGCCCGAACCTTAACCCTAACCCTTCCCCGAAGCCTGACCCTCACCCGTCCCCTAATCCTAACCCGTACGCTGACTCTAACCCGCGCCCTCACACGTACGCTCCCCCTAAAGCGTTGTCGTACCCTCACCTGGACCCTAAACCGTCCCCGTCCCCTAACCGTAACCCTAGCCCGAACCCTAACCCTAACCCTTCCCCGAAGCCGGACCCTCACCCGTCCCCTAATCCTAACCCGTACGCTGACACTAACCCACGCCCTCACACGTACGCTCCCCCTAAAGCGTTGTCGTACCCTCACCTGGACCGTAAACCGTCCCCGTCCCCTAACACTAATCCTAGCACGAACCCTAACCCTAACACTTCCCCGAAGCCTGACCCTCACCCGTCCCCTAATCCTAACCCGTACGCTGACACTAACCCGCGCCCTCACGCGTACGCTCCCCCTAAAGCGTTGTCGTACCCTCACCTGGACCCTAAACCGTCCCCGTCCCCTAACCCTAACCCTAGACCGAACCCTAACCCAAACACTTCCCCGAAGCCTGACCCTCACCCGTCCCCTAATCCTAACCCGTACGCTGACACTAACCCGCGCCCTCACACCTACGCTCCCCCTAAAGCGTTGTCGTACCCTCACCTGGACCCTAAACCGTCCCCGTCCCCTAACCCTAACCCTAGCCCGAACCCTAACCCTAACCCTTCCCCGAAGCCGGACCCTCACCCGTCCCCTAATCCTAACCCGTACGCTGACACTAACCCGCGCCCTCACAGGTACGCTCCCCCTAAAGCGTTGTCGTACCCTCACCTGGACCCTAAACCGTCCCCTAACCCTAACCCTAACCCTAGCCCGAACCCTAACCCTAACCATTCCCCGAAGCCTGACCCTCACCCGTCCCCTAATCCTAACCCGTACGCTGACACTAACCCGCACCCTCACACGTACGCTCCCCCTAAAGCGTTGTCGTACCCTCACCTGGACCCTAAACCGTCCCCGTCCCCTAACCGTAACCCTAGCCCGAACCCTAACCCTAACCCTTCCCCGAAGCCTGACCCTCACCCGTCCCCTAATCCTAACCCGTACGCTGACACTAAGCCGCGCCCTCACACGAACGCTCCCCCTAAAGCGTTGTCGTACCCTCACCTGGACCCTAAACCGTCCCCGTTCCCTAACCCTAACCCTAGCCCGAACCCTAACCCTTCCCCGAAGCCTGACCCTCACCCGTCCCCTAATCCTAACCCGTACGCTGACACTAAGCCGCGCCCTCACACGAACGCTCCCCCTAAAGCGTTGTCGTAGCCTCACCTGGACCCTAAACCGTCCCCGTCCCCTAACCCTAACCCTAGCCCGAACCCACCCCTAACCCTTCCCCGAAGCCTGACCCTCACCCGTCCCCTAATCCTAACCCGTACGCTGACACTAACCCGCGCCCTCACACGTACGCTCCCCCTAAAGCGTTGTCGTACCCTCACCTGGACCCTAAACCGTCCCCGTCCCCTAACCCTAACCCTAGCCCGAACCCTAACCCTAACCCTTCCCCGAAGCCTGACCCTCACCCGTCCCCTAATCCTAACCCGTACGGTGACACTAAGCCGCGCCCTCACACGAACGCTCCCCCTAAAGCGTTGTCGTACCCTCACCTGGACCCTAAACCGTCCCCGTCCCCTAACCCTAACCCTAGCCCGAACCTTAACCCTAACCCTTCCCCGAAGCCTGACCCTCACCCGTCCCCTAATCCTAACCCGTACGCTGACTCTAACCCGCGCCCTCACACGTACGCTCCCCCTAAAGCGTTGTCGTACCCTCACCTGGACCCTAAACCGTCCCCGTCCCGTAACCGTAACCCTAGCCCGAACCCTAACCCTAACCCTTCCCCGAAGCCGGACCCTCACCCGTCCCCTAATCCTAACCCGTACGCTGACACTAACCCGCGCCCTCACACGTACGCTCCCCCTAAAGCGTGGTCGTACCCTCAGCTGGACCCTAAACCGTCCCCGTCCCCTAACCCTAACCCTAGCCCGAACCCTAACCCTAACCATTCCCCGAAGCCTGACCCTCACCCGTCCCCTAATCCTAACCCGTACGCTGACACTAACCCGCGCCCTCACACGTACGCTCCCCCTAAAGCGTTGTCGTAGCCTCACCTGGACCCTAAACCGTCCCCGTCCCCTAACCCTAACCCTAGCCCGAACCCACCCCTAACCCTTCCCCGAAGCCTGACCCTCACCCGTCCCCTAATCCTAACCCGTACGCTGACACTAACCCGCGCCCTCACACGTACGCTCCCCCTAAAGCGTTGTCGTACCCTCACCTGGACCCTAAACCGTCCCCGTCCCCTAACCCTAACCCTAGCCCGAACCCTAACCCTAACCCTTCCCCGAAGCCTGACCCTCACCCGTCCCCTAATCCTAACCCGTACGGTGACACTAAGCCGCGCCCTCACACGAACGCTCCCCCTAAAGCGTTGTCGTACCCTCACCTGGACCCTAAACCGTCCCCGTCCCCTAACCCTAACCCTAGCCCGAACCTTAACCCTAACCATTCCCCGAAGCCTGACCCTCACCCGTCCCCTAATCCTAACCCGTACGCTGACTCTAACCCACGCCCTCACACGTACGCTCCCCCTAAAGCGTTGTCGTACCCTCACCTGGACCCTAAACCGTCCCCGTCCCCTAACCCTAACCCTAGCCCGAACCCTAACCCTAACCCTTCCCCGAAGCCGGACCCTCACCCGTCCCCTAATCCTAACCCGTACGCTGACACTAACCCGCGCCCTCACACGTACGCTCCCCCTAAAGCGTTGTCGTACCCTCACCTGGACCCTAAACCGTCCCCGTCCCCTAACCCTAACCCTAGCCCGAACCCTAACCCTAACCCTTCCCCGAAGCATGACCCTCACCCGTCCCCTAATCCTAACCTGTACGCTGACAGTAAGCCGCGCCCTCACACGAACGCTCCCCCTAAAGCGTTGTCGTACCCTCACCTGGACCCTAAACCGTCCCCGTCCCCTAACCCTAACCCTAGCCCGAACCTTAACCCTAACCCTTCCCCGAAGCCTGACCCTCACCCGTCCCCTAATCCTAACCCGTACGCTGACACTAACCCACGCCCTCACACGTACGCTCCCCCTAAAGCGTTGTCGTACCCTCACCTGGACCCTAAACCGTCCCCGTCCCCTAACCCTAACCCTAGCCCGAACCCTAACCCTAACACTTCCCCGAAGCCGGACCCTCACCCGTCCCCTAATCCTAACCCGTACGCTGACACTAACCCGCGCCCTCACAGGTACGCTCCCCCTAAAGCGTTGTCGTACCCTCACCTGGACCCTAAACCGTCCCCTAACCCTAACCCTAACCCTAGCCCGAACCCTAACCCTAACCCTTCCCCGAAGCCTGACCCTCACCCGTCCCCTAATCCTAACCCGTACGCTGACACTAACCCGCACCCTCACACGTACGCTCCCCCTAAAGCGTTGTCGTACCCTCACCTGGACCCTAAACCGTCCCCGTCCCCTAACCCTAACCCTAGCCCGAACCCTAACCCTAACCCTTCCCCGAAGCCTGACCCTCACCCGTCCCCTAATCCTAACCCGTACGCTGACACTAAGCCGCGCCCTCACACGAACGCTCCCCCTAAAGCGTTGTCGTACCCTCACCTGGACCCTAAACCGTCCCCGTCCCCTAACCCTAACCCTAGACCGCACCTTAACCCTAACCCTTCCCCGAAGCCTGACCCTCACCCGTCCCCTAATCCTAACCCGTACGCTGACACTAACCCGCGCCCTCACACGTACGCTCCCCCTAAAGCGTTGTCGTCCCCTCACCTGGACCCTAAACCGTCCCCGTCGCCTAACCCTAACCCTAGCCCGGACCCTAACCCTAACCCTTCCCCGAAGCCTGACCCTCACCCGTCCCCTAATCCTAACCCGTACGCTGACACTAAGCCGCGCCCTCACACGAACGCTCCCCCTAAAGCGTTGTCGTAGCCTCACCTGGACCCTAAACCGTCCCCGTCCCCTAACCCTAACCCTAGCCCGAACCTTAACCCTAACCCTTCCCCGAAGCCTGACCCTCACCCGTCCCCTAATCCTAACCCGTACGCTGACTCTAACCCGCGCCCTCACACGTACGCTCCCCCTAAAGCGTTGTCGTACCCTCACCTGGACCCTAAACCGTCCCCGTCCCCTAACCCTAACCCTAGCCCGAACCCTAACCCTAACCCTTCCCCGAAGCCTGACCCTCACCCGTCCCCTAATCCTAACCCGTACGCTGACACTAAGCCGCGCCCTCACACGAACGCTCCCCCTAAAGCGTTGTCGTACCCTCACCTGGACCCTAAACCGTCCCCGTCCCCTAACCCTAACCCTAGCCCGAACCTTAACCCTAACCCTTCCCCGAAGCCTGACCCTCACCCGTCCCTTAATCCTAACCCGTACGCTGACACTAACCCGCGCCCTCACACGTACGCTCCCCCTAAAGCATTGTCGTACCCTCACCTGGACCCTAAACCGTCCCCGTCCCCTAACCCTAACCCTAGACCGAACCCTAACCCAAACACTTCCCCGAAGCCTGACCCTCACCCGTCCCCTAATCCTAACCCGTACGCTGACACTAACCCGCGCCCTCACACCTACGCTCCCCCTAAAGCGTTGTCGTACCCTCACCTGGACCCTAAACCGTCCCCGTCCCCTAACCCTAACCCTAGCCCGAACCCTAACCCTAACCCTTCCCCGAAGCCTGACCCTCACCCGTCCCCTAATCCTAACCCGTACGCTGACACTAACCCGCGCCCTCACACGTACGCTCCCCCTAAAGCGTTGTCGTACCCTCACCTGGACCCTAAACCGTCCCCGTTCCCTAACCCTAACCCTAGCCCGAACCCTAACCCTAACCCTTCCCCGAAGCCTGACCCTCACCCGTCCCCTAATCCTAACCCGTACGCTGACACCAACCCACGCCCTCACACGTACGCTCCCCCTAAAGCGTTGTCGTACCCTCACCTGGACCCTAAACCGTCCCCGTCCCCTAACCCTAACCCTAGCCCGAACCCTAACCCTAACCCTTCCCCGAAGCCTGACCCTCACCCGTCCCCTAATCCTAACCCGTACGCTGACACTAACCCGCGCCCTCACACGTACGCTCCCCCTAAAGCTTTGTCGTACCCTCACCTGGACCCTAAACCGTCCCCGTCCCCTAACCCTAACCCTAGCCCGAACCCTAACCCTAACACTTCACCGAAGCCTGACCCTCACCCGTCCCCTAATCCTAACCCGTACGCTGACACTAACCCGCGCCCTCACACGTACGCTCCCCCTAAAGCGTTGTCGTACCCTCACCTGGACCCTAAACCGTCCCCGTCCCCTAACCCTAACCCTAGCCCGAACCCTAACCCTAACCCTTCCCCGAAGCCTGACCCTCACCCGTCCCCTAATCCTAACCCGTACGCTGACACTAAGCCGCGCCCTCACACGTACGCTCCCCCTAAAGCGTGGTCGTACCCTCACCTGGACCCTAAACCGTCCCCGTCCCCTAACCCTAACCCTAGCCCGAACCCTAACCATAACCCTTCCCCGAAGCCTGACCCTCACCCATCCCCTAATCCTAACCCGTACGCTGACACTAACCCGCGCCCTCACACGTACGCTCCCCCTAAAGCGTGGTCGTACTCTCACCTGGACCCTAAACCGTCCCCGTCCCCTAACCCTAACCCTAGCCCGAACCCTAACCCTAACCATTCCCCGAAGCCTGACCCTCACCCGTCCCCTAATCCTAACCCGTACGCTGACACTAACCCGCGCCCTCACACGTACGCTCCCCCTAAAGCGTTGTCGTACCCTCACCTGGACCCTAAACCGTCCCCGTCCCCTAACCCTAACCCTAGCCCGAACCCTAACCCTAACACTTCCCCGAAGCCTGACCCTCACCCGTTCCCTAATCCTAACCCGTACGCTGACACTAACCCGCGCCCTCACACGTACGCTCCCCCTAAAGCGTTGTCGTACCCTCACCTGGACCCTAAACCGTCCCCGTCCCCTAACCCTAACCCTAGCCCGAACCCTAACCCTAACCCTTCCCCGAAGCCGGACCCTCACCCGTCCCCTAATCCTAACCCGTACGCTGACACTAACCCACGCCCTCACACGTACGCTCCCCCTAAAGCGTTGTCGTACCCTCACCTGGACCCTAAACCGTCCCCGTCCCCTAACCCTAACCCTAGCACGAACCCTAACCCTAACACTTCCCCGAAGCCTGACCCTCACCCGTCCCCTAATCCTAACCCGTACGCTGACACTAACCCGCGCCCTCACGCGTACACTCCCCCTAAAGCGTTGTCGTACCCTCACCTGGACCCTAAACCGTCCCCGTCCCCTAACCCTAACCTTAGACCGAACCCTAACCCTAACCCTTCCCCGAAGCATGACCCTCACCCGTCCCCTAATCCTAACCCGTACGCTGACACTAAGCCGCGCCCTCACACGAACGCTCCCCCTAAAGCGTTGTCGTACCCTCACCTGGACCCTAAACCGTCCCCGTCCCCTAACCCTAACCCTAGCCCGAACCTTAACCCTAACCCTTCCCCGAAGCCTGACCCTCACCCGTCCCCTAATCCTAACCCGTACGCTGACACTAACCCGCGCCCTCACACGTACGCTCCCCCTAAAGCATTGTCGTACCCTCACCTGGACCCTAAACCGTCCCCGTCCCCTAACCCTAACCCTAGACCGAACCCTAACCCAAACACTTCCCCGAAGCCTGACCCTCACCCGTCCCCTAATCCTAACCCGTACGCTGACACTAACCCGCGCCCTCACACCTACGCTCCCCCTAAAGCGTTGTCGTACCCTCACCTGGACCCTAAACCGTCCCCGTCCCCTAACCCTAACCCTAGCCCGAACCCTAACCCTAACCCTTCCCCGAAGCCTGACCCTCACCCGTCCCCTAATCCTAACCCGTACGCTGACACTAACCCGCGCCCTCACACGTACGCTCCCCCTAAAGCGTTGTCGTACCCTCACCTCGACCCTAAACCGTCCCCGTTCCCTAACCCTAACCCTAGCCCGAACCCTAACCCTAACCCTTCCCCGAAGCCTGACCCTCACCCGTCCCCTAATCCTAACCCGTACGCTGACACCAACCCACGCCCTCACACGTACGCTCCCCCTAAAGCGTTGTCGTACCCTCACCTGGACCCTAAACCGTCCCCGTCCCCTAACCCTAACCCTAGCCCGAACCCTAACCCTAACCCTTCCCCGAAGCCTGACCCTCACCCGTCCCCTAATCCTAACCCGTACGCTGACACTAACCCGCGCCCTCACACGTACGCTCCCCCTAAAGCTTTGTCGTACCCTCACCTGGACCCTAAACCGTCCCCGTCCCCTAACCCTAACCCTAGCCCGAACCCTAACCCTAAAACTTCCCCGAAGCCTGACCCTCACCCGTCCCCTAATCCTAACCCGTACGCTGACACTAACCCGCGCCCTCACACGTACGCTCCCCCTAAAGCGTTGTCGTACCCTCACCTGGACCCTAAACCGTCCCCGTCCCCTAACCCTAACCCTAGCCCGAACCCTAACCCTAACCCTTCCCCGAAGCCTGACCCTCACCCGTCCCCTAATCCTAACCCGTACGCTGACACTAAGCCGCGCCCTCACACGTACGCTCCCCCTAAAGCGTGGTCGTACCCTCACCTGGACCCTAAACCGTCCCCGTCCCCTAACCCTAACCCTAGCCCGAACCCTAACCATAACCCTTCCCCGAAGCCTGACCCTCACCCATCCCCTAATCCTAACCCGTACGCTGACACTAACCCGCGCCCTCACACGTACGCTCCCCCTAAAGCGTGGTCGTACTCTCACCTGGACCCTAAACCATCCCCGTCCCCTAACCCTAACCCTAGCCCGAACCCTAACCCTAACCATTCCCCGAAGCCTGACCCTCACCCGTCCCCTAATCCTAACCCGTACGCTGACACTAACCCGCGCCCTCACACGTACGCTCCCCCTAAAGCGTTGTCGTACCCTCACCTGGACCCTAAACCGTCCCCGTCCCCTAACCCTAACCCTAGCCCGAACCCTAACCCTAACACTTCCCCGAAGCCTGACCCTCACCCGTCCCCTAATCCTAACCCGTACGCTGACACTAACCCGCGCCCTCACACGTACGCTCCCCCTAAAGCGTTGTCGTACCCTCACCTGGACCCTAAACCGTCCCCGTCCCCTAACCCTAACCCTAGCCCGAACCCTACCCCTAAACCTTCCCCGAAGCCTGACCCTCACCCGTCCCCTAATCCTAACCCGTACGGTGACACTAACCCGCGCCCTCACACGTACGCTCCCCCTAAAGCGTTGTCGTACCCTCAGCGGGACCCTAAACCGTCCCCGTCCCCTAACCCTAACCCTAGCCCGAACCCTAACCCTAACCCTTCCCCGAAGCCTGACCCTCACCCGTCCCCTAATCCTAACCCGTACGCTGACACTAACCCGCGCCCTCACACGTACGCTCCCCCTAAAGCGTTGTCGTACCCTCACCTGGACCCTAAACCGTCCCCGTCCCCTAACCCTAACCCTAGCCCGAACCCACCCCTAACCCTTCCCCGAAGCCTGACCCTCACCCGTCCCATAATCCTAACCCGTACGCTGACACTAACCCGCGCCCTCACACGTACGCTCCCCCTAAAGCGTTGTCGTACCCTCACCTGGACCCTAAACCGTCCCCGTCCCCTAACCCTAACCCTAGCCCGAACCCTAACCCTAACACTTCCCCGAAGCCTGACCCTCACCCGTCCCCTAATCCTAACCCGTACGCTGACACTAACCCGCGCCCTCACACGTACGCTCCCCCTAAAGCGTTGTCGTACCCTCACCTGGACCCTAAACCGTCCCCGTCCCCTAACCCTAACCCTAGCCCGAACCCTAACCCTAACCCTTCCCCGAAGCCTGACTCTCACCCTTCCCCTAATCCTAACCCGTACGCTGACACTAAGCCGCGCCCTCACATGAACGCTCCCCCTAAAGCGTTGTCGTACCCTCACCTGGACCCTAAACCGTCCCCGTCCCCTAACCCTAACCCTAGCCCGAACCCTAACCCTAACACTTCCCCGAAGCCTGACCCCCACCCGTCCCCTAATCCTAACCCGTACGCTGACACTAACCCGCGCCCTCACACGTACGCTCCCCCTAAAGCACTGTCGTACCCTCACCTGGACCCTAAACCGTCCCCGTCCCCTAACCCTAACCCTAGCCCGAACCCTAACCCTAACCCTTCCCCGAAGCCTGACCCTCACCCGTCCCCTAATCCTAACCCGTACGCTGACACTAACCCGCGCCCTCACACGTACGCTCCCCCTAAAGCGTGGTCGTACCCTCACCTGGACCCTAAACCGTCCCCGTCCCCTAACCCTAACCCTAGCCCGAACCCTAACCCTAACCCTTCCCCGAAGCCTGACCCTCACCCGTCCCCTAATCCTAACCCGTACGCTGACACTAACCCGCGCCCTCACACGTACGCTCCCCCTAAAGCGTGGTCGTACCCTCACCTGGACCCTAAACCGTCCCCGTCCCCTAACCCTAACCCTAGCCCGAACCCTAACCCTAACCATTCCCCGAAGCCTGACCCTCACCCGTCCCATAAACCTAACCCGTACGCTGACACTAACCCGCCCCCTCACACGTATGCTCCCCCTAAAGCGTTGTCGTCCCCTCACCTGGACCCTAAACCGTCCCCGTCCCCTAACCCTAACCCTAGCCCGAACCCTAACCCTAACACTTCTCCGAAGCCTGACCCTCACCCTTCCCCTAATCCTAACCCGTACGCTGACACTAACCCGCGCCCTCACACGTACGCTCCCCCTAAAGCGTTGTCGTACCCTCACCTGGACCCTAAACCCTCCCCGTCCCCTAACCCTAACCCTAGCCCGAACCCTAACCCTAACCCTTCCCCGAAGCCGGATCCTCACCCGTCCCCTAATCCTAACCCGTACGCTGACACTAACCCGCGCGCTCACACGTACGCTCCCCCTAAAGCGTTGTCGTACCCTCACCTGGACCCTAAACAGTCCCCGTCCCCTAACCCTAACCCTAGCCCGAACCCTAACCCTAACACTTCCCCGAAGCCTGACCCTCACCCGTCCCCTAATCCTAACCCGTACGCTGACACTAACCCGCGCCCTCACACGTACGCTCCCCCTAAAGCGTGGTCGTACCCTCACCTGGACCCTAAACCGTCCCCGTCCCCTAACCCTAACCCTAGCCCGAACCCTAACCCTAACCCTTCCCCGAAGCCTGACCCTCACCCGTCCCATAATCCTAACCCGTACGCTGACACTAACCCGCGCCCTCACACGTACGCTCCCCCTAAAGCTTTGTCGTACCCTCACCTGGACCCTAAACCGTCCCCGTCCCCTAACCCTAACCCTAGCCCGAACCCTAACCCTAACACTTCCCCGAAGCCTGACCCTCACCCGTCCCCTAATCCTAACCCGTACGCTGACACTAACCCGCGCCCTCACACGTACGCTCCCCCTAAAGCGTTGTCGTACCCTCACCTGGACCCTAAACCGTCCCCGTCCCCTAACCCTAACCCTAGCCCGAACCCTAACCCTAACACTTCCCCGAAGCCTGACCCTCACCCGTCCCCTAATCCTAACCCGTACGCTGACACTAACCCGAGCCCTCACACGTACGCTCCCCCTAAAGTGTTGTCGTACCCTCAGCTGGACCCTAAACCGTCCCCGTCCCCTAACCCTAACCATAGCCCGAACCCTAACCCTAACCCTTCCCCGAAGCCTGACCCTCACCCGTCCCCTAATCCTAACCCGTACGCTGACACTAACCCGCGCCCTCACACGTACGCTCCCCCTAAAGCGTTGTCGTACCCTCACCTGGACCCTAAACCGTCCCCGTCCCCTAACCCTAACCCTAGCCCGAACCCACCCCTAACCCTTCCCCGAAGCCTGACCCTCACCCGTCCCATAATCCTAACCCGTACGCTGACACTAACCCGCGCCCTCACACGTACGCTCCCCCTAAAGCGTTGTCGTACCCTCACCTGGACCCTAAACCGTCCCCGTCCCCTAACCCTAACCCTAGCCCGAACCCTAACCCTAACACTTCCCCGAAGCCTGACCCTCAACCGTCCCCTAATCCTAACACGTACGCTGACACTAACCCGCGCCCTCACACGTACGCTCCCCCTAAAGCGTTGTCGTACCCTCACCTGGACCCTAAACCGTCCCCGTCCCCTAACCCTAACCCTAGCCCGAACGCTAACCCTAACCCTTCCCCAAAGCCTGACCCTCACCCGTCCCCTAATCCTAACCCGTACGCTGACACTAAGCCGCGCCCTCACACGAACGCTCCCCCTAAAGCGTTGTCGTACCCTCACCTGGACCCTAAACCGTCCCCGTCCCCTAACCCTAACCCTAGCCCGAACCTTAACCCTAACCCTTCCCCGAAGCGTGACCGTCACCCGTCCCCTAATCCTAACCCGTACGCTGACACTAACCCGCGCCCTCACACGTACGCTCCCCCTAAAGCGTTGTCGTACCCTCACCTGGACCCTAAACCGTCCCCGTCACCTAACCCTAAACCTAGCCCGAACCCTAACCCTAACCCTTCCCCGAAGCCGGACCCTCACCCGTCCCCTAATCCTAACCCGTACGCTGACACTAACACGCGCCCTCACACGTACGCTCCCCCTAAAGCGTTGTCGTACCCTCACCTGGACCCTAAACCGTCCCCGTCCCCTAACCCTAACCCTAGCCCGAACCCTAACCCTAACACTTCCCCGAAGCCGGACCCTCACCCGTCCCCTAATCCTAACCCGTACGCTGACACTAACCCGCGCCCTCACACGTACGCTCCCCCTAAAGCGTTGTCCTACCCTCACCTGGACCCTAAACCGTCCCCGTCCCCTAACCCTAACCCTAGCCCGAACCCTAACCCTAACCCTTCCCCGAAGCCTGACCCTCACCCGTCCCCTAATCCTAACCCGTACGCTGACACTAACCCGCGCCCTCACACGTACGCTCCCCCTAAAGCGTTGTCGTACCCTCACCTGGACCCTAAACCGTCCCCGTCCCCTAACCCTAACCCTAGCCCGAACCCTAACCCTAACCCTTCCCCGAAGCCTGACCCTCACCCGTCCCCTAATCCTAACCCGTACGCTGACCCCAACCCGCGCCCTCACACGTACGCTCCCCCTAAAGCGTTGTCGTACCCTCACCTGGACCCTAAACCGTCCCCGTCCCCTAACCCTAACCCTAACCCGAACCCTAACCCTAAACCTTCCCCGAAGCCTGACCCTCACCCGTCCCCTAATCATAAGCCGTACGCTGACACTAACCGGCGCCCTCACACGTACGCTCCCCCTAAAGCGTTGTCGTACCCTCAGCTGGACCCTAAACCGTCCCCGTCCCCTAACCCTAACCCTAGCCCGAACCCTAACCCTAACCCTTCCCCGAAGCCTGACCCTCACCCGTCCCCTAATCCTAACCCGTACGCTGACACTAACCCGCGCCCTCACACGTACGCTCCCCCTAAAGCGTTGTCGTACCCTCACCTGGACCCTAAACCGTCCCCGTCCCCTAACCCTAACCCTAGCCCGAACCCTAACCCTAACACTTCCCCGAAGACTGACCCTCACCCGTCCCCTAATCCTAACCCGTACGCTGACACTAAGCCGCGCCCTCACACGAACGCTCCCCCTAAAGCGTTGTCGTACCCTCACCTGGACCCTAAACCGTCCCCGTCCCCTAACCCGAACCCTAGCCCGAACCTTAACCCTAACCCTTCCCCGAAGCCTGACCCTCACCCGTCCCCTAATCCTAAACCGTACGCTGACACTAACCCGCGCCCTCACACGTACGCTCCCCCTAAAGCGTTGTCGTACCCTCACCTGGACCCTAAACCGTCCCCGTCCCCTAACCCTAACCCTAGCCCGAACCCTAACCCTAACCCTTCCCCGAAGCCTGACCCTCACCCGTCCCCTAATCCTAACCCGTACGCTGACACTAACCCGCGCCCTCACACGTACGCTCCCCCTAAAGCGTTGTCCTACCCTCACCTGGACCCTAAACCGTCCCCGTCCCCTAACCCTAACCCTAGCCCGAACCCTAACCCTAACCCTTCCCCAAAGCATGACCCTCACCCGTCCCCTAATCCTAACCCGTACGCTGACACTAAGCCGCGCCCTCACACGAACGCTCCCCCTAAAGCGTTGTCGTACCCTCACCTGGACCCTAAACCGTCCCCGTCCCCTAACCCTAACCCTAGCCCGAACCCTAACCCTAACACTTCCCCGAAGCCTGACCCTCACCCGTCCCCTAATCCTAACCCGTACGCTGACACTAACCCGCGCCCTCACACGTACGCTCCCCCTAAAGCGTTGTCGTACCCTCACCTGGACCCTAAACCGTCCCCGTCCCCTAACCCTAACCCTAGCCCGAACCCTAACCCTAACACTTCCCCGAAGCCTGACCCTCACCCGTCCCCTAATCCTAACCCGTACGCTGACACTAACCCGAGCCCTCACACGTACGCTCCCCCTAAAGTGTTGTCGTACCCTCAGCTGGACCCTAAACCGTCCCCGTCCCCTAACCCTAACCCTAGCCCGAACCCTAACCCTAACCCTTCCCCGAAGCCTGACCCTCACCCGTCCCCTAATCCTAACCCGTACGCTGACACTAACCCGCGCCCTCACACGTACGCTCCCCCTAAAGCGTTGTCGTACCCTCACCTGGACCCTAAACCGTCCCCGTCCCCTAACCCTAACCCTAGCCCGAACCCACCCCTAACCCTTCCCCGAAGCCTGACCCTCACCCGTCCCATAATCCTAACCCGTACGCTGACACTAACCCGCGCCCTCACACGTACGCTCCCCCTAAAGCGTTGTCGTACCCTCACCTGGACCCTAAACCGTCCCCGTCCCCTAACCCTAACCCTAGCCCGAACCCTAACCCTAACACTTCCCCGAAGCCTGACCCTCAACCGTCCCCTAATCGTAACACGTACGCTGACACTAACCCGCGCCCTCACACGTACGCTCCCCCTAAAGCGTTGTCGTACCCTCACCTGGACCCTAAACCGTCCCCGTCCCCTAACCCTAACCCTAGCCCGAACGCTAACCCTAACCCTTCCCCAAAGCCTGACCCTCACCCGTCCCCTAATCCTAACCCGTACGCTGACACTAAGCCGCGCCCTCACACGAACGCTCCCCCTAAAGCGTTGTCGTACCCTCACCTGGACCCTAAACCGTCCCCGTCCCCTAACCCTAACCCTAGCCCGAACCTTAACCCTAACCCTTCCCCGAAGCCTGACCGTCACCCGTCCCCTAATCCTAACCCGTACGCTGACACTAACCCGCGCCCTCACACGTACGCTCCCCCTAAAGCGTTGTCGTACCCTCACCTGGACCCTAAACCGTCCCCGTCACCTAACCCTAAACCTAGCCCGAACCCTAACCCTAACCCTTCCCCGAAGCCGGACCCTCACCCGTCCCCTAATCCTAACCCGTACGCTGACACTAACCCGCGCCCTCACACGTACGCTCCCCCTAAAGCGTTGTCGTACCCTCACCTGGACCCTAAACCGTCCCCGTCCCCTAACCCTAACCCTAGCCCGAACCCTAACCCTAACACTTCCCCGAAGCCGGACCCTCACCCGTCCCCTAATCCTAACCCGTACGCTGACACTAACCCGCGCCCTCACACGTACGCTCCCCCTAAAGCGTTGTCCTACCCTCACCTGGACCCTAAACCGTCCCCGTCCCCTAACCCTAACCCTAGCCCGAACCCTAACCCTAACCCTTCCCCGAAGCCTGACCCTCACCCGTCCCCTAATCCTAACCCGTACGCTGACACTAACCCGCGCCCTCACACGTACGCTCCCCCTAAAGCGTTGTCGTACCCTCACCTGGACCCTAAACCGTCCCCGTCCCCTAACCCTAACCCTAGCCCGAACCCTAACCCTAACCCTTCCCCGAAGCCTGACCCTCACCCGTCCCCTAATCCTAACCCGTACGCTGACACCAACCCGCGCCCTCACACGTACGCTCCCCCTAAAGCGTTGTCGTACCCTCACCTGGACCCTAAACCGTCCCCGTCCCCTAACCCTAACCCTAACCCGAACCCTAACCCTAAACCTTCCCCGAAGCCTGACCCTCACCCGTCCCCTAATCATAAGCCGTACGCTGACACTAACCCGCGCCCTCACACGTACGCTCCCCCTAAAGCGTTGTCGTACCCTCAGCTGGACCCTAAACCGTCCCCGTCCCCTAACCCTAACCCTAGCCCGAACCCTAACCCTAACCCTTCCCCGAAGCCTGACCCTCACCCGTCCCCTAATCCTAACCCGTACGCTGACACTAACCCGCGCCCTCACACGTACGCTCCCCCTAAAGCGTTGTCGTACCCTCACCTGGACCCTAAACCGTCCCCGTCCCCTAACCCTAACCCTAGCCCGAACCCTAACCCTAACACTTCCCCGAAGACTGAACCTCACCCGTCCCCTAATCCTAACCCGTACGCTGACACTAAGCCGCGCCCTCACACGAACGCTCCCCCTAAAGCGTTGTCGTACCCTCACCTGGACCCTAAACCGTCCCCGTCCCCTAACCCGAACCCTAGCCCGAACCTTAACCCTAACCCTTCCCCGAAGCCTGACCCTCACCCGTCCCCTAATCCTAAACCGTACGCTGACACTAACCCGCGCCCTCACACGTACGCTCCCCCTAAAGCGTTGTCGTACCCTCACCTGGACCCTAAACCGTCCCCGTCCCCTAACCCTAACCCTAGCCCGAACCCTAACCCTAACCCTTCCCCGAAGCCTGACCCTCACCCGTCCCCTAATCCTAACCCGTACGCTGACACTAACCCGCGCCCTCACACGTACGCTCCCCCTAAAGCGTTGTCCTACCCTCACCTGGACCCTAAACCGTCCCCGTCCCCTAACCCTAACCCTAGCCCGAACCCTAACCCTAACCCTTCCCCAAAGCATGACCCTCACCCGTCCCCTAATCCTAACCCGTACGCTGACACTAAGCCGCGCCCTCACACGAACGCTCCCCCTAAAGCGTTGTCGTACCCTCACCTGGACCCTAAACCGTCCCCGTCCCCTAACCCTAACCCTAGCCCGAACCCTAACCCTAACACTTCCCCGAAGCCTGACCCTCACCCGTCCCCTAATCCTAACCCGTACGCTGACACTAACCCGCGCCCTCACACGTACGCTCCCCCTAAAGCGTTGTCGTACCCTCACCTGGACCCTAAACCGTCCCCGTCCCCTAACCCTAACCCTAGCCCGAACCCTAACCCTAACACTTCCCCGAAGCCTGACCCTCACCCGTCCCCTAATCCTAACCCGTACGCTGACACTAACCCGAGCCCTCACACGTACGCTCCCCCTAAAGTGTTGTCGTACCCTCAGCTGGACCCTAAACCGTCCCCGTCCCCTAACCCTAACCCTAGCCCGAACCCTAACCCTAACCCTTCCCCGAAGCCTGACCCTCACCCGTCCCCTAATCCTAACCCGTACGCTGACACTAACCCGCGCCCTCACACGTACGCTCCCCCTAAAGCGTTGTCGTACCCTCACCTGGACCCTAAACCGTCCCCGTCCCCTAACCCTAACCCTAGCCCGAACCCACCCCTAACCCTTCCCCGAAGCCTGACCCTCACCCGTCCCATAATCCTAACCCGTACGCTGACACTAACCCGCGCCCTCACACGTACGCTCCCCCTAAAGCGTTGTCGTACCCTCACCTGGACCCTAAACCGTCCCCGTCCCCTAACCCTAACCCTAGCCCGAACCCTAACCCTAACACTTCCCCGAAGCCTGACCCTCAACCGTCCCCTAATCGTAACACGTACGCTGACACTAACCCGCGCCCTCACACGTACGCTCCCCCTAAAGCGTTGTCGTACCCTCACCTGGACCCTAAACCGTCCCCGTCCCCTAACCCTAACCCTAGCCCGAACGCTAACCCTAACCCTTCCCCAAAGCCTGACCCTCACCCGTCCCCTAATCCTAACCCGTACGCTGACACTAAGCCGCGCCCTCACATGAACGCTCCCCCTAAAGCGTTGTCGTACCCTCACCTGGACCCTAAACCGTCCCCGTCCCCTAACCCTAACCCTAGCCCGAACCTTAACCCTAACCCTTCCCCGAAGCCTGACCGTCACCCGTCCCCTAATCCTAACCCGTACGCTGACACTAACCCGCGCCCTCACACGTACGCTCCCCCTAAAGCGTTGTCGTACCCTCACCTGGACCCTAAACCGTCCCCGTCACCTAACCCTAAACCTAGCCCGAACCCTAACCCTAACCCTTCCCCGAAGCCGGACCCTCACCCGTCCCCTAATCCTAACCCGTACGCTGACACTAACCCGCGCCCTCACACGTACGCTCCCCCTAAAGCGTTGTCGTACCCTCACCTGGACCCTAAACCGTCCCCGTCCCCTAACCCTAACCCTAGCCCGAACCCTAACCCTAACACTTCCCCGAAGCCGGACCCTCACCCGTCCCCTAATCCTAACCCGTACGCTGACACTAACCCGCGCCCTCACACGTACGCTCCCCCTAAAGCGTTGTCCTACCCTCACCTGGACCCTAAACCGTCCCCGTCCCCTAACCCTAACCCTAGCCCGAACCCTAACCCTAACCCTTCCCCGAAGCCTGACCCTCACCCGTCCCCTAATCCTAACCCGTACGCTGACACTAACCCGCGCCCTCACACGTACGCTCCCCCTAAAGCGTTGTCGTACCCTCACCTGGACCCTAAACCGTCCCCGTCCCCTAACCCTAACCCTAGCCCGAACCCTAACCCTAACCCTTCCCCGAAGCCTGACCCTCACCCGTCCCCTAATCCTAACCCGTACGCTGACACCAACCCGCGCCCTCACACGTACGCTCCCCCTAAAGCGTTGTCGTACCCTCACCTGGACCCTAAACCGTCCCCGTCCCCTAACCCTAACCCTAACCCGAACCCTAACCCTAAACCTTCCCCGAAGCCTGACCCTCACCCGTCCCCTAATCATAAGCCGTACGCTGACACTAACCCGCGCCCTCACACGTACGCTCCCCCTAAAGCGTTGTCGTACCCTCAGCTGGACCCTAAACCGTCCCCGTCCCCTAACCCTAACCCTAGCCCGAACCCTAACCCTAACCCTTCCCCGAAGCCTGACCCTCACCCGTCCCCTAATCCTAACCCGTACGCTGACACTAACCCGCGCCCTCACACGTACGCTCCCCCTAAAGCGTTGTCGTACCATCACCTGGACCCTAAACCGTCCCCGTCCCCTAACCCTAACCCTAGCCCGAACCCTAACCCTAACACTTCCCCGAAGACTGACCCTCACCCGTCCCCTAATCCTAACCCGTACGCTGACACTAAGCCGCGCCCTCACACGAACGCTCCCCCTAAAGCGTTGTCGTACCCTCACCTGGACCCTAAACCGTCCCCGTCCCCTAACCCGAACCCTAGCCCGAACCTTAACCCTAACCCTTCCCCGAAGCCTGACCCTCACCCGTCCCCTAATCCTAAACCGTACGCTGACACTAACCCGCGCCCTCACACGTACGCTCCCCCTAAAGCGTTGTCGTACCCTCACCTGGACCCTAAACCGTCCCCGTCCCCTAACCCTAACCCTAGCCCGAACCCTAACCCTAACCCTTCCCCGAAGCCTGACCCTCACCCGTCCCCTAATCCTAACCCGTACGCTGACACTAACCCGCGCCCTCACACGTACGCTCCCCCTAAAGCGTTGTCCTACCCTCACCTGGACCCTAAACCGTCCCCGTCCCCTAACCCTAACCCTAGCCCGAACCCTAACCCTAACCCTTCCCCAAAGCATGACCCTCACCCGTCCCCTAATCCTAACCCGTACGCTGACACTAAGCCGCGCCCTCACACGAACGCTCCCCCTAAAGCGTTGTCGTACCCTCACCTGGACCCTAAACCGTCCCCGTCCCCTAACCCTAACCCTAGCCCGAACCTTAACCCTAACCCTTCCCCGAAGCCTGACCCTCACCCGTCCCATAATCCTAACCCGTACGCTGACACTAACCCGCGCCCTCACACGTACGCTCCCCCTAAAGCGTTTTCGTCCCCTCACCTGGACCCTAAACCGTCCCCGTCCCCTAACCCTAACCCTAGACCAAACCCTAACCCTAACCCTTCCCCGAAGCCTGACCCTCACCCGTCCCCTAATCCTAACCCGTACGCTGACACTAACCCGCGCCCTCACACGTACGCTCCCCCTAAAGCGTTGTCGTACCCTCACCTGGACCCTAAACCGTCCCCGTCCCCTAACCCTAACCCTAGCCCGAACCCTAACCCTAACCCTTCCCCGAAGCCGGACCCTCACCCGTCCCCAAATCCTAAGCCGTACGCTGACACTAACCCGCGCCCTCACACGTACGCTCCCCCTAAAGCGTTGTCGTACCCTCACCTGGACCCTAAACCGTCCCCGTCCCCGAACCCTAACCCTAGCCCGAACCCTAACCCTAACACTTCCCCGAAGCCTGACCCTCACCCGTCCCCTAATCCTAACCCGTACGCTGACACTAACCCGCGCCCTCACACGTACGCTCCCCCTAAAGCGTTGTCGTACCCTCACCTGGACCCTAAACCGTCCCCGTCCCCTAACCCTAACCCTAGCCCGAACCCTAACCCTAACCCTTCCCCGAAGCCTGACCCTCACCCGTCCCCTAATCCTAACCCGTACGCTGACACTAACCCGCGCCCTCACACGTACGCTCCCCCTAAAGCGTGGTCGTACCCTCACCTGGACCCTAAACCGTCCCCGTCCCCTAACCCTAACCCTAGCCCGAACCCTAACCCTAACCCTTCCCCGAAGCCTGACCCTCACCCGTCCCCTAATCCTAACCCGTACGCTGACACTAACCCGCGCCCTCACACGTACGCTCCCCCTAAAGCGTGGTCGTACCCTCACCTGGACCCTAAACCGTCCCCGTCCCATAACCCTAACCCTAGCCCGAACCCTAACCCTAACCATTCCCCGAAGCCTGACCCTCACCCGTCCCCTAATCCTAACCCGTACGCTGACACTAACCCGTGCCCTCACACGTACGCTCCCCCTAAAGCGTTGTCGTACCCTCACCTGGACCCTAAACCGTCCCCGTCCCCTAACCCTAACCCTAGCCCGAACCCTAACCCTAACACTTCCCCGAAGCCTGACCCTCACCCGTCCCCTAATCCTAACCCGTACGCTGACACTAACCCGCGCCCTCACACGTACGCTCCCCCTAAAGCGTTGTCGTACCCTCACCTGGACCCTAAACCGTCCCCGTCCCCTAACCCTAACCCTTGCCCGAACCCTAACCCTAACCCTTCCCCGAAGCCAGACCCTCACCCGTCCCCTAATCCTAACCCGTACGCTGACACTAACCCACGCCCTCACACGTACGCTCCCCCTAAACCGTTGTCGTACCCTCACCTGGACCCTACACCGTCCCCGTCCCCTAACCCTAACCCTAACCCGAACCCTAACCCTAACCCTTCCCCGAAGCCAGACCCTCACCCGTCCCCTAATCCTAAGCCGTACGCTGACACTAACCCGCGCCCTAACACATACGCTCCCCCTAAAGCGTTGTCGTACCCTCACCTGGACCCTAAAACGTCCCCGTCCCCTAACCCTAACCCTAGCCCGAACCCTAACCCTAACCCTTCCCCGAAGCCGGACCCTCACCCGTCCCCTAATCCTAACCCGTACGCTGACACTAACCCACGCCCTCACACGTACGCTCCCCCAAAGCGTTGTCGTACCCTCACCTGGACCCTAAACCGTCCCCGTCCCCTAACCCTAACCCTAACCCGAACCCTAACCCTAACCCTTCCCCGAAGCCAGACCCTCACCCGTCCCCTAATCCTAAGCCGTACGCTGACACTAACCCGCGCCCTCACACGTACGCTCCCCCTAAAGCGTTGTCGTACCCTCACCTGGACCCTAAAACCTCCCCGTCCCCTAACCCTAACCCTTCCCCGAAGCCTGACACTCACCCGTCCCCTAATCCTAACCCGTACGCTGACACTAACCCGCGCCCTCACACGTACGCTCCCCCTAAAGTGTTGTCGTACCCTCAGCTGGACCCTAAACCGTCCCCGTCCCCTAACCCTAACCCTAGCCCGAACCCTAACCCTAACCCTTCCCCGAAGCCTGACCCTCACCCGTCCCCTAATCCTAACCCGTACGCTGACACTAACCCGCGCCCTCACACGTACGCTCCCCCTAAAGCGTTGTCGTACCCTCACCTGGACCCTAAACCGTCCCCGTCCCCTAACCCTAACCCTAGCCCGAACCCACCCCTAACACTTCCCCGAAGCCTGACCCTCACCCGTCCCATAATCCTAACCCGTACGCTGACACTAACCCGCGCCCTCACACGTACGCTCCCCCTAAAGCGTTGTCGTACCCTCACCTGGACCCTAAACCGTCCCCGTCCCCTAACCCTAACCCTAGCCCGAACCCTAACCCTAACACTTCCCCGAAGCCTGACCCTCAACCGTCCCCTAATCCTAACACGTACGCTGACACTAACCCGCGCCCTCACACGTACGCTCCCCCTAAAGCGTTGTCGTACCCTCACCTGGACCCTAAACCGTCCCCGTCCCCTAACCCTAACCCTAGCCCGAACCCTAACCCTAACCCTTCCCCAAAGCCTGACCCTCACCCGTCCCCTAATCCTAACCCGTACGCTGACACTAAGCCGCGCCCTCACACGAACGCTCCCCCTAAAGCGTTGTCGTACCCTCACCTGGACCCTAAACCGTCCCCGTCCCCTAACCCTAACCCTAGCCCGAACCTTAACCCTAACCCTTCCCCGAAGCCGGACCCTCACACGTCCCATAATCCTAACCCGTACGCTGACACTAACCCACGCCCTCACACGTACGCTCCCCCTAAAGCGTTGTCGTACCCTCACCTGGACCCTAAACCGTCCCCGTCCCCTAACCCTAACCCTAGCCCGAACCCTAACCCTAACACTTCCCCGAAGCCTGACCCTCACCCGTCCCCTAATCCTAACCCGTACGCTGAAACTAACCCGCGCCCTCACACGTACGCTCCCCCTAAAGCGTTGTCGTACCCTCACCTGGACCCTAAACCGTCCCCGTCCCCTAACCCTAACCCTAGCCCGAACCCTAACCCTAACCCTTCCCCAAAGCATGACCCTCACCCGTCCCCTAATCCTAACCCGTACGCTGACACTAAGCCGCGCCCTCACACGAACGCTCCCCCTAAAGCGTTGTCGTACCCTCACCTGGACCCTAAACCGTCCCCGTCCCCTATCCCTAACCCTAGCCCGAACCTTAACCCTAACCCTTCCCCGAAGCCTGACCCTCACCCGTCCCATAATCCTAACCCGTACGCTGACACTAACCAGTGCCCTCACACGTACGCTCCCCCTAAAGCGTTTTCGTCCCCTCACCTGGACCCTAAACCGTCCCCGTCCCCTAACCCTAACCCTAGACCGAACTCTAACCCTAACCCTTCCCCGAAGCCTGACCCTCACCCGTCCCCTAATCCTAACCCGTACGCTGACACTAACCCGCGCCCTCACACGTACGCTCCCCCTAAAGCGTTGTCGTACCCTCACCTGGACCCTAAACCGTCCCCGTCCCCTAACCCTAACCCTAGCCCGAACCCTAACCCTAACCCTTCCCCGAAGCCTGACCCTCACCCGTCCCCTAATCCTAAGCCGTACGCTGACACTAACCCGCGCCCTCACACGTACGCTCCCCCTAAAGCGTTGTCGTACCCTCACCTGGACCCTAAACCGTCCCCGTCCCCTAACCCTAACCCTAGCCCGAAACCTAACCCTAACACTTCCCCGAAGCCTGACCCTCACCCGTCCCCTAATCCTAACCCGTACGCTGACACTAACCCGCGCCCTCACACGTACGCTCCCCCTAAAGCGTTGTCGTACCCTCACCTGGACCCTAAACCGTCCCCGTCCCCTAACCCTAACCCTAGCCCGAACCCTAACCCTAACCCTTCCCCGAAGCCTGACCCTCACCCGTCCCCTAATCCTAACCCGTACGCTGACACTAACCCGCGCCCTCACACGTACGCTCCCCCTAAAGCGTGGTCGTACCCTCACCTGGACCCTAAACCGTCCCCGTCCCCTAACCCTAACCCTAGCCCGAACCCTAACCCTAACCCTTCCCCGAAGCCTGACCCTCACCCGTCCCCTAATCCTAACCCGTACGCTGATACTAACCCGCGCCCTCACACGTACGCTCCCCCTAAAGCGTGGTCGTACCCTCACCTGGACCCTAAACCGTCCCCGTCCCATAACCCTAACCCTAGCCCGAACCCTAACCCTAACCATTCCCCGAAGCCTGACCCTCACCCGTCCCCTAATCCTAACCCGTACGCTGACATTAACCCGTGCCCTCACACGTACGCTCCCCCTAAAGCGTTGTCGTACCCTCACCTGGACCCTAAACCGTCCCCGTCCCCTAACCCTAACCCTAGCCCGAACCCTAACCCTAACACTTCCCCGAAGCCTGACCCTCACCCGTCCCCTAATCCTAACCCGTACGCTGACACTAACCCGCGCCCTCACACGTACGCTCCCCCTAAAGCGTTGTCGTACCCTCACCTGGACCCTAAACCGTCCCCGTCCCCTAACCCTAACCCTAGCCCGAACCCTACCCCTAAACCTTCCCCGAAGCCTGACCCTCACCCGTCCCCTAATCCTAACCCGTACGCTGACACTAACCCGCGCCCTCACACGTACGCTCCCCCTAAAGCGTTGTCGTACCCTCAGCTGGACCCTAAACCGTCCCCGTCCCCTAACCCTAACCCTAGCCCGAACCCTAACCCTAACCCTTCCCCGAAGCCGGACCCTCACCCGTCCCCTAATCCTAACCCGTACGCTGACACTAACCCACGCCCTCACACGTACGCTCCCCCTAAAGCGTTGTCGTACCCTCACCTGGACCCTACACCGTCCCCGTCCCCTAACCCTAACCCTAACCCGAACCCTAACCCTAACCCTTCCCCGAAGCCAGACCCTCACCCGTCCCCTAATCCTAAGCCGTACGCTGACACTAACCCGCGCCCTCACACGTACGCTCCCCCTAAAGCGTTGTCGTACCCTCACCTGGACCCTAAAACGTCCCCGTCCCCTAACCCTAACCCTAGCCCGAACCCTAACCCTAACCATTCCCCGAAGCCTGACCCTCACCCGTCCCCTAATCCTAACCCGTACGCTGACACTAACCCGCGCCCTCACACGTACGCTCCCCCTAAAGCGTTGTCGTACCCTCACCTGGACCCTAAACCGTCCCCGTCCCCTAACCCTAACCCTAGCCCGAACCCTAACCCTAACACTTCCCCGAAGCCTGACCCTCACCCGTCCCCTAATCCTAACCCGTACGCTGACACTAACCCGCGCCCTCACACGTACGCTCCCCCTAAAGCGTTGTCGTACCCTCACCTGGACCCTAAACCGTCCCCGTCCCCTAACACTAACCCTAGCCCGAACCCTACCCCTAAACCTTCCCCGAAGCCTGACCCTCACCCGTCCCCTAATCCTAACCCGTACGCTGACACTAACCCGCGCCCTCACACGTACGCTCCCCCTAAAGCGTTGTCGTACCCTCACCTGGACCCTAAACCGTCCCCGTCCCCTAACCCTAACCCTAGCCCGAACCCTAACCCTAACCCTTCCCCGAAGCCGGACCCTCACCCGTCCCCTAATCCTAACCCGTACGCTGACACTAACCCACGCCCTCACACGTACGCTCCCCCTAAAGCGTTGTCGTACCCTCACCTGGACCCTAAACCGTCCCCGTCCCCTAACCCTAACCCTAGCCCGAACCCTAACCCTAACCCTTCCCCGAAGCCAGACCCTCACCCGTCCCCTAATCCTAACCCGTACTCTGACACTAACCCGCGCCCTCACACGTACGCTCCCCCTAAAGCGTTGTCGTACCCTCACCTGGACCGTAAAACGTCCCCGTCCCCTAACCCTAACCCTTCCCCGAAGCCTGACCCTCACCCGTCCCCTAATCCTAACCCGTACGCTGACACTAACCCGCGCCCTCACACGTACGCTCCCCCTAAAGCGTTGTCGTACCCTCACCTGGACCCTAAACCGTCCCCGTCCCCTAACCCTAACCCTAGCCCGAACCCTAACCCTAACCCTTCCCCGAAGCCTGACCCTCACCCGTCCCCTAATCCTAACCCGTACGCTGACACCAACCCGCGCCCTCACACGTACGCTCCCCCTAAAGCGTTGTCGTACCCTCACCTGGACCCTAAACCGTCCCCTTCCCCTAACCCTAACCCTAGCCCGAACCCTAACCCTAACCCTTCCCCGAAGCCTGACCCTCACCCGTCCCCTAATCCTAACCCGTACGCTGACAATAACCCGCGCCCTCACACGTACGCTCCCCCTAAAGCGTTGTCGTACCCTCAGCTGGACCCTAAACCGTCCCCGTCCCCTAACCCTAACCCTAGCCCGAACCCTAACCCTAACCCTTCCCCGAAGCCTGACCCTCACCCGTCCCCTAATCCTAACCCGTACGCTGACACTAACCCGCGCCCTCACACGTACGCTCCCCCTAAAGCGTGGTCGTACCCTCACCTGGACCCTAAACCGTCCCCATCCCCTAACCCTAACCCTAGCCCGAACCCTAACCCTAACCCTTCCCCGAAGCCTGACCCTCACCCGTCCCCTAATCCTAACCCGTACGCTGACACTAACCCGCGCCCTCACACGTACGCTCCCCCTAAAGCGTGGTCGTACGCTCACCTGGACCCTAAACCGTCCCTCTCCCCTAACCCTAACCGTAGCCCGAACCCTAACCCTAACACTTCCCCGAAGCCTGACCCTCACCCGTCCCCTAATCCTAACCCGTACGCTGACACTAACCCGCGCCCTCACACGTACGCTCCCCCTAAAGCGTTGTCGTACCCTCACCTGGACCCTAAAACGTCCCCGTCCCCTAACCCTAACCCTTCCCCGAAGCCTGACCCTCACCCGTCCCCTAATCCTAACCCGTACGCTGACACTAACCCGCGCCCTCACACGTACGCTCCCCTTAAAGCGTTGTCGTACCCTCACCTGGACCCTAAACCGTCCCCGTCCCCTAACCCTAACCCTAGCCCGAACCCTAACCCTAACCCTTCCCCGAAGCCTGACCCTCACCCGTCCCCTAATCCTAACCCGTACGCTGACACCAACCCGCGCCCTCACACGTACGCTCCCCCTAAAGCGTTGTCGTACCCTCACCTGGACCCTAAACCGTCCCCTTCCCCTAACCCTAACCCTAGCCCGAACCCTAACCCTAACACTTCCCCGAAGCCTGACCCTCACCCGTCCCCTAATCCTAACCCGTACGCTGACACTAAACCGCGCCCTCACACGTACGCTCCCCCTAAAGCGTTGTCGTACCCTCACCTGGACCCTAAACCGTCCCCGTCCCCTAACCCTAACCCTAGCCCGAACCCTAAACCTAACCCTTCCCCGAAGCCTGACCCTCACCCGTCCCCTAATCCTAAGCCGTATGCTGACACTAACCCGCGCCCTCACACGTACGCTCCCCCTAAAGCGTTGTCGTACCCTCACCTGGACCCTAAACTGTCCCCGTCCCCTAACCCTAACCCTAGCCCAAACCCTAACCCTAACCCTTCCCCGAAGCCTGACCCTCACCCGTCCCCTAATCCTAACCCGTACGCTGACACTAACCCGCGCCCTCACACGTACGCTCCCCCTAAAGCGTGGTCGTACCCTCACATGGACCCTAAACCGTCCCCGTCCCCTAACCCTAACCCTAGCCCGAACCCTAACCCTAACCCTTCCCCGAAGCCTGACCCTCACCCGTCCCCTAATCCTAACCCGTACGCTGACACTAACCCGCGCCCTCACACGTACGCTCCCCCTAAAGCGTTGTCGTACCCTCACCTGGACCCTAAACCGTCCACGTCCCCTAACCCTAACCCTAGCCCGAACCCACCCCTAACCCTTCCCCGAAGCCTGACCCTCACCCGTTCCATAATCCTAACCCGTACGCTGACACTAACCCGCGCCCTCACACGTACGCTCCCCCTAAAGCGTTGTCGTACCCTCACCTGGACCCTAAACCGTCCCCGTCCCCTAACCCTAACCCTAGCCCGAACCCTAACCCTAACACTTCCCCGAAGCCTGACCCTCACCCGTCCCCTAATCCTAACCCGTACGCTGACACTAACCCGCGCCCTCACACGTACGCTCCCCCTAAAGCGTTGTCGTACCCTCACCTGGACCCTAAACCGTCCCCGTCCCCTAACCCTAACCCTAGCCCGAACCCTAACCCTAACCCTTCCCCGAACCCGGACCCTCACCCGTCCCCTAATCCTAACCCGTACGCTGACACTAAACCGCGCCCTCACACGTACGCTCCCCCTGAAGCGTTGTCGTACCCTCACCTGGACCCTAAAACGTCCCCGTCCCCTAACCCTAACCCTTCCCCGAAGCCTGACCCTCACCCGTCCCCTAATCCTAACCCGTACGCTGACACCAACCCGCGCCCTCACACGTACGCTCCCCCTAAAGCGTTGTCGTACCCTCACCTGGACCCTAAACCGTCCCCTTCCCCTAACCCTAACCCTAGCCCGAACCCTAACCCTAACACTTCCCCGAAGCCTGACCCTCACCCGTCCCCTAATCCTAACCCGTACGCTGACACTAAACCGCGCCCTCACACGTACGCTCCCCCTAAAGCGTTGTCGTACCCTCACCTGGACCCTAAACCGTCCCCGTCCCCTAACCCTAACCCTAGCCCGAACCCTAATCCTAACCCTTCCCCGAAGCCTGACCCTCACCCGTCCCCTAATCCTAAGCCGTATGCTGACACTAACCCGCGCCCTCACACGTACGCTCCCCCTAAAGCGTTGTCGTACCCTCACCTGGACCCTAAACTGTCCCCGTCCCCTAACCCTAACCCTAGCCCGAACCCTAACCCTAAACCTTCCCCGAAGCCTGACCCTCACCCGTCCCCTAATCCTAACCCGTACGCTGACACTAACCCGCGCCCTCACACGTACGCTCCCCCTAAAGCGTTGTCGTACCCTCACCTGGACCCTAAACCGTCCCCGTCCCCTAACCCTAACCCTAGCCCGAACCCTAACCCTAACCCTTCCCCGAAGCCTGACACTCACCCGTCCCCTAATCCTAAGCCGTATGCTGACACTAACCCGCGCCCTCACACGTACGCTCCCCCTAAAGCGTTGTCGTACCCTCACCTGGACCCTAAACCGTCCCCGTCCCCTAAACCTAACCCTAGCCCGAACCCTAACCCTAACCCTTCCCCGAAGCCTGACCCTCACCCGTCCCCTAATCCTAACCCGTACGCTGACACTAACCCGTGCCCTCACACGTACGCTCCCCCTAAAGCGTGGTCGTACCCTCACCTGGACCCTAAACCGTCCCCGTCCCCTAACCCTAACCCTAGCCCGAACCCTAACCCTAACCCTTCCCCGAAGCCTGACCCTCACCCGTCCCCTAATCCTAACCCGTACGCTGACACTAACCCGCGCCCTCACACGTACGCTCCCCCTAAAGCATTGTCGTACCCTCACCTGGACCCTAAACCGTGTCCGTCCCCTAACCCTAACCCTAGCCCGAACCCTAACCCTAACACTTCCCCGAAGCCGGACGCTCACAGGTCCCCTAATCCTAACCCGTACGCTGACACTAACCCGCGCCCTCACACGTACGCTCCCCCTAAAGCGTTGTCCTACCCTCACCTGGACCCTAAACAGTCCCCGTCCCCTAACCCTAACCCTAGCCCGAACCCTAACCCTAACCCTTCCCCGAAGCCTGACCCTCACCCGTCCCCTAATCCTAACCCGTACGCTGACACTAACCCGCGCCCTCACACGTACGCTCCCCCTAAAGCGTTGTCGTACCCTCACCTGGACCCTAAACCGTCCCCGTCCCCTAACCCTAACCCTAGCCCGAACCCTAACCCTAACCCTTCCCCGAAGCCTGACACTCACCCGTCCCCTAATCCTAAGCCGTATGCTGACACTAACCCGCGCCCTCACACGTACGCTCCCCCTAAAGCGTTGTCGTACCCTCACCTGGACCCTAAACCGTCCCCGTCCCCTAAACCTAACCCTAGCCCGAACCCTAACCCTAACCCTTCCCCGAAGCCTGACCCTCACCCGTCCCCTAATCCTAACCCGTACGCTGACACTAACCCGCGCCCTCACACGTACGCTCCCCCTAAAGCGTGGTCGTACCCTCACCTGGACCCTAAACCGTCCCCGTCCCCTAACCCTAACCCTAGCCCGAACCCTAACCCTAACCCTTTCCCGAAGCCTGACCCTCACACGTCCCCTAATCCTAACCCGTACGCTGACACTAACCCGCGCCCTCACACGTACGCTCCCCCTAAAGCGTGGTCGTACCCTCACCTGGACCCTAAACCGTCCCCGTCCCCTAACCCTAACCCTAGCCCGAACCCTAACCCTAACCATTCCCCGAAGCCTGACCCTCACCCGTCCCCTAATCCTAACCCGTACGCTGACACTAACCCGCGCCCTCACACGTACGCTCCCCCTAAAGCGTTGTCGTACCCTCACCTGGACCCTAAACCGTCCCCGTCCCCTAACCCTAACCCTAGCCCGAACCCTAACCCTAACCCTTCCCCGAAGCCTGACCCTCACCCGTCCCCTAATCCTAACCCGTACGCTGACACTAACCCGCGCCCTCACACGTACGCTCCCCCTAAAGCGTTGTCGTACCCTCACCTGGACCCTAAACCGTCCCCGTCCCCTAACCCTAACCCTAGCCCGAACCCTACCCCTAAACCTTCCCCGAAGCCTGACCCTCACCCGTCCCCTAATCCTAACCCGTACGCTGACACTAACCCGCGCCCTCACACGTACGCTCCCCCTAAAGCGTTGTCGTACCCTCAGCTGGACCCTAAACCGTCCCCGTCCCCTAACCCTAACCCTAGCCCGAACCCTAACCCTAACCCTTCCCCGAAGCCGGACCCTCACCCGTCCCCTAATCCTAACCCGTACGCTGACACTAACCCACGCCCTCACACGTACGCTCCCCCTAAAGCGTTGTCGTACCCTCACCTGGACCCTACACCGTCCCCGTCCCCTAACCCTAACCCTAACCCGAACCCTAACCCTAACCCTTCCCCGAAGCCAGACCCTCACCCGTCCCCTAATCCTAAGCCGTACGCTGACACTAACCCGCGCCCTCACACATACGCTCCCCCTAAAGCGTTGTCGTACCCTCACCTGGACCCTAAAACGTCCCCGTACCCTAACCCTAACCCTAGCCCGAACCCTAACCCTAACCCTTCCCCGAAGCCGGACCCTCACCCGTCCCCTAATCCTAACCCGTACGCTGACACTAACCCACGCCCTCACACGTACGCTCCCCCAAAGCGTTGTCGTACCCTCACCTGGACCCTAAACCGTCCCCGTCCCCTAACCCTAACCCTAACCCGAACCCTAACCCTAACCCTTCCCCGAAGCCAGACCCTCACCCGTCCCCTAATCCTAAGCCGTACGCTGACACTAACCCGCGCCCTCACACGTACGCTCCCCCTAAAGCGTTGTCGTACCCTCACCTGGACCCTAAAACCTCCCCGTCCCCTAACCCTAACCTTTCCCCGAAGCCTGACACTCACCCGTCCCCTAATCTTAACCCGTACGCTGACACTAACCCGCGCCCTCACACGTACGCTCCCCCTAAAGCGTTGTCGTACCCTCAGCTGGACCCTAAACCGTCCCCGTCCCCTAACCCTAACCCTAGCCCGAACCCTAACCCTAACCCTTCCCCGAAGCCTGACCCTCACCCGTCCCCTAATCCTAAACCGTACGCTGACACTAACCCGCGCCCTCACACGTACGCTCCCCCTAAAGCGTGGTCGTACCCTCACCTGGACCCTAAACCGTCCCCATCCCCTAACCCTAACCCTAGCCCGAACCCTAACCCTAACCCTTCCCCGAAGCCTGACCCTCACCCGTCCCCTAATCCTAACCCGTACGCTGACACTAACCCGCGCCCTCACACGTACGCTCCCCCTAAAGCGTGGTCGTACCCTCACCTGGACCCTAAACCGTCCCCGTCCCCTAACCCTAACCCTAGCCCGAACCCTAACCCTAACCATTCCCCGAAGCCTGACCCTCACCCGTCCCCTAATCCTAACCCGTACGCTGACACTAACCCGCGCCCTCACACGTACGCTCCCCCTAAAGCGTTGTCGTACCCTCACCTGGACCCTAAACCGTCCCCGTCCCCTAACCCTAACCCTAGCCCGAACCCTAACCCTAACACTTCCCCGAAGCCTGACCCTCACCCGTCCCCTAATCCTAACCCGTACGCTGACACTAACCCGCGCCCTCACACGTACGCTCCCCCTAAAGCGTTGTCGTACCCTCACCTGGACCCTAAACCGTCCCCGTCCCCTAACACTAACCCTAGCCCGAACCCTACCCCTAAACCTTCCCCGAAGCCTGAGCCTCACCCGTCCCCTAATCCTAACCCGTACGCTGACACTAACCCGCGCCCTCACACGTACGCTCCCCCTAAAGCGTTGTCGTACCCTCACCTGGACCCTAAACCGTCCCCGTCCCCTAACCCTAACCCTAGCCCGAACCCTAACCCTAACCCTTCCCCGAAGCCGGACCCTCACCCGTCCCCTAATCCTAACCCGTACGCTGACACTAACCCACGCCCTCACACGTACGCTCCCCCTAAAGCGTTGTCGTACCCTCACCTGGACCCTAAACCGTCCCCGTCCCCTAACCCTAACCCTAGCCCGAACCCTAACCCTAACCCTTCCCCGAAGCCAGACCCTCACCCGTCCCCTAATCCTAACCCGTACGCTGACACTAACCCGCGCCCTCACACGTACGCTCCCCCTAAAGCGTTGTCGTACCCTCACCTGGACCCTAAAACGTCCCCGTCCCCTAACCCTAACCCTTCCCCGAAGCCTGACCCTCACCCGTCCCCTAATCCTAACCCGTACGCTGACACTAACCCGCGCCCTCACACGTACGCTCCCCCTAAAGCGTTGTCGTACCCTCACCTGGACCCTAAACCGTCCCCGTCCCCTAACCCTAACCCTAGCCCGAACCCTAACCCTAACCCTTCCCCGAAGCCTGACCCTCACCCGTCCCCTAATCCTAACCCGTACGCTGACACCAACCCGCGCCCTCACACGTACGCTCCCCCTAAAGCGTTGTCGTACCCTCACCTGGACCCTAAACCGTCCCCTTCCCCTAACCCTAACCCTAGCCCGAACCCTAACCCTAACCCTTCCCCGAAGCCTGACCCTCACCCGTCCCCTAATCCTAACCCGTACGCTGACACTAACCCGCGCCCTCACACGTACGCTCCCCCTAAAGCGTTGTCGTACCCTCAGCTGGACCCTAAACCGTCCCCGTCCCCTAACCCTAACCCTAGCCCGAACCCTAACCCTAACCCTTCCCCGAAACCTGACCCTCACCCGTCCCCTAATCCTAACCCGTACGCTGACACTAACCCGCGCCCTCACACGTACGCTCCCCCTAAAGCGTGGTCGTACCCTCACCTGGACCCTAAACCGTCCCCATCCCCTAACCCTAACCCTAGCCCGAACCCTAACCCTAACCCTTCCCCGAAGCCTGACCCTCACCCGTCCCCTAATCCTAACCCGTACGCTGACACTAACCCGCGCCCTCACACGTACGCTCCCCCTAAAGCGTGGTCGTACGCTCACCTGGACCCTAAACCGTCCCTGTCCCCTAACCCTAACCGTAGCCCGAACCCTAACCCTAACACTTCCCCGAAGCCTGACCCTCACCCGTCCCCTAATCCTAACCCGTACGCTGACACTAACCCGCGCCCTCACACGTACGCTCCCCCTAAAGCGTTGTCGTACCCTCACCTGGACCCTAAAACGTCCCCGTCCCCTAACCCTAACCCTTCCCCGAAGCCTGACCCTCACCCGTCCCCTAATCCTAACCCGTACGCTGACACTAACCCGCGCCCTCACACGTACGCTCCCCCTAAAGCGTTGTCGTACCCTCACCTGGACCCTAAACCGTCCCCGTCCCCTAACCCTAACCCTAGCCCGAACCCTAACCCTAACCCTTCCCCGAAGCCTGACCCTCACCCGTCCCCTAATCCTAACCCGTACGCTGACACCAACCCGCGCCCTCACACGTACGCTCCCCCTAAAGCGTTGTCGTACCCTCACCTGGACCCTAAACCGTCCCCTTCCCCTAACCCTAACCCTAGCCCGAACCCTAACCCTAACACTTCCCCGAAGCCTGACCCTCACCCGTCCCCTAATCCTAACCCGTACGCTGACACTAAACCGCGCCCTCACACGTACGCTCCCCCTAAAGCGTTGTCGTACCCTCACCTGGACCCTAAACCGTCCCCGTCCCCTAACCCTAACCCTAGCTCGAACCCTAAACCTAACCCTTCCCCGAAGCCTGACCCTCACCCATCCCCTAATCCTAAGCCGTATGCTGACACTAACCCGCGCCCTCACACGTACGCTCCCCCTAAAGCGTTGTCGTACCCTCACCTGGACCCTAAACTGTCCCCGTCCCCTAACCCTAACCCTAGCCCAAACCCTAACCCTAACCCTTCCCCGAAGCCTGACCCTCACCCGTCCCCTAATCCTAACCCGTACGCTGACACTAACCCGCGCCCTCACACGTACGCTCCCCCTAAAGCGTGGTCGTACCCTCACCTGGACCCTAAACCGTCCCCGTCCCCTAACCCTAACCCTAGCCCGAACCCTAACCCTAACCCTTCCCCGAAACCTGACCCTCACCCGTCCCCTAATCCTAACCCGTACGCTGACACTAACCCGCGCCCTCACACGTACGCTCCCCCTAAAGCGTTGTCGTACCCTCACCTGGACCCTAAACCGTCCACGTCCCCTAACCCTAACCCTAGCCCGAACCCACCCCTAACCCTTCCCCGAAGCCTGACCCTCACCCGTCCCCTAATCCTAACCCGTACGCTGACACTAACCCGCACCCTCACACGTACGCTCCCCCTAAAGCGTTGTCGTACCCTCACCTGGACCCTAAACCGTCCCCGTCCCCTAACCCTAACCCTAGCCCGAACCCTAACCCTAACACTTCCCCGAAGCCTGACCCTCACCCGTCCCCTAATCCTAACCCGTACGCTGACACTAACCCGCGCCCTCACACGTACGCTCCCCCTAAAGCGTTGTCGTACCCTCACCTGGACCCTAAACCGTCCCCGTCCCCTAACCCTAACCCTAGCCCGAACCCTAACCCTAACCCTTCCCCGAACCCGGACCCTCACCCGTCCCCTAATCCTAACCCGTACGCTGACACTAAACCGCGCCCTCACACGTACGCTCCCCCTGAAGCGTTGTCGTACCCTCACCTAGACCCTAAAACGTCCCAGTCCCCTAACCCTAACCCTTCCCCGAAGCCTGACCCTCACCCGTCCCCTAATCCTAACCCGTACGCTGACACCAACCCGCGCCCTCACACGTACGCTCCCCCTAAAGCGTTGTCGTACCCTCACCTGGACCCTAAACCGTCCCCTTCCCCTAACCCTAACCCTAGCCCGAACCCGAACCCTAACACTTCCCCGAAGCCTGACCCTCACCCGTCCCCTAATCCTAACCCGTACGCTGACACTAAACCGCGCCCTCACACGTACGCTCCCCCTAAAGCGTTGTCGTACCCTCACCTGGACCCTAAACCGTCCCCGTCCCCTAACCCTAACCCTAGCCCGAACCCTAATCCTAACCCTTCCCCGAAGCCTGACCCTCACCCGTCCCCTAATCCTAAGCCGTATGCTGACACTAACCCGCGCCCTCACACGTACGCTCCCCCTAAAGCGTTGTCGTACCCTCACCTGGACCCTAAACTGTCCCCGTCCCCTAACCCTAACCCTAGCCCGAACCCTAACCCTAAACCTTCCCCGAAGCCTGACCCTCACCCGTCCCCTAATCCTAACCCGTACGCTGACACTAACCCGCGCCCTCACACGTACGCTCCCCCTAAAGCGTTGTCGTACCCTCACCTGGACCCTAAACCGTCCCCGTCCCCTAACCCTAACCCTAGCCCGAACCCTAACCCTAACCCTTCCCCGAAGCCTGACACTCACCCGTCCCCTAATCCTAAGCCGTATGCTGACACTAACCCGCGCCCTCACACGTACGCTCCCCCTAAAGCGTTGTCGTACCCTCACCTGGACCCTAAACCGTCCCCGTCCCCTAAACCTAACCCTAGCCCGAACCCTAACCCTAACCCTTCCCCGAAGCCTGACCCTCACCCGTCCCCTAATCCTAACCCGTACGCTGACACTAACCCGTGCCCTCACACGTACGCTCCCCCTAAAGCGTGGTCGTACCCTCACCTGGACCCTAAACCGTCCCCGTCCCCTAACCCTAACCCTAGCCCGAACCCTAACCCTAACCCTTCCCCGAAGCCTGACCCTCACCCGTCCCCTAATCCTAACCCGTACGCTGACACTAACCCGCGCCCTCACACGTACGCTCCCCCTAAAGCATTGTCGTACCCTCACCTGGACCCTAAACCGTGTCCGTCCCCTAACCCTAACCCTAGCCCGAACCCTAACCCTAACACTTCCCCGAAGCCGGACGCTCACAGGTCCCCTAATCCTAACCCGTACGCTGACACTAACCCGCGCCCTCACACGTACGCTCCCCCTAAAGCGTTGTCCTACCCTCACCTGGACCCTAAACCGTCCCCGTCCCCTAACCCTAACCCTAGCCCGAACCCTAACCCTAACCCTTCCCCGAAGCCTGACCCTCACCCGTCCCCTAATCCTAACCCGTACGCTGACACTAACCCGCGCCCTCACACGTACGCTCCCCCTAAAGCGTTGTCGTACCCTCACCTGGACCCTAAACCGTCCCCGTCCCCTAACCCTAACCCTAGCCCGAACCCTAACCCTAACCCTTCCCCGAAGCCTGACACTCACCCGTCCCCTAATCCTAAGCCGTATGCTGACACTAACCCGCGCCCTCACACGTACGCTCCCCCTAAAGCGTTGTCGTACCCTCACCTGGACCCTAAACCGTCCCCGTCCCCTAAACCTAACCCTAGCCCGAACCCTAACCCTAACCCTTCCCCGAAGCCTGACCCTCACCCGTCCCCTAATCCTAACCCGTACGCTGACACTAACCCGCGCCCTCACACGTACGCTCCCCCTAAAGCGTGGTCGTACCCTCACCTGGACCCTAAACCGTCCCCGTCCCCTAACCCTAACCCTAGCCCGAACCCTAACCCTAACCCTTTCCCGAAGCCTGACCCTCACCCGTCCCCTAATCCTAACCCGTACGCTGACACTAACCCGCGCCCTCACACGTACGCTCCCCCTAAAGCGTGGTCGTACCCTCACCTGGACCCTAAACCGTCCCCGTCCCCTAACCCTAACCCTAGCCCGAACCCTAACCCTAACCATTCCCCGAAGCCTGACCCTCACCCGTCCCCTAATCCTAACCCGTACGCTGACACTAACCCGCGCCCTCACACGTACGCTCCCCCTAAAGCGTTGTCGTACCCTCACCTGGACCCTAAAGCGTCCCCGTCCCCGTCCCCTAACCCTAACCCTAGCCCGAACCCTAACCCTAACCCTTCCCCGAAGCCTGACCCTCACCCGTCCCCTAATCCTAACCCGTACGCTGACACTAACCCGCGCCCTCACACGTACGCTCCCCCTAAAGCGTGGTCGTACCCTCACCTGGACCCTAAACCGTCCCCGTCCCCTAACCCTAACCCTAGCCCGAACCCTAACCCTAACCCTTCCCCGAAGCCTGACCCTCACCCGTCCCCTAATCCTAACCCGTACGCTGACACTAACCCGCGCCCTCACACGTACGCTCCCCCTAAAGCGTTGTCGTACCCTCACCTGGACCCTAAACCGTCCCCGTCCCCTAACCCTAACCCTAGCCCGAACCCTAACCCTAACCCTTCCCCGAAGCCTGACCCTCACCCGTCCCCTAATCCTAACCCGTACGCTGACACTAACCCGCGCCCTCACACGTACGCTCCCCCTAAAGCGTTGTCGTACCCTCACCTGGACCCTAAACCGTCCCCGTCCCCTAACCCTAACCCTAGCCCGAACCCTAACCCTAACCCTTCCCCGAACCCGGACCCTCACCCGTCCCCTAATCCTAACCCGTACGCTGACACTAACCCGCGCCCTCACACGTACGCTCCCCCTGAAGCGTTGTCGTACCCTCACCTGGACCCTAAAACGTCCCCGTCCCCGTCCCCTAACCCTTCCCCGAAGCCTGACCCTCACCCGTCCCCTAATCCTAACCCGTACGCTGACACTAACCCGCGCCCTCACACGTACGCTCCCCCTAAAGCGTTGTCGTAACCTCACCTGGACCCTAAACCGTCCCCGTCCCCTAACCCTAACCCTAGCCCGAACCCTAAACCTAACCCTTCCCCGAAGCCTGACCCTCACCCGTCCCCTAATCCTAACCCGTACGCTGACACCAACCCGCGCCCTCACACGTACGCTCCCCCTAAAGCGTTGTCGTACCCTCACCTGGACCCTAAACCGTCCCCGTCCCCTAACCCTAACCCTAGCCCGAACCCTAACCCTAACCCTTCCCCGAAGCCTGACCCTCACCCGTCCACTAATCCTAACCCGTACGCTGACACTAACCCGCGCCCTCACACGTACGCTCCCCCTAAAGCGTTGTCGTACCCTCACCTGGACCCTAAACCGTCCCCTTCCCCTAACCCTAACCCTAGCCCGAACCCTAACCCTAACACTTCCCCGAAGCCTGACCCTCACCCGTCCCCTAATCCTAACCCGTACGCTGACACTAAACCGCGCCCTCACACGTACGCTCCCCCTAAAGCGTTGTCGTACCCTCACCTGGACCCTAAACCGTCCCCGTCCCCTAACCCTAACCCTAGCCCGAACCCTAAACCTAACCCTTCCCCGAAGCCTGACCCTCACCCGTCCCCTAATCCTAAGCCGTATGCTGACACTAACCCGCGCCCTCACACGTACGCTCCCCGTAAAGCGTTGTCGTACCATCACCTGGACCCTAAACTGTCCCCGTCCCCTAACCCTAACCCTAGCCCAAACCCTAACCCTAACCCTTCCCCGAAGCCTGACCCTCACCCGTCCCCTAATCCTAACCCGTACGCTGACACTAACCCGCGCCCTCACACGTACGCTCCCCCTAAAGCGTGGTCGTACCCTCACCTGGACCCTAAACCGTCCCCGTCCCCTAACCCTAACCCTAGCCCGAACCCTAACCCTAACCCTTCCCCGAAGCCTGACCCTCACCCGTCCCCTAATCCTAACCCGTACGCTGACACTAACCCGCGCCCTCACACGTACGCTCCCCCTAAAGCGTTGTCGTACCCTCACCTGGACCCTAAACCGTCCACGTCCCCTAACCCTAATCCTAGCCCGAACCCACCCCTAACCCTTCCCCGAAGCCTGACCCTCACCCGTTCCATAATCCTAACCCGTACGCTGACACTAACCCGCGCCCTCACACGTACGCTCCCCCTAAAGCGTTGTCGTACCCTCACCTGGACCCTAAACCGTCCCCGTCCCCTAACCCTAACCCTAGCCCGAACCCTAACCCTAACACTTCCCCGAAGCCTGACCCTCACCCGTCCCCTAATCCTAACCCGTACGCTGACACTAACCCGCGCCCTCACACGTACGCTCCCCCTAAAGCGTTGTCGTACCCTCACCTGGACCCTAAACCGTCCCCGTCCCCTAACCCTAACCCTAGCCCGAACCCTAACCCTAACCCTTCCCCGAACCCGGACCCTCACCCGTCCCCTAATCCTAACCCGTACGCTGACACTAACCCGCGCCCTCACACGTACGCTCCCCCTGAAGCGTTGTCGTACCCTCACCTGGACCCTAAAACGTCCCCGTCCCCTAACCCTAACCCTTCCCCGAAGCCTGACCCTCACCCGTCCCCTAATCCTAACCCGTACGCTGACACCAACCCGCGCCCTCACACGTACGCTCCCCCTAAAGCATTGTCGTACCCTCACCTGGACCCTAAACCGTCCCCTTCCCCTAACCCTAACCCTAGCCCGAACCCTAACCCTAACACTTCCCCGAAGCCTGACCCTCACCCGTCCCCTAATCCTAACCCGTACGCTGACACTAAACCGCGCCCTCACACGTACGCTCCCCCTAAAGCGTTGTCGTACCCTCACCTGGACCCTAAACCGTCCCCGTCCCCTAACCCTAACCCTAGCCCGAACCCTAACCCTAACCCTTCCCCGAAGCCTGACCCTCACCCGTCCCCTAATCCTAAGCCGTATGCTGACACTAACCCGCGCCCTCACACGTACGCTCCCCCTAAAGCGTTGTCGTACCCTCACCTGGACCCTAAACTGTCCCCGTCCCCTAACCCTAACCCTAGCCCGAACCCTAACCCTAACCCTTCCCCGAAGCCTGACCCTCACCCGTCCCCTAATCCTAACCCGTACGCTGACACTAACCCGCGCCCTCACACGTACGCTCCCCCTAAAGCGTTGTCGTACCCTCACCTGGACCCTAAACCGTGTCCGTCCCCTAACCCTAACCCTAGCCCGAACCCTAACCCTAACCCTTCCCCGAAGCCTGACACTCACCCGTCCCCTAATCCTAAGCCGTATGCTGACACTAACCCGCGCCCTCACACGTACGCTCCCCCTAAAGCGTTGTCGTACCCTCACCTGGACCCTAAACCGTCCCCGTCCCCTAAACCTAACCCTAGCCCGAACCCTAACCCTAACCCTTCCCCGAAGCCTGACCCTCACCCGTCCCCTAATCCTAACCCGTACGCTGACACTAACCCGCGCCCTCACACGTACGCTCCCCCTAAAGCGTGGTCGTACCCTCACCTGGACCCTAAACCGTCCCCGTCCCCTAACCCTAACCCTACCCGAACCCTAACCCTAACCCTTCCCCGAAGCCTGACCCTCACCCGTCCCCTAATCCTAACCCGTACGCTGACACTAACCCGCGCCCTCACACGTACGCTCCCCCTAAAGCATTGTCGTACCCTCACCTGGACCCTAAACCGTGTCCGTCCCCTAACCCTAACCCTAGCCCGAACCCTAACCCTAACACTTCCCCGAAGCCGGACGCTCACAGGTCCCCTAATCCTAACCCGTACGCTGACACTAACCCGCGCCCTCACACGTACGCTCCCCCTAAAGCGTTGTCCTACCCTCACCTGGACCCTAAACCGTCCCCGTCCCCTAACCCTAACCCTAGCCCGAACCCTAACCCTAACCCTTCCCCGAAGCCTGACCCTCAACCGTCCCCTAATCCTAACCCGTACGCTGACACTAACCCGCGCCCTCACACGTACGCTCCCCCTAAAGCGTTGTCGTACCCTCACCTGGACCCTAAACCGTCCCCGTCCCCTAACCCTAACCCTAGCCCGAACCCTAACCCTAACCCTTCCCCGAAGCCTGACACTCACCCGTCCCCAATCCTAAGCCGTATGCTGACACTAACCCGCGCCCTCACACGTACACTCCCCCTAAAGCGTTGTCGTACCCTCACCTGGACCCTAAACCGTCCCCGTCCCCTAAACCTAACCCTAGCCCGAACCCTAACCCTAACCCTTCCCCGAAGCCTGACCCTCACCCGTCCCCTAATCCTAACCCGTACGCTGACACTAACCCGCGCCCTCACACGTACGCTCCCCCTAAAGCGTGGTCGTACCCTCAGCTGGACCCTAAACCGTCCCCGTCCCCTAACCCTAACCCTAGCCCGAACCCTAACCCTAACCCTTTCCCGAAGCCTGACCCTCACCCGTCCCCTAATCCTAACCCGTACGCTGACACTAACCCGCGCCCTCACACGTACGCTCCCCCTTAAGCGTGGTCGTACCCTCACCTGGACCCTAAACCGTCCCCGTCCCCTAACCCTAACCCTAGCCCGAACCCTAACCCTAACCATTCCCCGAAGCCTGACCCTCACCCGTCCCCTAATCCTAACCCGTACGCTGACACTAACCCGCGCCCTCACACGTACGCTCCCCCTAAAGCGTTGTCGTACCCTCACCTGGACCCTAAACCGTCCCCGTCCCCTAACCCTAACCCTAGCCCGAACCCTAACCCTAACCCTTCCCCGAAGCCTGACCCTCACCCGTCCCCTAATCCTAACCCGTACGCTGACACTAACCCGCGCCCTCACACGTACGCTCCCCCTAAAGCGTGGTCGTACCCTCACCTGGACCCTAAACCGTCCCCGTCCCCTAACCCTAACCCTAGCCCGAACCCTAACCCTAACCCTTCCCCGAAGCCTGACCCTCACCCGTCCCCTAATCCTAACCCGTACGCTGACACTAACCCGCGCCCTCACACGTACGCTCCCCCTAAAGCGTTGTCGTACCCTCACCTGGACCCTAAACCGTCCCCGTCCCCTAACCCTAACCCTAGCCCGAACCCTAACCCTAACACTTCCCCGAAGCCTGACCCTCACCCGTCCCCTAATCCTAACCCGTACGCTGACACTAACCCGCGCCCTCACACGTACGCTCCCCCTAAAGCGTTGTCGTACCCTCACCTGGACCCTAAACCGTCCCCGTCCCTTAACCCTAACACTAGCCCGAACCCTAACCCTAACCCTTCCCCGAACCCGGACCCTCACCCGTCCCCTAATCCTAACCCGTACGCTGACACTAACCCGCGCCCTCACACGTACGCTCCCCCTAAAGCGTTGTCGTACCCTCACCTGGACCCTAAACCGTCCCCGTCCCCTAACCCTAACCCTAGCCCGAACCCTAAACCTAACCCTTCCCCGAAGCCTGACCCTCACCCGTCCCCTAATCCTAACCCGTACGCTGACACCAACCCGCGCCCTCACACGTACGCTCCCCCTAAAGCGTTGTCGTACCCTCACCTGGACCCTAAACCGTCCCCGTCCCCTAACCCTAACCCTAGCCCGAACCCTAACCCTAACCCTTCCCCGAAGCCTGACCCTCACCCGTCCCCTAATCCTAACCCGTACGCTGACACTAACCCGCGCCCTCACACGTACGCTCCCCCTAAAGCGTTGTCGTACCCTCACCTGGACCCTAAACCGTCCCCGTCCCCTAACCCTAACCCTAGCCCGAACCCTAACCCTAACCCTTCCCCGAAGCCTGACCCTCACCCGTCCCCTAATCCTAAGCCGTATGCTGACACTAACCCGCGCCCTCACACGTACGCTCCCCCTAAAGCGTTGTCGTACCCTCACCTGGACCCTAAACTGTCCCCGTCCCCTAACCCTAACCCTAGCCCAAACCCTAACCCTAACCCTTCCCCGAAGCCTGACCCTCACCCGTCCCCTAATCCTAACCCGTACGCTGACACTAACCCGCGCCCTCACACGTACGCTCTCCCTAAAGCGTTGTCGTACCCTCACCTGGACCCTAAACCGTGTCCGTCCCCTAACCCTAACCCTAGCCCGAACCCTAACCCTAACACTTCCCCGAAGCCGGACGCTCACCCGTCCCCTAATCCTAACCCGTACGCTGACACTAACCCGCGCCCTCACACGTACGCTCCCCCTAAAGCGTTGTCCTACCCTCACCTGGACCCTAAACCGTCCCCGTCCCCTAACCCTAACCCTAGCCCGAACCCTAACCCTAACCCTTCCCCGAAGCCTGACCCTCACCCGTCCCCTAATCCTAACCCGTACGCTGACACTAACCCGCGCCCTCACACGTACGCTCCCCCTAAAGCGTTGTCGTACCCTCACCTGGACCCTAAACCGTCCCCGTCCCCTAACCCTAACCCTAGCCCGAACCCTAACCCTAACCCTTCCCCGAAGCCTGACACTCACCCGTCCCCTAATCCTAAGCCGTATGCTGACACTAACCCGCGCCCTCACACGTACGCTCCCCCTAAAGCGTTGTCGTACCCTCACCTGGACCCTAAACCGTCCCCGTCCCCTAAACCTAACCCTAGCCCGAACCCTAACCCTAACCCTTCCCCGAAGCCTGACCCTCACCCGTCCCCTAATCCTAACCCGTACGCTGACACTAACCCGCGCCCTCACACGTACGCTCCCCCTAAAGCGTGGTCGTACCCTCACCTGGACCCTAAACCGTCCCCGTCCCCTAACCCTAACCCTAGCCCGAACCCTAACCCTAACCCTTCCCCGAAGCCTGACCCTCACCCGTCCCCTAATCCTAACCCGTACGCTGACACTAACCCGCGCCCTCACACGTACGCTCCCCCTAAAGCGTTGTCGTACCCTCACCTGGACCCTAAACCGTGTCCGTCCCCTAACCCTAACCCTAGCCCGAACCCTAACCCTAACACTTCCCCGAAGCCGGACGCTCACCTGTCCCCTAATCCTAACCCGTACGCTGACACTAACCCGCGCCCTCACACGTACGCTCCCCCTAAAGCGTTGTCCTACCCTCACCTGGACCCTAAACCGTCCCCGTCCCCTAACCCTAACCCTAGCCCGAACCCTAACCCTAACCCTTCCCCGAAGCCTGACCCTCACCCGTCCCCTAATCCTAACCCGTACGCTGACACTAACCCGCGCCCTCACACGTACGCTCCCCCTAAAGCGTTGTCGTACCCTCACCTGGACCCTAAACCGTCCCCGTCCCCTAACCCTAACCCTAGCCCGAACCCTAACCCTAACCCTTCCCCGAAGCCTGACACTCACCCGTCCCCTAATCCTAAGCCGTATGCTGACACTAACCCGCGCCCTCACACGTACGCTCCCCCTAAAGCGTTGTCGTACCCTCACCTGGACCCTAAACCGTCCCCGTCCCCTAAACCTAACCCTAGCCCGAACCCTAACCCTAAACCTTCCCCGAAGCCTGACCCTCACCCGTCCCCTAATCCTAACCCGTACGCTGACACTAACCCGCGCCCTCACACGTACGCTCCCCCTAAAGCGTGGTCGTACCCTCACCTGGACCCTAAACCGTCCCCGTCCCCTAACCCTAACCCTAGCCCGAACCCTAACCCTAACCCTTTCCCGAAGCCTGACCCTCACCCGTCCCCTAATCCTAACCCGTACGCTGACACTAACCCGCGCCCTCACACGTACGCTCCCCCTAAAGCGTGGTCGTACCCTCACCTGGACCCTAAACCGTCCCCGTCCCCTAACCCTAACCCTAGCCCGAACCCTAACCCTAACCATTCCCCGAAGCCTGACCCTCACCCGTCCCCTAATCCTAACCCGTACGCTGACACTAACCCGCGCCCTCACACGTACGCTCCCCCTAAAGCGTTGTCGTACCCTCACCTGGACCCTAAACCGTCCCCGTCCCCTAACCCTAACCCTAGCCCGAACCCTAACCCTAACCCTTCCCCGAAGCCTGACCCTCACCCGTCCCCTAATCCTAACCCGTACGCTGACACTAACCCGCGCCCTCACACGTACGCTCCCCCTAAAGCGTTGTCGTACCCTCAGCTGGACCCTAAACCGTCCCCGTGCCCTAACCCTAACCCTAGCCCGAACCCTACCCCTAAACCTTCCCCGAAGCCTGACCCTCACCCGTCCCCTAATCCTAACCCGTACGCTGACACTAACCCGCGCCCTCACACGTACGCTCCCCCTAAAGCGTTGTCGTACCCTCACCTGGACCCTAAACCGTCCCCGTCCCCTAACCCTAACCCTAGCCCGAACCCTAACCCTAACACTTCCCCGAAGCCTGACACTCACCCGTCCCCTAATCCTAACCCGTACGCTGACACTAACCCGCGCCCTCACACGTACGCTCCCCCTAAAGCATTGTCGTACCCTCACCTGGACCCTAAAACGTCCCCGTCCCCTAACCCTAACACTTCCCCGAAGCCTGACCCTCACCCGTCCCCTAATCCTAACCCGTACGCTGACACTAACCCGCGCCCTCACACGTACGCTCCCCCTAAAGCGTTGTCGTACCCTCACCTGGACCCTAAACCGTCCCCGTCCCCTAACCCTAACCCTAGCCCGAACCCTAACCCTAACCCTTCCCCGAAGCCTGACCCTCACACGTCCCCTAATCCTAACCCGTACGCTGACACCAACCCGCGCCCTCACACGTACGCTCCCCCTAAAGCGTTGTCGTACCCTCACCTGGACCCTAAACCGTCCCTGTCCCCTAACCCTAACCCTAACCCGAACCCTAACCCTAACCCTTCCCCGAAGCCTGACCCTCACCCGTCCTCTAATCCTAAGCCGTATGCTGACACTAACCCGCGCCCTCACACGTACGCTCCCCCTAAAGTGTTGTCGTACCCTCAGCTGGACCCTAAACCGTCCCCATCCCCTAACCCTAACCCTAGCCCGAACCCAAACCCTAACCCTTCCCCGAAGCCTGACCCTCACCCGTCCCCTAATCCTAACCCGTACGCTGACACTAACCCGCGCCCTCACACGTACGCTCCCCCTAAAGCGTTGTCGTACCCTCACCTGGACCCTAAACCGTCCCCGTCCCCTAACCCTAACCCTAGCCCGAACCCTAACCCTAACCCTTCCCCGAAGCCTGACCCTCACCCGTCCCCTAATCCTAACCCGTACGCTGACACTAAGCCGCGCCCTCACACGAACGCTGCCCCTAAAGCGTTGTCGTACCCTCACCTGGACCCTAAACCGTCCCCGTCCCCTAACCCTAACCCTAGCCCGAACCTTAACCCTAACCCTTCCCCGAAGCCTGACCCTCACCCGTCCCATAATCCTAACCCGTACGCTGACACTAACCCGCGCCCTCACACGTACGCTCCCCCTAAAGCGTTGTCGTCCCCTCACCTGGACCCTAAACCGTCCCCGTCCCCTAACCCTAACCCTAGACCGAACCCTAACCCTAACCCTTCCCCGAAGCCTGACCCTCACCCGTCCCCTAATCCTAACCCGTACGCTGACACTAACCCGCGCCCTCACACGTACGCTCCCCCTAAAGCGTTGTCGTACCCTCACCTGGACCCTAAACCGTCCCCGTGCCCTAACCCTAACCCTAGCCCGAACCCTACCCCTAAACCTTCCCCGAAGCCTGACCCTCACCCGTCCCCTAATCCTAACCCGTACGCTGACACTAACCCGCGCCCTCACACGTACGCTCCCCCTAAAGCGTTGTCGTACCCTCACCTGGACCCTAAACCGTCCCCGTCCCCTAACCCTAACCCTAGCCCGAACCCTAACCCTAACACTTCCCCGAAGCCTGACCCTCACCCGTCCCCTAATCCTAACCCGTACGCTGACACTAACCCGCGCCCTCACACGTACACTCCCCCTAAAGCGTTGTCGAACCCTCACCTGGACCCTAAACCGTCCCCGTCCCCTAACCCTAACCCTAGCCCGAACCCTAACCCTAACCCTTCCCCGAACCCGGACCCTCACCCGTCCCCTAATCCTAACCCGTACGCTGACACTAACCCGCGCCCTCACACGTACGCTCCCCCTAAAGCGTTGTCGTACCCTCACCTGGACCCTAAAACGTCCCCGTCCCCTAACCCTAACCCTTCCCCGAAGCCTGACCCTCACCCGTCCCCTAATCCTAACCCGTACGCTGACACTAACCCGCGCCCTCACACGTACGCTCCCCCTAAAGCGTTGTCGTACCCTCACCTGGACCCTAAACCGTCCCCGTCCCCTAACCCTAACCCTAGCCCGAACCCTAACCCTAACCCTTCCCCGAAGCCTGACCCTCACCCGTCCCCTAATCCTAACCCGTACGCTGACACCAACCCGCGCCCTCACACGTACGCTCCCCCTAAAGCGTTGTCGTACCCTCACCTGGACCCTAAACCGTCCCCGTCCCCTAACCCTAACCCTAGCCCGAACCCTAACCCTAACACTTCCCCGAAGCCTGACCCTCACCCGTCCCCTAATCCTAACCCGTACGCTGACACTAACCCGCGCCCTCACACGTACGCTCCCCCTAAAGCGTTGTCGTACCCTCACCTGGACCCTAAACCGTCCCCGTCCCCTAACCCTAACCCTAGCCCGAACCCTAACCCTAACCCTTCCCCGAAGCATGACCCTCACGCGTCCCCTAATCCTAACCCGTACGCTGACACTAAGCCGCGCCCTCACACGAACGCTCCCACTAAAGCGTTGTCGTACCCTCACCTGGACCCTAAACCGTCCCCGTCCCCTAACCCTAACCCTTGCCCGAACCTTAACCCTAACCCTTCTCCGAAGCCTGACCCTCACCCGTCCCATAATCCTAACCCGTACGCTGACACTAACCCGCGCCCTCACACGTACGCTCCCCCTAAAGCGTTGTCGTCCCCTCACCTGGACCCTAAACCGTCCCCGTCCCCTAACCCTAACCCTAGACCGAACCCTAACCCTAACCCTTCCCCGAAGCCTGACCCTCACCCGTCCCCTAATCCTAACCCGTACGCTGACACTAACCCGCGCCCTCACACGTACGCTCCCCCTAAAGCGTTGTCGTACCCTCACCTGGACCCTAAACCGTCCCCGTCCCCTAACCCTAACCCTAGCCCGAACCCTAACCCTAACCCTTCCCCGAAGCCGGACCCTCACCCGTCCCCTAATCCTAAGCCGTACGCTGACACTAACCCGCGCCCTCACACGTACGCTCCCCCTAAAGCGTTGTCGTACCCTCACCTGGACCCTAAACCGTCCCCGTCCCCTAACCCTAACCCTAGCCCGAACCCTAACCCTAACACTTCCCCGAAGCCTGACCCTCACCCGTCCCCTAATCCTAACCCGTACGCTGACACTAACCCGCGCCCTCACACGTACGCTCCCCCTAAAGCGTGGTCGTACCCTCACCTGGACCCTAAACCGTCCCCGTCCCCTAACCCTAACCCTAGCCCGAACCCTAACCCTAACCCTTCCCCGAAGCCTGACCCTCACCCGTCCCCTAATCCTAACCCGTACGCTGACACTAACCCGCGCCCTCACACGTACGCTCCCCCTAAAGCGTGGTCGTACCCTCACCTGGACCCTAAACCGTCCCCGTCCCCTAACCCTAACCCTAGCCCGAACCCTAACCCTAACCCTTCCCCGAAGCCTGACCCTCACCCGTCCCCTAATCCTAACCCGTACGCTGACACTAACCCGCGCCCTCACACGTACGCTCCCCCTAAAGCGTGCTCGTACCCTCACCTGGACCCTAAACCGTCCCCGTCCCCTAACCCTAACCCTAGCCCGAACCCTAACCCTAACCATTCCCCGAAGCCTGACCCTCACCCGTCCCCTAATCCTAACCCGTACGCTGACACTAACCCGCGCCCTCACACGTACGCTCCCCCTAAAGCGTTGTCGTACCCTCACCTGGACCCTAAACCGTCCCCGTCCCCTAACCCTAACCCTAGCCCGAACCCTAACCCTAAAACTTCCCCGAAGCCTGACCCTCACCCGTCCCCTAATCCTAACCCGTACGCTGACACTAACCCGCGCCCTCACACGTACGCTCCCCCTAAACCGTTGTCGTACCCTCACCTGGACCCTAAACCGTCCCCGTCCCCTAACCCTAACCCTAGCCCGAACCCTAACCCTAACCCTTCCCCGAAGCCTGACCCTCACCCATCCCCTAATCCTAACCCGTACGATGACACTAAGCCGCGCCCTCACACGAACGCTCCCCCTAAAGCGTGGTCGTACCCTCACCTGGACCCTAAACCGTCCCCGTCCCCTAACCCTAACCCTAGACCGAACCTTAACCCTAACACTTCCCCGAAGCCTGACCCTCACCCGTCCCCTAATCCTAACCCGTACGCTGACTCTAACCCGCGCCCTCACACGTACGCTCCCCCTAAAGCGTTGTCGTACCCTCACCTGGACCCTAAACCGTCCCCGTCCCCTAACCCTAACCCTAGCCCGAACCCTAACCCTAACCCTTCCCCGAAGCCGGACCCTCACCCGTCCCCTAATCCTAACCCGTACGCTGACACTAACCCGTGCCCTCACACGTACGCTCCCCCTAAAGCGTTGTCGTACCCTCACCTGGACCCTAAACCGTCCCCGTCCCCTAACCCTAACCCTAGCCCGAACCCTAACCCTAACACTTCCCCGAAGCCTGACCCTCACCCGTCCCCTAATCCTAACCCGTACGCTGACACTAAACCGCGCCCTCACGCGTACGCTCCCCCTAAAGCGTTGTCGTACCCTCACCTGGACCCTAAACCGTCCCCGTCCCCTAACCCTAACCCTAGACCGAACCCTAACCCTAACCCTTCCCCGAAGCATGACCCTCACCCGTCCCCTAATCCTAACCCGTACGCTGACACTAAGCCGCGCCCTCACACGAACGCTCCCCCTAAAGCGTTGTCGTACCCTCACCTGGACCCTAAACCGTCCCCGTCCCCTAACCCTAACCATAGCCCGAACCCTAACCCTAACCCTTCCCCGAAGCCTGACCCTCACCCGTCCCCTAATCCTAACCCGTACGCTGACACTAACCCGCGCCCTCACACGTACGCTCCCCCTAAAGCGTTGTCGTACCCTCACCTGGACCCTAAACCGTCCCCGTTCCCTAACCCTAACCCTAGCCCGAACCCTAACCCTAACCCTTCCCCGAAGCCTGACCCTCACCCGTCCCCTAATCCTAACCCGTACGCTGACACCAACCCGCGCCCTCACACGTACGCTCCCCCTAAAGCGTTGTCGTACCCTCACCTGGACCCTAAACCGTCCCCGTCCCCTAACCCTAACCCTAGCCCGAACCCTAACCCTAACCATTCCCCGAAGCCTGACCCTCACCCGTCCCCTAATCCTAACCCGTACGCTGACACTAACCCGCGCCCTCACACGTACGCTCCCCCTAAAGCTTTGTCGTACCCTCACCTGGACCCTAAACCGTCCCCGTCCCCTAACCCTAACCCTAGCCCGAACCCTAACCCTAACACTTCCCCGAAGCCTGACCCTCACCCGTCCCCTAATCCTAACCCGTACGCTGACACTAACCCGCGCCCTCACACGTACGCTCCCCCTAAAGCGTTGTCGTACCCTCACCTGGACCCTAAACCGTCCCCGTCCCCTAACCCTAACCCTAGCCCGAACCCTAACCCTAACCCTTCCCCGAAGCCTGACCCTCACCCGTCCCCTAATCCTAACCCGTACGCTGACACTAAGCCGCGCCCTCACACGTACGCTCCCCCTAAAGCGTGGTCGTACCCTCACCTGGACCCTATACCGTCCCCGTCCCCTAACCCTAACCCTAGCCCGAACCCTAACCATAACCCTTCCCCGAAGCCTGACCCTCACCCGTCCCCTAATCCTAACCCGTACGCTGACACTAACCCGCGCCCTCACACGTACGCTCCCCCTAAAGCGTGGTCGTACCCTCACCTGGACCCTAAACCGTCCCCGTCCCCTAACCCTAACCCTAGCCCGAACCCTAACCCTAACCATTCCCCGAAGCCTGACCCTCACCCGTCCCCTAATCCTAACCCGTACGCTGACACTAACCCGCGCCCTCACACGTACGCTCCCCCTAAAGCGTTGTCGTACCCTCACCTGGACCCTAAACCGTCCCCGTCCCCTAACCCTAACCCTAGCCCGAACCCTAACCCTAACACTTCCCCGAAGCCTGACCCTCACCCGTCCCCTAATCCTAACCCGTACGCTGACACTAACCCGCGCCCTCACACGTACGCTCCCCCTAAAGCGTTGTCGTACCCTCACCTGGACCCTAAACCGTCCCCGTCCCCTAACCCTAACCCTAGCCCGAACCCACCCCTAACCCTTCCCCGAAGCCTGACCCTCACCCGTCCCATAATCCTAACCCGTACGCTGACACTAACCCGCGCCCTCACACGTACGCTCCCCCTAAAGCGTTGTCATACCCTCACCTGGACCCTAAACCGTCCCCGTCCCCTAACCCTAACCCTAGCCCGAACCCTAACCCTAACACTTCCCCGAAGCCTGACCCTCACCCGTCCCCTAATCCTAACCCGTACGCTGACACTAACCCGCGCCCTCACACGTACGCTCCCCCTAAAGCGTTGTCGTACCCTCAACTGGACCCTAAACCGTCCCCGTCCCCTAACCCTAACCCTAGCCCGAACCCTAACCCTAACCATTCCCCGAAGCCTGACCCTCACCCGTCCCCTAATCCTAACCCGTACGCTGACACTAACCCGCGCCCTCACACGTACGCTCCCCCTAAAGCGTTGTCGTACCCTCACCTGGACCCTAAACCGTCCCAGTCCCCTAACCCTAACCCTAGCCCGAACCCTAACCCTAAACCTTCCCCGAAGCCTGACCCTCACCCGTCCCCTAATCCTAACCCGTACGCTGACACTAACCCGCGCCCTCACGCGTACGCTCCCCCTAAAGCGTTGTCGTACCCTCACCTGGACCCTAAACCGTCCCCGTCCCCTAACCCTAACCCTAGCCCGAACCCTACCCCTAAACCTTCCCCGAAGCCTGACCCTCACCCGTCCCCTAATCCTAACCCGTACGCTGACACTAACCCGCGCCCTCACACGTACGCTCCCCCTAAAGCGTTGTCGTACCCTCACCTGGACCCTAAACCGTCCCCGTCCCCTAACCCTAACCCTAGCCCGAACCCTAACCCTAACACTTCCCCGAAGCCTGACCCTCACCCGTCCCCTAATCCTAACCCGTACGCTGACACTAACCCGCGCCCTCACACGTACGCTCCCCCTAAAGCGTTGTCGTACCCTCACCTGGACCCTAAACCGTCCCCGTCCCCTAACCCTAACCCTAGCCCGAACCCTAACCCTAACCCTTCCCCGAAGCCTGACCCTCACCCATCCCCTAATCCTAACCCGTACGCTGACACTAAGCCGCGCCCTCACACGAACGCTCCCCCTAAAGCGTTGTCGTACCCTCACCTGGACCCTAAACCGTCCCCGTCCCCTAACCCTAACCCTAGACCGAACCTTAACCCTAACTCTTCCCCGAAGACTGACCCTCACCCGTCCCCTAATCCTAACCCGTACGCTGACACTAACCCGCGCCCTCACACGTACGCTCCCCCTAAAGCGTTGTCGTACCCTCACCTGGACCCTAAACCTTCCCCGTCCCCTAACCCTAACCCTAGCCCGAATCCTAACCCTAACCCTTCCCCGAAGCCGGACACTCACCCGTCCCCTAATCCTAACCCGTACGCTGACACTAACCCGCGCCCTCACACGTACGCTCCCCCTAAAACGTTGTCGTACCCTCACCTGGACCCTAAACCGTCCCCGTCCCCTAACCCTAACCCTAGCCCGAACCCTAACCCTAACACTTCCCCGAAGCCAGACCCTCACTCGTCCCCTAATCCTAACCCGTACGCTGACACTAACCCGCGCCCTCACACGTACGCTCCCCCTAAAGCGTTGTCGTACCCTCACCTGGACCCTAAACCGTCCCCGTCCCCTAACCCTAACCCTTGCCCGAACCCTAACCCTAAACCTTCCCCGAAGCCTGACCCTCACCCGTCCCCTAATCCTAACCCGTACGCTGACACTAACCCGCGCCCTCACACGTACGCTCCCCCTAAAGCGTTGTCGTACCCTCACCTGGACCCTAAACCGTCCCCGTCCCCTAACCCTAACCCTTCCCCGAAGCCTGACCCTCACCCGTCCCCTAATCCTAACCCGTACGCTGACACTAACCCGCGCCCTCACACGTACGCTCCCCCTAAAGCGTTGTCGTACCCTCACCTGGACCCTAAAACGTCCCCGTCCCCTAACCCTAACCCTTCCCCGAAGCCTGACCCTCACCCGTCCCCTAATCCTAACCCGTACGCTGACACTAACCCGCGCCCTCACACGTACGCTCCCCCTAAAGCGTTGTCATACCCTCACCTGGACCCTAAACCGTCCCCGTCCCCTAACCCTAACCCTAGCCCGAACCCTAACACTAACCCTTCCCCGAAGCCTGACCCTCACCCGTCCCCTAATCCTAACCCGTACGCTGACACTAACCCGCGCCCTCACACGTACGCTCCCCCTAAAGCGTGGTCGTACCCTCACCTGGACCCTAAACCGTCCCCGTCCCCTAACCCTAACCCTAGCCCGAACCCTAACCCTAACCATTCCCCGAAGCCTGACCCTCACCCGTCCCCTAATCCTAACCCGTACGCTGACACTAACCCGCGCCCTCACACGTACGCTCCCCCTAAAGCGTTGTCGTACCCTCACCTGGACCCTAAACCGTCCCCGTCCCCTAACCCTAACCCTAGCCCGAACCCTAACCCTAAACCTTCCCCGAAGCCTGACCCTCACCCGTCCCCTAATCCTAACCCGTACGCTGACACTAACCCGCGCCCTCACTCGTACGCTCCCCCTAAAGCGTTGTCGTACCCTCACCTGGACCCTAAACCGTCCCCGTCCCCTAACCCTAACCCTAGCCCGAACCCTACCCCTAAACCTTCCCCGAAGCCTGACCCTCACCCGTCCCCTAATCCTAACCCGTACGCTGACACTAACCCGCGCCCTCACACGTACGCTCCCCCTAAAGCGTTGTCGTACCCTCACCTGGACCCTAAACCGTCCCCGTCCCCTAACCCTAACCCTAGCCCGAACCCTAACCCTAACCCTTCCCCGAAGCCTGACCCTCACCCGTCCCCTAATCCTAACCCGTACGCTGACACTAAGCCGCGCCCTCACACGTACGCTCCCCCTAAAGCGTGGTCGTACCCTCACCTGGACCCTAAACCGTCCCCGTCCCCTAACCCTAACCCTAGCCCGAACCCTAACCCTAACCATTCCCCGAAGCCTGACCCTCACCCGTCCCCTAATCCTAACCCGTACGCTGACACTAACCCGCGCCCTCACACGTACGTTCCCCCTAAAGCGTTGTCGTACCCTCACCTGGACCCTAAACCGTCCCCGTCCCCTAACCCTAACCCTAGCCCGAACCCTAACCCTAACACTTCCCCGAAGCCTGACCCTCACCCGTCCCCTAATCCTAACCCGTACGCTGACACTAACCCGCGCCCTCACGCGTACGCTCCCCCTAAAGCGTTGTCGTACCCTCACCTGGACCCTAAACCGTCCCCGTCCCCTAACCCTAACCCTAGCCCGAACCCTACCCCTAAAACTTCCCCGAAGCCTGACCCTCACCCGTCCCCTAATCCTAACCCGTACGCTGACACTAACCCGCGCCCTCACACGTACGCTCCCCCTAAAGCGTTGTCGTACCCTCAGCTGGACCCTAAACCGTCCCCCCCCTAACCCTAACCCTAGCCCGAACCCTAACCCTAACCCTTCCCCGAAGCCTGACCCTCACCCGTCCCCTAATCCTAACCCGTACGCTGACACTAACCCGCGCCCTCACACGTACGCTCCCCCTAAAGCGTGGTCGTACCCTCACCTGGACCCTAAACCGTCCCCGTCCCCTAACCCTAACCCTAGCCCGAACCCACCCCTAACCCTTCCCCGAAGCCTGACCCTCACCCGTCCCATAATCCTAACCCGTACGCTGACACTAACCCGCGCCCTCACACGTACGCTCCCCCTAAAGCGTTGTCGTACCCTCACCTGGACCCTAAACCGTCCCCGTCCCCTAACCCTAACCCTAGCCCGAACCCTAACCCTAACCCTTCCCCGAAGCCTGACCCTCACCCGTCCCCTAATCCTAACCCGTACGCTGACACTAACCCGCGCCCTCACACGTACACTCCCCCTAAAGCTTTGTCGTACCCTCACCTGGACCCTAAACCGTCCCCGTCCCCTAACCCTAACCCTAGCCCGAACCCTAACCCTAACACTTCCCCGAAGCCTGACCCTCACCCGTCCCCTAATCCTAACCCGTACGCTGACACTAACCCGCGCCCTCACACGTACGCTCCCCCTAAAGCGTTGTCGTACCCTCACCTGGACCCTAAACCGTCCCCGTCCCCTAACCCTAACCCTAGCCCGAACCCTAACCCTAACCCTTCCCCGAAGCCTGACCCTCACCCGTCCCCTAATCCTAACCCGTACGCTGACACTAAGCCGCGCTCTCACACGTACGCTCCCCCTAAAGCGTTGTCGTACCCTCACCTGGACCCTAAACCGTCCCCGTCCCCTAACCCTAACCCTAGCCCGAACCCTAACCCTAACACTTCCCCGAAGCCTGACCCTCACCCGTCCCCTAATCCTAACCCGTACGCTGACACTAACCCGCGCCCTCACACGTACGCTCCCCCTAAAGCGTTGTCGTACCCTCACCTGGACCCTAAACCGTCCCCGTCCCCTAACCCTAACCCTAGCCCGAACCCTAACCCTAACCCTTCCCCGAAGCCTGACCCTCACCCATCCCCTAATCCTAACCCGTACGCTGACACTAAGCCGCGCCCTCACACGAACGCTCCCCCTAAAGCGTTGTCGTACCCTCACCTGGACCCTAAACCGTCCCCGTCCCCTAACCCTAACCCTAGACCGAACCTTAACCCTAACTCTTCCCCGAAGACTGACCCTCACCCGTCCCCTAATCCTAACCCGTACGCTGACACTAACCCGCGCCCTCACACGTACGCTCCCCCTAAAGCGTTGTCGTACCCTCACCTGGACCCTAAACCTTCCCCGTCCCCTAACCCTAACCCTAGCCCGAACCCTAACCCTAAACCTTCCCCGAAGCCGGACCCTCACCCGTCCCCTAATCCTAACCCGTACGCTGACACTAACCCGCGCCCTCACACGTACGCTCCCCCTAAAACGTTGTCGTACCCTCACCTGGACCCTAAACCGTCCCCGTCCCCTAACCCTAACCCTAGCCCGAACCCTAGCCCTAACACTTCCCCGAAGCCAGACCCTCACTCGTCCCCTAATCCTAACCCGTACGCTGACACTAACCCGCGCCCTCACACGTACGCTCCCCCTAAAGCGTTGTCGTACCCTCACCTGGACCCTAAACCGTCCCCGTCCCCTAACCCTAACCCTTGCCCGAACCCTAACCCTAACCCTTCCCCGAAGCCTGACCCTCACCCGTCCCCTAATCCTAACCCGTACGCTGACACTAACCCGCGCCCTCACACGTACGCTCCCCCTAAAGCGTTGTCGTACCCTCACCTGGACCCTAAACCGTCCCCGTCCCCTAACCCTAACCCTTCCCCGAAGCCTGACCCTCACCCGTCCCCTAATCCTAACCCGTACGCTGACACTAACCCGCGCCCTCACACGTACGCTCCCCCTAAAGCGTTGTCGTACCCTCACCTGGACCCTAAAACGTCCCCGTCCCCTAACCCTAACCCTTCCCCGAAGCCTGACCCTCACCCGTCCCCTAATCCTAACCCGTACGCTGACACTAACCCGCGCCCTCACACGTACGCTCCCCCTAAAGCGTTGTCATACCCTCACCTGGACCCTAAACCGTCCCCGTCCCCTAACCCTAACCCTAGCCCGAACCCTAACACTAACCCTTCCCCGAAGCCTGACCCTCACCCGTCCCCTAATCCTAACCCGTACGCTGACACTAACCCGCGCCCTCACACGTACGCTCCCCCTAAAGCGTGGTCGTACCCTCACCTGGACCCTAAACCGTCCCCGTCCCCTAACCCTAACCCTAGCCCAAACCCTAACCCTAACACTTCCCCGAAGCCTGACCCTCACCCGTCCCCTAATCCTAACCCGTACGCTGACACTAACCCGCGCCCTCACACGTACGCTCCCCCTAAAGCGTTGTCGTACCCTCACCTGGACCCTAAACCGTCCCCGTCCCCTAACCCTAACCCTAGCCCGAACCCTAACCCTAACCCTTCCCCGAAGCCTGACCCTCACCCGTCCCCTAATCCTAACCCGTACGCTGACACTAACCCGCGCCCTCACACGTACGCTCCCCCTAAAGCGTGGTCGTACCCTCACCTGGACCCTAAACCGTCCCCGTCCCCTAACCCTAACCCTAGCCCGAACCCTAACCCTAACCATTCCCCGAAGCCTGACCCTCACCCGTCCCCTAATCCTAACCCGTACGCTGACACTAACCCGCGCCCTCACACGTACGCTCCCCCTAAAGCGTTGTCGTACCCTCACCTGGACCCTAAACCGTCCCCGTCCCCTAACCCTAACCCTAGCCCGAACCCTAACCCTAAACCTTCCCCGAAGCCTGACCCTCACCCGTCCCCTAATCCTAACCCGTACGCTGACACTAACCCGCGCCCTCACTCGTACGCTCCCCCTAAAGCGTTGTCGTACCCTCACCTGGACCCTAAACCGTCCCCGTCCCCTAACCCTAACCCTAGCCCGAACCCTACCCCTAAACCTTCCCCGAAGCCTGACCCTCACCCGTCCCCTAATCCTAACCCGTACGCTGACACTAACCCGCGCCCTCACACGTACGCTCCCCCTAAACCGTTGTCGTACCCTCACCTGGACCCTAAACCGTCCCCGTCCCCTAACCCTAACCCTAGCCCGAACCCTAACCCTAACCCTTCCCCGAAGCCGGACCCTCACCCGTCCCCTAATCCTAACCCGTACGCTGACACTAACCCGCGCCCTCACACGTACGCTCCCCCTAAAGCGTTGTCGTACCCTCACCTGGACCCTAAACCGTCCCCGTCCCCTAACCCTAACCCTTCCCCGAAGCCTGACCCTCACCCGTCCCCTAATCCTAACCCGTACGCTGACACTAACCCGCGCCCTCACACGTACGCTCCCCCTAAAGCGTTGTCGTACCCTCACCTGGACCCTAAAACGTCCCCGTCCCCTAACCCTAACCCTTCCCCGAAGCCTGACCCTCACCCGTCCCCTAATCCTAACCCGTACGCTGACACTAACCCGCGCCCTCACACGTACGCTCCCCCTAAAGCGTTGTCATACCCTCACCTGGACCCTAAACCGTCCCCGTCCCCTAACCCTAACCCTAGCCCGAACCCTAACACTAACCCTTCCCCGAAGCCTGACCCTCACCCGTCCCCTAATCCTAACCCGTACGCTGACACTAACCCGCGCCCTCACACGTACGCTCCCCCTAAAGCGTGGTCGTACCCTCACCTGGACCCTAAACCGTCCCCGTCCCCTAACCCTAACCCTAGCCCGAACCCTAACCCTAACCATTCCCCGAAGCCTGACCCTCACCCGTCCCCTAATCCTAACCCGTACGCTGACACTAACCCGCGCCCTCACACGTACGCTCCCCCTAAAGCGTTGTCGTACCCTCACCTGGACCCTAAACCGTCCCCGTCCCCTAACCCTAACCCTAGCCCGAACCCTAACCCTAAACCTTCCCCGAAGCCTGACCCTCACCCGTCCCCTAATCCTAACCCGTACGCTGACACTAACCCGCGCCCTCACTCGTACGCTCCCCCTAAAGCGTTGTCGTACCCTCACCTGGACCCTAAACCGTCCCCGTCCCCTAACCCTAACCCTAGCCCGAACCCTACCCCTAAACCTTCCCCGAAGCCTGACCCTCACCCGTCCCCTAATCCTAACCCGTACGCTGACACTAACCCGCGCCCTCACACGTACGCTCCCCCTAAAGCGTTGTCGTACCCTCACCTGGACCCTAAACCGTCCCCGTCCCCTAACCCTAACCCTAGCCCGAACCCTAACCCTAACCCTTCCCCGAAGCCTGACCCTCACCCGTCCCCTAATCCTAACCCGTACGCTGACACTAAGCCGCGCCCTCACACGTACGCTCCCCCTAAAGCGTGGTCGTACCCTCACCTGGACCCTAAACCGTCCCCGTCCCCTAACCCTAACCCTAGCCCGAACCCTAACCCTAACCATTCCCCGAAGCCTGACCCTCACCCGTCCCCTAATCCTAACCCGTACGCTGACACTAACCCGCGCCCTCACACGTACGTTCCCCCTAAAGCGTTGTCGTACCCTCACCTGGACCCTAAACCGTCCCCGTCCCCTAACCCTAACCCTAGCCCGAACCCTAACCCTAACACTTCCCCGAAGCCTGACCCTAACCCGTCCCCTAATCCTAACCCGTACGCTGACACTAACCCGCGCCCTCACGCGTACGCTCCCCCTAAAGCGTTGTCGTACCCTCACCTGGACCCTAAACCGTCCCCGTCCCCTAACCCTAACCCTAGCCCGAACCCTACCCCTAAAACTTCCCCGAAGCCTGACCCTCACCCGTCCCCTAATCCTAACCCGTACGCTGACACTAACCCGCGCCCTCACACGTACGCTCCCCCTAAAGCGTTGTCGTACCCTCAGCTGGACCCTAAACCGTCCCCCCCCAACCCTAACCCTAGCCCGAACCCTAACCCTAACTCTTCCCCGAAGCCTGACCCTCACCCGTCCCCTAATCCTAACCCGTACGCTGACACTAACCCGCGCCCTCACACGTACGCTCCCCCTAAAGCGTGGTCCTACCCTCACCTGGACCCTAAACCGTCCCCGTCCCCTAACCCTAACCCTAGCCCGAACCCACCCCTAACCCTTCCTCGAAGCCTGACCCTCACCCGTCCCATAATCCTAACCCGTACGCTGACACTAACCCGCGCCCTCACACGTACGCTCCCCCTAAAGCGTTGTCGTACCCTCACCTGGACCCTAAACCGTCCCCGTCCCCTAACCCTAACCCTAGCCCGAACCCTAACCCTAACCCTTCCCCGAAGCCTGACCCTCACCCGTCCCCTAATCCTAACCCGTACGCTGACACTAACCCGCGCCCTCACACGTACGCTCCCCCTAAAGCTTTGTCGTACCCTCACCTGGACCCTAAACCGTCCCCGTCCCCTAACCCTAACCCTAGCCCGAACCCTAACCCTAACACTTCCCCGAAGCCTGACCCTCACCCGTCCCCTAATCCTAACCCGTACGCTGACACTAACCCGCGCCCTCACACGTACGCTCCCCCTAAAGCGTTGTCGTACCCTCACCTGGACCCTAAACCGTCCCCGTCCCCTAACCCTAACCCTAGCCCGAACCCTAACCCTAACCCTTCCCCGAAGCCTGACCCTCACCCGTCCCCTAATCCTAACCCGTACGCTGACACTAAGCCGCGCCCTCACACGTACGCTCCCCCTAAAGCGTTGTCGTACCCTCACCTGGACCCTAAACCGTCCCCGTCCCCTAACCCTAACCCTAGCCCGAACCCTAACCCTAACACTTCCCCGAAGCCTGACCCTCACCCGTCCCCTAATCCTAACCCGTACGCTGACACTAACCCGCGCCCTCACACGTACGCTCCCCCTAAAGCGTTGTCGTACCCTCACCTGGACCCTAAACCGTCCCCGTCCCCTAACCCTAACCCTAGCCCGAACCCTAACCCTAACCCTTCCCCGAAGCCTGACCCTCACCCATCCCCTAATCCTAACCCGTACGCTGACACTAAGCCGCGCCCTCACACGAACGCTCCCCCTAAAGCGTTGTCGTACCCTCACCTGGACCCTAAACCGTCCCCGTCCCCTAACCCTAACCCTAGACCGAACCTTAACCCTAACTCTTCCCCGAAGACTGACCCTCACCCGTCCCCTAATCCTAACCCGTACGCTGACACTAACCCGCGCCCTCACACGTACGCTCCCCCTAAAGCGTTGTCGTACCCTCACCTGGACCCTAAACCTTCCCCGTCCCCTAACCCTAACCCTAGCCCGAACCCTAACCCTAAACCTTCCCCGAAGCCGGACCCTCACCCGTCCCCTAATCCTAACCCGTACGCTGACACTAACCCGCGCCCTCACACGTACGCTCCCCCTAAAACGTTGTCGTACCCTCACCTGGACCCTAAACCGTCCCCGTCCCCTAACCCTAACCCTAGCCCGAACCCTAGCCCTAACACTTCCCCGAAGCCAGACCCTCACTCGTCCCCTAATCCTAACCCGTACGCTGACACTAACCCGCGCCCTCACACGTACGCTCCCCCTAAAGCGTTGTCGTACCCTCACCTGGACCCTAAACCGTCCCCGTCCCCTAACCCTAACCCTTGCCCGAACCCTAACCCTAACCCTTCCCCGAAGCCTGACCCTCACCCGTCCCCTAATCCTAACCCGTACGCTGACACTAACCCGCGCCCTCACACGTACGCTCCCCCTAAAGCGTTGTCGTACCCTCACCTGGACCCTAAACCGTCCCCGTCCCCTAACCCTAACCCTTCCCCGAAGCCTGACCCTCACCCGTCCCCTAATCCTAACCCGTACGCTGACACTAACCCGCGCCCTCACACGTACGCTCCCCCTAAAGCGTTGTCGTGCCCTCACCTGGACCCTAAAACGTCCCCGTCCCCTAACCCTAACCCTTCCCCGAAGCCTGACCCTCACCCGTCCCCTAATCCTAACCCGTACGCTGACACTAACCCGCGCCCTCACACGTACGCTCCCCCTAAAGCGTTGTCATACCCTCACCTGGACCCTAAACCGTCCCCGTCCCCTAACCCTAACCCTAGCCCGAACCCTAACACTAACCCTTCCCCGAAGCCTGACCCTCACCCGTCCCCTAATCCTAACCCGTACGCTGACACTAACCCGCGCCCTCACACGTACGCTCCCCCTAAAGCGTGGTCGTACCCTCACCTGGACCCTAAACCGTCCCCGTCCCCTAACCCTAACCCTAGCCCAAACCCTAACCCTAACACTTCCCCGAAGCCTGACCCTCACCCGTCCCCTAATCCTAACCCGTACGCTGACACTAACCCGCGCCCTCACACGTACGCTCCCCCTAAAGCGTTGTCGTACCCTCACCTGGACCCTAAACCGTCCCCGTCCCCTAACCCTAACCCTAGCCCGAACCCTAACCCTAACCCTTCCCCGAAGCCTGACCCTCACCCGTCCCCTAATCCTAACCCGTACGCTGACACTAACCCGCGCCCTCACACGTACGCTCCCCCTAAAGCGTGGTCGTACCCTCACCTGGACCCTAAACCGTCCCCGTCCCCTAACCCTAACCCTAGCCCGAACCCTAACCCTAACCATTCCCCGAAGCCTGACCCTCACCCGTCCCCTAATCCTAACCCGTACGCTGACACTAACCCGCGCCCTCACACGTACGCTCCCCCTAAAGCGTTGTCGTACCCTCACCTGGACCCTAAACCGTCCCCGTCCCCTAACCCTAACCCTAGCCCGAACCCTAACCCTAAACCTTCCCCGAAGCCTGACCCTCACCCGTCCCCTAATCCTAACCCGTACGCTGACACTAACCCGCGCCCTCACTCGTACGCTCCCCCTAAAGCGTTGTCGTACCCTCACCTGGACCCTAAACCGTCCCCGTCCCCTAACCCTAACCCTAGCCCGAACCCTACCCCTAAACCTTCCCCGAAGCCTGACCCTCACCCGTCCCCTAATCCTAAGCCGTACGCTGACACTAACCCGCGCCCTCACACGTACGCTCCCCCTAAACCGTTGTCGTACCCTCACCTGGACCCTAAACCGTCCCCGTCCCCTAACCCTAACCCTAGCCCGAACCCTAACCCTAACCCTTCCCCGAAGCCGGACCCTCACCCGTCCCCTAATCCTAACCCGTACGCTGACACTAACCCGCGCCCTCACACGTACGCTCCCCCTAAAGCGTTGTCGTACCCTCACCTGGACCCTAAACCGTCCCCGTCCCCTAACCCTAACCCTTCCCCGAAGCCTGACCCTCACCCGTCCCCTAATCCTAACCCGTACGCTGACACTAACCCGCGCCCTCACACGTACGCTCCCCCTAAAGCGTTGTCGTACCCTCACCTGGACCCTAAAACGTCCCCGTCCCCTAACCCTAACCCTTCCCCGAAGCCTGACCCTCACCCGTCCCCTAATCCTAACCCGTACGCTGACACTAACCCGCGCCCTCACACGTACGCTCCCCCTAAAGCGTTGTCATACCCTCACCTGGACCCTAAACCGTCCCCGTCCCCTAACCCTAACCCTAGCCCGAACCCTAACACTAACCCTTCCCCGAAGCCTGACCCTCACCCGTCCCCTAATCCTAACCCGTACGCTGACACTAACCCGCGCCCTCACACGAACGCTCCCCCTAAAGCGTGGTCGTACCCTCACCTGGACCCTAAACCGTCCCCGTCCCCTAACCCTAACCCTAGCCCAAACCCTAACCCTAACACTTCCCCGAAGCCTGACCCTCACCCGTCCCCTAATCCTAACCCGTACGCTGACACTAACCCGCGCCCTCACACGTACGCTCCCCCTAAAGCGTTGTCGTACCCTCACCTGGACCCTAAACCGTCCCCGTCCCCTAACCCTAACCCTAGCCCGAACCCTAACCCTAACCCTTCCCCGAAGCCTGACCCTCACCCGTCCCCTAATCCTAACCCGTACGCTGACACTAACCCGCGCCCTCACACGTACGCTCCCCCTAAAGCGTGGTCGTACCCTCACCTGGACCCTAAACCGTCCCCGTGCCCTAACCCTAACCCTAGCCCGAACCCTAACCCTAACCATTCCCCGAAGCCTGACCCTCACCCGTCCCCTAATCCTAACCCGTACGCTGACACTAACCCGCGCCCTCACACGTACGCTCCCCCTAAAGCGTTGTCGTACCCTCACCTGGACCCTAAACCGTCCCCGTCCCCTAACCCTAACCCTAGCCCGAACCCTAACCCTAAACCTTCCCCGAAGCCTGACCCTCACCCGTCCCCTAATCCTAACCCGTACGCTGACACTAACCCGCGCCCTCACTCGTACGCTCCCCCTAAAGCGTTGTCGTACCCTAACCTGGACCCTAAACCGTCCCCGTCCCCTAACCCTAACCCTAGCCCGAACCCTAACCCTAAACCTTCCCCGAAGCCTGACCCTCACCCGTCCCCTAATCCTAACCCGTACGCTGACACTAACCCGCGCCCTCACACGTACGCTCCCCCTAAACCGTTGTCGTACCCTCACCTGGATCCTAAACCGTCCCCGTCCCCTAACCCTAACCCTAGCCCGAACCCTAACCCTAACCCTTCCCCGAAGCCTGACCCTCACCCGTCCCCTAATCCTAACCCGTACGCTGACACTAAGCCGCGCCCTCACACGTACGCTCCCCCTAAAGCGTGGTCGTACCCTCACCTGGACCCTAAACCGTCCCCGTCCCCTAACCCTAACCCTAGCCCGAACCCTAACCATAACACTTCCCCGAAGCCTGACCCTCACCCGTCCCCTAATCCTAACCTGTACGCTGACACTAACCCGCGCCCTCACACGTACGCTCCCCCTAAAGCGTGGTCGTACCCTCACCTGGACCCTAAACCGTCCCCGTCCCCTAACCCTAACCCTAGCCCGAACCCTAACCCTAACCATTCCCCGAAGCCTGACCCTCACCCGTCCCCTAATCCTAACCCGTACGCTGACACTAACCCGCGCCCTCACACGTACGTTCCCCCTAAAGCGTTGTCGTACCCTCACCTGGACCCTAAACCGTCCCCGTCCCCTAACCCTAACCCTAGCCCGAACCCTAACCCTAAAACTTCCCCGAAGCCTGACCCTAACCCGTCCCCTAATCCTAACCCGTACGCTGACACTAACCCGCGCCCTCACGCGTACGCTCCCCCTAAAGCGTTGTCGTACCCTCACCTGGACCCTAAACCGTCCCCGTCCCCTAACCCTAACCCTAGCCCGAACCCTACCCCTAAAACTTCCCCGAAGCCTGACCCTCACCCGTCCCCTAATCCTAACCCGTACGCTGACACTAACCCGCGCCCTCACACCTACGCTCCCCCTAAAGCGTTGTCGTACCCTCAGCTGGACCCTAAACCGTCCCCCCCCAACCCTAACCCTAGCCCGAACCCTAACCCTAACACTTCCCCGAAGCCTGACCCTCACCCGTCCCCTAATCCTAACCCGTACGCTGACACTAACCCGCGCCCTCACACGTACGCTCCCCCTAAAGCGTGGTCGTACCCTCACCTGGACCCTAAACCGTCCCCGTCCCCTAACCCTAACCCTAGCCCGAACCCACCCCTAACCCTTCCCCGAAACCTGACCCTCACCCGTCCCATAATCCTAACCCGTACGCTGACACTAACCCGCGCCCTCACACGTACGCTCCCCCTAAAGCGTTGTCGTACCCTCACCTGGACCCTAAACCGTCCCCGTCCCCTAACCCTAACCCTAGCCCGAACCCTAACCCTAACCCTTCCCCGAAGCCTGACCCTCACCCGTCCCCTAATCCTAACCCGTACGCTGACACTAACCCGCGCCCTCACACGTACGCTCCCCCTAAAGCTTTGTCGTACCCTCACCTGGACCCTAAACCGTCCCCGTCCCCTAACCCTAACCCTAGCCCGAACCCTAACCCTAACACTTCCCCGAAGCCTGACCCTCACCCGTCCCCTAATCCTAACCCGTACGCTGACACTAACCCGCGCCCTCACACGTACGCTCCCCCTAAATGGTTGTCGTACCCTCACCTGGACCCTAAACCGTCCCCGTCCCCTAACCCTAACCCTAGCCCGAACCCTAACCCTAACCCTTCCCCGAAGCCTGACCCTCACCCATCCCCTAATCCTAACCCGTACGCTGACACTAAGCCGCGCCCTCACACGTAGGCTCCCCCTAAAGCGTTGTCGTACCCTCACCTGGACCCTAAACCGTCCCCGTCCCCTAACCCTAACCCTAGACCGAACCTTAACCCTAACTCTTCCCCGAAGACTGACCCTCACCCGTCCCCTATCCTAACCCGTACGCTGACACTAACCCGCGCCCTCACACGTACGCTCCCCCTAAAACGTTGTCGTACCCTCACATGGACCCTAAACCTTCCCCGTCCCCTAACCCTAACCCTAGCCCGAACCCTAACCCTAACCCTTCCCCGAAGCCGGACCCTCACCCGTCCCCTAATCCTAACCCGTACGCTGACACTAACCCGCGCCCTCACACGTACGCTCCCCCTAAAACGTTGTCGTACCCTCACCTGGACCCTAAACCGTCCCCGTCCCCTAACCCTAACCCTAGCCCGAACCCTAACCCTAACCCTTCCCCGAAGCCGGACCCTCACCCGTCCCCTAATCCTAACCCGTACGCTGACACTAACCCGCGCCCTCACACGTACGCTCCCCCTAAAGCGTTGTCGTACCCTCACCTGGACCCTAAACCGTCCCCGTCCCCTAACCCTAACCCTTCCCCGAAGCCTGACCCTCACCCGTCCCCTAATCCTAACCCGTACGCTGACACTAACCCGCGCCCTCACACGTACGCTCCCCCTAAAGCGTTGTCGTACCCTCACCTGGACCCTAAAACGTCCCCGTCCCCTAACCCTAACCCTTCCCCGAAGCCTGACCCTCACCCGTCCCCTAATCCTAACCCGTACGCTGACACTAACCCGCGCCCTCACACGTACGCTCCCCCTAAAGCGTTGTCATACCCTCACCTGGACCCTAAACCGTCCCCGTCCCCTAACCCTAACCCTAGCCCGAACCCTAACACTAACCCTTCCCCGAAGCCTGACCCTCACCCGTCCCCTAATCCTAACCCGTACGCTGACACTAACCCGCGCCCTCACACGTACGCTCCCCCTAAAGCGTGGTCGTACCCTCACCTGGACCCTAAACCGTCCCCGTCCCCTAACCCTAACCCTAGCCCAAACCCTAACCCTAACACTTCCCCGAAGCCTGACCCTCACCCGTCCCCTAATCCTAACCCGTACGCTGACACTAACCCGCGCCCTCACACGTACGCTCCCCCTAAAGCGTTGTCGTACCCTCACCTGGACCCTAAACCGTCCCCGTCCCCTAACCCTAACCCTAGCCCGAACCCTAACCCTAACCCTTCCCCGAAGCCTGACCCTCACCCGTCCCCTAATCCTAACCCGTACGCTGACACTAACCAGCGCCCTCACACGTACGCTCCCCCTAAAGCGTGGTCGTACCCTCACCTGGACCCTAAACCGTCCCCGTCCCCTAACCCTAACCCTAGCCCGAACCCTAACCCTAACCATTCCCCGAAGCCTGACCCTCACCCGTCCCCTAATCCTAACCCGTACGCTGACACTAACCCGCGCCCTCACACGTACGCTCCCCCTAAACCGTTGTCGTACCCTCACCTGGACCCTAAACCGTCCCCGTCCCCTAACCCTAACCCTAGCCCGAACCCTAACCCTAACCCTTCCCCGAAGCCTGACCCTCACCCGTCCCCTAATCCTAACCCGTACGCTGACACTAACCCGCGCCCTCACACGTACGCTCCCCCTAAAGCGTGGTCGTACCCTCACCTGGACCCTAAACCGTCCCCGTCCCCTAACCCTAACCCTAGCCCGAACCCTAACCCTAACCCTTCCCCGAAGCCTGACCCTCACCCGTCCCCTAATCCTAACCCGTACGCTGACACTAACCCGCGCCCTCACACGTACGCTCCCCCTAAAGCGTGGTCGTACCCTCACCTGGACCCTAAACCGTCCCCGTCCCCTAACCCTAACCCTAGCCCGAACCCACCCCTAACCCTTCCCCGAAGCCTGACCCTCACCCGTCCCCTAATCCTAACCCGTACGCTGACACTAACCCGCGCCCTCACACGTACGTTCCCCCTAAAGCGTTGTCGTACCCTCACCTGGACCCTAAACCGTCCCCGTCCCCTAACCCTAACCCTAGCCCGAACCCTAACCCTAAAACTTCCCCGAAGCCTGACCCTAACCCGTCCCCTAATCCTAACCCGTACGCTGACACTAACCCGCGCCCTCACGCGTACGCTCCCCCTAAAGCGTTGTCGTACCCTCACCTGGACCCTAAACCGTCCCCGTCCCCTAACCCTAACCCTAGCCCGAACCCTACCCCTAAAACTTCCCCGAAGCCTGACCCTCACCCGTCCCCTAATCCTAACCCGTACGCTGACACTAACCCGCGCCCTCACACCTACGCTCCCCCTAAAGCGTTGTCGTACCCTCAGCTGGACCCTAAACCGTCCCCCCCCAACCCTAACCCTAGCCCGAACCCTAACCCTAACACTTCCCCGAAGCCTGACCCTCACCCGTCCCCTAATCCTAACCCGTACGCTGACACTAACCCGCGCCCTCACACGTACGCTCCCCCTAAAGCGTGGTCGTACCCTCACCTGGACCCTAAACCGTCCCCGTCCCCTAACCCTAACCCTAGCCCGAACCCACCCCTAACCCTTCCCCGAAACCTGACCCTCACCCGTCCCATAATCCTAACCCGTACGCTGACACTAACCCGCGCCCTCACACGTACGCTCCCCCTAAAGCGTTGTCGTACCCTCACCTGGACCCTAAACCGTCCCCGTCCCCTAACCCTAACCCTAGCCCGAACCCTAACCCTAACCCTTCCCCGAAGCCTGACCCTCACCCGTCCCCTAATCCTAACCCGTACGCTGACACTAACCCGCGCCCTCACACGTACGCTCCCCCTAAAGCTTTGTCGTACCCTCACCTGGACCCTAAACCGTCCCCGTCCCCTAACCCTAACCCTAGCCCGAACCCTAACCCTAACACTTCCCCGAAGCCTGACCCTCACCCGTCCCCTAATCCTAACCCGTACGCTGACACTAACCCGCGCCCTCACACGTACGCTCCCCCTAAATGGTTGTCGTACCCTCACCTGGACCCTAAACCGTCCCCGTCCCCTAACCCTAACCCTAGCCCGAACCCTAACCCTAACCCTTCCCCGAAGCCTGACCCTCACCCATCCCCTAATCCTAACCCGTACGCTGACACTAAGCCGCGCCCTCACACGTAGGCTCCCCCTAAAGCGTTGTCGTACCCTCACCTGGACCCTAAACCGTCCCCGTCCCCTAACCCTAACCCTAGACCGAACCTTAACCCTAACTCTTCCCCGAAGACTGACCCTCACCCGTCCCCTATCCTAACCCGTACGCTGACACTAACCCGCGCCCTCACACGTACGCTCCCCCTAAAACGTTGTCGTACCCTCACATGGACCCTAAACCTTCCCCGTCCCCTAACCCTAACCCTAGCCCGAACCCTAACCCTAACCCTTCCCCGAAGCCGGACCCTCACCCGTCCCCTAATCCTAACCCGTACGCTGACACTAACCCGCGCCCTCACACGTACGCTCCCCCTAAAACGTTGTCGTACCCTCACCTGGACCCTAAACCGTCCCCGTCCCCTAACCCTAACCCTAGCCCGAACCCTAACCCTAACCCTTCCCCGAAGCCGGACCCTCACCCGTCCCCTAATCCTAACCCGTACGCTGACACTAACCCGCGCCCTCACACGTACGCTCCCCCTAAAGCGTTGTCGTACCCTCACCTGGACCCTAAACCGTCCCCGTCCCCTAACCCTAACCCTTCCCCGAAGCCTGACCCTCACCCGTCCCCTAATCCTAACCCGTACGCTGACACTAACCCGCGCCCTCACACGTACGCTCCCCCTAAAGCGTTGTCGTACCCTCACCTGGACCCTAAAACGTCCCCGTCCCCTAACCCTAACCCTTCCCCGAAGCCTGACCCTCACCCGTCCCCTAATCCTAACCCGTACGCTGACACTAACCCGCGCCCTCACACGTACGCTCCCCCTAAAGCGTTGTCATACCCTCACCTGGACCCTAAACCGTCCCCGTCCCCTAACCCTAACCCTAGCCCGAACCCTAACACTAACCCTTCCCCGAAGCCTGACCCTCACCCGTCCCCTAATCCTAACCCGTACGCTGACACTAACCCGCGCCCTCACACGTACGCTCCCCCTAAAGCGTGGTCGTACCCTCACCTGGACCCTAAACCGTCCCCGTCCCCTAACCCTAACCCTAGCCCAAACCCTAACCCTAACACTTCCCCGAAGCCTGACCCTCACCCGTCCCCTAATCCTAACCCGTACGCTGACACTAACCCGCGCCCTCACACGTACGCTCCCCCTAAAGCGTTGTCGTACCCTCACCTGGACCCTAAACCGTCCCCGTCCCCTAACCCTAACCCTAGCCCGAACCCTAACCCTAACCCTTCCCCGAAGCCTGACCCTCACCCGTCCCCTAATCCTAACCCGTACGCTGACACTAACCAGCGCCCTCACACGTACGCTCCCCCTAAAGCGTGGTCGTACCCTCACCTGGACCCTAAACCGTCCCCGTCCCCTAACCCTAACCCTAGCCCGAACCCTAACCCTAACCATTCCCCGAAGCCTGACCCTCACCCGTCCCCTAATCCTAACCCGTACGCTGACACTAACCCGCGCCCTCACACGTACGCTCCCCCTAAACCGTTGTCGTACCCTCACCTGGACCCTAAACCGTCCCCGTCCCCTAACCCTAACCCTAGCCCGAACCCTAACCCTAACCCTTCCCCGAAGCCTGACCCTCACCCGTCCCCTAATCCTAACCCGTACGCTGACACTAACCCGCGCCCTCACACGTACGCTCCCCCTAAAGCGTGGTCGTACCCTCACCTGGACCCTAAACCGTCCCCGTCCCCTAACCCTAACCCTAGCCCGAACCCTAACCCTAACCCTTCCCCGAAGCCTGACCCTCACCCGTCCCCTAATCCTAACCCGTACGCTGACACTAACCCGCGCCCTCACACGTACGCTCCCCCTAAAGCGTGGTCGTACCCTCACCTGGACCCTAAACCGTCCCCGTCCCCTAACCCTAACCCTAGCCCGAACCCACCCCTAACCCTTCCCCGAAGCCTGACCCTCACCCGTCCCATAATCCTAACCCGTACGCTGACACTAACCCGCGCCCTCACACGTACGCTCCCCCTAAAGCGTTGTCGTACCCTCACCTGGACCCTAAACCGTCCCCGTCCCCTAACCCTAACCCTAGCCCGAACCCTAACCCTAACCCTTCCCCGAAGCCTGACCCTCACCCGTCCCCTAATCCTAACCCGTACGCTGACACTAACCCGCGCCCTCACACGTACGCTCCCCCTAAAGCTTTGTCGTACCCTCACCTGGACCCTAAACCGTCCCCGTCCCCTAACCCTAACCCTAGCCCGAACCCTAACCCTAACACTTCCCCGAAGCCTGACCCTCACCCGTCCCCTAATCCTAACCCGTACGCTGACACTAACCCGCGCCCTCACACGTACGCTCCCCCTAAAGCGTTGTCGTACCCTCACCTGGACCCTAAACCGTCCCCGTCCCCTAACCCTAACCCTAGCCCGAACCCTAACCCTAACCCTTCCCCGAAGCCTGACCCTCACCCATCCCCTAATCCTAACCCGTACGCTGACACTAAGCCGCGCCCTCACACGAACGCTCCCCCTAAAGCGTTGTCGTACCCTCACCTGGACCCTAAACCGTCCCCGTCCCCTAACCCTAACCCTAGACCGAACCCTAACCCTAACCCTTCCCCGAAGCCTGACCCTCACCCGTCCCCTAATCCTAACCCGTACGCTGACACTAACCCGCGCCCTCACACGTACGCTCCCCCTAAAGCGTTGTCGTACCCTCACCTGGACCCTAAACCGTCCCCGTCCCCTAACCCTAACCCTAGCCCGAACCCTAACCCTAACCCTTCCCCGAAGCCTGACCCTCACCCGTCCCCTAATCCTAACCCGTACGCTGACACTAACCCGCGCCCTCACACGTACGCTCCCCCTAAAGCGTTGTCGTACCCTCACCTGGACCCTAAGCCGTCCCCGTCCCCTAACCCTAACCCCTGCCCGAACCCTAACCCTAACCCTTCCCCGAAGCCTGACCCTCACCCGTCCCCTAATCCTAACCCGTACGCTGACACTAACCCGCGCCCTCACACGTACGCTCCCCCTAAAGCGTTGTCGTACCCTCACCTGGACCCTAAACCGTCCCCGTCCCCTAACCCTAACCCTAGCCCAAACCCTAACCCTAACCCTTCCCCGAAGCCTGACCCTCACCCGTCCCCTAATCCTAACCCGTACGCTGACACTAACCCGCGCCCTCACACGTACGCTCCCCCTAAAGCGTGGTCGTACCCTCACCTGGACCCTAAACCGTCCCCGTCCCCTAACCCTAACCCTAGCCCGAACCCTAACCCTAACCATTCCCCGAAGCCTGACCCTCACCCGTCCCCTAATCCTAACCCGTACGCTGACACTAACCCGCGCCCTCACACGTACGCTCCCCCTAAAGCGTTGTCGTACCCTCACCTGGACCCTAAACCGTCCCCGTCCCCTAACCCTAACCCTAGCCCGAACCCTAACCCTAACACTTCCCCGAAGCCTGACCCTCACCCGTCCCCTAATCCTAACCCGTACGCTGACACTAACCCGCGCCCTCACACGTACGCTCCCCCTAAAGCGTTGTCGTACCCTCACCTGGACCCTAAACCGTCCCCGTCCCATAACCCTAACCCTAGCCCGAACCCTAACCCTAACCCTTCCCCGAAGCCTGACACTCACCCGTCCCCTAATCCTAACCCGTACGCTGACACTAACCCGCGCCCTCACACGAACGCTCCCCGTTAAGCGTTGTGGTACCCTCACCTGGACCCTAAACCGTCCCCGTCCCCTAACCCTAACCATAGCCCGAACCCTACCCCTAACACTTCCCCGAAGCCTGACCCTCACCCGTCCCCTAATCCTATCCCGTACGCTGACACTAACCCGCGCCCTCACACGTACGCTCCCCCTAAAGCGTTGTCGTACCCTCACCTGGACCCTAAACCGTCCCCGTCCCCTAACCCTAACCCTAGCCCGAACCCTAACCCTAACCCTTCCCCGAACCCGGACCCTCACCCGTCCCCTAATCCTAACCCGTACGCTGACACTAACCCGCGCCCTCACACGTACGCTCCCCCTAAAGCGTTGTCGTACCCTCACCTGGACCCTAAAACGTCCCCGTCCCCTAACCCTAACCCTTCCCCGAAGCCTGACCCTCACCCGTCCCCTAATCCTAACCCGTACGCTGACACTAACCCGCGCCCTCACACGTACGCTCCCCCTAAAGCGTTGTCATACCCTCACCTGGACCCTAAACCGTCCCCGTCCCCTAACCCTAACCCTAGCCCGAAACCTAACACTAACACTTCCCCGAAGCCTGACCCTCACCCGTCCCCTAATCCTAACCCGTACGCTGACACTAACCCGCGCCCTCACACGTACGCTCCCCCTAAAGCGTGGTCGTACCCTCACCTGGACACTAAACCGTCCCCGTCCCCTAACCCTAACCCTAGCCCGAACCCTAACCCTAACCCTTCCCCGAAGCCTGACACTCACCCGTCCCCTAATCCTAACCCGTACGCTGACACTAACCCGCGCCCTCACACGAACGCTCCCCCTAAAGCGTTGTCGTACCCTCACCTGGACCCTAAACCGTCCCCGTCCCCTAACCCTAACCATAGCCCGAACCCTACCCCTAACCCTTCCCCGAAGCCTGACCCTCACCCGTCCCCTAATCCTAACCCGTACGCTGACACTAACCCGCGCCCTCACACGTACGCTCCCCCTAAAGCGTTGTCGTACCCTCACCTGGACCCTAAACCGTCCCCGTCCCCTAACCCTAACCCTAGCCCGAACCCTAACCCTAACCCTTCCCCGAACCCGGACCCTCACCCGTCCCCTTATCCTAACCCGTACGCTGACACTAACCCGCGCCCTCACACGTACGCTCCCCCTAAAGCGTTGTCGTACCCTCACCTGGACCCTAAAACGTCCCCGTCCCCTAACCCTAACCCTTCCCCGAAGCCTGACCCTCACCCGTCCCCTAATCCTAACCCGTACGCTGACACTAACCCGCGCCCTCACACGTACGCACCCCCTAAAGCGTTGTCATACCCTCACCTGGACCCTAAACCGTCCCCGTCCCCTAACCCTAACCCTAGCCCGAACCCTAACACTAACCCTTCCCCGAAGCCTGACCCTCACCCGTCCCCTAATCCTAACCCGTACGCTGACACTAACCCGCGCCCTCACACGTACGCTCCCCCTAAAGCGTGGTCGTACCCTCACCTGGACACTAAACCGTCCCCGTCCCCTAACCCTAACCCTAGCCCGAACCCTAACCCTAACCCTTCCCCGAAGCATGACCCTCACCCGTCCCCTAATCCTAACCCGTACGCTGACACTAACCTGCGCCCTCACACGTACGCTCCCCCTAAAGCGTTGTCGTACCCTCACCTGGACCCTAAACCGTCCCCGTCCCCTAACCCTAACCCTAGCCCAAACCCTAACCGTAACACTTCCCCGAAGCCTGACCCTCACCCGTCCCCTAATCCTAACCCGTACGCTGACACTAACCCGCCCCCTCACACGTACGCTCCCCCTAAAGCTTTGTATACCCTCACCTGGACCCTAAACTGTCCCCGTACCCTAACCCTAACCCTAGCCCGAACCCTAACCCTAACCCTTCCCCGAAGCCTGACCCTCACACGTCCCCTAATACTAACCCGTACGCTGACACCAACCCGCGCCCTCGCACGTACGCTCCCCCTAAAGCGTTATCGTACCCTCACCTGGACCCTAAACCGTCCCCGTCCCCTAACCCTAACCCTAGCCCGAACCCTACCCCTAAAACTTCCCCGAAGATTGACCCTCACCCGTCCCCTAATCCTAACCCGTACGCTGACACTAACCCGCGCCCTCACACGTACGCTCCCCTTAAAGCGTTGTCGTACCCTCACCTGGACCCTAAACCGTCCCCGTCCCCTAACCCTAACCCTAGCCCGAACCCTAACCCTAACCCTTCTCCGAAGCCGGACCCTCACCCGTCCCCTAATCCTAAGCCGTACGCTGACACTAACCCGCGCCCTCACACGTACGCTCCCCCTAAAGCGTTGTCGTTCTCTCACCTGGACCCTAAACCGTCCCCGTCCCCTAACCCTAACCCTAGCCCGAACCCTAACCCTAACCCTTCCCCGAAGCCGGACCCTCACCCGTCCCCTAATCCTAACCCGTACGCTGACACTAACCCGCGCCCTCACACGTACGCTCCCCCTAAAGCGTGGTCGTACCCTCACCTGGACCCTAAAACGTCCCCGTCCCCTAACCCTAACCCTAGCCCGAACCCTAACCCTAACCCTTCCCCGAAGCCTGACACTCACACGTCCCCTAATCCTAACCCGTACGCTGACACTAACCCGCGCCCTCACACGTACGCTCCCCCTAAAGCGTTGTCGTACCCTCACCTGGACCCTAAACCGTCCCCGTCCCCTAACCCTAACCCTAGCCCGAACCCTAACCCTAACCCTTCCCCGAAGCCTGACCCTCACCCGTCCCCTAATCCTAAGCCGTACGCAGACACTAACCCGCGCCTTCACACGTACGCTCCCCCTAAAGCGTTGTCGTACCCTCACCTGGACCCTAAACCGTCCCCGTCCCCTAACCCTAACCCTAGCCCGAACCCTAACCCTAACACTTCCCCGAAGCCTGACCCTCACCCGTCCCCTAATCCTAACCCGTACGCTGACACTAACCCGCGCCCTCACACGTACGCTCCCCCTAAAGCGTTGTCGTACCCTCACCTGGACCCTAAACCGTCCCCGTCCCCTAACCCTAACCCTAGCCCGAACCCTAACCCTAACCCTTCCCCGAAGCCTGACCCTCACCCGTCCCCTAATCCTAACCCGTACGCTGACACTAACCCGCGCCCTCACACGTACGCTCCCCCTAAAGCGTTGTCGTACTCTCACCTGGACCCTAAACCGTCCCCGACCCCTAACCCTAACCCTAGCCCGTACCCTACCCCTAACCCTTCCCCGACGCCTGACCCTCACCCGTCCCATAATCCTAACCCGTACGCTGACACTAACCCGCGCCCTCACACATACGCTCCCCCTAAAGCGTTGTCGTACCCTCACCTGGACCCTAAACCGTCCCCGTCTCCTAACCCTAACCCTAGCCCGAACCCTAAACCTAACCCTTCCCCAAAGCCTGACCCTCACCCGTCCCCTAATCCTAACCCGTACGCTGACACTAACCCGCGCCCTCACACGTACGCTCCCCCTAAAGCGTTGTCGTACCCTCACCTGGACCCTAAACCGTCCCCGTCCCCTAACCCTAACCCTAGCCCGAACCCTAACCCTAACACTTCCCCGAAGCCTGACTCTCACCCGTCCCCTAATCCTAACCCGTACGCTGACACTAACCCGCGCCCTCACACGTACGCTCCCCCTAAAGCGTTGTCGTACCCTCACCTGGACCCTAAACCGTCCCCGTCCCCTAACCCTAACTCTAGCCCGAACCCTACCCCTAACCATTCCCCGACGCCTGACCCTCACCCTTCCCATAATCCTAACCCGTACGCTGACACTAACCCGCGCCCTCACACGTACGCTCCCCCTAAAGCGTTGTCGTACCCTCACCTGGACCCTAAACCGTCCCCGTCCCCTAACCCTAACCCTAGCCCGAACCCTAACCCTAACACTTCCCCGAAGCCTGACCCTCACCCGTCCCCTAATCCTAACCCGTACGCTGACACTAACCCGCGCCCTCACACGTACGCTCCCCCTAAAGCATTGTCGTACCCTCACCTGGACCCTAAACCGTCCCCGTCCCCTAACCCTAACCCTAGCCCGAACCCTAACCCTAACCCTTCCCCGAAGCCTGACCCTCACCCGTCCCCTAATCCTAATCCGTACGCTGACACTAAGCCGCGCCCTCACACGAACGCTCCCCCTAAAGCGTTGTCGTACCCTCACCTGGACCCTAAACCGTCCCCGTCCCCTAACCCTAACTCTAGCCCGAACCTTAACCCTAACCCTTCCCCGAAGCCTGACCCTCACCCGTCCCCTAATCCTAACCCGTACGCTGACACTAACCCGCGCCCTCACACGTATGCTCCCCCTAAAGCGTTGTCGTCCCCTCACCTGGACCCTAAACCGTCCCCGCCCCTAACCCTAACCCTAGACCGAACCCTAACCCTAACCCTTCCCCGAAGCCTGACCCTCACCCGTCCCCTAATCCTAACCCGTACGCTGACACTAACCCACGCCCTCACACGTACGCTCCCCCTAAAGCGTTGTCGTACCCTCACCTGGACCCTAAACCGTCCCCGTCCCCTAACCCTAACCCTAGCCCGAACCCTAACCCTAACCCTTCCCCGAAGCCTGACCCTCACCCGTCCCCTAATCCTAACCCGTACGCTGACACTAACCCGCGCCCTCACACGTACGCTCCCCCTAAAGCGTTGTCGTACCCTCACCTGGACCCTAAACCGTCCCCGTCCCCTAACCCTAACCCTAGCCCGAACCCTAACCCTAACCCTTCCCCGAAGCCTGACCCTCACCCGTCCCCTAATCCTAACCCGTACGCTGACACTAACCCGCGCCCTCACACGTACGCTCCCCCTAAAGCGTTGTCGTACCCTCACCTGGACCCTAAACCGTCCCCGTCCCCTAACCCTAACCCTAGCCCGAACCCTAACCCTAACACTTCCCCGAAGCCTGACCCTCACCCGTCCCCTAATCCTAACCCGTACGCTGACACTAACCCGCGCCCTCACACGTACGCTCCCCCTAAAGCGTTGTCGTACACTCACCTGGACCCTAAACCGTTCCCGTCCCCTAACCCTAACCCTAACCCGAACCCTAACCCTAACCCTTCCCCGAAGCCTGACCCTCACCCGTCCCCTAATCCTAACCCGAACGCTGACACTAAGCCGCGCCCTCACACGAACGCTCCCCCTAAAGCGTTGTCGTACCCTCACCTGGACCCTAAACCGTCCCCGTCCCCTAACCCTAACCCTAGCCCGAACCTTAACCCTAACCCTTCCCCGAAGCCTGACCCTCACCCGTCCCCTAATCCTAACCCGTACGCTGACACTAACCCGCGCCCTCACACGTACGCTCCCCCTAAAGCGTTGTCGTACCCTCACCTGGACCCTAAACCGTCCCCGTCCCCTAACCCTAACCCTAGCCCGAACCCTAACCCTAACACTTCCCCGAAGCCTGACCCTCACCCGTCCCCTAATCCTAACCCGTACGCTGACACTAACCCGCGCCCTCACACGTACGCTCCCCCTAAAGCGTTGTCGTACACTCACCTGGACCCTAAACCGTTCCCGTCCCCTAACCCTAACCCTAACCCGAACCCTAACCCTAACCCTTCCCCGAAGCCTGACCCTCACCCGTCCCCTAATCCTAACCCGAACGCTGACACTAAGCCGCGCCCTCACACGAACGCTCCCCCTAAAGCGTTGTCGTACCCTCACCTGGACCCTAAACCGTCCCCGTCCCCTAACCCTAACCCTAGCCCGAACCTTAACCCTAACCCTTCCCCGAAGCCTGACCCTCACCCGTCCCCTAATCCTAACCCGTACGCTGACACTAACCCGCGCCCTCACACGTACGCTCCCCCTAAAGCGTTGTCGTATCCTCACCTGGACCCTAAACCGTCCCCGTCCCCTAACCCTAACCCTAGCCCGAACCCTAACCCTAACCCTTCCCCGAAGCCGGACCCTCACCCGTCCCCTAATCCTAACCCGTACGCTGACACTAACCCGCGCCCTCACACGTACGCTCCCCCTAAAGCGTTGTCGTACCCTCACCTGGACCCTAAACAGTCCCCGTCACCTAACCCTAACCCTAGCCCGAACCCTAACCCTAACACTTCCCCGAAGCCTGACCCTCACCCGTCCCCTAATCCTAACCCGTACGCTGACACTAACCCGCGCCCTCACACGTACGCTCCCCCTAAAGCGTTGTCGTACCCTCACCTGGACCCTAAACCGTCCCCGTCCCCTAACCCTAACCCTAGCCCGAACCCTAACCCTAACCCTTCCCCGAAGCCTGACCCTCACCCGTCCCCTAATCCTAACCCGTACGCTGACACTAACCCGCGCCCTCACACGTACGCTCCCGCTAAAGCGTTGTCGTACCCTCACCTGGACCCTAAACCGTCCCCGTCCCCTAACCCTAACCCTAGCCCGAACCCTAACCCTAACCCTTCCCCGAAGCCTGACCCTCACCCGTCCCCTAATCCTAACCCGTACGCTGACACTAACCCGCGCCCTCACACGTACGCTCCCCGTAAAGCGTTGTCGTACCCTCACCTGGACCCTAAACCGTCCCCGTCCCCTAACCCTAACCCTAGCCCGAACCCTAACCCTAACCCTTCCCCGAAGCCTGACCCTCACCCGTCCCCTAATCCTAACCCGTACGCTGACACTAAGCCGCGCCCTCACACGAACGCTCCCCCTAAAGCGTTGTCGTACCCTCACCTGGACCCTAAACCTTCCCCGTCACCTAACCCTAACCCTAGCCCGAATCTTAACCCTAACCCTTCCCCGAAGCCTGACCCTCACCCGTCCCCTAATCCTAACCCGTACGCTGACACTAACCCGCGCCCTCACACGTACGCTCCCCCTAAAGCGTTGTCGTACCCTCACCTGGACCCTAAACCGTCCCCATCCCCTAACCCTAACACTAGCCCGAACACTAACCCTAACCCTAACACTTCCCCGAAGCCGGACCATCACCCGTCCCCTAATCCTAACCCGTACGCTGACACTAACCAGCGCCCTCACACGTACGCTCCCCCTAAAGCGTTGTCGTACACTCACCTGGACCCTAAACCGTCCCCGTCCCCTAACCCTAACCCTAGCCCGAACCCTAACCCTAACACTTCCCCGAAGCCTGACCCTCACCCGTCCCCTAATCCTAACCCGTACGCTGACACTAACCCGCGCCCTCACACGTACGCTCCCCCTAAAGCGTTGTCGTACCCTCACCTGGACCCTAAACCGTCCCCGTCCCCTAACCCTAACCCTAGCCCGAACCCTAACCCTAACCCTTCCCCGAAGCCTGACCCTCACCCGTCCCCTAATCCTAACCCGTACGCTGACACTAAGCCGCGCCCTCACACTAACGCTCCCCCTAAAGCGTTGTCGTACCCTCACCTGGACCCTAAACCGTCCCCGTCCCCTAACCCTAACCCTAGCCCGAACTTTAACCCTAACCCTTCCCCGAAGCCTGACCCTCACCCGTCCCCTAATCCTAACCCGTACGCTGACACTAACCCGCGCCCTCACACGTACGCTCCCCCTAAAGCGTTGTCGTCCCCTCACCTGGACCCTAAACCGTCCCCGCCCCTAACCCTAACCCTAGACCGAACCCTAACCCTAACCCTTCCCCGAAGCCTGACCCTCACCCGTCCCCTAATCCTAACCCGTACGCTGACACTAACCCGCGCCCTCACACGTACGCTCCCCCTAAAGCGTTGTCGTACCCTCACCTGGACCCTAAACCGTCCCCGTCCCCTAACCCTAACCCTAGCCCGAACCCTAACCCTAACCATTCCCCGAAGCCTGACCCTCACCCGTCCCCTAATCCTAACCCGTACGCTGACACTAACCCGCGCCCTCACACGTACGCTCCCCCTAAAGCGTTGTCGTACCCTCACCTGGACCCTAAACCGTCCCCGTCCCCTAACCCTAACCCTAGCCCGAACCCTAACCCTAACCCTTCCCCGAAGCCTGACCCTCACCCGTCCCCTAATCCTAACCCGTACGCTGACACTAACCCGCGCCCTCACACGTACGCTCCCCCTAAAGCGTTGTCGTACCCTCACCTGGACCCTAAACCGTCCCCATCCCCTAACCCTAACCCTAGCCCGAACCCTAACCCTAACACTTCCCCGAAGCCTGACCCTCACCCGTCCCCTAATCCTAACCCGTACGCTGACACTAACCCGCGCCCTCACACGTACGCTCCCCCTAAAGCGTTGTCGTACCCTCACCTGAACCCTAAACCGTTCCCGTCCCCTAACCCTAACCCTAACCCGAACCCTAACCCTAACCCTTCCCCGAAGCCTGACCCTCACCCGTCCCATAATCCTAACCCGTACGCTGACACTAACCCGCGCCCTCACATGTACGCTCCCCCTAAAGCGTTGTCGTACCCTCACCTGGACCCTAAACCGTCCCCGTCCCCTAACCCTAACCCTAGCCCGAACCCTAACCCTAACCCTTCCCCGAAGCCTGACCCTCACCCGTCCCCTAATCCTAACCCGTACGCTGACACTAACCCGCGCCCTCACACGTACGCTCCCCCTAAAGCTTTGTCGTACCCTCACCTGGACCCTAAACCGTCCCCGTCCCCTAACCCTAACCCTAGCCCGAACCCTAACCCTAACACTTCCCCGAAGCCTGACCCTCACCCGTCCCCTAATCCTAACCCGTACGCTGACACTAACCCGCGCCCTCACACGTACGCTCCCCCTAAAGCGTTGTCGTACCCTCACCTGGACCCTAAACCGTCCCCGTCCCCTAACCCTAACCCTAGCCCGAACCCTAACCCTAACCCTTCCCCGAAGCCTGACCCTCACCCATCCCCTAATCCTAACCCGTACGCTGACACTAAGCCGCGCCCTCACACGAACGCTCCCCCTAAAGCGTTGTCGTACCCTCACCTGGACCCTAAACCGTCCCCGCCCCTAACCCTAACCCTAGACCGAACCCTAACCCTAACCCTTCCCCGAAGCCTGACCCTCACCCGTCCCCTAATCCTAACCCGTACGCTGACACTAACCCGCGCCCTCACACGTACGCTCCCCCTAAAGCGTTGTCGTACCCTCACCTGGACCCTAAACCGTCCCCGTCCCCTAACCCTAACCCTAGCCCGAACCCTAACCCTAACCCTTCCCCGAAGCCTGACCCTCACCCGTCCCCTAATCCTAACCCGTACGCTGACACTAACCCGCGCCCTCACACGTACGCTCCCCCTAAAGCGTTGTCGTACCCTCACCTGGACCCTAAACCGTCCCCGTCCCCTAACCCTAACCCTAGCCCGAACCCTAACCCTAACCCTTCCCCGAAGCCTGACCCTCACCCGTCCCCTAATCCTAACCCGTACGCTGACACTAACCCGCGCCCTCACACGTACGCTCCCCCTAAAGCGTTGTCGTACCCTCACCTGGACCCTAAGCCGTCCCCGTCCCCTAACCCTAACCCCTGCCCGAACCCTAACCCTAACCCTTCCCCGAAGCCTGACCCTCACCCGTCCCCTAATCCTAACCCGTACGCTGACACTAACCCGCGCCCTCACACGTACGCTCCCCCTAAAGCGTTGTCGTACCCTCACCTGGACCCTAAACCGTCCCCGTCCCCTAACCCTAACCCTAGCCCAAACCCTAACCCTAACCCTTCCCCGAAGCCTGACCCTCACCCGTCCCCTAATCCTAACCCGTACGCTGACACTAACCCGCGCCCTCACACGTACGCTCCCCCTAAAGCGTTGTCGTACCCTCACCTGGACCCTAAACCGTCCCCGTCCCCTAACCCTAACCCTAGCCCGAACCCTAACCCTAACCATTCCCCGAAGCCTGACCCTCACCCGTCCCCTAATCCTAACCCGTACGCTGACACTAACCCGCGCCCTCACACGTACGCTCCCCCTAAAGCGTTGTCGTACCCTCACCTGGACCCTAAACCGTCCCCGTCCCCTAACCCTAACCCTAGCCCGAACCCTAACCCTAACACTTCCCCGAAGCCTGACCCTCACCCGTCCCCTAATCCTAACCCGTACGCTGACACTAACCCGCGCCCTCACACGTACGCTCCCCCTAAAGCGTTGTCGTACCCTCACCTGGACCCTAAACCGTCCCCGTCCCATAACCCTAACCCTAGCCCGAACCCTAACCCTAACCCTTCCCCGAAGCCTGACACTCACCCGTCCCCTAATCCTAACCCGTACGCTGACACTAACCCGCGCCCTCACACGAACGCTCCCCGTTAAGCGTTGTCGTACCCTCACCTGGACCCTAAACCGTCCCCGTCCCCTAACCCTAACCATAGCCCGAACCCTACCCCTAACCCTTCCCCGAAGCCTGACCCTCACCCGTCCCCTAATCCTATCCCGTACGCTGACACTAACCCGCGCCCTCACACGTACGCTCCCCCTAAAGCGTTGTCGTACCCTCACCTGGACCCTAAACCGTCCCCGTCCCCTAACCCTAACCCTAGCCCGAACCCTAACCCTAACCCTTCCCCGAACCCGGACCCTCACCCGTCCCCTAATCCTAACCCGTACGCTGACACTAACCCGCGCCCTCACACGTACGCTCTTCCTAAAGCGTTGTCGTACCCTCACCTGGACCCTAAAACGTCCCCGTCCCCTAACCCTAACCCTTCCCCGAAGCCTGACCCTCACCCGTCCCCTAATCCTAACCCGTACGCTGACACTAACCCGCGCCCTCACACGTACGCTCCCCCTAAAGCGTTGTCATACCCTCACCTGGACCCTAAACCGTCCCCGTCCCCTAACCCTAACCCTAGCCCGAAACCTAACCCTAACCCTTCCCCGAAGCCTGACACTCACCCGTCCCCTAATCCTAACCCGTACGCTGACACTAACCCGCGCCCTCACACGAACGCTCCCCCTAAAGCGTTGTCGTACCCTCACCTGGACCCTAAACCGTCCCCGTCCCCTAACCCTAACCATAGCCCGAACCCTACCCCTAACCCTTCCCCGAAGCCTGACCCTCACCCGTCCCCTAATCCTAACCCGTACGCTGACACTAACCCGCGCCCTCACACGTACGCTCCCCCTAAAGCGTTGTCGTACCCTCACCTGGACCCTAAACCGTCCCCGTCCCCTAACCCTAACCCTAGCCCGAACCCTAACCCTAACCCTTCCCCGAACCCGGACCCTCACCCGTCCCCTTATCCTAACCCGTACGCTGACACTAACCCGCGCCCTCACACGTACGCTCCCCCTAAAGCGTTGTCGTACCCTCACCTGGACCCTAAAACGTCCCCGTCCCCTAACCCTAACCCTTCCCCGAAGCCTGACCCTCACCCGTCCCCTAATCCTAACCCGTACGCTGACACTAACCCGCGCCCTCACACGTACGCACCCCCTAAAGCGTTGTCATACCCTCACCTGGACCCTAAACCGTCCCCGTCCCCTAACCCTAACCCTAGCCCGAACCCTAACACTAACCCTTCCCCGAAGCCTGACCCTCACCCGTCCCCTAATCCTAACCCGTACGCTGACACTAACCCGCGCCCTCACACGTACGCTCCCCCTAAAGCGTGGTCGTACCCTCACCTGGACACTAAACCGTCCCCGACCCCTAACCCTAACCCTAGCCCGAACCCTAACCCTAACCCTTCCCCGAAGCATGACCCTCACCCGTCCCCTAATCCTAACCCGTACGCTGACACTAACCTGCGCCCTCACACGTACGCTCCCCCTAAAGCGTTGTCGTACCCTCACCTGGACCCTAAACCGTCCCCGTCCCCTAACCCTAACCCTAGCCCAAACCCTAACCGTAACACTTCCCCGAAGCCTGACCCTCACCCGTCCCCTAATCCTAACCCGTACGCTGACACTAACCAGCCCCCTCACACGTACGCTCCCCCTAAAGCTTTGTATACCCTCACCTGGACCCTAAACTGTCCCCGTACCCTAACCCTAACCCTAGCCCGAACCCTAACCCTAACCCTTCCCCGAAGCCTGACCCTCACACGTCCCCTAATACTAACCCGTACGCTGACACCAACCCGCGCCCTCGCACGTACGCTCCCCCTAAAGCGTTATCGTACCCTCACCTGGACCCTAAACCGTCCCCGTCCCCTAACCCTAACCCTAGCCCGAACCCTACCCCTAAAACTTCCCCGAAGATTGACCCTCACCCGTCCCCTAATCCTAACCCGTACGCTGACACTAACCCGCGCCCTCACACGTACGCTCCCCTTAAAGCGTTGTCGTACCCTCACCTGGACCCTAAACCGTCCCCGTCCCCTAACCCTAACCCTAGCCCGAACCCTAACCCTAACCCTTCTCCGAAGCCGGACCCTCACCCGTCCCCTAATCCTAAGCCGTACGCTGACACTAACCCGCGCCCTCACACGTACGCTCCCCCTAAAGCGTTGTCGTTCTCTCACCTGGACCCTAAACCGTCCCCGTCCCCTAACCCTAACCCTAGCCCGAACCCTAACCCTAACCCTTCCCCGAAGCCGGACCCTCACCCGTCCCCTAATCCTAACCCGTACGCTGACACTAACCCGCGCCCTCACACGTACGCTCCCCCTAAAGCGTGGTCGTACCCTCACCTGGACCCTAAAACGTCCCCGTCCCCTAACTCTAACCCTAGCCCGAACCCTAACCCTAACCCTTCCCCGAAGCCTGACACTCACACGTCCCCTAATCCTAACCCGTACGCTGACACTAACCCGCGCCCTCACACGTACGCTCCCCCTAAAGCGTTGTCGTACCCTCACCTGGACCCTAAACCGTCCCCGTCCCCTAACCCTAACCCTAGCCCGAACCCTAACCCTAACCTTTCCCCGAAGCCTGACCCTCACCCGTCCCCTAATCCTAAGCCGTACGCAGACACTAACCCGCGCCCTCACACGTACGCTCCCCCTAAAGCGTTGTCGTACCCTCACCTGGACCCTAAACCGTCCCCGTCCCCTAACCCTAACCCTAGCCCGAACCCTAACCCTAACCCTTCCCCGAAGCCTGACCCTCACCCGTCCCCTAATCCTAACCCGTACGCTGACACTAACCCGCGCCCTCACACGTACGCTCCCCCTAAAGCGTTGTCGTACTCTCACCTGGACCCTAAACCGTCCCCGACCCCTAACCCTAACCCTAGCCCGTACCCTACCCCTAACCCTTCCCCGACGCCTGACCCTCACCCGTCCCATAATCCTAACCCGTACGCTGACACTAACCCGCGCCCTCACACGTACGCTCCCCCTAAAGCGTTGTCGTACCCTCACCTGGACCCTAAACCGTCCCCGTCTCCTAACCCTAACCCTAGCCCGAACCCTAAACCTAACCCTTCCCCAAAGCCTGACCCTCACCCGTCCCCTAATCCTAACCCGTACGCTGACACTAACCCGCGCCCTCACACGTACGCTCCCCCTAAAGCGTTGTCGTACCCTCACCTGGACCCTAAACCGTCCCCGTCCCCTAACCCTAACCCTAGCCCGAACCCTAACCCTAACACTTCCCCGAAGCCTGACTCTCACCCGTCCCCTAATCCTAACCCGTACGCTGACACTAACCCGCGCCCTCACACGTACGCTCCCCCTAAAGCGTTGTCGTACCCTCACCTGGACCCTAAACCGTCCCCGTCCCCTAACCCTAACTCTAGCCCGAACCCTACCCCTAACCCTTCCCCGACGCCTGACCCTCACCCTTCCCATAATCCTAACCCGTACGCTGACACTAACCCGCGCCCTCACACGTACGCTCCCCCTAAAGCGTTGTCGTACCCTCACCTGGACCCTAAACCGTCCCCGTCCCCTAACCCTAACCCTAGCCCGAACCCTAACCCTAACACTTCCCCGAAGCCTGACCCTCACCCGTCCCCTAATCCTAACCCGTACGCTGACACTAACCCGCGCCCTCACACGTACGCTCCCCCTAAAGCATTGTCGTACCCTCACCTGGACCCTAAACCGTCCCCGTCCCCTAACCCTAACCCTAGCCCGAACCCTAACCCTAACCCTTCCCCGAAGCCTGACCCTCACCCGTCCCCTAATCCTAATCCGTACGCTGACACTAAGCCGCGCCCTCACACGAACGCTCCCCCTAAAGCGTTGTCGTACCCTCACCTGGACCCTAAACCGTCCCCGTCCCCTAACCCTAACTCTAGCCCGAACCTTAACCCTAACCCTTCCCCGAAGCCTGACCCTCACCCGTCCCCTAATCCTAACCCGTACGCTGACACTAACCCGCGCCCTCACACGTATGCTCCCCCTAAAGCGTTGTCGTCCCCTCACCTGGACCCTAAACCGTCCCCGCCCCTAACCCTAACCCTAGACCGAACCCTAACCCTAACCCTTCCCCGAAGCCTGACCCTCACCCGTCCCCTAATCCTAACCCGTACGCTGACACTAACCCGCGCCCTCACACGTACGCTCCCCCTAAAGCGTTGTCGTACCCTCACCTGGACCCTAAACCGTCCCCGTCCCCTAACCCTAACCCTAGCCCGAACCCTAACCCTAACCCTTCCCCGAAGCCTGACCCTCACCCGTCCCCTAATCCTAACCCGTACGCTGACACTAACCCGCGCCCTCACACGTACGCTCCCCCTAAAGCGTTGTCGTACCCTCACCTGGACCCTAAACCGTCCCCGTCCCCTAACCCTAACCCTAGCCCGAACCCTAACCCTAACCCTTCCCCGAAGCCTGACCCTCACCCGTCCCCTAATCCTAACCCGTACGCTGACACTAACCCGCGCCCTCACACGTACGCTCCCCCTAAAGCGTTGTCGTACCCTCACCTGGACCCTAAACCGTCCCCGTCCCCTAACCCTAACCCTAGCCCGAACCCTAACCCTAACACTTCCCCGAAGCCTGACCCTCACCCGTCCCCTAATCCTAACCCGTACGCTGACACTAACCCGCGCCCTCACACGTACGCTCCCCCTAAAGCGTTGTCGTACACTCACCTGGACCCTAAACCGTTCCCGTCCCCTAACCCTAACCCTAACCCGAACCCTAACCCTAACCCTTCCCCGAAGCCTGACCCTCACCCGTCCCCTAATCCTAACCCGAACGCTGACACTAAGCCGCGCCCTCACACGAACGCTCCCCCTAAAGCGTTGTCGTACCCTCACCTGGACCCTAAACCGTCCCCGTCCCCTAACCCTAACCCTAGCCCGAACCTTAACCCTAACCCTTCCCCGAAGCCTGACCCTCACCCGTCCCCTAATCCTAACCCGTACGCTGACACTAACCCGCGCCCTCACACGTACGCTCCCCCTAAAGCGTTGTCGTACCCTCACCTGGACCCTAAACCGTCCCCGTCCCCTAACCCTAACCCTAGCCCGAACCCTAACCCTAACACTTCCCCGAAGCCTGACCCTCACCCGTCCCCTAATCCTAACCCGTACGCTGACACTAACCCGCGCCCTCACACGTACGCTCCCCCTAAAGCGTTGTCGTACACTCACCTGGACCCTAAACCGTTCCCGTCCCCTAACCCTAACCCTAACCCGAACCCTAACCCTAACCCTTCCCCGAAGCCTGACCCTCACCCGTCCCCTAATCCTAACCCGAACGCTGACACTAAGCCGCGCCCTCACACGAACGCTCCCCCTAAAGCGTTGTCGTACCCTCACCTGGACCCTAAACCGTCCCCGTCCCCTAACCCTAACCCTAGCCCGAACCTTAACCCTAACCCTTCCCCGAAGCCTGACCCTCACCCGTCCCCTAATCCTAACCCGTACGCTGACACTAACCCGCGCCCTCACACGTACGCTCCCCCTAAAGCGTTGTCGTATCCTCACCTGGACCCTAAACCGTCCCCGTCCCCTAACCCTAACCCTAGCCCGAACCCTAACCCTAACCCTTCCCCGAAGCCGGACCCTCACCCGTCCCCTAATCCTAACCCGTACGCTGACACTAACCCGCGCCCTCACACGTACGCTCCCCCTAAAGCGTTGTCGTACCCTCACCTGGACCCTAAACAGTCCCCGTCACCTAACCCTAACCCTAGCCCGAACCCTAACCCTAACACTTCCCCGAAGCCTGACCCTCACCCGTCCCCTAATCCTAACCCGTACGCTGACACTAACCCGCGCCCTCACACGTACGCTCCCCCTAAAGCGTTGTCGTACCCTCACCTGGACCCTAAACCGTCCCCGTCCCCTAACCCTAACCCTAGCCCGAACCCTAACCCTAACCCTTCCCCGAAGCCTGACCCTCACCCGTCCCCTAATCCTAACCCGTACGCTGACACTAACCCGCGCCCTCACACGTACGCTCCCGCTAAAGCGTTGTCGTACCCTCACCTGGACCCTAAACCGTCCCCGTCCCCTAACCCTAACCCTAGCCCGAACCCTAACCCTAACCCTTCCCCGAAGCCTGACCCTCACCCGTCCCCTAATCCTAACCCGTACGCTGACACTAACCCGCGCCCTCACACGTACGCTCCCCCTAAAGCGTTGTCGTACCCTCACCTGGACCCTAAACCGTCCCCGTCCCCTAACCCTAACCCTAGCCCGAACCCTAACCCTAACCCTTCCCCGAAGCCTGACCCTCACCCGTCCCCTAATCCTAACCCGTACGCTGACACTAAGCCGCGCCCTCACACGAACGCTCCCCCTAAAGCGTTGTCGTACCCTCACCTGGACCCTAAACCTTCCCCGTCCCCTAACCCTAACCCTAGCCCGAACCTTAACCCTAACCCTTCCCCGAAGCCTGACCCTCACCCGTCCCCTAATCCTAACCCGTACGCTGACACTAACCCGCGCCCTCACACGTACGCTCCCCCTAAAGCGTTGTCGTACCCTCACCTGGACCCTAAACCGTCCCCATCCCCTAACCCTAACACTAGCCCGAACACTAACCCTAACCCTAACACTTCCCCGAAGCCGGACCATCACCCGTCCCCTAATCCTAACCCGTACGCTGACACTAACCAGCGCCCTCACACGTACGCTCCCCCTAAAGCGTTGTCGTACACTCACCTGGACCCTAAACCGTCCCCGTCCCCTAACCCTAACCCTAGCCCGAACCCTAACCCTAACACTTCCCCGAAGCCTGACCCTCACCCGTCCCCTAATCCTAACCCGTACGCTGACACTAACCCGCGCCCTCACACGTACGCTCCCCCTAAAGCGTTGTCGTACCCTCACCTGGACCCTAAACCGTCCCCGTCCCCTAACCCTAACCCTAGCCCGAACCCTAACCCTAACCCTTCCCCGAAGCCTGACCCTCACCCGTCCCCTAATCCTAAACCGTACGCTGACACTAACCCGCGCCCTCACACTAACGCTCCCCCTAAAGCGTTGTCGTACCCTCACCTGGACCCTAAACCGTCCCCGTCCCCTAACCCTAACCCTAGCCCGAACTTTAACCCTAACCCTTCCCCGAAGCCTGACCCTCACCCGTCCCCTAATCCTAACCCGTACGCTGACACTAACCCGCGCCCTCACACGTACGCTCCCCCTAAAGCGTTGTCGTCCCCTCACCTGGACCCTAAACCGTCCCCGCCCCTAACCCTAACCCTAGACCGAACCCTAACCCTAACCCTTCCCCGAAGCCTGACCCTCACCCGTCCCCTAATCCTAACCCGTACGCTGACACTAACCCGCGCCCTCACACGTACGCTCCCCCTAAAGCGTTGTCGTACCCTCACCTGGACCCTAAACCGTCCCCGTCCCCTAACCCTAACCCTAGCCCGAACCCTAACCCTAACCATTCCCCGAAGCCTGACCCTCACCCGTCCCCTAATCCTAACCCGTACGCTGACACTAACCCGCGCCCTCACACGTACGCTCCCCCTAAAGCGTTGTCGTACCCTCACCTGGACCCTAAACCGTCCCCGTCCCCTAACCCTAACCCTAGCCCGAACCCTAACCCTAACCCTTCCCCGAAGCCTGACCCTCACCCGTCCCCTAATCCTAACCCGTACGCTGACACTAACCCGCGCCCTCACACGTACGCTCCCCCTAAAGCGTTGTCGTACCCTCACCTGGACCCTAAACCGTCCCCATCCCCTAACCCTAACCCTAGCCCGAACCCTAACCCTAACACTTCCCCGAAGCCTGACCCTCACCCGTCCCCTAATCCTAACCCGTACGCTGACACTAACCCGCGCCCTCACACGTACGCTCCCCCTAAAGCGTTGTCGTACCCTCACCTGAACCCTAAACCGTTCCCGTCCCCTAACCCTAACCCTAACCCGAACCCTAACCCTAACCCTTCCCCGAAGCCTGACCCTCACCCGTCCCCTAATCCTAACCCGTACGCTGACACTAAGCCGCGCCCTCACACGAACGCTCCCCCTAAAGTGTTGTCGTACCCTCACCTGGACCCTAAACCGTCCCCGTCCCCTAACCCTAACCCTAGCCCAAACCTTAACCCTAACCCTTCCCCGAAGCCTGACCCTCACCCGTCCCCTAATCCTAACCCGTACGCTGACACTAACCCGCGCCCTCACACGTACTCTCCCCCTAAAGCGTTGTCGTCCCCTCACCTGGACCCTAAACCGTCCCCGTCCCCTAACCCTAACCCTAGCCCGAACCCTAACCCTAACCCTTCCCCGAAGCCTGACCCTCACCCGTCCCCTAATCCTAACCCGTACGCTGACACTAACGGGCGCCCTCACACGTACGCTCCCCCTAAAGCGTTGTCGTACCCTCACCTGGACCCTAAACCGTCCCCGTCCCCTAACCCTAACCCTAGGCCGAACCCTAACCCTAACCCTTCCCCGAAGCCTGACCCTCACCCGTCCCCTAATCCTAACCCGTACGCTGACACCAACCCGCGCCCTCACACGTATGCTCCCCCTAAAGCGTTGTCGTACCCTCACCTGGACCCTAAACCGTCCCCGTCCCCTAACCATAACCCTAGCCCGAACCCTACCCCTAACACTTCCCCGAAGCCTGACACTCACCCGTCCCCTAATCCTAACCCGTACGCTGACACTAACCCGCGCCCTCACACGTACGCTCCCCCTAAAGCGTTGTCGTACCCTCAGCTGGACCCTAAACCGTCCCCGTCCCCTAACCCTAACCCTAGCCCGAACCCTAACCCTAACCCTTCCCCGAAGCCTGACCCTCACCCGTCCCCTAATCCTAACCCGTACGCTGACACTAACCCGTGCCCTCACACGTACGCTCCCCCTAAAGCGTTGTCGTACCCTCACCTGGACCCTAAACCGTCCCCGTCCCCTAACCCTAACCCTAGCCCGAACCCTAACCCTAACCCTTCCCCGAAGCCTGACCCTCACCCGTCCCCTAATCCTAACCCGTACGCTGACACTAACCCGCGCCCTCACACGTACGCTCCCCCTAAAGCGTGGTCGTACCCTCACCTGGACCCTAAACCGTCCCCGTCCCCTAACCTTAACCCTAGCCCGAAACCACCCCTAACCCTTCCCCGAAGCCTGACCCTCACCCGTCCCCTAATCCTAACCCGTACGCTGACACTAACCCGCGCCCTCACACGTACGCTCCCCCTAAAGCGTTGTCATACCCTCACCTGGACCCTAAACCGTCCCCGTCCCCTAACCCTAACCCTAGCCCGAACCCTAACCCTAAACCTTCCCCGAAGCCTGACCCTCACCCGTCCCCTAATCCTAACCCGTACGCTGACACTAACCCGCGCCCTCACACGTACGCTCCCCCTAAAGCGTTGTCGTACCCTCACCTGGACCCTAAACCGTCCCCGTCCCCTAACCCTAACCCTCGCCCGAACCCTAACCCTAACCCTTCCCCGAAGCCTGACCCTCACCCGTCCCCTAATCCTAACCCGTACGCTGACACCAACCCGCGCCCTCACACGTACGCTCCCCCTAAAGCGTTGTCGTACCCTCACCTGGACCCTAAACCGTCCCCGTGCCCTTACCCTAACCCTAGCCCGAACCCTAACCCTAACACTTCCCCGAAGCCTGACCCTCACCCGTCCCCTAATCCTAACCCGTACGCTGACACTAACCCGCGCCCTCACACGTACGCTCCCCCTAAAGCGTTGTCGTCCCCTCACCTGGACCCTAAACCGTCCCCGTCCCCTAACCCTAACCCTAGCCCGAACCCTAACCCTAACCCTTCCCCGAAGCCTGACCCTCACCCGTCCCCTAATCCTAACCCGTACGCTGACACTAACCCGCGCCCTCACACGTACACTCCCCCTAAAGCGTTGTCGTACCCTCAGCTGGACCCTAAACCGTCCCCGTCCCCTAACCCTAACCCTAGCCCGAACCCTAACCCTAACCCTTCCCCGAAGCCTGACCCTCACCCGTCCCCTAATCCTAACCCGTACGCTGACACTAACCCGCGCCCTCACACGTACGCTCCCCCTAAAGCGTTGTCGTACCCTCACCTGGACCCTTAACCGTCCCCGTCCCCTAACCCTAACCCTAGCCCGAACCCTAACCCTAACCCTTCCCCGAAGCCTGACCCTCACCCGTCCCCTAATCCTAACCCGTACGCTGACACTAACCCGCGCCCTCACACGTACGCTCCCCCTAAAGCGTGGTCGTACCCTCACCTGGACCCTAAACCGTCCCCGACCCCTAACCTTAACCCTAGCCCGAACCCACCCCTAACCCTTCCCCGAAGCCTGACCCTCACCCGTCCCCTAATCCTAACCCGTACGCTGACACTAACCCGCGCCCTCACACGTACGCTCCCCCTAAAGCGTTGTCATACCCTCACCTGGACCCTAAACCGTCCCCGTCCCCTAACCCTAACCCTAGCCCGAACCCTAACCCTAACCCTTCCCCGAAGCCTGACCCTCACCCGTCCCCTAATCCTAACCCGTACGCTGACACTAAGCCACGCCCTCACACGAACGCTCCCCCTAAAGCGTTTTCGTACCCTCACCTGGACCCTAAACCGTCCCCGTCCCCTAACCCTAACCCTAGCCCGAACCCTAACCCTAACCCTTCCCCGAAGCCGGACCCTCACCCGTCCCCTAATCCTAACCCGTACGCTGACACTAACCCGCGCCCTCACAGGTACGCTCCCCCTAAAGCGTTGTCGTACCCTCACCTGGACCCTAAACCGTCCCCGTCCCCTAACCCTAACCCTAGCCCGAACCCTACCCCTAACCCTTCCCCGAAGCCTGACCCTCACCCGTCCCCTAATCCTAACCCGTACCCTGACACTAACCCGCACCCTCACACGTACGCTCCCCCTAAAGCGTTGTCGTACCCTCACCTGGACCCTAAACCGTCCCCGTCCCCTAACCCTAACCCTAGCCCGAACCCTAACCGTAACCCTTCCCCGAGGCCTGACCCTCACCCGTCCCCTAATCCTAACCCGTACGCTGACACTAAGCCGCGCCCTCACACGAACGCTCCCCCTAAAGCGTTGTCGTACCCTCACCTGGACCCTAAACCGTCCCCATCCCCTAACCCTAACCCTAGCCCGAACCTTAACCCTAACCCTTCCCCGAAGCCTGACCCTCACCCGTCCCCTAATCCTAACCCGTACACTGACACTAACTCGCGCCCTCACACGTACGCTCCCCCTAAAGCGTGGTCGTACCCTCAGCTGGACCCTAAACCGTCCCCGTCCCCTAACCCTAACCCTAGCCCAAACCCTAACCCTAACCCTTCCCCGAAGCCTGACCCTCACCCGTCCCCTAATCCTAACCCGTACGCTGACACTAACCCGCGCCCTCACACGTACGCTCCCCCTAAAGCGTTGTCGTACCCTCACCTGGACCCTAAACCGTCCCCGTCCCCTAACCCTAACCCTAGCCCGAACCCTAAACCTAACCCTTCCCCGAAGCCGGACCCTCACCCGTCCCCTAATCCTAACCCGTACGCTGACACTAACCCGCGCCCTCACACGTATGCTCCCCCTAAAGCGTTGTCGTACCCTCACCTGGACCCTAAACCGTCCCCGTCCCCTAACCCTAACCCTAGCCCGAACCCTAACCCTAACACTTCCCCGAAGCCTGACCCTCACCCGTCCCCTAATCCTAACCCGTACGCTGACACCAACCCGCGCCCTCACACGTACGCTCCCCCTAAAGCGTTGTCGTACCCTCACCTGGACCCTAAACCGTCCCCGTCCCCTAACCCTAACCCTAGCCCGAACCCTAACCCTAACCCTTCCCCGAAGCCTGACCCTCACCCGTCCCCTAATCCTAACCCGTACGCTGACACCAACCCGCGCCCTCACACGTACGCTCCCCCTAAAGCGTTGTCGTACCCTCACCTGGACCCTAAACCGTCCCCATCCCCTAACCCTAACCCTAGCCCGAACCCTAACCCTAACACTTCCCCGAAGCCTGACCCTCACCCGTCCCCTAATCCTAACCCGTACGCTGACACTAACCCGCGCCCTCACACGTACGCTCCCCCTAAAGCGTTTTCGTACCCTCACCTGGACCCTAAACCGTCCCCGTCCCCTAACCCTAACCCTAACCCTTCCCCGAAGCCTGACCCTCACCCGTCCCCTAATCCTAACCCGTACGCCTACACCAACCCGCGCCCTCACACGTACGCTCCCCCTAAAGCGTTGTCGTACCCTCACCTGGACCCTAAGCCGTCCCCGTCCCCTAACCCTAACCGTAGCCCGAACCCTAACCCTAACCCTTCCCCGAAGCCTGACCCTCACCCGTCCCCTAATCCTAACCCGTACGCTGACACCAACCCGCGCCCTCACACGTACGCTCCCCCTAAAGCGTTGTCGTACCCTCACCTGGACCCTAAACCGTCCCCGTCCCCTAACCCTAACCCTAGCCCGAACCCTAACCCTAACACTTCCCCGAAGCCTGACCCTCACCCGTCCCCTAATCCTAACCCGTACGCTGACACTAACCCGCGCCCTCACACGTACGCTCCCCCTAAAGCGTGGTCGTACCCTCACCTGGACCCTAAACCGTCCCCGTCCCCTAACCCTAACCCTAGCCCGAACCCTAACCCTAACCCTTCCCTGAAGCCTGACCCTCACCCGTCCCCTAATCCTAACCCGTACGCTGACACCAACCCGCGCCCTCACACGTACGCTCCCCCTAAAGCGTTGTCGTACCCTCACCTGGACCCTAAACCGTCCCCGACCCCTAACCCTAACCCTAGCCCGAACCCTAACCCTAACACTTCCCCGAAGCCTGACCCTCACCCGTCCCCTAATCCTAACCCGTACGCTGACACTAACCCGCGCCCTCACACGTACGCTCCCCCTAAAGCGTTGTCGTACCCTCACCTGGACCCTAAACCGTCCCCGTCCCCTAACCCTAACCCTAGCCCGAACCCTAACCCTAACCCTTCCCCGAAGCCTGACCCTCACCCGTCCCCTAATCCTAAGCCGTATGCTGACACTAACCCACGCCCTCACACGTACGCTCCCCCTAAAGCGTTGTCGTACCTTCAGCTGGACCCTAAACCGTCCCCGTCCCCTAACCCTAACCCTAGCCCGAACCCTAACCCTAACCCTTCCCCGAAGCCTGACCCTCACCCGTCCCCTAATCCTAACCCGTACGCTGACACTAACCCGCGCCCTCACACGTACGCTCCCCCTAAAGCGTTGTCGTACCCTCAGCTGGACACTAAACCGTCCCCGTCCCCTAACCCTAACCCTAGCCCGAACCCTAACCCTAACCCTTCCCCGAAGCCTGACCCTCACCCGTCCCCTAATCCTAACCCGTACGCTGACACTAACCCGCGCCCTCACACGTACGCTCTCCCTAAAGCGTTGTCGTACCCTCACCTGGACCCTAAACCGTCCCCGTCCCCTAACCCTAACCCTAGCCTGAACCCACCCCTAACCCTTCCCCGAAGCCTGACCCTCACCCGTCCACTTATCCTAACCCGTACGCTGACACTAACCCGCGCCCTCACACGTACGCTCCCCCTAAAGCGTTGTCGTACCCTCACCTGGACCCTAAACCGTCCCCGTCCCCTAACCCTAACCCTAGCCCGAACCCTAACCCTAACACTTCCCCGAAGCCTGACCCTCACCCGTCCTCTAATCCTAACCCGTACGCTGACACTAACCCGCGCCCTCACACGTACGCTCCCCCTAAAGCGTTGTCGTACACTCACCTGGACCCTAAACCGTCCCCGTCCCCTAACCCTAACCCTAGCCCGAACCCTAACCCTAACCCTTCCCCGAAGCCTGACCCTCACCCGTCCCCTAATCCTAACCCGTACGCTGACACTAAGCCGCGCCCTCACACGTACGCTCCCCCTAAAGCGTTGTCGTACCCTCACCTGGACCCTAAACCGTCCCCGTCCCCTAACCCTAACCCTAGCCCGATCCCTAACCCTAACCCTTCCCCGAAGCCTGACCCTCACCCGTCCCCTAATCCTAACCCGTACGCTGACACTAACCCGCGCCCTCACACGTACGCTCCCCCTAAAGCGTTGTCGTACCCTCACCTGGACCCTAAACCGTCCCCGTCCCCTAACCCTAACCCTAGCCCGAACCCACCCCTAACCCTTCCCCGAAGCCTGACACTCACCCGTCCCCTAATCCTAACCCGTACGCTGACACTAACCCGCACCCTCACACGTACGCTCCCCCTAAAGCGTTGTCGTCCCCTCACCTGGACCCTAAACCGTCCCCGTCCCCTAACCCTAACCCTAGCCCGAACCCTAACCCTAACCCTTTCCCGAAGCCTCAGCCTCACCCGTCCCCTAATCCTAACCCGTACGCTGACACTAACCCGCGCCCTCACACGTACGCTCCCCCTAAAGCGTTGTCGTACCCTCACCTGGACCCTAAACCGTCCCCGTCCCCTAACCCTAACCCTAGCCCGAACCCTAACCCTAACCCTTCCGCGAAGCCTGACCCTCACCCGTCCCCTAATCCTAACCCGTACGCTGACACCAACCCGCGCCCTCACACGTACGCTCCCCCTAATGCGTTGTCGTACCCTCACCTGGACCCTAAACCGTCCCCGTCCCCTAACCCTAACCCTAGCCCGAACCCTAACCCTAACACTTCCCCGAAGCCTGACCCTCACCCGTCCCCTAATCCTAACCCGTACGCTGACACTAACCCGCGCCCTCACACGTACGCTCCACCTAAAGCGTTGTCGTACCCTCACCTGGACCCTAAACCGTCCCCGTCACCTAACCCTAACCCTAGCCCGAACCCTAAACCTAACCCTTCCCCGAAGCCTGACCCTCACCCGTCCCCTAATCCTAAGCCGTATGCTGACACTAACCCACGCCCTCACACGTACGCTCCCCCTAAAGCGTTGTCGTACCTTCAGCTGGACCCTAAACCGTCCCCGTCCCCTAACCCTAAACCTAGCCCGAACCCTAACCCTAACCCTTCCCCGAAGCCTGACCCTCACCCGTCCCCTAATCCTAACCTGTACGCTGACACTAACCCGCGCCCTCACACGTACGCTCCCCCTAAAGCGTTGTCGTACCCTCAGCTGGACACTAAACCGTCCCCGTCCCCTAACCCTAACCCTAGCCCGATCCCTAACCCTAACCCTTCCCCGAAGCCTGACCCTCACCCGTCCCCTAATCCTAACCCGTACGCTGACACTAACCCGCGCCCTCACACGTACGCTCCCCCTAAAGCGTTGTCGTACCCTCACCTGGACCCTAAACCGTCCCCGTCCCCTAACCCTAACCCTAGCCCGAACCCACCCCTAACCCTTCCCCGAAGCCTGACCCTCACCCGTCCCCTAATCCTAACCCGTACGCTGACACTAACCCGCACCCTCACACGTACGCTCCCCCTAAAGCGTTGTCGTACCCTCACCTGGACCCTAAACCGTCCCCGTCCCCTAACCCTAACCCTAGCCCGAACCCTAACCCTAACACTTCCCCGAAGCCTGACCCTCACCCGTCCCCTAATCCTAACCCGTACGCTGACACTAACCCGCGCCCTCACACGTACGCTCCCCCTAAAGCGTTGTCGTACCCTCACCTGGACCCTAAATCGTCCCCGTCCCCTAACCCTAACCCTAGCCCGAACCCTAACCCTAACCCTTCCCCGAAGCCTGACCCTCACCCGTCCCCTAATCCTAACCCGAACGCTGACACTAAGCCGCGCCCTCACACGAACGCTCCCCCTAAAGCGTTGTCGTACTCTCACCTGGACCCTAAACCGTCCCCGTCCCCTAACCCTAACCCTAGCCCGAACCCTAACACTAACCCTTCCCCGAAGCCTGACCCTCACCCGTCCCCTAATCCTAACCCGTACGCTGACACTAACCCGCGCCCTCACACGTACGCTCCCCCTAAAGCGTGGTCGTACCCTCACCTGGACCCTAAACCGTCCCCGTCCCCTAACCCTAACCCTAGCCCGAAACCTAACCCTAACCATTCCCCGAAGCCTGACCCTCACCCGTCCCCTAATCCTAACTCGTACGGTGACACTAACCCGCGCCCTCACACGTACGCTCCCCCTAAAGCGTTGTTGTACCCTCACCTGGACCCTAAACCTTCCCCGTCCCCTAACCCTAACCCTAGCCCGAACCCACCCCTAACCCTTCCCCGAAGCCTGACCCTCACCCGTCCCATAATCCTAACCCGTACGCTGACACTAACCCGCGCCCTCACACGTACGCTCCCCCTAAAGCGTTGTCGTACCCTCACCTGGACCCTAAACCGTCCCCGTCCCCTAACCCTAACCCTAGCCCGAACCCTAACCCTAACACTTCCCCGAAGCCTGACCCTCACCCGTCCCCTAATCCTAACCCGTACGCTGACACTAACCCGCGCCCTCACACGTACGCTCCCCCTAAAGCGTTGTCGTACCCTCACCTGGACCCTAAACCGTCCCCGTCCCCTAACCCTAACCCTAGCCCGAACCCTAACCCTAACCCTTCCCCGAAGCCTGACCCTCACCCGTCCCCTAATCCTAACCCGTACGCTGACACTAAGCCGCGCCCTCACACGTACGCTCCCCCTAAAGCGTTGTCGTACCCTCACCTGGACCCTAAACCGTCCCCGTCCCCTAACCCTAACCCTAGCCTGAACCCTAACCCTAACCCTTCCCCGAAGCCTGACCCTCACCCGTCCCCTAATCCTAACCCGTACGCTGACACTAACCCGCGCCCTCACACGTACGCTCCCCCTAAAGCGTGGTCGTACCCTCACCTGGACCCTAAACCGTCCCCGTCCCCTAACCCTAACCCTAGCCCGAAACCTAACCCTAACCCTTCCCCGAAGCCTGACCCTCACCCGTCCCCTAATCCTAACCCGTACACTGACACTAACCCGTGCCCTCACACGTACGCTCCCCCTAAAGCGTTGTTGTACCCTCACCTGGACCCTAAACCGTCCCCGTCCCCTAACCCTAACCCTAGCCCGAACCCACCCCTAACCCTTCCCCGAAGCCTGACCCTCACCCGTCCCATAATCCTAACCCGTACGCTGACACTAACCCGCGCCCTCACACGTACGCTCCCCCTAAAGCGTTCTCGTACCCTCACCTGGACCCTAAACCGTCCCCGTCCCCTAACACTAACCCTAGCCCGAACCCTAACCCTAACACTTCCCCGAAGCCTGACCCTCACCCGTCCCCTAATCCTAACCCGTACACTGACACTAACCCGTGCCCTCACACGTACGCTCCCCCTAAAGCATTGTCGTACCCTCACCTGGACCCTAAACCATCCCCGTCCCCTAACCCTAACCCTAGCCGAACCCTAACCCTAACCCTTTCCCGAAGCCTGACCCTCACCCGTCCCCTAATCCTAACCCGTACGCTGACACTAACCCGCGCCCTCACACGTACGCTCCCCCTAAAGCGTGGTCGTACCCTCACCTGGACCCTAAACCGTCCCCGTCCCCTAACCCTAACCCTAGCCCGAACCCTAACCCTAACCCTTCCCCGAAGCCTGACCCTCACCCGTCCCCTAATCCTAACTCGTACGCTGACACTAACCCGCGCCCTCACACGTACGCTCCCCCTAAAGCGTTGTTGTACCCTCACCTGGACCCTAAACCGTCCCCGTCCCCTAACCCTAACCCTAGCCCGAACCCACCCCTAACCCTTCCCCGAAGCCTGACCCTCACCCGTCCCATAATCCTAAACCGTACGCTGACACTAACCCGCGCCCTCACACGTACGCTCCCCCTAAAGCGTTCTCGTACCCTCACCTGGACCCTAAACCGTCCCCGTCCCCTAACCCTAACCCTAGCCCGAACCCTAACCCTAACACTTCCCCGAAGCCTGACCCTCACCCGTCCCCTAATCCTAACCCGTACGCTGACACTAACCCGCGCCCTCACACGTACGCTCCCCCTAAAGCGTTGTCGTACCCTCACCTGGACCCTAATTCGTCCCCGTCCCCTAACCCTAACCCTAGCCCGAACCCTAACCCTAACCCTTCCCCGAAGCCTGACCCTCACCCGTCCCCTAATCCTAACCAGAACGCTGACACTAAGCCGCGCCCTCACACGAACGCTCCCCCTAAAGCGTTGTCGTACCCTCACCTGGACCCTAAACCGTCCCCGTCCCCTAACCCTAACCCTAGCCCGAACCCTAACACTAACCCTTCCCCGAAGCCTGACCCTCACCCGTCCCCTAATCCTAACCCGTACGCTGACACTAACCCGCGCCCTCACACGTACGCTCCCCCTAAAGCGTGGTCGTACCCTCACCTGGACCCTAAACCGTCCCCGTCCCCTAACCCTAACCCTAGCCCGAAACCTAACCCTAACCATTCCCCGAAGCCTGACCCTCACCCGTCCCCTAATCCTAACCCGTACGCTGACACTAACCCGCGCCCTCACACATACGCTCCCCCTAAAGCGTTGTCGTCCCCTCACCTGTACCCTAAACCGTCCCCGTCCCCTAACCCTAACCCTAGACCGAACCCTAAACCTAACACTTCCCCGAAGCCTGACCCTCACCCGTCCCCTAATCCTAACCCGTACGCTGACACTAACCCGCGCCCTCACACGTACGCTCCCCCTAAAGCGTTGTCGTACCCTCACCTGGACCCTAAACCGTCCCCGTCCCCTAACCCTAACCCTAGCCCGAACCCTAACCCTAACACTTCCCCGAAGCCAGACCCTCACCCGTCCCCTAATCCTAACCCGTACGCTGACACTAACCCGCGCCCTCACACGTACGCTCCCCCTAAAGCGTTGTCCTACCCTCACCTGGACCCTAAACCGTCCCCGTCCCCTAACCCTAACCCTAGCCCGAACCCTAACCCTAACCCTTCCCCGAAGCCTGACACTCACCCGTCCCCTAATCCTAACCCGTACGCTGACACTAACCCGCGCCCTCACACGTACGCTCCCCCTAAAGCGTTGTCGTACCCTCACCTGGACCCTAAACCGTCCCCGTCCCCTAACCCTAACCCTAGCCCGAACCCTAACCCTAACACTTCCCCGAAGCCTGACCCTCACCCGTCCCCTAATCCTAACCCGTACGCTGACACTAACCCGCGCCCTCACACGTACGCTCCCCCTAAAGCGTTGTCGTACCCTCACCTGGACCCTAAACCGTCCCCGTCCCCTAACCCTAACCCTAGCCCGAACCCTAACCCTAACCCTTCCCCGAAGCCTGACCCTCACCCGTCCCCTAATCCTAACCCGTACGCTGACACTAACCCGCGCCCTCACACGTACGCTCCCCCTGAAGCGTTGTCGTACCCTCACCTGGACCCTAAAACGTCCCCGTCCCCTAACCCTAACCCTTCCCCGAAGCCTGACACTCACCCGTCCCCTAATCCTAACCCGTACGCTGACAGTAACCCGCGCCCTCACACGTACGCTCCCCCTAAAGCGTTGTCGTACCCTCACCTGGACCCTAAACCGTCCCCGTCCCCTAATCCTAACCCTAGCCCGAACCCTAACCCTAACACTTCCCCGAAGCCTGACCCTCACCCGTCCCCTAATCCTAAACCGTACGCTGACACCAACCCGCGCCCTCACACGTACGCTCCCCCTAAAGCGTTGTCGTACCCTCACCTGGACCCTAAACCGTCCCCGTCCCCTAACCATAACCCTAGCCCGAACCCTACCCTTAACACTTCCCCGAAGCCTGACCCTCACCCGTCCCCTAATCCTAACCCGTACGCTGACACTAACCCGCGCCCTCACACGTACGCTCCCCCTAAAGCGTTGTCGTACCCTCACCTGGACCCTAAACCGTCCCCGTCCCCTAACCATAACCCTAGCCCGAACCCTACCCCTAACACTTCCCCGAAGCCTGACCCTCACCCGTCCCCTAATCCTAACCCGTACGCTGACACTAACCCGCGCCCTCACACGTACGCTCCCCCTAAAGCGTTGTCGTACCCTCACCTGGACCCTAAACCGTCCCCGTCCCCTAACCCTAACCCTAGCCCGAACCCTAACCCTAACCCTTCCCCGAAGCCTGACCCTCACCCGTCCCCTAATCCTAAGCCGTATGCTGACACTAACCCGCGCCCTCACACGTACGCTCCCCCTAAAGCGTTGTCGTACCCTCAGCTGGACCCTAAACCGTCCCCGTCCCCTAACCCTAACCCTAGCCCGAACCCTAACCCTAACCCTTCCCCGAAGCCTGACCCTCACCCGTCCCCTAATCCTAACCCGTACGCTGACACTAACCCGCGCCCTCACACGTACGCTCCCCCTAAAGCGTTGTCGTACCCTCACCTGGACCCTAAACCGTCCCCGTCCCCTAACCCTAATCCTAGCCCGAACCTTAACCCTAACCCTTCCCCGAAGACTGACCCTCACCCGTCCCCTAATCCTAACCCGTACGCTGACACTAACCCGCGCCCTCACACGTACGCTCCCCCTAAAGCGTTGTCGTCCCCTCACCTGGACCCTAAACCGTCCCCGTCCCCTAACCATAACCCTAGCCCGAACCCTAACCCTAACCCTTCCCCGAAGCCTGACCCTCACCCGTCCCCTAATGCTAAGCCGTATGCTGACACTAACCCGCGCCCTCACACGTACGCTCCCCCTAAAGCGTTGTCGTACCCTCAGCTGGACCCTAAACGGTCCCCGTCCCCTAACCCTAACCCTAGCCCGAACCCTACCCCTAACCCTTCCCCGAAGCCTGACCCTCACCCGTCCCCTAATCCTAACCCGTACGCTGACACTAACCCGCGCCCTCACACGTACGCTCCCCCTAAAGCGTTGTCGTACCCTCACCTGGACCCTAAACCGTCCCCGTCCCCTAACCCTAACCCTAGCCCGAACCCTAACCCTAACCCTTCCCCGAAGCCGGACCCTCACCCGTCCCCTAATCCTAACCCGTACGCTGACACTAACCCGCGCCCTCACACGTACGCTCCCCCTAAAGCGTGGTCGTACCCTCACCTGGACCCTAAACCGTCCCCGTCCCCTAACCCTAACCCTAGCCCGAACCCACCCCTAACACTTCCCCGAAGCCTGACCCTCACCCGTCCCATAATCCTAACCCGTATGCTGACACTAACCCGCGCCCTCACACGTACGCTCCCCCTAAAGCGTTGTCGTACCCTCACCTGGACCCTAAACCGTCCCCGTCCCCTAACCCTAACCCTAGCCCGAATCCTAACCCTAACCCTTCCCCGAAGCCTGACCCTCACCCGTCCCCTAATCCTAACCCGTACGCTGACACTAACCCGCGTCCTCACACGTACGCTCCCCCTAAAGCGTTGTCGTCCCCTCACCTGGACCCTAAACCGTCCCCGTCCCCTAACCCTAACCCTAGCCCGAACCCTAACCCTAACCCTTCCCCGAAGCCTGACCCTCACCCGTCCCCTAATCCTAACCCGTACGCTGACACTAAGCCGCGCCCTCACACGAACGCTCCCCCTAAAGCGTTGTCGTACCCTCACCTGGACCCTAAACCGTCCCCGTCCCCTAACCCTAACCCTAGCCCGAACCCTAACCCTAACCCTTCCCCGAAGCCGGACCCTCACCCGTCCCCTAATCCTAACCCGTACGCTGACACTAACCCGCGCCCTCACACGTACGCTTCCCCTAAAGCGTTGTCATACCCTCACCTGGACCCTAAACCGTCCCCGTCCCCTAACCCTAACCCTAGCCCGAACCCTAACCCTAACCCTTCCCCGAAGCCTGACCCTCACCCGTCCCCTAATCCTAACCCGTACGCTGACACTAACCCGCGCCCTCACACGTACGCTCCCCCTAAAGCGTTGTCGTACCCTCACCTGGACCCTAAACCGTCCCAGTCCCCTAACCCTAACCCTAACCCGAACCCTAACCCTAACCCTTCCCCGAAGCCTGACCCTCACCCGTCCCCTAATCCTAAGCCGTATGCTGACACTAACCCGCGCCCTCACACGTACGCTCCCCCTAAAGCGTTGTCGTACCCTCACCTGGACCCTAAACCGTCCCCGTCCCCTAACCCTAACCCTAGCCCGAACCTTAACCCTAACCCTTCCCCGAAGCCTGACCCTCACCCGTCCCCTAATCCTAACCCGTACGCTGACACTAACCAGCGCCCTCACACGTACGCTCCCCCTAAAGCGTTGTCGTACCCTCACCTGGACCCTAAACCGTCCCCGTTCCCTAACCCTAACCCTAGCCCGAACCCTACCCCTAAACCTTCCCCGAAGCCTGACCCTCACCCGTCCCCTAATAGTAACCCGTACGCTGACACTAACCCGCGCCCTCACACGTACGCTCCCCCTAAAGCGTTGTCGTACCCTCACCTGGACCCTAAACCGTCCCCGTCCCCTAACCCTAACCCTAGCCCGAACCCTAACCCTAACACTTCCCCAAAGCCTGACCCTCACCCGTCCCCTAATCCTAACCCGTACGCTGACACTAACCCGCGCCCTCACACGTACGCTCCCCCTAAAGCGTTGTCGTACCCTCACCTGGACCCTAAACCGTCCCCGTCCCCTAACCCTAACCCTAGCCCGAACCCTAACCCTAACCCTTCCCCGAAGCCTGACCCTCACCCGTCCCCTAATCCTAACCCGTACGCTGACACTAACCCGCGCCCTCACACGTACGCTCCACCTGAAGCGTTGTCGTACCCTCACCTGGACCCTAAAACGTCCCCGTCCCCTAACCCTAACCCTTCCCCGAAGCCTGACACTCACCCGTCCCCTAATCCTAACCCGTACGCTGACACTAACCCGCGCCCTCACACGTACGCTCCCCCTAAAGCGTTGTCGTACCCTCACCTGGACCCTAAACCGTCCCCGTCCCCTAATCCTAACCCTAGCCCGAACCCTAACCCTAACACTTCCCCGAAGCCTGACCCTCACCCGTCCCCTAATCCTAAACCGTACGCTGACACCAACCCGCGCCCTCACACGTACGCTCCCCCTAAAGCGTTGTCGTACCCTCACCTGGACCCTAAACCGTCCCCGTCCCCTAACCATAACCCTAGCCCGAACCCTACCCCTAACACTTCCCCGAAGCCTGACCCTCACCCGTCCCCTAATCCTAACCCGTACGCTGACACTAACCCGCGCCCTCACACGTACGCTCCCCCTAAAGCGTTGTCGTACCCTCACCTGGACCCTAAACCGTCCCCGTCCCCTAACCATAACCCTAGCCCGAACCCTACCCCTAACACTTCCCCGAAGCCTGACCCTCACCCGTCCCCTAATCCTAACCCGTACGCTGACACTAACCCGCGCCCTCACACGTACGCTCCCCCTAAAGCGTTGTCGTACCCTCACCTGGACCCTAAACCGTCCCCGTCCCCTAACCCTAACCCTAGCCCGAACCCTAACCCTAACCCTTCCCCGAAGCCTGACCCTCACCCGTCCCCTAATCCTAAGCCGTATGCTGACACTAACCCGCGCCCTCACACGTACGCTCCCCCTAAAGCGTTGTCGTACCCTCAGCTGGACCCTAAACCGTCCCCGTCCCCTAACCCTAACCCTAGCCCGAACCCTAACCCTAACCCTTCCCCGAAGCCTGACCCTCACCCGTCCCCTAATCCTAACCCGCACGCTGACACTAACCCGCGCCCTCACACGTACGCTCCCCCTAAAGCGTTGTCGTACCCTCACCTGGACCCTAAACCGTCCCCGTCCCCTAACCCTAATCCTAGCCCGAACCTTAACCCTAACCCTTCCCCGAAGACTGACCCTCACCCGTCCCCTAATCCTAACCCGTACGCTGACACTAACCCGCGCCCTCACACGTACGCTCCCCCTAAAGCGTTGTCGTCCCCTCACCTGGACCCTAAACCGTCCCCGTCCCCTAACCATAACCCTAGCCCGAACCCTAACCCTAACCCTTCCCCGAAGCCTGACCCTCACCCGTCCCCTAATGCTAAGCCGTATGCTGACACTAACCCGCGCCCTCACACGTACGCTCCCCCTAAAGCGTTGTCGTACCCTCAGCTGGACCCTAAACGGTCCCCGTCCCCTAACCCTAACCCTAGCCCGAACCCTACCCCTAACCCTTCCCCGAAGCCTGACCCTCACCCGTCCCCTAATCCTAACCCGTACGCTGACACTAACCCGCGCCCTCACACGTACGCTCCCCCTAAAGCGTTGTCGTACCCTCACCTGGACCCTAAACCGTCCCCGTCCCCTAACCCTAACCCTAGCCCGAACCCTAACCCTAACCCTTCCCCGAAGCCGGACCCTCACCCGTCCCCTAATCCTAACCCGTACGCTGACACTAACCCGCGCCCTCACACGTACGCTCCCCCTAAAGCGTGGTCGTACCCTCACCTGGACCCTAAACCGTCCCCGTCCCCTAACCCTAACCCTAGCCCGAACCCACCCCTAACCCTTCCCCGAAGCCTGACCCTCACCCGTCCCATAATCCTAACCCGTATGCTGACACTAACCCGCGCCCTCACACGTACGCTCCCCCTAAAGCGTTGTCGTACCCTCACCTGGACCCTAAACCGTCCCCGTCCCCTAACCCTAACCCTAGCCCGAATCCTAACCCTAACCCTTCCCCGAAGCCTGACCCTCACCCGTCCCCTAATCCTAACCCGTACGCTGACACTAACCCGCGTCCTCACACGTACGCTCCCCCTAAAGCGTTGTCGTCCCCTCACCTGGACCCTAAACCGTCCCCGTCCCCTAACCCTAACCCTAGCCCGAACCCTAACCCTAACCCTTCCCCGAAGCCTGACCCTCACCCGTCCCCTAATCCTAACCCGTACGCTGACACTAAGCCGCGCCCTCACACGAACGCTCCCCCTAAAGCGTTGTCGTACCCTCACCTGGACCCTAAACCGTCCCCGTCCCCTAACCCTAACCCTAGCCCGAACCCTAACCCTAACCCTTCCCCGAAGCCGGACCCTCACCCGTCCCCTAATCCTAACCCGTACGCTGACACTAACCCGCGCCCTCACACGTACGCTTCCCCTAAAGCGTTGTCATACCCTCACCTGGACCCTAAACCGTCCCCGTCCCCTAACCCTAACCCTAGCCCGAACCCTAACCCTAACCCTTCCCCGAAGCCTGACCCTCACCCGTCCCCTAATCCTAACCCGTACGCTGACACTAACCCGCGCCCTCACACGTACGCTCCCCCTAAAGCGTTGTCGTACCCTCACCTGGACCCTAAACCGTCCCCGTCCCCTAACCCTAACCCTAGCCCGAACCCTAACCCTAACCCTTCCCCGAAGCCTGACCCTCACCCGTCCCCTAATCCTAACCCGTACGCTGACACCAACCCGCGCCCTCACACGTACGCTCCCCCTAAAGCGTTGTCGTACCCTCACCTGGACCCTAAACCGTCCCCGTCCCCTAACCCTAACCCTAGCCCGAACCCTAACCCTAACACTTCCCCGAAGCCTGACCCTCACCCGTCCCCTAATCCTAACCCGTACGCTGACACTAACCCGTGCCCTCACACGTACGCTCCCCCTAAAGCGTTGTCGTACCCTCAGCTGGACCCTAAACCGTCCCCGTCCCCTAACCCTAACCCTAGCCCGAACCCTAACCCTAACCCTTCCCCGAAGCCTGACCCTCACCCGTCCCCTAATCCTAACCCGTACGCTGACACTAACCCGCGCCCTCACACGTACGCTCCCCCTAAAGCGTTGTCGTACCCTCACCTGGACCCTAAACCGTCCCCGTCCCCTAACCCTAACCCTAGCCCGAACCCTAACCCTAACCCTTCCCCGAAGCCTGACCCTCACCCGTCCCCTAATCCTAACCCGTACGCTGACACCAACCCGCGCCCTCACACGTACGCTCCCCCTAAAGCGTTGTCGTACCCTCACCTGGACCCTAAACCGTCCCCGTCCCCTAACCCTAACCCTAACCCGAACCCTAACCCTAACCCTTCCCCGAAGCCTGACCCTCACCCGTCCCCTAATCCTAAGCCGTATGCTGACACTAACCCGCGCCCTCACACGTACGCTCCACCTAAAGCGTTGTCGTACCCTCAGCTGGACCCTAAACCGTCCCCGTCCCCTAACCCTAACCCTAGCCCGAAACCTAACCCTAACCTTTCCCCGAAGCCTGACCCTCACCCGTCCCCTAATCCTAACCCGTACGCTGACACTAACCCGCGCCCTCACACGTACGCTCCCCCTAAAGCGTTGTCGTACCCTCACCTGGACCCTAAACCGTCCCCGTCCCCTAACCCTAACCCTAGCCCGAACCCTAACCCTAACACTTCCCCGAAGCGGGACCCGCACCCGTCCCCTAATCCTAACCCGTACGCTGACACTAACCCGCGCCCTCACACGTACGCTCCCCCTAAAGCGTTGTCGTACCCTCACCTGGACCCTAAAACGTCCCCGTCTCCTAACCCTAACCCTTCCCCGAAGCCTGACCCTCACCCGTCCCCTAATCCTAAACCGTACGCTGACACTAACCCGCGCCCTCACACGTACGCTCCCCCTAAAGCGTTGTCGTACCCTCACCTGGACCCTAAACCGTCCCCGTCCCCTAACCCTAACCCTAGCCCGAACCCTAACCCTAAACCTTCCCCGAAGCCTCACCCTCACCCGTCCCCTAATCCTAACCCGTACGCTGAAACCAACCCGCGCCCTCACACGTACGCTCCCCCTAAAGTGTTGTCGTACCCTCACCTGGACCCTAAACCGTCCCCGTCCCCTAACCCTAACCCTAACCCGAACCCTAACCCTAACCCTTCCCCGAAGCCTGACCCTCACCCGTCCCCTAATCCTAAGCCGTATGCTGACACTAACCCGCGCCCTCACACGTACGCTCCCCCTAAAGCGTTGTCGTACCCTCACCTGGACCCTAAACCGTCCCCGTCCCCTAACCCTAACCCTAGCCCGAACCTTAACCCTAACCCTTCCCCGAAGCCTGACCCTCACCCGTCCCCTAATCCTAACCCGTACGCTGACACTAACCAGCGCCCTCACACGTACGCTCCCCCTAAAGCGTTGTCGTACCCTCACCTGGACCCTAAACCGTCCCCGTTCCCTAACCCTAACCCTAGCCCGAACCCTACCCCTAAACCTTCCCCGAAGCCTGACCCTCACCCGTCCCCTAATAGTAACCCGTACGCTGACACTAACCCGCGCCCTCACACGTACGCTCCCCCTAAAGCGTTGTCGTACCCTCACCTGGACCCTAAACCGTCCCCGTCCCCTAACCCTAACCCTAGCCCGAACCCTAACCCTAACACTTCCCCAAAGCCTGACCCTCACCCGTCCCCTAATCCTAACCCGTACGCTGACACTAACCCGTGCCCTCACACGTACGCTTCCCCTAAAGCGTTGTCGTACCCTCACCTGGACCCTAAACCGTCCCCGTCCCCTAACCCTAACCCTAGCCCGAACCCTAACCCTAACCCTTCCCCGAAGCCTGACCCTCACCCGTCCCCTAATCCTAACCCGTACGCTGACACTAACCCGCGCCCTCACACGTACGCTCCCCCTGAAGCGTTGTCGTACCCTCACCTGGACCCTAAAACATCCCCGTCCCCTAACCCTAACCCTTCCCCGAAGCCTGACACTCACCCGTCCCCTAATCCTAACCCGTACGCTGACACTAACCCGCGCCCTCACACGTACGCTCCCCCTAAAGCGTTGTCGTACCCTCACCTGGACCCTAAACCGTCCCCGTCCCCTAACCCTAACCCTAGCCCGAACCCTAACCCTAACCCTTCCCCGAAGCCTGACCCTCACCCGTCCCATAATCCTAACCCGTACGCTGACACTAACCCGCGCCCTCACACGTACGCTCCCCCTAAAGCGTTGTCGTACCCTCAGCTGGACCCTAAACCGTCCCCGTCCCCTAACCCTAACCCTAGCCCGAACCCACCCCTAACCCTTCCCCGAAGCCTGACCCTCACCCGTCCCCTAATCCTAAGCCGTATGCTGACACTAACCCGCGCCCTCACACGTACGCTCCCCCTAAAGCGTTGTCGTACCCTCAGCTGGACCCTAAACCGTCCCCGTCCCCTAACCCTAACCCTAGCCCGAACCCTAACCCTAACCCTTCCCCGAAGCCTGACACTCACCCGTCCCCTAATCCTAACCCGTACGCTGACACTAACCCGCGCCCTCACACGTACGCTCCCCCTAAAGCGTTGTCGTACCCTCACCTGGACCCTAAACCGTGCCCGTCCCCTAACCCTAACCCTAGCCCGAACCCTAACCCTAACCCTTCCCCGAAGCCGGACCCTCACCCGTCCCCTAATCCTAACCCGTACGCTGACACTAACCCGCGCCCTCACACGTACGCTCCCCCTAAAGCGTTGTCGTACCCTCACCTGGACCCTAAACCGTCCCCGTCCCCTAACCCTAACCCTAGCCCGAACCCTAACCCTAACCCTTCCCCGAAGCCGGACCCTCACCCGTCCCCTAATCCTAACCCGTACGCTGACACTAACCCGCGCCCTCACACGTACGCTCCCCCTAAAGCGTTGTCGTACCCTCACCTGGACCCTAAACCGTCCCCGTCCCCTAACCCTAACCCTAGCCCGAACCCTAACCCTAACCCTTCCCCGAAGCCTGACCCTCACCCGTCCCCTAATCCTAACCCGTACGCTGACACTAACCCGCGCCCTCACACGTACGCTCCCCCTAAAGTGTTGTCGTCCCCTCACCTGGACCCTAAACCGTCCCCGTCCCCTAACCCTAACCCTAGCCCGAACCCTAACCCTAACCCTTCCCCGAAGCCTGACCCTCACCCGTCCCCTAATCCTAACCCGTAAGTTGACACTAAGCCGCGCCCTCACACGAACGCTCCCCCTAAAGCGTTGTCGTACCCTCACCTGGACCCTAAACCGTCCCCGTCCCCTAACCCTAACCCTAGCCCGAACCTTAACCCTAACCCTTCCCCGAAGCCTGACCCTCACCCGTCCCCTAATCCTAACCCGTACGCTGACACTAACCCGCGCCCTCACACGTACGCTCCCCCTAAAGCGTTGTCGTACCCTCACCTGGACCCTAAACCGTCCCCGTCCCCTAACCCTAACCCTAGCCCGAACCCTAACCCTAACCCTTCCCCGAAGCCGGACCCTCACCCGTCCCCTAATCCTAACCCGTACGCTGACACTAACCCGCGCCCTCACAGGTACGCTCCCCCTAAAGCGTTGTCGTACCCTCACCTGGACCCTAAACCGTCCCCGTCCCCTAACCCTAACCCTAGCCCGAACCCTAACCCTAACCCTTCCCCGAAGCCTGACCCTCACCCGTCCCCTAATCCTAACCCGTACGCTGACACTAACCGGCACCCTCACACGTACGCTCCCCCTAAAGCGTTGTCGTACCCTCACCTGGACCCTAAACCGTCTCCGTCCCCTAACCCTAACCCTAGCCCGAACCCTAACCCTAACCCTTCCCCGAAGCCTGACCCTCACCCGTCCCCTAATCCTAACCCGTACGCTTACACTAACCCGCGCCCTCACACGTACGCTCCCCCTAAAGCGTTGTCATACCCTCACCTGGACCCTAAACCGTCCCCGTCCCCTAACCCTAACCCTAGCCCGAACCCTAACCCTAACCCTTCCCCGAAGCCTGACCCTCACCCGTCCCCTAATCCTAACCCGTACGCTGACACTAACCCGCGCCCTCACACGTACGCTCCCCCTAAAGCATTGTCGTACCCTCAGCTGGACCCTAAACCGTCCCCGTCCCCTAACCCTAACCCTAGCCCGAACCCTAACCCTAACCCTTCCCCGAAGCCTGACCCTCACCCGTCCCCTAATCCTAACCCGTACGCTGACACTAACCCGCGCCCTCACACGTACGCTCCCCCTAAAGCGTTGTCGTGCCCTCAGCTGGACCCTAAACCGTCCCCGTCCCCTAACCCTAACCCTAGCCCGAACCCACCCCTAACCCTTCCCCGAAGCCTGACCCTCACCCGTCCCCTAATCCTAAGCCGTATGCTGACACTAACCCGCGCCCTCACACGTACGCTCCCCCTAAAGCGTTGTCGTACCCTCAGCTGGACCCTAAACCGTCCCCGTCCCCTAACCCTAACCCTAGCCCGAACCCTAACCCTAACCCTTCCCCGAAGCCTGACACTCACCCGTCCCCTAATCCTAACCCGTACGCTGACACTAACCCGCGCCCTCACACGTACGCTCCCCCTAAAGCGTTGTCGTACCCTCACCTGGACCCTAAACCGTCCCCGTCCCCTAACCCTAACCCTAGCCCGAACCCTAACCCTAACCCTTCCCCGAAGCCGGACCCTCACCCGTCCCCTAATCCTAACCCGTACGCTGACACTAACCCGCGCCCTCACACGTACGCTCCCCCTAAAGCGTGGTCGTACCCTCACCTGGACCCTAAACCGTCCCCGTCCCCTAACCCTAACCCTAGCCCGAACCCACCCCTAACCCTTCCCCGAAGCCTGACCCTCACCCGTCCCATAATCCTAACCCGTACGCTGACACTAACCCGCGCCCTCACACGTACGCTCCCCCTAAAGCGTTGTCGTACCCTCACCTGGACCCTAAACCGTCCCCGTCCCCTAACCCTAACCCTAGCCCGAACCCTAACCCTAACCCTTCCCCGAAGCCTGACCCTCACCCGTCCCCTAATCCTAACCCGTACGCTGACACTAACCCGCGCCCTCACACGTACGCTCCCCCTAAAGCGTTGTCGTCCCCTCACCTGGACCCTAAACCGTCCCCGTCCCCTAACCCTAACCCTAGCCCGAACCCTAACCCTAACCCTTCCCCGAAGCCTGACCCTCACCCGTCCCCTAATCCTAACCCGTAAGTTGACACTAAGCCGCGCCCTCACACGAACGCTCCCCCTAAAGCGTTGTCGTACCCTCACCTGGACCCTAAACCGTCCCCGTCCCCTAACCCTAACCCTAGCCCGAACCTTAACCCTAACCCTTCCCCGAAACCTGACTCTCACCCGTCCCCTAAACCTAACCCGTACGCTGACACTAACCCGCGCCCTCACAGGTACGCTCCCCATAAAGCGTTGTCGTACCCTCACCTGGACCCTAAACCGTCCCCGTCCCCTAACCCTAACCCTAGCGCGAACCCACCCCTAACCCTTCTCCGAAGCCTGACCCTCACCCGTCCCCTAATCCTAACCCGTACGCTGACACTAACCCGCGCCCTCACACGTACGCTCCCCCTAAAGCGTTGTCGTCCCCTCACCTGGACCCTAAACCGTCCCCGTCCCCTAACCCTAACCCTAGCCCGAACCCTAACCCTAACCCTTCCCCGAAGCCTGACCCTCACCCGTCCCCTAATCCTAACCCGTACGCTGACACCAACCCACGCCCTCACACGTAGGCTCCCCCTAAAGCGTTGTCGTACCCTCACCTGGACCCTAAACCGTCCCCGTCCCCTAACCCTAACCCTAGCCCGAACCCTAACCCTAACACTTCCCCGAAGCCTGACTCTCACCCGTCCCCTAATCCTAACCCGTACGCTGACACTAACCCGCGCCCTCACACGTACGCTCCCCCTAAAGCGTTGTCGTACCCTCACCTGGACCCTAAACCGTCCCCGTCCCCTAACCCTAACCCTAGCCCGAACCCTAACCCTAACCCTTCCCCAAAGCCTGACCCTCACCCGTCCCCTAATCCTAAGCCATATGCTGACACTAACCCGCGCCCTCACACGTACGCTCCCCCTAAAGCGTTGTCGTACCCTCAGCTGGACCCTAAACCGTCCCCGTCCCCTAACCCTAACCCTAGCCCGAACCCTAACCCTAACCCTTCCCCGAAGCCTGACCCTCACCCGTCCCCTAATCCTAACCCGTACGCTGACACTAACCCGCGCCCTCACACGTACGCTCCCCCTAAAGCGTTGTCGTACCCTCAGCTGGACCCTAAACCGTCCCCGTCCCCTAACCCTAACCCTAGCCCGAACCCACCCCTAACCCTTCCCCGAAGCCTGATCCTCACCCGTCCCCTAATCCTAAGCCGTATGCTGACACTAACCCGCGCCCTCACACGTACGCTCCCCCTAAAGCGTTCTCGTACCCTCAGCTGGACCCTAAACCGTCCCCGTCCCCTAAACCTAACCCTAGCCCGAACCCTAACCCTAACCCTTCCCCGAAGCCTGACCCTCACCCGTCCCCTAATCCTAACCCGTACGCTGACACTAACCCGCGCCCTCACACGTACGCTCCCCCTAAAGCGTGGTCGTACCCTCACCTGGACCCTAAACCGTCCCCGTACCCTAACCCTAACCCTAGCCCGAACCCACCCCTAACCCTTCCCCGAAGCCTGACCCTCACCCGTCCCCTAATCCTAACCCGTAAGCTGACACTAAGCCGCGCCCTCACACGAACGCTCCCCCTAAAGCGTTGTCGTACCCTCACCTGGACCCTAAACCGTCCCCGTCCCCTAACCCTAACCCTAGCCCGAACCTTAACCCTAACCCTTCCCCGAAGCCTGACCCTCACCCGTCCCCTAATCCTAACCCGTACGCTGACACTAACCCGCGCCCTCACAGGTACGCTCCCCCTAAAGCGTTGTCGTACCCTCACCTGGACCCTAAACCGTCCCCGTCCCCTAACCCTAATCCTAGCCCGAACCCTAACCCTAACCCTTCCCCGAAGCCTGACACTCACCCGTCCACTAATCCTAACCCGTACGCTGACACTAACCGGCACCCTCACACGTACGCTCCCCCTAAAGCGTTGTCGTACCCTCAGCTGGACCCTAAACCGTCCCCGTCCCCTAACCCTAACCCTAGCCCGAACCCTAACCCTAACCCTTCCCCGAAGCCTGACCCTCACCCGTCCCCTAATCCTAACCCGTACGCTGACACTAACCCGCGCCCTCACACGTACGCTCCCCCTAAAGCGTTGTCGTACCCTCAGCTGGACCCTAAACCGTCCCCGTCCCCTAACCCTAACCCTAGCCCGAACCCTAACCCTAACCCTTCCCCGAAGCCTGACCCTCACCCGTCCCCTAATCCTAACCCGTACGCTGACACTAACCCGCGCCCTCACACGTACGCTCCCCCTAAAGCGTTGTCGTACCCTCACCTGGACCCTAAACCGTCCCCGTCCCCTAACCCTAACCCTAGCCCGAACCCTAACCCTAACCCTTCCCCGAAGCCTGACCCTCACCCGTCCCCTAATCCTAACCCGTACGCTGACACCAACCCGCGCCCTCACACGTACGCTCCCCCTAAAGCGTTGTCGTACCCTCACCTGGACCCTAAACCGTCCCCGTCCCCTAACCCTAACCCTAACCCGAACCCTAACCCTAACCCTTCCCCGAAGCCTGACCCTCACCCGTCCCCTAATCCTAAGCCGTATGCTGACACTAACCCGCGCCCTCACACGTACGCTCCACCTAAAGCGTTGTCGTACCCTCAGCTGGACCCTAAACCGTCCCCGTCCCCTAACCCTAACCCTAGCCCGAACCCTAACCCTAACCCTTCCCCGAAGCCTGACCCTCACCCGTCCCCTAATCCTAACCCGTACGCTGACACTAACCCGCGCCCTCACACGTACGCTCCCCCTAAAGCGTTGTCGTACCCTCACCTGGACCCTAAACCGTCCCCGTCCCCTAACCCTAACCCTAGCCCGAACCCTAACCCTAACACTTCCCCGAAGCGGGACCCGCACCCGTCCCCTAATCCTAACCCGTACGCTGACACTAACCCGCGCCCTCACACGTACGCTCCCCCTAAAGCGTTGTCGTACCCTCACCTGGACCCTAAAACGTCCCCGTCTCCTAACCCTAACCCTTCCCCGAAGCCTGACCCTCACCCGTCCCCTAATCCTAACCCGTACGCTGACACTAACCCGCGCCCTCACACGTACGCTCCCCCTAAAGCGTTGTCGTACCCTCACCTGGACCCTAAACCGTCCCCGTCCCCTAACCCTAACCCTAGCCCGAACCCTAACCCTAACCCTTTCCCGAAGCCTCACCCTCACCCGTCCCCTAATCCTAACCCGTACGCTGAAACCAACCCGCGCCCTCACACGTACGCTCCCCCTAAAGTGTTGTCGTACCCTCACCTGGACCCTAAACCGTCCCCGTCCCCTAACCCTAACCCTAGCCCGAACCCTAACCCTAACCCTTCCCCGAAGCCTGACCCTCACCCGTCCCCTAATCCTAAGCCGTATGCTGACACTAACCCGCGCCCTCACACGTACGCTCCCCCTAAAGCGTTGTCGTACCCTCACCTGGACCCTAAACCGTCCCCGTCCCCTAACCCTAACCCTAGCCCGAACCCTAACCCTAACCCTTCCCCGAAGCCGGACCCTCACCCGTCCCCTAATCCTAACCCGTACGCTGACACTAACCCGCGCCCTCACACGTACGCTCCCCCTAAAGCGTTGTCTTACCCTCACCTGGACCCTAAACCGTCCCCGTCCCCTAACCCTAACCCTAGCCCGAACCCTAACCCTAACCCTTCCCCGAAGCCTGACCCTCACCCGTCCCCTAATCCTAACCCGTACGCTGACACTAACCCGCGCCCTCACACGTACGCTCCCCCTAAAGTGTTGTCGTCCCCTCACCTGGACCCTAAACCGTCCCCGTCCCCTAACCCTAACCCTAGCCCGAACCCTAACCCTAACCCTTCCCCGAAGCCTGACCCTCACCCGTCCCCTAATCCTAACCCGTAAGTTGACACTAAGCCGCGCCCTCACACGAACGCTCCCCCTAAAGCGTTGTCGTACCCTCACCTGGACCCTAAACCGTCCCCGTCCCCTAACCCTAACCCTAGCCCGAACCTTAACCCTAACCCTTCCCCGAAGCCTGACCCTCACCCGTCCCCTAATCCTAACCCGTACGCTGACACTAACCCGCGCCCTCACACGTACGCTCCCCCTAAAGCGTTGTCGTACCCTCACCTGGACCCTAAACCGTCCCCGTCCCCTAACCCTAACCCTAGCCCGAACCCTAACCCTAACCCTTCCCCGAAGCCGGACCCTCACCCGTCCCCTAATCCTAACCCGTACGCTGACACTAACCCGCGCCCTCACAGGTACGCTCCCCCTAAAGCGTTGTCGTACCCTCACCTGGACCCTAAACCGTCCCCGTCCCCTAACCCTAACCCTAGCCCGAACCCTAACCCTAACCCTTCCCCGAAGCCTGACCCTCACCCGTCCCCTAATCCTAACCCGTACGCTGACACTAACCGGCACCCTCACACGTACGCTCCCCCTAAAGCGTTGTCGTACCCTCACCTGGACCCTAAACCGTCTCCGTCCCCTAACCCTAACCCTAGCCCGAACCCTAACCCTAACCCTTCCCCGAAGCCTGACCCTCACCCGTCCCCTAATCCTAACCCGTACGCTGACACTAACCCGCGCCCTCACACGTACGCTCCCCCTAAAGCGTTGTCATACCCTCACCTGGACCCTAAACCGTCCCCGTCCCCTAACCCTAACCCTAGCCCGAACCCTAACCCTAACCCTTCCCCGAAGACTGACCCTCACCCGTCCCCTAATCCTAACCCGTACGCTGACACTAACCCGCGCCCTCACACGTACGCTCCCCCTAAAGCATTGTCGTACCCTCAGCTGGACCCTAAACCGTCCCCGTCCCCTAACCCTAACCCTAGCCCGAACCCTAACCCTAACCCTTCCCCGAAGCCTGACCCTCACCCGTCCCCTAATCCTAACCCGTACGCTGACACTAACCCGCGCCCTCACACGTACGCTCCCCCTAAAGCGTTGTCGTGCCCTCAGCTGGACCCTAAACCGTCCCCGTCCCCTAACCCTAACCCTAGCCCGAACCCACCCCTAACCCTTCCCCGAAGCCTGACCCTCACCCGTCCCCTAATCCTAAGCCGTATGCTGACACTAACCCGCGCCCTCACACGTACGCTCCCCCTAAAGCGTTGTCGTACCCTCAGCTGGACCCTAAACCGTCCCCGTCCCCTAACCCTAACCCTAGCCCGAACCCTAACCCTAACCCTTCCCCGAAGCCTGACCCTCACCCGTCCCCTAATCCTAACCTGTACGCTGACACTAACCCGCGCCCTCACACGTACGCTCCCCCTAAAGCGTTGTCGTACCCTCACCTGGACCCTAAACCGTCCCCGTCCCCTAACCCTAACCCTAGCCCGAACCCTAACCCTAACCCTTCCCCGAAGCCTGACCCTCACCCGTCCCCTAATCCTAACCCGTACGCTGACACTAACCCGCGCCCTCACACGAACGCTCCCCCTAAAGCGTTGTCGTACCCTCACCTGGACCCTAAACCGTCCCCGTCCCCTAACCCTAACCCTAGCCCGAACCTTAACCCTAACCCTTCCCCGAAGCCTGACCCTCACCCGTCCCCTAATCCTAACCCGTACGCTGACACTAACCCGCGCCCTCACACGTACGCTCCCCCTAAAGCGTTGTCGTACCCTCACCTGGACCCTAAACCGTCCCCGTCCCCTAACCCTAACCCTAGCCCGAACCCTAACCCTAACCCTTCCCCGAAGCCGGACCCTCACCCGTCCCCTAATCCTAACCCGTACGCTGACACTAACCCGCGCCCTCACAGGTACGCTCCCCCTAAAGCGTTGTCGTACCCTCACCTGGACCCTAAACCGTCCCCGTCCCCTAACCCTAACCCTAGCCCGAACCCTAACCCTAACCCTTCCCCGAAGCCTGACCCTCACCCGTCCCCTAATCCTAACCCGTACGCTGACACTAACCGGCACCCTCACACGTACGCTCCCCCTAAAGCGTTGTCGTACCCTCACCTGGACCCTAAACCGTCTCCGTCCCCTAACCCTAACCCTAGCCCGAACCCTAACCCTAACCCTTCCCCGAAGCCTGACCCTCACCCGTCCCCTAATCCTAACCCGTACGCTGACACTAACCCGCGCCCTCACACGTACGCTCCCCCTAAAGCGTGGTCGTACCCTCACCTGGACCCTAAACCGTCCCCGTCCCCTAACCCTAACCCTAGCCCGAACCCACCCCTAACCCTTCCCCGAAGCCTGACCCTCACCCGTCCCATAATCCTAACCCGTACGCTGACACTAACCCGCGCCCTCACACGTACGCTCCCCCTAAAGCGTTGTCGTACCCTCACCTGGACCCTAAACCGTCCCCGTCCCCTAACCCTAACCCTAGCCCGAACCCTAACCCTAACCCTTCCCCGAAGCCTGACCCTCACCCGTCCCCTAATCCTAACCCGTACGCTGACACTAACCCGCGCCCTCACACGTACGCTCCCCCTAAAGCGTTGTCGTCCCCTCACCTGGACCCTAAACCGTCCCCGTCCCCTAACCCTAACCCTAGCCCGAACCCTAACCCTAACCCTTCCCCGAAGCCTGACCCTCACCCGTCCCCTAATCCTAACCCGTAAGTTGACACTAAGCCGCGCCCTCACACGAACGCTCCCCCTAAAGCGTTGTCGTACCCTCACCTGGACCCTAAACCGTCCCCGTCCCCTAACCCTAACCCTAGCCCGAACCTTAACCCTAACCCTTCCCCGAAACCTGACTCTCACCCGTCCCCTAAACCTAACCCGTACGCTGACACTAACCCGCGCCCTCACAGGTACGCTCCCCATAAAGCGTTGTCGTACCCTCACCTGGACCCTAAACCGTCCCCGTCCCCTAACCCTAACCCTAGCGCGAACCCACCCCTAACCCTTCTCCGAAGCCTGACCCTCACCCGTCCCCTAATCCTAACCCGTACGCTGACACTAACCCGCGCCCTCACACGTACGCTCCCCCTAAAGCGTTGTCGTCCCCTCACCTGGACCCTAAATCGTCCCCGTCCCCTAACCCTAACCCTAGCCCGAACCCTAACCCTAACCCTTCCCCGAAGCCTGACCCTCACCCGTCCCCTAATCCTAACCCGTACGCTGACACCAACCCACGCCCTCACACGTAGGCTCCCCCTAAAGCGTTGTCGTACCCTCACCTGGACCCTAAACCGTCCCCGTCCCCTAACCCTAACCCTAGCCCGAACCCTAACCCTAACACTTCCCCGAAGCCTGACTCTCACCCGTCCCCTAATCCTAACCCGTACGCTGACACTAACCCGCGCCCTCACACGTACGCTCCCCCTAAAGCGTTGTCGTACCCTCACCTGGACCCTAAACCGTCCCCGTCCCCTAACCCTAACCCTAGCCCGAACCCTAACCCTAACCCTTCCCCAAAGCCTGACCCTCACCCGTCCCCTAATCCTAAGCCATATGCTGACACTAACCCGCGCCCTCACACGTACGCTCCCCCTAAAGCGTTGTCGTACCCTCAGCTGGACCCTAAACCGTCCCCGTCCCCTAACCCTAACCCTAGCCCGAACCCTAACCCTAACCCTTCCCCGAAGCCTGACCCTCACCCGTCCCCTAATCCTAACCCGTACGCTGACACTAACCCGCGCCCTCACACGTACGCTCCCCCTAAAGCGTTGTCGTACCCTCAGCTGGACCCTACACCGTCCCCGTCCCCTAACCCTAACCCTAGCCCGAACCCACCCCTAACCCTTCCCCGAAGCCTGACCCTCACCCGTCCCCTAATCCTAAGCCGTATGCTGACACTAACCCGCGCCCTCACACGTACGCTCCCCCTAAAGCGTTCTCGTACCCTCAGCTGGACCCTAAACCGTCCCCGTCCCCTAAACCTAACCCTAGCCCGAACCCTAACCCTAACCCTTCCCCGAAGCCTGACCCTCACCCGTCCCCTAATCCTAACCCGTACGCTGACACTAACCCGCGCCCTCACACGTACGCTCCCCCTAAAGCGTGGTCGTACCCTCACCTGGACCCTAAACCGTCCCCGTACCCTAACCCTAACCCTAGCCCGAACCCACCCCTAACCCTTCCCCGAAGCCTGACCCTCACCCGTCCCCTAATCCTAACCCGTAAGCTGACACTAAGCCGCGCCCTCACACGAACGCTCCCCCTAAAGCGTTGTCGTACCCTCACCTGGACCCTAAACCGTCCCCGTCCCCTAACCCTAACCCTAGCCCGAACCTTAACCCTAACCCTTCCCCGAAGCCTGACCCTCACCCGTCCCCTAATCCTAACCCGTACGCTGACACTAACCCGCGCCCTCACAGGTACGCTCCCCCTAAAGCGTTGTCGTACCCTCACCTGGACCCTAAACCGTCCCCGTCCCCTAACCCTAATCCTAGCCCGAACCCTAACCCTAACCCTTCCCCGAAGCCTGACACTCACCCGTCCACTAATCCTAACCCGTACGCTGACACTAACCGGCACCCTCACACGTACGCTCCCCCTAAAGCGTTGTCGTACCCTCAGCTGGACCCTAAACCGTCCCCGTCCCCTAACCCTAACCCTAGCCCGAACCCTAACCCTAACCCTTCCCCGAAGCCTGACCCTCACCCGTCCCCTAATCCTAACCCGTACGCTGACACTAACCCGCGCCCTCACACGTACGCTCCCCCTAAAGCGTTGTCGTACCCTCAGCTGGACCCTAAACCGTCCCCGTCCCCTAACCCTAACCCTAGCCCGAACCCTAACCCTAACCCTTCCCCGAAGCCTGACCCGCACCCGTCCCCTAATCCTAACCCGTACGCTGACACTAACCCGCGCCCTCACACGTACGCTCCCCCTAAAGCGTTGTCGTACCCTCACCTGGACCCTAAAACGTCCCCGTCTCCTAACCCTAACCCTTCCCCGAAGCCTGACCCTCACCCGTCCCCTAATCCTAACCCGTACGCTGACACTAACCCGCGCCCTCACACGTACGCTCCCCCTAAAGCGTTGTCGTACCCTCACCTGGACCCTAAACCGTCCCCGTCCCCTAACCCTAACCCTAGCCCGAACCCTAACCCTAACCCTTTCCCGAAGCCTCACCCTCACCCGTCCCCTAATCCTAACCCGTACGCTGAAACCAACCCGCGCCCTCACACGTACGCTCCCCCTAAAGTGTTGTCGTACCCTCACCTGGACCCTAAACCGTCCCCGTCCCCTAACCCTAACCCTAGCCCGAACCCTAACCCTAACCCTTCCCCGAAGCCTGACCCTCACCCGTCCCCTAATCCTAAGCCGTATGCTGACACTAACCCGCGCCCTCACACGTACGCTCCCCCTAAAGCGTTGTCGTACCCTCACCTGGACCCTAAACCGTCCCCGTCCCCTAACCCTAACCCTAGCCCGAACCCTAACCCTAACCCTTCCCCGAAGCCGGACCCTCACCCGTCCCCTAATCCTAACCCGTACGCTGACACTAACCCGCGCCCTCACACGTACGCTCCCCCTAAAGCGTTGTCTTACCCTCACCTGGACCCTAAACCGTCCCCGTCCCCTAACCCTAACCCTAGCCCGAACCCTAACCCTAACCCTTCCCCGAAGCCTGACCCTCACCCGTCCCCTAATCCTAACCCGTACGCTGACACTAACCCGCGCCCTCACACGTACGCTCCCCCTAAAGTGTTGTCGTCCCCTCACCTGGACCCTAAACCGTCCCCGTCCCCTAACCCTAACCCTAGCCCGAACCCTAACCCTAACCCTTCCCCGAAGCCTGACCCTCACCCGTCCCCTAATCCTAACCCGTAAGTTGACACTAAGCCGCGCCCTCACACGAACGCTCCCCCTAAAGCGTTGTCGTACCCTCACCTGGACCCTAAACCGTCCCCGTCCCCTAACCCTAACCCTAGCCCGAACCTTAACCCTAACCCTTCCCCGAAGCCTGACCCTCACCCGTCCCCTAATCCTAACCCGTACGCTGACACTAACCCGCGCCCTCACACGTACGCTCCCCCTAAAGCGTTGTCGTACCCTCACCTGGACCCTAAACCGTCCCCGTCCCCTAACCCTAACCCTAGCCCGAACCCTAACCCTAACCCTTCCCCGAAGCCGGACCCTCACCCGTCCCCTAATCCTAACCCGTACGCTGACACTAACCCGCGCCCTCACAGGTACTCTCCCCCTAAAGCGTTGTCGTACCCTCACCTGGACCCTAAACCGTCCCCGTCCCCTAACCCTAACCCTAGCCCGAACCCTAACCCTAACCCTTCCCCGAAGCCTGACCCTCACCCGTCCCCTAATCCTAACCCGTACGCTGACACTAACCGGCACCCTCACACGTACGCTCCCCCTAAAGCGTTGTCGTACCCTCACCTGGACCCTAAACCGTCTCCGTCCCCTAACCCTAACCCTAGCCCGAACCCTAACCCTAACCCTTCCCCGAAGCCTGACCCTCACCCGTCCCCTAATCCTAACCCGTACGCTGACACTAACCCGCGCCCTCACACGTACGCTCCCCCTAAAGCGTTGTCATACCCTCACCTGGACCCTAAACCGTCCCCGTCCCCTAACCCTAACCCTAGCCCGAACCCTAACCCTAACCCTTCCCCGAAGACTGACCCTCACCCGTCCCCTAATCCTAACCCGTACGCTGACACTAACCCGCGCCCTCACACGTACGCTCCCCCTAAAGCATTGTCGTACCCTCAGCTGGACCCTAAACCGTCCCCGTCCCCTAACCCTAACCCTAGCCCGAACCCTAACCCTAACCCTTCCCCGAAGCCTGACCCTCACCCGTCCCCTAATCCTAACCCGTACGCTGACACTAACCCGCGCCCTCACACGTACGCTCCCCCTAAAGCGTTGTCGTGCCCTCAGCTGGACCCTAAACCGTCCCCGTCCCCTAACCCTAACCCTAGCCCGAACCCACCCCTAACCCTTCCCCGAAGCCTGACCCTCACCCGTCCCCTAATCCTAAGCCGTATGCTGACACTAACCCGCGCCCTCACACGTACGCTCCCCCTAAAGCGTTGTCGTACCCTCAGCTGGACCCTAAACCGTCCCCGTCCCCTAACCCTAACCCTAGCCCGAACCCTAACCCTAACCCTTCCCCGAAGCCTGACCCTCACCCGTCCCCTAATCCTAACCTGTACGCTGACACTAACCCGCGCCCTCACACGTACGCTCCCCCTAAAGCGTTGTCGTACCCTCACCTGGACCCTAAACCGTCCCCGTCCCCTAACCCTAACCCTAGCCCGAACCCTAACCCTAACCCTTCCCCGAAGCCGGACCCTCACCCGTCCCCTAATCCTAACCCGTACGCTGACACTAACCCGCGCCCTCACACGTACGCTCCCCCTAAAGCGTGGTCGTACCCTCACCTGGACCCTAAACCGTCCCCGTCCCCTAACCCTAACCCTAGCCCGAACCCACCCCTAACCCTTCCCCGAAGCCTGACCCTCACCCGTCCCCTAATCCTAACCCGTACGCTGACACTAACCCGCGCCCTCACACGTACGCTCCCCCTAAAGCGTTGTCGTACCCTCACCTGGACCCTAAACCGTCCCCGTCCCCTAACCCTAACCCTAGCCCGAACCCTAACCCTAACCCTTCCCCGAAGCCTGACCCTCACCCGTCCCCTAATCCTAACCCGTACGCTGACACTAACCTGCGCCCTCACACGTACGCTCCCCCTAAAGCGTTGTCGTCCCCTCACCTGGACCCTAAACCGTCCCCGTCCCCTAACCCTAACCCTAGCCCGAACCCTAACCCTAACCCTTCCCCGAAGCCTGACCCTCACCCGTCCCCTAATCCTAACCCGTAAGTTGACACTAAGCCGCGCCCTCACACGAACGCTCCCCCTAAAGCGTTGTCGTACCCTCACCTGGACCCTAAACCGTCCCCGTCCCCTAACCCTAACCCTAGCCCGAACCTTAACCCTAACCCTTCCCCGAAACCTGACTCTCACCCGTCCCCTAAACCTAACCCGTACGCTGACACTAACCCGCGCCCTCACAGGTACGCTCCCCCTAAAGCGTTGTCGTACCCTCACCTGGACCCTAAACCGTCCCCGTCCCCTAACCCTAACCCTAGCGCGAACCCACCCCTAACCCTTCTCCGAAGCCTGACCCTCACCCGTCCCCTAATCCTAACCCGTACGCTGACACTAACCCGCGCCCTCACACGTACGCTCCCCCTAAAGCGTTGTCGTACCCTCACCTGGACCCTAAACCGTCCCCGTCCCCTAACCCTAACCCTAGCCCGAACCCTAACCCTAACCCTTCCCCGAAGCCTGACCCTCACCCGTCCCCTAATCCTAACCCGTACGCTGACACCAACCCACGCCCTCACACGTAGGCTCCCCCTAAAGCGTTGTCGTACCCTCACCTGGACCCTAAACCGTCCCCGTCCCCTAACCCTAACCCTAGCCCGAACCCTAACCCTAACACTTCCCCGAAGCCTGACTCTCACCCGTCCCCTAATCCTAACCCGTACGCTGACACTAACCCGCGCCCTCACACGTACGCTCCCCCTAAAGCGTTGTCGTACCCTCACCTGGACCCTAAACCGTCCCCGTCCCCTAACCCTAACCCTAGCCCGAACCCTAACCCTAACCCTTCCCCAAAGCCTGACCCTCACCCGTCCCCTAATCCTAAGCCATATGCTGACACTAACCCGCGCCCTCACACGTACGCTCCCCCTAAAGCGTTGTCGTACCCTCAGCTGGACCCTAAACCGTCCCCGTCCCCTAACCCTAACCCTAGCCCGAACCCTAACCCTAACCCTTCCCCGAAGCCTGACCCTCACCCGTCCCCTAATCCTAACCCGTACGCTGACACTAACCCGCGCCCTCACACGTACGCTCCCCCTAAAGCGTTGTCGTACCCTCAGCTGGACCCTAAACCGTCCCCGTCCCCTAACCCTAACCCTAGCCCGAACCCACCCCTAACCCTTCCCCGAAGCCTGACCCTCACCCGTCCCCTAATCCTAAGCCGTATGCTGACACTAACCCGCGCCCTCACACGTACGCTCCCCCTAAAGCGTTCTCGTACCCTCAGCTGGACCCTAAACCGTCCCCGTCCCCTAAACCTAACCCTAGCCCGAACCCTAACCCTAACCCTTCCCCGAAGCCTGACCCTCACCCGTCCCCTAATCCTAACCCGTACGCTGACACTAACCCGCGCCCTCACACGTACGCTCCCCCTAAAGAGTTGTCGTACCCTCAGCTGGACCCTAAACCGTCCCCGTCCCCTAACCCTAACCCAAGCCCAAACCCTAACCCTAACCCTTCCCCGAAGCCGGACCCTCACCCGTGCCCTAATCCTAACCCGTACGCTGACACTAACCCGCGCCCTCACACGTACGCTCCCCCTAAAGCGTGGTCGTACCCTCACCTGGACCCTAAACCGTCCCCGTACCCTAACCCTAACCCTAGCCCGAACCCACCCCTAACCCTTCCCCGAAGCCTGACCCTCACCCGTCCCCTAATCCTAACCCGTAAGCTGACACTAAGCCGCGCCCTCACACGAACGCTCCCCCTAAAGCGTTGTCGTACCCTCACCTGGACCCTAAACCGTCCCCGTCCCCTAACCCTAACCCTAGCCCGAACCTTAACCCTAACCCTTCCCCGAAGCCTGACCCTCACCCGTCCCCTAATCCTAACCCGTACGCTGACACTAACCCGCGCCCTCACAGGTACGCTCCCCCTAAAGCGTTGTCGTACCCTCACCTGGACCCTAAACCGTCCCCGTCCCCTAACCCTAATCCTAGCCCGATCCCTAACCCTAACCCTTCCCCGAAGCCTGACCCTCACCCGTCCCCTAATCCTAAGCCGTATGCTGACACTAACCCGCGCCCTCACACGTACGCTCCACCTAAAGCGTTGTCGTACCCTCAGCTGGACCCTAAACCGTCCCCGTCCCCTAACCCTAACCCTAGCCCGAACCCTAACCCTAACCCTTCCCCGAAGCCTGACCCTCACCCGTCCCCTAATCCTAACCCGTACGCTGACACTAACCCGCGCCCTCACACGTACGCTCCCCCTAAAGCGTTGTCGTACCCTCACCTGGACCCTAAACCGTCCCCGTCCCCTAACCCTAACCCTAGCCCGAACCCTAACCCTAACACTTCCCCGAAGCGGGACCCGCACCCGTCCCCTAATCCTAACCCGTACGCTGACACTAACCCGCGCCCTCACACGTACGCTCCCCCTAAAGCGTTGTCGTACCCTCACCTGGACCCTAAAACGTCCCCGTCTCCTAACCCTAACCCTTCCCCGAAGCCTGACCCTCACCCGTCCCCTAATCCTAACCCGTACGCTGACACTAACCCGCGCCCTCACACGTACGCTCCCCCTAAAGCGTTGTCGTACCCTCACCTGGACCCTAAACCGTCCCCGTCCCCTAACCCTAACCCTAGCCCGAACCCTAACCCTAACCCTTTCCCGAAGCCTCACCCTCACCCGTCCCCTAATCCTAACCCGTACGCTGAAACCAACCCGCGCCCTCACACGTACGCTCCCCCTAAAGTGTTGTCGTACCCTCACCTGGACCCTAAACCGTCCCCGTCCCCTAACCCTAACCCTAACCCGAAATCTAACCCTAACCCTTCCCCGAAGCCTGACCCTCACCCGTCCCCTAATCCTAAGCCGTATGTTGACACTAACCCGCGCCCTCACACGTACGCTCCCCCTAAAGCGTTGTCGTACCCTCACCTGGACCCTAAACCGTCCCCGTCCCCTAACCCTAACCCTAGCCCGAAGCTTAACCATAACCCTTCCCCGAAGCCTGACCCTCACCCGTCCCCTAATCCTAACCCGTACGCTGACACTAACCAGCGCCCTCACACGTACGCTCCCCCTAAAGCGTTGTCGTACCCTCACCTGGACCCTAAACCGTCCCCGTTCCCTAACCCTAACCCTAGCCCGAACCCTACCCCTAAACCTTCCCCGAAGCCTGACCCTCACCCGTCCCCTAATAGTAACCCGTACGCTGACACTAACCCGCGCCCTCACACGTACGCTCCCCCTAAAGCGTTGTCGTACCCTCACCTGGACCCTAAACCGTCCCCGTCCCCTAACCCTAACCCTAACCCGAACCCTAACCCTAACCCTTCCCCGAAGCCTGAGCCTCACCCGTCCCCTAATCCTAAGCCGTATGCTGACACTAACCAGCGCCCTCACACGTACGCTCCACCTAAAGCGTTGTCGTACCCTCAGCTGGACCCTAAACCGTCCCCGTCCCCTAACCCTAACCCTAGCCCGAACCCTAACCCTAACCCTTCCCCGAAGCCTGACCCTCACCCGTCCCCTAATCCTAACCCGTACGCTGACACTAACCCGCGCCCTCACACGTACGCTCCCCCTAAAGCGTTGTCGTACCCTCACCTGGACCCTAAACCGTCCCCGTCCCCTAACCCTAACCCTAGCCCGAACCCTAACCCTAACACTTCCCCGAAGCGGGACCCTCACCCGTGCCCTAATCCTAACCCGTACGCTGACACTAACCCGCGCCCTCACACGTACGCTCCCCCTAAAGCGTGGTCGTACCCTCACCTGGACCCTAAACCGTCCCCGTACCCTAACCCTAACCCTAGCCCGAACCCACCCCTAACCCTTCCCCGAAGCCTGACCCTCACCCGTCCCCTAATCCTAACCCGTAAGCTGACACTAAGCCGCGCCCTCACACGAACGCTCCCCCTAAAGCGTTGTCGTACCCTCACCTGGACCCTAAACCGTCCCCGTCCCCTAACCCTAACCCTAGCCCGAACCTTAACCCTAACCCTTCCCCGAAGCCTGACCCTCACCCGTCCCCTAATCCTAACCCGTACGCTGACACTAACCCGCGCCCTCACAGGTACGCTCCCCCTAAAGCGTTGTCGTACCCTCACCTGGACCCTAAACCGTCCCCGTCCCCTAACCCTAATCCTAGCCCGATCCCTAACCCTAACCCTTCCCCGAAGCCTGACCCTCACCCGTCCCCTAATCCTAAGCCGTATGCTGACACTAACCCGCGCCCTCACACGTACGCTCCACCTAAAGCGTTGTCGTACCCTCAGCTGGACCCTAAACCGTCCCCGTCCCCTAACCCTAACCCTAGCCCGAACCCTAACCCTAACCCTTCCCCGAAGCCTGACCCTCACCCGTCCCCTAATCCTAACCCGTACGCTGACACTAACCCGCGCCCTCACACGTACGCTCCCCCTAAAGCGTTGTCGTACCCTCACCTGGACCCTAAACCGTCCCCGTCCCCTAACCCTAACCCTAGCCCGAACCCTAACCCTAACACTTCCCCGAAGCGGGACCCGCACCCGTCCCCTAATCCTAACCCGTACGCTGACACTAACCCGCGCCCTCACACGTACGCTCCCCCTAAAGCGTTGTCGTACCCTCACCTGGACCCTAAAACGTCCCCGTCTCCTAACCCTAACCCTTCCCCGAAGCCTGACCCTCACCCGTCCCCTAATCCTAACCCGTACGCTGACACTAACCCGCGCCCTCACACGTACGCTCCCCCTAAAGCGTTGTCGTACCCTCACCTGGACCCTAAACCGTCCCCGTCCCCTAACCCTAACCCTAGCCCGAACCCTAACCCTAACCCTTTCCCGAAGCCTCACCCTCACCCGTCCCCTAATCCTAACCCGTACGCTGAAACCAACCCGCGCCCTCACACGTACGCTCCCCCTAAAGTGTTGTCGTACCCTCACCTGGACCCTAAACCGTCCCCGTCCCCTAACCCTAACCCTAACCCGAACCCTAACCCTAACCCTTCCCCGAAGCCTGACCCTCACCCGTCCCCTAATCCTAACCCGTACGCTGACACTAACCCGCGCCCTCACACGTACGCTCCCCCTAAAGCGTTGTCGTCCCCTCACCTGGACCCTAAACCGTCCCCGTCCCCTAACCCTAACCCTAGCCCGAACCCTAACCCTAACCCTTTCCCGAAGCCTCACCCTCACCCGTCCCCTAATCCTAACCCGTACGCTGAAACCAACCCGCGCCCTCACACGTACGCTCCCCCTAAAGTGTTGTCGTACCCTCACCTGGACCCTAAACCGTCCCCGTCCCCTAACCCTAACCCTAACCCGAAATCTAACCCTAACCCTTCCCCGAAGCCTGACCCTCACCCGTCCCCTAATCCTAAGCCGTATGTTGACACTAACCCGCGCCCTCACACGTACGCTCCCCCTAAAGCGTTGTCGTACCCTCACCTGGACCCTAATCCGTCCCCGTCCCCTAACCCTAACCCTAGCCCGAAGCTTAACCATAACCCTTCCCCGAAGCCTGACCCTCACCCGTCCCCTAATCCTAACCCGTACGCTGACACTAACCAGCGCCCTCACACGTACGCTCCCCCTAAAGCGTTGTCGTACCCTCACCTGGACCCTAAACCGTCCCCGTTCCCTAACCCTAACCCTAGCCCGAACCCTACCCCTAAACCTTCCCCGAAGCCTGACCCTCACCCGTCCCCTAATAGTAACCCGTACGCTGACACTAACCCGCGCCCTCACACGTACGCTCCCCCTAAAGCGTTGTCGTACCCTCACCTGGACCCTAAACCGTCCCCGTCCCCTAACCCTAACCCTAACCCGAACCCTAACCCTAACCCTTCCCCGAAGCCTGACCCTCACCCGTCCCCTAATCCTAAGCCGTATGCTGACACTAACCAGCGCCCTCACACGTACGCTCCACCTAAAGCGTTGTCGTACCCTCAGCTGGACCCTAAACCGTCCCCGTCCCCTAACCCTAACCCTAGCCCGAACCCTAACCCTAACCCTTCCCCGAAGCCTGACCCTCACCCGTCCCCTAATCCTAACCCGTACGCTGACACTAACCCGCGCCCTCACACGTACGCTCCCCCTAAAGCGTTGTCGTACCCTCACCTGGACCCTAAACCGTCCCCGTCCCCTAACCCTAACCCTAGCCCGAACCCTAACCCTAACACTTCCCCGAAGCGGGACCCGCACCCGTCCCCTAATCCTAACCCGTACGCTGACACTAACCCGCGCCCTCACACGTACGCTCCCCCTAAAGCGTGGTCGTACCCTCACCTGGACCCTAAAACGTCCCCGTCTCCTAACCCTAACCCTTCCCCGAAGCCTGACCCTCACCCGTCCCCTAATCCTTACCCGTACGCTGACACTAACCCGCGCCCTCACACGTACGCTCCCCCTAAAGCGTTGTCGTACCCTCACCTGGACCCTAAACCGTCCCCGTCCCCTAACCCTAACCCTAGCCCGAACCCTAACCCTAACCCTTCCCCGAAGCCTCACCCTCACCCGTCCCCTAATCCTAAACCGTACGCTGACACCAACCCGCGCCCTCACACGTACGCTCCCCCTAAAGCGTTGTCGTACCCTCACCTGGACCCTAAACCGTCCCCGTCCCCTAACCATAACCCTAGCCCGAACCCTACCCCTAACACTTCCCCGAAGCCTGACCCTCACCCGTCCCCTAATCCTAACCCGTACGCTGACACTAACCCGCGCCCTCACACGTACGCTCCCCCTAAAGCGTTGTCGTACCCTCACCTGGACCCTAAACCGTCCCCGTCCCCTAACCCTAACCCTAGCCCGAACCCTAACCCTAACCCTTCCCCGAAGCCTGACCCTCACCCGTCCCCTAATCCTAAGCCGTATGCTGACACTATCCCGCGCCCTCACACGTACGCTCCCCCTAAAGCGTTGTCGTACCCTCAGCTGGACCCTAAACCGTCCCCGTCCCCTAACCCTAACCCTAGCCCGAACCCTAACCCTAACCCTTCCCCGAAGCCTGACCCTCACCCGTCCCCTAATCCTAACCCGTACGCTGACACTAACCCGCGCCCTCACACGTACGCTCCCCCTAAAGCGTTGTCGTACCCTCACCTGGACCCTAAACCGTCCCCGTCCCCTAACCCTAACCCTAGCCCGAACCTTAACCCTAACCCTTCCCCGAAGCCTGACCCTCACCCGTCCCCTAATCCTAACCCGTACGCTGACACTAACCCGCGCCCTCACACGTACGCTCCCCCTAAAGCGTTGTCGTCCCCTCACCTGGACCCTAAACCGTCCCCGTCCCCTAACCATAACCCTAGCCCGAACCCTAACCCTAACCCTTCCCCGAAGCCTGACCCTCACCCGTCCCCTAATGCTAAGCCGTATGCTGACACTAACCCGCGCCCTCACACGTACGCTCCCCCTAAAGCGTTGTCGTACCCTCAGCTGGACCCTAAACGGTCCCCGTCCCCTAACCCTAACCCTAGCCCGAACCCTACCCCTAACACTTCCCCGAAGCCTGACCCTCACCCGTCCCCTAATCCTAACCCGTACGCTGACACTAACCCGCGCCCTCACACGTACGCTCCCCCTAAAGCGTTTTCGTACCCTCACCTGGACCCTAAACCGTCCCCGTCCCCTAACCCTAACCCTAGCCCGAACCCTAACCCTAACCCTTCCCCGAAGCCGGACCCTCACCCGTCCCCTAATCCTAACCCGTACGCTGACACTAACCCGCGCCCTCACACGTACGCTCCCCCTAAAGCGTGGTCGTACCCTCACCTGGACCCTAAACCGTCCCCGTCCCCTAACCCTAACCCTAGCCCGAACCCACCCCTAACCCTTCCCCGAAGCCTGACCCTCACCCGTCCCATAATCCTAACCCGTACGCTGACACTAACCCGCGCCCTCACACGTACGCTCCCCCTAAAGCGTTGTCGTACCCTCACCTGGACCCTAAACCGTCCCCGTCCCCTAACCCTAACCCTAGCCCGAATCCTAACCCTAACCCTTCCCCGAAGCCTGACCCTCACCCGTCCCCTAATCCTAACCCGTACGCTGACACTAACCCGCGCCCTCACACGTACGCTCCCCCTAAAGCGTTGTCGTCCCCTCACCTGGACCCTAAACCGTCCCCGTCCCCTAACCCTAACCCTAGCCCGAACCCTAACCCTAACCCTTCCCCGAAGCCTGACCCTCACCCGTCCCCTAATCCTAACCCGTACGCTGACACTAAGCCGCGCCCTCACACGAACGCTCCCCCTAAAGCGTTGTCGTACCCTCACCTGGACCCTAAAACGTCCCCGTCCCCTAACCCTAACCCTAGCCCGAACCCTAACCCTAACCCTTCCCCGAAGCCGGACCCTCACCCGTCCCCTAATCCTAACCCGTACGCTGACACTAACCCGCGCCCTCACACGTACGCTTCCCCTCAAGCGTTGTCATACCCTCACCTGGACCCTAAACCGTCCCCGTCCCCTAACCCTAACCCTAGCCCGAACCCTAACCCTAACCCTTCCCCGAAGCCTGACCCTCACCCGTCCCCTAATCCTAACCCGTACGCTGACACTAAGCCGCGCCCTCACACGAACGCTCCCCCTAAAGCGTTGTCTTACCCTCACCTGGACCCTAAACCGTCCCCGTCCCCTAACCCTAACCCTAGCCCGAACCTTAACCCTAACCCTTCCCCGAAGCCTGACCCTCACCCGTCCCCTAATCCTAACCCGTACGCTGACACTAACCCGCGCCCTCACACGTACGCTCCCCCTAAAGCGTTGTCGTACCCTCACCTGGACCCTAAACCGTCCCTGTCCCCTAACCCTAACCCTAGCCCGAACCCTAACCCTAACCCTTCCCCGAAGCCGGACCCTCACCCGTCCCCTAATCCTAACCCGTACGCTGACACTAACCCGCGCCCTCACACGTACGCTTCCCCTAAAGCGTTGTCGTACCCTCACCTGGACCCTAAACCGTCCCCGTCCCCTAACCCTAACCCTAGCCCGAACCCTAACCCTAACCCTTCCCCGAAGCCTGACCCTCACCCGTCCCCTAATCCTAACCCGTACGCTGACACTAACCCGCGCCCTCACACGTACGCTCCCCCTAAAGCGTTGTCGTACCCTCAGCTGGACCCTAAACCGTCCCCGTCCCCTAACCCTAACCCTAGCCCGAACCCACCCCTAACCCTTCCCCGAAGCCTGACCCTCACCCGTCCCCTAATCCTAAGCCGTATGCTGACACTAACCCGCGCCCTCACAAGTACGCTCCCCCTAAAGCGTTGTCGTACCCTCAGCTGGACCCTAAACCGTCCCCGTCCCCTAACCCTAACCCTAGCCCGAACCCTAACCCTAACCCTTCCCCGAAGCCTGACCCTCACCCGTCCCCTAATCCTAACCCGTACGCTGACACTAACCCGCGCCCTCACACGTACGCTCCCCCTAAAGCGTTGTCGTACCCTCACCTGGACCCTAAACCGTCCCCGTCCCCTAACCCTAACCCTAGCCCGAACCCTAACCCTAACCCTTCCCCGAAGCCGGACCCTCACCCGTCCCCTAATCCTAACCCGTACGCTGACACTAACCCGCGCCCTCACACGTACGCTCCCCCTAAAGCGTTGTCGTACCCTCACCTGGACCCTAAACCGTCCCCGTCCCCTAACCCTAACCCTAGCCCGAACCCTAACCCTAACCCTTCCCCGAAGCCGGACCCTCACCCGTCCCCTAATCCTAACCCGTACGCTGACACTAACCCGCGCCCTCACACGTACGCTCCCCCTAAAGCGTTGTCGTACCCTCACCTGGACCCTAAACCGTCCCCGTCCCCTAACCCTAACCCTAGCCCGAACCCTAACCCTAACCCTTCCCCGAAGCCTGACCCTCACCCGTCCCCTAATCCTAACCCGTACGCTGACACTAACCCGCGCCCTCACACGTACGATCCCCCTAAAGCGTTGTCGTCCCCTCACCTGGACCCTAAACCGTCCCCGTCCCCTAACCCTAACCCTAGCCCGAACCCTAACCCTAACCCTTCCCCGAAGCCTGACCCTCACCCGTCCCCTAATCCTAACCCGTAAGTTGACACTAAGCCGCGCCCTCACACGAACGCTCCCCCTAAAGCGTTGTCGTACCCTCACCTGGACCCTAAACCGTCCCCGTCCCCTAACCCTAACCCTAGCCCGAACCTTAACCCTAACCCTTCCCCGAAGCCTGACCCTCACCCGTCCCCTAATCCTAACCCGTACGCTGACACTAACCCGCGCCCTCACACGTACGCTCCCCCTAAAGCGTTGTCGTACCCTCACCTGGACCCTAAACCGTCCCCGTCCCCTAACCCTAACCCTAGCCCGAACCCTAACCCTAACCCTTCCCCGAAGCCGGACCCTCACCCGTCCCCTAATCCTAACCCGTACGCTGACACTAACCCGCGCCCTCACAGGTACGCTCCCCCTAAAGCGTTGTCGTACCCTCACCTGGACCCTAAACCGTCCCCGTCCCCTAACCCTAACCCTAGCCCGAACCCTAACCCTAACCCTTCCCCGAAGCCTGACCCTCACCCGTCCCCTAATCCTAACCCGTACGCTGACACTAACCGGCACCCTCACACGTACGCTCCCCCTAAAGCGTTGTCGTACCCTCACCTGGACCCTAAACCGTCTCCGTCCCCTAACCCTAACCCTAGCCCGAACCCTAACCCTAACCCTTCCCCGAAGCCTGACCCTCACCCGTCCCCTAATCCTAACCCGTAAGTTGACACTAAGCCGCGACCTCACACAAACGCTCCCCCTAAAGCGTTGTCGTACCCTCACCTGGACCCTAAACCGTCCCCGTCCCCTAACCCTAACCCTAGCCCGAACCTTAACCCTAACCCTTCCCCGAAACCTGACTCTCACCCGTCCCCTAAACCTAACCCGTACGCTGACACTAACCCGCGCCCTCACAGGTACGCTCCCCCTAAAGCGTTGTCGTACCCTCACCTGGACCCTAAACCGTCCCCGTCCCCTAACCCTAACCCTAGCGCGAACCCACCCCTAACCCTTCTCCGAAGCCTGACCCTCACCCGTCCCCTAATCCTAACCCGTACGCTGACACTAACCCGCGCCCTCACACGTACGCTCCCCCTAAAGCGTTGTCGTCCCCTCACCTGGACCCTAAACCGTCCCCGTCCCCTAACCCTAACCCTAGCCCGAACCCTAACCCTAACCCTTCCCCGAAGCCTGACCCTCACCCGTCCCCTAATCCTAACCCGTACGCTGACACCAACCCACGCCCTCACACGTAGGCTCCCCCTAAAGCGTTGTCGTACCCTCACCTGGACCCTAAACCGTCCCCGTCCCCTAACCCTAACCCTAGCCCGAACCCTAACCCTAACACTTCCCCGAAGCCTGACTCTCACCCGTCCCCTAATCCTAACCCGTACGCTGACACTAACCCGCGCCCTCACACGTACGCTCCCCCTAAAGCGTTGTCGTACCCTCACCTGGACCCTAAACCGTCCCCGTCCCCTAACCCTAACCCTAGCCCGAACCCTAACCCTAACCCTTCCCCAAAGCCTGACCCTCACCCGTCCCCTAATCCTAAGCCATATGCTGACACTAACCCGCGCCCTCACACGTACGCTCCCCCTAAAGCGTTGTCGTACCCTCAGCTGGACCCTAAACCGTCCCCGTCCCCTAACCCTAACCCTAGCCCGAACCCTAACCCTAACCCTTCCCCGAAGCCTGACCCTCACCCGTCCCCTAATCCTAACCCGTACGCTGACACTAACCCGCGCCCTCACACGTACGCTCCCCCTAAAGCGTTGTCGTACCCTCAGCTGGACCCTAAACCGTCCCCGTCCCCTAACCCTAACCCTAGCCCGAACCCACCCCTAACCCTTCCCCGAAGCCTGACCCTCACCCGTCCCCTAATCCTAAGCCGTATGCTGACACTAACCCGCGCCCTCACACGTACGCTCCCCCTAAAGCGTTCTCGTACCCTCAGCTGGACCCTAAACCGTCCCCGTCCCCTAAACCTAACCCTAGCCCGAACCCTAACCCTAACCCTTCCCCGAAGCCTGACCCTCACCCGTCCCCTAATCCTAACCCGTACGCTGACACTAACCCGCGCCCTCACACGTACGCTCCCCCTAAAGAGTTGTCGTACCCTCAGCTGGACCCTAAACCGTCCCCGTCCCCTAACCCTAACCCAAGCCCAAACCCTAACCCTAACCCTTCCCCGAAGCCGGACCCTCACCCGTGCCCTAATCCTAACCCGTACGCTGACACTAACCCGCGCCCTCACACGTACGCTCCCCCTAAAGCGTGGTCGTACCCTCACCTGGACCCTAAACCGTCCCCGTACCCTAACCCTAACCCTAGCCCGAACCCACCCCTAACCCTTCCCCGAAGCCTGACCCTCACCCGTCCCCTAATCTTAACCCGTAAGCTGACACTAAGCCGCGCCCTCACACGAACGCTCCCCCTAAAGCGTTGTCGTACCCTCACCTGGACCCTAAACCGTCCCCGTCCCCTAACCCTAACCCTAGCCCGAACCTTAACCCTAACCCTTCCCCGAAGCCTGACCCTCACCCGTCCCCTAATCCTAACCCGTACGCTGACACTAACCCGCGCCCTCACAGGTACGCTCCCCCTAAAGCGTTGTCGTACCCTCACCTGGACCCTAAACCGTCCCCGTCCCCTAACCCTAATCCTAGCCCGAACCCTAACCCTAACCCTTCCCCGAAGCCTGACCCTCACCCGTCCACTAATCCTAACCCGTACGCTGACACTAACCGGCACCCTCACACGTACGCTCCCCCTAAAGCGTTGTCGTACCCTCAGCTGGACCCTAAACCGTCCCCGTCCCCTAACCCTAACCCTAGCCCGAACCCTAACCCTAACCCTTCCCCGAAGCCTGACCCTCACCCGTCCCCTAATCCTAACCCGTACGCTGACACTAACCCGCGCCCTCACACGGACGCTCCCCCTAAAGCGTTGTCGTACCCTCAGCTGGACCCTAAACCGTCCCCGTCCCCTAACCCTAACCCTAGCCCGAACCCACCCCTAACCCTTCCCCGAAGCCTGACCCTCACCCGTCCCCTAATCCTAACCCGTACGCTGACACTAACCCGCGCCCTCACACGTACGCTCCCCCTAAAGCGTTGTCGTACCCTCACCTGGACCCTAAACCGTCCCCGTCCCCTAACCCTAACCCTAGCCCGAACCCTAACCCTAACCCTTCCCCGAAGCCTGACCCTCACCCGTCCCCTAATCCTAACCCGTACGCTGACACCAACCCGCGCCCTCACACGTACGCTCCCCCTAAAGCGTTGTCGTACCCTCACCTGGACCCTAAACCGTCCCCGTCCCCTAACCCTAACCCTAGCCCGAACCCTAACCCTAACACTTCCCCGAAGCCTGACCCTCACCCGTCCCCTAATCCTAACCCGTACGCTGACACTAACCCGCGCCCTCACACGTACGCTCCCCCTAAAGCGTTGTCGTACCATCAGCTGGACCCTAAACCGTCCCCGTCCCCTAACCCTAACCCTAGCCCGAACCCTAACCCTAACCCTTCCCCGAAGCCTGACCCTCACCCGTCCCCTAATCCTAACCCGTACGCTGACACTAACCCGCGCCCTCACACGTACGCTCCCCCTAAAGCGTTGTCGTACCCTCACCTGGACCCTAAACCGTCCCCGTCCCCTAACCCTTACCCTAGCCCGAACCCTAACCCTAACCCTTCCCCGAAGCCTGACACACACCCGTCCCCTAATCCTAACCCGTACGCTGACACTAACCCGCGCCCTCACACGTACGCTCCCCCTAAAGTGTTGTCGTACCCTCACCTGGACCCTAAACCGTCCCCGTCCCCTATCCCTAACCCTAGCCCGAACCTTAACCCTAAACCTTCCGCGAAGCCTGACCCTCACCCGTCCCCTAATCCTAACCCGTACGCTGACACTAACCCGCGCCCTCACACGTACGCTCCCCCTAAAGCGTTGTCGTACCCTCACCTGGACCCTAAACCGTCCCCGTCCCCTAACCCTAACCCTAGCCCGAACCCTAACCCTAACCCTTCCCCGAAGCCGGACCCTCACCCGTCCCCTAATCCTAACCCGTACGCTGACACTAACCGGCACCCTCACACGTACGCTCCCCCTAAAGCGTTGTCGTACCCTCAGCTGGACCCTAAACCGTCCCCGTCCCCTAACCCTAACCCTAGCCCGAACCCTAACCCTAACCCTTCCCCGAAGCCTGACCCTCACCCGTCCCCTAATCCTAACCCGTACGCTGACACTAACCCGCGCCCTCACACGTACGCTCCCCCTAAAGCGTTGTCGTACCCTCAGCTGGACCCTAAACCGTCCCCGTCCCCTAACCCTAACCCTAGCCCGAACCCACCCCTAACCCTTCCCCGAAGCCTGACCCTCACCCGTCCCCTAATCCTAACCCGTACGCTGACACTAACCCGCGCCCTCACACGTACGCTCCCCCTAAAGCGTTGTCGTACCCTCACCTGGACCCTAAACCGTCCCCGTCCCCTAACCCTAACCCTAGCCCGAACCTTAACCCTAACCCTTCCCCGAAGCCTGACCCTCACCCGTCCCCTAATCCTAACCCGTACGCTGACACTAACCCGCGCCCTCACAGGTACGCTCCCCCTAAAGCGTTGTCGTACCCTCACCTGGACCCTAAACCGTCCCCGTCCCCTAACCCTAATCCTAGCCCGATCCCTAACCCTAACCCTTCCCCGAAGCCTGACCCTCACCCGTCCCCTAATCCTAAGCCGTATGCTGACACTAACCCGCGCCCTCACACGTACGCTCCACCTAAAGCGTTGTCGTACCCTCAGCTGGACCCTAAACCGTCCCCGTCCCCTAACCCTAACCCTAGCCCGAACCCTAACCCTAACCCTTCCCCGAAGCCTGACCCTCACCCGTCCCCTAATCCTAACCCGTACGCTGACACTAACCCGCGCCCTCACACGTACGCTCCCCCTAAAGCGTTGTCGTACCCTCACCTGGACCCTAAACCGTCCCCGTCCCCTAACCCTAACCCTAGCCCGAACCCTAACCCTAACACTTCCCCGAAGCGGGACCCGCACCCGTCCCCTAATCCTAACCCGTACGCTGACACTAACCCGCGCCCTCACACGTACGCTCCCCCTAAAGCGTTGTCGTACCCTCACCTGGACCCTAAAACGTCCCCGTCTCCTAACCCTAACCCTTCCCCGAAGCCTGACCCTCACCCGTCCCCTAATCCTAACCCGTACGCTGACACTAACCCGCGCCCTCACACGTACGCTCCCCCTAAAGCGTTGTCGTACCCTCACCTGGACCCTAAACCGTCCCCGTCCCCTAACCCTAACCCTAGCCCGAACCCTAACCCTAACCCTTTCCCGAAGCCTCACCCTCACCCGTCCCCTAATCCTAACCCGTACGCTGAAACCAACCCGCGCCCTCACACGTACGCTCCCCCTAAAGTGTTGTCGTACCCTCACCTGGACCCTAAACCGTCCCCGTCCCCTAACCCTAACCCTAACCCGAAATCTAACCCTAACCCTTCCCCGAAGCCTGACCCTCACCCGTCCCCTAATCCTAAGCCGTATGTTGACACTAACCCGCGCCCTCACACGTACGCTCCCCCTAAAGCGTTGTCGTACCCTCACCTGGACCCTAAACCGTCCCCGTCCCCTAACCCTAACCCTAGCCCGAAGCTTAACCATAACCCTTCCCCGAAGCCTGACCCTCACCCGTCCCCTAATCCTAACCCGTACGCTGACACTAACCAGCGCCCTCACACGTACGCTCCCCCTAAAGCGTTGTCGTACCCTCACCTGGACCCTAAACCGTCCCCGTTCCCTAACCCTAACCCTAGCCCGAACCCTACCCCTAAACCTTCCCCGAAGCCTGACCCTCACCCGTCCCCTAATAGTAACCCGTACGCTGACACTAACCCGCGCCCTCACACGTACGCTCCCCCTAAAGCGTTGTCGTACCCTCACCTGGACCCTAAACCGTCCCCGTCCCCTAACCCTAACCCTAACCCGAACCCTAACCCTAACCCTTCCCCGAAGCCTGACCCTCACCCGTCCCCTAATCCTAAGCCGTATGCTGACACTAACCAGCGCCCTCACACGTACGCTCCACCTAAAGCGTTGTCGTACCCTCAGCTGGACCCTAAACCGTCCCCGTCCCCTAACCCTAACCCTAGCCCGAACCCTAACCCTAACCCTTCCCCGAAGCCTGACCCTCACCCGTCCCCTAATCCTAACCCGTACGCTGACACTAACCCGCGCCCTCACACGTACGCTCCCCCTAAAGCGTTGTCGTACCCTCACCTGGACCCTAAACCGTCCCCGTCCCCTAACCCTAACCCTAGCCCGAACCCTAACCCTAACACTTCCCCGAAGCGGGACCCGCACCCGTCCCCTAATCCTAACCCGTACGCTGACACTAACCCGCGCCCTCACACGTACGCTCCCCCTAAAGCGTTGTCGTACCCTCACCTGGACCCTAAAACGTCCCCGTCTCCTAACCCTAACCCTTCCCCGAAGCCTGACCCTCACCCGTCCCCTAATCCTAACCCGTACGCTGACACTAACCCGCGCCCTCACACGTACGCTCCCCCTAAAGCGTTGTCGTACCCTCACCTGGACCCTAAACCGTCCCCGTCCCCTAACCCTAACCCTAGCCCGAACCCTAACCCTAACCCTTCCCCGAAGCCTCACCCTCACCCGTCCCCTAATCCTAAACCGTACGCTGACACCAACCCGCGCCCTCACACGTACGCTCCCCCTAAAGCGTTGTCGTACCCTCACCTGGACCCTAAACCGTCCCCGTCCCCTAACCATAACCCTAGCCCGAACCCTACCCCTAACACTTCCCCGAAGCCTGACCCTCACCCGTCCCCTAATCCTAACCCGTACGCTGACACTAACCCGCGCCCTCACACGTACGCTCCCCCTAAAGCGTTGTCGTACCCTCACCTGGACCCTAAACCGTCCCCGTCCCCTAACCCTAACCCTAGCCCGAACCCTAACCCTAACCCTTCCCCGAAGCCTGACCCTCACCCGTCCCCTAATCCTAACCCGTACGCTGACACTAACCCGCGCCCTCACACGTACGCTCCCCCTAAAGCGTTGTCGTACCCTCACCTGGACCCTAAACCGTCCCCGTCCCCTAACCCTAACCCTAGCCCGAACCTTAACCCTAACCCTTCCCCGAAGCCTGACCCTCACCCGTCCCCTAATCCTAACCCGTACGCTGACACTAACCCGCGCCCTCACACGTACGCTCCCCCTAAAGCGTTGTCGTCCCCTCACCTGGACCCTAAACCGTCCCCGTCCCCTAACCATAACCCTAGCCCGAACCCTAACCCTAACCCTTCCCCGAAGCCTGACCCTCACCCGTCCCCTAATGCTAAGCCGTATGCTGACACTAACCCGCGCCCTCACACGTACGCTCCCCCTAAAGCGTTGTCGTACCCTCAGCTGGACCCTAAACGGTCCCCGTCCCCTAACCCTAACCCTAACCCGAACCCTACCCCTAACACTTCCCCGAAGCCTGACCCTCACCCGTCCCCTAATCCTAACCCGTACGCTGACACTAACCCGCGCCCTCACACGTACGCTCCCCCTAAAGCGTTGTCGTACCCTCACCTGGACCCTAAACCGTCCCCGTCCCCTAACCCTAACCCTAGCCCGAACCCTAACCCTAACCCTTCCCCGAAGCCGGACCCTCACCCGTCCCCTAATCCTAACCCGTACGCTGACACTAACCCGCGCCCTCACACGTACGCTCCCCCTAAAGCGTGGTCGTACCCTCACCTGGACCCTAAACCGTCCCCGTCCCCTAACCCTAACCCTAGCCCGAACCCACCCCTAACCCTTCCCCGAAGCCTGACCCTCACCCGTCCCATAATCCTAACCCGTACGCTGACACTAACCCGCGCCCTCACACGTACGCTCCCCCTAAAGCGTTGTCGTACCCTCACCTGGACCCTAAACCGTCCCCGTCCCCTAACCCTAACCCTAGCCCGAATCCTAACCCTAACCCTTCCCCGAAGCCTGACCCTCACCCGTCCCCTAATCCTAACCCGTACGCTGACACTAACCCGCGCCCTCACACGTACGCTCCCCCTAAAGCGTTGTCGTCCCCTCACCTGGACCCTAAACCGTCCCCGTCCCCTAACCCTAACCCTAGCCCGAACCCTAACCCTAACCCTTCCCCGAAGCCTGACCCTCACCCGTCCCCTAATCCTAACCCGTACGCTGACACTAAGCCGCGACCTCACACGAACGCTCCCCCTAAAGCGTTGTCGTACCCTCACCTGGAGCCTAAACCGTCCCCGTCCCCTAACCCTAACCCTAGCCCGAACCCTAACCCTAACCCTTCCCCGAAGCCGGACCCTCACCCGTCCCCTAATCCTAACCCGTACGCTGACACTAACCCGCGCCCTCACACGTACGCTTCCCCTCAAGCGTTGTCATACCCTCACCTGGACCCTAAACCGTCCCCGTCCCCTAACCCTAACCCTAGCCCGAACCCTAACCCTAACCCTTCCCCGAAGCCTGACCCTCACCCGTCCCCTAATCCTAACCCGTACGCTGACACTAAGCCGCGCCCTCACACGAACGCTCCCCCTAAAGCGTTGTCTTACCCTCACCTGGACCCTAAACCGTCCCCGTCCCCTAACCCTAACCCTAGCCCGAACCTTAACCCTAACCCTTCCCCGAAGCCTGACCCTCACCCGTCCCCTAATCCTAACCCGTACGCTGACACTAACCCGCGCCCTCACACGTACGCTCCCCCTAAAGCGTTGTCGTACCCTCACCTGGACCCTAAACCGTCCCTGTCCCCTAACCCTAACCCTAGCCCGAACCCTAACCCTAACCCTTCCCCGAAGCCGGACCCTCACCCGTCCCCTAATCCTAACCCGTACGCTGACACTAACCCGCGCCCTCACACGTACGCTTCCCCTAAAGCGTTGTCGTACCCTCACCTGGACCCTAAACCGTCCCCGTCCCCTAACCCTAACCCTAGCCCGAACCCTAACCCTAACCCTTCCCCGAAGCCTGACCCTCACCCGTCCCCTAATCCTAACCCGTACGCTGACACTAACCCGCGCCCTCACACGTACGCTCCCCCTAAAGCGTTGTCGTACCCTCAGCTGGACCCTAAACCGTCCCCGTCCCCTAACCCTAACCCAAGCCCGAACCCACCCCTAACCCTTCCCCGAAGCCTGACCCTCACCCGTCCCCTAATCCTAAGCCGTATGCTGACACTAACCCGCGCCCTCACACGTACGCTCCCCCTAAAGCGTTGTCGTACCCTCAGCTGGACCCTAAACCGTCCCCGTCCCCTAACCCTAACCCTAGCCCGAACCCTAACCCTAACCCTTCCCCGAAGCCTGACCCTCACCCGTCCCCTAATCCTAACCCGTACGCTGACACTAACCCGCGCCCTCACACGTACGCTCCCCCTAAAGCGTTGTCGTACCCTCACCTGGACCCTAAACCGTCCCCGTCCCCTAACCCTAACCCTAGCCCGAACCCTAACCCTAACCCTTCCCCGAAGCCGGACCCTCACCCGTCCCCTAATCCTAACCCGTACGCTGACACTAACCCGCGCCCTCACACGTACGCTCCCCCTAAAGCGTTGTCGTACCCTCACCTGGACCCTAAACCGTCCCCGTCCCCTAACCCTAACCCTAGCCCGAACCCTAACCCTAACCCTTCCCCGAAGCCGGACCCTCACCCGTCCCCTAATCCTAACCCGTACGCTGACACTAACCCGCGCCCTCACACGTACGCTCCCCCTAAAGCGTTGTCGTACCCTCACCTGGACCCTAAACCGTCCCCGTCCCCTAACCCTAACCCTAGCCCGAACCCTAACCCTAACCCTTCCCCGAAGCCTGACCCTCACCCGTCCCCTAATCCTAACCCGTACGCTGACACTAACCCGCGCCCTCACACGTACGATCCCCCTAAAGCGTTGTCGTCCCCTCACCTGGACCCTAAACCGTCCCCGTCCCCTAACCCTAACCCTAGCCCGAACCCTAACCCTAACCCTTCCCCGAAGCCTGACCCTCACCCGTCCCCTAATCCTAACCCGTAAGTTGACACTAAGCCGCGCCCTCACACGAACGCTCCCCCTAAAGCGTTGTCGTACCCTCACCTGGACCCTAAACCGTCCCCGTCCCCTAACCCTAACCCTAGCCCGAACCTTAACCCTAACCCTTCCCCGAAGCCTGACCCTCACCCGTCCCCTAATCCTAACCCGTACGCTGACACTAACCCGCGCCCTCACACGTACGCTCCCCCTAAAGCGTTGTCGTACCCTCACCTGGACCCTAAACCGTCCCCGTCCCCTAACCCTAACCCTAGCCCGAACCCTAACCCTAACCCTTCCCCGAAGCCGGACCCTCACCCGTCCCCTAATCCTAACCCGTACGCTGACACTAACCCGCGCCCTCACAGGTACGCTCCCCCTAAAGCGTTGTCGTACCCTCACCTGGACCCTAAACCGTCCCCGTCCCCTAACCCTAACCCTAGCCCGAACCCTAACCCTAACCCTTCCCCGAAGCCTGACCCTCACCCGTCCCCTAATCCTAACCCGTACGCTGACACTAACCGGCACCCTCACACGTACGCTCCCCCTAAAGCGTTGTCGTACCCTCACCTGGACCCTAAACCGTCTCCGTCCCCTAACCCTAACCCTAGCCCGAACCCTAACCCTAACCCTTCCCCGAAGCCTGACCCTCACCCGTCCCCTAATCCTAACCCGTAAGTTGACACTAAGCCGCGCCCTCACACAAACGCTCCCCCTAAAGCGTTGTCGTACCCTCACCTGGACCCTAAACCGTCCCCGTCCCCTAACCCTAACCCTAGCCCGAACCTTAACCCTAACCCTTCCCCGAAACCTGACTCTCACCCGTCCCCTAAACCTAACCCGTACGCTGACACTAACCCGCGCCCTCACAGGTACGCTCCCCCTAAAGCGTTGTCGTACCCTCACCTGGACCCTAAACCGTCCCCGTCCCCTAACCCTAACCCTAGCGCGAACCCACCCCTAACCCTTCTCCGAAGCCTGACCCTCACCCGTCCCCTAATCCTAACCCGTACGCTGACACTAAACCGCGCCCTCACACGTACGCTCCCCCTAAAGCGTTGTCGTCCCCTCACCTGGACCCTAAACCGTCCCCGTCCCCTAACCCTAACCCTAGCCCGAACCCTAACCCTAACCCTTCCCCGAAGCCTGACCCTCACCCGTCCCCTAATCCTAACCCGTACGCTGACACCAACCCACGCCCTCACACGTAGGCTCCCCCTAAAGCGTTGTCGTACCCTCACCTGGACCCTAAACCGTCCCCGTCCCCTAACCCTAACCCTAGCCCGAACCCTAACCCTAACACTTCCCCGAAGCCTGACTCTCACCCGTCCCCTAATCCTAACCCGTACGCTGACACTAACCCGCGCCCTCACACGTACGCTCCCCCTAAAACGTTGTCGTACCCTCACCTGGACCCTAAACCGTCCCCGTCCCCTAACCCTAACCCTAGCCCGAACCCTAACCCTAACCCTTCCCCAAAGCCTGACCCTCACCCGTCCCCTAATCCTAAGCCATATGCTGACACTAACCCGCGCCCTCACACGTACGCTCCCCCTAAAGCGTTGTCGTACCCTCAGCTGGACCCTAAACCGTCCCCGTCCCCTAACCCTAACCCTAGCCCGAACCCTAACCCTAACCCTTCCCCGAAGCCTGACCCTCACCCGTCCCCTAATCCTAACCCGTACGCTGACACTAACCCGCGCCCTCACACGTACGCTCCCCCTAAAGCGTTGTCGTACCCTCAGCTGGACCCTAAACCGTCCCCGTCCCCTAACCCTAACCCTAGCCCGAACCCACCCCTAACCCTTCCCCGAAGCCTGACCCTCACCCGTCCCCTAATCCTAAGCCGTATGCTGAAACTAACCCGCGCCCTCACACGTACGCTCCCCCTAAAGCGTTCTCGTACCCTCAGCTGGACCCTAAACCGTCCCCGTCCCCTAAACCTAACCCTAGCCCGAACCCTAACCCTAACCCTTCCCCGAAGCCTGACCCTCACCCGTCCCCTAATCCTAACCCGTACGCTGACACTAACCCGCGCCCTCACACGTACGCTCCCCCTAAAGAGTTGTCGTACCCTCAGCTGGACCCTAAACCGTCCCCGTCCCCTAACCCTAACCCAAGCCCAAACCCTAACCCTAACCCTTCCCCGAAGCCGGACCCTCACCCGTGCCCTAATCCTAACCCGTACGCTGACACTAACCCGCGCCCTCACACGTACGCTCCCCCTAAAGCGTGGTCGTACCCTCACCTGGACCCTAAACCGTCCCCGTACCCTAACCCTAACCCTAGCCCGAACCCACCCCTAACCCTTCCCCGAAGCCTGACCCTCACCCGTCCCCTAATCTTAACCCGTAAGCTGACACTAAGCCGCGCCCTCACACGAACGCTCCCCCTAAAGCGTTGTCGTACCCTCACCTGAACCCTAAACCGTCCCCGTCCCCTAACCCTAACCCTAGCCCGAACCTTAACCCTAACCCTTCCCCGAAGCCTGACCCTCACCCGTCCCCTAATCCTAACCCGTACGCTGACACTAACCCGCGCCCTCACAGGTACGCTCCCCCTAAAGCGTTGTCGTACCCTCACCTGGACCCTAAACCGTCCCCGTCCCCTAACCCTAATCCTAGCCCGAACCCTAACCCTAACCCTTCCCCGAAGCCTGACCCTCACCCGTCCACTAATCCTAACCCGTACGCTGACACTAACCGGCACCCTCACACGTACGCTCCCCCTAAAGCGTTGTCGTACCCTCAGCTGGACCCTAAACCGTCCCCGTCCCCTAACCCTAACCCTAGCCCGAACCCTAACCCTAACCCTTCCCCGAAGCCTGACCCTCACCCGTCCCCTAATCCTAACCCGTACGCTGACACTAACCCGCGCCCTCACACGTACGCTCCCCCTAAAGCGTTGTCGTACCCTCAGCTGGACCCTAAACCGTCCCCGTCCCCTAACCCTAACCCTAGCCCGAACCCACCCCTAACCCTTCCCCGAAGCCTGACCCTCACCCGTCCCCTAATCCTAACCCGTACGCTGACACTAACCCGCGCCCTCACACGTACGCTCCCCCTAAAGCGTTGTCGTACCCTCACCTGGACCCTAAACCGTCCCCGTCCCCTAACCCTAACCCTAGCCCGAACCCTAACCCTAACCCTTCCCCGAAGCCTGACCCTCACCCGTCCCCTAATCCTAACCCGTACGCTGACACCAACCCGCGCCCTCACACGTACGCTCCCCCTAAAGCGTTGTCGTACCCTCACCTGGACCCTAAACCGTCCCCGTCCCCTAACCCTAACCCTAGCCCGAACCCTAACCCTAACACTTCCCCGAAGCCTGACCCTCACCCGTCCCCTAATCCTAACCCGTACGCTGACACTAACCCGCGCCCTCACACGTACGCTCCCCCTAAAGCGTTGTCGTACCATCAGCTGGACCCTAAACCGTCCCCGTCCCCTAACCCTAACCCTAGCCCGAACCCTAACCCTAACCCTTCCCCGAAGCCTGACCCTCACCCGTCCCCTAATCCTAACCCGTACGCTGACACTAACCCGCGCCCTCACACGTACGCTCCCCCTAAAGCGTTGTCGTACCCTCAGCTGGACCCTAAACCGTCCCCGTCCCCTAACCCTTACCCTAGCCCGAACCCTAACCCTAACCCTTCCCCGAAGCCTGACACACACCCGTCCCCTAATCCTAACCCGTACGCTGACACTAACCCGCGCCCTCACACGTACGCTCCCCCTAAAGTGTTGTCGTACCCTCACCTGGACCCTAAACCGTCCCCGTCCCCTAACCCTAACCCTAGCCCGAACCTTAACCCTAACCCTTCCGCGAAGCCTGACCCTCACCCGTCCCCTAATCCTAACCCGTACGCTGACACTAACCCGCGCCCTCACACGTACGCTCCCCCTAAAGCGTTGTCGTACCCTCACCTGGACCCTAAACCGTCCCCGTCCCCTAACCCTAACCCTAGCCCGAACCCTAACCCTAACCCTTCCCCGAAGCCGGACCCTCACCCGTCCCCTAATCCTAACCCGTACGCTGACACTAACCGGCACCCTCACACGTACGCTCCCCCTAAAGCGTTGTCGTACCCTCAGCTGGACCCTAAACCGTCCCCGTCCCCTAACCCTAACCCTAGCCCGAACCCTAACCCTAACCCTTCCCCGAAGCCTGACCCTCACCCGTCCCCTAATCCTAACCCGTACGCTGACACTAACCCGCGCCCTCACACGTACGCTCCCCCTAAAGCGTTGTCGTACCCTCAGCTGGACCCTAAACCGTCCCCGTCCCCTAACCCTAACCCTAGCCCGAACCCACCCCTAACCCTTCCCCGAAGCCTGACCCTCACCCGTCCCCTAATCCTAACCCGTACGCTGACACTAACCCGCGCCCTCACACGTACGCTCCCCCTAAAGCGTTGTCGTACCCTCACCTGGACCCTAAACCGTCCCCGTCCCCTAACCCTAACCCTAGCCCGAACCCTAACCCTAACCCTTCCCCGAAGCCTGACCCTCACCCGTCCCCTAATCCTAACCCGTACGCTGACACCAACCCGCGCCCTCACACGTACGCTCCCCCTAAAGCGTTGTCGTACCCTCACCTGGACCCTAAACCGTCCCCGTCCCTTAACCCTAACCCTAGCCCGAACCCTAACCCTAACACTTCCCCGAAGCCTGACCCTCACCCGTCCCCTAATCCTAACCCGTACGCTGACACTAACCCGCGCCCTCACACGTACGCTCCCCCTAAAGCGTTGTCGTACCCTCACCTGGACCCTAAACCGTCCCCGTCCCCTAACCCTAACCCTAGCCCGAACCCTAACCCTAACCCTTCCCCGAAGCCTGACCCTCACCCGTCCCCTAATCCTAAGCCGTATGCTGACACTAACCCGCGCACTCACACGTACGCTCCCCCTAAAGCGTTGTCGTACCCTCAGCTGGACCCTAAACCGTCCCCGTCCCCTAACCCTAACCCTAGCCCGAACCCTAACCCTAACCCTTCCCCGAAGCCTGACCCTCACCCGTCCCCTAATCCTAACCCGTACGCTGACACTAACCGGCACCCTCAAACGTACGCTCCCCCTAAAGCGTTGTCGTACCCTCACCTGGACCCTAAACCGTCCCCGTCCCCTAACCCTAACCCTAGCCCGAACCCTAACCCTAACCCTTCCCCGAAGCCTGACCCTCACCCGTCCCCTAATCCTAACCCATACGCTGACACTAACCCGCACCCTCCCACGTACGCTCCCCCTAAAGCGTTGTCATACCCTCACCTGGACCCTAAACCGTCCCCGTCCCCTAACCCTAACCCTAGCCCGAACCCTAACCCTAACCCTTCCCCGAAGCCTGACCCTCACCCGTCCCCTAATCCTAACCCGTACGCTGACACTAACCCGCGCCCTCACACGTACGCTCCCCCTAAAGCGTTGTCGTCCCCTCACCTGGACCCTAAACCGTCCCCGTCCCCTAACCCTAACCCTAGACCGAACCCTAACCCTAACCCTTCCCCGAAGCCTGACCCTCACCCGTCCCCTAATCCTAACCCGTACGCTGACACTAACCCGCGCCCTCACACGTACGCTCCCCCTAAAGCGTTGTCGTACCCTCACCTGGACCCTAAACCGTCCCCGTCCCCTAACCCTAACCCTAGCCCGAACCCTAACCCTAACCCTTCCCCGAAGCCTGACCCTCACCCGTCCCCTAATCCTAACCAGTACGCTGACACTAACCCGCGCCCTCACACGTACGCTCCCCCTAAAGCGTTGTCGTACCCTCACCTGGACCCTAAACCGTCCCCGTTCCCTAACCCTAACCCTAGCCCGAACCCTAACCCTAACCCTTCCCCGAAGCCTGACCCTCACCCGTCCCCTAATCCTAACCCGTACGCTGTCACCAACCCGCGCCCTCACACGTACGCTCCCGCTAAAGCGTTGTCGTACCCTCACCTGGACCCTAAACCGTGCCAGTCCCCTAACCCTAACCCTAGCCCGAACCCTAACCCTAACCCTTCCCCGAAGCCGGACCCTCACCCGTCCCCTAATCCTAACCAGTACGCTGAGACTAACCCGCGCCCTCACACGTACGCTCCCCCTAAAGCGTTGTCATACCCTCACCTGGACCCTAAACCGTCCCCGTCCCCTAACCCTAACCCTAGCCCGAACCCTAACCCTAACACTTCCCCGTAGCCTGACCCTCACCCGTCCCCTAATCCTAACCCGTACGCTGACACTAACCAGCGCACTCACACGTACGCTCCCCCTAAAGCGTTGTCGTACCCTCACCTGGACCCTAAACCGTCCCCGTCCCCTAACCCTAACCCTAGCCCGAACCCTAACCCTAACCCTTCCCCGAAGCCTGACCCTCACCCGTCCCCTAATCCTAACCCGTACGCTGACACTAACCCGCGCCCTCACACGTACGCTCCCCCTAAAGCGTTGTCGTACCCTCACCTGGACCCTAAACCGTCCCCGTCCCCTAACCCTAACCCTAGCCCGAACCCTAACCCTAACCCTTCCCCGAAGCCTGACCCTCACCCGTCCCCTAATCCTAACCGGTACGCTGACACTAACCCGCGCCCTCACACGTACGCTCCCCCTAAAGCGTTGTCGTACCCTCACCTGGACCCTAAACCGTCCCCGTCCCCTAACCCTAACCCTAGCCCGAACCCTAACCCTAACCCTTCCCCGAAGCCTGACACTCACCCGTCCCCTAATCCTAACCCGTACGCTGACACTAACCCGCGCCCTCACACGTACGCTCCCCCTAAAGCGTTGTCGTACCCTCACCTGGACCCTAAACCGTCCCCGTCCCCTAACCCTAACCCTAGCCCGAAACCTAACCCTAACCCTTCCCCAAAGCCTGACCCTCACCCGTCCCCTAATCCTAACCCGTATGCTGACACTAACCGGCACCCTCACACGTACGCTCCCCCTAAAGCGTTGTCGTACCCTCACCTGGACCCTAAACCGTCCCCGTCCCCTAACCCTAACCCTAGCCCGAACCCTAACCCTAACCCTTCCCCGAAGCCTGACCCTCACCCGTCCCCTAATCCTAACCCGTACGCTGACACTAACCCACACCCTCACACGTACGCTCCCCCTAAAGCTTTGTCATACCCTCACCTGGACCCTAAACCGTCCCCGTCCCCTAACCCTAACCCTAGCCCGAACCCTAACCCTAACCCTTCCCCGAAGCCTGACCCTCACCCGTCCCCTAATCCTAACCCGTACGCTGACACTAACCCGCGCCCTCACACGTACGCTCCCCCTAAAGCGTTGTCGTACCCTCACCTGGACCCTAAACCGTCCCTGTCCCCTAACCCTAACCCTAGACCGAATCCTAACCCTAACCCTTCCCCGAAGCCTGACCCTCACCCGTCCCCTAATCCTAACCCGTACGCTGACACTAATCCGCGCCCTCATACGTACGCTCCCCCTAAAGCGTTGTCGTACCCTCACCTGGACCCTAATCCGTCCCCGTCCCCTAACCCTAACCCTAGCCCGAACCCTAACCCTAACCCTTCCCCGAAGCCTGACCCTCACCCGTCCCCTAATCCTAACCCGTATGCTGACACTAACCCGCGCCCTCACACGTACGCTCCCCCTAAAGCGTTGTCGTACCCTCACCTGGACCCTAAACCGTCCCCGTTCCCTAACCCTAACCCTAGCCCAAACCCTAACCCTAACCCTTCCCCGAAGCCTGACCCCCACCCGTCCCCTAATCCTAACCCGTACGCTGACACCAACCCGCGCCCTCACACGTACGCTCCCCCTAAAGCGTTGTCGTACCCTCACCTGGACCCTAAACCGTCCCCGTCCCCTAACCCTAACCCTAGCCCGAACCCTAACCCTAACCCTTCCCCGAAGCCTGACTCTCACCCGTCCCCTAATCCTAACCCGTACGCTGACACTAACCCGCGCCCTCACACGTACGCTCCCCCTAAAGCGTTGTCGTACCCTCACCTGGACCCTAAACCGTCCCCGTCCCCTAACCCTAACCCTAGCCCGAACCCTAACCCTAACACTTCCCCGAAGCCTGACCCTCACCCGTCCCCTAATCCTAACCCGTACGCTGACACTAACCCGCGCCCTCACACGTACGCTCCCCCTAAAGCGTTGTCGTACCCTCACCTGGACCCTAAACCGTCCCCGTCCCCTAACCCTAACCCTAGCCCGAACCCTAACCCTAACCCTTCCCCGAAGCCTGACACTCACCCGTCCCCTAATCCTAACCCGTACGCTGACACTAACCCGCGCCCTCACACGTACGCTCCCCCTAAAGCGTTGTCGTACCCTCACCTGGACCCTAAACCGTCCCCGTCCCCTAACCCTAACCCTAGCCCGAACCCTAACCCTAACCCTTCCCCGAAGCCTGACCCTCACCCGTCCCCTAATCCTAACCCGTACGCTGACACTAACCCGCGCCCTCACACGTACGCTCCCCCTAAAGCGTTGTCGTACCCTCACCTGGACCCTAAACCGTCCCCGTCCCCTAACCCTAACCCTAGCCCGAACCCACCCCTAACCCTTCCCCGAAGCCTGACCCTCACCCGTCCCCTAATCCTAACCCGTACGCTGACACTAACCCGCGCCCTCACACGTACGCTCCCCCTAAAGCGTGGTCGTACCCTCACCTGGACCCTAAACCGTCCCCGTCCCCTAACCCTAACCGTAGCCCGAACCCACCCCTAACCCTTCCCCGAAGCCTGACCCTCACCCGTCCCCTAATCCTAACCCGTACGCTGACACTAACCCGCGCCCTCACACGTACGCTCCCCCTAAAGCGTTGTCGTACCCTCACCTGGACCTTAAACTGTCCCCGTCCCCTAACCCTAACCCTAGCCCGAACCCTAACCCTAACCCTTCCCTGATGCCTGACCCTCACCCGTCCCCTAATCCTAACCCGTACGCTGACACTAACCCGCGCCCTCACACGTACGCTCTCCCTAAAGCGTTGTCGTCCCCTCACCTGGACCCTAAACCGTCCCCGTCCCCTAACCCTAACCCTAGCCCGAACCCTAACCCTAACACTTCCCCGAAGCCTGACCCTCACCCGTCCCCTAATCCTAACCCGTACGCTGACACTAACCCGCGCCCTCACACGTACGCTCCCCCTAAAGCGTTGTCGTACCCTCACCTGGACCCTAAACCGTCCCCGTCCCCTAACCCTAACCCTAGCCCGAACCCTAACCCTAACCCTTCCCCGAAGCCGGACCCTCACCCGTCCCCTAATCCTAACCCGTATGCTGACACTAACCCGCGCCCTCACACGTACGCTTCCCCTAAAGCGTTGTCATACCCTCACCTGGACCCTAAACCGTCCCCGTCCCCTAACCCTAACCCTAGCCCGAACCCTAAACCTAACCCTTCCCCGAAGCCTGACCCTCACTCGTCCCCTAATCCTAACCCGTACGCTGACACTAACCCGCGCCCTCACACGTACGCTCCCCCTAAAGCGTTGTCGTACCCTCACCTGGACCCTAAACCGTCCCCGTCCCCTAACCCTAACCCTAGCCCGAACCCTAACCCTAACCCTTCCCCGAAGCCTGACCCTCACCCGTCCCCTAATCCTAACCCGTACGCTGACACTAACCCGCGCCCTCACACGTACGCTCCCCCTAAAGCGTTGTCGTCCCCTCACCTGGACCCTAAACCGTCCCCGTCCCCTAACCCTAACCCTAGCCCGAACCCTAACCCTAACCCTTCCCCGAAGCCTGACCCTCACCCGTCCCCTAATCCTAACCCGTACGCTGACACTAAGCCGCGCCCTCACACGAACGCTCCCCCTAAAGCGTTGTCGTACCCTCACCTGGACCCTAAACCGTCCCCGTCCCCTAACCCTAACCCTAGCCCGTACCTTAACCCTAACCCTTCCCCGAAGCCTGACCCTCACCCGTCCCCTAATCCTAACCCGTACGCTGACACTAACCCACGCCCTCACACGTACGCTCCCCCTAAAGCGTTGTCGTACCCTCAACTGGACCCTAAACCGTCCCCGTCCCCTAACCCTAACCCTAGCCCGAACCCTAACCCTAACCCTTCCCCGAAGCCTGACCCTCACCCGTCCCCTAATCCTAACCCGTACGCTGACACTAAACAGCGCCCTCAAAGGTACGCTCCCCCTAAAGCGTTGTCGTACCCTCACCTGGACCCTAAACCGTCCCCGTCCCCTAACCCTAACCCTAGCCCGAAACCTAACCCTAACCCTTCCCCAAAGCCTGACCCTCACCCGTCCCCTAATCCTAACCCGTATGCTGACACTAACCGGCACCCTCACACGTACGCTCCCCCTAAAGCGTTGTCGTACCCTCACCTGGACCCTAAACCGTCCCCGTCCCCTAACCCTAACCCTAGCCCGAACCCTAACCCTAACCCTTCCCCGAAGCCTGACCCTCACCCGTCCCCTAATCCTAACCCGTACGCTGACACTAACCCGCACCCTCACACGTACGCTCCCCCTAAAGCTTTGTCGTACCCTCACCTGGACCCTAAACCGTCCCCGTCCCCTAACCCTAACCCTAGCCCGAACCCTAACCCTAACCCTTCCCCGAAGCCTGACCCTCACCCGTCCCCTAATCCTAACCCGTACGCTGACACTAACCCGCGCCCTCACACGTACGCTCCCCCTAAAGCGTTGTCGTACCCTCACCTGGACCCTAAACCGTCCCTGTCCCCTAACCCTAACCCTAGACCGAATCCTAACCCTAACCCTTCCCCGAAGCCTGACCCTCACCCGTCCCCTAATCCTAACCCGTACGCTGACACTAACCCGCGCCCTCATACGTACGCTCCCCCTAAAGCGTTGTCGTACCCTCACCTGGACCCTAATCCGTCCCCGTCCCCTAACCCTAACCCTAGCCCGAACCCTAACCCTAACCCTTCCCCGAAGCCTGACCCTCACCCGTCCCCTAATCCTAACCCGTATGCTGACACTAACCCGCGCCCTCACACGTACGCTCCCCCTAAAGCGTTGTCGTACCCTCACCTGGACCCTAAACCGTCCCCGTTCCCTAACCCTAACCCTAGCCCAAACCCTAACCCTAACCCTTCCCCGAAGCCTGACCCCCACCCGTCCCCTAATCCTAACCCGTACGCTGACACCAACCCGCGCCCTCACACGTACGCTCCCCCTAAAGCGTTGTCGTACCCTCACCTGGACCCTAAACCGTCCCCGTCCCCTAACCCTAACCCTAGCCCGAACCCTAACCCTAACCCTTCCCCGAAGCCTGACTCTCACCCGTCCCCTAATCCTAACCCGTACGCTGACACTAACCCGTGCCCTCACACGTACGCTCCCCCTAAAGCGTTGTCGTACCCTCACCTGGACCCTAAACCGTCCCCGTCCCCTAACCCTAACCCTAGCCCGAACCCTAACGCTAACACTTCCCCGAAGCCTGACCCTCACCCGTCCCCTAATCCTAACCCGTACGCTGACACTAACCCGCGCCCTCACACGTACGCTCCCCCTAAAGCGTTGTCGTACCCTCACCTGGACCCTAAACCGTCCCCGTCCCCTAACCCTAACCCTAGCCCGAACCCTAACCCTAACCCTTCCCCGAAGCCTGACACTCACCCGTCCCCTAATCCTAACCCGTACGCTGACACTAACCCGCGCCCTCACACGTACGCTCCCCCTAAAGCGTTGTCGTACCCTCACCTGGACCCTAAACCGTCCCCGTCCCCTAACCCTAACCCTAGCCCGAACCCTAACCCTAACCCTTCCCCGAAGCCTGACCCTCACCCGTCCCCTAATCCTAACCCGTACGCTGACACTAACCCGCTCCCTCACACGTACGCTCCCCCTAAAGCGTTGTCGTACCCTCACCTGGACCCTAAACCGTCCCCGTCCCCTAACCCTAACCCTAGCCCGAACCCACCCCTAACCCTTCCCCGAAGCCTGACCCTCACCCGTCCCCTAATCCTAACCCGTACGCTGACACTAACCCGCGCCCTCACACGTACGCTCCCCCTAAAGCGTGGTCGTACCCTCACCTGGACCCTAAACCGTCCCCGTCCCCTAACCCTAACCGTAGCCCGAACCCACCCCTAACCCTTCCCCGAAGCCTGACCCTCACCCGTCCCCTAATCCTAACCCGTACGCTGACACTAACCCGCGCCCTCACACGTACGCTCCCCCTAAAGCGTTGTCGTACCCTCACCTGGACCTTAAACCGTCCCCGTCCCCTAACCCTAACCCTAGCCCGAACCCTAACCCTAACCCTTCCCTGATGCCTGACCCTCACCCGTCCCCTAATCCTAACCCGTACGCTGACACTAACCCGCGCCCTCACACGTACGCTCTCCCTAAAGCGTTGTCGTCCCCTCACCTGGACCCTAAACCGTCCCCGTCCCCTAACCCTAACCCTAGCCCGAACCCTAACCCTAACACTTCCCCGAAGCCTGACCCTCACCCGTCCCCTAATCCTAACCCGTACGCTGACACTAACCCGCGCCCTCACACGTACGCTCCCCCTAAAGCGTTGTCGTACCCTCACCTGGACCCTAAACCGTCCCCGTCCCCTAACCCTAACCCTAGCCCGAACCCTAACCCTAACCCTTCCCCGAAGCCGGACCCTCACCCGTCCCCTAATCCTAACCCGTATGCTGACACTAACCCGCGCCCTCACACGTACGCTTCCCCTAAAGCGTTGTCATACCCTCACCTGGACCCTAAACCGTCCCCGTCCCCTAACCCTAACCCTAGCCCGAACCCTAACCCTAACCCTTCCCCGAAGCCTGACCCTCACTCGTCCCCTAATCCTAACCCGTACGCTGACACTAACCCGCGCCCTCACACGTACGCTCCCCCTAAAGCGTTGTCGTACCCTCACCTGGACCCTAAACCGTCCCCGTCCCCTAACCCTAACCCTAGCCCGAACCCTAACCCTAACCCTTCCCCGAAGCCTGACCCTCACCCGTCCCCTAATCCTAACCCGTACGCTGACACTAACCCGCGCCCTCACACGTACGCTCCCCCTAAAGCGTTGTCGTCCCCTCACCTGGACCCTAAACCGTCCCCGTCCCCTAACCCTAACCCTAGCCCGAACCCTAACCCTAACCCTTCCCCGAAGCCTGACCCTCACCCGTCCCCTAATCCTAACCCGTACGCTGACACTAAGCCGCGCCCTCACACGAACGCTCCCCCTAAAGCGTTGTCGTACCCTCACCTGGACCCTAAACCGTCCCCGTCCCCTAACCCTAACCCTAGCCCGAACCTTAACCCTAACCCTTCCCCGAAGCCTGACCCTCACCCGTCCCCTAATCCTAACCCGTACGCTGACACTAACCCACGCCCTCACACGTACGCTCCCCCTAAAGCGTTGTCGTACCCTCAACTGGACCCTAAACCGTCCCCGTCCCCTAACCCTAACCCTAGCCCGAACCCTAACCCTAACCCTTCCCCGAAGCCTGACCCTCACCCGTCCCCTAATCCTAACCCGTACGCTGACACTAAACAGCGCCCTCAAAGGTACGCTCCCCCTAAAGCGTTGTCGTACCCTCACCTGGACCCTAAACCGTCCCCGTCCCCTAACCCTAACCCTAGCCCGAAACCTAACCCTAACCCTTCCCCGAAGCCTGACCCTCACCCGTCCCCTAATCCTAACCCGTACGCTGACACTAACCCGCACCCTCACACGTACGCTCCCCCTAAAGCGTTGTCGTACCCTCACCTGGACCCTAAACCGTCCCCGTCCCCTAACCCTAACCCTAGCCCGAACCCTAACCCTAACCCTTCCCCGAAGCCTGACCCTCACCCGTCCCCTAATCCTAACCCGTACGCTGACACTAACCCGCGCCCTCACACGTACGCTCCCCCTAAAGCGTTGTCGTACCCTCACCTGGACCCTAAACCGTCCCTGTCCCCTAACCCTAACCCTAGACCGAATCCTAACCCTAACCCTTCCCCGAAGCCTGACCCTCACCCGTCCCCTAATCCTAACCCGTACGCTGACACTAACCCGCGCCCTCATACGTACGCTCCCCCTAAAGCGTTGTCGTACCCTCACCTGGACCCTAATCCGTCCCCGTCCCCTAACCCTAACCCTAGCCCGAACCCTAACCCTAACCCTTCCCCGAAGCCTGACCCTCACCCGTCCCCTAATCCTAACCCGTATGCTGACACTAACCCGCGCCCTCACACGTACGCTCCCCCTAAAGCGTTGTCGTACCCTCACCTGGACCCTAAACCGTCCCCGTTCCCTAACCCTAACCCTAGCCCAAACCCTAACCCTAACCCTTCCCCGAAGCCTGACCCCCACCCGTCCCCTAATCCTAACCCGTACGCTGACACCAACCCGCGCCCTCACACGTACGCTCCCCCTAAAGCGTTGTCGTACCCTCACCTGGACCCTAAACCGTCCCCGTCCCCTAACCCTAACCCTAGCCCGAACCCTAACCCTAACCCTTCCCCGAAGCCTGACTCTCACCCGTCCCCTAATCCTAACCCGTACGCTGACACTAACCCGCGCCCTCACACGTACGCTCCCCCTAAAGCGTTGTCGTACCCTCACCTGGACCCTAAACCGTCCCCGTCCCCTAACCCTAACCCTAGCCCGAACCCTAACCCTAACACTTCCCCGAAGCCTGACCCTCACCCGTCCCCTAATCCTAACCCGTACGCTGACACTAACCCGCGCCCTCACACGTACGCTCCCCCTAAAGCGTTGTCGTACCCTCACCTGGACCCTAAACCGTCCCCGTCCCCTAACCCTAACCCTAGCCCGAACCCTAACCCTAACCCTTCCCCGAAGCCTGACACTCACCCGTCCCCTAATCCTAACCCGTACGCTGACACTAACCCGCGCCCTCACACGTACGCTCCCCCTAAAGCGTTGTCGTACCCTCACCTGGACCCTAAACCGTCCCCGTCCCCTAACCCTAACCCTAGCCCGAACCCTAACCCTAACCCTTCCCCGAAGCCTGACCCTCACCCGTCCCCTAATCCTAACCCGTACGCTGACACTAACCCGCGCCCTCACACGTACGCTCCCCCTAAAGCGTTGTCGTACCCTCACCTGGACCCTAAACCTTCCCCGTCCCCTAACCCTAACCCTAGCCCGAACCCACCCCTAACCCTTCCCCGAAGCCTGACCCTCACCCGTCCCCTAATCCTAACCCGTACGCTGACACTAACCCGCGCCCTCACACGTACGCTCCCCCTAAAGCGTGGTCGTACCCTCACCTGGACCCTAAACCGTCCCCGTCCCCTAACCCTAACCGTAGCCCGAACCCACCCCTAACCCTTCCCCGAAGCCTGACCCTCACCCGTCCCCTAATCCTAACCCGTACGCTGACACTAACCCGCGCCCTCACACGTACGCTCCCCCTAAAGCGTTGTCGTACCCTCACCTGGACCTTAAACCGTCCCCGTCCCCTAACCCTAACCCTAGCCCGAACCCTAACCCTAACCCTTCCCTGATGCCTGACCCTCACCCGTCCCCTAATCCTAACCCGTACGCTGACACTAACCCGCGCCCTCACACGTACGCTCTCCCTAAAGCGTTGTCGTCCCCTCACCTGGACCCTAAACCGTCCCCGTCCCCTAACCCTAACCCTAGCCCGAACCCTAACCCTAACACTTCCCCGAAGCCTGACCCTCACCCGTCCCCTAATCCTAACCCGTACGCTGACACTAACCCGCGCCCTCACACGTACGCTCCCCCTAAAGCGTTGTCGTACCCTCACCTGGACCCTAAACCGTCCCCGTCCCCTAACCCTAACCCTAGCCCGAACCCTAACCCTAACCCTTCCCCGAAGCCGGACCCTCACCCGTCCCCTAATCCTAACCCGTATGCTGACACTAACCCGCGCCCTCACACGTACGCTTCCCCTAAAGCGTTGTCATACCCTCACCTGGACCCTAAACCGTCCCCGTCCCCTAACCCTAACCCTAGCCCGAACCCTAACCCTAACCCTTCCCCGAAGCCTGACCCTCACTCGTCCCCTAATCCTAACCCGTACGCTGACACTAACCCGCGCCCTCACACGTACGCTCCCCCTAAAGCGTTGTCGTACCCTCACCTGGACCCTAAACCGTCCCCGTCCCCTAACCCTAACCCTAGCCCGAACCCTAACCCTAACCCTTCCCCGAAGCCTGACCCTCACCCGTCCCCTAATCCTAACCCGTACGCTGACACTAACCCGCGCCCTCACACGTACGCTCCCCCTAAAGCGTTGTCGTCCCCTCACCTGGACCCTAAACCGTCCCCGTCCCCTAACCCTAACCCTAGCCCGAACCCTAACCCTAACCCTTCCCCGAAGCCTGACCCTCACCCGTCCCCTAATCCTAACCCGTACGCTGACACTAAGCCGCGCCCTCACACGAACGCTCCCCCTAAAGCGTTGTCGTACCCTCACCTGGACCCTAAACCGTCCCCGTCCCCTAACCCTAACCCTAGCCCGAACCTTAACCCTAACCCTTCCCCGAAGCCTGACCCTCACCCGTCCCCTAATCCTAACCCGTACGCTGACACTAACCCACGCCCTCACACGTACGCTCCCCCTAAAGCGTTGTCGTACCCTCAACTGGACCCTAAACCGTCCCCGTCCCCTAACCCTAACCCTAGCCCGAACCCTAACCCTAACCCTTCCCCGAAGCCTGACCCTCACCCGTCCCCTAATCCTAACCCGTACGCTGACACTAAACAGCGCCCTCAAAGGTACGCTCCCCCTAAAGCGTTGTCGTACCCTCACCTGGACCCTAAACCGTCCCCGTCCCCTAACCCTAACCCTAGCCCGAAACCTAACCCTAACCCTTCCCCGAAGCCTGACCCTCACCCGTCCCCTAATCCTAACCCGTACGCTGACACTAACCCGCACCCTCACACGTACGCTCCCCCTAAAGCGTTGTCGTACCCTCACCTGGACCCTAAACCGTCCCCGTCCCCTAACCCTAACCCTAGCCCGAACCCTAACCCTAACCCTTCCCCGAAGCCTGACCCTCACCCGTCCCCTAATCCTAACCCGTACGCTGACACTAACCCGCGCCCTCACACGTACGCTCCCCCTAAAGCGTTGTCGTACCCTCACCTGGACCCTAAACCGTCCCTGTCCCCTAACCCTAACCCTAGACCGAATCCTAACCCTAACCCTTCCCCGAAGCCTGACCCTCACCCGTCCCCTAATCCTAACCCGTACGCTGACACTAACCCGCGCCCTCATACGTACGCTCCCCCTAAAGCGTTGTCGTACCCTCACCTGGACCCTAATCCGTCCCCGTCCCCTAACCCTAACCCTAGCCCGAACCCTAACCCTAACCCTTCCCCGAAGCCTGACCCTCACCCGTCCCCTAATCCTAACCCGTATGCTGACACTAACCCGCGCCCTCACACGTACGCTCCCCCTAAAGCGTTGTCGTACCCTCACCTGGACCCTAAACCGTCCCCGTTCCCTAACCCTAACCCTAGCCCAAACCCTAACCCTAACCCTTCCCCGAAGCCTGACCCCCACCCGTCCCCTAATCCTAACCCGTACGCTGACACCAACCCGCGCCCTCACACGTACGCTCCCCCTAAAGCGTTGTCGTACCCTCACCTGGACCCTAAACCGTCCCCGTCCCCTAACCCTAACCCTAGCCCGAACCCTAACCCTAACCCTTCCCCGAAGCCTGACTCTCACCCGTCCCCTAATCCTAACCCGTACGCTGACACTAACCCGCGCCCTCACACGTACGCTCCCCCTAAAGCGTTGTCGTACCCTCACCTGGACCCTAAACCGTCCCCGTCCCCTAACCCTAACCCTAGCCCGAACCCTAACCCTAACACTTCCCCGAAGCCTGACCCTCACCCGTCCCCTAATCCTAACCCGTACGCTGACACTAACCCGCGCCCTCACACGTACGCTCCCCCTAAAGCGTTGTCGTACCCTCACCTGGACCCTAAACCGTCCCCGTCCCCTAACCCTAACCCTAGCCCGAACCCTAACCCTAACCCTTCCCCGAAGCCTGACACTCACCCGTCCCCTAATCCTAACCCGTACGCTGACACTAACCCGCGCCCTCACACGTACGCTCCCCCTAAAGCGTTGTCGTACCCTCACCTGGACCCTAAACCGTCCCCGTCCCCTAACCCTAACCCTAGCCCGAACCCTAACCCTAACCCTTCCCCGAAGCCTGACCCTCACCCGTCCCCTAATCCTAACCCGTACGCTGACACTAACCCGCGCACTCACACGTACGCTCCCCCTAAAGCGTTGTCGTACCCTCACCTGGACCCTAAACCGTCCCCGTCCCCTAACCCTAACCCTAGCCCGAACCCACCCCTAACCCTTCCCCGAAGCCTGACCCTCACCCGTCCCCTAATCCTAACCCGTACGCTGACACTAACCCGCGCCCTCACACGTACGCTCCCCCTAAAGCGTGGTCGTACCCTCACCTGGACCCTAAACCGTCCCCGTCCCCTAACCCTAACCGTAGCCCGAACCCACCCCTAACCCTTCCCCGAAGCCTGACCCTCACCCGTCCCCTAATCCTAACCCGTACGCTGACACTAACCCGCGCCCTCACACGTACGCTCCCCCTAAAGCGTTGTCGTACCCTCACCTGGACCTTAAACCGTCCCCGTCCCCTAACCCTAACCCTAGCCCGAACCCTAACCCTAACCCTTCCCTGATGCCTGACCCTCACCCGTCCCCTAATCCTAACCCGTACGCTGACACTAACCCGCGCCCTCACACGTACGCTCTCCCTAAAGCGTTGTCGTCCCCTCACCTGGACCCTAAACCGTCCCCGTCCCCTAACCCTAACCCTAGCCCGAACCCTAACCCTAACACTTCCCCGAAGCCTGACCCTCACCCGTCCCCTAATCCTAACCCGTACGCTGACACTAACCCGCGCCCTCACACGTACGCTCCCCCTAAAGCGTTGTCGTACCCTCACCTGGACCCTAAACCGTCCCCGTCCCCTAACCCTAACCCTAGCCCGAACCCTAACCCTAACCCTTCCCCGAAGCCGGACCCTCACCCGTCCCCTAATCCTAACCCGTATGCTGACACTAACCCGCGCCCTCACACGTACGCTTCCCCTAAAGCGTTGTCATACCCTCACCTGGACCCTAAACCGTCCCCGTCCCCTAACCCTAACCCTAGCCCGAACCCTAACCCTAACCCTTCCCCGAAGCCTGACCCTCACTCGTCCCCTAATCCTAACCCGTACGCTGACACTAACCCGCGCCCTCACACGTACGCTCCCCCTAAAGCGTTGTCGTACCCTCACCTGGACCCTAAACCGTCCCCGTCCCCTAACCCTAACCCTAGCCCGAACCCTAACCCTAACCCTTCCCCGAAGCCTGACCCTCACCCGTCCCCTAATCCTAACCCGTACGCTGACACTAACCCGCGCCCTCACACGTACGCTCCCCCTAAAGCGTTGTCGTCCCCTCACCTGGACCCTAAACCGTCCCCGTCCCCTAACCCTAACCCTAGCCCGAACCCTAACCCTAACCCTTCCCCGAAGCCTGACCCTCACCCGTCCCCTAATCCTAACCCGTACGCTGACACTAAGCCGCGCCCTCACACGAACGCTCCCCCTAAAGCGTTGTCGTACCCTCACCTGGACCCTAAACCGTCCCCGTCCCCTAACCCTAACCCTAGCCCGTACCTTAACCCTAAACCTTCCCCGAAGCCTGACCCTCACCCGTCCCCTAATCCTAACCCGTACGCTGACACTAACCCACACCCTCACACGTACGCTCCCCCTAAAGCGTTGTCGTACCCTCAACTGGACCCTAAACCGTCCCCGTCCCCTAACCCTAACCCTAGCCCGAACCCTAACCCTAACCCTTCCCCGAAGCCTGACCCTCACCCGTCCCCTAATCCTAACCCGTACGCTGACACTAAACAGCGCCCTCAAAGGTACGCTCCCCCTAAAGCGTTGTCGTACCCTCACCTGGACCCTAAACCGTCCCCGTCCCCTAACCCTAACCCTAGCCCGAAACCTAACCCTAACCCTTCCCCAAAGCCTGACCCTCACCCGTCCCCTAATCCTAACCCGTATGCTGACACTAACCGGCACCCTCACACGTACGCTCCCCCTAAAGCGTTGTCGTACCCTCACCTGGACCCTAAACCGTCCCCGTCCCCTAACCCTAACCCTAGCCCGAACCCTAACCCTAACCCTTCCCCGAAGCCTGACCCTCACCCGTCCCCTAATCCTAACCCATACGCTGACACTAACGCACACCCTCACACGTACGCTCCCCCTAAAGCTTTGTCATACCCTCACCTGGACCCTAAACCGTCCCCGTCCCCTAACCCTAACCCTAGCCCGAACCCTAACCCTAACCCTTCCCCGAAGCCTGACCCTCACCCGTCCCCTAATCCTAACCCGTACGCTGACACTAACCCGCGCCCTCACACGTACGCTCCCCCTAAAGCGTTGTCGTACCCTCACCTGGACCCTAAACCGTCCCTGTCCCCTAACCCTAACCCTAGACCGAATCCTAACCCTAACCCTTCCCCGAAGCCTGACCCTCACCCGTCCCCTAATCCTAACCCGTACGCTGACACTAACCCGCGCCCTCATACGTACGCTCCCCCTAAAGCGTTGTCGTACCCTCACCTGGACCCTAATCCGTCCCCGTCCCCTAACCCTAACCCTAGCCCGAACCCTAACCCTAACCCTTCCCCGAAGCCTGACCCTCACCCGTCCCCTAATCCTAACCCGTATGCTGACACTAACCAGCGCCCTCACACGTACGCTCCCCCTAAAGCGTTGTCGTACCCTCACCTGGACCCTAAACCGTCCCCGTTCCCTAACCCTAACCCTAGCCCAAACCCTAACCCTAACCCTTCCCCGAAGCCTGACCCCCACCCGTCCCCTAATCCTAACCCGTACGCTGACACCAACCCGCGCCCTCACACGTACGCTCCCCCTAAAGCGTTGTCGTACCCTCACCTGGACCCTAAACCGTCCCCGTCCCCTAACCCTAACCCTAGCCCGAACCCTAACCCTAACCCTTCCCCGAAGCCTGACTCTCACCCGTCCCCTAATCCTAACCCGTACGCTGACACTAACCCGCGCCCTCACACGTACGCTCCCCCTAAAGCGTTGTCGTACCCTCACCTGGACCCTAAACCGTCCCCGTCCCCTAACCCTAACCCTAGCCCGAACCCTAACCCTAACACTTCCCCGAAGCCTGACCCTCACCCGTCCCCTAATCCTAACCCGTACGCTGACACTAACCCGCGCCCTCACACGTACGCTCCCCCTAAAGCGTTGTCGTACCCTCACCTGGACCCTAAACCGTCCCCGTCCCCTAACCCTAACCCTAGCCCGAACCCTAACCCTAACCCTTCCCCGAAGCCTGACACTCACCCGTCCCCTAATCCTAACCCGTACGCTGACACTAACCCGCGCCCTCACACGTACGCTCCCCCTAAAGCGTTGTCGTACCCTCACCTGGACCCTAAACCGTCCCCGTCCCCTAACCCTAACCCTAGCCCGAACCCTAACCCTAACCCTTCCCCGAAGCCTGACCCTCACCCGTCCCCTAATCCTAACCCGTACGCTGACACTAACCCGCTCCCTCACACGTACGCTCCCCCTAAAGCGTTGTCGTACCCTCACCTGGACCCTAAACCGTCCCCGTCCCCTAACCCTAACCCTAGCCCGAACCCACCCCTAACCCTTCCCCGAAGCCTGACCCTCACCCGTCCCCTAATCCTAACCCGTACGCTGACACTAACCCGCGCCCTCACACGTACGCTCCCCCTAAAGCGTGGTCGTACCCTCACCTGGACCCTAAACCGTCCCCGTCCCCTAACCCTAACCGTAGCCCGAACCCACCCCTAACCCTTCCCCGAAGCCTGACCCTCACCCGTCCCCTAATCCTAACCCGTACGCTGACACTAACCCGCGCCCTCACACGTACGCTCCCCCTAAAGCGTTGTCGTACCCTCACCTGGACCTTAAACCGTCCCCGTCCCCTAACCCTAACCCTAGCCCGAACCCTAACCCTAACCCTTCCCTGATGCCTGACCCTCACCCGTCCCCTAATCCTAACCCGTACGCTGACACTAACCCGCGCCCTCACACGTACGCTCTCCCTAAAGCGTTGTCGTCCCCTCACCTGGACCCTAAACCGTCCCCGTCCCCTAACCCTAACCCTAGCCCGAACCCTAACCCTAACACTTCCCCGAAGCCTGACCCTCACCCGTCCCCTAATCCTAACCCGTACGCTGACACTAACCCGCGCCCTCACACGTACGCTCCCCCTAAAGCGTTGTCGTACCCTCACCTGGACCCTAAACCGTCCCCGTCCCCTAACCCTAACCCTAGCCCGAACCCTAACCCTAACCCTTCCCCGAAGCCGGACCCTCACCCGTCCCCTAATCCTAACCCGTATGCTGACACTAACCCGCGCCCTCACACGTACGCTTCCCCTAAAGCGTTGTCATACCCTCACCTGGACCCTAAACCGTCCCCGTCCCCTAACCCTAACCCTAGCCCGAACCCTAACCCTAACCCTTCCCCGAAGCCTGACCCTCACTCGTCCCCTAATCCTAACCCGTACGCTGACACTAACCCGCGCCCTCACACGTACGCTCCCCCTAAAGCGTTGTCGTACCCTCACCTGGACCCTAAACCGTCCCCGTCCCCTAACCCTAACCCTAGCCCGAACCCTAACCCTAACCCTTCCCCGAAGCCTGACCCTCACCCGTCCCCTAATCCTAACCCGTACGCTGACACTAACCCGCGCCCTCACACGTACGCTCCCCCTAAAGCGTTGTCGTCCCCTCACCTGGACCCTAAACCGTCCCCGTCCCCTAACCCTAACCCTAGCCCGAACCCTAACCCTAACCCTTCCCCGAAGCCTGACCCTCACCCGTCCCCTAATCCTAACCCGTACGCTGACACTAAGCCGCGCCCTCACACGAACGCCCCCCTAAAGCGTTGTCGTACCCTCACCTGGACCCTAAACCGTCCCCGTCCCCTAACCCTAACCCTAGCCCGAACCTTAACCCTAACCCTTCCCCGAAGCCTGACCCTCACCCGTCCCCTAATCCTAACCCGTACGCTGACACTAACCCACGCCCTCACACGTACGCTCCCCCTAAAGCGTTGTCGTACCCTCAACTGGACCCTAAACCGTCCCCGTCCCCTAACCCTAACCCTAGCCCGAACCCTAACCCTAACCCTTCCCCGAAGCCTGACCCTCACCCGTCCCCTAATCCTAACCCGTACGCTGACACTAAACAGCGCCCTCAAAGGTACGCTCCCCCTAAAGCGTTGTCGTACCCTCACCTGGACCCTAAACCGTCCCCGTCCCCTAACCCTAACCCTAGCCCGAAACCTAACCCTAACCCTTCCCCGAAGCCTGACACTCACCCGTCCCCTAATCCTAACCCGTACGCTGACACTAACCCGCACCCTCACACGTACGCTCCCCCTAAAGCGTTGTCGTACCCTCACCTGGACCCTAAACCGTCCCCGTCCCCTAACCCTAACCCTAGCCCGAACCCTAACCCTAACCCTTCCCCGAAGCCTGACCCTCACCCGTCCCCTAATCCTAACCCGTACGCTGACACTAACGTGCGCCCTCACACGTACGCTCCCCCTAAAGCGTTGTCGTACCCTCACCTGGACCCTAAACCGTCCCCGTCCCCTAACCCTAACCCTAGCCCGAACCCTAACCCTAACCCTTCCCCAAAGCCTGACCCTCACCCGTCCCCTGATCCTAACCCGTACGCTGACACTAACCCGCGCCCTCACAGGTACGCTCCCCCTAAAGCGTTGTCGTACCCTCACCTGGACCCTAAACCGTCCCCGTCCCCTAACCCTAACCCTAGCCCGAACCCTAACCCTAACCCTTCCCCGAAGCCTGACCCTCACCCGTCCCCTAATCCTAACCCGTACGCTGACACTAACCCGCACCCTCACACGTACGCTCTCCCTAAAGCGTTGTCGTACCCTCACCTGGACCCTAAACCGTCCCCGTCCACTAACCCTAACCCTAGCCCGAACCCTAACCCTAACCCTTCCCCGAAGCCTGACCCTCACCCGTCCCCTAATCCTAACCCGTACGCTGACACTAACCCGCGCCCTCACACGTACGCTCCCCCTAAAGCGTTGTCATACCCTCACCTGGACCTTAAACCGTCCCCGTCCCCTAACCCTAACCCTAGCCCGAACCCTAACCCTAACCCTTCCCCGAAGCCTGACCCTCACCCGTCCCCTAATCCTGACCCGTACGCTGACACTAACCCGCGCCCTCACACGTACGCTCCCCCTAAAGCGTTGTCGTACCCTCACCTGGACCCTAAACCGTCCCCGTCCCCTAACCCTAACCCTAGCCCGAACCCTAACCCTAACCCTTCCCCGAAGCCTGACCCTCACCCGTCCCCTAATCCTAACCCGTACGCTGACACCAACCCGCGCCCTCACACGTACGCTCCCCCTAAAGCGTTGTCGTACCCTCACCTGGACCCTAAACCGTCCCCGTCCCCTAACCCTAACCCTAGCCCGAACCCTAAACCTAACACTTCCCCGAAGCCTGACCCTCACCCGTCCCCTAATCCTAACCCGTACGCTGACACTAACCCGCGCCCTCACACGTACGCTCCCCCTAAAGCGTTGTCGTGCCCTCACCTGGACCCTAAACCGTCCCCGTCCCCTAACCCTAACCCTAGCCCGAACCCTAACCCTAACCCTTCCCCGAAGCCTGACCCTCACCCGTCCCCTAATCCTAAGCCGTATGCTGACACTAACCCGCGCCCTCACACGTACGCTCCCCCTAAAGCGTTGTCGTACCCTCAGCTGGACCCTAAACCGTCCCCGTCCCCTAACCTTAACCCTAGCCCGAACCCTAACCCTAACCCTTCCCCGAAGCCTGACCCTCACCCGTCCCCTAATCCTAACCCGTACGCTGACACTAACCCGCGCCCTCACACGTACGCTCCCCCTAAAGCGTTGTCGTACCCTCAGCCTGACCCTAAACCGTCCCCGTCCCCTAACCCTAACCCTAGCCCGAACCCTAACCCTAACCCTTCCCCGAAGCCTGACCCTCACCCGTCCCCTAATCCTAACCCGTACGCTGACACTAACCCGCGCCCTCACACGTACGCTCCCCCTAAAGCGTTGTCGTACCCTCACCTGGACCCTAAACCGTCCCCGTCCCCTAACCCTAACCCTAGCCCGAACCCTAACCCTAACCCTTCCCCGAAGCCTGACCCTCACCCGTCCCCTAATCCTAACCCGTACGCTGACACTAAGCCGCGCCCTCACACGAACGCTCCCCCTAAAGCGTTGTCGTACCCTCACCTGGACCCTAAACCGTCCCCGTCCCCTAACCCTAACCCTAGCCCGAACATTAACCCTAACCCTTCCCCGAAGCCTGACCCTCACCCGTCCCCTAATCCTAACCCGTACGCTGACACTAACCCGCGCCCTCACACGTACGCTCCCCCTAAAGCGTTGTCGTACCCTCACCTGGACCCTAAACCGTCCCAGTCCCCTAACCCTAACCCTAGCCCGAACCCTAACCCTAACCCTTCCCCGAAGCCGGACCCTCTCCCGTCCCCTAATCCTAACCCGTACGCTGACACTAACCCGCGCCCTCACAGGTACGCTCCCCCTAAAGCGTTGTCGTACCCTCACCTGGACCCTAAACCGTCCCCGTCCCCTAACCCTAACCCTAGCCCGAACCCTAACCCTAACACTTCCCCGAAGCCTGACCCTCACCCGTCCCCTAATCCTAACCCGTACGCTGAGACTAACCCGCGCCCTCACACGTACGCTCCCCCTAAAGCGTTGTCGTACCCTCACCTGGACCCTAAACCGTCCCCGTCCCCTAACCCTAACCCTAGCCCGAACCCTAACCCTAACACTTCCCCGAAGCCTGACCCTCACCCGTCCCCTAATCCTAACCCGTACGCTGACACCAACCCGCGCCCTCGCACGTACGCTCCCCCTAAAGCGTTGTCGTACCCTCACCTGGACCCTAAACCGTCCCCGTCCCCTAACCCTAACCCTAGCCCGAACCGTAACCCTAACACTTCCCCGAAGCCTGACCCTCACCCGTCCCCTAATCCTAACCCGTACGCTGACACTAACCCGCGCCCTCACACTTACGCTCCCCCTAAAGCGTTGTCGTACCCTCACCTGGACCCTAAACCGTCCCCGTCCCCTAACCCTAACCCTAGCCCGAACCCTAACCCTAACCCTTCCCCGAAGCCTGACCCTCACCCGTCCCCTAATCCTAAGCCGTATGCTGACACTAACCCGCGCCCTCACACGTACGCTCCCCCTAAAGCGTTGTCGTACCCTCAGCTGGACCGTAAACCGTCCCCGTCCCCTAACCCTAACCCTAGCCCGAACCCTAACCGTAACACTTCCCCGAAGCCTGACCCTCACCCGTCCCCTAATCCTAACCCGTACGCTGACACTAACCCGCGCCCTCACACGTACGCTCCCCCTAAAGCGTTGTCGTACCCTCAGCTGGACCCTAAACCGTCCCCGTCCCCTAACCCTAACCCTAGCCCGAACCCACCCCTAACCCTTCCCCGAAGCCTGACCCTCACCCGTCCCCTAATCCTAAGCCGTATGCTGACACTAACCCGCGCCCTCACACGTACGCTCCCCCTAAAGCGTTCTCGTACCCTCAGCTGGACCCTAAACCGTCCCCGTCCCCTAACCCTAACCCTAGCCCGAACCCTAACCCTAACCCTTCCCCGAAGCCTGACCCTCACCCGTCCCCTAATCCTAACCCGTACGCTGACACTAACCCGCGCCCTCACACGTACGCTCCCCCTAAAGCGTTGTCGTACCCTCACCTGGACCCTAAACCGTCCCCGTCCCCTAACCCTAACCCTAGCCCGAACCCTAACCCTAACCCTTCCCCGAAGCCTGACCCTCACCCGTCCCCTAATCCTAACCCGTACGCTGACACTAACCCGCACCCTCACACGTACGCTCTCCCTAAAGCGTTGTCGTACCCTCACCTGGACCCTAAACCGTCCCCGTCCCCTAACCCTAACCCTAGCCCGAACCCTAACCCTAACCCTTCCCCGAAGCCTGACCCTCACCCGTCCCCTAATCCTAACCCGTACGCTGACACTAACCCGCGCCCTCACACGTACGCTCCCCCTAAAGCGTTGTCATACCCTCACCTGGACCCTAAACCGTCCCCGTCCCCTAACCCTAACCCTAGCCCGAACCCTAACCCTAACCCTTCCCCGAAGCCTGACCCTCACCCGTCCCCTAATCCTAACCCGTACGCTGACACTAACCCGCGCCCTCACACGTACGCTCCCCCTAAAGCGTTGTCGTACCCTCACCTGGACCCTAAACCGTCCCCGTCCCCTAACCCTAACCCTAGCCCGAACCCTAACCCTAACCCTTCCCCGAAGCCTGACCCTCACCCGTCCCCTAATCCTAACCCGTACGCTGACACCAACCCGCGCCCTCACACGTACGCTCCCCCTAAAGCGTTGTCGTACCCTCACCTGGACCCTAAACCGTCCCCGTCCCCTAACCCTAACCCTAGCCCGAACCCTAACCCTAACACTTCCCCGAAGCCTGACCCTCACCCGTCCCCTAATCCTAACCCGTACGCTGACACTAACCCGCGCTCTCACACGTACGCTCCCCCTAAAGCGTTGTCGTACCCTCACCTGGACCCTAAACCGTCCCTGTCCCCTAACCCTAACCCTAACCCGAACCCTAACCCTAACCCTTCCCCGAAGCCTGACCCTCACCCGTCCCCTAATCCTAAGCCGTATGCTGACACTAACCCGCGCCCTCACACGTACGCTCCCCCTAAAGCGTTGTCGTACCCTCAGCTGGAACCTAAACCGTCCCCGTCCCCTAACCTTAACCCTAGCCCGAACCCTAACCCTAACCCTTCCCCGAAGCCTGACCCTCACCCGTCCCCTAATCCTAACCCGTACGCTGACACTAACCCGCGCCCTCACACGTACGCTCCCCCTAAAGCGTTGTCGTACCCTCAGCCTGACCCTAAACCGTCCCCGTCCCCTAACCCTAACCCTAGCCCGAACCCTAACCCTAACCCTTCCCCGAAGCCTGACCCTCACCCGTCCCCTAATCCTAACCCGTACGCTGACACTAACCCGCACCCTCACACGTACGCTCCCCCTAAAGCGTTGTCGTACCCTCACCTGGACCCTAAACCGACCCCGTCCCCTAACCCTAACCCTAGCCCGAACCCACCCCTAACCCTTCCCCGAAGCCTGACCCTCACCCGTCCCCTAATCCTAACCCGTACGCTGACACTAAGCCGCGCCCTCACACGTACGCTCCCCCTAAAGCGTTGTCGTACCCTCACCTGGACCCTAAACCGTCCCCGTCCCCTAACCCTAACCCTAGCCCGAACCCTAACCCTAACACTTCCCCGAAGCCTGACCCTCACCCGTCCCTTAATCCTAACCCGTACGCTGACACTAACCCGCGCCCTCACACATACGCTCCCCCTAAAGCGTTGTCGTACCCTCACCTGGACCCTAAACCGTCCCCGTCCCCTAACCCTAACCCTAGCCCGAACCCTAACCCTAACCCTTCCCCGAAGCCTGACCCTCACCCGTCCCCTAATCCTAACCCGTACGCTGACACTAAGCCACGCCCTCACACGAACGCTCCCCCTAAAGCGTTGTCGTACCCTCACCTGGACCCTAAACCGTCCCCGTCCCCTAACCCTAACCCTAGCCCGAACATTAACCCTAACCCTTCCCCGAAGCCTGACCCTCACCCGTCCCCTAATCCTAACCCGTACGCTGACACTAACCCGCGCCCTCACACGTACGCTCCCCCTAAAGCGTTGTCGTACACTCACCTGGACCCTAAACCGTCCCAGTCCCCTAACCCTAACCCTAGCCCGAACCCTAACCCTAACCCTTCCCCGAAGCCGGACCCTCTCCCGTCCCCTAATCCTAACCCGTACGCTGACACTAACCCGCGCCCTCACAGGTACGCTCCCCCTAAAGCGTTGTCGTACCCTCACCTGGACCCTAAACCGTCCCCGTCCCCTAACCCTAACCCTAGCCCGAACCCTAACCCTAACACTTCCCCGAAGCCTGACCCTCACCCGTCCCCTAATCCTAACCCGTACGCTGAGACTAACCCGCGCCCTCACACGTACGCTCCCCCTAAAGCGTTGTCGTACCCTCACCTGGACCCTAAACCGTCCCCGTCCCCTAACCCTAACCCTAGCCCGAACCCTAACCCTAACACTTCCCCGAAGCCTGACCCTCACCCGTCCCCTAATCCTATCCCGTACGCTGACACTAACCCGCGCCCTCACACGTACGCTCCCCCTAAAGCGTTGTCGTACCCTCACCTGGACCCTAAACCGTCCCCGTCCCCTAACCCTAACCCTAGCCCGAACCCTAACCCTAACACTTCCCCGAAGCCTGACCCTCACCCGTCCCCTAATCCTAACCCGTACGCTGACACTAACCCGCGCCCTCACACGTACGCTCCCCCTAAAGCGTTGTCGTACCCTCACCTGGACCCTAAACCGTCCCCGTCCCCAAACCCTAACCCTAGCCCGAACCCTAACCCTAACCCTTCCCCGAAGCATGACCCTCACCCGTCCCCTAATCCTAACCCGTACGTTGACACTAAGCCGCGCCCTCACACGAACGCTCCCCCTAAAGCGTTGTCGTACCCTCACCTGGACCCTAAACCGTCCCCGTCCCCTAACCCTAACCCTAGCCCGAACCTTAACCCTAACCCTTCCCCGAAGCCTGACCCTCACCCGTCCCCTAATCCTAACCCGTACGCTGACACTAACCCGCGCCCTCACACGTACGCTCCCCCTAAAGCGTGGTCGTACCCTCACCTGGACCCTAAACCGTCCCCGTCCCCTAACCCTAACCCTAGACCGAACCCTAACCCTAACCCTTCCCCGAAGCCTGACCCTCACCCGTCCCCTAATCCTAAACCGTACGCTGACACTAACCCGCGCCCTCACACGTACGCTCCCCCTAAAGCGTTGTCGTACCCTCACCTGGACCCTAAACCGTCCCCGTCCCCTAACCCTAACCCTAGCCCGAACCCTAACCCTAACCCTTCCCCGAAGCCTGACCCTCACCCGTCCCCTAATCCTAACCCGTACGCTGACACTAACCCGCGCCCTCACACGTACGCTCCCCCTAAAGCGTTGTCGTACCCTCACCTGGACCCTAAACCGTCCCCGTCCCCTAACCCTAACCCTAGCCCGAACCCTAACCCTAACCCTTCCCCGAAGCCTGACCCTCACCCGTCCCCTAATCCTAACCCGTACGCTGAGACTAACCCGCGCCCTCACACGTACGCTCCCCCTAAAGCGTTGTCGTACCCTCACCTGGACCCTAAACCGTCCCCGTCCCCTAACCCTAACCCTAGCCCGAACCCTAACCCTAACACTTCCCCGAAGCCTGACCCTCACCCGTCCCCTAATCCTAACCCGTACGCTGACACTAACCCGCGCCCTCACACGTACGCTCCCCCTAAAGCGTTGTCGTACCCTCACCTGGACCCTAAACCGTCCCCGTCCCCTAACCCTAACCCTAGCCCGAACCCTAACCCTAACCCTTCCCCGAAGCCTGACCCTCACCCGTCCCCTAATCCTAACCCGTACGCTGACACTAACCCGCGCCCTCACACGTACGCTCCCCCTAAAGCGTTGTCGTACCCTCACCTGGACCCTAAACCGTCCCCGTCCCCTAACCATAACCCTAGCCCGAACCCTAACACTAACCCTTCCCCGAAGCCTGACCCTCACCCGTCCCCTAATACTAAACCGTACGCTGACACCAACCCGCGCCCTCGCACGTACGCTCCCCCTAAAGCGTTGTCGTACCCTCACCTGGACCCTAAACCGTCCCCGTCCCCTAACCCTAACCCTAGCCCGAACCGTAACCCTAACACTTCCCCGAAGCCTGACCCTCACCCGTCCCCTAATCCTAACCCGTATGCTGACACTAACCCGCGCCCTCACACTTACGCTCCCCCTAAAGCGTTGTCGTACCCTCACCTGGACCCTAAACCGTCCCCGTCCCCTAACCCTAACCCTAGCCCGAACCCTAACCCTAACCCTTCCCCGAAGCCTGACCCTCACCCGTCCCCTAATCCTAAGCCGTATGCTGACACTAAACCGCGCCCTCAAACGTACGCTCCCCCTAAAGCGTTGTCGTACCCTCAGCTGGACCGTAAACCGTCCCCGTCCCCTAACCCTAACCCTAGCCCGAACCCTAACCGTAACCCTTCCCCGAAGCCTGACACTCACCCGTCCCCTAATCCTAACCCGTACGCTGACACTAACCCGCGCCCTCACACGTACGCTCCCCCTAAAGCGTTGTCGTACCCTCAGCTGGACCCTAAACCGTCCCCGTCCCCTAACCCTAACCCTAGCCCGAACCCACCCCTAACCCTTCCCCGAAGCCTGACCCTCACCCGTCCCCTAATCCTAAGCCGTATGCTGACACTAACCCGCGCCCTCACACGTACGCTCCCCCTAAAGCGTTCTCGTACCCTCAGCTGGACCCTAAACCGTCCCCGTCCCCTAACCCTAACCCTAGCCCGAACCCTAACCCTAACCCTTCCCCGAAGCCTGACCCTCACCCGTCCCCTAATCCTAACCCGTACGCTGACACTAACCCGCGCCCTCACACGTACGCTCCCCCTAAAGCGTTGTCGTACCCTCACCTGGACCCTAAACCGTCCCCGTCCCCTAACCCTAACCCTAGACCGAACCCTAACCCTAACCCTTCCCCGAAGCCTGACCCTCACCCGTCCCCTAATCCTAAACCGTACGCTGACACTAACCCGCGCCCTCACACGTACGCTCCCCCTAAAGCGTTGTCGTACCCTCACCTGGACCCTAAACCGTCCCCGTCCCCTAACCCTAACCCTAGCCCGAACCCTAACCCTAACCCTTCCCCGAAGCCTGACCCTCACCCGTCCCCTAATCCTAACCCGTACGCTGACACCAACCCGCGCCCTCACACGTACGCTCCCCCTAAAGCGTTGTCGTACCCTCACCTGGACCCTAAACCGTCCCCGTCCCCTAACCCTAACCCTAGCCCGAACCCTAACCCTAACCCTTCCCCGAAGCCTGACCCTCACCCGTCCCCTAATCCTAAGCCGTACGCTGAGACTAACCCGCGCCCTCACACGTACGCTCCCCCTAAAGCGTTGTCGTACCCTCACCTGGACCCTAAACCGTCCCCGTCCCCTAACCCTAACCCTAGCCCGAACCCTAACCCTAACACTTCCCCGAAGCCTGACCCTCACCCGTCCCCTAATCCTAACCCGTACGCTGACACTAACCCGCGCCCTCACACGTACGCTCCCCCTAAAGCGTTGTCGTCCCCTCACCTGGACCCTAAACCGTCCCCGTCCCCTAACCCTAACCCTAGCCCGAACCCTAACCCTAACCCTTCCCCGAAGCCTGACCCTCACCCGTCCCCTAATACTAACCCGTACGCTGACACCAACCCGCGCCCTCACACGTACGCTCCCCCTAAAGCGTTGTCGTACCCTCACCTGGACCCTAAACCGTCCCCGTCCCCTAACCCTAACCCTAGCCCGAACCCTAACCCTAACCCTTCCCCGAAGCCTGACCCTCACCCGTCCCCTAATCCTAACCCGTACGCTGACACTAACCCGCGCCCTCACACGTACGCTCCCCCGAAAGCGTGGTCGTACCCTCACCTGGACCCTAAACCGTCCCCGTCCCCTAACCCTAACCCTAGCCCGAACCCTAGCCCTAACCCTTCCCCGAAGCCTGACCCCCACCCGTCCCCTAATCCTAACACGTACGCTGACACTAACCCGCGCCCTCACACGTACGCTCCCCCTAAAGCGTTGTCGTACCCTCAACTGGACCCTAAACCGTCCCCGTCCCCTAACCCTAACCTTAGCCCGAACACTAACCCTAACCCTTCCCCGAAGCCTGACCCTCACTCGTCCTCTAATTTTAAACCGTACGCTGACACTAACCCACGCCCTCACACGTACGCTCCCCCTAAAGCGTTGTCGTACCCTCACCTGGACCCTAAACCGTCCCCGTCCCCTAACCCTAACCCTAGCCCGAACCCTAACCCTAACCCTTCCCCGAAGCCTGACCCTCACCCGTCCTCTAATCCTAACCCGTACGCTGACGCTAACCCGCGCCCTCACAAGTACGCTCCCCCTAAAGCGTTGTCGTACCCTCACCTGGACCCTAAACCGTCCCCGTCCCCTAACCCTAACCCTAGCCCGAACCCTACCCCTAAACCTTCCCCGAAGCCTGACCCTCACCCGTCCCCTAATCCTAACCCGTACGCTGACACTAACCCACGCCCTCACACGTACGCTCCCCCTAAAGCGTTGTCGTACCCTCACCTGGACCCTAAACCGTCCCCGTCCCCTAACCCTAACCCTAGCCCGAACCCTACCCCTAACACTTCCCCGAAGCCTGACCCTCACCCGTCCTCTAATCCTAACCCGTACGCTGACACTAACGCGCACCCTCACACGTACGCTCCCCCTAAAGCGTTGTCGTACCCTCACCTGGACCCTAAACCGTCCCCGTCCCCTAACCCTAACCCTAGCCCGAACCCTAACCCTAACCCTTCCCCGAAGCCTGACCATCACCCGTCCCCTAATCCTAACCCGTACGCTGAAACTAACCCGCGCCCTCACACGTACGCTCCCCCTAAAGCGTTGTCGTACCCTCACCTGGACCCTAAACCGTCCCCGTCCCCTAACCCTAACCCTAGCCCGAACCCTAACCCTAACCCTTCCCCGAAGCCTGACCCTCACCCGTCCCCTAATCCTAACCCGTACGCTGACACTAACCCGCGCCCTCACACGTACGCTCCCCCTAAAGCGTTGTCGTACCCTCAGCTGGACCCTAAACCGTCCCCGTCCCCTAAAGCTAACCCTAGCCCGAACCCTAACCCTAACCCTTCCCCGAAGCCTGACCCTCACCTGTCCCCTAATCCTAACCCGTACGCTGACACTAACCCGCGCCCTCACACGTACGCTCCCCCTAAAGCGTGGTCGTACCCTCACCTGGACACTAAAGCGTCCCCGTCCCCTAACCCTAACCCTAGCCCGAACCCTAACCCTAACCCTTCCCCGAAGCCTGACCCTCACCCGTCCCCTAATCCTAACCCGTAGGCTGACACTAACCCGCGCCCTCACACGTACGCTCCCCCTAAAGCGTTGTCGTACCCTCACCTTGACCCTAAAACGTCCCCGTCCCCTAACCCTAACCCTAGCCCGAACCCTAACCCTAACCCTTCCCCGAAGCCTGACCCTCACCCGTCCCCTAATCCTAATCCGTACGCTGACACTAACCCACGCCCTCACACGTACGCTCCCCCTAAGCGTTGTCGTACCCTCACCTGGACCCTAAACCGTCCCCGTCCCCTAACCCTAACCCTAGCCCGAACCCTAACCCTAACCCTTCCCCGAAGCCTGACCCTCACCCGTCCCCTAATCCTAAACCGTACGCTGACACTAACCCGCGCCCTCACACGTACGCTCCCCCTAAAGCGTTGTCGTTCCCTCACCTGGACCCTAAACCGTCCCCGTCCCCTAACCCTAACCCCAGCCCGAACCCTAACCCTAACCCTTCCCCGAAGCCTGACCCTCACCCGTCCCCTAATCCTAACCCGTACGCTGACACTAACCCGCGCCCTCACACGTACGCTCCCCCTAAAGCGTTGTCGTCCCCTCACCTGGACCCTAAACCGTCCCCGTCCCCTAACCCTAACCCTAGCCCGAACCCTAACCCTAACCCTTCCCCGAAGCCTGACCCTCACCCGTCCCCTAATACTAACCCGTACGCTGACACCAACCCGCGCCCTCACACGTACGCTCCCCCTAAAGCGTTGTCGTACCCTCACCTGGACCCTAAACCGTCCCCGTCCCCTAACCCTAACCCTAGCCCGAACCGTAACCCTAACACTTCCCCGAAGCCTGACCCTCACCCGTCCCCTAATCCTAACCCGTACGCTGACACTAACCCGCGCCCTCACACGTACGCTCCCTCTAAAGCGTTGTCGTACCCTCACCTGGACCCTAAACCGTCCCCGTCCCCTAACCCTAACCCTAGCCCGAACCCTAACCCTAACCCTTCCCCGAAGCCTGACCCTCACCCGTCCCCTAATCCTTAGCCGTATGCTGACACTAACCCGCGCCCTCACACGTACGCTCCCCCTAAAGCGTTGTCGTACCCTCAGCTGCACCCTAAACCGTCCCCGTCCTCTAACCCTAACCCTAGCCCGAACCCTAACCCTAACACTTCCCCGAAGCCTGACCCTCACCCGTCCCCTAATCCTAACCCGTACGCTGACACTAACCCGCACCCTCACACGTACGCTCCCCCTAAAGCGTTGTCGTACCCTCACCTGGACCCTAAACCGTCCCCGTCCCCTAACCCTAACCCTAGCCCGAACCCTACCCCTAAATCTTCCCCGAAGCCTGACACTCACCCGTCCCCTAATCCTAACCCGTACGCTGACACTAACCCGCGCCCTCACACGTACGCTCCCCCTAAAGCGTTGTCGTACCCTCACCTGGACCCTAAACCGTCCCCGTCCCCTAACCCTAACCCTAGCCCGAACCCTAACCCTAACACTTCCCCGAAGCCTGACCCTCACCCGTCCCCTAATCCTAACCCGTACGCTGACACTAACCCGCGCCCTCACACGTACGCTCCCCCTAAAGCGTTGTCGTACCCTCACCTGGACCCTAAACCGTTCCCGTCCCCTAACCCTAACCCTAGCCCGAACCCTAACCCTAACACTTCCCCGAAGCCTGACCCTCACCCGTCCCCTAATCCTAACCCGTACGCTGACACTAACCCGCGCCCTCACACGTACGCTCCCCCTAAAGCGTTGTCGTACCCTCACCTGGACCCTAAACCGTCCCCGTCCCCTAATCCTAACCCTAGCCCGAACCATAACCCTAACCCTTCCCCGAAGCCTAACCCTCACCCGTCCCCTAATCCTAACCCGTACGCTGACACTAACCCGCGCCCTCACACGTACGCTCCCCCTAAAGCATGGTCGTACCCTCACCTGGACCCTAAACCGTCCCCTATCCCTAACCCTAGCCCGAACCCTAACCCTAACCCTTCCCCGAAGCCTGACCCTCACCCGTCCCCTAATCCTAACCCGTACGCAGACACTAACCCGCGCCCTCACACGTACGCTACCCCTAAAGCGTTGTCGTACCCTCACCTGGACCCTAAACCGTCCCCGTCCCCTAACCCTAACCCTAGCCCGAACCCTAACCCTAACACTTCCCCGAAGCCTGACCCTCACCCGTCCCCTAATCCTAACCCGTACGCTGACACTAACCCGCGCCCTCACACGTACGCTCCCCCTAAAGCGTTGTCGTACCCTCACCTGGACCCTAAACCGTCCCCGTTCCCTAACCCTAACCCTAGCCCGAACCCTAACCCTAACCCTTCCCTGAAGCCGGACCCTCACCCGTCCCCTAATCCTAACCCGTACGCTGACACTAACCCGCGCCCTCACACGTACGCTCCCCCTAAAGCGTTGTCGTACCCTCACCTGGACTCTAAACCGTCTCCGTCCCCTAACCCTAACCCTAGCCCGAACCCTACCCCTAACCCTTCCCCGAAGCCTGACCCTCACCCGTCCCCTAATCCTAACCCGTACGCTGACACTAACCCGCGCCCTCACACGTACGCTCCCCCTAAAGCGTTGTCGTACACTCACCTGGACCCTAAACCGTCCCCGTCCCCTAACCCTAACCCTAGCCCGAACCCTAACCCTAACCCTTCCCCGAAGCCTGACCCTCACCCGTCCCCTAATCCTAACCCGTACGCCGACACTAACCCGCGCCCTCACACGTAGGCTCCCCCTAAAGCGTTGTCGTACCCTCACCTGGACCCTAAACCGTCCCCGTCCCTTAACCCTAACCCTAGCCCGAACCCTACCCCTAACCCTTCCCCGAAGCCTGACCCTCACCCGTCCCCTAATCCTAACCCGTACGCTGACACTAACCCGCGCCCTCACACGTACGCTCCCCCTAAAGCGTTGTCGTACCCTCACCTGGACCCTAAACCGTCCCCGTCCCCTAACCCTAACCCTAGCCCGAACCCTAACCCTAACCCTTCCCCGAAGCCTGACCCTCACCCGTCCCCTAATCCTAACCCGTACGCTGACACTAACCCGCGCCCTCACACGTACGCTCCCCCTAAAGCGTTGTCGTACCCTCACCTGGACCCTAAACCGTCCCCGTCCCCTAACCCTAACCCTAGCCCGAACCCTAACCCTAACCCTTCCCCGAAGCCTGACCCTCACCCGTCCCCTAATCCTAACCCGTACGCTGACACTAACCCGCGCCCTCACACGTACGCTCCCCCGAAAGCGTGGTCGTACCCTCACCTGGACCCTAAACCGTCCCCGTCCCCTAACCCTAACCCTAGCCCGAACCCTAGCCCTAACCCTTCCCCGAAGCCTGACCCCCACCCGTCCCCTAATCCTAACACGTACGCTGACACTAACCCGCGCCCTCACACGTACGCTCCCCCTAAAGCGTTGTCGTACCCTCAACTGGACCCTAAACCGTCCCCGTCCCCTAACCCTAACCTTAGCCCGAACACTAACCCTAACCCTTCCCCGAAGCCTGACCCTCACTCGTCCTCTAATTCTAAACCGTACGCTGACACTAACCCACGCCCTCACACGTACGCTCCCCCTAAAGCGTTGTCGTACCCTCACCTGGACCCTAAACCGTCCCCGTCCCCTAACCCTAACCCTAGCCCGAACCCTAACCCTAACCCTTCCCCGAAGCCTGACCCTCACCCGTCCTCTAATCCTAACCCGTACGCTGACGCTAAACCGCGCCCTCACAAGTACGCTCCCCCTAAAGCGTTGTCGTACCCTCACCTGGACCCTAAACCGTCCCCGTCCCCTAACCCTAACCCTAGCCCGAACCCTACCCCTAAACCTTCCCCGAAGCCTGACCCTCACCCGTCCCCTAATCCTAACCCGTACGCTGACACTAACCCACGCCCTCACACGTACGCTCCCCCTAAAGCGTTGTCGTACCCTCACCTGGACCCTAAACCGTCCCCGTCCCCTAACCCTAACCCTAGCCCGAACCCTACCCCTAACACTTCCCCGAAGCCTGACCCTCACCCGTCCTCTAATCCTAACCCGTACGCTGACACTAACGCGCACCCTCACACGTACGCTCCCCCTAAAGCGTTGTCGTACCCTCACCTGGACCCTAAACCGTCCCCGTCCCCTAACCCTAACCCTAGCCCGAACCCTAACCCTAACCCTTCCCCGAAGCCTGACCATCACCCGTCCCCTAATCCTAACCCGTACGCTGAAACTAACCCGCGCCCTCACACGTACGCTCCCCCTAAAGCGTTGTCGTACCCTCACCTGGACCCTAAACCGTCCCCGTCCCCTAACCCTAACCCTAGCCCGAACCCTAACCCTAACCCTTCCCCGAAGCCTGACCCTCACCCGTCCCCTAATCCTAACCCGTACGCTGACACTAACCCGCGCCCTCACACGTACGCTCCCCCTAAAGCGTTGTCGTACCCTCAGCTGGACCCTAAACCGTCCCCGTCCCCTAAAGCTAACCCTAGCCCGAACCCTAACCCTAACCCTTCCCCGAAGCCTGACCCTCACCTGTCCCCTAATCCTAACCCGTACGCTGACACTAACCCGCGCCCTCACACGTACGCTCCCCCTAAAGCGTGGTCGTACCCTCACCTGGACACTAAAGCGTCCCCGTCCCCTAACCCTAACCCTAGCCCGAACCCTAACCCTAACCCTTCCCCGAAGCCTGACCCTCACCCGTCCCCTAATCCTAACCCGTAGGCTGACACTAACCCGCGCCCTCACACGTACGCTCCCCCTAAAGCGTTGTCGTACCCTCACCTTGACCCTAAAACGTCCCTGTCCCCTAACCCTAACCCTAGCCCGAACCCTAACCCTAAACCTTCCCCGAAGCCTGACCCTCACCCGTCCCCTAATCCTAATCCGTACGCTGACACTAACCCACGCCCTCACACGTACGCTCCCCCTAAGCGTTGTCGTACCCTCACCTGGTCCCTAAACCGTCCCCGTCCCCTAACCCTAACCCTAGCCCGAACCCTAACCCTAACCCTTCCCCGAAGCCTGACCCTCACCCGTCCCCTAATCCTAAACCGTACGCTGACACTAACCCGCGCCCTCACACGTACGCTCCCCCTAAAGCGTTGTCGTTCCCTCACCTGGACCCTAAACCGTCCCCGTCCCCTAACCCTAACCCCAGCCCGAACCCTAACCCTAACCCTTCCCCGAAGCCTGACCCTCACCCGTCCCCTAATCCTAACCCGTACGCTGACACTAACCCGCGCCCTCACACGTACGCTCCCACTAAAGCGTTGTCGTACCCTCACCTGGACCCTAAACCGTCCCCGTCCCCTAACCCTAACCCTAGCCCGAACCCTAAACCTAACGCTTCCCCGAAGCCTGACCCTCACCCGTCCCCTAATCCTAAGCCGTACGCTGACACTAACCCGTGCCCTCACACGTACGCTCCCCCTAAAGCGTTGTCGTACCCTCACTAGGACCCTAAACCGTCCCCGTCCCCTAACCCTAACCCTAGCCCGAACCCTAACCCTAACCCTTCCCCGAAGCCTGACCCTCACCCGTCCCCTAATCCTAACCCGTACGCTGACACTAACCCGCGCCCTCACACGTACGCTCCCCCTAAAGCGTGGTCGTACCCTCACCTGGACCCTAAACCGTCCCCGTCCCCTAACCCTAACCCTAGCCCGAACCCTAACCCTAACCCTTCCCCGAAGCCTGACCCTCACCCGTCCCCTAATCCTAACCCGTACGCTGACACTAACCCGCGCCCTCACACGTACGCTCCCCCTAAAGCATTGTCGTACCCTCACCTGGACCCTAAACCGTCCCCGTCCCCTAACCCTAACCCTAGCCCGAACCCTAACCCTAAACCTTCCCGAAGCCTGACCCTCACCCGTCCCCTAATCCTAACCCGTACGCTGACACTAACCCGCGCCCTCACACGTATGCTCCCCCTAAAGCGTGGTCGTACCCTCACCTGGACCCTAAACCGTCCCCGTCCCCTAACCCTAACCCTAGCCCGAACCCTAAACCTAACACTTCCCCGAAGACTGACCCTCACCCGTCCCCTAATCCTAACCCGTACGCTGACACTAACCTGCGCCCTCACACGTACGCTCCCCCTAAAGCGTGGTCGTACCCTCACCTGGACCCTAAACCCTCCCCGTCCCCTAAACCTAACCCTAGCCCGAACCCTAACCCTAAACCTTCCCCGAAGCCGGACCCTCACCCGTCCGCTAATCCTAACCCGTACGCTGACACTAACCCGCGCCCTCACACGTACGCTCCCCCTAAAGCGTTGTCGTACCGTTACCTGGACCCTAAAACGTCCCCCTCCCCTAACCCTAACCCTAGCCCGAACCCTAACCCTAACCCTTCCCCGAAGCCTGATCCTCACCCGTCCCCTAATCCTAACCCGAACGCTGACACTAACCCGTGCCCTCACACGTACGCTCCCCCTAAAGCGTTGTCGTACCCTCACCTGGACCCTAAACCGTCCCCGTCCCCTAACCCTAACCCCAGCCCGAACCCTAACCCTAACCCTTCCCCGAAGCCTGACCCTCACCCGTCCCCTAATCCTAACCCGTACGCTGACACTAACCCGCGCCCTCACACGTACGCTCCCCCTAAAGCGTTGTCGTACCCTCACCTGGACACTAAACCGTCCCCATTCCCTAATCCTAGCCCTAGCCCGAACCCTAACACTAACACTTCCCCGAAGCCTGACCCTCACCCGTCCCCTAATCCTAACCCGTACGCTGACACTAACCCACGCCCTCACACGTACGCTCCCCCTAAAGCGTTGTCGTACCCTCACCTGGACCCTAAACCGTCCCCGTCCCCTAACCCTAACCCTAGCCCGAATCCTAACCCTAACCCTTCCCCGAAGCCTGACCCTCACCCGTCCCCTAATCCTAACCCGTACGCTGACACTAACCTGCGCCCTCACACGTACGCTCCCCCTAAAGCGTGGTCGTACCCTCACCTGGACCCTAAACCTTCCCCGTCCCCTAACCCTAACCCTAGCCCGAACCCTAACCCTAACCCTTCCCCGAAGCCTGACCCTCACCCGTCCCCTAATCCTAACCCGTACGCTGACACTAACCCGCGCCCTCACACGTACGCTCCCCCTAAAGCGTTGTCGTACCCTCACCTGGACCCTAAACCGTCCCCGTCCCCTAACCCTAACCCTAGCCCGAACCCTAACCCTAACACTTCCCCGAAGCCTGACCCTCACCCATCCCCTAATCCTAAACCGTACGCTGACACTAACCCGCGCCCTCACATGTACGCTCCCCCTAAAGCGTTGTCGTACCCTCACCTGGACCCTAAACCGTCCCCGTCCCCTAACACTAACCCTAGCCCGAACCCTACCCCTAAACCTTCCCCGAAGCCTGACCCTCACCCGTCCCCTAATCCTAAACCGTACGCTGACACTAACCCGCGCCCTCACACGTACGCTCCCCCTAAAGCGTTGTCGTACCCTCACCTGGACCCTAAACAGTCCCCGTCCCCTAACCCTAACCCTAGCCCGAACCCTAACCCTAACCCTTCCCCGAAGCCTGACCCTCACCCGTCCCCTAATCCTAACCCGTACGCTGACACTAACCCGTGCCCTCACACGTACGCTCCCCCTAAAGCGTTGTCGTACCCTCACCTGGACCCTAAACCGTCCCCGTCCCCTAACCCTAACCCTAGCCCGAACCCTAACCCTAACACTTCCCCGAAGCCTGACCCTCACCCGTCCCCTAATCCTAACCCGTACGCTGACACTAACCCGCGCCCTCACACGTACGCTACCCCTAAAGCGTTGTCGTACCCTCACCTGGACCCTAAACCGTCCCCGTCCCCTAACCCTAACCCTAGCCCGAACCCTAACCCTAACACTTCCCCGAAGCCTGACCCTCACCCGTCCCCTAATCCTAACCCGTACGCTGACACTAACCCGCGCCCTCACACGTACGCTCCCCCTAAAGCGTTGTCGTACCCTCACCTGGACCCTAAACCGTCCCTGTCCCCTAACCCTAACCCTAGCCCGAACCCTAACCCTAACCCTTCCCCGAAACCTGACCCTCACCCGTCCCCTAATCCTAACCCGTACGCCGACACTAACCCGCGCCCTCACACGTAGGCTCCCCCTAAAGCGTTGTCGTACCCTCACCTGGACCCTAAACCGTCCCCGTCCCCTAACCCTAAACCTAGCCCGAACCCTAACCCTAACCCTTCCCCGAACCCGGACCCTCACTCGTCCTCTAATTCTAAACCGTACGCTGACACTAACCCACGCCCTCACACGTACGCTCCCCCTAAAGCGTTGTCCTACCCTCACCTGGACCCTAAACCGTCCCCGTCCCCTAACCCTAACCCTAGCCCGAACCCTAACCCTAACCCTTCCCAGAAGCCTGACCCTCACCCGTCCCCTAATCCTAACCCGTACGCTGACACTAACCCGCGCCCTCACACGTTCGCTCCCCCTAAAGCGTTGTCGGACCCTCACCTGGACCCTAAACCGTCCCCGTCCCCTAACCCTAACCCTAGCCCGAACCCTAACCCTAACACTTCCCCGAAGCCTGACCCTCACCCGTCCCCTAATGCTAACCCGTACGCTGACACTAACCCGCGCCCTCACACGTACGCTCCCCCTAAAGCGTGGTCGTACCCTCACCTGGACCCTAAACCGTCCCCGTCCCCTAACCCTAACCCTAGCCCGAACCCTAACCCTAACCCTTCCCCGAAGCCTGACCCTCACCCGTCCCCTAATCCTAACCCGTACGCTGACACTAACCCGCGCCCTCACACGTACGCTCCCCCTAAAGCGTTGTCGTACCCTCACCTGGACCCTAAACCGTCCCCGTCCCCTAACCCTAACCCTAGCCCGAACCCTAACCCTAACACTTCCCCGAAGCCTGACCCTCACCCGTCCCCTAATCCTAACCCGTACGCTGACACTAACCCGCACCCTCACACGTACGCTCCCCCTAAAGCGTTGTCGTACCCTCACCTGGACCCTAAACCGTCCCCGTCCCCTAACCCTAACCCTAGCCCGAACCCTACCCCTAAATCTTCCCCGAAGCCTGACACTCACCCGTCCCCTAATCCTAACCCGTACGCTAACACTAACCCGCGCCCTCACACGTACGCTCCCCCTAAAGCGTTGTCGTACCCTCACCTGGACCCTAAACCGTCCCCGTCCCCTAACCCTAACCCTAGCCCGAACCCTAACCCTAACACTTCCCCGAAGCCTGACCCTCACCCGTCCCCTAATCCTAACCCGTACGCTGACACTAACCCGCGCCCTCACACGTACGCTCCCCCTAAAGCGTTGTCGTACCCTCACCTGGACCCTAAACCGTCCCCGTCCCCTAACCCTAACCCTAGCCCGAACCCTAACCCTAACACTTCCCCGAAGCCTGACCCTCACCCGTCCCCTAATCCTAACCCGTACGCTGACACTAACCCGCGCCCTCACACGTACGCTCCCCCTAAAGCGTTGTCGTACCCTCACCTGGACCCTAAACCGTCCCCGTCCCCTAATCCTAACCCTAGCCCGAACCCTAACCCTAACCCTTCCCCGAAGCCTAACCCTCACCCGTCCCCTAATCCTAACCCGTACGCTGACACTAACCCGCGCCCTCACACGTACGCTCCCCCTAAAGCATGGTCGTACCCTCACCTGGACCCTAAACCGTCCCCTATCCCTAACCCTAGCCCGAACCCTAACCCTAACCCTTCCCCGAAGCCTGACCCTCACCCGTCCCCTAATCCTAACCCGTACGCAGACACTAACCCGCGCCCTCACACGTACGCTACCCCTAAAGCGTTGTCGTACCCTCACCTGGACCCTAAACCGTCCCCGTCCCCTAACCCTAACCCTAGCCCGAACCCTAACCCTAACACTTCCCCGAAGCCTGACCCTCACCCGTCCCCTAATCCTAACCCGTACGCTGACACTAACCCGCGCCCTCACACGTACGCTCCCCCTAAAGCGTTGTCGTACCCTCACCTGGACCCTAAACCGTCCCCGTTCCCTAACCCTAACCCTAGCCCGAACCCTAACCCTAACCCTTCCCTGAAGCCGGACCCTCACCCGTCCCCTAATCCTAACCCGTACGCTGACACTAACCCGCGCCCTCACACGTACGCTCCCCCTAAAGCGTTGTCGTACCCTCACCTGGACTCTAAACCGTCTCCGTCCCCTAACCCTAACCCTAGCCCGAACCCTACCCCTAACCCTTCCCCGAAGCCTGACCCTCACCCGTCCCCTAATCCTAACCCGTACGCTGACACTAACCCGCGCCCTCACACGTACGCTCCCCCTAAAGCGTTGTCGTACACTCACCTGGACCCTAAACCGTCCCCGTCCCCTAACCCTAACCCTAGCCCGAACCCTAACCCTAACCCTTCCCCGAAGCCTGACCCTCACCCGTCCCCTAATCCTAACCCGTACGCCGACACTAACCCGCGCCCTCACACGTAGGCTCCCCCTAAAGCGTTGTCGTACCCTCACCTGGACCCTAAACCGTCCCCGTCCCTTAACCCTAACCCTAGCCCGAACCCTAACCCTAACCCTTCCCCGAAGCCTGACCCTCACCCGTCCCCTAATCCTAACCCGTACGCTGACACTAACCCGCGCCCTCACACGTACGCTCCCCCTAAAGCGTTGTCGTACCCTCACCTGGACCCTAAACCGTCCCCGTCCCCTAACCCTAACCCTAGCCCGAACCCTAACCCTAACCCTTCCCCGAAGCCTGACCCTCACCCGTCCCCTAATCCTAACCCGTACGCTGACACTAACCCGCGCCCTCACACGTACGCTCCCCCTAAAGCGTTGTCGTACCCTCACCTGGACCCTAAACCGTCCCCGTCCCCTAACCCTAACCCTAGCCCGAACCCTAACCCTAACCCTTCCCCGAAGCCTGACCCTCACCCGTCCCCTAATCCTAACCCGTACGCTGACACTAACCCGCGCCCTCACACGTACGCTCCCCCTAAAGCGTGGTCGTACCCTCACCTGGACCCTAAACCGTCCCCGTCCCCTAACCCTAACCCTAGCCCGAAACCTAGCCCTAACCCTTCCCCGAAGACTGACCCCCACCCGTCCCCTAATCCTAACCCGTACGCTGACACTAACCCGCGCCCTCACACGTACGCTCCCCCTAAAGCGTTGTCGTACCCTCACCTGGACCCTAAACCGTCCCCGTCCCCTAACCCTAACCTTAGCCCGAACACTAACCCTAACCCTTCCCCGAACCCGGACCCTCACTCGTCCTCTAATTCTAAACCGTACGCTGACACTAACCCACGCCCTCACACGTACGCTCCCCCTAAAGCGTTGTCGTACCCTCACCTGGACCCTAAACCGTCCCCGTCCCCTAACCCTAACCCTAGCCCGAACCCTAACCCTAACCCTTCCCCGAAGCCTGACCCTCACCCGTCCTCTAATCCTAACCCGTACGCTGACGCTAACCCGCGCCCTCACAAGTACGCTCCCCCTAAAGCGTTGTCGTACCCTCACCTGGACCCTAAACCGTCCCCGTCCCCTAACCCTAACCCTAGCCCGAACCCTACCCCTAAACCTTCCCCGAAGCCTGACCCTCACCCGTCCCCTAATCCTAACCCGTACGCTGACACTAACCCACGCCCTCACACGTACGCTCCCCCTAAAGCGTTGTCGTACCCTCACCTGGACCCTAAACCGTCCCCGTCCCCTAACCCTAACCCTAGCCCGAACCCTACCCCTAACACTTCCCCGAAGCCTGACCCTCACCCGTCCTCTAATCCTAACCCGTACGCTGACACTAACGCGCACCCTCACACGTACGCTCCCCCTAAAGCGTTGTCGTACCCTCACCTGGACCCTAAACCGTCCCCGTCCCCTAACCCTAACCCTAGCCCGAACCCTAACCCTAACCCTTCCCCGAAGCCTGACCATCACCCGTCCCCTAATCCTAACCCGTACGCTGAAACTAACCCGCGCCCTCACACGTACGCTCCCCCTAAAGCGTTGTCGTACCCTCAGCTGGACCCTAAACCGTCCCCGTCCCCTAAAGCTAACCCTAGCCCGAACCCTAACCCTAACCCTTCCCCGAAGCCTGACCCTCACCTGTCCCCTAATCCTAACCCGTACGCTGACACTAACCCGCGCCCTCACACGTACGCTCCCCCTAAAGCGTGGTCGTACCCTCACCTGGACACTAAAGCGTCCCCGTCCCCTAACCCTAACCCTAGCCCGAACCCTAACCCTAACCCTTCCCCGAAGCCTGACCCTCACCCGTCCCCTAATCCTAACCCGTACGCTGACACTAACCCGCGCCCTCACACGTACGCTCCCCCTAAAGCGTTGTCGTACCCTCACCTTGACCCTAAAACGTCCCCGTCCCCTAACCCTAACCCTAGCCCGAACCCTAACCCTAAACCTTCCCCGAAGCCTGACCCTCACCCGTCCCCTAATCCTAATCCGTACGCTGACACTAACCCACGCCCTCACACGTACGCTCCCCCTAAGCGTTGTCGTACCCTCACCTGGACCCTAAACCGTCCCCGTCCCCTAACCCTAACCCTAGCCCGAACCCTAACCCTAACCCTTCCCCGAAGCCTGACCCTCACCCGTCCCCTAATCCTAAACCGTACGCTGACACTAACCCGCGCCCTCACACGTACGCTCCCCCTAAAGCGTTGTCGTTCCCTCACCTGGACCCTAAACCGTCCCTGTCCCCTAACCCTAACCCTAGCCCGAACCCTAACCGAACTCTTCCCCGAAGCCTGACCCTCACCCGTCCCCTAATCCTAAGCCGTACGCTGACACTAAACCGCGCCCTCACACGTACGCTCCCCCTAAAGCGTTGTCGTACCCTCACCTGAACCCTAAACCGTCCCCGTCCCCTAACCCTAACCCTAGCCCGAACCCTAACCCTAACCCTTCCCCGAAGCCTGACCCTCACCCGTCCCCTAATCCTAAGCCGTACGCTGACACTAACCCGCGCCCTCACACGTACGCTCCCCCTAAAGCGTTGTCGTACCCTCACCTGGACCCTAAACCGTCCCCGTCCCCTAACCCTAACCCTAGCCCGAACCCTAACCCTAACACTTCCCCGAAGCCTGACCCTCACCCGTCCCCTAATCCTAACCCGTACGCTGACACTAACCCGCGCCCTCACACGTACGCTCCCCCTAAAGCGTTGTCGTACCCTCACCTGGACCCTAAACCGTCCCCGTCCCCTAACCCTAACCCTAGCCCGAACCCTAACCCTAACCCTTCCCCGAAGCCTGACCCTCACCCGTCCCCTAATCCTAACCCGTACGCTGACACTAAGCCGCGCCCTCACACGAACGCTCCCCCTAAAGCGTTGTCGTACCCTCACCTGGACCCTAAACCGTCCCCGTCCCCTAACCCTAACCCTAGCCCGAACCTTAACCCTAACCCTTCCCCGAAGCCTGACCCTCACCCGTCCCCTAATCCTAACCCGTACGCTGACACTAACCCGCGCCCTCACACGTACGCTCCCCCTAAAGCGTTGTCGTACCCTCACCTGAACCCTAAACCGTCCCCGTCCCCTAACCCTAACCCTAGCCCGAAACCTAACCCTAACCGTTCCCCGAAGCCGGACCCTCACCCGTCCCCTAATCCTAACCCGTACGCTGACACTAACCCGCGCCCTCACACGTACGCTCCCCCTAAAGCGTTGTCGTACCCTCACCTGGACCCTAAAACGTCCCCGTCCCCTAACCCTAACCCTAGCCCGAACCCTAACCCTAACACTTCCCCGAAGCCTGACCCTCACCCGTCCCCTAATCCTAACCCGTACGCAGACACTAACCTGCGCCCTAACACGTTCGCTCCCCCTAAAGCGTTGTCGTACCCTCACCTGGACCCTAAACCGTCCCCGTCCCCTAACCCTAACCATAGCCCGAACCCTAATCCTAACACTTCCCCGAAGCCTGACCCTCACCCTTCCCCTAATTCTAACCCGTACGCTGACACTAACCCGCGCCCTCACACGTACGCTCCCCCTAAAGCGTTGTCGTACCCTCACCTGGACCCTAAACCGTCCCCGTCCCCTAACCCTAACCCTAGCCCGAACCCTAACCCTAACCCTTCCCCGAAGCCTGACCCTCACCCGTCCCCTAATCCTAACCCGTACGCTGACACTAACCCGCGCCCTCACACGTACGCTCCCCCTAAAGCGTTGTCGTACCCTCACCTGGACCCTAAACCGTCCCCGTCCCCTAACCCTAACCCTAGCCCGAACCCTACCCCTAAGACTTCCCCGAAGACTGACCCTCACCCGTCCCCTAATCCTAACCCGTACGCTGACACTAACGCGCGCCCTCACACGTACGCTCCCCCTAAAGCGTTGTCGTACCCTCACCTGGACCCTAAACCGTCCCCGTCCCCTAACCCTAACCCTAGCCCGAACCCTAACCCTAACCCTTCCCCGAAGCCTGACCCTCACCCGTCCCCTAATCCTAACCCGTACGCTGACACTAAGCCGCGCCCTCACACGTACGCTCCCCCTAAAGCGTTGTTGTACCCTCACCTGGACCCTAAAACGTCCCCGTCCCCTAACCCTAACCCTAGCCCGAACCCTAACCCTAACCCTTCCCCGAAGCCTGACCCTCACCCGTCCCCTAATCCTAACCCGTACGCTGACACTAACCCGCGCCCTCACACGTACGCTCCCCCTAAAGCGTTGTCGTACCCACACCTGGACCCTAAACCGTCCCCGTCCCCTAACCCTAACCCTAGCCCGAACCCTACCCCTAACACTTCCCCGAAGACTGACCCTCACCCGTCCCCTAATCCTAACCCGTACGCTGACACTAACGCGCGCCCTCACACGTACGCTCCCCCTAAAGCGTTGTCGTACCCTCACCTGGACCCTAAAACGTCCCCGTCCCCTAACCCTAACCCTAGCACGAACCCTAACCCTAACCCTTCCCCGAAGCCTGACCCTCACCCGTCCCCTAATCCTAACCCGTACGCAGACACTAACCTGCGCCCTAACACGTACGCTCCCCCTAAAGCGTTGTCATACCCTCACCTGGACCCTAAACCGTCCCCGTCCCCTAACACTAACCATAGCCCGAACCCTAATCCTAACACTTCCCCGAAGCCTGACCCTCACCCTTCCCCTAATTCTAACCCGTACGCTGACACTAACCCACGCCCTCACACGTACGCTCCCCCTAAAGCGTTGTCGTACCCTCACCTGGACCCTAAACCGTCCCCGTCCCCTAACCCTAACCCTAGCCCGAACCCTAACCCTAACCCTTCCCCGAAGCCTGACCCTCACCCGTCCCCTAATCCTAATCCGTACGCTGACACTAACCCGCGCCCTCACACGTACGCTCCCCCTAAAGCGTTGTCGTACCCTCAGCTGGACCCTAAACCGTCCCCGTCCCCTAAAGCTAACCCTAGCCCGAACCCTAACCCTAAACCTTTCCCGAAGCCTGACCCTCACCTGTCCCCTAATCCTAACCCGTACGCTGACACTAACCCTCGCCCTCACACGTACGCTCCCCCTAAAGCGTGGTCGTACCCTCACCTGGACACTAAAGCGTCCCCGTCCCCTAACCCTAACCCTAGCCCGAACCCTAACCCTAACCCTTCCCCGAAGCCTGACCCTCACCCGTCCCCTAATCCTAACCCGTACGCTTACACTAACCCGCGCCCTCACACGTACGCTCCCCCTAAAGCGTTGTCGTACCCTCACCTTGACCCTAAAACGTCCCCGTCCCCTAACCCTAACCCTAGCCCGAACCCTAACCCTAAACCTTCCCCGAAGCCTGAACCTCACCCGTCCCCTAATCCTAATCCGTACGCTGACACTAACCCACGCCCTCACACGTACGCTCCCCCTAAGCGTTGTCGTACCCTCACCTGGACCCTAAACCGTCCCCGTCCCCTAACCCTAACCCTAGCCCGAACCCTAACCCTAACCCTTCCCCGAAGCCTGACCCTCACCCGTCCCCTAATCCTAAACCGTACGCTGACACTAACCCGCGCCCTCACACGTACGCTCCCCCTAAAGCGTTGTCGTTCCCTCACCTGGACCCTAAACCGTCCCTGTCCCCTAACCCTAACCCTAGCCCGAACCCTAACCGAACTCTTCCCCGAAGCCTGACACTCACCCGTCCCCTAATCCTAAGCCGTACGCTGACACTAACCCGCGCCCTCACACGTACGCTCCCCCTAAAGCGTTGTCGTACCCTCACCTGGACCCTAAACCGTCCCCGTCCCCTAACCCTAACCCTAGCCCGAACCCTAACCCTAACACTTCCCCGAAGCCTGACCCTCACACGTCCCCTAATCCTAACCCGTACGCTGACACTAAGCCGCGCCCTCACATGAACGCTCCCCCTAAAGCGTTGTCGTACCCTCACCTGGACCCTAAACCGTCCCCGTCCCCTAACCCTAACCCTAGCCCGAACCTTAACCCTAACCCTTCCCCGAAGCCTGACCCTCACCCGTCCCCTAATCCTAACCCGTACGCTGACACTAACCCGCACCCTCACACGTACGCTCCCCCTAAAGCGTTGTCGTACCCTCACCTGAACCCTAAACCGTCCCCGTCCCCTAACCCTAACCCTAGCCCGAACCCTAACCCTAACCCTTCCCCGAAGCCTGACCCTCACCCGTCCCCTAATCCTAAGCCGTACGCTGACACTAACCCGCGCCCTCACACGTACGCTCCCCCTAAAGCGTTGTCGTACCCTCACCTGGACCCTAAACCGTCCCCGTCCCCTAACCCTAACCCTAGCCCGAACCCTAACCCTAACCCTTCCCCGAAGCCTAACCCTCACCCGTCCCCTAATCCTAACCCGTACGCTGACACTAACCCGCGCCCTCACACGTACGCTCCCCCTAAAGCGTTGTCGTACCCTCACCTGGACCCTAAACCGTCCCCGTCCCCTAACCCTAACCCTAGCCCGAACCCTAACCCTAACCCTTCCCCGAAGCCTGACCCTCACCCGTCCCCTAATCCTAACCCGTACGCTGACACTAAGCCGCGCCCTCACACGAACGCTCCCCCTAAAGCGTTGTCGTACCCTCACCTGGACCCTAAACCGTCCCCGTCCCCTAACCCTAACCCTAGCCCGAACCTTAACCCTAACCCTTCCCCGAAGCCTGACCCTCACCCGTCCCCTAATCCTAACCCGTACGCTGACACTAACCCGCGCCCTCACACGTACGCTCCCCCTAAAGCGTTGTCGTACCCTCACCTGAACCCTAAACCGTCCCCGTCCCCTAACCCTAACCCTAGCCCGAAACCTAACCCTAACCGTTCCCCGAAGCCGGACACTCACCCGTCCCCTAATCCTAACCCGTACGCTGACACTAACCCGCGCCCTCACACGTACGCTCCCCCTAAAGCGTTGTCGTACCCTCACCTGGACCCTAAAACGTCCCCGTCCCCTAACCCTAACCCTAGCCCGAACCCTAACCCTAACACTTCCCCGAAGCCTGACCCTCACCCGTCCCCTAATCCTAACCCGTACGCTGACACTAACCCGCGCCCTCACACGTACGCTCCCCCTAAAGCGTTGTCGTACCCTCACCTGGACCCTAAACCGTCCCCGTCCCCTAACCCTAACCCTAGCCCGAACCCTACCCCTAAGACTTCCCCGAAGACTGACCCTCACCCGTCCCCTAATCCTAACCCGTACGCTGACACTAACGCGCGCCCTCACACGTACGCTCCCCCTAAAGCGTTGTCGTACCCTCACCTGGACCCTAAACCGTCCCCGTCCCCTAACCCTAACCCTAGCCCGAACCCTAACCCTAACCCTTCCCCGAAGCCTGACCCTCACCCGTCCCCTAATCCTAACCCGTACGCTGACACTAACCCGCGCCCTCACACGTACGCTCCCCCTAAAGCGTTGTCGTACCCTCACCTGGACCCTAAACCGTCCCCGTCCCCTAACCCTAACCCTAGCCCGAACCCTACCCCTAAGACTTCCCCGAAGACTGACCCTCACCCGTCCCCTAATCCTAACCCGTACGCTGACACTAACGCGCGCCCTCACATGTACGCTCCCCCTAAAGCGTTGTCGTACCCTCACCTGGACCCTAAACCGTCCCCGTCCCCTAACCCTAACCCTAGCCCGAACCCTACCCCTAACACTTCCCCGAAGACTGACCCTCACCCGTCCCCTAATCCTAACCCGTACGCTGACACTAACGCGCGCCCTCACACGTACGCTCCCCCTAAAGCGTGGTCGTACCCTCACCTGGACCCTAAACCGTCCCCGTCCCCTAACCCTAACCCTAGCCCGAACCCTAACCCTAACCCTTCCCCGAAGCCTGACCCTCACCCGTCCCCTAATCCTAACCCGTACGCTGACACTAACCCGCGCCCTCACACGTACGCTCCCCCTAAAGCGTTGTCGTACCCTCACCTGGACCCTAAAACGTCCCCGTCCCCTAACCCTAACCCTAGCACGAACCCTAACCCTAACCCTTCCCCGAAGCCTGACCCTCACCCGTCCCCTAATCCTAACCCGTACGCAGACACTAACCTGCGCCCTAACACGTACGCTCCCCCTAAAGCGTTGTCATACCCTCACCTGGACCCTAAACCGTCCCCGTCCCCTAACCCTAACCATAGCCCGAACCCTAATCCTAACACTTCCCCGAAGCCTGACCCTCACCCTTCCCCTAATTCTAACCCGTACGCTGACACTAACCCACGCCCTCACACGTACGCTCCCCCTAAAGCGTTGTCGTACCCTCACCTGGACCCTAAACCGTCCCCGTCCCCTAACCCTAACCCTAGCCCGAACCCTAACCCTAACCCTTCCCCGAAGCCTGACCCTCACCCGTCCCCTAATCCTAATCCGTACGCTGACACTAACCCGCGCCCTCACACGTACGCTACCCCTAAAGCGTTGTCGTACCCTCAGCTGGACCCTAAACCGTCCCCGTCCCCTAAAGCTAACCCTAGCCCGAACCCTAACCCTAAACCTTCCCCGAAGCCTGACCCTCACCTGTCCCCTAATCCTAACCCGTACGCTGACACTAACCCGCGCCCTCACACGTACGCTCCCCCTAAAGCGTGGTCGTACCCTCACCTGGACACTAAAGCGTCCCCGTCCCCTAACCCTAACCCTAGCCCGAACCCTAACCCTAACCCTTCCCCGAAGCCTGACCCTCACCCGTCCCCTAATCCTAACCCGTAGGCTGACACTAACCCGCGCCCTCACACGTACGCTCCCCCTAAAGCGTTGTCGTACCCTCACCTGGACCCTAAACCGTCCCCGTCCCCTAACCCTAACCCTAGCCCGAACCCTAACCCTAAACCTTCCCCGAAGCCTGACCCTCACCCGTCCCCTAATCCTAATCCGTACGCTGACACTAACCCACGCCCTCACACGTACGCTCCCCCTAAGCGTTGTCGTACCCTCACCTGGACCCTAAACCGTCCCCGTCCCCTAACCCTAACCCTAGCCCGAACCCTAACCCTAACCCTTCCCCGAAGCCTGACCCTCACCCGTCCCCTAATCCTAAACCGTACGCTGACACTAACCCGCGCCCTCACACGTACGCTCCCCCTAAAGCGTTGTCGTTCCCTCACCTGGACCCTAAACCGTCCCTGTCCCCTAACCCTAACCCTAGCCCGAACCCTAACCCTAACACTTCCCCGAAGCCTGACCCTCACCCGTCCCCTAATCCTAACCCGTACGCTGACACTAAGCCGCGCCCTCACATGAACGCTCCCCCTAAAGCGTTGTCGTACCCTCACCTGGACCCTAAACCGTCCCCGTCCCCTAACCCTAACCCTAGCCCGAACCTTAACCCTAACACTTCCCTGAAGCCTGACCCTCACCCGTCCCCTAATCCTAACCCGTACGCTGACACTAACCCGCGCCCTCACACGTACGCTCCCCCTAAAGCGTTGTCGTACCCTCACCTGAACCCTAAACCGTCCCCGTCCCCTAACCCTAACCCTAGCCCGAACCCTAACCCTAACCCTTCCCCGAAGCCGGACCCTCACCCGTCCCCTAATCCTAACCCGTACGCTGACACTAAACCGCGCCCTCACACGTACGCTCCCCCTAAAGCGTTGTCGTACCCTCACCTGGACCCTAAAACGTCCCCGTCCCCTAACCCTAACCCTAGCACGAACCCTAACCCTAACCCTTCCCCGAAGCCTGACCCTCACCCGTCCCCTAATCCTAACCCGTACGCAGACACTAACCCGCGCCCTCACACGTACGCTCCCCCTAAAGCGTTGTCGTACCCTCACCTGGACCCTAAACCGTCCCCGTCCCCCAACCCTAACCATAGCCCGAACCCTAATCCTAACACTTCCCCGAAGCCTGACCCTCACCCTTCCCCTAATCCTAACCCGTACGCTGACACTAACCCGCGCCCTCACACTTACGCTCCCCCTAAAGCGTTGTCGTACCCTCACCTGGACCCTAAAACGTCCCCGTCCCCTAACCCTAACCCTAGCCCGAACCTTAACCCTAACCCTTCCCCGAAGCCTGACCCTCACCCGTCCCCTAATCCTAACCCGTACGCTGACACTAACCCGCGCCCTCACACGTACGCTCCCCCTAAAGCGTTGTCGTACCCTCACCTGAACCCTAAACCGTCCCCGTCCCCTAACCCTAACCCTAGCCCGAAACCTAACCCTAACCGTTCCCCGAAGCCGGACCCTCACCCGTCCCCTAATCCTAACCCGTACGCTGACACTAACCCGCGCCCTCACACGTACGCTCCCCCTAAAGCGTTGTCGTACCCTCACCTGGACCCTAAAACGTCCCCGTCCCCTAACCCTAACCCTAGCCCGAACCCTAACCCTAACACTTCCCCGAAGCCTGACCCTCACCCGTCCCCTAATCCTAACCCGTACGCAGACACTAACCTGCGCCCTAACACGTTCGCTCCCCCTAAAGCGTTGTCGTACCCTCATCTGGACCCTAAACCGTCCCCGTCCCCTAACCCTAACCATAGCCCGAACCCTAATCCTAACACTTCCCCGAAGCCTGACCCTCACCCTTCCCCTAATTCTAACCCGTACGCTGACACTAACCCGCGCCCTCACACGTACGCTCCCCCTAAAGCGTTGTCGTACCCTCACCTGGACCCTAAACCGTCCCCGTCCCCTAACCGTAACCCTAGCCCGAACCCTAACCCTAACCCTTCCCCGAAGCCTGACCCTCACCCGTCCCCTAATCCTAACCCGTACGCTGACACTAACCCGCGCCCTCACACGTACGCTCCCCCTAAAGCGTTGTCGTACCCTCACCTGGACCCTAAACCGTCCCCGTCCCCTAACCCTAACCCTAGCCCGAACCCTACCCCTAACACTTCCCCGAAGACTGACCCTCACCCGTCCCCTAATCCTAACCCGTACGCTGACACTAACGCGCGCCCTCACACGTACGCTCCCCCTAAAGCGTTGTCGTACCCTCACCTGGACCCTAAACCGTCCCCGTCCCCTAACCCTAACCCTAGCCCAAACCCTAACCCTAACCCTTCCCCGAAGCCTGACCCTCACCCGTCCCCTAATCCTAACCCGTACGCTGACACTAACCCGCGCCCTCACACGTACGCTCCCCCTAAAGCGTTGTCGTACCCTCACCTGGACCCTAAAACGTCCCCGTCCCCTAACCCTAACCCTAGCACGAACCCTAACCCTAACCCTTCCCCGAAGCCTGACCCTCACCCGTCCCCTAATCCTAACCCGTACGCAGACACTAACCTGCGCCCTAACACGTACGCTCCCCCTAAAGCGTTGTCATACCCTCACCTGGACCCTAAACCGTCCTCGTCCCCTAACCCTAACCATAGCCCGAACCCTAATCCTAACACTTCCCCGAAGCCTGACCCTCACCCTTCCCCTAATTCTAACCCGTACGCTGACACTAACCCACGCCCTCACACGTACGCTCCCCCTAAAGCGTTGTCGTACCCTCACCTGGACCCTAAACCGTCCCCGTCCCCTAACCCTAACCCTAGCCCGAACCCTAACCCTAACCCTTCCCCGAAGCCTGACCCTCACCCGTCCCCTAATCCTAATCCGTACGCTGACACTAACCCGCGCCCTCACACGTACGCTCCCCCTAAAGCGTTGTCGTACCCTCAGCTGGACCCTAAACCGTCCCCGTCCCCTAAAGCTAACCCTAGCCCGAACCCTAACCCTAAACCTTCCCCGAAGCCTGACCCTCACCTGTCCCCTAATCCTAACCCGTACGCTGACACTAACCCTCGCCCTCACACGTACGCTCCCCCTAAAGCGCGGTCGTACCCTCACCTGGACACTAAAGCGTCCCCGTCCCCTAACCCTAACCCTAGCCCGAACCCTAACCCTAACCCTTCCCCGAAGCCTGACCCTCACCCGTCCCCTAATCCTAACCCGTACGCTGACACTAACCCACGCCCTCACACGTACGCTCCCCCTAAAGCGTTGTCGTACCCTCACCTTGACCCTAAAACGTCCCCGTCCCCTAACCCTAACCCTAGCCCGAACCCTAACCCTAAACCTTCCCCGAAGCCTGACCCTCACCCGTCCCCTAATCCTAATCCGTACGCTGACACTAACCCACGCCCTCACACGTACGCTCCCCCTAAGCGTTGTCGTACCCTCACCTGGACCCTAAACCGTCCCCGTCCCCTAACCCTAACCCTAGCCCGAACCCTAACCCTAACCCTTCCCCGAAGCCTGACCCTCACCTGTCCCCTAATCCTAAACCGTACGCTGACACTAACCCGCGCCCTCACACGTACGCTCCCCCTAAAGCGTTGTCGTTCCCTCACCTGGACCCTAAACCGTCCCTGTCCCCTAACCCTAACCCTAGCCCGAACCCTAACCGAACTCTTCCCCGAAGCCTGACCCTCACCCGTCGCCTAATCCTAAGCCGTACGCTGACACTAACCCGCCCCCTCACACGTACGCTCCCCCTAAAGCGTTGTCGTACCCTCACCTGGACCCTAAACCGTCCCCGTCCCCTAACCCTAACCCTAGCCCGAACCCTAACCCTAACACTTCCCCGAAGCCTGACCCTCACCCGTCCCCTAATCCTAACCCGTACGCTGACACTAAGCCGCGCCCTCACATGAACGCTCCCCCTAAAGCGTTGTCGTACCCTCACCTGGACCCTAAACCGTCCCCGTCCCCTAACCCTAACCCTAGCCCGAACCTTAACCCTAACCCTTCCCTGAAGCCTGACCCTCACCCGTCCCCTAATCCTAACCCGTACGCTGACACTAACCCGCGCCCTCACACGTATGCTCCCCCTAAAGCGTTGTCGTACCCTCACCTGAACCCTAAACCGTCCCCGTCCCCTAACCCTAACCCTAGCCCGAACCCTAACCCTAACCCTTCCCCGAAGCCGGACCCACACCCGTCCCCTAATCCTAACCCGTACGCTGACACTAAACCGCGCCCTCACACGTACGCTCCCCCTAAAGCGTTGCCGTACCCTCACCTGGACCCTAAAACGTCCCCGTCCCCTAACCCTAACCCTAGCCCGAACCCTAACCCTAACCCTTCCCCGAAGCCTGACCCTCACCCGTCCCCTAATCCTAACCCGTACGCAGACACTAACCCGCGCCCTCACACGTACGCTCCCCCTAAAGCGTTGTCGTACCCTCACCTGGACCCTAAACCGTCCCCGTCCCCCAACCCTAACCATAGCCCGAACCCTAATCCTAACACTTCCCCGAAGCCTGACCCTCACCCTTCCCCTAATCCTAACCCGTACGCTGACACTAACCCGCGCCCTCACACGTACGCTCCCCCTAAAGCGTTGTCGTACCCTCACCTGGACCCTAAACCGTCCCCGTCCCCTAACCGTAACCCTAGCCCGAACCCTAACCCTAACCCTTCCCCGAAGCCTGACCCTCAACCGTCCACTAATCCTAAGCCGTACGCTGACACTAACCCGCGCCCTCACACGTACGCTCCCCCTAAAGCGTTGTCGTACCCTCACCTGGACCCTAAACCGTCCCCGTCCCCTAACCCTAACACTAGCCCGAACCCTAACCCTAACCCTTCCCCGAAGCCTGACCCTCACCCGTCCCCTAATCCTAACCCGTACGCTGACACTAAGCCGCGCCCTCACATGAACGCTCCCCCTAAAGCGTTGTCGTACCCTCACCTGGACCCTAAACCGTCCCCGTCCCCTAACCCTAACCCTAGCCCGAACCTTAACCCTAAACCTTCCCCGAAGCCTGACCCTCACCCGTCCCCTAATCCTAACCCGTACGCTGACACTAACCCGCGCCCTCACACGTATGCTCCCCCTAAAGCGTTTTCGTACCCTCACCTGAACCCTAAACCGTCCCCGTCCCCTAACCCTAACCCTAGCCCGAACCCTAACCCTAACACTTCCCCGAAGCTGGACCCTCACCCGTCCCCTAATCCTAACCCGCACGCTGACACTAAACCGCGCCCTCACACGTACGCTCCCCCTAAAGCGTTGTCGTACCCTCACCTGGACCCTAAAACGTCCCCGTCCCCTAACCCTAACCCTAGCCCGAACCCTAACCCTAACCCTTCCCCGAAGCCTGACACTCACCCGTCCCCTAATCCTAACCCGTACGCAGACACTAACCCGCGCCCTCACACGTACGCTCCCCCTAAAGCGTTGTCGTACCCTCACCTGGACCCTAATCCGTCCCCGTCCCCCAACCCTAACCATAGCCCGAACCCTAATCCTAACACTTCCCCGAAGCCTGACCCTCACCCTTCCCCTAATCCTAACCCGTACGCTGACACTAACCCGCGCCCTCACACGTACGCTCCCCCTAAAGCGTTGTCGTACCCTCACCTGGACCCTAAACCGTCCCCGTCCCCTAACCGTAACCCAAGCCCGAACCCTAACCCTAACCCTTCACCGAAGCCTGACCCTCACCCGTCCCCTAATCCTAACCCGTACGCTGACACTAACCCGCGCCCTCACACGTACGCTCCCCCTAAAGCGTTGTCGTACCCTCACCTGGACCCTAAACCGTCCCCGTCCCCTAACCCTAAACCTAGCCCGAACCCTAACCGTAACACTTCCCCGAAGCCTGACCCTCACCCGTCCCCTAATCCTAAGCCGTACGCTGACACTAACCCGCGCCCTCACACGTACGCTCCCCCTAAAGCGTTGTCGTACCCTCACCTGGACCCTAAACCGTCCCCGTCCCCTAACCCTAACCCTAGCCCGAAACCTAACCCTAACCCTTCCCCGAAGCCTGACCCTCACCCGTCCCCTAATCCTAACCCGTACGCTGACACTAACCCGCGCCCTCACACGTACGCTCTCCCTAAAGCGTTGTCGTACCCTCACCTGGACCCTAAACCGTCCCCGTCCCCTAACCCTAACCCTAGCCCGAACCCTAACCCTAACCCTTCCCCGAAGCCTGACCCTCACCCGTCCCCTAATCCTAACCCGTACGCTGACACTAAGCCGCGCCCTCACACGAACGCTCCCCCTAAAGCGTTGTCGTACCCTCACCTGGACCCTAAACCGTCCCCATCCCCTAACCCTAACCCTAGCCCGAACCTTAACCCTAACCCTTCCCCGAAGCCTGACCCTCACCCGTCCCCTAATCCTAACCCGTACGCTGACACTAACCCGCGCCCTCACACGTACGCTCCCCCTAAAGCGTTGTCGTACCCTCACCTGAACCCTAAACCGTCCCTGTCCCCTAACCCTAACCCTAGCCCGAAACCTAACCCTAACCGTTCCCCGAAGCCTGACCCTCACCCGTCCCCTAATCCTAACCCGTACGCTGACACTAACCCGCGCCCTCACACGTACGCTCCCCCTAAAGCGTTGTCGTACCCTCACCTGGACCCTAAACCGTCCCCGTCCCCTAACCCTAACCCTAGCCCGAACCCTAACCCTAACCCTTCCCCGAAGCCTGACCCTCACCCATCCCCTAATCCTAACCCGTACGCAGACACTAACCTGCGCCCTAACACGTACGCTCCCCCTAAAGCGTTGTCGTCCCCTCACCTGGACCCTAAACCGTCCCCGTCCCCTAACCCTAACCATAGCCCGAACCCTAATCCTAACACTTCCCCGAAGCCTGACCCTCACCCTTCCCCTAATTCTAACCCGTACGCTGACACTAACCCGCGCCCTCACACGTACGCTCCCCCTAAAGCGTTGTCGTACCCTCACCTGGACCCTAAACCGACCCCGTCCCCTAACCGTAACCCTAGCCCGAACCCTAACCCTAACCCTTCCCCGAAGCCTGACCCTCACCCGTCCCCTAATCCTAACCCGTACGCTGACACTAACCCGCGCCCTCACACGTACGCTCCCCCTAAAGCGTTGTCGTACCCTCACATGGACCCTAAACCGTCCCCGTCCCCTAACCCTAACCCTAGCCTGAACCCTACCCCTAACACTTCCCCGAAGACTGACCCTCACCCGTCCCGTAATCCTAACCCGTACGCTGACACTAACGCGCGCCCTCACACGTACGCTCCCCCTAAAGCGTTGTCGTACCCTCACCTGGACCCTAAACCGTCCCCGTCCCCTAACCCTAACCCTAGCCCGAACCATAACCCTAACCCTTCCCCGAAGCCTGACCCTCACCCGTCCCCTAATCCTAACCCGTACGCTGACACTAACGCGCGCCCTCACACGTACACTCCCCCTAAAGCGTTGTCGTACCCTCACCTGGACCCTAAACCGTCCCCGTCCCCTAACCCTAACCCTAGCCCGAACCATAACCCTAACCCTTCCCCGAAGCCTGACCCTCACCCGTCCCCTAATCCTAACCCGTACGCTGACACTAACCCGCGCCCTCACACGTACGCTCCCCCTAAAGCGTTGTCGTACCCTCACCTGGACCCTAAACCGTCCCCGTCCCCTAACCCTAACCCTAGCCCGAACCCTACCCCTAACACTTCCCCGAAGACTGACCCTCACCCGTCCCCTAATCCTAACCCGTACGCAGACACTAACCTGCGCCCTCACACGTACGCTCCCCCTAAAGCGTTGTCGTACCCTCACCTGGACCCTAAACCGTCCCCGTCCCCTAACCCTAACCCTAGCCCGAACCCTAACCCTAACCCTTCCCCGAAGCCTGACCCTCACCCGTCCCCTAATCCTAACCCGTACGCTGACACTAACCCGCGCCCTCACACGTACGCTCCCCCTAAAGCGTTGTCGTACCCTCACCTGGATCCTAAACCGTCCCCGTCCCCTAACCCTAACCCTAGCCCGAACCCTAACCCTAACCCTTCCCCGAAGCCTGACCCTCATGCGTCCCCTAATCCTAATCCGTACGCTGACACTAACCCGCGCCATCACACGTACGCTCCCCCTAAAGCGTTGTCGTACCCTCAGCTGGACCCTAAACCGTCCCCGTCCCCTAACCCTAACCCTAGCCCGAACCCTAACCCTATACCTTCCCCGAAGCCTGACCCTCACCTGTCCCCTAATCCTAACCCGTACGCTGACACTAACCCTCGCCCTCACACGTACGCTCCCCCTAAAGCGTGGTCGTACCCTCACCTGGACACTAAAGCGTCCCCGTCCCCTAACCCTAACCCTAGCCCGAACCCTAACCCTAACACTTCCGCGAAGCCTGACCCTCACCCGTCCCCTAATCCTAACCCGTACGCTGACACTAACCCGCGCCCTCACATGTACGCTCCCCCTAAAGCGTTGTCGTACCCTCACCTTGACCCTAAAACGTCCCCGTCCCCTAACCCTAACCCTAGCCCGAACCCTAACCCTAACCCTTCCCCGAAACCTGACCCTCACCCGTCCCCTAATCCTAACCCGTACGCTGACACTAACCCGCGCCCTCACACGTACGCTCCCCCTAAAGCATTGTCGTACCCTCACCTGGACCCTAAACCGTCCCCGTCCCCTAACCCTAACCCTAGCCCGAACCATAATCCTAACACTTCCCCGAAGCCTGACCCTCACCCTTCCCCTAATCCTAACCCGTACGCTGACACTAACCCGCACCCTCACATGTACACTCCCCCTAAAGCGTTGTCGTACCCTCACCTGGACCCTAAACCGTCCCCGTCCCCTAACCCTAACCCTAGCCCGAATCCTAACCCTAACCCTTCCCCGAAGCCTGACCCTCACCCGTCCCCTAATCCTAACCCGTACGCTGACACTAACCCGCGCCCTCACACGTACGCTCCCCCTAAAGCGTTGTCGTACCCTCACCTGGATCCTAAACCGTCCCCGTCCCCTAACCCTAAGCCTAGCCCGAACCCTAACCCTAACCCTTCCCCGAAACCTGACCCTCATCCGTCCCCTAATCCTAATCCGTACGCTGACACTAACCCGCGCCATCACACGTACGCTCCCCCTAAAGCGTTGTCGTACCCTCAGCTGGACCCTAAACCGTCCCCGTCCCCTAACCCTAACCCTAGCCCGAACCCTAACCCTATACCTTCCCCGAAGCCTGACCCTCACCTGTCCCCTAATCCTAACCCGTACGCTGACACTAACCCTCGCCCTCACACGTACGCTCCCCCTAAAGCGTGGTCGTACCCTCACCTGGACACTAAAGCGTCCCCGTCCCCTAACCCTAACCCTAGCCCGAACCCTAACCCTAACCCTTCCGCGAAGCCTGACCCTCACCCGTCCCCTAATCCTAACCCGTACGCTGACACTAACCCGCGCCCTCACATGTACGCTCCCCCTAAAGCGTTGTCGTACCCTCACCTTGACCCTAAAACGTCCCCGTCCCCTAACCCTAACCCTAGCCCGAACCCTAACCCTAACCCTTCCCCGAAACCTGACCCTCACCCGTCCCCTAATCCTAACCCGTACGCTGACACTAACCCGCGCCCTCACACGTACGCTCCCCCTAAAGCATTGTCGTACCCTCACCTGGACCCTAAACCGTCCCCGTCCCCTAACCCTAACCCTAGCCCGAACCATAATCCTAACACTTCCCCGAAGCCTGACCCTCACCCTTCCCCTAATCCTAACCCGTACGCTGACACTAACCCGCACCCTCACATGTACACTCCCCCTAAAGCGTTGTCGTACCCTCACCTGGACCCTAAACCGTCCCCGTCCCCTAACCCTAACCCTAGCCCGAACCCTAACCCTAACCCTTCCCCGAAGCCTGACCCTCACCCGTCCCCTAATCCTAACCCGTACGCTGACACTAACGCGCGCCCTCACACGTACGCTCCCCCTAAAGCGTTGTCGTACCCTCACCTGGACCCTAAACCGTCCCCGTCCCCTAACCCTAAACCTAGCCCGAACCCTACCCCTAACCCTTCCCCGAAGCCTGACCCTCACCCGTCCCCTAATTCTAACCCGTACGCACACACTAAACCGCGCCCTCACACGTACCCTCCCCCTAAAGCGTTGTCGTACCCTCACCTGGACCCTAAACCGTCCCCGTCCCCTAACCGTAACCCTAGACCGAACCCTAACCCTAACCCTTCCCCGAAGCCTGACCCTCACCCGTCCCCTAATCCTAACCCGTACGCTGACACTAACCCGCGCCCTCACACGTACGCTCCCCCTAAAGCGTTGTCGTACCCTCACCTGGACCCTAAACCGTCCCCGTCCCCTAACCCTATCCCTAGCCCGAACCCTACCCCTAACACTTCCCCGAAGCCTGACCCTCACCCGTCCCCTAATCCTAACCCGTACGCTGACACTAACCCGCGCCCTCACACATACGCTCCCCCTAAAGCGTTGTCGTACCCTCACCTGGACCCTAAACCGTCCCCGTCCCCTAACCCTAAACCTAGCCCGAACCCTAACCCTAACCCTTCCCCGAAGCCTGACCCTCACCCGGCCCCTAATCCTAAGCCGTACGCTGACACTAACCCGCGCCCTCACACGTACGCTCCCCCTAAAGCGTTGTCGTACCCTCACCTGGACCCTAAACCGTCCCCGTCCCCTAACCCTAACCCTAGCCCGAACCCTTACCCTAACACTTCCCCGAAGCCTGACCCTCACCCGTCCCCTAATCCTAACCCGTACGCTGACACTAAGCCGCGCCCTCACATGAACGCTCCCCCTAAAGCGTTGTCGTACCCTCACCTGGACCCTAAACCTTCCCCGTCCCCTAACCCTAACCCTAGCCCGAACCTTAACCCTAACCCTTCCCCGAAGCCTGACCCTCACCCGTCCCCTAATCCTAACCCGTACGCTGACACTAAACCGCGCCCTCACACGTACGCTCCCCCTAAAGCGTTGTCGTACCCTCACCTGGACCCTAAAACGTCCCCGTCCCCTAACCCTAACCCTAGCCCGAACACTAACCCTAACCCTTCCCCGAAGCCTGACCCTCACCCGTCCCCTAATCCTAACCCGTACGCAGACACTAACCCGCGCCCTCACACGTACGCTCCCCCTAAAGCGTTGTCGTACCCTCACCTGGACCCTAATCCGTCCCCGTCCCCCAACCCTAACCATAGCCCGAACCCTAATCCTAACACTTCCCCGAAGCCTGACCCTCACCCTTCCCCTAATCCTAACCCGTACGCTGACACTAACCCGCGCCCTCACACGTACGCTCCCCCTAAAGCGTTGTCGTACCCTCACCTGGACCCTAAACCGTCCCCGTCCCCTAACCCTAACCCTAGCCCGAACCCTAACCCTAAACCTTCCCCGAAGCCTGACCCTCACCCGTCCCCTAATCCTAATCCGTACGCTGACACTAACCCACGCCCTCACACGTACGCTCTCCCTAAGCGTTGTCGTACCATCACCTGGACCCTAAACCGTCCCCGTCCCCTAACCCTAACCCTAGCCCGAACCCTAACCCTAACTCTTCCCCGAAGCCTGACCCTCACCCGTCCCCTAATCCTAAACCGTACGCTGACACTAACCCGTGCCCTCACACGTACGCTCCCCCTAAAGCGTTGTCGTTCCCTCACCTGGACCCTAAACCGTCCCTGTCCCCTAACCCTAACCCTAGCCCGAACCCTAACCGAACCCTTCCCCGAAGCCTGACCCTCACCCATCCCCTAATCCTAACCCGTACGCAGACACTAACCTGCGCCCTAACACGTACGCTCCCCCTAAAGCGTTGTCGTACCCTCACCTGGACCCTAAACCGTCCCCGTCCCCTAACCCTAACCATAGCCCGAACCCTAATCCTAACACTTCCCCGAAGCCTGACCCTCACCCTTCCCCTAATTCTAACCCGTACGCTGACACTAACCCGCGCCCTCACACGTACGCTCCCCCTAAAGCGTTGTCGTACCCTCACCTGGACCCTAAACCGTCCCCGTCCCCTAACCGTAACCCTAGCCCGAACCCTAACCCTAACCCTTCCCCGAAGCCTGACCCTCACCCGTCCCCTATTCCTAACCCATACGCTGACACTAACCCGCGCCCTCACACGTACGCTCCCCCTAAAGCGTTGTCGTACCCTCACCTGGACCCTAAACCGTCCCCGTCCCCTAACCCTAACCCTAGCCCGAACCATAACCCTAACCCTTCCCCGAAGCCTGACCCTCACCCGTCCCCTAATCCTAACCCGTACGCTGACACTAACACGCGCCCTCACACGTACGCTCCCCCTAAAGCGTTGTCGTACCCTCACCTGGACCCTAAACCGTCCCCGTCCCCTAACCCTAACCCTAGCCCGAACCCTACCCCTAACACTTCCCCGAAGACTGACCCTCACCCGTCCCCTAATCCTAACCCGTACGCAGACACTAACCTGCGCCCTAACACGTACGCTCCCCCTAAAGCGTTGTCGTACCCTCACCTGGACCCTAAACCGTCCCCGTCCCCTAACCCTAACCATAGCCCGAACCCTAATCCTAACACTTCCCCGAAGCCTGACCCTCACCTTTCCCCTAATCCTAACCCGTACGCTGACACTAACCCGCGCCCTCACACGTACGCTCCCCCTAAAGCGTTGTCGTACCCTCACCTGGACCCTAAACCGTCCCCGTCCCCTAACCGTAACCCTAGCCCGAACCCTAACCCTAACCCTTCCCCGAAGCCTGACCCTCACCCGTCCCCTAATCCTAACCCGTACGCTGACACTAACCCGCGCCCTCACACGTACGCTCCCCCTAAAGCGTTGTCGTACCCTCACCTGGACCCTAAACCGTCCCCGTCCCCTAACCCTAACCCTAGCCCGAACCCTACCCCTAACACTTCCCCGAAGACTGACCCTCACCCGTCCCCTAATCCTAACCCGTACGCTGACACTAACGCGCGCCCTCACACGTACGCTCCCCCTAAAGCGTTGTCGTACCCTCACCTGGACCCTAAACCGTCCCCGTCCCCTAACCCTAACCCTAGCCCGAACCCTAACCCTAACCCTTCCCCGAAGCCTGACCCTCACCCGTCCCCTAATCCTAACCCGTACGCTGACACTAACCCGCGCCCTCACACGTACGCTCCCCCTAAAGCGTTGTCGTACCCTCACCTGGATCCTAAACCGTCCCCGTCCCCTAACCCTAACCCTAGCCCGAACCCTAACCCTAACCCTTCCCCGAAGCCTGACCCTCACCCGTCCCCTAATCCTAATCCGTACGCTGACACTAACCCGCGCCATCACACGTACGCTCCCCCTAAAGCGTTGTCGTACCCTCACCTGGACCCTAAACCGTCCCCGTCCCCTAACCGTAACCCTATCCCGAACCGTAACCCTAACCCTTCCCCGAAGCCTGACCCTCACCCGTCCCCTAAACGTAAGCCGTACGCTGACACTAACCCGCGCCCTCACACGTACGCTCCCCCTAAAGCGTTGTCGTACCCTCACCTGGACCCTAAACCGTCCCCGTCCCCTAACTCTAACCCTAGCCCGAACCCTAACCCTAACACTTCCCCGAAGCCTGACCCTCACCCGTCCCCTAATCCTAACCCGTACGCTGACACTAAACCGCGCCCTCACACGTACGCTCCCCCTAATGCGTTGTCGTACCCTCACCTGGACCCTAAACCGTCCCCGTCCCCTAACCCTAACCCTAGCCCGAACCCTAACCCTAACCCTTCCCCGAATCCTGACCCTCACCCGTACCCTAATCCTAACCCGTACGCTGACACTAAGCCGTGCCCTCACAGGTACGCTCCCCCTAAAGCGTTGTCGTACCCTCACCTGGACCCTAAACCGTCCCCGTCCCCTAACCCTAAACCTAGCCCGAACCCTAACCCTAACCCTTCCCCGAAGCCTGACCCTCACCCGGCCCCTAATCCTAAGCCGTACGCTGACACTAACCCGCGCCCTCACACGTACGCTCTCCCTAAAGCGTTGTCGTACCCTCACCTGGACCCTAAACCGTCCCCGTCCCCTAACCCTAACCCTAGCCCGAACCCTAACCCTAACACTTCCCCGAAGCCTGACCCTCACCCGTCCCCTAATCCTAACCCGTACGCTGACACTAAGCCGCGCCCTCACATGAACGCTCCCCCTAAAGCGTTGTCGTACCCTCACCTGGACCCTAAACCGTCCCCGTCCCCTAACCCTAACCATAGCCCGAACCTTAACCCTAACCCTTCCCCGAAGCCTGACCCTCACCCGTCCCCTAATCCTAACCCGTACGCTGACACTAAACCGCGCCCTCACACGTACGCTCCCCCTAAAGCGTTGTCGTACCCTCACCTGGACCCTAAAACGTCCCCGTCCCCTAACCCTAACCCTAGCCCGAACACTAACCCTAACCCTTCCCCGAAGCCTGACCCTCACCCGTCCCCTAATCCTAACCCGTACGCAGACACTAACCCGCGCCCTCACACGTACGCTCCCCCTAAAGCGTTGTCGTACCCTCACCTGGACCCTAATCCGTCCCCGTCCCCCAACCCTAACCATAGCCCGAACCCTAATCCTAACACTTCCCCGAAGCCTGACCCTCACCCTTCCCCTAATCCTAACCCATACGCTGACACTAACCCGCGCCCTCACACGTACGCTCCCCCTAAAGCGTTGTCGTACCCTCACCTGGACCCTAAACCGTCCCCGTCCCCTAACCCTAACCCTAGCCCGAACCCTAACCCTAAACCTTCCCCGAAGCCTGACCCTCACCCGTCCCCTAATCCTAATCCGTACGCTGACACTAACCCACGCCCTCACACGTACGCTCTCCCTAAGCATTGTCGTACCATCACCTGGACCCTAAACCGTCCCCGTCCCCTAACCCTAACCCTAGCCCGAACCCTAACCCTAACTCTTCCCCGAAGCCTGACCCTCACCCGTCCCCTAATCCTAAACCGTACGCTGACACTAACCCGTGCCCTCACACGTACGCTCCCCCTAAAGCGTTGTCATTCCCTCACCTGGACCCTAAACCGTCCCTGTCCCCTAACCCTAACCCTAGCCCGAACCCTAACCGAACCCTTCCCCGAAGCCTGACCCTCACCCATCCCCTAATCCTAACCCGTACGCAGACACTAACCTGCGCCCTAACACGTACGCTCCCCCTAAAGCGTTGTCGTACCCTCACCTGGACCCTAAACCGTCCCCGTCCCCTAACCCTAACCATAGCCCGAACCCTAATCCTAACACTTCCCCGAAGCCTGACCCTCACCCTTCCCCTAATTCTAACCCGTACGCTGACACTAACCCGCGCCCTCACACGTACGCTCCCCCTAAAGCGTTGTCGTACCCTCACCTGGACCCTAAACCGTCCCCGTCCCCTAACCGTAACCCTAGCCCGAACCCTAACCCTAACCCTTCCCCGAAGCCTGACCCTCACCCGTCCCCTAATCCTAACCCATACGCTGACACTAACCCGCGCCCTCACACGTACGCTCCCCCTAAAGCGTTGTCGTACCCTCACCTGGACCCTAAACCGTCCCCGTCCCCTAACCCTAACCCTAGCCCGAACCATAACCCTAACCCTTCCCCGAAGCCTGACCCTCACCCGTCCCCTAATCCTAACCCGTACGCTGACACTAACCCGCGCCCTCACACGTACGCTCCCCCTAAAGCGTTGTCGTACCCTCACCTGGACCCTAAACCGTCCCCGTCCCCTAACCCTAACCCTAGCCCGAACCCTACCCCTAACACTTCCCCGAAGACTGACCCTCACCCGTCCCCTAATCCTAACCCGTACGCAGACACTAACCTGCGCCCTAACACGTACGCTCCCCCTAAAGCGTTGTCGTACCCTCACCTGGACCCTAAACCGTCCCCGTCCCCTAACCCTAACCATAGCCCGAACCCTAATCCTAACACTTCCCCGAAGCCTGACCCTCACCTTTCCCCTAATTCTAACCCGTACGCTGACACTAACCCGCGCCCTCACACGTACGCTCCCCCTAAAGCGTTGTCGTACCCTCACCTGGACCCTAAACCGTCCCCGTCCCCTAACCGTAACCCTAGCCCGAACCCTAACCCTAACCCTTCCCCGAAGCCTGACCCTCACCCGTCCCCTAATCCTAACCCGTACGCTGACACTAACCCGCGCCCTCACACGTACGCTCCCCCTAAAGCGTTGTCGTACCCTCACCTGGACCCTAAACCGTCCCCGTCCCCTAACCCTAACCCTAGCCCGAACCCTACCCCTAACACTTCCCCGAAGACTGACCCTCACCCGTCCCCTAATCCTAACCCGTACGCTGACACTAACGCGCGCCCTCACACGTACGCTCCCCCTAAAGCGTTGTCGTACCCTCACCTGGACCCTAAACCGTCCCCGTCCCCTAACCCTAACCCTAGCCCGAACCCTAACCCTAACCCTTCCCCGAAGCCTGACCCTCACCCGTCCCCTAATCCTAACCCGTACGCTGACACTAACCCGCGCCCTCACACGTACGCTCCCCCTAAAGCGTTGTCGTACCCTCACCTGGATCCTAAACCGTCCCCGTCCCCTAACCCTAACCCTAGCCCGAACCCTAACCCTAACCCTTCTCCGAAGCCTGACCCTCACCCGTCCCCTAATCCTAATCCGTACGCTGACACTAACCCGCGCCATCACACGTACGCTCCCCCTAAAGCGTTGTCGTACCCTCACCTGGACCCTAAACCGTCCCCGTCCCCTAACCGTAACCCTATCCCGAACCGTAACCCTAACCCTTCCCCGAAGCCTGACCCTCACCCGTCCCCTAAACGTAAGCCGTACGCTGACACTAACCCGCGCCCTCACACGTACGCTCCCCCTAAAGCGTTGTCGTACCCTCACCTGGACCCTAAACCGTCCCCGTCCCCTAACTCTAACCCTAGCCCGAACCCTAACCCTAACACTTCCCCGAAGCCTGACCCTCACCCGTCCCCTAATCCTAACCCGTACGCTGACACTAAACCGCGCCCTCACACGTACGCTCCCCCTAATGCGTTGTCGTACCCTCACCTGGACCCTAAACCGTCCCCGTCCCCTAACCCTAACCCTAGCCCGAACCCTAACCCTAACCCTTCCCCGAATCCTGACCCTCACCCGTACCCTAATCCTAACCCGTACGCTGACACTAAGCCGTGCCCTCACAGGTACGCTCCCCCTAAAGCGTTGTCGTACCCTCACCTGGACCCTAAACCGTCCCCGTCCCCTAACCCTAACCCTAGCCCGAACCTTAACCCTAACCCTTCCCCGAAGCCTGACCCTCACCCGTCCCCTAATCCTAACCCGTACGCTGACACTAACCCGCGCCCTCACACGTACGCTCCCCCTAAAGCGTTGTCGTACCCCCACCTGGACCCTAAACCGTCCCCGTCCCCTAACCCTAACCCTAGCCCGAACCGTAACCCTAACCCTTCCCCGAAGCCGGACCCTCACCCGTCCCCTAATCCTAACCCGTACGCTGACACTAACCCGCGCCCTCACACGTAGGCTCCCCCTAAAGCGTTGTCGTACCCTCACCTGGACCCTAAAACGTCCCCGTCCCCTAACCCTAACCCTAGCCCGAACCCTAACCCTAACCCTTCCCCGAAGCCTGACCCTCACCCGTCCCCTAATCCTAACCCGTACGCAGACACTAACCCGCGCCCTCACACGTACGCTCCCCCTAAAGCGTTGTCGTACCCTCACCTGGACCCTAAACCGTCCCCGTCCCCTAACCCTAACCATAGCCCGAACCCTAATCCTAACACTTCCCCGAAGCCTGACCCTCACCCTTCCCCTAATCCTAACCCGTACGCTGACACTAACCCGCGCCCTCACACGTACGCTCCCCCTAAAGCGTTGTCGTACCCTCACCTGGACCCTAAACCGTCCCCGTCCCCTAACCGTAACCCTAGCCCGAACCCTAACCCTAACCCTTCCCCGAAGCCTGACCCTCACCCGTCCCCTAATCCTAACCCGTACGCTGACACTAACCCGCGCCCTCACACGTACGCTCCCCCTAAAGCGTTGTCGTACCCTCACCTGGACCCTAAACCGTCCCCGTCCCCTAACCCTAACCCTAGCCCGAACCCTACCCCTAACACTTCCCCGAAGCCTGACCCTCACCCGTCCCCTAATCCTAACCCGTACGCTGACACTAACGCGCGCCCTCACACGTACGCTCCCCCTAAAGCGTTGTCGTACCCTCACCTGGACCCTAAACCGTCCCCGTCCCCTAACCCTAACCCTAGCCCGAACCCTAACCCTAACCCTTCCCCGAAGCCTGACCCTCACCCGTCCCCTAATCCTAACCCGTACGCTGACACTAACCCGCGCCCTCACACGTACGCTCCCCCTAAAGCGTTGTCGTACCCTCACCTGGACCCTAAACCGTCCCCGTCCCCTAACCCTAACCCTAGCCCGAACCCTAACCGAACTCTTCCCCGAAGCCTGACCCTCACCCGTCCCCTAATCCTAAGCCGTACGCTGACACTAACCCGCGCCCTCACACGTACGCTCCCCCTAAAGCGTTGTCGTACCCTCACCTGGACCCTAAACCGTCCCCGTCCCCTAACCCTAACCCTAGCCCGAACCCTAACCCTAACACTTCCCCGAAGCCTGACCCTCACCCGTCCCCTAATCCTAACCCGTACGCTGACACTAAGCCGCGCCCTCACACGTACGCTCCCCCTAAAGCGTTGTCGTACCCTCACCTGGACCCTAAACCGTCCCCGTCCCCTAACCCTAACCCTAGCCCGAACCTTAACCCTAACCCTTCCCCGAAGCCTGACCCTCACCCGTCCCCTAATCCTAACCCGTACGCTGACACTAACCCGCGCCCTCACACGTACGCTCCCCCTAAAGCGTTGTCGTACCATCACCTGAACCCTAAACCGTCCCCGTCCCCTAACCCTAACCCTAGCCCGAACCCTAACCCTAACCCTTCCCCGAAGCCGGACCGTCACCCGTCCCCTAATCCTAACCCGTACGCTGACACTAAACCGCGCCCTCACACGTACGCTCCCCCTAAAGCGTTGTCGTACCCTCACCTTGACCCTAAAACGTCCCCGTCCCCTAACCCTAACCCTAGCCCGAACCCTAAGCCTAAACCTTCCCCGAAGCCTGACCCTCACCAGTCCCCTAATCCTAATCCGTACGCTGACACTAACCCACGCCCTCACACGTACGCTCCCCCTAAGCGTTGTCGTACCCTCACCTGGACCCTAAACCGTCCCCGTCCCCTAACCCTAACCCTAGCCCGAACCCTAACCCTAACCCTTCCCCGAAGCCTGACCCTCACCCGTCCCCTAATCCTAACCCGCACGCTGACACTAAACCGCGCCCTCACACGTACGCTCCCCCTAAAGCGTTGTCGTACCCTCACCTGGACCCTAAACCGTCCCTGTCCCCTAAACCTAACCCTAGCCCGAACCCTAACCGAACTCTTCCCCGAAGCCTGACCCTCACCCGTCGCCTAATCCTAAGCCGTACGCTGACACTAACCCGCGCCCTCACACGTACGCTCCCCCTAAAGCGTTGTCGTACCCTCACCTGGACCCTAAACCGTCCCCGTCCCCTAACCCTAACCCTAGCCCGAACCCTAACCCTAACACTTCCCCGAAGCCTGACCCTCACCCGTCCCCTAATCCTAACCCGTACGCTGACACTAAGCCGCGCCCTCACATGAACGCTCCCCCTAAAGCGTTGTCGTACCCTCACCTGGACCCTAAACCGTCCCCGTCCCCTAACCCTAACCCTAGCCCGAACCTTAACCCTAACCCTTCCCTGAAGCCTGACCCTCACCCGTCCCCTAATCCTAACCCGTACGCTGACACTAACCCGCGCCCTCACACGTACGCTCCCCCTAAAGCGTTGTCGTACCCTCACCTGAACCCTAAACCGTCCCCGTCCCCTAACCCTAACCCTAGCCCGAACCCTAACCCTAACCCTTCCCCGAAGCCGGACCCTCACCCGTCCCCTAATCCTAACCCGTACGCTGACACTAAACCGCGCCCTCACACGTACGCTCCCCCTAAAGCGTTGTCGTACCCTCACCTGGACCCTAAAACGTCCCCGTCCCCTAACCCTAACCCTAGCCCGAACCCTAACCCTAACCCTTCCCCGAAGCCTGACCCTCACCCGTCCCCTAATCCTAACCCGTACGCAGACACTAACCCGCGCCCTCACACGTACGCTCCCCCTAAAGCGTTGTCGTACCCTCACCTGGACCCTAAACCGTCCCCGTCCCCCAACCCTAACCATAGCCCGAACCCTAATCCTAACACTTCCCCGAAGCCTGACCCTCACCCTTCCCCTAATCCTAACCCGTACGCTGACACTAACCCGCGCCCTCACACGTACGCTCCCCCTAAAGCGTTGTCGTACCCTCACCTGGACCCTAAACCGTCCCCGTCCCCTAACCGTAACCCTAGCCCGAACCCTAACCCTAACCCTTCCCCGAAGCCTGACCCTCAACCGTCCCCTAATCCTAAGCCGTACGCTGACACTAACCCGCGCCCTCACACGTACGCTCCCCCTAAAGCGTTGTCGTACCCTCACCTGGACCCTAAACCATCCCCGTCCCCTAACCCTAACCCTAGCCCGAACCCTAACCCTAACACTTCCCCGAAGCCTGACCCTCACCCGTCCCCTAATCCTAACCCGTACGCTGACACTAAGCCGCGCCCTCACATGAACGCTCCCCCTAAAGCGTTGTCGTACCCTCACCTGGACCCTAAACCGTCCCCGTCCCCTAACCCTAACCCTAGCCCGAACCTTAACCCTAAACCTTCCCCGAAGCCTGACCCTCACCCGTCCCCTAATCCTAACCCGTACGCTGACACTAACCCGCGCCCTCACACGTATGCTCCCCCTAAAGCGTTGTCGTCCCCTCACCTGAACCCTAAACCGTCCCCGTCCCCTAACCCTAACCCTAGCCCGAACCCTAACCCTAACCCTTCCCCGAAGCTGGACCCTCACCCGTCCCCTAATCCTAACCCGCACGCTGACACTAAACCGCGCCCTCACACGTACGCTCCCCCTAAAGCGTTGTCGTACCCTCACCTGGACCCTAAAACGTCCCCGTCCCCTAACCCTAACCCTAGCCCGAACCCTAACCCTAACCCTTCCCCGAAGCCTGACCCTCACCCGTCCCCTAATCCTAACCCGTACGCAGACACTAACCCGCGCCCTCACACGTACGCTCCCCCTAAAGCGTTGTCGTACCCTCACCTGGACCCTAATCCGTCCCCGTCCCCCAACCCTAACCATGGCCCGAACCCTAATCCTAACACTTCCCCGAAGCCTGACCCTCACCCTTCCCCTAATCCTAACCCGTACGCTGACACTAACCCGCGCCCTCACACGTACGCTCCCCCTAAAGCGTTGTCGTACCCTCACCTGGACCCTAAACCGTCCCTGTCCCCTAACCGTAACCCAAGCCCGAACCCTAACCCTAAACCTTCCCCGAAGCCTGACCCTCACCCGTCCCCTAATCCTAACCCGTACGCTGACACTAACCCGCGCCCTCACACGTACGCTCCCCCTAAAGCGTTGTCGTACCCTCACCTGGACCCTAAACCGTCCCCTTCCCCTAACCCTAAACCTAGCCCGAACCCTAACCGTAACACTTCCCCGAAGCCTGACCCTCACCCGTCCCCTAATCCTAAGCCGTACGCTGACACTAACCCGCGCCCTCACACGTACGCTCCCCCTAAAGCGTTGTCGTACCCTCACCTGGACCCTAAACCGTCCCCGTCCCCTAACCCTAACCCTAGCCCGAACCCTAACCCTAACCCTTCCCCGAAGCCTGACCCTCACCCGTCCCCTAATCCTAACCCGTACGCTGACACTAACCCGCGCCCTCACACGTACGCTCTCCCTAAAGCGTTGTCGTACCCTCACCTGGACCCTAAACCGTCCCCGTCCCCTAACCCTAACCCTAGCCCGAACCCTAACCCTAACCCTTCCCCGAAGCCTGACCCTCACCCGTCCCCTAATCCTAACCCGTACGCTGACACTAAGCCGCGCCCTCACACGAACGCTCCCCCTAAAGCGTTGTCGTACCCTCACCTGGACCCTAAACCGTCCCCGTCCCCTAACCCTAACCCTAGCCCGAACCTTAACCCTAACCCTTCCCCGAAGCCTGACCCTCACCCGTCCCCTAATCTTAACCCGTACGCTGACACTAACCCGCGCCCTCACACGTACGCTCCCCCTAAAGCGTTGTCGTACCCTCACCTGAACCCTAAACCGTCCCCGTCCCCTAACCCTAACCCTAGCCCGAAACCTAACCCTAACCGTTCCCCGAAGCCGGACCCTCACCCGTCCCCTAATCCTAACCCGTACGCTGACACTAACCCGCGCCCTCACACGTACGCTCCCCCTAAAGCGTTGTCGTACCCTCACCTGGACCCTAAAACGTCCCCGTCCCCTAACCCTAACCCTAGCCCGAACCCTAACCCTAACCCTTCCCCGAAGCCTGACCCTCACCCATCCCCTAATCCTAACCCGTACGCAGACACTAACCTGCGCCCTAACACGTACGCTCCCCCTAAAGCGTTGTCGTACCCTCACCTGGACCCTAAACCGTCCCCGTCCCCTAACCCTAACCATAGCCCGAACCCTAATCCTAACACTTCCCCGAAGGCTGACCCTCACCCTTCCCCTAATTCTAACCCGTACGCTGACACTAACCCGCGCCCTCACACGTACGCTCCCCCTAAAGCGTTGTCGTACCCTCACCTGGACCCTAAACCGACCCCGTCCCCTAACCGTAACCCTAGCCCGAACCCTAACCCTAACCCTTCCCCGAAGCCTGACCCTCACCCGTCCCCTAATCCTAACCCGTACGCTGACACTAACCCGCGCCCTCACACGTACGCTCCCCCTAAAGCGTTGTCGTACCCTCACATGGACCCTAAACCGTCCCCGTCCCCTAACCCTAACCCTAGCCCGAACCCTACCCCTAACACTTCCCGGAAGACTGACCCTCACCCGTCCCGTAATCCTAACCCGTACGCTGACACTAACGCGCGCCCTCACACGTACGCTCCCCCTAAAGCGTTGTCGTACCCTCACCTGGACCCTAAACCGTCCCCGTCCCCTAACCGTAACCCTAGCCCGAACCCTAACCCTAACCCTTCCCCGAAGCCTGACCCTCATCCGTCCCCTAATCCTAATCCGTACGCTGACACTAACCCGCGCCATCACACGTACGCTCCCCCTAAAGCGTTGTCGTACCCTCAGCTGGACCCTAAACCGTCCCCGTCCCCTAACCCTAACCCTAGCCCGAACCCTAACCCTATACCTTCCCCGAAGCCTGACCCTCACCTGTCCCCTAATCCTAACCCGTACGCTCACACTAACCCTCGCCCTCACACGTACGCTCCCCCTAAAGCGTGGTCGTACCCTCACCTGGACACTAAAGCGTCCCCGTCCCCTAACCCTAACCCTAGCCCGAACCCTAACCCTAACCCTTCCGCGAAGCCTGACCCTCACCCGTCCCCTAATCCTAACCCGTACGCTGACACTAACCCGCGCCCTCACATGTACGCTCCCCCTAAAGCGTTGTCGTACCCTCACCTTGACCCTAAAACGTCCCCGTCCCCTAACCCTAACCCTAGCCCGAACCCTAACCCTAACCCTTCCCCGAAACCTGACCCTCACCCGTCCCCTAATCCTAACCCGTACGCTGACACTAACCCGCGCCCTCACACGTACGCTCCCCCTAAAGCATTGTCGTACCCTCACCTGGACCCTAAACCGTCCCCGTCCCCTAACCCTAACCCTAGCCCGAACCATAATCCTAACACTTCCCCGAAGCCTGACCCTCACCCTTCCCCTAATCCTAACCCGTACGCTGACACTAACCCGCACCCTCACATGTACACTCCCCCTAAAGCGTTGTCGTACCCTCACCTGGACCCTAAACCGTCCCCGTCCCCTAACCCTAACCCTAGCCCGAACCCTAACCCTAACCCTTCCCCGAAGCCTGACCCTCACCCGTCCCCTAATCCTAACCCGTACGCTGACACTAACGCGCGCCCTCACACGTACGCTCCCCCTAAAGCGTTGTCGTACCCTCACCTGGACCCTAAACCGTCCCCATCCCCTAACCCTAACCCTAGCCCGAACCCTAACCCTAACCCTTCCCCGAAGCCTGACCCTCACCCGTCCCCTAATCCTAACCCGTACGCTGACACTAACCCGCGCCCTCACACGTACGCTCCCCCTAAAGCGTTGTCGTACCCTCACCTGGATCCTAAACCGTCCCCGTCCCCTAACCCTAACCCTAGCCCGAACCCTAACCCTAACCCTTCCCCGAAGCCTGACCCTCATCCGTCCCCTAATCCTAATCCGTACGCTGACACTAACCCGCGCCATCACATGTACGCTCCCCCTAAAGCGTTGTCGTACCCTCAGCTGGACCCTAAACCGTCCCCGTCCCCTAACCCTAACCCTAGCCCGAACCCTAACCCTATACCTTCCCCGAAGCCTGACCCTCACCTGTCCCCTAATCCTAACCCGTACGCTGACACTAACCCTCGCCCTCACACGTACGCTCCCCCTAAAGCGTGGTCGTACCCTCACCTGGACACTAAAGCGTCCCCGTCCCCTAACCCTAACCCTAGCCCGAACCCTAACCCTAACCCTTCCGCGAAGCCTGACCCTCACCCGTCCCCTAATCCTAACCCGTACGCTGACACTAACCCGCGCCCTCACACGTACGCTCCCCCTAAAGCGTTGTCGTACCCTCACCTGGACCCTAAACCGTCCCCGTCCCCTAACCCTAACCATAGCCCGAACCCTAATCCTAACACTTCCCCGAAGCCTGACCCTCACCCTTCCCCTAATCCTAACCCGTACGCTGACACTAACCCGCGCCCTCACACGTACGCTCCCCCTAAAGCGTTGTCGTACCCTCACCTGGACCCTAAACCGTCCCCGTCCCCTAACCGTAACCCTAGACCGAACCCTAACCCTAACCCTTCCCCGAAGCCTGACCCTCACCCGTCCCCTAATCCTAACCCGTACGCTGACACTAACCCGCGCCCTCACACGTACGCTCCCCCTAAAGCGTTGTCGTACCCTCACCTGGACCCTAAACCGTCCCCGTCCCCTAACCCTAACCCTAGCCCGAACCCTACCCCTAACACTTCCCCGAAGCCTGACCCTCACCCGTCCCCTAATCCTAACCCGTACGCTGACACTAACGCGCGCCCTCACACATACGCTCCCCCTAAAGCGTTGTCGTACCCTCACCTGGACCCTAAACCGTCCCCGTCCCCTAACCCTAACCCTAGCCCGAACCCTAACCCTAACCCTTCCCCGAAGCCTGACCCTCACCCGGCCCCTAATCCTAAGCCGTACGCTGACACTAACCCGCGCCCTCACACGTACGCTCCCCCTAAAGCGTTGTCGTACCCTCACCTGGACCCTAAACCGTCCCCGTCCCCTAACCCTAACCCTAGCCCGAACCCTAACCCTAACACTTCCCCGAAGCCTGACCCTCACCCGTCCCCTAATCCTAACCCGTACGCTGACACTAAGCCGCGCCCTCACATGAACGCTCCACCTAAAGCGTTGTCGTACCCTCACCTGGACCCTAAACCGTCCCCGTCCCCTAACCCTAACCCTAGCCCGAACCTTAACCCTAACCCTTCCCCGAAGCCTGACCCTCACCCGTCCCCTAATCCTAACCCGTACGCTGACACTAAACCGCGCCCTCACACGTACGCTCCCCCTAAAGCGTTGTCGTACCCTCACCTGGACCCTAAAACGTCCCCGTCCCCTAACCCTAACCCTAGCCCGAACACTAACCCTAACCCTTCCCCGAAGCCTGACCCTCACCCGTCCCCTAATCCTAACCCGTACGCAGACACTAACACGCGCCCTCACACGTACGCTCCCCCTAAAGCGTTGTCGTACCCTCACCTGGACCCTAATCCGTCCCCGTCCCCCAACCCTAACCATAGCCCGAACCCTAATCCTAACACTTCCCCGAAGCCTGACCCTCACCCTTCCCCTAATCCTAACCCGGACGCTGACACTAACCCGCGCCCTCACACGTACGCTCCCCCTAAAGCGTTGTCGTACCCTCACCTGGACCCTAAACCGTCCCCGTCCCCTAACCCTAACCCTAGCCCGAACACTAACCCTAAACCTTCCCCGAAGCCTGACCCTCACCCGTCCCCTAATCCTAATCCGTACGCTGACACTAACCCACGCCCTCACACGTACGCTCTCCCTAAGCGTTGTCGTACCATCACCTGGACCCTAAACCGTCCCCGTCCCCTAACCCTAACCCTAGCCCGAACCCTAACCCTAACTCTTCCCCGAAGCCTGACCCTCACCCGTCCCCTAATCCTAAACCGTACGCTGACACTAACCCGCGCCCTCACACGTACGCTCCCCCTAAAGCGTTGTCGTTCCCTCACCTGGACCCTAAACCGTCCCTGTCCCCTAACCCTAACCCTAGCCCGAACCCTAACCGAACCCTTCCCCGAAGCCTGACCCTCACCCATCCCCTAATCCTAACCCGTACGCAGACACTAACCTGCGCCCTAACACGTACGCTCCCCCTAAAGCGTTGTCGTACCCTCACCTGGACCCTAAACCGTCCCCGTCCCCTAACCCTAACCATAGCCCGAACCCTAATCCTAACACTTCCCCGAAGCCTGACCCTCAACCTTCCCCTAATTCTAACCCGTACGCTGACACTAAACCGCGCCCTCACACGTACGCTCCCCCTAAAGCGTTGTCGTACTCTCACCTGGACCCTAAACCGTCCCCGTCCCCTAACCGTAACCCTAGCCCGAACCCTAACCCTAACCCTTCCCCGAAGCCTGACCCTCACCCGTCCCCTAATCCTAACCCGTACGCTGACACTAACCCGCGCCCTCACACGTACGCACCCCCTAAAGCGTTGTCGTACCCTCACCTGGACCCTAAACCGTCCCCGTCCCCTAACCCTAACCCTAGCCCGAACCATAAGCCTAACCCTTCCCCGAAGCCTGACCCTCACCCGTCCCCTAATCCTAACCCGTACGCTGACACTAACCCGCGCCCTCACACGTACGCTCCCCCTAAAGCGTTGTCGTACCCTCACCTGGACCCTAAACCGTCCCCGTCCCCTAACCCTAACCCTAGCCCGAACCCTACCCCTAACACTTCCCCGAAGACTGACCCTCACCCGTCCCCTAATCCTAACCCGTACGCAGACACTAACCTGCGCCCTAACACGTACGCTCCCCCTAAAGCGTTGTCGTACCCTCACCTGGACCCTAAACCGTCCCCGTCCCCTAACCCTAACCATAGCCCGAACCCTAATCCTAACACTTCCCCGAAGCCTGACCCTCACCCTTCCCCTAATTCTAACCCGTACGCTGACACTAACCCGCGCCCTCACACGTACGCTCCCCCTAAAGCGTTGTCGTACCCTCACCTGGACCCTAAACCGTCCCCGTCCCCTAACCGTAACCCTAGCCCGAACCCTAACCCTAACCCTTCCCCGAAGCCTGACCCTCACCCGTCCCCTAATCCTAACCCGTACGCTGACACTAACCCGCGCCCTCACACGTACGCTCTCCCTAAAGCGTTGTCGTACCCTCACCTGGACCCTAAACCGTCCCCGTCCCCTAACCCTAACCCTAGCCCGAACCCTACCCCTAACACTTCCCCGAAGACTGACCCTCACCCGTCCCCTAATCCTAACCCGTACGCTGACACTAACGCGCGCCCTCACACGTACGCTCCCCCTAAAGCGTTGTCGTACCCTCACCTGGACCCTAAACCGTCCCCGTCCCCTAACCCTAACCCTAGCCCGAACCCTAACCCTAACCCTTCCCCGAAGCCTGACCCTCACCCGTCCCCTAATCCTAACCCGTACGCTGACACTAACCCGCGCCCTCACACGTACGCTCCCCCTAAAGCGTTGTCGTACCCTCACCTGGATCCTAAACCGTCCCCGTCCCCTAACCCTAACCCTAGCCCGAACCCTAACCCTAACCCTTCCCCGAAGCCTGACCCTCACCGGTCCCCTAATCCTAATCCGTACGCTGACACTAACCCGCGCCATCACACGTACGCTCCCCCTAAAGCGTTGTCGTACCCTCACCTGGACCCTAAACCGTCCCCGTCCCCTAACCGTAACCCTATCCCGAACCGTAACCCTAACCCTTCCCCGAAGCCTGACCCTCACCCGTCCCCTAAACGTAAGCCGTACGCTGACACTAACCCGCGCCCTCACACGTACGCTCCCCCTAAAGCGTTGTCGTACCCTCACCTGGACCCTAAACCGTCCCCGTCCCCTAACTCTAACCCTAGCCCGAACCCTAACCCTAACACTTCCCCGAAGCCTGACCCTCACCCGTCCCCTAATCCTAACCCGTACGCTGACACTAAACCGCGCCCTCACACGTACGCTCCCCCTAATGCGTTGTCATACCCTCACCTGGACCCTAAACCGTCCCCGTCCCCTAACCCTAACCCTAGCCCGAACCCTAACCCTAACCCTTCCCCGAATCCTGACCCTCACGCGTACCCTAATCCTAACCCGTACGCTGACACTAAGCCGTGCCCTCACAGGTACGCTCCCCCTAAAGCGTTGTCGTACCCTCACCTGGACCCTAAACCGTCCCCGTCCCCTAATCCTAACCCTAGCCCGAACCTTAACCCTAACCCTTCCCCGAAGCCTGACCCTCACCCGTCCCCTAATCCTAACCCGTACGCTGACACTAACCCGCGCCCTCACACGTACGCTCCCCCTAAAGCGTTGTCGTACCCCCACCTGGACCCTAAACCGTCCCCGTCCCCTAACCCTAACCCTAGCCCGAACCCTAACCCTAACCCTTCCCCGAAGCCGGACCCTCACCCGTCCCCTAATCCTAACCCGTACACTGACACTAACCCGCGCCCTCACACGTAGGCTCCCCCTAAAGCGTTGTCGTACCCTCACCTGGACCCTAAAACGTCCCCGTCCCCTAACCCTAACCCTAGCCCGAACCCTAACCCTAACCCTTCCCCGAAGCCTGACCCTCACCCGTCCCCTAATCCTAACCCGTACGCAGACACTAACCCGCGCCCTCACACGTACGCTCCCCCTAAAGCGTTGTCGTACCCTCACCTGGACCCTAAACCGTCCCCGTCCCCTAACCCTAACCATAGCCCGAACCCTAATCCTAAAACTTCCCCGAAGCCTGACCCTCACCCTTCCCCTAATCCTAACCCGTACGCTGACACTAACCCGCGCCCTCACACGTACGCTCCCCCTAAAGCGTTGTCGTACCCTCACCTGGACCCTAAACCGTCCCCGTCCCCTAACCGTAACCCTAGCCCGAACCCTAACCCTAACCCTTCCCCGAAGCCTGACCCTCACCCGTCCCCTAATCCTAACCCGTACGCTGACACTAACCCGCGCCCTCACACGTACGCTCCCCCTAAAGCGTTGTCGTACCCTCACCTGGACCCTAAACCGTCCCCGTCCCCTAACCCTAACCCTAGCCCGAACCCTACCCCTAACACTTCCCCGAAGCCTGACCCTCACCCGTCCCCTAATCCTAACCCGTACGCTGACACTAACGCGCGCCCTCACACGTAAGCTCCCCCTAAAGCGTTGTCGTACCCTCACCTGGACCCTAAACCGTCCCCGTCCCCTAACCCTAACCCTAGCCCGAACCCTAACCCTAACCCTTCCCCGAAGCCTGACCCTCACCCGTCCCCTAATCCTAACCCGTACGCTGACACTAACCCGCGCCCTCACACGTACGCTCCCCCTAAAGCGTTGTCGTACCCTCACCTGGACCCTAAACCGTCCCCGTCCCCTAACCCTAACCCTAGCCCGAACCCTAACCGAACTCTTCCCCGAAGCCTGACCCTCACCCGTGCCCTAATCCTAAGCCGTACGCTGACACTAACCCGCGCCCTCACACGTACGCTCCCCCTAAAGCGTTGTCGTACCCTCACCTGGACCCTAAACCGTCCCCGTCCCCTAACCCTAACCCTAGCCCGAACCCTAACCCTAACACTTCCCCGAAGCCTGACCCTCACCCGTCCCCTAATCCTAACCCGTATGCTGACACTAAGCCGCGCCCTCACATGAACGCTCCCCCTAAAGCGTTGTCGTACCCTCACCTGGACCCTAAACCGTCCCCGTCCCCTAACCCTAACCCTAGCCCGAACCTTAACCCTAACCCTTCCCCGAAGCCTGACCCTCACCCGTCCCCTAATCCTAACCCGTACGCTGACACTAACCCGCGCCCTCACACGTACGCTCCCCCTAAAGCGTTGTCGTACCATCACCTGAACCCTAAACCGTCCCCGTCCCCTAACCCTAACCCTAGCCCGAACCCTAACCCTAACCCTTCCCCGAAGCCGGACCCTCACCCGTCCCCTAATCCTAACCCGTACGCTGACACTAAACCGCGCCCTCACACGTACGCTCCCCCTAAAGCGTTGTCGTACCCTCACCTGGACCCTAAAACGTCCCCGTCCCCTAACCCTAACCCTAGCCCGAACCCTAACCCTAACACTTCCCCGAAGCCTGACCCTCACCCGTCCCCTAATCCTAACCCGTACGCTGACACTAAGCCGCGCCCTCACATGAACGCTCCCCCTAAAGCGTTGTCGTACCCTCACCTGGACCCTAAACCGTCCCCGTCCCCTAACCCTAACCCTAGCCCGAACCCTAACACTAACCCTTCCCCGAAGCCGGACCCTCACCCGTCCCCTAATCCTAACCCGTACGCTGACACTAACCCGCGCCCTCACACGTACGCTCCCCCTAAAGCGTTGTCGTACCCTCACCTGAACCCTAAACCGTCCCCGTCCCCTAACCCTAACCCTAGCCCGAACCCTAACCCTAACCCTTCCCCGAAGCCGGACCCTCACCTGTCCCCTAATCCTAACCCGTACGCTGACACTAAACCGCGCCCTCACACGTACGCTCCCCCTAAAGCGTTGTCGTACCCTCACCTGGACCCTAAAACGTCCCCGTCCCCTAACCCTAACCCTAGCCCGAACACTAACCCTAACCCTTCCCCGAAGCCTGACCCTCACCCGTCCCCTAATCCTAACCCGTAGGCAGACACTAACCCGCGCCCTCACACGTACGCTCCCCCTAAAGCGTTGTCGTACCCTCACCTGGACCCTAATCCGTCCCCGTCCCCCAACCCTAACCATAGCCCGAACCCTAATCCTAACACTTCCCCGAAGCCTGACCCTCACCCTTCCCCTAATCCTAACCCGTGCGCTGACACTAACCCGCGCCCTCACACGTACGCTCCCCCTAAAGCGTTGTCGTACCCTCACCTGGACCCTAAACCGTCCCCGTCCCCTAACCGTAACCCGAGCCCGAACCCTAACCCTAACCCTTCCCCGAAGCCTGACCCTCACCCGTCCCCTAATCCTAACCCGTACGCTGACACTAACCCGCGCCCTCACACGTACGCTCCCCCTAAAGCGTTGTCGTACCCTCACCTGGACCCTAAACCGTCCCCGTCCCCTAACCCTAACCCTAGCCCGAACCCTAACCCTAACACTTCCCCGAAGCCTGACCCTCACTCGTCCCCTAATCCTAACCCGTACGCTGACACTAACCCACGCCCTCACACGTACGCTCCCCCTAAAGCGTTGTCGTACCCTCACCTGGACCCTAAACCGTCCCCGTCCCCTAACCCTAACCCTAGCCCGAACCCTAACCCTAACCCTTCCCCGAAGCCTGACACTCACCCGTCCCCTAATCCTAACCCGTACGCTGACACTAACCCACGCCCTCACACGTACGCTCCCCCTAAAGCGTTGTCGTACCCTCACCTGGACCCTAAACCTTCCCCGTCCCCTAACTCTAACCCTAGCCCGAACCCTAACCCTAACACTTCCCCGAAGCCTGACCCTCACTCGTCCCCTAATCCTAACCCGTACGCTGACACTAACCCGCGCCCTCACACGTACGCTCCCCCTAAAGCGTTGTCGTACCCTCACCTGGACCCTAAACCGTCCCCGTCCCCTAACCCTAACCCTAGCCCGAACCCTAACCCTAAACCTTCCCCGAAGCCTGACCCTCACCCGTCCCCTAATCCTAATCCGTACGCTGACACTAACCCATGCCCTCACACGTACGCTCTCCCTAAGCGTTGTCGTACCATCACCTGGACCCTAAACCGTCCCTGTCCCCTAACCCTAACCCTAGCCCGAACCCTAACCCTAACCCTTCCCCGAAGCCTGACCCTCACCCGTCCCCTAATCCTAATCCGTACGCTGACACTAACCCGCGCCCTCACACGTACGCTCCCCCTAAAGCGTTGTCGTTCCCTCACCTGGACCCTAAACCGTCCCTGTCCCCTAACCCTAACCCTAGCCCGAACCGTAACCGAACCCTTCCCCGAAGCCTGACCCTCACCCGTCCCCTAATCCTAAGCCGTACGCTGACACTAACCCGCGCCCTCACACGTACGCTCCCCCTAAAGCGTTGTCGTACCCTCACCTGGACCCTAAACCGTCCCCGTCCCCTAACCTTAACCCTAGCCCGAACCCTAACCCTAACACTTCCCCGAAGCCTGACCCTCACCCGTCCCCTAATCCTAACCCGTACGCTGACACTAACCCGCGCCCTCACACGTACGCTCCCCCTAAAGCGTTGTCGTACCCTCACCTGGACCCTAAACCGTCCCTGTCCCCTAACCCTAACCCTAGCCCGAACCCTAACCCTAACCCTTCCCCGAAGCCTGACCCTCACCCGTCCCCTAATCCTAACCCGTACGCTGACACTAAGCCGCGCCCTCACACGAACGCTCCCCCTAAAGCGTTGTCGTACCCTCACCTGGACCCTAAACCGTCCCCGTCCCCTAACCCTAACCCTAGCCCGAACCTTAACCCTAACCCTTCCCCGAAGCCTGACCCTCACCCGTCCCCTAATCCTAACCCGTACGCTGACACTAACCCGCGCCCTCACACGTACGCTCCCCCTAAAGCGTTGTCGTACCCTCACCTGAACCCTAAACCGTCCCCGTCCCCTAACCCTAACCCTAGCCCGAACCCTAACCCTAACCCTTCCCCGAAGCCTGACCCTCACCCGTCCCCTAAAACTAATCCGTACGCTGACACTAACCCGCGCCCTCACACGTACGCTCCCCCTAAAGCGTTGTCGTACCCTCAGCTGGACCCTAAACCGTCCCCGTCCCCTAAAGCTAACCCTAGCCCGAACCCTAACCCTAAACCTTCCCCGAAGCCTGACCCTCACCTGTCCCCTAATCCTAACCCGTACGCTGACACTAACCCTCGCCCTCACACGTACGCTCCCCCTAAAGCGTGGTCGTACCCTCACCTGGACACTAAAGCGTCCCCGTCCCCTAACCCTAACCCTAGCCCGAACCCTAACCCTAACCCTTCCCCGAAGCCGGACCCTCACCCGTCCCCTAATCCTAACCCGTACGCTGACACTAAACCGCGCCCTCACACGTACGCTCCCCCTAAAGCGTTGTCGTACCCTCACCTGGACCCTAAAACGTCCCCGTCCCCTAACCCTAACCCTAGCCCGAACCCTAACCCTAACCCTTCCCCGAAGCCTGACCCTCACCCGTCCCCTAATCCTAACCCGTACGCAGACACTAACCCGCGCCCTCACACGTACGCTCCCCCTAAAGCGTTGTCGTACCCTCACCTGGACCCTAAACCGTCCCCGTCCCCCAACCCTAACCATAGCCCGAACCCTAATCCTAACACTTCCCCGAAGCCTGACCCTCACCCTTCCCCTAATCCTAACCCGTACGCTGACACTAACCCGCGCCCTCACACGTACGCTCCCCCTAAAGTGTTGTCGTACCCTCACCTGGACCCTAAACCGTCCCCGTCCCCTAACCGTAACCCTAGCCCGAACCCTAACCCTAACCCTTCCCCGAAGCCTGACCCTCAACCGTCCCCTAATCCTAAGCCGTACGCTGACACTAACCCGCGCCCTCACACGTACGCTCCCCCTAAAGCGTTGTCGTACCCTCACCTGGACCCTAAACCGTCCCCGTCCCCTAACCCTAACCCTAGCCTGAACCCTAACCCTAACACTTCCCCGAAGCCTGACCCTCACCCGTCCCCTAATCCTAACCCGTACGCTGACACTAAGCCGCGCCCTCACATGAACGCTCCCCCTAAAGCGTTGTCGTACCCTCACCTGGACCCTAAACCGTCCCCGTCCCCTAACCCTAACCCTAGCCCGAACCTTAACCCTAAACCTTCCCCGAAGCCTGACCCTCACCCGTCCCCTAATCCTAACCCGTACGCTGACACTAACCCGCGCCCTCACACGTATGCTCCCCCTAAAGCGTTGTCGTACCCTCACCTGAACCCTAAACCGTCCCCGTCCCCTAACCCTAACCCTAGCCCGAACCCTAACCCTAACCCTTCCCCGAAGCTGGACCCTCACCCGTCCCCTAATCCTAACCCGTACGCTGACACTAAACCGCGCCCTCACACGTACGCTCCCCCTAAAGCGTTGTCGTACCCTCACCTGGACCCTAAAACGTCCCCGTCCCCTAACCCTAACCCTAGCCCGAACCCTAACCCTAACCCTTCCCCGAAGCCTGACCCTCACCCGTCCCCTAATCCTAACCCGTACGCAGACACTAACCCGCGCCCTCACACGTACGCTCCCCCTAAAGCGTTGTCGTACCCTCACCTGGACCCTAAACCGTCCCCGTCCCCTAACCCTAACCCTAGCCCGAACCCTAACCCTAACCCTTCCCCGAAGCCTGACCCTCACCCGTCCCCTAATCCTAACCCGTACGCTGACACTAACCCGCGCCCTCACACGTACGCTCTCCCTAAAGCGTTGTCGTACCCTCACCTGGACCCTAAACCGTCCCCGTCCCCTAACCCTAACCCTAGCCCGAACCATAATCCTAACACTTCCCCGAAGCCTGACCCTCACCCTTCCCCTAATCCTAACCCGTACGCTGACACTAACCCGCACCCTCACATGTACACTCCCCCTAAAGCGTTGTCGTACCCTCACCTGGACCCTAAACCGTCCCCGTCCCCTAACCCTAACCCTAGCCCGAACCCTAACCCTAACCCTTCCCCGAATCCTGACCCTCACCCGTCCCCTAATCCTAACCCGTACGCTGACACTAACGCGCGCCCTCACACGTACGCTCCCCCTAAAGCGTTGTCGTACCCTCACCTGGACCCTAAACCGTCCCCGTCCCCTAACCCTAACCCTAGCCCGAACCCTAACCCTAACCCTTCCCCGAAGCTGGACCCTCACCCGTCCCCTAATCCTAACCCGTACGCTGACACTAAACCGCGCCCTCACACGTACGCTCCCCCTAAAGCGTTGTCGTACCCTCACCTGGACCCTAAAACGTCCCCGTCCCCTAACCCTAACCCTAGCCCGAACCCTAACCCTAACCCTTCCCCGAAGCCTGACCCTCACCCGTCCCCTAATCCTAACCCGTACGCAGACACTATCCCGCGCCCTCACACGTACGCTCCCCCTAAAGCGTTGTCGTACCCTCACCTGGACCCTAATCCGTCCCCGTCCCCCAACCCTAACCATAGCCCGAACCCTAATCCTAACACTTCCCCGATGCCTGACCCTCACCCTTCCCCTAATCCTAACCCGTACGCTGACACTAACCCGCGCTCTCACACGTACGCTCCCCCTAAAGCGTTGTCGTACCCTCACCTGGACCCTAAACCGTCCCCGTCCCCTAACCATAACCCAAGCCCGAACCCTAACCCTAACCCTTCCCCGAAGCCTGACCCTCACCCGTCCCCTAATCCTAACCCGTACGCTGACACTAACCCGTGCCCTCACACGTACGCTCCCCCTAAAGCGTTGTCGTACCCTCACCTGGACCCTAAACCGTCCCCGTCCCCTAACCCTAACCCTAGCCCGAACCCTAACCCTAACACTTCCCCGAAGCCTGACCCTCACTCGTCCCCTAATCCTAACCCGTACGCTGACACTAACCCGCGCCCTCACACATACGCTCCCCCTAAAGCGTTGTCGTACCCTCACCTGGACCCTAAACCGTCCCCGTCCCCTAACCCTAACCCTAGCCCGAACCCTAACCCTAACCCTTCCCCGAAGCCTGACCCTCACCCGTCCCCTAATCCTAACCCGTACGCTGACACTAACCCGCGCCCTCAAACGTACGCTCCCCCTAAAGCGTGGTCGTACCCTCACCTGGACCCTAAACCGTCCCCGTCCCCTAACCCTAACCCTAGCCCGAACCCTAACCGTAACCCTTCCCCGAAGCCTGACCCTCACCCGTCCCCTAATCCTAAGCCGTACGCTGACACTAACCCGCGCCCTCACACGTACGCTCCCCCTAAAGCGTTGTCGTACCCTCACCTGGACCCTAAACCGTCCCCGTCCCCTAACCCTAACCCTAGCCCGAACCCTAACCCTAACCCTTCCCCGAAGCCTGACCCTCACCCGTCCCCTAATCCTAACCCGTACGCTGACACTAACCCGCGCCCTCACACGTACGCTCTCCCTAAAGCGTTGTCGTACCCTCACCTGGACCCTAAACCGTCCCCGTCCCCTAACCCTAACCCTAGCCCGAACGCTAACCCTAACCCTTCCCCGAAGCCTGACCCTCACCCGTCCCCTAATCCTAACCCGTACGCTGACACTAAGCCGCGCCCTCACACGAACGCTCCCCCTAAAGCGTTGTCGTACCCTCACCTGGACCCTAAACCGTCCCCGTCCCCTAACCCTAACCCTAGCCCGAACCTTAACCCTAACCCTTCCCCGAAGCCTGACCCTCACCCGTCCCCTAATCCTAACCCGTACGCTGACACTAACCCGCGCCCTCACACGTACGCTCCCCCTAAAGCGTTGTCGTACCCTCACCTGAACCCTAAACCGTCCCCGTCCCCTAACCCTAACCCTAGCCCGAAACCTAACCCTAACCGTTCCCCGAAGCCGGACCCTCACCCGTCCCCTAATCCTAACCCGTACGCTGACACTAACCCGCGCCCTCACACGTACGCTCCCCCTAAAGCGTTGTCGTACCCTCACCTGGACCCTAAAACGTCCCCGTCCCCTAAACCTAACCCTAGCCCGAACCCTAACCCTAACCCTTCCCCGAAGCCTGACCCTCACCCATCCCCTAATCCTAACCCGTACGCAGACACTAACCTGCGCCCTAACACGTACGCTCCCCCTAAAGCGTTGTCGTACCCTCACCTGGACCCTAAACCGTCCCCGTCCCCTAACCCTAACCATAGCCCGAACCCTAATCCTAACACTTCCCCGAAGCCTGACCCTCACCCTTCCCCTAATTCTAACCCGTACGCTGACACTAACCCGCGCCCTCACACGTACGCTCCCCCTAAAGCGTTGTCGTACCCTCACCTGGACCCTAAACCGTCCCCGTCCCCTAACCCTAACCCTAGCCCGAACCCTAACCCTAACCCTTCCCCGAAGCCTGACCCTCACCCGTCCCCTAATCCTAACCCGTACGCTGACACTAACCCGCGCCCTCACACGTACGCTCCCCCTAAAGCGTTGTTGTACCCTAACATGGACCCTAAACCGTCCCCGTCCCCTAACCCTAACCCTAGCCCGAACCCTACCCCTAACACTTCCCCGAAGACTGACCCTCACCCGTCCCGTAATCCTAACCCGTACGCTGACACTAACGCGCGCCCTCACACGTACGCTCCCCCTAAAGCGTTGTCGTACCCTCACCTGGACCCTAAACCGTCCCCGTCCCCTAACCCTAACCCTAGCCCGAACCCTAACCCTAACCCTTCCCCGAAGCCTGACCCTCACCCGTCCCCTAATCCTAACCCGTACGCTGACACTAACCCGCGCCCTCACACGTACGCTCCCCCTAAAGCGTTGTCGTACCCTCACCTGGACCCTAAACCGTCCCCGTCCCCTAACCCTAACCCTAGCCCGAACCCTACCCCTAACACTTCCCCGAAGACTGACCCTCACCCGTCCCCTAATCCTAACCCGTACGCAGACACTAACCTGCGCCCTAACACGTACGCTCCCCCTAAAGCGTTGTCGTACCCTCACCTGGACCCTAAACCGTCCCCGTCCCCTAACCCTAACCATAGCCCGAACCCTAATCCTAACACTTCCCCGAAGCCTGACCCTCACCCTTCCCCTAATTCTAACCCGTACGCTGACACTAACCCACGCCCTCACACGTACGCTCCCCCTAAAGCGTTGTCGTACCCTCACCTGGACCCTAAACCGTCCCCGTCCCCTAACCGTAACCCTAGCCCGAACCCTAACCCTAACCCTTCCCCGAAGCCTGACCCTCACCCGTCCCCTAATCCTAACCCGTACGCTGACACTAACCCGCGCCCTCACACGTACGCTCCCCCTAAAGCGTTGTCGTACCCTCACCTGGACCCTAAACCGTCCCCGTCCCCTAACCCTAACCCTAGCCCGAACCCTACCCCTAACACTTCCCCGAAGACTGACCCTCACCCGTCCCCTAATCCTAACCCGTACGCTGACACTAACGCGCGCCCTCACACGTACGCTCCCCCTAAAGCGTTGTCGTACCCTCACCTGGACCCTAAACCGTCCCCGTCCCCTAACCCTAACCCTAGCCCGAACCCTAACCCTAACCCTTCCCCGAAGCCTGACCCTCACCCGTCCCCTAATCCTAACCCGTACGCTGACACTAACCCGCGCTCTCACACGTACGCTCCCCCTAAAGCGTTGTCGTACCCTCACCTGGATCCTAAACCGTCCCCGTCCCCTAACCCTAACCCTAGACCGAACCCTAACCCTAACCCTTCCCCGAAGCCTGACCCTCATCCGTCCCCTAATCCTAATTCGTACGCTGACACTAACCCGCGCCATCACACGTACGCTCCCCCTAAAGCGTTGTCGTACCCTCAGCTGGACCCTAAACCGTCCCCGTCCCCTAACCCTAACCCTAGCCCGAACCCTAACCCTATACCTTCCCCGAAGCCTGACCCTCACCTGTCCCCTAATCCTAACCCGTACGCTGACACTAACCCTCGCCCTCACACGTACGCTCCCCTAAAGCGTGGTCCTACCCTCACCTGGACACTAAAGCGTCCCCGTCCCCTAACCCTAACCCTAGCCCGAACCATAATCCTAACACTTCCCCGAAGCCTGACCCTCACCCTTCCCCTAATCCTAACCCGTACGCTGACACTAACCCGCACCCTCACATGTACACTCCCCCTAAAGCGTTGTCGTACCCTCACCTGGACCCTAAACCGTCCCCGTCCCCTAACCCTAACCCTAGCCCGAACCCTAACCCTAACCCTTCCCCGAAGCCTGACCCTCACCCGTCCCCTAATCCTAACCCGTACGCTGACACTAACGCGCGCCCTCACACGTACGCTCCCCCTAAAGCGTTGTCGTACCCTCACCTGGACCCTAAACCGTCCCCGTCCCCTAACCCTAACCCTAGCCCGAACCCTACCCCTAACCCTTCCCCGAAGCCTGACCCTCACCCGTCCCCTAATCCTAACCCGTACGCAGACACTAACCCGCGCCCTCACACGTACGCTCCCCCTAAAGCGTTGTCGTACCCTCACCTGGACCCTAAACCGTCCCCGTCCCCTAACCCTAACCCTAGCCCGAACCCTAACCCTAACCCTTCCCCGAAGCCGGACCCTCACCCGTCCCCTAATCCTAACCCGTACGCTGACACTAAACCGCGCCCTCACACGTACGCTCCCCCTAAAGCGTTGTCGTACCCTCACCTGGACCCTAAAACGTCCCCGTCCCCTAACCCTAACCCTAGCCCGAACCCTAACCCTAACCCTTCCCCGAAGCCTGACCCTCACCCGTCCCCTAATCCTAACCCGTACGCAGACACTAACCCGCGCCCTCACACGTACGCTCCCCCTAAAGCGTTGTCGTACCCTCACCTGGACCCTAAACCGTCCCCGTCCCCCAACCCTAACCATAGCCCGAACCCTAATCCTAACACTTCCCCGAAGCCTGACCCTCACCCTTCCCCTAATCCTAACCCGTACGCTGACACTAACCCGCGCCCTCACACGTACGCTCCCCCTAAAGCGTTGTCGTACCCTCACCTGGACCCTAAACCGTCCCCGTCCCCTAACCGTAACCCTAGCCCGAACCCTAACCCTAACCCTTCCCCGAAGCCTGACCCTCAACCGTCCCCTAATCCTAAGCCGTACGCTGACACTAACCCGCGCCCTCACACGTACGCTCCCCCTAAAGCGTTGTCGTACCCTCACCTGGACCCTAAACCGTCCCCGTCCCCTAACCCTAACCCTAGCCCGAACCCTAACCCTAACACTTCCCCGAAGCCTGACCCTCACCCGTCCCCTAATCCTAACCCGTACGCTGACACTAAGCCGCGCCCTCACATGAACGCTCCCCCTAAAGCGTTGTCGTACCCTCACCTGGACCCTAAACCGTCCCCGTCCCCTAACCCTAACCCTAGCCCGAACCTTAACCCTAAACCTTCCCCGAAGCCTGACCCTCACCCGTCCCCTAATCCTAACCCGTACGCTGACACTAACCCGCGCCCTCACACGTATGCTCCCCCTAAAGCGTTGTCGTACCCTCACCTGAACCCTAAACCGTCCCCGTCCCCTAACCCTAACCCTAGCCCGAACCCTAACCCTAACCCTTCCCCGAAGCTGGACCCTCACCCGTCCCCTAATCCTAACCCGTACGCTGACACTAAACCGCGCCCTCACACGTACGCTCCCCCTAAAGCGTTGTCGTACCCTCACCTGGACCCTAAAACGTCCCCGTCCCCTAACCCTAACCCTAGCCCGAACCCTAACCCTAACCCTTCCCCGAAGCCTGACCCTCACCCGTCCCCTAATCCTAACCCGTACGCAGACACTAACCCGCGCCCTCACACGTACGCTCCCCCTAAAGCGTTGTCGTACCCTCACCTGGACCCTAATCCGTCCCCGTCCCCCAACCCTAACCATAGCCCGAACCCTAATCCTAACACTTCCCCGAAGCCTGACCCTCACCCTTCCCCTAATCCTAACCCGTACGCTGACACTAACCCACGCCCTCACACGTACGCTCCCCCTAAAGCGTTGTCGTACTCTCACCTGGACCCTAAACCGTCCCCGTCCCCTAACCGTAACCCAAGCCCGAACCCTAACCCTAACCCTTCCCCGAAGCTGGACCCTCACCCGTCCCCTAATCCTAACCCGTACGCTGACACTAACCCGCGCCCTCACACGTACGCTCCCCCTAAAGCGTTGTCGTACCCTCACCTGGACCCTAAACCGTCCCCGTCCCCTAACCCTAACCCTAGCCCGAACCCTAACCGTAACACTTCCCCGAAGCCTGACCCTCACCCGTCCCCTAATCCTAAGCCGTACGCTGACACTAACCCGCGCCCTCACACGTACGCTCCCCCTAAAGCGTTGTCGTACCCTCACCTGGACCCTAAACCGTCCCCGTCCCCTAACCCTAACCCTAGCCCGAACCCTAACCCTAACCCTTCCCCGAAGCCTGACCCTCACCCGTCCCCTAATCCTAACCCGTACGCTGACACTAACCCGCGCCCTCACACGTACGCTCTCCCTAAAGCGTTGTCGTACCCTCACCTGGACCCTAAACCGTCCCCGTCCCCTAACCCTAACCCTAGCCCGAACCCTAACCCTAACCCTTCCCCGAAGCCTGACCCTCACCCGTCCCCTAATCCTAACCCGTACGCTGACACTAAGCCGCGCCCTCACACGAACGCTCCCCCTAAAGCGTTGTCGTACCCTCACCTGGACCCTAAACCGTCCCCGTCCCCTAACCCTAACCCTAGCCCGAACCTTAACCCTAACCCTTCCCCGAAGCCTGACCCTCACCCGTCCCCTAATCCTAACCCGTACGCTGACACTAACCCGCGCCCTCACACGTATGCTCCCCCTAAAGCGTTGTCGTACCCTCACCTGAACCCTAAACCGTCCCCGTCCCCTAACCCTAACCCTAGCCCGAACCCTAACCCTAACCCTTCCCCGAAGCTGGACCCTCACCCGTCCCCTAATCCTAACCCGTACGCTGACACTAAACCGCGCCCTCACACGTACGCTCCCCCTAAAGCGTTGTCGTACCCTCACCTGGACCCTAAAACGTCCCCGTCCCCTAACCCTAACCCTAGCCCGAACCCTAACCCTAACCCTTCCCCGAAGCCTGACCCTCACCCGTCCCCTAATCCTAACCCGTACGCAGACACTATCCCGCGCCCTCACACGTACGCTCCCCCTAAAGCGTTGTCGTACCCTCACCTGGACCCTAATCCGTCCCCGTCCCCCAACCCTAACCATAGCCCGAACCCTAATCCTAACACTTCCCCGAAGCCTGACCCTCACCCTTCCCCTAATCCTAACCCGTACGCTGACACTAACCCGCGCCCTCACACGTACGCTCCCCCTAAAGCGTTGTCGTACCCTCACCTGGACCCTAAACCGTCCCCGTCCCCTAACCGTAACCCAAGCCCGAACCCTAACCCTAACCCTTCCCCGAAGCCTGACCCTCACCCGTCCCCTAATCCTAACCCGTACGCTGACACTAACCCGCGCCCTCACACGTACGCTCCCCCTAAAGCGTTGTCGTACCCTCACCTGGACCCTAAACCGTCCCCGTCCCCTAACCCTAACCCTAGCCCGAACCCTAACCGTAACACTTCCCCGAAGCCTGACCCTCACCCGTCCCCTAATCCTAAGCCGTACGCTGACACTAACCCGCGCCCTCACACGTACGCTCCCCCTAAAGCGTTGTCGTACCCTCACCTGGACCCTAAACCGTCCCCGTCCCCTAACCCTAACCCTAGCCCGAACCCTAACCCTAACCCTTCCCCGAAGCCTGACCCTCACCCGTCCCCTAATCCTAACCCGTACGCTGACACTAACCCGCGCCCTCACACGTACGCTCCCCCTAAAGCGTTGTCGTACCCTCACCTGGACCCTAAACCGTCCCCGTCCCCTAACCCTAACCCTAGCCCGAACCCTAACCCTAACCCTTCCCCGAAGCCTGACCCTCACCCGTCCCCTAATCCTAACCCGTACGCTGACACTAAGCCGCGCCCTCACACGAACGCTCCCCCTAAAGCGTTGTCGTACCCTCACCTGGACCCTAAACCGTCCCCGTCCCCTAACCCTAACCCTAGCCCGAATCTTAACCCTAACCCTTCCCCGAAGCCTGACCCTCACCCGTCCCCTAATCCTAACCCGTACGCTGACACTAACCCGCGCCCTCACACGTACGCTCCCCCTAAAGCGTTGTCGTACCCTCACCTGGACCCTAAAACGTCCCCGTCCCCTAACCCTAACCCTAGCCCGAACCCTAACCCTAACCCTTCCCCGAAGCCTGACCCTCACCCGTCCCCTAATCCTAACCCGTACGCAGACACTAACCCGCGCCCTCACACGTACGCTCCCCCTAAAGCGTTGTCGTACCCTCACCTGGACCCTAAACCGTCCCCGTCCCCCAAACCTAACCATAGCCCGAACCCTAATCCTAACACTTCCCCGAAGCCTGACCCTCACCCTTCCCCTAATCCTAACCCGTACGCTGACACTAACCCGCGCCCTCACACGTACGCTCCCCCTAAAGCGTTGTCGTACCCTCACCTGGACCCTAAACCGTCCCCGTCCCCTAACCGTAACCCTAGCCCGAACCCTAACCCTAACCCTTCCCCGAAGCCTGACCCTCAACCGTCCCCTAATCCTAAGCCGTACGCTGACACTAACCCGCGCCCTCACACGTACGCTCCCCCTAAAGCGTTGTCGTACCCTCACCTGGACCCTAAACCGTCCCCGTCCCCTAACCCTAACCCTAGCCCGAACCCTAACCCTAACACTTCCCCGAAGCCTGACCCTCACCCGTCCCCTAATCCTAACCCGTACGCTGACACTAAGCCGCGCCCTCACATGAACGCTCCCCCTAAAGCGTTGTCGTACCCTCACCTGGACCCTAAACCGTCCCCGTCCCCTAACCCTAACCCTAGCCCGAACCTTAACCCTAAACCTTCCCCGAAGCCTGACCCTCACCCGTCCCCTAATCCTAACCCGTACGCTGACACTAACCCGCGCCCTCACACGTATGCTCCCCCTAAAGCGTTGTCGTACCCTCACCTGAACCCTAAACCGTCCCCGTCCCCTAACCCTAACCCTAGCCCGAACCCTAACCCTAACCCTTCCCCGAAGCTGGACCCTCACCCGTCCCCTAATCCTAACCCGTACGCTGACGCTAAACCGCGCCCTCACACGTACGCTCCCCCTAAAGCGTTGTCGTACCCTCACCTGGACCCTAAAACGTCCCCGTCCCCTAACCCTAACCCTAGCCCGAACCCTAACCCTAACCCTTCCCCGAAGCCTGACCCTCACCCGTCCCCTAATCCTAACCCGTACGCAGACACTAACCCGCGCCCTCACACGTACGCTCCCCCTAAAGCGTTGTCGTACCCTCACCTGGACCCTAATCCGTCCCCGTCCCCCAACCCTAACCATAGCCCGAACCCTAATCCTAACACTTCCCCGAAGCCTGACCCTCACCCTTCCCCTAATCCTAACCCGTACGCTGACACTAACCCGCGCCCTCACACGTACGCTCCCCCTAAAGCGTTGTCGTACTCTCACCTGGACGCTAAACCGTCCCCGTCCCCTAACCGTAACCCAAGCCCGAACCCTAACCCTAACCCTTCCCCGAAGCCTGACCCTCACCCGTCCCCTAATCCTAACCCGTACGCTGACACTAACCCGCGCCCTCACACGTACGCTCCCCCTAAAGCGTTGTCGTACCCTCACCTGGACCCTAAACCGTCCCCGTCCCCTAACCCTAACCCTAGCCCGAACCCTAACCGTAACACTTCCCCGAAGCCTGACCCTCACCCGTCCCCTAATCCTAAGCCGTACGCTGACACTAACCCGCGCCCTCACACGTACGCTCCCCCTAAAGCGTTGTCGTACCCTCACCTGGACCCTGAACCGTCCCCGTCCCCTAACCCTAACCCTAGCCCGAACCCTAACCCTAACCCTTCCCCGAAGCCTGACCCTCACCCGTCCCCTAATCCTAACCCGTACGCTGACACTAACCCGCGCCCTCACACGTACGCTCTCCCTAAAGCGTTGTCGTACCCTCACCTGGACCCTAAACCGTCCCCGTCCCCTAAACCTAACCCTAGCCCGAACCCTAACCCTAACCCTTCCCCGAAGCCTGACCCTCACCCGTCCCCTAATCCTAACCCGTACGCTGACACTAAGCCGCGCCCTCACACGAACGCTCCCCCTAAAGCGTTGTCGTACCCTCACCTGGACCCTAAACCGTCCCCGTCCCCTAACCCTAACCCTAGCCCGAACCTTAACCCTAACCCTTCCCCGAAGCCTGACCCTCACCCGTCCCCTAATCCTAACCCGTACGCTGACACTAACCCGCGCCCTCACACGTATGCTCCCCCTAAAGCGTTGTCGTACCCTCACCTGAACCCTAAACCGTCCCCGTCCCCTAACCCTAACCCTAGCCCGAACCCTAACCCTAACACTTCCCCGAAGCTGGACCCTCACCCGTCCCCTAATCCTAACCCGTACGCTGACACTAAACCGCGCCCTCACACGTACGCTCCCCCTAAAGCGTTGTCGTACCCTCACCTGGACCCTAAAACGTCCCCGTCCCCTAACCCTAACCCTAGCCCGAACCCTAACCCTAACCCTTCCCCGAAGCCTGACCCTCACCCGTCCCCTAATCCTAACCCGTACGCAGACACTATCCCGCGCCCTCACACGTACGCTCCCCCTAAAGCGTTGTCGTACCCTCACCTGGACCCTAATCCGTCCCCGTCCCCCAACCCTAACCATAGCCCGAACCCTAATCCTAACACTTCCCCGAAGCCTGACCCTCACCCTTCCCCTAATCCTAACCCGTACGCTGACACTAACCCGCGCCCTCACACGTACGCTCCCCCTAAAGCGTTGTCGTACCCTCACCTGGACCCTAAACCGTCCCCGTCCCCTAACCGTAACCCAAGCCCGAACCCTAACCCTAACCCTAACCCTTCCCCGAAGCCTGACCCTCACCCGTCCCCTAATCCTAACCCGTACGCTGACACTAACCCGCGCCCTCACACGTACGCTCCCCCTAAAGCGTTGTCGTACCCTCACCTGGACCCTAAACCGTCCCCGTCCCCTAACCCTAACCCTAGCCCGAACCCTAACCGTAACACTTCCCCGAAGCCTGACCCTCACCCGTCCCCTAATCCTAAGCCGTACGCTGACACTAACCCGCGCCCTCACACGTACGCTCCCCCTAAAGCGTTGTCGTACCCTCACCTGGACCCTAAACCGTCCCCGTCCCCTAACCCTAACCCTAGCCCGAACCCTAACCCTAACCCTTCCCCGAAGCCTGACCCTCACCCGTCCCCTAATCCTAACCCGTACGCTGACACTAACCCGCGCCCTCACACGTACGCTCTCCCTAAAGCGTTGTCGTACCCTCACCTGGACCCTAAACCGTCCCCGTCCCCTAACCCTAACCCTAGCCCGAACCCTAACCCTAACCCTTCCCCGAAGCCTGACCCTCACCCGTCCCCTAATCCTAACCCGTACGCTGACACTAAGCCGCGCCCTCACACGAACGCTCCCCCTAAAGCGTTGTCGTACCCTCACCTGGACCCTAAACCGTCCCCGTCCCCTAACCCTAACCCTAGCCCGAATCTTAACCCTAACCCTTCCCCGAAGCCTGACCCTCACCCGTCCCCTAATCCTAACCCGTACGCTGACACTAACCCGCGCCCTCACACGTACGCTCCCCCTAAAGCGTTGTCGTACCCTCACCTGGACCCTAAAACGTCCCCGTCCCCTAACCCTAACCCTAGCCCGAACCCTAACCCTAACCCTTCCCCGAAGCCTGACCCTCACCCGTCCCCTAATCCTAACCCGTACGCAGACACTAACCCGCGCCCTCACACGTACGCTCCCCCTAAAGCGTTGTCGTACCCTCACCTGGACCCTAAACCGTCCCCGTCCCCCAACCCTAACCATAGCCCGAACCCTAATCCTAACACTTCCCCGAAGCCTGACCCTCACCCTTCCCCTAATCCTAACCCGTACGCTGACACTAACCCGCGCCCTCACACGTACGCTCCCCCTAAAGCGTTGTCGTACCCTCACCTGGACCCTAAACCGTCCCCGTCCCCTAACCGTAACCCTAGCCCGAACCCTAACCCTAACCCTTCCCCGAAGCCTGACCCTCAACCGTCCCCTAATCCTAAGCCGTACGCTGACACTAACCCGCGCCCTCACACGTACGCTCCCCCTAAAGCGTTGTCGTACCCTCACCTGGACCCTAAACCGTCCCCGTCCCCTAACCCTAACCCTAGCCCGAACCCTAACCCTAACACTTCCCCGAAGCCTGACCCTCACCCGTCCCCTAATCCTAACCCGTACGCTGACACTAAGCCGCGCCCTCACATGAACGCTCCCCCTAAAGCGTTGTCGTACCCTCACCTGGACCCTAAACCGTCCCCGTCCCCTAACCCTAACCCTAGCCCGAACCTTAACCCTAAACCTTCCCCGAAGCCTGACCCTCACCCGTCCCCTAATCCTAACCCGTACGCTGACACTAACCCGCGCCCTCACACGTATGCTCCCCCTAAAGCGTTGTCGTACCCTCACCTGAACCCTAAACCGTCCCCGTCCCCTAACCCTAACCCTAGCCCGAACCCTAACCCTAACCCTTCCCCGAAGCTGGACCCTCACCCGTCCCCTAATCCTAACCCGTACGCTGACGCTAAACCGCGCCCTCACACGTACGCTCCCCCTAAAGCGTTGTCGTACCCTCACCTGGACCCTAAAACGTCCCCGTCCCCTAACCCTAACCCTAGCCCGAACCCTAACCCTAACCCTTCCCCGAAGCCTGACCCTCACCCGTCCCCTAATCCTAACCCGTACGCAGACACTAACCCGCGCCCTCACACGTACGCTCCCCCTAAAGCGTTGTCGTACCCTCACCTGGACCCTAATCCGTCCCCGTCCCCCAACCCTAACCATAGCCCGAACCCTAATCCTAACACTTCCCCGAAGCCTGACCCTCACCCTTCCCCTAATCCTAACCCGTACGCTGACACTAACCCGCGCCCTCACACGTACGCTCCCCCTAAAGCGTTGTCGTACTCTCACCTGGACGCTAAACCGTCCCCGTCCCCTAACCGTAACCCAAGCCCGAACCCTAACCCTAACCCTTCCCCGAAGCCTGACCCTCACCCGTCCCCTAATCCTAACCCGTACGCTGACACTAACCCGCGCCCTCACACGTACGCTCCCCCTAAAGCGTTGTCGTACCCTCACCTGGACCCTAAACCGTCCCCGTCCCCTAACCCTAACCCTAGCCCGAACCCTAACCGTAACACTTCCCCGAAGCCTGACCCTCACCCGTCCCCTAATCCTAAGCCGTACGCTGACACTAACCCGCGCCCTCACACGTACGCTCCCCCTAAAGCGTTGTCGTACCCTCACCTGGACCCTAAACCGTCCCCGTCCCCTAACCCTAACCCTAGCCCGAACCCTAACCCTAACCCTTCCCCGAAGCCTGACCCTCACCCGTCCCCTAATCCTAACCCGTACGCTGACACTAACCCGCGCCCTCACACGTACGCTCTCCCTAAAGCGTTGTCGTACCCTCACCTGGACCCTAAACCGTCCCCGTCCCCTAACCCTAACCCTAGCCCGAACCCTAACCCTAACCCTTCCCCGAAGCCTGACCCTCACCCGTCCCCTAATCCTAACCCGTACGCTGACACTAAGCCGCGCCCTCACACGAACGCTCCCCCTAAAGCGTTGTCGTACCCTCACCTGGACCCTAAACCGTCCCCGTCCCCTAACCCTAACCCTAGCCCGAACCTTAACCCTAACCCTTCCCCGAAGCCTGACCCTCACCCGTCCCCTAATCCTAACCCGTACGCTGACACTAACCCGCGCCCTCACACGTATGCTCCCCCTAAAGCGTTGTCGTACCCTCACCTGAACCCTAAACCGTCCCCGTCCCCTAACCCTAACCCTAGCCCGAACCCTAACCCTAACCCTTCCCCGAAGCTGGACCCTCACCCGTCCCCTAATCCTAACCCGTACGCTGACACTAAACCGCGCCCTCACACGTACGCTCCCCCTAAAGCGTTGTCGTACCCTCACCTGGACCCTAAAACGTCCCCGTCCCCTAACCCTAACCCTAGCCCGAACCCTAACCCTAACCCTTCCCCGAAGCCTGACCCTCACCCGTCCCCTAATCCTAACCCGTACGCAGACACTATCCCGCGCCCTCACACGTACGCTCCCCCTAAAGCGTTGTCGTACCCTCACCTGGACCCTAATCCGTCCCCGTCCCCCAACCCTAACCATAGCCCGAACCCTAATCCTAACACTTCCCCGAAGCCTGACCCTCACCCTTCCCCTAATCCTAACCCGTACGCTGACACTAACCCGCGCCCTCACACGTACGCTCCCCCTAAAGCGTTGTCGTACCCTCACCTGGACCCTAAACCGTCCCCGTCCCCTAACCGTAACCCAAGCCCGAACCCTAACCCTAACCCTTCCCCGAAGCCTGACCCTCACCCGTCCCCTAATCCTAACCCGTACGCTGACACTAACCCGCGCCCTCACACGTACGCTCCCCCTAAAGCGTTGTCGTACCCTCACCTGGACCCTAAACCGTCCCCGTCCCCTAACCCTAACCCTAGCCCGAACCCTAACCGTAACACTTCCCCGAAGCCTGACCCTCACCCGTCCCCTAATCCTAAGCCGTACGCTGACACTAACCCGCGCCCTCACACGTACGCTCCCCCTAAAGCGTTGTCGTACCCTCACCTGGACCCTAAACCGTCCCCGTCCCCTAACCCTAACCCTAGCCCGAACCCTAACCCTAACCCTTCCCTGAAGCCTGACCCTCACCCGTCCCCTAATCCTAACCCGTACGCTGACACTAACCCGCGCCCTCACACGTACGCTCTCCCTAAAGCGTTGTCGTACCCTCACCTGGACCCTAAACCGTCCCCGTCCCCTAACCCTAACCCTAGCCCGAACCCTAACCCTAACCCTTCCCCGAAGCCTGACCCTCACCCGTCCCCTAATCCTAACCCGTACGCTGACACTAAGCCGCGCCCTCACACGAACGCTCCCCCTAAAGCGTTGTCGTACCCTCACCTGGACCCTAAACCGTCCCCGTCCCCTAACCCTAACCCTAGCCCGAATCTTAACCCTAACCCTTCCCCGAAGCCTGACCCTCACCCGTCCCCTAATCCTAACCCGTACGCTGACACTAACCCGCGCCCTCACACGTACGCTCCCCCTAAAGCGTTGTTGTACCCTCACATGGACCCTAAACCGTCCCCGTCCCCTAACCCTAACCCTAGCCCGAACCCTACCCCTAACACTTCCCCGAAGACTGACCCTCACCCGTCCCGTAATCCTAACCCGTACGCTGACACTAACGCGCGCCCTCACACGTACGCTCCCCCTAAAGCGTTGTCGTACCCTCACCTGGACCCTAAACCGTCCCCGTCCCCTAACCCTAACCCTAGCCCGAACCATAACCCTAACCCTTCCCCGAAGCCTGACCCTCACCCGTCCCCTAATCCTAACCCGTACGCTGACACTAACCCGCGCCCTCACACGTACGCTCCCCCTAAAGCGTTGTCGTACCCTCACCTGGACCCTAAACCGTCCCCGTCCCCTAACCCTAACCCTAGCCCGAACCCTACCCCTAACACTTCCCCGAAGACTGACCCTCACCCGTCCCCTAATCCTAACCCGTACGCAGACACTAACCTGCGCCCTAACACGTACGCTCCCCCTAAAGCGTTGTCGTACCCTCACCTGGACCCTAAACCGTCCCCGTCCCCTAACACTAACCATAGCCCGAACCCTAATCCTAACACTTCCCCGAAGCCTGACCCTCACCCTTCCCCTAATTCTAACCCGTACGCTGACACTAACCCACGCCCTCACACGTACGCTCCCCCTAAAGCGTTGTCGTACCCTCACCTGGACCCTAAACCGTCCCCGTCCCCTAACCGTAACCCTAGCCCGAACCCTAACCCTAACCCTTCCCCGAAGCCTGACCCTCACCCGTCCCCTAATCCTAACCCGTACGCTGACACTAACCCGCGCCCTCACACGTACGCTCCCCCTAAAGCGTTGTCGTACCCTCACCTGGACCCTAAACCGTCCCCGTCCCCTAACCCTAACCCTAGCCCGAACCCTACCCCTAACACTTCCCCGAAGACTGACCCTCACCCGTCCCCTAATCCTAACCCGTACGCTGACACTAACGCGCGCCCTCACACGTACGCTCCCCCTAAAGCGTTGTCGTACCCTCACCTGGACCCTAAACCGTCCCCGTCCCCTAACCCTAACCCTAGCCCGAACCCTAACCCTAACCCTTCCCCGAAGCCTGACCCTCACCCGTCCCCTAATCCTAACCCGTACGCTGACACTAACCCGCGCTCTCACACGTACGCTCCCCCTAAAGCCTTGTCGTACCCTCACCTGGATCCTAAACCGTCCCCGTCCCCTAACCCTAACCCTAGACCGAACCCTAACCCTAACCCTTCCCCGAAGCCTGACCCTCATCCGTCCCCTAATCCTAATCCGTACGCTGACACTAACCCGCGCCATCACACGTACGCTCCCCCTAAAGCGTTGTCGTACCCTCAGCTGGACCCTAAACCGTCCCCGTCCCCTAACCCTAACCCTAGCCCGAACCCTAACCCTATACCTTCCCCGAAGCCTGACCCTCACCTGTCCCCTAATCCTAACCCGTACGCTGACACTAACCCTCGCCCTCACACGTACTCTCCCCCTAAAGCGTGGTCCTACCCTCACCTGGACACTAAAGCGTCCCCGTCCCCTAACCCTAACCCTAGCCCGAACCCTAACCCTAACCCTTCCGCGAAGCCTGACCCTCACCCGTCCCCTAATCCTAACCCGTACGCTGACACTAACCCGCGCCCTCACATGTACGCTCCCCCTAAAGCGTTGTCGTACCCTCACCTTGACCCTAAAACGTCCCCGTCCCCTAACCCTAACCCTAGCCCGAACCCTAACCCTAAACCTTCCCCGAAACCTGACCCTCACCCGTCCCCTAATCCTAACCCGTACGCTGACACTAACCCGCGCCCTCACACGTACGCTCCCCCTAAAGCATTGTCGTACCCTCACCTGGACCCTAAACCGTCCCCGTCCCCTAACCCTAACCCTAGCCCGAACCATAATCCTAACACTTCCCCGAAGCCTGACCCTCACCCTTCCCCTAATCCTAACCCGTACGCTGACACTAACCCGCACCCTCACATGTACACTCCCCCTAAAGCGTTGTCGTACCCTCACCTGGACCCTAAACCGTCCCCGTCCCCTAACCCTAACCCTAGCCCGAACCCTAACCCTAACCCTTCCCCGAAGCCTGACCCTCACCCGTCCCCTAATCCTAACCCGTACGCTGACACTAACGCGCGCCCTCACACGTACGCTCCCCCTAAAGCGTTGTCGTACCCTCACCTGGACCCTAAACCGTCCCCGTCCCCTAACCCTAACCCTAGCCCGAACCCTAACCCTAACCCTTCCCCGAATCCTGACCCTCACCCGTCCCCTAATCCTAACCCGTACGCTGACACTAAGCCGTGCCCTCACATGAACGCTCCCCCTAAAGCGTTGTCGTACCCTCACCTGGACCCTAAACCGTCCCCGTCCCCTAACCCTAACCCTAGCCCGAACCCTACCCCTAACACTTCCCCGAAGACTGACCCTCACCCGTCCCCTAATCCTAACCCGTACGCAGACACTAACCTGCGCCCTAACACGTACGCTCCCCCTAAAGCGTTGTCGTACCCTCACCTGGACCCTAAACCGTCCCCGTCCCCTAACCCTAACCATAGCCCGAACCCTAATCCTAACACTTCCCCGAAGCCTGACCCTCACCCTTCCCCTAATTCTAACCCGTACGCTGACACTAACCCACGCCCTCACACGTACGCTCCCCCTAAAGCGTTGTCGTACCCTCACCTGGACCCTAAACCGTCCCCGTCCCCTAACCGTAACCCTAGCCCGAACCCTAACCCTAACCCTTCCCCGAAGCCTGACCCTCACCCGTCCCCTAATCCTAACCCGTACGCTGACACTAACCCGCGCCCTCACACGTACGCTCCCCCTAAAGCGTTGTCGTACCCTCACCTGGACCCTAAACCGTCCCCGTCCCCTAACCCTAACCCTAGCCCGAACCCTACCCCTAACACTTCCCCGAAGACTGACCCTCACCCGTCCCCTAATCCTAACCCGTACGCTGACACTAACGCGCGCCCTCACACGTACGCTCCCCCTAAAGCGTTGTCGTACCCTCACCTGGACCCTAAACCGTCCCCGTCCCCTAACCCTAACCCTAGCCCGAACCCTAACCCTAACCCTTCCCCGAAGCCTGACCCTCACCCGTCCCCTAATCCTAACCCGTACGCTGACACTAACCCGCGCTCTCACACGTACGCTCCCCCTAAAGCGTTGTCGTACCCTCACCTGGATCCTAAACCGTCCCCGTCCCCTAACCCTAACCCTAGACCGAACCCTAACCCTAACCCTTCCCCGAAGCCTGACCCTCATCCGTCCCCTAATCCTAATCCGTACGCTGACACTAACCCGCGCCATCACACGTACGCTCCCCCTAAAGCGTTGTCGTACCCTCAGCTGGACCCTAAACCGTCCCCGTCCCCTAACCCTAACCCTAGCCCGAACCCTAACCCTATACCTTCCCCGAAGCCTGACCCTCACCTGTCCCCTAATCCTAACCCGTACGCTGACACTAACCCTCGCCCTCACACGTACTCTCCCCCTAAAGCGTGGTCCTACCCTCACCTGGACACTAAAGCGTCCCCGTCCCCTAACCCTAACCCTAGCCCGAACCCTAACCCTAACCCTTCCGCGAAGCCTGACCCTCACCCGTCCCCTAATCCTAACCCGTACGCTGACACTAACCCGCGCCCTCACATGTACGCTCCCCCTAAAGCGTTGTCGTACCCTCACCTTGACCCTAAAACGTCCCCGTCCCCTAACCCTAACCCTAGCCCGAACCCTAACCCTAAACCTTCCCCGAAACCTGACCCTCACCCGTCCCCTAATCCTAACCCGTACGCTGACACTAACCCGCGCCCTCACACGTACGCTCCCCCTAAAGCATTGTCGTACCCTCACCTGGACCCTAAACCGTCCCCGTCCCCTAACCCTAACCCTAGCCCGAACCATAATCCTAACACTTCCCCGAAGCCTGACCCTCACCCTTCCCCTAATCCTAACCCGTACGCTGACACTAACCCGCACCCTCACATGTACACTCCCCCTAAAGCGTTGTCGTACCCTCACCTGGACCCTAAACCGTCCCCGTCCCCTAACCCTAACCCTAGCCCGAACCCTAACCCTAACCCTTCCCCGAAGCCTGACCCTCACCCGTCCCCTAATCCTAACCCGTACGCTGACACTAACGCGCGCCCTCACACGTACGCTCCCCCTAAAGCGTTGTCGTACCCTCACCTGGACCCTAAACCGTCCCCGTCCCCTAACCCTAACCCTAGCCCGAACCCTAACCCTAACCCTTCCCCGAAGCCGGACCCTCACCCGTCCCCTAATCCTAACCCGTACGCTGACACTAACCCGCGCCCTCACACGTACGCTCCCCCTAAAGCGTTGTCGTACCCTCACCTGGACCCTAAAACGTCCCCGTCCCCTAACCCTAACCCTAGCCCGAACCCTAACCCTAACCCTTCCCCGAAGCCTGACCCTCACCCGTCCCCTAATCCTAACCCGTACGCAGACACTAACCCGCGCCCTCACACGTACGCTCCCCCTAAAGCGTTGTCGTACCCTCACCTGGACCCTAAACCGTCCCCGTCCCCTAACCCTAACCATAGCCCAAACCCTAATCCTAACACTTCCCCGAAGCCTGACCCTCACCCTTCCCCTAATCCTAACCCGTACGCTGACACTAACCCGCGCCCTCACATGTACGCTCCCCCTAAAGCGTTGTCGTACCCTCACCTGGACCCTAAACTGTCCCCGTCCCCTAACCGTAACCCTAGACCGAACCCTAACCCTAACCCTTCCCCGAAGCCTGACCCTCACCCGTCCCCTAATCCTAACCCGTACGCTGACACTAACCCGCGCCCTCACACGTACGCTCCCCCTAAAGCGTTGTCGTACCCTCACCTGGACCCTAAACCGTCCCCGTCCCCTAACCCTAACCCTAGTACGAACCCTACCCCTAACACTTCCCCGAAGCCTGACCCTCACCCGTCCCCTAATCCTAACCCGTACGCTGACACTAACGCGCGCCCTCACACGTACGCTCCCCCTAAAGCGTTGTCGTACCCTCACCTGGACCCTAAACCGTCCCCGTCCCCTAACCCTAACCCTAGCCCGAACCCTAACCCTAACCCTTCCCTGAAGCCTGACCCTCACCCGGCCCCTAATCCTAACCCGTACGCTGACACTAACCCGCGCCCTCACACGTACGCTCCCCCTAAAGCGTTGTCGTACCCTCACCTGGACCCTAAACCGTCCCCGTCCCCTAACCCTAACCCTAGCCCGAACCCTAACCGAACTCTTCCCCGAAGCCTGACCCTCACCCGTCCCCTAATCCTAAGCCGTACGCTGACACTAACCCGCGCCCTCACACGTACGCTCCCCCTAAAGCGTTGTCGTACCCTCACCTGGACCCTAAACCGTCCCCGTCCCCTAACCCTAACCCTAGCCCGAACCCTAACCCTAACACTTCCCCGAAGCCTGACCGTCACCCGTCCCCTAATCCTAACCCGTACGCTGACACTAAGCCGCGCCCTCACATGAACGCTCCCCCTAAAGCGTTGTCGTACCCTCACCTGGACCCTAAACCGTTCCCGTCCCCTAACCCTAACCCTAGCCCGAACCTTAACCCTAACCCTTCCCTGAAGCCTGACCCTCACCCGTCCCCTAATCCTAACCCGTACGCTGACACTAACCCGCGCCCTCACACGTACGCTCCCCCTAAAGCGTTGTCGTACCATCATCTGAACCCTAAACCGTCCCCGTCCCCTAACCCTAACCCTAGCCCGAACCCTAACCCTAACCCTTCCCCGAAGCCGGACCCTCACCCGTCCCCTAATCCTAACCCGTACGCTGACACTAAACCGCGCCCTCACACGTACGCTCCCCCTAAAGCGTTGTCGTACCCTCACCTGGACCCTAAAACGTCCCCGTCCCCTAACCCTAACCCTAGCCCGAACCCTAACCCTAACTCTTCCCCGAAGCCTGACCCTCACCCGTCCCCTAATCCTAACCCGTACGCAGACACTAACCCACGCCCTCACACGTACGCTCCCCCTAAAGCGTTGTCGTACCCTCACCTGGACCCTAAACCGTCCCCGTCCCCCAACCCTAACCATAGCCCGAACCCTAATCCTAACACTTCCCCGAAGCCTGACCCTCACCCTTCCCCTAATCCTAACCCGTACGCTGACACTAACCCGCACCCTCACACGTACGCTCCCCCTAAAGCGTTTTCGTACCCTCACCTGGACCCTAAACCGTCCCCGTCCCCTAACCGTAACCCTAGCCCGAACCCTAACCCTAACCCTTCCCCGAAGCCTGACCCTCACCCGTCCCCTAATCCTAAGCCGTACGCTGACACTAACCCGCGCCCTCACACGTACGCTCCCCCTAAAGCGTTGTCGTACCCTCACCTGGACCCTAAACCGTCCCCGTCCCCTAACCCTAACCCTAGCCCGAACCCTAACCCTAACACTTCCCCGAAGCCTGACCCTCACCCGTCCCCTAATCCTAACCCGTACGCTGACACTAAGCCGCGCCCTCACATGAACGCTCCCCCTAAAGCGTTGTCGTACCCTCACCTGGACCCTAAACCGTCCCCGTCCCCTAACCCTAACCCTAGCCCGAACCTTAACCCTAACCCTTCCCCGAAGCCTGACCCTCACCCGTCCCCTAATCCTAACCCGTACGCTGACACTAACCCGCGCCCTCACACGTACGCTCCCCCTAAAGCGTTGTCGTACCCTCACCTGAACCCTAAACCCTCCCCGTCCCCTAGCCCTAACCCTAGCCCGAACCCTAACCCTAACCCTTCCCCGAAGCCGGACCCTCACCCGTCCCCTAATCCTAACCCGTACGCTGACACTAACGCGCGCCCTCACACGTACGCTCCCCCTAAAGCGTTGTCGTACCCTCACCTGGACCCTAAAACGTCCCCGTCCCCTAACCCTAACCCTAGCCCGAACACTAACCCTAACCCTTCCGCGAAGCCTGACACTCACCCGTCCCCTAATCCTAACCCGTACGCAGACACTAACCCGCGCCCTCACACGTACGCTCCCCCTAAAGCGTTGTCGTACCCTCACCTGGACCCTAAACCGTCCCCGTACCCTAACCCTAACCCTAGCCCGAACCCTACCCCTAACACTTCCCCGAAGACTGACCCTCACCCGTCCCCTAATCCTAACCCGTACGCAGACACTAACCTGCGCCCTAACACGTACGCTCCCCCTAAAGCGTTGTCGTACCCTCACCTGGACCCTAAACCGTCCCCGTCCCCTAACCCTAACCATAGCCCGAACCCTAATCCTAACACTTCCCCGAAGCCTGACCCTCACTCGTCCCCTAATCCTAACCCGTACGCTGACACTAACCCGCGCCCTCACACGTACGCTCCCCCTAAAGCGTTGTCGTACCCTCACCTGGACCCTAAACCGTCCCCGTCCCCTAACCCTAACCCTAGCCCGAACCCTAACCCTAACCCTTCCCCGAAGCCTGACCCTCACCCGTCCCCTAATCCTAACCCGTACGCTGACACTAACCCACGCCCTCACACGTACGCTCCCCCTAAAGCGTTGTCGTACCCTCACCTGGACCCTAAACCTTCCCCGTCCCCTAACCCTAACCCTAGCCCGAACCCTAACCCTAACACTTCCCCGAAGCCTGACCCTCACTCGTCCCCTAATCCTAACCCGTACGCTGACACTAACCCGCGCCCTCACACGTACGCTCCCCCTAAAGCGTTGTCGTACCCTCACCTGGACCCTAAACCGTCCCCGTCCCCTAACCCTAACCCTAGCCCGAACCCTAACCCTAACCCTTCCCCGAAGCCTGACCCTCACCCGTCCCCTAATCCTAAACCGTACGCTGACACTAACCCGCGCCCTCACACGTACGCTCCCCCTAAAGCGTTGTCGTTCCCTCACCTGGACCCTAAACCGTCCCTGTCCCCTAACCCTAACCCTAGCCCGAACCCTAACCGAACCCTTCCCCGAAGACTGACTCTCACCCGTCCCCTAATCCTAACCCGTACGCAGACACTAACCTGCGCCCTAACACGTACGCTCCCCCTAAAGCGTTGTCGTACCCTCACCTGGACCCTAAACCGTCCCCGTCCCCTAACCCTAACCATAGCCCGAACCCTAATCCTAACACTTCCCCGAAGCCTGACCCTCACCCTTCCCCTAATTCTAACCCGTACGCTGACACTAACCCGCGCCCTCACACGTACGCTCCCCCTAAAGCGTTGTCGTACCCTCACCTGGACCCTAAACCGTCCCCGTCCCCTAACCATAACCCTAGCCCGACCCCTAACCCTAAGCCTTCCCCGAAGCCTGACCCTCACCCGTCCCCTAATCCTAACCCGTACGCTGACACTAACCCGCGCCCTCACACGTACGCTCCCCCTAAAGCGTTGTCGTACCCTCACCTGGACCCTAAACCGTCCCCGTCCCCTAACCCTAACCCTAGCCCGAACCCTACCCCTAACACTTCCCCGAAGACTGACCCTCACCCGTCCCCTAATCCTAACCCGTACGCTGACACTAACGCGCGCCCTCACACGTACGCTCCCCCTAAAGCGTTGTCGTACCCTCACCTGGACCCTAAACCGTCCCCGTCCCCTAACCCTAACCCTAGCCCGAACCCTAACCCTAACCCTTCCCCGAAGCCTGACCCTCACCCGTCCCCTAATCCTAACCCGTACGCTGACACTAACCCGCGCCCTCACACGTACGCTCCCCCTAAAGCGTTGTCGTACCCTCACCTGGATCCTAAACCGTCCCCGTCCCCTAACCCTAACCCTAGCCCGAACCCTAACCCTAACCCTGCCCCGAAGCCTGACCCTCACCCGTCCCCTAATCCTAATCCGTACGCTGACACTAACCCGCGCCATCACACGTACGCTCCCCCTAAAGCGTTGTCGTACCCTCACCTGGACCCTAAACCGTCCCCGTCCCCTAACCGTAACCCTAGCCCGAACCGTAACCCTAAACCTTCCCCGAAGCCTGACCCTCACCCGTCCCCTAAACGTAAGCCGTACGCTGACACTAACCCGCGCCCTCACACGTACGCTCCCCCTAAAGCGTTGTCGTACCCTCACCTGGACCCTAAACCGTCCCCGTCCCCTAACCCTAACCCTAGCCCGAACCCTAACCCTAACACTTCCCCGAAGCCTGACCCTCACCCGTCCCCTAATCCTAACCCGTACGCTGACACTAAACCGCGCCCTCACACGTACGCTCCCCCTAATGCGTTGTCGTACCCTCACCTGTACCCTAAACCGTCCCCGTCCCCTAACCCTAACCCTAGCCCGAACCCTAACCCTAACCCTTCCCCGAATCCTGACCCTCACCCGTACCCTAATCCTAACCCGTACGCTGACACTAACCCGCGCCCTCACACGTACGCTCCCCCTAAAGCGTTGTCGTACCCTCACCTGGACCCTAAACCGTCCCCGTCCCCTAACCCTAACCCTAGCCCGAACCCTAACCCTAACCCTTCCCCGAAGCCGGACCCTCACCCGTCCCCTAATCCTAACCCGTACGCTGACACTAACCCGCGCCCTCACACGTAGGCTCCCCCTAAAGCGTTGTCGTACCCTCACCTGGACCCTAAAACGTCCCCGTCCCCTAACCCTAACCCTAGCCCGAACCCTAACCCTAACCCTTCCCCGAAGCCTGACCCTCACCCGTCCCCTAATCCTAACCCGTACGCAGACACTAACCCGCGCCCTCACACGTACGCTCCCCCTAAAGCGTTGTCGTACCCTCACCTGGACCCTAAACCGTCCCCGTCCCCTAACCCTAACCATAGCCCGAACCCTAATCCTAACACTTCCCCGAAGCCTGACCCTCACCCTTCCCCTAATCCTAACCCGTACGCTGACACTAACCCGCGCCCTCACACGTACGCTCCCCCTAAAGCGTTGTCGTACCCTCACCTGGACCCTAAACCGTCCCCGTCCCCTAACCGTAACCCTAGCCCGAACCCTAACCCTAACCCTTCCCCGAAGCCTGACCCTCACCCGTCCCCTAATCCTAACCCGTACGCTGACACTAACCCGCGCCCTCACACGTACGCTCCCCCTAAAGCGTTGTCGTACCCTCACCTGGACCCTAAACCGTCCCCGTCCCCTAACCCTAACCCTAGCCCGAACCCTACCCCTAACACTTCCCCGAAGCCTGACCCTCACCCGTCCCCTAATCCTAACCCGTACGCTGACACTAACGCGCGCCCTCACACGTACGCTCCCCCTAAAGCGTTGTCGTACCCTCACCTGGACCCTAAACCGTCCCCGTCCCCTAACCCTAACCCTAGCCCGAACCCTAACCCTAACCCTTCCCCGAAGCCTGACCCTCACCCGTCCCCTAATCCTAACCCGTACGCTGACACTAAACCGCGCCCTCACACGTACGCTCCCCCTAAAGCGTTGTCGTACCCTCACCTGGACCCTAAACCGTCCCCGTCCCCTAACCCTAACCCTAGCCCGAACCCTAACCGAACTCTTCCCCGAAGCCTGACCCTCACCCGTCCCCTAATCCTAAGCCGTACGCTGACACTAACCCGCGCCCTCACACGTACGCTCCCCCTAAAGCGTTGTCGTACCCTCACCTGGACCCTAAACCGTCCCCGTCCCCTAACCCTAACCCTAGCCCGAACCCTAACCCTAACACTTCCCCGAAGCCTGACCCTCACCCGTCCCCTAATCCTAACCCGTACGCTGACACTAAGCCGCGCCCTCACATGAACGCTCCCCCTAAAGCGTTGTCGTACCCTCACCTGGACCCTAAACCGTCCCCGTCCCCTAACCCTAACCCTAGCCCGAACCTTAACCCTAACCCTTCCCCGAAGCCTGACCCTCACCCGTCCCCTAATCCTAACCCGTACGCTGACACTAACCAGCGCCCTCACACGTACGCTCCCCCTAAAGCGTTGTCGTACCATCACCTGAACCCTAAACCGTCCCCGTCCCCTAACCCTAACCCTAGCCCGAACCCTAACCCTAACACTTCCCCGAAGCCGGACCCTCACCCGTCCCCTAATCCTAACCCGTACGCTGACACTAAACCGCGCCCTCACACGTACGCTCCCCCTAAAGCGTTGTCGTACCCTCACCTGGACCCTAAAACGTCCCCGTCCCCTAACCCTAACCCTAGCCCGAACCCTAACCCTAACTCTTCCCCGAAGCCTGACCCTCACCCGTCCCCTAATCCTAACCCGTACGCAGACACTAACCCACGCCCTCACACGTACGCTCCCCCTAAAGCGTTGTCGTACCCTCACCTGGACCCTAAACCGTCCCCGTCCCCCAACCCTAACCATAGCCCGAACCCTAATCCTAACTCTTCCCCGAAGCCTGACCCTCACCCTTCCCCTAATCCTAACCCGTACGCTGACACTAACCCGCGCCCTCACACGTACGCTCCCCCTAAAGCGTTGTCGTACCCTCACCTGGACCCTAAACCGTCCCCGTCCCCTAACCGTAACCCTAGCCCGAACCCTAACCCTAACCCTTCCCCGAAGCCTGACCCTCACCCGTCCCCTAATCCTAACCCGTACGCTGACACTAACCCGCGCCCTCACACGTACGCTCCCCCTAAAGCGTTGTCGTACCCTCACCTGGACCCTAAACCGTCCCCGTCCCCTAACCCTAACCCTAGCCCGAACCCTAACCCTAACACTTCCCCGAAGCCTGACCCTCACCCGTCCCCTAATCCTAACCCGTACGCTGACACTAAGCCGCGCCCTCACATGAACGCTCCCCCTAAAGCGTTGTCGTACCCTCACCTGGACCCTAAACCGTCCCCGTCCCCTAACCCTAACCCTAGCCCGAACCCTAACCCTAACCCTTCCCCGAAGCCGGACCCTCACCCGTCCCCTAATCCTAACCCGTACGCTGACACTAACCCGCGCCCTCACACGTACGCTCCCCCTAAAGCGTTGTCGTACCCTCACCTGAACCCTAAACCGTCCCCGTCCCCTAACCCTAACCCTAGCCCGAACCCTAAACCTAACCCTTCCCCGAAGCCGGACCCTCACCCGTCCCCTAATCCTAACCCGTACGCTGACACTAACCCGCGCCCTCACACGTACGCTCCCCCTAAAGCGTTGTCGTACCCTCACCTGGACCCTAAAACGTCCCCGTCCCCTAACCCTAACCCTAGCCCGAACACTAACCCTAACCCTTCCCCGAAGCCTGACCCTCACCCGTCCCCTAATCCTAACCCGTACGCAGACACTAACCCGCGCCCTCACACGTACGCTCCCCCTAAAGCGTTGTCGTACCCTCACCTGGACCCTAATCCGTCCCCGTCCCCCAACCCTAAGCATAGCCCGAACCCTAATCCTAACACTTCCCCGAAGCCTGACCCTCACCCTTCCCCTAATCCTAACCCGTACGCTGACACTAACCCGCGCCCTCACACGTACGCTCCCCCTAAAGCGTTGTCGTACCCTCACCTGGACCCTAAACCGTCCCCGTCCCCTAACCGTAACCCAAGCCCGAACCCTAACCCTAACCCTTCCCCGAAGCCTGACCCTCACCCGTCCCCTAATCCTAACCCGTACGCTGACACTAACCCGCGCCCTCACACGTACGCTCCCCCTAAAGCGTTGTCGTACCCTCACCTGGACCCTAAACCGTTCCCGTCCCCTAACCCTAACCCTAGCCCGAACCCTAACCCTAACACTTCCCCGAAGCCTGACCCTCACTCGTCCCCTACTCCTAACCCGTACGCTGACACTAACCCGCGCCCTCACACGTACGCTCCCCCTAAAGCGTTGTCGTACCCTCACCTGGACCCTAAACCGTCCCCGTCCCCTAACCCTAACCCTAGCCCGAACCCTAACCCTAACCCTTCCCCGAAGCCTGACCCTCACCCGTCCCCTAATCCTAACCCGTACGCTGACACTAACCCACGCCCTCACACATACGCTCCCCCTAAAGCGTTGTCGTACCCTCACCTGGACCCTAAACCGTCCCCGTCCCCTAACCCTAACCCTAGCCCGAACCGTAACCGAACCCTTCCCCGAAGCCTGACCCTCACCCGTCCCCTAATCCTAAGCCGTACGCTGACACTAACCCGCGCCCTCACACGTACGCTTCCCCTAAAGCGTTGTCGTACCCTCACCTGGACCCTAAACCGTCCCCGTCCCCTAACCCTAACCCTAGCCCGAACCCTAACCCTAACCCTTCCCCGAAGCCTGACCCTCACCCGTCCCCTAATCCTAACCCGTACGCTGACACTAAGCCGCGCCCTCACACGAACGCTCCCCCTAAAGCGTTGTCGTACCCTCACCTGGACCCTAAACCGTCCCCGTCCCCTAACCCTAACCCTAGCCCGAACCTTAACCCTAACCGTTCCCCGAAGCCTGACCCTCACCCATCGCCTAATCCTAACCCGTACGCTGACACTAACCCGCGCCCTCACACGTACGCTCCCCCTAAAGCGTTGTCGTACCCTCACCTGAACCCTAAACCGTCCCCGTCCCCTAACCCTAACCCTAGCCCGAAACCTAACCCTAACCGTTCCCCGAAGCCGGACCCTCACCAGTCCCCTAATCCTAACCCGTACGCTGACACTAACCCGCGCCCTCACACGTACGCTCCCCCTAAAGCGTTGTCATACCCTCACCTGGACCCTAAAACGTCCCCGTCCCCTAACCCTAACCCTAGCCCGAACCCTAACCCTAACCCTTCCCCGAAGCCTGACCCTCACCCGTCCCCTAATCCTAACCCGTACGCAGACACTAACCTGCGCCCTAACACGTACGCTCCCCCTAAAGCGTTGTCGTACCCTCACCTGGACCCTAAACCGTCCCCGTCCCCTAACCCTAACCATGGCCCGAACCCTAATCCTAACACTTCCCCGAAGCCTGACCCTCACCCTTCCCCTAATTCTAACCCGTACGCTGACACTAACCCGCGCCCTCACACGTACGCTCCCCCTAAAGCGTTGTCGTACCCTCACCTGGACCCTAAACCGTCCCCGTCCCCTAACCGTAACCCTAGCCCGAACCCTAACCCTAACCCTTCCCCGAAGCCTGACCCTCACCCGTCCCCTAATCCTAACCCGTACGCTGACACTAACGCGCGCCCTCACACGTACGCTCCCCCTAAAGCGTTGTCGTACCCTCACCTGGACCCTAAACCGTCCCCGTCCCCTAACCCTAACCCTAGCCCGAACCCTAACCCTAACTCTTCCCCGAAGCCTGACCCTCACCCGTCCCCTAATCCTAACCCGTACTCTGACACTAACCCGCGCCCTCACACGTACGCTCCCCCTAAAGCGTTGTCGTACCCTCACCTGGACCCTAAACCGTCCCCGTCCCCTAACCGTAACCCTAGCCCGAACCCTAACCCTAACCCTTCCCCGAAGCCTGACCCTCACCTGTCCCCTAATCCTAACCCGTACGCTGACACTAACCCGCGCCCTCACACGTACGCTCCCCCTAAAGCGTTGTCGTACCCTCACCTGGACCCTAAACCGTCCCCGTCCCCTAACCCTAACCCTAGCCCGAACCGTACCCCTAACACTTCCCCGAAGACTGACCCTCACCCGTCCCCTAATCCTAACCCGTACGCTGACACTAACGCGCGCCCTCACACGTACGCTCCCCCTAAAGCGTTGTCGTACCCTCACCTGGACCCTAAACCGTCCCCGTCCCCTAACCCTAACCCTAGCCCGAACCCTAACCCTAACCCTTCCCCGAAGCCTGACCCTCACCCGTCCCCTAATCCTAACCCGTACGCTGACACTAACCCGCGCCCTCACACGTACGCTCCCCCTAAAGCGTTGTCGTACCCTCACCTGGACCCTAAAACGTCCCCGTCCCCTAACCCTAACCCTAGCCCGAACCCTAACCCTAACCCTTCCCCGAAGCCTGACCCTCACCCGTCCCCTAATCCTAACCCGTACGCAGACACTAACCCGCGCCCTCACACGTACGCTCCCCCTAAAGCGTTGTCGTACCCTCACCTGGACCCTAAACCGTCCCCTTCCCCTAACCCTAACCATAGCCCGAACCCTAATCCTAACACTTCCCCGAAGCCTGACCCTCACCCTTCCCCTAATCCTAACCCGTACGCTGACACTAACCCGCGCCCTCACACGTACGCTCCCCCTAAAGCGTTGTCGTACCCTCACCTGGACCCTAAACCGTCCCCGTCCCCTAACCGTAACCCTAGCCCGAACCCTAACCCTAACCCTTCCCCGAAGCCTGACCCTCACCCGTCCCCTAATCCTAACTCGTACGCTGACACTAACCCGCGCCCTCACACGTACGCTCCCCCTAAAGCGTTGTCGTACCCTCACCTGGACCCTAAACCGTCCCCGTCCCCTAACCCTAACCCTAGCCCGAACCCTACCCCTAACACTTCCCCGAAGCCTGACCCTCACCCGTCCCCTAATCCTAAACCGTACGCTGACACTAACCCGCGCCCTCACACGTACGCTCCCCGTAAAGTGTGGTCGTACCCTCACCTGAACCCTAAACCGTCCCCATCCCCTAACCCTAACCCTAGCCCGAACCCTAACCCTAACCCTTCCCCGAAGCCTGACCCTCACCCGTCCCCTAATCCTAACCCGTACGCTGACACTAACCCGCGCCCTCACACCTACGCTCCCCCTAATGCGTTGTCGTACCCTCACCTGGACCCTAAACCGTCCCCGTCCCCTAACCCTAACCCTAGCCCGAACCCTAACCATAACCCTTCCCCGAAGCCTGACCCTTACCTGTCCCCTAATCCTAATCCGTACGCTGACACTAACCCGCGCCCTCACACGTACGCTCCCCCTAAAGCGTTGTCGTACCCTCACCTGGACCCTAAACCGTCCCCGTCCCCTAACCCTAACCCTAGCCCGAACCCTAACCCTAACCCTTCCCCGAAGCCTGACCCTCACCCGTCCCCTAATCCTAACCCGTACGCTGACACTAACCCACGCCCTCACACGTACGCTCCCCCTAAAGCGTTGTCGTACCCTCACCTGGACCCTATACCTTCCCCGTCCCCTAACCCTAACCCTAGCCCGAACCCTAACTCTAACCCTTCCCCGAAGCCTGACCCTCACCCGTCCCCTAATCCTAACCCATACGCTGACACTAACCCGCGCCCTCACACGTACGCTCCCCCTAAAGCGTTGTCGTACCCTCACCTGGACCCTAAACCGTCCCCGTCCCCTAACCCTAACCCTAGCCCGAACCCTAACCCTAACCCTTCCCCGAAGCCTGACCCTCACCCGTCCCCTAATCCTAACCCGTACCCTGACACTAACCCGCGCCCTCACACGTACGCTCCCCCTAAAGCGTTGTCGTACCCTCACCTGAACCCTAAACCGTCCCCGTCCCCTAACCCTAACCCTAGCCCGAACCCTAACCCTAACCCTTCCCCGAAGCCTGACCCTCACCCGTCCCCTAATCCTAAACCGTACGCTGACACTAACCCGCGCCCTCACACGTACGCTCCCCCTAAAGCGTTGTCGTACCCTCACCTGGACCCTAAACCATCCCCGTCCCCTAACCCTAACCCTAGCCCGAACCCTAACACTTCCCCGAAGCCTGACCCTCACCCGTCCCCTAATCCTAACCCGTACGCTGACACTAACCCGCGCCCTCACACATACGCTCCCCCTAAAGCGTTGTCGTACCCTCACCTGGACCCTAAACCGTCCTCGTCCCCTAACCCTAACTCTGCCTGAACCCTAACCCTAACCCTTCCCCGAAGCCTGACCCTCACCCGTCCCCTAATCCTAACCTGTACGCTGACACTAACCGATGCCCTGACACGTACGCTCCCCCAAAGAGTTGTCGCAACCTCACCTGGACCCTAAACCGTCCCCGTCCCCTAACCCTAACCCTAGCCCGAACCCTAACGCTAACCCTTCCCCGAAGCCTGACCCTCACCCGTCCCCTAATCCTAAGCCGTACGCTGACACTAACCCGCGCCCTCACACGTACGCTACCCCTAAAGCATTGTCGTACCCTCACCTGGACCCTAAACCGTCCCCGTCCCCTAACCCTAACCCTAGCGCGAACCCTAACCCTAACCCTTCCCCGAAGCCTACCTCACCCGTCCCCTAATCCTAACCCGTACGCTGACACTAACCCGCGCCCTCACACGTACGCTCCCCCTAAAGCGTTGTCGTACCCTCACCTGGACTCTAAACCGTCCCCGTCCCCTAACCCTAACCCTAGCCCGAACCCTAACCCTAACCCTTCCCCGAAGCCTGACCCTCACCCGTCCCCTAATCCTAACCCGTACGCTGACACTAACCCGCGCCCTCACACGTACGCTCCCACTAAAGCGTTGTCGTACCCTCACCTGGACCCTAATCCGTCCCCGTCCCCCAACCCTAAGCATAGCCCGAACCCTAATCCTAACACTTCCCCGAAGCCTGACCCTCACCCTTCCCCTAATCCTAACCCGTACGCTGACACTAACCCGCGCCCTCACACGTACGCTCCCCCTAAAGCGTTGTCGTACCCTCACCTGGACCCTAAACCGTCCCCGTCCCCTAACCGTAACCCAAGCCCGAACCCTAACCCTAACCCTTCCCCGAAGCCTGACCCTCACCCGTCCCCTAATCCTAACCCGTACGCTGACACTAACCCGCGCCCTCACACGTACGCTCCCCCTAAAGCGTTGTCGTACCCTCACCTGGACCCTAAACCGTTCCCGTCCCCTAACCCTAACCCTAGCCCGAACCCTAACCCTAACACTTCCCCGAAGCCTGACCCTCACTCGTCCCCTACTCCTAACCCGTACGCTGACACTAACCCGCGCCCTCACACGTACGCTCCCCCTAAAGCGTTGTCGTACCCTCACCTGGACCCTAAACCGTCCCCGTCCCCTAACCCTAACCCTAGCCCGAACCCTAACCCTAACCCTTCCCCGAAGCCTGACCCTCACCCGTCCCCTAATCCTAACCCGTACGCTGACACTAACCCACGCCCTCACACATACGCTCCCCCTAAAGCGTTGTCGTACCCTCACCTGGACCCTAAACCTTCCCCGTCCCCTAACCCTAACCCTAGCCCGAACCCTAACCCTAACACTTCCCCGAAGCCTGACCCTCACTCGTCCCCTAATCCTAACCCGTACGCTGACACTAACCCGCGCCCTCACACGTACGCTCCCCCTAAAGCGTTGTCGTACCCTCACCTGGACCCTAAACGGTCCCCGTCCCCTAACCCTAACCCTAGCCCGAACCCTAACACTAAACCTTCCCCGAAGCCTGACCCTCACCCGTCCCCTAATCCTAATCCGTACGCTGACACTAACCCATGCCCTCACACGTACGCTCTCCCTAAGCGTTGTCGTACCATCACCTGGACCCTAAACCGTCCCTGTCCCCTAACCCTAACCCTAGCCCGAACCCTAACCCTAACCCTTCCCCGAAGCCTGACCCTCACCCGTCCCCTAATCCTAAACCGTACGCTGACACTAACCCGCGCCCTCACACGTACGCTCCCCCTAAAGCGTTGTCGTTCCCTCACCTGGACCCTAAACCGTCCCTGTCCCCTAACCCTAACCCTAGCCCGAACCGTAACCGAACCCTTCCCCGAAGCCTGACCCTCACCCGTCCCCTAATCCTAAGCCGTACGCTGACACTAACCCGCGCCCTCACACGTACGCTCCCCCTAAAGCGTTGTCGTACCCTCACCTGGACCCTAAACCGTCCCCGTCCCCTAACCCTAACCCTAGCCCGAACCCTAACCCTAACCCTTCCCCGAAGCCTGACCCTCACCCGTCCCCTAATCCTAACCCGTACGCTGACACTAAGCCGCGCCCTCACACGAACGCTCCCCCTAAAGCGTTGTCGTACCCTCACCTGGACCCTAAACCGTCCCCGTCCCCTAACCCTAACCCTAGCCCGAACCTTAACCCTAACCGTTCCCCGAAGCCTGACCCTCACCCATCGCCTAATCCTAACCCGTACGCTGACACTAACCCGCGCCCTCACACGTACGCTCCCCCTAAAGCGTTGTCGTACCCTCACCTGAACCCTAAACCGTCCCCGTCCCCTAACCCTAACCCTAGCCCGAAACCTAACCCTAACCGTTCCCCGAAGCCGGACCCTCACCAGTCCCCTAATCCTAACCCGTACGCTGACACTAACCCGCGCCCTCACACGTACGCTCCCCCTAAAGCGTTGTCATACCCTCACCTGGACCCTAAAACGTCCCCGTCCCCTAACCCTAACCCTAGCCCGAACCCTAACCCTAACCCTTCCCCGAAGCCTGACCCTCACCCGTCCCCTAATCCTAACCCGTACGCAGACACTAACCTGCGCCCTAACACGTACGCTCCCCCTAAAGCGTTGTCGTACCCTCACCTGGACCCTAAACCGTCCCCGTCCCCTAACCCTAACCATGGCCCGAACCCTAATCCTAACACTTCCCCGAAGCCTGACCCTCACCCTTCCCCTAATTCTAACCCGTACGCTGACACTAACCCGCGCCCTCACACGTACGCTCCCCCTAAAGCGTTGTCGTACCCTCACCTGGACCCTAAACCGTCCCCGTCCCCTAACCGTAACCCTAGCCCGAACCCTAACCCTAACCCTTCCCCGAAGCCTGACCCTCACCCGTCCCCTAATCCTAACCCGTACGCTGACACTAACGCGCGCCCTCACACGTACGCTCCCCCTAAAGCGTTGTCGTACCCTCACCTGGACCCTAAACCGTCCCCGTCCCCTAACCCTAACCCTAGCCCGAACCCTAACCCTAACTCTTCCCCGAAGCCTGACCCTCACCCGTCCCCTAATCCTAACCCGTACGCTGACACTAACCCGCGCCCTCACACGTACGCTCCCCCTAAAGCGTTGTCGTACCCTCACCTGGACCCTAAACCGTCCCCGTCCCCTAACCGTAACCCTAGCCCGAACCCTAACCCTAACCCTTCCCCGAAGCCTGACCCTCACCTGTCCCCTAATCCTAACCCGTACGCTGACACTAACCCGCGCCCTCACACGTACGCTCCCCCTAAAGCGTTGTCGTACCCTCACCTGGACCCTAAACCGTCCCCGTCCCCTAACCCTAACCCTAGCCCGAACCGTACCCCTAACACTTCCCCGAAGACTGACCCTCACCCGTCCCCTAATCCTAACCCGTACGCTGACACTAACGCGCGCCCTCACACGTACGCTCCCCCTAAAGCGTTGTCGTACCCTCACCTGGACCCTAAACCGTCCCCGTCCCCTAACCCTAACCCTAGCCCGAACCCTAACCCTAACCCTTCCCCGAAGCCTGACCCTCACCCGTCCCCTAATCCTAACCCGTACGCTGACACTAACCCGCGCCCTCACACGTACGCTCCCCCTAAAGCGTTGTCGTACCCTCACCTGGACCCTAAAACGTCCCCGTCCCCTAACCCTAACCCTAGCCCGAACCCTAACCCTAACCCTTCCCCGAAGCCTGACCCTCACCCGTCCCCTAATCCTAACCCGTACGCAGACACTAACCCGCGCCCTCACACGTACGCTCCCCCTAAAGCGTTGTCGTACCCTCACCTGGACCCTAAACCGTCCCCTTCCCCTAACCCTAACCATAGCCCGAACCCTAATCCTAACACTTCCCCGAAGCCTGACCCTCACCCTTCCCCTAATCCTAACCCGTACGCTGACACTAACCCGCGCCCTCACACGTACGCTCCCCCTAAAGCGTTGTCGTACCCTCACCTGGACCCTAAACCGTCCCCGTCCCCTAACCGTAACCCTAGCCCGAACCCTAACCCTAACCCTTCCCCGAAGCCTGACCCTCACCCGTCCCCTAATCCTAACTCGTACGCTGACACTAACCCGCGCCCTCACACGTACGCTCCCCCTAAAGCGTTGTCGTACCCTCACCTGGACCCTAAACCGTCCCCGTCCCCTAACCCTAACCCTAGCCCGAACCCTACCCCTAACACTTCCCCGAAGCCTGACCCTCACCCGTCCCCTAATCCTAAACCGTACGCTGACACTAACCCGCGCCCTCACACGTACGCTCCCCGTAAAGTGTGGTCGTACCCTCACCTGAACCCTAAACCGTCCCCATCCCCTAACCCTAACCCTAGCCCGAACCCTAACCCTAACCCTTCCCCGAAGCCTGACCCTCACCCGTCCCCTAATCCTAACCCGTACGCTGACACTAACCCGCGCCCTCACACCTACGCTCCCCCTAATGCGTTGTCGTACCCTCACCTGGACCCTAAACCGTCCCCGTCCCCTAACCCTAACCCTAGCCCGAACCCTAACCATAACCCTTCCCCGAAGCCTGACCCTTACCTGTCCCCTAATCCTAATCCGTACGCTGACACTAACCCGCGCCCTCACACGTACGCTCCCCCTAAAGCGTTGTCGTACCCTCACCTGGACCCTAAACCGTCCCCGTCCCCTAACCCTAACCCTAGCCCGAACCCTAACCCTAACCCTTCCCCGAAGCCTGACCCTCACCCGTCCCCTAATCCTAACCCGTACGCTGACACTAACCCACGCCCTCACACGTACGCTCCCCCTAAAGCGTTGTCGTACCCTCACCTGGACCCTATACCTTCCCCGTCCCCTAACCCTAACCCTAGCCCGAACCCTAACTCTAACCCTTCCCCGAAGCCTGACCCTCACCCGTCCCCTAATCCTAACCCATACGCTGACACTAACCCGCGCCCTCACACGTACGCTCCCCCTAAAGCGTTGTCGTACCCTCACCTGGACCCTAAACCGTCCCCGTCCCCTAACCCTAACCCTAGCCCGAACCCTAACCCTAACCCTTCCCCGAAGCCTGACCCTCACCCGTCCCCTAATCCTAACCCGTACGCTGACACTAACCCGCGCCCTCACACGTACGCTCCCCCTAAAGCGTTGTCGTACCCTCACCTGAACCCTAAACCGTCCCCGTCCCCTAACCCTAACCCTAGCCCGAACCCTAACCCTAACCCTTCCCCGAAGCCTGACCCTCACCCGTCCCCTAATCCTAAACCGTACGCTGACACTAACCCGCGCCCTCACACGTACGCTCCCCCTAAAGCGTTGTCGTGCCCTCACCTGGACCCTAAACCATCCCCGTCCCCTAACCCTAACCCTAGCCCGAACCCTAACACTTCCCCGAAGCCTGACCCTCACCCGTCCCCTAATCCTAACCCGTACGCTGACACTAACCCGCGCCCTCACACATACGCTCCCCCTAAAGCGTTGTCGTACCCTCACCTGGACCCTAAACCGTCCTCGTCCCCTAACCCTAACTCTGCCTGAACCCTAACCCTAACCCTTCCCCGAAGCCTGACCCTCACCCGTCCCCTAATCCTAACCTGTACGCTGACACTAACCGATGCCCTGACACGTACGCTCCCCCAAAGAGTTGTCGCAACCTCACCTGGACCCTAAACCGTCCCCGTCCCCTAACCCTAACCCTAGCCCGAACCCTAACGCTAACCCTTCCCCGAAGCCTGACCCTCACCCGTCCCCTAATCCTAAGCCGTACGCTGACACTAACCCGCGCCCTCACACGTACGCTACCCCTAAAGCATTGTCGTACCCTCACCTGGACCCTAAACCGTCCCCGTCCCCTAACCCTAACCCTAGCGCGAACCCTAACCCTAACCCTTCCCCGAAGCCTACCTCACCCGTCCCCTAATCCTAACCCGTACGCTGACACTAACCCGCGCCCTCACACGTACGCTCCCCCTAAAGCGTTGTCGTACCCTCACCTGGACTCTAAACCGTCCCCGTCCCCTAACCCTAACCCTAGCCCGAACCCTAACCCTAACCCTTCCCCGAAGCCTGACCCTCACCCGTCCCCTAATCCTAACCCGTACGCTGACACTAACCCGCGCCCTCACACGTACGCTCCCACTAAAGCGTTGTCGTACCCTCACCTGGACCCTAAACCGTCCCCGTCCCCTAACGCTAACCCTAGCCCGAACCCTAACCCTAACCCTTCCCCGAAGCCTGACCCTCACCCGTCCCCTAATCCTAACCCGTCCGCTAACACTAACCCGCGCCCTCACACGTACGCTCCCCCTAAAGCGTTGTCGTACCCTCACCTGGACCCTAAACCGTCCCCGTCCCCTAACCCTAACCCTAGCCCGAACCCTAACGCTAACCCTTCCCCGAAGCCTGACCCTCACCCGTCCCCTAATCCTAACCCGTACGCTGACACTAACCCGCGCCCTCACACGTACGCTCCCCCTAAAGCGTTGTCGTACCCTCACCTGGACCCTAAACCGTCCCCGTCCCCTAACCCTAACCCTAGCCCGAACCCTAACCCTAAGCCTTCCCCGAAGCCTTACCCTCACCCGTCCCCTAAGCCTAAGCCGTACGCTAACACTAACCCGCGCCTTCACACGTACGCTCACCCTAAACTGTTGTCGTACCCTCACCCGGACCCTAAACCGTCCGCGTCCCCTAACCCTAACGTTAACCCGAACCCTAACCTTAACCCTTCCCCGAAGCCTTTCCTTCACCTGTCCCCTTATCCTAAACCATACGGTAACACTAACCCGTGCCCTCACACGTACGCTCACCCTAAACCGTTGTCGTCCCCTCACCCGGACCCTAAACCGTCCCCGTCCCCTAACCCTAACCCTAGCCCCAACCCTAACCCTAACCCTTCCCCGAAGCCTGACCCTCACCCGTCCCCTAATCCTAAGCCATACGCTAACACTAACCCACGCCTTCACACGTACGCTCACCCTAAACCGTTGTCGTACCCTCACCCGGACCCTCAACCGTCCCTGTCCCCTAACCCTAACCCTAGCCCGAACCCTAACTCTAACCCTTCCCCGAAGCCTTACCCTAACCTTCCCCTAATCCTAACCCATATGCTAACACTAACCTGTACCCTATCACGTACACTCACCCTAAACCATTGCCGTACCCTAACCAGTACCCTAAACCATCCCCTATCCCTAACTCTAACCCTAAGCCTTACCCGAAGCCTTACCCTAGCCCATCCTCTAATCCTAACACATACGCTAACACTAACCCGTACCCTAAGACGTACGCTCAGCCTAAATCTTTGTTGTACCCTAACCTGTACCCTAAACTGTACCCAACCCCGTCCCCTAACCCTAACCCTAACCCTTACCCGAAGCCTTACCCTAACCTGTCCCCTAATTCTACCCGTACACCAATACTAACCCGTACCCTAACACGTATGCTCACCCTAAATCATTGTCGTACACTAAACTGTATCGTAAACCATCCCCATCCCCTAATCCTAACCCTCACCCTAACCCTAACACTTACCCGAAGCCTTACCCTAACCCGTCCCCTAATCCTAACCCGTACGCTAACACTAACCCATACCCTAACACCTACGCTCACTGTTAACCGTTGTCGTACCCTCACCTGTACTCTAAAACGTCCCCGTCCCGTAACCCTAACCCTAAACGTAACTCTAACCCTAAGCCTTATCTGAAACCTTACCCTAACACGTCCCGTAATCCTAACCCGTACGCTAACGCTAACCCATACCCTAACACGTACACTCACCTTAAAACTTTGTTGTTCCCTAACTTGTACCCTAAACTATCCCATCCCCTAACCCTGACCCTAACCCTAATACTTACCCGAAGCCTTTCCCTCACCCGTCCCCTAATCCTAAGCCGTACACTAACACTAATCCATACCCTAGCACGTACGCTAACCATAAACCCTTGTTGTAGCCTAAACTGTACCTTAATCCGTCCCTATTCCCTAACCCTAAAAATAACCTGAAACCTAACCCTAGCCTTTACATGAAGCCTTAACCTCATCCATCCCCTAATCCTAATCTGTACACTAATACTAACCCATACCCTAACACGTACGCTAACCCTAAACTGTTGTCGTACCCTAACCTGTACCCTAAACAGGCTCCGTTCCCTAACCCTAACCCGAATCCTAACTCTAACCCTTACCTGAAGCCTTACCCTCACACGTCCCCTAATCTTATTCCGTAAACGAACACTAACTCGCACCCTAACACGTACGCTAACTCAAAGCCGTTGTTGTACAATAACTTGAACCCTAAACCATCCCCGTCCCCTCACACTAACCCTAGCCCGAACCTTAACCCTAACCCTGCCCCGAAGCCTTACCCTCACCCGTCCCCTAATCCTAAACCGTACGCTAACACTAACCCATGCCCTTGCACGTACGCTCACCCTAAACAGTTGTCGTCCCCTCACCCGGACCCTAAACCATCCCCGTCCCCTAACCCTAACCCTAACCCGAACCCTAACCCTAAACCTTCCCCGAAGCCTTATCCTCACCCGTCCCCTAATCGTAACCCGTACGCTAACACTAACACGTGCTCTCACACTTACACTCACCCTAAACCGTTGTTGTACCCTCACCTGGACCCTAAACCTTCCCTTCCCCTTACCCAAACCCTAACCCTTACCGGAAGCCTTACCCTAACCCGTCCCCTAATCCTAACCTGTACGCTAACACTAACCCGTGCCGTCACACGTACACTCACCCTAAACCGTTGTCGTACCCTCACCTGGACCCTAAACCGTCCCCGTCCCCTAACCCTAACCCTTACCCGAAGCCTTACCCGAACCCGTCCCCTAGTCCTAACCCGTACGCTAACACTAACCCGTGCCGTCACACGTACACTCACCCTAAACCGTTGTCGTACCCTCACCCGGACCCTAAACCGTCCCCGTCCCCCAACACTAACCCTAGCCCAAACCCTAACCCTAATCCTTCCCCGAAACTTACACTCACGCGTCCCCTAATCCTAACCCGTACGCTAACACTAACCCTTACCCTAACACTTTTGCTCAACCTAAACCATTGTTGTACCCTAACCTGTACCCTATACCGTCCCCGTCCCCGTCCACTAAACCTAACCGTAACCCTAACCCTAACCCTTACCCGAAGCCTTACCTTAACCTTCCCCTAATCCTAACCCATATGCTAACACTAACCTGTACCTTATCATGTACACTCACCCTAAACCGTTGCCGTACCCTAACCTGTACCCTAAACCATCCCCTATCCCTAACTCTAACCCTAAGCCTTACCCGAAGCCTTACCCTAGCCCATCCTCTAATCCTAACACATACGCTAACACTAACCCGTACCCTAACACGTACGCTCAGCCTAAACCTTTGTCGTACCCTAACCTGTACCCTAAACTGTACCCATCCCCGTCCCCTAACCCTAACCCTAACGCTTACCCGAAGCCTTACCCTAACCCGTCCCCTAATTCTTCCCGTACACCAATACTAACCCATACCCTAACACGTATGCTCACCCTAAATCATTGTCGTACACTAAACTGTACCGTAAACCATCCCCATCCCCTAATCCTAACCCTCACCTTAACCCTAACACTTACCCGAAGCCTTACCCTAACCCGTCCCCTAATCCTAACCCGTACGCTAACACTAACCCATACCCTAACACCTACGCTCACTGTTAACCGTTGTCGTACCCTCACCTGTACTCTAAACCGTCCCCGTCCCGTAACCCTAACCCTAAACGTAACTCTAACCCTAAGCCTTATCTGAAACCTTACCCTAACACGTCCCGTAATCCTAACCCGTACGCTAATGCTAACCCATACCCTAACACGTACGCTCACCTTAAATCTTTGTTGTTCCCTAACCTGTACCCTAAACTATCCCGTCCCCTAACCCTGACCCTAACCCTAATACTTACCCTAAGCCTTACCCTAAGCCGTCCCCTAATCCTAACCCGTACACTAACACTAATCCATACCCTAGCACGTACGCTAACAATAACCCTTGTTGTACCCTGAACTGTACCTTAATCCGTCCCCATTTCCTAACCCTAAAAATAACCTGAAACCTAACCCTAACCTTTACATGAAGCCTTAACCTCATTCATCCCCTAATCCTAATCTGTACACTAATACTAACCCATACCCTAACACGTACGCTAACCCTAAACTGTTGTCGTACCCTAACCTGTACCCTAAACAGGCTCTGTTCCCTAACCCTAACCCTAACCCGAATCCTAACCCTAACCCTTACCTGAAGCCTTACCCTCACACGTCCCCTAATCCTATTCCGTAAACTAACACTAACTCGCACCCTAACACGTACGCTAACTCAAAGCCGTTGTTGTACAATAACCTGAACCCTAAACCATCCCCGTTCCCTAACCCTAACCCGTACCCAAACGCTAACCCAAACCCTAAACCTAACCCTTACCCGAAGCCCCTACCCGTACCCTAATCGTAACCCGTACACTAACACTAAACCGTACCAAAACACGTACGCTAACCCTAAACCGTTGTCGTACCCTAACCTGTACCCTAAACCATACCCATTCCCTAACACTAACCCTAACCCTAAACCTAAACCTGACTCTTACCCAAAGCCTTACCCTAGCCCGTACCTAATCCTAACCCGTACACTAAAATAACCCGAACACTAACACCTACGCTAACCCTAAACCGTTGTCATACACTAACCTGTACCCTAAACCGTGCCCATTCTATAACCCTAACCCTAACCCTGACTCTTACCTGAAGCCTTACGCTTACCTGTACCCTAATCCTAACCTATACACTGACACTAACCCGTACCCTAACACGTACGCTCACCCGAAACCGTTGTCGTACCCTAACCTTTACCCTAAACCGTATGTGTTCCCCAACCCTAACCCTAACCCTGACCCTTTCCCAAAGCCTACCCTAACCCGTACCTAATCCTAACCCGTACACTGACACTAACCCGTACTCTAACACGTTTGCTAAACCTAAATCTTTTCTGTACCCTAACCTGTACCCTAAACCGTACCCATTCCCTAACCTGAACACTTACCCAAACCCTGACCCTTACCCGAAACCTCACCCTAACCCGTACACTAATTCTAACCCGTACACTAACACTAACTCATACCCTAACACGTACGCTAACCCTAAATCTTTGTCGTACACTAACCTCTACCCTACACCGTACCTGTTCCCTAATCCTAACCCTAAACCTAACCCTGACCCTTACCCAATGACTTACCCTAACCCATACCCTAATCCTAACCCATACACTAACACTAACCCGTACCCTAACACATATGCTAACCCTAAACCGTTATCGTATCCTACCCTGTACCCGAAACCGTACCTGTTACCTAACCGTAACACTATCCCTGACCGTTACCCGAAGCCTTACCCTAAACCGTACCTTAATCCTAACCCATACCGTAACTCGGACGCTAACCCTAGATCGTTCACGTATCCTAACCTGTAGTCTATACCGAACCTCTTCCCTAACCCTAACCCTCACCATAACCATAAAGCTTACCCGAAGCCTTTCTAACCCGTACCTTAATCCTATCCCGTACAATAACACTAACTCGTACCCTAACACCTACGCTACATCTAGAGCATTGTCGTACTGTAACCTGTACCCAAAACCGTACCCATTCCCTAAACCTACCCTAACCATAACCGTAAATGTAACACTTACAATGAGACTTACCCTAACCCGTACCTAGTTCCTAACCTGTACACTAACTCTAAGCCGTAACCTACCATGTTCGCTCACCCTAGAGTTTTGTCGTACAATAAACTGTACACTAAACCATACCCGTTCCCTAACCCTATCCCTAAACCTAACAGTAACCCTTGCCCGAAGGCTTACCCTAACCCGAAACTTAATCCTATCCGGTATACTAACACTATCCCATACCCTAACACTTACGCTAACACTGGAGCATTCCCGTACCCTAACCTGTACCCTAAACCGTACTGATTCACTAACCCTATACCTTACCTTTAACTGAAGACTTACCCTAATCCGTAACTTAATCCTAACCCGTACACTAACACTTACCCATACCCTAACACATATGGTAAACCTAGAACCTTGTCGTACCCTAACCTTTAACCTAAGCCGTACCTTTTCCCTAACCCTAACCCTATCTGTAACTCTTACCCAAAGCCTTATCCTAAGCCATACCTTAAACCTAACCCATACACTAACACTAACCCATACCTTAACACATACACTAACCCTAGAGAGTTTTTGTACCCTAACCTGTACCCTGTACCGTACCTGTTCCCTCACCCTAACCCTAACCATAACTGAAAACCTTTCCTGAAGCCTTACCCTAACCCATAACTTAATCCTAACCCGTACACTAACACTAACCCATACCCTAACACATACGCTAACCCTAGAACATTGTCGTACTCTAACCTGTACCCTACAGTGTACCCATTCCGTAACCCTAACCCTATCCTAACCGTAACAGTAACACTTATCCAAAGCCTTTCCCTAACCTGTACCCTACTCCTAACCCATACACTAACACTAACCCATACCCTAACACGTACGCTACACCTAAGCTGTTGTCGTACCCTAACCTGTACCCTAAGCCGTACCCGTTCCCTAACCCTTACACTAACCCTAACCGTAAATGAAACCCTTACCTAAAGCCGTACCCTAACCTGTACCTTAATCCTACCCCGTACACTAACACTAACCCATACCCTAAAACGTACGCAAACAATAGAGCGCATGAAGAAGCGGTCCATGTACAGAATGGAAAATTATTCCACTAAAAATTAGAAATTAAATTTAAAAAAACAAATACAAGTAAGGAGACGTAATCTTTCGGGGGTATATCAGGGCACATTGCCCTCTAATTTACAAATGAGGAACACCACTGGCAGGACGGTCTGTTTCCCTAGGTACCAGAGTGGAGAACGTAGAAATGCTGCCATACTCTGACTGACACCTGAAACAGCAGCTTTGAAATCTGTGCTAATGGGCACTTCATATACACAAGTACTGCAGGACTGCAAATGAAACCTGCCCTTAAAATGTCTTGATGCATGTAAGGCCAAAAAAATTCAAAATGTGGCACATATTTGAAGAAAACCATTTGAAGAAGTAAGCTGTAATAACAGTTTGAAAAATAAAAAGACATGCCTGAAAGCTAAATTTCAATGGATTATGAGACACATGTAAATCCAGCCACACAGAGGTATCAGCTCACACCATTCGGAATAACCATCAGGAAAGAAACTACAAATGATCAATGCTGAAGGGGTTGTGGAGAAATGCATACCCTTAATTTGAAGTCAGACATAATCTGGTAAGAGCCTTTAATGGGAACAGAATGGAGGTGCCTTTAAAAGGTCAACATTGAGCTACTATATGATCTAGCAGGCCCACTCCTGGGCCTATAACCTAAGAAGAGAGAATTGGAAAGACACAGGCAGGCAAATCTGCACTGTAGCAGTATTACAATAGCCAAGACATGGAAGAAACCAAAACTCCATCAACAGATGGGTGGACAAAGAAGAACTGCTACATGTAGAGATGGAATATTAGCTCGGGAAAAAATGAAACAATGCCATTTGCAACACCATAGATGAGTCTAGAGGTAATCATGCAACTTGTAGTAAGTGAGAAAGCGAAAGACACCTAACGCATATCACTTATAGGTGTTACCTAAAAATTGATAACAATGAAGATATTTCCACAGACAAAGGCAATCACAGATTCATTAAACAAACGTATGGTTCCCCAAATCGAAAGGTGTGAGGATTGGATACATTACGATATTGGGGTTAACAGAGATATACAAACACATGTGAAATATATAATCACCAAAGACCTACGGAATACCGAGAAGACTACTCAAAATTGTGTCATAACCTACCTGCAAAAAGGATCCGAAGAAGAAAAGATATATGTATATGTGTGAAAGAACCACATCTTGCACACCTAGAACAAACAAAACATTGTTGTCAAATTTGCTGCGATAAAAAATAAAAATTAAGTTAAAATATGAACAAGAAATAATGAGACATAAACATAAATGATTTTTTCCTGGCATATTCCATTCTAAATTTCAACCTTAAACAGGACTTCCATTAAGGCTCTGTTGCCCCGGTAACCAGATTTGGTAAAGGAGAAAGGCTGCCGCCTTGTGGCTGTTTCACACAACAGCAGCTTTAAACCAAGCGCTAATGGTCACTTAATATTCAAAATATGTGCAGGACTGTAAAGGACACCGGGCCTCAAAAAATTCCTGGGGTCGTAAATCGACCAGAAAATTCAAAAGACGTCAACATTTCAAAAAGACAGCGTCAAGAGGCATATTTTGCTCACATTTTGTCTTTTCTTTCTATTTCTTTTTGTTTAAAAAACTTGCATGGAATAATGCTCAATACCAGGAACTAATAAAGCCATGCAAATCCAATCTACAAAAACGTTCACCTTATCACCGCCAGAATGATCATCAGCAAAATAGTCTACAAAACATGAATGCTAAAAGGGTTTTAGAGAACTGTGTACCCTCTAGCTGCTGCTGGGACGTAAACTGGTAACAGCCAGTAGTGAGAAGAGAATGGTGGTGCGTTTAAGGTTAAAAATTGAGCTCATCATTCTGTAATAACCTACACGGGAAAGGAACCAAAAATGAATAGATATAATGAACCAGATTCTGTACACCTAGAGCAAGCACATTTTTATCAAATTTGCTCTGATAATAAATAAAAATTAAATTTAAAAAAACAAAAAAGAGGTAAGGAGATATAAGCTCTTGGGGGTGTGCCCTGGCACATTCCACTCTAATTTGCAGCCTACTAACAGGATTTCCAGGAAGGCTCTGTTGCCCAAAAACCCAGAGGTGGAAATGTTGAAATGCTGCCGCCTTGTGGCCGTTTCCCGCAAGAGCGGCCTTAAACCCACAGCTAATGGTCACTTAACATTCACAAGGACTCAGGGCGGTAAAGGACACCTGCCCTCAAAAACTGTCCTGAGGTAGGGAATGGCCAACAAAATTCAAAACAGGCAAATTTTTCAAGAAGATAGTATGAAGATGTAAGTTTTACTCACTGTCTTTAAAAAAAAAGGAAAATGGATAAAAGCTCAACCTCAGGAATTATTACACTCATGCAAATCTAACCTGCAAAAAGGTTTCAACTCACACAGGTCGACTGACCATCAACAAAATGTCTGCAAATAATAAATGCTGAAGAGATTTTTGAGAACTGTGTACCCTCTAGCTGCTGGTGAGATATAAATTGGTAACAGCCAATAATGAGAACAGAAAGGAGCTGCCTTTAAAAGTAAATATTGAGCTACCATTTGATGCAGCAGGCCCACTGCTGGGCCTCTCACCTGGGAAGACCAGAATCCAGAAGACAGAGGCTGCAAAAGCTGCACTGCAGCCTTACTCACAATAGCCAAAGACGTGCAAGCAACCTAAATGTCCATCAACAGATGAAAGGATAAAGAAGCGGTCCATGTACACAATGGAACTTTAGCCATGGAAAACAATGAAACACTGCTCTTTGAGGTACCATAGATGAGCCTAGAGATAATCACAGAACATGAGGTAAGTTGGAAAGAAAAAGACATATATCCTATGATATCACTTATAGGTGTTACCTAACAACTGACAAAAATGGACATATTTCCACAGAGAAAGACACACACAGACTTAAAAAACAAACTGCGTATCTAAAAGGAAAGGTGGTGGCAATGTATAAATTAAGATTAGGTTTACCATACCTATACAAATACAGATTAAGTGCACATATCAAAAAGCCCGAGCACATAGCAAGGGAGGTGTACAGAACACTCTGTAATCCTTTACATGGGAAAAGGATCTGTACATGAATAGATATATATGATGTATGAATGGACCAGATTGTGTACACCTTGGACAAACTGTATTCTACTCATTACCCCGATTAAAACAATTAAAACAACGAACAAGAAGTAATGAGACATAAACTTTCAGGGGCTTTTTCCTGGCACATTCCATTCTAATTTACAACCTAGTAACAGGACTTCCAGAAAGGCTCTGCTGCCCTGGAAACCAGATTTGGGAATGGAGAAATGCTGCCGCCTTGTGGCCGTTTCTCACCACAGCAGCGTTAAACCCAGCGCTAATGGTCACTAAATATTCACACTCGTTGCAGGCCTGTAAATGACACCTGCCCTCAAAAAAATCCTGGAGTCGAAAATCGACCACAAAATTCAAAAGAGGGCAACCTTCCAACAAGACAATTTCAAGAGGTATATTGTACTCACACTTTTTATTTCTAAATAAAAGAGAAAGTTGTGGGAAAATGCTGAATATTAGGAATTATTAAAGACATGCAAATCCAAATTACAAAAACCTATCAGCTCACACCAGTCAGAATGGCCATGAGCAAACATTCTTCAAACAATAAGTGCTGAAGGGGTTGTGGAAAAATGCATACCCTCGGTGTTAATTGGGACGTGGTAAGAGCCACTAATGAAAACACAATGCACACGCTTTGAAAAGATAAACATTGAGCTACGAGTCAATGAATCATACCCACTGTTGGGCCTATCACCTGAGAAAATGAGAATCCAAAGTCACAACAGGCTGGGGCTTCCCTGGTGGTGCAGTGGTTGAGAGTCTACCTGCCGATGCAGGGGACATGGGCTCGTGCCCCGGTCCGGGATGATCCCATGTGGCGCGGAGTGGCTGGGCCGGTGAGCCATGGCCGCTGAGCCTGCGTGTCCGGAGCCTGTGCTCCGCAATTGGAGAGGCCACAACAGTGAGAGGCCCGTGTACTGCTAAAAAAAAAAAAAAAAAAAAAAAAAAAAAAGTCACAGGCTGGCAATACTGCACTCCAGCAATATTTACCATAGACAGCACTTGGAAGCAATGAACATGTCCATCAACAGACGAATGCACAAAGAAGAAGTGGTCCATGTACAGACTGGAATATTACTCCACTAGAAAAACAGAAATTAAATTTAAAAAACAAACATAAGTAAGGAAACGTAAGCTTTTGGGGGTATATCAGCGCACATTCCACTCTAATTTATAACTGAGGAACACCACTGGTAGGAAGGTATGTTTCCCTCGGTACAAGAGTGGGGAACGTAGAAATGCTGCCGTCCTCTGGCCGATACCTGCAATGGCAGCTTTGAAATATGTGCTAATGGGCACTTCATATGCACAAGTACTGCAGGGCTGCAAATGCAACCTGCCCTTAAAATGTCTTGATGCATGTAAAGGCCAAAACATTTCAAAATGTGGCACACACTTCAAGAAAACAATTTCAAGAAGTCATCTGTTGAAGAAGTCATTCTTCAACAATTTGAAGAAGTCATCATGTAAAATATTATTACATTTTATGTAATAATAAAATTATTACAGATTTTATTACAGATTTTTCATGTGTAATATAAATACATCTGTTTTTTATTACAGATGAAAAACAGTTTGAAAAATAAAAGGACATGCCTGAAAGCTCAATTTCAAGGGAGTTTGAGACACATGCAAATCCAACCACAAAGTGTTATCTGCTCACAACACTCAGAATAACCATCAGCAAAACAACTACAAACGATCAATGCTGAAGAGGTTTTGGAGAAATGCATACCCTCAATTTGAAGTGTGACGTAACCTGCTAAAAGCCACTAATGGGAGCAGAATGGAAGTGCCTTTAAAAGGTAAACCTTGAGCTACTATATGATCCAGGAGGCCCACTTCTTGGGCTATATCCTAAGAAGACAGAATTGGAAAGACACAGGCAGGTAAATCTGCACTGTAGAAGTATTACAATAGCCAAGACATGGAAGCAACCAAAACGTCCATCAAGAGATGAGTGGACAAAGAAGAACTGGTACATGTAGAGATGGAATATTAGCCAAGGAAAAAAATGAAACAATGATATTTGCAGGATCATAGAGGAATCTAGAGGTAATCATGCAACTGGTAGTAAGTAAGAAAGTGGAAGACACATATCCTATCGTATCACTTATGGGTGTTACCTAAAAATTGATACCAATGAAGATACTTCCAGAGAGAAAGGCAATCACAGATTCATTAAACCAACTTCAGGTTCACCAAATGGAAAGGTGTGAGGATTGGATACATTACAATATTGGGGTTAACAGTTCAAGCACATGTGAAATATATAATATTGGGGTTAACAATTGGGGTTAAAATATTGGGGTGAATATTGGGGTTATAATATTGGGGTTAACAATTGGGGGTAAAAATTACAATATTGGGGTTAACAATTCAAACACATGTGAAATATATAATCACCAAAAACCTATGGCATACCAAGAGAAGACTACTCAACATTGTGTAATAACCTACATGGGAAAAGGATCTGAAGAAGAATAGATATATGTATATGTGTAAAAGAACCACATCTTGCACACCTAGAACAAACAAAACATTGCAATCTAATTTGCTGTGATAAAGAATAAAAATTAAATTAAAAAAACGAACAAGAAGTAATGAGACATAATCTTAAGGGGCTTTTCCTGGCACATTCCGTTCTAATTTACAACCTGCAACACAACTTCCATTATGGCTCTGTTGCCCTAGTAAGCAGATTCGGTAAGGAGAAGTGCTGCCGCCTTCTGGTCGTTTCACACAACAGCGGTATTTGTCACTTAATATTCAAAATAATTGCAGGCCTGTAAACGACACCTGCCATCAAAAAAAATCCTGGGGTCATAAATCGACAAGAAAATTCAAAAGACGTCAACATTTCAAGAAGACAATTTCAAGAGGCATATTTTATGCACATTTTGTCTTTTCCTTTTTTTCTTTAAAATAAAAGGGAATTGAAAAATGTGCAACATCAGCAACTAATAAAGCCATGCAAATCCAATTACAGAAATGTTCACCTCACAGCCGTCAGAATGTTCTTCAGCAAAAAGTCTACAAAGAATAAATGCTGAAGGGGTTTCAGAGAACTGTGTACCCTCTGGCTGCTGGGGGGATGTAAACTGGTAACAGCCAGTAGTGAGAACATAATGGAGGTGCGTTTAAGTGTTAAAAATTGGGCTACCATGTGATCTGGTAGGTCCTTTGATGTGCCTATCACCTGAGCAGAGCAGAATGGAAAAGACACAGGCTGGCAATCCTGCACTGCAGGAACATTTAACATAGCCAAAATTTGGAAGAAACCAAAATGTCCATCAACAGAAAAATGCACAAAGAGGAAGTGGTCCATGTAAGCAATGGAATATTAGCCATGGAAAACAATGAAACAGTGCCGTTTGCACCACCATATAAAGACCTAGAGATAATCACTCAAATTAAAGAAAGAAAGTGAAAGACAGATATCCTATGACATCATTTATAGGTGTTACCTAAAAATTGATAACCATGAACTTATTTACAAGAGAAGGAAGAGCATGGATTAAGAAAAGAAAAGTTATGTTTAACCAAATGGAAAAGTGTAAGGAATGTATGAATTACGATATGGGGGTTAACAGACATGTACTAATACATATGAAATATATAATCACAAAATACGTATGGAATACCAAAAGAGGTCTACTCAACACTCTGTAATAACCTACACTGTAAAGGATCCAAAGATAAATAGACAGATACATAGATATAATGAACCAGATTCTGTACATCTAGGAGAAACAAAATATTTTTATCAAATTTGCTCTGATAATTAATAAAACTTAAATTTAAAAAACAAACAAGAAGTAAGGAGATATAAGCTCTTGGGGATGTGCCCTGGCACATTCCAATCTAATTTGCAGCCTACTAACACGATTTCCAGGAAGGCTCTGCTGCCCAAAATCCCAGAGTTGGAAATGTAGAAATTCTGCCGCCTTATGGCCGTTTACTGCAAGAGCGGCTTTAAGCCCACATCTAATGGTCTCTTAACATTCACAAGGACTCAGAGCTGTAAAGGACACCTGCCCTAAACAATTGTGCTGAGGCAGGAGATGGACAATAAAATTCAAAACTGGCAAATTTTTCAAGAAGATAGTATGAAGAGGTAAGTTTGACTCACTCTCTTTAAAAAAAAAAAAAGGAAAATGGGTAAAAGCTCAACTTCAGGAATTATTAGACTCATGCAAATCTAATCTACAGAAAGGTTTCAACTCACACCAGTCGACTGACCATCAGCAAAAAGTCTACAAACAATAATTTCTGAAGGGATTTTAGAGAACTGTGTACCCTCTAGCTGCTGGTGACATGTAAAGTGGTAACAGCCAATAATGCGAACAGAAAGGAGCTGCAACTAAAAGCGAAAATTGAGGTACCATTCAATCCAGCAGTCACACCGCTGGACCTCTCCCCTGGGAAGACCAGCATCCAGAAGACAGAGGCTGCAAAAGCTGCACTGCAGCCTTATTCACAATAGCCAAGACAGTGAAGCAACCAAAATGTCCATCAACAGATGAATGGATGAAGAAGAAGTGGTCCACGCTCACAATAGCATACTAGCCATAGAAAACAATGAAACACTGCTATTTGAGGCGCCATAGATGAGCTTGGAGATAATCACAGAATATGAGGTAAGTCAGAAAGCAAAAGACCTATATCCTATGATATCACTTATAGGCGTTATCTAATAATTAACACAAATGAACATATTTCCACAGAGAAAGACACTCACAGACTCAGAAAACAAACTATTATCTAAAAGGAAATGTGGGGGGAATGGAAAATTAAGATTAGGGTTACCATACGTGTACAAATACCTATTAAATACATATATCATAAAGACCGACCATATAGCAAGGGAGGTCTACGGAACACTCTGTAATATTTTACATGGGAAGAGGATCTGAACATGAATAGACATATATATTGTACAAATGAACCAGACTGTGTACACGTGGCCAAACAATATCTAATCATTACCCCGATTAAATAAATTTTAAAAACCAAGAAGTAATGAGACATAAACTTATGGGTGTTCCTCCTGGCACATTCCATTCTATCTTACAAACTAGGAACACAACTTCCAGAAAGGCTCTCCTGCCCCAGTACCCAGATTTGGGAATGGAGAAATGCTGCCTCATTGTCGCCGTTTCCCACAACAGCAGCTTTAAACCCAGTGCTAAAGGTCACTAAATATTCACCAAACTTGCAGTTCTGTAATGACACTTGCCCTCCAAAAAATCCTGGGGTCGAATATCGACCAAAAATTCAAAAGAGGGAAACATTCCAAGAAGACAATTTCAAGTGATATATTGCACTCACACTTTTTTTTTAACAGAAAAGAAAAAGGCGTGGAACAATGATGAATTTTAGGAATTTTTAAAGACATGCAAACGCAAATTACAAAACCCTATCAGGTCACAGCAGTCAGAATGGCCATTAGCAAAAATGCTGCAAACTATAAATGGTGAAGGGATTGTGGAGAAATCCGTACCCTCGGTTCTAAGGGGGACGTGGTAAGAGCCACTAATAAAACACAATGGAGGTGCTTTGAAAAGGTAAACATTGAGCTACTAGTCAATCAGTCACACCCACTTCTGGGCCTATCACCTGAGAAAATGAGAATCAAAAAGTCACAGGCTGGCAATCTTGCACTCCAGCAATATTTAATATAGCCAATACTTGGAAGCAACGAAAATGTCCATCAACAGAGGAATGCACCAAGAAGTGGTCCATATACACAATGGAATATTACTCCAATAAAAATATAAATTAAATTAAAAAAACAAACAAAAGTAAGGAGACATCAGCTTTGGGGGGTTTATCCGGGCACATTCCACTCTAATTTATAATCGAGGAAGACCACTGGCTGGAAGGTCTGTTTTCCTAGTACCAGCATGGGGAACGAAGAAAGGCTGCTTCACTCTGGCCGTTACCTGCAAAAGCAGCTTTAAAGCCTGTGCTAATGGTCACTTCATGTGAACAAGTACTGCAGGGCTGTAAATGAAACCTGCCCTCAAAATGTCTTGAGGGAGGTAATGGCCAATAAATTTCAAAATGTGACACATACTTTAAGAAAACACTTTGAAGAACTAAGCTGTAATCACAGTTTGAAAAATAAAAAGGACATGCATTAAAGCTCAATTTCAATGGATTATGAGTCACATGCAAATTCAACCACAAAGAGGTATCAGCTCACACCAGTCAGAATATCCATCAGCAAGAAAATTACAAGCAATAAATGCTGAAGCTGTTGTGGGGAAATGCATACCCTCAAGTTTAAGTGAGATGCAACCTGGAAACAGCCACTAATGAGAACAGAATCGTGGTGCATTTAAAAGGTAAACCCTAAGATACCATATGATACAGGAGGCCCACTCCTGGGCCTATAACATAAGAAGACAGAATTGGAAAGACACAGGCAGGCAAATGTGCATTGCAGCAGTATTACAATAGCCAAGACATGGAGGCAACCAAAAAGTCCATGAAGAGGTGAGTGGACAAAGAAGAACTGGTACATGTACAGATGGAATATTAGCTAAGGAAAAAATGAAACAATACCACTTGCAGCACCATAGATGATTCCAGAGGTAATCAGGCAAATTGTACTAAGTCAGACAGCAAAAGACACATATCCTATAATATCACTTGTAGGTGTTAGCTAAAAATTGATACCAATGAAGATGTTTCCACAGAGAAAGGCAATCACAAATTCATTAAACAAAGTTATGGTTCACCAAATGGAAAGGTGTGAGGATTGGATACATTAGGATATTGGGGTTAACATAGATATAGAAACACATGTGAAATATATAATCACCAAAGACCTACGGAATACCAAGAGAAGACTACTCAACATTGTGTCATAACCTACATGAGAAAACGATCTGAAGAAGTATAGATACATGTATATGTGTAAAAGAACCACATCTTGCACACCTAGAACAAACAAAACATTGTAATCAAATTTGCTGCGATAAAAAATAAAAATTAAATTAAAAAAAGAACAAGAAGTAATGAGATATAAACTTAAGGGGCTTTTTGCTGGCACATTGCATTCTAATTTACAACCAGAACACGACTTCCATTAAAGCTCTGTCATCACTAATAAAGCAGCTTTATAAGCAATGTTGAAAGTAGCTTAAAAGAAGTCTCACTAATTATTGATAGTAACAAGCAAACAAACAAAAGTAAAAATCTCACTGCAAAAAGTATACATAGAGTAAGGGTAGTAGATCAAACACTTATTAAACTTCTGTAAAGAATAAAAGACAACAGTAGTACTTTTTTTAAAAAAAGAGAGGGCCCAAATAAATCAGAAATGAAAGAGATGATGTTACAACAGCCACCACAGAAATACAAAGTATCCTAAGATACACACAGGGTAACTCAGGGCTCAGACTGGACAGAGCTCACTCTCCATTCCCCTGCAGATGACCTACAGGAGCCTCAGGAACTGAGGAGGGGGTCCCTGAGGAGAGGCACAAGATAGAAGATGTTAGGCATTAACATGACTGCATTCATCTTAAACGTGCCTGAACTACATTCACACGAGATAATTTTGTCCTGTATATACATCGGCACCTCTAGTCAGAACTGCAGATCTTTGGCTTCACCACCTCTACCGACAGCATTAGCTTCACCTGCTGTGGACCGTCTCCTATAGGATTTCTAGAACCACAAAGCATCGAAGCTTCACAGGACCCAGAGTCTGTGCGACTCCACTCCGAGTCTCAGAGTCTCAACTGCACTCAGAGACTCAGAGTCTCAACAGAGACTCCACTCTGGGGGTGGGGGGGCACACACAAAGTAGTTTGCACATCAGGACCCAGAGGAAGGAGCAGTCACCCCATAGGTGAATGACCATACATACCTGCTAGTTTTAGAGGGTCTCCTGCAAAGGCCGGGAGTGGCTGTGGCTCACCATGGGGACAACGACACTGGCAGCAAAAGTTCTGGGAAATACTCCTTGGCGTGAGCCCTCCCAGAGTCCACCATTAGCCCCACCAAGAGCAAGGTAGGTTCCAGTGCTGGGTCGCCTCAGGCCAAACAACCAACAGGGAGGGAACCCAGCCCCATGCATCAGCAGACAAGCGGATTAAACTTTTTATTAAATTTTATTTAATCCACAGACAAGCAGATTAAAGCTCTGCCCACCAGACCAACACATGGCTCAACCTACCACCAGTCCCTCCCATGAGGAAGCTTGCACAAGCCTCTAAGATAGACTCAATCACTGGAGAGCAGACAGCAGAAGCAAGAAGAACTACAGCAGCCTGTGGAAGGAAAACCACATTCACAGAAAGATAGAGAAAATGAAAAGGCAGAGGACTTTATACCAGATCAAGGAACAAGATAAATCCCTAGAAAAACAATGAAATGAGGTGGGGATAGGCAACCTTCCAGTAAAAGAATTCAGAATAATGATAGTGAAGATGATCCAAGACCTTGGAAAAAGAATGGAGGCAAAGATCGAGAAGAGGCAAGAAATGCTTAACAAAGACCTAGAAGAATTAAGGAACAAACACCTAGAAGAATTAAAGAACAAACAAATAGAGATGAACAATACAATAACTGAAATGAAAAATACACTAGAAGGAATCAGTAACAGAATAACTGTGGCAGAAGAACGGATAAGTGACCTGGAAGACAGAAAGGTGGAAATCACTGCCGTGGAACAGAATAAAGAAAAGGAATGAAAATAAATGAAGACACCCTAAGAGACCTCTGGGACAACATTAAATGCAACAACATTCGCATTATAGGGGTCCCAGATGGAGAAAAGAGAGAGAAAGGACCCGAGAAAATATTTGAAGAGATTATAGTCGAAAACTTCTCTAGCATGGGAAAAGAAATAGCCACCGAAGTCCACAAAGCACAGAGAGTCCCAGGCAGGATAATCCAAAGGAGAAAAAATGCCAAGACACGCAGTAATCAAATTGACAAAAATTAAAGACAAAGAAAAATTATTGAAAGCAACAAGGGAAAAATGACAAATAACATACAACGGAACTCTCATAAGGTTAACAACTGATTTCTCAGCAGAAAATCTACAAGCCAGAAGGGAGTGACATGATAAATTTAAAGTGATGAAAGGGAAGAACCTACCACCAAGAGTACTCCAACCAGCAAGGATCTCATTCAGATTTGATGGAGAAATCAAAAGCTTTACAGACAAGCAAAAGCTAAGAGAATTCAACACCACGAAACCAGCTCTAAAACAAATGCTAAAGGAACTTCTCTAAGTGGGAAACACAAGAGAAGAAAAGGACCCACCAAGACAAACCCATAACAATTAAGAAAATAGTAATCGGAACACACATATCGATAATTACCTTAAACGTGAATGGATTAAATGCTCCAACCAAAAGACACAGGCTCCTTGAATGGATACAAAAACAAGACCCATATATATGCTGTCTACAAGAGACCCATTTCAGACCTAGGGACACATACAGACTGAAAGTGAGGGGATGGAAAAATATATTCCATGCACATGAAAATCAAAAGAAAGCTGGAGTAGCAATACTCATATCAGATAAAATAGACTTTAAGATAAAGGATGTTACAAGAGACAAAGAAGGACACTACATAATGATCAAGGGATCAATCCAAGAAGATATAACAATTATAAATATATTTGTACCTAACATAGGAGCACCTCAATATATAAGGCAATTGCTAACAGCTATAAAAGAGGAACTCGACAGCAACACAATAATAGCAGGGGACTTTAACACCTCACTTACACCAATGGAGATCATCCAGATAGAAAATTAATAAGGAAACACAAGCTTTAAATGACACAATAGACCAGATAGATTTAATGGATATTTATAGGACATTCCATCCAAAAACAGCAGATTACACGTTCTTCTCAATGGCACATGGAACACTCTCTGGGATAGATCACATCTTGGGTCACAAATAAAGCCTCAGTAAATTTAAGAAAACTGAAATCATATCAAGCAGCTGTTCCGACCACAATGCTATGAGATTAGAAATCAATTACAGGGAAAAAACCGTAAAAAACACAAACACGTGGAGGCTAAACAATACGTTACTAAATAACCAAGAGCTCACTGAAGAAATAAAAGAGGAAATCATAAAACTACCTAGAGACAAATGACAACAAAAACACGATGATTCAAAACATATGGGATGCAGTAAAAGCAGTTCTAACAGGGAAGTTTATAGCAATACAAGCCTACCTCAAGAAACCAGAAAAATCTCAAATAAACAATCTAACCTTACAACTAAAGGAACTAGAGAAAGAAGAACAAAACCCAAAGTTAGTAGAAGGAAAGAAATCATAAAGATCAGAGCATAAATAAATGAAATAAAAACAATAGCAAAGATCAATAAAACTAAATGCTGGTTCTTTAAGAAGATAAATAAAAATGATAAACCTTTAGCCAGACTCAAGAAAAAGAGGGAGAGGACTCAAATCAATAAAATTAGAAATGAAAAAGGTGAAGTTGTAACAGACACCACAGAAATACAAAGCATCCTAAGAGACTACTACAAGCAACTCTATGCCAAAAAAAATGAACAACCTGGAAGAAATGGGCAAATTCTTAGAAAGGTATAACCTTCCAAGAATGAACCAGGAAGAAACAGAAAATACGAACAGACCAATCACAAGTAATGAAATTGAAACTGTGATTAAAAATCTTCCAACAAACAAAAGTTCAGAACCAAATGGCATCAGATGTGAATTCTATCAGACATTTAGACAAGAGCTAACATCCAACCTTCTCAAACTCTTCAGAAATTTTCAGGGGAAGGAACACTCCCAAACTCATTCTATGAGGCCACCATCACCCTGATACCAAAAGCAGAAAAAGATACTACAGAAAAAGAAAATTAGAGACCAATATCACTGATTAATATAGATGTAAAAATCCTCAACAAAATACTAGGAAACAGAATTGAACAACACATTAAAAGGATCATACACCATGACAGGTGGGGTTTATCCCAGGGATGCAAGGATTCTTCAATATATGCAAATCAATCAATGTGATACACCATATTAACAAATTGTAGAATAAAAATATGATCATCCCAATAGATGCAGGAAAAGATTTTGACAAAATTCAACACCGATTTATGATAAAAAGTCTCCAAAAAGTGGGCATAGAGGGAATCTACCTCAACATAGTAAAGGTTGTATATGACAAACCCACAGCAAACATCATTCTCAATGGTGAAAAACTAAAAGGATTTCCTCTAAGATCAGGAAAAAGACAAGGATTTCCACTCTCACCACTATTATTCAACATAGTTTTGGAAGTCCTAGACACAGCAATAAGAGAAGAAAAAGAAATAATAGGAATACAAATTGGAAAAGAAGAAGTAAAATTGTCACTGTTTGCAAATGACACGATATTACACATGGTGAATCCTAAAGATGCCACCAGAAAACTTCTAGAGCTAATCAATGAATTTGGTAAAGTTGCAGGATACAAAATTAATGCACAGAAATCTCTTGCATTCCTATACACTAACAATGAAAGATGAGAAAGAGAAATTAAAGAAACAATCCCATTCACCATTGCAAAAAGAAGAATAAAATATGTAGGAATGAACCTACCTAAGGAGGTAAAAGACCTGTACTCAGAAAACTATAAGACACTGCTGAAAGAAATCAAAGATGATATAAACAGATAGAGGTATAAACCATGTTCTTGGATTAGAAGAATCAATATTGTGAAAATGACTATACTACCCAAAGCAATCTACAGATTCAGTGCAATCCCTATCAAATTACCAGTGGCATTTTCTACAGAACTAGAACAAAAAAATCTTAAAATTTATATGGTGACACAAAAGACCCCGAATAGCCAAAGCAGTCTTGAGGGAAATTAAAAGAGCTGGAGGAATCAGACGTCCTGACTTCAGACTATACTACAAAGCTACAGTAATCAAGACTATATGGTACCGGCACAAAAACAGAAATATAGATCAATGGAACAGGATAGAAAGCCCAGAGATAAACCTACGTACCTATGGCTAACTCATCTATGACAAAGGAGGCAAGAATATACAATGGAGAAAAGACAGTCTCTTTAGTAAGTGGTGCTGGGAAAACTGGACAGCTACATGTAAAAGAATGAAATTAGAACACTCCGTAACACCATACACAAAAATAAACTCAAGATGGATTAGAGAGGTAAATGTAAGACCAGACACTATAAAACTCTTAGAGGAAAACATAGGCAGAACACTCTATGACATAAATCACAGCAAGATCCTTTTTGACCCACCTCCTACAGAAATGGAAATAAAAACAAAAATAAACAAATGGGACCTAATGAAACTTAAAAGCTTTTGCACAGAAAAGGAAAACATAAACAAGATGAAAAGACAACCCTCAGAATGGGAGAAAATATTTGCAAATGAAGCAAATGACAAAGGATTAATCTCCAAAATTTACAAGCAGCTCATGTAGCTCAATATCACAAAAACAAACAACCCAATCCAAAAATGGGCAGAAGACCTAAACAGACATTTCTCCAAAGAAGATATACAGATTGCCAACAAACACATGAAAGGATGCTGAACATCACTGATCATTAGAGAAATGCAAATCAAAACTATAGTGAGGTATGACCTCCCAGCAGTCAGAATGGCAATCATCAAAAAATCTACAAACAATAAATGCTGGAGAGAGATTTATTGGAGAAAAGAGAACGCTCTTGCACTGTTGGTGGGAATGTAAATTGATAAAGCCACTAGGGAGAACAGTATGGAGGTTCCTTAAAAAACTAAAAATAGAAGTACCATACGACTCAGCAATCCAACTACTGGGCATTTACCCTGAGAAAACCATAATTCAAAAAGAGTTATGTACAACAATGTTCATTGCAGCTCTATTTACAATAACCAGGACATGGAAGCAACCTAAGTGTCCATCGACAGATGAATGGATAAAGAAGATCTGGCACGTATACACAATGGAATATTACTCAGCCATAAAAACAAACAAAACTGAGTTATTTGTAGTGAGGTGGATGGACTTAGAGTCTGTCCTACACAGTGAAGTAAGTCAGAAAGAGAAAAACAAATACCGTAGGCTAACAGATATATGTGGAATCTAAAGAAAAAAAAAGTTTATGAAGAACCTAGGGGCAAGACAGGATTAAGGACACAGACGTAGAGAAAGGACTTGAGGACACAGGGAGGGAGAAGGGTAAGCTGGGACGCAGTGAGAGAGTGGCATGGACATATATACATTACTAAATGTAACATTGATAGCTACTGGGAAGAAGGCACATAGCACAGGGAGATCAGCTCGGTGCTTTGTGACCACCTAAAGGGGTGGGATACGGAGGGTGGGAGGGAGATGCAAGAGGGAGGGGATATGGTGATATATGTATATGTATAGCTGATTCACTTTGTTATACAGCAGAAACTAACACTCCGTTGTAAAGCAATTATACTCCAATAAAGGTGTAAAAGGAAAAAAAGAAAAAAAAAGAAAGCCCAGAGATAAACCTACACACCTATGGTCAACTAATCTACGACAAAGGAGGCAAGACTATACAATGGAGAAAAAACAGTCTCTTCTATCAGTGGTGCTGGGAAAAATGAGCAGCTACATGTAAAAGAATGAAATTAGAACACTCCCTAACACCATACACAAAAATAAATTCAAAATGGATTAGAGACCTTAATGTAAGACCAGACAGTATAAAACTCTTAGAGGAAAACATAGGAAGAATACTCTGACATAAATCAAAGCAAGATCTTTTTTGATCCACCTCCTAGAGTAATGCAATAAAAAAGAAAACTAAACAAATGGGACCTAATGAAATGTAAAAGCTTTTGCAAAGCAAAGGAAACTACAAACAAGACGAAAAGACAACCCTCAGAATGGGAGAAAATATTTGCAAGTGAATCAATGGACAAAGGATTAATCTCCAATATATATAAACAGCTCATGCAGCTCAATATTAGAAAAACAGACAACCAAATACAAAAATGGGCAGAAGATCTAAATAGACATTTCTTCCAAGAAGACATAGAGATGGGCAAGACGCACATGAAAAGCTGCTCAACATCATTAATTATTAGAGAAATGCATATCAAACTACAATGAGGTATCACCTCACACCTGTTAGAATGGGCATCATCAGAAAATCTACAAAGAACAAATGCTGGAGAGGGTGTGGAGAAAAGGAACCGTCTTCCACTATTGGTGGGAATGTAAGTTGATACAGTCACTATGGAGAACAGTATGGAGGTCCCTTTAAAAACTAAAATTAGAATTACCATATAATCCAGAAATCCCACTACTGGGCATATACCCAGAGAAAACCATAAATCAAAAAGACACATTCACCACAATGTTCATTGCAGCACTATTTACAATAGCCAGGTAATGAAAGCAACCTAAATGCCCACAGACAGACGAATGGATAAAGATGTGGTACATATATAAAATGGAATATTACTCAGCCATAAAAAGGAATGAAATTGGGTCATTTGTAGAGATGTCGATGGATCTAGAGACTGTCATACAGAGTGAAGTAAGTTAGAAAAACAAATATTGTATATTAATGCATATATGTGGAACCTACAAAAATGGTACAGATGAACCAGTTTGCAGGGAAGAAATAGAGACACAGATGTAGAGAACAAATGTATGGACACCAAGGGGGGAAAGCCATGGGGGGTGTGGGATGAGTTGGGAGATTGGGATTGACATGTATACATTTATATGTATTAAATAGATAACCAATAAGAACCTGCTGTATAAAATAATAAATAAAATTCAAAAATTAAAATAAATAAATAAAATTAAAAAAATAAAACAGAAAAAAAGTTCTTCCCTTCACATAGATATATTTATATGAATGAATTATTTCCATGCTTATATCTATAAATACAAAAAAGAGGAATAAAATCTACCTTGAACCAAAAAAGAAAGAAAGGAAAAAAAAGAACCTACCAGTTATACAGAGGAAAAGCCTATCAGGGCACTTGCTCCAGTGGTAAACAATTCTGAAGTTGGTCAGAGGTGGGGAATCGTCTCCCATGCAGCCAGCAGCCCCCCCGCAAGGAGCGTCCTCATTGCAAAGCTGGGGGACAATGCCGAGGCGTCTGTGAGTAAACGTGAGCTGAGCCCCAGGCCAGCTGCTGCTGAACTGTTCCCACCCTTCCCAGGTAAAGCACCTGAATATGTACACGGACTTGAAAGCCTACAGGAAGGGCCGTGGAGCCACACCAGCGACAGCACGCTGTCTGACTTGGTGCCTGCAGGCCAGCCAGGATGGCCCAGGTCCCAGGCGCTCTTCTGGAAGCTTTCCATTTCCCTGACTGAGATACCCCTCCTGTCCCGGCCCCCACCGCTTTTCTCCTTCCTCACCTCTGCCCGGGGAGAAAGTCCAGCGGCAGGTATGGGTGACACATCCTCTTCTTTAGCAGGTGGCAGACTGGCAACTCCTGCAGAAAGTCCAGCAGAGCCCCACTCACACCGGGCCACCCACAAAGCCATGGCCCCTCACTCCCACCCACCAGCCCAGCCCCGACACTGCTGACGGGGCAGAGGATATGGCGTCAGGCCCAGCTGCAGGGGCTCTTGCTGCCTGGAGCGGTGTTTATATTGACCTCAACGCAGGCACACCTGGGGAGAGCTGGCCGGCAGGGTCAGGCTGCCCAGGTCAGCCAATCCTCACCCCTCATGGGCCCACAGTTGCAGAAAATAGACCTTGATGAACCGGCCAGGTCCAAGGAACAGGTGTGGGCTCCTGAGAGTCAGGATACACAAGGGACTGAAGCTCTGGCTTGTTTTCTAATAATTTTATCTGGCCCATGAGTGGGAGACAACTTCAAGAAGACCCTATCCTAATGAGAGGAACCCAGGAGTCAGGGAGAGGAGGCATGGTGGGTGGAGACAGAGGCCTGGTGTCCTGGCTGCAGTGGAAGTCTCTGGAAGACCAGGAGGAGGGAGGCCACTCAGAGTTATGCCCAGGGTCACAGACCTGTCAGAGCTGCTGTTTGTTAGTTCAAGTCTTGCTCTGAGGTGCTCTGTGTCAGCTCTGAGTGACAGGTGAGCTGGGGGTTCTCTGCAATGAGGGCTATGTGCACAGTTCCTGTGTGCCCAGCCCTGCCGGGGTACCTGCCCAGGGGAGCTCTGTATCCTGGGAGGGGCCTGACCATGACAGCCCCATGGGCCACTGGGTAGCTGCACAGGTGAGCTCCATACCCTGGGAGGGACTTGACCACGAGAGCCCCATGGGCTGCTGTGGACCTGCCCAGGTGAGCCCCATATCCTTGGAGGGACCTGACCATGAGAGCCCCATGAGCTGCTGGGGACCTGCCCAGGTGAGCACCATATCCTGGGATTGGCCTGACCACGAGAGCCCCGTGGGCTGCTGGGGACCTGGTAAAGGATGTCAGGACCGTCAGTGAAGCCACCGAGGTTATACATCCAGTAGTTTCTAATTCCTACACCCTGCTGGTCATTCTACCATCCACCAGGACATGGTATTCTGTATTAGACTTCAATGATGCCTTCTTCTGTATTACATTAGTCCAAGAGTTACAAGAAATTTTGGCTTGTGAGTGGCAGAACTCAACATACAACAAAAACAATACTGCTGGGCTTCCCTGGTGGCGCAGTGGTTGACAGTCTGCCTGCCAATGCAGGGGACACGGGTTCGTGCCCCGGTCCGGGAAGATCCCACATGCCGCAGAGCGGCTGGGCCCGTGAGCCATGGCCACTGAGCCTGTGCATCTGGAGCCTGTGCTCCGCAACGGGAAAGGCCACAACAGTGAGAAGCCCGCGTACCACAAAAACAAAACAAAACAAAACCCAATACTGCTGGGCCGTCCTGCCCCAACGGTTCAAAAATTCCCACACCATCTTTGGGGAAACGTTAGCTAAAGACCTAAGAGTTCTACCTCTGGAAAAGGGAACCCTCCTTCAATATTCAGACGACATTCTGATCGCCAGTCCTACTAAGGAGGCCTCTGAACTACCTAGACAATAAAGGATAGAAGGTGTCCAATAAAAAGGCTCAAATATCAAAGACTAAGGCGACCTGCCTGGTCGGAGGAGAAGCCCATTGCAGGAAAGGGAAGAAGCCATTGCAGCCATACCACTTCGAAAACTAGAAGACAGCTTAGAGGTTCCTGGGGAGGCCGGGGTTTGCTGCATCTGGATCTCTAACTACAGTCTAATAGCTGGGCCTCTATATGAAACATTGAAAGGAAAAAGGGTACACTTACCCGTTGCCGTACCCTAACCGGTACCCTAAACCGTACCCGTTCCCTAACCCTAACCGTAACCGTAACCGTAACTCTTACCCGAAGCCTTACTCTAACCCGTACCTTAATCCTAACCCATACACTAACACTAACCCGTACCCCAACAGGTACCCTAACCCTAACCAATTGTTGTACTGTAACCTGTACCCTAAACCATACCCGTTCCCTAAACTTAACCCTAACCCTAACCCTAACACTAACCTGTACCCCAACAGGTACCCTAACCCTAACCAGTTGTTGTACTGTAACCTGTACCCTAAACCATACCCGTTCCCTAAACTTAACCCTAACCCTAAACCTAAACCTAACCCTTACCCTAACCCTTACACTAAACCATACCCTAATCCTAACCCATACACTAACACTAACCCATGCCCTAACACGTACCCAAATCCTAACCCGCTGTCGTACCCTAAACTGTACCCTTAACCGTACCAGTTCCCTAAAGCTAACCCAAAACCTAAACCTTACCCTAACCCTTACCCGTACCCCAATGCTAACCCATACACTAACACTAACCTGTACCCTAACACGTACCCTAACCCTTACCCATTGTCGTACACTAACCTGTACCCTAAACCGTACCCATTGCCTAACCCTAACCCTAACCTTCACCCTAACCCTTATGCTTACACTAACCTGTACCCTAATCCTAACCCATACCCTAAACTTAACCCGTTGTAGTACACTAATCTGTACCCCAAACTGTACCCGTTCCCTAAATCTAACCCTAACCCTTACCCTAAGCCATACCCTAATCCTAAACTATACACTAACACTAACCCATAGCCTAATAGGTACCCTAACCCTAAGTCATACCCTAACATGTACCCTAAACCGTACCCGTTCCCTAAGCCTAACCCTAACCCTTACGCTAACCCAAATCCTAATCCTAACACATACCCTAACCCTAACCCGTTGTCGTACACTAAGCTGTACCCTAAACTGTACTCGTTCCCTAACCCTAAACCTAACCGTAACCCTAGCCCTAACCCTTACCCTAACCCGTACCCTAATCCTAACCCATTGTAGTACCCTAAACTGTACCCTAAACAGTACCCGATCCCTAACCCTAACCCTAGCCCTTACACTAAACTGTACCCTAATCCTAAGCTGTGCACTAACACTAACCCATACACTAACACGTACACTAACCCTAACCCGTTGTCATACCCTAAACTGTACCCGAAACCGTACACATTCCCTAACTCTAACCCTAACCCTCACCCTAACACTAACCCTAAACCTTAACCTAACCCATACCCTAATCCTAACCCGTACAGTAACACTAACCCTTATCCTAACACGTAGCCTATCCCTAACCCGTTGTCGTACCCTAAGCTGTACCCTAAACAGTACCCATTCCCTAAACCTAAACCTAACCCTAACCCTAGCCTTAACCCTTACACTAAACCGTACCCTAATTCTAACCCGTACACTACCACTAACCCATACCCTAATATGTAGCTTAACCCTTGCCTGTTGTCGTACCCTAACATGTATCCTAAAACGTACCCATTCCCTAACCCTAAACCTAAACATAACGCTTTCGCTTACACTAACCTCTACCCTAATCCTAACCCGTACCCTAACCCTAAACCATTGTAGTACCCTAACCTGTACCCTAAACCATATCTGTTCCCTAACCCTAATCCTAAACCTAACCCTAACCCATACCGTAATCCTAACCCATACACTAACACTAACCCATACCCTAACACGTACCCTAAACCTAACCCCTGGTCGTACCCTAAACTGTACCCTAAACCATACCCGTTCCCTAACCCTAACACTAACTCTAACCCTTACCCTAAACCATACCCTAATCCTAACCCATACACTAACACTAACTCGTACCCGAAAATGTACCCTAAGCCTAAACCGTTGTCCTACCCTAACCTGTACCCTAAACAGTACCCGTTCCCTATCACTACCCATAACCCTTACCCTAACCTGTACCCTAATCCTAACCTGTACACTAACACTAACTCGTACCCTAACACGTACCCTAACCCTAACCTGTTGTCATACCCTAACCTGTACCCTAAACCGTACCCGTTCACTAACCCTAACCCTTACCCTAAGCCTTACCCTAACCATTACCCTAATGCTAACCGGTACGCTAACACTAACCCATACCCTAACACATACCCTAACCCTAACCTGTTGTCATACCCTAACCTGTACCCTAAACCGTACCCTTTCAATAACCCTAACTGTAACCTTAAACCTAACCCTAACCCTTACCCTAACCCATACCTTAATCCTAACCAGTACACTACCACTAAACCTTCCCCTATCAAGAACCCTAACCCTAACCTGTTGTACCCTAACCAGTACCATAAAGCATACCCGTTCCCTAACTCTACGCCTAAACCTAAACCTAAACCTTACCCTAACCCATACCCTGAACCTAACCCGTACACCAACACTAACCTGTACCCTAACCCTAACCTGTTGTCATACCGTAACCTGTACCTTATACCGTACCCGTTCCCTAATCCTAATTCTAACCCTAGCCCTAACCCTTACACTAACTGGTACCCTAATCCTAACCCGTACACTAACACTAACCCATACCCTAACAAGTACCCTAAGCCTAACCTGTTGTCATACCCTAACCCTAAACCTAACCCTAACCCTAACCCTTACACTATCCCATACCCTAATCCTAACCCGTACACTAACCCTAACCCGTGCCCTAGCACATACCCAAATTCTAACCTGTTGTCGTACCCTAAATTGTACCCTAAACTCTACACGCTCCCTAACACTAACCCTAACCCTAACACTTACCCTAACCCGTACCCTAATCCTAACCTGTACACTAACACTAACCCATACCCTAACACGTACCCTAACCGTAACCCCTATCCGTACCCTTACCTGTACCCTAAACTGTACCCTAACCCTAACCCTGACCTGTACCCTAAACCGTACCCTGCCCTGTACCCTAATCCTAACCCATACCCTAACACTGACCCGTACCCTAACACGCACCCTAACCCTAACCCATAGCCGTACCCTAACCTGTACCCTAACCCTAACCCAAACCCTAACACCATACCCTAACCCTAACCCATACCCTAACCCGTACCCTAAGAAGTAACCTAACCCAAACCGTAGCCATACCCTAACCTGTCCCCTAAACCATACCCTAACCCTAACCCTAAACCTAACCCTAATCTGTACCTTAATCCTAACCCGTACGCTAACACTAACCCATACCCTAACATGTACCGTAACCTTAACCCGTAGCCGTATCTTAACCTGTACCCTAAACCGTAGCCTAACCCTAACCATAACCATAACCCTAACCCTAATCCATACCCTATCCTGTACCCTAAACCGTACCCTAACTTGTACCCTAATAATAACCTGTACCCTAACCCTAACCCGTACCCTAACCTGTACCCTAAACCATACCCTAAACCCTAATCCTTACCCCTAACTTAACTTCTTTAATTTTTGTATTTTAAGTATTATTTTTCTGGGGTTAAAACATATTAGCAGGGAAACAAAATAAAACAAAGTAACCTGAGTGTTCTTCAAAAAGCTAAGTTTGAAATAGTTGGTACTTCTGTTCTATGGATTGTTATGTAGCCTATAAAAAGTGTGAGAGCTAATTTTTTTTTCTACAGTGAGAAACATGATGTTCCAGATGTAAGGAACACCTGGATAAAATGAGAAAGCTACACAATTTTCTGGTCATTTCAGGGAGTGGGAAAGGTTGGCAAGTGGTAAAATATTATCTTTTCCTTTAATCTTTTAAAATTTCACTTGTTATGAAGAACTTGAATTATAATTGTACTTTAAAAAATAAAAATGGAAATTTAAAAGAAAAAGAATATATTGTGTGTTTAATTACATTTCATAGAATTATTATCCCTGAATCATAATTCTGTTAGTACACCAGTGCAGAGATTATTTCTTAATATTTTTGTGAGAACCATTTCCTTCTGTTTTGGAGAATAATTCTTTAAATTCATTTCCAGTAATGGCACTCTTCCCCAAATCAAAGGTTTAACAAGGGAGATACAAGCAGAATAATCATGAAAACGCAAAGCAATACAACAGCAACAAAAAATTTCTAACTTCCAATAACAGCTCAATTTAGAAGAGGGTTTATATCTTCAGAAGAAAAGCATTCCTCCTTGACTTTCTAACCACTCAAAATCTGTGTATTCTACAGAAAATCTGTGATGTTATTCCCGTAAAACATCCCTTTACTGCTTCTTCCTCCAATAGATTTCCTAAGCACTACTGTTTTAATGTACAGGTTCAAAAAAGAATCCTAATGTGATGTATTTATAATGTGTGTGTTGTTTATCTCATCCTAGTGTCTAAAATCTTCTCCATGGCTGGACTCCAAAATATATTCCTTTAAGTGCCAAGTGGTGTCTAGAGATTGGGAGAGGTTTAATAAATACCCTAACTCTAGCACGTACCATAACCCTAACGCGTACCCTAACCCTAACCCTAACCTGTACCCTAACACTAACCTGTACCTTAATCCTAACCTGTACCCTAAACCGCACCCAAACCCTAACCCATACCCTAACCCTAACCCTAACCCTAATCCTAACCCATACCCTAACACTAACCCGTCCCCTAACCCATATCCAAACCCTAACCCGTAGCCATACCCTAAACTGTACCCTAACACTAACCCGTACCCTAACCATAACCATAACCCATAGCCCTACCCTAACCTGTACCCTAAACCATACCCTAACCTTAACCCTAACCCATACCCTGACCCATACTCTAATCCTAACCCCTATCCTAACACTAACCCGTAACCTAACCTTAACCTGTAGCCATACCCTAAACTGTACCCTAACCCTAACCCATAACCTAACCCTAACCCGTACCCTAAACCTAACCATAACCGGCACCCTAACCCTAACCTGTACCCTACTCCTAACCAATAACCTAACCCTAACATGTCCCCTAACCCTAACCCATACCCTAACCCATACCCTAACCCATAATCCTTACCCCTAACTTAATTTTTTTTGTATTTTAAAATATATTTTTTCTGGCATTAAAACAGATTAACAGAACAACAAAATAAAACAGAAATTAACCTGAGTGGCCCTCAAAAACCTAAGTCTGAAATAGTTGGTACTTCTGTTCTACGGACTGTTATGTAGCCTATAAAAAGTGTGAGAGCTAAATCTGTTTTTCTACAGTGAGGAACATGATGTTCCACACGTAAGGAACACCTGGATAAAATGAGAAAGTTACACATTATGCTGATCGTTTCAGGGAGTAGGAAAGGATGGCAAATGGTAAAATATTATCTTTTCCTTTAGTCTTTTTAAATTTCACTTGTTACAAAGTACTTGAATTATAATTGTACTTTAAAAAAGTAACAATGGAAATTTAAAAGAAAAAAATATATATTGTGTGTTTAATTACATTTCATAGAATTATTATCCCTGAATCATAATTCTGTTAGTACACCAGTATAGAGTTTATTTAATATTTAAGTGAGAACAATTTCCTTCTGTTTTTGAGAATAATTCTGTAAACTCATTTCCAGTAATGGCACTCTTCCCCAAATCAAAGGTTTAACAAGGGAGATGCAAGCAGAATAATCATGAAAACACAAAGCAACACAACCGCAAAAAAAAATTTCTAACTTCCAGTAACAGCTCAATTTAGAAGAGGGTTTATATCTTCAGAACGAAAGCATTCCTCCTTGACTTTCTAACCACTCAAAATCTGTGTGCTCTACAGAAAATCTGTGATGTTATTCCCATAAAACTTCCCTTTACTGCTTTTGCCTCCATTAGATTTCCTAAGCACTACTGTTTTAATGTACAGGTTCAAAAAAGAATCCTAATGTGATTTATTTATAATGTGTGTGTTCTTTATCTTATCCTAGTGTCTAAAATCTTCTCCATGGCTGGACCCGAAATAATATTCCTTTACGTGCTAAGTGGTATCTAGAGAGTGGGAGAGGTTTAATAAATACCCTAAACCTAACCCGTACACTAACCCTAACCCTAACCCGTACCCTAACCCTAACCCTAACCTGTACCCTAACCCTAACCCTAATGGCAACCCTAAACCTAAACCCTAACCCTAGACCCTAACCCGAGCCCTAACCGGAACCCTAACCCGAACCCGTACCCCTCTCAGCTGCACTCAGAATTGATTGCGCTGGGAATGCACAGGTGCTGTGGTTCGGAAGGGGGCGAGCTCAGCGCCACTTTTTGGTCAGTCTCGGAAGTGCAGGCCGCGCCTCCCTCCCATGGCACTTGAGACACCGCCTCCTGCTGGTGGAACTGCTAAATCCATTAAACTGTGCAAATTCAAACTGAACTGGAGACTATACCCCATAAGTTCTCCAAAGTAGTTAAGGAACAATTAATTGGAAACCATATGGAATGAAATGAATGTAGGTGCAAACTTTAAAACTTACCCCAATTCACTGAAAAATTTTCATAGACAAATTTTAAATGCAAAACTATTCAAAATTATAGAACAAAACAGAGAAGAAAATCTATATGTCCTTGGGTTTGGTCATGTAGATCATGAGTTTTGAGTTTTAACACACAGCACAAAAAGCCTATCCACAAAAAAAAAGTGCAAGGAATACTGTGGACTTTATAAAAATTAAAGATTTCTACTCTGTGAAAGACCTTATTCAGAAAATCAAAGTGCAAGCCACAAACTGGGAGAAAAAGTATTTGCAAACACATACCTAATAAAGGCTCTGTCTCAAATATACAAAAAACTCTAACACAACCCAACTAAAGTGTAAAACTGCCAGGGTGGAGGTACAGTTGCTCCCATACATTTGATTCTCAGGAGTATGAATGTCCAAGGTTATTATAACCAGAAGCCTACAGGATAGCACACCACAATCTGCTATGTGGTGGTTGGGACCAGGGCCATATTCAATGCTTGCTGGGTTATGACCTCTCTTGGCAGGCTAAGAGGCTCTGAGGGAGCGGACACTTGTCTCAACCATGTGAACGTTGGGAACTGAAAAATTCCAGGGACTGTCTAGGCTGCCCAGGTAGCTGTTCATTTGCCCAGCAGCAAGGTCAGCTCAGTAATTGGCCACAGGAGCTTGACAGGGCCCAGACTGGCCTGAGCTGGAGGACCACAGATGGCTGCCTGGATGTTTGGAAGTCAGGGGCTTTCCTGTCTGAGCCTGACCATCTACTGCTGCCCACTTGGCTGGGCGGAAGGATCCATCCAGTCCCAGGAGGGCTTCACCAGCCCTCAGGAAGGCAGCACCTGGGGGCTGGTAGTTTGCTGCACCGCGTCTACATACACCCACTCCTGTCTACTGAGAGCTGTGCATGTCAAGGCTACGCAGGAACCAGGCAGAGTGGGGCCAGCACCACCCTCCCCAAGTGCGAGGGAAGAAGAAAATCAAACCTTATGTGACCTCTGGGGCACTAACACCCTTGACTGAGGTTGAGTTGGATTTAAAACCATCTGTGGCCTGAGCAGACATTTCATTCTTTTATATGAGCCCAGGCCTGGGGCCAGGCAAGCAATGGTCCACATCGGCCAGTTTCCACCAGAGGGCTCTCTTGTATGAGGTGTCATCTAGTCATCGCTGCATACCTGTGGTCCTTCCAAGCACACTTAGAGGAATATAGGGGATTGTAAATACTGCTGCAATGAACACTGGGGTGCATGTATCTTTGTGAATTACAGTTTTCTCCAGATATATGCCCTGCATCATATGATAACTCCATTTTTAGTTTTCTAAGGAACCTCCATACTGTTCTCCACAGTTGGTGCACCGATGTACATTCCCACCAACAGTGCAAGAGGGTTCCCTTTTCTCCACACCCTTTGCAGCAGTGGTCCCCAACCTTTTTTGGCACCAGAGACCGCTTTCATGGAAGACAGTTTTTCCATGGACGAGGGTTGAAGTTGGTCAGGCGGTGATGCGACCGCTGGGGAGCGATTGGGAGCAGCAGACGAAGCTTCACTTGCTTGCCTGCCGCTCACCTCATGCTGTGCAGCCTGGGGGCTGGAGACCCCTGCTCTACAGCTTTTATTATTTGTAGACTTTGGCCATTCCAACCGATATGAAGCGATAACTCACTGTAGTTTTGAGTTGCATTTCTCTAATAATTAGCAATGTTGAGCATTGATTTCATGTGCCTGTTGGCCGTCTGTATGTCTTCTTTGGAGTAATATCTATTCAGATCCTTTGCCCATTTTTGGATTGGGTTCTGTGTGTTTTTGATATTAAGCTGTATGAGCTGTTTGTATATTTTGGAAACTAATCTCTTGTCGGTCACAACATTTGCAAATATTTTCACTCATTCTGTAGGTTGTCTTTTCATTTTGCTTATGGTTTTCTTTGCCGTGCAAAAGCTTTTAAGTTTAATTAGGTGCCATTTGTTTATCTTTGTTTTTATTTCCCTTACCCTAGGAGACAGATCCAAAAAGATTTTGCTGAGATTTATGTCAAAGACTGTTCTGCCTATATTTTTCTCTAGGAGTTTTACAGTACCCAATCTTACATTTAGGTCTTTAATCCCTTTCAAGAAGATACATGCACTCTAAAGTTCATTGCAACGCTATTTACAATAGCCAAGACATGGAAGCCATCTAAATGTCCATCGATAGATGAATTGATAAAGATGTGGCACACACACACACTCACACACACACACACACACACACACTAGAATGTTATTAGCCATAAAAAAGGATGAAATAATGTCATTTGCAGCAATATGAATGGACCTAGAGATAATCATACTAAGTGAAGTAAGCCAGATAGAGAAAGACAAATATCATATGATATCACTTATATGTGGAACCTAACAAAATGATACAAATGAACTTATTTACAACAGAAATAGACCCACAGACATAGAAAACAAACTTATGGTTACCAAAGGGGAATGGGTGGGGGAGGGATAAATTGAGAGTTTGGGATTAACATATACACACTACTATATATAAAATAGATAACTAGCAAGAACCTACTCTATAGTACAGGGAACTAACTCAATATTTTGTAATAACCTATAAGGGAAAAATTCTGAAAAAGAATATATATATATATGTATATATATGTATACACACACACACACACACATAGAACTGAATCACTTTGCTGTACACCTGAAACTAACACAAAATCAACTGTACTTCAATAAAAATATTATTTAAAAAATTAAAAACAACAAAAAAAGAATATAGGGAAGGCTTTACTAAGGATCAAATGCTAGTTTTGCAGAGTAACCCAGACACTTGAATTAGATCTTAGTACACTAATATGAACGCTACAGAATATTAGGCAAATTAATCATATATACATTTGAGAAAGAACCAATCGTACAATATAAAAGCCTTGAGTTTCCACAGGAATACCAACGACACACTCCATAGCAGTGATGTACAATAAAAAAGCAAATTCACATTTACCATAGAATCATTGGTGGTCACTGTGACCATCACAGAGGCACAATGATTGAATGTGCTAGAGATCTTCTGCTCACTTTCCAGAGCTACCCTCAGCCACATTTACCTGCTTAGTTTCCCGGAGAGCTGACCTGTATGTACAGTCCACAGGCTCTCCCGCCTTCTGGCTTCCCACCAGCTCAGTCAGTGAGTGTTTACTGCTCTGCATGCCAACGAGGGGCACGGTGATCCTTGACCCAAGGTCGCAGCTCCTGTCAGATCACATACTTCACAAAGTTTTCTCTCTGAGTTCGAGTCCTATTAGGAGCCAGCTCAGGCCTGAGGAGATGATGCTTCTGTCCCCCTCATTACTCACCTGCGGTGTAGCATTATTCCTTTGGATTCCTTACACTCTGCTCTTACACCTTTGCCAGCAGTGCCTTTATCAATAATTTTCTGTCAAACTCAGAACCACACAGTTAGCACCATTCTTCTGATTTTACAGATGAGGAAGCTGAGACAGGATGCAGTTAGAAGCTTCTCAGAGATCACTCAGCTGGCATGTACCCAGGCCCAAATGCATGTTTGCCTTGCTTTAAATCAGTGCTTGTGACTACTCTCATGCCTCCTCAAAGACACGTTCCATGTAGGAGAATGCCATGAGCCATATGGATTCAGATCAGAAATCCTAAGACTTTGCAAGAAGGACTGATATCTGGAGGCCAACTGCATGGAGTGGTGGGAATACGCATTGTGTTTGTGACAGTCATTAGGGCCATTCACCAAATATCTCCAGGTCTTCTTCCAGGGACTCATCTGATTGAGCTTTTCCATCTCCTTACACTCAGGCATGACCATGCAACTTTCTTTGGCCAGTGGAGGTGAAGGGGAAATGTCATGTGAGTATTCCAGGAGAAATCTCCAAAAACCAGTGTGTGAGTCATCTCTCTTCTTTTCCATTTCACAGTAATTGGGGGGAATATTGACAATATCTCCCTCACCCTGGGGTTCTGAGTTTGGAGGACATAAAATAGAGGCCCCTCCCCTCTGGCCTTTGAGGAGCATGTATATTATGGAGAAGCTTCTTTGAGCCACTGAGATTTGGGGGTTGCTTGTTACCACAGTATAACTGAGCCTACCTGACTGCTGCAGGCTGAAGGATGGGTAGAAGCTGGACCTGGAGAAGAGATGCAAAGAGCAGAGTAAAATGCAAGTCTTATCTCAGAAATGACAGTGAGCCTTGTGTGCTATTGAGGTGGATGAGGAACACATAAGGAATACCACATGCAGAAATGAGGAGCTAGACTTCAAGAGAAAGTTTCACTTTGGGTTCATGGAGACTCCAGTGCCTGCCGGAGCATTTCGGGCTGTGATGGCCAAACAAAGCCATTAAAAGCCCTGGTTTACCCAAGGACAGACCACAGGCTCTGCTCTAGGAGACTTCCAGAGGAGAAAATCAGCCACGTCCTCCAACGACATGCAATGGGAGACTCTCCTGCAGCTGTGCCCTCGGGCAAAGCTGTCGGCTTTCATTCTTTCCTCCAAGGTTTAGGAAAGCACCTTTCACTTTTTATAGACCTAAAATTACTAAGTGGTCCTTGCAATTCCCTTCTGTGGGTGGAAGAGTCTAATGATCAGGAGATCTGAAGCCAAGACCACTGCGTAGGCATGCACATTCAGCGCAAAATGATTCACACTTGCCAGAGCTTGTTAAATACAGATATTCTGCCGTATCGGTTAACACACAGGGTTGACCGCCTCATCTGCTCCCTTCCTTCCCCTCTTGGAACTCTTGGGGGTGATGAAGTGAATCACAGGGGTGCAAGTCAAACCACAGCAAAATGGAGATTCATAAAAAAATCCATTGCCTTGAGAGGACATTTGGCTGGGAGGTTCTGGCACATGTGTGTTTAGGGGGAGATGTGTGCCTTCACAGTGGCTGCGAAAGAAACATGTGGACAAACAGGTCACATTGGAGCTTCCTCACACAGACCTAGAAAGAGAGAGAATTGGAGGTTGCACCAGTGCTGGGAGTGAAAGCTGATGTTTCGAGAGCCATTGTACTGAAGACAGAAACTAAAGTTGAGCTACAATTAATCCGACAATAGGTCAGGGGAGCAGAAGGGAAGACAGATCTGAACATTTCTCCACTAAAAATATGCTAAAATTCAGAATAAATTGATTTCAAGTTTTAAAAAGTGTTAAATGATTAATAATAAAAAGCAGAAGACTACAGTAGGAGCTGAAGCAAATGTCACAGAAAGGTTTCAGTTTTGAAGGAATGTCTCTGGCTTTATCTCATCCTCACGTGCTCCAATTGTATATATTATGACAAAAGAAAAAAGAACAGAAGGATTTCACAGATTAGGTTGTGAGAATTCAGTGGATTCTCTAGGAAGTCTGGGATTCCACTGCTGGAAAAAGAAGTTTGTTGAGAAAAACTGAGGCTGCTATTGGAATGAAGCAGAACTTTCTTCAATATCTGCTCATTACCCATTCTACAGTGTGCAGATGAAAGTTTAACAAAAGGTGAGAGCTAGATTATTCATGAATGGGGCCCTTGCTTTCCCCAGAATGCAATGGAAAGAGAACAGATCAGTTTTTCTCCCTCAAAACACAATTGACATTTACAAACACTCAACGTTAGATGAGATACTGCTTACTCATTTTCAAGGACCTATTTTTTTTAAGCTGTTATATTGTTTTGTCTTCAGTAAATCTGAACTTGAGTCAGTTGCTTAAGGAATCTAAGAATGATTACAGTGTGATTTTGGAAACAAAACTAAATTTCAAATAACACCAGAGAGGTAATACTAAGATGAAAGAGAAACTTATTATGTTGTAAAACAAAATTTTAAATAAAGTTATAGATACCTGTTTTTCAAAGAAAATAAAAAAACAAAAAATTAGATGTAATGTTTACAATAAAATAAAGTGTGCTGGAAATAGAGGCATCTAGGCCATAACTGTATTAGAGCTACATTGGTTCCCCCTCACTGAGATTAAAACAATACAATCTTCCACAGTGCAGAAGAGACTAGAAGAGGAAAGGGGTGGCCAGGCCTACAATGGTTCTGGGGTTTAGCCCCCAGAGAAGTGGCTGTGTACAAGGTGAAGGCTGCTGCAAGGAAAAGTGAACATAAGGGCACCTTTGTCCATCTTGCTTCTGCAGAATACAAAGTTTCAGATTTGTTGCATTTTTAGTTGAAAATTTATTATAAATTTTTACTTAAAAAAGAGAAAACTCACAGTGTTTGAACTGACAAAGTCTGCTGTGTTCAAAAATCAGGGAAGAGGAGAAAAAATAAAGTTGAAACATTTGGTGGACTTGAAGCACCCGCCCACCCCCGTACTCCCATCACCACCAAAAACAGAAGAAAAAGCTGTGATTACAAAAGCACCTTTCTGTATGATTTGTGCTTGGGGAGAGATCATGGTAGAACTATGAGCTGCTGAAACTCTTCTTAGACCTTTGACTTAGATAACTTAAGTTATCTACTTAATAGATAGGTTTTCTAAGTTTCTATTTTCATTTTGTCTTACTTAGTAAAGGTGGTCTTCAGTGCTTCCAGAATTGCTCAGTTGCACCATTTCCAAGACATTATTTTCCTTTGTATTGAATACGGCTGGTTACAAAGTAGCTGTGCTGTTGCAGAGCCTATGGGTCACACATCTTTTAGCAGGGAAATGCATGTAGTAGGTGGGCACAGGCCTTACTTCAGGACTTGTCTTTGCTCCAACACCTGTTCTGTGCAGGTTTTCCATCACTTTAGCCCTACCTTCACATCCAGCCTCAGTTGTTTTCACTCCTTCTTGTCACTTTCCTTGTAGCCATACCTATGGAATAGCAGCCCCCAAATGTGATATAATCTCTCACTGATTCTGGGCATTGTACTCTAACTCCAAACACCTTTCTGTTCTGGGACAAATTCCTTCTTTCCTCTTGAAAAGGCAGCCCATGTGTCCCCACCTCAGACATGTCTGTCTGCCACCCCAGCGTCTCCTAGACAGTCTGGGCACTCACTGCACCTCTTTATGTCTGTTTCTTTCTTCTGTGCAGGAGCACGTCAGAGATTGCAGTGGCAGCTGTAACCAGCTGGTGTGCGCACGCATGGCTCAGCTCTAGATTCCTGCCTGCCACTCTAAAAGTGTTTGCAGTTTAAAATTCACATGAAGATTTTCCTTAGGAAGAGAACAGTTGGCTTGAGGAGCCTCTTGAGCCTAGTTCATTTCTGTGTTCTGCAGCCATTGAGACCCAGGTCTAAGCCATGATTCTGCCCCTAGCAGCGGTGTGGCCCTGGGAGGTCACTTGGTGTTTCTCAGCTTAAGTCCCAGCATGAGTGACACTTTCTCATGGCCTTGTCAGTTGTATCTGGTGAATAATAACAAGCACACAAAACATTTAGTTTTCTGGAACCTGGAACGCAACAGTTCCTTGCTAAGTATCAGCTGTGTTGACAAGATTGGACTGAAAGGAGCTTCCAGAAGTAATGGGAATATCATTGAGGTAAAGGGTATAGAAGAAAAACATCTGCTGTAGTGTGTCTTTTGTTGAAAGGCACATTTTATCAGCTATTCAGCAAGAAAAGAAGCACCGCCCATAGACACTGAGGTCAGTCTTTGAAGAGAAACATGTTCTAATAGCCTTTAAAATTATCTACATCATGCTTTTTATGGGCCTGTACACCTGGAAATTCTGGAGAAAGAAGACTTTGAGTGGGATCAAGAGTAATGACTCACGTGTTTTGATCTAGGGTCCAAAAGTCAGGAGCACTCCTGCGATTTGTGGATTCCAAACACACCAGGATGCCGCAGGAGCGCACTTTCCTGCCCTCCAGGAGTCCAGCAAGTTCCTGTGGCCACAGTGTATCCAGAGAGCCATTCTATTAATTCACTGAGAGACAAGAATGTTGCCCACTTAAGCAATGGTTTTACTTTTATATAGAAAGACATTATTTATCTAAATGTCACTTTCGAAGCTATTGGTTCACATAGCTCATTTTCAAAATTTTCTCAAATTATCAGGGCCATAGTTAATGTCACTGGCACCTAAAAGACGAGAGCTTTTTTTAGAGAAACATTTTGTGAGAGGACAAAATCACCATATTTCAAACTTTAATGTCTCATATTATGCATTGGTAAATTAGAAATGAACACGCTCCCCTGCCAGCCCTCGTCATAGCTAATGATCGAGATCTCCTGCCTGAGCTTTTTAAAACCCAGCATTTGCTGGCTGACTGTGGGCAGTAGGTAGCACAGCTAACACCTCATTTCTCTTTGCCCTCTTGCCACACAGGTGAGGACAAACCTGAAGCAGCGTGGATGGCGAGTGGCTGAACACAATGGCAGCAGCAGACCTGGTTCTGGTCTCTCCTAATTTCTGCATATTGTCATCTCGATTTAACACAGGTGCCCCAACTGTGGGAATTAGGAGGACATCTCTTTCTGGATGAGCACACAGCACTGTAAAGGACTTTTGTTTCTGCGATTTGCAGACTTTGGAATATAGTGTGTCTACACACTGAGGCAGGTGGTTCTGTAGTAGCACCACATGTGTGGGTCTCAGGCCCACAGTGGCTGAGTCTCCTCACTGCCTGGCCCACTGCCAATCTGGACCACGCAAAGCTTCGCCCAACACATCTTTAACTTCTGAGCACATCTCTTCCCCAGCCGCAGGCGACAAATTGACAGTGGAGCCAAAGGGAACAGGCTCCAGGAAATGGGATGTAATTCTTAGAAATGAAGGGTTGAGTCTTCGACAAGCCTGGTGGATGGAGGCAAACTTGTGTAATGAGTAAACACAATATGTGTCTTTTAATTAAATATTAAACCATAATGGAATGAGTGTAGAGAAGTGCCTAACATGGCTCAATCCCAGATTGCAGATGTGGAAGTGCTGCGGTTTCAATCTGAAGGAGCAGAGCCAGGGTGAGGGGCTAGGGACTAAGGGATGGGCTGCACTCCCGGCCCCCTTCAGTCAGCCCTGCACCAGTTTTATTTATTTTCTAAATAAGGATTCTCTTTGAAAAATGATTTAAACAACTCATTCCAATTTCCTATTTTACAAATGAAATGTAATGAAGCCCAGAGTGGTGAGCTGGTTTGGTCACAGTCATCTGCTGCTCAGTCTTCTTTCATCTACGAAAGTAGAAAAGCAGCGAAACCTCTTGTGGTGACGGAATTTACATGTAACACTGTTGTCTCCCATCCTCCATCCAGCTGTTCTGCTCATGTGGGGATGGCTAAAGTCCTCATCTTTTGGGGAAGGGGTGGCTAGAAAGGGACTAGCTCTTGATTACTTCAGATGTAACGCAGTTGTAAACAGCATAAGTTTTAGTGTTGTTATTTTTGTGCTTTTTGTCACGGTAATGACCAACAGCAAATTACTTTTCATTTACCTTGCAAAGACAAGACTCCATATTTCACACAGTTGAATTTTTTGGATCCTATTCATTGAATAATGGTAGAGTTCTACTATACTAACAGTGACATTTGAACCGGTAACTCTTCCAGCTTTAGATCAGAGTCAAAAGCGGAAATGAAAGAAACAATGACCCACAAAGGAAACAGTGGACTGTTTACTTAATTCCTGCCTGTCCTAGGTAACATTCAACGCTGGCAGTGATGGCCCAGCCCCACATCTTGCTCATAGGTGAGACAGGTCCTATGACCTAAGGCCTCCATAAGTTGGTTTCTTTCTGTTCACTCAATTTTAGTTCTAATTTCCAAGGAACACTATTTTCTAGGTTAGGAGCATTTTCTGTAATTAAATAAGTGTTCTAATTTACATTTAATTTAAATTAAATTCATTCTTTTAAGTTAACTATGTTTTTCCCCCAGTTTTATTGAGCTATGATTGACATATAACATTGTACAAGTTTGTGTACAAATAATGATTTTATATTTGTATACATTGCAGAATGATTGCCACAATAAATTTAGTTGATGTCCATCACCTCACATATTATAGTTTTCTTGTGATAAGAAGTTTTAAGATCTACAATCTTATCAACTTTCAAACATAGAATCCAGTATTGTTAACTATAGTCATTATACTATATGTTATCAATACATTCTTGACTGTGTCCTTCTGGGTGGCCAATCATCCCAAATACCTAGGACAGTCCTGGCAAACTGGAGCAGCTGGTCACCTACTGTGACATAACTTCCACTACCAACTGGAACTTAGCCGAAGCAGAGTGTTTTCAAGCTAGGCTAGTTTCCAAGTCTTTATACCTGGTACTCCTAAGCTCCACACTTGTGTTCTGGTTCACCAGACTGCTTCCAGCCCCACACAGTGGAGTCACACTGAAACTCCATTGCATGTGTCCAACTTAGTAAGGTAGCAAACATACACAAAGAAAGTTGCCACGGGTCCTTGGAGCTCCACCTCAGTGCAGAGCCTCTTTGTACACACTGCCTTATCTCCATGGAACTGGGAGGTACTAACCCCACAGTTTTACCTGGAGATTAGCAGATTAAGGAGCAATGGGGCCACTTGAACTCCTTGAGGAAATTAGTAACTCCTTTATTTCCCGCCTGGCCCCTGAGGCGCCACCGCCGATTGTGATTTATCCCTTAATCATTTTACCGCCTCCCGTTAATTACTTGGGTCTAGTCTGGGCTTGCACAGCCCTGTTCAGAGTAGCTGATTTGCAGAAACCTGATCAGGGCTCTCCTAGTTAAAGAGAAGTTCTTTGCTAATGGTAATAGAGCACGGAAAAAAGCTGGAGCTATAGGAAGACCTTGGCATTCAAGAACCAAGGGTGCTACGGGGCTGGCTGAGAACCCTGGGTGGAGGGGAGAGAGAGCTTACTCTCACTGATTCAGCAATTTTACTTACTTAAGGGTGTGGTGACACTTGGGGCTTCTCAGGGCCTCTCTCAGAGAGTCAATAAAGAGCCATATTTATTTTAACTCTCCTTCTGCACCTTTTGCCAGATGAACATGGGGGAAAGGCGGGGACAGGGATGTTGACGGAGGAAAGTTAAGATAAAGTCTGAATCCATTATTTATTGAGCATCTACCAGAAACGATTCACCACAGAACAGTTATTTCCTGAGATGGTGGGTGATCCTGTAACTGGCCCAGTGGAACAAATAAAGCGACTAGCAGCTGGGATTCTGTTTCTGGAAGATTCTTCCTCAGTCAGTCTTATTCTGCAGTCGTGCCTCATTCCACCTCTTTATTCAGTGCACTCTCCCCTCAGTGCACACACATGCATGTACACATGCCTGTTCAAACACACACACACACTACCCACAGCAGGTTTCAGTCTTATCCTGAGAGTCAGAGCAGTGTCAGTATCAGTTTGGATAATTGTTTGATCTTGGGTCACTTCACCCATTGGCTTCTAATTATACTAAGTTATTTGTCACTCTCTGCACGTGCTAGAGGATCCCATGCCTATCAGCCTTTGGAAACGTTATGCTCTCTGCCTCAAATGCAACCCTCCCCTTCCATGAAAACTAATTCCCATTGATCCTTTTGGACTCAGAAGCAGCTCATGACTGTGGCTGGGCGTCACGAATCTTGAGTGAGAGGGTCTAGATCTAAACATGGTTCTGTGGGTCAGTAGCTGTGTGACCATAGGCCACCTGCTTCATCTCAGCAAGCCTCCACTTTCACCTACTGATGGAATGATGTGATGGTAATAACTGTAGCCAAACAGAGTTGTGTAAAGGATGGTGATGGGCCGAAGAGCACCAGGGGCCTCTAGCTGGGGCACCTTACCATGGCAGCTCCTGGGGCCTTGACAGCCCGCAAGCCTCCTTTTGCCGTTACTCATACTGACTGTTCACCATTATTGCCTTTGCAATCTCGGCCTCAGAGTGTCCCTCCATCAAATACCTTCACGGTAGTGCTTGCAAGTTCCAGCTCAGAAGAGGAGACATCCAAGTGCAATGTGTGTTGACTAGTTAGGGGGAACAAGAAGACACCAGGGACGCAAGCCAAAAATCAGCTAAAGAGACCGGATGCCACGAGAGAGGGCCTGTTTCTTGGCAATTTTAATGAGGATACAGTATATCCAGGCAGTTTATCAAGTAGGACTTGGGTTTAACCTAGGCTCATTCTAACTGTGTCTGGTGTTCCATGAACATCTCTCATCAGGGAACCCAAACTTATTCCTTGAGGCTGAGAAGGCCTTTGTATAAATATACATATGTGCCTCTGATTTCAGGAAACCATTAACTTTTTAGGCTTTCCTATTCTGCAAATTCAGATGTTAACTTTAATTGCCAACTGAGGAGCACCGGCGGTAAAAGGCCTGTCTCTGAGGGTCTGCCTCTTCTGGCTGACAATCAATTCAGGGAGATGGACTGGAGAGCCCACAGGTCTGAGAAAAGTAAAAGACACTGTTCTCATCTGCATAGAAACACACTTCAGAAAGAAAAGGAGGAGAATAAACTATAATGACAAAGCAATACTACTGATGCATATTGGCCCAGTTACAAAGGGGGTAGATGGCTCACAAAAGTAGTTAATCCCTTTTGCTTTTAATAAAAGGAATAGACAGAGACCTGGGTGTGTACAATGCTGATTAATCATTTCCCAAATACTTTATGGGGCAGGTCTTGTTTTGAGTTGTCCTCGCATTGAATAAAGATCTCAGCCTTGGGAAATATTGTTTTTGAGCTCTTAAATTGTAATAACCCATCCTTCTAAGTGAGGTTCAGGTCCTAGCGATGAAGCCCTAGGCTGGTACAATTTTCCTAGATGCTTTCACTGGGGAATCTTAAGGAGTACACAGTGTGGGTACTCTGGATACACACAACACACTTGAAAAGTGCCAAAATATGTCAAATAGACGTCAGCGAGTGAGAAGAGATGAAACTGAACGAGAATTAGAAATTGGAAGCTCATGGGAGGACACACTAGGAATTTTTTGAGTAACTTCTAGAAGATCACACTGAAGTCTAACTGTTGGGCGTTTTCCTTTCTGCATTTCCAAGGAGTGAAGAGGACCCCCCATAACTTTTTCTAAGAGATATAAAATAACACAAAGAATTGGCATTCCTGGGTGGAACAAATCCAGTAATATTTCTAAGTGACGATTTTTTTAAAAAACAGAACTAGCAACGACTGTAAAGGGAATGATTTCGTTTCTTTCCTCACAACTTAGACTTAGACTTGCATTTTATAAACTTTTGTCTTTAAATCCTGCTGTGAACACAAAAGTGAAGACAGAGCTATAGAGCTTCAGATAAGCATATAATGGATGTGATAGAAGGATGTCTTGAAGGACAATGAAGAGGAGAGGACTTGAAACCCTGTGAACAGAAACCAAGAAGGGCAACAGTGTAATGGAGCTTTACGATACCAGGCAACTGCAAACGCGGGGCCGCACCTAATGAAGCTACTGTTGGATTCATTAACCAGCTCCTTCTGATTGGTATGTTCACCAACCAACTATGCTAATATTTACTATTAGGTATAAAACAAAGTAGGCAAATTTGCACCACGCTACTCCAGGTATGACAAGGAGAATTTACAGAGTCATACATGAACTCTCCAAATCAAAGAAACAGTCACCTGTAAACGGTTGTGTTGTATAATTGTGAGTAATGTAAATATCTAAAATGTGGTGCTCTGAGAAGGCTGGCAGGAATGTCTTTTGGTGCAAGAAAGATTCTCCAACCATCCTCCATGTCCTTTGACTTAGGTGGTTCTCTTTTCTTTGTATGATGAAATCAAGGATCTAAAATTGTCTGAAAAACTAGAGATGCACAGTTTGTCTCATGCAGAATGGCTGGCTTTACAGCAATTGTGGTTTACAGATTATAAAACTGTTGAACAGAGAAAACAGTCAGCCTCTGCCTACAGGTTTTGTCCACGTGGGATGCATACCTTACCAAGTATGGGGTCTTCTGAGCAAGCCAGTGAAGTCCCATAATGGAAGCGGATTTTGAAATCTTGTGACTAATTGGTAACAATATCTTTGAACAGTTTTTAAGATCAAGTGTTCTACTTTGCTGTAAATAGAAAAATGTTCTCTGATCAGAAATGAAGAGACGTCAGAGTAGGAAGTAGAGTATGAAGTGTTGGATTTTAGATTGTAAACTCTTATGCATTATGCATTTTAAGACATTTATTTCTAGAAACTCTGAATATAAAAAAGGAACTATTATCAGAACTGGAATAACAAAACCAACAAAAGAACCAGATCAGCACCCTAAAATTTTGGTTGCAGAGTATTTATGGAGTGTGAGGGCTGGATGGCAACATCCACAAAATCAGTCCATTTCTTCCAAGTCTATCTGAAAACAGGTCAATTACTTCCACTCCAGCTATGCCACAGGGGAGCAGCATTTTAAATGAGATGGCAGTGTATGTGAAGACCCTTGTAAACATTCTCTGCAGATGTGAAGAATAATCTAGGCTTAAAATAATGTGGCGTAGGTTTTCCTTCCACTAAGGGTAAAAAACTATTTTTGTGTATGACGCACAAGCTGCTATGTGCATGTGTGACCAGTCAGAGCAGACAAGAGAACAATCATGTCAAAATGGAACAAACATATGCACACACACACTGCACTCAACATATAAAAGGTTTTATGCAAAAGAATGAATTTGAAAATTTAATCGGGTCTCTCACTGAACTGGATAAGGTAATTAGTGGAGAATCTCATGAGAAAGCTATAGGGGTTTTTGACAGAAAGCTCTAGGAAAACCCAGCAGCCAAGACACAAAGCAGAGATGCCTCGGATAAGTTCTTGAATGAATCACTTAACCATTTAGTGAGGCTAATAGATTCTCTATCACTCCTCTGCAACCGCAGGTCAATTATATCACTAAATGGAGGTGTCTTTCCTCCTCTGCAAAACAGAAGCGGTAGCAATACTTGCCCCGACTACCTCAGAGATGTTTGCGAAGATCAAATGAGAAAATAGATATCAAGAGAGCCTAGTAAACTTTAAACTTCTAGATAAGTTCAAGGTAGCAGTGCTTTGCCATTAATATTCCTTCATAGCTTCCAGATATTTCACTAAATGATCAGAAAAATCCCACAATACTTTTTCAGAATTTCCTAGTGCAGTTTTGGTGCTTTCTCTAGACCAGAAAAATGTGTTTGCTTTCTTTCTTGTTCTCTGTTTTGAAATTCTAACCCACTCTTACTTTACTAAACCATGGTGGTGAGAGAACTTTATACACCAACTGGACCTATCACCATTGATTCCCCTTCTGCTGGAAGTAGGTTCTACAAAGGGAAATGGCTAGCTAAACACAGAGCCGATTAGCAAATCCCATGTTCCAGAGCTGTGAAACCCGGAGAACTCCAGAAAAGAAAAAAACATTGATACCAAGTGATGGCAGCTTGAATATATAAACTGGTTCATAAATATTTAGACAAATTATTGAGTGATAAATATATATTGAATCATTAGGGGACTAATATGATGAGAATAATAATAACTATTCAGTGTCTCCTCTGCGTAAGTGCCTTTGAAAACATTCTTCACCCTCTAAACTGCCCGTTTACCTTTTAATAAAAAGGAAACAGAGACGGTTTACTGCTCTCCAAGTTGCTCTAGAGGCACTTACCTCCTACAAGCCTGTTTCAATGAGCTCCCACTCTACTGTATGGACAGCGCTCACGTTCGCTCTTTCAGAGCTCAGAGTTTAATCTCTCCTGCAGATGCATTTTTATTAGAAAACGTTCCTTGGAAAAGGCTTTGTAGCTCTCTGACAGGGTTCCTGACATCATGGACCACTGCAGGTTTACTACGCTGACCACATAAGTACATCCCGTGACCAGGGTTAGTACTGGGTGAGCAATCCTGAGGATGCTGGCAGAGTGGGTGCAACGACTTCCTGTGGCCTTCAGGTCTGAGTTTACTCAGCCCGGAGGCAACAGGAAAAGGGGACTCAGGCTTCCTTCTGCCTCTACCTGCCTGGGGAAAGTGCTGCCTGTCGGCTTTGTGCCGTAGCTTTAAAGCACACTCGAGACTTAGTGCATATCTTGCTCTTCTCTTTTACTGTTGCTGAAAAAACTTCACAAACCAAAAGACGTGCAAAGTTCCCAGGACTTCAAAGTGACTTGAAAGGAGTTTGTGCTCCTCCTTTTACAACTGTGGCCATTTCTCATTTACCTAAAAGTCGCTGGGTAGCCCCTGCAACAATCATGGTTCGGCCAGGCTTCGCTGAGGCGATCCAGAAGGCCCTGAGCTTCTTATCGGGCATTGGAATTCTGTGATGTACATGAGGCGGATGCACTCTGGATTCGCAACGCTCGTTCGTGGAGCTTGTGGTGCAGCAGGCGGGCCGTCGCCCAGTCTGGCACGTTCCGCCTCACTGTCCCAAGCTCTTCTGGCACAGCTTGCTTTGCTCCCCCTCCGAATTTCTCTTTATTTAAGACTCTGTTTCTAAGGCACATGCCATCTCATGTAAAATGACCAACATACCTTACACCGTGAGAGCCTGTCCCGCAGCGTGGACATGTGCACGCTGCCCTGAGCCTCTCAGCGTGTGAGACGTTGGGGCAGCGTCGCCACCCTCACCGGAGCCACTCAGCGGACGGAAAATGGGGCAGGGCGGTCAGGTAGTGCGGGAGTGGGGCTTGGATCAGAATCCTGCCTAGGTTTGGAGCTGTTGAATCAGTCTGCGCCCTTGAGAAGTTACGAAATTCTCCAAGCATTCTGGCGCTCGTTCACTTCTTAAAAGAGAGAGTATGGCTGCTTTTGGAACCAGGCAGGTTGGGTTCATACTCTTTCTTCTCCAGCATATTAGTTCTCTGACCCGAGCAGGTACTAAATCTCTCCACACCTCAGCTACCTCACAGGTTAAAATGGTGATGCTAAAAAAAGTAAAAAAAAAAAAAAAAAAATGGTGATGCTGATAGACTGGCGCGAGGCTGAGGCGGAATAACCAAGGTGGGCGCTTCGTGCTCCTCCTGCTGCGGGCGCCCAGGACATGTGGCCTCCCTCCTGGGCTGTGCTGACCAGCTTCTTCCGGGGAGCTAGGCTCTCCCAGGAGCAGGGCTAACACCAGAGAAGCATCTAACCCTTCTTCATCCTCACCACATGACCTTCCCCACCAGACAGGAAACACTCTACCTAAGCCGCCCTAATTTAAGGCAAGAGTGAAAATGCCAAACCCTTAACGCCGCGAACTTCGAGTTCTCATGTGCTCGCGGTAGTTTTGGCATTAATTTCCTCAGGATGGGAATTAAAGTGAAATCGAGAACTTGGCATGGAGACGTGTGTTAATCAAGGTGCCCTCTTAGGGTGTCCCATCTTCCCACCTGGCTGGGGACTGAAGATTCTCCGAGGACACCAGGAAGTTCCCGGCAAACAGGGACAGCTGGTTTGCCCTGCTCACGTTCAGGCAGGGCTGGGAAGGAGCCTGGACAGACGCAGGGGCGTCCACCTGCTGGAGGCTGGGGCGGCGGTACACGAGTTCTAACATCCGTTCCAGCTTTGAGGGTCTGTGGTCCCGGGTCCCTGCCCACCCCAGCAGATGCTGCACGGACATCCTCTCTGGTGCCTGACTCACACCCGCAAGGAAGCGGCCTGAGAGCTCTCTACTTGGCACTGCGCATGCACCCCTTTCCGGACTGTGGGCGCTGCAGTCCTGACTGCCAAGCAGAGGAGGCCCAGCCTGCACCCAGCTGTTTACCTCCAAGGGCATGTCCTCGACACGGGCTCAGAGGTCACCAGAGGAAACACCGCCCCTTCGTGAGAGCGGGCCTGCTCTGCCCTCTGGCAGTCACCACTTCTTTGCTGTCTTGACTTTTTATTCTATTTGAAAGGAGGACTTCCTCTAAGAGCCAGGAAAGCCACACAGTCCTCCATCAACAACGTTCTGACTGGATACAGCCCAAGCCCCGAGGCCCCATTTGGAACGCGTTCTGCTTTTCATTCAGTTTAGACCTCACCTGAATTTGAAGGGTGAAGGGCCTCCAGGGATTAAAATAAACCATTCGTAACTTGCATGTTTTATTTCCCAGTAGCTTGACTCTTTTTATATGACTTGGACTTTGGGTTCCATTTATGGTTCAGACACATTGGCCAATAAATAAAAACTACAAAGCGAAGGGTCGTATTGAAATCCGCGAGTCTGGCTCAGGGCGCCGCTCACTTCTGCCTGCTCCACTTTACTCCGCTTTATCCCCTCTCCCACCTTCCATCTGCGTGTTTCCCACGTCTGTCATCTAACTGCTGGCCTATCTACCCTTTACTGAGAATCCGACCTTCCTCCTAGAACACACGCCGCTCATGGCAGGGCGCCTGGGGAGCCCCAGTGCCTACTGCGGTGCCTGGCTCCTCAATACATGAACGTGGGTGAATCTGCTTCCTGTCATCAGTGGGTTGTCCTTGATTATAGCCGCTACTGCTCAGGACCATGCGTGTCTCAACAGCAGGGTATGCGTTTAGTGGATACCGTAATTTCCATTCTGGCACTTGTAGTAAGAGTCCTACTTAAGCTCAAAATTGAGTATCCCACAGGCTATATACTAAAGCCAAGGTTCCGGTCTTTCCATATCTGTTTCTGTGGCTCGGGTTCTCACTTTGTAAAGACATCAATATTCTGTTTTGACTTAGAGATGAATAGTTATCAATGGCTTAATACATTCTCCCCTTCAGAAAGCATTTCAATTTTAATGACAATTTTCAAGGAGACGACACAAAGATGACAATTGTAGGATTGGGGACATTGTAGCAGAGAAAATATTACTGGATAGGAGCGCACTGCCTGGTGTTTCTGTATTTCCTCCCCATGAACTGCTCCTACTTCCACAACCAGAGTTATAAGCTCCTGGTTGAGAATTTGCTTTCCTTCTTGTTCGGTATTTCCAACCTGGAACATTTAACTATTATATAGATTAATTTATCTCATCACAGAAAACGCAAGCAAAGTTGAAACATCTAACCGCTGTGCATCACTTCATTGCTTCCGTCTTATCGAATTTTCAAAAAGGGAAACAGAAAGGTGAGAACTCACGTTTACCTGAAGGAAGACAATGACAGCTGCTGTTGGATTCTGTGATGGAAGCCACCTAGCACGATGTCGGGACAGTTCTGAACAGTTACAATCAGAGGTTTCTACAGTCCCTGGGGGCTTGTCCATGGTCTTCGTGGAAATACAGGGTAAACTATTCTCCAGAATCCTGTCTTCGGATGCTTGTGCGGATTTGTGCATAAGCCACTGCAGGACTGAAAAAGAAGCTGGCCTGGCTTAGCCGGATCAGCTAGAGACTGGACTTCCCCACTGGCTCAGGCCTACATCTCCAGTACCAGCAGATACAGAGAGCACACCTGCTGTACGTAGAGTTTGCCTTCACCAAGGAGTTAACTAATGGGAAAGGTTACAAACTATACTCTCATTTTTATCTTTGGACCCAGTTTACAATGATAATATTAATAAACCATGAAGGAAAGAAATTTAAACAAAAGACTGATGAAACAAAGAAAACCAACGTGCTAAACATTCAAACTGTTTTTATTGCATTCCATCTCCAGGGAGAACTGGAGACTTCGGACACCACATGGCTCTCCTGGGTCAAATTTTTGAATGCGCTCCTCATTTCTACTGATAATCTGCTGAGATGATATTAGGAAAAAAGGGAGAAAGCCAAAGATTTGAGTAATTATAATAAGCAGACTCTTGCTTCAGTTTTTTCACATTGTACAAATTCATAAAGTAATACTAAAAATGATAAAAAATACTTTATTTCTTTGACACAGAATATACAATATTGCACTCACGTCGCAAGTAGCGTGCAGAAAACATGAACTCTGTTCAGAAACAGCCAGAACAATTGTCTGGGCTGGTATCTCACGGAATCACCAACTACAGCACGGCACCGTAGCCCACTGAAAAGGGCAACGTCTGATAAATCCTTCTTTGTATTCCAGTGTCAGTGACCAGCAGTTTAGAAACTATATGCATCAGTATATAGTGAGGAAGCTTTCCAGTTACATAAATACCTTTCACTCTGAGGCATTGCTGATCTGTACCCATGTATTAATGAAATAGATACTACCAAGATATTTTCCATGCTGTATCAATAATTTTTTCTCTCCATCGTGCTTAATCATATTATCTGAGAAGCTATTCTTTTGTGAACAAAAGAAACTATTTTGCCGCAATAGTGAAAAGCAATTACAAGCTTTTTCATTCAGATTGAGCTACACAGTTTGATTTTCTCAAAGTCACTCAGCAAATTGGGGTAATTCAGTGAGGAAAGGACCTCTGGCCTCCAACCACACACTCAGGCCCGGAGCTTAGGCATGAATCTGAACGGACAAGAGGGAGCGTTAACCCATCCTGCTGGGGTCTGGGGATACCCGGTTCCTGACAGCTCCTTCCAGGAGTCGCCTCCACTGAAGTGCAAATGCTTCTCAAAGATCTTGGTGCTTTTAAATGGTAACCAATTTGTTTTTCTCTTTTTCATCTATTACACGGATGGTAGAGTCCGCACCATTTTGATCTCAAATAAATCTGAGCTAGGTTTCGGTTCATCCTATTCTGACAATAGAAAGGCACATAACAATTTTACTTAAAGCATTCACATATAAAATTAATGGAACCTGTAAACAAGGGAACTGCATATATGAAAAGGTCCTTTAAAGAAAACTCCTCTCATCTTTGACATTATCTTTAAACTAAGTGTAATCCAGTGAACAGCAGAACAGCAGCATTTTTAAAAAAACAACAGGGAAACATTTCTTAGAGCAGGGAATCTTTGTCTTTCTAGAGACTACATTGACAGAGGTACATCCATCAGCCAACAGAGCCTCCCCAAATGCGCATCTGTGTTTTACTTGAAAACAAATCCCTAGAGTACAGAGCACTTTATAGAGCAGTGAGCACTCTGCTTACAGTCAAATCTGGAAATTCAATTAAACAACACACAAAAAGATAATCAAGGACAGAATGATTTAAAATTATCCTGATAAAAACTAAAACCATACGAAGTGTAGGAAAACTATTTGAAGACCAATAACTATGTAAAAATAAATATTTAAGTAATTCAAGGACATATTCTCACAGTAAAACAGTTACAAAAATAGAATACAATATTAAACAAATACATGAATATATCAAAATTGGTTTATAAAATATTTTACCACTGAGAAAGCTATTTCTCTTCCCTCCCGATTCTTCTAATAATTTTATTCTTGAAGGGACATATTTTGACAAAACATTGTAAGCTTTGACCAGGTGACAAGTTTTCTTTGGGTTGTCATCATCGATACAAAATTCCTCCCAGAAGTTTCTGAATCTGAAATCTATTTACTCTGAGTGCCATGAGCTGGTTCAGATTTAGGGTCACAGTAACTCCTTATGGACACCCAGAGGCTAACCCTTGTCTCAAACACACCCTTTTCAGAGAAGGGTGAAGTGTTGCCAAGTTTGGAATGATTGCCTGATAGGTGGGTGTGTGAATTAGACCAGAGAGCAGGGCACATCACTTGTCATGAGTCCATGTTCTGTCTAAACAGAACATGGACTTTTTATCCTTTTGGAAGCTGGGAACAAGAGAACCATGGAGGCCCATATTCTAAACGGTGCTGCAGAAGAGGACCACTGCTGTTGATCTGAAGGAAGGAAGCTCCAATATTCTTCTGCCAACTCTCAAGGAACTGTCCAGGTACAAGAAAAGGTTTCCGAGCAGTATTTCAGCTCTTTATCTTTTACTGGTACCTCTGCATGTCTACAGCCCAACAGGAGTGATGTTCACAGAACGACCTTGCAGCTCTCAAGTGGTTTTAAAAGTGCTTTCTGATTCATTTCATAAGATGATCAGTTGCACAGTTTGGGAATTCACTGTAGTTTACGGTGCAGTGGTGCTTAGAAATTGAGGTCTACGTGTGAGTATGCAAGTGTGAGCATGTGTTTGCTCTTTGTTAGCCATAGTATTTGTGTAGAATATAACTTCTTATGATCACCGAACTTTGATTTAAATGGTGCCAATCCATCCAATATGATTGAAGAAGTAAATACCGTGGCATTCGTGTTTGCTTTTCATGCGCTTTGCCTTTTTTCTTTTTAAAATTAATTTAGATATCATCAAAATGTATAATTGTACCTCTTTGTCAGCAAGCCACTCAAAAAGATGCCCTTGAAAATATCTCCAAGCAGTTTTTCCCTCTTCTGCTGCTCTCTGGAAGCAAGGATAGGTCCACCTAACACAAGAAAATATCTTCCAGAGCTACCGCTGTGTCATAACAGTTATAACTCAGCTAATTTCCAAGTTCTATGTTCCCATCTTCTCCATAGCACTTCCAACCTTCTGAAATTGCTTAGGCTTCTTCAATGGTGTGCTTTATTCCTGGGAAAACAGCAATCATATGGACACCTGGGTACACTGGACAAAACCTGGCAGTGAGGATGGCCCTGGGGTCCCAATCAACCAGACGTACTTCAAGGAGTCCCCACTGGCGGGAAGGCTTGCTTCCTGAGGATGAGGAAAACGCTGTCAGTCAGCACCATTCCAGGCAGAAGTTATAAAGCCAAGCGCTGAACTACGAAGCCAGGTCCCTGCAGTTTTTGGTTTTGTGATATTTTCTGCATTTTAAGCATCTCCTTTGCACATTTTAAATTTTGAAAAGAAATCAGTGGCAAAAGCAGCTATCATCTGGTTTCTCTGCATCCATCTCCCCGCAGGCCTTTTTCTGGGGAAGTAAAGAAAAATTTCTTTGAATGTTGATGGGTAAGGCCAGCGCCCACTAGCACAGAGCTGGACAACAAAACAGAACACAAAGGAAGCAGTACAAATAAATTTTTAGAGGCAAACAGATTCTTTGCTTTCAAACACAAATCTCTCTAAAAGGCCCAGGGGCTGGCCTGAAGACAGAGTAGGTAGCCTTGTTACAGCTCAAGCCACTAGCTTACCTAAAATGCACTCTTCGTTGGTGACTACAGAGCTTCCCAGCTAGTCAAAAAAGAAAGAAGCAGAAATTCAGGGGTGTCCCAGTTTGTTTGCGCTATCTCCCCACGGCATCTTTGCAGATGGTGAGACAGTTCTACCCCCTAGCTTTCAGTTGCCCCACATCTATCAAAGAGAAATGTGAAGAGAGCTGGCGATGTCTGAGATTTTTGCCTTAAAACCGAACAATGTTTAGCCCTAATTAATTCAAAGGGCAAGTTACCATTCTAACAATTTTAAGATCGGTAACATTTATTTGTGCAAAAGATAGAAAACCAAAAACCGAAATTTTGGCAGGCCTATCATTTTAATGAATTGAATGACAGGAAGATGACTGAACACCAGTAGACAGAAGAGCAGTTTTCAGGAATTATACACTGGGAAACAGAATACCAAAATTATCCACATGTAACTATCTATCACTAATGGATCCCAGCGGGACTGCATGCAGATTCTACAAGTCATTCTCCAGCTCTGATATCCTCAGTTTTGGAAAGCAAATATTTTTACTCCATGGGGTAATAAATTTGTGAACCTTTTATTTAATTCTGGATGGGATATTTTTATTTTACTTTATAATATCTCTATCTAGCAAGGGGACAAAACCCTCCATATAAAAGGTTTTCTTTTTTCACTTAGAAAGCATATATTTGTTCATCTCAAATTTTCTGAATTTTCATGAAATCTTAAAATGAATCCGTATGGACTCCAACACAAATGTCCTGATAAACTACAGAAAAATTACACCTTGTAGTCTTGCTTCCACAGCTTCCAGAAGTTATGGAATTAATCTCGGCCAAGTAATCCTGTGGGAGAAGGTCAGCTGCATTTTGTTCAAGCTGCCAGAAGACCCTCACCAATGAAGGCGAAGGGTCTAAGCGCTCTCCTGGCTCTTCTTCAGAGGGGGCTTCGTGTCTGCGAATGGCAAGTTGAGGGGCCGTGATCATGGGCAGACATCGTCCCAGTCCCAGTGGAGCTGGAGGAAGGACATGCATTTCTTCCTCACAGTTCTCCGAACAGCCAGCCCTTAGGTGTCCTGGGTGGAAGTTCAAATAACCTGAGCTGTTTTGGGTCTAGGAGAGTGAATTTGTAGAGAAAATCTTTACAGTGCTGGTGATTGCCAATGACATACAGAAAACTGGGCAGGTTCCGTGTCAATTCCATCTCCCTTCCCTGAGCAGTAATATGAAACAGCTCAGGATACAGGTGACATCCGACCCCCACTTGAACAAACAGGGTTATGTAGAGGGAGGGAGAGGGTGAGTGAGTGAACCTCTGTTCTTCTGCAGAGGCTCACCTGGCCAGTTTCCTAAACCTGTGTCACTTTCCCTCTTGCCTCGACTACTTCTCTGTCATAAAAGTGAAAGTTCTTACAGGCTAACCAACCTTCTTAAATCTTACACAGACTCAGACCTAAAAGGAAAGGTTATTTGGAAAGTTACTTCATGGACTGAATCCTAAACTCCCTCTCAGCTTTCACACTGGAGCACCGGGTGAGCGCTGTGGGTGAGCACTGGGTGAGCACTGGGTGAGCACTGTGGGTGAGCACTGTCGGTGAGCACTGTGGGTGAGCACTGGGTGAGGTGGGGCTGGGTCTCGATGGATCAGAGGACAGTGCTTTTATTTTTTTGGTGTCAGGTTTTATTTTGGTGTGTTTGTGCACCACTGTGTTACTTCAGCACTATTTGCACCACCAATTTCACCTACACTCTTTGCATAAAGTACAGTGCACTCTGGCCACTTGGAAGGAGGTTATTTGTAAGTTTACTTTTTACATACTACAATAGACGACAGTTTTTTTGTTTTCCTTTTCTGGGTTTCAATCGTGCAACACAGACATACAGATTACTGACTATGTGGAATCATAAAGCGTAGAGGCTGGAAAGCATCTGCTATCTACCTTCGTTTTATGGACAACGAAGCTAGAAGTGCGGGAGTGGTTGCTACCAGAAGCACTCCCCACTCCCCACTGAGGGCTCCATCCTACACAACATCCCTCTGGGACATGCTGGCCTCTGCAGCTTCCTTCCTCCACATCAGGGTGTTCATGGCCAACCCTAACCCTGGCCAGCATTCACTCGTCTCAGTTCCCAACACAACCGGTGAAAAGTACAAGTTAATGTGTGCTTTTAGTTTAAATTCTGACTGCCTATATACATTCCTTGGGGATTCAGGCTAGTGGAAATGCAATAATCCTCAATGAACTACAAGGGAGCACTTAAGTCATGACCCCTCTGAGTTCAAGAGAAACAATGAACTCCTCTGTTTTTGCGAATTGTCACAACCGTACCAAGACCATGGCCACTAGGGGAAGTCAGGCTTTTTCCAGGCCTCAGACACAGGTGAGCTGTGTGCATCATGTCTGTGGCAGACTCCCCACCACGCTGAAGACTGATACTGTGTGTTCAATCAGTCATCTCAACGGCAGAAAAAATACTTCCACCACGTGAATTTCACAAACACCTGTAGCAGGTTGTCAGTGCAGGGTAAGAGAAAACAAGATGTTGCAATGTTTAAAATCTTGGCTCCCAAAGAGAGCCCTGAAAAGGTACCTTCCCTTCTCTCTTCACCAGCCCCGGAAGTGCTCTCTCCACAGAGCTGACAGTGAGGATAAGCACTCCTTAGCTCCTCAGGGAAAAAGAACTTCTTGCGATCAACCCTGAGCTACTGACGCCCAAGGCGAAGAAATTTACCTCCCAAATTACCGTCAGAGGCAAATAAAATACAGAATCACTGCCAAGCAGGACTCTAAGATGCTAGTTCCGATCTCGTCCAGCTCCAGTCCAACAAACCGAAGCTCCTTCCTGTGAACTACGCTGCAGTGGCTCTCCGCAGGAAGGCCTCAGAGCAGTCTGAGCAAACTTTAGCCAAATGAAGATCTCTGCAGCTAAATGAATGGCAAACTGCTGCCAAGATCCTGCAGAGAAGTCCTCCTCCCTCCCACTTGGGCCCCCAGGAAGTGCAGAGCCTTCCTTTCTGCTGGAGGGGAGATGGCAGCCCACCCAGGGCCACAGGCTGACCGGCCAACTCACACCAAAGCTCTGGATGCCCACAGGAACTGGGGCTCTCAGGCTATGTTCGAGTCAGGATAACTGCTGAGGTGTAAAACCACTTCCTAACTGAGCATTTATAATCCCAGTTTCTCCACTTTTCACAATAATAGACCAACTGGGATGGTGTTACCTTTCCAGGCAGCCAGAAATCGCACACTCAAAAGAACTGGTGCAGGCCCTGCGGGGACCTGGCCTGGCGGCCCTTCTGCTCTTCAGCAGCGGCCACTCTGACGCAGGAGCCTCTGCGTCGCTATCGCTAGGGTCCCTCGCTACTTGAGAAGGCTGGATCTGCCCGGCTCGGTCACTCCCCAAGCCCTCACAGGCACGCCGCACACACACCCCTCCCGGCCTCTCTGGACGCAAACCTCGGTCCGGGTCTCCCGGGGCGCAGCGGTCACGCCGGGCCCTGCAGCCCCTGGCCGGGGGTCTCCTTGGCCTTCTTACAGGTGTACAGCCACTTGATGATGCGGGCGTTCCTCTCGACCACCGAGGTGGTGCTGGGCACCTGCTCCGTGAGCTCTTCTTCCTGCAGCCCCTCGTCGCCGCCGCTGTGCCGGGAGAAGCCGCTGTCGGAGGTGGCGACGCTCACGCTGCGGACCTTGAGGGCGACGACGTCCGACCCGGCGGAGAAGTTCTCCCGCCCGATCGCCTCCACCACCTCGGGCTCCAGGCCGCAGTACTGGAAGAAGGTGTCAAATTCGGCCAAGGACGCGGAGTAGCGCGAGCTGAGGTCGGACTGCGAACGCTGCAGCCCCCGGTGCCTCGCCCCGAGCAGCTCCGGACCCCGGGGCGCAGCCGGAACTCTGGAGGGCGCCCTGACCGGCGGGGCGGGAGCCGGGGGCGCGGAGGGCCCTGGCACCGCGGGAGCCACGACGGGGCCGGGTTCGGTCGGGGCGGCCTCCTGGGCCCCGGCCCCGCCCTCCTCTCCCACCCGGGACGTGCCGGGGGACCCCGGCGTCTTGTCCTTGCCCGGCCCCGGGAAGAGCTTCTTCACCAGGCCTCCCCTGGGGCTGTCGGCTCCCGACCCTCGGACGAACTCGCATTTCTGTCGGTAGATAACCAGCGAGTCCGGCCTCAGCGGCTTCCGCGCTATGGCCCTGCGCGCCACCGCACCGGGGACGCGCGCCGGGGGCCGAGGGTCGCCCGCCTGCCCTTCGCTCGCCCCGGGGCCGCTGCCCTCGCAAGCCGGGCCTGGGCCGGCTCCCGGCGGGCCCCGCACGTACTTGGAGCGGTCGGCTGCCAGCCTTTCCACCGCGCTCCTGCGCGTCGGCCCCGCCGGGTCCTGGGCCCGGGGGGCCCCGGAGTCCCGGGACAGGAGGCGCTCGCTCGGGGGCGCGTCCAGGGCTGGCAGGGCGCGCATCCTCGGGGCTCGACAAACTGCGGAAACGCGCTGCGGCCGCGGCGCCCGTCAGGCCGGCAGCCAATTCCGAAGTCCGCGAGTGGTGGGGAGCGGCTCCCCAGTTCCCGCCGGCCAGTCGGGAGCCTGGGCGAACCCGAGTCCGCGCGGATTGGCTAGTTGCCTGGGTCCCCGCCCCGCCGGCTCCTCCCCGCCTGTTCCCGCCCCCGCCCCTCACCGCGCGCCCGGTTCCCGGTTCCCGCCCCCGCCCACACTGGCTCCGGGCAGCCAGCAGCCTGGAGGACTGCGGGCGGACCTGCCCCCAGGGGGCTGTGCGCGGAGCCCGGCGCTCCGGAGCTGGAAGGGCCAGTCTGCGCCACAGGGCAGAGGAACGGGGAGGGATCGAGTTGGTTCAGATCCAGGTATGCACCGCCTCCTCCCAGCCTGGGAGTGCCTCGGGTCCCCGTTGGACGCTGGCATTTCCGGACTGGGGGAGGGCAGAGCGGCTCACGGCCCCCCCACCACCCCGGCAGGTGTCTCGTGTCCTTTGAATTCTTAAAGTGACCTCAGCGTGTTTGGAAACTTCTGACTCTTTAATTTCCTAAATCTCTACCTGAGCACTACTCTTAACTGTCAGAAAGAAAAGTCTATAAACAAGGAAAGGAAACGCGTCGCAGGTCAGGTCCGTCTATGTGTTAGGTAGTAAGAACCCAGGAACCGGGTAGGGACCTGGACTGCGTCCATACTCCGCCAGGCGCCTACGGGGGGCCTAACCAGACCGGAGCACCTGGTGCCGGGACTCGCCGGAGAGCAGTGGTGTCGGAGACGAGGCTCAGTGGATTTGGAAAAAAAACCTGAACAAATTCCCAGAATGACTGCTATTTTTACCGTAATCAGGGCAGCGGGGAAACCACGGGCTCACCGGGGTAGTGAATCAGCCTAGGAATGCTAAACGTCTAAGGCGAAACATTTCCAAAATTCCATTCTTTCAAAAGTTGGACAAAGGACTAAAAATATCTGCCAGACGAGTGAAATGTCCACGTTATCTCACGTTAAGGCCGCGACTCCGAGATAGGCTGACCTTTCAAAGTTGGGGCTGAGTGCGCCTGGTGCGGGGCAACACAGCAGCCCGTGGGCCGCAGGCAGGAAGGTGCCTTAGGTCTGGGTCTGATTATGTTTCCAGAAATGCCAGTGGGCACCGAGAGGGGGCTTGTGGTGAGTCAGCAGGAGCAGCAGCTGAATGATTTCCAACAGGTTTGGCAAACTGGCGCCTCGTGACCACCAACCGCCCAGCATCGCAGCAGGTGCCAAATGCGTCTTTGCACCTTGAGTTTCCGTGAGGTCAAATCCTGTCGTCAGTGACAGGAGCACAAGAAACCAGGTCTCCTGAGAATCGGACTACCCAGTTAGTGTGACCAGAAAATGCCACACTGATGCGAAAAGATGACTGTGGTCCTGAGGGTGAGAGAGAGAGATGGAGCCGGTGCCAGCTCCTGGGTTGGACACACTGTTTCCCACAATAGGGTACTACTGGTGGAGAGGGACCAGGTGGGAGCCCAAAGTCCAGCCTTTTCTCTGCTCAGGCGGCCTGGTCTATTGTCAGTCAGAGAAAAAAAAGTCTTCTTAATTGCTTAGCCCAACGTGGCTCCTTTTCCTCCTTTGCACTTCATGTGCAATTGCGGCAGATCAGAGAGGGAGAACTCCTAAGCGTACGATATCCAGAATTCGTCTGAGCCCGGGTCCACCATTTATTAGCTATGTTCCATTGGACAGATAACAAACCTCTCAGGGTCTTTGTTTTGTCATTTGTAAAAATCCTCATTTCTATAGCTTAGAACATTCATTGCTTTGTAGTGAGCACTAAATGAATGTTAAAGAAAGACCTAGGCTTAGGTCTCGGTTCTAGCTTCTGGAGAGGCTGTCAGGTTGGACTTCTCAGTGACTCTGGTTGCTCCTCTGTAAACTAGAGCTCCTTACATCCACCTGTTAGGGCATTTGTTAATGAGATTATGCATATAAAGGGCTTAGCACTATGTCTGGTACAGATCAAAGTTTCAATAAATAAATGTTTTGATTATGATGTTTATGGCTAGTTGTTATCACATTTTAAATAATGTTCGTGAATTCACATATGAGTACTGAACATAAGAATAAAAACTACTATAAAGTTGTATTTAAGATTTATTGCTATTAAAGCTAATTATATTTATATCCATAATTTTCTATCTATTAAGCAGATAACTAACTGGATAAATAGAACTGGAGTAATAAGATACTGACAAGAAAATTTTCTAAATAAATTGTTCTCATTGCTCAACTGGTAGCTTAGATTTGAGCCTAATTTCCTCTTCGGCATCATCTCAAAAGATTTGGTCAGAGCAGGAAATAATGCTTACAGACCCAATGATCCAGGAGCTCTACTCCAAGGAATATATACTAAGGAACTAAGAAGAGATGTGTGCACAGAATGAGGATATTCGTTGCAGACAAACAGTTGAAATCAACCTACATTCAACAACAGGAAGAAGGTTAGATAATGTATGACATACTTGTGGGATGGAGTATTATGCAACCATTTACAGTCATGCTTCCACAGGGTATGTTATGGAATGGGAAATTATCATGATGTATGTGAAATTTTAAAAATAGGACAAATACGGTGGCAGTCTTGAATAACTTTCTAGAAACATAAAACCTCCCAAGACTAAATCATGAAGAAACAGAAAATCCAAATAGACCTATAACTAGTAGGAGATTGAATCAGTAAATAAATGTCTCCCATCAAAGAAAAGCCCTGAACCTGATTATTCACTGACCAAATTTTAAAGAAGAACTAATACCAATCTGTCTTAACCTTTTCCCAAAAAGTGAAGAGGAGGGAACACTTCCTAACTCATTCTATAAGGCCTGCATTACCCTGATAGCAAAGCCAGACAGAGACAACACAAGAGATCTACAGATCCTTATCTCTTATCAACAACGTTGCAAAAATGCTTAACAAAATACTAGCAAGCGTAATTCACCAGCATATTGAAAGGATTATCCACCATAACCAAGTGGGATTTATTCCTGGAATGCAAGGGTGGTTCAACATATGAAAATCAATCAAGGTAATATGCCATATCAACAGAACGAAGAGAAAAAAAAAAACACATGGTCATCTCAATTGATGCAGAAAAGGCACTTGAGAAAATGCGGCATCCTTTCATGATAAAAGCACTCAGCAAACTAGGAATAGAAGGAAATGACTTCAACATAATAAAAGTCATATGTGAAAAAACTAGAATGAACATTATGCTCAGTGGTGAGAGACTGAAAGCTTTTTCTCTAAGATTAGAAACAAGGCAAGGATGTGTGCTTTCACCACTTCTATTCAATGTAGCACTGAAAGTTCAAGCCAGAGTAATTTGGCAAGAAAAAGACACAAAAGCCATACAAATTGGAAAGAAAGAGGTAAATTTTCCTCTGTTTGCAGATGATATGATCTTATATGTAGTAAACTCTGAAGATTGTGGGGAAAAAAAAACTGTTACAATGAAAAAAATTCAGCAAAGTAAGAGGATACAGGTCAACACAGAAAAATCAATGGCATTTCTATACACTAACAATGATCAATCTAAAAAGAAACTTACAAAACAATTGCATTCACTACAGTATCCAAAAAAAGAGTAAAATACTTAGGAATTAACTTAAACAAGGAGGTAAAACACTTGTATGAAAAGTACAAAACGCTACTGAAAGAAATAAAAGAAGACAAAAATAAATTGAAATACATCCCGTGTTAATGGTTTGCAAGACTGAATCTTGTTCAAAAGCCAACACGACCCAAAACGACCTACAGATTGAATGCGATCCCTATGAAAAACCCCACGACACTTCTGCAGAAATAGAAAAAACTGCCCCAAAATTCATATAAAATCTCAAGGGACCCCAAATAGCAAAAGCAAACTTGAAAAAGAGGAGCAAAACTGGAGGACTTACACTCCTGATTGAATAACTTGCTACCAAGCTAAATCAAAAGAGTGTGGCCTTGGCATAAAGACAGGTATAAAGACCAGTGGAATAGAATAGAGAGTCTGAAAATAAGCCCCCACATATATGGTCAAATGAATTTTTACAAGGGTGCCAAGACCAGTCAATAGGGAAGGGACAGTCTTTGCAACAAATGATGCTGGGAAAACTGGATATCCACATGCAAAAGGATGAAGTTGGACTTTTACCGAACTCCATATACAAAAATTAACTCAAATTGGATCAAGAACCTAAACATAAGCCTTAACACAATACAAATCTTAGAAGAAGACATAGGACAAAACTTTATGACATTGGATTTGGCAATGCTTTCTTGGATATGACACCAAAGGCACAGGTAACAACAACAACAAAAATAGATTTCACTTCATGAAAATGTTTTAAAATGTGTGCATCAAAGACACTTATCCACAGAGTAAAATGGCAACCCATAGAATGGGAGAAAATATTTGCTAATCATGTATCTGATACAGGATTAATAGTCAGAATATATAGACAACTCCCAAAGCTCAACAACACAAAAACAAAAACCCAATTCAAAAGTGGACAAAGGATTCAGACATTTCTCCAAAAAATGATTATACAAATGGCCAATAAGCACATGAAGAAATGTTCAACATCAGTCATCATTAGGAAAATGTAAATCAAAAGTGCAAAGAAATACCACCTCACACCCATTAGGATGGCTACAAGGAAGGAAGGAAAGAAGGAAGGAAGGAAGTCCAGAAAACAAGTGCAGTTAAAGATCTGGAGAAATTGGGACTCTTACGCTCTCTTGGTGGGAATGTAGAATGATGAAACTGCTGTGGGAAAGAGCATGGCCTTCATCAAAAACTTAAAAATAGAATTACTGTATGTTCCAACAATTCCACTTCTGGTTATATATCCAAAAGAATTGAAAGCAAGATCTGGAAGAGTATTTGTACACCATGTCCATAGTAGCATTATTCACAATAGCTAAAATGTTGAAGCAACCCAAGTGTCCATCAACAGATGAATGGATATGCAAAAAGGTATATACATGCAAGAGAATATCATTCAGCCTTAAAAATGAAGAAAATTTTGCAGTAGACTGCAACGTGTATGAAGCTTGAGGACATTATGCCAAGTGAAATAAGCCGGTCACAAAAAGACAACTATAGTGTGACTCCACTTATGTGAGGTACCTAGAGTAGTCAAAATTATAGAGACAGAAAGTGTAATGGTGGTTGCCATGGGCTAGGGGAGAGGACTCTGGGGAGTTACTGTTTAATGGTAGGGTTTCAGTTTTACGAGATGGAAAGAGTTATGGAGATGGATGGTGGTGATGGTTGCACAACAAAGTGAATGCATTTAAAACCACTGAACTGAACACTTAAAATGGTTAAGATGGTAATTGTCATGTTATACACATAACAATAAATATTTTACCACAATAAAAAAGTGGAAACAAGCAAGAACTGTGGTACAATCATACTATGGAACATCACTCAGCAATAGAAAGGAATGAACTGATACACCCAATTTGGATGAATCTACAGTGAATTATGTTGAAGAAAAGCCCATCCCCAAAGTTTACATACTGTATGGTTTTATTTGTATAGCTTCATCACAATGACAAAGTTATAGAAATGAAGAACAAATTAGTGGTCCCAGGGCTTAGGGAAGAAGTAGGAGAGAAGTGGGTCTAACTATAAGAGGACAACAACGTGAGACATGATAGAAATGTATCTTCACTGTATGAATGTCAATATACTGGTTGTGATATTTTATTACAGTTTTGCAAATATCACCGTTGGGGGAAAAATGGGTGAACGGCACGCTGGATATCGCTGTATTTTTTCTCATAGCAGCATGTGAATCTATCTTTTTTGTCTCAAAATATGTTTAATAATTCAAAAATTAAAATAGTAATATAAATAAGTGAATAAATAAATAGGTGTGTCTGTTACTCCAGTACTTCAGCTTCTGAGTACATTCTAGAACATAATAAATATTTACTGGCACTTACTGTATGCAGAACACTGTTCCAGCTACCAAAGATACAGCAACAAACAATGATAATAATAATAAAGAAAGCATAAGCCATACTTCAATGTAAGTATCTCTTTTCAAGTTGATTTAATGTTAGCTTTTCTGCCTTAATGATCAAAGTGTTTCCTGAGCTTGTTTTCTGAGAGGAATAACTGTTGATTTTAAAATAATACATGAGTTATAAACACATTTATGTACAAATAACCACAATTACTCAGAAGCATGTCATTTAGTTATCTTTGGATCGGATTTGTAAGCAGCAATACACTTCACCAATGTGCTCATTCACCTTTCCGGCGACAGACCCTGGCTACAACATTTATTCACGTGATGGTCATAAACATGTGTTTGATTAAAATAGTGCTGGACTATTTTAATAAATGTTGTAATAGAAGGTTTGTATATTTTTAAAATTTATTTATTATTGGAATAAATTTGGCCATATGTCTTTCTCTCTCAATTTATGAGCCAATAAACATGGAGAATCTACCTTTGAATTTATCAGTCACTTAAAACCCTGCAAAATGATTATGATACAAAGTATTTTGATTCCTAGCTGTTTTTTGCGATATTTATCACCTATTGATGGTAAATTATTAAAATTCCTCTGGGGGATAGTCTTTAATTTGAAGTTAACTAAAATGAAAATATATAAATAAAGTGTTTTATAAATGCACGTGGAAAGTACTGATAAGGTTAATGCCTTGTAATGCAAGATGGTTCAGATAAAAATTAAGGGATCCTTCTGCCTTCCTAATATATGTCACACTCATCAATGTGTGAATGTGTGTATAATATGGGTTATGTATTTAATAGATATGGTTCAAAAGAGAGAACATTATAGTTAAAATTATAACACTGAAGTCCTAATTCTAGGTATTTCCATAAATAACTGAATGAATGTGTTCACATCATTTAATTTTTTTTGAGTCTCAGTTTCCTCATCAGTAAAATGGAATAATAATACCTGCCTTTTATCTCTTACAGGGTCATTATAAAAATAAAATTAAGTAGTATACATAGAAAGGGCTTTGGAAAATAGAGAGGGTTCTTCAAACAGAAGCTTTTATTGTAGAACACAGCAGAATTTTGTGATAGGTTGACTCAAATTACTTAATAATTTTTGAATGACTAAATAAATCTTTTAAACATGTGATTAGTAGAAAAGTAAGGGAAAGTTAAAGATGCCCATAAGTGACTTTCCAAATGTTTACCAGTGTTCCTATGCCAACTCACCATCTTCTAATTAAGCTTGTTTCAATATATGCACAATCGGGAAAAAGGAAAATTTATTTATTATGCGTTTTGTTCAGTGTTGTGTTTAGTTATAGGGGCTCCCTGACTTATCAACACCTAATTTAAAATTTATTAGCTAATTCTATCCTGAGAATAAATTAAGAGAATAGGAAAAGCATAACCACCCTGCTGTAGTGAGACATTCCCCCCATAGACACATTACTCGAAATCATACTATTTAATAATAGTTCCAGGGTTTCCCTGACGGCGCAGTGGTTAAGAATCCGCCTGCCAATGCAGGGGACACGGGTTCGCGCCCTGTTCTGGGAAGATCCCACATGCCATGGAGCAACTAAGCCCGTGCACCACAATTACTGAGCCTGCACTCTAGAGCCCACGAGCCACAGCTACTGAGCCCATGTACCACAACTACTGAAGCCTGCACGCCTAGAGCCCGTGCTCCGCAGCAAGAGAAGCCACCACAACGAGAAGACTGTGCACCACAACGAAGAGTAGTGCCCGGTCGCCTCAACTAGAGAAAGCCTGTGTGCTGCAAGGAAGACACAATGTAGCCAATAAATAAATAAAGTTTATAAAAAAATAATTAATCGTTCCAGAGCTATTACTAGTACAGCAGCTTACACCATTCAACCAGCACCACACTATTAATATGATAGTTCTATTTGTTTCTGACACAGCTGAAATTGGCACAGTTTCATCTACTTATGGGCTAAATAGTGGCTGTGGTGGATTATCCCTGATACCAACTGCTTATACTGTTTTCCCTGTAAGAAGGTATACTCGAAGTTCCCTTGAGTTTATTTATAGAGGGACTTAGAAGCATACTCTTTTATAGCGCGCCTATCCGCTCATTGTGACAATATTGCTCTGGTTTTATTGGGAATGCATTGCATTCAACTACATATGACATGATAATACTTGAAAATATTGAAGGCTTTTCCAGTATTTCCTTTTCCTATTTAGGAGCACCTAGCTCATTCTCTGCTCTGTGCTTCAGAAGAAGGTGGACGACAAACGAAAGAAAGATTCAAGAAGATATTTCCTGGCATTTGGGGATCAGCCCTGGATAAAGGGGTGAATGGGGAGGAAGTGAAATAAACTCAGTTCAAAGACAATGAAGCTGATTCAGGGCAGCACACGATATTGTAAGGGTAAACCTTCCTGGCTCCTTTCTACCTCCAGACTAGATCAAAATCTCCTGGACGCAGATTGTAAGAATATCAGAAAGGAAATTAGAAGTGAGTAGATATTGATAACGGTGGGTGTTATGATGCTGCCTTTCTCCCCACAGCTGAGCTCTGGAAATTGGCAAGGATGAGACAAATGTCATGATAGGCTTGGGCTCTGAAAGCAGAGGTCATCCCTGGAGACCATCTCTTGTCAGGGGACATGCATCCTAGTGCAGCGTCTCAGAGCTGGACCTGGACCCCTACCGGTGGTGAACAGGACTCAGCAAAGAGCGACATGGATGGACGACCAGAGGTCAGAGGGAGCAAAGCACAGTTCAGTAGATGAGTACAGACAGATGACAACCAGAAATCCACCTGCCACACATCCGCCCTGTGCTGAGGTAGCCTCCAGGAACCTAGGCGGGATCCTGGGTAAACAAGGGGGCCGAAAATCCAAGCTGAGTGAGCAAAAAGAGAGCTGGAATTGTTTTCCTGCCGACATTAGGAGCTAAGTGGACACGTGTGTGAGCAAGGCTTTTATCACAAACATTCTAACCCTCGTCTTAAGAAAGAGTATTTTGGTTATAAACCATAGACTTACAAATAATTTATTTTGCATTAAAATAAATATTTAAAGGTAAGGATTGTATTCATTTTTTTTGTATGAGTCTCTTATTTGAGTAGAAAGTAAATTACAGAATGTTATGTACATTTTGATATCTAAATAAAAAGAACAGAATATGCTATTCTGCATATATAACTATAAAGATAATATAAAAATGTGGAATGAATGTACACCAAATTTACCACGGAAGTTTCCTCTGGGGAAGGGAAGAATGGGACAGGGGCTCCAACTATGGCTGCAGTGTTTGTTTTAGAAAAACGTGCGTCAAACAAGCATAAAGTATGTAAATCTCACTCTCTCTCACTGCCTCTTGCTCTCAGAATAAGCCTTTGGCATAAAGTGCTGATGTGTCGTCTACTAGTTTTCTCTTTTCCTCAGTGGCGGCTGATATTGATGATGATGCGACAGTTCGAGTGTCTAAAAACGCGTTGGAGTGTAACTATTATGGTAACTTTGAGGTAGTGGTAGATGAGTTGGATGTTACAAATAGAATTTCAGCATGAGGAGATTGGGGTGAAAGTTCCCTGCTACAGGGAACTGAGACAAAGGCTTCAACCTGAGACAGTTGACCGTCATTTTCAAAGGGGGACATCTGGTGGTGGGGAAAAATAGAATGATAATAACCTGAAAAGATGGCCAAGAGAAAGATGCTGCTTTGGATGGTGAGAGGTGAACATACCGTAAACACGAGGTAAAGAACCACCGAAGGTGCGTGTAAAAAGGAAGGGGCTGGGGGCATGGTGAGGGGAAGGGACAGCTAGGGAGTTTGGGACTGACATGTCCACACGGCTATATTTGAAGTGGGTAACCAACCAGGACCTGCTGTAGAGCACGGGGAGCTCTGCTCAGTGATATGCGGCAGCCTGGATGGGAGGGGAGTTTGAGGGAGAAGGGCTGATTCTCTTTGCTGTGCACCTGAAACTATCACAACATTGTTAATCGACTATACTCCAATATAATATAAAATGTTGAAACAAGAACAAAGCAAAAATAAATAAATAAAAACAACGCAGTTAACAAAAAAGATTGAGTGGAGATTCACTTTCTTTAATTATGACAGTGACTAAGAAAACAAATAAACGTATCTACAAATAAGCATAACATGAGAGGAGGTGGCTGGCTAAAGCACCTGGGGAGGTGAGAGTGACAAAAGCCAAGCCTGGACGGGGACTATTACTCCAGAGAGAAAATAGTGGAATAAAGTAAGAATTCAAGCAAAAGAAGACAAACCATAAAGCAACCTCTCCCCAGCCTCAGCATACACTCTACCCTCCTTCCTGTTGAGGGTAGTGTTAACAGACTCCACAGAAGAAGTTCGAAGTAGAATATTTAAAAATAAAAAAAGATACTGGGTTCTGGTTTCTCTTTAAGATTAGAAATACCTGATATACTCTAGATAAATACAATTAACTAAATTAAGACTAAACCACATTTTGAAGCATAAGATTGAATCTTATTGTTTTCTAAACACAGTAATCAAGTCAGTTAAGCAAAAAAATGCCACCACAAAACCTTCAAAACTTAGATGAACCCCAACTGTTGAAACCTGACTAGTTTGTTACAGCAAACACACAGACAAAATCACAGATGGTATCCGATGTTCACATCTCAATTTGGTTACAATAACTCTGGCAAGAGTCTTAGGAAGTTCTTTAACAGGTGAAACTTATCAAATTTCCAGGAGGTTTTGTTGTCGTCTTTCTTTTTCTTTCTTTCTTTCTCTATTATTTAAGAAGAATAAACCTTGAGTATAAGATGTCCATGCATCATTTACTAACTTTTTTCCCCTTTGAATTGAATTTGATATTGGTGGTGCAATGGGCAGTTCAAGTGTCTACAGAAATGTGCCGGAGTGTAACTGTTATTGTAAAGCTGTCCCCAAGCCAGGAAGGTAAACATTCTCTACCGTGGGACACGTTAACTGCCTTGTTGAATGCTCTTTAGGAGAAGTAATGAGTAGACACTAGAAACCAAGTCATGAATGATGCTATGCAGATGAGCTCTCTCTCCTGCCTACCCATGGCCAGACTATGGCTTTAAAATTAAATATCCTCAGATGAGTGCATAAAGTCACGTTAAAATAAAACTACTGGCTTTCATTCCAACAGACAGAATGTCAAGTAAAAATTACCAAAAATACCTTCCCATAGTCAAAAAGCCATCAATGCAAGAAGCCGATCAAATTAGGGAAGTTTTGACATGGTGCTTCTTTAAATATTTCACAAAGATTATAAGGAAAAGATGACACTTATTTGGGGGAGATGGTTTAATATCTACCCAGTAGGAGAGACTGAAGTTATTTCCATATCTCTTTATTATTTTTAAAGTTTATTTTTTCTCATTCTAAATGTAACACAGAAATGAAACAAACAAAAAAAAATGAATCAATACTGCCCATGGTACCTAGTATGCTTAAACTTACAGGGCACGAATACACGGGTTCCAAACCACTGCCTGGTTTAGCCTAAGCCCTGCAAGCTGATACTTGGGGCCCCTGCTGATGTTGGCTGTTTCCCTGCAGCTCAACCAAACCTGCTTAGTGATCTCTGCTTCCAGCCACACACCCCTGCAGCCCAGCTCCATCCTTTCTGCTCTTTGTCTGTCCTTGCTCTCCCTCTGAAATTATCCAGCAGCCCTACTCACAGGGCTCAGAGTCCGCCTGGTGCTGTCAGGTGTACTGTTTTTAAAACTATATGCAATATGTTTTCTAATCAACATTATGTAGGTTCCTCAAGCCCAGAACCTTTATTTTTCCATAACTGAATCCCTAACTAGCAGAGTTATCTGCATTCATTAAGTAACCAATAGAAGTTTGTCAGTTGATTTGTATCTGTATTTTCTTGGTCAATTATTGACCTCTCTGCTTTTCAGTTACTTCTTTAAATAAGTCATTAAAATGCATCACTCAGATTTTTATTATAACAATATATTTTCATGTTTTAGTTTCACTCCATAATCAGAAGTTTAATTACAGTAGCCATATTTTTGTTTATAAACCTTGACGCATGTTTCTACGTATAGATAATGGCCAATCTCTGAATCTAATATGAAAGCTAACTTAACTTTCAAAGTTATTAAAATATAAATCTTTGATGAATGGGTTCTTTGCCTTCTTTTATTCAATCTGAGGAATTTGAAAAATGACATTATTACTTCAGTGCTTTGTTGTGTTCTTGTTATAATAATGCAAAGTTATAATATTACAGTAATGCCAATGAAGGTGGATTCAGGATTTATTTTAGTTCATCGCATAAACATTAGAATAATTTTTTCGAATAGTTTGTGAAACAAAAGATAAATTATTTTCTCCATCAAAAACCACTTTTATTTTCAATAAAACCATTGCACAAAAGTTTTTCTTACTGTTTGTACTAATCGGTGTTACGGTAGGCCGACTATAAGTTGCAGAAGATCTGATTACAGTTAGGGGGACCATGGATCTTTGTTTGTCTGGAACAGTCCTAACTTATACCTATTATTCTGACATAATTATTAATACTGCCCCTTTACTTAACCAAAAATCTTAGTTTGCATAGTCACTCTAGTTATGCTGCCAGTTCAAACCAATTGTGTCTTTATGTAGATGAATTAACTTCTACTGGGCCCAATTTCCCATTTTTAAAATGAGGAGGTTGACCTAGGTGATATGTCAGGCCTGTTCAGCTCTACCGTTATGACCTGTGAAGAAAGCATAGGTAGGTCTGAAGAATGATGCTGCTTATACTTTTCTAGATCTCAGGATAACAAACGTCCCCACCAAAGATTCGCAGAAAGGCTCCCTTAAAACAGCTACTTAATACAAAACAAAACTCCAGATTCCGCTCTCTGATCTGACTCTGACTCACATAGAGCTGTTATTTGCTAAGCTCTATGTGACGCATGCCTCTTGTAAAGACTTGTCAGGAATGACAAAACCCTTTCAACAATCAATCGTTTTCTTACGTAGGTCTTTACGTTAAATAAACTACCTCTTCTGTGGATATAACCTGGGGAAGGAGGCAGAGAGCCGGGGAAAAGCAGGAAGAAGCCATATGAACCAACAGCAAAGCTGGTAGAGGAGTATCTGCATACACAGCAACAGCTAAACGGGGGTGTGCAGGAGGGCGCTGAGTGCTGCCTCGGGCCTGCTTGTTAACAAGCAGAGGGATTGTTAGATTTCTCTAGCAGAGAAATCCCACTAGAAGAGGGATTTCTAACCCAAATGCCCAGGATATTTGAGATCCTCAGACGTGATACAAGGGGCCTATAAACTATTTCAATATTTTGAAAATCCAAATGGAAAGTGGTCATCAACTTTATAGCGGTATTAGCTTATCCAGAGGATTGGATTCTGTGCTTTCAGCCAGCATTCTGTGAACCCATTGTGACGGGGGCAGGACAGGACAGATAACCAGACAGAAGAAAACCTAGTTGAGACGATTCTGTAACAAAGGACAGCTGACCTCGCTCTAGGCATTTCTGACAAGACATTTTTACTATAGAGGTCAGAGTCGCATGCAGTCCAGTTGTTACCTATAACATCCCGTGAGTAGTTCTTTAGCTTGGGGATTTATGAGGAAGAATATAGGTTTTGCTGAGAATACCTGAAAGCAGTCTGCAGTGGGAAGGATACAGACAGGTTGGTTACAAGGTTTGCATGTGCAGAATTACGTCAAGTGGAGGCTGACGGCAGTACCCTTCTTCATGCTGTGCTCCATAACCGCCCTTCAGGGCAGCTGGGGACACTGCTCTGCTTTGGAAGCTGTTTCTTCCGGACACAGAGAATCCTCCTGTGTGTGTTGTGGTCATTGCTCTGTGCAGTCTCTGCCGCACACCTGCCCCTGTCTAGGGCTCACTACTAATTACAGAGAGTTCTTGGATTTTACTAAGGCATTTTCTCAATATGCAGTCACTATATGCAATCTTTTTCCTGTTGACTTCCATCTGATCTGCTCTAAAATTTGCTGGATGCCTGCTTTGCTAGTTGCAGAGGTCAGTGTTTCTTGTATGGTAAATCTGACCCAGTAGGAGGAGGCCCCGGACAGGTTGTGGGGAATGATGATGGCTAAATGTGGCAGGGCAAGTTTGGAGGGGGCCTTGAAGGCCAGGCAGGGGTGAGGTTTGAAATGCTAGGAGACAGGGCTCACCAAATGTCTCTGGTTAGGAGAGTGACACAATAGTGGGGCCCTAAATAAATTAAATTCGTCTAATTTTCTTGGGTCCTAAATTAAAGTCATATTTTAAAAGGGACTTTTTATTTAAGCTCCCGACTCCAGGAAGAAAAGTGTTTTCCCAAGTGGTCTTCAGAACTCTTGAAGGAGATGTTTATAGGAATGCCCAGGGAAACAGGTTTAGTCATGAGGTAAGCTTGGGAAATTGCCTCTTAAATTATCCTTTGTATGCCTAAGATTGTCCAATAACATTTTAAACATCTTCTACACTAAAGAAATCAATTGAAGTTTGGTTGCCATGTAACTTTCAAACCTACTGGAGAGCAACGTTTGTGCTTGCACATATGTCTCATAAAGCATCAGTGTTCTGCAAAACTCTGACACATGGGCCTTGTTCACAAAGAACAAGATAATTCAGTATAAAAGCCCTTTTAATGCTGAAAAATCTGACAAGATAATGCATTTGTTAAATTCTTCCTATACGTCAGGAGCTGTGTTTTCTACGTGCTGCCTCCCACAGAACCAGACATCTCTGGAACCCATGTCAGTTATGGAAAGATGAACGTCCTTTCTCTAGACTACTAAAATATCTCTGCTTTAATTTAAGCCTATTTCCTCTTGCTGACATTCACCACGTTCTGAAAGAAAAGGACCAATATCCTGTTTATATAATAAGGAGAAAACTTTCCTTTTAATAACTTCCTTTTAAGTTTTCTCGTACTATTCATTCATCAGTTTGAATCACTTTGGTCCCCTTTTTTGAACTCTCACTAGTGTTCCACCCTCTTTCTTACAATCACTCGAAGGTCACTTTGAAGTTCATCAGAAAACAAGAAACAGGGAACAGAGACTTCCTAGTACAAAACAGGCAGCTGAGTCATAGGTCCTGGAGCAGAAAACTCCGGGTCCTGTGGACGTGAAGGCTCAGGGGGCATGTGGGCTGAGAGGGGAGGGCAGAGGGGAAGCCTGCCTCAACCCAGCCATGGAGAGACGAGATCCACGCGCCTGCCCAAGGCCCTCAGAAGTTCCAGAGCTGAAACATTATCCCACAGCTACCTGACGGGCACTGAAGCAAACACACAAAGACTCCTCAGGAATATTATGGGAGGCCAGTCAAGATGATAAAGTGACACAATTGTTCTTTCCTAACAAGAGCCTAGTGTTGCTTAATCTTGAGTTTAATACTTCAAATAGTGACAGTTTAACCTGAGTGGAAAAAAACATTGGTGTCAACTTGTAGTCACGTGTTTATAATTCTCTCTATAAAGACGTGGAGGCTTTGTGCAGATGTTAATCTTCAATAAATATGATTTCACGTAATCGACTGGCAGTTCACACATTACCTGAACTTGTTCTGAGGGGCAGGTGAGAGTTACAACCCTAAACACCTGTATCAGGGCACCTAATTACTTTGTCCACGCCTGTGCCAAGAAATGAAGGGCAGCCGGGGAGGCAGGGGTGGTGTATTTGCTCTGGGAGGCCGCAGGACGCAACCTCCTGTGACACAGTGGAGGGCTAGTAGTGTCACACCTAAGCAGCATTACATCCGCTCTGAATCAAAGGGATTAGGAAGTTTCCAAAACTGATGCCTCAGAACTGGATATTAATTAAACAGGAAGGTAAATAATAAATTACCTCTACAAAGATACACTTCCCGAGATAATTGAAAAGTTTAATCATTTATTTTGTACTTTAAGAAGGAAGTTTATTCATTTTCAGAAATTTTTTTTCTTAAAGATCTAGGACGTGATAGACCAGGAGAAATAGCTGCATGGGCATGCCTGCTCCGAAGTCTGGACCATAGAGCAGATTCCGACTGTGAATCAACCAGGTGTGGGGACGGGCACTGGTTTTAAAGCCAGGAAGTCTGGAACCGAATGCTGGCTCTGCCAGCTACTAGTTACATGGCCTGGATGTATGGCATGGGATAAGTCTACCTTCCTAGCATGGCTTCGCAGGGATGGTGAAGGGCAACGTGTAGAAAAGTCTCTGACATAGTCGACAGCTTTTCCTCTTCCTCTAATGAATCCTTTGCCCGTTTACCCGCACATATCCTTTCCCTCAACCCCGGGGCTCCTTAAGCTACGAAGTGTGTTGGGTGAAGGCAGCCGAGGGAGTGTGGGTGCTCTTTCCCCGGCAGCTTCCCATAGGACACCTGGGGCAGGAACGTCTATAGGAAATTTGCTAAAGCCATCAATTTTGTATTCCAGCTGAGCAGACAGGTACTGTTTTTGTTGGGGTTTTTTGGCGGTACGCGGGCCTCTCACTGCTGTGGCCTCTCCCGTTGCGGAGCACAGGCTCGGCAGCCATGGCTCACGGGCCCAGCCTCTCCGTGGCACGTGGGATCTTCCCGGACCGGGGCACGAACCCGTGTCCCCTGCATCGGCAGGCGGACTCTCAACCACTGCGCCACCAGGGAAGCCCACTGGTACTGGATTTTATCCTAAGAACTCAATCTTTTATGTCCCGGGGTACCCTCGGGCTCCAGTGATGGGGAATTTGCATCCATGTATTATGAAAGAGCCACATCAATCATGAGGACTTTATTCTAGTTTTTGATTAGACGAGGATGAAATAGCATACATGGCGACTTCTCTATCAACCATGTTAATTTCTAGGAAAGCCAGAGTGGGCACTGAGGCACGTTACCTGTACTCACGGCGCAGCCCTTCAACTCTCATTTTTCTGGTGCCCTTTACTTTGCCGTTTTGCAGCCCCTGTCTTCAAGGGCAGAGGCCCCTCCCCCGCTTCAACCTCAGCTGGTCATGTGACTCACTTTGGCCGATAGAATGTTAGCTGGCCCGGAGCAGGCAGGGGTCTGAGAAGCCCTCGCTATTCCTGCTGCCTCCCTCACTCCTCTGCCTCACGACGGGTATATTGTATTCCCGTTATAATTCCAACGTTAACAGAAAGATATGTGTGTATGTATAGAGGGATTGCATATCCTGTACAGGTTTCCCTGCTATCCCAAGGTAGAGTGTTCCTGCCAGCCTTTTGTAAACCAGAATAGCATAAGGTGAAGAGCAATTAGCTAATCACGGTGAAGCACAGATACTCACAGACACAGTGCGTGGCACTGGTGCCATGGGGGCATGCGAACAGTAAGAGCTGGAGATTGTACCATGAGTACAGATAACCTGCCACAGTTCACGCTTCTGGTTTTCCTGGAAATTAAAATGGTTGATAGCGAAGTCTCCACATGCATTGTTTCATCCTTACTTTATTAAAACCTAGAATAAAGTTATAACAACTGACGTGGCTCTTTCACAACACATTTGAGGTTGTTACGAGGTTATAAGCGAAGCAACAACAGCAGCTCTGGCCTCAGTGATCATTGTGAAGTCCTCTTTCATGCAAAAACAGTTACAGAGCCAACTGTAAGATGTAAAAAAGCAACAAATCCCCCAGGGCCCAAGAGTGTGTCTGTGTGAGAGTACAAATGTGAGTAACTATAAAGAGCTGGAATGAACTGTCTTAGGGCTTCATCAAGGGAGGCACTGGGACACCAGTCTCTTCTGTGTAAAGCTCTGAGCATTCTGGCTGGTTGCCCGCTCCCCTCTCCGCCACCCCCCGCCCCCCGAAGGCAATGTCTTACAAACGAATGTGCTGCCAGATAGATTTTACTCACCACACAGACAGCCTTGAAGTCCCTGGCCCTGTGGGGAAGCGAGGCAAGTCCTAGCACCCTTCAGTCCTGCTGATGCTCATGTAGACCCCGTCTTGGTGGGCTGGTGCTCTGGGTCGCCATGTCAGCATTCTGGACTAGGAGTGCAGGGTCTGAAGAGCTGGCATTGATCAGAGACAGACTGCTAGATCCTAGAAACTTAACGACTATCGAGGACTGTCCAGGTAGAAGGTGGGGTAGAAAGGTGGCAATTTTTATGATCTCTAGGGTTTCCAGTCTTTCCACCAAGCAGCGGGTGCTCATCATGTGCCCAAACCAGCAGCCGATCACATTTGCCTGTTTTCTTTTTTTTTAATAAATTTATTTATTTTTGGCTGCTTTGGGTCTTCGTTGCTGCATGCGGGCTTTCTCTAGTTGAGGCGAGCAGGGGCTACTCTTCGTTTTGGTGCACGGGCTTTTCATTGCGGTGGCTTCTCTTGTTGCGGAGCACAGGCTCTAGGCGCACGGGCTTCTGTAGTTGTGGCACGCAGGCTCAGTAGCTGTGGCGCACGGGCTTAGTTGCTCCGTAGCATGTAGGATCCTCCCGGACCAGGGCTCGAACCCGTGTCCGCTGCATTGGCAGGAGGGTTCTTAACCACTGCTCCACCAGGGAAGTCCCACGTTGCCTATTTTCAAGGCTTTATTTAACAGAAATTCAAATTTCTCTAAACATCTTCCTTGGGGGCATATTTCAGGTGGCAAAGCAGGATGAGCAGCATCGTCAGCTCCAGGAAACTCCCGCATGATCAGCTGACCACATCACACTTGAATGTTTAACTCCTGTCAACACAATTTCAATCATTACACTAACAAAACTTCCTAAGCCTGAAAAAATAAAACTGAGGAACTATCACCTGGGAAACTTAACAGACAAAACTTACTGAAGATCAGCTGCATCACTAAAGGGCTTTTATAGTTTTGCTGAAGGAAAGTGAGTCAAGGTGAGGGTGGCGATTGAAGCCGAGTTCTCCAGAGAAGCGTTCACCTATGCTTGGTGGTCCGAAGCTGGACAGCAGACCACTGAGAGATGGAAGCGGAGGAACGACAGTCATCGGTCCACTGGGAAATAAAACGAAATCCTCCAGCATATGTGTGTTACTGTGTGTATTGTGTGGAGAGGGTGAGTCACTGCCCCATCTGTAATGGGATGCAGTAACACAAGAGCTTTGGAAATGTCATACTTCCCTAAAGCAGGCAGAAAAGCAGATCAGTGGTGACCCAGTGAGAATATGGACCTTCCAGGATCTGCAGAAATTCTCTTTACCATCTCAGTGTGAACTGAAACGTTTCTGTAGCAGGCAGATCAAGGTTCCTCTCTGTTTCCTCCTCCCACCTCTCCCTGCCTTCTCCAGTCTGGGTTATCGGGGCTTTGCCTGTGTGTGTCATCATTCGAGACAGCATTCCATAGTGCAGGAGTTTGGGGGACGCTGGCGTAAGCTATTGGACAACCCGTGTCCCAGACAAAAGGCAATTCACTATTTCTGCATTTAATCAAGCCAAGTGTCCAGGAGGCTACATTGGGTTTTGGGACTAGTCCTGGCCGGTAATAAAGCATTTCTGCCTTGGTGTCCAGGACCAGAAGTGGGTGCTAGCAGAATATTTGGGCTTCCAGATCCCAGTGAAGTATCACTCATCATCATTAATCACTCATCATCATCATCAATAGCAAAGTCCTGAGTGAATGAATCTAACGCTGGAAAGAGCGTGCGTGCTGGGGCGATTGACCCAAACATCAGTGTGCTGTGTCAGCACTGACTTATTTCTAATTTCCCTCCATTTGGGGTGAGTTTCCATATTTGACAATTAGTTCCCATCAGTTTGCTCCCAGAGGGCCTGTCCCTCCTTTTCCTGCAGAAACTCTTGGCTGTGGGCCTCAGCCTGGCTGCCCTTTTCTTGGCCCATCTCATTTCCATGCAGCCACTGTGGCCTCAGTGTCAAACAGCACAGCCTCAGCTGAAGAGAGGAACAGGAGCTCTGGAAAACTCTCTGGAGATCCACTGAAGACTTTGCCAAGGGAAGGAGGAAAAGGTAACTAGTTGGCAAAAAGGGATAATAGCTTTGGACTGTTTTGGGGGACAGTTGGGAAAGGGAAAAATGGAGAGTTTTGAAGTCAGAGACAGTACCGTCCACACATCACATTTGGAGAGATGCAGGATTCCCTGTCTCTGAGCTCCCTCAGCATTGTGGGTGTTTGGTCACCTCAGCCTGATGCCAACCCTTCGACTGCCTTGGAGATGATTCCTCACTTACTCTGAGAATCTCCTAAGTCGGTGAGCCCTGTCCCCTGAGGCAGCAACGCGCAAAGCCCAGAGCAGGGGATCTGCGGCCATACGGCTGGTTTAATCCTGCCTCTGACTTGCTAGCTGAGGAGTACTGAGGAGTACTGAGTACCCTCCCTCTGCTTTAGCTGCATGGGGTTAGGCAAGTAGCCTCTAAGCTGTTTGAGGATTAAATAGGTTTTGTAAGAAAGCGAAAGCTTTTACTATACCCCCTGGTTCATGGCAGGCGTGCTATTCCTTTTTGATAAATGAAGGAGCTTGTTCTCAGGCTCACATGGCCTGGTCTCTTTAAAGATCCACCTTTGTTACTTCTCTGCTGCTTTATCTTCTTTCCCCCTACTTCCAAATCTTGGTAATAGACAACTGGTAGTTGGTGGCCATCCCTCTGAGGTGTGGAATGTTCTCCGTGGTATCAGTTAAGAAGGAAACACAAGTTGAGATACTGAAAAAAAAAAAAAACTTACAGTGGCTTCACATAACAGAAGTCACATTTCTCACTCATATAGGGGCAGGGAGGGGTAGGTGGAAAGCCCTCCACCAAAGATATTGCTCCCTCTGTAGTGCAAACGCTTAGCTGAAAAGCTGCCGCGCACGAGGACTCCTGTCAGCAGCCCATGTTGCATGGTGAACCCAATAACTGGGTCGCAGTCAGCACAATACGGACAGAGTGACGTGGTGTACGCCTCCAGGGCCGACCCATAAGGCATCCTTTGATCCTCTGCTCTGGTCTTGACTCCACTGGCTGCTGGGTGTTGGTGGAGCTGCCTTCAGTGCGACTTAGAAGCACACATGGAAGAGAGCTGAGTCTCCCCTGGGCTGAGTCCCTCCAAGTTTGCCTGATGTTGAGTTCCTGTCCCTGGTCTGAAACACCCAATCCGGGGCATTCCTGGCGGTTCCTCCAATGTGAAAACTAAGTCCTCAGTGTCTGCCCCACTGCTTGAAATGCATGTGGGCTCATGTCCTTTATTCCTTTTGATGAATTTGGTAGTTCAAATGCATTTGACCTGAGAAAACAAAGACAGGAATGTTTGTGTTGATGTAAACTGTTACTACATTTTGGAATATTGGTCTATTGCACTTCTTTTTATCCCACTCTATTAAAGTCTAAACATGAGGCTTACGTTTCTAGGATATAAAAATATTTTCATTATTGATATATGTATGATCTTGCCCAATAAGTTGACAGAAGGGAATATTTTATTCCTGGACTAAGAAACATATCCCTGTATCCAATGCAGAATTTAAAAATAATTTTAATCACTAAGTATTATACACATGTGAGAAAGTTCATAAAACATAAGTGTGTGGTTTAATGAATCATTACATGAACACTAACGTGACCACCACTCAGACCAAGAGATGAAAGGTCCTCAGCATCTCCTGTATGACGTGTCCTGACTTCATGTCTTCCCACCGAGCACGATTAAGGCACAAATTATTACTCATTAAAGAGAAGAGACCAACCACAGGGGGACCTTGGGGCTTCTGCCAAGAGGGTGTTACCAGATGTGGCTGCTGTTCAGTAATCTGGGGGAGAGTGTGAGGAAGCAGGGCTCTGCTCTGGGATACAGGCTCGGGGGACGCAGGCAGTTTTATGACTGGGGGGTCTCAACAAGTCTTAGCAGGAGGTAGGAGGCTGGGCTGATGGAGCTGTGTAGCCGTCACTCATACCAGCTGGGGTTTTGTGGTTTGGACAAGTTTTATGTTCTGTCTGTTCAGACGTGATCACCCAGGGCTCGTGTTTTTGTCTTCCTCCTGCCTGGTGCTGACCTGTTCAGGAGCGGATCAGCAGGCCAGCTTTGGGATGCAAGGCGTGGCTTTTCTCTCAGGGTTCACAACCCTTTTGCAATGGGTCATTTAAAAGTCTCTCTCATAACGCTGGGAATTAAGGGGTTTAGACTTGTCCACTAGACAGTACAGGTGCACTTTTTGACCTCACATTCAAATGGAAGTTTTTTCTTCTTCTCCAAGTACTATTGAAATAATAGTTAATTTTCCTCGATTTTTACATTAACTCCAGGAGCAAGCAGTTAAAGATTGAAGAAAACAATCAGACAGATTATCACAATTCTCCAGGATACATGTTCTTACTTCCTTAATAATTCTTTATATATGATTCTTAAGAGGCCTGCTTGCAACTTGGTGTGTGATCATGTTGTAGTGTTTAACCTTTCTCTGCCCTCAATTTCATGCTAAGTATCTAATCTGTGAAGATGTGAAAAGAAATGACGTGTAAAGGACAATTTCAATACTCAGCTGACTTTCAGCAGGAAATTTGCTTCAAAACCATATAAAATATATTTTCTTTATTTGACCATATTGATAGCTAATTTATAACCCCATGGTCAAGGGACTTGCACTATTCTTCTAACTTTGATGTAACTTGCTGTGGAACATTGGGGTGGACCTCCCTATCTGTAACATGAGGATGATTAGAGGGCCTCCAGATATAAAAGAGGTAACACCAGAGGAGATGCTGTAAGTTCTTCATAAATTGCTTCATATTTTACCAAGTTCTTCTAACTTACCTTTGCAAATTTTATCTATGTTATACTCTTGTGTAACAGTTATTATTTTCAGTAGGAGAATATTCAACCAAGAGTGGCTCAGCGATTTGTCCAATTTCATTTAGTCTGTGTTAAGGCCAGAAACCAAGCTGCTGCTTCTCTTTTCACTCTAAACATTTATAGTCTAATCGCTCTTCTACTGCATTTTTACAGCATGGCTGCTCAAGGTTTTTCTCCTAAAGAAAATTATGCTAGCTCTATTTACAATAGCCAGGACATGGAAGCAACCTAAGTGTCCATCGACAGATGAGTGGATAAGGTGTGGCACATATATACAATGGACTGTTACTCAGCCATAAAGAGAAACTAAATTGTAAGTTAGTGACTTGAGCCACCTGGCTGTAAATTCTTAGGAAAACCACTGTAAGCTTGTTGCTCGGTGATCTGACTGGACATATAACGTTTCAAGAAGTTTTGTTTTCTTTTCTTTTTGTAAGAGAGCGTTCACAGAGAAATAGTATAACCTTTCCAAGGTCAAGGTTACTTATGAGCTGACAAAAAACCAATGCTGGCTGTGCCAAGATGTCACATTAACAGAAATTCTTAAAATTAGGGGAAATGGAAGAGGCTGTGTTTGTTGGAAAAGCTGGTTGTACGCACATGTAATTGGTGTGTATTTTAAGTAATGACTCACAGGTTGACTGTCAACTTATCCAAATACCGAGAGACCCTTCATCCTTAATTCATCTTGACTTTCAGGCTTACTTGGAACTGCTAAGAAATTAGCAAAATCAATACTTTTTCTGGTTTCCTGAAGGCAACTCAAATGTGATACAAGAATCAGTACCACCTAGTAAGGCAGGACCAAAATTTTAAATGTTCCTCACTGACATTAATCATTTATCATTTCTATGTTAATCCAAAGAATCTAATGGAAACTAAACACTAAAAAAAAAAAAAAAACAAAACCCTCAGATATGGGGATATTTCCAAATTGTTAACTGTTTACATTTATGTAGACAAAACATCTGGATATCTGACTTAAAAAGCTTTCCAACTCTGTATTTGTATTAGGTGAACAGTATTTTTTTAAGTCCCAGGACTGAAAATGTCTTATCCTTTAGAACTTGTTGAAAGAGTTGTTGCACTAAAGAAAGCCCCAGGGACAAACAGGAAATTCAGTAGATTCTAACATTTTGGCAAATTCCATTTTTATTTAAAAAAACACATTTGTAATATAGTTTGAATAAAATAAGCAGACCTTACTAAAAGTAAGACCATTTAGTGATTTAAACCTCCTCCCCTGCTTATTAGCCTTTATGAGTCAGGTTTAACATAACCCTGATTCCCCTGAGTGGAAGATTATATATTATTTGATATAAATTACTTTGATTTAGGCCAATAATATTCAAGAATTATTTTCTTCTCTTAAATTAATCATCATATTTTCATCCTCAGAAACTTGGAAGACAAAGAAGACACTTATAAGATAAATTTTATGTACATTATACAGAATAAAAAAATGTTAAAATGTGTAAACATCAACGGTAATTAGTATACCGTTTACTGAGTGCTCACTACGGGCCAGCTGGTTTACAGACTTGATCTCATTCAGTCCTCCAGCTATAATTTATTAGGTGTTCTATTTGTTGATTTGCAGGTAAGGAAACAGATTCAGAGTGTCACTTGCCAAGGTCACTTAGCTCTAAGTGGCAGAGCGGGGCTTCAAGCCCAAGTCTCCCTGATGGCAGGGCCAGCACCCTTTCTTTGTGACACCATTTGCTCTAGGATCTTGGTAGAATATGCAAAATACATTAAAATTTGGGGAAAGTTATTTTTTCTAACTCAAACCCATCACTGAGTATTATATTCAAAGGGAATATGTTACCTTTTAAAAAGCCCTGGTTACTCCTTTCCTTCACTGCAGAGACCAGACAGTGGCGTCAGAGGTTTACGGAGCCCTGCTGTGTGGACTGAATAAATCTCTGGGCTTTGGAGAGAGCACATGCCCTGGGCCAGCCCACTAGCTCTGAGTTCTCAGCTACTGCCACACTACTTCGTTCACTTTTTCATTTTTGACCTTAAAGCAGCTCATATTCACCAGGGCATAGAGAATTATGGCATAAATCAATTCTCTATTTTTCAGACAGCTTTTAAACTTTAACTTTCTAATATAAAACCAAGAAAACTATAACTCCTAATACTCCAAATGTAATACGTTGTGCTGACCAGCAAAACTGTCCTTTCATGATGTTTTCAGGGAAAGGAAGTAGGTTAGAATTAAGACATAAACTTGAGTTGGGTTCGAATTATATTTGTTGAGTAAGTGAAATGAAATATTGAACGTATTCTTTACCATGTATTGAATAGAAAGGTAATACCATTTGGTCAACAAGAGTTTTTTTCCACTTTTGAGATATAAATAGGACAGCCAAAGATCAGAATTAAGAATGTACCGGAACTCTAGCTGCCCTTTCTTCATGTATGAAGAAAAGGTCATGTTTGGTTTTGTTTATATGTTCTATCTCTTGTGGTTAGCACAGTGATGGGCACAGAGGCAGTAAAAACACTCATTATTAATTAGTTTAACAAATACTCTGGTAACTAAACTTCTGACACTGTAGCATAAGGTGAAATTTGCTTTGCTTTTCCCCATGCATTGCTGTTGTTGTTTTGCATTTATTCATTTTTTTTTCCTTTAAGGTTTTTTAAAAAAAATTTTATTGGGGCATAGTTGATTTTCAATGTTGTGTTAGTTTCAGGTGTACAGCAAAGTGATCAGTTATCCATATATATATGTATAACTGATAAGTTATAAGTTATGTATACATAAGTTATACATATATATGTATATGTATAACTTATGTATACATAAGTTATATGTATATGTATATATACATATAACTGTATATCCACTCTTTTTTCAGATTCTTTTCCCATATAGGCCGTTATACATTATTGAGTACGGTTCCCTGTGCTATACGGTAGGTTCTTATTAGTTATCTATTTTATATATAGTGGTGCCCCACACATGGTTGATTTATTTTTAGTATGGGACCCCTAGAGATAACAGTGGCATTTTCTTGAGTTTTTTTATAACTAAAATCACAGCTCATTTTAAACGGTGAGCCAGGATCCAAACCAAGTCTGTCAGATTCTGGAGCGCTTATTTCACACTGTTCAGATAAAGAGTCTTTGCTCCTGACGAGGAAGGAGCCAGGTGCTAATGCAGATGCTGACGGTTTCCACCAAAAAGTCCTCTGTGTCACACGCGCACGTGCGTGTGTAACACAGAAGTCAGGATGTAGGACTCAGAATGCTGCTGTGATGGGCTTGGGGGCCGCAGGGAGCTGCAGACATTTACAGGCTCTGCCCCGGGGGGGCGGGTCACACTGCCGCAGCTCCCTCTCCCAGGCAGGGAGACGGTCTCTCTCCTGCAGTCTCAGGGAATGTGGGGCAGAGCTCAGCAGTGTAAAAATAATCATGCCAGGTTTCATTTTATACCACGGCACTGAAATGTAACTACTCTTTGTCACACTCTGCTAACAACCCGTTAACAGATGTTTCGTTTAATAGACGTCAGTAGATGCCTAACATCCCATGGTTTGAAATGTTGGTTCCCAAACAGCTATGTTTAATTTTGTGTTTGCCTGGTCTCTTCTGGTCCCTCTGGCTTGGTATTTATGTCCCACCTGCTGGAATGAGACTGTTTTCTGGCATAAGGTTTATATAACGAGTGAGGGTTATGTTTGCTTAAAAGCTAGAACAACGGCTTAATGAACCTGAAACAGTCCTGATGTTTACACTCAGGCAAGGAGAGTTCTCCTCCACCATCCAATTCAGAGGAGTATTTACTGATTGTGGTTGGAGTCTCCTTCCCTCCCCAAGAAAGAAGGTGCCAGTGGCTGAATTCCCAGACAAGAATGATTCGCGACTAGGACTTACACAGGTTGGTTTCCCATTTCTACAGTATGGAACAGGACGAACTCCTGGTCTCCTTCTAGTGTAACTTTTGAAGTGTTTTTGACTTTCTGTCATTGCAAAGGTGTTGGCATATTCATGGGAATGTTGGTGGGATTCACTTCCTGCATTCCTTCATTTTGTGGATGTAAGGGTCTGTCATCAGAACAGGTCAAAGTCATCATGCAGCAGTTACAACTAATATCCAGTCCTCATGGCCCCTGTAACAATGGTTTTCTCACAGCTGTGCACCTGAGGGAGCAGTCCCTTCCTCAGGCCCTTTGGGACGGTGTTTGGTGGGGAAAGGGAGGGCACCAGCTGGGAGGGGTACAGCATCCCCAGTCCTGGGGAGGGCACAGTGGTGTATGAAGTCTTTGTATGACTCCATTGGCCGAAGTATATGTTGGCGAACGGTGCCTGACACCCGTAAGTGCAAAGCCTTCAGCAGAAGTTCTCAGGTGATACGGCAACCATGCCCCTTCCTCCCATCGTAAAAGCACAGAAAAGCACTGCATTTTGTTTAATCTTTGAAGGAAGTGAGGAAGATCACTTGCAATATAACAACCTTGTAAAACGTCAAGATTTTAGACGTAAAGTGTGTAAATGGGAAAATCCTGGTGGTACTTACAGCTACAGCTGTTGGGCGCAAGTGTCACGACGCTGACAACAGGGCCTGTTTCAATCTGTTAGCAAAAAAGAAAGGGCACTTCCCAGAGCAGGGGGACAGCAAGCCTCCTGGGAAGAAGAGGTGGAACAGCTCAGGGCAGAGCCAGAGCTGTGCAGGCCGTTCACTTAGCCACGGAGCCTGCACTTTGCAGAAGTAAGGCATTCTGCGAAAGACAGGCAACCTACACGTGTGTACTTACATAATTTGCTTGAATAAGTACAGGGTTGAATAAATGATATTAAACATCAAAGACTATGTAATATGGGCGTTGAAGCAAGAAGGGGGACTAAGAAGTGAGAAACTCAGAGAAAATTCTGTCTGCACCCATTAGCACTTGCCACCCATTCTTTAGGGCCAGAACTAGAGGGGGCCTCCTAACCTCTGCACACCATTTATACCTTCATGGTGCGTACATGCGGAGACATCACATTTAGTTCTCATAAGACTTTTTATTTAGTGATTGTCAACAAATATAGGACTTTATAGAAATATGGAATATGTTTAGTAAAAGACTGAAAATGACAGTGTTCAGAATAGTAGAAAATTATGATCGCAAGAATGTAACATATGAAAATAATTTACAAGAAGCCCCCTTCAGGGAGACGCTCACCCTCTGTCTGGCTCTCCCGATGTTCCCGGTCCCAGAGCTGACTTGACAGTGCTTTTGTCCATGAGAGACATACAGGGAAAGTCAGTCCTCATGGTTTGGGGGCTTGTGCTCTGCCGAACATAAAGTCAGCACAGCTGTTATGCAAGCTGCTGAATTAACCACTGGTCTTAAAAGTGAAAACCTGCCCTTGCTGATGGTTGACGTACGTTTGGGGACTGTCATGCCATGGGCCACATTTGAAAGAACAGAGGTCTTCTAACGTCGATGGGAACTAAGGTATCACCTGGAAAGTTGCTGGTTTATGAGAGTCATTGCAGTTTCCTACCTAACAGATTTCTGTAATGCATCCTGGAGAACAAGATGAAATAGCCGGAGGACATGAATTTGAGAACCAAACCGCAAAAAGGGCTAATAGAGTTTGAACTGGGGAAACTGAAGCCCCATTACTTCTGCCCAGGGCCTCCTGTTGACAGTTGCAGCAGTGTGCAGCCCTCCCAGGACTAGAAAGTTGGAAACTGAGAGGAGCTATGGATGCCATAGGAAAATGAGGGTGCGCAATGGAGTTATCCCCATCCTGGCTGTTACCTGCTCCGGTGGTTTTTTCATGCCAGCAAACTCATTTGAACAAAAGTATATACTGAAAATCTCGGACTCTTACCACACTTGTAACAGGGTCAATTAATTCAGGAAATGACATAAAGGAGTGCTGTTTTTCAGGAAAATTATTTATGAAGAACATCTATTCTAAGGCACGGAAGCCCGCTGGGGCCATCATGACTTGGGACTTGGTGGAAATGGACTTTCTAGAAATTCTGCCATCAGAAGGTAAGAAAGCGTTCTCAATGGCTAAGACAAATGCTGACATGGTGATCAAGGTCTTACTGAATTATATCATCCCAATTCTTAATGGACTGTATCATCCTAATCATCTGGACTCCAAGAGGGGAAGCCATTTTGTTTCTATGGTAACTCAGGGCTCTCTAAAACCCCATAAATACCTGTAACTTACGTACTCCTTATCAGCCCCGGACTTCTGGACAGTTGGAATGATTAAACCATACGCTAAAGAATTCTTTGGTTAATTTATACCAAGCCAGTGGCTTATCGTGGCCCAGAACATTGCTACCGGTTCTGTGAAAATAAGGTCAGCCCCTTCTAGCAAGCATGCTACTTTTTCCCTCTGAGTCAATGTTCGGAGGTCTGTGCATTAATTGAATAGAATTTAAGCCTACCTTAACATGAAAACACGGTGATCAGAAACCAATGAGTTAGCTTGTTTCCCTAGCTCATGGCGCCATCCTGTGGCTGGGTGCTGGAAGGTTAACCAAAGAAGATGGTACGGTATCGACTAGGAGAGCAGGGCTACACAGGGCTCCAGTGACAGTCACTGCGCTAAACCGAGCCTACCAGGTGCTGATAACTCAGAGGACATCGAAGCGAAGGAGAGACCCCGCTTCGCAAACGAGGTTGTAGCACCCGTGACCGTAAATACACTTACATTTTTCTATAATATCTTAACAATATAGAGCGACTGTAGCGCCCGTTAAGGACCTCAAGGTTAAATTCTCCAGACAGTAACCTCCAGGTCAGGTACTTGTAATTAGGCATAATCTATAAACACTATAACACTGGGCAGTATAGTTTTTTAGAAATATAGAACCTACATATTTATAAGGAATTAATAAACATGAGAATAAAATATTTACAAATTATGAATTTCAAAAAATTAGAAAGCAATATTGTCACTATTTTAGTGATGAGCCGCACATACGATGGTACTGTCTATATGACGAGAAAGGCAGCGACATACATTGAACCGTTAAAACATTTGTATTCTTTGTCCTATTAATTCCACTTCACAATATCTATCCAAATTAAATGATCAGATTTGTTTAAACATATTTATCTGGAGATAATACAAGACAAAAAGAAAGTGAAGAAGAAATAAAGTTATTAAAAGCCCCCCATATAAGGAACTGGTTTAAATAAATTGTATGTTTTGGTTAAATGAGATTTGACTTAGCCAATAAGTGTCATTAATACTTTTGATATATGAAAAGTGTGTATAGTATAACGTCTAAACAAGAAAGCAGAAGACAAAAGAGACTAAAAAGCTTATCCTGGAAGAAATCCTGCCAAATACTGGCAGTAATTACTTTTCAGCGCAGGGCTCTCACACCCCTTGCTCCTGCCCCGGTCAAGGGTGCTGCCGACTCTGCCCTGCGTGTTCTTGTTAAAGAGAGGTCCCTGCCCTGCCAGGTACGGGTGGCCAGGAAGCAAAGGCGTGAACCCTCCTCCCTCTGCTTTTCCTTATGGGTGATGGAAACCTCATCAACCGACTGGATGATGCCCACTGTGGAGGGCAGGCCACTGCTTGACTGACTCCACGGATCCAAGTGCTCAGCTCAGCCAGAGACACCCTCACAGACACACCTGGAAATGACGTTTCATCTGGGCACCTCTTGGCCTAAAGTTGACACATAAAATTAACCATCACAGTGTTATCGACCAGAGAGGCATTATCCAGATATTGTATGAAAGCAAACGTGGAAAGCAGAACAATGCACGTTCAAGTTATATCAGGAAAAGTTACAGAAATTAACCCAGCACCTGCCGAAATCATCAGTGTTTTATCCTGTGGACTGGAATTATCTCAGGTGGGTAAACTGAAGGAAAAACGTCCATTAGCCTGACAATTAAATAACTGTGAAAAACCTGAACTATCAGCGATAGTGGGTATAGAAATGGAAGAACTATTTAGTTAATTTTTCTATTGGCTCCAATACTGGAATGAAGTTTTAATCGAGGACAACATTCAGAATGATACGTAGAAGCAAGGCTATGGCTCTAATGGGTCAAGGTCATGCGAAGTCAGAGTGAGGACAAGAGACAGGAAGACCACCCTGAGACAAAATGTAATTCAGAGCACGGTTTAAGGAGAAAAGTGCTACCAGCATCGGACCGCTGTTAAATCCGCGGTGGAGGACCCCTCCCAGGAGACCGGGGGCAGCTACCCCCTTCCCCCACCCTGTGAAGGACCAGCACTTGAGACAATAGCCTGGGGGGGGGAGGAATAAGGTGCTACTGGGTTTCCTCAGGTCGCCCAAGGGTCCAGTGCTCTGGTGCAGAAGACAAAACTCTGTGAAGGGGAGTTTTCCACATCCTGATATATGGGAGCTTCTGCTAGATCTAATCCGACTTCTAAAAAGAAAGAAATATGATCCTCTTGCATTTAAACATTGTGGAATAGTTAATGATTGTAAACTGGACGTTCTTGATGTTGAGATCCTGTTAACTGAATCTTCACGACTCACGAATTGGTACTGTTCCCCAAGATCAGAGACCTCACTGCAGCAACTGTAAGGTGTGACCTGACTTCAGAAATATTAAAACATGAAAAAGCATGCCAAGAAATGGAGGAAATACAGTGGTTAAACTGGAATTTAAATCTAAAATTTGTAGTTTATGAAGCTCCTTGGAGTTCGCTCTCAGATCTCACTAATTGAACCAGATAATTTGCCTCCATGTAGGATCCCATTTCTCTGGAGGTGGAGGATTCTGATAGAATAGGACAGGACGGGGTCCTGGAGTCTTCCCTTTCCCGGGACGGGGTGGCGCTGCAGGGTGGACCTCAGCCACCAGGTGGCGCCACGAGACTGTCGAGGACACAGCCCAGGACGCAGAGGACTAAAGCCACAGTGCAGACCCACGCGGCAAACACGGGGAGGTGACCGTACAGACTCCTCTCAAGTTTACTTGCACACCACACACCAACAGAAGATAAGAGACATAAATGCCTGCTTAGCGTGTGAGGGCTGACGCTCATAACTAGTCAACCTTGGCAAAGAAATTCAAAAGGATGGAACACCATGTGGTATAAGAGAACGAACAGCAATTATAAAATATAAAATCAGGTGCTAGTTTCAATTCCACTTGAAAAATTTCTGAGCCTCAGTTTACGCCTCTGTGAAAGGGTAACAGTGATAGTTACCACCCTGTCCTGTTTTCCTCTAAAAATTTCCCATTCCTCCAGTACCCACAGCTAGATGTTCCATAGGGATATGATATCAGGCCATTCTGTCTTTTATCCAAAAACTTCAAGAAAACCAATAAAGACATTAGAATTCCCAAATAATATATGTTTTTTTCAAAGTACAATACCTTTATATGGAGAAAAATTTATACAGAGAAAAGAATCAATTTTGTCTCAAATAAAGATTTGGTGACACTGTTAGTATGGCATTAAAGAGTAGTTAAGTAATTTCTTCCAAGAAAACGTTATATCAAAATTTGATTTGTACTTTCTGAGGGTGAATAATACCACAAAACCTGGCACAATATATTTAAGACAAAGCAGAAGCTAAGTAATTAACTATTCTCTTATCACCAGTTTCAGGAAACACAATAAATTGGTGCCTCAAGATGTTCAAATTGTCCCCAAAGTTGAGTTACTGCATATTTTCTCAATCTTTGCTATTGGTTGGAGGAGAAAGCCTTCCAGATTAAAGATGGTGGACCAAGTACTCCCCCATAATAGCCTTTCCTTCCAAGACAGCGTCGTTATCACAGTATCTCTGTCATAGGGGGTGGAGAAGCGATCAGCAGAAGACCAGAACTGACTTGGAGCTCACACAGAGTGAAGGAAACCTCAGTCCGCACATGTGGGGAGGGATTCTGGACGCTGAGATTCAAGGCGTCCAGGGTAGAACTGAGACAGCTCTCTGAAAGCAGAGGGATTTATGAAACTCTGCACCTGGAATGGTGGACCCTCAGTACCTCACCTCAACCCTGCCTGCACACCCATTCTCCCTGCCACCAGTGAGGAAAACACCAGCAGCCATGCACCCTCCTTCCGAGAGGAGAGGAGGGACTTTCCTCTAGAGAACGGAAGAAGTCTAGACCAAAGACACCCCTTTCTAATATTTGGGAAATTTCAGCATAGTGAGCACTCCCTATCAAATCACCCCAAAGAAAGCCGCTTGCTAATGACAAACCTTACAAATGACAATGGAGACTCCGTTCACCTTTTTGAAGTGACACTGTTAAATGTGAACAGGAAATAAAGCGTCACCAGACGTTTAAGGGAAACGATCTCCAGGTGAGAAAGAGATGAAAGTAAACGAGCAGATACGCTTATTCTTGAGAAACTAACCCCCCAGCAAAATGAGACACAAACAGCATTGTTATGTTGTCACTACTGGCCCTGTTTAGGTTTTAGACAATGCAAATGTATCACTTTGCTATATTTTTAATTAGTAGGATAAACCACGTGAAAGTGACATTCTTAGAGGTGAAAATAGTCTAATATCAGCAATTTCGCACATAATAACTTTTTTAAATAGAAAGGATAGAATTAATTCAATATCCTGGCCAGCGATCAAGGAAGAAGCAGGACTGGAGGATTTTGTCATCAAATAACGATAGCAAGATCTGAGCTTCAAGTTTACAAAATGACTGACATATACTGCCTTGTTTGCTCTTTAAACAAACCTGTAATTAAATTAATATACCCAAATGTTGTTAACTGTTGAGAAATCCAAGACCAAATGCAATGAAGCCTCCTCTGGGGCACAGCTTTAATTGAGCAAGAAAGTGGAGCTGAGACCAGAAGCCAGGCTGACTGACTCCGTGGCCTCTGCTTCCATTGCCCCAAAGAAGTCAGCCAAGATGAGACCCTGGGGAGGACACGAGACAGAGGCAGAGGGGAAGGAGCGGAGGAAAGGATGACACGTAAACGGAGGTAAAAGAAGGAAGCCTTAACCACAGGAACATATGTCCATGGAGTCAGAACTCATGTGAACCCATGTGACCAGACAGTGTCACGCTGGCAGCAGACTCTTGAACCGACCCAAGGGGAGAACATTTATGACACTGATCCCAAGAAGGATAAACTTGACATATTCCAGATGTGAAGCAATTAAACGTTTGCTGGGAAGGAACAACCCAGGTAACTGCACAAATGTCCATGTTAAGGGATTAAAATGAATTTATACCCACATAAAAATATAGGAAAGATTGACTCTTGTCAGATGTCTGCAGGCTAAATTAGAAAATGTGCTACACACATATGCATGTGCCACGCATGACAAACACATAGAAATATGTACAAACACACGGGCACATACATACACGTGGGCACAAGCGTGCACAGCAAACACAAGGCATGCATGAGCTCGCACACACATATACATGCACGTGCACATGCACGCACACACATACAGACACGAATGTTATGCATACACGTGCACTCACACAAGTGCACACATGCATATGAATATACAAGTGTGTGCATGGTCTTTTGTACACTATTCACACATGAGTGCATATCACGTGTTCATGCACACATGTGGTGAGCTGTCCAAGCAAAGGACAAACAAGTTACCTGGGCGGCTGGTGCAGGGTGACTGTTGTCTCTACTGGCAATCTCGTCTTGTCTAGGACTGAATCCCATTCACACACTAATGGCCGTGCGCTTGCTGAATTCAACTCAGCTTCCTTTAGAACCAAAAGACACCTCTGCGTTTCATCAGAACTGATTTCCTTTTCATTTTCTCACACAGCCTCTAGGAAAAGAGAACAGCTGTGAGAGAGAGTGAGCGGGAATATCCGCAGTGTTTGGATGAATACAGTGCCTGGAGAGGAACTTTTAATACCTCCTAGTCCCAATAAAGTATAAACAGTCAGGGGGTGTTACAGACATCACTGCAAACCAGAAAACACAGCTGAGTCATAGCTTCATGCAGTGAGCGTTTGGCTGCAGCCTTAGAGGGGCAGTGAGAGGCTGAGATGTCAGATAAGATCAAGACATAAAACATCACCTCCTCTGTCTATGCAGCACCACTGAAGTTCACAGGAATTCCCCATTCCCTCCCCGCTTGCACACCTCTGCTCAAAGGATGGATCCCTCCACAGAGAAGGATCGGTGACTCTTGTGTAGCACCTCGAATAAACACCTGCCTTGTTTCATTCTCCACGTCGATGGCTGGGGACATCCACGCTCTTCACATGCACCCCCCAGTGCGACCAAAAATGTCAATACTACGTTGTCCCGGCTAACCTTAGCACCTCCTAGAGTAAAGGGGCAAGTCACAGCTAAGAGTCAGCTCTGGCTAGCTCAGATTCTCCGAGGTGAAGGGACACTGCTTGTCTTTTGTGTGATACAATGAAGCCACATCACACCCTTGGGATGGTAACCAAAGCTGTGCTCTAGCCTACCCTCTTCAGATTTTTCATTCTGCGTGAATACAGACCTCTTTGATCTTTCAAATGATCTGTTTTGGAAATGTGTAAAAATAAAACAAGTTGAAACTGTGTGACTCCCAAGAAAAAAAACATTCAGATTTAGCAGAGCGCCTTTGTAACCTAAGACGCGTTGGTCATTGATGACGGTGACTTCAATTGCACTTGACACTCCCATCTGGAATAATAAAAACAACAGAACAAGGTCTTTGCTCTTCCTCTTCTAAACTTTGTGAACATCAGCAGGTCACCTAGATCCTCAGGCTGCCTGTTTCTTCTTTTGGAAAAAAAGAGGTGGCTTTGCATAGGACTCTGGACCCTGGCGGAATGGATCCGGGCAAAGGGCACAGGGCACGCTAACTGCGTGTGCAGTCCTGGGGATTAGTGTAGATTATTTTTAGATACTGTAACCTTGGCTTTATTGACACCTTATATTAAACAAGTCTCACTCACTAAATGCCACAGGATGCAGGCCGACAAATGTGCTTTGAAAGAAAATTCCTGTGAGCTAAGACTGTCTTGGACAGAAAATGTTGAGACGGTTAAAGAGAACACGCATGTCTCCACACAGGGCAGCCTCCCTGGAAGCCTCGGCCTGTAAAATGCGGCCCCATCCCTTCTTTTAGAAATGTGGTTAGATTTTATGGATTTCTGCCAGGTTTTGTTATGGAAGCGTTACGTACTGAAAGGTCTTAATTACAGATTTTTAAATGTTGAGAAAAATGTTCACCAGTCTAGTTTGTAATATATATAATAAACCTGTCATATAATTTATTTTCTTTAAAAACAAGCTTCTTATACAAATTGCCTATGGAACTTTTATTTAGAATTTAAGGTCATTTGGGGGTTAGTGTCTTGTAAACAAAATTCTCTAAAATGCTATGGTCTGTTTTCGGGGTGTTACGTTCCTACAAGCCATGACCAAGGCAGGGTTAGTCAGCTCCTGCAAACACAGATCCTCCTGGGTCTGGGAGCTCAAATGCCTAGGCTGTGCCAGATGAAGTTTCCATTCCTGAGTCATAAACGCCTCGATGCTTGTATTACAGAGAAAAGACCACCTTTAGCTTTGGCACAGTGATCTGGCGAAGGCCTCAGACATCTCTACTGCAGTAAAATTTGCAAAAAGCCTATCTTGCTAGAGGGCTCTGATTCAGAGAAGAAAGTTGTGGAGACTCTGGGTTTATTGCTTATTGAGTCTGGCAACAGAGCGTGTCCATCAGGAAGTAACTGGGCTTTGAGAGGAAAGCGGAAAGGCACTGGGTTTCAGAGCTTGGACATACTTTTTCTTTTTTGAAACATCTTTACTGAAGTATAGTTGCTTCACAGTGCTGTGCACTGCAGCTCTGTTTACAATAGCCAGGACATGGAAGCAACCTACGTGTCCATCGACAGATGAGTGGATAAAGATGTGGACATACTTTTTTAAACTTCAGTTTTCTTCTAGTTAAAGAAAAATAACAATATCTGTGTCTTAGGGCTGACGTGTGGGTGAAGTGTGTGGCCCGGTGAAGTGCCCAGAGCAGTGTTTGAACCAGAAAGGGGAGTCGGTGCGCTGGTCTGTTCAGCGCTGGGTGCTGTGTAAGGCAGAGGCGGAAGGCACGAGAACGTCAGAGAGCGGGGCATAGTCCCAGACGAGGGACAGGGCGCGCGAGGGCAGCAGGAAACCAGGGCTCACCGGAGCAGGCAGGCACTCCTGACTGACCGCTGAACCTCACGGGTCTTCACTCCTGTGGCTCTGGATGAAAGGTGACCTCCTGTGCACATTTTCATCCCGCAGTGCGGTTGTTTGTAAGCATCCCTCGTTTCCCCTGCTGGCCTTAGGAGCAAGTTAAATACAGGGACGGCATCTTCTTCCTTTGGCCCACTGGGCCTAGCTCAAGGTTTCCCAAAACGCTTTTAGACTAAGAGGAAGAAAAGGAAAGGAATAAGTGGGCACAGCCCCAAACCGAGAGACATCATCTATCTCAGGAGCGTGAGTGTGTTTATGGAGGTGAGTCCCAGGCAGGCCCTTGGGGTACCCGTGCTGCCCAGAGCTCCCTGTCCTGGGCCCACTCCTGTTCCCCACACAGCGACAAGCTGCCCTTTCAGCCACGCAGCTGACATATTGATCTAGCTGAAGACGGGGTAGAGAGGCAATCAGGGAGCCTGCGTAGCTGAGTTGTATAAAACTTCCTTTGTGTATTTACAGGAAAACAAACAGGATGATACCTCTTTTAAAGAAAATGTGCAAATTATTTAATTATTTCCAAATATTCACTGCTTTTCACTGGGGAAGGGAAACTGTTAGGAGTACGGTTTGTATTCCAATTCCTCCAGGACCATGAATGTGAACTATTCTAGGGGAAATAATACTCCAGTTAAATAGCTCATCAATGGAAATGTGTTTCTATTATAAATATGTGAAAGTATTATTAGTTTTTGTTGCTTTTTGTGACATAAAGCACACATAATCAAACTGATTTGGGAAGATGTGTTGTGGCATTCAGCTTCAAAAGAGTTATTCAACTTTTGGAAGCTCTCTGGAGATGGGTGGTCAGAATTGATCAAATCTTTCTTGCGGTAGGCAGCCCTGAGGTGCCCCCGCAATGATCCTGTCTCCTGGTACCCATGCTTTTGTGCAAAGTCCTCCCGTGAGGGTGGGCTGAACTGGTGACCCACTTCTAATAAACAGAATGTGGAGGAAGTGATGGGACATGCTTCCAGCAGAGGCATCTGAAAGGCTCTGAGTCCTCCGTGCTGTTGCTCTCTTGTTCTTGCCTCTGCCTGCTCTGATGCAGGCCGGCTGTCACGTTTTGTGCTGCTCTGTGAAGAGTCCCACATGGCGAAGAGCTGAGGGTGGCCTCGGGCAAACAGCCACGAGGAGCTGAGGTCCCCAGTCCAACAGTCCGTGGAATCAAACCCTGACAACAGCCATGGGGCACGTGCGAAAGCCACGCCCGCCTCAGCCAATCTCCAAATGAGAGCAGCCCCGGCTGAAGATGCGAGAGCGGGAGACCCGTTATGTCACCCGGATCCCTAAGGCACAGAAGTGTTGTTGCTTCAGTCGAGTAAGTTTTGGAGCAATTTGTTATGTAGCGTTAGATAAATCTATTCCTCTACCATGAATTCTCACTCTTAAGAAATATCCACCTGAGTATCTAAGGATAAAGTGGTCCACTGTCTCCAACTTACTCTCAGATGGTTCAGAAAAAATAATATGCATGTATAAAAACAAATAAAGATCTATAAAATAATAAGCAAATGAAGCAAAATGTAAACAACTGGAGAAAAAGGATGAAGTTTTTTAGAGTATTCTTCCAATTATTTCAACTTATATAAAAATAAAAAATAATCCCTAAGGCCAATATAAAAGATCAGTTTAGGAAGAGAATAGTTAAAATTAAAAAAGTGGTGATTAACAAAGTTGCGAGAATAAACAGAAATACACAATCGAAGCCCTCGTCACAAGAGAAAGAAAGGAAAAAACATTTGCAATATGCAAGGTGACAGATGGCACTCAGACTTATTGTGGCGACCATTTCACAATGTGTACAAATATTCAATCATTACCTTGTACGCCTGAAACTAATACAATGTTATATGTCAATTATATCTCAATAATAAAATTTTTTAAATAAAAGAAAAAAGAAATTATGTTTAAAAGCAAAAACAAGTGAGCCTATGTTTTTGATTAGTTATGAGTGTGGTATCTGCATATGGAAACCTGTGGTCAACATATCACACCATGTCCAGAGTAACAATAGCTATTAAGAAAGAAACCTGACTTGCCTAAATAAAGAAAAATTGTATAAGACAAAAGCATTGGACTGTTTACTTTTTAAATAGTTATCAGTTTTCATTTGGAAAATCTAGAAAAGCCTTTGGGAAACATGTGGATGTTAGCTATTTCAACTACTTCTTTGCTTAACATCTCTACTTTTATAAACGAAAATGTACTCATCTTTAAATGCACACCTATATAACTCTACATGCTTCTGTGATTTTTTGGAAACATGTCATATTGGAAATACTTGTTTATATTGATGTTGAACAAATGTGTACAACTTATTAAAGAAACAGTTGTTAATATATATCAAAAGTGTTGAAATACAGCCTTTGACTTAGTATTTTAGAAATTTCTCTGGGCAAGTGAGTGCTACAAGAAAACTGTAGGTACAAAGATGTATACGACAGTGAAAAGCTGGAAATAATCCACATGTATAACAACAAGAAATTATTTAGCAAGTGGAGAAAATGGAATATTATGTAATAATTAAAATTATGTTCAGGGATTTTTTTTTAATGGAGAAATGCTAAAATCTAAAAAGCAGTGTATAAAAATAGCAATGCAATAATTTTTTAATTCATTTCAGACTTGGAAGAAACAATCTTCTTTTCTTAATACTATTATATATTTCTAAATTGATCTGTAAAAGTATTATAGTCATGTGCATATATGCTAAAAATATATAATATGTATACGATACTCCATTACCTTGTAGGAAAGAGGTGATGACTTATTTGATATTTTCGTTAATGATTAATGCAGCTAAGAAGACATGTCAGCTGTGTTAAACAATTTTTGGTAAACTATAGACTTAATTTACTAAAGTGGACACCAGGGAAAAATTAAAAGGAGAGTTTTTGTTGTCATTTTTAAAGAATATGTGCGCATGCCAAAATTGAAGAGCGATTACGCGGAGAGTTTATTTTTTTAAGACTATTTATAAGTGGTCTTGAGAGAGACGTTTTATATTTATATTCTTAGAGTATAGTACACATATCAAATATAATTGGAATAATACTAAGCTAGTTGTTTTCTGAACAAATTGTATCTCCATGTTGGCTTCAAACCATTTGCTGATAAGATTTTTTTAAGTAAAAAGAAAGTATAAATTCCTCTAAAATATCACCATTTTCCCTTGGAGTCATTTGTATGTCCCCAAAGTTTAACCAATGGAGGACCTTCAAAAGGAGAGTTAGTGGATATCTTTCTTTTGACCTTCTCACACGTGCTTACAAGTCATACAAAATCATCCTCACTCCAGTGTGAAATATTGCTTGGGTGAGAAAGGAAAACCTTGACAAAATAGGTCTTTAGCGTCCTGGGTAACACCCAGAATAAGATTCCAATGAGGCTTCGGTATCACAATGACTCCTGGATCCTCATACAATTAAGCCAGAGATTCTCAACCGGGGGTGTTCAGGTCCCTGCCCCCCCAACATGTGCCAATGTCTGAAGACATGTCACAACTGGGGGGAACAGGGTGATACTAGACACATATGATACACAGAATATACATCACAAAGATTATTCAGTTCAAAATGTCAGTAGTGCTGAGGTGGAGAAACCCTCAACTAAATGAAATCTCAAAATGATACATTTTTCCTTTTTTTAATACTTGTATTAACCCTAATATCAGATGACAGATTCTAGGCGCGTGTATCACTTAAGGGAAAAAGTCCCCACGTTTCTTTATTAACTTAAGGTAATTGTATGATTTAACAGCATGTACGCTTCAGCAGCAGCAGCAGCAACAAAACAAATAATCTTGTTAGAAAATGGGCAAAGGACTTGAACAGACATTTCTCCCAGGAAGACACACAAAGGATAAACAAACACAGGAAAAGGCTCTCAGCATCACTAATCATTACAGAAATGCAAATCGAAACCGCAGTGAAATACCACCTCATACCCACCAAGGATGGTTACAATCAAAAGAATGGACAGGGCTTCCCTGGTGGCACAGCGGTTGAGAGTCCACCTGCCGATGCAGGGAACACGGGTTCGTGCCCTGGTCTGGGAAGATCCCACATGCCGCGGAGCGGCTGGGCCCGTGAGCTTCGGGGGAGGTAAAGAAAGAGAGGGTTATTTTAGAATTTTTTTAACCTCCCAATTTTACATTACCTTGGCCGCACTATGGCCTATCTAGACATTTTTCCATAACCAATAACTCACCATAAGCCTGAGGAGAAGGTTGATTTAAAAAAACCACCAATCCTTAAAATGTCTTTTTTTTTTACTAGCTCACAACCTGTATCTATAGAGAGCAAACTAAATAGAAGTTAATTCTGAACCGAGACAGGCCCTGGGCCCACAGGAGGGGCAGCAGACAGGGAAGATCGGGGCCCACAGGACAGACTCTCACTGGTTCCAAAGACCAGAATCAGGCCAAGCAGGCGTCACCAGCCGGTGACAGCGGGAGCAGCCCTCCTGAGGGACCAGAACCTGGCACGTCCACGGTGGCCTCACCAGGACCCGTCTGCAGACACAGATACATGCACGCCTGTGTGACTATCCCCATCCAGCCTCTGTCTTCACGACATGCACCTGTGGTGAACCAGGGCGGGTGTGGGTGCAGCTTCAAAGATCATCTCATGCAGAAACAAGACCATAAAAAATGAACAAACTCAGAATCCTTTTTTTTTCACTGACATTCTCCCTACCCTAACAAGTCATTTGCTAGCATTTTCCGACACACTTTTCCAGTTCTTGTTCATAGGTATAATCATGTTTACCTCACTTTAATCATTGCTTAGAAAAAAAATTCTGGTATGGTATTGATTTCACCTTTATTATATTGTGCGTATTATGTGCTGGTCCATGTCAGGGTGTCTCCTCTCAACGCATCCTTCCCTCTTCCTGACTCTCTTGGGGAAAATACACACACAGTTTGTCTTCAGTACCAGAGCGAGGCCTGGCATCTCTCCTCTCAAAGAGTGTCCTCCCACCCCTTTTTTGGTCTTTTCTCACTGTCTGCTCTTAAACTGGCCTCTAAACCCCTTCTAATAAGGAGCTGGTCCCTGAAGGGGAATCTTGCAAATAATACATAACCAAAGAATCAGCGCCGAATTGAACAAGTCAGGTGACAACTCTGACAGTAAACCACGCCAGCACCCTGTGTCCGTTGTCTGGGACATCCGGGCAGGTGGGCGTCCTTCCCTGGGGTTGCCCTGCGTGTTTGTCTGACCTGCCCTTCGGCCCGGAGCCGTGGCCGCCACTCTGGGTCTGCCCCACAGAGCCCAGGGTGACCCCAGGCCTGGAGATGGGCCCCTTGAGCCTCATACCACGCTTCTCAGTCAGCCCTGCGGGCCACCCAGAAACGACGAGTCCCCACAGTGGCTACTTTATGCTTTTTCTTTTCTCCTGAACCTCCCGCGTCTCATGTAGAGACTGAGCTGCGTGAGATCAGAGATGGGAAAGCCCTGCTCTTCTGAGCCCAAGCCTACCAGCCCGACGATTTCTGAGCACAGTGTGCCTTTCACCCTGAGACAGTAACTGGACGAGTCTGAACATATCAAAGGCCGCCTTCTCGAAGCCCCACCTTCAGGTGTCCTCTCCAGGCCCTGCAGGCACCATTGCTGTCCACGTGCTCCACTTCTGCACTTTTCTCCACCACCTTCACGACGGATTCTTCACCTGCCTCCCTGCCAGGCCTCCCACCGCGCAGTTCCCCTCAACCTGCCCTCGCCCCACTCCAAGGGGCTCAGGCTTGTACCCGCCCCTGGGAGGACTGTGGTCTAGACTGTCACTGACTTCCACACCAACCCCCAGGGCCTCTCCTCTGTCTCCACCTCACGTGTCATCCTAGTAGCTCTGGTCTTCCTGACCAGTGCCTCTCATTTTAACTATTTTTTTCTCTTGTTTTTTTTTTTAATTTAGTTATTTATTTATTATTTATTTTTGGCTGCGTTGGGTCTTCGTTGCTGTACGCAGGCTTTCTCTAGTTGCGGCGAGCAGGGGCTACTCTTCCTTGTGGTGCGTGGGCTTCTCATGACGGTGGCTTCTCTTGTTGTGGAGCATGGGCTCTAGGCACGTGGGCTTCAGTAGTTGTGACTCATGGGCTCTAGAGCGCAGGCTCAGTAGTTGTGGCACACGGGCTTAGCCTCTCCGTGACATGTGGGATCTTCCCAGACTAGGGCTCGAACCCGTGTCCCCTGCATTGGCAGGCGGATTCTTAACCACTGCACCACCAGGGAAGCCCTCTCTTGGTTTTTATTTCATTAAATCTTCTTGCTTTTCCCAACTTTGCTGGCTACTCATAGCCCCAGTCTTTCTGCTCTGCCCCTCACGGAGCTCTCGCAGGACCCGGTCTCCCTCCTCCTCTTCTGTATTCTTCTTTAGGTAAATGCATGTTCCAAAGGTAGATGTTAGCGTTCTTTGGGCTTTAGCTGCAGACACAGGTCTCGCTTAAGAGCACCCCCTTGGGTGTCTAAGAGGCACCCGAGAATTCACATAGCCAAAGGAGAGCTGCAAGTCCCCCATCGAGCAAATGGACCCCCTTCCTCCCTTGCTCTCACCTTCAACGTCCAAGCCATTTGGAAGCTAGGGTTCCACAATAATTCCTCTGTAGCCCCTTTTTGGCCACCACTCCCTGACATTGGAGCACATCTGATTGTCACTCTTCTACCAAAATATCTTGTAAAGGCCTGAAATTTTGGATCTTGGCCTATATGGCCCTAAAACCCAGGCCATCCTTAAAGCCCTTTGCCCCAGAGAGGATGTGTATTTGCCCTATCTAGTCCTGGCCTTTACATTTTAGAATTAGGGTTTGGGGGTCACAGAGGCACGTGGACTGAAACCCCAAACTGAAGCGCTGTGCTCAGGAAGACTCTGGAGTGACTTTTTTCTCTTTTATCCTGTTTTCCCTCCACCAGGGTTCAAAGAGAGCTAAGTACTTCTCCCAGGTTGATTTGCTTTTCAAGCACTCTAGTTGTCCCCTTTCAGAGGACCTGAATTTACAAAGGCCATTTCCACTTCCCGCCACGTGAGCCCTGTGAAATCCCACACTTCTGGCCACCAAGAATTAGCATTGCCCTGAGCCAATCAAGACTTGCCTGTTCTTGCAGATTAGACTCCAAGGCTTGCTTTATTTGTCTATGTCCTCCGCTGTAAGTTTTCAAACGACTCATTTGTTTTTGTTTTTCCTGGCTCCCTGGTCCATAGGTCGCCACATCACAGACAGTGAGCCATCTTTGCTATTGTTCGTTGTGGTGAAGAACTTAGTGTAATTCTCAACCAGTGCGGTGTCAGATCAAACAAACCTCGAGGAGGGGACTTTACGACAACGGAGGGGAGGTTCTGACCGTGAGGTCTTCGAGCATCTCCAGCCTGGGCAGACGAGTCTTGGTCTTTCTGGGGAGGAGTGAACGAGGATGAGAAGACGGGTGTGGGCAAGCCTGACCGCAGGAGGTCAGAGGTCAGCTGTTCCGCAGAGAGGCAGTGGGAGGGGGCATTCCTCATCTTAATGCTCAAGGGAGGGTCCAAGTTCAGCGGCCACGGGGAGGAGAGAATCTTAGCCAAAGTTCGGTTAACAAGCCGACAGGTGTGTTTCCTGCAGCAGTGGCGACAAAGCAGTTCAGCTAATCGTTTATGGGACAAAGAACGGGAACATGGACAAGTGGCCTTGTCGCTGGTGAACAAGGGGGTCTCATCTCAGGTGTGGGGAAGATGTTCTTTGCAGTCGGTCCTTTCTCAGAACACAAAGTGGGGATGCCTAACCCTTGCTCTTTGCCAGGAGCCCACGGCTGGGCAAAATGCAGCATCGTCAGTAGCTAGAAATAATTTTCGTCCAGGATGGATTTCATTCTCTATCCAGTGTTCAGTCTTGTATGGAGTTCCCTATGCTACAGTGTTGCTCAATTCTTACCTCAGGTCCCTTATTACCAATCACAGCAGTATTTAGCTCACAATACTGAGAACTTCTTCCTGGGAGAAGAATTAAACTGAAAACAGAACTTCCATTCCCCAGAATGTGGGAGCCTTAGTGAAATCATTGTAACTGCCTGGGAAACGGAAACGTAAGGACTTTAATCGCCTTGTTTCTAGAATTACGTGGTTTGTGCCTGCATGCATACAGTATGAACTCAACCTTTCTCAACTAAATATTTCATAGCATTTTTAACGTCCTATATTTAAGAAACCCTTCAAATATTGTTGAGAGTTAAAAACCTGGACCAAGTGGACCCAACTTAACTGCTGCAGCCACCCCAGGGCAGACCTGGGCAGTGGGCGGCAGGGAGGCCCAGGCAAGGGCTACCCCTCCGTTGTCACCCAGACGGGGGGCAGGGTTACAGTTGCTACATATTCACAGTTACTCCTATTCCATAAGAGACAATTTACTTCTAGCGACTTAAACAGGAAACGCACTCTCTAGGTATGTGTACTGATGCGGATGGCTGCCCGGTAGCTTTCAGAACCTAGGTGACGCAGTAACCCATCCACATTGCAGTGCGCCTACCTGGCTTCTACAGGGGTGACCGTGTAACCTCATGGGAAGTCCTCTCCTCAGGACTGACACTGTAATTATAATCTCTGTGGAGGTGCTAAGAGAGAAGTTCCAGCTTGTCTGGCAAAGGTACACCAGAACAAAAAAAAGCAAACTCATATCCTGGTTATGTTTATTTTTACCCTTTGGAAAAAAAGTAATTTCTGCTTGAAATCTTTTTTAGCTGTTATTAAGAAAATAAAACATGATATAAAATGTTAGACAAAGAAAAAGTTTACTGCACGACCTCAGCACCCTGACACACAGCCTGTGTTCACCTGTATTTTCCCTTCCAACCTCCAAACATGTATACATTTCTCTTCGTCATAACGCATGTAAAATTGTGTATCCTAATTTTCTCTGAACAATATATTGTAAGCACTTTTCTGAGTTGTTATTTAGTTGTCATAATCTTAATCGTAACAGCTGCACCATATTTCAGAGTTTCTCAACACTAATAACTATAATGTTCATATGGCTGTAAATAAAATAATATTGAACCACGATGGGCCTTTAAAACTTAAATGTGATTACCTGCACGGCCAAAAATAGCTGGCTTTTCCCTGGGCTTCATGTACTTTGAAACTCATGAAATATTTAAAAATAAAATTAATTTATCTCATTTCTTGCATCCTTGGTTCCAGTCTCCATGGTGTGGGTCATCTTGCTGGGGTGAGTATATTACGGCACAGACATTAAGCAGCCCTCCCTGTCATTCTCTTTTCTCCAGCTGTGTTGTCTGCATTCCCACAGTTTAAAGTTTATTTTAAACTTTATCCTTTCCCACGTTCTTTGTTTCTTTTAGATAGTGTGCATGTAATTATAAAAATAAATTCAGATCAAGGGTGCCTTTTGGAGAGATGGGTGCATCTCAAAACAACCAACGTCTGTAAAAGGAGGTATTCCTCCTCTGTTTTGTGCCTGTTGTGTGGGAATAAAGCAATGTGACCATTTTAGAATAATTAGCGGGATAAAAATCCAACACACTGACTAAAAGTTAGCCTTGCTAGTCTGTTGATCATTTTTGAGTTCCTCAAACTTACACCCGTATGCATTTATGTCTTTTTCTGCCTTAATTTTGTTTTCAACTGCTTTGCAAGAGTGCAAGAATGCAAGCTACAGACTTACTTCAGTTGGGTTGGGCCTTTGCCGACCTGACATGTGCTCTGAGATAGACCCGAGGAGAGGCGATGAGCGAGACACAGACTGCGCATCGGAGCTCGCAGACAGGAAAAGGGCTGTTATCCGGCAGGCTTGTGTTTTGGCTGTGGGAAACGCCTGGCTTCAAGGTGTCTGGGGCAGGAAGGAGGGGATCTGAGAAGGCTTCATGCAACCTGGATGACTTTCAGCTTTATTTCATAGTGTGGCATCAGAAAGAGTTGTTTGACCAAACACTGCTTCTAATCCATCCTTGTGCTATTTTTCGAGACCCTGATGAGTGACAAGAGAGCTAGAACCTCCTATTTTGCACAGTATAGTAATAATTCTCACACCACTACGGAAGCACGGGGATATTAGTCTTTTTTATTCTCTGCCTTGAATGGTGGCTGGCACACAGTATTCAATAAACACATGTTGATTGAACGTATAGATGGTCGAATAGGCATTTCACGTAATAGACTAGTACAGATTTCATTAGAAAGTGCTCTTGTTATATATGTAGGTACAAATTTAACATGGGAACTGCAAGGCTTACCCAGCTTCCATTTACTAACCAGCAGTTACTGCAGGTCTGTTAGTAGGCTAAGCTCCGAGGGCGCAGCTACAAAGCCCCGTCCTATCAGGGACATACGGAGATGGAAACAGGCATAGAGAATACAGTGTGCATTAGAGGTAGGTTCAGTCCTCAATAAACATGCTCAGAAACTACAGGTAGAACCAGAAGGTATCCACAAGATCCTTGGGTGCAGTGATTCCTGAATTAACAGCCTGTGTGATGCTCAAGGACCTCCTACTCTCACGTTCCTTGAAGATCATGTCTACTGATGATCGGGCCAGAAGTGGCAAGAGCTAAATAAAGCTACGGGTGGTTGACGTCTGAGCCTCCGGATGGCTTTATGCATCTTGATCAACGGCGATTGCCAGTTCAGTTTGCAAACTTCATGTGGCAATAGTAATAATAACCTCAGTAATGCTTACGGAGCATTTCCTAAGTGCCCGGCCCTCAGTGAAATCACCTAAATGCATTACTTCATTCCATACCCTTTCTACAGATGGGAAGCCTGAGGTTCAAAGATGGAAAGCCCTCTACACAAATCATAGAGCTTGCAGGCAGTCGAGTCCAGGTCTGGTCTTTACCACTGTGCTCAGCAGTCTGATTCTAGCATATCACACTGACTTAAAATTTATGTGACTCTGTATAAATTACTTCAGACTCAGGACCCAGACAGGATGTGGTAGAAAGACCCGTACCTGCAGATGGTTGAGAGCCGTCGGTGAGGCAGCTGGTTTCCCCACAGTCTCAGGGCTGACTGGAGCCTCCATGTGATCTTGGAACCAGCACAGCCACCAATCTTGGAGCTCTGGGTCCACCACTTACTAGCGGTGTGATGTTGGGCAGGACACCAAGTTTCTTCACCACTAATATTTGCACAATGGTACTGTCTTCCTTCAGCTGTGAGGATTAAATGAGAGAATGGTCTGGAAAGTACCTGGTAAACCATGAGGACTGAAATAAACATGTAATATTTTTATTTGACTTGAGTGAAAGTGTGGACAATTCGACATGCTAAAGAAAAAAAACCATTGCTCACCTCTGTGAATATAAAATACTTACATGAGATTTGAAAATTTTGCTTTATTGTTTTTAGCTAAATTCTTTAATCAGTCTTTTCTTCGTATGACACACGTCCTATGGATTTACACTGTAACCAGTAAGGATTTGGGGGTATTTGACGGAGGGATCAGTCTATCAGTTACTCAACTGGCCCCACAGAGTTTATCTGAACGTGAACCTTAACCATACGTGAAAACCAGATGACGTCTGGAAACTACTGGCAGAACAAGCTGGTCAAGGAGCAGTGTGTTCACAGCACGGCTTTGTCCAGACTGAGAAAGGAAAGAGAAATCACTCAGGACTGATTTCTTTTTGTTTCTAACGAATGTCAAAGTCTGGGAAGCTTTCCCAGAAATCTCACTTCCTACATGAGCACAGCAGCCCTAGGACCACCAGGTGACCTGCTAAGCTAAGCGAGAAGGACCCCTTGCTTCAGGCAAAGTCTCCTTCCTTGGTTTCCACTTTCCATCCTTTGCTTATGTAGTCCCACAAGAGCTGTGTCTGAAGACAGACAGCACTGTTTGCGCTGCTATGATAATAAAAACACGGTTATGAAATAATGTAAACGTGCATATGAAAACATACAGAAAAGCCAAATACAATAACAGCCCAGCCAAGCACAGCAATTTAGCCCTAACCCTTAGGAATGCCAAGGAGAGAGACTCGGGCCTTAAAGGCATAATCAAGCAATGCTGAAAAACGTGCAAAACGTTTAAAAACTCCTCATGCACAAAAGTCAATTGCAATTTTTTAATTTTAACATAATCTTAGACTTACAGAAAATTTGCAAAAATACTGCACAGATTTTCCGCGTACATGTCACCCATCTCCTTCCGATGTTAATATCTTATCAGTTATCAGAACGATTAACTGCAGACTTTATTCGGATTTCCTGTTTTTCCATCGATGCCCTTCGTTGTTGCAGGAGTCTGTCTCCTTGCTCTCGTTCAGCATCTAACATTTCTCAGTCTCCCCGTCTTTCACGCTGAGAAAGTGCTTTTGGAGGGTATGCTCAGGTAGTCTGCAGACTGCTTCTCAGTGCTATTATTGATGCTGTTCGCCCTGGCCACTTGGCTGCAGCGCTATCTACTGGGCTTCTCCCTCGTAAGGTTACTGTTTATCCCTTTTCATCAAAGATCTCGGGGAGACACTTTGAAGATACGTGCGAATCCCTTGCCCCTAAGTTTGCATCCGTGAGTGGATCTGGCCTGCAAGAATGATTACTGTAGTGTTCTAACGGCGATTTTATATTTTCTTGATTCTTTTCACATTATTGATTAGAATCTTCCCTGAGGAAGAGCTGCCCTTCTTCCCCATTTACTTACTTATTCAATTATTTATATCAGTATCGACACTGGGTGTTTGTCTTCTGGGTTATAATAGGTAGTTTTCATTACTTTTTTCTCAGGTTATTCAAGCTCAGGTCACTGGGAGCTCTCCCCAGTGCATACCTGGCCCTCCCCAGGTCCGCAGACCCTTTCTGAGCACTTCCTTACTTTCTGGTCCCACAGATTTCCCAGGCTCATCTTGTATTTTCCCTGCCCCCAACCCAGGAATCAGCCAATTCTTCTATTGATATTTAGATGGTATTTTAATGGTATTTCGCAGCCAGGATCTGTGGGGGGGGGTGGGTGCTGGATGAGCTCATGACGACCGGGTTGCCATGGCTCCTGGGCTCTCTCAGGGGACAGAGCTGGAAATGTATGGTGTGGACATTCTCTGTGCATTTATCTGCGCACATACTAAAGACCATGAGCTCGTGGGGCTGCCTCTGTTCTAATGCCAAACCAAGGGCTCATTCACGCCTTATTCCCTGCTGTACTTGTAACTTCTTTTCCTGAGGATGCGAAACAGGGCTTTCCTGTTTGTTCAGTCCTAGCGCTCACAAAGTTATGATTGCTACCCCCCTGGACACATTTACTAACTACAGTGTAGGACTAGTGCATAATTTTCAGTTTGTTTTTTTCAGTCAAAATCCTGTTAAAGTTAGGTTAGCACTTTTCCTTCCTTCCCCTTCCAGCGACTCACCTGCAACACAGTTCGTTTCATTCTGTGGTTTTTACTCTCATTTTATGTCACTTTCATGTTCTTTGATGCAGTTTAAAATGATGCTATATTTACATGGTGATCTCCAAAGACTGCTGTTAAATTTGCTGGAAACTGCTCCCTGGAGGTGAATGTCAACATCATGGGACCTTAGATGTTCATCTGTGTTCTTGTACATAGAGAGGCATTTCCAAAAATACTATAACAGAGATTGGATTCCAGACAAGCACAAAACCTGTCCAACTCCAGGTGATTCCAAGTCAGACATGCCCATCTTCTCCTAGTTGCCCCCAGAAACGCCCGACGCTCCCACATGCTTTTACCTGTGTGGTTTACTTCGTCAGCATCCATTCTGACGTTAGTCACTTAATCACACTCTCGCATTCCGAAGGACACTGCAGGATCAAACCAGGGAGAGAGTGTCAGGCTGGCCCACTTTTCTCAGGTCCCAAGAGGAGAAAAACATATTTTGAGAAGACAGATTTCCTTCCTTTCCTTTGCCTAAGATAGATATTGGGTTGGCCAAAAGGTTCATTTGGGTTTTTCAGTAACATTTTGGCCGACCCAATATCTCGCTGAAGATAGACTGTGAATTAAGAGTATGGACATTCTTGAATTGCCATGTTCGCTTTTTAAAACCATTCCTTTGCTGCCTTTATTTATTCAACCGGGGTAGCGGGCTGTGGGGAGGGGAAGAAGATGCTGACTCTTGTGTCTATTGTGGTTGGATTATATTAGATTTGTCCTTTTACTCTAGTTTGTAAACACATTTATATGCTGAACTGTCATTTTACGTATTTGTAATCCCTGCCAAATTTGCTTAATCTACGAATGTGACAACCAAGACCTTTATAGTGAAATCCAACACTCTAATGAAAACTTTGAGCAGAAATAGGGTCAGGAAGGGCAATTATTATTCCAATTTTCCATAACATTAACATTAGTCTGTAGTATTGCATTTCTCAGATTGTGTTTATTTTATGTCCCCCCCAATTTAATTTAAGTGAAATTAAATCAGTAATGTGTTTCATTGACTGTACATTGCATTGTTTGTTTTGTAGACTGGAGAACAAACATGGAAACTGACTTTCACAGTGATCTATGTCGTTCATTTTTACAAGTTCTCTCTAAACAATTCTACTGCAGTAACAGCATCTTTCTCGTGAAATTCTAGGTTTAAGAGGAAGCAGATATTTGCCACATTTCTTAAAAGCAGGTGCCTGTATCTCCTAAGGTACTGTTTCTCAAACATCAGTCACTTAGATATAATTACACAAGTTTATTTACCACATCAGAAAACCATCTTCCCTGTTACTTGACACTTTTCAAAAGGAAATCTTGTATTGGCATCTTAAATGGAAAATTGGTATCATTTGACATAAATAAAAACAGGAAATATTTATATGTAAGCCTGAGTTCATAAAAAAGATCACTTTTTATAAATAAAAATAATTAAACATACCTAACATAGCTATTGGGTTTTACAAAATGAAAACTTAGATATTTCCCAAGTGAGAAAAAATGATTTATGAAGCGTTAGTAACAAACATATTTTGAGTAGATGTCATTTACTCTAGGATAAAGGTAAGTTTTTATTTAAGAAAATCAATGCTTTATTTAAGAAAATCAATGTTAAACCATTCTCCAAATACCAACTCATGTGTTTGAAAAAAACCACAATTATTTTACCACTACTTCTCATTAATTTCTCATTAGTTTACAACGAAAATTAAGAAAGTAACTATTTTTAAAAAATACTTTTGTTTCCAAAAGACTTCTAGAGCAATGGAGTGTTCTTTTGCTGTGTTAAACTATTTCATAATGTCTTGAAAGAGAGCATACAAGGTCTATTTTTTTACTTACTACTGCCACCTGGCTTGAGAAAATATTCGTGGAGCTCAAATTTGAAATGTTTTATATGACTTTCTTTAAAATTGAGATTGCAGTATCCTGCTCTTACCGTAACAGACAATTTTTAACCGTCATGTTAAATCTTCAGTATAACTCACATTTGACCCATTAATGAGTGAAAAGCTCCCCAAAAGCAAAGAAAAACCGCCCAGGCTTTTAGCCTTGAGAGTCCTCCCCGCCCTGCAGCTGGAATCAGCCCAGGGTGAACAGGAGGGGGAGGGGCGCCTTCCAACAGAGCCAGGTGTGAGGCTGTTTGTGCGGAAGCCTCATTCCTTTGGGGGCTCACCCAGCAGGTAGCAGGAGGAACCTACAGGAATGAGCCCCGTGGAAGACCCGGGCTTAGCAGAATTTTGTTTTGGGGAGGTATTGTGAATACCAAACCTAGAGGAAACATCCCCGTCTGCGTCTAAGGAGCTGGCCCCATCACCAGTATACATACGGCAACACATTCTGGGGCAGAAGAAAATTGTTTCTTCCCTTTTTTGTTTGTTTGCGGTACGCGGGCCTCTCACTGTTGTGGCCTCTCCCGTTCTGGAGCACAGGCTCCGGACGTGCAGGCTCAGCGGCCATGGCTCACAGGCCCAGCCGCTCCGCGGCACGTGGGATCCTCCCAGACCGGGGCACGAACCCGTGTCCCCTGCATCGGCAGGCGGACTCTCAACCACTGCGCCACCAGGGAAGCCTTGTTTCTTCCCTTTTTGATATAGCTTATCTAAACTGCGAGTACAAGCGATTACTTGAAAAAGCTGGTTAAGCCAGTGTGTCAGTTAGACATTCTTCTGGTTGCAAAGAAGTGCTAATATTTATTGAGCTTTTCACGTGTTGGGCACTGTTCCGAGTGCTTCATGTGACCGTCAGCGATAAGGCAACCAAGGCACAGAAAGATTAAATAAGTTGTCTGAGGTCCCAGTCATGGAGGCTGGATCCAGAGCCTGCAGTCTTAACTGCTGGGCTCGCTCTCCTGTTACAGAAGGATCTCATCCAGGACAGATTTTTTGCCAGTATCACTAGGGGAACATGGGCTCTGCCCGCTAGATGAGCCCCATCTTCACGGGATGACCGAAATCACCACTGTGTTTGTGGGTGCATTTCCCCCAGCGCCCCAAAGTAGTCATCAATTAGCTCCTAGATGAGTTCAGCGGGAACTCTCAGTTGAACATTCTTCGAATACGTGTGAAATTAAAAAACAGACATTCGTGACCTTTTGCATGTTCCTTATGCTGTGGGAAACAGCATCTTAAAGTGTTCCAAACGTTTTCCCTACCTCGGATCCGACTTATACTTGGCATAGAGCTCGAGTGTTGGCCCTCGGGGGTAGTGTGTGTGGAGGAGGCCCCGCCCCCGCGAGGAAGAAGCTGGTGCTTCCAACCCTGCCCTGCTGCTGCTCTCCTTGGAGGTTTCCAGAGTTTTCACATCCATTAGCTCATTTAATCCTCCCAAAAACTTGTTACGTGGCTATGATAAAAATTTACCAAGACTCAGAAATTCTATTATTGATCCAATTTCACATGAAATTGAACATTCTTTCAAAATCCATGCTTTTGTTCATGCGGCCTTCAGGAGCTCTTGCCTATGAGAAAGAAAAAAGGGTACGTCTTCTCCCAGAATATCCTCAGCCTGTAGCTTCTAATTTTCTTGAAAGGTTTAAATTACATGCTATAATTATAGTGATGTTTGAATCCTTGAAAACAAGGGCTAATACTGTCATATAAAAATAGAAATTATATTTTCCTCAGCTGTTACACTTTACTTATGAGTGGATTAAGTTATAAGATCAAATGGATTGATTTCATGTTATTTTTAAATTAAGACTTTACTTTTTGAGCAGGTTTTGGGTTTACAGAAGAAAAGGAGCCCCTAGTATGGAGAATTCCCAAGTCCCTGTCACCTCCACCCCCAGTTTTCCTTGTTTTTAACATCTTGCATTAATGTGGTACATTTGTTACAATTTCGTTTTATTTTAATGAATGAATGGGCTGGATTTTCTTTGTAGTTCTGTAAAATTTATTTTAATTTTTAAGCCACGAAATAAATTGTTATATCCATAGTAGAAGGCATTGCTCTGTTCATTTTTATCATTACTTTCAGGGCAAATCTGATTGCAGGGGAGGTTCTAGAATGATGGATTACTTTTGTTAAAGAACTACCTTCTGTTGGTAAGTGCGAGGCTTTTCATTATGCAACATAAGGATCACTTACTCAATTTTCAATTTAGCTAAAAAAAAAAATCTGTACATGACTTTTGCATGGAAAACAGGGTGCACCATAACACAGGTGTTCTGTGAAAACGGCCAGTACTGTCCCGGGAAGGATGAGCTAATACTGAACACGTATGAGGTGCCGAGTGCTTGGCTCTCTGCTCATGCAGGCCTCCTTGGAGCCCTGCCAAGCCAGTGTCTTCAGGAGTGAATTTCTAAGCTGTTAGAGCAGGTAACTGGCTGAGCACGATGTCTACGCACAAAACCATGCCAAGCACTGAGGGATCTGACCAAGGCCATCTTTACATTTCAAGCTTTTGGGAAGAGGGACCATCTCATAAATTCTCTGTGACAGTCAGATTTAAAATGCGCCCCATTCTGAGGCAGGGAGATCTGCCTTTCGGTGTCCAGCACTCTGGGCTCAGCCGTCCTAACTGTCCGACAGCGGGCTGTGCTGTCGACGTTTTCCTGCCTGCTGTCTCTCTCTGGTCTGACTGAGTTGGCTACTCTGTCACATGTGTTTTCAGGAAACCCCGTGGCCTCATTTTACCTTTCCTATAAGCAGTAAGGTAAAACCACATTGGGACACATCTTCACAAAGAAGAGGCCTGGTGATGTTGGAAACATTTGGGGGGGTAGTTGTTAAAATTTACTACTGTCTTTTGTAAATGCAGCCCTGACAGCACAGGATGTTGAGTCTCAAAGCCCAGGCCACTCAATGTGACCATAAATTAACGAGGTACTTAAATAGGCAGGAAAATGAGAATACTGAAATTGAAGAGAGAGTGTACAGAAAATACTCTAGATGACAAAAGACAAAACTCAGAAGGTGTTTAGGCCTCTAGCTTTTTTTTTTTTTAAGTATTTTTAATTCTAATTGAACCTCTTGATAAAATTTCCAAATTGTAGATAATATTGAAGAAATGCTCATGAACATCTTGGGTAAGAAAAGAAATTTTTCTTTTTTACAAAAGCTGACTACTAGTGAAGTCTTAAGTGTAAAACAAATATGATATATGAATAATGGTTGGAGGATTTTGTTTAATTTCATTAAATATAGACTGTTTCTGTAGACTCAGAAGAGTGTATTTTAAGTTCCAGTTCTTTTTAACAGTCTGTGACCCTTTGCAAACGGTTTAATTTTCTTGAGTCTTCTCTTTGTTTCCTTAATTGAGAAAGGGAAATTCATTCAGTAACAGAGCATTTTGCTGGGCACTGAAAATATAAAGTTGAATAAGACTTGGTCTTCTCCTCAAGGACCTTTGGTGAAACGGGAGGCATGTAAACAAATGAGATGATGAGATATTTAAAGTAGGCAGATGCGAAGCTAAGATACCCACCAAAACGATGAAGTGCCGAGATGTAACCTTAACAGGAAATATGCGAATATCACGTGAGAGCTTTAAAACACTCCTAAAACAGCATTAGACTTGGACAAACAGAAAGACAGCCATTATCCTCGCTTTGGACAAGTGAACATCATAAGGATGACAATTTTCCTTACGTTTTATATATATATATATATATATATATATATATATATATATATATATATATATATATATATATATATATATAATTAATATAATTTAACACAGTCCCACTGAAAAAATAGTAAGTCTTTTTTCTGGAGATGGTTAAGTTGATTCTTAAGTTCACACATGAAAATAAACAAAAAGAACAGCCAGGGAAACCTGCAAAAAAAAAAAAAAGTGAGAAGAATTGCTTAACTTGCTACATTTAAAAAATATCATAAAGACTTGTAATCCGATCAGTGTGGAAAAATGAGCAGACAAGTCTTTCCTGTATTTTCAAATTTTTCAACTCACTACGCTTTAGACCTACCTTCAGCTTAATGATTCTCTTTTTGCTATGTCTAAATTACTGTTAAATCCACTTATTGTGTTTTTGATTTATTCTATTTTTCAACTCCAATTTTTTTTCATTTCTCTCCTGTAGTGTCAATTTTCTGCTGAAATTCTCCACCCTTTTAATTCCTTGAATGTATACATCATAATTTATGATAATCCCATTGCAAATGAGTGCATTCACTGTATAATTTTTATAAGTTTAAAGGTTTAAATTTTGTAAGCTTGCAAGTATGCAAGACAATACCACATAGCGCTTAGGGACACATACATATGTAATAAAAGTGTAAAGAAATATATGGAATTAATAAACAGCTAATTCAGGATGATGATTACCTTTGAGTCAGAAAGGGAGGGAGATTGGGAAGAGTGTTTTATTTCTTGCTGGGTGATGATAATGCGAGTCTTCATTTCTTTTTCCATGTCTTATGAATTACGTTATAAAAAAGTCAACACTTGTTTGTATAAAATGTAAGTCTATAAGAACACAAAGCAGGATAATAATCTGGAGCATAAGGATCATTTGGCTGCTGTGTGGAAGCAAGGAATCAAAACTGGAAGCCATGACAATAGTCTAGGGTTAGAGTTAAATTCAGAACACTCTACTGTTGTAATCGTGGTGGTGGTTAAATCACTTATAAATCTAGTGTGAAGGTTAAATAACAAAGCATTAAAATAACTATAATTACAAGAACTTGTTGATGTACACACAGGTAAAAGAGATAAATTGTAACATTAAAAACATAAAATGGAGGGGGGGAGAGTAAAAATGCAGAGCTTTAATATGTGTGCTAAGTTGTTATCAACCTAAAACAGACTGTTATAAATATAAGATGTTTTATGTAATCCCTCATGGCAACCACAAAGCAAAAATCTACAGTAGATACACAAAAGATGAAGAGAAAGGAATCTAAGCAGACCACTACAGAAAAGTATCAAATCACAAAGAATGAGTGCAAGAGGGGAATATAGGAACAAAGGAATCACAAAACCACCAGAAAACAATGAACAAAGTGGCAATAGTAAGTCCGTACCTACCAATTATTACTTTAAGTGTAAATAGACTAAATTCTCTAATCAAAAGACACAGACTGGCTGAATGGATTAAAAAAAAAAAGACTCAACTATATGCTGCCTACAAGAGACTCACTTCAGCTTTAAGGACACATGCAGACTGAAAGTGAAGGGATGGAAAAAAATATTCCACATAAATGGAAACCAAAAGAAAGCAGAGGTAGCTATACTTATATCAGAAAAAACAGACTTTAAGCCAAATACTGTCATAAGAACAAAGAATGTCATTATATAGATAAAGTGGTCAATTCAACAAGAGGCAATGACATTTGTAATTATTTATGTGCCCAACATAGGAGCACCTAAATATATAAAGCAAGTATTAATAGGCCTAAAAGCGGAAATAGACAGCAATACAATAATAGTGGGGTACTTTGATACCCCACTTTCACCAATAGATAGATCATCCAGACAGAAAATCAATAAAGAAACATTGTCTTTAAATAACATGTTAGACCAATAGCAGAAGAATACACATTCTTCTCAAGTGCACATGGAACATTCTCCAGGATAGAGCCTATGTTAGGTGCAAAACAGGTCTTTATAAATTTAATGTTGAAATCACATCAAGCATCTTTTCTGACCACAGTGATATGAAACTAGAAATCTACTATAAGAAGAAAACTGGAAAATTCACAAATATGTGGATACTAAACAACATGCTCATATATGGCCAGCCCACAGATAACATCATACTCAACGGTGAAAATGTGAAAAATTTCCCTCCAAGATCAGGATGCCCACTGTCACCACTTCTATTCAGCATAGTACTGGAAGCCCTAGCTAGAGCAATTAGGCAAGAAAAATAAATGAAAAGCATACAAATTGGAAAGGAAGAAGTAAGGTTATCTCTGTTTGCAGATGGCATGTTATTATAAGTAGAAAACCCTAAGTGTCCATCAACGGATGAATGGACAAAGAAAATGTGGCGTATATAAATAAAAGCAGAAAATCCTGGAATTTGCGGCAATATGGATGGAACTTGAGGGTATTATGCTAAGTGAAATAAGTCAGTCAGAGAAAGACAAATACTGTACGATCTCATATGGGAAGCTAAAAAAGCCAAACTCCTAGAAACAGAGAGTTGATTGGTGGTTACCAGGGGTCAGGAGGTGGGGGAAATTAAGAGATGTTGGTCAAAGAATACAAACTTCCAGTTTCTAAGACGAATATGTTCTGGGGGTCTAGTGTACAGCACGGTGACTATGGTTGATGATATTGCATCGCACAACTGAAATTTGCTGAGAGAGTAGAACTTAAGTGTTCTCACACCCACAAAAAAGTAAATATGTGAGATGATGGATGTGTTAATTAACTAAGTGGGGATCCTTTCGCAATGCATATGTATTTCAAAGCATCATGTTGTACCCTTTAAATATTGTACAACTTTATTTGTCAATTATATATTAATAAAGCTGAAAAAAAGAGGTCAGTAGCATAGTCATGGAGGTGGGTTTTAACATCCAGACCAACCACAGACCTCTGGTTACTTTACAAAAAGAAAATAAGAAAAACAAAATCAAGACATTAACTTCACATTTTAAAAACATTTATTTAGGGACAATGGAACCATATCAACATAACTTTATTCTACTGCTACCAATGAACAAGTGTAACCTCATAAAGAAGGAAAGTTAACAGATGTCATCTTTTTTTAATGCATAGGGTTTGAATTTCTTTGTCATAGCGTGTTTCTTACATACAATTTTTGAAGGTATAGAGATAATTTTTAAGGATTAATATTCTAGTTAATACCTACAACTCTAAGTATTACTTAATACACTATTTAAGCTGATTTATTCTTTTCTAGTCACTTTGCAAATATATAAATTGGTATTGATGCCCCTATCCTTAAGATTCTCCAGATAAAATAGTCATCATATACCTAGCCAAATCAGATGTTTAGTGATGTTTGAAAATGAACACAAAAGAAATGTGACCATATAAATTAGAGGATATTAAACTATTAAATAGTATATGTGATAAAAATCAGTGGAAAGTATTTAAAGATATGTAACTATATATATCTATATCTACATATATAAACAAAATCTTTTACATACTGGATAAAAGTTTACAGAATAAACAGAAGTGTTTTTAAACTTATACTAAACATTGTTTAGCTGAAGAGTAAATCCTGCCAGTGTAGTAATAATTTTTTTGTAATTCTCAAAGAAGACAATAATATAAACTTTAATTCATGGTAACATAGTTGGCTGGAAAAATGCCAGTTTGACCTCGAAGGTTTCCTTCCCACCAATCAAAATGTGAATCTGTTTTTGATATAACTGTGATTCTGTCTCCAGCTTGAAAATTCAAATCTCCTGGCTGTTGTCCTTCAAAAGAATATAGTGCTGTCACTTCAAGAGGTTGGTTCAAATTGCCTAAAACAAGAAAAAAGCATTTATTCACATTTTTATGAGAAAAACTGGAAGTATGTGTAGGTAAGATATAAATTAACAACTCAGGGCTTGGTATTCTGATGTCGGAGGCCAGCAGAACTCACAGCACATGGTCTGTGTGATTTTCATCATTTTATTAAACTTATGCTTTTCTTCTTTGTAAAGAGTAAATATTTGGTAATAACATTTCCTAAATCCACACAAGTCAAACTGCATATTGCTATGTACTTAAATATGTGTTTGGCAAATATTTGTGGTTATAATTGTTTAAATTTTGACTAAACTATAAGATAATATTATTGTTTTTCCAATTTTAATAGAATAGTCATGGTAGCTTCAATGAATTATAGCTATTAGATAAAAGATGATATTTATGCACTTGATTGTATCATAAAAGATTCAATTTAAAAACCGTGCTCTGTGGTCATCGATAATGAGGATTCCAACTTGGATGCATTTGCTGATTCATCAGTAGACACTTCTTTTCCCCAGGCTTTTACGGCTATTTTCATTTCTGTACTTACTTGATCCTTTCTCTCAAAAGAGAGATGAAATTCAAATTAGCACATCAAGAAGCATGTCTACATATATTTAACCAGAACTTCAACCCATACTGGGAAAAAAATACCTTGAGAATTGAGGGGGTAACATGAGTAAAAGACATTAAATATTACAAACTGTATAGCATCATAATAAATATAAAGAAACAGATACTTTCTGGGTACTCAGCTACATGGAATTTGGCATTTCCATGTTTCGTATAATTTTGTGCAATTAGATGCTTGTTAAATGCATCTCAGTACAGTTGTACTGAAAATATAAATAACCAAATTCTAAATCCAGTTACTTATTTGAGCCTATAATACTATAATAAGAAAAAATAAAGTGACCTTGGACTATTAGTAAGAAATGAAAATAGTCAACACTCTAGTTAAACTACATTTACTGAAGCACTGAATGTGTATCTCACACAAGATGGGGCCAGAGCTCTTTCAATAAAGCGCGCACCGTGTAGTTGAGTTCTCCTAAAGAAATCACTTTAATAATAGCTAATGTAATTATATTAGCGGTATTACTGGTACAGTTTTTCTCGATAAAATAGAAAAGTTCTGTATATTTTTATATTTTATACTGTATTTACTTTTAACCTGTTAATTTTAAGAAATAAGATTAAAAGTGTGTCATTAAAAGAATAAAATTTTGATATAGTCTGGATAAAATCAAAACCCGTTAAATGACTACTAACACATATGAATGAACAGTCGTTACTATGTACTTTGAAAAGTAGCTATAATACTACATTGAGATGGGACGTGCAGAAATGCCATGCCTCACTGTGATTAGATCAGAAGAACGTAAGTTAATGTTAAAGAAAAAAATCATTCTGAAAACTATTTTCCTATATCAATAATTACATTTATGACCTCCATATATAAAGCTCAATCTCAATTAACCGAACTTAATTAATGAAAACCCTTGAGTAACTCTTCCTCCCCCTCTGGTCTCCCAGACGTTTCGGATAATAGAAAGAAGCACGTAAAAAGAGAGTGCTTGTGAATATCAGGGAATGTTCTGGAAGCCAGAGCCATCTTAGCTGCCATACATGTACACATTTGTAGCACTGATTACAAAATCAGAGATGCATAGGAATGGTGACCAACATGATAACAGGTGTCATTCGGTGTGGCTATGATAAGAGCAGCTCCTGTAGCCCGAGCCGGGCACTGGGATGAGCACCCTCGTCCCGCACTTCCTAGGAGGCAGCTCCCGCATCGCCACTTCACAGAATATGAACCTGAGACTTGCAGACGTGAAGTGATTTGCCCAAGGCGGGGAGATCTGAATCTGGAAGTCTGTCTCCAGGCAATCTTAATCACTGCTGAGATTACACCCCAGGTCCTCAGCAACCATGAGTCTGAAATTGCATCCAACAGACTGAACTCAGGTTCACCAGTGCATTTTGCTTTTGTCAGGCAGACTTTCAAGGAGAACTAGTATATTTGCCTGCATCACTGAGTTATCCAGACTGTGCAAATAATGAGAACATCCGATGCTGAGGACCCCTAGTAATCACTGATAACTGAATTTGTTTTTAGCAGTTTTAGAAATATATTTTATGATGAATAAGTTAGAGGAAGAAAGATGTTATGACCTAAAGAAAAGACAGAGGGGATCACAGACTTGGTTCAATCCCTGCCCCCCGACCAGGGGTTGCCATTGCCTCTGAATTGCGGTTTCCAAATAAGATAATGGGAAAGATGGGTATAAGGGCAAAGCAGATGGCTCTGAGTTGCAGCAGAGGACACGGCGGTGCTGCTGGGTTTGAGGAGGCCAACGGTCAACGCTCCTCTTCCCACCTGAGTTTCGAACAGAGGTGAGGCAGAGAGGGAGGTGTCGTGGCTGGTAGAGCTAGTGAAGAGTGTGGCTAAGACAGGCCGACAGAGGGGTGCCAGATTCCTCAGCCAACTCACCAGTCAGGCAAATCCCTCTACCTCCTGGCAGGAGTGTAGAAGAGTCGGGAGTTGAGGGGTCGTTGGCAAAGTTCATTCACATGAAAACGAAGGAGTGAGCCCGGCCGAGCAAGGGCAGGTGCTCCCAGGAGGGACCAGTTCACAGGCCAGTGCCATGCCCTGCTGCTAGCTTGTTCTTCAATAAGCTCAAAATGACTTAAAGTTCCTCTTTACTGTAAATATTTGTGATAATTTCCATAAGGAGAAGTTTAATGCCCACAAAATACTTCATTAGGAAAGGTGAGCCAAGGAGATATGTTCTTCCAGGAAGGGAGACCACCCTGGAAACCACGGACGCAAAGCCCACTGGGTCACTATAGCAGCCAGCGTTCACAGACGCCTTCCTTCTGAGCAGTAGATGCCTTCAAGTTTTATATTCCTGCACTCAAAAGAATCTGGAGGATCTCTGAAGCAATTGACCATTTTCAGCAAAATATTCAAGTTTAATTCAAATAGAGGTTATTTTTCTCTCCCAAATCAGGGCTACGCTTGACAGGAACCAGATTACAATCAGCTTTGGCGACTGGCAGCTGCTCTGAGGCTCATAATTAGCAGGTCTGCGCCCGCGGGATGCTGCTACTTTACTTCTCAGCGGAGCCTGCGTGACGTAACCCATATGCAGCTGACACATCTGGCCCAAGACATGACTCAGAAGGATCTCAGCCTTTGGAAGTTCCCCTTCAAGAAGCAACCAGAAATAAGAGAACACAGCGATGTTTTGCTTCACATTTACTGCAGTGATGAGCCGGGTGGCTGACTTGATCCTAGCGCCATGTCCCTCCAGGCTACGTGTGGCGTCTATAACTTTGGTGACCATGTTCTCTGTAGGAGTGTAAGGGTCAATGGCGAGTGAGCCGGATGAGGATACCAGGCGAGGCCACCAGACCAGCGGTTCTCAAAAGGCAAAGTCTGGGCCTTTTATGGTTGTCACACCCCCCGGGGAGGGGGCATCGAGTGGGCTTAGTGCATGGGTACTGCTGAAATCCGCACAGCACAGGACAGCCCCACAAGAGAGAGCCGCCCACTGTGCCCAAAGTGTCACTGACAGTCGTGGGGTGGATGAGAAGAGGATGATGGAGGCTGACCGAGGAGGTACAGACCTTCAGTTACAAAACACCCCAGTAAACAGGGCTGTGGACGCTCAAGGCTTGTTTCACCGAGAGGCCAGATGACAAGGTGGTTTGGAGCTTCCAAAGGGTGCAAAGCAAAAGTACGTACAATCTGGAGAATTATCGTTATGCCCGGGCAAAATTGCAGCTCGTCTGTGGGCATGGGACAGGCTGTGGGGAGCCAGATGTCCCGCTCAAATGGGTTTTCAGCTCGAGCCTGAGGACTGTGGGTTGTGACTTTTCCCTGCAAGGTTGATAGACCAGGTGTAAGGAAGCCCTTGGTAAGAATTTAACCGTTTCACACGGTAATGTAAAGTAAGATTTACTTTTTAAATAGACTTTAAATCTTTCCTTACATTTTCTTCTTCAAAACTCTTATATTTTGAGAAAGAACTAAAATAAATATTTATATTAACTTATTACGTACTGTTTATACCACTTAACTCGTCCTACCCTCAAATATAAAAGCAAAACCCAACCACCCACCCAACCATGGGAAGTAACATTGTGTTTGGATCACACAGCCAGTGAATGAGAGTATTGGCTGTAAGTCGGAGCCTCTGTCTCCAGAGCCCAGTTAGGGTTTTGTTTCTTCTTATTAGACATTTTCCCTTATTGCTTTTTAAGAGATATTTCTAATATTTATTAGGCATCTATACTACAGGTACAGACTTCAGAGAAATCTGAGAAAAGGAACCCTACTTCCCAGAGTCACTTTGCCAAGGCCTTCTTGGGGGTGATCCACATTGGGGGGCGGGGGTGGACCACAGCCTCGGCTCAATTGTAGCTAATGTCCCTTATCCCTCAGGTCCCGATGGGCCCCCTTCACCAAGCAAGTCCAGCCTGTCTGTTGACCTTATCAAGTTTAATCATTCTAACTGTGTAGAGCATGTTTGTTTTTGTTTTTTTTCGGTACCCGGGCCTCTCACTGCTGTGGCCTCTCCCGTTGCAGAGCACAGGCTCTGGACGCGCAGACCCAGCGGCCATGGCTCACGGGCCCATCTTCCCGGACCGGGACACGAACCCGTGTCCCCTGCATCGGCAGGCGGACTCTCAACCACTGCGCCACCAGGGAAGCCCCAGAGCATGTTTTAAATGAAGTGCTTCTCAAGATAACGTGGATATCCCATAAATCAAAGAAGCGGCGCTAAACAACTTCCCAGATATTTTCACAAGCTGCCAGATTATAATCACAAACTAGGAAGTTCGTGATTATAAGATGGTTGTGAATCATTTGTAAAACAGAGATATTTTCATTTACCAACTCTCTCCCGGTAGCTGGAAAGTTCAGGATAGAGATTATATTCATTTCTGTTACCTGAAAAAAAGTAAATAGATAAATAAAAGAGGGGGAACATTTAGAAAATTTATTAGTATATAAAATACCCAAGAATGTCAAAGCTTGTTCTCGTTAAGCAAATATTTTAAATCACTGATAGAAATATCATTATTTTATCATCTTTAAATCAAGAGGAATACCTGAATATTCCTCAGGTATTCCTATTTTCTACCCGAAAATAGACCAAACGTAAGGCAGATGGTAAATATCTGATAGCCGTATGACCAGACGCACATAAACTACAACTCATGGCCTTGCAATTACACATTCATGAAAAATACAGACACCTCTTTTTCCAGAAAATACCTGAATAAGCAAAGTTTGTAATCCCCAAGCCAGTGATTTTCAGACATTCTTGCTTGTTTAACATCTAAAGTAATTTTTAAACAGCAAGTATTCACTTGTATGTTTTTAAATTGATACCTAAAATTGTTAACTGTAAGCTTAAGGGTGTACTTTTTAGCATATTTCAATATCAATTACTTAAACATTCATCTCACTCCCTTTGTGGATAAAAGGATCTAAATATGATAGTGATCTGAACCTATCAGCATTCATTAAAGAAAATCAACAAGATGTTTTTCATTTTTAACCTTCAAATCATATTTTCATTTAATTTGTCCCAAAGATTTTCTAGCAATGTATTAATATTGTACTTTATGTAAGTGTCTACACTACAAATTTGTACATAAATTTACTTTTAAAATTGTATTTTATGTAACACGATCACCTATTAAATAATTTCTTATAGATTGAGTTATCATAATCATTATTAGCACACATTGATCAAAACTTTAAATATAGTATGAATTTGTTAATTTACTAAACAGGAAAGTAAAAGGTTATTTGAAGTGCATCTCAATAAGTGGACAAGACTTAAAAATTAGTTCATATACACGGGATGAGTATTATTTCTGGAATGACATAGTTTCAACATAAAATTGTATTTCAGTGTTCTTTTTTAAAGATATAGGTGTTAGGTATTAAGGAAGCTGGTTGTTATAAAAACTAGAGAGGGCAAGAAAGAGATATTTTATAGGAATGTAACAGAATTTTTTTATGTCCCTTCTAAGATAGAGGTAAAAAAAACTGCATAGTTATCTATCATCAAAACAATAGCAATAATAAAATATTACTTATGAAATAATATACTATTACAATTTTTTATTTTGGTGATAAGTAGCTATGTGATTTTTAAAATAATTAATATATAATGATAATATTAATTACTATTCTTATTATAAATTCAGATAACAGTGCCATTAGGTCTCTCTTCAGTTTTGTTGAAAGCAAAAAAAAAAAAAAAAATGTAAATCACCTAATCTACAAAGTATTTACTGCTCATCAGACTTAACTAACTATACCAACATTAACACCCATATTTCACACTGGATCATTGTTCTTTCATTTTGGGGACAATGTACTGTAGTATGATTAAGATGGTTTGGGGTTTGCTTTTCTTATTCAAGTGTGAAAAAAAAGTACTGTGAAAGGATAGAAGAGAGAGAGGGTAGCCTGAACATCATGTTCTCACTTGGACTGGCTTTAAGAAAGAACATGTGTGGAAACTGGTCATCTGTAAACTGTATCTCTTAAATTACCTATGCCCAGGTGCCCTTTCACAGTCTCTGTGTTCCCCCTAAGGACAGAGGTACACCACTTTGAAGGCCAGTGGCCTCAGCAGTTTATGAACAGAAAAATATAGAAATAAGCATTGGCAAGGTGGGGAAGAGGGTACAAATACCAGAGAATCTATTTTTAACAACTGACTATAAACAAGAGATTTGGGGTTGGTGATCATATATAAGACAAAATATATGCAAATTAAGACTTTCTCAACTATTAAAATAAGCACTCTGAAATATAAATGGGAAAGTACATTCCATTCAACACAGCAAACCAAAATCACAAAGTATTTAGGAATAAATTTAACAAAAAGGCACAGAAACTATGAAATCTTAGGAAAGACATAAAATAATATCTCAACAAATGGAAAGCATAAAATAGGAAGATTATCATAAAAATGCCAAGTAATGTAATGTAATGTTATTGTATGTAATGTTATTGTAATTAATATAAAAATCACAGAATTCATGTAAGTACATAATATTACTTCAACTAGAATTGCATATTGGGGGTCGAGGGGAGTATTGGTAAAATGATCTTAAAGTACATGAAGAGTTAAGTATCCACTAACTGCAAGAAGAAACCACTGCAAGAAAATTTAGGATACCGTGAATGCAATCTTGTATAGGAGGGAAGTCCTTAACCCTGACTAAAAAATACAAACCTATGAAAATAGGTGACAGATATATTTTTACATAAAAATTAAAACTTTCATATAGTAAAATACATGAGAAATAAGATCAACAGACAAATGATACATGTAGAAAAATAAACTGTCATCCAAATGACAAAGCCCTTAATATTACAAAGCACTCCTACAGGCTGAAAATGCAACAAATATTCCAATAGCAAAAAATTAACCAATGAAATAAAGAGACTTTTCAGACAAGATTAAATTCCAAACACCAGCAATAGTATGAAAAAATATTTAAATCACTAATAGGGACAAAAACTATCCAATTAACAAGGAGATATAACCAACCCTCAGACTTGTAAACACCTCAAGACACTCCAACATTAACAGTGATGAGGAATGAATATGGTGAGGAATGTTACGGTGGCGGGTGTACATAGCAGGGAGTGTAGGTATATGATGGCGGTGCACATGGTGGGGAGTGCATATGGTGGGGAATGGCTAATGAGACTCTGCAGTAGTAAAAACTTTTAAAAAGCAATCTACTAAATCTGTTAAAAATTTAAAAATATATCCTTTGACCTGTCATGTCCGTTCCTGGTATTTATCTTTTAAAAAGTGCCAATGTTGTAGACAACTTAACTTTAAAAGATATTAATTGTGGCATTGCTCAGCATGGGAAAAAAACTGAAAGTTAATATCTATCAGTAAGAGAGTGGCTGAATAAAATATGTACATCTACACGATGGAATGTTAAATAGCCTTTAAAAAGAATTAGAGTTGTATCAGTTGATTCAGGGATTTCCATGAGGTGTTGTTGAGCAAAAGGAACAAATAACCCACAAACAAACAAGCTATAGTAAAGCATAAATAATAAGACAGCATTTTTGTGAGACAACAGCAAAATATTCTGCCTATGCGTATCTACGTGTTTGCACACGTGCCCACGTGTAGGAATATAGAAACATGGAGAAAAATATCACTCCTGTTGTTCACATGGGTGTGCTGGGATGAGTATGGAAGAGGGTGCCGTGCAAGTTAAGACAGAGGAGAAATGGGAAAAAGGGAATGAGTCCCAAAAGAAAAAGAAAAAAAATGCTTTCAAAAACCATATTTATGAACCACGTATGTACTTATATAAAATTATATATGTGAGGATATATAAAAAATTAAGATTTCATTTTTTAATAAAGAACTTAAGAATAGGTCAGGTTTAAAATAAAAGGTTGAAAATAGATACCAGTTTAAAATTTTCCTTTTATTGAATAAAAAATGGGTGTTCGCAACTGGGGATGATACGCTGCATGAGAAAAAGTGATGAGCATGTGAAAAAAATAGGAATCGAGCAACAAATAATGCAGCTAAAAAGTCAAGGAAGAAGGAGAGTATTCACAAGGACATATGGTGAATAGAGTTGAGTTTGCAGAAACGTGCACAGGCAAGAAGGTGAGCTGGCAAGGACACTGCGAAAAATAGGGAGAGCAGCCCCTGCCGACACAGATCGACAGATCAGAAGACACGAGATCACTGTGGGAAACAGACAAGCCAAGGCTGGCTGGAGTAGGGGATCCAGTGACCAAAGATGATGGTGAGATTTTAAAATACATGCTCAGGAAGAATATGCATGAGAAACAAATCTTCCAAGATTTTTCCATTGTCAGGTGAGAGGAGCTTCTCGAGATAAGGTAAGTAGCTTTTTAATCTACACTGACAAGGAATTGATATTGAGGACGAACAGGATTTTTATGTCAGCATGATACAGATACCTATTCTCTTAGCAAGGAAATTTTAGAAACACTATGTATTTTAAAGTATACACATGGGTCAGATTTTAGGTAATCACTCAGATCTAAAACATCAATAAAAATAGATTCAACGCTCTCACATCTTACTACTGAAAGTAAGAGGGTAAACAAATGAATCACCACAACATGAATGAAAAATAGACTATCCCGTTTGATAGAAGAAGGCAGCATCCCAGCAGAACGGGACACAGAGTAAGTTGCTAGGGCGGGGGCGGGGGTGGGTCATACAGAAGAACAGGTCTGTTCCTGAGGATCTTCCTGGAAGGGGTGAATTTAAGCTAAAGGCACAGCCAGGAATCAATATAAGGGCTATGAGTCATGTTTCACGCCCAATTCTCAACTGTACTTCCTTCCAGCATGAAAACTGGGCAAATGGATACAGAGCACGGAGGGGGAGGGGCAGAACGGGCTCCGTGCCCTCGGCAGCACTTTGACACTTCCAGTCCCCTCCTCCCAGAACTTATCATACGCTGTTGACCCTTGAATAACATGGGTTTGGACTGTGTGGGTCCTCTTATACGTGGTTTTTTTCCGATAAATACATTGGAAAATTTGTCTGAGATTTGCCACAATTTGAAAAAACTCACAGATGAAATGCACAACCTAGAAATATCAAAAGAATTAAGAAAAAGTTAGGTGTGTCATGAATGCATGGAATTTATGTAGATACTAGTCTATTTTATCATTTGCTATGGTAACATATGCCCAAATCTTTTACTAAAAGTTAAAATTATCAAAACTTATGGACACACACACTTACAGACCATACATGGCACTATTTGCAGTGGAGAGAAATGTGAACAAATGTAAGCCTGCAGTATTAAGTCATAAGTGCATAAATGAACATACTTATGTGCACGCATAAATGTACATACCGCACTACGGTAACAGTGCGCCACCTCCTGTTGCTATAGCGCTACGGTGAGCTGAGTGTTGCAAGTAATCATCTCCACATGAGGAGCAATCTCTCCAGTAAACTGTGTATCACTGTAATAAGTTCTCTTTCATGGTTCTGGTGTATTTTCCATTGTATTTAGTATGATACCGTAAACCTTGAATAACACCATGGGACCCATACAAAGTGCCACTAGTGGTCCTGGAAGTGCTTCCAAGAAGCAGAGAAAAGTCATTACAAGCAAAAGCTGAACTGCTTGATGTATACTGTAAATCGAGGTCTGCAGTTGCAGCTCCCCACTATTCCAACATAAATAAATTCAGTGTAAGTACCGCTGTAAAAGATGAAAAGGAGGGACTTCCCTGGCGGTCCAGTGGTTAAGACTTCACCTTCCAATGCAGGGGTTGCGGGTTGGATCCCTGGTTGGGGAGCTAAGATCCCACATGCCTCGTGGCCAAAAAACCAAAACATAAAGCAGAAACAATATTGTAACAAATTCAATAAAGACTGTAAAAATGGTCCACATCAAAAAACAATTTTTTTTAAAGAAAAGGAAATTCATGAAGCTGCGGCCACAGCTACACCGACAGGCGCAGAAACCTTTTGCGTCTTTGGTGAAATATCTTTTCATCTTGTATTAAAAATGCAGTTTTTATGTGGGTGCAGGATTGCTATCGACTCTAATATGATTTGAGAACAAGCAAAGTCATTATATGAGAGCTTAAAGCAAAAAGAAGGTGAAGGATCTAAAGCTGGAGAATCAAATGCCAGCAAAGGCTGGCTTGATAATTTTAGTAAATTATCTGCTTAAATACTGTCAAGATAACAGGAGAAGCACCTTCTGCTGACCAAGAGGCAGCAGACAAGTTCCCAGATGCCATTAAGAAAATCATTGAGGCGATAGGACATCTGCCTGAACAGGTTTTTAATGCAGACGAAACGACCCTATTCTGGGAAAGAAAAATGCAACCAAGGACATTTATTAGGAAGGAAGAAAAGCGAGCATCAGGATTTAAGGCAGGAAGGGATAGACCAACTCTGCTCCTTTGTGCACAGGCAGTGGAGTTTATGATCAGGACTGCCCTTATCTACAGAACTGCTAAACCCCAAACCTGGAAGGGAAAAGATAAACGTAAGCTGCCCATCTTTGGGTTGTACAGAAAGAAGGCCTGGATCGTAAGAATCCTTTTGCTGGATTGGTCCCTGAAATCAGGAAGTGCCTTGCCAGTAAGGGACTGCCTTTTAAATTCTTTTGATATTGGACAATGCCCCTGGCCCCCCAGAGCCCCATGAGTTCAACTCCATGAGTAGACCACCAAGTTGTGTACTTGGCCTCAAACACAACGTCTGTATTTCCAGCCTCTAGATCAGGAGATCATCAAGACCTTTAAAGGCTCTCATCACACATGGTACTCTACAGAAAGAACTGTTGATGCTATGGAAGAAAACGCCTATAGAGAGAACATTATGAAAGTCTGGAAGGATTACGCCACTGAAGATGCTATTGCTTATAGGAAAAGTCATGAAAGCCATCAAGCCTGAAACAATAAACTTCTGCTGGAGAAAACTGTTCCAGATGTCGTGCATGACTTCAGAGGATTTACAACAGAGCCAATCAAGGAAATCATGAAATAGATCGTAGATATGGCCAAGGAGATGGGGGCGGAGGGTTGCTGTGAAGGGTTTCAAGATACGGATCTTGGAGGATTTCAAAAGCTAATAGACACCACACTGGAGGAATTAACAAAAGATGACTAGATGGAGATGAGAGCTTCTGAACCAGTGCCAGACGATGAGGAAGAAGACGTAGCAGTGCCAGAAACAAACTGACATCAGACAATCCGGAAGAGGGTTCTGATTATTCAAGACTGCTTTTAACTTGTAGGATATGGGCACTGAAAGTAAAGCAAACAGTGGAAGGAGGACTGGGATCCTATAGACCCACTTTTAGAGAAATGAAAAAGCACAACAGTCAGAAATTACGATGTATTTCCATGGAGTTACACTGAGTGTGCCTGCCTCCCCTGCTTCCCCCTCCCCCACCCCTCCCCCACCTCTGCCACCCCTGAGACGAGCCCTCCCCCACTCCAGCCTGCTCAACACGTGCAGGAGGAGGATGAAGACCTTTATGAGGATCCACCTCCACTTAATGAACAGTAAATAACCAGCATGCTGTTCGGTTAATAAACTTTCCCTGGTGTACATGTGAATGTCCGCATGTGAAAATCTAATAATTGTATGGGACGTCTTTGTGTTATCACCATCATCGCCTAAGTGTTCATCGTGTGGAACATCCTGGGCAAGACTTGTATAGAAGTGGATAGCCTATTCTCACATAGGCATAAGGTGAGTCATATTTAATACAAAATTAATAATGTGTTAGTTTTCTTACTGTTTTATAACTTGGCTTTCAAAGAATTACATTGCTGTACCGTATGCCCCTCTCTCTCTCTCTCATAATTGGAGAAACTATCAGTCTTCATCGCATGTAAGTGGTTTTTAAAAAATGTAACAATGTTTCTAATACTGTATTATCAGTATGGCTGTAATACTGTGTGCTATCCAAATTTCATAACTTCTCACTCATTAGCGTACAGCCTAGGCTACCGTGAAGCAGTCATATTGCTGCTTCTTTTTCATCAATGCATGAATCATTATACCTGTAAATACGAATTTCTTTTTCTACTATCTTTTCACTTTTTATGTCTAGTGTTAGTAATACATATAACATTTACAGTTTTTTGTATCATAGGAGACAATATTGATGTACGTACTGACAGACTATTCATCTTGTAAACAGACAATGTAAACTTATGGTATAAATAAACACAGTAAAGTACGATCAATGTATTTTCTTTTCCTTATGATTTTCTTAATAATATTTTTTCTAGCTTACTTTATATAAGAATATAGTATGTAACACATATAACATACAAAATACGTGTTAATCAACTGTTCATGGTACCAGTAAGGCTTCCAGTCAGCAATGGGCTATTTGGGGAAGTCAAAAGTTATATATGGACTTTTGACTGCATGAGGGGTTGGTGTCCCTAACCTCTGCGTTATTCAAGGGTCAAGTGTACTTCCTTCCAGTAACGGCAGTTACTTTTCCACCTGTGATATCTCTGCTCCTAGAAGGAAAGTTCTTTAAAGGCAAGAGGTAAGTTAGATTCATCACTGTGCTCTCAAAAGCCACAGTCCAAAGCCACTTGGAGAACAGTTAATTATTACATGAAACATTGCCTTCTTTAATATATTGCTATTTACTGGTAACCTCTATACATGAAAAGCAGAATTCCAAGAGTGACTGTCATAAAAATGAGTGATGGAAAGAGGTGTAAAGGCCAAAAGCCTGGTGCTTTACGAATTTATCCTATTTTAAAACCACCTTATGAAACCCTGAGCTCCCAAGAATGTATGGTCAAATTAATATTCAGAAATATAAATCTATGTGTATATGAGAAAAATAGGCTTATTTTGTTTCCATTTCAAATTAGCAGGATAATAGTCTTTGGAAGAAATGACAAAAAAAGAAAAACTTTAAAGATAAATCACTTTGTGAATTGGAAAAAGCATTTTCTGAATGAGAATAGACATTTTCACAAATTACAGGAATGAGAATTTGCCTTGTGTGTTTAGAAGAGACCGAGCATTTGTTTTTCTCTCTTTAAAACTCATTAGTTCTTCTATTTGACACTAAAGTAATGACTTTAGATCTATCATTAAATGTAGCTTGATTTCTTAATAATATTTCACGATTACTTAATTATAAATGTATTTGAATTGCAACACAAATATTTACTTTGAGAGCCAGAATTGAGCTGTGCTTGTGCAGACGATTGCCGTGGTCTTGACAATGGTTTTGAAGGTAATTCTTTAGCCTGGGAGGAAAGACAACAACAAAAACTGCATGTGATTTTAAAACTCTGTTTTTACTTAGGAGCATATAAGGCTCCCCCCCCCCCCCACAGTGGGTGTACACGGCAAACGTTATCCTATGCACTCATTAACAGAGCACACGTACTGCTCTGGGCCACATCTGGTTGAACTGGACAACACGCGGATGACGGCTGGGGGCGCGCTTCTATAACCGGAAGCTTCCCTCATCCTGGCACCTTTGACACCGCGCAGGTGGAGCAGAGCGATGCGCTGACCCGGAAGGGGCCACGCGGCTCCGAAAGGTGCGGAACTGGACGAACGAGGCGCACAAAACCCTCTGCACGTCAAGGCCCCTGGCTAGCGGCAGTTATTAGTATTATCAATTAATATTATGAAGTTCTATCCTTGCAGAAATGCAATCACGGAGAACCATGTTGCTTCCTGAAATTTGCATAGATGACTGTCAAGGTTTTATGACATTTTCACAAGAACTTTATGTTAATGAAATTAAAAGGGAAGTGTAGTAGGTTATTAGAAACCTGATATCAAGGATAGAATGTTCTATATAAAGAAATTTTCTGTGGCTACTAAGAAAAACATAAAAACCAAGCATGATTACAGAAGCCTTCTTCCTCTCCCGTGCTGCTTTTCTTGCATTGATTCGTTGTCCTTCATTTTCATACTTTTCAGTAAAAGAATCAAGAATTTCATAAAGATCTTCTGCTTCAGCAGGCCGTGGTATATCTCCAAATAAAATGTCATAAGCTCGAATGTCTTGACAATAAAATCTAATAAGAAATATATTAAGAACATTTCTTTTGCAGACATAGATCTTTTCTAGAGTTAAATGTAGGACACACAACTGTGTATGTGTGTGTGATTTACTCACATATAGCACTTCATAGATACGACTTTTCAAACACCAACTACAAGCCATAACCCATGTCAAAGCCTCTAAATTCACCTCTCCAAGCTCACCTCTAGAGGCGATCACCATAAATGGTCTGATATTTATATCCTTTTCCCAATAATATAAAAGCACGTCATATATACATACAAACATATATAGAATATTTATACACAAATGCATATAATAAACATATATTTATATAAACACTAATACACATATAATTACAATCACATACCTATACATCTTTATAGGTTTTTACTTTTTAAGTTTCTTATAAAAATGGTGCTAACATCTAGTTTCCTTAAAATGTTTATTTGTATCAAAATTATGTAAGGATTTGCCTTGCATGTTTAGAAGCCCTGCAACTGATTAAGAAGTATGTTTGTTTTAGTTTATCCAGGATTTAGGTGAACTTTAGTTGGAAAATCTTCCAACGGCCTAGAATCACAAATTTCTAAAAGCATTCTTAACTTAAATTTCTCAAATTAATAAAACCAGAAGTAAAAGCATTTCTCTTGACTTTACAAGATGGAGAAATTTAAGAATCCCCCCATTCCTCCTATTTTCTGGTTGTTGGGGTCTGCACTGAACGTTTCTGCATGTGCTGTGGGATTCTGGGTAAACGGGCATTGCAGACTTGGTACTCAACTTCTCTCAAGTCTGCTGTAAGCGGCAGACGTGTGTCCACCACCAGCTGAGGCAGCCCTGTCAGGGTCACTATTAGTGGGATTCCTGCCAGGTTCTAGAATTAGTCCTCTCAGTCTTAGCTTTTTATCTTTTTCTCGGCAATTAGACATACTTTCGTGGAAATACAGAAGAGCAGTTTTGGGGAAAATTAGCCAGATGCCAGTTTAAAGTGGAAGTTCCTCGTCGCCTGTTAGGGTACTTCCAAATCTTGTATTTTTTAAATCAAAATTGGTCTCTATCTTACGGAAGAAAGACAAAGGCCGGGCCTAACAATAGGAAACCTCTCATGAGGAACGCTGCACTTTGATGTTATGGAGACGGCTGCTTGCCTTCAGCCTCGAGTCACCCTCTGCCAGCTTCACACTCTTCTCCTGCAGCTTCCTCGCCTCTCTCAGCCTGAACAGAATTAAAAAGAATTAGGGCGTTGCTCTGGATGAGGCTTTGGCTGAAGGCAGTGTTGTGGCTGGTTTGGTCTTCAATCCAAACCACTAAAACTTTCTCCGGAGCAGTAATAAGGCTGTTTCGCCTTCTTATCATCTGTGTGTTCACTGGAGGAGCACTTGTGATTTCCTTCAAGGACTTTTCCTTTGCACTCACAGCTCGGCTAACTGTTTGGCACGAGAGACCTAGCTTCCGGCCCATCCTGGCTTTGACGTGGCTTCCTCACTAAGCTTGGTCATTTCTGGCTCTTGATTTAAAGTAAGAGACGTGCAACTCTTCTTTTCACTTGAACACCTGGAGGTCTTTGTAGGGTTATTAATTTCAATATTGTTGTGTCTAAGGGAATAGGGAGGCCTGAGGAGAGGGACAGAAACGTGGGGGCAGGGGGTGGTGGTGAGTGGAAACAGCCAGTCTGAGGAGCCATCGGAATACACACACGTTTACTGATTAGGTTCTCCATCCTATAGGGGTGCGGTTCCTGGTGCCCCAAACAATAACCATGGTAACACCAAGGTCACTGATCACAGATCACCATAGCCAATGTAGTGATAATGAAAAAGTCTGAAATATTGCAGGAATTACCGAAACGTGATGCAGAGACACAAAGTGAGCAAATGCTGTTGGAAAAATGGTGCCAACAGACTTGCCTGTGCAAAGGTTCTCTGTACACTCTTAACGACAGGAGTCTACGAAGTATTACTTTCTCATCGCACGCTCTTCAAATCAATTAAAGTGATTTGCCTTGCACTTACTTTCGGTTAGTTTCTTTCCTCTCAATCAAACAGCTACCTTCTAAAGACATGCCAGCGAAGAGGCCTCTTGACTTGCAGTAAGTAAAGACAGCCGCGGAGCTTCTTAGGGAGACGTCTCCTTCTAAATTCCTGCAAAACAGAAGGCTTTGCATCACAGAACTGTGAGCACGTTCACTTGAAGATGTCTGATTGGCACTGCGCTTCTAACCCAAAAGAAGGATCCTGCTCTGCACTTACTTCAATCATTTTTTTTGAGGGGGGGAAGAAATATTGTTTATTGAATATTTAATGAGGTCACGTCCATAGGGCTTTCTCTTTTTGTAAATTTTATTTTATTTATTTATTTTTTATACAGCAGGTTCCTATTAGTCACCTATTTTATACATATTAGTACATATATGTCAATCCCAATCTCCCAGTTCATCACACCACCAACCCCATCCCCAACTTGAATCATTTTACATATTTCACTTCCTGCTGGCCTAAGCTAGGTGTGTTCAAAGGGGTCTAGAGGACGGACAGTTCATGGCAAGTACACAGCAGGTCAGATGGTTGTAGCACAGTGTGATGCACGTGGAGAACACACGTACAGCTGATACTTTCCCATATTGTCTTCCTTCCCTAAAACAGGGAAACACACCTCAAGAGTAAAAGACTGTGGTTCCTTTTACAGTGAGTATTTTCATGGAACTTAGAAACATTTTTAAATGATTTTACTGAGTAGCTTCTATAAACAGTCTGGGTTTAAAATATTTAATTGCTCAATTAACTCAAGAATAGTGATTGATAGAGAAGGAAAATACACTTTAAGCATCGTAAGCATCACTCAAGTAAAACACTTCCATCTCAATTTTTCATAATTTAGTTTGAAAAAAACCCCTTTTTCCCTGATCAATGCCGTCCTTTCTCAGTTAATTAAAATTGACTCGACCTGGCTCCTTCAAAGCGTGAGGTGAATTTTATGTTGATTCCGGTAGACACAACAGCCTGCAGTTCTGAAATATTTAATTTCTTTTTGTGTGTTTTAGTTTCAGATTTTCTCACAGTGGCTGTGTTTCGTATATTTCTTACTTGTAAGCAGCCTCAAACCCTCTGGGGCACGTGTAAATCATAAATTTCTGTCATTTTAATTCGTTTCTCTTGATGAACAACGATGTAGTTTTAAAGCCTTTGCTATCCAAGAGCTGCTCAAATGGGATTTCAGCGCACTCACCTTCCCAAGGGCCCAACTGCCACAGTCAAATTCCCTCCAAGTGTTAGGTTACCGCCTTTTGCAAAAGCTTCTACTGCTCTGTCATAATTCAAAATTATTACCAAATCCGATACCTGAAATGTAGACAGCCATTTATTTTAAAAGTAATGTCTAAACATCATTTAAAATATATGTTTACTAAAACTCAAGATACGATATGTAATGTAGCAAGAATTTCAATGTAGCCAAAGAAAGTATGAAAGCAGAGCCGTGCTGTATTTTCCGCTGCGGATGTGAGCCGCTAACCTCCCGCCGGTCATCAGAGCGCAGGCCTCTGGGCACTCTCTGTGCATCGAGCACGTGGTGTGAGGTCTCCAGGCATCGACTTCTCAGCAGCCTCGCGGGTTAGTGAGGCTGAGTGACGTGTCCTAGTGACACGTGAACAGGTCACACACAGGTTGGAAGGTCCGGGGGCCCGAGTCTGGTCCCCACCGGCGCCCCTGCAGGGCCACGCGACCCCCAAGCAGAAGCCGCCCCAAAGCGCAGGACACCAGGAGGAAGATTAGTTAACCAGTAGTTATGTCTATTACCATGGTTAATCCTCCAAGTAAAAGCAAGGCTGGAGCGAGTCTCCACGCTCCGGGCGGGTCGCTGTGGACAGGGCGTGTTCTTCAGACTCGCCTCCTCTGGGGCGGGACCCCCGGTGAGGCCGCGCAGGGTGCCCAGGCCACGGCCCCTCACCCCACGACCGCAGAGAGGCGCCGGCTGGGGAGGCCAGGCTTTCAACCCAGCTCCTCTTCGCAGCACCGGGCCATCTGCGGCATCTTGGCTCCATTTGGCCTTTTCATGGTTAAAGTCCACGGCAGGACCCGCCCCCTGAACCACCACGTGGAGTCAAGCACGTGTGTCAAGTGCCGGAGAACTGAAGGCCTGAGGGCCTGGCGCTGGGAATCTGGGCTCAAAATGGAAACCATTTGGGTGTTAATTCCACTTCTGCCCCTGGCATATTGTGTGACCTTGGGCAAATGATTGAGTGGCTCAAAGCCCCAATCTCCTCTGTAAAATGGGTATAATAGTAACCAGATTTCTAAGTATATATAATCGTATAGATATATGTATATACATGTATATACGCATATACACAAATCTAGGGTTGTTTGAAAGATGAGTTGAAATCATTTGTAAACCCTGGCATCACATCTCAATAAAATATGCAAAGGCCAAGCAGATTAATGTTTAAAAGATGACTTCATTTATATCGTTCTTTAAATTTTTCAAATCTTTGTTTTCATCTGACAGAAGAATCTGATTATTACCAAATGTGATTACACTCGGAAGGGCCTAGTGGAATTCCTGATACAGTTTAATATGAATCCCTTCATGAAAAATTACACTCAAGTTCCGTAGGACAGACCAAATATGCCAGCTAATTGACACATGCAAAACATATCACTGTGACTCATGTCAACTGTTAATTCCATTTTATACATGGACAGTTTCTGATGATCATTATGTTGAATGATACAGAATTATTTAGCGTTTCTCATGCAAAGTTAAGCAATTTTGCCACTGATTACATAACCAAATCTTATGTACTTTTTAAGATAACACATATGAAATTACTTTGCGTAATGCTTAGGGTATACACACTCAGTGTAAGTCTCCAGCCGTGACCTTGTGGATACTCTAGTTGTTATGTCTCCTTCTACTTGGTACGTCTTAGGATAGTTAAGTAAGGCACAACTCTATGAGTCAATAAAGAAAATAAATTAATCCTTTAATTTTATGTCTAGTCTCAATTCAGTTCTCCTGAAATAAGAGTAAGATAATCCTGTGTTCTTTGGTGACGTGACTAATTAGAGAACCAGGTCCAAAGCACCACAGTTTGAAGAGCAGCGGTACTGACGACGGCTCTTGATTTATTTCCACAGCTTAGAATAAAAAGCAAAACAGATTTCCTGAAAGAAAACCGGAGCAACGGAGCAAATAAACAGTTAAGACAGACGTTTAAGAATTTGATAAAGGCTTCTTAATAAGTTCGCATTAAGATACAGTTAACTGTAAATAAAATGCGAGTTTTACAATTGAACTCAATTCTTTAAAAAGAATTAAAAAAAATACAAGTATCATGCAGGAAAAGCTGGGGGAGAAATGTTCTCAGGAACCGGAGGGCTTCTCGTCCCCTGACACCCTGTCCCCAACATGGCACTATCCCATCTCCCTCTCAAGTGTTTACCCACCTTGAACCCAAGCCACCGAGTCCCTGAGGCTGTCGTCCTGTAACGAAGAGATAGCTTTCAAGCCCCAAATCCAGACAACCTGGCGAGAAAGCCCAGGGCTCCCTCCTGTGGTTCTAGTGAGACCCGTCCCCCAGCCCCACCCCTAGCCTCCATAGAAGGGTCTTCTTTCCCATCTCTCAAGCCATTCTGCTCGGGAGTCTGTCTCACTCCCCAGAAAGCCTCATCATGTGGGCAGTAAGCTTTCAGACTCAGTACGTGGCATCATCAGCCTCAACGTTCGACCCAAATTTGAGGGGTTCCCATCCCCTTCCACTCCTCACAGTAACAGATGCCCCCCTTGCACAGCAATCTTAGGGGACTTCGAAACTGAACTCTGACCTCCAAGAGTAGTTTCTCAACTTAGCCTAGATGCCTTCCTCATCATTAAAGGAAAAGGGTTCATCCAAATTCTCCTGGAAGAAGCGGAGTCATTCTTCTCACATTACAACCTTGGGTGAAAGCGAGGTTGATCTGATTTGATGGCCCAGTGTGGATTCTGGCTTTTGGTAAACAACGAACAGTTGGATAATCCAAGGTATCAGGGTTTTCAGACCTTTGGGCTCTGCTATAATTGTCCTGGAAAGAAAATTTAATGGTGTTTAAACCAAGCCTTAGCATTACCTTTCCTTACTCCACTGACTTTTAAATCTTTCATTTGTTGTTGTTGTGTTTGGTGGGTATGTGTGAGTTCTACAACCTTGGGAATTCTCAGCAGCTCTCATGAGGGGACCAGTGCCATAATCTATACTTAACTAATGCCCAAGCTCCTGAAGGCCAACAGGTTCTGTACACGTCCCTAACTTCACACACCTTCAGAACCGTTCCTGGTCTAGATTCCAAAGTGGAGCTAGAACTAGACTTCCTGATAGTCAAGTACGCATTCCACGTGTAATGAAGGGGTCGCCACCTGGGGGAGGCAGCAGGGGGGCGGAAGCTCGCAGGGGGTCCTGGGCCCAGGAGAGGGGTCTGGTCCCACCATGGGGGGCGCTGCAGTCCCCTCCAGCCCTGCCACCACACACCACACCCACGTGCTGCCAGGTGGCGAGAGCAGCTGACCCCAAACGCCAGCCCCCTTGCCTCTGTCGTAAGACCTGCCTTCTCCTCCTGTCATCAGACCAGGGAGAGTTTACCTGGAACCACGGCCTTGCTTGGACCCTTCCCCTTCTCTGTCCTGCTTCCCTTAGCCTCTTACAGTTTCCCCCCCACCCAGAACATTTGCTCAGTAAGTCACGTGCACCACGAGCCCTGTCTCAGGCTCTGTCTCCAGTGAAACCAATTAGAGACAACCACACACCACCTCTGCAAGATGCTCAGCATCTCCGTGCGTTGAAAATAATCACACGCGCCCCACCTACCTCATCCGTGCCCTGAAATCCACGGCGTGTTACATGGGTGGGAGTTACGGTTAGAGCCAGTTGGGGCACTAGAAGCGAGGAGACTCACCCAAGCGCCCACGGAAGCCAGAGGCCTCCCCCTGAATGGCCAGCCTGTCATTCTCCGGCTGGAGAAGTCACATAACTCAGTTATCTACACAATGGCGGCAGCGACAGCCACTCAGCATGGCTACGGTATGGAAATGATTCTATGAGAGTACATGTGAGAGTTTTATGAGAATGTTAGCCATTATTGCTAATTATTCCATTCCAAAACAGAAGGGCAGATAATTAAGTTATTCGACAAACATTTAATAGTTTGAACCGATGATGCCAGTGCTTTAAAGAAACATTTATTTTGGGTGTCTATTTGTGCTTGACACTTGGCCAGTCTGAGGGCACAGGTATGAAGGACTCACAACCTAGGTAAGGGCCAGGCAAGAAAACCTCCAGACTGGCGCATGCGCCGAGCGCTCCATCCCACTAGGAGCAAGCGTCTGGCGGAAGAAGAACGCCAGAGAGGAGCTCGGGCAGCCTGGGGGGCTGCAGACTCGAGGCATGGGTCCCGCTGCCTGAGGTGGCCACGGGCCTGCTGCACTTCATTGGAACTGGAGCTGGGGCGACAAGAGCATCCAGACGCAGGAGCTCCGCGGGCGCATGGCCACCGACCCCCAAGCTCCCTCGCTCATCCTGGGTCAGAGCTGCACCCCGAAGGTAACTGCATGTTTCTGGCCAGGTCTGAGATGCTTCCTGGGGAACCAGCACGGCCTCTCGTTAGCACTGAAAAGTGACCGACAGCTCTAACCTTACGGCTACGCTCAGGGAAGCAAAGCCAGGTCCTATCGAAGAGGCACAAACTCCTAGGACAGTCTTCTAATCTCTACTTGAAGAGGATATTTTTAAAAGTTAATACTTATCTTCCATGTACAGTATTTAAATGGAATTCCAGAGTTAATTTCTACTCAGCCATGAGGGTAAGTGGCATTCAAAGTTTCCACAAACGGCAAATATAAGCAAATGCTCTTTGAGATGGAGCCCCAAAGCCTGGGGTCAGCGGGCAGTGATGAGGGACACCTGGGTACAGCACCAGGACGTGTGAGCAGGGGTGCACAACAGATGCTGAAAATACGCTTTCCACACGAGTGCGATGTTTCTGAAGGCCATGATTTGGTTGAATATACAACCAAAAGGCAGTCATGTTAGCAAAACTAAAATATGTTCCTCTTTTTATATCACAAATCTATGCAGCAGCAAGTAAAGGTCAAATAAAAATGAAAATCAGTAGTGGAAACACTTCCTCCTAATAAGGCCAAGGGCATGGCAACAGAGCAAATTCATAAAAGGGTAGTTCAGGAAGAAACTGACTGAAATTTCAGAAGAAAATGATTTGGGAATATTAGGAGATTTGATTTACCAAATCACTTAGCAATAAAGCAGCAGACGAAAGATTGATATCATGTAGATGCTCCCTGTGGGAGAGACCTCTGTAAGCAAGTGTGTGCTGGCATAATTTCTAGTCCATTTGATAGAAACCATAGTCATTAGCAGCAAAGTTGTAAAATGAAACAATACAAAGTCAACCTTTACTTAAAAAATTGGAAGTAGTTTGAACATCAGGGATACCAAACTGGATTTTGCCACAAATGTTGATACATGGCATTGAGCTGTTTGCACCCATGACTCTGCAATCAGAAGCCATAAACTGCCAGTTGTAGTTTTCAGGTCTGAGAACACATGTTCTGCAGATGTGCTAACGATGGAAACAGATGAGATGGTAAATGAAAGAAACTCTACTCTCAATGAAGGCAAAGGAGAAAAATGATAAACATTACACAGCTTCAGGTAGAGAGTCAAGAAAATAAAAGGGAACGATTTCCATAGGTGGTTAAACGAGAACAGCAGGAGATCACTCGACTTTCACGTAGCAGTTGCTTTTAGAGAATAGTGCAGTCGTATGTACACACGTCACCACTCACCTCTATTCCTAGTTCAAATCCTCCACCAAGCCCAGCTATCCCGATGGCCGAAGGTGCAGACCATTCTAATAAAAACAAACAAACATTACTCTAATATTAAAACTCCTTGGCACATAAATATGGGGAGGAAAAATGCTAAAATATGAATTAATAGTGTTTCTTCTTAAAGTAATGAGATTTTGGCATTTTTGACTATGTTTTTAAATGTTCTTTAATAAATATATATAATTTTTTTTTTTTTTTTGCGGTACTCGGGCCTCTCACTGTTGTGGCCTCTCCCATTGCGGAGCACAGGCTCCGGACATGCAGCCTCAGCAGCCATGGCTCACGGGCCCAGCCGCTCCGCGGCACGTGGGATCTTCCCAGACTGGGGCACGAACCCACGTCCCCTGCATCGGCAGGCGGACTCTCAACCACTGCACCACCAGGGAAGCCCTATAATTTTTTAAGTTAAAAAGGTTTGAAAGGTGTTAGTTATTCATTATGAGCCTCATAGACTCACAAGTCTATGTTTTCTAATCTTTCCCTACAAACATGCATAATACCAAACTATTGAATTCTCACCAGTTAAATACACATAGCATTTGATCATTTCAACCGTCCGTATTCCTAATGTTTTACAAAATAATTGAGCTGGAATTCCAGTCTTTTGTTAGCATTTTATCATAGATATAAGAGAGCAAATGGATTCAAAAGAGCTTATTATAATCGCTTCTAAGGGTAACATAATACTAAACCGTTTCTATTGTAAATCCTGGAGGGCAAAAACTGTTTTGACACCCTTTGTGCCTAGTAGAAGCACAAGAAATAGGTTATAAATTCAAGACTATTAAAATTCTAACAAGATACACATCCTTACATTTGGAAACTAAGTACAATAATTCCATTTGCCACGATATGGTACATTTCAGGATTATCGTGTGCCTAGCTTTCCTGATCTGGACACAATTGTGCTAAACAAGTCTAGAAAAAATAACTGGGGGGTGGGTGGATAGTCTAGATGAAGTACTTTCTGAAAATGCCCAGCAGCTACCTAAGCCTAATTTTTCTTGCTACCATGTATTCTAGATGACAGGCTAGTGCTTGAATATACCCAGAACTAATCTATCTGGGCTTAGAGGGGTTTTGATTACAGAAATTAATGTCTCATAATCTCAAAGTTACTTTCCACTTCCTACGTTAGGGACTGTCCCTGTTTAAAAACTGCCCACCTGGGCTTCCCTGGTGGTGCAGTGGTTGGGAGTCTGCCTCCTAATGCAGGGGACACGGGTTCAAGCCCTGGTCTGGGAGGATCCCATATGCCGCAGAGCGGCTGGGCCCGTGGGCCACAACTACTGAGCCTGCGCGTCTGGAGCCTGTGCTCCGCAACAAGAGAGGCCGCGATAGTGAGAGGCCCGCGCACTGCGATGAAGAGTGGCCGCCGCTTGCCACAGCTAGAGAAAGCCCTCGCACAGAAACGAAGACCCAACACAGCAAAAATAAATTAATTAATAAACTACCCCTAACATCTTAAAAAAAAAAAACTATTAAAAGTGATTAATTTCTAAAAGAAAAACAAACTGCCCACCTGGCCAGGGTCTGGGGATTTGCTGTGCCCCACTGGGCACATATTATATTACCCTCTGAAGAGTGACCAGCAGCTACTTGGGAAGATGGGAGACAGAAACTTAGGTATCTAAGTAGGAAGGTCCACCCGAGGTTCTGATAGGAGCCCCAGGTGTCGACGGCTCCTCCCCCTTTTCTGACAGTCACCGGTCCATGACCATTCGGACCTGCAGGGCTGGGGGCTCCTTGCAGATGCAGAGCCCATCTCACGGTGGACTCGATTTGAGTGTGCCTACTTGTCTGGTTGTACTGCTGGGAATCTGCCCACGAAAATTTGCGTAATGCTTCTTTTCTTGAGAAGAAGAGAATGTTGTCACTTTTTGTTTCGTAGCCAAGCCCAGAGCTATGAAATCTGAACCACCTCAGGGGCAAACTCTCATTTGCTGTAGGGACGCCTCACAGGGGACAACAAATCCTGCTGACTCAAGTTCCGGGGCTGTGCGCCCCCCAAATGCCGGGTGTATCTCCTGTCAGTGGATGGCCCGTGTTCTCCCTCAAAATAAAATTAAATTATCTACACTAAAAAGAGCTATTAACAGAAAAATGTGTTCAATTATATAACTGAACAGCAAATGTTAAATTCATATAAAAGCCTTTTAGTTGGTTATGACACACCCACACACATTTTAAATATTATATATGTTGGTTCTTGGGATTCAAGCAAACATATTTTGATGTCATGTCTGAAAAATCAAGTATTAGATTTCGCCCCAGAAAGTAAAACCAAATTATACTGATCTTGATATGATTCTGCCCTGGGGATATTCTTTAAAATGTTTCAGCTTTTAAGATCCCACACAGGAACAATGGGGGAGAAAAGCTTCCATAAAACAAAAGAAAGCAACTGAAGGTGAAGCTGAGGAATAGGAATGCGTATGTAACAACAGAAATACAGTGTCAATGTTTAGTATATGCTCCATGGGAGGACAACAAAGTGTGTAAAGACGGGGGCCCCATCTTCTGATATTTTGAGTCTCACGGGTCGTCTGACCACAGAGAAAACGGAGGGAGCGGCCCAAGGAAGGTAGTCCAGGCGGCACCGGAAAACCTGTCTCTCTCCCTACAAAACCTGTTTATAGTGGAAACAGAACAAAAAAGGGACAAGGATTCTCTGCCCCTCCCAGTGAAGGGAGGCTAGCTTACTTCCATCTGGAAGGCGTGCCAGCACGATCCCACTGCCACCTCTCGCTGTGACCAGAAACCCAGCTTTTATCGCAGACAGGACCACCAGGCCCTTGGCTTTGGCAATGACGTGTGCTGCAAAAGATGAAGACAGGTGAGCGCCCGGCAGGTGACAGCTCAGCAGGCCTGTGCACGCAGGTTTGCTTCCCAGGGACCAGGGCCTCCCTATAGCCTCAGTGGCACAGGGAACTGCGAGGAAACCGCCCCAGGACAGAGAAGCCTGAAGCCTTCGGTGGCCCTAACCCAACAGGGCAGGCGCTCAGAATCCTGCAATGGACACAAGAAATGAGACACTGGGATGAGACTGTACTGATATCTAGTAGCAGGACAAATAATTTGGAGATTTCAATTAATTGACAACATTATTTATAATTTTAAAAGTTACAAAAGTATCTTCAAAGAAATTAAGACCTACATAGTGTTAAGGAGAAACTTCAAAAGTGACTGACATGCAGTGTGCAGCAGGACGTTTGAACTTAGAGCCACATTGTTGAGTTCAGCTTCTATTAATATGAAAATCTGGATTCAAAACCAGGAAAATTAAATGATTTTGCCACTTTAAAACATTTTTTGACTTTATAAAGTGATCTGATCAGTATTCGAATAACACATAACTACCAGTGCACTGAAAATATAATTCAATTTACAAAATATTGGTTTATCCACATTTCAGGGAAGTTTGTTACACAAAAGGAAGGTTATTAACATAGGTACCCACTAAACACAGTGCCTTACTAGTCTGTGGATCTATTTACACAATAGTACATCTTTCAAATAACAAAGGAAGCCTAAACATTGGAAATTATTCTTGGATCCCAATGTTACTTTTAAGGTAGTTTAATTTACCATCATTTTAGTCAAATATTCTGTCAAGGAAGTCAAACCAGACAGTGTACTCAAATACACAAAAAAGGCTTTGTAGGTGTCCCTAGGAAACACTAAATTTCTAATACACTTACGCACACCATTTCAAAATTTAAATTAATAACAGACTCTCAGAGACGGTTCAACCAAGAGCACGAGGAGGGTAACACACAGACCATTCCTGGAGCTCTTGGTACTTGAACAAGGTTTAGAAGTAAGGCTCTCTTCTCTCGGACGGTCATCACCTAAGTGTGCCTTAGCTCGTGTTCTAAAGGGTGTGACACACGGTACTGATGCTGACAGCTTCATTGTACATCAGGTAGGTTTGTTTATACAACACATGTTGGCAGAATAGCCTCACACGCCATTCTCAGTGCTGTTACAGTGAGTAGTGCCTCTCTTCAGAAACATTAGGTATAACAGAAGTATATTTTTAAAATGAACATAGTTCAAATGTCAGGTGTGTTTTTATATCTTATCCACCCTGATTCAGGGACATTAAAATACCAATAATCCCTGAATAATTGTCCAATTAGCTCTTCATTTGTAATGTAGGTGCACTGATTGCAGATTTACTCTCTAAACTGAGTTTCACTTAGTCTCAGAGCCCCTCACACCAGATGACTGTGAACTCACAGCCTAAGAAAGTCTAAAGGTCTGGGCATTTTGTTTTAAAATATTTTTTAGATTTTATCTCCTATCACGTAATACACCTCCCTAGCTTTAATGTACGCGTAATGGGCCCTCCCTACTCATCCCAAGGACAGACGAGGCTTGGTCATCTGGCAGCTGCGGCCTCCCTGGCTTCCATCAGACACACAGCCCGCACCCCTGCGGGCCTTCGCTCTTATTCAGGCTGCTGTGTAAACGGGTTTTCATTTTCTGAGCTACACCCAGTGAAAGAGAGTCGGGTGGCCTTTGACTGGAAGCAGAATAAAGGCAAGGCAGAATTTTGCTGGACAAAATCCACGAGAAATAATCCATACCCCAAAGTTTTTATGGTAGGAAATACAGCTTATCTGTAACTTGGGCTAGCCTGACATGTATGTAGATGCTGCTGTATATTGAGAAACGTCTTCTATCTCCTGCTTCAGAAGACAGCTACAGAAAATTGCGTTTTTCCGGTTGAATTTTCTTCAAGTGTTACACAGTGCTTCTCTAGCTTGTACGTGCATGTGACCCTCTGGAGATCTCGTGAGAAATGCAGATTCTGACTCATCAGGCTGAAGTGGAGCCTGAGGTCCTGCGTTTCTAACAAGCTCCCAGGTGATGCCCAGATGTGGCCACCTGCCTTCAAGGAGCAAGGCTCTATGAAGCGCTGTTTTCTTAAGATGGGAGGAGTGGCTGGGCCAAAATAACGACACTTCGTATTATTACCATAACAACAACAAATTAGAAATTTTTACAACCCTTAAAGGTCTGTTAAATAACTTCAGAAAATCTGGCTTAAGGAATTAAACTGGTTTCTCTAATGCAGGATGAGTTATTCACTAAGAGGGAGATCAGCCCGCAGCTGCCTGAGCTAGTCTGCGTGTGAGTGTCTGCATCAGACAGGTGTTCTCTGAAACACCTTTAGAAATAACTGGTACTAGTAACGAACAGACAGTGGTTCCCAAAGGCTGGCCTCTGGACCAGGTCTTGCGTGGTCAGCCTGACTACAGGAGAATCACAGTAGAGACGTGATAAAATCTCACTCCTGGCCACGCTGCTCCCAGGGTCTGATTCAGCAGGTCGGGGGAGTTTAGGAACTGCACTTTAATGACCCAGGGAATACAGATGTGCAGCTGTGCTGGGAATCATTGATTAGTCTTCTTAAACCACTATAAAGTATAACTATCTTACCTAGAAAGGAAAAACACAAAATTAAAATTTATTTATGAGATTAGCCGGTGAGTTTGCAAGATGAGTTTGCCAAAGTCCTCAGAAACTGAGGATAAGGACCTGTGAGTTTGGGGAACGTGCAGTGGAAACGGACACAGGGTACTTAGGGCCATGGGCCCTGCAGAGCGGAGGAGGAGAGGGGGCTGCCCAGGACACCAGCCGGGACGACGGGCCCAGAGGAGAAAGGTGGTCTGAGGACCTGTGTGAGTCAAGGGTTGCAAAGGTAATTTAAGAAACAGAGCAGAGGTAGAAGTGAAAGTATGTATTTCATTTACCCACCAGGAATGATCTTATCAGGTCCACTTCCGGAAGTTATTTCTGTGAATTCTCTTAGAATTTTAGCAGCCTTCTTTGCTTCAGATTTCAAATTGGAAGGTATAGGGTTATTCACTGAAAGATTAAAAAAATGATTTTAATGAAGAGATCTACTAAATAGAAGTTAGAAATTTGTTGTAATTTCATTTTTTCATACACAATTAAGCATTATCAAATTGTATCCTACCAGACAAAGGAAATAAACTGAAAATCCTTATTTATTGATCATTTCATCTTTATTTTCCTACTAAATTAAATTCACTAAGATTGGGAAACCCTAAACTCTCAAAATCTCAGAAATTATAAAATCATGGAATTCTAAAGGATCTTAAAATCTGGTCCAGTCTCCCAATTATGTATCTTTTCCCTGTAATTCTTAACTCAGCACAATATTAACAAAAAATATTAAAATGTTAAGAATGAACAAAAGATGTATTTTACTACTGTCTATAACAGATAATACAAAATTTAATATATTTGACTATTTTGTTGAAAATGTTTGACCTGTCTGCACAGATTTTCCATATTAGTAAAATTCTAGTAGACTCAGGAATTGAGTGATTACTTCAGTTAATGAACATTTGCATTTGTATAGCATTCTATGTTTTCAGCATTGGTTGGGTATTCATAAACTCAGAGGAAGGTTTATTCATCCTAGAGATGCTCACATAATCTTTCCAGCTCTGAAGTATGTGGGATGGACCATTCCTTTATCACAGGACAAGGAACCAGAAGAGTCAAAGAAATCAAGAGGCTTCAATATAAATCCTGCTGTTCTGACCATCAGATGAAGTTTTCATTTCAAAGATTGTGAAATTTCCATTGGCTGTTTTCATTCTTTCCATTTCTATCCTCATTGTGTTTTTGTTGTTCTTTCAATCCTTGAGCATATTTTAAAAAGTGTTTTTATATCCTTGTCTGATGATTGCATCATCTCTGCCCTTTCTGGGTCTGTTTTTTGACTGACTTTTCTCCTAGTTATGGGTTATGTTTTACTGTTTCTGCCCATTGCTAGTGAAATTTGGTGGTTGCTAGAACTATGAACACCGCCATGTTGAGGATCTAGATCTTGTTGTCTTATTTAAGCAGTGTTGCTGCGTTTGTGCTGGCGCCAGGGAGTCACTTGCAGATCAGCTCAGCCTTTCCAAGGCTTGCTTTTATGTTTCGCTTGGAGTATGTAGTCTTCGGTGCCAGGCCTGCAGTTACCAGTGACTCTGGGCTGTCCCCTGAACGTCCTCGGATGTGACACACTCTCTCCACTCGGCTGGTTGGAACTGCTGCTCCCAACGCCGCATAAGCTCTGAGGACTGTTTGCCTCACAGCTTCCTGAGAGCCGTTCTTTGCCCTGCCCTGAAAGTGTCCCCTTCACACAATGCTTCCTGCGCAGCCAAGGACTGCAGATTTCTGGAGCTCTTTCCATCTCTGATTCACTCTCCTCTGGGAATCTGCTCTGTAAACTCCAGTTGCTCAGCCTCTCCAAACTCAATTTGTCTCCCCCATTCAGAAAGAACCCAGGCCACGGTGGGCTTCCCTCCCTGTGCTGCAGCTTGGAAAGTGGTCCAGGCAGAAAAACGGGCAATTGTGGACTTCACCTCAATTTCCCCTCTCCTCTGGGATCCTAGACCCACTCGCCTGTCGTCCAACATGAAAACAGATGCCCCATATGTTTTCCCCAGTTTCTGGTTGTTTACGGCAAGTGGCAATTCCAGTACCAGTTTCTTTGTCATGAAGTTCTCAGTGTACTTTTGTTTTTTATGATGAGTAATACTGAATATCTTTCCATTTCTGTCAAATCTTTTTTTTTTTATTTCTTGTCCATTTATAGAGGGTATTTCTCTGTTCCTTATTGATTTGTATATTAAGGGAATTAACCTTTTTTTCTAGAATACGAGTTACAAACATTGATTTCCTCTTTGCCATTTGTCTTTTCAATTTTCTTATGATGGTTTTTCTACTTTTTAAAAAATGAAATCAAATTCATAACTACTAAACAAAGCAGTTCCCAAATTCATATGGAAAAATAAGCAAGAAAAGCTAGAAGAAAATGTGTGAAAGAAGAAGAATGAAGGGGATAAGCTCTGGTTTAACATATTATAAAGCCTCAATAATTTACCTCTTAGTGATGTAAATACAGACAGAAAAATCAATTTGACAAAATAGAAAATTCAGGGCTTCCCTGGTGGCACTGTGGTTAAGAATCCACCTGCCAATGCAGGAGAAACAGGTTCGAGCCCTGGTCTGGGAAGATCCCACATGCTGCGGAGCAACTAAGCCCATGCACCATAACTACTGAGCCTGCACTCTAGAGCCTGCAAGCCACAACTACTGAGCCCGCGTGCCACAACTACTGAAGCCCACGCACCTAGAGCCCGTGCTCCCAACGAGAAGCCACCACAATGAGAAGCCTGTGCACCGCAACGAAGAGTAGCCCTGACTCGCCGCAACTAGAGAGAGTCTGCGCGCAGCAACGAAGACCCAACACAGCCAAAAAAAATTAAAAAATAAGTAAAATAAAATAAATAAATAAATATATATAAATCCATTAAAAAAATTCAGAAATTGGCCCAAATATATAAATTAATTTAATATATGATAAATATTGCACCTGAAATCATTGTGGAAAAGCTGTTGTACACAAAAAATAGTGGTCCTTTGGGGGAAAAAAGTCATCCACAGTTTCACATTACATAACAATAAACTCCAAATGCATTGATGATTTAAAATACCAAAGGTCAGGGTTTCCCTGGTGGTACAGTGGTTGAGAGTCCCCCTGCCGATGCAGGGGACACGGGTTTGTGCCCCGGTCCGGGAAGATCCCACAATGCCGCGGAGCGGCTGGGCCCGTGAGCCACGGCCGCTGGGCCTGCGCGTCCGGAGCCTGTGCTCGGTCGCAAACGGGAGAGGCCACAACAGTGAGAGGTCTGCATACCGCAAAAAAAGAAAGAAAAAAAAAAAACAACCAAAAGTCAAACCATAAAAGAACCAGAAATTATGGGAGAATTACTGTTCAAATTCATAGTGCAAAAGGCCCAACTATGAGGAAAAATTGTTTTTTTCTTTTTTTGGCCGCACCACGTGGCATGTCGGATCCTAGTTCCCCGACCAGGGATTGAACCCATGCCCCCAGAACTGGAAGCATGGAGTCTTAACCACTGGACCGCCAGGGAAGTCCCTGAAAATTTTTCTATATTTTTTAAACCACCAGAAATTATGGCATAAGTGCATTGTAAAAATAAAGGAAAAATATAGATACACAAATATTGAAGAAAAAAGGCATCCCTACTACTAATACTCACCAATACTACTGTCTGCATTTTAGTGTGTGCTTCAGTTGGTTCCTATTGCTAAACAAGGAGATTATTTCCTTTTTTAGTTTTTAGTGATACCACTGTTCGATGGTAATTATCTTGAGAGAACCTTAGGAGTTGGAATTAATGACTGAAAAAAATAAAAAATGTCTAGCTTTTTATTCCATTATCAAATCACCTTCTAAAATTACTATCCAACCTTAGAACCACTGGGTATTACCATAAAAAATTCGTACTGTTACTGGGGAAGCTGGTCGAGGCAAAGTGTGCACATCAGAAAGGATGACAAATTTTTATTGTTTGTTTACATTTTGTTTTGCATATTTTCTGTTCATGTTCTTTGCTTATTTTTCTGGTACCATACTCCTTTTGTCTATAATTTTAATCATGTCACAAGTTTGTATCTCAGCTTCTTGTTTTCATACTTTTATGTATAGTTTTTCAGTATTTGTTTTTATTTATATGGCAATATCTCTCTGAGCTTTCTACCATTATAATCTTTCTATTATTGTGACTAAAGGCCTTTAAAAAAATTATACAAGTATTATTCTAAATTTTCTTCCTCCAGAGCTTTTATTTTACATTAAATATTTGACCCTCCTCAAACTTGCATTGGTATAGGATATGAAGTGAGAACCTAATATTTTAAAATTATACAACACAATTTATTGAATGATCCACAGCACTTAATTAAAAATGCTACCTTCATGACAAAAGCAAGAAAGGAATATATATATATATATATATATACTCATATATTTAAAAATATATGAGAGAGATGACATGGTAGATTAACAAATTATTCTGGGACTTTAGGTCATTCAAAGGAAAACAAAATAAAATTAGATTACATATCACATCATACACACACAAAAAAATTCAATGTAATTGAACGCCTAAATATTAAAAGCAAAATTTAGTACTTTTAGAATAAAAAGAATAGGGAATATCTTTATGATTCAAGGATGGAGGAATGCTACAAACAAGGCACAACAATAACGGGAAACTACAGATACATTCAACTACATTAAAGTTTAAAAAGTTGTATCAACATACATTTAAAAAATAAAAATATAAGCCACAGATTGGAAGATATTTGTCATAAACATAAGTGACAGAGATTTAGAATCCAGAATATATAAAGATCTTTTATTTTTTAATACAGAAATTTTAAATTTATTTACGTTTATGATTGATATGATTTATGGTTAATTGATTTATTATAATTACAAATCAATTTGAATTTTTCAATTTGTATTTCTATATCTTTAGTATCTTCTACTTTTTCGTTTGTTATTTAAAATTTAGGATTCTTCAAGTTGAATTCTTAAATCCTTCTTTAGTTCTGGACATTTTGCTTCTTCCATTTCTGTTTTATTTTTTTTTTTAATTTTTATTGGAGTATAGTTGATTTACAATGTTGTGTTAGTTTTCGGTGTACAGCAAAGTGAATCAGTTATACATATACATATATCTACTCTTTTTTAGAGTCTTTTCCCATATAGGCCATTACAGAGTATCGAGTAGAGTTCCCTGTACTACACAGTAGGTGCTTATTAGTTATCTGTCTTATATATAGTAGTGTGTATATGTCAATCCCAATCTCCCAGTTTATCCCTCCCCCCCAACCCCTGGTAACCATAAGTTTGTTTTCTACATCTGTAACTTTTTCTGTTTTAGAGATAAGTTCATTTGTACCCTTTTCTTAGATTCCACATATAAGTGATATCACATGTTTGTCTTTCTTTGTCTGACTCACTTCACTCAGTATGACAGTCTCTAAGTCCATCCATGTTGCTGCAAATGGCCTTATTTCATTCTTTTTTTATGGCTGAGTAATATTCCATTGTATATATGTACCACACCCAGAATATATACAGATCTTTTAATATCAATAAAAATATGAAATCACTATAGAAAATGGGGCAAAGTGTTCAATTAGTTAATCCACAGAAAAGGAAACCTCCATGGCCAATAAATATATGAAAAGTTGATCAAACTCCCTAGAAGCCAGGGACATGCAAAGCTAGACCATAATGCATTACCGTGTCTTGTCCTTTAGGTTGACGGAAATTATAAAAGCCTGCCAATGAGCATGTGTAGGTTGTGCAGGGGCACATAGGGAAGCCTCTGTCCCATTGGTGGGGACGTGAGTAAGTGCAGCTGCTGTGGGAGCTGTTCTGAGGACAGCTGGAGATGACCCACCAATTCTACTCCTGGACGTGCTCAGAGGCACTGGCTGCCCGGCTGAATGGTGGCCCCCAAATTCACGTCTACCTGGACCCTGTGAAAGGGACCTTATTTGGAAACAGGGTCTTTGCAGACGTAATTAAGTTAATCATTCTTGACTACCCGGGGGCCCCTAAGTCCTTAAGGAGACAGAAAGGGGAAGATGCAGAGAGGAGGGGAAGGCAACGTGGCCACAGAGGCAGAGGCTGGACCATGCGGCCACAAGCCCAGGAGCACTGGGGCCCCAGGAGTTGGGGGAGAGAAGGCAGGACCCTTGGAGGGGTGCGTCCCTCCAAGCACGGCCCGGCTGACGCCCCACGGGCAGCCTCCACGCGGGAGAGGGCGTGTCTGTTGTAAGCCAACCAGTCTGTGGTAACTTGTTGCGGCAGCCCAGCCACCGAGGCAGGGCTTTTAACAGCACAAAGAAATAAATATATTCAAACAGGAGACAAACGTCCCTCAAGAGGAGGACGGATATATCTAGTTTGGTGTAGTATTAAAATTGTATTCTATACAGAACTTCAGATAAACTAGATCTACTGTATCAACATGGCAAAATGTGAGTAATATTGACAGCAAAAACAAGTTGCATAAAGATATATAGGGTGTCACACATTTATGTAAACATTTACATAAATGTTATACAAATATTTATATATAAAGATAAAGTAAAATGATACTTGATTTGGGGGTGGGGTGGCCCTGGGGAAGGCTTATATAGGAAGCTTACTGGAAACTTGTACATTTTCCCTTAGGCTGTGCATAGTAAGTCACGGATGTAAAAATTGTTATTCTCAATAGTCCTTTGTATGTCTGAAATATTACAGAACAAAGACTGCTCAGCATAAATTGAATCCTGTACTATTAAATATTTAATATATTAGTGGAAACGTATGACTCCAGCTGTAAAAAAATATGTATATTATGAATAATTACTCCATAAGTTGTCTTTTGTTTAAAATCTGACCTCTCACAGCCAACATGTCTTGCATGAAGAGGTGTAGAAAAGTGAAAAATGTACCCTTATGTTTTACACAAACAAGAGAGCACACACAGCCTCCCCTCCCTCACGCATGTGCGAGCGTGTGCACAACACACACACACACACACGTAATTCAGAGGACAGGGATTTGGTGAGTGGCTATACACTAAATATTCAGTTGTTATTATATGCACTTGTATACCATTGACAATTCTGAAATTTGCATTTTTAGGAACTAACATAAAGTTGCTCTTCATCTTCTCGATCATGTATTTGTTTAAAATCACACTGCCCCATTTTGACGATGGTACTGAGATACTGAAAAGCTGCTACTGTTGGTTCTCTACTTTCACTTGCGATGGTGAATATGAAACACAAAGATGAACACAGAAAAATTCTCAGAAGCACATAATCTTTAAATAGGGAAGGAATCTTAACACATCCATTTAAAATTATGTCAATTTACTAGTGGTCTTTAAACTTTTCCTATTCTCAATGCTTTGGTTATGCAGTCTGGACTTAGAAGGTCTTAGAAAAAATACAACGTAGAACAATTCCAAGTGAACATATTTATGTAGATACTTCGGCCTTTAAAGTACATTTTATGGAAGTGGCTGTTAGTCATGACTTGACTAATGTCAGTAGCAAGCTAATGCCATGCAGTTGGTTTTGGTATTCCACAGTGAGCAAGAAAAAGTGTGCACGGTAGGGGGCATTTCCAAGTTTCCGATATGGTATTGACACAATTGACGGCTTCCGAAAACCACAACCGGTGTGAACAGCCTCGATGGGAGCCCGCCTCTCCTCCTCTGGATCGCTACAAAGGAGGTACCGAGCTGGCGATCAGCAAGGCAACCCGAGTGCGACTAGAAAACCGACTAACGTGCACTGTCCATTTGTAACGCATGTGCTTTGATACCTGGCATAGGACTAGATGAGGCCTCTCTTAATTTCTGTTGGGATCTAAGATGATGTAACCTTACTCTTTATGGAATGAACAAGTCGCATGCAGGGGGTCTCCCGTGTTAGCTAGTTTCCCACACACTCGTGTGCTTCCCGCGTCAGCACAGCGCTGGTCCCGGGAGCTGCCGCCAAGAGACAGTAATGGATGTCGCTTCTACGCCCAAATAGTGGGAAGGAGCGTCTTCTGCACCCTCCCTTCCTATCACGGGCTGCCTGAAGGGGTCTCCAGGGTACAGCCACAGTGGGAGGGATGGAGAACCCTGGATCAGAACACGGGGGAAGCTGCCCCCCCCAACTCTTCTTGTGCTAAGAAATCGAGATTTGGGGGCTTGTTGCTGCAGCTGACATAACCCTACTTATTATGCTTAAAAATGATTTCTCATCCCTCCATGGTATTCGCTGCAGAAGAAAGATGGAGAAGTATCTGTAATTTTTATTTTCTAACTTAGGACTAGACTTGCTTTATATACATTCTAATCACTTAATTAGTTTGGGGAGGTGGATAACAGGGTGAAAACACATAAAATATAACATACCACATGTTAATATCTTTCCCTTTGATTACACAGCATTCCTAATAGACTACTTGCAGGTCCTTCTAAAAGAGCAAAGCAGTAGTTTTGCCTTTTTATTAAAGGTTAAAATGGATAAAAAGATAGATCTTTGCTGTACCAAGTGCTCCTATTAGCACGTGCCTGAAAACTTGATGCTATAGGCCCCTTCCTGCACCCTCCTCATTGCGCCCGAGTCATGCCTCTGGCCGGAAGAGGTGTAGCAGGCAGAGTCCAACGGCAGGTGGGACGCACACTGCGGGTCAAAGAGGGGATGTTCACTGTGGGAGCTATTCACTCTGTGTGGCGCCCTCGACTGAGGGCCAGTCCTCGGGTCGGGGGCAAAGGTGAGGAGATGCAGCCCTCCTTGGAGAAGCTGTCGCTCAGCCCGAGGACGGCGGACAGCTGCGCGCCACCAGGCTGGGCTCCCTCTGGGGGCGGCAGGGGCAGGAGTCCTCAGAGCAGTGGGGCCTCTGGTTTCTGAGTGCGGGGGGCTGTGGAGAGGACTCCGAGAGGGCTTTCCCGGGCCTCTGGCCAAACGGGCTCGCCAGATGGCCTCTCACTGCTCCCCGAGGGAACTCGGCATCAGCCCCTTACAGGAGCCCCACAGCCCCGCCCAGAGCACGTACGGAAGGGGCGTCGGGAGCTCAGAGGCCCCGAGGACTCGGGCACACCCAGCCACGCACTGTTCTCCCATGGGAACGGCTGGTTGAAAAACATGAATCAAAAGAAGAATATTTTATGTGAGAACACACTTCCAAAGATGAAACAGGCAAAATCCCATCCTAGATCAGCATTGACAGCTGAACATTTATGATCTGTCGTGCCGAGGGGCGCTGAACAGTGAACTCAAGGCGAAAACGTTCTCCCGTAAAGAGAATCCCATTCTACCCACCAGAAGATTTGGATTACAAAAAAGTTCTCAATTATTATTATAATTCAGTTTTCATCAGTAACAATTTGTGGAAGATTGTTTTCTCTCTTGTTGCGTAGGTGTCAGTACATAGCCTCAGTTTTCCTCTTGGCCCTCAAAGCCTGATATACGGGCTGCCTGGCCCTAGAGGAAAAAAAAGCCAACCTCTGACCTCTTAAAATTCCACTCATTCTTCCAAATCAACCTTAAACACCGCTTCTACTTGAAACCATGAGTACGTAAATCTTAGACCAGACCTGAGATTTGGCAAGATCCCCCCACCCCGGGGCCATCCCTGCCTGGGGGCTGAGCAGAGCTTTACCACGTGGGCTGCACAAAACAACAGATGACCCAAGGAGCAAGGAAGACACCGGCCCCATGTCTTGTGGGAGAGGCCCCAGAGGACCCAGCAGTGCCAAGGTTGCTAACACTGCCTTCGTCTGTCTTGCCAACTGAAAATTGTCACTTGCCATCTGACTCTACAAAGATGAGGTCACTGCAGTCGCTGACCTTCAACACAGCCTGCAAGGAGCTCAGGGCGGAGCTCAGGAATGAGGCCCTCTGTGCTCTGGAAAGAACTGGCAGAACAGGCCTTCAGATGCTTAGATCTCGTCAGGAGCAGATTTTAAGAGCACAGTTTCTCACATTTTCTCATATCTAGAAAAGCACTAAAATCACTGATAGAGGCATCTGCTGTGACCGGCAGCGAACGTCTGCCAAACTGTGTGCTTGACTACATGTACCCCCTTCACCGAAATCACGTGTACACTGGCCTCCCCACCCCGTCTCTTCAGAGCAGTTCCTCAGCACTATCTGAGAGGCTGTCTCCCAGGCTACAGTCCTCATTTTGCCCCAAATAAAACTTAACTCACAACTCTCACATTGTGCATTTTTTTCCCGTCGACAGCCTCCAAGAGGGAGCGAAGCATTGGAGGCCAGCCCCTTCAGGGTCCTCTCAGCTTCCCCAAGGCTCCACCTTTCCTATTCACACTCACACCTCAGGTCCTGTGACTTTAAGCACCATTTATATCTGATAATTCTCCAAGCCTGATCTATTCTTTAACCTTTCCCTAAATGCCAGACTCACCGTATCAATTACTGATTGGACCTTGAAATCAAGTATCCAAGTAAGCATCTCAAATTAATCACATTTAACAGTGATGCCCTAACCTCCTCTCCAGCCTGCTCCCCAAGTTTCCTCTCCAGGTAGGCTTCATCCATCAGGGAGCTCACACTCAAAACCTGAGCCAACTGTAACTTCCATATCGCTCTCATTCCCAGTGCCAATCCACCAGCACGCCCTACTGGAGTACAGACGTTCAACACGCTCAGAATCTGGTTACCTCTCACCTGCTCCCCTGCCACCAGTCTGGCCCAAGGAATATCTGCTCTTGTGGTGTCTGTTTAGCCGCCTCCTCTGTGGTTTCTCTGTTTCCAGTCTTGAACACCTATGGTCATTTCTCCAAAGAAATGCTCTAAGTAATAGCTCATTGATAACACGCCTCAAAGTTTTTCCACCATATTTAGCCTACACCATGGCTTTTATCTACCCTGTCTGTCTGTCTATCTGTCTATCTGATCTGATCGTTCTAACCTAATCTCCCTCTCTAGAATGTAAGTGCTATAAGGTTAAGCACGTTGACTATTTTATTAACTGTAATATCTCCAACACACACCATAATAACATATAGTAAGTGCCCAATAAATATTTGTTAAATGAATGAAGCATTTGTTGCTTTTAGGAATTAAAGATCAAAACCCTGTGAGGACTAGGAAAGGCTCATTTACATAGAAAACCCAGTGGGTTTAGAAGAACATGTGCTGAGTAAGCGCAAAGGTTCCCTGACTCTCAGACTCTGTAACATTTCCTAGATCTTGAGAGAGAGGAGGGTGAGAGGGAAGCGTGGTACAAGTTGATGGCATAGTACCTTAAAATAGTCCTTTCTAGGCTGTCACAGGAAAGGTAGGACAAAAGCAAAGCAAACCAAACCCCAAACTAAGGAGGCCTGAGTGTCAGGAGACCAACAAGCACACTGGTCTAAAAAGCCGCAAGCAGCCCCACTGCCAAGTGGCACCCACCCCACGGAGACCCCTTCAGCCCAGAGGGCATGGGAGAGCCAGCTCTCCGCTTGCAGGGAACTCCTGTTGTCCCATCAGAGCTAGGTGCCAGGACCCCTGCAGCCCAGAAGGCTTGGGAGAGCCAGCTCTCCGCTTGCGGGAACTCCTGCTGTCCCATCAGAGCTGGGGTGCCAGGACCCCTTCAGCCCAGAGGGCATGGGAGAGCCAGCTCTCCGCTTGCAGGAACTGCTGTTGTCCCATCAGAGCTGGGGTGCCAGGACCCCTTCAGCCCAGAGGGCATGGGAGAGCCAGCTCTCTGCTTGCGGGAACTCCTGCTGTCCCATCAGAGCTGGGGTGCCAGGACCCCTTCAGCCCAGAAGGCATGGGAGAGCCAGCTCTCCGCTTGCAGGGAGCTCCTGTTGTCCCATCAGAGCTGGGGTGCCAGGACCCCTTCAGCCCAGAAGGCATGGGAGAGCCAGCTCTCCGCTTGCAGGGAACTCCTGTTGTCCCATCAGAGCTAGGTGCCAGGACCCCTGCAGCCCAGAAGGCATGGGAGAGCCAGCTCTCTGCTTGCAGGGAACTCCTGTTGTCCCATCAGAGCTGGGATGCCAGGACCCTGGGAGTGCAGCAGGGGCAGCTTCAGAACTAATGATAACTGAAGACCCAGAAGCAAATCTGAGTGGGCAGAGGCAGCACACACCTGACGCTTCTTCTCAACACCCACTCTGAGACGTGACTGAAAATGAGGACTCGATAGAATGTTTACACTTCCAGCACTCGAGCTTGTGATTTGAGACTCTTACCCACACAGCTGCCCACCACTCAGCTGCAATCCTTACAGTCAGAAGCAGTGCTTTTTACAAAGCTTTGTGCCCCTGTAGAGCCCTCTTCATATATCCAGGTGCTCAGTACATCGCACTGACTTGAATTAATAAACTTCAGTGGAAATTGGTTCCTTTTCCTACTGAGCATCTACGCCTCTGGTTTTGGAACCAGCACAGTGTGTCTGTTTCCACGGAAGCCACACCTGAAGGGGACCCATTTGCAGAATTAGACCAAGTGTCCTCCTTGTGCTACCGCAGAGCTTTGTAACCAAGGCTGATCCACGTCAGCATCTGACCAAGGGCTTGTGTGGGAGCTGCCGGAACTGCCTCTTTCACAGGCACTTCTGCTTGGACTTGCTGCAAGGTTTTGTCACCACTGGGGAGAGCCTGCGAGCAAAGCCATGCAGAGGAGCGCTTGACTAGAGTTGGAGAGAGGACCTGGGCTCTGCCGGCACTGCTTGAGCCCAGGGCTGGGCCACAGCTGGTGCCACAAGCAGCTCCGGACTCTTCAGTCACGTGGACCAGTGAAATCCTTTCCTGCTAAAGCCAATTTGGAGCAGATATTCTGGCACGTGCAACTAAAGCTCAGTAAATGATACATAAACCTTACCCCCAAAAGACTTTCTACTTTGAACTCCATCAACCAGGCAGAATTAAACCAGTTAAATAAGCAAATTCCACAGTTGAGAGTTGCTATTGCAAACATCCTGTGTAGGGAAGGTCAGAGCCTCTTTTATAAACATGGGAAGGAAAGCTACTGGACTGGGGAATTCACACGCAGCCCGGGATGCCTGCAGACCACAAAGCTCAATCCCTAAGCCTGAGTGCTAGACACAGCCCTGCGTCACTGCGAGCTGGGTGTCACATGGTCACGGTGAGGACACCTTCACGTTCAGCTGAATTCCAGAAGAACCTGGCTAATTTGTTTGACTAGTACAGATCCTATTACATTTCTAATATGAGCATACTGCCAGGTCATAGTTGTATAATGGTGAATTTTTCCGTCAGAGCCAACAAGTAATAACAACGATTTCGAGACAAGCCTCAATTCCTGTCCTCAGCATCAAATCATGGCTCATCCACTTTTCCTCTGCTGTACCATTCGGCAGAGGGGCACGGTCTGTTCAGAATGTTGATATGATTATAGTGCTGAAGTTGTGAAGACAAGGTCATTATTAAGTCATGGTTTGCATCTCAACATGCATAAAATTCTTAAGTCTCTTGAATTCCAAGGCAAAGCAAATCATCTATAAATATTTGAGTTTCTTCCTAAGAGAAGGATGGATGCCAAACCTCAAGCCAAGAAAACAGATGTAAAGTTTTCTTTCAAAAGTAACTGAAATATTTGAAAATTTCCATACTAAGACTTTTTTTTTTTTTAATTAAGAGGATTTTTTTTTTTAATACTGAGGAGAAAATTTTTACTTTGGAAACCTCAAAAGCTTGAAATGAGCTTAAGATGTAGAAATAATTCCCATATTGGTCATGGGGCAGTAAACTCGGGGCTGGGGTGACTGGGGGCCACAGTGACATCAGAAACTATTTGGAGTAAGCTGCCACCCGGGTGGTAAAAGTGGCTAGTCTCCGGCCCAGCCCTGCAGTCTAGAAGGGAAGCAGGGGGAGGAAAGGCCCCTCCCAACACCTCAGCGTTTTCAGACTTCAGCGCTTCCCAAACTTTCCCTCTGGTCAACAAGCATCTAATATATTATTTTCCTTAATGGAGTCTCAATTAGGAGAGGACTACCTATAGGAAATTTTTTATTAATTTTTATCTTGGCTATAAACCTTAGCTAAAATAAAAGAAACTTTATATATCTATGTAATCTTTTGAAAGCCGTTGAAATATTGAGTTTAGCTTTATTAGGACGTTATCATCTCGGACACTACCACCTGATAACTATGGCCATTGTTTCTTTCTTTTTTTTTTAACATCTTTATTGGAGTATAATTGCTTTACAATGGTGTGTTAGTTTCTGCTGTATAACAAAGTGAATCAGCTATACATGTAGATACATCCCCATATCCCCTCCCTCTGTCTCCCTCCCATCCTCCCTATCCCACCCCTTTAGGTGGACACCACTGTTTCTTAAACTAATTCTTATCTCTCTGTGGCCTGGGTTTAACTGCTTCCTTTGTCTTAAGGAGACAAAGTCTGTCAGTTCTAGAAATCAAAACTGGTCTCTCTGGTCAGGTCATTAACCTTCTAATCCAAACTTCAAACTAAACTAATGATTTGAGCCCCAAACATTACCGTGGCCTGTGCCTCTTTTCTTGTTCCCCTGACCACAGGATTCAGACAGGGGACAGAGACTATGGAGTGACAAGAACCATAACTTCCAGCATAAGGAGCCCCTCGACTTATACCATGTTACCTTTTCTCAAACTGAAGAGTGATCCTGGCTCAGAGAAGGACTACACAGGCCACATTAACCTGGTCAGTGACTGTGAAAAATGGACTCCTCCCAAAGAAAATAAAAATTCCGTGTGTTTAGGTCTCCAACTGCACAGGATGATGTCTTATCGTGACACACTTGCACATAAGGCAACTTGTAGAAAGACGTCTGTGACCACTGGTCACTCAGCGTCACGGCAGCAACATCCCCTTCGCTTGTCAGCGTTCTCTTTCCAAACACCATATCTTTCTTTCTAAACAGTGAGAAAGCCCCTGAGAAAATTTCCTAAATGGAATAAAAGCATCAAATCACTCCTGATAAGCACAGATTTCTTTTAAATATTTTTTTAATCTTACAAAAGATGAGGGATAGTATTAACTCATTTTAAAGAAACTGTTTAAATAGAATATTTGTAAACCAGATAACCAATTCTCCTTAGTTTATGCATGATAAACAGGATGGAAGTAACAACTGATTTTAACCTCCAGCTGGTCACTGCGCAGGTATGCCAATAGCAGGCCACAGAAAGAACTAAACGGCACCATGGAGACTTGTTATTTCTCTGAGGTGCGTGTGTGCAGAGTTTCTGACTAACCCATTATTAATTCAGGCATCTCCCACACCTCAATAAAAACTCTCATGAGGACAAAAATGCAGGACACGCATGTTCTGTATACAAAAGAAAACCTGAAAACCTCCTCCCCTTTGGTAGAACATTCTGGGGCCATCAGATTCCTACTCTCTGTGGGCAGGGTTCCCCTGTCTGTGTCATTCTCTCCAACTCAGCCTCAGCAGCAGCAGTGGTGACACAGAACTATCTGTTGAGATGAAGTGAAAATAACCCATTTCCAGCTAGCAGGGTAAATCTCATTATCTTATGGTCATCTACCTGTTCAGAGCAGTTTCCTATTTCATTACACAAGGAAAAACCACCACAGTAAAGGAAAGAGATCCAAGGTCCAGCGCTCACAGCACCAGGGAGGCGGCCACTCTGCCCCAAGAGGTTCCCCGGAACTGTGGCTGATCACAGGCAGGGCCAGGTGAGGTGTGGAGGGCCCGGCACTTACACCTGGGGAGCCCGGAAACAATGGCAGCTTTCTGCCTCCGGCTGCGCGAGCCAGGCCCAGGCTGAACCCAAACCGTCCAACAAAGGTCCAGAGTGTCCTCCACTAAAACAGACGGGAGCGAAAAAAGATAGTGCCTAATACTTGGCTTTTCAAATATTAGATATTTACAAATGAAGTGAATGACAATCGCTAAAATTAAAAACGAGAAGAGCCATTCTGTGAACTGAATCAACTGGGGCCAAACCTGAATCACAACCGCATTTGTGGAGAGTCCAGGGAGCTGGCTCCTCTTAACTTTTAACAGTTGTGGGATAACTGAGTGTTAATAGATGCGCAACAGCAAAAAACTCCCAAAGACATCGTTTCTACCTCTTTCACCAAAGATTTACACTCCTCAGCAAAACTTTTGTATAGCGCAAGGGGTGGTCCCGATTCCAGGTGAGGTTCAGCGGCGTCACCGACACCCGTACTCACTTGCGACCCCGAGCCTGGTCCGTTCCGGCGCCCCTGGAGCTGCCGACACCTACCCAGGAAGAGGAGAGGCCCTCCCCGCTCGGCTCCGCCTCCCAGGGCAGGGACCGGTCTAGCGAGGTGCACACCTGAGACAGGTGAGGGAGCAGGTAAACACCCGCTTTTCCGGGGCAAAGCACCTACTTTACACATATTCGCAGGATAAAAACTGCAGCTAAGGGAGGTGTGCGCTCGCCCTCACCGGTCCCAGGGCGGCTGCTGAAGCAGCCCAGCTTCGACAACTGGGCAGCCCAGCGGCCGTCCCGCCGCAGAACGGACCTTGCGCAGCGGTTCCGACCCGGGCACTGGGGGCGGGGGTCTCGGGGTACCAGGAGGTGCCCTTGCGGACCCCGCCCAGCCCCTGATCGCGGGCCTCACCTTCGGCCGCGCGGCCCAGGTGACGGGCGCTCACCTGAATCCCAGGACTGACTCCCTACTCTCCGAGGACACTCGGGGACCCATCAGGCCCCGTCTCTCTGGCTTCAGTCTGTGGCCCCCAAAACCCCGGGACTCGGGGCTACGCCCTCTCCTGCCCTCGGGTGGTCACTCAGCAGAGGCGCGTGACCCCAGCTCTCCCCCATTGGGCCCCTCCTCTTCCAGGTGGCTCTTGGTCCCGCCCCATCCCTCCCCTCCCCGCGCCCCACCCCCCGCCCTCGGGGTGGCTCTCGGCGCCGCCTCCCGCGGGAGGCTCTGGGGCCAGACTGCGCAAGCGCGGGACTGCACTCTCGCTCCGGGTGGGGCCGGGGCAGGACTACGCGGGCGCGCATGCGCCGCGCCAGAAACGTGCCTACGTGATTAGTGGGCGCCTCTCTGAGCGCGGGAAGATGGCCGAACAGGCGACCAAGTCAGTGCTGTTCGTGTGTCTGGGTGAGACAGCGCTGATCTAGCCCCACTTTGACTTTCCTGGAGGGCTGGGAAGGGCTTCGTGCGCTCTGGGCTGCGCCGCTGGGCTGCGCCGCTGGACCGCGCCGCTGGACCAGGAACGGTGATGCGGAGGAGGCCGGAGAGGGGAGACCCGAGGGTGGCATGGGTCGGCGCCGTTGCCTGGGCAGCTCTGCAGGCGGGGTGTCCTTGACGTGCCCGGTTCTCTCTCCAAGCGGGGTCTCCTGTTCAGTCCTGTCTCGGAGTCGGATCCCCTGTCACCTGCCGAAGCCCTCTCTGCAAGCCTGGACCTCTAGCTTCTGTACAGTCCTTTCTCCAAGCCCGGTTCCCGTCTCACCTGCAGCACCTGTACTCCAAGCCAGGGTTCCTGGCATTGCACTTGCCTAGAATCCCTTTTTCCCCTTCATCAGACAGACTCGAGGCCACTGGGCTGATCTGTCCTTTAAGGGCCTCCTGATGCGCCGAAACCCATGACAACACTGGTTTGCTGGCATGTTGCCTCGGCCCATGCTCACAAATGGATCTGACCTAAAGGCAGGGGAAGGGCAAAGGTTTAGGATTTCTTGGTTGTAAAAGCCAAACCAGGGAGATCTGATTCCCTGGGTCGCTATGTAACAGCCCCATGTGCCAATATTCCTCTACATGAAAATGAAGGTATTTTATTTTTAATTCTTCAGGTAACTTCCAGCTCAGAATTATTTTCATTTTTAGGACTTCAACAGTGAGCCTCCCTTACTTAAAATAGAGCTCACTTTCCCTTTAGCTTTCAGGATTTTTCCTTTGATAGGGCACCTCAGTGCTTCCACCCCATCGCCTTAATTCCCCAGAGAGGACGGCCTATATGGTCAATAGTCCAGTGACTTGAAACCTTCTGATGAGTCTGCATTTCCTGCACTTCCTTCCACTCCTCTTTAGGTGCACCCTTAAAGAAGGCCACAGAAGTGTGCTCAGCGTTTCCCACTTTACCCCGTTTACCGTTTCCTACCCACACACCCTGGGGACTCCCTGTTCCCCAGGACTTCAGATGCTCAGTGTGCCTTCCGTTGTGTGCTGCTTTCTGGGAACCCATTTTGCATTTTGCCTGGAAAGCCTTTCTAAAAGGGCAGACCCAAGTATTCCCTTCTTTACTTTTTCCAGATCGTCTAGGTAGAGGTAGTTGTTCCCATGACCCTTTATAGACACCTTTCTTCACACAGATTTTATTATAATTAACTTGATAGCCTCCTGAGATTATAGCTAGATTAGCCCTCTTGAAGGCAATAACTGTGGCTTATTTTTCTTTGTATTTCCAGCTTTAGGACAAAATATGATGCATACTAGGTATTTGCAGAATTGAATTTCTATGAGGGGAAAAGTAAAAGGCCTCCTTGTTTCACTTTGACAGTAGGCATCATTTGAGTTTTAAGCTCTCCACTGAAGGCTGACTGATGGCTTCAACACAGTTTTTTAAAGGGAAGTTCAGCTCAGGTTGGGCATCTAATAGGATTCCATTGCCTTGTTTATTTCACTTAGTATTGTTGATTAGGCTGACATAATGCACTATGGTGGCTCTGAATGGGAGATGTCTGCTTGTAAGTATTTATCTTCAGTACTTTTTTTTTTTTAAAGCAACCGCCACGGGACCAGGCACTGTTCTGAGTGCTAGGGATATAGTGGTGAGGGAAACAGACAAAAATCCCTGCGCCTCTAGAGCTCACATTCCATCATCAACAATCAAGGATTTGGTTAGGACAGTAAGGCAGGAAAGGGGGAGAGAAGGAGAGTGCAACTGTAAGTAGGCTGTTCAGGGGAGGGCTTACCGAGAAGGTGACATCTGAGCAAAGACTTGACGGAGGTGAGGAAGCAAGTGTAGGGTATTTTGGAAAAGCACTCTGGACCCAGAGGAAGGCAGGTGAAAGATTTTGAAGTGAGGGTGCTGGCCATGTTCAAGAAACGGCTGGGAAGCTGAAGTTCTGGGCCTGGTGACCTAGTACCTTCTCAGTCAGACACTCCTCTGTACCTGAGGACTCAGAGCTAATGTGGCTGTTTTCTCAGGTCCCAGTGGATACATAAGCAGTACTGTTCTTGGTGCATAGGGGAGAAGTTACTTCCTGACATACAGTGAGTGTTCTGGGGCAGGAGTCTGCAAACTCTTCATGTAAAGAGCCAGAGAACAAATACTTTGTGCTCTGTAGGCCATGCCAAAGGTGCAGTGCAAAAGCAGCCCTAGCCAGTACATGAGTGATTATGCTGGGCTGCCATTGTGTGTGGACACGGGGATTTGAATTCTGTGGAATATTCTCAAGATATTCTGAGTATTTTTCAACTGTTTAAAAAAATTATTTTTAGCTTTGAGAACTATATACAAAGCTGGTGGGTCCTGAGCCCTAGTTTTCAGACCCACATTTAGGTTCTGCGGTGGACAGATCTGGTGAGGCCGTGTGAGGACTTGGGCTCACTGAGCGAGTTAAGCCATTGGAGGGTTTTGAGCAGAGGTGGGAAGTTTAAAAAGAAGCCTTCAGCTGTTGTGTTGAGATTGGACTGAGAAGGGGTGAGGGCCACAGGAGGGAGACCCACAATTCAGAGAGTTTGTGTGTTGAACCAGAGCTTTGCCGGTGGAGGGGGTGAGACATGGAGTTCTGGGGTATTTGAGGTTGCTGTTTGCCATTTCACTTGGTAGCCTGTATGCAGGACAGTAACAACAGTACACTTCTGAAACATAAAAGTTTTATTCCTTCAAAGCGTTTATTTGGACCTGTTTCAGACTGAAGTGCAGGGAAGTGTCAGATGTATACCATCGGTAAGGGTAATAGCAGAAAAGAACGGAACTTCTTATTTTGGCAAGATTATTAAGTGTTTAATGTTTTAAAGGTCTAAAGAATGTGTGCTGTTAATTGTGTCCCAGCCAGCAAACTGGGAGATGAGAGAGAGCATAGTGGTGTCAGGTTACCTTTTTCCTGCAATTAACCAGTATTTAAATACTCTTCATCCTTTAAAGACCAGCCCTAATTGTTCTTTTTTTCTCATAAGAAACTTTCTTATTCTTTATGCTTTTTAGAATATTTTCCTGTGCTCCTGTAGTATATTGCTTGTCTATCAGCATTTGTTTTCTTGTTTTTATTATAGCTAATTCCGTATCTCCCATAAATACATTGCTTAGCATGTGGTAGAAATATTTTGAGGGAAGATTTTCTGTCTTTTATCTTTCTTCCCCTGTGTAGTAAGGAATTTGACCCCATTTAATGAGAGGTCTTGCCTCTGTCCTGGCTGCTGGGAGGTAACCTTCAAACCCCTTGGAATTCCCTTGGAGTGATAGGAGTGTTTTGTGATTCAGGGATGACCCTACACAGCTTATGCTGAGGAGGTAACTCGGGTGGAGGCTGCGAGCCACACGTGGCAGGGGAAGGGGCTGGACATTGAGTTCAACCACAGGCCAGTAATTCAATCAGTTGGGCTTATTTATGAAACCCCAATAAATCCTTGGCACTGGAGCTCTGGGAGGCGTCCTGGATTGGCAGTACTCTGAGTACTGTCACACATGGGTGACGGGAATGTGACACGTCCCCAAGGACCAGAAAGTTTCCGATTTGGAACTTTCCAGAATCTTTGCTGTGCTCTCTGACTTTGGCTGGTTCTGCTTTGTATCTTTTTGTGATAATAAAACTATAATCATAAGTATAGCATTTTCCTGAATTCTGCAGTCCTTCTGGAGAAATATTGAACCTGTAAGGTTCAGCTGGTTTGAAGTGAGGGTGAACTGGGGATCTGTGAACTTGCAGCTGCTGTAAGTTCTGGGCAGACTGGACAGCCTGGAGGACCATCCCTACCCCAGCTGGCTGACTTTTGGGTCCACAGCACTCAAGCAAGGGCTCCCTCCGCACAGGTCCTGCGGTAGAAGTCTGTGTGGAACTCCTCTTAGGCCCAAATACATTTGCTTGTATATTTTATGAAACAATAGTCATCTTTATTATGTGCAGTATACTTGAAAATGCATATTTTAAACTCTATTCTGTTGTATTTCATTTTAAAATAGGCTGGTTGCGACCCACTTTGTTGATTTCACGACTCGCTTCTGGGTCAGTGGTAGCAAACCTGAAAAACGATGATTTTGGTCATGACTGTTCTGATTTCGGATGTCTTTGTCATTTGTACTTTGAGTACTTGGACAGTTGGTGTGAAATCATTGAGCAGGGTTGGGTCAGCTGTTCCCCCAGGTTCTGCCACGTGCTGGCAGGACGGTCACCTCAGAGAAGAGTACCTTGCTTCCCTCACATCACATGCTCACTCTGCCCCCTCCTTTTTTTTAAGGTAACATCTGTCGATCACCCATCGCAGAAGCAGTTTTCAGGAAACTTGTAACTGATCAAAACATTTCAGATACTGTAAGTACTGTTCACAACCTTAAAGAGGACAACCTGAGTGGCTTTGGGGCAGAAAATTGTGAAAAAAATTCTTTTTTTCTCCTGCAGTGGAGGATAGACAGTGCAGCAACGTCCACGTATGAACTAGGAAACCCTCCTGATTATCGAGGGCAGGCTTGCATGAAGAAGCATGGTGTCCCCATGAGTCACGTTGCCCGGCAGGTACCGTACTTGACCTTGAAGGTGCACTTGTGTGTTTTGTGTTGCAGTGGGTCATTGACAGTGGCGCTGTTTCTGACTGGAACGTGGGCCGGTCGCCAGATCCGAGAGCTGTGAGCTGCCTGAGAAATCATGGCATTAACACAGTCCATAAAGCAAGACAGGTAGAAGAGACCTCGTTTAATTTCTAATACGTTGATCCCGTAACCTGAGCGGTTGTGAGAGGCTTAACCAGACTTATGTATAATGAGTGCGTTTATTTGAGTCTCTTTATTTAGGGTCGGCCTAACCAGCCACAATACACCCATTCTGGTTCCACAGTTCTGAAAGGTTTGCATGGTCTTGGAATTGACTTGTTAAAATGCATGGTCGAGAGAGCCCTGGCTAAGAGCTGGCAGACCTGAGCTGGCATCGCCCTTTTTTCTGTGCGTGAGGTCTTTAAACTTTTAAGCCCTGGTGACTTAGTCTGCTTCCATTACTAGGTCGTTGTTAGAATAAATTTCGGTTGTAAATACAGAAACATATTGCCAAATGTGGAGTGCCTTAGAAGTACCGGATAGCGCTGATATTATTATGGGTGCATAGCCTGCACACCAGCAGTAGTACTTCTGGGTTTTGGTTCTGGAATGCGGCCCAGCAGAACGTCCTGCGAGGAGGTTGGTGTGCCTTACCTGCTCTGCAGGGTGGAAGCCGCCAGCTGGATGTGCTCTTGCACTTTTGAGATATGGCCAGTGTAATGGAGGCTGCATTTTAAATTGTAACTCATTTAAATAGCCACTTGGTCTGGTGGGCACGTTATTGGGCTACAGGGTTCTAGACTCCCGTGGAAGCCCGGAAGGGGGGTTCTGAGGTTTTCATGGCAGCATTCGTGGTGAGACGTCGGGGTCCGTAGGCGGCCCGTCCAGTCCCTCCCAGTCTAGGAGCTGCTGTGGGTGCTCGTGCCGGCACCTTCTGTAACCACGGGGACCAGCTGCTACAGAAACACGCTTCGTTTCTGACTAGCGTGTTGTTCTAAATCCAAATCAATTGGATTCTTTAAAAACCTCGCTAAAATCTGCTGACTTCCTTTTGTATCCATCCTGACAAAATGTAGGCTCTGTAGGCCAAGGAGGGTCATGGCTTAGTGTCACATGAGCTTTTGAGGCCTTCAGAGTGAGAAGCCAAATATTGTGAAAATCAGTTGTCAGATACATTGCATGTTTGTAAGTGTGGATGGCAGCGTGAGAACTATAATTGAGGATTAGTGCTCGGATCAGAACTTTTTGTAAGACTGGATGAAGATTCCTTAGTCGTTGTTATACTAAATTTTGTCTCTGTTTAAAACTTTGCAGATTGCTTTGCCATATAACATCGTATTTTAAATTTTGGTCGTTCTCAAATTTTATCAATTACGGAAAGGAGTGGTTGGTAAACACATTTTGCAGGTCAGGAAACAGTTCTGGAGAGAAAATAAATGACTTATTGAAGGTTATGCAGCTGCAAAGTGGTAGGACTTGGATTTAATTACAGGTTTATTTGTTGAGGTGTGAGCCAGAAAATTCACAAAACAAAATTACTGTAGAAACACTTTTAATATGTTAATAATGCCTCAGAAATTAGTAATGCACACATTATTTTTGACTTAGATAACTGAGATCTGTGAACTAGTTTCTGGCTACATCAGTTGACTCTGCATGTTAACAATTTACTATTTAAATTAACTATTTTAAGGACCCTTTCTTAAGTGGAATTTTCATTGGAGATTAAACATTTTTTATATCATTTGTCCATTCTAGTCTCTTCAGGGTTGTACATACCTTGCCAGTTTCTATTTTGTTTTTTAAATAATGTAGATTTATTTTGAGTAGACCTTCAGAATTATGAGCAATCATACTTCCATGTTTTCTGCTTTTAAGATCAGATTATTTTTCATACACTAAGTTTATAATAAAAGTGGGTACAAATGAAATATTTTAAATACACATGCCTTAAAAAAACAAAGCTAGAAAGTTACTGCTTATGAAATTATTACCAGTTTTAGAAGTAGTACTTCCACATGACCTATTTTTTCTTTTGTTGCTTTTAAGAAAATTTTCTCAGCAATGATTTTTTTAAAAATGTGCAAGTCCTAGTAGGATATGTCAGTATCACGTCAGATCTTTGTTATTTTTTAGCATTTTCTAATGTTTACAGATTTCCTCTTTAGTGAGTGTCACAATTTGTATGAGAACTATTCTAATATTTCGATTAAACCTGGGTTTTATAGACAGAATACATTCAGGGTACTTTTTTCTTTTTAGCGCATGTAACCATTTCTCTGGAGTATGTGAACTCTCACATCCGGTTAGTTCTGTGGGGATGTTTACTTTATCATACATTCTTTCCCTTTCCAGTAAACTTTATGTGACATATGCACAGATGTCAGGGTGCTCAGTGCATCTTATGGCACGACCAGCTCTACTCCCTCTACTCCAGAGGTCACCACTCAAAATGCCGTCTACCTTTTCCGCTTTATGGCAGTGGAATCCTATAGTGTGTATACTTCTGTCAGCTTTTCCTTTGTGAGATTCTCCGTATTGTTGCTCATAGCAAAGCTTAGTCATCCTCATTTGTGGACTCAGTATCATTTTACAGTTAGGCTACAGTTTATTATCAGTTCCACTCTTGATGAACACTCGGTTGTTTCTAGTTTGGGGCTGAGTCCACTGAATATTTTTGTATGTGTGCAGTTCTGTTGGGTTGGATACGCACCTGGCATCACACACTGTGTCAGGGTCGAGCAGCCTCATAAAACAAGTTGGCTAATGTTTCTTTTCTCTTCGGTTAAAAAACTTTTGTCAAACAATGATGGTATTTCTACCTTAACTGTTTGGAAGGATTCATCTAATGCATTGTCCTTTGGTTGCTTCCTGCAGTTGCTGTCGTTTTCTTCTGCTGTCTTTAGCTTTTCTTTGGTGTGTAGTTACCAGCAGTTTTATGTGGTCAGATTCACTTCCTGAATTTGTGTCTTGATGGTTTTCATCAGTGCTGGAAGATTCTGGGCTGTTATCTTTGTCTACTTTTCTTCCCCTCATTCTTCTGAGATTCAGCCTAAATGTATTTTGAACATAAATTTCTTGTGCTTTTTCTACTTTCTCCATCCTTTTTTTCACTCTGTTTTTCAGTCTGAGATTTTCCTCCTGACCTGTTTTGTGATGTACAAATCTTTCTGTTTCCAAACAGTCCATAAGCCTCTATTTATTGAATATTTAGTGTCTGTTACTTTATTTAATTCTTTAAGTTTTATTTGATCTTTTAAATTGACTCCAGCTCTCTGGTGAAATTCTACATCTTGCCCTATATTTTCGTGAACAACTCCGATCACAGTTATTTTACACAAAGCCTGCTACCTGGGTCATCTGTGAGTCTGCTCTTCTTTCTTTTCCTCTTTGTTGTATTGCTCGGCATGCTTGCTAGTTTGGATTATATGCGGAGCATGATGTGTAGACAACGTAGAAGCTTTGGGTGAAGGACCTTCGCCCCCAGGTGGCTCCGCTTTGGTGGGGCAGGGATTGGTTTGGAGCTGACTGGTTTCTGGGCCTGCCTCGCGGGGCTCGGGCTGTGCTGGACGGGCCCCTCTCCGGTGAACTTCCAGGAGCCCCCCTGCCGGGGAGGCGTTCAGCACACAGGGCTGTTCCTGTTTAGCAGCTTCTGAAGTAGTTCTTCCCTCCCCACTGAGTCTGCTGCGTGCGGCCTTCCACTTGTTCTCTTGGCTTCTTCCTCTGAATAGTTTAGGAACTTGGCAGATGCTCTGAGGAGAAGACGTGTGGTGTCTGCTTCACCTCCGGCATCTCCATCCGGTGAGGTTGCCCACTGGCCCTTGGGTGCTCCTGCCTTCCATCAGCGGCCTTCTGCCCAGGCTTCTCGTGACCTGGGAGGCCGGGTGGTTTGACCCACGCGATGCTGAGCACCCCTTTCATCCCCCATCGTGACGATCACGACGTCCTCAGACGTTGCTAACAGCCCCTCCTGTGAGAGTCTAAAGCACAGTCCCCAAAGTGGGTTCCAGGGACCCCTAGGCCCGTGAGGTCAAAATGTGTGAGTCAGGGATCCATTCAAAGGCTCAGACTAACCATAACCAGTGAGCTTGGACAGAGTAGGAAAAGTTTGCTCATATGTTTTCATGTTCGGCATTGCAAATAACCTGTAAGAAACCACCGCTAATGAGCTTTGGCGTTGCATCAGAGAATATCCACAGTTACACAATGGCTGTTAAAATACTGCTTTTAAGCTACGTACTTGTGTGAGGCTGGTTTTGCATATTTCAGCAGATCAAATGCAGAAGCACAGAAGAGAACCGTCTGCCTTGAGTAAGCAGACGTTAAAGAGATTTGCAAAAATGTAAAACAGTGCCACTCTCCTCCCTAAGTTTGAGTGTGGAAAATAGAGCTGTTTTTCATTTATAAAAATGTTATAATAACAGGTAATGAATTTTTATTATTTTTAAGTGAATAATAAGTGTTATAAAAATTTCACTTTTAATAGCTTTGGTGAATATTGGTACAATAGATAAAACCCTAAGTAACAAGTTGTTTAGACGGAAGGCCTAAATAATTTTAAGAGTTAAAAATTTCTGCATCCAGGAAGTTTGAGATCTCTCTTCCGAGCTCTAGCCAGGGCCCAGGATCAGCAAGTCCTCTTGAGGGCGGGGGCAAGACGCCAGCTGCCCTTTGTGGCCGGTCAGCCCTCGCAGGTAGCCAGGCTCATCTCTAGCAGCAGAGGGCCCGCCAATTTGCATACCTGGTCCTGTGCACGCAGTTGGGATTTTGGCCTTTCTGAGCCTGGCTGTCATGGGAGCACGTTAATGATTGTGCAGAAGTGTTTAGTTTTGATGGGCGTTTTCTACTTTTTTTCTGGCAATAGGGTTGTTTTGCCACAAGCTATTTCATTTATAGCTGCAAGCGGAAATCCTTTACCATGCATTCTTTATAAGATGTTAATTATAGCTGTTCCTCTTCCACAGTCATTTTAACATCTAAACATCATGTAGCTCCATGTAGCTGTCAGTTACTAAGTCTTTCTTAGGATCTGCAATCGCAGTCATTCCAAAATTAAAAACAATGTTTAATATTTAATCTCAGGACATTTCTCAGACAACTAATTTGGGGAAATAACTTGTAATATTTGTTCTAATAGATTTTAAAATAAGCTAGTACCTTGGGAATGTTAGCAAAATTTGGTCCCAGTACTTTATTAATGTGCTACACTAAAAATTAATGCAAGTGCATACTAAGAGCCAAAATTTATTATTTTTAACAGAATAGTGAGTATATTTCTGGTTCTTCTGCAGCACTGATTATAGTAGAGTGTCACTACTCTGTTTAACCAGGTATTCAAAATCTTTGTAGTTTCATTGTGCCACTATATTTTAGAGGATTTTTTTAGTGATGAAGATGAGTATTGAAAGCATTCTTAGAAATTATTTCCATCCTTGATTACGGCATGTTTCCCTTCCTTCCTTCCCACCTGCCTACCATTTTTTTAATTGAAGTATAGTTAATTTACAATGCTGTGTTAGTTTCAGGTGTACAGCAGAGTGATTCAGTTATATATATATATATATATATATATATATATATTCTTTTTCCGATTCTTTTCCCTTATAGGTTATTAAAATTGAATATAGTTGTTCCTTTCTTATTCTGTTATTACTTATACTAATAAAAATCATAAGAGAGTTTTTGTTTATATTTTAGTGAGCTCATGTTTATGAATTATGTCAGAAAACAGTGCACAGTTCGGGTGAGAATTAGTAACAGTGCTGAGTGGCGCTCTCTTCTGTGTCATGTCCAAGTTACGGATATTTAGTCAGAATAGAGAAGATCCAGAGATTCAGTTCCTCATGTGTTTCTTTCTTGTGAGCCTGACCACCCTCTACCTCAAATGTTGTCTTCCTCTCTGCCCTCTTCTCTGCTTTATTTTTCTGTGAGGCATTGTCACTCCTGAGAGCTGCCCACCCTGCGTAGGAGGGAAGCCCCACGAGGACAGCCGCCAGTGCTGCAGTTGCTCCATGTCACTGGGGCTGAGGATGAGTACTTTGGGAATGAAAAATAGGGCTCAGACACGGAACATTTTATTAAGTTAACTGAATTATACTTTGTTTCTAAGAAGTCGAAGATGAAGTATAAACTTTGCATCCACATATTATACTATTTATGATTATTCTAGGGAACTGTATAAAATAAAATTTATTTGCAATACAATTTTAGGAAATCAGGTTAACTGTTTAAAGTACCTTAATTGATTTATAACTTAATAAGTGAGTAGCAGATTCAAGTATAGCCTTTTTTTTTTTTTTTTAAGGTTCTGTTTTGGATCCTCTAGGCTTGATTGGTCTAAACGTAAACATTATGTTTTCACTTCTCATTTACTTTTAGGTTACCAAAGAAGACTTTGCCACTTTTGATTATATACTATGTATGGATGAAAGCAACCTGAGGTAATCGTATTTTTAAAGGTTATTTCTCTTCAACTCGGTTCAGTAATAGGCTAGGCAGTTTGTTGTCCAAAATGACTTTTCTAGTACCTTAAACTTGTAATATATAATGATGGTCACAACATGTGGAAGTACTTATTTAGAATAGTAAGAAATCCAGGGAATAATTTAGAACTGAAGTCTCATAGATCTGTTTACACTTAGACACACCCTTTGGTAAGGAAAAGTCTGATATATAAGGTGATGCTTTGTTTTGCAGGAGAATGAGTTTGTTATTGCTGTAATGAATCATGGCCAGCATGGTGTTGTATTGTGTTTCTCATCTTATTCCCCCTTACAGCTGCCTCACAGCAACCCCCAAAAAAAGACTAACAAAAAAGAAGACGTTTTAGTTCATTTAAATTGTTGATTGCCTTAATCAATTTAAAAAACAAAAACTGTCAGATTAAGGTATTAGGTAAAAATGGCTAAGACTGGTGCGTATCGTGTGCTGTGCACGCCAAAGCCCTTCCTCTGAAGGTTTGCACTGTTGCTCCGTCTTATCAGAGAGGAATTCGAGGCACAGAGAGGTTACGTTACTTGCCCAAGGTCACAGATTCAGTGGTGGGTGTGTTGGAATTTTAGCCTAGGCTCTGTGAGGCATGAGTCACACTCACCACCGTGCCCTATCGCCTCACTTGTGCGTTTGACCTCAGGGGACATGGATCTGGGCAACAAGGAGCTTGGTGTGGCATTTCTTCAGCCAGGCACTGGTAACCAATGATGAGAGCGTTTTCCTGGGCCTCTCCTCCTGAAGTCTGAGGTGGGCTTACATGTATTATGGGCTTCATGTATTCAAATTAAACCTAACAAACAATATGATACAATGTGACCATGCAAAGATAAATGAATACGATGTATTTTACAAATATAGAGGCAGACTCGGGCTAAGTGACCAAAGGGAATGTATGAGCAGCCCATGCACCAGTTGCAAGACGGGCACCGTGCTGCCTGTCACACAGTAGGTCTTGCTGAGTGAGATGCCTCAGCAGTGCGCCTGCAGGGCCCTTGGTGTCTGCCCTCACCGAAAGGACAGAGACGAGCCCGCGGTGTGAGCGCAGGACCACACTGCCTTGCTTCCCTGCTAACCCGTAAATGTTGCGTGTGTTTGATTAACAGAAACTCTTTCCTTTAGTCACTGTTGTAGGGTGGACAGGTACGGATGCAACAGGCTTACCTAGGTTTTCATTAATCACGAACTGCGTTAAAATACATAGATTTTCTATTTTTGTTTTTCACTTGTTAGTTTTGTTTTGTCCACATTTTTCTCAGTTACAGAATAGCTCATCAGTATCATCAACAGTGTCTTGTTAGAGAACTCTGTGTGGCACCCTGTCTACTAATGAAATGTCCAGACGTGGTTGGCACTTGGTGGTGCAGCCCGAGCCACCCCTGCTCCCACCTGCCCTTCACGTTTCAGCCTCGGTGGCTTCCTGGGGAGGGTCTGTGCTCTGAGGCCTCGCGGGTTTCCCGTTAGACTCTGTTGTCCCCCATAGAGATTTGGTGACCAAATGCAGGAGCAGTCCACACGAAGCTCAGTGAGAAAGCTGAGGTGGGAGATGGGCGCGTGGAGTGGGTGCAAGGACCGCCGTCAGGACACCTTAGCGGGGAGCCTCCCGCCCTCTGGGACTTGGTTCTCACGGCGTTTTGCGTTCCACTCTGTCACCTTGTCAGGAGAATGCTGATTATCGTCTGGCTCAAAGCTGTACGTTTCGTGTAAAGCCCCTGCTGTTGCGAGCTCCCTTGCCTGAGACACAGAGCCCCAGACTGCAGCCCCAGGGAGGGCCGTGCAGAGCTGCCGAGTGTTCGATTTCCTCTTTAAATCAGGTCACTTTTGCTGGATTTTGATATAGGCGCTTCATAAAACCCTAGCAGACGTCCCAGTTTAACTTGAAACCATAGATCAGAAGACTGAGTTCATGTTTCAATTTTACAGAGATTTGAATAGGAAAAGTAATCAAGTTAAAAACTGCAGAGCGAGAATTGAACTACTTGGGAGCTACGATCCACAGAAAAAGCTCATCATTGAAGACCCTTATTATGTAAGTATGGTTCTCACTTCCATCCTGCGGTTCACGGGTAGGGATAACGTAAACACCAGCCTGTCTGTGTGCCCTCACGTTGGGAGTCGGAGGCAGACTCCTGAAGGGCCTTTTCCTTACGCAGGCTTCGTTACTCTTCCTTTTCCCTGTCTTTTCAGGGTAATGAAGCTGACTTTGAGACCGTCTACCAGCAGTGTGTGCGGTGCTGCAGAGCCTTCCTGGAGAAGGTTCGCTGACCCGGGTCCAGCCCTGCTGCGGCCCAGGCTCGTTCCCACAGGCCCGCATTCTCAGTCAGGTGTCACAGTGTCGCCATTCCCTAGCCAAGGCCACAGCCCTTTTCTCAGTTGACTCACTGTTTCTTACCTTAAAAATAATTGTAGATGGAAACCAGTTGTTGCGTTTGGTGGACGAATAAATAAAAAATTTTGATTCAGCCAGTTTATGGGGTAAGTGTTCTTAGACTAGTTGAACCTCCCACTTTGCCCCAGTTACAAAAATAGTGGAACAAAGAAAATCGCAGAGCAGCAAAATAGAACACAATGAAGTAAAGCATCACTGTAAGGCTCGGCAGCATCTGAGCCATCGGCACTTCCAGGAATCTGCACTACCTCTTCCCTCTGTGTGGACGGGGCCCCTGCCCTGCACTCCCTCTTGATGCCAGGGCCTGGTGTCCAGTGATGTTGGCGAGAAGTGTTCACACACAGGCACAGTGCACACTTGTGCATTGACAGGACAGGAAGGAGGAAGATTTGCGTGACTCGTCTTCAGCACCTTCACTCCTTAGTTTGTGTCTGTCTAGTTGATTTCATAAGGAAGTCACCTTATGTGTTCCTGTTTGAACCACTTTGCCTCTGGAAATGTAATTATGTCCGGGAAGAAGGACACTTGTGTGCTGGTTTACCTTACGGTCAGTGTGGGGACCACGTCTGCTTTACATGCATGTGATTAACCTGAATGTCAAATATAGATCAGCTTAGGTGGGAAAAAATAAGTGGGAAAAAAGTCCTTTTATGTTGGAATGCTTAAATATTGATATGTTAAGTATTCTTTTATCAGTGCTTAGTTTATAGGCAAATATAGGTAATTTCTGTGCACTTGGAGATAACTGATCTAAAATTCATATGAATATATGTCAGAAAAGATTGTTTTCAAATAAACTGGGGAAATTACAAAATTACAGCTAAGTACAAGTCTGGTGTCTGCCTGTTTTTCTACTGACAGGTGGGGAAGAATCAGAAAGCATTGCCTCCACTGTCCCTTTTGGATGATGTGTGATGTGTGCCTGTCTGCCCCGTGCCGGGCAGCACCCTAAGCAGCGTAAGTGCCTAAGTAAGCACGTTGCTTCCACTCAAGTAATCTGTTCATGGGAGAAGCTGGCAGCCCTGCAGCCACAGCAGCCTTGCCTGCGCCCCATCCTTAGTGGAGTGTGGGTTCTCCTTGGGGCCAGCACCCCAAGGCAGACCCCTGTGGATGGCTAGATGAGGGACAGCTTTTCTTCTCTCGGTCTTCACCCCAGTTCATCGTTGATGACCCGAAGTCCCGGGAGGACTCTGGGTCACAGATCGGTCTGAGTGACGGTCGCTCAGAAGCAGGGAGAGTTCAGAGGAACGGCTTCTGGTCCTCAGTATCACAGGGGCCTCAGACGGGGGACCTTCAGTCCTGAGCTTACTCGGGCCTGAGGGATGAGCAAGGTGTCTTTCCCACCAGGCCACCGGGGGCGGCAGACTCAGGGACACCGGGGAGGCAGCGGCAAGAAGGCTGGCCAGGCGTGTGTGTGGTGGCCTGCGGGATCGCTCCATGAGGGCTTATCCTGAAACGTGGGAGGATTGAGAATTTGATAATGGCAGCTTTAAAAAGTAAAGAATTGAGGGAAAAAGTCGACCTGCAACTAGGAAACAGGAAAGTAAAGCACTTCAAAAATTACACCCTAGTGCCCTAATCGTTCAGTAATTGCTTAATACTCTCAAAGTAAGGAAATTTCTTACTCTTTTCTGTTCCTTTATGTTGATGAATAAATCTCTCTAGTTTGTTTTCTTTAACATTTACACACATGTCTTAAACACAGACCCTCAGACAAATCCTAGGGTTCCTAATTGACTTTGTCCTTAGGCTGTATCCAGACTAGGGCTCATGTGAACAGGAAACCTCGTTGCTGAATTCACTTGTCTGAAAAATTAGATCCAGTCAGGTTTGTTCAAAATATATCTACCTGTAAAAATCTGGAGCTTTTTCGAAGTCTTAAGGTCCCTCTTAGTTTAGCGTTTCCATTACAAGGTCACACAGGAAATACGGAGTTTAGTGTTTCCATTACAAAGTCATACAGGAAATACGGATGCAACCTTATTTGAAATATTCGCTACCAAATCACGTACGTTAAGAAATATGTCGCCAGTATATAGTGCCACTCTCTTTAAAAAATGCTAATGTCCCTTACAAGAATTCATAGCTTTCTCGTTTTATTTATTTATGCCTTTTATATTCTGTGATATCCTGCCAGTATTTCAATCTTTTCAAAAGATTTGTAAATCATGAATTCCCAATGATGAACTTGTTCAGGAGTAAAGAGTCACTTTGAAGACTTCATTATAACAAACACTTCATTTATTACTTGCGTTTTATTTACAGTATCTACATATTGCACAGTATCTAGATACTGTTTTACACTTATTATACAAAGGACAAATGAAATCAGCCTGAGCATGTACACAGGTTTACACTCCAATGTCTCCACAACTGAAGTTCTTTTCTGTCTCTTTTTATTTATTTATATTTTTTAAATTTTTCATGCAATTCCAAATGATACTCTGGGCATTTAATTGTAAAAGTAATAAAATATTAAATAATACCATATGCTATATGAAAATATAGTTTTCGATTCTGCTGATTCTGCTTATGCTTCTCAAGAAATATTTGTGACGTCACCTAATCAGGAAAAGGAGCTCTCTCTCTGCCGTTTCACAGCATGACACATCAAACGTGGAGCACTCTCCTGTTGTCTAAAATGACCGGTGGCAAGCATTACTGTCGGGCACACCCATTTACTGACTCTGTGCCCACAGACGGTGTCAACCTACAAAACTCAAGGTGAAGGAATTATGGGAGAGGCTGTCTGCAAAAATAAATCTCTGTTCATGGGGCGTGTCCAGAAGGCAGTGGGCTCTGCCCTGCTGGTCTCCAAGGCACTTCTCACGGTCCCGGGCCGCTGCTCGTCCGCGGCGCTCTGCTCGCTGCGAAACAAACACGTTTGGGTTCAGAGAATGATTCACAGTTGCTTATTGATTCTGGAAGACCTATACATTCAATTACGTGTAACATAATGTGTGCATAGATGTGAGGAATTGCAGTCTGCATGTTTCCCTGTGTGCCAAAATGTGTGTCTATTTTATTCTGGAAAGTAACTCAGTGCTCACGGGCCTGCTGCGCTGAAGGGATGGAAATCATCACAAACGAAGAGAGATGCTTGCTAGGGTCTGAAGAGCAGTGCTCAGTGTTGATGCGTCTGCCGCCAAGTCCTCGGTAGCTCAGTCCACGCTGACGTGGGGCGATCCTGGGTTGCTCAGAATAGGCCGCATTTTGTAGGGCGAGCTGGATACTTCTTACTCAAAACTCCGCTTCTCTGAAAGTATTCCAGGGCTCAGGCTTGTAACTTACTGGAGCGCCAAGTCCAGGTAGTGAGGGGTGTGTTTGGGAGGCTCTCCTGCTGTGTGGGAGGATGGCTGCGAAGCTACAGCTTCTCTTTGGCTCGAGGAGATCAGGTCGTGAGTTTCAGCAAGAAGGAGCAAAGGGCTCGGGCTCTGCTCTGAGACCACAGTGTGGAGGGTCCCTGTGCTCGGACCCCTCTAAAGACCCACTTCTTTCAGACTGAGCCTCTAAGAAGTTGAGGCTCTGGTCTGGAGTAGGAAGAGGAGTCTTACCCTGCGGCTTTGTCGTGACATCTTCACGTGTTAGGACGGCGGAAGAAACGTATGTGGACGCAGCTTACGCCACTTAAGGAAAACCTGCTGCTAACGCAGGATGTGTGCTCTGCCCTCCGGGACGTCAGGGCACACAGAAACCCTTGACTGTCTGCGTCGTCACCAGCCAGTTAAGACTTTGCTACTGCAGTTTAGAACTTCTGGAGTTGGAAGAAATTAATCTTTTTTTAAACGTTACAAAATTATTTTAGCAGAAGTATCTGTATTTTAAACTACCCACTTCTTGACCAAAGTGAACATGGTTACCGACGGCGGTGACCAGTGCGATGTGGGTCTCCGTGTTGTGTTGGGAAAGCCCGGGTGTGCCCGTCCTGAGACGGTGCAGAGGTAGGTCCACGCTCGGGTGCAGTTCCACGGAAGCGTAGGCTCCTGGGCACCACTACTCTCGACTTTTCGCTCCGGGGAGCTGTCTCTGCAGGAGAGCAGTCTTTGGGGAACCGCTGTGGGGAAGCAGGCGGTTAGCTCGCAGGCACAGAGACAGGAAGCCTGTGGCCTGAGCGGTTCTTCGGTGGATGTGGACGCTGGGCATCTGGTCTCCCCACTTGTGAGTAGATGGCGGTGGTTTTCCAAGGATGTGCCTGGTTCATCTTTGGAAATAGTGATGCTTTAACTATAAAGAAATGCTTAATGAAAACAGCATTCTCATCTCCCCAGGCAGGTACTTTGGGAGACTTACAAGAATCCATTCATTGCTTTAAAAATAAGAAGTTTTCTGTTTGCCATGTGGGCAGTGGAAGAGAAACTGGACAGCATTCAGATGAGAAGTGAAGGTGGAGGAATCTCTCAGCTTTGGCATTAAAAACTGTGCTTTCACTTCCCCCACATGGAAAGTGTTATACAAGTTTCAGTGAGCTTGGGGAAAATGTGGGATGATACCCTCCACTAACCACTTGTTTCACTGAACCCCCATTTGCTAGTGGGACTTCTGATGGGAAGAAGCAGCGCTAAGGACGCAGCTCAGGGCAGCACCCACTGCCCGGCTGACCCCGAGCATCTGTGCAGACGTTGTTCAGCGCAGCCTTCGCCACGGTGAGCACCCCTCCTCCACTCACAGGAGGCGAAGGGACAGCCATCTGACTGCAAGGTAGACCCAGCATCTGGCTGTGCCTGGCACACAAGACACACAGCTAGTGTCCAGTTGTGAAGTTACAGTTTGTGGCTGAAATCGATGGCATTTGTCTCAGGAAAATAAAACCTTTCAGCCCATCCCTTGACTCTTGCTGACAGTTAGTGTTATGTGTTACATGTCAGCCCTCAAGAGGCCAAGGTAAAAAGTGTAGCTCGTAAACTCAATGTGTGTTTATATTTTTACCATCAGAGGCTTTTAAAAAATAACTTTGATAGAAACATTTGAAGAGGATACCTATTCTTAGCTGTTCTTTTTAAGTGTATTGGTATAATGACAGAATTCAATGCAAACATTTGCCAGATATGTCGCTAAAATTCGCATGGATATGGTTAGTCATATACTCATTTATGAATGTTTGAGTGAAAGCCTAGAAGTGGGTGGGCAGATACACACCATGTCACACGCTGAAGTCAGTAGCCAGTGGGCTGTGTGCAGGTTAATGTGAGCTCGGCCAGCGTGTCCTCCTGCGACCAGGTCTCAGTGGCTGCCTGGGGTGCTGTGTGTTTACTGCTGACCAGTACCTAGAGCTATTTTGAGTGTTCTGTCAGCCTTACTCAGAGTAAGGCTACTTTACCCAAAGAACGACTGTCTCTAAACTCCCATGAATTTTTCATGTCCCACGTGCATCCAGTCTTTGGTGTGTGGGCCACAGCGACTGGGCTGTCAGCTTACCTTATCCCTCCATGCACATCGGACTGACAGCCAGCCGAGTAAGAAGCCGGGCGCATCTCTTATAGTCTACAAGGGAAATAAATCACAGACCCTCGTCAGCCACCTCAACAACTTAAATGAATTGCATTCACTTTAAACAAGCATAGCAACTGCTAAAGCCATTCATTCCTTTAAATATTCTGAATTCCTTGGAAACAATACATAGACTGTCATCTGCAATCATGGCTCGAAGTTGTTGATTTAATAATTTATGGTGCCTCGGGCCTTTAGCATCACGTGACAGAAGTTAAATGATGTAACTGGGAGGCTGTGGGAAGTGGGGATGCAGAGTCTCCCACGCGGCTGCTCTCTGCCTGTTTTCTCCTCGCAGTAGCTGCTGGGCTCATTAAAACAGCTTTCGTTTTGCTTCCTAGAGTACAGTTGGTCTTCCCGTGCCCTGTGTTACTTAACTTTTAGGTCACGTGCGGGCCGAGTCCCCTCTTGAGTTAATCATAACACAAAGCCTTCTGCACAGAAATTCTGAAGACAGTGGGTCAACAGCCAAGTACCAGAGCAAAAAACCTGGCTGGACAATGGAGGGAAGCAAGAGCTGATTTCTGAGCGCAGGCTGCTTTTCCTAGGTATCTCGTATGGTTTCCTGTTTCAGTAGTCTCATAGGTGCTGCCTCAGAGGACACAGCAATCACGCCCGTAAAGGGATTCCTCAATACGAAGTTCACTTCTCAAGAGTCACAAAATCCTACTTAAAGATGGAAGAATTCAGACTCTTAGCTGAAATTCTGAGTGAATGAGTAAACTGACAGCGATAAACACGCACGGCATGTCTGTTAGGCGAGCGCCTAGGCCTTCCAAAAACACACCCGCTAAACATCTAGAGGACATGATAGTTGGGGCTCAAAGGAAACAATTACGTGGCAGCTGGGGGCTTTTCTGCTCTTCAGATGTGCCGTGTTTTCAGGATGTGCTTTTCCTAGAGAGACCACGCGTGGAGGCGGCGGACTGCAGGAGCTCAAAGGAGATACTGGCACTTGCCACACACCCTGAGGTCCTGAGGGCGACCACCACCCCGCTGGGCCACATGTTCTCCACCCTGATGTCCACCAGGGGTCCCTTAAGGTGCAGACTTTTCTCAGCAGGTGTGGTGGACTCACAAGTCCTGCTCTTCCCGAGAGCTCACCCCAGGACCACACCTTGAGTGAGAAGGTCTGTGGTTCCTTCTGTCTAACCGGCCAGGATTCTGGGAGCTGTCGTATGCAGCCTTGAGCAGCACAGAAGTGGTCAGGTTGGCTCTGCAGCTCTTTATGGGCTGAGAGAGGTGGGACCCACACAAGCAGCCACTTGTCCAGGGCACAGATCTGCTTCCAGGCCCAGGGGCATTTCTGACCGGGCCTGGTCCCACCGCCTCACCTTATGGGTGACTAGGAGCTTGGTGGCGGCCCGCTCAGCAAAGGAGGCAGCAATGTGGGTGGCGCCTGCGATGGGGCCCACGCAGCCTAAGTGCCTTGTCTGTGTCGTGTCCGTGAATGAAAGGATTCAAGCAATGACCCTAAGGGTCACTTTCAAATTTAGAATCTGATCCTATTATTGTAAAAAAAGACTTAATATAAAAATATATACACATTGAAACAAAATGAGAAGGTTCTCTGACCCCTAGAAGCAGGCTAGTAATTCTCCAACAGAAGGTGATTCCATTTCAGAGGAAGGAAAGAGGGAGGTGAGGTGTCCCAGGTCCACATGGCCTGGATGAGAGGGTGAGCCTGGAGCTTCCGGGACACGGGTGCCGCCCATTGACTCGTGCCACTGTCCCCGTGGTAGCCTTGAGCGGGACCACGTCAGCTCCCTCCTGAAGGCGCTCCCTGTCTGCCTGCCATGTTTGGGGACGTGCGAGACAGGAGCTCCATAAAGGGGTGCAGCTGCCTGCACACAGCAGCTTCCCCTTCGTGGACAGGGGCTTACTGTTTTGAGCAGGACGGGCAGGTCTGGTCTGCTGCCCCTTCGGACAGTCCTGAAGGCAGCTCCTAGGAGACCTGGCTTATGTGTACAACTGCCCTCCTGTGAGCCTTAAATGGAAGGCAAGTTGTGGTCCCTACACACACAGAAAAGTTGGTGTAGGGCTCTAGCAGATGTCCCTCTAGCTAATAAGTTACTTGTCATCATTGTATGTTTTGTGAAGAGCACAAGGAAGCACTTTTGGGGGAATGAGTGCACTTGTTGTGGATGAACCAGGAAGTTACAGCTGAGAGCCAGACAGAAAAGGGCACCTGCGTTTCTGAATTAGTGAGGAAGCCAAGTAGAAGAGCAGGAGTTTGAAGTACCAGTAAAATTCCTGGGTGATGGGGTTACAATTACTGGTGGAAACAGAAAGTCTCCGGCCAGGGCAGTGGGGATGGCCCAGGGCCAACCATAGTTACCTCACACCCTGCAGTAGTCATTTTGGCAACTCAGTTGGAACATTTGTTCCACTGTCAGAGTTGAGTGGATACAAGGACAGGCATCAGACCAGAATTCGAGAGCGCGCATGGAGGAGCCCAGCCCCTTCCAAGAGCCGATTCATTCCAATGACTGTGAACCACGTTCCGTGCGGCACTAGCTGCTGCTGCCTGCGGTTATCTTAAGTGGTGTACTCACCCCAGCCCCGGACTGTACAGTCAACAGGGAGTATAGTATTAGCAAACCTGGGTTACAGAAGGGAGGGGCCTGAAGCCTCGTCTACACTGTACCGGCATTTCTAAAGCGAGTTGGATGCGGTCACTTACAGGTGGGGATGGTGCAGTCTCGGGTGTTGTGGTAAAGTCTGTGGAAGTGTTTGCTGCACTTTGGGCTGAAATAAAGAGGACCTGGAACGTGGAAGAAGAAACAGATTGTGAGGGCTGCGGGATGCCAGGAGCTGGGGAGCGGCGAAGTAATGCGTGGAAAGCCTACCTGTCAGATGTTTCAGAAACTTGTCTTTCATCCTTAGATCTCGAGGAACAATTTCTGTTTGAGGGAAAGTAAGTTAATTATTAAATTGCCTGAAAGGAGCATGTTTTCATGTGATCCGAAGTGAATGTTTAAAGTTACTGGAAATTCTGCCCTGAACACAGCAGCCCCGTGATGGCAGTACGTGACGATGTGAAGACGGGTGATAGGGCACATTTTCCTCAAATCATATTAACTGCTCTCCGAGCTCCGGTCTTAATGCCCAGTCTCCACACTAGGATAGAGGCAGGGACTGTAAAGTTATAGGCAAAGAAAGGTGTGTGTGTGTGGTGTGTATGTGACAGTTATCTTCCAGTGAATAAATCACTCGTAGACAGTTTCATCTTGAAGAGCTTGGGAATCAAACTCAACCACCTCTCAAAGTTCTAGGAAGAAAACCTGATCTCATACTTCAAACAAAAAATTTGCTATAGGTATGTATTCTTCTAGGTATATATTTAGAAAAAGGGTTAGTTGCTGTCAAAACCACTTGTTATGAAGGCTGGTGTGAATGCATGGAAACAGACATTAACCTGGTTGGATGAGATAAAGGTACAATTCCCAGGGAAAGACTGACTGTACCGGCACAGCGCCTAGTTAGCGTTGGTAACTAACCTGACTGACGTTCTTTCTGATTTCAGCCTTGTTTTTGCTTTTTTTTTTTACAGTCATCTGGATTCATTTTCACTCACCTGTTCTGCACTAGTAATGCGATGGCACGTGGTCACACTACCACCAATTCTCCTCATCTGAAGAGGGAACATTTCCGTAAGAGTCTTACTTGCCAGGTTTAGACATCTCCTAAATGTCAGTCTTCATTTACAACTAGCTTTAGTCAGTCTATATAAAATTGACCTTATCATATTTGACCTAATTGTGTCATGAAAGCATTAAAAGCTTTCATGCTTTCCTTGGTAATTTCCCAAGGGGCAGCCACTCTGGGAAGGCTCTGCCATGGGGAGGGGGGGCGGGGAATGGGAATTTCTGTCTCAGTTGAAACTGCTTTGCTGAAAATATTTCCATTTCCAAAATAACAGATGACAGTTCTATGCTGAAATTACTGACCTAGGTAACAACTCACATGTCTTAGAAGTGGATGAGGGATAGTTATGTTATCTGCCAGGCATCATTCATGGAATTCCTATTTCCTTCTCTAAAAAACATATTTCCCAGTTTTTTTAGCAGTCAAAATGTATTTATATTTTAAAAATACGTATGTGTTCTCAAAGACAATTCTATTTCCAAGCAAGTACTAGTTCTTCTAGCGTCTCCTGAGACAGGACAGGCGGACCCGCCGTCAACACCGCACACACCCGAGAGGCCTTGGGAAGCGGTCCACTCCGTCTACACAGCCACGCGGGCGGGGACACTCACCCACTCTCTGCTCCTCCGCGTAAGCCCCGTAGTCCGAGACCTCCCTGCGGCCCAGGGTGTAGTCCTGCCGGCCCGAGAGCTGCAGCCTCTTGGACTCCCCCGAGTGGTACTTCCTGAGCTCCTGGACGATCTCCACGATGAGTTGCAGCAGCGTCTGCCTGTCCGCGGCCTCCCGGGTCTCCGCGATCCCCCGGCCGGGCCCCGCCGCCCCCAGCACGAGCAGCAGCCCCAGGAGGAGAGGACGCCCGGGTCCGCGCATCCTGCGCTCGGCCAGGCTGGGCGGATCCGACGCGCTCCCGGAGCTCGGCTCGCTGCAGGGACAGGGGTGCGGGGAGACCCGGACAGCCAGTCGGCGGGGGGAGCGGGAAGGGCGGGAGAGGCCACTCCCCTCGGTCCGCGCGCCCCGGCCGTGCGGACCCAGAGGACGCCCGCCAACCCAGTGGATGGACGCCCCGCGCCGTCCCGGGCCTGGAGGGCGGGCGGGGGCCCGGCGGCGGGAGGCTGGGCCGCGGTCTCCACGAGGACTCGCCCTCCCCGAGGTCCCACGCGCTGATGCTGAGAGCAAGCCTTGGGTGCGCCCGCCCTCGGCGCGCGGGCGACACGGGCCCTGGCCGCCTTGCGCCCGCGTCCCGCCCCCGCCGCCGGCCTCCGAACTTTCCTGGAAATGGCGCATCGCCGGCGCCCCGCGGCTAAACGCGTCGCCACAACTTTCCGTCCCCTTTAGACGCCGAGCGGGGCGGCGGCGGCCGCTCGCAGGGTCGGGCCCACACCCATCTCCCTCGGGGAGCGGCCGCGCTCAAGTTTCCAGCAGCGCCTTTGTGTGGCGGTCGCCCCCTCCTCCCGCTGTCCCCGATCCCCCCCCACCCCCCACGAGGAGCTCCCGCGCCGGGACCCTCGCCCCGGCCGCCTGCTGGGCCAGGTTCTGGAAAACCCTTGGCCCCCGGTGACGGGGCCCGGCCCACACCTGCCCGGCGCCGCCCGCGGGGCCACCTGCGCGCAGGAGCCCGGCCGGGTTACCTGTCCCCGCGCCCCGGAGCCGCGGGCGTCCTCTGGCGTCTGTCCCGGCGTCTGTCCGCGCGCCCCAGAGCCGCGCGCCCCGCTCGCTACTCCATGCCCGGCGGCGCCCGGGCCGGCGGAGCGCACTGGACGCGCGGGGAAGGGGACGCGGTGCCTCGGCAGCTCCGAGCTGGGAACCCGCGCTTGCCTGGGGTGCGCGCCGGCAGAGTCCGGCCTCGGACCTCGGGGCGCCTCTTATCCCCGCGGCCGCCGACGTCAGGAGGGTCCCCGAGGGCCCGGCGCGGGGCTTTAATTAGAAGCCGCTGAAGTGTTCGTATCCCCGCGCGGATCTTCGTCAGACACCCCCCCCCCGCCAACAACTCCTCCCATGTCTCCGTATCCCGTCTGTCTCCCCTCTCCCCACCCCCTCCAGCTCCCCCTCCGCGTCTCCCCCGTCTCCTCCCCCAGCTCCCCCACTTCCCCCCTCCCGCATCCCCCCCACCTCCCCCATTTCCTCTCTGCTCCAGCTCTACCGCCCTGTCGGTCTCCCTCCCCTCTCCCTTCCCCCCTCCCCCATTTCCCCTCTCCTGCCTCTTCCCCCTTCATCCCATCTCTCTCCTCCTCCCCTTTGTCCCTCCCCTTCACCCCCCGCTTCTCTCCTTCAGTCTATTTCCCTCCGTTCCTGTCACTTGTGACAGGATGAGAAGAAACGCCTTTACCAGGAACTCGGATCTGTTTTTGTCTAAATGTAGATCTTGGGCTATTAAAAAAGGAGCTGCCTGACTGCCTCGGCATTTAATAAGTCAACTGGAGTCTGTGCGTTTTGGGGGGAATCTGCCGGCGAGGCTGAGGACCACTCTGGGGCCGAGGTCCGCTTTGCCCGAGGCCGGTCCTAGGCGGGCAGCCCGGAGGGCAGGGGCTGGGTTAGGGCTGGGCACCTCGGGGCACAGCTGCCGGGCAGGACACCGGCAGCACCCCTCCCCCGCCACCACCCCCCCAGCCCCCGGACCCACGCACGAGGACAGCGCTCTGGACCGTCAGCGCCCACCCGCTCCCGGGTTCTCTCGCTCCCTTTCCCCGGAAACGCCCGCGGGAGCGCTCCCGGGTCACCTCCCTCCAGGCCCGACTCTTTCAGAAAGTTTTGGTTCTTTGGATTTAGGCAGGCACATTTGTGAGAGTTCAACAATTTATCTCCTTTAATTTTTTTTTTTCTTGTAAAATGTATTATCAATCAATTGCGCACTTTCCCATTTTATTGGCGCTTTCTGGGCAGGAGCTGGACATCCTCCAAGTCGGCGATCTGACTGTGAAAGGTGTTCTCAGTTCAATACCCGAAAGGGAGCGTGGGGACCAGAATTAAAAGCCTCAGCCATTAGCCGGGCAGCGCACAGTGGGTGGATGGGGACGGATGGCGAGGATGCTGCGGGCGCGGCACTGGCGGCCTCGACGCCCCAGGCAGGGCCCGCGCCGAGCCTCTGTCTCTCCCTCTCCCTCCCTTCCCTCGGTCTGTTTCCTCAAGAAGACAAGAGTGTGGCAGAGTCAGGTGGGGTAAATAGAACAGAGACGAAAGATACTAAATTGTGAGTATCCAAGTCCAGCCCCTTCCACACACGCACCTTTTAAGGGTATGTGCTTAAAGGAGGTGGTTTGATTTCTCAGTGAGGTTTTTTTTCCCCCCCAAGCAATATGACTAAAATGTGAATGTTTCTGTCAAGATATACTCTAGAAACAGTAAACATTCATATCAAACTGCTCTTAAGCAGATAAACTGAGATATGTTTCCTTTTTCCCTTTCCCCTTTCTGTGTGTAAATGGAAGTTTAAGCTCCTCTTGGGAGAGCACCGCCTAGTGACAAGTCTTTCTCCGCCAGCACTCACCAGCATCCCTCAGGCAGCCCGGGTACTGTCTGCGCCGGACTCCTTTCTGGCATAATGGAAGCATGTGACGCTGCTATTGTCAAATATTTTGGTGTGAATCTGTTTTTGGAAAAACATCTTGCTGCAGTGAAAAAAGAAAAGAAATTAGCCCAATCACATATTATTTTAAATTTACAAATAATCTTTCTTTCTAAATAGTATCTTACCATATCAAAAGCTAGATATTTTTTTCTAAAAAATACCAGTAAGAACTATCTTCCACTGCCCCACCAAGCAAAGAAGTCTTGTTAGTAATCACTATTATCTTTTTTTTATTTTGCAGTTTTTAACGGGACAGACAAATGGATTCTTTGAATGACTCCTTCTACCACCCAGTTATATATATATGCCAACACTTCAGCCCAGCTTATTAGATACTTAGATGTATAAACAACAGCGACAAAACTGGTACTTGGTCAGTCTTTAGATACAGGAGATCTGGCATTTGAGGGTCAGACAGTTCATGTATTAGTTCATCTGTTTTGCAAAGCTCTGTGCTGAAATGACGGTAGGTGCCCTCAGTTTGAGACTTTTTTACAGACTTTTTCAACTTAATAAAAGAGTGCACTGATTTAGAATCTCTACTGAGCTTTTCCATTTGTGGTATTGTCAGAATGAACTTTTTGGAGCTCTCCGATCACCAGAAATATGTGCATTGTGCAGATTGCTGGCACACCTGATTGGCTGAATTAATTTGCGCTGGAGAAGGCGGAGCGGACTGTAAACTGGTTCACGTGGGAATGTGAAGTTGTAGCTGCAAATCGCTTAGACTCTCCACTATCTTTTGTGCAAAATGGTGGTTGGACTGGATGGTTTCTGAAGTCTAAAGCTATATAATTCTATGATTGTTACCAACAAAGTTTAAAAACAGCATAATGCAAGTTTCCTACAAAAAGCTGAAGGTAATTCACTGAAATAATCACTATGAGTTTCACATCCGTTTTCAGGCAAGAAGAGGTGATATATTCATATTAAGGAATTTAATTCCGTCCTTTAGAAAGCGAACAACTTTCTACTATGAAGTGCCCAAAAGAGATAAATGAGAAAATTACACAACAAACTATTTTCTAGCATTATTGGTAAAAAATAACTAATGGCTTAGTTTTCTAGATTTGATTTAGTATTTTGAGAAAACTATATTGGATCATAGAAAGGAAACTAACCAACGAGGGAAGAGCTGTGTTTAACTTACTTTTACTGTAGATCTATGTTGTCAGATGAAAAAGTTTTTTTTTTTTAATTCATAAACACTGTAAAACTCCAGTGTTTCAACTACAATCAATTTTCTCTTTCCCCCACAAAAGGAACATATTTCATTTGAGATGACTATCAACTGATTTCAAAGCCTTCTAAAGTAGGTGTATATTAATGAACTGTGCGTTTTAAGATGGTAAAGCAATTATACTCCAATAAAGATGTTTAAAAATTTTTTTTAAATAAAATGAGTTGTTACATTTGTTCAACCATTATGTTGATCATTTAATAACGTAACTATACTCTTATTAGAGAGAAAACAATTACCTTTCATAAAGGATAACATTATGTGCTATAAAGAAATATTGCTTAATGTTTAACTTTTATCAGCTCTGTTATTTTCACTATTAATATGATGTTAGTATGCTAGGAATGTCCTAGAAACTGTATAAAGCATTTAGGAAGACAAGCTTTCTAACAGGACTGACCTTCTCAGTATAAATGTATCAATAATACATGTAACCCTTTATAAGTAACAACACTACCTAGTAGTGTATTCTGGGTTAAGGAAATACAGCTTTCACCTAGTTCTTTCCCTCAGATATGAAAGGGAGCACACTACTCTAAGGATATGTAGCTCACCCACCCCCCTTTCACTCCTCCATACACGCTTTTGAATTTGCAGAACCATGTTGCACGCTGGTCCAGAAACAATAGAGGCCAAAGGCTGTGCACAGGCTGGGGACACGCTGAGCATGACTGACTGACTCTAGCTCAGATTCTTGTCCCAGGGCCAAGCTGAAGAGGACTCTTCAGAGGCGAAAGGCTTAAAGAGAGCGTGGACCTTACCTTGTTCCTCGGAACTGGTTCAGTTACAAAATCCAGCTGGGGAAGATGTCTTGAGACTTGGTGACACTCATCTGTCCTTGGAGGCTCCAGTCTGGCACGCTTTGATGGCAACAATGAGAGTAAATTGAAATGTACACACCCCGCATCAACACATAAAAGAAAGACCCTCCTATTTATTTGGTAAAAAGCCCATCTCAAATTCATAAACAGTCAGATTTGCCCATGGGAATATCATATAAAGTACAGTCATGCTGAGGAACAACACGACACACCCACATCAATATATCTTCTGGAATTTTTTTTTCCTGCAGGAGATAAATTTCCCGATCAAAGGAGACACGTGTACTGACTGGGGTCAGTAGGCGCTTCCAATGTGCCAGAAAGGTACCGCATTCTAAAGATAGGGTGGGCGCAAGCTAACCCCTCTAACCAACAGCCCATGCATTTTAGTGGCTTAATGCAGCACAACTTTATTTCTCTCAAGTCCTGGTCTAATATGTGGAGGGGAGTGGTCTCTTCCTGCTGTCACTCAGGCTCTGTCTTTCTTGGGATCTGAAGTCCCCACTGGGCTCTCTGCATCTGGCCTGGGAGACGTGGTGGAGCAGGCCAGGAGCTGGAACGCGGCACTCCTGCCCAGTTCCCGTGGCCAGCACCCCACCAAGCCCTCAGCTCGTCCTCTTGCAAGGGGTGGGTCCAGATCGATGTGAGTAGGAGGGTCAGGCTCTCTTCAGAAAACTAACACATGTTGCGTTTTCTTTCCCTTAAGCAATTCAGGAAGAAACAACTCTTAACCCCTGGCCAGCGGTCTGGGGCCCTACCCCCCTTGTGGACGGTGGGACGGGGCGGAGTGTGCGCCAGCAGCCTGCCCTGTGCGGCCAAGTGGCAGGCTCGGGGCAGACAGGCAGGGCTGCAAGGCTCGCTGTCCTCCCTGAAGGGAACCCCAGTCTCAAGATCTGTGCTTCGGCCATGCGGAGCTGTTCATAAATTCCTGCCCCTGGACCTTCACCCACACTGCTCTTTTTGTCTAGAACCACATCCGTCTACTCCTTGCTTTCACTGAATAACGCAGCCTTACTCCCAACTCAGACACCAGATCCTCTGGGAACACCCTGCCCCCACCTCCCTGAGGCTTGCATCCTTGCTTCTTCCTATCACGGCACCAACCTCACTCACTCCATTTAGTTTCCGAGATGGCCTGCATTACTTTTCCGTATCTTCCACTGGACGATCATATTTTGGCAGCCAGGAGCTATTTTATATCGCCAGTGCCTAGTATCACGCAGGGAACATTGTGCATGCAAAGCAAAATTTTTGAAAAGACAAATGAAGATATTATTTTATGTATTTTTTCTGACAGATGCTCATAAAACATCACCTAAATACTTATCAGGCACCTATTCTATGAAAACCAGTGTTGTAGAATTACAAAGACGACTTGAACATGGACTATCTCTTTAGAAAGTATCTGATCATACGGTAAAGTCATGACCAACATACTGTTAATAAGAAAAGGTGATAGCCAATTGAAGCTATCTCATAAGACTTTGTAGGCAAAGTGATATTTGAAATGCACTTGAATGATGGAGGGTTGTCTTGTTGGGATGAGAGATGTGCATATACAAGTCCAAGGTGGGAGCACAGAGCCATGGGAGTCTGGACCGTAAGAAAGTAGGTGAGAGCAGCTCTGCTGACCAAAGAGCCCAGGAGGGTGGAGGAGAACATGGGCTCAGGTCCGATTTCCACTCCCCAGTGTGTGAACCTGGGTGAGATTCCCCTTTGAACCCCGTTTCTTCATGTCTAAAAGGGATGTGACAGGAATCTGTTACTGCAGGAGTTTTGTGAGTATTGAAACAAGATAACGTATGTTAACCTTTTAGTACAGTGTCTAAATTTTTTTAAAAAAACATAAAAAAATGTCTACGTCTTTCCTAGTGTGTACTGTCGTAAAAGTCTTTTTTTCTATACTACATCATTTCTTACAATATGCCGTGAAAGAGAGCATCATGGAAATCCTACAGAGTGTCTGGGGCAGCAGCATTTTGTGACTTGTTCACAGCTGCGTGGAAGAATCTATAGTTAGAAAGTGGACGGAAATATCCTGAAGTATTAACTGTCCATGTGAGCAGCCAGCACTCAGACCACCGGGTGAGGGCTACTGCTGAGTCTGCTCCTCAGTGAAGGTGATGGATACGTACGGTGGCCAGGGATATGAATGGTTAAGAATGGTCTATTTTTTGCTCACCTGACCCTTACTTATAATCACGGGGACATTTGAACATGGCAGTACTGCTTTCTCTAATATTTTTGCCACTTTTATAATGCAATCCATTAGACAAAGAGGATTTGGCATACTCAGTACCCATCACATACAGGCTGATTCCTGCTAGAACTCAGTTGCAGTGACATCAAACAGAAACAGTTCTGTACTTCTACCAAGGAAGGGTGAATTCATGCAGAGAAGCTTGGACTCACACATTCAGCTGTGGCTGCTGTGAGCCGGCAGATGCGCAGGTGAGGATTTCTGCCTCCGAGACTCGGTGTTTCCTGGGGTGACGAGCATGTCAGTGAGTGAGATCAGGGCGGATGCAGTGCATGTGTCGGGCTGGAGCCAGGTGGTTTATGGAGGGAGGGGGATAAGGACGGAGAGGGTATCTCAGTGTAAAAGATCGTCGCGTATTTGGAACATCTGAGGAGTTCCTCTCTGGAGCAGAGCGTAAGGGAGAAATGGAAAGAGAAGAGGCCATTCTGAGTTCTGCGGACTCTCTCCTGTGATCTGTAACGTGACCACGGGTGCTCAGATTTGTATTTTACGTAGATAGCTCAGGAGGTGGTTGTGGAGAAGGGGCCCAGAGGGTTTGCCAGTGGCAGATGGACCAGGGAGGGGGCCTAAAATTCCCTCCCTCCCTCCCCCCTCCCTCCAGGCAGCTGCCATCCTTCCACGGAGCCGTGGACCTTCTGTGCGCGTCAAGCGCTGCACCAGGTCCCTGCCCAGTGCCGTTCTCACGCCAGCTAATAGAGAACTGAATAAAAACTAGCAGGTTACAAAGAGTGCAGAAGAAGGGAAGAAAGAAATGCTGAGAGAAAGATGCGATGACGAGCGGTAGAGGGGAACCTACATTTCACTAGGTGGCTGGAGAAGTCTTCTCCGAAGAGGTGTCATTTGAACTGAAATCGAAAGCACGGAAGCAGCCATTCTGCGGTAACAGTGAAGAAAGGAAGAAGCCCAGAGAGAGGACGCGGAGACGAGGTTGGAGAGGAGAGAGTTGCCGCTGCCTGAGAGAACTGGCTCTTTTTCTTGAATGTTTCACCCTGAGATCAGCATTCCCAGTGAGGCAAGGTTCCATGTGTGCCTTTAAAAATACAGCGAAAAGAACAAACGTAAACTTTAACTTCCGTAAGGTCATTCATCCGTCCATTCAGCAAATACTGGTCTGGTGCCCACCACGTGCCGACGTAGCTCTCGGCAGATTTAGGAATACCGACCGCAGTGTGCAAAGTAAGTTCTCATTACTTGGCTTAAGAGGTAATGTTGGATTACTTAGAAAAAATAGGCAAAATAAAACAAATACAAAACAAAAGTTTAAATAAAAGCTTTAGCCTACCTTTATCCTACTCTGTGTGGGACAGAGGACACAGTCGCACACCTGACCGCATTTTGCTGCTGGACCTGTGGACGCAGCTCATCTCCGAGGCGAGCCTGTGGCTGAGGACCTGTGCGCAGGTGGACGGCACTGGGTGCGGCCCGGTCCACCTGTGTGCCAGGTAAAGAGCTTTGCAACGAGAGCACAAAACTTGAACCCCCGACAAGGACTCCAGATCCTTCCAGCTCTGCGTTCTGGGGAACCGTTGGGAAGGCTCGGTGGTGCCGAACTCAGGTTGTCCTCTGACATCCTGATTTTGCTGTGTCATCCCTGAGGTTGTTTATAAATGTTGGAGTGATTCCTCACAGATGCCTTTGGACACGTTTATGTCGTAGTTTATGCCTCATTTTGTGGCAGTGAGTTTCATAAGTTTGCTTTTCATTAAAATACTTTCTTTAGTTCGACACAAGCATGATTCAGAGACGCCCAGACGTGCCTGTGTTTGTCTTCTGCTGGAATCCAGCACGAGGCACCCTGGGTCGCCTCTGGAGTCACAGAAAATCAGGCAGCAGCGGATCTGCTCTCACTCTGGCACAGTCGCTGTGGCCAAGGCTAGTCCCTTAAATTCTCGGCCCTTAATCCTTCATCTGCAAATCGTTTTACACAAAGGATGCGGACGTTTCTGTAACTAAGCAGCAGGCAGTATTGGGTTTTCGCACGATTCGCGATTCGGTTGCCTTTGACCTAATTCTCACCTGGCCTCTGTCCTTTCTGAATCCTACTTTCGTCCTTATATGGCAATGCTTTCTGTTGTCTGTCTTAGAACCTGTCATAGTGGAGTGGCCACGACAACTTTGTCAAAGCATCTTCACTGCACCTGCCGCCCTCCTGCTGACTATGGTGCTGGACCGAGTTTAGCTGTCACCTCTGCCCCTTAAGTGCGCGGGTACCCCCCCCCCCCTCAGGACCCAGGCTCTGCTGCTGAGTGGCTAAAAGTTGATGATGTGCCTCAGGGACACTTCGGCTTATTTTCCCTCTGTATATGTTCAAATTGAAATTCACTATTTTTTCTTCACAGTTTTGAGCAGTATTGGTGGATACTTCTTGAACGGCTTAGCATTTTACAATCTGACGTACTCATGTCACTGGCAGACTTCACGTTTACTCTTCCATTGCTGGCGGCACGTGGATTCAGAATTTTCGTAACTCGTGTGCTGGTCCCACTTAGCCTACACTCGCATATCCAGAAAAGATCCATTTTATTCCTGTCTTTTTTCCTCATCTATAAACGAATGGCCATAGTCATATAATTATGATGCCCTATTATGGATCCTTTTCAGAGGCTTTAAAGCCCTGAGAGGCTGAGGTCTCCTGGCTTCATTCTCACCTCCTCGACGCCGAGTCCTTACCTGGCGTGATACCCCTTCCCCGTGGTCCTGCCTCTTTACTCCTGGGCATTACTGAAAAGCTGCATGTTGCAGGTATGAGTCCTGCTAATGCATCATATGGTTTTATTTCATAGGTAACCATTCTCCATATTTACAAAAACGCACATTAAAAATGATCCAAGGGCTTCCCTGGTGACGCAGTGGTTGAGAGTCCGCCTGCCGATGCAGGGGACACGGGTTCGTGCCCTGGTCTGGGAAGATCCCACGTGCCGCGGAGCAGCTGGACCCGTGAGCCATGGCCGCTGAGCCTGTGTGTCCGGAGCTTGTGCTCTGCAACGGGAGAGGCCACAGCAGTGACAGGCCCGCGAACCGCAAAAAAAAAAAAAAAAAAAAAAAGTTAAAGAAAAAGAATGATCCAAGTAGGAACAATGGGCCTATTCTAACAGTGTTACAGCAGAAATGTGAACAGTATCTTGTACAACGGGATTTAAGTCAATGGCAATGGGGGATTGTTTTCTCCCCACACAGTGGGAGAATTTGAGTCTGAGAAGAGACAGCGCCTTTAAACGCAGCACTTCGCTTTAATGTCGTGTTGCATTTATTTTATAGAGTAGTGGCTGGACATAAATAGCAGAAAGTAAATCCAGTTTGCATTATTCAGAATCTTGGTTACCAGACTTTCTTCAGGCAGGCCCTGACTAAATGTCATCAATAACCATGTAATGAGGATGTAACCAGTCTCATGGAGATCTGTGTTGGAACAACCTGGAATTGATCGGTGTAATTTTAAAAGCATTCCTAGTTGAAGTGATAGCAATAAACAGTTTTCAAGGGACTTGTTTTGCTAAAATTAATTGAGGTCCTATTTAAAGATGTTGCCAGCCCTTCTTGCTTCCTGACTGTGCTCTTACTCAAATCTTGATGAAATTTCTAATGATGAAGTTCATGTACATACCACAGTATGAAGAAATTCCATTTTTGTTGTCAGTACGTTGAAATTAGAGTGATAGAACATAGTAGAAACAAATTTATATCAATTCCAAATTTGTAGCTTTCGTTGGGCCCAGCTTTGTTTCTGATATAATTTGTATGTACAAGAAGTAAAAGAGGGCTTCTCTGGTGGCGCAGTGGTTGAGAGTCCGCCTGCTGATGCAGGGGACACGGGTTCATTCCCCGGTCCAGGAGGATCCCCCATGCCACAGAGCGGCTGGGTCAGTGAGCCATGGCCGCTGAGCCTGCGCGTCCGGAGCCTGTGCTCCGCAACGGGAGAGGCCACAGCAGTGAAAGGCCCGCGTACCGCAAAAAAAAAAAAAAAAAAAAAGAAGTAAAAGAGTGCTTTACATTTTTGACTTTTATTTGAACCCTTATGATTAGCAGGTTTGTGAAAGAACAGTCCCATATGCAGGGGTTTGGTAATTATAATTTCCTCCATCTTTTAAAATGCACTCAGTTTTGAGAAACTGCTATATAGTATGGCAGTATCCACTCTACAGAAAGCAAGAACATTCAGATGAAAACTGAAAAATGGAATCAATCATTCAGATGCTTTCAAATGTTTGGCATCTGTAGAAATTCCATCTGAGTAACTAGCTAATTTTTTTAGAAAGTATTTTTGCAGAGCTGACCCTGAGAATATGCTTGTAATTGCTTATGTATATCCCTGAGAACATGGGTGAAATTTAAGTTGAATTGAATCCTAAATGTGCTAAGGGTGTTTGTTATTTACAGAATCTGGTTAATTTATTTTTAAAGAATTATGTACTTCATAAGGAAAATTGCTATTCATTATTTTTTGTAAATTTAAATTTATGTCACTACGTAGAAATAGATTTTTAAAACAATCTTGGATGCTTTAGGATTATTTTGATTATTTCTTCAAATTTTTACAGTAGTTATTTTAATCCTAACATTTAAATAATGATAAGCTACAGAAGAACATCGTGATATTTGCAGATATACAAAGTCGTAGTGTTTACTGTTGTGGAATTCTGCATTTCCCGGCCTCATCACCTCCAGGAGGACTCTGGCTAGACTTGAGTTTGGGGAGTGAGGGTGAGGGGCTTTGGAAGAATACGTAGAAGTACAATGCAGCTCCTTTCTGTTACTCAAGAAATAGTCATCTTTATTATGGTCATTCTTGTTATATTCGTCATCATCACCATTCATCATCACGTCCTAGAAAATCTTCTTCGGAGGTCAAGGAGAGACCACTTGCACATTATGCCACATTCTGTACGTATACACTGTCCTTTCCGAAAATTGTTGACTTATAATGGTCAGACCTCAAACAGAATAAAACAACCCACGCCTTGAGGCCCTGAGTCCTTTCGTCTCCACAGGAGATGTTCAGCTCCTGAAGCCGCTCCTGCAGCTGGTGTTGGCCCCCAGGTGCAGCTGGTGCCCATCCCCGGCCAGCCTGGCATCCTCTCGATGCAGACCCCTCCCCTCGCCACCGGAGAGTCTGAGTCTGCATTTCAGTAAGACCCCAGGGCGTTCCACACACCTTAAAAGTTAGAAGCATTAATTTACATTGTTTTAGACATGTTAGACGATTTAAAATTGTGTCCTTTGACGTCTGGGTGTGGACTGCATCCTCCCAGCTCTCTCCCTGGCGTCCAAGACAAACGGAATTATTTCTCTGTGTTTTGCTTTCCCACTTGTTCCACTGGAAATTTCCAAATACATACGCTTTAACCTTACACTTATTACCGATAATACACCTGACCTTCTACTCTACAAGCATTTTCTTTCTTTCAATCATCTCAGCATCTGGGCCTCTGATTTTTACTTTCAAGGTTGAAAAGTCACACGTTCTGTTCAAACCACCATTAAGTTTATCATGCTCCGGCTACAGTTGACCTGAAAGTTGAGAATGAATGATTTAGCAATGATTTTTGTAACAATAATGGGAAACTCAAAGGTGGCTTAAAATACTCATGTACAATGCATATACACATCTACATGCATATGTATGTACATTACACACGTACACAAAGTCAGGGTAGGAGCTGCGGGGGTTGCTCAGCGGCTCTAGGACGTCAGGTCCAGCACCTCTGTCATTTGTCTGGACGTTTCATTGTGGTCTCACGTTAGCTGCCTCCGACTGAGGGTTTCGTTTCCCCACCCTCGGGTGGAGAGTCTTACCGAGCCAGCGTCCGCAGCGTGTTGATGACTGAGGGTTTGCTGTGTGACTCAGTTTTGTTCCTGTTTGCTCAGCACCAGAGCACGTGGAATGTGGCGGCAGGGCAGCTAGTTTGATCTTTTAAGGTAAGTGGGTTGGTGGACTGGAGAAGCCACATCTTGTCCTCACATCATCTGCGATCCTGGATTTTGAGCTGAAGGCAACATGCAGGTGAGAAACGTGTAGGGTCCTGCGGAAGACTGTGTGCAGGGGCTGGCTGGCCGAGGGGGCACTCTGCTGGGGCAGGGCCACAGATGCGCTCATCTGTCATTAGAATTAGTAGGGGAAATTTAACGATATGATGATTTACAAGGTTAGGGACAGGCCATGGGGAGACCACAAAGGCTCCTGCAGTACTTAGGGGCTTCCCACCTCCCAGACCCAGAAGGATGAGGGTCAAAACAATGCAGAGGATCTGGTTTCAGGAGAGAGGCAAATGACCTTGGGGCGACTTTACAGGGTGGGAGCAAGGGGAAGACAGCCCAAGCACCTTCTCTCCCTCCCTCAGATGGGCTTCCTGCTGGCCAAGCCTTGCTGGGAGCTGGAAGGAAGGGACCACAAGGGTGGTTTAGGTCAGCCACGTTGGAGCAGACGCGGAGGAAAACACAGAGAGCCCGTGGGAAGGTCAGGGGGAGACACAGCTGCCCGATGGGCGTTCTCCTTGGCCCCCTTGCTAATTGAAGCCCCGTGTGAGGGGGTGGTGGAGACACAGCTGCCCGATGGGCGTTCTCCTTGGCCCCCTTGCTAATTGAAGCCCCGTGTGAGGGGGTGGTGGCTCCTTGGTTGGCTACACATGTTGTTTCTTATCCCCCAATCCAGGGCCCAGCGGAAGCCATTAAGACGAGAGCCAAGCCCAGGACGCTTGAGGCAGAAAGCCGGTGGGACGCTGGTGATATTGTGGGTTTGCTGTTTCAGAGCTAGTTGCCTACCTACGTCTGCTTGTTTTCTGCAAAAAGTAATTCTCTGTGTGGTCAAGCCGCTGCAGACTGGGTGTGGTGGTCCGTGTAAGCCGACTCGACCTAATGCATGCTACTTTGTCAGGGAAACAAGCTATCCCCCGATCAATCGATGTGATTCAAGGCTGCTACTGTAAATGTTAACCTGGGTCATTCCCTTTACAAATTACAATTTTTCTCCTCTTTCATCAAGGACTGAGACGTCCCCGTTTTAGAGACAGTACCGTTTTGTGCTTACCATGTCTTTGTGTGAAGATCTCCATTTGTTTTCCTTGTTGTTGAGTTACTTGATATTCTGATGTCGTATTGCATTGGAACTAGCACAAGTATTTCAAGAGCTCCGGGGAGCCCCACGAGAGGCCAGGAAGCCTGAGCTTCTGGTAGTAGGGCCCTTCATCTAGAACAACCCTTCTTCATTTTTAAATTGAGCTTCTGCTTAATGTTACACTTTTGAAAAACTTAAAGAATTTCACTGCTTAATAAAAATTGAAAATTACTAATCTATTCCCATGCTCTCACCTTTGTAGGAAAGTGTCTTAAGATCACACAGCTTATTACGTCGCAGATCCAAGGCCAGAATCAAGGCTTTGGATGTTTGCTCCAGTTTGCTCCCACTAGGCCTCCTGGTTTCTCACGCTAACCTTTTTAAGGTAACTATGTAAACAAGATGAAAATACAGGCTTATTTTCTAGAAAGAACAGGAGTCGGGTACCTGAGTGGATATCCGTGTTCGTGGGGACCAGCTGGGTAAAAGGCGGATGAGGGGCGGGGCTGGGCCTCTCACAGAAGCAGGCAGGAGGAGATGAAGCTGCTGTCTGTGAGCTGGGGCTTCGGTGTCTGAGCATCTCTGAGGTCAGGAGGCTGACGGGGAACAAATCCCCCGTGGTCTCCAGGGCTTGCTTGGACCCCTGGACACTGACATTAGGGGAAGTGAAAGAGTTTTCAAGCCGAGGTTGTCTGGGAAATCTCAGTGGCAATTCATGGTCAACAAAATTCATCTCTTACATGTATTTAGTATTTTCTGTTAGTTTATTTCTTAATGTAATTTATGGAAATACATTGGTCCTGTATGGCCCAGTTTTTCTGAGACAGGGTGATGTGCATCAGGTGAGAGTGAGTGCAGTGAATTATCAAGATCAATTTATTCCACAAGTGTATCAACTATGCTGTTACCCGTCTTAATGCGGGTACCCCAATACCCTTAGACTCCCTTTGTTGCTATGGTAACCACTGTGTTAATTTATCCTTCATGCTAAATGGAGCTTTAATTAGCATTCCAGTTCAGTTTTTCTGCTGACCAAGGGACTGCAACCTGGGGGTTTCATAGCCAGCTATTCCTTTGCTTACTAGCATTTTTTCTCTCCTGAATCTTTTTTTTAACAGTATAAACAGTTATGGTGCCGTGTCAATTGTTAACCTTCACTACTATATATCTAAAAGTACAGTATGTATTTCTTTTTGAACTTTGTTAAATAACACCAGTAACATGAAAATACATTTCACTGTAAAAGAGATAAACAATTTCTATTAATGTAGCCTACATCAGGACTCTGCCCTCGCTCCACGCGCCTCCTCAGTGGCTTGGAGGCCCTGAGAGTCTGTTTCTACACATCTCGTGTCAGTGGAGAGACAAATCAGCACCTGCTCTCTTTCTCTCTCTCGCCTGCCCTCTCTCTGTCTCTGAATCTTTTGTACATTTAAAACTAAAACACAAATCATTTATTTTGCCAAGGGTTTCTTGTGAACATTTCTTGCTTATCCAGTGATCAGCATTTTTCCTTGGTAGGTAGTGACTGGAATCTGATTGGAAACCCCTGTTGAAGGACATTGACCATTTAACTGAAGAGCACATCTTCAAGGCACAAGATTTCCTCCACCAGAGGCTAAAACATCTCCTTAAATGACTCCGTAAAAAATTTCAAAATAATAAAGTGGAAACACATCAATTGCTTTCACTAATAATTGATGATATAATTCTGTGGGTTCAACACAGTAAATTGATTGTCTTGGAATCAACATTGCATTGAAACATGACGATGTTGGGTGATCCAAGAATGAGGCATTGTTTTATTCCCCAATTTTATTTCAGAAATGCTACCTTCCTCCCCCAAATAATGAGAGAATGGAAAGATTTCCTTAAAGTGCATTAGAGGCAGCCCTAGTCCAGTGTGAAGATTTTGAGCCTATAATTTAAAATTTCAACCGAGACAATGAGTTGAATGACTGTGTAAGGGCTACATATTTTGAATGATGACTCCCGTATTCTGAAGTGACTCGCCTTCCGGCATTCAAAGCACTTCGTTTAGTCTCTGGGCTGCGCAACCTTGCATACTTTGCACCATTCTCATAGTTATTAATGACCTAATGTTATTACAGCTATGAAAGAAAATATGCCTCCTAAAACTTATTTTTTAAATTTCTTTACATTTTTATCTGTGTTCTAGCCACTCCAAAGTGTTCAGCTCTGTTTCCGTCAATACCACAAAGAGAATAACCTGTGATGTTGGTGAACAGACGCCTTTTGCCATAATTCAGCAACAAGTAGTCACTGGGATTTGTTGCGCTGATTGTTTTCTTAGATTGGCCCAGTGCACATGTAAGGCCGTGGCTGGTGGCTGTGTTTGGGCTGATGCATGTCAGACCATGAACTTGGATGACCACACCTCTTTTAAGAAAGCAGTGATTGCCGTGGCCGCTTTGAATGCGTTTCAGTTGCAGGCAGTGCTTCATGGCCTCTGGGAAGTGAGGAGAATTTCAGTGGGTGTTTCAGCTCTTGGGGACCTTTGCCACCTGAGGTTGTGAGGCATCTTGAATACCTTATTAAGTGGCAGATTCAAGGCCAGAATCAAGGCTTTGGATGTTTGCTCCGCATGTTTGCTCTGTCTCAGGTGTCCCAGGTGCAGCCTGCAGGTGTGTGACCTCAGCTCTCAGTCAGACCCAGTGACCTACCTGGGAGGGGCGGGGAGAGACCCCTGGCACCTGGCCGGCCCCCCACGTGGCCAGTGGCAGGGGCGCCTTTCAGAGGAGCCCCTGCGATGGTTCCATGTGAAGCTGGAAGCCTGGCTCTGGCTCTTGGAGATATTTCCACCATCTTTCACCATTTTAAGGTTTACTTTGCTGCTTAAACTATCTATATCCGGCTCTCTTGTTTGTAAATAGGAACAAAGAATTTTTTTTTTAGGTTGAACAGTTAACAAGCATTTATAGAGTAGCTTCCGCACAGAACCCTGGGGCATAGTTTGCAGAATGTGGTCTGTAGCCACCAGCATCAGATGAACTAGGAGAGCTTTAAAGGGCAGGTTTTTGCGGGTGCCCTGGCACTGCTGACCAAGTGTCTGGGTGAAGCCCAGAGCCCTGTATTCCTTGAACAAGATGCCAGGTGTTCCTATGTAAGCTAAGAATGCCACGAAAGAGAGTAAGATATTGTTCCCATCAACAGTGAATTCAGATTCAGTAAAAGGAGGACCCATCCGTACCTGCCTCCACACCCATATCGCATCACATCTATTTATATGCGTCTCTCCCCACCCCCTATATATGCACACATATAGACATAGTCTGTTTTAAAGATCCCCCAACTCATCTGATATTGCTGGTTTACAGAGTACATTTGGCAAAATATGCCCTAATGTTCTGTGTAGAAGCTACTCTGTAAGTACATGTTGACTGTTTCATGCAAATAAAGTACTTTTCTTTGTTCTGGGTTGTAAACAAGAGAGCAGACCCTCTGCAGATGACCTTCCAGGGCCAGCACCATAGCTGCTGACACTTGATGGGTGTGTCCTATGTGCCAGTAGCTGCATGAGCTGGAAACACACATTCATGCATTCAACAAACATCTGCGCCCTTCATGCGTCAAGCACCGTTGTGGATGCTGGAAATGCAGCAGTGAGTAAATAGAGAAAATTCTGTTCTCCTGGAACTTGATTCTGGTGAGGGCATGATGATAAGCAGACAAACAGAACAAAGCATACGGTGTGTCAGACGATGAAACGAAGCCGACACAGAAGAGGGGAAGTGCGGGGTGCGTGCAGTGTGAAGCAGCGTCGGGGGCTCCCTTCTGGCTTCATGAGGTCAGTGTCACGATCGGTCGTCCCTGCTTACAGACCCAGAAACCCAGTCCTAGAGCCTTAATGATGCCCCCCAGGTCTCTTTAAGGGGTAAGTGGCAGAACTGGAATATCATACTGTAAGTCTAACAAGGAAGTGAGAATTTAAAAATATTGAATAAAAAAGATATAAGATGAATTTGCCAAGGAAGAGAATGAAGGTGACATCATAAACGTTGATGATTGTATTCACAACTGCATCTTAAATGAGCCCAGATTTTCTACAAAGCAGATTTCCCCGGGAGCTCGCGTTCCGCTGTTGGGCGTAAATGCTCACAGGTGCTATCTGGACTCAAGGGAGGGGCTGCATCACTCTTGTGCCCAGAGGACGATACAGATCTTTTGTGCTTGTGAAACATCTGGAATTCAGTTCAGATGGAGAAAAGGGACCCTGGGGCTGGGTGGGCTGCAGCAAACATTTAGGCTGTGTTCAGTCTAAGCCCCTGGCCCCCAGTTGGCTTCTTAGCATTTGTTCATCTTAGGAGAGTTTGAAAGTAGCGTTCAGTGCAGTTCAAACATGCATGGCGATCCTCCACGTAAGCTAGTCCAGAGGAAACAGAAAGCCTACAACGTACAGCCAGAGCGCCGACCAGGAGGACGGCAGACGTGTTCTGTTCTCTGCTCTCCCCTCCCCTCCGTCACCCGGCTCAGGACACCGAGCCTCTGGCTGCTACTCCACCGGGTCGACCCTGTTTCTCTCTGGAATTCTCTTGAAACAACTGCTGTCTTCCGGGCAGGGCGTCCAGAGACATGGTTGGCATATGGGAAGGGCGAGCTGTATATATTTACAGCTTTTATGGCATGTTTCTGTTCCCCAAATGGAAACACACTGGGGGCTCACCTGCAGCCCACCGCCCAGCCCTGCTCGGAGCAGACCACCCACTGCTGAGGGCCTGGCCCTGGGCCACCCTTGCTCTCCCACTCGCCTGGCCGCCCCTCCCAGCCCCGGCCGCCTGAGGCTGCTACCCGCCAGGACTGCTTACCTGAGTCGTGCCCGAGGTGTTGCTTTGCTTTCGGTTTTTAGCTTTTATTCCTAAGTGCATTTGTTTACCATTTACTTGATTTTTCCCCTTGGGCTTTATGAAAAGAATGTCTTTGAATTGAAAACAGGAGAAAGAAGGAAAATAATTATTTTTGCATATAAAACTGAGGTCACCCAATGCCTTCAAAAGTGACCTTATAAGTTTCTGCACTAAGTAGCTGCTGAAAGTATGGTCCATACGTGGCAGAATGCAGTGGCTGCTGCCACTGAAGTTCTACTTCCTAAAAAGGTAAAGACCTGGCTTCCTTAGGTCAGTATCATCCCTCTGGGATGTGCGGTGTGGGTTAGAACCCTCAGAGCATCTTTTGTTTATCCGTCCTTTAGTTCAGCAGTGCACGTGGATCTCTAAGCGTCCATGAGCTGGGGCTGCAGGTGAAAGTATGCATCAGAAAAGCCTCCAGTTCTCCTAGATCATAACGGTGTTAAGAGCAACAATATACCTGTTTTGCTTCCTATAGACTTCTCTGCATTTAGCTGAATATTTGAAACCTAGTAGACACTCCATAAATGTTCCTGAATGATTATGGATCAACGGAACGGAATAGAGAGCCCAGAATGAAACCCACATGCCTACAGCCAAGGTAATCTTCAACAAAGGAGGCAAGAATATACAATGGGAAAAAAGACAGCCTCTTCAGCAAGAGGTGCTGGGAAAGTTGGCCAGCCACATGTAGATCGAATGAATTTAGAACACACCCTCACACCATACACAAAAATAAACTCAAAATGGCTTAAACACTTAAGCATAAGTCATAACACCATGAAACTCCTAGAGGAGAACATAGGCAAAACATTCTCTGACATAAATCGTACCAAAGTTTCCTTAGATCATTCTCCAAGGCAATAGAAATAAAAGCAAAAATAAACAAGTGGGACCTAATCAAACTTACAAGCTTTTTTTTTTTTTTGCGGTACGCGGGCCTCTCACTGTTGTGGCCTCTCCCGTTGCGGAGCACAGGCTCCGGACGCGCAGGCTCAGCGGCCATGGCTCACGGGCCCAGCCGCTCCGCGGCATGTGGGATCTTCCCGGACCGGGGCACGAACCCGTGTCCCCTGCATCGGCAGGCGGACTCTCAACCACTGCGCCACCAGGGAAGCCCACAAGCTTTTTTTTTTAAACATCTTTATTGGAGTATAATTGCTTTACAATGTTGTGTTAGTTTCAGCTGTATAACAATGTGAATCAGCTATATGTATACATATATCCCCATATCCCCTCCCTCTTAAGCCTCCCTCCCACCCCTCTAGGGGGACACAAAGCACCAAGCTGATCTCCCCATGCCATGTAGCTGCTTCCCACTAGCTATCTATTTTACATTTGGTAGTGTATATATGTCCATGCCACTCTCTCACTTCGTCCCAGCTTACCCTCCCCCCTACCATGTCCTCAAGTCCATTCTCTATGTCTGAGTCTTTATTCCTGTCCTGCACCTAGGTTTATCAGAACCATTTTTTTTTTTAGATTCCATGTATGTATGTTAGCATATCGTATTTGTTTTTCTCTTTCTGACTTACTTCACTCTGTATAACAGACTCTAGGTCCATTCGCCTCACTACAGATAACTCAATTTTGTCTCTTTTCATGGCTGAGTAATATTCCATTGTGTATATGTGCCACATCTTCTTTATCCATCCATCTGTCAATGGACACTTAGGTTGCTTCCATGTCCTGGCTATTTTAAATAGTGCTGCAATGAATATTGTGGTACATGACTCTTCTTGAATTATGGTTTTCTCAGGGTATATGCCCAGGAGTGGGACTGCTGGGTCATATGGTAGCTCTATTTGTAGTTTTTTAAGGACCCTCCATACTGTTCTCCATAGTGGCTGTATCAATGTACATTCTCACCAACAGTGCAAGAGGGTACCCTTTTCTCCACACCCTCTCCAGGATTTATTGTTTATAGATTTTTTGATGATGGCCATTCTGACCTGTGTGAGGTGATACCTCACTGCAGTTTTGATTTGCATTTCTCTAATGATTAGTGCTGTTGGGCATACTTTCATGTGTTTGTTGGCAACCTGTATATCTTCTTTGGAGAAATGTCTATTTAGATCTGCTGCCCAGTTTTGGATTGGGTTGTTTGTTCTTTTTTTGATATTGAGCTGCATGAGCTGCTTGTATATTTTGGAGGTTAATCCTTTGTCAGTTGCTTCATTTGCAAATATCTTCTCCCATTCTGAGGGTTGTCTTTTCGTTTCGTTTATGGTTTCCTTTGCTGTGAAAAAACTTTTAAGTTTCATTAGGTCCCATTTGTTTATTTTTGTTTTTATTTCCATTTCTCTAGGAGGTGGGTCAAAAAGGATCTTGCTGTGATTTATGTCAAAGAGTATTCTTCCTGTGTTTTCCTCTAAGAGTTTTAGTGTCTGGCCTTACATTTAGGTCTTTAACCCATTTTGAGTTTATTTTTGTGTATGGTGTTAGGAAGTGCTCTAATTTCATTCTTTTACATGTAGCTGTCCAGTTTTCCCAGCACCACTTATTGAAAGACTGCCTTTTCTCCATCGTATATTCTTGCCTCCTTTAGCAAAGATAAGGTGACCATATGTGCATGGGTTTAATCTCTGGGCTTTCTATCCTGTTCCATTGATCTATATTTCTGTTTTTGTGCCAGTACCATACTGTCTTGATTACTGTAGCTTTGTAGTATAGTTTGAAGTCAGGGAGCCTGATTCCTCCCACTCGGTTTTTCTTTCTCAAGGTTGCTTTGGCTATTTGGGGTCTTTTGTGTTTCCATACAAATTGTGAAATTTTTTGTTCTAGTTCTGTGAAAAATGCCATTGGTATTTTGGTAGGGATTGCATTGAATCTGTAGATTGCTTTGGGTAGTAGAGTCATTTTCACAATGTTGATTCTTCCAGTCCAAGAACATGGTATATCTCTCCATCTGTTTGTATCATCTTTAATTTATTTCATCAGTGTCTTATAGTTTTCTGTATACAGGTCTTTTGTCTCCTTAAATAGGTTTATTCCTAGGTATTTTATTCTTTTTTTGCAATGGTAAATGGGAGTTTTTCCTTAATTTCTCTTTCAGATTTTTCATCATTAGTGTAGAGGAATGCGAGAGATTTCTGTGAATCACTTTTGTATCCTTCTACTTTACCAAATTCATTGATTAGCTCTAGTAGTTTTCTGGTAGCATCCTTGGGATTCTCTATGTATAGTATCATGTCATCTGCAAACAGTGACAGCTTTACTTCTTTTCTGATTTGGATTCCTTTTATTTCCTTTTCTTCTCTGATTGCTGTGGCTAAAACTTCCAAAACTATGTTGAGTAATCATGGTGAGAGTGGACAACATTGTCTTGTTCCTGATCTTAGAGGAAATGGTTTCAGTTTGTCACCATTGAGAATGATGTTGGCTGTGGGCTTGTCATATATGGTCTTTATTATGTTGAGTTAGGTTCCCTCTATGCCTACTACCTGGAGAGTTTTTTTATCATAAATGGGTTTTGGATTTTGTCAAAAGCTTTTTCTGCATCTATTGAGATGATCATATGGTTTTTATTCTTCAATTTGTTAATATGGTGTATCACATTGATTGATTTGCATATATTGAAGACTCCTTGCATTCCTGGGATAAACCCCACTTGATCATGGTGTATGATCCTTTTAATGTGCTGTTGGACTCTGTTTGCTAGTATTTTGTTGAGGATTTTTGCATCTAAGTTCATCAGTGATATTGACCTGTAGTTTTCTTTTTTTGTGACATCTTTGTCTGGTTTTGGTATCAGGGTGATGGTGGACTCGTAGAATGAGTTTGGGAGTGTTTCTCCCTCTGCTATATTTTGGAAGAGCTTGAGAAGGATAGGTGTTAGCTCTTCTCTAAATGTTTGATAGAATTCACCTGTGAGGCCATCTGTCCTGAGCTTTTGTTTGTTGGAAGATTTTTAATCACAGTTTCAATTTCATTACTTGTGATTGGTCTGTTTATATTTTCTATTTCTTCCTGGTTCAGTCTCAGAAGGTTGTGTTTTTCTAAGAATTTGTCCATTTCTTCCAGGTTGTCCATTTTATTGGCATGTAGTTCTTGTAGTAATCCCTCATGATTCTTTGTATTTCTTCAGTGTCAGTTGTTACTTCTCCTTTTTCACTTCTAAGCCTGTTGATTTGAGTCTTCTCCCTTTTTTCCTTGATGAGTCTGGCTAGTGGTTTATCAATTTTGTTTATTTTCTCAAAGAACCAACTTTTAGTTTTATTGATCTTTGCTATTGTTTCCTTCATTTCTTTTTCATTTATTTCTGATCTGATCTTTATGATTTCTTTCCTTCTGCTAACTTTGGGGTTTTTTCGTTCTTCTTTCTCTAATTGCCTTAGGTGTAAGGTTAGGTTGTTTATTTGAGAGTTTTCTTGTTTCTTCACGTAGGATTGTATCGCTATAAACTCTCCTCTTAGAACTGCTTTTGCTGCATCCCATAGATTTTGTGTTTTCATTGTCATTTGTTTCTAGGTACTTTTTGATTTCCTCTTTGATTTCTTCAGTGATCTCTTGGTTATTTAGTAGCATATTGTTTAGCCTCCATGTGCTTGTATTTTTTACAGTTTTTTTTTCCTGTAAGTGATATCTACTCTCATAGTGTTGTAGTCAGAAAAGATACTTGATATGATTTCAATTTTCTTAAATTTACCAAGGCTTGATTTGTGACCCAAATATGATCTATCCTGGAGAATGTTCCATGAGCACTTGAGAAGAAAGTGTATTCTGTTGTTTTTGGTTGGAATGTCCTACAAATATCAGTTAAGTCCATCTTGTTTAATGTGTCATTTTTAAGCTCATGTTTCCTTATTTATTTTCATTTTGGATGATCTGTCCATTGGTGAAAGTGGGCTGTTAACGTCCCCTACTATTATTATGTTACTGTCGATTTCCCCTTTTATGGCTGTTAGCATTTGCCTTATGTATTGAGGTGCTCCTATGTTGGGTGCATAAATATTTACAATTGTTATATCTTCTTCTTGGATTGATCCCTTGGTCATTATGCAGTGTTCTTCTTTGTCTCTTGTAATAGTCTTTATTTTAAAGTCTATTTTGTCTGATATAATTGCAAGTCAAGCCTGCGGCGGCAGAGGCTGACATCACGTTGCAACAGCCTGAGGTGTGCAATGTGTTCTCCCGGGGAAGTTATCGCTGGATCACGGGACCCTGGCAGTGGTGGGCCGCACAGTTTCCTGGAAGGGAGGTGTGGATAGTGACCTGTGCTTGCACACAGGATTCATGGTGGCTGCAGCAGCAGCCTTAGTGTTTCATGCCCATCTCTGGGGTCTGTGATGACAGCTGTGGCTCACGCCTGTCTCTGGAGCTCGTTTAGGCAATGCTCTGCCTTCTGTGGGCAGACAGGGAAGGAATCCCCTCTCCTTGCACACCCCAAAACAATGGTCTCTTGCCTCTCCAGCAGGTCCAGACTTTTTCCTGAACTCCCTCCCCGCTAGCTGTGGTGCACTAGCCTCCTTCTGGCTGTGTTCACGCAGCCAACCCCAGTCCTCTCCCTGGGATCTGACCTCTGAAGCCCGAGTCTCAGCTCCCAGCTCCCACCTGCCCCGGCAGGTGAGCAGACAACCTGCTCAGGCTGGTGGGTGCTGGTCGGCAGCGATCCTCTGTGACGGAATCTCTCCGCTTTGCCCTCTGCACCCCTGTTGCTGCACTCTCCTCCATGGCTCCAAAGCTTACCCCTGCCCACCCACCATCTCTGCCAGTGAAGGGGCTTCCTAGTGTGTGGAAACATTTCCTCCTTCACAGCTCCCTCCCAGAGGTGCAGGTCCCATCCCTGTTCTTTTGTCTCTGTTTTTTCTTTTTTCTTTTGCCCTACCCAGGTACGTGGGGAGTTTCTTGCCTTTTGGGAAGTCTGAGGTCTTCTGCCAGTGTTCAGTAGGTGTTCTGTAAGAGTTGTTCCACATGTAGATGTATTTTTGATGTATTTGTGGTGAGGAAGGCGATCTCCACATCTTACTCCTCCGCCATGTTGAAGGTCCCTCCAAACTTACAAGCTTTTGAACAACAAGAGAAACCATAAAACGAAAAGACAACCTACAGGCTGGGAGAAAATATCTGCAAATGATGCGACTGACAAGGGCTTAATTTCCAAATAAACAGATAGCTCATACAACTCAATAACAAAAAAGTGAACAACCCAATCGAAAAATGGGCAGAAGACCTAAATAGACATTTCTCCAAAGAAGACATACAGATGGTCAACAGGCACATGGAAAGATGCTCAGTATCACTAAATATTAGAGAAATGCAAATCAAAACTATAGTGAGATGTCACCTCATACCGGTCAGAATGGCCATAATTAAAAAACCTACAAATAACAAATGCTGGAAGGGTGTGGAGAAAAGGGAGCCCTCCTACATTGTTGGTGGGAATGTAAGTTGGTGCAGCCACTATGGAGTTTCCTCAAAAAACTAAAAACAGAGTTGCCATGTGATCCAGTAATTCCACTCCTGAGCATATATCTGGACGAAGCTATACTTCAAAAAGATACATGCCCCCATTGTTCATAGCAGCACTATTTACAATAACCAAGACATGGAAACAACCTAAATGTCCATCAACAGATGAATGGATAAAGATGTGGTACATATATACAATGGAATATTAGTCAGCCATAAAAAAGAATGGAATAATGCCATTTGCAGCAACATGGATGGACCTAGACATGCTCATACTAAGTGAAGTCAGAAAGACAATTTTTGTATGATATCACTTACATGGGGAATCTAAAATATGACACAAATGAACTTATCTATAAAACAAGCAGACTCACAGAGAACAGACTTGTGGTTGCCAAGGGGGAGGGAAGGTAGGGGAGGGATGGACCGGGAGTTTGAGATTCGCAGATGCAAACTATTATATATAGAACAGATAAACAACAAGGTCTTACTGTATAGCACAGGGAAGTATATTCAATATCCTGTGATTAAACATAATGGAAAAGAATATGAAAAAGAATGTGTACATATATGTATAACTAAATCACTTTGCTGTACAGCAGAAATTAACACAACATTGTAAATCAACTATACTTCAAAAAGATAAATTTATAAAAAAGAAAAAAATGTTTCTGAATGATTGAATCAATGCCTTTATTCAGTTTAATGACCAAGAATGGAAATTTTTAGACTTTTAATTCTTTCCAAATCAAAGCCACTTGCGTAGGTGATATTGAAAACACTCTCCTAAAATACATAGCTATTTAAATTGGTTTATAATGGTTATCACAGAAAAAAAATTCAAAAAGGCCTAATTAATCGAAATAGCAGTTAATAATCCAAGAGGAAGCATCTCTTTGATTGGGGCTACCAGCAAGTGTTTACCAAAATGATACTACATGTCCCCAATTTTTATATTATATATTTTCATATCATATGTTATATATATCGTATATACCACACAATGTTTCCTGCATAAATACTGAATAAATGCCTAATATCTAAATCATAGCACAAGCTGTAACGTCGTCATGTGGAGTTCACGTGGATTTTTGACTCACTGCTGAGCAGATATTTATAGAGTGGGAAAGGCAGGCGCTCTGGGGTGATTCCTTCTGCCATCTACCCTGGTCCGAAAGTATCATAGGAAACTTAAATCTACATTGGCTGAGGGGGCCTGGGTATTCCCAAATCACCTGTCACCGTCAGCCTGGCGGAAATGATTGAGAAAATTTTCTTTCAGTCCCTGAATAGTGAGCAAAGAGCTTGTGGGTCTGCGCTGAGTTGGGTAGGAGTGTCGTCAGGGGTGCAGCTGCAGGCAGTGGAGGGAGGGACCCAGAGCAGTGTCCCGGGGGCTGGCTGCCAGGTCCACGCCTAGGACAGGGCTCTGGGCCCAGCTGCAACTAATTAGCTTAAGACCCTGGACTTCGGCCTCTGTGCCCTCAGATGAGAAAAATGAGGACAAACTTAGAAGATCTCTTAGAACCATTCACATTCTGTGCAAATTCAGTGGTCTAGCTTCATGATTCACCGTTCATCCACGCAAATGGTATTTCTCACTTTTCAACTAAATTGCTTTCTGTTGTATAGTCAGAGCTGCCAACCCACACAAGAGTTAAGCTGGAGGCTTTAGTTTAATTAACACGCTTACTGTGATGGAATAAAAATCAGAGCCTGTCGCTCCCAGCCCCGTGAGTGGCAGGATTTTGTACCGTGACCTCTGATCAGTGGGAGCCCAGAGGGTCTGCCGGGGGGTCCTTGAGTCTCCTTCCTGCCTAGCTTGGGGCCCTGGGGCCGGCGTACAGGGTGGACGGGGGAGTGGTCAGGCAGGCAGCGGCTGGTGGCCCCGGGGTCTCCAGTGTGTCAACCGCTGAGCAAAGTCTTTGACTCAGGAGGTCACCCCCGTCAGGCTCCCCGCCCCAGCTTCTCAGCACCTCCTCTGCGAGTCCCCAGCACGCTCGCTTTTAATGAAAGGCTTGATCGTTTCATGAGTCAGAGATGATGGCAAATTGCACCAGATTGGCACCTAAGCCTATGCTCGTTTCAGGAGAACTTGTCTCTGTCACTTTGGCAAAAAGTTAATCCTACGTTTGCAAAAAAAATTATTTTTTGGCTTCTGATCCTCTAAGTTCAGATTTCCTACTGCCTTGCGACGTGTCAGCCTTGTTTCATAGGAGATAAACCTTCAAGTTTAGTAACACATAAATTTGAAAGCTAAGTCATGGCCATAGTAGTGATAATATGAGGAAAAGTAGATTAAGAAACGTAATTTTGTATCGTTTTCACAACAGAACGACAACCAGATGCCCGTAGAACATGGTGTCAGCCAAAAAAAGGAGCCCATGTCAAGGAGCAGATATAATAAATATTGACCTCCACCTCACCCACCTTCTACAAACTAACCCCTTACAGTATAACACCAGGACAGGATTGCTCACTTTACATGCCCGAGTGTAAACCATCCTGGGTGCACGTGGCCCGGCGGGAAGGGCGGTCGTGTCTGGCACCTTATATGTCCTTGTTTAATACCAGGCAAGCATTCTGTTCCTGATATGAGGCATCTGCCGGCTGTGTCAGGCACGTGCAACAGGGCACCGAGGGCTAATGGGAGGTTTCTTTCATTGGCACCAAAATGTAATGATAAAGCCCTTGGCCACCCAAATTCAAAATTCAAAAAGAAATTTGAGTTTTTCATCAAGAAGATATTCTTGGCTTCCATTCCTCTCACTTGCTCATTTTCTTTCTTCCTCTGGTACCAAATAAAGGCAAAATTCCACCACCAGCTTTGCGTGGTAGGCCACTGGCCACTCGGCATCTGGCCAAATTACTTATGCACCACCGGTACTCAAATTTTTCATCTCCCCCATGGTGGCTTAGCAAGTGACAGAAAAGGCAGGGAGATATAAACAGCCTGCAGTGTGTTTGCAGGGAGGCTGGAGAGGGGCCAGCCCCGCCCCCCCGCCTGACCCAGCATTGCTTGACTTGACCTCCCATAATTCAGGCTCGCTCTGCTTTTGGACACATGCAATCAATACAGCACGTGCTAGTTATGAAAGCGCGATTAAACTTGGGATTTCGTTTCAGACTGGACTCGGGCTGTTCACCAAGGGCACCGAACAGCAGGGCCAGCTTCTAATCAGAGGCAGGCGCGGGCTCCGTCTTCAGAAGTTCTCACCACAGAGAACAGCGCCTTTGCACTTTGGGAAGTAGGAGCCAGGTGGGGAATCCTGACTCGTGCGGTTGGGAGGGGGGCAGGTATGGAGGATGCACAGACTTGGGTGGCTCCTTCTCCTTTCCCACTTGCCATTATGTAAAATCAAGCAGAAAATGGTCCTTCCATGTCCTGTTTCCCTGCGTACATCTGCTTGTTTGGTGGCATAGAGGGTCTGCACATGTGTTCCGGATAAGCATGTCCTCCGACTTCACTGAGTGAAATGACCCCCCTTCTGCTCACCCTGCACACTTTTCGAGGTGAGGTTTCACGGGGGGTTGTGCCTCGGCCTCGGGACCCAAGCTTGCCCACCTGACCCACCTGCAGGGTAACGTGCGGATCCCATCGGCCTGTTTATAGGCTCCAGCTGATCACTTGGGACTATTTTTGGACACACCTTTCTCAGAAGTGAATCTGGTGTGAAAACTGCCATGTTTGAAATGTCAGAATCTACCCGCTTTCTCACTTTCCTTCCCATGTGGTTCGATCAGCACTCGACAATGAATATAGTTAAACTTTTAGGAAGAAGCATCTGAGCTGAGATCCAGTCACCACAGACACCACACCTGTGACTGTCTCGAGCGATGATGTCCTTCTGCTAAACTGGTCAATTAGGAAACGCCACACGCCCCTGAGAAGGGTCAGAGCAGCACTGAAGCCAGAGGCAGAGGGGAGCTTGAAGGGCAATCGCTTCAGTGGCGCTTTCTTCACTCTATTGAGGAAACGTGTGGGCATGAGCTCTGAGCCTCTGTGACACAGCCTGACCTGCTCGCCTTTGCTCTGGGCAGGTGCACTCCAGGGGACAGCTTCTAGAGCTCTGGGCACACCGGGGATGACTGTGGCCGAAGCCGCAGGTGGGAAATGCCACGGGCTGTAGAGTGCACACATCTGACAGAACATTTTCTTATATTTATATGCGATATTTAAACAGATGAGGTAAAAGACGCTTTGCAAAGTTTTCATTCAAGTAATCCATGCAAATCCCCATACCTTTCATTTACGTGTGGACCCTGACACTCTTCAGTGGCTGCTCACAGAGGTGCAGGTGGAAGAGTCCTAGCTCAGCCATTACCAGACACCACAGGCAGATAGGTCTCTGTCCTCCACACGCCTCAACTGGAAGCGTGCATGTGTGTCCTGACCCGAGGAAAGGGCAGCTGCGACCTGCCGGCTCATTTCTCACCCATCCCTGAGGTGTCTGGCCAGACATCGAGGGGCTGCTGGTCCAGGTCACAGGTGTGGAGTGGGTGTCCCCAGGGGGCGGGAGGGGTGCGGAAGTCGGGCTGTGTGACCTTGGGCGGGTTTTAGATCCCCGGCTTCCTCATCTACGAGGCAGGGATGATGCCCCATCACGTGGGCTGCGGTGTGGACACAGGTCTGGTGTGTGGAGGACAATTTGTGGTGATTTTTCCTCTTTTCCAACATATCTTGCAGGGTTATCCTCTCCGTCAGGCCAAGAACTATCATAAAAGAAATTTCAAGGTATATTGAGCATCTAAAATACCATTTGTTTTTAGTTATTTAAATAGATTTATTTTGGATCTGAAATGATAAGATTAGCATGAAAGCTGCCCCTTTTAGAGGCTGTTGGAAGCTTGGCCGCTGTGGACACCGTCTCAGAGGCTGACCAGATCCACGTGGGCTGGGTCCTGACACGGCCTGTGAGGGGAGAGGAGCTTCGAATATGAGGTGTGATTTCCAGGCCCCACGAAGCAAAGAGAAAGAAAACATGCTGCAGTTTTGGGGAGGCCGGCGGGGGTGGGCGCTGCAGGTGGAGGGGCTGCCTCCGAGCCCTGTGTAGGGTCATCAGCCCCAGGAAGACTGTGGGACCAGGGGCGCTAGCTTGATGCATTTTCTGGAGAGAACTCTTCTTTCCCCTGATCCGAGCGGGGTCAGGGGGCACCTGTCACCCACCTGCCGTGACTCCACCTGCCATCACCCCTGCGCTCCGCTCCCTCCCCGGGGTCTGCCTGTGCTTCTCTCAGCTCTGAAGCTGCGCTGAGTTGTCTGGGTTGAAGGGCAGCCAGACCTTGTCTGAAGGGTGCTGAGAGCTCTGGTCCCTCAGGCTGCCCTGGGCCGTAAGCAACAGCCTCGGTGAATAGAAGCCCTTAGAGCTACAGGGAAAGCTGAAAATCTTCCAGTCTGTTCCTTCTGAGCCAGGGTTTTTTGAGTCATAGGGGTAAGTGGAGTTTTTGGTGGCGGGGGTTTGGGGGTGCAGACTGTGGCCTGAACCCAGAGCCCTTGCCCCGCGGTCTGGCTCTTCACTGGGACGGTGGGCTGCCTGTTTGTGCAGCCTCGGAGCAGGAAGGTAGTGCCGCTTTGAAAAGCTAGTTTATTTCAGAAATATGTGGAACTTTATGTGAAGGATAAAGTGTTTCTGTTTCTATCCTCTGCATTTCCATGGCATCCATCTGTCTATTATATCAACTGCTTTCCCCTAAACCTTAAAAGGAACCGGAGAAAAAGTAGGGTGTTCAGAGACGTGAGTACAAGACACTAGAAAACGGGCTTCCCTGGTGGCGCAGTGGTTGAGAATCCGCCTGCCAATGCAGGGGACACGGGTTCGAGCCCTGGTCTCGGAAGATCCCACATTGCCGCGGAGCAACTAAGCCCGTGCACCACAGCTACTGAGCCTGCGCGTCTGAAGGCTGTGCTCCGCAACAAGAGAGGCCGCGACAGTGAGAGACCCGCGCACCGCGATGAAGAGTGGCCCTCGCTCCCCGTAACTAGAGAAAGCCCTCGCACAGAAACGAAGACCCAACACAGCCAAAAATAAATAAATAAATTAATATTTTTTAAAAAAAAGAGAGACCAGAAAACAGCGGTAAAGTGATGGCTTAGCCTAGAGGGGTGCACACCCTGCGGAAGCTGTTTTGCTTTCTTTGTCCCTGGGGTTTGCTGGCTGACCGTGGGGTCTCCTGTTCTCCAGGAGTTTGGTAGCTTGGCCCCTTGTTTCTGGTACAAGACTGGAAATGGTGTAAACTGACTCTGCATCTCAGGGATGTGGTGACCACCTATGGTTCTTGTACGCTGTCGCCCGACCTCCCAGGGCTACATTAATAATTAGAATCCATGAAGGTAAATATGGAAACCAACCTCTGGTTGCCAGCTCTGGCTGAAGACCTAGAGTTCCTTCCTTACGCCTGGCGGCCATAATGAGTAGATGGATGGAGGGAGGGCTCCTGTAGAGCCAGGCCGGCTGGGAAAGATTCCTCCCAGGTCTCTATCAGCTCCTTCTTTTTTCATCCTTGCAACACACAACTCAAGTCTCCAGATGTTCCACGTTCATGGTTTGTAGATCCAGGACCTAGAAGCCAGAAATCTTATTTCCCACACACGTGGGCTGCCTCCTGCTGGACCTGGAACTCTCTCTGACTATGGCGGGTCCAAGACAACAATTCTGTGACTCAAAAGAGGCATGATGGTGGCTTGAGTTACCCATCTTTGCCACGTCTACCCTGATGTTGTTTTAGGTGGTCCTGTGAACACATTGTTGAACTGGTAAGTTTTGAACTCTCATGACTAAAAAAGCAAACCATATCTGTTTATTTTTGTTCAATTTTCCAAGTTTTATATAAAGTTCCCATAAATAAAACATTGTGCTTTGAGAATGTGAGGGCATGAAAACAAATGTTAGTTTAGCCAACAGCAGTACCTAATATTTTAGTCTCCTGTGTTGTTTCTTAGGAATCCTGAATTTTATATTAGAAAATGATTCTCAGGCTCCAAAATGTTACTAAACTGAAATTTTCATTTCTTTTTGATTTGTACATGAAGTGTTAAAAGTACTTGTGCACAAAATCTTGCTCCAGACCACCACCAATAAGAGCACGGGCGCTCCTACAAGTATTGACAACATACGAGCTCAGCTTAGTGCCCTCTCACAGGTCCTGGCACTTTGTGTTCTGGTTTTGTTTGATTCAACTGTTTGATGAAAGTGAGCTTGAAAGTTAATGTTTTTCATCAATGACACATATTGAAGACAGTGTGCCTGTGAGATGCATATACAAGTTCGCTCTGTTTAGAATATTTGTGAGTTAATGACCAATGATGTTTTTATTGGGTCTCATCCTTTCCCTGAGACGTTTCATTCTCTGCTAGAGCAACCTCAGGATAACCATATATAAATACACAGCTGACCCTTGAACTGCGTGGGTCCACTTACACTTGGGTATTTCTCAGCAGTAACACTACAGGACTACACAGTCCATCATTGGTTGAACCCTCGGATGTGGAGGAACCATGGATACAGTGGCCAAATATGAATTATACTCAAATTAACCCCCTTGCTGTTCAAGGGTCAACTGTATAGATTTTCCATGTATTTGGATTTTTAGCACCATTAATTTTTCACAGAGACGTTATAGTCCCCACCTATATACTGACTTGATAACAGCATTCAAAAATAGACATGGGTGAGATTTTTTGGCTGCCCAAAGAAAGTACTCTAACTGATGGAATATTGAAGAAAGAAGGGGGAAAAGTCAAGAATAGGCAAATATATTAAAGAACAAAGTCAGCCTCCTAAAGATTAACATAGAAGTTTAGGTGGATAATTTGGGATCATCTAAGAAAACATATCATTACTTGAAGATGAGCAGAGATCTTAGAAGCTGAACATACTCGAATGAAATCATCTGCAGAATGAAATTTAGCACAAGTGTTTTTGTTTGTTTTCAGCCAGAAGTGGACTTAACAGATTTTCTACAGATATATAACAGGGGAAAAGTGTCAGGCAAAAAACATTTGGACTAACTTAGAGATGAGACAGTTATGGGAAAGTGTAGTTAGAACAGTCAATTAATTAAACAGTAGTCAGTGAGGTAGTGTATCAGCTAGTTTTTGGCTGTGTAATCAAAACTTAGCAGTTAAAACAATAGCTGTTTTTAGTTCACAATTCTGTGGGCTAGCTGATGTTCTTCAGGCTTGAGGTAGTTCAATTGGTCTCTAACGGGCTCTCTCATTCATCTGTGAACAGTTGGCAGCGGCTAGCACATTTTCAGCAGAGATTCTTAGGTTCTTCTCCATCTGTTTTTACATTTTTCAGGATAGCTTAGCCTCACTAAGCATGACTGTTTTGCAATTTTGTTAAATGTAAATGGGTCAAATATTCCAATTAAAATACAGAGATTATCTAAATAGACTAAATAGAAAATAAGACATATCCTGCCTACAAGAGGCTATAAATATAAAAAATAGGTTGAAAGTAAAAGGTTTGAAAAAGATATATCTGCAATCAGTATAAGAAGGCTGGTATGGCTACCTTAGTACCAGACAATGTAGACTTAAAGACAGAAACTATTACCAGAGGTACAGAGGAACATTTTACAAATATAAAATGGTCAATTTTCTAAATATAAACCTCAAAGTACTTTCTTTTTATAAGAAAACTGAGAATGAAAGGAAGACAGACAAATCCAAAATCACAGTTGAAGATTTTTAACACCCCTTTCTTGGTAATTCATAGAATAACTAGACACAAAATGAGAATATGAAAACTTTAAACAATTATCAACTACCTTGACCTATTTTACTTTTATAGAACACTCCACACAAAAACTAGAGCATGCACATACTTTCCAAGTGCAGCTGGAACACTCCCAGGTAGACCACATGTTGGGCCATAAAATAAGTCTCAGTAACTTTTGAAAGCCTGAAACCTTACAGTTTCTGTTCTCTGATCAAAACAGAATCAAGTGAAAGATCAATTACAGAAAAAAAAAAAGATCTACAAAAGCCCCCAAGTGCTTGGAATTTAAACAGTACACTTGTAAATAACTCATTGATAAGCGATGAAAACACTAGAAAAATTAGAAAATTTTTTAACTTTATGAAAATAAATACAGTAATAACAGCATTTAGAGGGAAATTTCCAGTTTTAATGCTGATATTAGAAAAGACCAATCATTTAAATTTCTTCTATGTATCCACATAAGAAACTAGAAAAAGTAATTAAATTAAATTGGTGAATTGAAACCAAATAAATAGATGAACTGAAATAAGTAAAACAGAGAAAAGCAAACAATAAAGACAAAAATATTATAAGTTGGTTATTTGAAAAGAATAGTGAATTGATAACTCTCTAGTGAGATGAATGAAAACACAAATTATCAGAAATAAAAGAGGGAAAATCACTGCAATTTCTACATAATTTAGAAAGATTATAAGAGAATATTATAAACAAAGTTATTCCAATAAATTTGATAACTTAGATGAAATGAACAAAGTCTTTGACAGAGATAGCTTACCAAAATAGACACAAAAAAATCAATTGAAAATCTGAATAGCCATGCATGAATAAAAAGTTTGAATGTTTGTCTTATCAAAAAAGAAGTTTATCAAAAGAAGTTTATCAAGTTTATCAAAAAACCTTAACGCAAAGATAACATTGAGCCCAGATGGTGAATTCTGGAATGATGGAAGAAATAATGGAAATTTACAGTAACTCTTACAGAATGTAAGTGAAGGAGGAATACACCCAATACTTGTGTGTGTGGTTTTATGAGTCCATGCCACCCTGACACCAGAATATGACAAAAACATAAATCTATGTACGTACATGTGTGTATAGATACACATATGCACACATGCAAGTATTCCTCATGAACATAATCATAAAAATATTGGAAATAAAAAGGAAATATAACATTACCAAGTGGGATATATCCCAGGAGTGCAAGATTGATTTAACACTTGAAAAACATCAATTTACCAACATACTAACAAAATAAAGGGGAAAAACCATATCATTTCAAGAAGTGCAGAAAAATATTTGACAAAATTAAACACTCATTCAAGATAGCAAACGCAAACAAAGAATAAAAAGGAATTTCCTCAAACTGATAAAGGGCATCTATGAAAAACCTGCATATCGCTGAATGGTGAAATGTTGAACGCTTTTCCACCCAGATCAGGAACAAGACGAGGATGACCTTTCTGACCACTTCAATTCAACTCTGCACAGGAGTACCTGGCCAATGCATTCAAGCAAGAAAAAAGGATAAAAAGGCTTGCTTTTATGTTTCGCTTGGAGTGTGTAGTCTTCGGTGCCAGGCCTGCAGTTACCAGTGACTCTGGGCTGTCTCCTGAACGTCCTCGGATGTGACACACTCCCTCCACTCGGCTGGTTGGAACTGCTGCTCCCAACGCTGCATAAGCTCTGAGGACTGTTTGCCTCACAGCTTCCTGAGAGCCGTTCTTTGCCCCGCCCTGAAAGTGTCCCCTTCACACAATGCTTCCTGCGCAGCCAAGGACTGCAGATCTCTGGAGCTCTTTCCATCTCTGATTCACTCTCCTCTGGGAATCTGCTCTGTAGACTCCAGTTGCTCAGCCTCTCCAAACTCAATTTGTCTCTCCCATTCAGAAAGAACCCAGGCCACGGTGGGCTTCCCTCCCTGTGCTGCAGCTTGGAAAGTGGTCCAGGCAGAAAAACGGGCAATTGTGGACTTCACCTCAATTTCCCCTCTCCTCTGGGATCCTAGACCCACTCGCCTGTCGTCCAACATGAAAACAGATGCCCCATATGTTTTCCCCAGTTTCTGGTTGTTTACGGCAAGTGGCAATTCCAGTACCAGTTTCTTTGTCATGAAGCTCTCATACAAATTGGAACAGAAAAAATAAAACTTTTAAATTTACATGTGGCACAATTGTTTATGCAGAAGAGTCTAAGGAATTTGCAAATAACTGCTAGAAATAATAAGTGAACTTAGCAAAGCCATAAGACACAAAATAAATACAAAAAGTAATTGTATTGCTATATACTAGCATAGATCAAGTGAAAAATAAAATGAAACTTTATTCATAATAGAATCAAAAAAAGAATATAAAATACTCAAGAGTGAATTCCATGAAAAGGGCAAGAATTGTGCAGTGAAATTAAAGGTCTAGGTAAATGGAGCGAAACACTACTTTCATTAATGTAGAGGCTCTTGTTAAGAATTCAAATACCCACAAATTAATCCCACACAACTTCAACCAAAATACCAACAGACTGTTTTTCTAAAAATGTATAAGTTAATTCTAACATTTATATGGAAATGTTAAGGACCTGGAATAGCTCAAGTATTTCTGATAAGAAAGAATCAAGAAGGGACCCATCCTTCCTAATTCCAAGACTCACTCTAAAGACAGGCTGGTGTTGGCACATACACATTGGTAATTTCACCAGTGCAACAAGCAGCTCAGAAATAAACCCTATGTAGACTAAAAAATTCTAAAGAAATTAAATGGAGAAAGGTGTTTTTAAACATGGTGCTGGGACAACAGAATAAACATGTGGAAAAAACAACTTCTATCCCTGCCTCTCATACACATATAAAGACGTTACGGTTCACACATCAAATACAAGCTAAAACTATAAAGCTTCCAGAAGAAATGCTGGAGGGCGTCCTGGCAACAAAGACAGGATAGACAAAGATTTCTTAAAGAGAACAAAAGAGGAGCTAATCTATAAAGAACAAACTGGAAAATCAAACAGCATCAAAATCTTAAAATACCCTTGAAACATATCATTAAGAAAACACAAAGGCAATCATAGACTGGCACAAAATATTCAGAGTACATATATCTGAGAAAGAACTTGTAAACAGAGTATATAAACAACTCCAGCCAATCAATAAAAAGTAGGCAAATAAAAAGGATTCAGTGACATAAAGGCGTTCCACCAGAGATGATGTGCAAATGGGTAATAAAAACACAAACAGATGCTCACAGATAAGATTTGAGGGCGTGTAAACTAATGTCGCGGTGTGAGAACACTGTGATAAAATTAAAAACCCAACCCAATGTGTAGGGGACTGGGGAGCAGCTGAAACTCTCACCTGAGCTGAGGGGGAAGGCTCACCACTTTGCAGAAGTTTGGCAGCTCCTGACAAGGTAAAGATGCACCTGCCATTTCGCTCAGTGATGCCACTCTGGTGTCCACCCAAATCGCAGGAAAAAATCTGTCCACGAAAGACTTGTTCAGGGATGTCTGCACTGGCTTTGCTGTGGACAGTCCAAATCCCCATCAACAGGAAAATAGATTTTAAAAGTATGAAACAACCGTACAACGGATGCTACCAAGCAACGGTGAGGCAGGGACCGCTGGTGCACACACAGCACAGGCAAGGGTGGAGACGTCCGGCTCCCGATGTAGGCGGAGGAGAGGGCGGGCACCTGGCGCCCTCATGCTGTTTAAGAACCAGCAATCCTGTCGACAGACGCCACAACTATGGTTGCCTGTGGGCACTGGTGTCCATGGGGATGACGGAGCCCTTCCTGCATCTTGACTGGTGTGGTGGCCTCCAGAGATACCCAGGCCCTAATCCAGGGACCTGTGGATGTGATTTCATATGGAAGAGGGACTCTGCAGATACGACTAAGATAAGGATTTTGAGATGGTCCCGGATTTGCCGAGAAGAGGGAGGCACAGGAGGTGTGAAGGCAGCCGAGAAGGGACGTGACCAGGGAAGCAGGGGGAGAAAAGGCGGTGGACGGAGGGCAACCTCCAGGACCCAAACAAGGCAGGGAGCCAGGTTCTGCCCTAGAGCTTCAGGGGCAGCGGCCCTGCCGACACCCTGACCGCAGCGCAGTGAAGCCCACCATGGCCTTCGGCCCCCAGACTGTAAGGGAATAAGTGTGTGTTGGTTTAACCCCCCGTTTGTGGTCGTTTGTTCTGCAGCCCCAGGAAACTAATACAGCTGGCGTGCTGGTTTTAAGACATATTAACGAAATACATATTTATCAAAATATCAAAATGTACCCTTAACAAAACTATGGTGACAATAAAAAGGTCAGTGGTTGCCAGGGGGTGGGGGCAGGGAGGGGCGAGTAGACGGAGCACAGAGGAGTCTAGGGCAGTGAAACACTTCGTATGACACTATAGCAGGGGACACACGTCATTATACAGCTGTCCAAACCCACAGAACATACAACGCCAAGTCTGAACCCTGATGTAAACGATGGACTCTGGGTGGTGACGGTGTGTCAGTGCAGGTTTATCCTTGGGAACAAACGCCCCCTGGACGGGGTGGTGGTAATGGGCGCTGTGCACACATGGTGCCGGAGGGGTATATGAGAAATCTCTATACTGCCCTTCCAATTTTGTTGTTAACCTAAAAAAGTAAAGTCTTAAAAAATGTACCCTTAAGATCTGTACATCTGACTGCATGAAAATTTTGCCTCAATTAAAAAAAAAAACCCTCAGAAACAACAAAAAAGGAAAAATAAAAACATACAATCTACGCTTAGGCACAAAAATATATACATACACAAAACGGGAATCCGTGACTTCTGCTGTGCTCTTCCGGAGGGAACTCATACGCGGTATTTTTTGCGGGGTTCTGACTCGCAATGGTTCTCATTCCGTCAAATCTCGGCCCCTCTAAACCACAGCAGCACAGCCAGGCCAATGTCGGCTTCACACTGAAGGAGTTTCCAGACGCCTCCTCGCTCCTGGGGTCTCCATCCCGCTTCCCATCACTGGGCGCGCCCTCCGCCCGGTCCTCCCTCGTCCCGAAACTCCCGCCACCACACCACGTGCGCAGCGCCGGGAAGCAGAGCACCGGAGACCCGGGGGAGCGTTTCCTTCAGGGGAAGGGCCGCGGGGCGAGGCGAGGATGGACCCAGAGATGCAGGACAGGACGCAAGAGGCTGCGCCGGGTCGGAGCGCTCTTAGGGGACAAGTCCGAGAGCGGACTGTGAGAGGACGTGGCCGGCAGCTCCCAGACAGCGCGGCAGTGACCCGCAGGGGCGCACGGGCACCAGCTGGTGAGCCCGCAGGTTTCCGGCGGCAGTGCAGGGCGAGCAGCAGCCCGGGAAGCTCTGCCTTGCGCGCTGATACACTCTCTGCAGATGGAAATGAAGGTGTGGGTGCGCCTGAGGCCATGCGGCACAAGGCCGCCGGTGGGGTGCAGAGGGGCCCACACATCCTGGGCCGGGACTCAGGCGGAGGTCCCGGCCTGGGCAGGCTGGGGACGCCTCTGCGTGACGCAGGTGCGCCCCCTCCCTCCGCGTCAGCCAACAGACTGTGCGCCTCGTGCCAGGGCCCCGTTCTCTTTCACGCACAGTTTACAGTAACGCGCTTGTCTGCATTTCCAAATGTAATAAAGAAAAGCTTTAAAAGAGTCTCTGAACGGTGAGAACTGTTCGGAAAGGACTATAAAAGGTTAAAACTAACTCTGAATATGTTCGGAAATATAATTGCTTTGGATACACGGTCCGCGGCTCTCAGATGGCTCTAAGTGCCGGCACTTGTGCACTTGAGGCTGACATTACTCTGCTCGCCCAGACCCTCCGCAAAGGCGAGCACGCTCACCTCCAGCCCCCGGCAGAATAGCCACCAGGTAGCACACAACTTTTGTTGCCTGATCCGTGCTTACGGGATGAGTCCTGTAGGCTGTTCTCCCGGGCCGTGATTCCAAAACCCCTCATGTCTTTGTGTGCATATTGAGTTTTATGTAAAATTAGGCATTTTCCTACTTTTTCCCTCGGAAGCAGACTGGGTGTCTGAATCTTCCCTGTCAGCAGCAGCTCCCTGCAGGTGCTGGTGTGGGTGCACTGGGGAGACTGCCTGGCAGGTCGTGAAGGGTGTGGGAAAGCAGGATAAGTCCATTCTCCCCTCCCTGGGGGTGCCCACCCATACTGGAGACGTTCAGCACCCTCACGCCGCCTCCAAACTTGCCTTTTTTTCTTCTTTAGAAGGGGAGCTGCGAGCTACCTACATTGCGCTGGGATAGCAGAATCTTGGCCTCACTGGTGGCGGCTTTCACTGGAAGGGTGGCCTCAGGGGAAGGGAAGTGTCTCCCTCCCGAGGAGGACAGAGGGCAGGTGAGAGTCGGCCAAGCCAGTCCTGGGGATGCGCAGGGAAGAGCAACATTCCCAGAGCCAGGAAGACCTGTGCTTCGCCTGGAGACGGCTGCATGGGGTCGCGCCACTGCAAGGGTGGTGAGTAACACAGAATGGACGATGGACCCCAGAGATTACCAGCCATATCAGGAAACTTTCTTGCAGGAAAGACAGAGAACAAATGGACAGCAAGCAAATGCACAATTTGCACAAGAAAGCAGAAAAAGAATAACATCTTGAGGGAGGTTAGAGATGGTATCAGGTGAGAACAGATGTTATCAGACAGAAACCTTCAGAGAACAACAATGGACCCTTCCACATTAAAAATACGTGACAAAAGTTAAAACTCAGTAAGTGTTGGAGACTACTGTTGAGGACATCTTTTGGAAGCTAGCGCTAAAAGGCAGAGACAGGAAAGGTGGTGGAGTGAAAACGAAGCTTGGGCAACCAGTCCTCCAGGCCTTTGTCACTAAATCAGGGTTCCAGGATCAGAGGGCAGAGGCATCTGAGGGAAAGAGGCCACTGAGATCATTAAAGAACACGTCTCCAGAACTAGAAGACATGGCTTTCCAAACTGAAAGGCAACACCAAGGGCCCAGCACAAGGGATGAAAATCCAACCAAACCAAAGCATGAGGCCGGGAAACTTCAGGACAGCAGGGAAGCAGCAACCCTGAGACAAAACACAAGGACCAGCCATTCACAAAGCAGCACCAAGATCAGAAGATCCCACGTTCCCATGAGAAACGACTTCCACCTTATGCACCAAATCCAGGCAGACTTAACAGTCAAATCTGAGGGTGGAATACAGAGGTTTTCAGATCTGATTAGACACTTTCAGACAAAGATATGTGCCTCCTAATTGCCCTCCTAAGGAAGCTGCTGGAAGGTGTCCTTCACCGAGAACAAGAGAGGAACCAGGAAAGAAGAGCCTGCCCACGACAGGGGGTGGGGTGGCCCCGGGGCAGCACTTGTGCTTCCGGCGTAGAGGGTTCTGTCTCCCAGAAGAAATTGGGAGAAAACTTGATGATGGGTCTGAAAGCCTGGAGAGGTGAGTTGGTGTTGCATTACTTGAGTAACAACCAAATAAAAAGCAAGGCAATTACTAACTCCAGAGAAAAGGGAACCTACTTTAAAGCACAGAGCCGTAGTTTATTACATGTCCTCACCAATTAAATTTGCAGTGACAAACTGAATGCTGACGTTGATCTAAACCAGGTTACAAGATACCTGTTTGAGGAAGACGCGGAGCTCACGCAGAGCCTGGAGGGGAGGAAGTGGGGCCAGTTCTGGGGGCGCAGAAGTGGGAACACAGCACAACAGGTCTGATCTGAAAATTCAGCAGTGTCCATTCAAACGTGTGACATAGAAATAAGGGTATCGTGCACACGTGTTAGCTGACAGAGGAAAGTCAGTTGCCTCTGTGCATGAATAACTTTGATACAAATAAAGAGTAAAACTAAAAATCAGTGAGGACAAACTACAGATGCTCACGACAAAGTTGTTAGAACTTGTAAACAAGGATTATTTCATCAGGGACTTTGCATTCTCGTGCTTAGCAACACCAGCCAGCGCTTCAGCAGTATGCCTGGGGGCCTTTTTAAACCTCAAAATCATCCCAAACATGCACAAAAATGCAAAAAATGGGGCACTAAATATGCTGCAATGGCACAGCTGTTCACCTGTTTATGGGTGAGACCTGAAACAGGAAGGCAGAGGGCAGCCTTGTGTGACCGCAGTTAGGAACATGAGCCTCGGGCGACTCGACATTTTGCCACTCTGGGTGCGCCTGCAAGCAACCCCGAAGGCAAGTGCTGCAAGCACTGACTTTGGGGTAACAAATTCTAGCAAGTAGGTGAATTCGCAAATGCTTTATAGTAAATTTTGAAACTGGGAAGTGTGAGTTCTGCTATTTTTTTTTTAAGATTGTTTTGACTGTTTTGGGATTCCTCATAGTTCCATATGAATTTGAGAATCAGCTTTTCTATTTCTTCAAAAAAGGCCGTTAAGTATGGGCAGAAAGTATGTTCAGTATGAAGCCCACTTTGGGGAGTATTGCAGTATTAACAATTTTAAGTTTTCTGGGTCTATAATCATGGGATGTCTTTCCATTTATTTAGGTCTTTGACTTCTTTCAACGATGTTTTGTAGTTATAGTGAATACAGCGTTTACTTCCTTGGGTAAATTTCTTTCTAGATATTTTACTCTTTTGAATGCTATTGTAAATCTAATTTTTAAAATTTCCTTTCAGATTATTTACTGCTGTGTAGAAATACAACTGATTTTTTTGTGTTGATCTCATACCCTGCAAGTTTACTGGGTTTCTTTATTATTGTTAATAGTTAGTTTATTTGGGGCATGAATTCTGTAGGTTTTGTATAGAATCACAACATCTGCAAATAGAGACAGCTTTACTTCTTCGTTTCCAATTTGAATGACTTTTATTTCTTTTTCTTTCCCAATTGCTCTGGCTAGGACCTCCAGTACTATGTGGAAGTGGCCATCCTTGTATCGTTCTTGATCTTGTGGAGGGGGGAGATTTTAGTCTTTCACTATTAAGTATGATGTTAGCTGTAGCTTTTCTTCAATTGTCCTGTGTCATGTTAAAAACGTTCTCTCGTACTCCTAGTTTGCTGAGTTTTTTATTTTAACCAGCAACGTGTGTTGCATTTTTTCAGATGCTTTCTCTGCATCTATTTAGGTGACTGTGTGTGTTTGTTCTTCACTCTGTTAATGTGCGTCTTGCATTGACTGGTTTTCTTACACTGAACTACCTTTACATTCCCAGGATGAATTCTACTGTGTAGAATCCTTCTATGTGCCATTAGCTTCAATGTGCCAGAAGGGGACGTTAATCTGTAGAAGTGCTCCCATTGGTGCTATACCCCTTACATTGAACTTTATTTGATGAGCCCAGGTCAGGACCCAAAGCTGAAGTTACCTGAATAATGTCGGTTACACCTTTGCTAGTTAGACCCTTCACAGAAGTGGAAATTGAGCATATTAAGATAAACATACAAAAAGTCTTTCTGTTTCTGGGAGTTTCAGTTCCGTACTAAATTATTTAATATACCTAGTCAGTAAGTCTGTAATGCTGCCATGAATTTATACTAAATTTATTTAGGTTTAAAAAATAAGAATAGTAAAACATGCGTCACCGATATCTAGCCTCACACATGGGACATATGAAATCTGATTTAATACAAGTTAAGTGTAAGCTTTTTTCTTTTTACCAATAGTGATTTGTAGTCAAATTTAGCTTTGAAATGTTCTCCTCTAGTTAAATATTTGCTAAGCATTATTATGTTTCTATCTGATAGGTATTGAAGGTACAACATTCACTGACCCTTGCTTTTTTCTATAGCATTGCCTCCAGCTATTGAGTGAATTTCCCTTATAGTGTTAATTTCTATTTTTCTAATTTTCTATTTTTTGGCTTACAAAAGTAATGATTTCTTGTACTTATGCCTTCGTTAATAATATATAGGGTTTTTTAAGTAAAAAATGGTATTATTCTTGAAATAATTATGTTTTTCCAAGAGGTTCTTTAAAAAATGTGGTACATGTAAATAAATTTATATCCATTTTCTTAAATACATCTTTCTTCTCTCCTCTTATAATTTGAAGATATTAGAGGATAAAATTCTTATTTTGCATTTTAAAAAGTTAAATCTTCCAAAAAAAGAAAATCTAAGACAGTTTAAAATTCCCTTTCATTTTAGATAATTACTTATAAAATCCGATTTATCATAGTATGCAACTTTTGCTATTAAAATAATTTTAATTATTGAAATTAAATTTATGTATATAAAGTCTGTTTTTAGACCTGTTTTTCATCATCACATTGTCACTCCTGTTAGTGTGAGCTCCATGGATTCAGGGGCCAAGCGTCATTCATCTGAACCTGCAGCTCCCGAGAAGGCAGGATTTGTATGGTTGATCTCCTTCCTCCTTCCGTTCCTTCCTTCTTCTTGTTTCCTTTCTTTTCTTGCTCCTTATTTCTTTCTTGTTTTTCTTCCTTTCTCTTGTTCTTTTCCCGTCGCTCTTTCTTTCTTCCGTGTTTGTTGAATGAAAAGTCCTGTAGCCTTGATCTCGGAGAGATAGCAGCGAGCAGTCCTGCAGAGAGATCTTAGTTCCCTGCCCAGGGATTGAACCTGGGTAGCCTGGATGAAAACCAGGAGTCCTAGCCGCTAGACCTTGAGGCTAGAAGAAAAGTGGCCCTAGCTCTTACCCCATTTGAAAGCAAGAATGTTTCAAGGAGGGAAAAACCGTAAAAACAGGTACAAAGTTTATTATTAGAGGCATAGCACAAGGTATGGGAGAGCACACAGGGAAGCAGTTTGTTTATTTAAGTCAGAAGCAGGGCAGAAATGCACGCCCATAGAGAAAGGGGATGGGCGTCCCCTGTCAGTGTGGGCATCCTGAGAAGGAGTGCAGTACAGAGGCGATTCTAATCCCTTCTGTAGGACAGGCCTTCCGGGACTTTGTTTACCTTTGGCCAGCTAGCTCGTTTCCTTTTTCACACCTGACTGGTCCCAGGATCCTCCCCAACATGTGTGCACAACTTTCTGCTGAGATGGATCCCAGCGCAGAGGCCTGTGGTTGCATGTCCATACATATTGTGAGGTGGCGGCCTCTCCCTTTTCGACCCCCAAGGAGCCTTCCTGCGCGTGTGCAGGCAGGGAAGTTTTACTTGATCTTAGGAGGGGTTATCTTATCTCTTTGCTTCAGCAGAGCTCAGCTTCTGACACTAGCTTTGTCCTTGGAGAGCCTGGGTGAGCACAGAGCTTCAGTGTTACTCCACTTGACAAACACCAGCTGTCCAGCCCAGGGGCCCATCTACCTCCTACCTCAGCTTTAAGTAGTGATTTTATATCTCCTCCATCTAAATAACCTAAGGCAGAATCTGCCTTTCACCATATCCGGAAACTCCGTGGTGTTAGCCTGCTGGGTCGAGCTGGGTAAGGAGCTCTGCGGGACCCGAAGGCAGTTCCAGACCCTGTATGAAATACTTTCTTCTCCACGGTCTCTGTATGCGCCTCATAAGGTATTTTGCAAAGAGAAAAAGAACGTAACTGAGAATATAATAACTGTACTTTGACAATCCTGATTTATTACCATCAGAAGACTTGACAGCTGCTTTCATTTCTGGTTACATCATTCTCAGGTTAAATCTTACCTGTCTGGACCCCTGAGGGACCTTGGCTCGGTGTTAGAAGACAGAAAGGCAAGAGGGTTCTTGGGACAGAGCAGACCCTCTCTACAGAGCTCACTTCCAATGATGGCGGAGCTTTTCCAGGCATGAGTCAAGCCCAGCGATGGTGCTTTATGTAGGACGGTTCCTCTGGCCCCTAAGACTTCGTCTGCCCTTCAGGAGCTCTTCAGAGCCTGGGAGAACCGACAGCCACTCTTCTCAGAAAGACGCCAGCGTAAGTGAGTGCAGCCCTCAGCGTCGGAGGTCAGCCTGAAGGTTAGAGGTGACGGCATGTTAGACTGTCCCCCTCCTGCCTCAGCACCACTTGCTTTCTCTAAAGACGCAGGCTTAACACCCCCTATTTTGTCAGGTGCAGTTTCCAAAGCCATAAAAAAGCACATACCACCCACATACCTTTTCAAACAGGCTTGAATTCCATCATGAAAATACACTCTGCAAAATGGGATCTATATTTTTGGAAAGAAGTGTCCAGATTCTGTCTCTCATATCTAAGCAGGAAAGATTCTTTTTCTAAGCCTGACTGAGGAAGAGAAATTTCTGATTAATCAAGAATATAAGAAGTTTTTAAAAGAAGAATGGAATTTTATTTGAATTCTGGCAGGACAGTGGAGGATGGAAGAAGTGCAGATGGGAGACCAGTGGCTGAAGCCACTATCCAGCCTTCCTCTAGTCATTTTCTAAAGAAGCCAAATGTAGTAAGATACAGAGAACGCCGATTATAGTGCACATAATTTAGTCATATCGGCTTTAGGATTAGCATTATGAATATCAGATGACATTGCATAGTTTTGCACTCGAGAGAAACCTGGTTTATCACCACTGAGTGCATAACATAGCCCAGAAGATACTGTTGCATCTAAAATCCCAATAGCAGCTTCTTTACTTAAAATCCACCCTTCAGTGGTGAAAGGTACCAACTTCCGGTTATAAGCAAGTCAGTCCTGGGGACGTAATGTGCAGCGTGAAGACTACAGCTGCTAATACTGTGTGTTGTGTATTTGAAAGTTACTGAGAGTATATCTTTTTTTTTTTATTTTTTTTTATCTTTTTTATTTTTTTTTACAGTAGGTCCTTGTTGGTTGTCTGTTTTAAACATAGCAGTGTGTACATGTCAATCCCAGACTCCCTGTGATACTTTTACAATTATTAAAACTTTAAAATACATTTTAATATCATTTGTACAGGTATCACCTTACTGTACTTTAAATAATGTTTTAAAATTAGTTTTTCTCCATTTCTTTAAATAAATTTAGATTTGTCCTATCAGATTATATGGGGAGAAATAATATCTTTAAAATATTTTGTTCTTAGAGATTTTCTCTTTAGCAGATGACAGATGTTGGTATATAGGTCCTCCACATCTGTGGGCATGCATTCCTAGGCATTTTATATTTTTTTGTTGCTATTAAAAAGTGCATCCTTTTCCTTATATTTTCTAATACTAGCACAGAGATTTTTCACATTATTTGTGCCTGGCCACCGTTTATCATTGCTGATTTTCAAGACTCCTTTGGATTTTGCACGTAAATAGTTACACGATCTACAAACAACACTGATCCGGCCCCTCTCCCTCATCTTTGTCTGCTACCTCTCCTTTCTGTCTCATTTCATTGTGTAGAATGTCCAGAACAAGGAAGTAAGTGGCGAGTGATCACAAGGAGCCTTTGGATTTAGACACACCTGGGTCCCATCCCAGCCCTACCACTCGCTTCCAGGAGGCTTTCCCCAAAGCTTCCAAGAAAACGTTGTGAGGATAGTGGTCATCCTTGCTTATTCTGATTTTAAGAATAATCATCCTTGCTTTTTTTTTTTTTTTTTTTTTTTGCGGTACGTGGGCCTCTCACTGCTGCGGCCTCTCCCGTTGCGGAGCACAGGCTCCGGACGCGCAGGCTCAGCGGCCATGGCTCACGGGCCCAGCCGCTCCGCGGCATGTGGGATCCTCCCGGACCGGGGCACGAACCCGTGTCCCCTGCATCGGCAGGCGGACTCCCAACCACTGCGCCACCAGGGAAGCCCTGCTTATTCATTTTTTAAATATGAATTTCTTGTATTAGTCTGACATTAAGATTTTTGATGATGGTTTGCATTTGGTTTGTTTTAAATCCAATTTTTGTATAGAAATTTTTCCCATAAATAGATGTTAGATTTTATTATAAGATATTTTTATGATCTATAAAAAAGATAGTTTTTCTTTGACCAAGTGGTGTGATGAATTATGATAATGCATATATAAATATTAAACCATCCTTGCAGTTTTGATATAAATACTAATTGGTCAAAATGTATAATTATGTTAAAATGCTTATTATTAGATTAGTAAATACATTATATATAGGGTTGATATCTCTAAAATAGAAAATATTCTTCTCCATAACTCTATTTTAATGTGATTTTGTGTTTTATTTTCTTGACTTATAAAATAATTATTTTATTGCTTATTTTTAAATAATTAGCACTTGAATTGTGTTATTTATACTATTTTTCTATATTCTGGTTCCTTATTTTTTGTTTTTATGATTCTCCTGACCATTATCCTTATTTTATTAATTGCATGCTTACTTTATTTCTATTTCTTAAAATTAATAATGAAACAATATTGACCAGTATTCTGGATGCTGTTTATTGACTGTGTAATTTATTGACTGGTTATTTTCATTAAAATCACTTTAGCCTATGTTCCTCTAACTGTCAAATAAAATTTGTGGATTTCCCTACACTCTAAAATAGGAAACATTTTATAGTGCATATGTTAGTCGGCTCAGGCTACCATAACAAAATACTACAGACTTGGTGCTTAAACATCAGAAATGTGTTTTCTCTCAGTTCTGGGGCTAGAAGTCCCAGGTCAAGGTGCTGGCAGGTTGGTTTCTGGAGGGGCCTCTCTCCCTGGCTTGCAGGCGCCACCTTCTCATTGTGTCTACACTGGCCTTCCCTCTATGTGCATCCCTGGGGTCTCTCCCTCTTCTTATAGGGAAGCCAGTCCTATGGGATTAGGGCCACACTCTATGGTTTTATTTAACCTTAATTACCCCCTGAAAGGCCCCATCTCCAAATGCAGTCATGTTGCGGGTTAGGGCTTCAACCTATGGATTTGGGGGACACAATTCCACCCATAACATACATAACTGTGTTTCACATTCTAGATCTGTGACTGAAAAATAATCTTGATGTCTGAGTCTGTTTTTGTAAGCAGATTTCTTCAACATATTTATGTTCACGTGGTTTCAGTACTTACTGGTGATCTTTTTATGACACAATTTTCTGTTCTTGGGCTCGGCACCTGGATTCATGACAAGCTGGATTGGAGTCATTCCCTGAGGAGGGGTCCGTGAGGGGAATCGTTCTGAGCTCTGCTATTTCTGCTGTCAGACAAAACGTACCTTGAAGGTTAAAACACTATGTAGTCCTATGCTCACCCGCAGACTCTGGGAGACTTATTCCACGATGTTTTGACGTTTCATGCTTAAGAAGAAATGGTATTTTGGTTGCTGAGGAAGCAAGTTGCCACTTGCCCTGCTGTTAATGCAGGGTTTAGGGTTTTTTCTTTATTCTTGTCCACACAGCTTTACTGTTGTCACTATTTATTGTTTTTTTTTTTTTTAGATCTGGAATGACTGCATGCACTGCTTTTCAGCTCAGGAAAGTCGTCTTCTATCATTGTTCTATTGTTTTTCCATGTTCCTGGCAGCTTTCTTTGTATCGTTAGTGACCTTATAAAGATCCTCAGTTTTCTGTTCTCCACAAATACCCGTTTCATTCCTGCGACTTTCTCCCACTTACTTTATGTTCTCGAGCTGCTCTTAGTTTCCCTTTCACGTCTCAGTGTGTGTGTTTCTGTTGATGATTAGTGAACTACTGCTCGCAGATCCCTGCGTGCCTCACGACTGAGACTCTTCTCTGCCTCTTTACGGAGCTTCACGGTGACAACCCTGTGTCACCCGCACTCTCCAGCCTTAAGAACCGATTCCCCACCTGCAGTTTTTCGCCTCTGAAGAGACCAAGAAAGACTGAGGGCCGGGAAGCAGGCGGCACCATAAACACTGCTGAGCGATGGGTGACACTTCACCTGCATTCCTAATTTAGGGTAGATTCTGTGAGAGCATCAAACGTTCTCTCCTCTCCCTTGGAGAGGGAGCCCTCAGTCGTATGACCCCCAAGCCCAGGTGTACTGTCTTCACTCTGGTCCCTCTACCAGATGAAAAGGGACATTGTAAGTCAGTCTCAGCACTTTCTTCTCTCTTCATTTCTGGCTTTGTGGGAAGAAGGGAGATGCAACAGGGGATGCTGGAGAGGTACCATAGCTGCATTTAGGTTACCCCTCAAACTTCCAATCCTGCCTCTCCTCACTGTGCCTGTCTACCTCCTTTTGAACTTGCTTGTGAACTTAGAGGAAGAAAAGATAATCGGATTCTGTCAAATTTTTATTTATATTTAGGACTACACATTGGTGTGTGATTAGTTCCCAAATGTCAATTTATATGACCAAACTTAAACCCTTTAGATATTTTAGTGAACAGAGATTTTAGTACATAGGAACAGTGACTTTTCTAATTTCTAAAGGATAAAGGAAAGACTTCCACTAAATTTCGCTGAAATTTTAGAAGTGTAAAATTTGGGGTTTATTTTACAATCTAGAAAGAACACTTGAATTTCCAGATTATGGGAATAATTTTAACTAGCTGCGTGACATTTGGTAAATATATTAACCTCTCTGGACATCTAACTAGATCTCAGATACAGGCTGCTGCAATTGACTTACTCATTTCCCTGGGGCCATTTCAACTAACAATCTGCAAGGGTGAATGGTCTTCTTACTGTTCCTGTGGGAATATATTATGCTTGCTTTTGTGGGTCTGTGGGAGGGTGAGCTAGGGGCTTCTTTCCGATGCCACGGGTCCTGTGGTTATTCCAGGTAAACTAGGGCTCCCCACCCATGGGCGATCCCCCCTGGGATTATGTGGCACTGACTAGGGACACTTTGGTCGTCACCTCTGGGGGAGGATGCTCTCATCTAATGGGGAGAGGCCAGGGACGATGCTAAGTCTCACAGTGTACAGAACAGCCCCACGGTAAAGAATCATTCAGTCCAAAATGTCAACGGTGCCCAGGCTGAGAAAATGTGATGGATGCTGATGGACTGTGATGTGGTTCTTCCTGCCTTTCATGATTCTAGAGTCTGTTATTTGCCTGAACAACTCATGTCTTTGAATTTATCCTTGAAGTAGCTACAAAGCTTCAGCAGGCCTGGAGACCATTTCAGTTTTTTTAAAGTACATATATTTTTGGTCTACAAATACTCAGAGAACATAAAATAAAGACACTTTTGTTGTTCCAAGAAAGTAATGTTGTATTTGTTCCAAACTCCAAATACTGCTCTTGAAAGAGACTCGAAATCCATATGGTCCACATAGAAAGGGGGAGAAGGCCCTTTCATGCATATCTGTCAGCTCAGGACATTACCAATGTCATATTTCAAGTGACAATATTCACAAGAATTTAAAAGAATAACATAACAAGATTCATAGAAATTTTGCGTTGGAGTGAGTTTCTGGGATCATCCAGAATGTGAGATGCTCAGCCAGACTGTCTCCAGTGCTTTGGATGTGACGTCAGGGTCCAAAGAGGTAAGCCGTGACCACCCTCAGAGCGGAGCCGGGCCCCCAGGCTCCCAGGCTCTGGGGCCAGCGGGTCACCTTCATCTACACGGAGCTGCTTCACTTATTCTGCTGCGAGAAAAATGAATGAAGCAGCCTCATTTCTACCTCTTTTGAAAAGAATCCACATTACCTTTTCACATCGTATCTAAGGTATAGACATCAAAGACTGATTGTTGAGAAGATAGAACTCCACGCCCGATGCAGCACAGCTCGCGACAGCTTGCCGCTGGGAGGATTTGTGTCCGTTACCCACCCCGACCTGCCGTCACCAAGCACTTGGCAGTGCCACGTTCACCAGGAGCCCAGGGTTACGAGGTGAGAAGGAAGCGTATTCTGGGTTGGGTGCAGCTCACACCTTTGCTGTGTGACAAGGGCCTGAGAGACGAACAGTCCTGAGCTCACAGGGCCATGTTTCCGCAGGGCCGGATGCCATTCACTGCCTTCACCGCGCTGTGTTTTCCTGGGCGTGTCACTGAATCCTGGACGGTCTGCCGTCGCCTGGGCTGCGTGGTGCTGGAGGCACAGCGGGAACAGATGAGTCTGGCCTCTGTTCCTGCCGCGTTTACCGCCTTGTGACCGAGGAGGCCGGACGCGGACACAGCAGGGGTCCACGCAGAGTTTCAAATAGTTGACAAGGCTAGAGGACAGGGACGGGGCGCCCTGAGAGGCACTGCGGGTGCAGGTGAGTGAGGGTCCGAGGCCGGGCTCCGGAGGAAGCAGCAGGCGCGGGTGAGCACAGCCGCTGAGCGGGACTGGGGGTAAGCCGGCGCAGGCAAGAGGCCGGGGTGCGCTGCGCTCGGGCCACCCCTTCCCTGCCGCCGCACTGACTTAGCCAACCCAAGAGCTCGCAGTGTGCGCGTAGCACGGGGCTGGGCTGATCCGGTGTGGAGACGCGGTCTAAGCCTCTCTATGGCTGACTGGAGGGACCGCTGGGTGCTGATGGCCTCTCCGAGGCGCGATGGGCTTCCCTCCTGCGTCACCGGGCTCTGCTTCACCAGCTGTGGTCTCACTCGAGTCGTCTTCTCCATCAGCCTTGGTCCTTGTTTTCTGAGGTGCACCCCCCTGTTACCGCAGTAAACTCTACCCCTTTTCTAAGTCTGCTTTTTCCAGCACAACAGTTACCTATAAATTCTACACATTTTCTTTGTTTATTATTTTTCTCCTTCACTGGAATTAATCTTCATGAAACTGGGATTTTTATTTGCTGTTTTTCACTGATAAATCCAGTGCTCAGAAAGATGGCTGATGTAATACACAATGAATAGATATTTGTTAAAAGAATAAATTTCACAGGGCTCTTTGGAACCTCAGAATAATGCAAAAAAGTCTCTAGTGTATACTCCCAGGCATAGAAGAGTGCACCAAACTTTTCTTTATTTTAATATAAAAATTAGTGTTTAAATTAAAAAAACGTTAATAATGCTTCTTTTGAAAATCAATTATTTTTTTAAAATGAGGAGTTCTGGACAGTCTTTTCAACAAATTATTTTGGGAAAACTGGATATCCACATGCAAAAAAATAAACTTGGATCCTTACATTATATCATATTTAAAAATTAACTCAAAACGGATCAAAGACCTTAATGTGAGAGGCTAAACTATAAAACTCTTAGAAGAAAATATAAGGGGAAAGCTTCATGATAATTGGATTTGTCAATCATTTCTTCACTATGACACCAAAAACAGAGGCAGGAGAAGAAAAATAGATAAGTTAAACTTCATTAAAACTGAAAACTTTCGTGCATCAAAGGACACTAACAACAGAGCAACAAACAAACAAACAAACAAACACCCCAACCCACACAATGGGAGAAAACATTTGTAGATTATCTATCTGATGAGAGGCTAGTATCCAGAATGTATAAACAATGTCTACAAGTCAACAGCATCAGTGAAACCAAACAAGCTGATTTAAAAATGGGCAAAGGGCTTCCCTGGTGGCGCAGTGGTTGAGAGTCCGCCTGCCGATGCAGGGGACACGGGTTCGTGCCCCGGTCCGGGAGGATCCCACATGCCGCGGAGCGGCTGGGCCCGTGAGCCATGGCCGCTGAGCCTGCGTGTCCGGAGCCTGTGCTCCACAATGGGAGAGGCCACAGCAGTGAGAGGCCTGCGTACCGCAAAACAAACAAACAAACAAAAAATGGGCAAAACACTTGGGTTGATCTTTATCCAAAGAAGATATGTAGATGGCCAATATCATGTGAAAAAATGCCCAACATCACTAACTGTTAGGGAAATTCAAATGAAAGCCACAATCAAAGCCATTAGGATGGCTCCTACCAAACAAACAGAAAATAACTGTTGACAAGGGAGTAGAGAATTAAAATCCTTATGCCGTTGGTGGGAATGAAGAATAGTGCGGCTGCCATGGAAAACAGCATAGAGGTTCCTCAAAAACTTAAACATAGAATTACCATATGATCCAGTAATTCTACTTCTGGGTATATATCGAAAAGAATTGGAAGCAGAGACTGGGACAGATATTCACACACATACTCATAGCAGCATCATTCACAATAGTCAAGATGCCCATCAGTGGATAAATGGATAAACACAGTGGGATACACAGGTGCGTTGAGATACCATCAGCTTTAAAGAGGAAGGAAATCCTGACACACGCAACGACGTGGAAGAGCCACAAGGACATTATGCTAAGTGTAATAAGCCAGACACAGGAGGACAAAAATCGCACCATTCCGCTTATCTGACGTACCGAGAGTGGTCAAATCCACAGAGGCAGAAAAGAGAGTGGTGGCTGGAAAACAGAAGAGGGGCTGCAGGAGGAGGGGCCGCAGGGTCACTGTTCATGGGGACAGAGTCTCAGTTTGAGAAGATGAGAAAGTTCTGGAGATGATGGTGGTGGTTGAACAACATGATGTGTGCCTAAAAATGACTGAAGTGGTAAATTCTGTGTTTTATTTATTTACCACAGTAAAATCAAGACTTTTGATAAATATTGTCAATCATTTAAGAAACGTTTTCAACATTGCTCCATACATAAAATCCATATTTTAAAAGTTGTAATATAATGTGATATCAGGCTTTTTGACATTTTTCCCCTTGTATTTGCCTCCTGTATTTTTTCCTATTATATATATAGAAAAATCTAAAGTTTTAGGAAATTTGCCATTTTGGAGGAATCAACTTTGGACATCCCAGCACAGACTATTTTCTACATTAAAGAGAAGATCGAATATGATAAGAGGAGTCGGGTAGTAGAGGCAGACACCACGTTCAGGCTGGATTTTCATGACCACCCTATGTGGCCGATTCTGTTTGGCCAAATGTTAGAGACCAGAGACCAAGAAAGGTGAAAACACAAGCCAAGGTAGAGACACCTGGATAGGCTGAAGATTTTTTGCTTTTTTTTTTGACTTTCAGGGTGTTATATTTTATAACCTCCAAATACAGACATCGAAGCCTGTTCATTCAGGATCCATTCTTTTTTACTGACTTCGTTATTTAAATTAAGTTTACTGGCCGCCTGTAGTGTGCCAGGCACTGGGAGATACGGGACAAACTGTCCCAATTTCGTCCTGTGTGGAGCTATTAGGGACAAGAGTTTGCCAAGTTAGGGACTGAACCATTGATTCCCGCTTAGCAAAATGTGATGTTCATACCTGCTGGGACACCTGCTATTTCAGCCCTTCTAAAGCAATGACTTTCACTGGACAAAAGCCAGAAAACAATGATGCCTTTGAACATTAGTGAAGGTGACAACGGATGTTTTTAAAGGCACAAGGTACTGACAGTTTCCAGCAACGCATAATCTTGAAATGTATTCATCTAGAGGGTGATTTAGCAAATCAATTCCTAATTTGCTTAAGTTGGTAATTCTGTTTTAAGATTTCATTTTTTCTTCTTAAGGGAATGAAGAAATAAACTTTTATCATGATTGAGCTGTTGAATGTTTTCTTTCTACCATATCATACTGCCACCATCTCCCATGCAGGGTTTAAAAATGCTGTTTCTCAAGCATGAATGGATAGAGCATTTGGGGTTAGAAAAAGTAGCTGAGTTGGTATTTTCTCAAATTTAGAACCTATCTAAGTTGTCAGGCAGATTTTCAACTTTGAACAGTGAGAATATTAGCAATGACATCTTAGAACCTTAAGTCAGAGACTCACTACCCTCCGAACCAATGGGAAACATGAAGAAGACATCACAGGGATACAGAAAGGGCCTGTGGTTGAAAGGCTGGGTTCCCAGTCGATGTCAGAGGTGGGGAGGAAAGCCAGGGCCAGAGGGGGCCGCCTGGACCCCAGGCACCCAACTCACATCAGATCAGACATTGATGAACATGTGATGTTCACATCAGCACCACGGGATGGACACACCTGAATAAGATACACGGGAGTCGGGGTGCAGCTGTGTGGTTAACAGGAAAGATGTCATAGTTACAGATTTGTTCATTTTGATTCTGTTGTTTCCTTTCATATTTCGGAGCCATTTTTTAACCTGGAAGTGTGCATGGCTCCAGGGACAACTATGCCTGAAATGACACTGGATGACATGAACCAGCCTGAAGAAGAAGTTAAGTTGTCTGCAGGGTCCCATGGCGAACTGGCAGCTGGGGCCTGAACACGGCGTGTCAGCCCCTCCGGACACAGCTGGTTCTCAAAGGGTTAGTTGACATCTATTAGCTCCATCAGTACATTAGACATTGTAACAAACATAATTCTGAACCCAGATCAATGCGATTACAATCTTAATTAATCATGAGTCAGACCACAAATAGAAAGCGAGGCTCCTCGGCTGACAGAGAGGGAAAGAGTATAAGCTTACTCTCTGCCTGGTATTTCAAATGCTGAGGCGCTTGGAGAAGATTTAGAGCCTTATGAGTCACATGGGGCTGCTCCAGGAGAGGGGTAGAGCGCATCCAAGGCTGGCCCAGCCTCACTCTTTACAGATGAGGACATCCAGGCAGAGAGATGACTCACCTGGACCCGGGCTGACCTGGGGTCACTTCAGTCCTACACGGAGCTCATTATATTGTTGCTGGTTTACTTCTGAAACAGGAGATGCCAGGCAGGATCTTGGGTGGAGGCTGAACTTTCAGGAGCCCAACCTCGTGGGCAAAGCAGAGTCCCCGGAGTTCGCCTCCTGGACCCCTAACTACGACTGGAATGTTGATGGGTTATTGAGAATTAGGCTCGAAGATGAAGATTTCCCCTAGACTTTTCCGTTAGATGAGGATGAAACTTAGGTTCTAGAAAACGTGTCGGGCCCTCCTGGCTCCACTGGTGACTGAGAGCGAGTTGAGAGCTGGCCCTCTTCTGACTGTCCGTCCCTCCAGCCAGCATCACAGGGGGCCTGGCCCCATGGGAATTTGAGTCTGCAAACCAGAGTCCAGATGGTACATATTATCCAGCCCTGACACAGGAGTCCAAGGTGCTTCTACCCATGGAGAGAATAGATACATTTACGGATCCTACATATATGATACCCCAGGTTAAGATTTTACTTTGCTTTCAGATTCGTCACTGATCATTGGTGGGAGGTGAACAGAGTGGGCTGAGCATGCAGACAGGGGAGGGGCTCTGTCCACCGCCTGTTGTCAGAAACCCCTCTGCAGTCGCTACCTTTTGCTCTCTTCAGGCTTACCAGAAGCAAAATAAACAAAGTGAACTGACAAAAGCTGAGTTAAAGCTAGAGAATAAAGTGTTTTAAAAGTATAAAGTTCATAAAAATATTAAATATACAAGGAAATAAATAATTAAAAATAATATATATTAGCATAAACCTCAAAAATAAAAAAAGGAATTGAGAGTAATTTGAAAGATATTTACTACTTGATAAAAGATGTAAAATATGAAAACAGAAAGAAATAAAAATAGTAGGTTTTATTTAACAATAAAAATGCTAAAATAATGTCGAAAATACAAAGTTGAATATTATAAAATTTCTATTTTTGCATCAAAATGGTCAATCTCAACCCAATATGTTAATATTACTCTGACGATGCTCCTCAATAGCTCAGAAAACATCCACGTTTGATCTCTTTCCAGAAAGACCTTGATCTTCCTAGCAGATGCTCACGAGTGTCTTGGAGTCTGAGAGGTGATGGAAAGTCCCCTTCACCCACCTCCTGCGGAGAGAGGCTTCCCTCCACCCACCCCTGAGCACCTGTGCCCACTCCCTGGCCCCTCGCGGGGTTGCCTGCACCAGGCTCCTGGTTCCAGATGACCTAGATGTGGCTCTTTGAGAATCTCCAAGTATGGTATCTGTAGACTCATACTTCCCTCCTTCCAGTGCTGATCGATTCTCAGAGCATAAATTGGATGTGTTGTTGCTAAAATACCCACTTTCTATTAAGAGCTATCAATTAGGCCAAAGTTCAGCTGCAGTAACAGAAGACCCAAACCGTCAAGAATTATGCCCTCACGGAAAAGAGCCAGAAGGGGGCAGTCAAGTGCTGCTGGGATGGCTCCATGAAGCGGCCAGGGACCCAGGCAGTTTTTAGCTTTTCGGTTCCACCATTCTTCTGTGTGGATTCCATCCTCAAAGTCACAAAATGGCTGCTAGAGCTTTAGCCATTGCATCAGGTTCCAGTCAGGAGGAAAGAGGAAGGAGAGGCGGCAAGTGGGCTTTATTTAGCTGTCTGTTACCTAAAGCCTTCCTGGTATTACCTCCTGATAACTTCCATTTGAGATCTCACTGTTAGCTGAGCAGATTGCTATTCCCAACAACACAGGCAGTTGCTTAAGAAGGAAAAAGGGAGACCAGCTGTGGGATGGCCAATGGCAGTCACTGCCACAGGGATTGCTTTCCTTGCCAGGAATTCCTCTACATTTGTTCTGCCACCAAGTCCTACCTACTTTTCTGCACCTAAGTGCCTTCTCCTTCTCCTCCCTGAATCCCTTCGGGCTCAGATTATAGATTTCCAGGGTGTCCACTCATTCATCCTGCTCTTGAGCTCATTATTATCTGGGTACCATGTTGGTTTCTAGAGGGTTTTGACTGGTGAACAGCTAGCCACTCAGTGCAGATTTTAATATGTGCATCACCAAAATGGATACTTTAGATAATCAACTGCAAATGTTTAAAATCAAGATGAAACTTAGGGACAAAAGTGGTTATTTTTCACATATCAAATTAATAATTTGATGAATGTTGTTTTACAGATATAGAATGCAGATTTAACAATGGCAATTAAAAACTGCACGTTAAAATGTTGTTCCTAAGAACCTCAGCTTTGGTGCGTCCTAAAAAATGTCCTTTTGGGCTCTGTTCTAAATAGGAACGAGTGAACGCCTGTGGAGGCGCTGCATTAGCCGTGCTCCTCAACGCAGGTGCAGGGGCCTCACGGTGTCTGTGTTGGAGGGTCCTGGTCCCAGCTCGGAGGTGCCAGTTCTCGAGACTTCAGACTTACGTCACTGTTTGTAGTAAAATGATTACCTTTGAAAAAGCCACCAGCTGGTTGACTATGTGGGTTCAGGTTTGACTCTTTAATAGTTAACACAAATTATTTTCTTTTGCGAGTGAGGCACAGGGAAAAGAACACAGGTTGTATAGACCTGGCTTTGCCACTTCCTAGACGTGTGACATTGGACGAGTCACCTGCTTCTCACCCCTGTCCTCATCACTGCAGGTGAGTAAGGAGGAGGGGGTGACCAGGAGAAAGCAGTTGCAGGAGCTGAGATGGTCCGAGAATGGGGTCCAGGGCCCTGGGTGTTTCTAGCTGGAGGAACGCTCGGTGAGGTTTTCGCTGTCCTTGAAGACGAGTCTGGAGGAGATCTGGAGTGATCCGGAGATCACTCTTCCAGGTAGGTGTGGAATTTACCGTCTCAGCAGAATTGTCTGACTTACCAGGTACCAGGATGTAGATGGCTTTTAGACTGAGCTACTTGGGTAGGAGGTGTGTGTGAGTGTGTGTGTGTGTGTGTGTGTGTGTGGCATTAATTTTGATTATTTTTGACAAATAGCTTATTTGCCTTTTAACTCATTTCTGGGAGGAATGTTGTTCGAATGTCTGAAAGTCTCCCTCCCCCTCCCCCACAGCTTCTTTCCTTTGCACTTTATGCTTATTTTCCTCGTGCTTTAGGGACACTATCAAGTAAATTAAGCAGCTTCACTCAAAGAATTAACCCCAAAGGCCACACCAACAACTGGAGCGGGAGTGTTCATTTCACAGCAATGCTGAGATGGGGATGGGGGTCAAACAGAAACACCAGGGGAAGAAGGAAGACGCAGACAGATGGGGAGCCTCCCTGAGTGTGAGGCGCACCCGAGCTGTGCCCCAGTAAAGGTGTGGCTCTGCTCTGAGGAGATTCAGAGCTAAGTGGCCACAAAGCGGTCCGTTCCCTGCGATCTGGGGATGCAGGGACCCCGGAGGCGGGGAGACCAGGTCGAGAAAGAGACTCCCTGAGGCTGTGTAAGTGGGAGGTGGACCCTCGGGGCTTCTTCTCCCGCAGCCCCCAGGACCGGAGACCACCTTCCTCCCTCCTAGTGGGAGCCTGGGTGCGACGCTGGTCCTGGGGACCCCAGGGTAGGTGAGGCAGGTGCACGTGGGGGCCTTTCCTCATGGCTCCCAAGAGTCCCTGTCAGCAGCTTCACCACGTGGGCAGGGGATCGGAGGATCACCGTTAGAAAAATATAAGCCGTGCAGGATGAAAACAGCAGAAGCCCAGATGGTTGGGAATAGCTCAGGCCCCGCACCACTAGGGAATCTCACCACTTCACAAGCTGCTCATACAGTTTTCAATCAGCTTTATTTTTATTTTTAAATAAGAGCAGTTTCCCAAAGGAAATGGAAAACCTGAAAGACAAAGACAAAATGAAAGATTGAGAATAATCCACAAACAGAAAAAGAAAGACAATAAAGCTGGAAGACACAGGAGGGGTGTAAAGGGCAGAAGACAGGGGTGCCACAGGGGTCCTGAGGCTCTGGGTTACCTTGTCACTTGGTTTCTGTAAATATGATCCATGGGTTTGCTTTTGCTATCGGGTAGCCTGTCTGCTTGTACGCTGGGATTTGGAAAGATGCAAAATCTGTTCCAATATTGCCACCATCTTTCCTGGGCCCTTAGTCAGACTGTAGTTACTATCCTCAGACAAGAGAGTGCACCGCATTCAAAAAGGAAAATCATGCTATAAGAAGAAAAATGTTTAGAGAAGAGCTTCAAGACAAAACAAAGAAGACAGCAGAAATAAAAAATGATAATAGACACCAAATGTAACATAGATAGCTAGTGGGAAGCAGCCACATAGCACAGGGAGATCAGCTCGGTGCTTTGTGACCACCTAGAGGGGTGGGGTAGGGAGGGTGGGAGGGAGACGCAAGAGGGAGGAGATATGGGGATATATGTATATGTACAGCTGATTCACTTTGTTATAAAGCAGAAACTAACACAGCACTGTAAAGCAATTATACTCCAATAAAGATGTTAAAAATAATAATAATAATAGAGAGCTGGAAACAAAAATTGAAGAGAATTTCCAGAAAGTAGAAAAAAGAACAAGAACTTAGAAATTTAGCGAAAAAAAGGTTTGACATTTAGATGCCTATATTGACTAGCTGTTTGTGTCCCCTCAAAATTCATGTGTTGAAATCCGAGCCCCAGTGTGGCTTGTATTTGGAGATGGGGCCTTTCAAGTTGTTTAGGTCATGAGGGTGGAGCCCTTGTGATGGGATTGGTGCCATGATAAGAGAGGTGTAGACCCGGGATCTCCCCCTCTGCTCTCTGTCGCGTTCAGACTCAGCAAGAAACTTCCATCTGCAGACCAGGAAGAGGGTCCCCACCAGACTCGGGACGGATCTGCCAGCACCTTCATCTTAGACTTTCAGCAACCAGAATTGTGAGAAATAAACTTCTGTTGTTTAAGTGGCCCAGTCTGTGTCAATTTGTTACAGCAGCCTGCACTGATTAACAAAAGGCTCTTGTTAGAAGCTACAACATTTAACTAACAGGAGTTAAAAAATAGAAAACATAAATAAATTATCAAAGGACTAATATAAGAAAAATTTCTAAAACTTAAGGACAGGAAATTCCAGATTGAAGGCATCCACTGACTGTTCAGGTCAAAAGGTGGAACAAATCATGACACCAAGACTCATCACTGCAAAGTTCCAGAAATATTATAAGAAATGACATCAAAACATCTTATTACCATATTGAGGTAAATACTACAAGAAACTGCTAAAATGTTGAAAGTGGATACTTCTGCAAAGTAGTTCACTGGGACAGGCAGAAATGATTCAGAGGGAAACTTTTTCTGTATGAGCTCTGCTTTTGGCTTTTTCTGTTGACCTTGCTTATAGATTATTAAGATAAAAATAAACAGACATTGAGTTGTAAGAGAGTATTTGACATTTGCTCACATAATCTCTGCTGTCTCAACTGCTCTCTGTATGTGCAGATGAGAATTTACAACCTTCAAGTTGGACTCAGGTGATTCGGTATCACTCTGTCATCCACCCATGTGAGAGCTAACCCTAGACATGTGCAGACAGGGGCAGACAGATGAAGACAGGTGCAGGCAGATGAAGACAGGGGCAGATAGGTGCAGACAGGTACAGACCAGGGCAGACAGATGTAGACAGGTGCAGACAGGGGCAGACAGGTGCAGACAGATGAAGACAGGTGCAGACAGGGGCAGACAGATGAAGACAGGGGCAGATAGGTACAGACAGGTACAGACCAGGGCAGACAGATGTAGACAGGTGCAGACAGGGGCAGACAGGTGCAGACAGATGAAGACAGGGGCAGATAGGTACAGACAGGTACAGACCAGGGCAGACAGATGTAGACCGGTGCAGACAGGGGCAGACAGGTGTGTCAGACATCTTCCCCCAACCCTGCCAGGGCCTATCTGCTAGACTCCACATGTTCCAGGTACTTTCTGCTGTCACTCTTGGGGGTCTCTCTCTCCCTACAGACCGTGACATGGTGCTGGCAATGGAACTGTAGCTCTCGACTAGTAAACTCTGTTGCCAGAGCAGCATGTACGTGGGGCCCCATTTCATCATCAAGCCAAGACCACCCTGGCTGAAAGTCAGTCTGCATTTAGCCTGTGTGCTTCCTCTTTCCCGGGGCAGCTTGGATGGTTTAGCCTTTAGAAAGTGTGGAGAATTGTACCACTGTGCCCCCAGTCTTGCCACCCCCTCTCCGTGCAGGGCTCCCCGCTGTGGGAAGGTTGTAGTTCCTGATCAGTGTTGGCTTCGTATCACTTCTGAACAGAATCTTCAAGAGTCAGTTCATGGCCCACCACCTTCCCTATTCCCATTTCATGAAGCTGGCAACACATCGTCCTTCAGAGAAAAGAGGGCATGGAGCAGAGCTTCAGCTGGCCTAAGACACAAACTAGAGGTATGTACGTATTGTTCTGAGTTGCCGACGTCACGGTTGCTGCAGTGTGACACAAAACTAAGCTGACTGGCACTGCGCCTACAGATGAGTGCCAGGTGTCACATCTGACTTTCCTGGGGAATCAAAGTAAGCCACACTTTGGGCTTTGGCCTTTATCAAAAGAACAGTAAGGAAGCCATTGATGGAGGTTAAGCTGAGGTATGACAAAATCAAGTTTATGTTTTCTGTTTAAGGAGATCATTCTGGCTGGATAGTGGAGATGGGGCTGGAATAGAGGACAAAATTGGTGCGGGGATCTATTTTAGGAGGTTCCTGAAAATATAGGCAAGAGCTGATGGTGGCTTGGAGGTGTAGGTGTAGAGAACGGAATGATGTCAAGAGACATTTAGGTGGAAAACCGGAGATGGGATTAAGACACAGGGAGGTGGTGCCCTTACCTGGAGAGGTGATGATGCATCCACAGACGTGGGGAAATCTTAGAAGGAGAAGTTGGGGGTCATTGAAAAGAGGTGAAGGTCAAGAGCTCTATCGTGAGTAGCCTAAGTGTGGGGTGGACTTGCAATGTCCAAGTGGGTTACTTCGGGGTCTGGCTCTACCTTCTTGAATACGTTTCTGCACAGGACAGGAAACCCCACTCACAAAGGTACTAGATGTCTGCTGAGGTTCTTGGCCAGCTTGTGCTCAAGTGTCCTCTCAACACTTATTTAGCATTTATAATAATTCTGGTATTGAATGTCAACGAGTAAGGGCTACTGTTTTGTTTTGTTTTTTAAACCTAGGCAATGAGCATGTGGCTCATCTGCTGTTCATTTCTGACAAACAAGTGGCGAATAGTCTTTTTCTTACAACCACAAGGCAGACCAGGGGTTTAAATGACTGCTCCAAAATCATAAAAGAAGTTGACAGCAGCGTTAGAGTGGGCAGTTAGTCATCCAGCGCGGTGCTGGTCCATTAGGCGCCAGTGTTCTCACTGTACCAGGTTGCAGCAAATTCAATATGGCGGAGGACAGCCATAGTGTGTTGTGTCCTGTGCTGGGGGGCGGGGGTCTCCTCAACTGCTCCTAGAGCCACAGCAGTAGGATCTTGTTAACAGAGCAGAGATGGTGATCCAGACATAGTCCAGCCCAAAATCATTAATCAAAAACAAGATACATAACCTGAAACTTCTGGCCTGATTTTTTTCTGTAACCTCTGAAGTGGTGACAGTAGATGAACACGATGTTAGAAAATCTCCCTTGGATGAAGGACACACCTTAGAGACTAAACAAATAAAAAACAGGACAGAAATAAATCACCTTAAAGGAATATGAAGAAATAAGTGAATTGAACACTATTTGCTCATGAAACTAATGAGCTGAAATGTCACATTATGTCCTAGTTATGCTTCTGCATTGTATCAATACAAGCACATTCCTGTCTATCCACCCAGCCCTCATGCTGGCCTTAACTTACGCTACCTTCTAAGGCAGGGGTCCCCAACCCCTAGGTCACGGACTGGTACTGGTCCATGGCCTGTTAGGAACCAGGCTGCACAGCAGATGGTGAGCGGCGGGCGAGTGAGCAGAGCTCCATCTGTATTTACAGCCGCTCCCCATCGCTCACATTACTGCCTGAGCTCCGCCTCCTGTAGATCATCAGGCATTAGATTCTCATAGGAGCACAAACCCTACTGTGAACTGCACATGTGAGGGATCTAGGTTGCGTGTTCCTTTTGAGAATCTAATGCCTGATGACCTGAGGAGGGGCTGAGGAGGTGATGCTGGCACTGGGGAGCGGCTGCAGATACAGATTAGCATCAGCAGAGAGGTGTGACTGCACAGAGACCATCATAAGTCAATTGCTTGCAGACTCATATCAAAACCCTATCAGTGAGTGGCAAGTGAAAACAAGCTCAGGGCTCCCACTGATTCTGCATTATGATGAGTTGTATAGTAATTTCATTATATATTACAGTGTAATAATAATAGAAATAAAGTGCACGATAAATGTAATACTCTTGAATCATCCCCAAACCATCCCCGCTTCCTGGGTACGTGGAAAAATTGTCTTCTACAAAATTGGTCCCTGGTGTCAAAAAGGTTGGGGACTAGTGTTCTAAGGGCTTCTACAGCCTTTCTCATTCCTTATCTGGCTGTCCACATTCTCCCCAACTTTTGTGATGTGGTCCCCAAACTGGCCAACCTGAAACAAGGTTTCCCTTCCTCCAAGAAATAGCCAGGGTCTTGCGTCCTCCCTCAAAAGTCCAGCTGTCCTGGATACCACTCTGAACCCCATGCCTGAGCAGCCTGGGATTCTGAGTTCCACATAACCATCTTTCGTAAGTGTCACTAAAGCCTAGTCACTCCTTGGAAAATTACTGCTTTCCATAGTATATTTGCTTAACTAAATGGAGAATTTTCTCCTCAGGGATATGGGTTCTGATTGAGATGTTTACTTTAATTATAAGCTTTGGAGCAAAGAGAATAGAATGTTTTTCTTCTTCAAGGCTGGTGTTCTTGCTTTGGTTGGTCAACAGTCTCAGCTGGTTCTCTTCAGCTCTGTTTCCCTGCGTGGATTCCTTGCAGATGGACATGGAAAGCTATTTACGAGAGCGGCCACATTTGGAACACAAAGAGCTGCTATAGGAAGAAGAAAGACACCATGTTTATACTGGATTACTCATATAAGCTGATCCTGAGATTTTTGAAAATAGCAGACTATTTATTCTCTCTGAGCATTAATTAATATTTTTCACACAGATATCTATTCTTCTCAATGCATTCTGAGGTTTAATTATGAAATCCTAACAAACCAAATTGTGCGTTTTTCACATGCTAAAGGACCACACACTCACTAAGGCTTAAGAAGAATCAGTTTACTGTGGATTCCGGCCAATATCATGGAGCTCTGTTGTCCAAGAATACACTTTCGAAAGATGAGGTTAGATATATTAGTGTTGTTCTGGCTGAGATTTCATTAGGCAAGATGGCTCTCATAGTTTTCTTAGACCGGGCAAATTTTATTAGGCCAAATTATTTTTAGGTGAATCTATGGAATCTTTCCAATTTGTTACATGTCCTAAAATCTTGGAGCTCTGAAGTTTTGTTTTGTTTTCCTTTTTTAAAATTCTCTCTTTCTCTCTCCCTCTCTGTCTCTTTCTCTGATGTTATTCAAGGTAAAATTGCGTCTTTGTTTCACGTGTGTCTGAGGACAGAGGACAGTCAGGATGTGCTCAGAAAGTTAAGTACAGGTTACACAGAGAAGTTCCTCACGACCCCCGAGCCCTCCCCTCATGCGATGCTGTCTCCTGGGCGCCGTGCTTCTGTGATCGATTGTTGGGCTCACCGAAGAGCTACCTACACACTTAGCAGCTACTGGACATCTTCTCAGAGAACAAATGCCAGTCAAATGTCCAGTGTTCATGTGTTCAGTGGTTCCTTCCTTCTCTCACGGACAAGGCTTCATCTGGTGCAGGTGAAGGGATGGCCACAGAGCCGAGTGTCAAGGCTCCAGCCACACGCACCAGCTTCCAGTGCTGGGTTCATGATGCATTTCTCTAAGTTCCAAACTAGGGTCTTCTCGGGGCTTAAGGGCAGCATGTGAAAAATCTCCATATCCTGTTTTCAATCCCCTGAGCTATAAACTCCCCAAGAAAAAAAAATCTTTTCTAAAGAGACTGGCTTGCTTTCAAGCTTATAAAAACCAGCCAGAGGGCCCAGGCTAAGTTTAGACAACTAAAAATAAAGGGAAAACTTGGTTTTAAAAATTATTATTATTATTTTAAAAGCCATTTTTGAAATGTACTTATACAGTGGTACAAAATCAGATTAATAACATTTCGTTGTTATCATGAAAATAAGTCTGTTTTGGGCTCACATAAAATGAAGAGCTTCTGTAATGAATGCTTCTTTTTTTTTCCTCTTGAAAACTAAATGTGCAAATACTGTCTGATTCCACTTACATGAGGCATTTAAAGTCATCAAAACCATAGAGACAGAGGGGCCATGGCAGGTGCCGGGGCTGGGAGAGGGAAGCAAGAGTCAGCGTTCCGGGCACAGAGTTTCAGTTTTACGAGACGAGAAGCTTCCTGGGGATGGCAGGGGCGGGTGCACAACCGTGTGAATGTACTTAATGCCACTGAGTGTGCCCTTAAAACGGCCAAGATGCACGTTCTATGTTAGGTACATTTTACCACAATACAAAAAAAAAAGAAGGCAAAACAAAGACCGAATGCGCACGATCTTTTGGAGAAATAGAGATTATAAGCATGAACTGTGTTCATCATCTTCAGCCTGCTTGTCATTTACTCCTTAGAAATCACATTTTCCCTTAAAATCCTTGATCTTTCACGGTACGTCCATGCACCATCAGACATACATACTTTGATGAATGGTGTATCTCTGATGTACATATGTATAGATTTACTTATTGGCATTTGGCTTTCTTTGAAATATTATACTTTTTAACATACACCAAAAACACAAAGAATGAAAAATGATCCTGAAGAATGGCAACTCTGGTCCCTTCTTTTCTACTTTCATGGAATAAATATCAAACTTTCACGGCAGCTGGACAACTGAGGTATCGCCACGGTAGGCAGAACACAAATGTAACTGTTCTCGAATCTCTCTAAGCAGGAAGATTCTTAGCAGAAACTTATGACGGATAATTTGGTCATTTTATAAAGTGGGTTTTATACATTTCAGCGAATTCCAGGAGTGCAGGGCTTGTCCGGCTCCGCGGAGACAGAGGTGAGCACGCCTTTCCCAGCGGAGGCGCTCGCTGGGCCCACACGTGGAAGCTTGGCCGCGGGTCCTCGTCCCTCTGGCGGCCGGAGCCCGGGGGGCAGGGCCGAGGGTGGCAGGACCGGCCGCCCTGGTGCCGGCAGCGTCCCAGCACGGAAGGGTCCCAGGCCAGGCTCGGCGTCCGTCGGGGCCTGAGAGTTGCGTTTACCCCGGAGCCGGGAGATCTTCGGCGGCGGAAATCCGGTCGACTCACTGCTTCAGCTCACAGGCCAACGTGCCTCGACCCGCGAACGGTTCCGCGCGCTCCACGCGCGGTGGGGGATTCGGGCCACACCCAGAACGGGGCAACGCAGGTCTTCCTGTCGCATCTTTCTTACGGCGACAGCACGAGGCTTGGCGCCCACCCTTGGCCCGCTCGCGGACGTGCTCACGTTCTGAGGCTTCCGACGCAACGGCTAAAGCGGAGGCTCGCGGAGCCATCGCAGCACAACACACGCCGACGGAAGGACGGCACCCCCGCCGGCCGGGCTGGGACCCTCGGGGAAAGGCCCCTTCACAACTGCTGGACCCTAGAATCCGGCAGAGTGGGAAAACTGAGTGGACCGAGGCGCCCCTGGCGAGTGCACCCCAGCTCTGCTCATAAGCTTCCAGAAGCGAGAGGCTCAGGCTTGTGGCCTGACGGGGATGCAGCCTTCGGCGTCCGAGCGGCCGTGAAACGCGCACCCGAGCCAGCAGGCACCCTCCGGAGACTGTCACGCGGGCACGCAGCTGCTCGCGTGGGCCTCTCAGCCACTACAGCATTCTGATATCGATTTTTAGCAGTTTCCTGTAAATTATAAAGTATAAAGGTGGATGTAAGACAAATTCATCCAAGATCGTTAGTGGAACTCAGCGTTTCCAAAGTCTCTGTGGCCCTGGGCTCAGCCGCGCTTGTGGCACGTGAACTCCCAGGACAGCTGCACTGTTAGAAGCTTCCGGAAGCACCTCCGTCTGGTGCAGGGAACAGCCTGGGCCTCAGAGGCTCTGAAACCAGGAGACTTTCTCAGGGGTTCCTTCAACAGAGCCTAAATGTGATGGGAGTTGGGGTGTTTCGTCCTATCGTCCATTTTACATTTGCATTTACAAACCAAGCCCCGGGACTCCTACACAACCTCCGCAGGCCATGGGTCAGTAAGGGTTTGAACCAAAGCTCTGTTCAGCGCTGAAGCCCTCATGCTTCCTGCCAGCCGCCGCTGCTTTCCAGAGCGAGGCGCCAATTAAAACACAGAACGATGACTGATTAAGGCCCTGAGGAGTGACCGGAAACCACCCAGAGATGGGAAATACCCACCTGTAGGATTGGGGGTGGGCGAGAGACCCCCAGGCGTGAGCCTGCAACAGAAGAACAGTGTATGAAAAAATAATTACGAGAACTGACAGCCAGATGTGCAGTAAAATGAAGGAGGAAGAGCCTCTCAGGGCAGCGGTGAGCACGGCCGGGAGGTGGGGCTAAATCACAGGTATTTTGCTCTATGAGGTCCGATAGGGACGCGATGGCCGAGGCTCCCTGACCCTCAGGAGACGAGCCGAGGCCGTTCCCCTCTCCTGACCCTCCTGGGGTGCGTGTGGGCAGCCCTCGCCCCTGCCGGGCACAGAGTCCCGGAGCCTCGCTCGGAGCTGAGACCGTGTAGCAGCTCTTTCCTCGGTGCCCTTCACTGTGAGAAGAGAGCACCGCCTGTCTTGGCTTCGCTTTCCTCCCGTTTTCCTCCTCAGCTTTTTCTCCTCCCTGACAGTGTCTTCCCCTGTAATTTAATGGAGCTTAAGACGCTCCTGGCATTTGATAAACACTGACTGCAAGTCTAATATGTGAGACTGTGATGAAAATACTTGAACACATCCACACACACTCGTCCATTCTTAGGAAAGACAGTTTGACCCTTTTGCTAATAAAATTCATGTCATTTGTTCTGCTTACAACTGTCTCTTCAAACAGCTGGCTCCTGGGGGACCTGCGTGGCGTCTGCAAGGCTGGGCGGGGGAGCCGGGCGCACAAGGAGCACCCAGGCTCTGCTCGGAGGCGGGTGCCCCAGGCCCTGCCTGCAGAGGCCGCCCTCAGTATCGGGACAGAAAAGGCAGCGGCTTCTGAGTTTCTCCCTTTCCTTCCCTCAGATCTGCCTTTTTCCTGGTGCCCATGGCCTGCCCTGGGTAGGTGGGTCCCTGCATCACTTCCCCAGCTCTCATGTCCATCACTTCGTATGTTAGGCGAGCTTAAGGGGTTAGAAAAATACATGCATGCATAGATTTGTGTGTGTGCGCGTGTGTGTGTCTATACAAGCACGGATTCATGCGTCCTCTCACACCTCAACTTTTAAAAATATTGTCAGCAGATTTACAAATACCTCACTGTTAGTCAAAGTCTGATAAGGCCTCTCCCTTTGTTTTGCATTTCTGCTCTAATAGTTCCCATCTTCCATTTCTGCTCTAACTGTTCCCATCTTCCGAGGCAAATGGCTCTTTCTGTCTGATGCGGGGAGAGATCCCATATACAAAAGAGAGAAAGAGGAAAGCACGTTAGTGTAATTATACTTTTAAATGATCTCTTTTGCCCCAGTATTTGCCTTACTTGTTCATGTTCATGAGAAGTTTGTTGGGAATGGAATAAATTAGAGCATGAGGAAAAGCGCTAACATTCCAATGCGCGCTCCGTGTGGGCAGAAGACACAGGTGACCAGCGGCCTTCCAGGCTGCCCTGCAGACCTGGATGCCAGCAGCTGCCCCGCAAGCCTGGGCTTTGCCATCTGTGGGCAGAGGTGCCCTGAGCGAGGCCAGGTCGGCAATAGCATGGGCTGAGCTCTTACTGCGTCTGCCCGAGGAGGGTGACCGTGGGGGTCTGGGCACCAGCTCTGGGGACGGGAGCCCTGGGCATGTTTAATATCGGGCCCCCTTCACAGAGCGCCCTGGTGTCGGCCCAGAGCTAATGTTAAGGACAGACCTAAATGTCAGTCCTTTTATCTGAAGCCTCTTGGATTCTTTTCTGCACAGTTCTTTTATTTTTCTTCCTCTTTCTGATTTTTTTAAAATTTGTTTTATTCAAGTATAGTTGATTTACAATGTTGTGCTAATCTCTGCTGTACAGAAAAGTGACTCAGTTATACATATATAGACGTTATTTTTCATATTTTTGCCCATTATGGTTTATCACAGGATATTGAATATAGTTCCTCGTGCACAGTTCTTTTTTTATGAAACGCAAACTCCTTTTCTCTGTTGAGCCCAAGAAGTCCTGACATTGTGTAAGCTAAAATAGAAAAGTTATTTCCATTTGCTAGATGCAGTTTGGGAAGCTTAAGGGAACACCCAGGTTTCCTTCTTTCTTCCTTACCCACCCTGCTCTGTGATGTGGGGATGGATTTTCAGGCTTGTTTTTTCTGACATATGTTGAAGAAACAGAAACCAATGCCCTTCTCCAGAAACGGCAAAGAGCAGTGGAAGTCAGAAAACTCAAACGCTCCTAGCTGTGACCTTGAATTAACCTTTCACTGTCCTCCGTTTTAGTTTCCACTGCAGGCGAGAGGGTATGATGTGCCCACCCCCGACCTCTGTGGCCGCATCCCGGGCCTCTGGGTGTGGGCGCACCTGCTGGCAGGGGCACTGGGGCTGCTGGCTGGTCTCAGAGGCTCTGTATGGGTCTGGACCCCACCCAGGCCACCCACTCTGCTGTGAACTAGGGGAAGGTCGTGGTCCTGGGCCCCAGGACAGTCAGCTCTGTTCTAAGGGAATTAATCTTAATCAGCGGAGATGTTTGAGCCTCTTACACTCTGTGTCAGGAGCTCTGGCCGGGTGCCTGAGGACTGTCCTTACTGCAGAGAGAAAGGGACATGTGCTCACCTGCAGGGTGTCTGCCGTGGCGCCAGCCCTGCACACCAGCTTCCTCTAAATGCTTCTAGAAGCAGGTCTCAGTTTAACCCAGTTCTTCCGCTGGACACGGCGAGTCTGCCAGGGAGAGGCTTCCTTCTGTCCCCTGGGGATGGCCAGTGCTGGGCGCCCCAGCCCCAGTCTGGAGCAGGCCGGGGATGCCCACTAGAGGGCATCTCCTGTCCCAAGAGTGCCCGGGTCAGCCCGGCCTCTGCGTTACGATCTTTGCTCCTCTTTTCCTGAAACACATGCTGAATGCCTTTTCATACACTTCGTCTTTCTGCTGCCCCCCCCAACCCTGAAGAACAGAACAGGTGTTATCAGACCTCCTCTGGGGAAGGGGCTCCGAGGCTCAGCCCCTGGGGGATGTAGCCTGACCCCAGAGCCCCCTTCGGTCACCGGGAGGCTGAGTGGCTGCGTCAGCGCCCTTACGTGTCTCCTCACCTCACCTCCAGCCTTCCCCTATCCTGCCGATGACGGAAGCGACTGCAGGACCCCAGTCCTCTCACCCTCGTGGGATGAGCTCTGCGTCCTGCAAGGTCGATTACGGACTTCCCTCCGGGGCGTGAACACGCAGGATTCGGGTCCTCATCATCCCGCACCTGGATTTTAAAACATGTCTCAACGTCTTCCCACCTCTAGTCCATCTCCCCTCTGTTCATCTGAGGGTGTCCATTGGTCTGTCTCTCGCAGGGTAGTGATGGTCACATCACTCCCTTCTCAGGAACGTCACAACCCTTCTGAACATGAATAGGACCCAACCTTCAAAACCATTCTAAGGGCCTTGAACCACCTTTAGAACTTGCCTCTCTTAGCTTCCCTTAACTACTGTGCCCTTGACTTCAATTGAGCTGTTCAGTCTGCACACCTCGCCCACATCTCCCTGTCTGGAATGTTCGATCTACTCATCGCAGGCCAGGCCGTTCACTCCCTCACGAAGCCCTCACCCCCCAGCCCCCAGGCTACACGCACTTTCTATTCTGCGATTGTCCGTGCTTCATGTTGACCATGGCTGCTGCTTTGGGAGAACAGCGGCCTGTCCTGAGCTAATCCATGCGGCTGCATCTTCCATGCCCACCCGCAGCTGGGTGCCTCACGTCAATGTCTCGACGTCATGGTGTGGGAGCTGGTCCCAGCGGCTCTCAGCTGAGCAGTGGCCGATGTCCAAGAACCACAGTAGAGCCCAGCGCAGATGCTCAGGCTGAGCTGCCATGGTGACCAAGCTCTCCCCTCCTCTCTGCTCAGAATGCCTCAGGGCTGCTGGTTATCGAAATGGACGTTTTTAGGCAACAGTGCGTCCCAACCCTCTAAGGAAAGAAATCCTATTTTCAGTACCGCGTCTGTCTGAAGCATCCATTATTTTCACTGCCAGAATCAGTTGTGTTGCCACCACCTGAAATCTGCTGTGAAACAACGGTAGCTGCCAACGCATGGGCGTTTGGTTAATTACCGTCTTTTTATAAATGAAGTATGCTTTAACTGATATGCTTTTCTCTTAAGCCATTAATGATGTGTTATTCTGGCCTGTCATAGGGCAGCTCTGCAAAGAGTGTCCTTTCGGAACGATAATAAGCGCGTTTAAAAAGTGTTAATGCCAGGGGCTTCCCTGGTGGCGCAGTGGTTGAGAGTCCGCCTGCCGATGCAGGGGACACGGGTTCATGCTCCGGTCTGGGAAGATCCCACATGCCGCGGAGCGGCTGGGCCCGTGAGCCATGGCCGCTGAGCCTGCGCGTCCGGAGCCTGTGCTCCGCAGCGAGAGAGGCCACAGCAGTGAGAGGCCCGCGTACCGCAAAAAAAAAAAAAAAAAGAAAAGAAAAGTGTTAATGCCAATATCTGAGTTGCCCTAAGGAAGACAAAACTAATTAAAAAGGAAATGAACAGTTTCATGGAGTCACAGGGCTTAAAGCTGGATTTGTGTGAGTAAAGAGCTATGGAGAAATAAAACTGAGCTCTTAAGTTTTTGCTTTAATCGAATTGTTCTTTTGAAGACCTTGGGTCAATTGGGATGACAGATTTTTATCCTCTTACCATTTCAAAAGTTTCCTCTTTCCAGTGCAGAAATAGAAGGAAGGTATGTTCCTCCCTGAGCAGGTTTGTCTGGACTGAATGTGTCTCCCCCATTCATATGCTGGCGCCTTTACCCACACGTGATGGTTTGTGGAGGCGGGGCCCTTGGGAGAGGGTTGGGGTGAGGTGAGCCGTGAGGTTGAGACCCCGCCATGGGATCAGTGTCTGTAAGAGACACCAGAGAACTGGCAGTGACTCTGCAGGAAGAATAGGCTGTGTGAGCAGCAGACAGCGAGGCCTCCCTGGGTCTTGGACGTCCAGCCTCAGAACCGTGAGAAGTGAGCGTCTGGTTTTCTGAGCCCCCCAGCCATGGCATTTTGTCATGGCAGCCCAAGCTGGCCAAGGCAGGCACACTGGAAAATTCGTTATTAAATATGCTTCTTTCTCGGAGTTCTCTCATCTAGCCTTGCTTTCTGCACAGCCGTATACATTTCAGAATTTATAAAGAATTTTACAGCATCTGCAAGCACAAATCCTGATGGCATATTGACAGTTCATTGCCTCTACAGATCTGTTTGGGAATAATCGATATCTTTACAACATTGAGTCCACCTCTATTTTCTTTCACTCAGTAAGTGATTTTTATTGGCTTCCTGATTAGTGGCCATGCACATATTTTATAAATTTGTTCTAGTTAAAGTTTTCTGTTGCTTTGTGATGCTTTTCTAAATACTGTTTGTTTCTGGCTTATAAAAATACAATTAGTTTTTAAAAATTTGACCTTGTATTCAGCAACCTTACTAAATCCTAGAGTTTTCAGATTTCCACATTCAGTGTATCTTCTGTAGATAAGACAATGTGTTTTCCCAATCCAATCATTATATCTTAATTTCTTTTTATTGCCTTTTTGGGGTTCAGGCACCGTGTTGACCCTGAGCAAGGACGGCGGTAGCGCTGCTCTGTCACAGGCTCACGGGAGAGCCTTCAGTGCCTCACTGAGAAGTACAGTGTCTGTGAGAGGTTTCTTCTGATAGACATTCGTTAACAGCTTATGCATTTTCTTCTATCTGTTTTTGACTAAAAGTTTTTTTCCTTTGTTAGAATGAATGCTGACTTTTATTAAATATTTTCCTGCATTTTGGGGAAGATCATGTGCACTTTCTCTCCCACCTGGGATCTAGCAGGGACTCTCCTCCATGGCAGGTCTCAGACTCCCAATTTTGTGCCAAACAGTGTAAAAATATTACCAAAAAGTTGATCAAAATATTTGTCAAAACAGAACATCTGACAGACTTATGCCAACGAACCTGTCAACGTTTGCTCAGCATCTTGTCTCACAGCCTTTGCCCTTTGGAGACAGTGACACAGCTGGGTCACCTGGGGTCACCTGTCTGGCTCTCTCCTGGCCCTATTTTTGTCCCACAGTTACTCGTGGTCTTGGAGGTTTTCTGATCTCTTTAATCAGATGGATATATATATATATGTATATATATAGTTTGGGTCTAGTTTCTCTTCCTTCCTTCCTTCCTACCACTCTTCCTTTCTTTTTTTTCCTGAGCAAAAAATATTAGAATCGTCTCATTTAATATTTTCTCATTGCCTTTGGAATAAATACAGAAATTGTGAAGGTCTTACATCTTACTTGCTTTTTCCTCTTCTTTCCAGTCTCATTTCACGTGATTTCTACACTTTCATTCTCTGCTACGGTTGTATTTTACTTGTGAATTTATAAAAACCTGTAGAATTTCAAAGGAGCTCATTCTGTTCTATGGAGATAGAAATCATCATTGAGCTAGAGATGGCAAGAACTTCTCTAATACAATGTCCTTTGAATGAATATAATTTTACTCATAAATTTATCCTACATAAATCAGCACCCACGACATTCCGTTATCTTCAGCTCAGTATTAGAAACAAAGAAAAAAGGAAGAGTTGTATTGGACTTGAATTTCAGTGAGTGCTGACTCGGCATGCGTTAAGGCCTCACCCCTAAAACGTAGGCAGTAGTGACTAAATCAGTGTGTTTCGAGTCACATATGAGAAAAAGGTTTTCAGTGCGACTGGTATAAATCTTTCATAATGGGGCATTTTCAAAATACTTTGCTTGGATCTTAGTTAGCGTGAAAGACCACAGACTTCTCACTGATTCCAGAAGAGGCTTCTCCAGTGGCACCTGAGGGCTCTCTACAAGGACTTTATGTCACCGTGTTTGCATGGAGAAGCCAACTCTGCCGTGCTTTGCAAGGTACTGAGTAGGCCAGAGGGTTAGGGGTGTTTCCGAAGTTGTGGTGTCACCCTGCTGGCATGAAGCCGGCCGCCGGCAGACGCTGGTGACTCCAGGCTTCCTCCCAGACTGTAGACACATTCGCGGCTTCCCCGAAACTCGGGGCTTCTGCTGCTCCCACGCGTGGTGGAAGGCTCGGGAAATCAGTCGCCATGGCGAGTCGGATTTATTTCAGGGCACGGAAGAAAGCCAGCGGGCAAAGACGTTTTCTTCATTTCTGTAATTTCAGACTTCGCCATGTATTCTCTTTAAAAAAAAAAAATTCTGGGGGAAGTTGTACAATTAAAGAAACAAACCTCTTGGCCCAAGGGTTGAAAATGTAGTGGCTCTCCTTAGATACTGTTATGTTCAGCATTAACTGGTGGTTCAGGGTGAGCAGAAGCCTCTTTCTGGCCTGTGAACCGGACGCTGTAGCCCTTGGCCTCCGTGTCTCCACGGTGTCTGTTAGCATTTCTGCGGCGGAGCAGACGGTCTGTAGCAGAGCTGGTTCCTGTGACCTACGTTTCACAGGCTCTGGGTATTTGCAACACGACTCAGGCAAAATTCAGTGCAACTCAGGCCATGAAGACTCAGCGGCAAAGGGGCTCTTCATCTTTTATTCGTTCAGCACCTCGACCTGAGCGCCACTGTGACCAGGCCCCAACCGGCAGGAGGGCGAAGTGTGGCCTTGGAGGCTTTCCCTGAAGTGGGGCTGTGACCTTGGACCTGGGGGAGGCGCCAGCCCAGTCTTGGAAGGAGCCAGGCAGGAGCCGGCGGGGGGCGATCCACACGTGACGAGCTGGCGGGCAGAGCAGGGACCAGGGGCTCCCCTGCCCTTCCTGCAGGGACCCCACGCCCGCGTCCAGCTGTCCAGTGACCATGGCCACCACTCGCCTGCCTCACGTCCACTGCCTGCTTGGACAGGTCCGGGGCGCAGGCCCGACTCTCTGGCCCCGGAGCAGCGGGACGTCCTCGGCCTTGCGAACCCTCCAGAGCCAGGACTACATCTGGTTCCCGTGCCTGTTACTGTCAGCTGGTGAGTGGGGTGAGGTACTGTATGAACACGCACAGCCATTTGTAGGAATGGAGCTTGGGTTCTAAGCCCTGATGCTAAACCGTGTCCCGTGGCAGGTGGAAGGGCATCCTGGGACCAATGCTGGGACAGGACCCCGGTGTCACTGAGCTCCACCACCTCCCAGCTTGAAACCTGGGCGGGCAATGACAGCTCAGATGTCAGTTTCTCTCTCAATAAAAAGGGGATAATCATACTCACCCTACACGGTTGCTGTGAGAATTGAAATGTTCACATTTGAAAATCCACTCAGCATGATACCTGGTTCAAAGTAGGGGCCAAGCAAATGGTATCGTAATAACATTTCCATTATTGCCAATGACCTTCACTGGCCTGAACCCCTTCCTGGTGGCTGACGGTGGCCGTCTTTGTCATATTCTCTTTCTCCACCGGGAGCCCAGGGTTGTGCTGGAAGGAGCACCGTGGCCCTGACACCTGCCGCAGGCAGCTCTGGGCAACGTCTCCCCTTCCCTGATCTTGTCTTTCTGTTTGTGAAACGGGGAGGCCGATACTCACCTGAAAGACCGACTTCGGACCAAATGCGATTACAGTAACGCAGGTCCTGACTCACAGTAATCATTTGATGACAGACACTAGGTTTTTCCCCCACTTGTAGGAACAAGTTTATAACGACAAGTGGAGATTCAAATACAGGAATACGAGCAGATACGTTCAATGTTTTACCAGGAGGGTCGAGCCAGGGACCTGGACGTGAAGGCAGGACCCGGCATCGCAGGGGTCAGAACCCTCCAGCCTCCACCTGCCCCTCTGCGTCCACGCTTGAAAGACCTCACGGGAGCAGCAGATGGCTTTTTCCCGTCAACAAGGTCATGGGAGCTGCAGGACTTACGACCTTTATGACCTCATAAACGTTCGTTGAACGAACCCTGGTGCCGCCTAAAATAATATCAAACTGTGCTTAGTTATCCAAACAGCCTTATGATTCTGGGAATAGTGATGAAGTGATTTCCCCAACAGTCCTCAGAAAGCAGAAAGCAAATATACCTCTGATCAAAAATATAAGTTACCAGTCTGAGTTAAATTCAAGTTTCAGGGAAAACTGTGTGTGTTACCCGATCAGCTTTAAACATGGAGGGGGCAAACAGTAAGTCGTGCAGAACCGGCCAGGTCTATGCTCAGGGCCTTGAACAGATGCAGTTGGCCGGCCCACACCACCCAGGGCTGCCCAAGGATGTCGCCCAGGCTGGGGCCGGGCGGCCACAGCTTCTCAGCCTCCTGCCAGGATCTGGGGGCAGCAGCCAGGCTGGCCTTGCACTGTACGGCCAGGGTGAGGCTCCCGAGGTTCCTCACACGCCCAGGGGAGCACGACTGAGGGAGGAGCCCTGGGGCGAGATCTCCCCCAGCCCCACACCCGGCACAGGAGTCGGGAGAGGCTGGACGGTAGGCTGTCGTCCTCTCCAAGCAGCCCCGGGAGGCCTGGGACGCAGGCCGTCTTCGTCATCACCTTCGGCTCTTCCGCCAAGGGCTGAGGTTTCAGGTGGTGCAAGAAGCCCGGAGGGTGACGTGTGAGCCCGAGTTCACAGCCGAGCAGGGACGGGGGGATGCCACACCCACCTACCCTCAAGCCCACCTCCGACATCACTAAGGGGTCCGAAGGTCACACTCGTGGGACAGAAGGGCTAGAAGGCATTGCAAGTGTGTTGTTAATGCAAGTCTCGCAATGATAACTGGAGAAGGATCTGATTAGTAACAGAGCCACTCCTCAGACTGGGCTCTTCCACGTCAGAGCCTAAACCACTGCTTCTCAACCTTGGCTGCCTCTAGGGTGTCAGAGGAGCTTGAGTCAGAGGAGCCAGTGCCGGGGCCTAACCCACAGAACCCAGTTCAGCATCCTCCCTGGGCCGGTTACTGTGAGGATGTAGCCATGAAGGACTTAAAATATTTGTAGGCTTGAGGTCTTGGGCTCTGAAGGTAATTTCGAAACAAGAGACATTAACGTGTGATGAGCCTGGAGAAGCTGGAGGCCGCAGGGGCCTCACCTTCACGTCCTGTGTCAGGGTGAGAGCTCACGTTTCCTGCGGGCGGCCCTAGGAGGGTGGCGTGGACTGTCATCAGGACCCCGATTCCAGGCTCCGTAGGAAGGGCCCACCTCCCTTGTCACGTCATCTTACTCGACACCTTGATTCTGTGATAGGCAAAGCGTGCGGGTTGGAGTTTATACTTGCGAGTTTGGAGAAAGGGAAAAGCAGCCCCTGACGTCCAGGAGCTGGCCTGGCGTGGTCAAGGGCCCTCCCGTTAACACCAGTGAAGAATCAAGGTAGCAGCAAGAACCCTCGGTGCTCACCTCTGAACAGACAGAACGTGAACCTTGTCCAAAGCACAGAACACCAAATGCCCTCTCCCGGCTGATGTGAGTGGCGGCTGCACGGCTACCTCGGCCCAGCCTCCCGCCTCCTAGTAAGACTTGTTGAGACCCCAGTCATAAAACTGCCCGATTCCCCCGAGCCTCCAGCCCAGAGCAGAGTCTTGTTTCCTCAGACTCTCCCCCAAATCACCGAACCCCAGCCAGATCCCATAGGGTCCCTTCTATCCCCCACCCGGCTGTGCACACTCAGGTGGTCCTGGGGGCATTTGGCTGGAAGGCATCAACAGTGTGAAAACACCGAAATTATCCTTGATTCTGCGAGTTAGACAGGTATGCTGCAGAACAGGACCGGAGTTTATGCTGTTCATCGATAAACTTTGAATTAAAAGGATAAATTCCCCAGTTTGGGGAAGCTTGTTATTGATCAAACAAGAAGCTTTGACATTTTTCTTGCTTTGCCACTGAGCACAGGTAGAGAAGCTTCTACCTGAATAGTCAAGCTTGACTAAGTCGTGATGGTGCCAGTTGGCAAAATACGAAAAGCAAAACCATTAAATATTAATACTGTTCAGAAACGTTGCCAGACGCATGTTCTGGCCCTTGACAGGGCCGATCGCACGTTTGGGCACATCACTGACGCAGTGCGCCAACGTTGCTCTTCTGCTCAGACCTCAGGAGCACTGGTGCCCCGCACCTCTGGGCCCCGCCAGGCAGGGCCGTCCTGGGAATGAGGGTAAGTTGGTGTCTCCAGGCTGAGCCGGCATGGACTGCATCTGGTTCTGGGTGGTCGTATGAGCGCCGGTCGTGGGCGACAACACAACTCGCTTCAGCTATGAATGGCGAGACAAGGTGGCGCACCTCCAGCACGCGGGCTTCTGCTCCCTCACCGTGCTTGGAAGCTCCAGGGGCCAAGCCTTGTGATCGGGCACCCACGTCCATCCTCCGCAGCCACATTGGCCACAGATGCGAGGGCCTCCCAGCGTCTCACAAGGACGATGTTGGCCTTGGGACTGGATTTTCAGAAGCCAGGCTACTCCTCCAAAATGGGTCATTAGACTGGACCTTCCCCCATCATGGATCTTCTGTAGGTTCTGCAGCGCGACAGGGAGTGTTGCCGTTGGGGTTCGGAAGGGTTCCTCATAGATAAAATTTCCTGGATGGTCACCTGCTTCCCCCCAAGTTTTATCCAACTTCAGTGTAAGACTGTGAGGCTGAGGGAAAAAAAAACTATGTCAGTGATGAATTTGAAGGACAAAATTAAGCTTTGAAAATGTTAAATGCAGATTTTGCAAAAAACAAAATCCACTAGCTTATGAAGTGCATGTTTTTATGATCATAAAGCTTTGGATGAAATGCAGCTGCATTTTGAAAACTTTTGCTGTCTACACTGTCACTCATGTAATGGACAGCAATTAAATTATATGTTGAACTCAATTGCTTCCAAAGGAAATAGTTTTCTAATTATTGAAGCCATCTTTTGATGATACCGGAAATTAAATCTTTTCAATTTCTTGTAAATGAGAGTTTTTTTAAAAATAGAATTCTTGCTGAGTTGATGGAATCTCGCTCTTTTCCACTGACTTTTTTTTTTACATTTCTTTTAAAATCTCCCGTTTCCAATGTGAAATGTGGAGGGGAGCACTCACCTAGTTGAGTGGAAAAAGCTTCTGGTCTAGGTGAGGGGGTTTGTGCAGGTAAGCCAGGTGTTCAAGTCAGCCCAGGCTGCTGCACAGACGCCCTGAGACGGGTGGGCGACACGCCAGACCGAGACGGGGTGGCCGACATGCCAGACCGAGACGGGGTGGGCGACATGCCAGACCGAGACGGGGTGGCCGACATGCCAGACCGAGACGGGGTGGCCGACATGCCAGACCGAGACGGGGTGGCCGACACGCCAGACACTGGCTTCTCACATTCTGGAAGCTGGACGTTCAAGATCAAGGTGCCAGCACACCTGGTGTCTGGTGAGGACCTGCTTCCTTGATCACAGAAGGCGACTTCTCGCTGTGTGTTCGCCTGGAGGAAGGGGCGGGGAGCTCTGTGGGGTCTTATACAAGGGCAGGAATCCCATCCTGAGGGCTCCAGCCTCATGACCTCATCGCCTTCCAAAGACCCCAAAACTTTCAGTCCATAACAGCAAGCAAATGTGATTTTTGTTTTAACTAAATACCTGGGGAGAAGGCAACAAAGATGGAGGTCAAAGATGATCGGAGAAATGGACGTCTTAGGAGAATCACAGATAAACTAAACACAAACGGAGGCCAGAATGAACATTTTCTGAAAGTTGTCACACAGATACTGTGCCAACTGTATAAGGGGTGGCGACCCAGCACATCTGTGTGTGCAAATTCATGATGAAGCTGGACATATACGAGCATGTGTTCATTCAGCATTTATTAAATGTATAGTATTTTTATGCTGAGATCCTTGGATACAGAGATGAAAGGACATATTCCCCTTTTCTGAGACCCATCTGTCTATGGCAGACCGAAGAATTAACAGCTAAACTTCACACAGTGAGGAGGTGGAACTCTGGTCTTACGGATAAAGCCCAAGCAAGCCAGAGGAGGAGTGAGTCTACTCTTCTGGACGGTCCCCACGGCAGTCGTCTCTGGGGTCTGCTCTGAGCAGCATTGAAGAAAGACCCGGGATTCCACAGAAAAGGGCAGGAGACCTTCGAACGAAGGAGCACCGCCTCCCTGTGCAGGCGTGTGGGAGACTCTCTCTTCTGAAGGCACAGAGGGAGTGGCCTGCCAGGGCCCACGGAGGACCCTGCAAGCCACCTTGTCCTGTCCCTTCCTGCACTCATAACCCACCTGTCAGTGAGAGCTGCAGATCCATCCCCCAAATACCTGTAACTTCCACACAGTGTCCTTACGTCCACTCTGCACTGTCGCCGTGCCCTGCTGGCCCTGCCTGTGAACCACACACCTCCTGACTGTCTGTCTCTTCATCCGTGTCCACAGAGGAGTCCAGCTGATCTTAAAGGACCCGCCTCAGCTCCTCCACACAAATGCTGTCGTTTCCCACTTCAGGGATCCTGGGAGGAGCCACGTGGTGCCCTGACCCTCCGCCCAGCCTGACCTGGTGGCCGGTGCCCCCCTGCCCCATGAGAGTCTGCACCCACGGGTCCTGCTCTGCGAGGTTCCGCTTTCATCCTGGTGACACCAACGTCTAAGTGCTCCCCCGTGTAGGTAACTCTTTGGGTGTTTATTGTATGCTTTTTTTGCATTTTTTATGTTTAGAGGATTTTTCCAGTTCAGAGATATGATTGGTTATATTTTCTTCTAGGTTTTACTGTCATCATTTTTAAATCCTTGCTCTTTGATAATCTGGTTTTATTCCTCTATGTGGTACGAGATGGTGATCTAATGGGTTTTACCAGCACACCGTTTGTAAAGCACCTCATGGCCGATCTGGAAAGTCTTCACGGATGTAGTAGTGAGCAGCAGCGGTAGGCTGGCCCGGGAGCTACTCCCTGTGGCTCCTGGGTCACCGTCTATGGGAACAAACAGTCGAGAGTAAAGGGAACACGGCTTCCACATTTAGCGTCAAACACTTGTACGGTCTGAGCAAGGTTCCAACCAAGTAATCATTTCGCATCTCGGTTAACTGTAGATTTCTGAACTTATGGTTAAAGGTACTGTCTCGGGGCCAAGGGTGTACAAAACAGGTAAAAGCCTTATGGCAAATCCATACAGTGCTTACCGTCTATTAGAGTATGGTAAAGCTGCCGTGTTGTAACAAGGCCGGGTCGCTCTAAGACTAGGTTGTCAATAAAACCAGTACGCATCTTGGCTTGAAACCGAAAACAAACATCAGTGGGCTTCGTACGTATATACATGTTGGCCTTAATTGACAGACCAATACATAGAAGTTTAACAGAAACGGACTTGATTGAGGGGCCCTGGAGGCAAGCTCAGGGTCTGAGCGATGTGTGTGTTTCAGACCCCAAGTTCCCCGAGGAGGTGTGACCGGCACCTACCAGGGCTGAAAACGCTAATCAATGTTGTCAGCAGAATTTTCAAACCCTGCTCTTGGGACTCTAAGCTTGATGGACAGTGGTGTTGCTTTGGGGAAGTAATCTGCGCTCAGACCTTAAAATTATGTTCCCGGGAAAGTTGTTTCTGCAGCAGGCAGCATCTGTTCTTTATTGGGGTCTTGCCTCTGCTTAGTTGTGCAGCTGGTTTGAGAGAGGAAAAGCATGTCATGTAATCTGTTTGGGATCAAGGGTGAGCAGCAAATTCACTTCAGTCTCAAGGACAGGCAAGTTCTAAGAGGCAAATCTCCAGCTCCCTGGTCCGTGAAGCCACGAAGCCACGTGCAGTCTTAGGCTAGTCATTTATTTACAAAACACCCTCTTCGAGGGGGTGGGAAGGCCACTCAGGGACAGGCTAGTTTCAAACCAACCAGGACGTCTACACTCTGCTTTTAGGGGTGCAGTTAGGATAGAAGTATTTGTGTTTACAAACCTTCTCTCTCTGAGCTCTGGCATGTACGTGTCACCCCCCCTTTCTAAATGGAAACATCAGCCCAGAGCTCACCCTGGCTTCAAGCCCTCAGTCTTTTCACGGTGTCACCCACCTCTTCAGGTGTGAGGCCCCTCCATTACAGATGAAATTTTGTGGGAATAAAAATTAAGCTCATGGGGCTTCCCTGGTGGCGCAGTGGTTGAGAGTCCGCCTGCCGATGCAGGGGACGCGGGTTCGTGCCCCGGTCCGGGAAGATCCCACATGCCGCGGAGCAGCTGGGCCCGTGAGCCATGGCCGCTGAGCCTGCGCGTCCGGAGCCTGTGCTCCGCAACGGGAGAGGCCGCAACAGTGAGAGGCCTGTGTACCGCAATAATAAGCTCACTGTGCGACAGGCCTTGGGACAACAATTTTTTCACGTTTCCTTCATTTATCATTTTCAGTTTATCTGACATATATTTGAACTCATTATGCACAATTTATGGGATAGATGAGCACCCTTGAGCATTTTAAAACCAAGTCAAAGTCGCACGTGAAATGCTTTATTACTTTTTTTCTTGTTTGTGGTGGTATTTTAAAAAGAACACAATTATTTGCACCAAGACAGTGATAACAGACAAGGGGCTTAACTTCCGGTCCCCAGATTTCCTGCTTGTAAGAGGGGGCCTGGGCAGGTGATGAGTGCCCAGCAGTGTTCACCTGGGGCCCGCGTGCAGGTCCACGCAGGTCCACGCCGCTCTGAAGCCGCTGGGTCCACTCCGATTGTGGAGCTCTCGCAGTGCTGGTGGCTACTGCTGTGATTTTTAGTGAACTCACGATGTCTGTGGTGAGCAGTCTGCAATGTTGCCAAGCCTTTTCCTCTGCAATGACTTTGCAGCCCACCTCATGGAGACCCACCCCATTTCCCAAACCCCATGGCCTCCGGGCTGTGACTGGCTGTAGCCCTAGAGGCCGCCAGAACACCTGGGGTCAGCCCCAGGCTTCACACGCTTCTCCCCTCTCCCTGGGGACCCTGGAGATGTTAATGGAATGCTAATATTTATATATCCTAAATAGCAATTTTTCTGAAAAGAAGCAATCTTTCTCAGCTGCCTGACACCCGAATGAGCTCCTCCGTGGACCTTTCCTCAGAGGTGCTGACTGTAAAGGGGCTCCCTGTCACCTGAAGTGTTTTATACACACAGGAAGAAGAGTGTCTGTTTTAACCACACCTCAGCTTGCGTAAGTATTTCGTGTTTTTTCTTCTTGGAGAGGGGGAGCAGATGATGGTGTGATTCGTGACCAGCTGCCAACGCTGTGGAGCATCTCGCGTTAAAAGGTGCCGCCGCGGGCTCCGAGGGCGTGGCTTTACACGATGCCCACTCTCCAGCGTCGCACAAAGCTGTTCCATCCCCTGATAAACATCGGCACCTGCAGAGGGGCTGCGCAAAGACCGCCCGCCTCTCGCGCTGCCCAGTGGCCTCATTTGTGAATGCGCGGCTCCGGTACGAATCCCTCCCGATTGTTTTCTGCCTCTTTGATTTTGAGCGAGTTGCTTACCTCGCCGATTTCAGGCCCTACATTTGTAAAATAGGATTAAAATGTGTACCTCTCAGAGTTTATCCAGTGAGGAAAAAGAGTGCATGTTAATAAAAAGAAACGACCGTCTAAAATGAAGTACGATGCTCACTGGACAGTTCCTTCCCTCTGCTTTCCTTTGTAAATGGAATTTCTTAACTGAGAAATTCAGACGAAAAGAGATTGCTTGCTTAATGAAACTCTTCCTATTTTGAAAACGTTAAGGCTATAACAGAAAAGAGGCAGGTCTGGGGTGTGCTCCCAGGGCTGGGCAGCTCTGCCGCTCAGAACAACCTTGATCCTCGGAGAACTGCCCCCGGGACCCGCACTGCCCCCGGGCGTCCCCCCAGGGCTGCAGGCCAAGCGCTCACCCCTGTGGGGCTGAGGGGCCGTCTGGTCCCTGCGTGGCCCTGGAGCTGATGGGTCTGGCGTCTCACGGGAGAAATGAGAGCAGAAGAGGCTGGCCTGAAGGAGGAGAAGATGGACGCAGATGTGCACGGGGAGGGGGTGTGTCTCAGTCTGAGATGAGGCGATCTCTCAGCATCAGAGATTTAGCCCCAGGTAGCACCCGTCCAGCCGTCCTCCCGAAATGGGCTGCTGCTCTGGGCAGGCTCACGCCAGTCACCTGGGGGACTGGAGTCTGTGAACAGGGACAAGGCACATGCATTTGTTCATTTTCTTAACCAACTCCTACTCCACATCTAATAAGGCAGGGTCCCCAGCCCCTGGGCCACAGACTGGTACCGGTCCGTGTCCTGTGAGGAACCGGGCCGCACAGCAGGAGGTGAGCGGCGGGCGAGTGAGCGAAGCTCCGTCTGTATTTGCAGCCGCTCCCCATCGCTCGCGTTACCGCCTGAGCTCCGCCTCCTGTCAGATCAGCCGCGGCATTAGATTCTCACAGGAGCGCGACCCCTACTGTGAACTGCGCATGCGAGGGATCTAGGCTGCACGCTCCTTACGAGAATCTAATGCCTGATGATCTGAGGGGGAGCTGAGGAGGTGATGCCGGCGCTGGGGAGCAGCTGCAGATACAGATTAGCATCAGCAGAGAGACCGTCATAAGTCAATTGCTTGCAGACTCATATCAAAACCCTATCAGTGAGTGGCAAGTGACAGTTAAACTGCATCTGGTGGCAGGCTTTAAGTCAGAATCCGACACTTATTTTAGTCCGTGCGTGGCCCAGCCATTATTTTATTTGCCACTGCCGTCCATGCCTCTTTCCCGCTAACCGCATTGCTGAAGCTAAGAAGCCCTTTACTGTTGGTGAAGAGGTGATGCTGCCCGCTGCTAAGGACGTTTGTCGTGAACTTTTAGGAGAGGCTGCAGTTCAAAAGGCGGCACGTGTTCCTCTTTCGGCTAGCGCCGCAACTAGACGAACTGATGAAATAGCAGAGGATGCTGAGGAACAATTGCTAGAGAGGATTAATGAGTCACCATGCTGCGCAATCCAGGTTGATGACTGTACCGATGTTGACAACAAGGCAACGATGCTTCTTCCTGTATGACAATTTTTCAGGAGGATGTGCATGAGGATATGTTATGTGCACTTTTGTTGCCAACCAACACCACAGCTGCAGAACTATTCAAGTTTTTGAATGATTACATATCAGGAAAACCGAATTGGTCATTTTGTGTCGGTATATGCATGGACAGAGCCACTGCCATGACTGGACGGCTTTCTGGTTTCACTACTCAGGTCAAAGGGGTCGCTTCTGAATGTGAGTCTATGCACTGTGTCATCCATAGAGAATGCTGGCTAGCCGAAACATGTCACCTGAACTGAACAACGTTTTGCAGGATGTGATTAAAATTATCAACCACGTTAAAGTCCATGCCCTTAACTCACGTCTGTTCATGCAGCTCTGTGAGGAGACGGACGCAGAGCACACACGTCTTTCTCTTATACACAGAGGTGAGATGGCTCCTAAAGGTAGGTCACTGAACAGAGCTTTTGAGTTACGAGAGCCGCTCCAGAGATTTCTTTTAGAAGAACAGTTACCACTGGCAGCACATGTCAGTGACACAGAATGGGTCACAAAAAAACTTGCTTACTTGTGTGACATATTCAACCTGCTCAATGAACTCAGTCTGTCACTTCAGGGGAGAACGACAACTGTGTTCAAGTCGGCAGATAAAGTGACTGCATTCAAAGCCCAGCTGGAATTATGGGGGCGGCGAGTGAACACTGGGATTTTTGACATGTTTCAAACATTAGCAGAGATTTTGAAAGAGAATGAGCCAGGGCCTTCTGTCTCCCAGCTGGTGCACGATCACCTATCTCAGCTTTCAGAAGAGTTTGAGCATCACTTCCCAACCACAAAAGACCCCCGAACTGGGAAGGAATGGATCCATGACACATTTGTGAATAAGCAGGTGAATCGGCTTTGTTCGTGCTAGAAGGGAATCAACGGCTTGAGATCGCAAAAGACGGTGGCCTTAAAAGTATGTTTGAGGCAACTTCAAGTCTCCATACTTTCTGGATTACAGTCAAGGAAGAATACCCCGAGATTGCCACAAAAGCACTGAAAAGCCTGCTTCCATTTCCAACAGCCTATCTTTGTGAGGCAGGGTTTTCTGCAGTGACAGCGACCAAAGCGAGATCACGGAGTAGAGTGGACCTAAGCAACACACGTCAGGTGTCACTATCTCCCATCACCCCCGCATGGGACCATCTAGTTGCAGGAAGACAAGCTCAGGGCTCCCACTGATTCTGCATTATGGAGAGTTGTATAATAATTTCATTATATATTACCATGTAATAATAATAGAAATAAAGTGCGCAATAAATGTAATGTGCTTGAATCGTCCTGAAACCATTCCCCCTCCACCCCTGGTCCATGGAAGAATTGTCTTCCATGAAACTGGTTCCTGGTGCCAAAAAGGTTGGGGACCACAGTAATAAGGTGCCCACCTTTAGAAGCCCACGCAGCCGGCAGGCACGCTTGGGATCAGTGGGGCCAGTCCTGAGTGTGTCCCTCAGGTGTGTCACTTCCCTGACCTGCAGGTACGCTTCCCGGGCTCCTCCTGACATGCCCCCTCCTCCCTCCGTGCCTCCCCAGCCCCGCTGTGGTGGGTTAACAGGCTTCCTGGGTGTTCGGTCTCCACAAAAGCAATCGTGTTCTCTGTCGCTCTCCACCCAGGGCCTCCCCTTCTTAGCACCTGCCACTTAAGTGACTTTCCTAAGTGGTAAACTGGACCCTGAGTGTCCTCACAGCTCCCCACGGTCTACAGGGTAAAGTTACACTATCTGGCTTGTACTTCTCTTGTTCCATATGCTCTCTTCACACAACTTCTTTATATTCTCCAAACGTGGCATGCATTTTCATATAAATCTGTCTTCAGAAACGCTATCCATTCGCCGAGGATGCCGTCAGTCACCTGTGACAGGCCGCGTTCTCTCCTTCCTTTACGGTGGGGCTCGGGCTTCACTCTTTGCCAACTGTTCCTCGGCCAGAGTCTTGGTTGGGGCCTGGCCATGTCCCTTCCCACGTAGGGCAGCCCAGATGTTCATTTTTGCCGTTGGCATGATTGTCATCACTTCGTTCTCTGTCCTCAGCCATGAGATTCTTAGGAGGCAGCCGAGACAAAGTTTCACATACTTTTCCTCTCTTCTTTGTAGAGTTTGTGTCGTTAAATGAATGAACGGTGCTTCTGGTAATAAGACAAGTGTGTTCAAAGGGAGGGAGGGAACACGCCCGAAGGTAACACACATGGGAGGATGGGGGAGGCCAGTAGAGGGATGGGGGAGCCTGGGGCAGCAGGGCCTTGTCAGCAAGTGGGGCAGAAGCAGACAGATTCGGGGCACGTCCTAGAGGCCAGGGAACTAACGCAAGGCCCTTAGCAAATCTTACAGGAAAAGAACAGAGACGCTGAACAATTCGGGCAGAACAGGCGTTTGATCACACCCACATCTTCAGCCTCACCATCAAGAGTCTTAGCTGTTTTCAGAATTTTATACCATGAACTTGCAGGGCCGGAAATGCACATAATGTATGTTTTCAAATCAAAATAGTTCCTGTACTGTAGGGAGATTCCACCACGGAGGATCTCAGGATTGCAAACTGCGTCCCGGGGGTTCAATCACCGAGGGACGCAGAGATCTGACGCTTCCAGACTTGGGGGGAAGGGCAGCATGGCCTCAGTGCACCGGTCGCTGCCGAGACCCGCGGGAGGCTTCAGGAATTGGCCGGAGCCTCAGGGCAGCTCATCTTCCAGGCCCTGCGGCTGCTGAGGCCCCTCGCCCATCCCTCCTGGGACCCCTTTCCTCTGGATGCTTTCTTCTGCCTGATTTCTTACAAGGAAGGGAAATGGGGGCGAAACAGATGCGCATCTCAACACGTTGCTCTTCTAGGTGCCTGTAACAAACAGCATATTTAGTCAGAAATAGATCATGCTGCAACTAAGGAGCATATGTGCCACAACTAAGGAGCCAGTGAGCCACAATTTAGGAGCCCGCCTGCTGCAACTAAGGCCCAGCGCAACGAAAGTAAATTTAAAAAATTTAAAAAGGAAGAAAGAAAGAAAGAAATGAAGATACACACATTTTGGGGACCTTGAGAATCCTGACACAGGAGGTGTCAGATCCCACAGAAACTGCATCTGTGAGACTGATTTGTACGAGAACCTGGGACACTGCACAGCTTGTGGGGGGAAGAGTGGAAAACAAGTTATCGGAATATTTGCAAAAGGAGACTCGAGGAGCAAGGGCTTTGGGCGCTGGATTAAGGAGGAAGAGACCGTCTGCACAGACAGTCCAGGGGCCTGGGGAGGACACGGCACTGCCGGGAAATCAGGGCTGATCCACAGAAACGAGGACGGGTCTCTAGAGAATTAACTAAAGCTCTGAATTTTAGACTCCCAGTTCCTATGACTATTGCTAAGTCCTTGTAAAAATCACACTGTGAGATGTAAGGGTTTGGGGCAACTTCAGTGACTCCTCATGGGCTTGGGAACCAGAACACGTCTGTAACTTCCAGCCTTACGTGTCCATTCGCACATTAATTTCCTGTTGAAATACAACTGCTCGTATTCAAACAGATAACTGTTACCATAATCTCCCAGGGTTCCTGGGAATCTTGAGCGTCTCCTTTGGAGGTTGAGCCCTTGCTTTTGAATCTGGAAATGCTGCATAACTTAAAGGTAAAAGACCCAAAGTGTAGCTTCACACACAACTTTCAGGCCAGAAGTACCCAGATACACGGTAAAAGTATACTCCAGTTGCGTCCCTTCCATGAACTGTAACATGTTGGGGAATTAGCCTCTTGAAACAGAAGTAGTCAATTTGATGTGAAACAAAAATCACGAAACCAAAGAAAATTAAAAACTTTTGCCTGGCAGCGTCCTTACACATCGCATGAAGTCGAATGTGGTTCAAGTGACTGTGAGTGGCATGGGGTCTGTCCAGAAGCAGGAGGATCAGGAAGGACTGATTCTTATCACCGAACAAGGCATGTGCTGCTTTAATCTCACCAAAGTTTCATCTAATTAGAAATTGGAACGGTTTGTTTGTTCGTAGTATATTTAATAAACTGGAAAATACTTAATAGTGAGTGATTGCTTTGGGCCATAATTCCCCCAGTCTCTGTGAGGTCAGAGGTGAAGGATCCGGACCTTTCACATCAGGAATTCAGTGTCACAAGGGGAATAATTACCCGACCTCACACGTTCACGTGTGTGGTGTCAGCTTACTTTAGGAACGGGCGAGGACCTCATTTGTTTACTTCCTGACGCCGGGCAGCGGGCTAGAACTGCCTCTCTTCTCTCTCAAAGTGCTGAGTGTTATTTAAATTCTGTCAGTCTGTGTCCCCACCTCAGCCTCACCGCCTGAGGGTGAACTGACACCTTGAATGCTATGTGGATTCAGCCAATGCCCAATGCGTACTGTTCCCTGGCTTATCTACAACTATTAGCATAGTCCCAACTAGAAGCAGGCCTCCTTTTGAAGAGCAATTCCCACTGGTCCCCTGTGCTAAGGTCCGCCCGTGGAGTTTACCCCTCAACAGCCCCGACCTGGCTGGGACTCAGGTTTCCTTGAGCACTTTTCATGCCAGGAGCTTAACTTGCTCTAATCTTTCCTGCTCTTGACTAAGTTCTATGCTAACCTCAGTGGGAGTTAAGTGTCTACTTTCTTGCAATATTTATATATTGGTCTTAATGCCATCCTTGGAACTACAAAACATACATCTCATCATCACTAAGACCAAGAATGACGTGCATACCCTCCCCCTTCTCTAGTCTGAGGACCTTGGACGGCTCTGCAGGGTCAGGTGTGTTTACATCTCTTCCGCTGAGCTGAGCTGCTCTTCACAAAGGAGGGGAGTGAATCACTTCCGCCTTTCTCACTCTAGGAGTGTCAAATTCTAGAAAATAAAGGGCATGACATACTAGTCAGAGTAGGCCAATCACTGGGACACCCCCATATTTCAGTGGCCTAACAACTGAGGATGAATTCTTCGTTTGCACAACTGTGCCTGCAGCCATTCAGGCACCTGGGTCCCTCCCCACCACCCCCCGGGGCTCAGGTCCCCCCGGGGCCTCTGAGGGCAGTGCAGGAACCAGGGGCAGGGACAGGGGTCCGGCCTGGAGGTGTGCACGTCCCTTCCCCTCCGTCCGCCAGCCAGAGTGCTGCGAGCGGGGAGTCGGGGTCCCCTGGGTGCCCCGGAGGAGGGCCGTGTACATGGCTCGGCTCTCCCGCGGGTGCTGCCCTCAGCAGAGGGCAGTGATCTGTCTCCTGCTCTTGAGTCCACAGACCCCACCATCCAGGAGAGACAAAGCAGGGGACAGTGCACACCGCCTGTGGCTGCGCAACCCATCTCCACAGGGACAAAGCCCGGCCCTGCATCCCCCGCAATGGGGGGTGGTGTGAAAGTGGTGCGGACTGAAGTCTGTCTAGCAAGCGAGTTCATTTGCCGTCCGCCACCTTGTAACGCCCCTCAAGGAGAAAAGTGTCATGCTTCCAGCCTGTTTCCTTTCTGTGAAGAAGTGTTGCTTTCCTCCCCTGGCTTCTGACGTCCGTAACAGTGTTCTCTTATCAAGTCAGGACTCAGACCTCACCAAGCCCTTTGCTGTGTTTCTGTTTCTACCCCCTTGCCCCTCAGTGACAGCTTGTTGCTAAGAAAATGAACTTAGGTTTGGAGTAGGCACTGTTGTTTGCAAACTAAACCTTAATATATGGCGTCAAGAGTTCCTCAGAAAGTCTCTCAGAAGCAGCTCTTAGCAGGTAAGGAGGGATAATTCAAATCACTGGACAGGTTGAGCAGGTTAGAGTGACCAAGGCCCCTGGTGACGTTTGAAGCTTTCCTTCGAGGCATCCTGACAGCAGTCATCTGCCTTCTGTTTGAACACGTCAAGGACATCACGTTGCAGGTGTGATGGTTCTGTTAGAAACAGCTCAGATTGCCACGTGGCATATGGTCCTGACATTTCCATTCCTCCATTCCATTTAAACACTCAATTTCAAAGAGAACAAGTACAACCTCCTGTTGCACAAGGAAGGCTTTCACAGGCCTCAGGGGCCGCATCTTCCTCCTGCCTGTTGATGGGGCGTTGAGCAGGACACACTTCCAGTCACGTGTCTCCATGGCAGCAGGACACACTTCCAGTCACGTGTCTCCATGGCAGCAGGACACACTTCCAGTCACGTGTCTCCATGGCAGCAGGACACACTTCCAGTCACGTGTTTGCATGGCAGCAGGATCCTGGATGAACGTGAAAGGCACAGGGGGTGACACCGACTTGAGAGTGCGGTCCAGCTGATTCCCTGATGGTACCTGCGTCTGAAGGGACCGCACTGCAGTGCATAAAGTGGACACTTGAGATGAGAAATCAGTCACACAGACGGGCCCATGTTCCAGACGCCACTCACCGCAGTGAGACATCTTATCTGGTAACAAAACCTTGTGCGGTTAGTGAGGGAACTCAGGGAAATTTTATCCGTATATCCCTATCTAACCTGCACCTATTTATACCTATATCCGCATCTACACCTACACCTGTGCCTACCCCTGCGTCTGCGTATCCAGACCTGTTCTGCGTCTACACCTACCCCTGCGTCTGCGTATCTAGACCTGTTCTGCATCTACACCTACCCCTGCGTCTGCGTATCTAGACCTGTTCTGGGTCTGCACCTACCCCTGCGTCTGTGTATCCAGACCTGTTCTGCGTCCACACCTACCCCTGCGTCTGTGTATCCAGACCTGTTCTGCGTCTACACCTGCACCCACATCTGTCTCAGCTGTGACTGTGTCTACACCTGCACCCACATCTGTCTCAGCTGTGACTGTGTCCACACCTGCACCCACATCTGTCTCAGCTGTGACTGTGTCTACACCTGCACCCACATCTGTCTCAGCTGTGACTGTGTCCACACCTGCACCCACATCTGTCTCAGCTGTGACTGTGTCCACACCTGCACCCACATCTGTCTCAGCTGTGACTGTGTCCACACCTGCACCCACATCTGTCTCAGCTGTGACTGTGTCCACACCTGCACCCACATCTGTCTCAGCTGTGACTGTGTCCACACCTGCACCCACATCTGTCTCAGCTGTGACTGTGTCCACACCTGCACCCACATCTGTCTCAGCTGTGACTGTGTCCACACCTGCACCCACATCTGTCTCAGCTGTGACTGTGTCCACACCTGCACCCACATCTGTCTCAGCTGTGACTGTGTCCACACCTGCACCCACATCTGTCTCAGCTGTGACTGTGTCCACACCTGTACCCACATCTGTCTCAGCTGTGACTGTGTCCACACCTGCACCCACATCTGTCTCAGCTGTGACTGTGTCTACACCTGCACCCACATCTGTCTCAGCTGTGACTGTGTCTACACCTACCCCTGCCTCTGTGTATCTAGACCTGTTCTGCGTCTACACCTACCACTGCATCTGCGTATCTAGACCTGTTCTGCGTCCACACCTGCACCCACATCTGTCTCAGCTGTGACTGTGTCTGCACCTGCACCCACATCTGTCTCAGCTGTGACTGTGTCCGCACCTGCACCCACATCTGTCTCAGCTGTGACCGCGTCTACCATTTCTGCCTCTGGGTTTTACCGGAAGAGGATCTACCACACGTGAGACACTTTCCCTCTTGAACCGGTGCCTACACTTTCTGGACCGGTACCTTCACGTGTAAACTGAAGTGTTGTGCCACGTGAGCGCTAAAGAAAGAAACTGTCAGCGCGACAGTTTTAGTCCGCGATTTCTAGGGGGCCTGCTAGGAAGTTTGGGGAAAGATGAAGGCAACCCCGACCCTAGTCCCGGCTGCCTGCCTTCGATGATGCTTAAAAACTCTGAGAGGAGAACTGTTTCCCAAGGAAGAGGCTTAGGGCACACGCGGCAGGCGGAGGAGGGTGGCGGGGGCCTTTGGGGCCCCCGACGGCGGCCTCGTCTGCGTGGGTTCACCATCACACGCGCTTAGTGAGGGGACTCAGTGATGGGAAGTAACAGGTGTTTTCTGAGCTAAACCATTAAGCCTGAGGCCAGAAAGACAATGTGAAAGGGGTGTTTTCCGGATTATGTACAAGAACAGGCCACAGTCAGGGCAGACCTCCCTGAGGGTCGGCCACCGCTGATGGCCAGCTGCCTCCGTCCTGTGCCAGTCGGTCTGGGGATGCCCCCTGCCCTGTCGCCTCCTCTTTAGTTCCACGTGTTGTCACCTCCTCTCACCTTGGCTTCTACGGTGCCCCGCCCACCCCGGGCTGTGCCCCCAGGCTACAGGGCACACTCTGCTGCGTCCAGCAGAATCCCTGGAGACCTCCGTGTGCTCTTATCCACCTCTACTTCCGGGGCTTCTCCCGTGACTGACGCTAACCCTGTCAGTGAAGCATCCTAGTGGGTGGAGAGAGAGCCGGACTGTGTCACATCGTCCTCTTGGCAATAAAGGTCTCCTAACTGATGTCTAAATTTTCACGTGATTTTTAACTCCGTTCAGTAAAGACTATGGAAAGCAACGTGCCCGCTGCTGCTGAGGATGGAAGTAATGAAGCCACAAAGGTGCTCGTGGGCAGGAGCCCAGGCGGGTGGGCCAGTGGCCAGGTGAACATCCCAGCAGGGACGGCACACCCAGTGGGGTGGAAGGAAGCGTGGGTCTGCGTGAGCCAGGTTCCAGTGAGCACCATCGAGTCGGGGAAAACAGTCCATCAGAATCCATCCATTCTGCAGCACATGGATGGACCTGGAGACTGTCATACTGAGTGAAGTAAGTCAGACAGAGAAGGACAAATATCGTATGATATCACTTATATGTGGAATCTAAAAAGGGTACAAATGAATTTACTTACGAAACAGAAATAGAGTCACAGAGGTAGAAAACAAACTTATGGCTACCAGGGAGGAAAGCGGGGGAGGGATGAATTGGGAGATTGGGACTGACATATACACACCACTATCTATCAAATAGATAACTAACAAGGACCTACGGTAGGGCACAGGGAGCTCTACTCAATACTCTGTAATGACCTATATGGGAAAGAATCTAAAAAAGAGTGGATACATGTATGTGTATAACTGATTCACTGTACACCTGAAACTAACATAATATTGTAAATCAAATATACTCCAATATAAAAAAAAGAAAATAACTTGGAAGTAAAGGAACAGGACATCACAATAGAAAAATATTTCAAATCAGACTCTGATGGAAGGGCCCTAAATAGCAGACGGTAAACAGGTCTGTGCTGTGAGCGGCCGTGGCGTCAGCCCAAGACAAAACAGCGTCAGATGAAGGTACGGGGTAAACAGGAAACTGGACATAGGACAGACTGTGGTCCACAGGCTACAGTCACCAGAGAGGCATCGCTTCCCCCAGTTTTTATTTTTAACATTTGAGGTGCAGTCATTCTAACAACCAAATCATGCTTGTGGAAAAGGGAACACTTTGTTTCATAGTTGATTCCACTTTTGTGTAGCCTGTTCCATGGTTTACCTTATAATATACTGATGACCTATAGGAGTAATAAGTTCCAGGAAAAAGCAAAACTCTTAGTGTTCAGGCCAGGCACTTATGTTTGGATTGGTGCCCTTTCTGCCTCTTTTCCTCGGTGGAGAGCAGGACACGTCTCATCTGTTTGGTGTCCTTTCTTCGTCCACTCGCTCTAAATGCAGACGACTCCCTCCGTTTATTATTCTTTCTAAAAACATTACCTTGAGGCTCCCCCATCAGGGCGATGGATGTGCAGGTGACGGAGCTCAGCACAAAGTGACAGGCAGACACAAGGGGGGCTTCCTGGGGCCCCTGCCGCCGAGGGCTGACCCCTCCCAACGCATTACTAACCCCTGAGGAAACGGAAGGAGAAACGATGCTCGCTATGTGGGGAAAAGCATGGCAGGTGGGCTGTGTCGGTGTTGAACAGGATTCCTCCTTAAGCGAGAAAGCATATTGCATGGGGTCGCCAGTGGATTCCACAGGCTTGGACTCATGAAAGCAGCAGCCTCTCTTTCACTCTGAGTCTCCAGACCTGGGGCCGGGGCGTGGGTGGCGATATCCTCAGGGTGCGTGTCCCACTGCGCAGCTCTTACCTGGGGGAGGGAGGAGGGGCCCGGGACAGCAGCGACAGATACTAGGGAAGGGGACAGACCGCGTGCCTCTCACTCACAGAGCCGAAATAATGCTCTGATTGTTATTTGGGAAAAAATCCCTCTCTATTAAAGATATTTATATTTAAGTTGGGTTTCCATTCCTGGAAGCTGAAATTATTCCTAAGTAATACAAGAGGATGGAAGTATTAAATAAAAAGTATAAAACCATTTGTAAATCTAAAAATCTGTAACAATTTTTATAAACATGGTAACACCTGAAAATAATCTAATAAGAAAAGTCAATAAATTTGACTAACTGAACATTTTATAGCATATGCATTTTTTCAAAATAAAGCTGGTTTACGGCAGCAGACACTCGCGATGGCTCCAAATCCTTCCACGGCTCAGAGCCTCGTGCAGCCCACCTCTGCACACCACGGTTCCGCTGCCCGCCCGCGGCTCAGAGCCTCGTGCGGCCCACCTCTGCACACCACGGTTCCGCTGCCCGGCCACACCGTGGTCAGATCAGCCCTGCAGTCCGAGCAGCCACGTGTGGCCTGTGGTCGTTTGTGCACAGTCACAGCTAGAGCCCGGCCGCAGGCCTGACCCGTCACAGCCCCGGGGGGTCAGCTTTCAGGGTGGGCCACCTGCCCAGGCACCTCCTATCCGAAGTCTCTTTACTGGGGGTCCTTGGTCCAGGCGTTTCTTGGTCACCTCTGCAGAGACCTCCTTGCTAGGGCTGGAAGACCCCTCCCCACTCCCAATCAGCCTTCAGTACTAGTCCATTCCTGGCCTCCCGTCCACCTTCCTTCAGCAGTAGGACGATCCCCACACCTGTGCTGTGACACCAAACTCACCTGGTCCCGTTCTGAGCGGGGAGGTGGGCGGGAAGAGCCCTGCTCTCTCCCATCACAGCAAGGGACAAAGCCTGGCCCTTACCTCAGTTGAGTGAGAACCTCGGCTTCTGGCAGCTCAGCCCTTGCCTGACGTTAGGGGTTCGCTGGGAGTTTTCACCTTTGTCTTCCTGCCACAGAGGTGGCACTTTTCTGCCTCTGGATATACCTACATCTGAGCGCGTGGCCTGGACGTGATGGGAGGGCAGAGACACGCGGAGATCCTGAAACCTTGATGGCGTGCTTGAGCTGCCGGGTGGTGTAGGCACCAACCCTGCAGCTACATTACTCTTGGGGTTTGAATGCCAAATAACAAACTGATTCCACTTTCAGTAGACTTTTCTTGTACAAACTGCTGAAGACTTTTTAATTTATTTTATTCTTTATTGAGTATAATTGCTTTACAATGTTGTGTTAGTTTCCGCTGCACAGTGAAGGGAAGCAGCTCTATGTATACATCTATCCCCTCCCTCTTGGACCTCCCTCCCACCCACCCCCCATCCCGCCCCTCTAGGTCACCACAGAGCACCGAGCTGAGCTCCCTGTGTTATGCAGCAGGTTCCCACTAGATGTCTATTTTACACACGGCAGTGTATTTATGTCAAACCTAATCTCCCAATTCATCCCACCCGCCCTTTCCTCCCCACCAACCCGTGTCCACACATCCAATCTTAAATCACCAAAGGACAGTTAGTAAGGAAGAGGAACCAGATAATTCCAGATCATTCCAGATAATGATAATTTCTGGAAGCAACAACTAATGACAACAAGTCTTCTTCCTAATTGTTGAGGTGAATTGTGTCGCCCAAGGAGATTAGCTGAAGTCCTGACCCCAGGTTCCTGGGAATTGACCTAATGAGGAAATAGGGTCTTGGCAGATGTGATGAGTTAAGACAAGGCCATTAGGGTGGGTCCTGATCCAGTGTGACTGGTGTCCTTATAGGAAGAAGAGACATGGGGAGGAGGCCATTTGACAGTGGAGGCAGATGGAGTGGAGCAGCTGTTGGCCAAGGATGCCAGCAACCACCAGAAGCTGGAAGGGGCAAGAAAGCGTCCTCCCCTAGACCTGCAGAAGGACCCCTGATCCCAGCCTCCCAGCCTCCAGGACCGTGAGAGAACACGTTTCTGCTGTTTTAGGGTACCGAGTTTGTGGGTCTCTGTCACGGCAGCCCTGTTGGGATTGGGACACGGCTGCCACTGTAACAAATACTGGAAGATGTGGATGTGGCTTTGGGTGAGGCAGCAGTACTGGCTGGAAGAATTTTGATTAATAAGTCCAGAATAGCTTGAAGAGATTGTTGATGGAAATATGGACATCAAGTGTCTTCGGGTGAGGTCTCGGCACAGAGGAGGAAGCGTGTGCTGTCTTAGAGCCTCGTGTGCCTCCACAATCAGAAGGTGTTGCTGGGGGTCTGGACATAGGGGAGAGCAGTCCCATTCCAAGGAGCCGGAGACCCCAGCTGAACTGTGCCCACTGTTCCAGAGTAGGACATCTAAGTGATGAACCTGGACTTTAGCTGAGATTTTTCCAAACGCGGCGGAGGCTGCAGTCTGGTTTCCTCTTGCTGTTCACAGTAAAACACGAGAGGAAAGAGGAAAATAGAGAATGGAACCCTGAACCTGTAAGTGTGGCCTTATTTGGAAATAGCGCCTTGGCGGACGTGATCAAGGTGAAGACAGGCTCACCAGATGGGCCCTCAGCCCCCAGCGGGTGTTCCAGAGTCCAGGAAACCAGCACACTGATGGTCAGAGAAACACACAGCTAGGTTTCCGGGGATCCTTTAAGTCAATTAACTCCATCGTCTGGTTTTTATTATTTCGTAAATGTATGGATCGTTTTGTACATTGGTGGTAAAAACAAAACTGATGTGAACTCGCTGAAAAACCATTTGGAAACAACTTTCAAAACTCTTGAAAATGTTATGCCATTTAACTCAGCAATTACACTTTTAGGGAATTTATCTTCAAGAAATAATCATAGCCAAAAATAAAGAATAAAAGTGGAATAACAGAAGGAGCCGGATATAAGATTTCTGACTCCTGGCCTCCAGAACTGGGGAGAATAGACTTCTGCTGTTTGAAGCCGTCCAGGTGGGGGTGACTTCTTATGGCAGCCCTAGGAAACTAAAAGAAGTCTGACATTTTTCTTCAAAAATATCGGGAAGGAGGGTGTTACAGATGAGACAAGATGAGTTATGAATTAATAACTGGGTGATAGGTTCTAGGGAATGCAATCTATATCATTTTTTCAATACAAGCAAATAAGAACTTTTCTTCTTCTTGCTTTTTCCCTTAATATGTACTAGAGATATTTCTCATTCATTTTTTTCACTGCACATTATTTCATTGTATAAAAAGACCATACCTTTTTCTTCAACCAGACCCCTCTTGATGGACGTCTGGGCTGTTTTTCCAGTGTGTCTGTCTGTCTGTTTGTTGACTTGCAGCCTACTACAAAGCCTTCCCGGAGCAGACCTGCTCTGTCTACACATCAATGCTGACTGTGCAAATAACTTCAATACCATTAAACCCGCCACATCTCCCCTATTGCTTCTGTATTGTGCATCATAGGTTACAAAACCGTCCATCCTTGTTTTCTCTTAATGAGATGCCTAAAATTTACTTTAGCTTTAAGGTAACACGCACACCCAGAGCCATCCATGGTTTGTGTGTGTGTGTGTGTGTGTGTGTGTGTGTGTACACTTGCATGTGTGCATGTGTGTACGTGCGTGTATCTCCACACCACACACTTGATCCCTTGAATTGCATCTTCATTTCTCCTTCTCAGTAACAGAGGCTTGTCCTTCTCCCATTTCCATCCTCCTCTACATCCTCTCCTTCCCCAGCGTTCCTCAGGACCGAGCACTGCTGCTCCGACGTCACCCAGGCCCCGTGGCCAGTGGGCTGCACTGTGAGGCCGCCCCCAGGGCTGGTCTTCGTGTGTTTCGCTCCACTGGGGCCGGCTGGCTGCACCCCCCTCCTCTATGCTGTGAATAATCAGGCAAAAATCACTGAAAATAGTTACTTCTTGAATTGTTCTTTTATCTTAAAGCAGCAACTACTGCTTGAAAAAGGATAAAAGTCAATTTTGACGATACTGTTCAAATTCATTACGGTCTCATTGCATGACTAAAATTCCCAAACCAAAACTTTATGCCTCAAAGTTCACATTGTTCCATCATTTTTTTTTTCACCATTTAAAATTTTAAACACAAAGATTCTGAGTGAATCGTCTCATGGTCTCAAGTTCTATGTTATTTTTGTGTTTATAATCACTGTTACTGTGTTTACTCTGAGTCTGCTGCTTAAAAGCAGGGGTGTGTCACCCCCAGAAGGGAGGGAGCCCTGACGAACCTACTATTGAAATGGGAGGGCTGTGTGTTAACGTGTCTGCATGTGGCTGTGAGTTCTCAGAATCGACTTTCTCATGGAATACAATGTTATGAAAGAATGTGCAATAGAATATGCTAATTTGAAGTTTACATATATTATTAAAACTCAGTAGGAACCTAAGCAATTATTTAGAGCTTAGACTAGCATAAGGCTGTCGGAGAGGAGTATTTCATGCTTGGCATCATTTAACACTCCAGCGCATAGCGATAAGACAAAGCCGCTGCTTTTGTTGGTTTGATTATTATTTATTACAAATTATCCATGGAGAGAGCGCAGGCTGCTCACACCGCTGTAACCAGCCCAAAGCCAGTGGGTTACAGGTCACATGGTATTACCAGGGTGTGTAAGGTTTTCCTGTGAAAGGGGAACCTGGACCTACAAGTCATTTGTTCCCTTGTAATCTATTCCCAGGAGTAGAAGCAGTGGGTCGAAGGTACAGACACTTTATGTAAGCTGGCAGAACTGCTGAATTGCTTTTCAGAAGCTTGGTGCCGCTGTGTACAGCGACCAGCGTGTGTTAAAATACCTTCACCAACAGAGCGTGAAGGTTGGTTTTATTAACTTCTTGTGCCTTATTACTTTTAGAATTCTGGCTCATCCCATCCCATGCTATACATAAATTGAGATCCTTTTCCCTGAACCTGAGAGATTTAGACCAGATTGCGTTTTTTAGAGAGAAGGCATAAGAAAGCTGTGTAGTAACCCAGGCCACATGGTTAGTTTCTCAATGAGCTTCGATTTCCCAAGCTCTGCCTTAGCTGTCAGTGCACAAACCTGTTTGCATCACTTACAGCCTGTTCTCAGTGATTCATTTTAACAGCAAAGTGCAATTCTATTAATGTGTCTCCTCTGGACATGAATGTGATTTCTGCTCTGCAATTTCCTTCCCATTGTTCTTTCAGACCACTTAATGTTTCATATCGGTAATTAGCAAATTCTTGTTATTTAGTGCTAATTTTAAACATTTCATCTACTTTTGTAAGATCCCTTTTCGGTAAAGTAACCATAATTTCTTCTAAGCGTTCCCTATATTCATCTGTTTATAGTTACAAGGCTGCTCTACACCGGGGGTCACACGGCTCTTCTGCTCCTTGAGATGTACTGACTGGCTTTTCTTCTCCAGTCGGGATTCTGCCCATTGACCCTCTGGCATATTTTACTGAGCACCTACTACGTGCCTGGCACAAAGGGGGAGAGGTGGGGTCACACCCAAGATTAAAGAGGGAGAGAGGAGCTGGAATTTCTTAAGAGCCTGCAGTGTGCCAAGCCAAGTGTTATTCTCACGATTTCTGTGCATTAGTTTGCGTGATACCAGTTTTGCAGATGAGGGAACAGAGGCCTGAAAACCAAGGAAGTTGGTGGGTTTGATGTCTCTCCTTGTACTCACGTGAATACAATGCCTCGCCCTGCCTTACATTTTGGTTTTGAATAACCACAGCTCCACAATTGTATGTGTGTGTCCCCCTCTCAGTGGTTCTCGGCCAGGAGGCAATCTTGCCAGCAGGGACACTGGGTGAGGTCTGGTCACAGTTCCGGATGTTGTACCTGGGGGACGGGGCCACTGCATCAGTGGGCGAGGCTAGGAATGCAGTGCTCTGGACACCCCTCAGGCAAGAGCCCAGCCCACACTGTGAAGGAGGTCGAGATGCCTACATTCCCTGTCATTCTCCAGCCGAACTCCAGAGGGAGATGCTGTTGAAGGCGGGTGTAAGCCTCTCCCATGCTGTCCGTCCACTGTAGTTACTCTATGTTTGACCTCAATTCTCTCTCTGTGTATATTTCTAGCTAAAAATCAGAGCGTGCTATATGTATAGGTCTATAAGCATTTGCTTTTTCCTACTTCAAATATTACAGACATTTTCATCTGACACCTCAACCTTCAACTCATTCTTCTTGGTTGCTCAGTGTGCACGTTCCCTCATACGGATGCACGTAGGTTTACTTGGACGCTCCCAGTTGGAGGATAAGAGGCCAGCTTCATTTTTCACACTGTTTCCTACGTGGCTCTATAGGTTCACATCATGATGTGTGAGGGTGGTGTCCCAGAAGTGGGGCGGCTTGTCACCATGCACCCTCCTCTTCCTTGTGAGTGGGGTACACGTCTGAGTCCCCATCACCTTCAAGAGGGCCCCCCTTCCCACATCCCTGCCGTGTTGGGATGGCATCAACTCCTTACTTTGTGATGTAATCTAACAAGGAAAAGGCCCCTTCATGTATTGGCCAGTTTAATTCCTTCTTCTGTGAATTGTGTCTTCACACTGTGTCTGTTTATTGGATCTAATGTCTCTCCTTGATTGCAGGGACTCTTGTATAGCTGTGATATGTCCTTTTGCCTGTTGCAGATGATGCCGTTTTCTTCTCTTTGTTTGTCTGCTGGCTGGACATCTCTGTGGTCTGTTCCTTGCATCTGAGAACTTGGCCAGGTTCACCATCATTGTGTTCCCATTCCAAGCACGAGTCCAGGCATGCAGGAGGCACCGGTAAATATGAACAAAGCTAATAATTTGCAATGTGCATGTGAGTTTTCAAAATGTTTTTCTTCAAATAGAAAATATGAACAGACTAATCCCCAGTAATGAAATAGAATCAGTAATAAAAAAAAAAACTCCCAAAAAACAAAAGTCTAGGACCAGGCAGCTTCACAGGTGAATTCTACCAAACACTTACAGAAGAGTTAACACCCATCTTTCTCAAACTATTCTAAAAAATTGCAGAGGAAGGAACACTTCCAAACTTTTTCTATGAGGCCAGCATCACCTTGATACCAAAATCAGAAAAAGATGTCAAAAAAATTACAAGCCAAGGTCACCGATGAACATAGATGCAAAATTCTAAACCAGATATTAGCAAACCAAATCCAACAATACATTCAAAAGATCACACACCATGACTAACTGGGGTTTATCCCAGGCATGCAAGGTTGCTTCAATATCTGCAAAAGAATCAGTGTGATACACTACATCAACAAATTGAAGAATAAAAAAACATATGATCATCTCAATAGATGCAGAAAAAGTTTTTGACAAAATTCAATATCCATTTATGATAAAAACTCTCCAGACAGTGGGTATAGAGGGAACATACCTCAACACAATAAAAGCCATGTATGATAAGCCCACAGCTAGTATCGTACTCAACAGTGAAATGCTGAAAGCATTTCATCTAAGATCAAGAACAAGACAAGAATGCCCACTCACCACTTTTATTCAACATAGTATTGGAAGCCCTAGCCACGGCAATCAGACAAGAAAAAGAAATAAAAGGAATTCTAATCAGAAATAAAGAAGTATAACTGTCATGGTTTGCAGATGACATGATAATATACATAGAAAATCCTCAAGATGCCACCAAAAAACTACTAGAGTCATCAATGAATTTGGTAAAGTTGCAGGATATGAAATTAATATACAGAAATCTGTTGCATTTCTACACACTAACAATAAACTATTGGAAAGAGAAATTAAGAAACAATCCCGTTTAAGGTTGGATCAAAAATAGTAAAATACCAAGGAATAAATCTAACTAAGGAGGTAAAAGGAGGAAATTGAAGAGGACACAAATATATGGAAAGGTATTCTGTGTTCATGGATTGGAAGAATTAATATTGTTAAAATGACCATACTACCCAGAGCAATCTATAGATTCAATGAAATCCCTATTAAAATACCAATGGCATTTTTCACAGAACTAGAACAAATAATTCTAATATTTATATGGAAACACAAAAGACCCCAAATAGCCAAGACAATCTTGAGAAAGAACAAAACTGGGAGTATAATAGGCTCCCTGATTTCAAACTGTACTACAGAGCTACAGTCATCAAAACAGTATTATATTGGCACAAAAACAGACACATAGATCAATGGAACAGAATACAGAGCCCAGAAATGAACCCATATTCATACGGGCTATTAATCTATGACAAAGGAGAACAAAAACACTAATTAGAAAAGATATATGCACTCATATTTTCATTGAAGCATCGTTTACAGTAGCCAAGAAATGGAAGCAACCCAAGTGCCCATCAATAGATGAGTGGACAGAGAAGATGTGGTATATTATAATGGAATATTACTCGGCCATAAAAAAGAATGAATCCTGCCATTTGTGACAACATGGATGGACCTAGAGGGCATTATGCTAAGTGAAATAAGTCACAGCAAAGCAAATGAACAAACATAACAAAACAGAAATGGAGTTATAGTTACAGAGAACAAACAGGTGATTGCCAGAGGGGAGGGGGTTTGGGAGAGGAAAGAAATAAGTGAGGGATATTAAGAGGTATAGACTCCTAGATGAAAAATAAGTGAGTCATGGGTATGCAATGCACAGTGTGGGGAATACAGTCAATAACCATGTAATATCTTTTTATGGTGATAGATCTAAGCTAGGCTTACCTTGGTGGCGTTTTGAAATGTATAGAAATATCACTGTATAACAGGAACGAACATAGTGTTGTAGGTCAATTATACTTCAAAAACAAACAGACACACATACAAACAACCTCATAGAAAAAGAGATCAGATTTGTGTTACCAGAAGTGGGAGGTACGGGGAGAAGGGATTAGATGAAGATGGTCAAAAGGTGCAAACTTCCAGTTATAAGATAAATCATTATTAGGGACGGAATGCACAACATGTAAAGATAATTAGCACGGCTGTGTGTTGTATATGATAGTTGCTAAGAGAGTACATGGTGAGTTCTCATCACACAAAAGGTTTTATCTATTTAATTTTGTATCCATATGAGATGATGGATGTTCGTTAAACTTACTGTGATAATCACATCCTGGCATATGTAAGTCAAATCATTCTTCTGTATACCTTAAACTCATACAGTGCTGGAGGTCAATTATATCTCAATAAAACTGGAAAAAAATAAAAACAAAAAAATGACAGAAATGTTTTCCTTCGAGACTATAAATATCCAGGATTTTTGGTTTTAGGTCCCTAAAGGCCACCGGCTCGGCCGAGCGAGAGGTCGGGGCCCTGGGCCAGGCTCTGGTGTCCTCAAGCCTCCCTCACAGCTCCTCTGGAAATCTCCGCCAACACCTCAGTCACCCCGTTCTTCCCCGCCATCCACAGTATCTCCTATGGCTTGTCCCCAAGTGTGTGCTCCTGTGTCCCAGACAGGCCCCACCCTGGGTGGAGTTGGGGAAGGGACCTCAGATCTAGGGAATCGATCTGCGTCCTAAGGAGGTCACTGGAAATTCAGCACCGATTAAAGGGAGAAGCCTGATCCTGTGTGCGTGACTGTCTCATGTGCCCAAGTCAACACGAGGTCCCCGAAGGGCAAAGTCCCATCACAGTCCTTCTGTTTCATGACTTGTACTCAACAGTCAGCAGTTCATACTCAGTTCAAGTGACTTATTTTCAAAAAACTCAGTCTTTTACATCATAAAAGAGGCAGCTAACTTTCCTTAAAATGCTCACATAACATAGAAATTGACTGAGGCAACATTGAGGGTAATTAGGAAACTGTAGATTATTTAAAATTTTTCAAGTACATTGCTTTGTCTTCAGTGGTAGAGCCCTTCAAAAACAGATTTCACACTCATAATAAACTTAATGGAGGTTGGCTTCTGTGATTCAATGAGAAACCACCAGGATAACTCACTTCCTGTTGCTCTGAGAGGGCAAAGCCTTTCCCATTAGCCTTTGACAGCTGACGGTTGGTGGGATTATTCTAGGAAATATTCGGGAGAACGCCTCCTAAAGTAACGAGAGTGGAGCTGTGGTAACAGATCGTTACCTGCAAACGAGCTTTTAAAAACCCAAGAAAGATGCTCTTTTTCTGCATCTGAGCATGGATTTCGGGCTCCTATGCAGCCGGGGTCCAGTTAGGGCAACAGGAAGACACGGTCCCCTTCCTGGAGCCTCTCGCAGCCCCTCCACGCCCTCCGGGCTCCCTCTGCTCAGAGAAGAGACCCCTTTGTTCTGCTTTTCAGAGTTAAGCACATGATATATATTGTGTTGGCCAAAAAGTCTGTTCGGGTTTTTCCGTAGCAAACATTTTGGCCAAACCCAATATTTTTAAATGGATGATATGATAATTAGCATCTCTCTAGCACTTGCTGTGTTCCAGCTTCCGTGCAAAACGTCCCACATTCTTTCAGAACAATGGGGACTGAGGTCATTTTAAGCACCTAAGAAGCGTTGTGTTCTTTTTTTTTAATTTATTTTTTATTGAAGTAGAGTTGATTTACACTTGTGTTAGTTTCTGGTGTTGTTGTTGTTGTTGTTTTACTAAGGAAGAAACTAGGATTTAAAGAGTCATAGGAACTTGGTCTAGGGCACCCGCTTCATTTGTAACAGAACCAGGATTTGGATCCAGATCAAGGGAACATCAGCTCTGCCTGAGGTATAAAGACGGCCTGGGCCTGGAGACCTCGCATCCCAGGTGCTTCCTTTGCCTTTCCTCTTGGTGACCCCGTTTCAGGGTCAGAGGCAAAGCCCTCAGTGCCGTGCACACCTTCGCTCCTCTCCTGGGACCTGGCCCTCAGGGAGCTGCGAGGGAGGTCCATCCACCTGGGCAGCACCTGCAGCAGAAGAGCTCCCCACCTCAGGAGGCGCCATGGCATCAGCGGGGAGGTTCGGATCTGCACCCCAACTCCCAAGGGCGGCGCCTACCGCATCCCGGAGAAGGCGGCAACAGACGCCAGGAAGGTAAAGAAGTTGCAGAATTGAGATGGAAACCACACGTTTCTGACTCTGAGAGCAATGGCCACCCTCCTGCTGCAGCCCATCTGGGCCGACTGGCTGGTGGGAGTCGCAGAGCACGGGATCGCTCGTGGGTGAGTCCAACTCTGCTCCCGTCGCTTGTCCTGCGGCTGTGGACGCGCTGCTCACTTTCTGTGACCCCCGTTTCACCGGCAGGGGCGGAGCCCGTCCTCGGCCCAGCAGCGGCTTTGCTTCCCCTGCCTCGCGTTTCCACCAGTGCCTCCAGGACCTCTTCCGGACTCCGCACACGTCTGTCCAGACCTCCTCGGTGCCTGGGGGCCGTTGCCTTCGCTGCGGTCCCTCCAAGGAAGCGAGGCGGCCGCGTCCTCCCGGGCGGGCATTTGCGACTGCTGCGGCCTCCAGGCGCGCGAGCGAGTTTCCAGTACCCCCGCCTTGGGCCGGTGCGGGCGTCCTTGGGGCAAGTCACGGAGCCTGGCCTCGGGAGCCGTGGCCTCGGGCTCAGGAAGCCCTGTGGAGACAGTTTTATTTTTTGGAGGGGCCGGGATGCTCGGTGAGGGAGCTGCCTCCGCCCTCTGGGCTTCGAATGCCGTGTTCTCGTCTTCAGATATTCTCGCTCTGGCCGATGCGTGTTATTTCCAAAGAAAGCAGTTCGGTTTATTGGTGGATATAACTTTTAAATTTAATTTTGCCTTGGACAAGATGCATGACGACCCAAGGGGGAAAACATCCTTTGGATGAAAATGCCCTTAAATGAGTGGTATTTATAGGGTTGCGTAGTAACTCAATCCTGATACCAGATGAGCGCGGCTGGCGCCTCGGCCCCGGGGTTCAGGCAGCAGCCTGTCCTCACAGCGCGGGAGGGCGGGCGGAGGATTAGGTCTGTTTTCTGTTTTCTCTGAAAATTAAAAACTGGTCTCATCTCCGTGAGGCTTCCTGTAGCTGTACCGTAGGCTTATTGCACAGAATATCAATTCTTCATTGTATTGCAAAACCAGTAACAATCCACTTCCGTGTTAAACTGAGATAATAAAAGGTTTATGCCATTTCCACATGCGAGTTACATACAGACTGTGTCTTCCTGGAAGACAGAGGGGAGTTTCCGGTTACCCCACTTCCTACTCCAGCTGACAGGACTCCATTAGCCATCACATAATTTACCATATGGGCTGCTTCCTGAGGACAGGCAGACTGGGATGCACACCTTATGATTACAGAACAGCACCCTAGGGCTGGAAGACAGTGCATGGCAATCGCTGGACCTATCCCGACTAATCTAATTATTCCAGCATCGTAGGGCTTAGAAATACAGTAAGTGCACAACCTCCATCACCAGCGCATAATAAATACTACACAAATCTAGTGAATGTATCGATGGGTAGTTTTACAGGTAGTAAGTTCCAGGAATCTCCAGAACCTGGCACGATACCTCTGAACGCAGAGCACTTCCCCAGGAGCGAAGTGAAACGAGCAAAACCGGAAAGCAAGTGGGAAAAGTGCCCATTTCTGCCTCATTTTGACGACACCATTACACAGTCATCAGGAGAGAAAGGAATAAAGCGCTGGTTTGGATTTAGTGTGATGTGTTACAGTCTCATTATCTGGGATGCTTTTACATCCTTCATTTTTTTTTAATTATAAGGCCAACGTTGAAAACATGACATTGGAATTAAAAACCACAAAAAATGTAAAAAGAAGCAGATTAACTTTTTATCAGCTTAAAAATTCTAGGGTCAATTGTTGAAAACTATTTAAAAACGAATCTGTGCTTAGAAGAGACCCTGGTGAGTGAGCAAGTAAGTGCCTGGGGACAGAAATAGCAGCGCAAAGCTGGGGGCCTGCTGCTGGTGCAGGGCTGACCATCCCCCGACCTTCCCTGTTCCCTCGGGGAGGCGGAAGGCGGTGACCCCACGCGCAGCGAGACTGTCGGGCAGTGGACGAAGGTTATGAAGTTTCTGTAAGGACTGGCAAGACGGTGACCAAACTAACAGGAGCCCGGGGCTTTCCTGAAGATAAAATGCACAGCAGTTACTGGGTTTTGTTTTTGTTTTTGTTTTGTTTGTTTTTTTTGCGGTACGCGGGCCTCTCACTGTCGTGGCCTCTCCCGTTGCGGAGCACAGGCTCCGGACGCGCAGGCTCAGCGGCCATGGCTCACGGGCCCAGCCTCTCTGCGGCACGTGGGATCCTCCCAGACCGGGGCACGAACCCGCGTCCCCTGCATCGGCAGGCGGACTCTCAACCACTGCGCCACCAGGGAAGCCCAGTTACTGGTATTTTACTTGTGAAGTGAGAAACTCACAACTAATCTGCAACGTGCTATTTGTCAGCCCAGCGCTGTCTTCGCACGGAGTTGGTGCCTGGAGAGACCAGAGAAGCTGCCCAGGTCACTCACTTCTCACATCAGGCCGCCCCTGTGTCCTTTTCCTCTCTGCAGTGCCCCCTCCCCCCGACTTGTTCCCTCCTGCTGTCCGTGGAGCCGTTAGCAGGACACTGATGTCTTGACTGCTGCAGTCACGTCGGGGGGCAGACACAGGAACGGTTGGGAAGCCTTGGGGGTTTTGCTGCTGTCGTGATGCCATTGCTCCTAGATCTCCAAGCCCATGCGTCACTCCTTCACCTAAACGGTTTCAGCCCCTCCTCTCCCCTCCCCCAGCTTAACTGGCAGGGCGGGGCATTATCAGCAGTGACGGGACAGTTGGGCCTGCCAACCTCACCTTGCCTCTGATTTTGGAAATCACATGCTGTTACAAGTGTTTGATGTCCTAAGTTTCTCCCTAAGAGCACGATGAATTTCCGGAAATATCGGGATTTACTCCACTTCTTGGCAGCAAGAATGTCGAGGAGGTGAGCAAACGGACTATCGCCTTCCTGGTGGGAGGTGAGAGGCTATGGTAATGTCTTAAAAGTTAGCATGCACCTGTTTTATGGCCAGCCGTGCTATTCCTAGATTTTGACTGAAGCGAAATGAAGACACGTGTCTAGAGAAGACTTATAAGGAACAGTCATAGTGAATTCACTCATGATGGCCAGAAACTTGAATACACGTGAATCCCATCAACAAGAGAATAAATAAACTACTGGAGATGTATTCATACAATGGAATGCTGCTCAGTGGTTAAAGGGAGCAAACTACTGATACATCCAACTTCGAGGGTGATTCTCACAGACATATTTCTGAACAAAAGAAGCCAGACCAAAAAGATCTCACATTGCATGATTCCATTTATGGGTAATTTACCAATATGGACAAATGTGATCTCAGGTGTTAGAAACCAAAGCAGTAGTCGCCTCTGGGGTGGGGTTGCCTGGAAAAAAAGACACAGGACCTTTTCGGGGTGAGAAATCTTATTTGGGGTATGGTCGCTTGTGTGTATACAAGTGCCAGACTCATCTTTAGACTTTTCTTTAAAATGTGTGCACTTTACAAGATGTAATTTAACTTAGCAAAATAGAACTTAAACTTCTATTTCTTTGCTTTTAATAGCCTTCCCATCACGCCCTTATTGCAAAGGAAATTTACTTGTAAATTCTGGATAAAAAAGGTTCTGCTACATGAGCAGAAACAAGGGATGCCCAAGACACATGCCTCTGGTTAGGAAAAGAGAGGCTCTTCCCATTCAGGGATTTAGGAGACCAGACAATGGCCTGAAAACAGGTCTCTGTTCATATTCAGAAGAGGTGACAGCATTTGTGTAGCCTGCTTCCTTTTTCTTGTTTGCTTCGTCTGTTTAAGTCCAGCTTTATTCTTTTGCTCTTTATCTTTGTTTTGCTTTTATCTTCTAAGTTTGGACGGATTTTAACTCTGAAACTGTTCATTATATGCGAGGTCCTTCACCTCATATCCTCATTTTCATCTAATTACAAGCCATTCTTTTTTTCAGCTTTATTGAGATATAATTGACAGGTAAAATTATAATATTTTTAAAGTACACAAAGTAACGATTTGATATACACAGACATTGCAAGAGGATTTTGAGTTAATTAACACAACATTACCTCACCTCACATACTTATCTTTTTTTTTTTTTTCCTTTTTTGGGCGAGAACCAAGCCAATTCTTGACAGCTATAATTCATGGTTAGGCTTTGACGATATTAATATGCTATCCAGGAATACCTGACTTCTGCTGCTTTTCATATTTCTGATTGTGATGTACATAAAGGAAGAATGGCAAAAAGAAAATAAACAGATTAAAAATGGGGTTTGAACCTATAGTAACCAAGCACAGGGAACTGTAAGGTGTTTATGTATCATCTTATCTCAAACCCAAGTCTTATCATGGGCTGCCTATGGGTTCCCAAGACAAAAAGACTGTCAGAACCTGAAAGATAGAGACAGAGATAGAGATGGACGTGGAGATAGGAAAAGAGAGAGAGAGAGAGAAAGATGCTCCAGTTTTCTCCCCCGTGGGCTGTGCTCCTCGTCGGTTCAGCAGCACAGATGGAAGAGGAAAAGGGAGAGACCCGAAAAGTAACTCAACCCTCAGCGAGCTGGACATCAGCATCCCGTATCTGACCCGTAATGTTGGGGAAGAATGAGGAGGGGCGGGGAGGGGGGGAGCAGAGAGCTTCCTTCCCCGCAGAGAAGGCTGGGTTGGAAGGTGCCCTCTCTCCTTCGGACGTGACATCACTGCCTGTAAGACCCCGGGAGCACGTCCTGCTGCAGTTACCGTAAAGCTCTCCAGTGATACCGCCTGTGGTAAGGCAAACCGCAGGAAGGGGGTGTGTTGGGAAATAGCACATTGTTTCAGGGTGTAATTACCATCACAACTCTCTAGAAGAATGATCAGAGATGGCAAAGAACTTGGGAGTAAATGGGTGTTCGGGAGTTCAGATACAGGGACTGTATCTGTTAGAATTGTGCTATGCCCACTGCATTAGTAATTGACTCGTGTCTTCGCCTCTGATGAATCCTAGATTCTCATTCTTTTAATTATCACCCACACGGTAGTTTTAATGTGTTATTACTCTACTGAACTTAGAAGACTGCATTTGCACTTGATATATTATTGATATGCAGTAGATGCTGTACATCTTAGATGTGAAAGGGAAGTGGTATTAGGATAATATGACTTTAGGTTAATAGGAGGACATTTTTTCCTATGTTTCTTCAACTTTTCAAATCAAGTGTTAGCCCTAGAAGGAGGCTCTGGGATATGAGATATAGATTTTTATCATATAACCATCATATAACCAACTTCTATTGTATTTTCTGTGTGCTATTTCATGGTTCATTATCCAGTTGGTTCAACATTGGTATAACCTTTTATTATTTTATTTTATTTAAAATTAATTTTTACTGGAGTCCTGTTGCTTTACGATGTTGCGTTAGCTGCTACTGCACAGCAAAATGGTATAAACTTCTATAGTCTCACCTCTTCTCCATTTTTTCTGAAGGGTCTCAATTGAAAGTCAAAATTTGCCATTATTTTTATTTATTTTTATTATTATTATTTGCAGTACGCGGGCCTCTCACTGTTGTGGCCTCTCCCGTTGCAGAGCACAGGCTCTGGACGCACAGACTCAGCGGCCATGGCTCACGGGCCCAGCCGCTCCGCAGCATGTGGGATGCTCCCGGACCGGGGCACGAACCTGCGTCCCCTGCATCGGCAGGCAGACTCTCAACCACTGCGCCACCAGGGAAGCCCTGCCATTATTTTTAGAAGGAAATTTATCTTCATGGGAAAATATCCCATTTGGGGAAAAATTTTCCTCACTAAATGTTGATCCAGTGTAACTGTATATGTGATTTTAGATTCGTATGTTGCGTTATTCGTATAACCAATATTCATTTCAGTGTTCGTCCATTTAGTGATCATGATGGGTCCAGGTGACGCAGAGATAAATGGTCTCACCCCCAAGCATCTCAGTCTGCAGTCGGGTGTCTTAGCTCATGACCTACAGGCCACATGGTTGTTACATACATAGTAAGAGATTTGCTCTTCGAACGATTGTGATTCTTCTTATGAGAGGAGACTGTCTTGCAAAGATTTCAACCTCACTCGTGGTGGGTGCATGTTGTCAGATGTGTTCCCATCGTTGCATCCTAGGTTCTCAATGGTGAAGAAACACATCTATTTTCAGTCCTTCCACAGTTATCTCCAACACTTTTGTTTTGATCAGATGTACAGAACTGGAAGTATAGCCTCAATTTTACCCCTGGACACTTATCTGTGAGATAATCTACAATTTGCCCATCAGCCTGGGGAGTTACTGTCTATTCACGAGCTGCCTGGCGCTATCTCCTCCCAGCATAACTCCACCCGGGCGGGGACCAAACTGGCTGGTTCACTCACCTCTCTGTGAGGCTAGGCTTATATTTGGCATTCAGGAAATATTTGTTCAATGAATGAATATATAATCAATTGCAGATTAAATATCAAACTTTTGGGGCTGTGCTAGCGTTCCACTGGGGAACTAAACGTCAGCTAAAATGAGTTTGCTCTTAAGTGATTTCAAGGCTTCTGACGTTAGTATTGGAGGCTTGTCTGCACTGTTAGCGGAGAAGACATTTCAGGCCTCTATTCCTTCTCATCTCCTCCAAAAAGTCCACAAAGGACCCCAGGAAAGAGTGTGAGAGCAGAACTAAACGATGTGACTGAATCTAGTCATCGGGGTGCTGAGGTGGGAGCACAGGTGGTGTTGCTGCTAAGGCCAGATTTCTGGGTGGGGGGTTGTCCCTCCAATGTGGTCACCTTCAACACTACAGATGCCAGAGTCATCCAGGTACAGGATAGCAACAGTTAGAAAACCTGGTCCCTTTACAACTGGCGGTTCCTACATAGAATTATTTTTGTTAGGATCCATAGTATAAAATACAGTGTTTTTCTTGGTCCCTGGTATTCATGGGTTTTGTATGTTTTCTTAAAGAGTGATGAAGGTCTGAAAACCATGCATTGCTAGGAATTATAGATTATTGTTACCTTGGTGTTCCTTTAAGGATGAAATAGAAGAAATATAATGTGGATATTTTCAGTTCTCTTATGATGAAGATATTTGTTGTATTTCTTTCTAGCACTTACATGCACTTAAGTATAAATAGACTCTATTTTCAATCATTTCAGGAGGAAATTTCAGGATTGCTCATCCTCTCTAAGTACAATAATTTGGAAATAATTCAACAATATTCATGAAAGGACAGGTTTACAGGTCCTTCTTGCTGGACTGCCCCATCTGGCTCCTGAGTTCTCTGTCACATTCAAACGTTCTGGGAGGGAGGATGGGATTGGCCCTTTCCGGGTCAGACATCCACCAAGATCCCATCACCTACAGGCATGCGAGTGACAGGTGACATGTCACAACGTATGTTCCGTGATGTCCTCAGCAGGGCATGTGACAGATTGTCGGGCCCCAGCAAAGGGCGTCAGTAAGAACATGGATACACACGCAACATCTTCAGCACGGAAGGGGGATGTGGCACGTGCGGTCCTGAGCGTGGAGCTGAGGTTGGCGGCGAGCTGTGTGATGGTGGGACCGAGACGAGGCAGCGGAGGTAGGTGGATGGGCGGACGGCCATGGCCGGCGCTTTCCAGCCAGGCCGGTGAGGGGAGCAGCCTGCGGGCACCTGTCTGCTCCTTCCTGGTCGCTCTTGGCGCTTGCTCTCCTGTTGGGCTCAGATTGCCTTAGCATCTGCTCCAGGAGCACCTGGGGAAGGCTCCTGGAGCAGAGGTGGCTGTGAAGTGTAATGTCTGTGCCATCCTGAGGGCGCAGCTGGGCGTGGGAGAAAGCAGGGGGAGAGCGCGCAGTGACCGGACTGCACAGAGCCCCTGACTGTGATTAAAGGAGGAACTGGAGCGCCTGGACCCCAGCCCAGGTTCCTGGGGACCCCCTGTGGCTGCAAGCCCAGCAAACCCCTCGGCCTCAGCCTCCTCCTGTGGGAACAGAGGGCAACTGCAATGGGGACCACCAAACCACATGCCCGTTTAAGGCTTTGGACTTCTAAAATTTAATGTTTGGTGGGTCTTTTGTTAATTAAACAGCTCTATCAAATCAGTCTGAATAAGTGAGAATTTGTGCTGAGTTTCCCTGCTAAAACACCTTTTTCAGATACTTGAAGACTAGCCTCTCTAATGATTTTTGTTTTTTAATGACCACTCAGAACAATGCCCTGTGGCTTTGACTTTTTAAGTAATATTTGCTGTTACAGTTATCGGTATAAATTGATACTTTATTTTAAAATTTGTAGAAAATAAAATGATACTAAAGAAGGAAAACGGTTTTTCATTAACCCAAGGTAACTGCTTTTTATTATTCTGGCACATGTTTTTATATCTCTTTCTACGTATGCATATTTGTGCATGACTTTTGCACTTCTCTAGAATTTACTTTATACTACGTACTAGTATTTGAACACATTAAGATGATTTTATGTACTTAGATATGTAAGCATAAAGTAATGTAAAAATGCAGCAAAAGTATTGTTGAAAGTATTGATTTCATTAGATAAATGGGTCAAGAGTGCAGAACAAAGGGGCATCAAACGCTTTGCCTGCCTCTCTAAGGAGAGCCCCATCGCAGACCACGGGGCGTTAGGTGGAAAGAATCCAGTCGCCACCAGAGCGTCTGCACTTGGTATAAAGCTGACTCTCCCCTTGTGTACCTGACCTTTAGTAGCAGCCTGTGAGCTTGTGTGTACATGTACTGGATTCTAACATTAGGCAGTTAGGCTGCCTTAGGGTAGGTATTTATTATTAATTTCCATCCAATAGGTCACTGGTGCCAAACGCTTATTTTTTTTTGATTGGAGTATAATTGCTTTACAACGTTGTGTTAGTTTCTGCTGCACAGTGAAGTGAAGCAGCTCTATGGATACATCTATCCCCTCCCTCTTGGACCTCCCTCCCACCCACCCCCCATCCCGCCCCTCTAGGTCACCACAGAGCACCAAGCTGAGCCCCCTGTGCTATACAGCAGGTTCCCACTAGCTCTCTGTTTTACACATGGTAGTGTATATATGTCAATCCTAATCTCCCAATTCGTCCAACCCTCCCCTCCCCCCCCATGTCCACATGTCCATTCTCTACGTCTACGTCTCTATTCCTGCTCTACAAATAGGTTCATCTGTACCATTTTGCTGGATTCCACATATATGCGTTAGCATATGGTATTTGTTTTTCTCTTTCTGGCTTACTTCACTCTGTATGACAGACTCTACGTCCATCCACATCTCTAAATGATCCAATTTCATTCCTTTTTATGGCTGAGTAATATTCCATTGTATATATGTACCACATCTTCTTTCTCCATTTATGTCATTAGACATTTAGGTTGTTTCCATGTCCTGGCTATTGTAAACACTGTATGATTGCACACTCTGATTATTTTTAAAGGTTTTAATTTTGGAGTGGTTTCCAATATCATGCTGAATGTCTCAGCTGAGTCTGTGGTTCAGGTGGTGCAAAGAATGAGCACATCCTAATCAGACCACGGTGCGGCCTGAGGGGCGGGCGAGGGGAGCCTGCTTGGCTCAGAGTCAGAGGGACAGGTTCCAGCCCCACCGCTGCTGACGAGAGCCTGTGGCCCTAGAAAAGCCAGGTATAGGGCCTGGTTTTAGCTTACTGATAACACCAGCCCCGTCTAACTCCAGGGCTGACATCATTAGGTCAACATGTTTCAAGGCTCACATGTTCAGCCAGTCATGTAAATATCATTCACTTATTCATTCCTTTACTGAGTATCGCTTACACACCAGCCCTTGTCCTAAGTGACGGAGACATAAACGGACTCAAATTGCCAACTGATTATTGCAGGAGACAATTGTTCAAAACCAGCTATGGTTGGCAGGGAGCATCTCAGTGTTTGGTACACATCTTAATTAGTCCTCACAAGAATACTATGATATGTGTTCTATTGTCCTTTTTCATAAATAAGGAAATTAAAGAGGTTTTAAAGAAATTAAGAAAGTGTTGACATCTTGTCCTAATTTATGACTATAACTAAGAGTAGGATATACCCGACAGCAAAATTTTCCTTGTAATTCGCACTAATTCTACCTAAGAGGCAAGAGGAGTTTTAAATTATGATAAAAACTCTTCAGTTATTCCTGAGAGATTTTGGAAAAACAGGCTTCGTAAAATACGACAGAGATCCATAATTGCACGTGTACATTTGCTCTTTTTAAATCCGTATATTCAAAAGTAAAATTTCAGAAATAATGCCATGCTCAATATGGACTTAAGTGGAGGAGAATTATTTTAACATTATTTTAGTACAGTAGATGTTTGGCTGAAACCATTCTTTTCCTGGACAGAAATCTGACTGACCCGAGAGACCCTGTGGTCCTCCTGGTAGCTTCCCGCCAAAACCACATCTCCAGAGCAGCAGCGACCACCGTAGCCGCCGTGCCCCGGGCGTTGAGGCTGGGCCGGCAGGTGCAGGGCCCGAGCGCTGCAGTCAGCGCATTCCCTCTGCGCTCCGCTCCACCAAAACCGTAGTTTGTAATTAAAAGAGCTCTGTGTAGCATTGAATTAAAACATGACCGAGATCCCAGAGATACTGAGTTCCAAAAGTAGAAAGCCCAATATAACCAATAAGCATCACCGAAAGCACATCTTTTCCAGGATTCTGCATCTTTATTTGATTTGCAAAGGATTTCAGCCATGCATGCCAGGCTCCATCCCCGCGCCAGGCAGTGAGCCTCCGCCCCTTCGCCTCGCTCCGCCCTGTTTGCTAGGCTGCCAGGCTTTTAAGAGTAACAGGCTCTTCTCTCTCAGCTCCCTGACTTTATTTCATGGTTATTCGTGTGTGAACTGTGTTCTGGGCTAAGGATAACTGATGAAAACACACGTGGACAGCGCGAGGTAGGGAGCATCTCCTGTCCTGCGCGCATCGCTGTAACCTTTGCCCTTTGCCCTGGGGCAGCGGCGAGCGTGGGCAGTGTGACGCCGCGGAGCTGGCCCTCGAATGCCACGTGCGGACGCTGCTCAGAAACCCGCTCTCCTACGAGAAATCCTCTCCCTGAGCGGGGCGAGCCGCCGGTCAGGAGAGCGAACGACCTTCCGCCACCGTTGAATTCTGCCCTTGGAAGCTGTGTGTTTCCTGAGCTCGCGTTCCTCAGCTACAAGAGGCCGAGATTTTTCTGTAGCGGCTGCCGTTGCAGCTGATGAGAAGGACCCGCGGTTGGGAGGGGAGAGAAGCAAATACCTAGAGAAGTGGAGGGTTTTACGCAAACATCCTTGAATAATGTGTTTAAAGGAATTTATTTGGGAGGTTGTTTCCAGAAAAATGGATTATAAACTGAAAATGTTTGCCGGGTACTACAGTGCCTTCTGCCCTGCTTAATGGCATTCTTTGTCATTATTTGAATAATTTTCAATATTATATTATTGATATTTTATTTCCGGGGTATATTTTCACCAATACATCACTTAAAAATCATTAATTTGATTTAAAAAGTTTTGAGTTTAGAGAACACAACCATTAAAAGTTTAAAGAACGAAGTGTAATCGATGTTTAATATATATAGTAAATAACGCATTTAAATTAGCCTCTGGATTTCTGAAATGTGCCATTGTCATATTTCCAAGTAGTGCCTGAATCATTGTCTTGGGACAAAATAGAGAACATCTTGGGTGGCATTACAGAGCAACTCCGTTTAAGCCTCGTGAAAGCTTACTCTTCTCAGCACGTGAAATCGGCTGGATAACCGTACCCTGGAAAAGGGTGTATTTGTAAATGTTTCGATAGTCCGAGAACTCTTGAATCAGCCACCGTTTATTACTGCCCCCCCATCCTCCCATCCCCTGTGCTGTCGCTGGAACACGTACCACCTGACAGCAGGGAATCTAAGGAAGGGAGCATGATTAGGAGTCAGGGGTAGACAGGAGGAAGGGAAAACCCACAGATAAGGGGATAATGGCCAGAATCCCATCCTAGGCACTGCAGGCTCTTTGTGTGACTGACAAGCAGTCGGGGGCCAGACTTGGAGTTTATAAGTATCGTCATGAAAAGGTGGTTCAGAAAGAACACTGTGTACAGATCTTTGATGCCCTTCATAAACGTGTTTCAAATCTCAGAGGAGAAGTATTATATTCGAGTCCAGAAGCTAAGTAGCCTGGCTGGGGGCTGCGGTCCTCCCTCACTGTCCCCGAAAAATCACAGGAACAAAATGCAATGAAAACCGCAACCAGGTGGAATCATGAGACACCCGCTAATCTACACATATTAACTAGAGCAGAGCTGCCAACCGCAGTGCAGCTGGACCAAATCATCAGAAGAGGCGCCCAAAGTAGAAAGGAGCTGAGCTTGGTTCCAGAGGGCGGGAAGGGCCTGTGTCTTCGGAACAGGGAGGATCCCAGGCGTGTGATGCCCGCGGAGTGTGTCTGACGACGGACCCACTACTTGCCTTTCAGGCGAGCAGGGGCCGAAGGAGGAAGCCCACGGCACTGAGCTCTCGTGGGGAGCAGAGCACGCAGGGTAGCACAAACGGGAGCTTATCCACATTGGTGTAGAAAAATAAATGAAGGTAGGAAGTATCAAAGAGCTGGCCACACACGCTGCATGGGATCCAGTCCCCAAGCTCAGAAGTCACGGGCTTGTGCGTGTGGAGTCGATGGATGAGGCTTGGTGAGAAAATGCTCTGAAAGGCTCATCTGAACTCAAGCTGCCCATCCTGCCAAACTGCTGAGCCAGGAGGTGTGGCGTCCCCAAGACAGGAAGCAGTAAGTAGAAAGGACCAAAATTAAAACCGAAGGAAAGGAGCACAAAGCACTAAAGGCAGATACAAATTTACATCAGAAGAAAAGCCAACTGTGATTGCTTTCGGTGTAGTTCTTAAAATTGCTCATTAAAGAAAATTTCTGCCAAGATCAGGAGTGTGGATAGTTTTGAGGAGAATTAAACAGCTGAAAAGGGGAATAACAAAGACCTCAATTTAATTAGGGAGAAAGTGATAGATATGGAGACAAAGGGAATCCAATACCTACTCAGTGTTCTGGGAGTTCGGCAGAGAGTGACAGAATCAGCAGCGCGTTTATTGATGTTCATCCTTTTGGCAACCAGGCAGACGGAACCACAGCCCCGTGTTTCTTCCACGACGGGGGAGACATGCCTGCACCCCACTCCCTCCACGATCAGTTCATCATTTGGAACGTGAAGCAATAGAGGACACTAGTCTCAAATCTGAAGACCTAAATAAAGCAAGCAAGAAGGCTTCTTGAAAAAAATCACTTAAAATCAAGGAAACCAACAGCTAAGTGAAAATAAATGGTTAGACATTGAGAAGTCATAGAAGGCAGCTCTGTTGACAGGTGCAGCTCTCAGCGCCCCTGGTGATCACGGCCAGTGACCGAGGACACAGGCTGCAGACAGGGAAACGAAGACAGTTAACGGGGGCCAGTGGGACATGGAGGGAAGATGCGATGAGCATATTGGCATGCCGAGTCTGGCATTTGTCAAAGCAGAACTTCGGATATAAATTTAAAATCTCACAAATTAAATTTTAGAGAATAAGTACACTATGTAAATTTGCAAGGCAGCATTTAAAGATGTTAATATACAAAGTCAGACACCAGTGGGGAAGAGTAACTTTAAGGAGATCGCATGTGTCAGTTTCCTCTCAGGTACTTGAAAATTAAAAATCACTGTTTACAATGACAAATCAAAGGCTAGAGGTTTAAGCATGATATGGCAAGTTACGTCCCCTGACAGGGCTTGTCAGGTTGGCGGCCTCACAGCCAGTGACGGGTGAACTCAGGGACACTGCGCAGGTGCCCGAAATATGGAGAGGGCGGGGTACGGACCTACAGCACCAAATGCGCTGATGGAAGTTCTCTGGGGATGAGGGTTTTCTTTCCTGTGCTTTTTCACAAAGAAAAGAAAACCTTTTCATAATCAAGGATTTGTCATCCTTTTCACATCATGTCAAAGCTTGGGATTAACCAACTTTAGTCTCTTGAATATCAGTAAGCGCCAAACTAAAGGAAAAACGTTACTTATTAGCAGCCGTAGTCGGCATTAAAAATCACAGACCTGTTTATCTGTCACAAAATAGATGTTGTGGCACGCAAAGTGGTGAATGTCCTACTGCAATGTCTCTTCTCCCACCCGATGACCCGCAGCCTCGGAGGGGTTTGCATCCCTCGTCTCCGCCCTCGCTGCTGTGCAGACCCATTTAGCCCCCATGCTTCCTCAGGGGTCACCGTCTACCACCCGCTCCTGAACCTCCCTGCCAAATTCTTCACACTGAACTCTAGCAGGTTTGATACATTTTATTTCCAATATTGCCTTCTATCTTAAGGTATCAATAAAAAAATGATGGTCATAATTCTGCAAAAGCACAAATAATAGAGGACTCTCAGAACATATAACTCTGATGAGTCTAATACAGACCCAGGGAACTTGTCAAGATGCAGATTCCTGGGCCCCGCTGTGCATGTATGGCCCAGGAAGTCCTGGATCTTAGACCCTAGGGATCCGCATTTCCAGCAACCACCCACAGGTCCCCCGGAGATGGCTGTCCAGGGACCATGTGCTGAGAATTATTTTTCTAGGGCTTATAATTGGAATATTTTGTGTTGATTTTAAAAAGTTCCCTCCTTTGATTTCCTATTACAGCTATAAAAGCTGCATGTCTAAAAACAAATATTTTACTTTTACCTGTTTTTTAAACAAAACTGTAAATTGAATCATACATTCTGCATCCTTCTCCATCTGGCCTCTTCCACTCAAGTCTTTGTGGAAGGCATCCCCCACCCCCAAACCCTTCCTGCGTCCAAAAGTTTTCAGCCCAGAGTCCTTTTCAGACACAGTGAACTGAAGATTCTCCAAGTTTAATGATAGTGATTTCATGAATTACTTGGGGTTTTCATATTAAAGCTGCATTTTGGTTACATACGTTCATAGGTGTTTCGAACTGAGGTAAGTATAATTGACAAGCTTGGTTGGCTGATCTATTCCTAATTATCTGAGGTGATGTTTTTAATTTCGTTATTTTCCAAGAGAGGATGGCAACAATTCCAGCTATTTGAGCTACTCATCTATTTAGTACTGGTTTATTGAAATGTTCTTATGAGAATGACTTTAGAAGGAATTTTAACAATGTTTCATAATAGTTAAACAATTATTAATAATGTATCTATGAACCTAGGGTCATATCCTTACATACCGTAATTTATTAAAACGAATTGAATGAAATACCACATTCATTACATCAATTTTACAGATACCTGGTGATATGTGTATTTTCACGTTATTTCTTAAATCCCCTTCCTTTGCTGTCTCGGTTAGAAGCTCTCCCCTTGAATTTAGGTTCAGCATCAATAAGCCCAGCACGCGGTGGAGGAATGTAAGCTCCTTGACACCAGAGCGCTAGGGGCTACTTTGGCAAACACAGTGCATCATCACCCAGCATTTTCCAGGTGCTCAGAAAGAGATGTTCCTTTGGGACCGGCAGGGAATTGAAAAATCACTCTTTTCTTTCAAATGGCTTCATGAATTTTACTCAATGTTTAATATAATGCACTTTTTTTTTTTTTTTAGTTTTATGGGGGAAAAGGGTGTTTTGATGCTAACATTTTAATGAATGATTTTTTACAAATTAAAATCTCAGTGCCCCAAATTATTCCCCCAAATGTGTTCAGACCACTTCTAAAAGTTGGAAAGGCAGTAATGAAAAGCTAGTTTATGGTCTCAAAGAAAGGGTCACACGGTTTATTTACAAACGATCCAATTAAAATGAGAAAGCTTCGTATGTGACATCATTTGCTTGTGTGAGTTACATGCGCTCCTAGCACACAGCTGTCCCAGTAATGGGAAGCAGGGTCCCCGTGACGCGTGGATGATGGGTATCCAGTCCGTCCTGCAGCTCCTCTTGTCGAAAATCCCCCTTTTAGCCTGTGAACGGGTCTTTGTGGAAACGTGAGACAGCATTCAATTAAATGAAAACGCACATCAACCTTTACGCATCTGCTTCACCAAATGTAGGTGAATACGGTTCCCAAGTTTTAACAATTTACCCCCGATAAAATTACATCAATTATTTCACAAGATAACTAATTAGTTCTCTTAGACAGGTAAAATCACTTGAACATTATATAAGTTACTGGAAAGTCATGGTATATCATAAATAAACGAAAAATATCCTTAGCCTGCAAAGCAGTAAGCTTCAAGACAGGGTGCAGGGTCTTCAGCGCTACAACAGGACCCAGCGGGCTGATCAGGGCCTTCAGATTCCAGAGCTGAGTGTCTGACCTCGGCTGCCTGCAACTCCAAGGCCACTTTCCCTTCTTGGACAGTCTTGGTCAGGGAATCGTTGCCATCTGGCTACCTCATCTCTAAGTTCCAGGTCCGGGAGTCTGTGAGCACGATTATAAATTAATGTGAGCATGGAGCCAATCATCTGCAGTTTTTTTCTTATTTGCACGTATTTGTCTAACTCTGCATGAAAAACATTTTCATCACAGAAATTCCTTGTCAGAGATAAGGTGGTCTGCCCCTCCGCAGGCCGTGCAGCCACCCTTGGTGGCCGAGTCTGCCGTTCACACGAGGGGCTCCCACCACCTCCCTGCTGCATCTTTGGGAGTGCCTGCCCAAGGGGCGCGCTGCTCTGTGATCTACCGAGCCTGCCGGTCAGCGCTTCCTACTCCTGTGGGGTCAGGAAGCAAACCTAGGGCTCGGGGCCAGCGCTGGGGGTGCTTCCACAATCCCTGGAGGCTGGAGGGGCAGGGCCGCTGCTGCCGGCCGGTGGTGGTTTCCACGGCAACCTCCTGCCAGGGCAGCTTCCTCTTTCACCTCCTAGAAGAAGGGAGGGCCCTCTGGGAGCTGCCGCTGGAATGTCGGCCCGGGGGCACTCTGCCTCTGCAGGACCCAAGAAGATAGGAGACGGTGGGATCGCTGCGGCTCCACGGGGTCCTCTCCACCCGCGCACATGCGTCACACGGGGGGCGGGAGATGCGGCAGCCGCGATTTTACGCCCTCCTTAACGGGCACCAGCTTTATAAAAGGGTTAAATTCCTTTCTACCTGATGACAAGCACTCTTCCGACCGGTAGTGCCTAAAACGGTGCTCTTCAGGTAGTATACACTTGACTAGAAACTCAGCCAAAATCATTTAACTAATTCTGTGTGTAAACAGAGGAATAGGGTTTGCTGGTGCTGGCTACGACTTCCATTCGCAAAATCTGGACTATGCTTATTTTTCTTAGCCATCTGTATGTTCACTAGAGAATTGTTTCTCTCCCATAACAATTTTGACACGTAGAGCAGAAAAAGCCACATCATTAAGAAATTCGAGTTTCCCAGCATGTATGTCCTGACCCAGTTCAGAGTCCACTTATCCACCTGTTTAGTGTCAGGCTTGTGGTTTTGAGGAAGCTCATTTGAGGAAGAGTGTAGCTTTAAAATGTGTTTGAAATAAAGAATCTGGCACTTGTGTTATATATGATGAAAGGTGATGTGGCTTTAGTATTTCTACAAGTAAACTTTTGACTTTTAAATAGATGTCGCACTTTACGCGCACACATGCTGCTCCACTAAGACCTGCTGGATACATAGGCCCTGTCCCCAGGATACAGGGAAACATCTTAATTAATCCTGAACTTGCCATGTTTTAAAAAACAACGGCTCTGTTCATTCCATGAAATATAGGAGATGGGCAGAACACTTGTGTTCTGGTCCAGGTTGAAAAATAGCTCAAATAACTAGCGTCTGTGTGGGTGTTGGCAGATGTCTTGCTCTGACTATTTCAGGAGATCCACACGGTTCCCTTCAGAAGGGAGCATTAGCCTTGCGGGCATGTCCAGTAGAAACTCGGCTGGTTAAGTCTGGTGCGAGGCCGGTGCGGAGGGTCCTCAGGGCCCCGGAGCTGCAGGCCACGTGCTCTGTTCTTTCCCTGCACCCTTTGCCTCACCTGGCTAGGTCACCTCTGGTGCCTCTTGCCTTGGGGTCTCCTGAGCGCCTCCCCTGTTAAAGGGGCCCCGGAAACTTCCAAGACCATGATCAGTGCTCACTCTGAAACACTTTACTGGACATTCAGGGCGCAGCCCGTGCTTCTGTTCATTCATTTTCACTGTCGTACAATCACTTCATGCTGTGACCATTTCACAATTCCTTTTCTATTCTTATGGCAGTGGAGTTTCAGTTTTTTCACAGGTTATTAGATCCCTAACTCACACCATAAAAAGCCTAGGTTTTAGATTGAGGATTTTATTCAAGATATTAGAAGGAAACACAGTGATAAGACAGTAATGAGAGACGCTGATGCAATAAGGTCACGAAGTGCAGGCTCTTGTGAGCATGTCTCTGCTGTGAACGCCTTAACCTCATGACAGCCCCACACAGGGGTCACACACAGGGGTCCCGCTGCCATCTTACTTCACCAAAATTGAGGCCACAGCGCTGAGGGCTTACGTGACTTGTCCAAGCTTGCTCTGCTCGCAGTGGACGGGCCTGAATCTGAATCGGGTGTTTGGTGTTAGACTCACTCGACAGCTCACTCTCCTACTTCACGGACTGAAAGGCTCTTCAACAGGCAAGAGCTGCTTCCGGGACGGCCAGCTCACCTTTCTTTTCCCCTGGGACAGCCTGGCCCTTGAACTCAGTTTCCCCTGCAGCCTCTATTTCTGTCCAGGTGGGAGCAGTGGTCCTACCCTACCTGCCTGTCAGCCTGGGACCCAGCACTGCCGCCACGTGCCCTTCCCTCGCTGGGGCAGGGGCGGGATCTGCTCGCCCCAGCTCACACCAGGCCACCTCTCCAGGCGCTGTCCTCTGTGGCCACCAGACACTTGGCGACAGCCCTGTTCACCCAGCGGGGGTGGAGGGGTCTCCACAAAGAAGCACTGACTGGTACGTGAGTGAAAACAATTGGCTTTAAAATGCTTGGGAGCAAAGTACCATTTATACAAAGAGTCCAGCCTAGAGATTTGTAAAGGCTGCCTGTATAGAGACTGGATGATTCTACACGATTTCCAAATAATGTGCATCATATTCCTTCAGCTTAGCAATGGCCAGAATAAATACTCCCCTGACCGTCTTTGCTTGACCATGTATATGTTCACAAACCAAACATTTTACAGGAAAGTGCACGTAAATGTGAACCTGGCCCGGGACCCGCTCAGAGGACCCGACCCTGCAGAGGACGGGACAGGACGAGTGTCTTCAGGTCACTCATCCCGGCCTTGTAAGGGGCCTTCTAATTACCTGAGTGCTGGCGGGAAACCGCGTCAGAGCATCTACTGAGTCCCACCAAGCCCTTGTGATCAACGCTGGGGGCGGGTGTGACCGAGAGTTCAAAGTTCCGGGGCCTCCTGGACGCTAACAGGCAGACCCGGTTCGGAGGGAGGTGGGTGTGAGTGCAGCGGCCAGGGGTTGGGGGAGAAATAGAGACCCCCGACTGGGGAAGCGGGGCCCAGGGGCACCACGAGGGGCCCTCCCGGCTGAGCCCGCCGCCGCGCCCTCACGACGCACAGCAGGCGGAGGAAGGGTCCGCCAGTTTCCTGGGGGCCTCGCCGTGGAGACGCCGTGCGCACGCACGTCCCTGCACGGCAGGAGCACGACCCGCCAGGAGGCCCCGCGTGCAATCTCCGCCCCAGAGGCTCCAGGATCGGGGAGATAAAGGGCGACTCCTGTGTCCTGAGTCCCCACCTCAGCCTCGGCCACCGCGCGTCCTAGGTCCTGACTTACTGTGCGGCGAACCGGCCAGGAAACTACAGTAAGAGGTAATTTATAAAACTGACAAAAATCCTCCGCTAATGCCAGGAATAACTGAAGATTTTCAGAAAGGAAACAGGAATATTTCCCGGTGTAAATAATAGATAAAGAATGAAAAAGAATAAATGAACACAACCCAGCACTACTCCCCTTAGGGGACAATAAACCCCGAAAAGTCCAATTTGTGCAGCAGGCCCATTAGGCAGGAAGTTAGAAAGCCAGACACTGTCCTTGGGCTCTGAGGGGAGTGACCTAATGCAGGGCTTGATGCCTCAAATAAAAACTGCGGAAGGAAGGAGCAGCAGCATTTCATTATCTTGCATCAGCTCAGTATGAACAGGCTTTATCCGAGATGATTTCCTCCAGCAAGTGCAGGGCGTGTGCCACGTGGCTGCCCCCTGCATCCCGGGGTCGGGGGCCCAGGTACACACGCGCCTTTGGTAGTGCTGTGCGTCGGCTCGAATCCTGAGGCTTTAACTCAGCTGCTGTTCTCATTTTGTGCCTAACTAATTTCTTTTGAGGTAACTATCTTACTGAGAGAAATTGCTGCTTTTAAGATAGGCTATATATATATTTTTTTTAATTTTTTTTTTTTTTTTTTTGCAGTACGCAGGCCTCTCACTGTTGTGGCCTCTCCCGTTGTGGAGCACAGGCTCCGGACGTGCAGACCCAGCGGCCATGGCTCACAGGCCCAGCCGCTCTGCGGCATGTGGGATCTTCCCGGACCGGGGCACGAACCCATGTCCCCTGCATCGGCAGGCAGACTCTCAGCCACTGCACCACCAGGGAAGCCCTAAGATAGGTTAGATATTTTTAAAAATAGAAGTTTAAACCATATTGCTGTGGTGAACCCTCATACATTTCTATTTTCTACAAGAAAAAAAATCAGGAGTTTAAATTTTTATTTTAGTAACTGGGCCATTCTAACAATAACTTTTGCCCTGTGTTAGTGATTGTAGCATTAATTCCGGGGATTGTAGCTCTTCGGCTCCATTCATACATAAGTGAGTCTCTCTACATGGATGGTTTCAACATGCTGGTCTCTGTACTGAAGGCAGGACTCATGTAAGACTTTGTATTACTTTTCCTATGACTATGAGTTTTTCCCAGTATTTTCACCAAAGTCCATCATGAGGCAGTCGGGACAGGCCTGCTGTTAAGTGAAGTCTGTGAGGTCAAGGTCAGGGCTGCGTGAACAGGCAAAGTCTGGTGGACACCGAACCCAGGCCAGCGTTACAGCTCATCCCAGTGAGTGTGGGGTGCCCGCACTCTGCCTGGACAGTCCCGGGGGTGCCCGTGCTCTGCCCGGATGGTCCCAGGGGTGCCCGCGCTCTGCCCGGACGGTCCTGGGGGTGCCCGTGCTCTGCCCGGACAGTCCCGGGGGTGCCCGCGCTCTGCCCGGACAGTCCTGGGGGTGCCTGCCCTCTGCTCGAATGGTCCCGGGGGTGCCCGCGCTCTGCCCGGACGGTCCTGGGGGTGCCCGCGCTCTGCCCAGACGGTCCTGGGGATGCCCGCACTCTGCCTGGACAGTCCTGGGGGTGCCCGCGCTCTGCCTGGATGGTCCCAGGGGTGCCCGCGCTCTGCCCGGACGGTCCTGGGGATGCCTGCGCTCTACCGGTCTGGTGCACCCACAGCCCTGGCCGATGCTCTGGTGTTTCATGCTCACACTGCATCTGGGCTGGCTGAATGTTTGAAGTGAACTGACCAGAATAGACATGATCATCATATATTTTTTCTGTCTTACTCAAATCATTATCAATGTGCCCAATTTTATAGTGATTTTTTAAGAATATCTTTCTAAATTTAAAAAACAAGGGATGTAATTAAGGCTCGAGCTCGCTTGCATATGGCCAGATTGTAAAAATATACCTCCTTACCTTACAGTTTGCTTTCTCAAACCCAGTAGTGTACTTTGACTGATTAAGTTTTCTTCTCATGGTTTCCTTCCAAGGATGTCTTTGGTAGGAAAGATACATAAAATTCCAATAAGTATCTTTGCATAATGTATTTCAATTACTGAGATAACTCAGCAGTAGTGGTTTGGGGATATGTGTGTGTTTTAAGAATGACAATCTTACTTCATTTTGTTCTGGTGGCTTGGGGAAATCCTTGGAAGGCCCCTAAAAATGGACAAATAAGACACATTTCTGTTTAGCGTATCAGTTACCTTATAAAAATGAATATTTTCTGTATGTTTCAGGGGGTAGAATCAGATTATTACAAGCCCTTTTACCAATTAAGTTTATAACTAACTTTAAAGAAAATTTATGGAACAAACGACTACTGAACACACACATCCATCTTCCTTTTGTCTCTGATCCTAAACAGATATCGGAAAACAATCAATGCTAAAATAAGTTAATTCCAGGAAAATGCTGGGAGACAGGAAACAGAGCCATCAGCATACCAAAAACTTGAGAAGTGCCCCCAATTGAAGAAGAGGATGGGGTCTTATCCTTAGAGAGAAAAGTTCTAGGGCAACTCCAATTCTCAGCACCAAGTGCAGAGAATTGAGCCCAGAGACGAGAGCCGTTGATGGAGGGCTTGCCTGAGAGCAGACAGATGGAAAGAAAGGATGGAGACGGTCCTTCCAGTGCATAACTGGGGAGGACATTCACAGTGCTCAGCCAGGCCCTTGCCCTTTCCCCAAATTGTGCTGAAGTTGGGGGGGACACCAGCAGAGTTTCCCCAGAGGCTACAGTAGAAAATGAGTGATGAAGCCACTAACCAGTAAGGCCAGGGGATCATACATCCACACGAGTCTGGCTGCAAGCTTGCCCAGCTCAATGGGAGCCGAGTCAGGTTCATTCTCCACGATGCTCGAGATAGATGAGCCCTTGTGCTTGGAACCTGCACCTGCACGTGGCCACCAGAACCTGCAAACGCAGAACGGGCCTTTGTGAAAACCGACACTTAGAAGAGATGCATCAGGACTTGTATTTCCTCTGAGACGGAGGAGTCTCATTCCTCCCAGGTCCTTCCCTTACAACCAAAGCACCTTACACAGCACAACAAACAGGTAAGGGGGAGTAGAAGGCAGGGCTTGGACCTCACAGAGTTCCCATACAGCCTGGGCAGGTGAGTCCCCTGGAGTCCTTGTAGCTCCTGCAATCAAAGCACCTCCCCAAATATTTAGAAATCTTTAGAAAGATGTGGGAACTGCGGTTATAGATACAATGAATCTGAGAGTCCAGTTAAGGCTGAAAACACAAAGTACTGTTTGAGCCTGTGGAACAGTGCATCTCCAAGTGTGGTCCCCAGCTAGCTGCCTGGGCATTGCCTGGAAATCGTTAGAAGTGCAAATTCTCGGACCCCTGAACCTCTGAATCAGAGACTCCTGTGCATACAACTCAGGGCTTTGCAAGTGCTTCTGTGCTCACTGGAGTGGGAGCCTGCTGCTGTATGAGAAAGTTAGAATCCTGGAGCCCCTTCCCGCCCACGAGAGCCTGGACATCACCTCCCCACCTCGGCGGAAGCCTGCAGACACAGGACCCTGGAGGTCCAATTTCTAGAGACGTGCTCCTCAAACTTGAATGTGCATCCAGATTCCTATTAAACAGATGGTGATGTAACAGGTCTGGGTTGGGGCTGGGGATGATGCATGTTTAATAAGCTCCCGGGGGCAGGACCACACTGAGTGTCAGGGATCAGAGTGGTGCTTCCAGACTCGGCTGCACGGATAACCTGGGGAGCCCTGCAAACTGCTGGGGTGGGAGCCCCACCCTGGAGGGTCCCCGAATTGGTGTGTGTGTGGTCTAAGCACTGCCTGCTTCTGCCCCGGCAGAGACCTCTGAGGCAGGGGGCTCTCCTACAGCTGAAGTGAGCATTCCAGAGCCTAACTGGAGAATAAGGAAAGTGCCTCTGCTGAAAAGTGGAGCTCCAGTCTCCTCTTCAACAGCTCCCAGGCAGAAGTTTATATGGTTACTTGTGGGGAAACCTGCCCAAATGAAAAGAACTAGAGAAATTAATATTTGAGTCTCCACCTGATCAGGCAATATGTTCTCCCCACACTGACACACAAGGTGGTGAAGTGAAAGAAAGCCAGGCAATTAATGTTCAGTTTGAAATTGTAAAGGGTAAAAAGAATCTTTTCTATAACGTCCCCTCAACTATCTGGAAATCAGCTTAACGGGAATTGTGGGAGATTTACAATTGTGGAAACCTATAAAGAAAGCAAACGTCTCACCTAACAAAGAGACAGTCTTACGGAGAATTCACCATTTAAAGCTGCCAATTCTCCCCAATTAATCTACTAAATCAACTCAATTAAAATATTAAATTTCTTCCATTGAAAATATCAAATCTCCAATAGGATTTTTGGTGGAACTCGAAAAGCCAATTCTGAAACTCATCTACAATATACACAAGCTCAGCCAGGTCAATTCCCAGATAAATGGCAACTGTGCTCATTGCAGAAGCTGCTCACAAATAATGTGCTGTTCAGTTTTAGTACAAAAACGTACACTGTCTCTGTCTTTCCTGGATTAATAATTTTTAGTAATTTTTGTGGATTCTTAGTTTTTAACCATGAACTTAATGTAAGAAAACTATCTTGTGAAGAATGAAGGACACGGCGAACGCTACGAGCTGGCTAAGTGCTCACAGCCAGTGGACCCTGAGACCGTATAGCACATACTCTCTGAAACCAGACCACCAGTTTTTTCAGCATACTATACGTTTTATTCTTTGAAAAGATGTAAGACTTACACAATACTCTAGCAACATTAATCAAGAAAAAACAGAGAGGATCTACATTTTCATATTAAATTTTTAATAGTAAACTATGCCTTTATAATAATGTAATATGAAAATGTAGACCTAATAGAAAATTTTCTAGAGAAATATATCTTACCAAAATTGATTCAAGAAGAAACAGAAGACTGACTATCCTTATATCCACGAACAAAATGGAATCAGTTAATGATAAAGATCTACCTAAAAAAAAAAAAAAGTCCCAGTTAGTGACATGCTTTAATCAAACTCTCAGGGGATAAGATAACTACTAACTTTTACTTTACAGATTTTATTTTTTAGAGAAGTTTTCGGTTCACAACAAAGTTAAGAGGACGATACAGAGACTTCCCATATTTTCTCTACCCCGACGCGAGCATAGCACCCACCCCCATCATCGAATCCCCAGATGGTACGTTTGTTACAATTGACGAATCCACATGACACAGAACCACCCAGAGTCCATGGTTAACCTCAGGGTTCACTGTTGGTGGTGTTCATTCTGTGGGTTTAGACAAATGTAGCGTGACGGGTCTCCATCTTCATAGTATAACACAGCGTATTTTCACTGCCCCAAATCCTCTGTGCTCCACAGACATCAATTTTTAAACATTATTTTAACTGTTAATGGATCATGAGGCATGACAAGTTGCAAGGACATAGCCAGGCCAACCCCAGAACCCGCCTTTGAGCGTCACCCCACTCTGCTGCTGAGTGTGTCGGGGTCCTGCCGAGAAACAGAAGCTGATGTTTCCACAGAAGGAATTCAGTCCAGGGAAACGGACACAGAGGCATCTCAGGGTCCCCGAGTTCAGGGACGATGCTGCAGAGTGGCCCAGACCCCGGGGAGGGTTGCTGGCCCCTCCTCTTCCCAGAGCAGGTGGGCTGTGCTGGGTGTGTTGGAGGAGATGGTCACTGGGACCACCCGTGCTCCAGGGGACAGCCACTGACTACATCGGAGAGAGGGCGGTGGGCACCGGCATCGCAGTGTCCCTCACTGAGAACCAGTCTCAGCTGTTCGAAGCAGTGCCCACGTGCTCTGCGGGTTCAGGGGTGGACATGGGGCTGAGAGGCAAGATTGCTGAGTGTGGACGGAGCGCAGGGTGCCCCACTGGTTTGGGGACTTTCCCTCGGAAACGAGTTCTCCTCCGTCTCCTTTGGCTTCTGTCACTGCTGCCCAGGACTCCAATGTCCTTCTGCCTGCCTTTTACTCACACCGTTCCCTTGTTTCCCTTTGGAACTTTGAAAACCTATCCTTTGCATCTTGAATCCCCCAATTCTATGGTTATTTGTTTGGGTCTGAGTTTTCTTATTCATTACCAAGGATATTGACTGCACCTCTACATTTGTGAATTTACGGCCTTTACTTCTGGGAAACCTTTTGATTTCGTAAAAATATTTTTCTCCTTATGCTTTCTCTGTTCTGTCTTTCTGGAACTCTATTATTTTTCAAATGCTGCACTTCTTATTCTAGTATCTAATGTTCCTATTTTTTCCTCTCACATTTTCCATTTCTTTTCTTATTTCTTATTTTTTCTATTTCCAGAAGAGATCCTCAACTTTATTTTATCATCTTTTGTGTTGATTTTTATTTCATTTCTCCCACCATATACTTAGTTTTAAGTAGGGTTATCAGATCTAGCAGATAAAAATACACAATGCCCAGTTATATTTGAATTTCAGATAAAAAAACAGCCTTTAGTATTATTGTAACTATGGCCAAATATTGCATGGGGCCTAGTTATACTAAAATAGTACTTGTTAATCAGAAACTCAAATTTAACTAGAAATCTGGTGTCCAGAGACCCCAGTTTCAAGATAGTTTTTCTCGTTTCTCAACCTTTCTCCTAATAGAGAGCCTTCAGAGATGCAGTGTTTCCTTCTATCTCTACAGATGAGGATGCTTTCAGTCTTCTACTTTTTGAAGGTTTTTTCCTTGCTCTGTTTACTTTTCCTGTTTCTGCTAAGTTATTTTTTCTTGCTGCCTTGTTTTGTTTACTTTAGAGATGTTTCTCCAGCGCCTGGTGATTATACTGAGGAGTGACTCATGGGAGGATGGCTACACTCTTGGGGGCACACTCTCAGGGGCTCACGCAGGACCCCTTGATTCTGGGGAGTAGTCCCTAACTGTCAGTATCTTCTGGGCAAGCTCCTGACCTCTGGACACTCTCTACTCTGCTGTTGGGGCCTGTGGTTACCACACCAGCTGCCAGCTTCCTGGACGCAGAGACTAGGAAAGGCTGCCGGTGATCCAACCGTTCAGAATTGAGCACATCGCCTAATCTCACGTTTTGCGTCCTGTGTACGCTTCAGTTCTCAGCTAGGACTGGTGCTTGCTGGTCCGAATCCACCTCCACAAGGGGCTTTCTGGCTCCTATTGGGACGGAGGGAGGGGCGTCCACATCCCCCCCGGAAGACTCAGTTACCCCTGCCTCTCACTGACTTGACACTGTGATTTCAAAGGCACCTGGTGTTTCTAACTTTATGATTTTGGGGTTCTGTGGTTTGGATAGATAAATATCACTGAACAGGTTTATTGTTCATATATCATTTGACTTAAAAACATTATAAAACAGAAAGAGTTAAAATTACCAAAAGAAGAAACAATACAAACCTGGAAAAAGTGCCATAACTGAACTGTTAGAAAATCTAAAAAAATCTAAAATTTATTATTTGTTTTACACTGATTCTAAATGAGGCAAGGGGTAGTCAATTTGGCAATTTTGATATAAGACTAATTTGATCAAGTCCAATTTTCAGACCATCTTCATAACCCATTTATCTTCCCCTACGTCTACATGCAGTACGACATTGGGTTGTAAACCAATCATAATTTAAACTTGAGGAAAACTATTATATGGTCCAATGGGAAATGATCTGGCTGTGGCCAGTTATGGCCACTGTACCACCAACTCTCACCCCGGGAAACTCATTCTCTCTGAATTATGCAGGGGGTCACGTAGCATAATTACGTGACTCCCAAGGTTTCCACGATCTTCAAGTGAGAGAAATGAAGGTTTTGTCAGTATTAGAGTAGATTATTGGTGGAACCATCTTATTTATGATGGGATTATTATTAGGTTTGGTTCTTATGGAAATCTGCATTAGAACCTCCCCAGAACCAAGTGTACGGGGCAGTCGACATGCAGAGCCAGAGCCCAGCTCAAGGACCAGCATGTGGTGTGTGCCCATTATTCTGATTTTTACAAGGTTTTGTGAGGCCAGACAAGCAGTTTCATAACTTCCACCCATATATTCAAGATGTAGTGGAATAATTGTAAAGACGTTAGAGACAGGGAACGTTGTTTCCTGAATGGGATAATGGGGCTGGCGTGGCGGTCGACCCCCTGCCAGCCCTCTGCCAGTGACGGAAATTCTTGTCTGTCTCCCAGAGACTGACAGTGAATCCAAACACCCAGAAGCATTCTTCGTGTGTACAGTACGGAAAGTGTATCGATTGGAAGTTGGCATAACTTGACTTTTTTCACACAAATCATTGGGTCACTTGTGCAATTCTGAAGAGGCACAAACTTTTCAGGAAAGAGACTGAACAGTCAGGCACAGACTCCAGCCCCCCTGTGTGCTTAGTGCGTCAGAGTGAGGAGGGGTCTGCAGCAGCCCCTCGTCGGGGTTTAGGAGAGAAGTTTCCACGTTCGGCAGAGCCTCGTGGAGCTGGAGGATGACGGCAGCTGCGAGATGCAGCCATGTGGCTGGGAATGGGGGGCGGGGCGGGGGAACAGGGTGGTAGGGCCGGGGAACGGCCTGCGGGCCTGTTGCTCCGGATCTGCCCCCGTGGCTGTAGTCTGTGTGGGGCTGTGCCCCGTGGATTCGCGTTTAGAATTCAACAGGCAATTTCCACTTTCAAATACTTGTTATGTGTTTAAAACACGAATTTTCTATAAAGTAAATATAAGGTTTTGAGCCCAGTGTTATAAGGAACTACAGATGGAGACAAATCTCTATTCTTTGGAAGTTTTAAGGAATAAAATTTTCATGAGTTTGAGAATATGTCATAGACAAAAGCCTAGGTGTAAAAAGTCCTAGTAATAATAGCAATAATAATAGTAATCCCATAATGATAATTGTAACCCCAAAAGGAATTGATCAGAACTCTTTGACATACCTGTGGCTACAAAACCTAACATTTGGACATTAACTAATGATAGGTAACAGAGAAAATGGGAAGCTACTAACTGAAAATTTAACATGTTACTTGCCTAGATATGTTATTTTTCTCCATGGTTACTTTAATTCTAATGAGGACCTCTTAGAAGTATGATGATGTAACCAACATGAATAAAATACTGTTTGTGTTTATATAAACTCAGAAGAGACTGAGTTTAAATGAAAGTTTCCAAAAATGCAGGTAACTTTAAGACCTTTCGCTTTGGGATTTGCTGATAAATTCACTATTGTGATTCCTTTAACAGCTTCACCCATGCATCTCAGATTTTCTTATCAGGTCCATCGAGAGTCAGTCTTGTTCATGGTTCTGCATTACATCCCTCAAAGCCTGAAAACCAATGGAAGTTCCACTGCATCTCCTCCTCGTGGGAGCTGCCGCAGCTCATGCTTGCTGGACCTCCCAGCTTGCTTCACAACCTGCTGCCCCATCAGCAGCTCTGCACATGTCCTTCGAGTAGAACATCTACGCTGGGAAAGCAGAAGTTGTACTGAAGACATTACATTTTTTTCTCTGAACTCTGTACTTCCACTGATGCGGGCCAAAGGTATAAATAATACAATTCTTAAATCTTCATTGTAAATACTTCTGTACTTGTTCAGTTGCAGATTCTGAAACCAAATGGTGGGTCTTTTATTGGACGATTAAATGTCACTTTGGCTGGTTGAGACCCCGTGGGTTCCAATTCTTTCACTTAGATCGTTCTTTATTTTGCCTAAATTTCTGTAAATTTCAAAGTTGGTTAGCATGTCATTTCCTCGTTCAGGTCACTCATCATTAAACAGAAGACGCCCCCGGATGAAGGACTGTTCGTTAAATTTTAGAGGCCTCCTCTAAGCTTATTTAGTCAGTGAAAACATTGTGAGAATTTTCCATGTGCAAGACATGAAATGTGTGATGAAACTACACCTGACTTTTTGTCCTTTAGGGAGCGTTCAGTCTACGATTTCACCGATTAATTCAAAGCAACATTCTTTAAATACTGTAGCTCAGTTAGTGATGAGATCACTCGAATGCACTAAAACATGGCTCACGCGTCTCATCTTTTCCAAGCTGCTGTAAAGGCAGCAGTCATTGCTAACGTGTGTAAGTCCTGAGGCAGAGATGCTGGCTGGCCGTCCATAAAGGTACCATCCTTTCTGTGGGGTGGCTGCCCACCCCAGGACACTTCCCAGCCCCTGTTTGCATCTAGGTGGGGCTGTGAGACTGGGACTCATTCATGGAATTAGCCGAGTGAATGACTGTCAGCTCCTGGTCAAAATGGTCGCAAAGAAGTGAGTCCCTCCCACCTGCCTTTACCCCTTTACGTGAGCCACCTGCACACGGTCCAAGACAAGACGGAGTCTCGGGGTCCAGTGAGGTCACAAGTTTCTGAATCATCTTGTGAAGTCTCTGTGTGGAATCCCCACATTGAACTGTTATGTGACCTGCGCTTTTGAGCCGATACAACCTGGGGGAGGCCTTAGCTTCCTCTGGCACTTAGCACGTTCCAGGGAGCGTTCTAGGCACATTCATAGGTGTTGATTTGTTTAATTCTAAAACCAAACGAAACCATGAGGTAGGTACATTTCTCACCTCTGTTTTGTAGTGGAGGAAACTGAAGCCCAAGGAGGCCAACGCCGTGGCAGAGTGCCCCAACCAGCGTGGGCTCGAGCTTGAGCCCAGAGAGCTTGGTCCAGGGTCCACCCTTGGGAGCTACACTGTACTTCTCTCAGGAAAACACTGTTAGGATCTCCAAGGAAACATCTCTGTCTTTATCTATCTCATCGTTTCCTTGCCCCGTGAGACCAGGAGGCCCATTAATGTCAATATAAATGGAGACACATTTGTTCTGATTTTGTTGTATGACAATAATGACAGTGGAAATTTATACAAAATTTGTTTCTCTTTGTAATGCATTTGCTGTCTAAAAGCATCCTGTCAGGCAGATGCTAACATTAGTGATCAGGTGACTTTCTCGGGGTACTGGTAATGTAGAGAGAGACGGGGACCCCAGATGAAAGGCTCCTACCTCTGTTCTGCTCTCCGCAGCCCACAAGGCCTAACTGCTCCAGTGAACTCAGGAGAGTCCAAGCTCTGTCCTGCTAAATGCTTGTCAGCAATCCTTCTAGAACCACATTCTTGACCCAGAAACCGCCTTTTATTGGGAGACAGAATATTGCCGGTCTCCGTTCTCTCATTATCCATGGGAGTTCCAAGCTCATCATAATGGTTCAACAAACACATCTGCAAGTTCTGCAAGTGCACCCTTGGCTGGCCTGAGGCCAGACTCAAAGTGAGGGGCAGGGCTCTGGACCAAGGTTCAGGCCAAGCGAGCAGTCTCTCAAGTGTGGCCTCTGCCCCAAGCCCCTACCATGCAGAGCACGTGGTTTCAGGCTTTGCTTCTGCTCTAAGAACTCCCCGTTGTTTCCTCATTTATTCTCCCAACGTTGATCGAGTATCTAAGGTGGTCAGGCGTCATCCTAGCTGTTAAAGGAAGCGATCAGTGTCTGTGTGGCTTAGTTCCTGGTGGGGAGAGAGAAAAGCAGCACAAGGCGGGGGAGTCCAGGCCGGCGGTGGTGGGGGGGGCGTTGAGCAGCAGGTGGAGGGTGGGCGTTGGCCTCCTCCGTGGGTGGAAGGTGTGGGGTCATTGGTCCCATTCACATGTCAAGCTGTGCTTCACCTCATCGTCAGGCCTCCCCCTCTCACACAGGACGTGAGCTATCAGGTTTTTAGGCTGTTTCTTCACTTTGGTCCCAAGCCCTCTCTGCACCTTGTACATCTGCACCCATCACAGCCATCCACCTGCACAAATCCTTCCAAAATTCACCGCCAATATTAGTGCGCTGAAAAAACTTTCCTATTTCACTTGCAGTCATTAGGGATTGCACTCACTTTGCTAGGTTCTTTCTGATGTGCGAGCAATATTCGAATAGGTTACTTGGGGTTCTTACTGCTTCATGAGCTGGTGCTGTTATTTATTTGTGTTGTGTGGCACAGTAGCGAAGCTGGTCAGAAGGAACTAGCATAACGTTATACATTTAGCCGTATTTGGCGAATGAATGTTGATTGAACGTGTGCTGAATGCCTATAATTGTGCTAAGGCTCCGCAAATATAGACATAAGAGAACTAATCGCACCTGCTCACCTCATATCAGGAAGAGAGGGGCGGGGACCTGGGCTCTGAGTTAATTCCTTGCCTTTGCAGTTGCGAACCCCATATAACTGTACCTCTCACACCCTTTCTTAGCCGTGTTATAGGGCTCTGGCCTCTCCTCTTTCCACTTCTGAAATATATTTTCTATAGGTACAGGGTGGATTTTTTCTAAGATGCTAATTTGAACAAGTAACTCATTTTCCTAAAAACTGATTTCCTCTTCCTACAACGCAAAGTCTATTCAAGTCCCATTTAATTTAAAACTCCTTTTAATCAGGTGTTGTTCCAGTCCAACTAAACCTTCTTATTAGCCCCCAAATATTCTGTTGATTTCTTGCCCTTCACTCTGCTCAGCCCGTTTCTTCCGCTGGGATGACTCTTCTGACACTTGTGTGCCCATCTCCACTTCTGTGGCCTCATCACGCTCGTCCCTCACCTGATTCTTGGTTTCACCGGAGGCTGCGCTTCCCCAGCAGCACTGAGGACTGCCCCCCGCACCGGTCATCACCACACGGGCGGCTCTCGGGCTCCTGAGCTCTCGCCTGAGTGGACGCACAGCACTTTCCTCAGTCCTCCCCCTTCACTCAGACGGGAACAGGGACTCGTCCTTCACCTGGTCTCCTCTCGGCAGGTCTGCGCTGCAGCCATCGGCTCCTCTCTGACCCCCAAAGTGCACCCAGGGACGCCCTCCCTCGCCCCCTCAATGTCAGCCCCGGGTGCCCAGCTCTCACAACGTCTCCCAATTCCAACAGCACCTGCCTGGACTCCACACTTCGGGGTTTGTTCCTATAAAACACCCTCTGCTCAGCCACCAGATGCTTTGCTCGGAACACGAATAAGGCCTCAGCAAACCATTGCTGAAAACTGTCTGACAGGCCCCCTTCACCTGAGACCAGCCTCAGCTTTCAGCTCGGCCACGTGAACCTTCCCAAGGGCTGCCCTGTCTATTCCATGCCCTGAACTTTATGTTCCCTGGACGTTTCCAGCTCCTGTGCCCATGACCGTGCCGCGCTGTCTGCACAGAACGCCTTGTGTCCTTCCTCTGTTTCCTGAACACCTGGCACCTCCTACTCAGATGTGGGGCTTAGCTCCAGAGGACTCAGTTTGTAACCTGCTACCAAGCTGCACCAGACCCAGCCTCCCCGTGTGCCCATCACATCGTATAAACCTCTTGGTACTTATTTTATTCTATTATAACTATCTGCTTATGTGTTTATCTTCCCAACTAGACTGAATCACTTCATATCCCGGGGATAGCGGCATTTAATGTTTCCCATTTGTACCATAGATAATTTAAAGTAAACATTTGCTGACTGGGAGAGAGTCAAATGGAAATAATGTCTATCTCACAGAAGTTTTAGGAAGAAAAAATGAGGTAATGTTTCTAACGTGATTCAAAAACTTAAAAATACATGACAAATGTTAGTAAAGATACAGTTGCTGTGATGTTGACGGTGATGGTGAGGATGACATGAAGTTATGTAATGATGCTCGGTGGGCAGGACCGGGTCTGGGGAGAGAGGCCTCAGCTGGAATTCAACATTATTCATCACAAGATGAGTCAGCCAGGGGCAGTTACAGAGATGAAGCACAGAGAAAACAAATGGATCCTTTCTGCAAAGTGGCATTGACGATGTAGCCCAAGAGGAGAAACCAGTACAGGGCTAGAGAAGGAAGCTCCAGAGGGGTCAGATGAAACCCAAGACAAGGACATACCCCATCGAGAGAGAGAAGAAAGGGCAGAGGGAAAGTCCACAAAGAGCTGGGGTCAGAAATGGGCTTTCTTCCATTTGAATTTTGCAGTGATGACCCCACTGTTTACCTGAGTGACAAGCACATTCTTTCTTTGGACCAAATATGCAGTAACTGAAAATTAACAAAATATTTACTCTAGGAATGTATTGTACTCTTTGAGGGCAGGACCAGCACCTGGCCCACATCCCCTTACCTGGCGAGTATTTGGCATGTGGTAGGTCTTTAATTTGCAGGGTTTATTTTTTTAAATGGGAGAAGTTCTGATGGGCAGCGCAGGGCTACGTTCTCAGTGATCGTCTTAAGGTGAGCTTTCCTGTGCCTGCGTATCACCCAGTGTTGGTGTAACAAGATTTTCTCTGGAACATTAAGTTGGTAAAATTTTGTGTTTCTTGAGTCAAGAAGTTTCTTTGTAAAAATAAATATATCTTAAAGTAATATGTAACGGTAATTGATCCCTGACGGCGGTTGTGTTTTCAATTAACTGGATGAATGAAGCATTTTGCTGTTTATGTGACAGCTGGACGGACCAACGTTCCGGGTTCTTTCTCTCCCTTCCCACCCTCTTCCCTTCTGATCTCATTCTCCTCCCTCCCCTCTCACACCCCCTTCTCCCTCTTTCTCAGAGCAGGAGAGTTTTTATCTCGGTTATTGGAATTAAAAATGCTGATATTTCACTCCTGGGCCTCAAGAAACCCTAGAGCAATGCTCATGTTTTAGATAAATGAAATGTAGCAAATGCTAAAATTGTAAATTGTGCAGTACATGAGAGCTTCCATGTGGAAAAGGCAGACGGTGAGAACGTACCCATAAAAAACTGGACAATGAAATATTATAACTTCCAGTACAGATACAACTGAAAGTTTAAAAAATGATCATGAGAAAGTGGTCTGAAGCAGATCTCAAAGGAAGTGATGGAAAATGCAGGGACCTTTGTTCTGTTCCAAGTTGGAAGATGGGAGAATAAAGAAATAAATGAAGAAGCACTTCTGATGTGGCCCCAACCCCAAGGATTGACACAGCACCTTTGTCTGTTCACTGCGTCTCAGCCTCTGGTCCCGAGCTGTCTCACTACTTCCACGGAGGAGCTTGTGATACCAAATTCAATGGGTACTTTTTGGTCCTTATTTCACCACATATAGTGACTGCGTTAGACCCAGTGGACAAATCTGTCCCGTTTGAAATGACTCTGTCCTTCGCCTTCCTGGCCCCCCTTCTCAGACCTGCCCCTCCCAGCCCGCTGCTTCACCCCAGCCTCACGCCTCCGGTCTCCCCATCTCTTCCCAGGCTGGTCTTCAGACCACTGTCTCTTCGTCCACTCGCTTAGTGACTCACTGACCCCGAGGCTTGACCACTACCTGCTGAGGACCTCAGATCCTGCCTCACCAAACCCACATGCCCAGGTCCCACCTGGCGATCCTGATCCTGGGTACCAAACAGCCATGGTTCACTCAGTATTTCTAAAATCACATTCCTGACCCTGTGTCATCTCGCAGTCTTTCCACCCTAATAGATCTGTCTGAAATTGCCTCCCACCCCATGTGTTCTATGCCCTTTACTGATTTATATTCATTGTCATCACTTGTCACTATTTAACATTCACAGGTTTGACTTCACCAGTTCGCCAGTTCAAGGAGGGCAGGGATTGTTCTCTCTGTTCACTTGGGTATTTCTAGTTCTTAGAACAGTGCCTGGCACAGAATATTTACTAACAGATATTTCTTGAGGTAGTGAATTAGGGGAAAAGCCAGATAAATCCCTGCTGCAGGAGTGAGGGCAGGACTTGAGGAGAGACAGCCTCGGGTCAGACCCAGATAGGGGACAGAGGAGATGTACAGAACAAGAGGGTATCTAAAGGTGAAGCTGAAACTTCCGTATTTGCCAACTACTAGGCAATTCCGCGAGTTGACTTTTTATCTTTAATTGAGAGAAGAATGCAGACAAACACCATTTTATGGGGTGGGGCAGTCTTGTTTTAATAAGAGGTGATACCACAAACACAGCCAGCGTTTTCTGGGGTCCCGGATGTGGACTGTTTCAATGAATGTTTGATGGAAGGAGACTTACTTCATGGGTATTATTGGGGCTTTGCCACTTTTTTTGTAGTTTATTCATTGGCTGCGTCGGGTCTTCGGGTCTTCCACCCTGCATCCTTCCATGTAAGCCGGGTCTTCGTTGGGATATTTTGTGGCGTGCGGGCTCTGGAGCATGTAGCCTTCTCTCTAGCTGTGGCGCGCAGGCTCAGTTGCCCCGCGGCATGTGGGATCTTAGTTCCCCGACCAGGGATCGAACCGGCGTCTTCTACATTGCAAGACGGATTCTTAACCACTGGACCACCAGAGAAGTCCCCTTTGTCACTTTTTGAACTCACTAACTCTGCTTTATAAAATGTGATATTTTCGTAGAGTAACTGTGTCTTTTCATTAGTGTCTCGTCCTCCTTCTTTGGAGCTTCATCGTGCTTTTCAGTAGAATCTAGCATTTTTTCCTTGCACCTACGCTGGTATCTCGTAAGTAAGCACTTCCAAAACTGAGCTGTCAGTAGTTCGGCTGAAGACACAAAATGAGAAACGATTCGGCAGGAAAGGTCCAGCCCAAAGCCACAACTTTATCCATGAATTACAGGCAGCAGGATTAGATGCTTGGGCCTTGGTTTCCACGAGGTTGGTCCTGTTTCAGTGTCATCCTCTGGGCACGTGGCTGTTATGAAAGTGCTTCTATGGCGAACTTGCGGAGAAGCTGTTCACCTTTTTCTTTACAAGAGGCTGCGCCTTCCTTAGAGAGACTTTCTTCTGCTTTGCTTTGGTCTCCTTGAAAATAGAAAAAAAGCAAACACTTGGGCACCGACTGCCCCGTGTCTCTAGGGAGGACCCAGGATGGCTCCCCTAGGAGGGTGAGGTCTGCCATTCCCCAGCTCCATTGGGCTCTCCGGCTGACGAAGCTTTAGACATGCTGGCAGTGTCCGGCGAAGCTCCTCCTTCATGGAAGCCCAGGGCGGCCGCTTCTGGGATGAAGCAATTCCATAGGGAGACCCTGGGGCCCCCAAGGCTGCATCACCCCTCTTGACACCTGTGTGGAGGAGAGATTCCCAGGCCCCCCCCAGATGCCTGTCGTTTGGAACAGCTTCCGCGAGCTGCTGCCCTGTCGGCACCACATCCATGGGGTGGAGGTCTGAACACCTGTTGTGATGGGGGAGGGTGTCTGGCGCGGGTCTGTTTCCTCAGCAAGTTCCTGCAGAGACCCAGGCGCTCTGGCACTGACTGGGGAGAGACCAGCAGCAGAGATTCAGGTGACGTCTGTGTGGAGAGGAGCCTTAGCGGGTGCTTCTGTGTCTTCGTTTCTGCTAATTAACTAAACATCACGTTACTTTTACCTACTACGTGTTCAAGAGAAGAGGAGGGAAACGGGCCTGATGTTTATTGATGGGTACACGTGTGCGAGAGTGGGTAGGTGTGCTGGCATGTGCACGTGCACGTGTGCATGTATGTCTGTGTGTGTCCACACACTCCTTACCAAAGCCCTGTGGTAAGGATTAATGTCATCATCAAGAAAACGAAGGCTCCTAAAGGTTAGGCAACTTGCCAATGTCACAGGGTCAGCATTTAATCTGAGATGAACAATTAACACATCAAGTAAGTGATACGCTGTGACTTGTGACCAAGTGTGGAAGGGAGGCCCCCAGGAGGGGAGGCGCACTGACTAGAGCTGGAGAGAGGCCGTAGCAGAGGGGAGATGGAAAGCCCGTCGGACCTGGGGACATTCACACATCCAGGTATGAGCTGCCCTTGGTTAGAGAACTCGTTAACCCTCTCTGCACCTACTCAGCTCACCTGAAGAATGAAAAATCAGTATCTCCTGCGTCCAGTTGCCAATCAGAATTACAGAAGATAATGTGACTGTCACGAGGCTCATACAGGGAACTCAAGGGCACCGCTACTGTTACTTGGGCATTACATAGGAGCAAAGAGTATGCATAAAACAATTAAAAATCAGAGAATTTTCTGTCCTTCCACATGTTTCTACCCCACGATGTTCACCCACATTGTTCCCTCTGACAGAATTGCCCCACCTGGCTCTTCTACGTCTATGTAAGTCGATTGGTGTTTTGAGGACCAGACCAGGTCCCCAGCGCTCTGGACGCCGACTCCACCCCTGCCCCCCGCCCGCTTGTGCCGTCCCTCCGGGAGCCTCTGCCTGGCGGCCTGTCGTCTGCACTGCTCTTCCTAGGAAGCCTCCCCCACTGCCTCCATCAGTCCCTCGTGTCCTTCTCCGCCCTCGTGATGTCACCTTGTTGAGATAACCGTGCACGGAATGCTCGGCGCTGACACAGTGACTTGCACTCAAAACAGTTGACATGCTGGGGGAGTTTAGGTACTGCCACCCTGCATCCTTCCATGTAAGCCTCAGGAGGACTTGCTCGACCCCGCCCCTGCCCCTCAGCCCCTCCGTCCTAAGAGCTATTTGATCACCACCTCTCTATCTCCAGAGACCCGGGGGCACGGGTGGTTTGAAGAACTTGCCCGAAACCACTGCCTAGAAGATGGACCGCTTTCCCACCAGACCTGTGACCTTGGGCCGCACCTGCCTCCTGAGAGCCGGGGCTGAGTTCGGAGGGGCAGGGACGGTCCTGCATTACGATGTCTGTTCCTGCAGCCCAAGCCCGAGACACCTCTGTTTATTAGGCCCTGGTCAGCGAGAGCAGGGACCCCTGTCTCCGGTCCCCACGCCCACTGAATGCACCTGTCATTTTTCACATAATTCCAGGTCCTGGAAGTAAGGAGCTGGTCAGAGCAAGGCTCAAACTCTCACAAAGTTATAATCTGTGGAAATAAGATCTGTAACACTCACGGTGTAAGGGATTTTAATTTTATAATTTTAAGTTATAGTTTCCCTAAGAAAGTCACAAGCTGATCACTTTTGAAGCCCCACTTCTGACGTAAGGGACTACCAAGTAGCGTTACTGTGGAACGAGGCCGACAGGTCGGCCAGGAGTGGCCTCCGGCGCCCACGCGAGACCTGGGCAGGCGGGGCCTGCGCCCGCCCAGGAGCAAGGCTCAGCCTACCTGCGCACCTCTGGTGCCCGGCACTGGGGAGCACGGAGACTCTCTGTGTGTGTATCTGTGTATGTGTGCATATCTATGTGTATCTGTGTGTGTCTCTGGGTGTATATTGCGTGTGTGTGTATCTCTGTGTGTGTGTACATTGTGTGTGGGTCTCTGGGTGTATATTGTGTGTGTATGTTATTATGTGTGTCTCTGGGTGTATATTGCGTGTGTGTCTATCTCTGTGTGTGTGTACCTTGTGTGCGTGTGTCTCTGGGTGTATATTGCGTGTGTGTCTATCTGTGTGTGTGTGTACCTTGTGTGTGTGTGTCTCTGGGTGTATATTGCATGTGTGTGTATCTCTGTGTGTGTGTACATTGTGTGTGAGTCTCTGGGTGTATATTGTGTGTGTATGTTATTATGTGTGTCTCTGGGTGTATATTGCGTGTGTGTCTATCTCTGTGTGTGTGTACCTTGTGTGCGTGTGTCTCTGGGTGTATATTGCGTGTGTGTCTATCTCTGTGTGTGTGTCTCTGGGTGTATATCGCGTGTGTGTCTATCTCTGTACCTTGTGTGCGTGTGTCTCTGGGTGTGTGCCTGTGCACACAGTGTGTGCTGACTCACTGTGCTGGCGCAGCACTGAGGCACCGTCCCCCCAAGGAAGCGGTTCAAGGCCTGAGGGCACCTCTGTTCCTCCATTACCATGAATCACGGCTCTGGGGACACTCAGTCTGGCTGCTCAGGCACAAACTTCTGACCCTTGGTTACCCAGGTTCCAGTTTGTGAAAACACAGAATTTAATGTTCTCTGCCTTTGCTTTGGACGTGTATTCAAAACACCATAAGGAAATCAATGTGTCGGTAGTTAAAATAGTCTACGTAGCCAATTCGTTTTCATATAATTTCCATTGGTCAGGCTTAAGTTTCTCATCTTTCAACGTATTCAGTTTACTATGCTTTCAACAGAAAATGAGTTGGAAAAAAATGACAAAAGTTAAAACCAGATGTTTGGATGTCTATGATAATGTTCAGCTTGAAAAAGGGAAAACTATGCTAAGAAACAAGCTTTGTTTTATTTTTGTTTTTATTATGTCTCCAGCGGTTAGGCCAGTAGGAGGAGACCTTCCCGGCGGCTGTTCTGCCTATTTTCTTCTTACGACGCTGTTCCCAGCTGCACAAGCCTTTCTGGAGTAGATCTTGCTGCGGAGAGACCGATGACACGCAGAGCAGGAGGGCGGGGCAGCAGGCCCAGGGATCCTAAGTGCGGCGGCTCCTGTGGACACTCGGCCGAAACTCCCGTCCGTGAGCCCAGACGCTGAGGCACGGACCATCCTGAGCACCTTGGTTAAATGCCAATTCTGACAAGAACCGACGACGTCGGGATGGAATCATACCTGATTCTTCCAAAAACCACTTGCACTTTGGGGAGAGTTCAGATAACTTCTCTGAATTCTATGTTTAATTCAATGACAGATCACGGTGTCTGGGATTCTCAGTAAATATTGTCTGATTATGCACATCCTCCCTCAGGATCCTAGCCCGCGGACAGGCTGGGATACAAATGATGCTGTGGCTTCTGGGGCAGCTTTGAAGGCGTCCACCTGCATCTGAGGGGCTCCTTGCATTGCTGGGTGTGGGTGTGTGTGAGATTCCCAGCCCTGGGCTCTGCCGGCCATGGTCTTCCCGCAGGAAAGGGAAAGCTGCTTCCTGCAAGCACAGGGATGAGGACATCGTTGCCAGGTTATAAGCGTATGGCCGCCCACATGCTGGGCCCGTGACCTGTCTGGTCTTCTTTAGTCAACAACAGGAGAAAGACACAGCCTTGCTTGTCTGCCCCGTAACTGCAGCCTCAGGAACCTGCCAGGACCCAGCAGCTCCCACGAGCTCTGGGTTCAAGGTCTGTGACCGAGTACTGTCGCCTCGTTGGAGCCTGGCAGATACAGCTTTGGCTGGTGGCGTCTTCTTTGCTCCCTTGTAAAGCAAGTAAATTCGGAGTTTGGGATTAATATATACACACTACTATATGTAAACAGATAAACAGCAAGGACCTACTGTATAGCACAGAGAACTATATATACTCAATATTTTGTAATAACCTATAAGGGAAAAGAGTCTGAAAAAAGAGATATGTTTAAGTATAACTGAATCACTTTGCTGTACACCTGAAATTAACACAACATTGTAAATCAACTATACTTCAATTTTTAAAAAGTAATTTAAAAAAAGCAAGTAAAGAGTTCATGAGTTAGGGATGGTGGCTCTCCTAAACCTCTGGGGCCAATTACTAACCGAAATAAACTAACAACCAAACAAAAACAAAATGTGAAAGAAATCTGACAGCCTACAAAATTCTTACCAAACGTGGCCCGAACCAGCTTTGACCAGTTCTTACTTACTAGAGCGTGCTTCGTAATTCTCTAGAACTTGTCTCATACGCCGTAGTCTCTTAGTCATGCCTCTTCCTGTATGTGTGCTACAGCTGTTATCCCCCATCGTACACTCACTGCAGGAAACAAGTTGACTGATTGGAATGGAAGACAGAGCTGCTTGGCATTACTGAGCTCAAATCTCTCTCCCCTCCCCCGCTTCTCACCCTCCCCCACCTAACCCTTCCTCCCACTCTTCTTTCCCGCTCATCTGAGTACATTTAATAGGCTTTTCAAGGTATTTTGGTAACTGTGATGAGACACAATGGCAGTACAAGTGTATTACTGAAATGCCAACGCCCTGTGTCTGTGACACTAATAATTTGCCATTATTAACTCGTCAAGTAGATTAATTTACAGCTTCATTGAATTATTCAACTTGCCACCCTGACTTCTGGGTGTGAGGTGAGAAGACCAAACCGGTGACTCTCAGGGCGTCACTGCCCGGCACCCTCACTTGCCCTTGGGGACCCTCCGTGGCCGCGTGACTCACGCGCCCTTGCCAGCGGCTAGAGCACAATGGTCAGATTTTCTCCTCAGGACTTTCAGCCTCTCCCTCTGCCCACCTCTTCTCCACTCGTGGGCCTCTCATTAGTTTCTCAGAAATACTGTGCTTCTCTTCTGACAAACGCTGTTTCCATCCTTTGTTCCAAAGGAGACTGTCCTGTGCAGAAGACTCTGCCTTTAGGGGCAAAGATCTAGGTTTATAACTGCTGACTCTGGGAAAGTCTCAGCTTTCCAAGTCAACTTCTTCTATTAAATATTTTCAAAAATTCTACTCATAGAGTTCTGATACAGATCCAATGTCATAGTGCATAGACTATTACCACAATCAATTTATACTCTTATCATAATTATTCGATTCATGTTTGCAGTGTAAACCCTGACAGCTGTTTTTTCTCTTTTGTTACGCACGTGCCCGACTTCAGCTCTGCTCCCCTCGACGAGTCTGCCAGCCACACACCAGACAGAGCCAGGGCCCCGGCCCCTGCGCCGCAATGAGGCCCCTGTGCTTTAGAGACCTTGGTTGATTTCAGTAACTGACCATTTGGCCCCTTGTTTTTCCTCTTCCTGTGCTTTAAATTCCCACCTTTATGTTTAAATTCACCAATAAAGAGTGATCCCGGGAAACCCCAGACCCCGGCCTCGACCCCAGTGAAAGCAGGACCCCGGGCCTCACACTCTCTGCTGGCAGCCTCCATCTCGCCGTGTGACCCGGGGTGCTGTGTGATTTCCAGGTCCTGTCAGCAACAAACCTTTATTTTTTCAGTCCCCTCATGGCTACTGCTGAAGGCATCGTACGACCATAGTAAGAGCCACAAGGGCTGGTCCCGCCACAGCACGGATTAGAGACAGGCCAAGAGCCACACAAAACAATGTTAACCTAGAATTCTAATCTCTCTACCTTTTCACCTCTGAACCTCTCGCTTTGTTTTCAGTTCAAAATGCCACGTTTTCCGTGAAATGACTTAAAATATCACCAACTGAAAATTATGTCCTCTTGATCTGAAGTGTCAGGACACTCTGGATCTCACTAAAGAGACGGGACCTCAGTAAAACACAGTGGTTACGCCTCGGTCAGCCTGGTTTCCGGTGATACAGCGAGACACCCGACACCCAGCCACCCACTTACACGAGCAAAGGGCGTGACTACTAAGCGCATGGTCACCAGGTAAAGGCCTCGGTCTGGAGATAAGGAATTTTCTCCCTGCCTTCCCTCACGGCAACGACGTTCTCCTAGTAAATTTGAGAAAAATGATCATCTGATATGGGCTACATAAGACAGTTTTAAACCCAACCGTATTTTATTTATACACTGTGTATTCTTTAATGTAGCTTTATCTCGTGTGGAATCTTCTCAGGAGATTTCAGTAGAACAGGCCACTGTCATGATGATGCTGTTTTGCACATCGTTCTAAAGATAGCTGTGTGCTTTCCCACAATTTCTGCATAAGAAAACACATAGAGGTTAAGATTAATGGAACGTTGGATTGAGTCATATTCAATAACTAGAAACAACTTCTGAATCTTTGTAATTACTTATTATGTAGGATGAGAAGCACACTGTGTACTTACGAAAATAAATAAATTAGGAAAAATCTATAAATAGACCTCCTCTGTCATGTCATTATGATAAACAGTGTGAATCATGTTCATGGCATCACCCACAGGTACTCTCAGTCCTGGCCTAACTTTCAGTCTCCTCAGAAGGAATGTAGGAGCTTTGAGGTTAACAACATTTCGTACTTCTCCAGAATTAGCTCAATGCCTGGTGCAGAGCAGGCCCCCCCAAAACAACTGCAACACGAGTGCTGTCTCAACCACTCCGAGCAGTAATTACGTTAGTAGGTCAGGTCACCAGTATGAGTGGAAGAAAGAAAGGTTAGGGAGAAGTTTGGTCGTGTTTTCTTTCAATGGCCGGAAGGTCAAAACGATTTTCTGCAACCATTACCTCACTTTGGCCGGAAAGGTCAACGCCCAGGCCTGTGGCTCATCATCTGTCGCCCCATCACGCACCCACATTTCTGTCTCTGCTCTTCACGTGTTTTACTGAACGTTCGTCTCATTTTTCAGTGTCGATTTTCATAAGCTTAATGTAATACTTTAAAAACTGGCAAAGATAAATCTGCCGTTTAAGTCTGGTTTTGCTCTAAGGATGGCAACTCATCCACATTCCACACGCTGTATTTGCAGGGAAATGGGAACGTTTCCAGCACAGTTAGAGTCAGAATATGGTTTAAAGGTCTTGACTCTCTCAAGAACCCTCCAATTTGGAGTCCCTTTGGAATAGCTGAGATGACCTGTGGCCAGTGTCCAGAGGACAAGACTAACCCTAACAAGTTCAAGGAGTTTCTCAGCAGGAATTCCCCTGGGGCCAGCACAGAACCGCACGGTGTTTCAAAACTGAAGCCTAGAAGCGCGGTCTGTGTTGGAGACCTGGGTGGTGTGCGTAAGGGCAGACAGGCATCCGGGTGTGCTGACAGGTGGTACTGTCCGTAGTCCAAGTTCAAGGTGAGGAGCTCTAAAGCTTTCCTGGGAGACCGAGGCAGCAGGTAAGCATATCTGGACACACGAAGAAAAGGTTGACTACTTAATGTTATCAAATTTATTGTCTTTATATGTCAAAACAACCTGGTTTTGGAGGGGTGGAGAGACGGTGGGTGAGGAAAGGATGCTTCCAGTTTGGCTGTGTTACTTTCACAGAAAACAGCAACAGGAAATGACGTCCCCTCCAGGTCAACAGTGTGACCATGCACCTAGGCTTCCTCTACCAGAGCAGCCCTGGGCCCTGGGACCACCTTCCAGTCTCTTCCCAAATAGCATGGAATCTACTCGTCTTCCTTAATATATTTTATAATTTTAATAGTGCTCCATCTGAAGGGGGTACAATTCGTATGTTGTTGGTCATTAAGCACTCAAGAATGAATTGTTAATTTTCCCTACATTACTGAATTAATCTAAGTCCTATAATCCTGTGTTCCATTATTTTATCATTGAGCTATGATCAATTTCTAAGGAAAAATAATCAACCAATCATTTATTTTGTCAATTCGATTTAAATTTTTTGCTAGGTAATTACAGCAAAGAACACCAAGTGACAATCTAGTAATTTGGGGAAGTCTGGACAAGACCTAACAATAGTGTCAAGTAACTTAACATTGGTTCCATTAGTGCAGAAGCAGAGGGAAGGCAGTCGAGAAGCATTGTTTTATTCCCATTGGTTCAGTGCAGGGATGTATGATTTCTCACTTGGAAGAGCTCAAATCTTTCTAGGTGGTCTTTCCATTTCCTGTGAGTTCTGACTCCTATCTATTTTGCATGTATATTATAGATTCGTCTTCCCAAAGAAGAGCTTCAATCATTTGACCCTAGAATCTCACAATTAGGAGGGATGTTATGGATGGCCTTCCTCACCCTGCAGTTGAGCACTTAAATGAAGTGTCTGGATGCTTCCCGTCGAGATTTTCTCAAAATAGGAGCCTTGACCCACCTGCGTGAGGATCACCTGTGATCTTGTCAAAATGCACATCCTATGTCTGTACCCCAGTTCCACTGACCTGGACGCTGGATCAATTGCCTTTAATCAGGAGAGTCCTATTCAGCCTAGAGCTAAGGGAACAGTAGCACACGACAGTCCATTTCATCATGGGAAACTCATTATTAGAAAGATATTGGAAAGTTACTCTCAAAAATTAAAGAACAGCAGGAACAGAAAAAGAAAAATCAGAAGAGCTGAATCTTACTCCCTCATTCCTGGTCACAAGGCAAAGAGCTGTGGTCCTGTGGTCCATGTGGTCCTCTGGTTCTGTGGTCCATGTGGTCCTGTGCTCTATGTGGTCTGTGGTCTTATAACCCTGTGGTCCATGTGGTCCTGTGGTCCATGTGGTCCTCTGGTTCTATGATCCATATGATCCTGTGGTCCATATGGTCCTGTGGTCCATATGGTCCTGTGGTCCATGTGGTCCTTTTGTCCTATAACCCTGTGATCCATGTGGTCCTGTGGTCCATGTGATCCTCTGGTTCTATGGTCCATGTGGTCCTGTGGTCCATGTGGTCTGTGGTCTTATAACCTGTGGTCCATGTGGTCCTGTTGTCCATGTGGTCCTCTGGTTCTATGATCCATATGGTCCTGTGGTCCATGTGGTCTGTGGTCCATGTGGTCCTTTTGTCCTATAATGCTGTGATCCATGTGGTCCTGTGGTTCATGTGGTCCATGTGATCCTCTGGTCCTGTGGTCCATGTGGTCCTGTGGTCCATGTAGTCCTCTGGTTCTATGGTCTATATGGTCCTGTGGTCCATGTGGTCCTTTTGTCCTATAACCCTGTGATCCATGTGGTCCTGTGGTCCATGTGGTCCTGTGCTCTACGTGGTCTGTGGTCTTATAACCCTGTGATCCATGTGGTCCTGTGGTCCATGTGGTCCTGTGCTCTACGTGGTCTGTGGTCCTATAACCCTGTAGTCCATGTAGTTCTGTAATAGAGCTTGATGCTGTGGCAATAAAGGAAGGTGGGTCTGAGGTCAGAGACTACTGCTGCCTTTCTTCCAATTTAATCTGAAAAGCTCAACTATGATGAGTGAGTCCATGATCTTTCTTTGGGCTAGACGCCCCCATGCTATTTTTTTTTGCTATAGGGTGTGGTACTTCTGGGCATGTTCTTGAAATGCCTATGAGTTGTTTGCATGAATGGAGGGAATGATGTGGAAGAGTCACTGGGCTTCAAGTTCTTCTTTCCTTCATTTTGAGGGTTCACCTTATCGTCTCAAAAGACCCCCATCCAGATTCCTCTCATATTCCAATACAGAGAGATTATCTATCCTTACTTGCCCTTGGCTCAAAGTTGAAGATGAAGAGGCTTGGAGCCTTTTGTGAGTGTATGCAGGCTTTATGCTCTTAAAAGCATTTTTGATGTTTATAAAATTAAAAAGGGTAGTAGCAGTACAATGCAGGGAGAATGATGTGTGTATCTGAGCCCCATCTGTCATCTCAATAAGTGATGAGGCCAGATTTATAATTTAGTTTCTAAAGTCTAATAATCTCCAAATGTTCAACCAGACCCTCTTGGCTAGTGCCCTTGTAGCAGAGACATGCAAATGTAATTCATCTGAGAGAGATGAAGGTTTTCATACTATCATAAAAATCAGACCTCTCTGTTCTTCCTTTATCCTCCAGAAAGATCACTCTAAGATATCACACAATTCACTTTTCCCCAAGACCCTAAGCCTGCATCAGACACACACATTTGCATGTCTACATGCAAACACAGACACAGACACACACAGAGGTATGATGAGTATTAGTAGGCAGAATGATACTAGAGTATAAGATCTTAACCATTTTCATGTATATTTACTAAGTTTTAGGGGTTTTTTTCCTAAACATATGTCAATCTTAATATTGCCAAACATATAGAAGCATCTTTAAACTCAGGAATCTGATTTTTGAGTCTAATAATCATAAAAAGGGTAAAGGCCATGTGGATTCATTCTCTTCTGTGCAATTCTTCCCATGTCTCTACAAGCCAGATTATCCCTTTCAAATATACTTCTTCATGACTCTCTTAGAAACACTCACAAAGAAAGGCAAAAATATGTACCTTCTAAGAAAACAATGACATTTAGTTTGCATTTAATAAAAACTAGGTATCTATTTAGAAAATACTGAAATATATAAAATGCTTCAATGACAGAGGAGTACATATTAATTCAATACAAATGTAATAAGCATGTACTATGTTCCGGGGACCCATATAAGTGCTGGACACGCAAAGATGAGTGGAACCCATCTATGGCCGTCGAGGACCTCGGTCCCCGTCGGAATAGTGTAGGTAGGGCACGTTTTCTGACATCTGGAGGTTGAGGGTTCTGATTACCTAGTATAAGGAAGAGCGGCTTTGTCAATCAAGTCCCCTCTGAGAGGAAAGGACCTTCCATGTTGGTAACAAAAGATTCCAATTCCAGCTGTAATGAGAAAGACAATAAACCAAAATAGTCTAATTTTACGGAATCTAGGAGTCATCTTGTTCCCATCCCCCGTGTACGATGAGGAAGCTGTGCCCGGAAAGGGTGACCAGCTCCGGGGGGCAGGGAGAGTCCTCAGCGGCTGACCCAGCTCCTCTTTGCAGCCCACTTTGTCTCTGCCTCCTGGAAGTGTGCTCCCCGTGCAGAGTCTCGGGGTCTGACCCGTCTGCGCCTCTGGAGCTGTGAGCTGCCTTCTGCTTGTGCTGCCAGAGGATGGGGGCAGGCAGTGGACAGAGGCCTGGGTGACAGAGCGGAGTGGGGCAGTCTCGGAAAGTTTCAGGAAAGTATATACTTATTACCAATTTGGGGTACACTTACTCACCTACATGTTGATTATGATGGTTAATTGTTATGTGTCAACTTGACTGGGCACCAGGGGACCAAGATACTTGGTCAGCATTATCATGGGTGTTTTGTGAGGGTGTTTCTGGGTAAGGTTAACAATTAAGTCAGTAGACTGAGTAAATAAGATCGCCCTCCACGGTGAGAGGTGCATGGGCCAGTCTCGTGGAGGCATGAACAAAAGGGGGCGGGAGAGGGCTTGCTCTGTCCGTCTCTGCCTGACCCGAATGCTCTTCAAGTGGGGACCTGGGCCTTCTCTTGCCACACACTTGGACAGGAGCAAACATCATCAGCTCTCCTGGCTCTCAGGCCTTCAGACTGCAGACCTGGGGACCCCGCGGCCTCCATATCACACTCGCCAGTCCTACACACGCGTTTACATATATGTACTCACACACATGTACACATAGGTATGTGTACATATATCTGGAGAACCCTGCCTGATACTAACAACACTATATCAGTTTTATATTAGTATGATACTCTACTAATAATCAATGGACAGAACATTCACAAATTGTTTTACTGAATTCCCTGTAAGAAATAGATGATTTTACTCTATGTTTACTCTATGGCTAATATGTTTATTGAGTGAAAATTTTCTCATTTAGGAAATGAATCTGACTACTAAGATAAACGAATCATTTAAAGTCGACTGGTATGAATCCCATTTCTTCCCTGGCTTCTCTCTCTTGTTAACCTTTAAAAAGGTATTTGCATGTTCTTAAACAAAAATTGTGTCCATTTAAGGTGTACAACGTGATGATGTGATGCACGTGGTGAGATGATTACGACTGTCAAGCTGATAAACGTGTCACGCGTCTCCTCGCGTAGTTATTATTTTTCTGTGTGATGTGTCCGCCTGAAACCTACTCTCTTCTGTGTTGTTAAATACCCCACTTGTCCTGTTCCAAACTTGGTTTCTAAAAACTCTAATTTTCTTTTCTTTACATATGAAGTATGAATGGATTCCAAAAAACTTTCAGAAAGTTAAGAGAATAGAAAATAAAGTGGTAATTCATCTTTTGGGATTTAAACATCTGTTAAAGCTACGCTTGCATTTCTAGCATTTGGCTTGTTAATGAGCATAGTGAAATTTCTAGTTAGAATATAAAATTTCTTCAAAATGCAAAACGTAACTACGGCACAGTTTTTCTAAGTTTCCCTTAGCTATTTTTTTCAAGCCAGTTCCACAGTGATCTCATAGTTATTGAGAGAGACAATCAGCCCAAATGTAGTTTCCCATGAATGGAGCGTAGCTGGGAGCAGCTGCTACGTCTAACTTTGCCTGCGTTTTTCCTCAGAGCCGGAGCCGGAGCTCAGAAGCTCAATCAGAAGCTTCTAAATAGAGGCCTCACGAGCTGGGACTTCCTGCGTCAGACAATTTTGTTTAAAGTTGTTTTGCTTCTGCTCTGCCTTCTTAAGTTGACACTGTGGGTATTTTGGGTTCTGTGGGCATGTGGCTGTGAATAGATGCAAAATCTTCCAGTTTTCAGAGATTTTTGTGTTTCTTTGTGAAAAGCCATGATGGTCACCGGGCACACTTGAAGAGACGATCCGTCTTGCGGGCAGAGAAAGATTCGCCTGGAATAGAACACACTCGCCCGCCTCCCACCCCTGAGAGCATGCCGTGAGGACAGCAGGGTCCCTGACCTGGCATCATCTGTGATAAGGCGTCTCTGGTGAGCAAAATCTTCAAATTAAGCATTTCTTTAATACAAAATTATCTTACATTATTGGGTTTGTTTTCTTACCTTAGGAAAAGACAGTTTTGATCAAGATTGAAAGGCTTCTGAGTAATTTTAGTGCTGTTTCAATCACGGACCATAACCCTGGGGTGTGTCCTGTTCCCATGGGACCTCTGTCCCCCACTGCTGCCGACGCCTATCCTCTCCCAGGAAGCGTAGCCCCCTTCTGCTCCCCACCACCCACTGCTGTTTAGGAAAATTAAGGTAAATAAAACCTATTAAATTGCTAATCGAATCTTACTAATTTATTACTGCCTCATAAAGATGGCCACTGTACTTTTTAAACCAACTTTAAAATTAATACTTTATTCCAAAAAACTGGCATTGCCTGAATTGAAGCTACCAAAATAAATGAAGGGTATTTTCAAGCAAATACTCCCCTGAAAGGAAGATCCTAGACTAAATGTCTCAAGATTGCCCACCGGTTGGCCCCCGTACAAACAGGCCACAGAATGAAAGGCTGGAGAACGAATAAGCAAGCGTGTGTCCCATTGTTACAGGCAAGGGCTAGAAGGTTCTCTCTGGCCCAGGTCTGGAGCTGTCCTCCATCGCCTCGCTAGTTTAAATGCAGTCTATTATTATTTTTCCTTTATCAGTTTTGCTATCTGCTATGCATAGGTAAATAAAATGGAATCTCTATCTGTTAACCTCTACAGACACATGGAAACAGCTGGGTAGATTTTCACTAAGTTAGGATTGTGACTTTTGGGTGTTAGGACTACAAAAGTGTTGCAGGCGTAAGTGTCAAGCGCACTCTGAAGAGATCTGGGATGCCCCAAAAAGAACCTGCAATTCAACCTCCGGCGAGGCTGAGAGGGAGACGCACGGGGTCACCACACACTCAGGGAGCTGTGCCGTATCCAGAGGAGAGAAATATGGAAAACAGGTAGTTTCCAGTTTCATCCCCCAGTGGAAAGCTACATTGATTGACAGCCAAACTGCTTCCGAATCACAGTGTTCTCGGGTCTTAAGGCAGAACACAGTCCAAACTCTGTAGCCCAAGGTTCTCGGACCCTGCATCCTTAGACTCTGGGTCCCATCAACATTTCTGAGACATTTAACGAATCCTACTGAGATTCTTAAGTGTCTCCTTCTTTACACTGTTACGCACATTCTACCCAGTCAGCTACGCCGGATTCCTTGGCCCTTTCTGAGTTCATCTATTCTTTCCTGACTCTGATTTCTCTTTGCTTTCATTTTCTATCTCAGATGCCTTTTTTTCCCACAAAGCACCCCCTTCTCTTTCCCCTTCCCCCAGCAAAATTTCATATGCTACCTTTCTTATCTGACCACTGTCCATCTCTATTGACATTTATCTTTTCAACCCTGATTATAGCTATTTAGCAATCTACCTTATTTTTATTACAACATAAGTTCATAGATTTCAGGAGTCATTCAGAAGATCTGATTGGTCAACGTATCTATGCATACATGCTAAAAGTGCATCCATGCATTTAAAATTGGAAATTCTTTTTTTTCCAGTTGTGTTAAGATAAAATTGACATATGACACTGTGTAATAGTTTAAGGTATACAATATTATGATATGATACACATCTATATTGTGAAACGATTACCAAAATAAGGTTAGTTAACACTTTCATCATCTCACATAATTACAATTTTTTGTTGTGGTGGTGGTGGTGTGAACATTTAAGATCTTAATTGAGTACTTGGTAACTTTCAAGTATACAGTACAGAATTGTTAACTGTAATCCCTGTACTGTACATGTACACTACATCCCCAGGACTTATTCATATTTTACATGGAAGTTTGTACCTTTGACTGACAGCTCCTCGTTTCCCCACCTCCAGCACATGGTAGCCACCAATGTCCACTCTGTTGGGATGAGTTCAGCTGTTTTGGATATTTTAATTTTTATTTATTCTGTGTACCCCAGAGAAGAGTTAGGGTCCTCTGGAAATTTTAATACCTCAATATAATGGGACCCTCAAGGGTAGTTAGCAAAAGTTTTTGCTGTTTCACTTTTGGGGTATTCTAAGAAATAGCAGCAGAAAGACCCAGGGTTCAGCGAAATTGCGTTGTTTCTAAGTTGGGTAGATTTGGTCAGATGTGTAGCTTTTGGAGAAGCATCAGTCCAGTCGGGTGGGGCGTGGAGAAAGCACAGACGTGGGACCCTGGTGGAGTGGACCTGCAGCTCAGAGGAGACGCAGCCCTGGCTCAGCTGGAAGAAGTCACCATTACCTGGACCAGGTGGATCTCCCTGGAAAGGGGGTGGGGTTCTGTGTGGGCAAAGGCATGAACGTGGTTAGAGGATTTGGAGCGAGTCACCGGGGGGACCAGGTTGATTAGACTCTGCGGGTGAGGTGACAGGCCGTCACAGAGAAAGGCGGGCTTTTAGTAAGTCGTTGGGGGATTCGGGGAGCGGTGGGAGTAGGTGCCTGAGGGGTGGGGACAAAGATGAGCAGAGACAGTGACGGATGACCACAGTTGGCAAGTGTTCAGCACAGTCTCTGCTTTAGGCATAAGAAAATGAATTAACTGAATCTTCTCAAGATTCCAATGAGGTAGATACTATTATTTTGCAGGTGAGGGAACTGAGACATAGTGAAGGTGAAAGAAAACCTACAAAGGACACTACTGACCACAGGCGAACCGAGGTTGTGACCCACCATCGGCCACATCCGTGGTGTAGCCGGCACTCTCGGTCGCTCCTTGTTGCATCCGAGAAAACATGTTAATTTTTCATACTTGCAACTTATTTTTTCTAAGTAAGTAACATTTGAATATTAACTTATTCCCTGTACTCTTTGGAGTAGTAACAAACTCCTAAATGGAGAAAACATATTTAAACTTACAGTGTTCTACATGTAAAAGAATCTTCTATTTTCTTCTCAAAATTCTACACCTTTCTAATTGATATGTTTTATTTTATTTTGTATTTGCACGTACCTCACTCCTACTGCTAACGGGCCATTAGCTCATCTGCCATCTCACAAGGAAGCGGAAGGGAACTCAGACCGTAAGCAGACGTCCAGAGATGGCTAAGACAGGCCACCTGTTCCTCTGTGCACAGTGAAGTGCTTGGTGGGGACCCCGTAATTGCCCAGTGTGTGCACTCACACGTGTGTGTTTGGGGGGGGGGTGTTTGTCAGTACACAGGTGTGTGCGTTTAACAGCTGACTCAGGAGACCGGATGGAAGTGGGAAAGTCCTAGGCAAACAGGACGGCTGCTGGGGCTGATATGAACACAGATCGGTAAACAGTCCCCAGAGCTTCCTGCTGGGACTTCTGGAACAGGGGGTGGGCACGCTGTGGGGATTTAGAAGGGAAGGCGGGAGGAGGGGGGCGGTGGGCACGCTGTGGGGATTTAGAAGGGAAGGTGGGAGGAGGCGGGGCAGTTAGGGCTGGAAGCCTGTGGCTCAGCCCCAGGGTCAGCAGGACGCAGCAAGTCAGTCCCAGATTCGAGAACAGAGTGGGAGGCGGCTGGAATTCCCCATGGTGCACCAGTTACCCAGGTGGGGCCATCCCGGCCCCCATGACAGAAAACAACGCCGCAGACCCCCGTGAGGCCAGAGCAGGTGCGAGAAGACGGAGCCGGCCCTCAGCTCGGCGGCTACTGGGTGGCTCCCTTCAGCAGAGACGGTGAGGTGGCCCCAGTGACAGCAAGCGAAGAGGAGAGCATAAGCCGTGCCCACGAGGCCCTCAGGAGCGCAGGACAAGGGATGCGTTTCATAAAGACCCACAGGTGATGCGTAGGCTTTTCAGGGTTTGAAAAGCACAACCTAAAGAATTTTTAATTAGTCCCCTTGCATTTTGGCAAATGTGACTTTATTCATCAGAAGCATGTCGTTTGTGCAGCTTAAGTGACTTTTGCACAAATGTTATGACTAAAATGACATAGAAATCTTCATAAAACAGCTGACAGACTGCAGACATCACTTACTTTATGGCTACCTTCTGTTTTACAGAAATACGCTGAAATTTGTTCTTAATGCTGTGGGATTGCTGAATGGACCACCTGGCTAAGAATACAAAAGTGAAAGCTCGGGTATTATTTGCGTTCTCCTGCCGTAAACATGGAAGAGCCCATCAGAATGCTATTTACATTGAAACACGACTGTATATTGAAAATCGGCGCAGCCTGAAGGACACACGTGACTTTTCCGTAGCCGTGGGCGCCTCACTCCTGGCTGGTGGCCTGCGTCTCCCTATCGAGAAGGAGCCCCCAGCCCTTCAGCCCGGGGTTTGGGCTGCGCTGCCCCGGAGGGTGGCCTGGGGCTGCCGGCAGGCACAGGTCCAGCTGTTTCTGAAGGCAGCGTTAACGTTGTGTGTTAACGTTGAATATAAACGTATGTGTATGTTTTAAATACACGTATATGTGTAAATAGATATCTGTAGTTATATTAAATCAAAGAATGTAATTTTACAGCAATGGATTTTTCTTGGTTGTACCCCAGTATTCTTATGTTTTCTTTCAGTTATCACCATTCGAAATTTACCAGATGAAGTTTTCGTGAAAGTTGTTTATCAGATATTTTAAGAATTTGATGCTAATCGTGTTTTGCTTCTTTCTTTCTTGTTCTTCACAGAACACTTCCTCAAAATCCTTCTATATCAGTAATTATGTTTATATATGTGTATATCTTTAAAAAATAATAAATACTTTAACATTTTAATTTTCTAACATTTATCCTGGCACCAATAAATTGACGTGATGTTTACTTTTGATGGTAGGTCGTAGAGGCCCAGAAACTGATATGTAGTGTCACCTAGGAGTACTGTTAAGGCAGAATTCTTTGATTCTTTTGGTCAGAACTCGTGACTTTGGCAAGTTTTGATTTTTTTTTATTCACTGCTTCTGATTTAAAAGTTCTTGTGTTTTCATTAAAAATTTTGTATACCCACTTTGAAATAAAGAGAGAAAATGGAACAAAATTTAGCAGTAATCCCACAATTATGAGAAAATTACAGGTAATACTTTGTTTCCTTCTTCTACACACACGCACGCGTGCACGCGCACACACACACACACACACACACACACACACACACACACAGATTTTATTTTAGAAAAATGGAAAATGGAAGATACTGTAGGATTAGTCAGCTTGGGCTGCCGTAACAAAACACCACAGACTGGGTGACATTCATTTCTCATGGTTCTGGAGGTGGACGTCCAAGATCAAGGTGCTGGCCAATTTGGTTCCTGGTCAGAGCTGGGGTGCAGACGGCTGTCTTCTGTCCTCACACAGAGGAGAGAGAACTCTGGGGTCTCTTCCTGCCTTTATGACCTCATTTAACCTATATCACCTGCTCACAGACCCTGTCTCCAAATACAGTTACCGTGGGATTTGGGGCTTCAACATACGCGTTTTGGGGCAACACATCTAGTCTATAACACTATACATACTGTTTTATAAATGATTTATTAGCAATATACTGTGAATAACATTCCAGGTCATGAAATACTCTTTTACAGTACCATTTGTAGTGGCCACCTGGTGTTACCTTGTATGAAACATAATGTATTTAACTAACTTATCGTTTCCAACAATGTTTTGCAAATAAACACAATATTTCAGAACACTGTTATAGATAAATCTTTGTGTTTATCTTTTATTACTCAGTCATTGTCATTATTCAATATTTTATAATTATATAATTTATTAATGAAAAGTGAGACTATTTTAGCGTTTGTAATAAATACTGAAACTTCCAGCAGTATGCTTAAGACTGCCTTTGCCAACAGCCAGTGGCCAACACTGACTTATGTATTCTCCAGTGACTTTACAAATATGTATAATGGTTTATCATTGTTTTGATCTGATATCTGGGATAAGTTATGATATTGCACAGTTTTTTCACATTTACTGGTTATTTGTATTTCTCCTTTGATGAAGTGTCTGCTCATCTCTTTGACAATTTCTTACAATTAAAAATATTAAAATTTTTATTGTGATTTAGTAAGTTATATAAAAAACAATTAAATGCAATGTCTAAGTGGGATTTAGTCCTAGAATGTAAGGTTGGTTTAACACCCAAACTCAATCAGCATGATATACTGTAGGAATGAAATGCACCACAGAAAACATGATCATTTCTACGTATATAAAAACGAAGCCCTTCCAGCTCTGCTCCTGCTCCAGTTTGTGCTGCATTTGCTGAGTCTCACTGAGCCGCTGCTATAGATGTAGCTGTGCCTGTGTCGCAAATCTCAGTAACTGCATTTATGGGCAGGAGTATGGGATTGGAGTCTCTTTGGGCCTTGGGCCATGTCCGTGGGTCTCAGGTTGAATCTCCTCTCTTGGAGGAGAATATAAGATGGGTGGTGACTGAAACCGGACTCACAGGAACAACTCTCCTGCTGTGACCATTGGCTGTTTGTCTCCACCGGTGTTGGGCCCAGTTCTGGAGCTTCCAGGGGCAAGTCTGGCAGCCTCTGCAGTACGTGGGCTCGTCAGGCGCTACTCATTCAGGAAGAGCAGGTGCTACCCATGCCCAAGCTGACTTCCACACTAAAAGCAATGCCCACTGGGACCCACTGATGTTTCTGCTGCCTCGGCCACCGAAGAGGGTGGGGAGCCTCAGGCTGCAGGGGAAACAGCCATGGTACTTCTGGGGCACAGCAAGCAGGCTACTTCAAGCCTGTTTAAATGCATTTTACTGACACCCAGAGAAATAACTTGCCAATGGGGAAGCCCCTAACCCTGAACATGCTGATCTCTGAGAGGAAGAGTCTTAGAAACGTGAGCAGGCTGGAGATCGTGTCCCCAGGATACACCTAGTAACAAGAAAGGAGGGAAGGAAGGAAGGAAGGAAGGAAGGAAGGAAGGAAGGAAGGAAGGAAGGAAGGAAGGAAGGACGTGAAACCTGGGAATACAGGAGGAAGAGGAAAACACAGAGGTCTGCAATTTGACCCAGCTGAAAATTCAGAATTTACATACACATATATATATAATACATCATATATAACACAAGGATAAGGTAAAAGAAGGCTGATTGGCTTTTGTGCCCCTTAAACAGAATTTCATCAAAATTTTAAAAATCTGTTCTTCATCCAAAGAAAGTAAAAATTTACAGAATGAGACAACATATTTGCAAAGTACATATGTGATAAGGGATTTGTATCCAGGTTACGTGAATAGCAGCTGTAAATAACAATGAAAAGACAAGTCCCACTTTTAAAAAATGGGCAAATGATTTGAGTGGACATTCCTCCGAAGATGATGTACAAACATCCAGTGAACGTATGAAAAGCTACTTGGCGGAATTCACATCAAAACACTAGGAAGCTAAGACAGAAAGACAAAAGCACACATTGGCAAAGATGCAGAGAAACTGGAACTCTCATCCTTGCTTGTGGGAATGTAAAATGGTGCAGCCAGTCTGGAAAACAGCTCAGCTTCGGCATTTTCTATAAATGGTAAACATGAAGTTACCATATGATTCAATAATTCCACTCCTAGGTATATGGTCAGGAGAATTAAAACCATATGTCCACAAAAGCACACAAGCATTATTCGTATTATCTATTGTAAAATGGGAAAACAACCCAAATGCTCATCAAATGATGAATGGACAAATAAAATGTGTTATATCTGTCCAAGGGGATATTATTCTACAATAAAAAAGCGTGGCGTGCTTATGACAGCTACAGCATGGATAAACCTTAAAATGTTACACTGAGCGAAAGAGGCCGGTTACGAAAGATTGCATGAGCCCGTTGATGTTAAATGTCCAGAAGAGGTAACTCTGTAGAGACAGAGGTGCGTTGGTGTGGCCGGGATCCTGGAGGAGAGAGGGGTAAGGAGTGCGTGCTGACAGGGTGATGGAAACATCCTTACCGGTGGGGCAGCACAACCGTGAATACACCCAGAACAAACAAAAACCCACACCCAAATTGTGTGTTTTGAAAGGGTGGATTTTGTGGTATGTGGGTCGTATCTCAATAAAGCTGTTATTGAAAGGGGGAACATGGCACCTGAAGATACAAAAGGGTGTGAAGCTCACTCAGCACCTGAGAAATGCAAATTAGAGTGAGCTACCGTTTCTCTCCTAATTAATTGGGCAAAAAACAAGATGACACATTGGGCTGGTGAAGCGGTGGGGAAAACACCGTCCTGCACGACGCATGGAGAGAAAGCTGCTGTTACTCTTCTGAAGGAACATGTGGGAACGTTTATCATCACTTCTTGTGCGACTGCGTCCTGACGCAGCGATCCCTCTCCCAGGACCTTCCCCTGAAGAGACATCTCAACAACGCAGAACACAAATGCACAGGGTTACTGACTGCCTTAAGGAAACTGCAAAATACTGACAGTGACCTAAATATTCCTCTCCATACAATGGAGAGAAACTGAAGAAACTGTTGGGTCTACGCAGTGGAACACTGTACTCTGAGCTGTGAGATAGAGAGGGGTGTGTCATTAAGTGGGTCGAAATGTGTACAAAAATGGAAAAGAAGACACATGTCTGTGTGATTGTGGAAAACACACATAGAGTGGGGATAACCTGGGGGCTGGACAGCAGAGCTCGGGATGGATTTGGGGGGCTGGGGACGGAGCGGGGCGGGGACACTTCCTTGAGTACACATTGTGGCTTATTTCTTAGCAAAAACCTGTTCATGGTAATTTGCTACATTACTGCCTTGTTCCTGTTTTTCCCAAACTCTGCCTTCTAATATGGACTCACTCACATTCGCATTTCTTTATTTGAACAGTTTACATTGATTATTTGACACCCTCTTTTCAGCCAATCACAGCAGTTCATTTTGACCACACCTCCACTTTGCTTCAACACACTCCGTCCTCAGCATGTGTTAACATTTATTCTGATTTTCTTAAAGCAATAATGCTGGGGTGCAAACAGGGTTGTTTGCCCACACCTGCCACTCTCTCTCCCACCTGGAGGGGACTTTGAGAACATAACAGTTGACACAGCACTTTGCACTGAAATTACTCAGAGGGATTCCTCACAATCGAGTTTAAAAGTCACCTCCTGAGACATCCCTGGCCCTGCAGCTTGGGTTGTGTGGCCCCCGTGTGCCCGGGAGCTCCCTGCTCTCCTGCCTAGCGCAGCGTTTACCCCGTGAATTGCGGGTGTCTCTGTAGGTCACCCCCTCCATGAGCCCCAGGACAGGCAGGAGGCGACCTCGCCCACTTGTGTCCATGTCTGTTGCATTTCCAGCAGAAGGCTCACCCTCAGGGAAAGTTCGTGAGATTTTGGAAAGCATCTGTCTTGCTAATTCTTTAGCTTATTTTCCCAGGACATACCAGCCTTGTTTATAATGAACAATTTTATTTTCTACTAAAGGTTTTTTTTTATCATAAAAAAAAATTGTCACAATGAGTTAATGTAATATTCTGAGTTATTTTTCAGTGGGAAGAAGTAACAGGAAATGAAATCCTTATTACACAGCAGATGATGTTCAGAATTTGGATGAAAGCCGAGGGCTTGTAAGTTAGGGGTATTCCTTCATGTCACCTGCTTAGTTATCAAACTGGACCCCAAATTGGCAATTCAAATAGGCCTCACCCTACAGATCTACACAGAGAGGGAAATTGATTGTAAGAAAGCCTTTGCGTCGGCTGCCAAATTCTTAGGAAGAAACAGCCGCTCTCATGAGAATCCCATTAATCAACTCTCCGGGCACAAAGCACACGTGGCTTTGCAGCCTCCGTGAGATGATTTCAGCCTGGGTCGTCTGCCACAGGCCAGTCAGGTTCTCCTGCTGCCACACTCGGGCCCAGCCGCGTGATTGCTATCCGGGAGGAACAGGGGTGCACAACCAGGGTTGAAGCTCTGTTATTTCCTCTCGGACATCCACCCCAACCCACAGCCAGGACGGACCCCGCATCTGACAGCTGTCCAGCTTACTTGCACGTGACCGTCTGACGAAGCCCTTTGTCTCGCGGCTGGTACCAATGGCCACCCTGTCCCAGCACAGGGACCGGGGTCACCCACGCGTAGATCTACGTGATTTGGTTAAGTTACCTGAGTCCTCTGAGTGATAGTGTCTCTGTGTATAGAATAACAATAGAAACACCTCAATAAGTTGCTTTAAAGATTAAGTACCTTGATGTGCATATTACCTGGGACCCTTTCCCCCAAGAAAGCCTGTGACACCTGGGGTCAGATCCATGTCCTACGTGCAGTGTTGCGGGGCTCTGCACACCTGGGCGCCCTCCCTCCTTCCTGAGCCGACGTCACCCCGCACTCTAAGGGGTCTGTGCTGCGGGCCTCCCGTGGACCAACAACATCGCCCCTGGGCTCCTGCGGTGGAGAAAGCGGACCTGCCGCGGAGGGTGTTCCAGACCCACAGGGCCCTCCTGCCTCTCATGCTGCCTGGGGCCTGCAGGGCCAGGACCCACTGCTGTCTTCTCACTTCTCCTACAACGTTCTTGCCATTACACAACTTCCTGCTACTCACTTTTCTCATGGGTTGCTTCTAACTTAGGAGAAGGTGAACACTTTTATTAACAATGCACTTTTCATGCACCTCCCAGTTATTTAATAATTACATGTGTATTGCAGTGGGATAAGGGGAATAATCTAAATGGTGCTTTGTAACATCCAGTTGTTAGTGAATGAACTAGAGTTACATGTATCAACGTGGACAGACCACAAAGCAACAGTAAGAGAAAAACTGAATCGTTAAAACAATATGTTCTTCTTGGTGCTGTGACATGTTTTATTCTCACCTCAGAAAAAAAGTTCTCCTCTTAAGAGTTATTGAATGAATTTAGGCTCTTAGGAGGGCAAGAAAAATTCACTCATTCACAGCAGCTCAAACAAAGTAGGGTTTGACACATGAACAGAATGAATGAATGAGTGAGTGAATGAATGAGTGAATGAGCAAATGAGTGAGTGCGTGAATGAGTGAGTGCGTGAGTGATGAATGAATGATGAATGAGTGAGTTAGTGATTGAATGAGTGACGAATGAGTGAGTGATTGAATGAGTGAGTGAGTGAGCACGTGAATGAGTGAGTGAATTAAAAGGTCCACTAGCAATGGAAGCTCATGGAGGAGCCCTCCCAGCACCGCTGACTCTTGAGGATGGTCGGTTAGGGTGAACAGAGCAAGTGTCCCAAACCCGGGAATGGGTTCATTGTGGCCACGTCGTCTTCGGGGTTTGGCTGGTGGGAAACAGGGGGAGTGAGCCTGGTACTTCAGCTCTCCCGCCCCACCGAGCTCCAAGCTGCTGTTAAGAGTGGTCGCTAAGGCAATGACATTAAAAACACACAGAAATAACTTAGCGATAATTAAAGGACAGTGTGAGCAGGTCAACTGATATTTTCTAGGGCAGATTCCGATGCACATTTCCAGCTTGTTTCGAGTCGGGGTCCCAGGGGAACACAAACTCCATGATTCTGGCTCTGTCCTCTGACAGCCCTTTGGTGGAAGGTCTTTCTTTCTAACCTGTTCATGTTCAAAAGTTGAAATTGTACTTCTTTTGAAAAGAAATCCTGAATAGTCCTACCTTTTTGTAGTTAAAAAAAAGAAAATTCTTGGTAGAGATCAAGAAAAGAGGAAAGAATTTACTGAGAGAGAAACATAAAGTTATGGTGGCAAAAAAAAGGGAAAGAATGAGAAGATGGAAAAATAATTATAATATAAATGAACTCTGCTTCTTCTCTTCAAGCTTTCTTTTAAATTCCATCATTTTTTTCCTCCCTCATGGTAATTGTGTTCACAATCCCAAAGGGTTTCCATGCTGTCCACACAAGCCCAAAGAGACCGATATGCTGAAGAAATTTCAGTGAGTAGCTGGGTGGGGTATTCACCAAAAAAGAGGCACTGAGAAATAGATGTATGATATATAATTTAAATATATATACAATTAGATGTATATAAAAATTAAAGCAGAAAAATGTCTTTAATAGCTTTTTCAAGTACTATTTTTAAGGCATTTTTTCAAGGATTTATATAGTTTATGCCTTTAAAATGATTTTTTAATAGATTTTATTGGAGTATAATTGCTTCACAATACTGTGTTAGTTTCTGTTGTACACCAAAGTGAATCAGTCATATGCATGCATATGTCTCCATCTCCCCTCCCTCTTGCGTCTCTCTCCCACCCTCCCTATCCCACCAGGTCACAAAGCACCGAGCTGATTTCCCTGTGCTATGCGGCTGCTTCCCACTAGCTATCTATTTTACATTTGGAGTGTATATATGTCAATGCTACTGTCACTAGCCCCAGAAGACCTAAATAGACATTTCACCAAGGAAGACACACAGATAGCCAAGAGGCACATCAAGAGATGCTCAACATCACTAATTATCAGAGAAATGCAAATCAAAACTACAGTGAGGTATCACCTCACACCCGTCAGAATGGCCATTATAAAATGATTTTTGTTATGTTTTAAAATTGTGAATCACAGTGTCAGACAAGTTTTTAAAAACAGAAAAAAAAAAATCTCTGCTGAATAACACCTCCCTAACCCAATTATTTAAATGTAATCCCATTCAAATGTATTTCTGGTCTTTTCTTATGTTTTTGTTGCTGTCTTACTGTATCACACGCCTGTAGGAGAATCAGTAAATCCCTATTAAGATGGACGCAGGTGAAAGGCCCTAAAATAGACCTTATTTTCCTGGAAAAGGTGCCTTTTCTGGAGGGCAGGGCACTCCCCTTCCCGGGGGCCGTGGTGGTACTCACCACAGCACTGGATCCCCAGGCAGGCGCCACTCACATCACACTTCACTCTGCGTGTGACAGTGTGTGCGACGTCCTCCGGGCGGCCGTGGTTGGGATTAAGGCTGGGAGACTCTCCCACGCCAGCCCCTCGCAAAGCCCCTGCAAGCCGCCCGGAGACTCACCGGGGAGGGCGGTGGCTTGGGGGCTGGCCCGAGGGGGCCCGTGCTGCTCTGGTGTTTGCACAGGGTCAGGCTTGACCCTCGGTTCCTGCAAGAGTGATGGCGGGGGGCGCGGGTCCGCTTTCCCAGGAGCAGCAGCTACAGGGCTGGGGGGACCCGCCCCGCAGGGCTCCCTGCGCATTTTAACAGGCTTGTTTTCCAGGTTTGGAAGGGGATCCGGTATCCAAGACTGGGTTCCCGAGTGAGGCCTTAGGGACGCGGTGACCGGCCTACGGTGTTAGCTTAAGCCTTCGAGGTGAGTCACGGCCGCTACGAGACTGGTCACAGGGGAGGCCCAGGGCTGATCCCAGGAGGCTCGGGATTTAGGGGGTCCGTGGAGGGGGCGGTGGAGTCCGGCCCGGCGCGCCCCGCCCCTGCTGGCCCCGCGCCTGGTCACGTGACGGGGAGACCCTCCCCCGACCTGGGCTGCACCCCTGGCGCTCCGTGTTCGACGCGGGAACCGTTTTCCTCCGCAGCCCCTTCCGTCTGACTGTGAGCTCCCTACGGGGGGACCACGGGGCTTTCATTTTGGGGCCTGACACGGGCCTGGTGCGTGGCTGGCTGCTGGGACAGTCACTTGAATGGGCCCCTGAATCAGCAAATCCCCGGCCGAGTGCACTGACCGCCCCTTCAGCCCGTGCCCCCTTTCTGGCCCTGCGTTATCTTTTCAGGGCCCCAGATTTTCTGGGCCTCTGCTCCCAGCCTTCTGTTTCCCCATTTCAGAAACTGGCTAAAAACATCAACTTCCGTGGATTTGCTGGGAGAATAAGGCTGAAGTGTTCCTAAGAGTTCTCAGCACTGGAATTTTTTTCTTTTTTCTTTCCATCGTGTGGATATGAGATGGTGGATGCTAATTGAATTAATTGTAGTGATCGTTTCAGAAATATGTGAGTGAAACCATCAAGCTGTCCCCCTTAAACTTACACAGAGATGCACGTCAGTCACATCTTACAAAACTGGAAAAAGAGGACACAGCTGGCATTATTCTAATAGGTGTCTCCAGAGAGGTGGCCTGCTTTGCTGCTCGTCACACACCTGATGCTGAGGGCAGGTCGCCTTGTGGATAGGAGGAGGGGGTGTTTCTGGGGGTCGGGGGCGCTGAGAAGTTCCAGGCAGCCGAGCTGTCCAGCCTCTCTTCACATCACACCGCTGGATCCGATCACACCACTGGACCCGACACTCCTCTCGTCCTGCGGTGGGTCAGGCCTTCCTGGAAGCGTCTCCATGGCTAGAAAAGCTCTGGAGAAAGAGAGGGCGAAATGCTCTATGCCAGGAAGATGCCCAAAACAGCGTTTCCTGGAAGCTATCTCCTGCTTTGTTTCTAGTTTTAAAAGCAGAGATTGCTCTTTGGAGACACAGACGCACTGGGACCAGCCCTGGAGGGGAGGGGACTGCTGTCCTCACAGGCCTCCGCCTCCACACCCACCGGGACCTTCCCATGTGAAGAAACAGAAGGAGATGACTTAGCGGGAGAGTGCCCCGCTAACCTTAGGGCTGGAATGAGGCTCGGACGTGAGGCCCCGTCCTTCTCTGTAGTTCAAGCAGGTTTTCATGTCCAGTCATCCTTGTTCATCTCAGAGAACATGTCACAGTGACATTACAGGGGAATTTAGAGCCTCATAAGAAATGTGAAGTAAAATCCTGCATCACACGGTCTCTGAAATGAGTCTTGTTTACAAAGCAATAATTTCATTTTCTCTGATTCTGCATATGTATCGTGCGACACGGGCTTGAGTCAGTGACAGGACCATCCTCTGAATTTTTGTCCCGTCAAATACACAGTGCCTTCCAATGGCTTGTTCTAGAAAACTGCTCTGATACTAAGGGAAAGAGAAAATGTTATTTATATAAAGTTCATTATTTGCATCACACCTATTTCCAAAAATTATTGGAGATGATTTATATTTAAAATACATGTAACATGAATATACAGACACACAGTGTGGAAAGCAGCAAGATGTCTTTAGCCTACAGCATCGCTTTATTTGGGGCCTTTGTTTTCCTTTGTCTGGGTCACTCTAATGCCCAGCTGAGCACTCCTCTGCCGCAGGCTCTTTCCTTTCTAACCTCAGTGCCACTGCTCTTCTTAAACGCGTAAGCGGTCGGGTCACTTCTCCGTGTAAGTTCACCCAGCGTCCCTAACTTTCTGCAGGGTGGATTCGGACACCTGAGTGCCTCCGCAGCACCTTCCAGCACCCGCCGTTCCCCTGCGGCCCCAGCACCAAGTATCCCCTGAGTCTGCTGTGCTCGCTGCCTCCTTCCCTATCTGGTCAAATAGCTCAGCATTTTTTAAATCAGCAGATTTTAAAAAAAATATTTCCTCACCCAGCGTCCAGAGCCTTTTAGTAAAGGATTAATTAATAAACAAGCAAGAAATGCTGGTCCCCTAACGCTGCTGATACAGCTAAACCCACGAGCTCCTGCCCTCGTGTGTTGGGGCACAGAGGAGGAGATGGGCACACAGAGGTCACACAGCATCACACAGCATCACACTCTAGGGTGAAAGCAACCTGGTCATCCTCTTGACTTGTTGGTAAGACAAGAGATTATTTAAAATGTAGAAAGAGAATTTGAAACTATCATTCCATCTAAGAAGTAAAATCTGAGAATAAGGCCACGATCCATGCTTGACTTCGGGGAGTCAGCCAGCTCCTGTCTCCACAGCGGAAGCGCTGTGTCAGGCTGGCCTCATGATCGCTAAAGCATATGGTGCCTCTTTTTCAGCCAGCGAGGACTGGGTGCTTCCTGAGGCACTTGCCAGGATGTGTATCATCTCTTGTCAAAGACCATCTGAGACAGGGCTTTTTCAGCTAGAGCCCTCGGGACAGGCTAATCCTGCATTTCTCTAGTTTCTTTGAGCTCAATCTGATATCATCTTAAATCATCAGAAAGAAACATACTTCAGATGGCATTAACTTGGCTCCCTGTAGAAATGCTGTCACAGAATCACAATTCAACATGAGCTTTTAGATCGAGGGTCATTCATGCCGAGGAGCCGTGTCCAGAGAACATCTGTGCATCTGCTGAGCAGCCAGGGCAGAAGTCTCTTGACATCCTTTGTGCACAGAGACTCATGGTGCATTCATCCCAGAATTTAGACCAGGAAATTTGGACAGGACATTATCTATCTATCTATTCATCCATCTAGCCATCTACCTCTCTATTTCTATCCCCCTGCCATTCCTGCACTCACTTATTTAACCCACACTTGTTTGTATAGCCGTAATTCTAGGGGGTCCAGCTGCTCACTGGAAATGCCCTGGAATGAAAGACGCCCTGGCCGTTGAGGAGCTTGGTGACTGTTGGAAGAGGAGCGGGTCAGGAAACTGCAACGCTCTGAGTCCTTTACTAGCAAACCAGCTGACTCACGGAGCCTAGACTGTCATCTCTGTAAATGGAACGAGGCTGCAGCAGGGAAGGGCATCCTGACACAGCAGCGTGCGGGCAGCCCACACCCCACCCCAGACTTACTACCTACATGGCTGCACACCCTTCCTGAAGAATCCCAACATGTAGAACTGGCAAACCACACAGATACCTAATTTACACGGAACCAGAAACAAGGCACTGGAGTTAGCTGCTCACATAGTATGTTACACGTGCTACTTTTCCAGGACAAAACTCTGATAAAATCGCCAGCATCCCGTTTATAAATTTCATCGCTATTTAACTTCACACAAAAGAAATATTATTTTGAAATTTTCTGAGACCTTCAAGGCAAGTATTCTAGTCGATGTAGATCTCATTCAGCATGCCACAAATCCTCAGAGATGGTAACTTACAGGAAATACGGCCTCTTCATAACATGCGTATACTTCTCCTTCCTCCAAACCATCCATTGCTCCGTCGTCATGTCTTCAGCATATTCGAAGAGAATGAATTATTTATGCAGGTGGCTGTTGGAAATGAAACACCCTTCAGAAGTGAGACTAAGAGCTGTACATCTGCAGAGCAGGGGGGATTCCCGCGCCCTCGTTCCAGAGGCGGCGGCCTCTAATACTGCCGGTGTATGACAGCACACGAGGTAGGGCTCTGGGGTGCCTCAGCGGGATCAAGAGCCCCCAGCAATTTTCTAAAGTAACTGGTGCACAAAAGCTGTCCCTGTGGCAGAGAGGTACAGCTACAGAAAATCACAGTCTCATTTTAATTTGAAAAGCTCCCCCCATGTTAATTTATTGCATGGACGGCTTTATAGGAAATAAGCTTTTAAACTAAAAAAAAATCATTTTATCTGCCAAAATCACACACTTCCAATCTTCCCACACCTGCACGATGTTCGACAGACGACTTACGCAGAACCCAGCTCCTGCCGGCGGCCCGGAGCCTCTGCCCGCTGCCCCTCCGTCCTGTTGCTGGAAGTTGCACAGACCAGACTCGGCACGGCAAAGGCCCACTTCTCACTCACGAGGCACCTGATCACGTGCTGATCACGCTGGGCTCTGCTCTGAGGCCCCTCGGAAGGGCTGCAGGGGCTCCACCAGGCAGAGCATCAGGGTCCCCGGGTCAGTGGGAGAGGGAGGAAGGAGCGGGGAGGCTCCCAGGCTTCCAACCGCCTGGCCTGGAGCTGAAAGGAGCCGCTCCCCTGATGGTACCAGAACCCATACTCACAGGGCCCTCTCCTCGGACCTGAGTTCTCGTCCTGCTTTGTGATGCCGTCACCATTTCCTTTGAATCTTACTTACATGTGAGCTCAGTGGTATCTACTCTGGTTTATAAGGACTCGGATTTAAAGAATCAACAAGAGTTCGCCATTGTATTTATACTCTTGGGAAACTGAGGTCAAACTTCCCCTCCACCATCTGGAAGGTGTTGGTAAGTCAAGTTTCTGGATAGAGGTTCAATTAACAGAAAAGTTACAGGGTGATTTCTGAAGATTATACCTTTAGGCTCAAAGTCATAATATCTCAGGGATGCACTTTTGCTTCAAATCAGTCATTCACAACCTCTCTCTCTTTCACACACACACACGTACACAGATGCACACACATGTACACACATGCACACTGGGCACCAGTGAATCACACACACGAGGATCATTTGTTCACCTGCCCAACGTCTGTCTTCCCCATGTGACTGGGCTCCAGAAAGGCAGAAACTTTTGGCACTTCGGAATTTTCCTGCCGCATGCCCTACACCTAACACAACAACATCTGAAAAGTGTTTGTCGAATGCGTGAATAAATGAACTAATGAGTCCTCGTTTCCAACCCAGTGGCCAAGGTGGGTCTGCAGACACCGCCAGCTCTTAACTGCGGCCGCACTCAGCCCACCTCGAGCCCTCGACGGACTTGAAATAGAGGCCACGTGTACAGGTGAGACGACCCTCGGGGACATGCGGTCTTTGCTCCTTGAAGCTCCACCCGTGGGAGTGAGAACACCTTTTATAAGACAGTCTGCAGGGCCTTTGAATGTCTCGGGGTATCTTGAATCACGGTGACAGCGTGCGTGTCCACAAGGTCACTCACATGTTACAAAGTTGTATCATGTAAACTATCCTGGTTGGTCATAAACAGTGAAGGTGACCACACAGCAGGTTTTAATGCAGGGAAGGCATCAAGCTAAAACGTGTTCACACAGCCTCACAAGAGATCCAAGGGAAAGCAACAACAACAGGAAAAGAAAAACAAGCAAAGCTCGTACAGATTTTTGCCAAAAATTATATTTTTCAAACACCTATTTGGAGAAAAAACAGCACTATTGGAATTAACTCTGGCTGATTAACCTCCTTCGTGCTACGACTTCCTCCAAACCCCATGGAGGCAGAGGCTAAAATAAAAGCCAGTTATGCCTGTAAAGAAGAAATAAAATGAAATACTAGGCAGAATTCTTGGAACATGAAATGGGCAGATTCTTTCATCCACTTCTCCCTTCAAGCCTCCATTGACCACGTGTTTGAAATGAAGTCCTACTTCATCTCCCTCCCTTGTCCTTTTCCCTTAAAATTATGGTGGCTTAAAACGTCCACCTTATAAGATATCCTTGGTTTCATCTCTTAGAAGGTCCCCTCACACATGTTTAAACACAGATCACGTGCAGAGCCTCTGGCTACGGTTGCAGATTAACTAAAAGCTATTCTGCAAAACTCTCCTGAGTTCTGGCAAAGTTTGACACACGCCACTTTTCATGTTGGGTGTCCAGGTAGCCAAAGGTCCACTGGACAGTCACTCCATAATGTGATGTGGTCCATTCACCTAGACGCTGGGCCACTGCAGTGCTACTGATTTAATTCATGACTGATTAGGAGTCAGGCTCTGTGATGAGTCAATAGTCCGTGTGGCGAATAATATTACCCCAGTGCATTGTGGGAGGCCCTGAGTTGAGGACCAGGTCCCCTCTAAGCCACCAGGACACACAGGTGATTGACTCAGGCCTGCATTTTAGGCAGTGATTCAGGCAACAACTGTTTGCTTCTCAGTTGCGATCATCTGTTTTTCCCGTGTTTTGGTACAGACGGTGGGCGTCTGTCACTGAGCGTGTTTGTCAGTGATGCTGACCTTGCACCAGAGGTCTGAGCCTGGAAGATGCTCAGAGGACAGGAGCCTGGCCCGTTCACGTGGGCAATGTTGGGAGGATTGACTGGCATCGTGGCCTGCTGACATGCCCTCCAAAAGTGCCCTCCACATTTTTCATCATTTAAGATGATTTTGGCTATAATTAAGGACAAATGTCATTTCTTCTTCAAATACTGCAATGGCTTATGAAGCAGAAGAACTAGCAACAGTGCAGGAAGAAAAAGAGCCAGGCTGCCCTGTGGACAGGAGCCCACGTGGTCACCAGTGGACACTGTCCTGAGGTGCGTCAGGTCCAAGCACCTACTGTCTGAGAGTCCATGTGTCCAAGCTTCCGCATTTCAGGGAAGGAACATACTCTATGTTGTCAGTTGGGCATCTGGGGACATGGTCACTCCAGAAATTGTGAGACCTGCTACATTTCCCAGCATACAAGAATTTATCCACCCAAGTCGCAAAGTTCTGAATGGATGCCTCCTCTCTTTCAGCCCATCTTGTGTTCAACCACCAATTTGTAGACACTGCTCTCCAAACACATCCCCAGACCACCCACCTCTCTCCATACTCTCCAGGATGACCCTGACTGTGGTCCACCATCCCTAACCTCTGGGTCAGGGTGCTTCTCCCATCTCACTCCCACTCTGCTCCCCAGACAAACACCACAGTGACCCAGAACCACAGGCTGAGCTCTCATTTGCTCAGACCTCCTACTGGGTCCCCCCTCCCCAAAATGCAAATGCCATGCTTGGACACACTCTCTGAGGGCTCCGCCTTCTGATGACCTCTCCGGGTGCCCTCCCTCACCTCACACGGTCATTCCACCCCTCAGAGCTCCATGAGCACTTGGAACAGGAACACTTCTTCACCTGTTTAAAGCAGCAAAACAAGAAAGAGTCACTGAGCTTCTGCAGGTCGGAGGATGCATGTATATGATGTAGGTGGGGGTGAGTTTTCATGAATCTCACAGGGTGGTGGAGAGGGGGCAGTGCAGGTCAGAGACTGAGGCTTGGACTTCAGTCTGGACAGTCCGGGTGACTCCCCGCCCTGCCCCTCCTCACTGAGCAAACGCTTGGAATTTACCGAACCCTTAACCAAGATGAGACTCTACTCACCTGAAAAATTAGGGTAACGATAATAATAAATCTTCTAAGGTTTCTTTGAGGTTGCAAGTCACTGGTTGACTTGAATGTTTCATCCATTGTAGGGGAAGAAAAACACAAATGCAACCAGGCAGTTACAGGAAAACATTTTCCCCTTTCTCTTCCCCATTTCCTATGACACCCTTTTCCATTAAATACTCCATGTTTGGAGGTTTGTGTCCGGAGAACTTTGGGTGTGGCTGTCAGGAGACCATGGAGAAAGGACAGCATAAAGAATGTGATGCTCTTTAAAAGCAACTATTCATGAGAAGCTGAGAAGTAGCACATTATACAAATGCTAAGGTGTGTTTTAAATGGATGCTTTTAAAATCCTTCTTTATTTATTCTGTCCCTTGTATTGTATTTTATTTATTTTTCTTGTTGGAGGATCCTTTAGCAATTATAAAATGCATGCATCATCATATTCTATAACTGTAGTGGCCCTTTACGTATAAACCCTACCTTAGCTCCTTCTCATCTTCTGTGCTGTCATTGCCATAGATTGTATTTCTACATACGTTGCAATTCCCAGGGGATATTGTTACGATTTTTACTGTAAACGTCCACTGCCTTTTATAAACACCAGGAAAGAGTAAAAGAGTAACACCTCCACACACATAGTTACTATTTTTGGCACTCTTTAATCTTTAATTAGACCTGATTTCGATCATTTTCCTCCAGGCTGAAAAACTTCCTGAAGCATTTATTACGGTTTGGATGTGATAGGAACATTCTCTCATCTTTTGTTATCTGAAAATGTGTTTTTTCTCACCTCCCTTTGAATGCTGAAGAATTCTAGTGTGTGTTTTTCTTTCTGATGCCTTTGCTTTCGATGATTTAGTCTCATTCCTTGACGGCCTCTGGCCTCTGAGCTCGGGTGAGAAGGGCTGTGGGAAGGTGGCTCTGGGCTCCTCAGGGAGGTGGGGAGAACTGTCTTCGTCCTGAACTGGGCCAGAAGGTTCCAGGCCCCATGGTACTTATAGGAATAGCCCCTCTAGAAGTAAATGGCGTCACCCTGCGGGTGTACAACCCCTGAGGCCCTACAGCTCCAAGTCTCTAAGTGGAAAGTGGTGGACTCTTAGGCACACTGGGCCGTACAAGGAACATCTTCAGATGGCCACGCGGGTCTCAGGGTCCCCGATGGCTGTTTCCCACAGTCTCCCTGGTGCTCAGTGCTGAAGGCTGTGCAAAGAGATGTCCCATCACACACAACCTCACCCCACACCTCCCACTTTCCTGCTGCCCAGGGCTTGCTGGGCTGACTCGCAGTCCTAGGAGTTGATCTTGAATTTTTACCTTTTTCCTTAAGGTCTAGACGCAAGGCTCACCATCCGTGTTGGCAGCCATGTCTCCTTCCTGGAGCAGCTCGGTTCCATTTGGGTCCCAGAGGAAGGACTCAGATGGGTCTCCCGTGACAGAAAGTCGGAGAAAAGAAGGAGATGCTCTTCCCCACTCCTTTCCTCTGATCCCACCCAAAGGCTCCCGGGATACCTGAGCTGCATCGGAGTTCCTTAGAGATTAAAATACACGCTCAACGGTTGATAATTACAATTTTTTAAATGATAATTATAATAATAGCGACATCGAATTGAAAAACACATTAATTTATTTAATCCTCGACCTCCTCACTCATGAAGCAGGTGTAACAGGGCAAGTTTTTGATCCCAGATATTCTTATTCAAATAACCGTACTGTTCCCACTGTGATACCCTTTGAGTGAGGGTGTGATTAATTTAGATTAAGTATGAACAGAGTAGTCTCTCTTTATCTTTCTGACCTCACTTGTTCTCTTCATTCATGACCCTCCAGAACTTGCGGGGGTCACATAAAGGAAGGAAGGGAGACTGTGCTCCTTTTAGCCACATGAAATTCTGCTGACGTTGCATTTTGTTTTTTAAAGACACAATCCCTCACCCCACTCCTTACTTTCTTTCTTTTTGGAGCAATCCCCAAACACATAATTCTCCTGTAACAGCCAAACTGAACGAGGATGCGAGCTGTGTGGGATGCACAGCCTCAACCTGTAAACCGATTCTCAGCCGCGAGGCTTTCTGGGCAGTACACCTGCGTTCTCCTCAGAAAGTTCTTTCTGTGCCAGAAACGTGGGATCACGTTTTCCTTGAAGACACAGCTGCCAACGGATGAGAAGCATAATTTCAAACTAGGTTTTACATGTTACTATCACAGCTGACCAGGGGGCAGGGTGGGGCTCGGTGTCACAGGTGACACTCAGAAGGAAGGCGGGGCGCCAGCAGATGTTGTGCTGTTTCTAGAGGATTCCCCTCTGGCCCCACTGTCACTTTTTGGGGATCCGAGGTCAGAGCCGGAAGGCAGGGCGGAGGGAAGGCCCTGGAGGGCAGAGAGGAGCCGGTGCCAGGCAGCGGGAGCTGGTCCTGCCAGACCCCGAGTAGCAGCCTCTGAGGGACGGTGCCCAGGAGCCGGGCAGCTGCAGCTCCGCAGACACCAGGTGTGAGTGGACAAGCCACCAGCTCAGCACAGGTGAGGGCGGCAAGCAGGACGCACCTGCCAGGTAAACGGGGACCCCCGCTGGAAACCACGTGGGCATCTGGCTGCTGTGTGTGCCGCTGCTCCCACACGGTGCCATTGCACAGCTAGGCTTTTATACGTCGTAACTTATTCTCAAAGCCCGACGGCTGCTGGTAAGTATAATTATTGAGTCACGCAGCGTTTAATTTAATTTGATACAGAAAGAAGACAAAGGGCTGCTTCAACCAGAAATGGGTTTTGCTTTGTTCTTGTGAAACAGCACTTTCCCACATTTGTGCTTATCTACACTCGCTCCTTATTCATTAACCAAACTTTTATCAAGCACCAGGTGTCTTCAGTTTTGGGTCCTGGAGTCACACAGTCACCATGGGAAGGGTGGTGTGTTCCCTGCTCTCATGTCCTGCTTAAGGAGAAGAAAGGGCATAGAGGTCAAGGAGCTGCCTGTGGCCTCTCCTCGTAAGTGGAAGGTGGGCTTAAAAACAGGGTCTGTCAGCCCCACAAACTCATTACGGTAACCAAGATTGTTATTAAAAACCTTAACGTTACTTAGAGAAAAATTATAAGGAATTCCCCTGGTGTTTAGTAAGAAGACAATCCATTTACCATGACCATCTGCGTCTGAATCGTCCACGGTCTACACAGAGAGCATCTGTGGGGTGTGGACAGCCCACAGAGTTATGAGGAAGACGTAAGGGTCTGGAGAGCAGGGAAGCAGAAACAGCAGCAGACCATTTCTGTCATCTACACGATGCCAACCCTAGTGCCAGGCACACGCCATTCTGCTTTCAAAATGTGCAAGGAAAGTAACTCAGACTCTTTCTGATTCTAATTAGCACTTCCCAAGCATCCAACTCTCTCTGTCCCTGAGAGGCATGGAGACATGGGGCCAAGTTAAAGAGATCAATGAAAAATCAAAACCCAGCGTCAGATGAAATCTCTACTAATTATTCCAAGTGACACACAGATCATTGAGCTTCCATGTAACCGAACAATGGGAAGTGATTTCAGATGCTTGTAGCTGAGTCTTTATTTCCTTATCGACGGTGTGTCAGGATGACCAAGGGAACCAAGAAGCAAGAGGAACTTTGCTCTGTCCTCGCTGATGCACCGCCAGCTGGGGCGAGGGGGTAAAGGACACTCGCGTGTTCTGAGGGTTCCTGTTATTAGTGCATCCCAGGATGACGTCAGCCGTGCTCTGGGAAGGTTGAGCTGGACCCTGGGCCCTTCACGGAGGAAGGACCTGCGGAGGGTTGTCCACTTTTCGAAGCCAAGGAGAGTCCTGGATGCCCACGGATTTACCGCTGGGCTCAGGGACTCACAGTGCTGTCGGGGGGGGGGTGGGGGTGGGGATGGAGGGGGAGAGGGAGGGGGAGGGGGACGGGGAGGGGGAGAGAGAGGGGAGGGGGAGGGGGCATCCCACTGTGCAGGCGCACACCCCACGTTCCCAAGGACAGCGTCTACTTCCCGGGCCTTTTCTCACTTATAAAATGGAGATAACAGTGGCCCCTGCGTAAGAGATGATTTGCTAAAATCGTTTAGCACAACGTAGCGGGTTTGGAAAGCACCCGGGGGTGCCAGCTCAGGGCGTAAAGGCGCACATGCAGTTGGTCGAGGGCCGGTTAATGCAGGGTCTGATGCAGCCTCGAGAGTACGGACGCCATTCCGAGGGCAGCCGTGAACTGCTACGAAAAATCACAACCAAAGGGACTGTGTGATCAAAGCTTTTCCTGGGAGCTGGGTCGGAATCACGGGACGCTCAGAAGCGTCTGTATACAGCAGGCCAGTAGGAAGGACAGGTCTCACAGGGGCACACGGATGGGCTGAGGTCCAGGAACCAAGGGTTTTCCCCTGGGGACTGAAGGCAGGTGATGGAGGGAGACTGTTAACGCTCAGATCAGCTCGTGCTCAGATAGGAAGTGAGGTTCCTCCTTCCAGCTGAACGCGCACCTGGTGATTCAGTGACCAGGTGGGGCATCTGTCCCACACCTGTCACCTCTGCCCAGGTAGCCAAGCCCAACTTCTCAGCTGTGGGGCAGGGATGGGCTGGCAGCCTCCAGGTGGCATCCTGACTCAGCCGGGCTGTCAGGACCCCTGACGGGGGAGACTCATCTCCAAGATGGGAATATTTTCTAGGAAACATTCAGTTCTGAAGGTCAGTTAGGAAACTATTTCTGTTTGTATATTTGGGCTTATTCCTAAACCTTTAAAAATGCTATTTCCCATCATTGAAGCAGTCTCATCTCCTTAAGTTAAATCATCCTGGCTTTTGCTTTAGAAATCCTGCCGTGGAGTGTCCTGCATGGTAGAAATGTGCTCTAACACCTTCAGTAAATACCCATCATTTGGAGAAGCAATTAAATTTTAAGGCAGTGAAATACTTCGGACCCAAATATTTGAAGTCGAGGCGAAGGGTGCTTCCTGATGGGGTGTGAGGGACAGATCCCTCCCCCTCCATCCCCAGCACCACGTATAACTGTCTGCCGGGTGGCGGCTGGGTCCCCAAGCTCGGCTGCTTCTGCCGGGAAGGGATTTACCTCTTTCCCGTGAGCATTCTTGTGAAATAGCGGTTCATCTCCTTCGACCAGTGGCTCCTTCGAGATAACAAATGTTTCAGCTCATTAGGTGAATTTCTCCTTCACTGAGTTTCATTTCATGAACATGTCTGGGAGGCTGTGTACTTTAATGAAAGGTTTTTCAGGGATGCTTGGAGACTGGCATTTTAAGGAGAAATAGGAGAGGTTTGGCAGCTTGCAGCTTGTTCACATCATTTTTTTCTATTGATTGTTGGGACTTCACATGAGAAGAAGATCAGTTCAAAAGACTAATGAACTTGACATTGATCTTGGACACAGGATGTTCTGAGCACTTCCCAGAGGAAGCGGGGACCTCGTAGACCTGCCTCTCAGGCCCCCTGAGCTGGGTGGAGGGTGTGATGGGTAGAATCTTCCCGGACTGGGAAAGTCACGTAACAGTGGATTCCATAATGCCCCGGAGGGAAGGGGAAGAAGAGGCACGGGGTGTCTGCTGTCACAGGGAACATGGAGATTCCGGCAAGTGGCCGATGAGAAAATCAAGTACAGGACGATGGAGCCAGGAGGCAGCGGCAAAAACATCCAAGTCGGTGTTAGCAGCCATCGCAGAATTAAGTTACACCTGTGGCATTTTGTTCAGTTTGGGGCAGCGTGATTTAGAAGGGAAGTGTAAAACTGGAATATGTACTGAGTAAAACAACAAGGTGACGAGAGTTCTCAGAATATCGTCCTCTGAGGACTGTTGATGGAACTAGATTGTTTGGCTTCGAAATGAACAAAAAAGCCTTGAGGGGCAAAGTGAGGGTCACCGTTGGATCAAGAGAACTGTTTACAAATGTATAAAGCTGTCGGGCAGAGGGGGGCTCAGCTCTTTGAAGTAACAGGACAGCAAGGTGAAAGATGAGAAACGACCAATGTCAGCTCAGAGCTGCTCAACGGGGCATCAACCACCTCGGGGTGGACGGGCACCAGTGGGCGCAGCTGGGCAGTCACAGCCACACACGTTCTCCAGATGCATAAAGCACAGATATGTGCATTCTGACCAGCTAACTAACAGTTCCGTCATATAAGAAGATACTCTGCAAAAATATGGAAGTAGAAAAGTGATGCCAAGAAAGTAAATACACACACATATTTATATTTTACATAAGCTACCAGAGCACAGGGCATGGGAAAATGCTTCTCTAAAGACGTGTATTCATTGGAATCAGCTGCGTGGGGAGTTTAGGGACATAGACTTCGGGCCGAAAATTCAATCTGGAGTGAATCTCCCCTGTACGTGCCACTCGCTCTTCGCTTTGGGTTCTGTTGCAACTTTCATGCCTGTTAACATAGATAATTGCATATGCAAACAGCTCCTTCAATGACCTGAAAGAATTCACCAGTGGGTGCTTTAAATTCTGTGGTTTCTCACTTTTGGTGGGCGCAGGGGCCATCACAGTGGGAAAGCACCGCCCCCTCGCTCATTCGGGCTCACAGCCGCGGCTGCGCACTTTCTTGCCCCCCCCAGCCCCCGCCTCGCTGTGCGCGCAGCCCTTGCTCCGAGGCGCTCAGCACACAGCTGCCACGTGTGGAGCAGTCCCACGACGAACAGGCTTCGGCTACATCTGGGTGGCCTGCATAAGTGGCGGCCGAGGGTATTTTCATTCCTTTAGAAATGAAAACGGGCTGGCTCGAGATCATGTTCTTTGAGACTGAAGACAGCTGGATAGATTTTGATACTTAGATGCTGTGAATAATTCTGTGGACGAAATCAGCATAATTGGAAGCAGACGTGGACCAAGCACCGTGGCATCGTCTTCCAGTCACCCCAAGACCTGTGCTTTTGCCAGACCACGTGGTGGCCGCAAGCGGGTCCCATGTGCCCCCTTTTACCAGCTGTCCTAGAGTCCAGCCACCTCCAGGACAAGTGCAAAGTCCTGCTCTGCAGACTCCTGAACTCCTCAGGGCTCGGCCGGCTTGGGGCGGTGGGGCCCCAGCAGCCCAGCTGTGTCCGGGGACGAAACCGGACGGGCATCTGGGGACCATGCTGCCGACCGTGTTGCCCACGTGGAGGTCGGAGCTCGCGGCCTCCTATCGTCCAGATTCGGCCTGCTGTGTACACACCAGGGCTGCTCCGAACCACGCTGTTTCCCCGAGAACAAGATAACTGCTGTGTCTTAGCTGTACCCAAAGCCCGTCATCTGTTGTCTTCAAAGTCTGTCTTCCACCACGGCAGTGTGGCCCTAAACTCATCTGGGAACGGTTACAGAAAGCAGTCTGTGCTGAGGCAGGGTCACTGGAATCTGGAGATGCAGCTCCAAGCCACGGTTTTGCAGCGATTGTCCAGGCGACAGCGGGCGAGGCCTGTACCTAAGACGAGCGACTGAGCCCACAGCCGTTCTGAGCTTCGTGTGAAGCAGCGTGTGCTCACGTATTGTCAGGTGCCACGTCTTCGTCCTTCGAAGGCTTAATCAAAGGGGAAACCCAGTCTCCTGGGAAGAGCCTCTATTTCACAGCCGGTCACTTAGACGGTGGACACGTCAGTGTCTGCCCGTGGTGATCAGCTGTGTCCCAGGTCACCAAGTGCGCCCCGTGGACGCAGCAGCTAGTGGCACGAGCCCGCGAGCCCTTTCATCCTTTGTTAAGTTTTAACAAAGCCGAGAGTGTTCTAGCCCCCGGTTGGCCAGGATTTGTACCAGCTCTCGTGCCACACACTCATTTCCCTGTGTGTTTGCGACACCGGGATACTCACTGAACATCCAGTTTTCTTGATTCTTACGGGAAATGGTGCTGGGAAGCGGGGGAGGGCGAGCACAGGGATGTGTAGATCTTATCGGGAGCCTCCGCCGCAGGTTCAGCCTGTGCGAGACTGAGTCGAAAAGCGTAGCCGTTCAGCCGAGACCAGTGCTTCGTGTTGTTTGTGTCGCGTTGGCCATTTGGGGTCAAGTGCAGCCTCGGGACAGTTAGGCCTCCCTCCCTCTGGGCCCCCAGAATTGGGCCAAGAACCTTCTAATTGACTGTTTAATTAAGGAGGTTTCCAAGTTACAGCAGTTTGGAGCCTCTTCATGATTTATTCTGCAAAATAAAAATCTCCTGTTTCTCTGCAGGTCTGAGCCAGGGACCCTCTCTCTCCTCTAGAGATCGGACAACGCCATCTAGAAAGCAGCCCACGAGACGCAGGGCTGGCCTGACGTGCGGGCGTGACGCGGCCGCTGTCGTTTTTTTTTTTTGCCGCTGTCGTTTTGACAACAAATCCTGTCTGGTTTGTTTTGGGTTTGAGTCGTATATTATATACATTTTGCTAAAGATTCTCTTGTTAAAATACCAACGCACTCTGGAAATAGGTCACACCGTCGGACCGTTTCTTGAAGGCCAGTGGTGGGGAAGGCTGCAGGGCTGGAAGGGTCTGGAGTTGGTAGAGATTCTGGGCCCTGGTCTGTGTCAGTCCTGCATATACGAGGACCCACAGGGCCAGCCTTCCAGGGCCTCACGTTCCGTGGGGAGAGGTAGGAACGTCCACAGTGGGAGCTCGTGGTTCGTGTTGGCAAAGCGCGGGGTGGCGGGGACAGGTCTCACAGGCCGGACCCTGAGGGACCCCTGGGAACTCGCCCGGCACAGGAGGCACACAGCCTCTCAGGACTAAGCCTGGCTGAACTCTGGGGCCTTTGAGGCATTGCGAGTGGCTCTGGGCTCAGGAGCGAGGTGGGCAACAGGCGGTCACGACCTGGTGGGGACCCAGGTGGTCCTGATGGGAATGGGGGTCTCCTCATGGGGGCCTGGACCACGTGCTGCCTCCAGAAAGACCCCTGAGGACAAGAGAGGACAGTTGGTTTTGTTTGCTTGTTTTGTTTTACCTTTTTGTTGGGGTTCGGGGGGGTGGCTGCACAGAAAGACAAAAGGAATGAGACTGATAGGAGGTTTGGGCAGAAATACAGCAAGAAGCAAGGAGCCCCGCTTTTACAGAGACTGTCTGGAGTGCAGGCCTGTCTATGGGGGTCATTTTGGGGAGTGTGTCCCGGGCCCAGCCTGTGTCTGGGGCAGGGCTGCTGGCCTCGGCCGTGCTGACCAAGACACATGAGGGAGCTTCTCCTGAAGCAGCAGGGACAGAGCCCTCAGCCTGGGTCTGTTTTCAATCGGGGAGTCAGGACAGCATGGCATCGGCGCCAACTCATACCTGAGCCGGACCCCCTTCCTCGTTAAACTCCCACCACGTGCTGGTGCCCCAGCTCCCGGCCTTTCTGAAGGGCGGAGGGGACCTGCATCAGAGGGGCTTTTGTAGGTGACCGACTGGGGGCTGTGGCCCTCGGAGCCTCCAAATGCCAGCCGGACGCTCCTGTGTTTCTGCCTTAATTTATCTGATTCTGATTGGTGGAGAGCCTGAAAATGATCATTTACTTTCCCCTAAAGAAAACTGAGAAACGTGCGTGAAGTGCTATCATTTCCATGTGAATGTTTGACAAAGAGAAATTTGAAATTTCTCTTTTAAGATTCTACATTCTCAAGTTAGCTGCGTCTATCTGACACTTAAAATTACACTTTCTGTTTTCCAGGTTTCTACCAGTCAATAAGTTAAAGGTTAAATAATATGACTTCGAGGTGTGAATGTGCTTGCAATTTACTACCAACAGCTCGTTAATCACACGGCGATCCAGAGCTTTCCGAAAGGTCCAGGGTGAACACACTTGGCGAGTCACAGGGAGTGCTGTTGGTACTTTTCCTTAAACTTTTCTTTTAAATTCAAAATCAGATTTTGCTTGTAACGAATGGAGCTGAACTGATTCGGTGTCACCTGTCCTAAGAGGCTGGCGAGCTGTGAACGGGCTGTGAGTAAGGCTGGCTGTGGGTCCAGGCAAAGCCCCGGAGCAGCGGCGGGCGGCTCCAGAGCTGCGCTCGAAGACGGCAGGTGGAGCAGGTCTGCAAGCTGTTCCCCTGGAGGAGTGGCCACAAGTAGGAGACGCAAGTCATGCTGTTCGTTCACTCAAAAAATCCAGGACCTGCTGTGCGCCCCTGTGGCGTGTGGGTGCTGGCCCCGCAGAGGAGAGTGAAGCGTGTTCTCGTCCCCAAGGGTCCTGCCACTGGTACAGACGTGTCCAGGGCACCGTGAGTCACAGCGGGGCTGCACCTCTCTCAGCCCAGGAGAGAACGGCAAGGCTTCCAGGGCAGACACATGAGCTCTGTCCAAATGCGAACTGGGTTACCCAGTCACAGAAAGGGGCGCCCCAGGTGGAGTGGATGCATGAGGGTCAGCTGGGGGGACGCTTCCTCCAGGAAGCCAGAAGTAACTAGTGACGGCTGGAGAGGAAGAGGGATCCAGGCCAGGGGTGCTCACCTGTGTCCCTGTGTGTCCTTCCCGCAGCCCTGGCCATACGGCTGTTACTGCTCCTGAATCAGCGGTGCCCCCGCACAGCCCTGAACTGCAAAGCGCGGGCCGCGTAGACCATCCTCGTCTCCCATCTCCCGATCCACACCTGGAAGCAGCGCAGACGTGCATGGGGCTAGGTGCACGCAGGTTGTGAAGGCCTTCACTAGCAAGTTTGGATTTCATCTGGAAGGGGGAGCCATTTAGGCAAATGAGAGTCACGACAAAAATCGTGCTTTAGAAGAATAACTCTGGATGTGGAATATAAATGGATGCAGCGAGAAACAACGGTTCCAACGAAACTCTGGTGGTCTGTATCCAAGTTGTGGAAGCAGAAGTGAAAAAGAAGGGTCAGTTTGAGACGTATTTTTAATACATGATTTTTATTAAAGTCTAATTTATATAAAATAAAATGCAGAGATCCTAATCGCACTACCTGGTGAGTTTTGACACTGTATTCACCCGAGTATCAACCTCCAAAACAAGATAAAGAACTTTTACATCATCCCATGAATTTTCCTCCTGTCCCTGTTCCCCTAACTCAATAAGTCTGGCCTCAGACTCAGTAGGGAAATGTCCCTTCCTTCTTTATATTCTGAAAGTGTGCAAGGTTGTATCATTTCTAGCCTGAATGAGGGATATAATTCCCCAGTGAGGCTATATGCCCTTGATGTTTTCTTTTGGGGAAGATTTTTGACTATGTATTCAATTACTCTAGTTTATATAAGCTTTCAGATTACCCATCTCTTTTCATGTCAGTTTCGGGAAGCTGTATTTTTCAAGGAATTTTCTCATTTCATTGAACTTGACAAATATATTTCTAGAATGCAGTTCATAGTATTTCCATATTTTCCCTTTAATGTGTGTAGGATCTGTATAGTGTCCCACCTTTCATGCCTGCTATAGGTAATTTGCATTTTCTCCCTTTTTTCTTGATTAGAGAATTATTAATTTTATTAAACTTTTTAAAAATTAACTTTTGACATTGTCGATTTCTCTATTTTCACTTCCACTGATTTTTTGCTCTTATTTTTTACTATTTTTTCTAATTATGTTGGTTTTAATTTGCTCTCCATTTAGTTTCTTAAAGTAGAAGCTTAGCTAACTAATTTTAAATTTTCTTCTTGTTATATGTTTACCTCTATGCACTGTCTTCGTTGAATCCCATACATTTTCATATGTTGTGTTTTTATAATGATTATGTTCCAAATATTTCTAATTTTCTTATGTTTCCTCTTTAATCATTGCTTATATGGAAGTATGTTTCAAATTTCCAAATGTTTTTGGATGTCTCACTGTTAGGGATTTCTAATTCAATGCCACTTCAGGGTATACACTCTTTATGTTTTCAGTCCTTTAAATTTATTGAAAATCTTTCTATGGCTCAGCATATGATGAATCTTGACGAACGTTCATTGCACTTGAAAATAATATGTGTTTTGTTGTTATGTGGAGCGCACTCTATAAATGAAAATTAAATCAAATTTGTTAATAGTGTTATTCATGTTTTCTATATCTCTACTGAATTTTTATCTCCTTATTCCATCAGTCACTGAGAAAGAGGCATTAAAATCTCTGAATATAATATAATTACCAATATCATCTTTTGAAAAAACAGACTTTAGTTTACAGAGCAGTTTCAGATTCACAGTAAAATTGCAAAGGTGGTGCAGGGATCTAAGCATCCTGCATTCAGATTCTTCTTTATTAACGTCTTACATTATTTATTACTATTAACACATTACATTATTATTAGCAACATTACATTACATTAGTATGGCACGTTTGTTACAATGATGAACCCATACTGATACACTGTTATTAAGTAAAGCCTATTGCTTATTCAGATTTCCTTAGCTTTTACCTATTGTCCCTTTTCTGTTCCAGGATCCCCATCGGGGACACCATATGACATCCGGTTGTCACGTCTCCTTAGGGTGTGGTGATTTATCTGACTTGCCTGGTTTTTGACTCTGTTGACGGTTTTGAGGACTCCTGGTCAGGCATTTTGTGGGACACCCACAATGGGAATTCTTATGATTTTTTTCATGGTAAGAGTGAGTTAATGTATTACCAAGGTAAAGTGCTGTTTTCATCACCTTGTGTGGGGGGTGCATATCGTCAGCCTGACCCATCATCACTCACGTTGGCCTTGAGCACCTGGCTAGGTGGTGCGTCAGGTTCCTCCACCATGGATGCCCCTCCTGAGATCCGTCCTGTGCTCACCGGAGGGAAGTGACTGTGCAGCCCACACACAAGGAGTGGGATTCACCCTCCCCTTCACTGAGATTATGGCATCTACATACGTTATTTGGAATTTTTCTGCATGGAAGATTTGTCCTCTTTGCCACTATTTATTTATTCAATCATTTACATCAGTATGAGCTCATGGGTATTTGTTTTAAACTTTGGGTTATGATCCAACACTAATTCATTTATTTTTTGCTCAAATTCTTCCAGCTCTGGCCACTGGGAGCCCTTCAGTTGGGCCTGTTCCCTTCACACCCTCTCAATGGACTGCTTGTTTGGTTTTGGTCACTTCTTCCTCCCTATACTGTGGGGTGCTCCAGGCTCGTCTTGGGGACTTTTGTTCTAATCCTAGAATCAGCCATTTCTCCATGGATCCCTGTGTCCTTTTATTGGAAAATGGTATTAGAAACCATGATCTGGGGCTAGATGTGCAAGGTACCCCTGGGGCGTTGTTTCCTTTAGGCTCTATCAGCTGACAGAGCAGAGAAATATGTGTGTCTACTAACCCTGGTATAAACACTTTTCACTAAATATTTCCGCAGGTACTACCTGCATCTACATCACACTAAACATGAGTTCACACCTATGTCTGCCACTCCAGCCCACCTTTACCCACACCCTCCCCCTCCCGCTTCTCTGCAAGTGTCCGCTGCAGCAGAGGGTGCCTGCGCCACTGCCCACTATCCATGAGCTTAGTTGTTCGCTTCCAGTGCGTATGTGTCCAGCGGGACATCCACAGGACACGTAGCACTGGCAGTGCCACCTTCGGTGGGCAGAGGAGAGGTCAGCAGTGTGCTGGGCGCCTACACTGATGCGTTTGGACAAAAGGAGACACTCGTGCCAGGTACTGGCCTTCCTGCCCGGGCCTCGGCCAGCACCCTGACCTGAGACTGCATAGAAAGCTGTATCCACCGAAATGGGATCCCCACACCACCCAGCCGGGCGAAGTGACCAACTTCGCAGCATTGGGGGAGGGGACCCGCCCACCCTGTGCACGCGCCTCCAGAAGGGGCCAGGCTGAGCGATGCAGCTGCAGGTGAGAGCTGAGGGCGGGGGGTGGGGGGGGGCAGCATGCACGGATCTCCCTCTCCTTTTGCGGCTCCTGGTCCCATGAGCAAAGCACGTGGATGCGGGGAAATCACTCTGGGAGCCAGACACCTCCCCTCTCCATCCTCCCATCACCTGCCCCGGGCGGCGTGTTCGTCGCTGTGGAGGGGCCTCCGGAGCCCAAAGACCATGGTTCCCGGAGCCGCGGTGCTGAGGAGCTGGGGGACCACGGGCTATGGTGCCACTGCCTCGGGTCCTGATGCAGGGACGACGGGCAGGGATAGACGAGGGGCAGGGAGGGGTATTGGGTGACTGGACGGCGAGTGGGCCGGGCACCAGCCCTGGCCGAGAAGGGCACGGTCAGCAGGCTTCAGCTCCTTGGGGACGAGGGCCTAAGCCCCATCCCCAGGACTGGCGCAGGGGACACCTGGGGGCAGGGGACACACCCGCGGGCAGGGGACCTGCAGTGGAGGTAGGGGAGGGCGGTCATGCTCATGCCGTCGACCTGAGCCTGAGCCAGCCACAGGGTCTGCAGCCTTCTCCTGACGCCCCACCCGAGGGCAAGGTGCCCCCGGAGCTCATGTGAAGAAGAGGGTCCTAGCAGTGGTGCCCAAGCTGCCCTCGGGGTCAGGGTCCATCCGGCCCAGATGGCATCTCCTGGGGCCGCCCCCCAGAGTGACCTGGGCCTCTCTCCTCAGCCGGGACGGCTCTGGAGGGCCCTTAGCTCTGGAGCTCCTTGTGGGGTCCGTGGGGCCTCAGTGGGACTGCGTCGTGCCCTCCACCCCTCCCTGGGCCCAGCCCTTCCTTTTTCCTCCCACGGATGGGGTTCTTCCTGGTAAACGCCCTGCACAACGGTCTCCAGCTCACAGGCGGCTTCTCCGGGAACCACCTGAGTCAGAAGCCCACAAGTCGCTCAACACTGTCACTGATCGATGGGTCCTTCCCTCCCTGTTACCTCCTCTGAGCTTTAAACACACAGTTGAGCCTTCCCTGGGCCGCCCCATTCGTCCCCGATGAATCGTCCGTACTACTGGTTTAGAAGGGTGATAAAGCCAGGCCTTAGATCATAGGGGCCCTCCCACCGACACAGCTGATTCTCCTTCGCCGATGCTAGAGCACAGACCCCAAAAGCCTAGAACAACAGAATTCCTTGTCATCCACCGCCCCTCAAAGTTGTGCTGCCTGCTGTGATATGGAAATGGAGCCCAGTTTCCATTAAGTTTTAAGTAAAGCCTTCAATCCAGCCAGTATTAATTGTCTGGACGCCACTGTGACACTAGCTGGATAAGCAGCCCAATTAAGTTTTTAATTATCCTGTGTGACACCCTCAGGTATGACTCACTTGCTAATTAGATAAAGCAAGGGGATTTGCTCTGAGACCCGCCATGGCAGAAACAGCACAATCCCGTCTCTGTAAAAGTTCAGAATCAATTAAAAAGCCCTTTAGAAATAAAATGTCAACAATTATCCAGGATACAACGCTCTCAAGGCACCTGGCAAGGTGGTGAATGACGGCCCAGCACCCTCTCAGGCCGTGAGAAGGTCCAGTGCAGCCTCCCCGTCCCAGGCGAGGCGACTCGCTCGGGGCTGAAGCGACAAGGAGTCCCCGCTCCATGGCGAGTGCCGTTAAGGAAGGCGTTTCCGGTTACTCTCTGTTAAGGAAAGCAGAGATTTTCCTTATTTAAAATGTGACGACAAATGAGACGCAGAACTAGGTGAGAGCAAAGCAAGGGCAGAGCAGGCCGGGTGCCCCTGACAGGCAGAGCCGCAGCCCTCGCTGGGGCTCATCCCTGCCGCTCGCCCAGACCTCCGCGTTTCTGCGTTGTTTTCAATGACAGATCCTTAAATCCGAGGGAAAAGTGGGTTACCCAACTCAGGCTCTGTGATTTGGGGGTGTGCCAGGATGGGGCCTGGGCATAACGGCCAGGCCCGCAGACGGCCCAGGAAGGAGGAAGAAGCGTCTCCAGCCTGAAGGAGGAAGCGCTGTGTCCAGACCACGTCTGAGGCTCCACGTGCAGTGGCAGCTGCGGGCCACACTGCTGGGTGGACGCACGTAGAGGAGCTGGGCGCACCGCTTCTCAGATCCGGCCAGAGCTCTGGGGAGCCTGAGGGTGGAGGACGTGCCCGGGCAGGGCCCAGAGGAGGGAACCCAGAGGCGGAAGCTGGCTTCTGAGGGCGACTTTTCACTTGAGGCCAGCCATGGAAAATGGAAACGCATATTAGGAATCCCGAAGTCTCAAAGGACAGACGGACAATAATGGGGTTTGGTTTCACCACGGAGCGGGGACACTGGGAAACAGTCACGGCCTTGTTGTGGGATCCGTGTCCAAACGCCTCAGCCTAGAAATAAGGAAAAATACGAAACAGAGAAAATCCCTAATTATTTATTCCATTCCCTGATTATTTAAAGTCGCCTGTCCCTTTAGACCAGAGGATGTCAGAGGCAAATTTAAACTATTATGAAGGAATAATTCAGCCAGAGCGTCAAATTACTCCTAAGGTGATTTATATAAAATGTCCAATATACAAGGAGAATAGAGGAAAACAAGAAGTCAGACCCATAGGGAATTCAGGCTGGGATTATCAGACATAGACTTTATGACAACTATGATAACATGTACAAGAATTACACTAAAGTGGAAAGTTTCGGCAGGAAACTGGAAACTATGAAATAAATGGTTACCAGGACTGAGGGTGGGGGAAATGGGGAGAGGCTGGTCAGAAAGTACAAACTTTTAGTGACTGAGGAAGTTCTGGGGATCTAATGCACAGTATGGGGACTACAGTTAATAGTACTGTATTGTACACTTGAAATTTACTGAGAGAATAAACCTTAAGTGTTCTCACCACACCAACAAGTAAAAAAAACGGTAACTACATGAGGTGATGGGTGTGTTAAATAGCTTGAGTTCCATGATCATTTCACAATGTACACAGAAATCACATCACACTGCACACCTTAAATGTATACCATTCTTGTCAATTATACCTCGACGAAGCGGGAAAAAAGAAAACAACAAGAAAGTAATGGACAAATCCTCAGTTGTACTGTTTGGTGTAAAAATACATCTTCAGTAACTAATAGAAAAGTCAGACAAGGAATTAGCAAGGATATGAAAGAGTTGATGTTTTAAGACAAATCGTGTAAATCACCGCATTAACAGGACAAAGAGAAATTACACCAATAAAGGCAGAAAAAAGTATTTGATAAAATAACACATACATATATATACACACAGACACACACACATAGAGACACACATCATACACACACATACACACACACCATACACACACCATACACACACACACACAATCGACAACATCAACAGAAAGTATTTGGCAAACTAGGAACAAAGGGAACTTCCTCAGCCCTCAGAAGGACGTGTGAAAAACCTATAGCAAAGTCACGGTTGTAGAAGATGAACTGCCCTCTCTCTCGAGGTCAGGAAAGAGACTAGAAATCCACCGTCATTACTGATGTTTAACTAGCAGGGGAATAAAACAAGAATAAGAAATAATACATGAAAACTGGAAAGGAAAAAAGACGTCTATGCTTGTATGTAATTAAACTGATTATGTATGCAAAAAATCCAATAAAGTAAACAGATAAACTTAAAAATTGATAACTGAATTTAGCAAGACATTGGATAAGGATCAACATACAAAAAATTCTATTTCTACAATAAGAAACAGTGAGAAAACCCAATTTAAAAGAGACCTTTATAAGCACAGAAAAAGTCAGATGTTAGCAACACATCTAACAAAGGATACATGAGACCTTTAAGCAGAAATCCAGAAAACATTACAGAACAAATTAAAGACCTAATTGAATTGAAAGACTCAGTCATTCTAAATATGTCGATTTTCGCCAGTGTTTTATGGGTTTAATATAAAATCCTAGCATAATTTGTAAGGGTAAGAAAATCTCGTGGAGGAATAATTGTAGACTTATAAAGCTACAGTAATTAACAAGAGTGAGGAATTGGCACAGCATGGACAACAGACACAGGAACAGCACAGACAGTTCAGAGAGGCCCACGGTAGATGGACATTCAACTGAGGGCAGAGGGCACTGCAGAGAAATAGTAAAGCACAACCTTCCCAATAAATGAGCGTTGAGTCACGTGGATATTATCCATGCGGAAAAAACATTACGGGATTCCCAGCGCACACCATCAATCAAATCCCTTCCGGGGGAATAGTAGATATAAATGTGAAGGCAAAGTAATGAAACTCATAGAAGGTAACAGTCAAATATCTGGGTGACCTTGAGGTAGCAAACCTCTATTAACCAGACAAACAGAGAAGTAGTGATAAAGGCGCTATATTAAAATTATGAGGGGCTTCCCTGGCGGTGCAGTGGGTAAAAATCCGCCTGCCAATGCAGGGGACACGGGTTCAAGCCCTGGTCCAGGAAGATCCCATATGCCACGGAGCAACTAAGACTGTGCGCTACAACTACTGAGCCTGCGCTCTACAGCCCGCGAGCCACAACTACTGAGCCCATGAGCCACAACTACTGAAGCCCGTGTGCCTAGAGCCCGTGCTCCACAGCAAGAGAAGCCACCGTAATGAGAAGCCTGTGCACCACAACGAAGAGTAGCCCCCGCTCACCACGACTAGAGAAAAGACGGCGTGTAGCAACGAAGACCCAATGCAGCCAAAAATAAATAAATTTATAATAAATAAATAAAATTATGAACATCTGTCCATCAAAATATTGTAACAAAAAAGAAAGGAAAAAAACAAGACGGACTGGGAAGGGATATTTGCAAAAGCTCCTGTCTGTTATCAGGAGAGAACTCCTCGGTACAATAAGATGGGCTCTCCATAGACAGTGTGTGGTGGCACTGGCTGGGCCCCGTCGAAATGGACGGGCACGGTGAGCAAAGGATAGAAAGCAGATTCACCAAGCCTCCCACTAAACCGCAGCGAGAGGCCGCGCTCCACCATCTGGAGCAGCTGAGACACGATGACCGACATCACGGGTGTGTGATTCATCTTTGCAAGGTTCGAAAACGCACAGAACTGACACCACGATGCCGGTGACAGGAGCCAAGATAACAGTTAGCTTTCGGGAGGTGGGCAGGCATCACACAGGAGCGACTCGGGGTCTGGTAATGTTTTACTTAAAGATGCCACGAGCAGTGCTGTGGTCACTCAGCTGTGCGTTGTTCACTGGGCTGAATGCATTAATAATGAACAACACCTAACAGCACAGTAATTCATGAGAAGAGGGACAAGGGCCATCCACGTGATGGGGCCAGAGGTGAGGTCCCACGGGGCCTCGTGGGGTCAGGACTTCCTCCTAAAGCCCCCAAGGGCTTTGGGACCAGGCCTGCGGCTGCGTGGCCTGTGGTGGAGACGGGCCGGATAAAGGCAGGTGGGTGCCTGGCTGGGAGCCGGCAGGAGAGGGACGTTCGCTCTCCTTCGAGGGGAGTGGGCTGCAGGTCCTCCAATCTAGAGGCACAAAATAACCTTTGGCTTTAAAAGTCTGTATAGCAAAATCCTTGTATTCATCACCACAGTACTTCAAGACCGTAGAACTGAATTGCTGTGGGCCGACAGCATATATATTCTAGTCTGCAACAAAGGAACTTGGTTTTGTAAATTGTTAGAGACTTCAAAAAGCACATCTCATTTTCAAAAGTATTGTCAAGGGCAGTGACTCACTGCTCAGGCTGGCTCAGAAGCGATCTCTAAAGAAAAGCCTAATCTTTCCTGAATCCCATTTGTGAGGAGGCTGGGGTTCTGCCCCTCCACCCAAGGTTGGTTCTGACTCTGAGGCCCCTGAGGCAGCTGAGCCCCAGGAAGGGCAGCGTTGCTCATCCAGGGACCCGGGCGGGCACAGCACAGAGTCACGGGAGCAGGGGCACACTGCTCGCCCCTCTCTCGCTGAAGCTTATGACTGGGGTCGAGATTCAGCCTTTGGACACTAAGCAAATTGCCTCACCTATATTGCATTAAAGTACAATTTCCAACTTTTGCTTGAAATCAGTAGATGCGTCAGCTCAGTGATTCACTGTGGCTCCTCGCCCTCTTAATTCTGTTATCCTGGAAGAGTCCTACTTGAATATTGATGGAAACCCTTTGAAGTCCTGAGACATTGTGTTTTCTCAAATAAGGTCATTTCTTTTTGCTACTACCTGACCTATGAAAAGTCTCTCCTCAAAGTCTGTACAAACACTCAAACGGAGAAGACAGGTCATCTGCCACCTTCTTCTGCAGTTGCGGGTTGGTCCTGGAAAGCTGTGACAGGGCCTGGGGGGTGGTAAGGCCTCAGGCTTTGGAAAGTCCAGGCCTCGAGCATTCTAGCTGCAAGGTCGAGGGAGTCGTGTCCTGGGCCGTTTGCTCTCGGTAGTACAGGGGTGATGCCCACGTGAGGGACCTCAGACACACGTAGGGGCTGCCCTGGCTACAAACACACCCACCCAGGACATGCACCTGGGTTTCAGCCCTTGCAGCCTTAGCGACATGAGTACAGAGCCCTGGCATGATTGGGTCAGTAGCAGAAAAATCAGGACAGCCCACCGAGCATCTCCACTGGGGAAGGGAGTGGGGACCCACAGGCCTGGCATAGGAGACTGGCTGTCTGGGTTCAACAGTTCTGAAACACAACTTCACAGCCAGTCAGTACTAACCTCTGTGGATAATTCCAGCAAGGTCGGCAAGGAGGTCTTCCGGTTGGTGACATGCTTGGTGACCAAGAGCAGAACTCTCTGGAGCTGGTTTAAGCAGAAACAGGAACTTATTTGAAGGTTTCTGAGGCATGGCCTCCAGAGGGAGGGTGGCCTGGGCCGGGGGCAAACCCCCTTCTGTGTCCAACCTCACCCTCTGCGAGGGCCTGGGCAACAGGGGGTTTAGTCCCTGACCCTGACCCTGACCCTGGTTCAGGCTGCAGTACGTCTGCCTCGGCACCTGCCAGCTTTCGGCTTTGAGCGGCTCTTAAACGTCTGGATCTTTCCCCTACAGTAGGTTGGGTGCAGGTATTCACTGTGGGCTGTGACCAGCCACCGAGAGAACCTGAAATGTGGGCGTCTGGCTGTCCCTGGAGGGGCCGAGTGAAGGGAAGTCCTGGAGAACACACTCCCCAGTAACCATGCCCCACAATGAGCGCATTTTCAGAAACACTTCTGGAGGCTTTGATGTGAGAAGAAAGGACACATTTCTAAGATGCTGAGGTGGCTGTTTCATGTGTCCACTTTATGGGGCCTCAGTGCCCAGGTGTCTGGTCAATCATTCTTCTGGGTGTGTCTGGGATGGTGTGTTTGGATGAGATTAGTGTTTAAATCAGCAGGATGTGTAAAGCAGATTGCCCTCCCGATGTGGTGGGTCTCGTGCAATCAGTTGAAGGCCTGAATGAACAACACGGCTGACCCTGCCCTGAGTAGTGCCCTCCTGCTGGTGGCCTGGAGCTGGGACATAGGCTTTTCTCTGCCTCCAGACTCAGCTGTCATGGGTCTCCAGCTTGCCAACTCGCCTGGCCGACCTCGGGACTTGAGATCGTGGAAGCTGAACCTTTAATCTCAATCTCTTTCTCTATGTGGACGCATCCTCTAGTCTCTGTTTCTCTGGAGAATCTGACCAGTACAGACGCTGTGCCCTGCAGAGACAAAAGAGCCGCCAGAGGAGAGGAAACAGACAACACACCCCACTGCTCAGCCTGGACTCACACCCCAGTGTCCACAGGGTCTGACGTACTGTCCATTCGTGTACTTGGATGCCTGCCCTGTGCCCACTATGCTCAGGGGTTGTGTCATCCGGGTTAATGGGGGGCTTCAGAGTCCACGCGAGGGCTTGCTCTGCGGGGGTGGGGACAGTGCTGGGCAGGTGGGGTGAGAAATGTGACCCACGCAGAAGCTTCGTGTAAGTGGGGGTTGCTGTTGAAGACCCCCGAGGAGCTCATGACATCCACAAGAAACTTCTACGCAGAATCCCCCAAATCACCTGAAGTTGGTGATGAAGACAATGTTCATGCCATGGGAGTGGCTGGCGGGTCAGGCCGGGTCAGGCCACCCGCTTCACTTCACCTGTGAGCAGTCTCTGCTGGTCCGCAGCCTGGCCGGCCTCTGCCTGCCTCCCAGGGACACCTGGAAAGCTCAGACGTGGCCTCAGGCAGCCGGGGCAGAACGGCCAGAGCATCACTGCTTGGTGGGGGTTGGGGGCAGTCGGCCAAGCGGAGTCCCATACGTCGAATTACAAATATGTTTCCCCCAAAGAAATGACAAAGGATGCCATGGTGAGTATGGCCGTTCAGGATTTAGTGTTTCTACTGTGAGAGTCTGACGCTTCCAGTTAGGGGGCCAGCTAACAGGAAGCACAATCTTTCCCCAGGCAGTGTCAAAAGTCCAACTCTCAGAATTCTGTGGCCTGTAAATTGCTAAGTCTACTGCAAGATAAGGCAGAGGAACTGGGTGAATCTGAAGGTGACCTCATGTGTTAACACCTCCCTGGGCCTTGTGATGCACCAAAAGGGCTGAAAACAAAAGACAAAGTAAGAACCAGGTTTTTTGTTTGTTTGTTGTTGCAGTACGCGGGCCTCTCACCGTTATGGCCTCTCCCACTGTGGAGCACAGGCTCCGGACGCGCAGGCTCAGCGGCCATGGCTCACGGGCCCAGCCGCTCCGTGGCATGTGGGATCTTCCCGGACCGGGGCACGAACCCATGTCCCCTGCATCGGCAGGCGGACTCCCAACCACTGCACCACCAGGGAAGTCCAAGAACCAGGTTTTAGAGACGTTTGTGCATTCAAGTCATTTTTCCTTTAATTTAAACTTTCAAAAAGCCACCGGTTTCTCTTTTAGCCAAAACTCTTTTAATATTCATCCACGTCAAGCTTCCCACTCCTGACTCGGGCAGCAACCTCCCAAAGGTCAAGGGTGTTAAGACGCCAAGACAACGGTGAGCCTCAGTGGAGCAGCTTGTTCTAAATGGGCCTGATGCGGATGGCAATGCTGCGCTCAGATGCCCAAGGGAAACAGCTGCTCTCAAGTCTGTAGCGTCCTGTCTGTTGCTAAGAGCTCGCAGCGCTGGCAGCACCGGGTCCCCACGTGGCCACGAGGGGCAGGTCCCTCTTCTCCAAGTGAGGGTCAGAGCACCTGAGGGGAGGCAGAGTTGGCCTGGGCCCTGGGTAGATGCAAAACACAGCACTTTTTTCTCCACGTGTTAATTCTTCCCCAAAATGAAATGACAAGTTTAGGCAAAGCGCATACAAGATCTAGAGAGGCAGCACCACAGAACCTGCCCCTTAAAAATGCAGAGGGGCTCTCCCAGCAAATCCCCACAAAATAGTTGATGCCATGTAAGAAATAGCTCAAGCTGGTTAGTGGAATAGAAAATGTGAATTAGTTTTCATTTCATCTGAAACGTTCTCTGATACTTTCCCTCATTTTCACTTAGTGCCCACAGAGTATGTTGCAAGAGTGTAAAACAAATACAAGTTAAAGAAATGGGAACTTTTTCTCTTTGGGAGAAAAAGCCTTTCCCCAGCAATTCAATTACAAATCCAAATTTAGTATTAACGCCTAGGGTCTCCTGTGCTATCCAGGAAACAAGAGAGACATTGGCATTTCTGGTCCCTATGAAATGGGGGTTCTCACCTCCACAGAGGAGGGTATTATTGTCCCATTTTAGAAAGTATTACATCAAAGCTCAAGGAATTTAAATAACTCAGTCAACTCACCCACAGCACCTATACTTTCTCAATGTTGGGGCAGGTGTAGGTGTAGGTGAGTCATCACTGAGAAACATCACGTGATGGGAAGTCTGAGGTAAATTAGAACCCACAGAAGGAGAATTAGAACCCACAGAAGGTGGGTTAGGACCAATGAAGGTGAGTTAGGATCACAGAAGGTAAGTTAGGACCACAGAAGGTGAGTTAGGTCCATGAAAGGTAAGTTAGGACCACAAAAGGTAAGTTAGGACCACAAAAGTTGAGTTAGGACCACAGAAGCTGAGTTAGGATCACAGAAGCTGAGTTAGGATTACAAAAGGTGAGTTAGGATCACAGAAGGTGAGTTAGGACCACAGAAGCTGAGTTAGGACCACAGAAGCTGAGTCAGGACCACAGAAGGTGAGTCAGGACCACAGAAGGTGAGTTAGGACCACAGAAGGTGAGTTAGGACCACAGAAGGTGAGTTAGGATCACAGAAGCTGAGCTAGGACCACAGAAGCTGAGTTAGGACCACAGAAGCTGAGCTAGGACCACAGAAGCTGAGTTAGGATCACAGAAGGTGAGTTAGGACCACAGAAGGTGAGTTAGGACCACAGAAGCTGAGCTAGGACCACAGAAGCTGAGTTAGGACCACAGAAGCTGAGCTAGGACCACAGAAGCTGAGTTAGGACCACAGAAGGTGAGTTAGGACCACAGAAGGTGAGTTAGGACCACAGAAGCTGAGCTAGGACCACAGAAGCTGAGTTAGGACCACAGAAGCTGAGCTAGGACCACAGAAGCTGAGCTAGGACCACAGAAGCTGAGTTAGGACCACAGAAGCTGAGCTAGGACCACAGAAGCTGAGCTAGGACCACAGAAGCTGAGCTAGGACCACAGAAGCTGAGTTAGGACCACAGAAGGTGAGTTAGGACCACAGAAGCTGAGTTAGGACCACAGAAGCTGAGCTAGGACCACAGAAGGTAAGCTAGGACCACAGAAGCTGAGTTAGGACCACAGAAGCTGAGTTAGGACCACAGAAGGTGAGTTAGGACCACAGAAGGTGAGTTAGGACCACAGAAGCTGAGCTAGGACCACAGAAGCTGAGTTAGGACCACAGAAGGTGAGTTAGGACCACAGAAGGTGAGTTAGGACCACAGAAGCTGAGCTAGGACCACAGAAGCTGAGCTAGGACCACAGAAGCTGAGCTGGACCCAGAGGAGGTAAGTTAGGACCATAGGCAGCTGGGCAGTTTGGTGCGTCAGCAGAGTGCTTTCGTTTGGATGCTCTGATGGATTAAATTTCCAGAGCAGGTGCGCGTTGAGCCGAGGGGATTGGGGGTTGACAGAAGCACTCTGGTCGTGGTTCTGTGAGTGGCAGCTGATGCAAGTCCTACTCCCTTCTCTTTCAGGGTCAGAACCTCCCTCTTAAAGGAACGTTCTGACAGCAGTATGAAGGCTCTGTGAGGGTCAGCTTAGGGTTAACAGTGGTAGATGCACTAAAGCAGAGAGCCAGAGAGAAATCCCACCAACTCTGCCCAACCGAGGGCCCTTTGGTCACATGTGCAGCTCCCCGTCAGAGAACAAGCAGTTATAAACTAACCTGTTGGGGAACAATGGTACCTGCCCCCCAGATCCCTCCCCAGACAGCTGGGCCCTCCTGACCCTCGTAGGAGGGTCACACACTCCAGGGAAAATGTGGGCTCATCCACCCTCTATTCAAAAATAGATTTTCTTATAAAATAGAGTAACAGCTTCGACCTAAAAAGTCCTGGGAAGAAGTTTTATCAAACCGCACTGTGTGGTAACTTCACACCAAGAGGAGGTTCTACTCAAACAAGTTCCATGGTCGCTTTAAGAAGAAATGGTGAGTTAAAAAGATATGTTCACTTGCTCTTGTTTGCTGAGGAATAAATAGATGCACTTTTCTCTCGACTGTGACTGCACCGAGCTTACAAAGACTAAGAAATTGGATCATTTACATGATGCCGAATGACCACATCCTTCACTCCGAACCCGGAGGTCTGAGCACACGACTCTGAGTCATCCCAGCCCAGGGCAGAGTCCCGAGTCCAGGCCGCGCTGAGTCACAGCTGTCCCTCCGGAAGCACTTTTCAGGGTAGCTTGTCTGAATGGAGAGAAAACCTGTCCGAGTCTTCAGTAAACGTAGCAGAGGCTAAAGTGATGCTTCGAACTATAGCGCTGAGGTCTGATGGAAAGAGGTCAGATACTCGCAGGGGGTTTATAGTTTTGGCCCAGAGGCCGGAATGCTCTGCCTTTATCACTGAGGCTGGTTATATGTGGGCTACTTAGTAAGTTAATCCGTTGAATGACAGCATTTGTCTTAGTTTCTGCTACAGTCGTTTAAAACGTACAGCTGATTCATCTTGTTATACACCAGAAAGTAACACAACGCTGTAAAGCAATTATACTCCAATAAAGATGTTAAAATAAATAAATACATAAATAAAAACCAGCTCGGTGAGGACAAAGCTCGTGCTTGCTTTGCCGGTGCTGTGTCCCAAGGTCCAAGTATGGCAAAAATGTTTAATATTTATTTCTGGATAAACTAATGAATGAATTGACATATTGTCAGGGTCCTGTTGGGGTGTCAACTCACCAATTTATTCAAATTTTCTTATCTACATTCTTATTCTGGTTAGTATTCTATCTTATGACCAGTGATTCTGATATAATACGTGTAACAACTGATGTCTCTTTAGCGATCCACAGCTTACCAAGTTTACATCATCACCTTTTATCTGCACAAACCCCGTGAGGTGGGCATTAACATTATACTCACTTCTCATTGATGCACTGAGGCTTGGGGCACTTAAACGATTTCAATGCGACCTATATAATTTAGTAGCATGTAAGTTCCCTATTTTTCTTAGTACTACTATGCTTAATACTATGTTCAAATGCACTGTTCAACAACAAGGTACAACTACACACCTATTAGAATGGCCAAACCTATTAGAATCCAGAACACTGACACCCTAAACGCTGGTGAGGTGTGGAGCAACAGGAACCCTCATCACCGCCGGTGGGGACGCAAAATGATGCGGCCACCTTGGAAGACAGTTGGGTGTTTTCTACAAAACAAGCATACTCTTACCACACAGTCCAACAGTCATGCTCCCTGGTATTTGCCCAAAGCTGCTGCAAAGTTACATGCACACAGATGTTTACTGGAGTTTTATTCGTAATTGCCGTAACTTGGATGCAACCAAGATGTCCTTCAGTAGGTGAGTGGATGAATAAACTGTTACATCCAGACATAATAATGGAGTATTATTCAGCAGTAATGACGAATGAGCTATCTACCCATGAAAAGATATGGAAGCACTTTAAATGTATATATACTAAGTGACAGAAGCCAGTCTGAAAGCGCTACACACTACGTGATTCCAGCTCTGTGACATTCTGGGAAAGACAAAACTATGCAGACAGTTTTGTGAGAAGATCAGCGGTTGCCAAGGGTTAAGGGGGGCACACAGGATACTTAGGGTGGTGACGTTACTCTGTGTGACAGTAATGGAGGACGCCTGTCATTATACATGTGTCCAAGCCCATAGAATGTCAACCCCAAGAGTGAAACCTGGTGTGAACTATGGACTCTGGGTGAGGATCACAGGTCAACGTACGTTCAGCAGCTGCAGTAACTCTACCTTCTGGGGGTGCTGGCGATGGCGGATGCTGTTCCTGGTGAGGGGTGGGCAGGGGCTATACTGGACTTTCTGTATCTTTCTCTTAATTTTCTGTGAATCTAAAACTGCTATAAGCACTAAAGTCTAAAATAATGGTGTGCTGCATGAGAACAGATTATTTCATATGTGTACATGTATATACATTATATATATTTTATAATTATATAAACACATATTATTATACAGACACACAAACATATACACAGATGAGCAAATTCGCAGGCTAAGAAGTGAAACCATTGGTGAATAACTAACAGCAACACTGTGAATCCTTCATCCACGGCTCTGCAGCTACACTCCTCACACCTGCTTAGAAACAGAAAGATCCGTAGTTACCTTTTCCTCAGCGTAAGTGAGTTACCCGCGTCCTTTATTCCGGGCCATGGTGCCTGTTCTCAGGAGCACCGTGAACCAAGCCCAGGACCGTCGCTCCAACCTGGGAGGCCGCGCGGCGCCGTCACCCGCGCCCAGGCTGTATTTCCGTCACTCTCATCAGTGTCACATCCGCTGACGCCGAGCTTCTCGCATTGTCCTGATGCCATTCTGGTCACTTACACATTGTTTGCACACACTGTCCGCGTGCAGCTGGCGCATTATTCACAGGAGCCCAGCTGGCAAACAAAAATACACCCAGGCTATAGGGATCAGCTGCTTATCCCCTGCAGCCTTGGCTGTGAGATGCCAGGAGGAAGTGAAAGCATTACCTGTGAAGAGTCCAGGCTGGGCCGGAGGAGCGTGGCGGAGCTGAGTCGTCGTGGTCTCAGGACCTGCGGAGAAGTCTCAGCTCCAGGAAGGACTTGTGCGCCAAGTACAGCCATCAAGGCTGCGGGGCAGCGCCCTCTCCTGAACTAATCCTTTGAAGGTTAGGATGCCGAGAACGAGGCGACCTGGCAGCAGCTGCCGGTGTCCAGTAGGCGACGGAAGCCAGAGGGACTTCTGCCCACCCGGGAGCCCCTCCTCACGGCCCGGGGACTCGGGACCCTCCTGCAGCGAGAGGTAGGGCGGCAGCCTCGGCTTCCCCACCGGGTTATTCACCGATTCAACATCCTTGACAAACAGCTCAACTTCATGGTACATATGTTATTTGATTGTTCTGCTTCTATTCTAACTCATTTAGGTCTAGGGTCACAGTGACAAATACGCAGCAGTCATCACTGACAAGAAGCGGTCTCACACCCGGAGCTGATCTCGGGATCAGGCCGACCTCGGGATCAGGCCGACCTCGGCGAGGAATTAAGTTATGCCGGGTTTATGTGCTTTTCTGCCTCCGGGTCAGTGACACAAAGCGCCTGGTTGAACAAGTCTCTGCTGCTAAAAGGCCGTCTTTCTTTTTTCCAACTTTTTCTTACTGTAGCAACACACACAAAATTTACTACCTTAACCAATTTCAGGTGTTCAGCTCAGCTGGTGAGAAGGCAGATTGGTGCGGCCACTTTGGAAACAGTATGGAGGTTCCTTAAAAAATTAAACAGAGTCTCCACACGCTCCAGCAGCCCCACTCCTGGGTAAGCGTCCAAAGCAAATAAAATCGCCGTCTTGAAGGGATGCCTGCACCCGGGTTCACTGCAGCGTTATTCGTATGCCATGATATGATAGCAACCTAGGTGTCTCCGCTGGATAAAGGAAATGCTATATATATACATGGTGGACTATTACTCACTCTTAACAATAAAGGAAACCCTGCCGTTGCTACAACACGGTGATCCCGATCATGCTAAGTGAAACCGCATCACTGCACCTCTAAGACCGTCCTTCTTACCTGCTTCTGTGGTGGTAAACGCATCAGGTATTTGACGATGAAATGAAAGATGGAGTTTATAGGGACATTTAAACTAAGCTCCCCGAAGGTCTCCTGTGCTTCTCTGAGTTTCTACCAAAGACAATGGTGTCATCCAAGTACAGTAGAACTCCTAAGTCGCTCCTAAGGAGCTCTGAGATCCCCTCTTAGATTTTTTCAAGTTAACCCCCAGCAAATCGTCCAAAGGATGCTTTACCCTGGCCCTCATCTGCCATGAATCCCTTATAACCACCACCTGCACCAACCCCCTAGAAAGTGACTTCGTAGGTGAGACGGTTGAGTTTAGCCCCTCTTGTCACAACCATAGAGGCAGCAGGACGGCAGGGTTAAGAGTTATTTACCGACTGGCCTTAAGTGTAGACCCTAGGTCAGTAATTCCTGACACAACAGTCTTCCCTGGATTGTCTGGCAATGGACTTGAGTGGCTGTAGCTTAAACTCTTCCCTGAGGATCATTCCTGTCCCGTGAGGAGGTGGAAGCAGCCGCCTCCCTGTCTGGGCCGTCACCCGGGCAGAGGAGCTGCTCTGCTGCTGCCGCCGCTGCCGGCTTGGACCCGCCGGGACTCGCCTGCGTCCCACTGCTCCTCCGCCCTCCACGGTGGATTTGGACCTGCCCTATTTGGGTTCATTTCCTCTTGTTTTCAGCACCTTTAGTTCATCCCTTCTCACTACCAGATGCCCTTGGAGGGTAACTTGGCGTGGCCCTGGAGTCTTGCTCTGAAATGAGGCCGAGGTGGCTCTGGAGCCCCCATGGCTGCTGGTGGTGACCCCGTGGGGGTGTCCTCTTATTCTCCGCACACCTTCCAAGCCCTGATGAGTTCTGGGGAAGAGACCGCAGGTGCTGAGCTGGCCCGTGCGTTACTTCTGGACTGTTTCTGTGTGGCAGGGGTAGTTTCCCTGGTGGCTGTAACTGGGTGAGTACATTTCTCATTCCTCACGGTGAGAGATGGATGAAGGTGATATGACACACTCACGCACGCACACGCGCACACACGCTCGCACACGTGCACACACGCACACACGCGCTCACGCACACACACGCACACACTCACAGGTGTCCTGCAGTGTGAACAGCCTTGCTCCCCAAATGCAGGTGGACCACCTCACAACTGGGGATTGACTGGGCGCTTTACCCCAGGCTCGGAGCAAAGCACCTTCGCTTTCCCTCCTCAGATGTGGAAAATCAGATGTTGCCCCGTTTCTTATTCTAAGCAGTTAACTGTCATTTTGGTCTCCCGGCCCCAAGCAACACTGTGGCCTCAATGTCTTCTCCTCCAAGTGGCCCTTATAGCACTTTCCTTAGCAAAGACATTCTTATCTTTGTTCTTAATTATTAAGTGAGCACAATAGCCAGTAGAAATGTAAGAAAAAGCTTACTATCACTAGATTTCCAAAAATGAAAATTAAAATAATTGTCTGCTCTTCCTTTTCCAGCCAAATTGCCCAAAACAAAACAGAGTGCAGTCTTCCGGCCGTGAAGACAGGCAAAGGGCACATTTCTGTGTATCCATCGGAGGGATGTTGGGATGAGCTCTTAGAAGGGCCGTTTGAAAATGGGTACTAATAATTTTAAAAATAAGTCCAACAGTGCCAGAAAAGCTCTGTAAGGAAAAAATGGAGAAGCAAGCAAAGGTGTACGTTGAAAGATAATTTTTACAGTAGTGTTTATAAAAAAAAACCTGGAGACAAAATAAAGTGCAATTAGTAAAAGAGTGGCTAAATGAATTATGAGAAACCCACACAGTAGAATTCTATGAGCACCAAAAATCATAATTGCAGGTTGACTTGGAAAAATGCTGACAATATGCTGTTAAGTGAAATAAAGTTTTCAAAACAGTGAATACAATCGTATCCTATTTTTGAAAACTATAATGCATACAGACTGACAAAATCTGGAAGAACACACACTAAAATGTTAAGAACAGTTACTTCTGGGTGATAAGATATGGAAGATTTAATTTTAGTTTACTTTTATTTATCTTCTTAATAGTCTATGATGACCATAAATTACTTTTACAAAAAGAAAAAGTATTTTTCCCTTAAAAATATAAACACATATTGCAGCGTGGTGCACTAATTTCTACATATTGCATCAATTTCTCTGACATTAGAACAAATACCCAAACAATGGGCGGCCTCCCTTCAACATCGGAATTTTCTCCTATTTTGCCTAAAAGAATAAAGGTGAGTGTCACATTTTAGGAGAGGCCAGTGTACATTCACTCACAACGCCCTTTCATATTTTAGCTGGAGGTTCAGAATGTCATACTACATTTCTGCAGTCTCCCTAGGGATTTGAATTTGACAGAAATCAGGATTTCAGGCTATCAAGTTTAATTGTTTTAACTGGAATTGGTTTGTAGCATCACCCCAAAATCCCCAGCCGTGACACACAAAGCTTGGTTTTTGCATAGGAATCATTCTGCCTTGTCCTGCCCCACTTCAGCCAGCTAAAGGTTCGTACTTGCCATCTGCCTCTACAAGGGTTCAATCACAAGCTGCTGCGACCACTGCCCTTCAACACCCCCAGAAAGGAGCTCTGGGTGGAAGTCAGGAATGACGCCCTCTGTGCTCTGGGGAAAACTGGCAGAACAGGCCTTCAGATTATTAGATATTTTCAGGGGAAGATTTTATGAACCCAATTCTTGCATCTCCTCATGTCTAGAAAAGCACTAAAATCCTTCATGATGACGTCAGCACCCCATGACGAGCAGTGACCTTTACGAGACTAGCAGAACCTTCTGCAAAAAGTATCCCCTTCGCCAAAATCACATCGATACTGGCCGTCCCGCCGCCTCTTCGGAGCAGTTCCTCAGCACTGTCTGAAATGCTGTCTCCCAGCCTCCAGTCCTCATGTTGCCCCAGTAAAACCTAACTCACAACTCTCACGCTGTGCTTTCTTTTTCAGTCGACAGCTGGGTGTCTGCAGAGATTCCCTCACTTCCTCTCAGTGGTCATTTCTGGAGCATTACTGTGTCTAGGACGAGACCACAAGCTGCAGACGTGGCTGAGAGGCAGTCCTGTCGCTGGCGGGGCTCAGAGCCTGGAGATGAGGACAGACAATCACACATCCTATGAGTGTGATTCATAGGTAATCTGGGGTAGTGGGAAAATGCCTTTACGTGCCAGGAGCTGAGATGGGGAGCAAGGTGTCCGGAGGCGCCCATGGGGTCAGACACCTGGAGGCTGGGAAGGTGCTGCTGCCCCAGGACCCTGCGCTCCGGGGCCTCCAGATCTGAGAGGAGAGGCGGCATCACCCGGGGGGCAGGGGTCTGACTGCTCTTTGCTGCACCTGCCAGCCCGTGAGGCGAGGGGGACTCAGTCCCAGACTTGGGGTCCGAGACTCAGCCAGGACACTCGGCAGAGGACTGGCGGGACCTGCCCGCAGAGGAGGGACAGCTGCCCACTCTCCTCCTTTTCTGTCTTTCTTTCTTTTCTTTCTTTTCTTTTCTTTTCAACGAAATAGTTTTCCTTCTGTGCCAAGAAAACTAGAGCTTATGGTTCTGGAAATAATCATCAGCTGCACTTTTAAGGTCTGTGCTTTGTCAAGCCTGTTATGTTTGCTTTCATGAAAACTATTAGAAATTTTGGATTTGATGAAAGGTTTAAAAAAGTCACTTTAAATGGAAGATTTTAAATTCACATAATGTTTAGAAGTGGAGCCTTTCCCGTAAACTAGGGGTGGATTTTGGAAAGATTATGGGATATTCTCCATGCTTTTAAAACAACGCGAACTCTGAATCTTATATGTTTCGATGGTTTTCAGTATTTTGTGGCCCCAGGTGCAGGCGATAAGGCAGATGAGGCTGCGCTTCTGCTCTCGGGCCCCGGAGCCCCCGGCTTTCTGGCCTCAGATGTACACGGGAGGCTGGAAGGTCAATGTTGTGAGGAAAGCGTAGACCCTGTGCTTTAACATAATAAACCAAACGTTGTTCCTAAATGTCTGTTCTTCCCGGATCCCACTGGTTCCGATGGTTGCTCAGGCCTGGTTCTGACACAGGGGCTGCCTGGGGACAGACACAAGCATTTAACTGGGAGCGTGCGCCAAAAAACTGGCAAGAGACAAATGGTTACTTGCTCTCCTTTCTGTCTCCTCAAGACTTCTTTTGTTTCATGTTCAATTTTTCGATATATGCAGGTCTGTAAAAACTGAGCTTTTATAAAACGTTTGGCAAAATGTGGATTTCTTGCAAAATTACTGGAAAGGTTACCAAGACAAGGAAGTCGTTCAGCTCCCTTGTGGGTCACTTTTGTTCTGCTTGGTTGAGTTTTCTGAGCATGTGGAAACTTGATGGGAGGATGGATTCTGTTGTGTCAGGATACTCCTGTGAGAAGGTGGTCACTAGCTGGTATACTGGGCTGGGGACGTGGAGAAGGTTGGGGTCCATGACACATTTGTGACGGCAGAAACATTTCCAGCCGAGGGGTGTGGCGGAGGGGGGTCGGCCGTGGGGCAGCTGATGGCAGGCCTGGCATCAGCAGAGCCCGTGGACACACGCAGGTGACCTCTGGCGCCAGGGCCCCTGCCGTCGCTTCTATGTGTTAAGGATCAGCTTCCTTCACTCTTTTTAAAGAGTTTGAACACGGTTGCAATGCAACACCCTGGCCGCCTTTTGTCTTTGAAGTAGTGGAGAGGCCCCAAGTGAAAAAGGTAGGAATCGAGAAGAAACTTAAAACTGGAGCCACCAGGATGCAGTGAGGCCTTGAACCCCCTGTGCACGGGCAGGGGTGTCGGCGAGGACGCAATCCCAGGTCCCTGCAGATGGGCAAGAGGCACCACGCAGGGAGACCCACCTTCACTCTGCATCTGCCGTCGAGTGTGCAAAGTGACCTGGTCAGCTTCTTCCCGAAGGTTCTCACCTGATGAAGACAGGTGTGTCTGCCAAACCTTGAGGAGAGCGAGTTAATCCCGACTCGGACAAAATGTGTCTACACGCCTCTTATGTCCACACGGCACCTTCATAAGGACCCGACTGTCGGGCATTTTCTTCTCTCTATACCTCTGTTCTATCTAAAAGTAAATGTTCTGGTTCACTGGGGGCAATATTAAATATAAACTCTGTGGGTTAAGTAAGTATTAACGTTTGCTCCTTCACACATATCCAGAGAAGCTAAGGCTATGCTTTATTTATTATAACTCTATGTTATTGTTCTCAACTCCAATGGCTACTTGAGCAACTGGGCATGTAGCCTGAAGAGACAAAATCATCTCTTATCAGGTTCACGACTCTGCTAACGGAAACGACCTTCCCCACCACCACCACCCAGTGATCTATCCCTTCATGAAGAATAAATCAGAATTGCCAAAGCCAACCTACTAACGAGTCAAAGCAAGGAGTTTATGTCTCCTCATCCCTCGGGGCCTGGACAATCTCATGCCTGCTGAATGTCAGACCTCCCAGCCAGGACTCTGCAAGGGAGGCTCGGCTCTGGGACAGGCAGGTTCTCTCTTGCACTGGGCAGGCTTGAACATCACTGATTCAAGCTGGGGAAGAAAGCCGAAGGCGGGCAGCTCTGAGGAACTGCTGAAAGCAGCGAGCCCCTCTTGTAATCTGTGTATTTTCTTTGAAATATGCCAAGAATGACACAGCTGCATCCTCTTAAGACATTTATGTCCATGGAAATGAGGGGGCTTTCAATGTTTAATTATGGAACAGGCTGAAGACACATCTAAATAAGGGGAAATGAGTCTTCTAAAAAAGACCTTCTTTAAAAGGTTGTACAAATGCAAAAATTGTGTTCTTCAGACACAGGAAGACTGGGGTCTGAGTCAGACAGGCAGCCGTGTGGGTGTCGTGTGGACCATCACTCCTCACTGGTGACTGGGAAGGAAGCAGGTCCCTGACTCTGCTGAGGGGAGTCCGGGCACCAGTGCAACCAGCTGTGTGGACCTCCAGGGGCTACTGGACGTCGTAAATGACCCCCTGACACATAGTTGCAGTACCACCTTCAAGCATTAGCAGGAGAAACGAACAACAAAATGTTTTATGGGGCACTTGAGAGAGTTACCATTGTTGTGCGGAGTGTCCGTGGTCTTCTGTTCCCTGATTTCTCTCAGGGAAACACTGGGTTCTGTCACCACTGCCCTGAGCAGGAGAGGCCAGGCAACCTTCCACACACAGCACTCCTCACTCCTCACTAGGGGTCTGTCCAGGGACAGCACACAGCCTGTGAGCATGCTGGACACAGGGAGGTAGGTCTTCTCACAATAAAGGTGCATGGATAACCTGATACATCTACCCCACTCAGAGCACGGAGTCCCAGAACAGCAGTGTGGCTCTGTGAGCTCCTTCCAGAGACTGAAGCTGCCATGTAACTCTGACATGTGCCTGCAGGGGCCACTCCTCTGAGCTCCTCAGGGATGGGAAAGGGCCCTATTGGCTTTCGACTCCAGTTACCGGCCTAGGTGCGTCAGAGACATTATGCAGCAAACATTCGATAAATCCAACACATGGTAATGAAGGGGCAGAGTTATGCCAGGCAGCTGCTCAGGACTCCACATCGTGAGGTTCCAGGATTGTTGGCTGACCACCTGCTGGCCTGGCATTGTCCAGCAGCCACAGAGGCAGCAGCAGGATCCTTCTTCACTAGCTTGACAGGCAGGGCTGCAGGTGTCCTGGATCCTGAGGGATGATCTCAGCCAGAATACCTCCTAAAGGAATTCCAGATATCACAGTAGGAATTAATGAAACTTAAAATACCTGTGATTAGTATGTGCTAGAAATTATCAAATAAAAAATTTTAGAAGAGGATTGGAAGCTTGAAAAGACTATTGGAAATTCTAGAATTAAAAAATCAATAGCTGAAATCAATAACTCAGTAAACTAACTAGAAGTGATAATTAGTGAAGTAGACAGTAAAGAGGTAATACTCAGAACAAAGCACAGAGAGAACCCAGGAGAGATTCCATAAGAACAAAAAGCATAAGAGGTTGTGGAACAAAGTGCAAGCCCTGCTGTATTTGTAATCTGGGTTCTGGAAGGACAGGAGGGATGGATGGAGAGAAGTAATCATTGAAAAGATGAAAATTCCTCCAAACTGTTGAAAGACATCAAGCCACAGATTCAAGAATCCCATAAACCCCAGTCAGAATAAGTGTACAAGAATAAACAAAAAAGAAGGCACATCAAAATAATATTCCAAAATATAAAGATAAAAAGACAAGCAGAAAATCTTAAAAACAGCCTGGGAAAGAAAAGACCTATTCCATTTTATAAAAGCAGAAACTGAGACAGATAGTTAACTTTTTAATAGGACAAAAGAAGCCAGAAGACTGTAAAGGCATCTTCAAAAACAATAAAAGCAAATGAATGTGGGAGCAAATTCTATAGGCAGTGGATACATATTTCTAAAATAAAGGATAATATAGAGAACATTTAAAAATGGGGGGGCAGAATTGAAAGAGAATGTGAAAAGTTAGAAAAAAATTGTCAGTTGCCTGAGAGACACTGAATTCCAGTAAAAAGATGTTACTTCAAATTAAATACTAGGAAGGAGGAAGGGGGAGAACCAACATTCAAAATAAAGAGGATCCGACGATGTTAAATAAAAGTACTGGGATAAAGCAAACAATACAACAGAAATACAAACGTCTCTGTAAACCAGACGACATGTCTTAAGTGGGGAGGACAGACAGAGACCATCTCAGAGCCTGGTGGACACATAAATACAACACAAAACAGATGACAAAACTGAGATTAAAATGCCAAGATCAGTAAATGTACATGTGCTCAGTGCACTTAGTGAAAGACTTTACATTGACCAACAGAGCAAAACTCAGCACTGATTCGTACGTAAGAGACATTCCTAAGTCAAAAGGTAACAACTAAAAGGAAGGGTCAGAAGAGAGCAGGTGGGTGTCAGTAGTAACTGGTTCCAATTTCCAGGTTTCCACGTCCCCGGAACCAGCTCATCATGGGCCCCTGGATATACCAGCACCTACCACAGGCGTGTCCCCTCAGGAGTCTGGGTCCTCATTTCTAAGAGCCCCTACTTCTTCCCCTGTCTTCCCACCCCTCAGGGTGTATCTCTTTCCTGCAGTTACTACTTCTGATAACTCACTGTCTGCTTTTCTACTTGTCTAATACGATTTAACCAGTTCTTTATATTACATTTTCTCTCCTAAAATAAAAAAGAAAGCACAAGTCAGGAATAAGTAAAGATCAAGGAAGAAATGAATGAATTACAACACAAAGAGCAGAAGAAATCAGAAATACATCTCTGTGAAAATTCAACAAAATAGGCAAAAATTATAAGCTAAGTTAATCCAGAAAATAGGAGAAAGACAAATAGATGAAATTAGAAATGACAAGAGAAGAATAACCACAGATCAGAAGAAAGTTTTAAAATGCAAGGTGACACTTTGTGCAACTTTACACATATAAAATGCAAACACCAGAAGAAATTAAAAACTTCATTTTATAGATTTATAAATTTGACCGTGGTAGAGTCATAAACTTGAAACCAATAGCCTTAAAAGAAATTGAGTTAATAAAGAATCCTCCTATAGAAAGCAAAATGCCCAGGTAGTCTAACAGGCAAATTCCATTAAACTTTATAAATTTGATCATCCCAATGCTACCTAAATTATTTTAGAGCACAGGAAAAAAAGGAACACTTCCACATTATCTTTACTGAGAGTAAAACATTGATTCCAGAAACAAAATGACTACAAATCACTTTTATTTAGTAATAATGATGCAGAAAATTAAATACTTGCAAAAGAATGTAGCAACACATTAAAAACATGATACTTCTTTAACATAACATTGAATAGAGTGTTCCCCAAATTGCAAGGCTACATCCGAGGGTCCTGAGGTCCCTGAAACACTTTTGAGGGATTCCTGAAGCCAAACCATTTTCAAAATAATACTTGGATATGTTTTTTCTACTGTGTTGATATTGCCACTGATAGTGAAACAAAAACAAGCAAAAACCAACCACGCACAAAGCAGTGGTGGGTAGAATGGCAGATGCCTTGGTGCAAAGGTGGTAGCGGCCCCAAACTGTGCTGGTTGTAGGATGTCCTGTGGACCAGCTCCAGGTGAGGATGGCCCTGCTGAAGCAATCGCCTTATTAAGTATACACCACAGACCTCGAGCACACAGTTTATGTGACACAGACAGAGGGATGCGTCTTGCACACTCCGGGTTGTTGATGGGCAGGAAGGAAGAGGAGGGGAGTGGAGTCAGGGAACAGAGGGAAAAGAGACCCCAGAGCCCTGATGTGCACAGAGCGGGGACGGTGCTGGGTCGGAGCCGAGGGGTGTGAGCCCTGGCTCCGCCCTCAGGTACCGTTTGGGAAACACGACAACAGAGCAACAGAGCAGGACAGAAGCTGGCAGTGGCTCTCAGTTTTTACCAAAAGTACTTGAAAAGCTAGTTTTCATCCTTCTTGTTACTCATTAACATGTGTAATTTTATTTCTGGTATTGCTGAGCCAACACTATTTAGCACCATGTTATGCTGCTAAATAATATCAATAAATACCCGATAAGTGGAGTGGCAACAGTACACAACAAAAATGACCAAATTGAAAATATGTGTATGGATTATAAAGCTTTAATTCTATATGTTTGTGTTTTACACTTCCCTCTACTTCCTGAGGTCACAATTTTCACACAGGGAAGAGTTTTGTTTTTGTTTAATTTTGGTAACATATTGTCCTTAAAGGATGCTGGGATGCAGGCATGAAGCCCCATTGATGGGCTGGTCCTTTGGGGAGACACCCTGCACTCCAGCCAAACACCAGATTTTTATCAGAGATGCTGTGCTGACAGCTGAGTGAAGGTGCTGCCAGCGTGCACAGGAAGTCAGAGACGGAGAAGCCTGTGGCCCCCTCCCCACTGTGTCCCTGAGAGCGCCTCTGAGAAGAGACTGTCCTGGAGAAAAGGCAGCTCCTTCCCTGACTGCAGGAGAGCAGAAGGGAAGGGTGCGGAGACGTGTACCATCCCTCTAGCAGACTTCCTACCTACAAACTAAAAAGAAAGGTGAAGAATTAAATATGTAAAGTTACCATGCTCAGGGGATAGAGAATTTCAGAGAAGTGTGCCGAAGGGTAAACATCATGTGTGTCTGCATCTGACTGCAATGCTGCCCACTCCTTGGAAGGGAGAGAATTCACTGGAAGACCAAATTCGGAGAGTTGATAAATGGAGATGTTCTGAGTTGGAGGACGTTTGCCCAGAAGTGCCCTAGGAGTCGGGTTTAGGGCCTCCAAATAGTCTTAATCGAGTTATTAATGATCTGAAAAAGGTGGTAATCAGGCCGCTAACGTGATTTCAGCAGGGCTGACATTCAGAGGGGTCACTAACCTGTGAAAAGGAGGAGGATATAAATGGTTCAGGAAAGTATAATCATTCAACTGTGAAATTCCAAAAACGTGGTGAAAAAGAAAACAGGAGCTCGTTTTAAAATAAATAGCTCTAGTCAGCTTACAAAATGAATCACTCATTTATCTTAGAAACCTTGACCGTCGTCAGAGGTCTCAGAATTCGTGTTTACAAGGGGAAAGAAACAAGCAAGCAGGCCTGAGTAGCTTTACGTGTTTTCCCTCCTGACTCAGAAAAATGAATACTGTACTGGATTAACTTTTCTAAAAGTTAGTGATGTGGCGCTAGACAGGCCACCTGGAGGTTTTCTAGACGCCTGGGCGTGGACATTCCTGGGTTCCCAGCTCTTTGGGATCCAGGCCTCCCTAAGTGACAAACAGGGCCTCAATGGCCAGTGCTCTGGTGACCAAGCAGACGCCTGAGTTGCAAGTCTTCTATGCGTTCACGGAAATACTGTTGAGACTGAAGGTAGGACCGTTTGGCTGGATTTACCCTGTGGTTCCAGTGTAATTATTACTAGGACGCTATTTTAGTCTCGAGTTTTCCTAACGAGTGGAAATTGTATTGCTACCCCAAATTCAGACGTTACGGTTAAGAGCCCGGACCCTGGCCCCTCCACCTCCTCGGTGCGCAGCGAGAGCCTCCTCCATGTGCCTCTCCCACCTCTGTAAACTGGGCGAGACAGTGCGCTCCTGCTGGCTGTCATGGGGAGCACGCCGAACACCTTCTGCCCGCGTCCCTGTGCAGTGAGTGCCCTGCAGAGGCTCTCAGCCCGGGAGCAAATGAGACGCGTGCCCCCTTTGTCTCTGCCAGGGCCCCCTACTGCTGCTCCAGCCCGTCCATGGAGAGTTGTGGAGACTGCTTGACCCACTGACCCCCCCAGGCTGTGGGTTCTGCCACGTGCACCCAAGGGAGCCTCCACCCGTTTGGCGTGGAAATGACCAGGGTGCCTGTGCCCCTCGGGGAATGCACACGCGTCAAAAGGGAACCTCTCTCTCTCTTAGTTTGGTGACACGAACGTGGAGGTGGTAACAGAGAAAAAGGGTTTTGTTAGGAGAGAACTGGGCCAGAGCAGAGCGAGATGACAGAGTCCCTGAATAGACTCTTTCCTTTCCAGCAAATAAAATAAGGCCGCTTAATTATTCTGCCACCAGTAACCAAAAGTACCTTGATGTTTATATCCTGCAGGACTGTTTTTTGCAGATTAGTAGAGCAACACCTGTGGGGTAATACGGTCTCCTAAAAATTGTGTTTGTTGGACCATTTGGAAGTGTCTGGGGAGACAGAAGAAGATGGTCCAGTTTTCACACTGTCTGCTCGTCAAGCTGGACAAGCACAGGGTGACGAGGGCAGCCACATGAGTGCAGGTCAGAGGGCATGGCGGGGTGGGCTCCCCAGACGCCCAGAGCATCACTGCCAGAGAGCCAGCAGACCAGGTTCCACCTGGAGAGCCAGCAGGTTCCCCTGGGGTCCCTGGTTCTAAGACTACAGGCGCATAGGACACAATCTATTTCCCTTACGTTGCCACCGCTCACAGTTCCATTAAAACAATTGTTGTGTTTTATTGTAAATGACCATAAACTTAATGTAAACACACCATTGTGCATCCCCAGGCACCAACATAAACAAACCCTATCGTGTATTCATGGTGTTTTCTCAAACCCTTCCATGTGCAAAAATTTCCATTTCCACAGCATAAACAATCCAAATGCAGGAGGAGCTAATCCCACACCATGAAAAGACGGTATAAGTTCTTAAAAGTTGGACGTCTTTTATTTGCTATCAAAGTAAAGCAAGATTGTAAAAAACACTTCATCACTTCAAAATGAAGAGTAGTATTAGTTTCAAACAAAAACTCAATTCGCTTGGCCTCTCTATGAATCTCACAAAGTTAATTTGCCTCTTTTCACAAGAATGAATCTCACAGTAAATCATCAACGCTAGTTAGGTGTCCGTCTTGTCACTGAATGGCTGCTAGCAAAATAGCTACACAATCTTGCCGGCCATCAGGAATGTGCTTCCAGTTTTGATTTATTTTGATTCGCATGTTGTAAGGGACACAGCCAAGGTTTGGTCCTTAAAGATCGTTCAGTCCTCCCAGCAGTGCAGGAAGAGGCACTGGCTTCTGGTGAAGAAGTGGAACCCAAGCATCTCATCAGCGACAGAGCCCATCTCAGGCCTGGCCTTTCACATCCCTCACCAGAGCCGCGTGCCTGAGCTGTTAGGGGTCCGGGGGCCCATGTATATCTGAGGGTAAAATGAAAATAAAATCTATATTTCCTTGCTGGAGAGGATGTGGAGAAAAGGGAACCCTCCTACACTGTTGGTGGGAATGTACATTGGTACAGCCACTATGGAGAACAGTATGGAGGTTCCTTAAAAACCCAAAAGTAAAACTACCATATGACCCAGCAATCCCACTACTGGGCACATACCCTAAGAAAACCATAATTCAAATGTACTTGGTACATGTTCATTGCAGCTCTATTTACAATAGCCAGGAGATGGAAGCAACCTAATTGTCCATCATTGGATGAATGGATAAAGAAGGTGTGGTTCATATATACAATGGACTATTACCCAGCCATGAAAAGCAACGAAATTGAGCTATTTGTAGTGAGGTGGATGGACCTCTGTTGGTGTTGGAGAGATTTTTGAGCCCTGCACTGTGTGATCTTGGTGACAATGCCATCATGAACATGGTGCAGATAGCACGGTCGTTCACATGGAGGAGACTGAGGCCGGGAGACTCTGCCCCGCGGCTCGGACACGCACCTCCTCTAGATCCACGCCTGCTTCCATTGCCGCCTCTGCCAGGAAATGGGGGGTCCCGGGGAAGAGGCTTCGCCGAGGGTCTGCCCTGCAGGACTGGGTGCTCAGAGGCCACGTGCCACCCTCCATCCCCTCCCAGCGCCCTCGCCGGGCCAGGAGCAAACGCAAGATATCACTGGTCCGTGTTCCAGGATCGGGCCTCATTTTATAGCGAAATCCCTCAGCCTCCTAGGGTCCTCGTGATGATGGGCCCCCTTCTCCACACGGCCAGGCCCGCGGGTGGCCAGTGTCCACACCTGACCATCGTGGGTGTGACGCTGGTGTCACAGGGAATGGTTGCGTCGTTGTCACGGGGCCTGGGGGCTTTTGGTGTCGACTGAAGGGACAAGGGGGTTGTGCTGACTTCCATCAGGTTTCTCAGCCAAGGGTGTCCTCCTGCTACAGATCTCGGGGGGCTGGGGAGTCACCTGAGCTCGTAAACAACAGGAACCCTGCTTGATCGCTAGGGACTAAATTCCGTGTTTGTTTCCTCTTCCCAGGAAGGGACTTTTATCAGATGGTACTTGTGGCTGTTTCTCCCTCACACTTTCATCAGGGGAAGCAGCCTCAACCTTCCAGAAGGAAGAGGATGGGGCGTTCTGGAGGCTGGGATGCCTCCCGCCCCGGGGCCAGCAGCAGGTGTGCCGTCTGAGGCGCCCAACTCCCTCAGCATCCTCACTTGCATGTGGACAGAGGTGCCAGGATGGAGGGGGTCCTGGCTGAGCTCTCAGAGAGATGCAGGCGGCCCTGCTGTTCTCCCAGACGTAACGCTCACATTTCCATCCGCTACGCAGTTACCTGTACTTATGCTTTTCCAGTTGGCCTGGGGAGAGAAAGGCGACTTCTCGGATTTAGACAAAAAATCCCACCACAAGACTTTCACAATTCACTTTGTTTATTTTTAAATTTCATTTGGTGACTTTACATGTTTTCAGAAATCCTAAATAGCACAGGAAATAGAATTGTGTTTGCACAAAAGGACAGAGAACCGTGGAAATCGAGTTTTCCCAGTCCTCTAGAGTATTAATTAAATGTGGTTATTTACCAGCTAGATGCTGACTGACGATTAGTGATGACAGAGACTAATCGTGTTGTCAGAGGCCCTGGTAATTGTGTCACAGTAACAGGGTTACACCTTGAAGTCCCTCAGGTAGACTCACGTGAACCTGTCTGCTCACCCCCAGCAGCTCATCCTGGGAGGAGAGGACCAGAGGGCAGCTGGGGTGTCAGTGTCGTCCTGCCGCTTTCTCTGTCCACCAGCACCGGATCTCAGAGCACAGCCAACAATCCCCCCACCATGGTCCCCAAGGGACTAAACACTCCTCACCCTCGTGTGTCTAGGTTCCAGTTCTTATTTTTTTAATTAAAAAATTTTATTTACTTATTTATTTGTTTGTTTATTTATTTATTTTTGGCCGTGTTGGGTCTTTGTCGTGGTGCAGGGGCTTCTCATTGCAGTGGCTTCTCTTGTTGCGGAGCACGGGCTCTAGGCACATCGTGGCACCTTACACATCCCAGCACCTTACACATCCTCACTTCTGTTTTCCTTCTCTGTGTTATTCGTTCATACGTCCATCTCCCCATCACCGCTGAGGTGAGGGCTGAGGTGGGCACTCTCCAGAGACACCCGCCAATTCCTGGAGGACCCTCAGCGGGGTCGGGTGGGCTCAGGCCGGCCTATCCCTCCCTCCAGGCCATCTCCTCTAGGCTGGTCAATGCACTGAGCCTCGGAGAAGAGGCCGCACTCACCTCGAGGGGGTTCCATCCCCATGGACCAGTTTTGCTGGAGCTAAAACAGAGCTGCCGTCAGTCCACGTTCGATCAAGGGCCCCAGCCTGACCTTGGGTGTGACCTTCTGCTTTCACAAGATCTGGGAAAACCAAGGGTGAGGCCGTCACCCACCAACCATGGATCCACACGGACTGAGGTGGTGCCAAAGGAAATATATGATATACTGTAATGCACAGCTAGAGGCACTATTACAATGTATATTATGTTTCCTTTTTAATTCTTAAAAACAATATATCATATTTTATGTGTTTTATATTTAATATAGTCTATTAAATACACAATATATAGAATAACTTTTTGCACCATATATATGTGTATTATATAATTGCTCTGTATCCTATAGTCCTTGTTAACACTCGCCAGCGTCCAGATGCTAATACGTGTGCGTGCCTGCGATCAGCCCGTGTGTCCCTGCAAAGACTAACCAGAGGAGTGGATCTGCCAAGCTCTGTGAACTCCTAGAGTCTGTGTCTACAGGTTCCTGGAGAAAAGATGCTTCCAGTGGGTGATCTGCTCCCCCCGGGAACGAGGCTCTGAGACGGAGACGCTGCATGAGGCTTGTCGGGGGACGTCTCCCAGCAACAGGGACAGCCCTTCACACTGCCCCCCCCGCATAGTGCTCCCATCACCCGGCCGCCAGCACTGTCATCTCGGGGGGCAAATAGTGTGACCTGCCCGCCAGGCAGTTTCTCCAGGAGCCTCAGGCCGTCGTGCGGGCAGCTCGACCCTCGGGCCTGCAGTGATGAACGTCTCCGTCCACGTGTCTGAGGGACACGGTGGGTCTGCTCCCTGCCCTGCTGTGCACTTCTCTGAGTGTGTGTGCACGTGAGCTATCCTGAAAATCAGTCCATTTTGAATTGTGTTATTCCTCACAAAAATATAGCTATTTTATAGATCTAATCATAGTACAATTAACTCAGACATTCTTCAAATAAAGTTAATTAATTCACACTGGTGAGCGTTGGGTGCAGGTTAGTGCCATGTGGTGGGCGTGTCCCCGTGAATGACCACAAAACCACGTGTATTTGAGAACAGTGTCTCTTCAACCGCGTTTTTTTTGTTGGTTTGAACCACTTCACTCAGACACAGCATTTAATGCAATTATCAATGAAGTTTCCGATGAAGTGTTTAGATGTAGGAAAAGCACAGGTGTGACGGATGCAGATTTTTTGTTTCCTTGAACCAGTTTTTGTTTGTACGACCTGGAGCAAAGGGCTTTAATAAAACATTAAAGAAGGAACAGAATTTTAACATTGTCTGAACAAAATTCTCATTTTGTAGGCAAGAAACTGAAGCTCAGGAGGAAAAGGGGCCTCCTGAGGAAAGAGTCGCAAAAACATTTTAGATTTTAAGCAAGACCCGAAGCTTTGCAGTACAGCACCATCGAAACTGTCTCTAGACACCCCAGATTGTGTTGTGAGGCCTTGGAAACACACGAAAGTGAACTCTAAGGTCTCAGCAGCTCTGCTCGGACAGAGTCGCCCCTCACCCTCCTGGCCCCGCTCCCTGTGAAAGGCAGACGTTGTACCTGTCAGAAGACACCCTGTTCCTGGTCTTGCTAGGATAAAGAACCTAGTTGTTTTGGCTTCCAGCCCCAAGATAAGGAGAAGTGAACAGTCCTGGCAGGTGGTTGTCCTGTCCCTCGTGCTTGTCACCACTCTGTCAGACCAGGAACCTTCTGACCTGACCAGGAAGCTGTAGCCCGTGGGAATTGGGGCAATTCAGAGGAGAAGCAGCAAACACAGGGCACTCACTCCAGGCGGGATTTTCCTTGTGACCCTCAGGTCTTGAAATCCACCCACTTGTATTAATTATACCTTACTGACCCTCTGGTACAAAGAGTTTATATCATGCTCAGAAATAGATTATTAAAGATTATGAAAGGAAGCAAACACTGTTGCATTGTCTTGGTAAGCATGGGGTGTGTCAGCACTGTGATTGCAAGTGTTTGGGTTATTAACTAAGACAACAGAGATTTTATTCTGAGTTTTGAACTCTTGATTGAAAAAATCTTGTTACATTGAACACTTCATGTGAAGGCTTAGAAAACACCTGGATGGAAGTCTCTGTGGCGGGAGGATATCACCAGAACTGCATGTGCACCAAGTCAGGTTCCTGGGGTCTTCAGAGCCTGTCCCTGCCTTGGGGTCCTGTCCCTGAGCTGCAGGAGCCCCAAGACTGGGGCTGCAGATGATGGTGCAGGAGTCTCAGAGGTCAGACCTGGGCGATGTGGGCGGAGGTGAGGCCGGCCTCCAGGGACAGGGGAGGGGCATCACTTGAAAGGGTACGAGAGGGCGTGTCTATGCATTTACTTTTTATATGTATTCCTGTATTTCCTCATTTTCCATTCAAATGCCAAAAAGTTCCAAAGTGCATCTTAGCCAAGGTGCTCTACCAGCTTTCCTAATGTGTGGCTCCAGTCACCTTGCTCGCCGATGGCTGTTTACACGCCTTTGACCGTCAGATGCCTGTGGTTCCTTCTGGTAGAGAGTGAGACCCATGAGAGGAAGAGAGGAGCGGAGGAGGGAAGAACGGAGCCGGGACGTGGTTCCATCCATCCTGCCGTCCTGCTCGTCCACTACTCAGTCCCTGCGGGCAAGTTTCAGGTCTCGGTATTTTCCTAATAAAACCGTCTCCCTCACTGTACTTCACACTGATATCCTCCATATACTTTAATTTGTTTCTTTCATTTTCATTCCATTCTGTTTTGGGTGCCTGACCTCAGGATCATATTGCGTTGTGCCCGTTCCAAGTTTTGGGTCTTTGCATTTGTTTCCACTCACATTTTTAGAACCTGAAGACTTAAATATCTTAAATCCATACAGTGTTGTATGAATGAGTCTGTTTTCCAGCAAACGTGGTGTGAGGTTTATGTCGGCCTTAATTGAGGAATAATGATGCCCCGAACACACACATCTGGACTGTGATCAGCTCCTGTCCCCTTCTCGCTCTTCCTGTCCCTTCCTGAGGGGTCCTGGTCTCCTGTAATATACGAGGTGGTCCTGAACATGTATTACAAGAAGAAGTGCACACCATACACCTCACTATTTATAAGAACTGCCAAGGGCTGAGATTACTATTTAAGTGAAAATACCATAAAACTTTACATTTAAAGCCAATTATGTCTGTATTACTGAGACTTTAAATCTGCTGGCTTAAGTATCCGTCACTGACACTGAATTTTTAAAAATCACAACTTCACATTTATGTATCATTTCACAATGACTAAAATCCCTCTTATACTATGAAATTGGTTTTAATTATTTTGTAAATAAAAAGAGCTTTATAGCCCTATTCTTAAATGGTGTGTGTAGCTTACTATTTAAAATGACAATTTTAGCTGTAGATGAATGTGCTCTGCTGGACGAAATTAAGGAGCTTAGGAATATTTCCTCACATCGACCACTTACTTGGCCTTTACACACTGCACACGTGTGTATTTGTGCAATATTGTGTGTAGCAGGTAATATGTACACACATATTTAGCAATAAATCCAAAGAAAGCACTGTTACTAGCTTTACTGTTACTAGTTACTGTTGCTAGTTTTCACAATTAATGTTACAGTTGGGGTCAAAGTGATGATCTCTCCAGCTGATGGACAAACTATGTTGTTAGAAAGGACAGTCTGGGAGACAGAAGAATGTTCAAACAAAATGTGGCTCATTGTGTTTCTCTAGAAAAGGCTGACACGTTTACTCTGGAATGGAGGTGAGATGCTGGCCCTGACAGCCCCTGGGGTTTGCAGGTGCCGAACGCCCCATGGGACATGACCGTTCCCGCAGGAGTGAAAACGATGAGATGTAGGTGGCTTTGGGGAGCAAGTGGTGGGGACACAGGCCACCCAGGGGTCTGACCTGCGGGCCTGGCTGGGCTGGAATTTGGGAGCTTCCAGGCACCCGGGAGAGGCAGGAGCTGCTGGTCCGAGGACCACACGGGGTCAGGCATCCACACCCAGGGCTTCGTCCTCAGCCTGATCTCTCAGGAAACAGCTCATGACGGGGCCGCGTGACTCCCAGGTTTCGGCAGGTGTAACGTTCTGGGGGGCTCTTGCTGGCGATGGGACGGGAAGAAGCTCCAGCTTTCGATGAAATCAAACACCTCCAACCCGATGACCCCTCCCTCCTGGGTGGGAAGCTCCGCCGCCCTGGGGGCTGTTCTGTTCTCCCTCCGTCGGGGAGAGGAGCGGGCAGCCGGTGTGCAGCTGCTCAGCAAGATGTATCAGAGCATCCTCGCTCCCTCCACACGAGACCCAGTGGCCGCCGTCACTCGGAGACTTTTCCCACGGCAGGTGGGAACTCAGCAGAGCTGAGGCAGGTTCAATGTAGGTGCAGATCAGCGAGGAGGACCTTTCATCCGGAGGAAACTCCGTGACCAACACTGAAGATGAGAAAGCCCAGGCAGGTGCTGTGTGGGGGCTGGTCCCCCAGAGCAGTGGGACGTGGGGAGTGCCCCACCTTGAGGAGCCCTGTGGGTCTGAACAACTGATGACTGAGACAAACATGGAGGACGTGGCAGTGACCAGACCTGGAGACGGTGGCAGAGCTGCAAAGTGGCCAGGGAAGGACCGGGGAGGAGGGATGTTTGGGGCAGAGGGTTTACAGAGAGAACAAAGGGGGAAGTCAGGAAAGGCTTCAAGCTTGGACCCAAGAGAACAGACCTACGCGTGGCTGGAGAGACAGGAGTGGATGTGGTTACAGCCCTGGGACAGGGCAGCCTCGCCATCGCATCTGCAGAGAGCGGGCTTCCCTGCGGCATCTCCGGCCCGCGCGCAGCCTGCTGCCCGGACTCGTCGGACCCCCACCCGCTGGCTCTCCAGCCTCCCCGCTGCTCGGGTCTGTTTTGTCACCACGCTGTCCTCACGCCTCGCTTCTCGCTGGGACGAAAACCCAGGGTCCCTTCATCTAAAAAGACCAGCCAAGAAAGACTCTGAAACCACCAAACAGGAGAAAAGACAGAATGACCTGAATCCTCAAATTCAAGTTCAGGGATTTTAGCGCAGCACGTGACACTGAAGAAAACGTGAACTTAAGGTAAATAGGAGGAGATGCGCTCCGTGCGGCAGGTGGCCAACCACGGAGCTCACCAGCAAGGGCCACTGAGCGCGGATCTGTTAGCTTCAGAAGTGACAGCCCAGAAGCTATCCCCATCTTCTCCACTGAAGCGGTGACGACGTCCCTGTGCCCCCGTCAGGGTGGGAACGCTGGCCTGGAGCCTCGCCGATGCTGAGGCTGATGCGGGCGACGGGCATCTGGTCAGCAGCGGAGAACGGCGGGGAGAAGCAGCGTTGGGCCCGTCGAGGAACTGCAGGCTCCCCAAGGGCAACTTAGGAAGAGAAACCCTGCAGTGCCACCTGCTGCCTGCCTCCTGAAGGCGCCGGAGTAAGACGGCTGAGCCCAAGTCGCTCCTAAGGTGGGGAAACGCGAGGCAGGAGCTGGCCGTGTCACCAGGTTGCTGCCTACACGCACCTGGGAGGGAAACAGGGCACACGTGGGCTCTGTGGAGCCCAGTAAACAGATCCGACTGAAGCAAGGAGAGACGTATTCAAAGAACTCTTCCTCCTGGGGGCCCCCTTTCTGAGGAGGGGTGGGCAGGGCTGGGGGGCCGTGTGGGCAGAGCAGGGCCTTGCAGGGAACGGCCCCCATCAGGAGAGCACCCCCATGGGGCCTCGGCAGCCCTCTGTGAGGGCAGGGTGGTCTCAGGGTGAAACACGCCCATAACCCACCCAGGGTTTGCCGTTCACTCATTCTAACGTGAGAAATCCGCACTGTTTACTGCATCGTCCGTCATAGTTCCCGGACGTGAGACCAGAATCCACTTGTCGCCTGCCATCCGCTGTGCGCGGGCCTGGAACTCAGAAACCGCCCATCCGCCTTCGTGGCCGTGCATCCAGACGGCCTCAGTTTAATTCTGGGACGAAAGGTGTGAATGTCTGGGCGTATGTGGGTGAGAAGTTTCCAGAAGTGCAGCCGCTCACCCCGGGCCAACCATAGCAACCACAGGCGATGTCCTGGGTCTGGTTTCCTTGACCCTTTCCAAGTCTGCCCTGAGCTCCCTGAGGAGGGCTGAAGTGAAGGGTCACCTGCTTGGGGTGAATGAGAGATCCCGGAACACAGCTTACCTGCCGAAGGGCGTGAGGATGTTCAGGCGGGCCCAGCACCTCCACGTTTTCTTGCCTTGTTTCTGTAGCTGGCCCTGGGGCAGAGGGGTGGCTATTTTGTTCTCAGACAGGAAGTGAGATGAGTTGAGTAGCTGGTGGGCTTGGGGCAGAACCGGATCTTCTCACCCAGACGTGGCTCAGGACTCGGTCAGAGGAGCCAGGCATGGCCCTGTCCAGGAGACAAGCTGAGTCTGGGAGACAGCTTTTCTCAAACCTGGGTGAGGTACTGACCCTTCAAAATGTGGGGAAATTCCCCAAATTAACTAACTTGAGAACTATAGGCCCACAAAACTAAAATGTATTTAATTAATTCTATCAATTACTAAGTATCACTGCAAGATCAGCCTTTCCAACCAGTAAAATAAAGTCAGAGATTATCGTGCAAATGGAATCCTGGGATTTAAAACACATCTTATTCCAGACCTGACCTCTGACATCCCTGGAGCCAACGTAGCAGAGGCGGTCCCAGATCTGGGGACTGGGGCAGGTCCACCCCGCAGAGAAGAGTGCAAGCTGGGAGTCCAGGTCGCCCGAGGGCACTTGAAGGCCGCGGGAAGCAGGGCACACGCAGCTGGTGGGAGGCGTGCAGCTGGGCAGCGGGGGTCTGCTGGGCCCTGGGCACAAATGGCTCAGCTCTAACGGGGGGACAGATCCGGGGAGCCCACTGTGTGCACCCAGGGCCACGAATTAACACAGAGACACCGCGAGGTCGGGCTCCAAACAAGTGCATTGCCGGCCGCTGCGTGTGTGCTGCCTGCTTGAGGGCCGACCCGCAGAAGTGTCGTGTATTCAGGACACGTCCTCCTCCTTCGGAGAGAAGAGCGGTCCCTGGAGGCTTGGGTGGATGGTCTTTGCCCATCGCCCACGTTCAGAGTCCCCTCAGGCAGCGGACACTCCCGCCCCGGTTAATCTTCCAGGTGGCCAGACCCCCTCAATCCCTTCCGGTGAGTCTCAGGCCCAGACATCTGCCTGTGAGCACGGCAGTGGCCCCAGGGCGGACGGGGTGCAGGGGGAGCCCTGTGAGAACCAGTGCCTCAAAACCCGCGGAACAGCGGGCCCTTGCCCTTACCCGGGCCCACGGGGCCTTGCATCGCCACACCTCCTGCAGCTGAGATTGGGAACACAGGCTGCGCTTCCAAACGAGCCAGGGGCAGAGGTCCGAGGAGCGGGAGCCCTAGGGCGGGGCCGGACGCCTTGGGGCTGATTTCACTGCCCAGGCAAGTCTGCACCAGGCCCGCTGCCCCTGGTGGCACAGCTGGGGAGAAATCACGGTCCTGACTGTTGCCTCCCATTACGGGGTTAGACTAGAGCTTATTTTTATGGGTGGTTTGTGTGAAAGGGAGTGTAAATATGTCCTTTCCAGGCCTGATTTTAGAGAAACAGGGATGAACATCCATCAGTACCCAGCAGCAGGTGCCAGGTCTGGAGCCAGCGGGTTAAGGGGGTTTCATCCTGAGAGCACTCGGGCCGCCAGGTCTGGGCTCCCTCGTTGCCGACCATCAAAGATGTTGACATTCACGTTACTTCAGCACAGAAAGTGTGTGCTGATACGAATCACAGTAGTTTCAATGACGAAACTGCTCAATGAAATTTTTCTTACCCCAGCAAACCTGTTTTCTTTGAATTTCTCACGCACAGGCCCTCTCGTTTTCCCCAGCAACGCGAGCTGCGGTCCTGCTGCTCTCCGCTGGCCTGCAACCTCGTACACCAGCTCACCGAGGTCAGCGACACCAGCCTGCTCTGTCCGCTTCTGGTCAGCGTCTCCAGGCAGCACTGGCCCACTGACCGCACGAGGGTGGCTTCTGAGTGAGTGCGTGAAGAGCTAGATGAAGTACAACACGTTTAACTTCTACATCCAATTCTGACACCGAATTCCGAGGGCTGGGGCTCTTCCTCACACCAAGCAAGGCTCCGAGGCCCGCGGGGTGCCCTACAGTTCGACGCAGCCCTGACACTGTCTGCCTGGAGACGGCCTCCGACCCCAAGGTGAGGGGCTCAGTCCTGTACGACTGGCCCCTCCTCAGCTGCCCCCTGGGCCTCCAGGTCGTGCTTCAGGGCTCTTGCTGCAGGGGCCTCGGCAAGGCGCCCAACTTGAGTCAGTGATTGAGCTCAACCTCCCAGAGGTCGGGGTGGGACTGACGGGGGCGGGGCGGCGGCATTCCCTGGCTCCCAGCCCCCACCCTCGGGGGCTTTGCAAACATCACCTCACTCACGTAACAAAAGACAACCAAGGCTCTCCTCACAGGAAGTTCAAAGTGTTTAAGGAGTGGGACTTCGACCAAATATGTATTTCTTACTATAAATCACAATATCAAAATGTTACACCAGGTCCTTGCAGTTTTAAAGATAACTATAACTGGGAAATGTTGACCATTATATTTGTGAATGAAAAACGTTGCTGCCATGTCAGTAAGCAAAGGATGCTGCGGCCACCAAGCCATCCGCCATTACAGCTGCCCGGATGGGGCCCCCTGCGGGGACTCGGGATGGGAAAGCACAGGACACTGGCCCCAGGTAGCTGAGGTGCGGATCAAAGGAACGATTCCGGTGAGCGCAGACTCTTGCATCTTCCCATGCATAGAAAAGGGCTGAATTCATTAACCTGAGATGTCTGGTTTTCTTTAATGAACAGTCATCTTTGATGTTGCGACTGCCTGGTCTCTGTGGCAAAAACCCCTGTAGATCCTGGTTCCTCCCCGACCTCTGCACAGCGGTCCCTCAGCGCTACGGACAGGCTGCACCCTGGGCTTAAGTCCTCAGTTTTGTCCACCAAATAAACATCATTCTCAACTTTTAGGCTGTGCATTATTTTCAGTTCACATATACATGTATATATTTGTATATTTTTATAATATATATTTTACAAATATGATTTTGCCAAGAGAAAAGTCACCTGGCTCAGGTGACAAGCACTTGTACACACAGTGCGCATTTCACTATGAATCTGACACGAGGACACACGTTTACCTGCAGCACTGCGCTCAGCGCTGCATGGGGCGGGATCGGCCCACGCCATCTCAGGGATGTCCCCCCAGCCCTGCTTCCAGGTGGGCAGGAGCATGTGATTCCGGCTGATGAGACCAGGCAGACAGACACCAGCACTCCCAGGCGCACCCCCAGCTCCTCACTGACCCTGCAGGTCTCTCCCCCAGGTGCGGAGCCGGGACAGAGCCTCCTGGCATGAAGACAGCAGGACCGTGGGTAGTTGGTTAGGGCAGCTCATAGGCGTGGGGCTGTCCTCCCAGACACTCAGTACAGCACAGGGGAATGGACCGAAGGGCTTAACTTTGCATTAACTTCACAGCAAAGCAACACGCTGCTCCGGACAGTAGGAACCTTTCCCAGGCCCTAGAGCTCGCAGGGTTGATGTGAAACAAACTCACACTGAGCGTGAATGGTTAGTACCAATTAGAAGTGCAACAGTATTTGCATTTTATTCATAATTTTTAAAAACATTAAGACATTTCTATTTGTAGAGCAGACTTCAGCTAGAGCCTGGAAGTGCAGGAGATAATTTGGTCCAAAATTTTTCACAGAGATGGCGTTCTAGTTTTTTAGAATGATCGCTTTTTCCTTTTGCAAAGGAATCACTGCTTCCTGAGTCACCTCCCCGTGCTCTCATCTGTCTCGGAAAAGTTAAGCTTGAGAAAAATGAAACTCTCCAGTTTGCCTGCCAATTCATCCCTTAGAAACATCAAAACATAATTCAAATTTAAGTATTTAGAATATTTTTCTCTATATGAAAATTATAGCCAAATAGAATAAAATATTTATGTATTCACAAATACAGCTTTACAAACTATAACTGTGGTATTCTTTTCTAACAGAGATTTGGCAAAAAAAAAAAAAGAGTAAAAGAGGAAGGACTCAGAGCTGAGACGGGGGACCAGTTAGTTCAGAAATAGGTGATCACAGATGAGCTGATGGCTCTTTTTACTCAAAAGGCCAGTCCGCCTGGGTCTCGGGGGAACCTGAAGAAACCACAGGTGACGCCTGAGTCTCACCGACCGGGTGGGTTCATGACTGTGCAGGTCACACTTCCTGGCAACACTTCGCTCACATCGATGAGATGATATTTTCAAAATGACTCTGAAATGCATCTTTAATGAATGAAGTACAACACACCTACAGACGACTGAAGTAACACGTACTTTAAGGTACAACCTCGAGCTCTCAAAACCCACTCAGTTGTCATGGGAGTCAATACCGTGGCCGTTTTGTATTCCCGAAATACGGGCTTTAGTGCCAAGCATGTCTGTCTTGGTGGAAAAAAATCATGTTTTCGAATTTTCATGCCATTGCATTTGCTGAAATACCCTTTTGAATTTATAGTTCAGTGCAAACATTTTTTTTTTTTTTTTTTTTTGCTGTAGACTTCATGCTTCTGTAGAACTATCCAGAAAACAAATTGGAAGAATCTCTTTACCACTTTAGTAACTATTTACTGGACACTAGTCCAGGTGCCTGGGGAGGACACAGAAATAACGACACAAGCCCTGAATCTTAAAATAACTAATAGCATTTTTTATTTGATTTTTTGTATGATCTAGACTATACCTTCATGGAAATTATTATCTGGTTAGATAGATAATATATAAGCATTTAAAGAGATGGTTAAAACCAAAATAACATGTGCTAGCATTTGTTAAGTAATGTCAATACTCTGAACCCCAAATAAAAGTCTGTTTTCCATGATTTTCCCTAATCTTTGCCGAAACACAGTGGGTAGATACCAGCCATACCTTTTCCCAACTGAAACTGAGACTCAGAGGTTGAGTGTTTTACCAAAACTTAAGAAAAAGCAAACAGAGCTGAGATACAGAACTGGGTTGTCACACCCGAGCTCATCTCTTCCCGCCGCACCAGACACACTCGAGCCTCCAGGGAAGTAGCGGGCGGACACTGGACGGCGCTGGGTCCCCCTCCTGGACTGGCCCCGGGAGGGACAGGGCACGGCTTGCCCTGTGACGAGTGGCGAGGGCAGTGGCCCTGGCTCTGCTGGGACGGTGTGGGGACATGGCAGCCCCGTCAGCAGGTTCAGGATCCCGGGCAGGCCTGCGGCGCTGAGGAGGCTGGAGCAGCTCGAGCCCAGTGGCGACCTGGGCTGTTTCAGGCCCTGAGAACTGGGGGCTGCTTGTCATTACAGGGCCGCCCGGCAAGCTGCAGTCGCCACCCCGAGGCGCTGTCCTGTCTCCTGGACGGTGAAGGAGGACAGGGGCGAGCGGAGGGAGAGTGCGGACAGGGTCGGGGGCCCAGCGCCGAGGTGGAGCCAGAACACGGTGGGGTGGGGGGCAGGTGAGGGTCTGGAATCCGTCGGGGTGACCCTGGAGGGTGAAACTGCCGGGAGCTTCGAGGCAGAAGCCAGATGGCAGCACGCTGACGTCATGTGTCTTCATAACTTGGGTCCTTTCAAAAAATGTAAAGTAAAAACAAAGCAGGAAGTTTACTCATAGCTGGTAGACTTTGGGCCGTTTTAGAAAGAGGCTGCACAGCCAATACCAGCATCAAACCCCAGGATGTTGGTGCCACCGCCCTCCCCCGTGGGCCGCCAGACCCCCCCCGACGTGTGGGAGCGGCTGCCACGTGCCAGACATCGAGGCCACTGTCACGGGCGGCGGTGCTGGCCACGGACGAGCTGGTGGCAGAGAATCCAAGGGTGGACGGTGCAGGTCGTCGCTGCGGGCTCTGCAGGGGCCCTGAGGCAAGAGGGCGTCTCCTTGGGGGCCCCGGTGACCCCGTCTGCGGTCTGCACTGTTCTGGGAGTTACTGCCTCGACCACCACGCCTCTGTGCTCAGGGTGCAGGCTCAGCGGGTCCTCGGCTGCAGCCACAGGGCGGCGGGGACTACAGTCACTGGTCATCCCAGCAACCACTCGCAGGACTCAGTGACTCAAGGGTGGCGGGTCCGGGGTCGCCCTTGGCTTCCCGCTACACTGGCCTCTCCAGCCTGGTGGCTTGTTCCCCCAGAGCAGGAAATGGCCACAGTCTTGGAAGTGACCCCATGGCTCCGCCGTGTCCTTATCACTGGAAGCCCTTCGCTAAGTCCAGCTCACGTTCTCCAGGCGAAGGAATCGCGTGCAGCCTGGGTGCCAGGGCCTTCCTTGAAGTGTGTGGCCTGGGTGCCAGGGCCTCGCTTGAAAGATGCCAGCGTGGTGGGGGGCAGGAATGAACGAAATGTTCTCTAAAAATCAGAAGTGCAGAGCCCTTGACACCTGGTCGACCGAAAGCCAGGAGAGATGGCTGAGCTAACCCAGGGCAGGTGGGGGCGGGGGGGAGCCCTTGAAGGTGCTGCGGACACCCCAAGGCTGCAGGGACCCCAAGGACCCCCAAGGGGCAGCATGGCCGGTGCCCTTACTCAGGCCCACACGAGGGCTCTTCTGGGGCTGAAGTGCAGCTCCACGCCTGGCCGGGGCCCTGGGATCTTCTGCGAGTCCGGCGAGGTCACCGTGAGTGACAGCCCGGCTTCAGGGCCAGCCTCGGCAGTGGGGGTGGGCCTTCTCCCTCTAGATCAGGATCTCAAGACGGTCCAGAGGAGTGACTTGACCCCCTCCCGCAAAGGCCAGACTCTGCACCTGGGATGTCATCCTGCACAACCGGCCCCCCGTGGCCTGGAGGCGTCTCTGCTCCTGACTGGTGGCCATCCTGACGGACCGTGTGCTCCCAGGAGATCTGCGTCTTCTGGGGAACCGTCCGGGGAGACCGCGGAGAGGACAGTTTCCCAACACTGCTTCTTCCCAGCCTTTCCTGCTACAAGCCCAGTTAGGGGGTTCCTGTGATACCAAAACCATGGGAAACGTATTAAGTATTCAGACTAGCCTGTTTATTCCGGTGACACAATCAAATCACTAGCAGTCGTACCCAGAATCTGGGGAGTGATTCTCTGGAACGGATTCTAAAACATTTGCCGCTCAGGGGGGTGGGCGTTTTCAGGCCGTGCGATAAAGTGCAGGTCAATTACAGAGCTCGATGTTCTAAATTAATGCCACATGACAGCGTGTTCGGGCCGCTCAACAGACCGCGGCTTTTAAAGGGAGTTGACAAATAGAACTTACGGGCCTGTTTTCCTTTTGAGAGGCTGTGATGGAATTCGCCAGCTCCCCTGCCATGGGCTGACATGAAAAGATGACTCTGCAGAGTCCAGATTTAACACCCGGTTACGCTCTGGCCCTGGGGCTGCAGTGGGTTTAGCTTCTCAGGGGTCCACTACCCCCTCCATCTGGTACCAAGGGACCACGTGAACTGGTTCTGTTCCCTTCAAACTGCTCCCAACAAAGAACCCGGCAGCATCTACAGAAAACCAGGGTTGAACTAAACAACCAACGCTTCTCTCAGTTCAAGAAGCATTTTGGGGTCTGCCGCGTGCTAGGCCTGCTGGACTCTCCACGGACTTGTAGCCAAGCAGGATGAGAACACGTGAGGAACGTCACAGGGGGCCTGAGACCCCCTCAGGTTCCAAGGTCCTGAGCTTCCCCCCATGAGCCTTTGATGTTGAGACTTTTTCTGTATGTGCAAGGAAAGGCTTTGCAGGTTGTTAAAGGGATTTCATGCAAAATGATGTAAAACAAGGCGAAGTGAAGAGATGCCATTGGAAGATGCAGACTTAGTGCCTGTGGGGTGCAGAGCCAGAACCCTCTGGGCTGTTAACGCCCTCTGGGACCCTGCATGGGTGGCCCGAGCCAGTGCCCCCGGGGGCCTCCGTGAGGCGTCCATGGAGGCAGGACAGCCACGTAAAGGCCCGAGCCGAGAGCAGCAACAACTGTGCCGGCCGGAAATGGGGCTGCTGCCTCATTTCTCCTCGTGGGGACCGCCCCGGAGCTCCTAGGCCACGGGTCAGCTGCGGCCACACCCCCGACTCAGGGTGGACAGCGCTCTGGCCTTGAACTTAGTGTTTGAGCTCCTCACGAGGTGACGCCTGCACTGAGCCTGGTGCCGCAGGGCGCCCTCGGCTGGGGTCGTGCAGACTTGTGGGTGAACTCCCCCCAGGCTTCCTCATGTGGCCTCTTCCCTGGTGCTGCTTCTCCCACCCGAGACCCCTCAGCACCTCCTTCTCGCCAGCGTCCACCTTCTCACGGACATGGGCCACATCCCGCCCAGAGAGCGTCCTCAGCCAGGAGCCCCTGGTTCTTCCCCTTCCTGGACGCGGGGCCTTGAGCGTCCGGGCTTCTCGGGAGCAGCAGGGCACTGCGGACGCCCGGCGCAGGTACGGGCACAGGTACGGGTGTAGGTACAGGCGCAGGTACAGGCGCTGGACGGGCGCCCGCCTCCTCCAAGCCTCCCCAGCTAGGTGCTGCAGGAAAGGAACATTATCTACAGGGCCGCTGAGTTTCCCTACAGTTGTTCTACTGCAAGCCACGGCTTACTTGACTGTAAGTGGGATTGTTTCTTCAGAGTTGAACTTGGCAGAAATGCGCTAAAAATGCTAGCTACGCTCCTAAACCACAGGGCACGCAAACCTTGAAATCAGAAACGTTTCCAAAACCTGCCATTTAACTTTCTGAAAAGCCAAATACAATGACAGTTGTGATTTCCACTTGCCTCGAAGGAGGGTCAGTGGCGGGGGACCTGGCCTGGCCCTGGCGCCTTCCCCGGGCCGGCCCACTGCCCTCGGGCTGAGGCCGCCTGGGCCGGTGAAGGGGTTTGCAGAGACAAGGAAGGGTCCTGCTCCATCTGGGGGACACCCCGGGGCGGCCTGACCTCCTCGGGAGAGGCCCCAGGGAGGCCTGAGGAGGCAGAAGGTCAGGCCGGGGACCCCGAATCTGCTGACAGCCCCGTGCACTCGGCAGGGCACCCCGTGGCCCGGACGAGGCGCAGCGGGGCTGCGACTTCAGCCTTGAGACCTGAGAGGAGAGCCCGGCCCTGTTTTCAGCGGTTCCACTGCGGTGTTTGTTCTGCAGAGAAACTAAGACAGTTGCTAAAACTTGAATTATTTCCTGTAATTTCCCTGCAAAATTCTCCACAACTGTTGCAGTACAAGTGAGAGCTGTGTGTCAGCTGAGCTGCTTGGAGAAGGGCACCATTCCCCTGGGACGGCCTCAGGGCACAAGCCGCTGCGGCATCGTCTCCTCGGGGAGGCGCCCTCCTGCTTCTCTGATGCTTCGCCCTGGAGCCTTGGACACGTGTGTCTCCAGCCAGGACTTGAGAGGAAGTGGATGGGAAAGTTGTAGACGCTTGCCGTCCGGCGGCTGAGGCTCCGAGGCGGCCAGGTGGCGGGATTTGGTGCCTCGCGTGAGAGTGAGGCCAGGGGTGAAGGGCCCACGGGGTGGAGGCAGCATTCCTACGATTTGATGGTGCTCCCAGAGCAGGCCGGTATTTGAAGGGAGATGATCTTAGGGCAGCCGGACCGTCCGAGGAGGGAGCTTACCTGTCTGAGGGCAAGCGGCTCCTGAGATGGGGTGTGCCCCTCTTGGGAGGGGCAGCCTCGTGGTGGGGGGGCGTCCTTGGTCAGGACAAAGCAGGGAGCCCCGGGCAGGACAGTGGAGGCTTTGGAGGACCAGGGCCTGTAGGCGGGGCCTGGCTGCGGAGGCAGGGATGCCCGGGAGCCCGCAGCATATCCCTGGTGATGGGTAGACAGGCCCCGGGGCCCGAGGGGGCGGGGCCAGCGGGGCAGCTCTGCGGGTCCCCCTGAGACCCCGGAGTCCAGCTCTGAGGGCCACATGGCGGCGCCCCAGGTGGGGAAGAGGCACCTCATCCAGGTCGGCGGCGGCTCCGCACACGGGCCTTGTTAAACTCTACAAGGTGCGCAGGAGAAACGCTTAGGACGCATCCGTTCCTAACGCCGTCCCCTCGGGCTCAGCGCCAATCTGGCTGGCTTTCTGTCACGCCCTCCCAGAGGTGGCCGTGGACCCACCGGTGGTGCTGAAGGAGAGGCTGCAGTGGAACGGCCAGGAGCTTCCAGAAACGGCAGGCCGTCTTCAAGGGCTGGGGAGCGCCAGCCGCCTGAGCAATAAATGAAGATGTCTTCTTAAAAGTGCTGATGTTTTCAACAAAGACTCGGAAACAAGTAAAAAAACACAGGCAAGCCAATAAGTGAAAAAAGCAAAGACAAGCTAACCTTTCATGTGTTCTCATGGAAAAGCTTTGTCTTCTCCTAAAATTGCAGTTTGGGTTGTTACCTACATCAACTGACATGTAAACTCCGAAGTTCTAGCCCTTTTATTGTGACACAAACAACCAAACCAACCTTTACCTTATTATTGCTTTTGAGTTGAATCTTGGGAAAATTCCAGATCACATCTTCTCTTTTAGGGTTGGTCATAAATCACCTGGCCTGTCACTGTTGTGAAAACTCCTGGGCAACTAAGACGACGGGGTTCTGCAGCCCCAGAGCCCACGACCTCAGCTTCTCATTTGCTAGAACAGTGGGCCGTGGCCTGTGCCCTGGGATCCTCTCCCTGAATTCCTGCTCGTTTCACGAAATCACGATTCAGGCTGGGCACCTGGGGAGAGCTGAGGCTTCACAGCTCCCGGGGGCTCCAGGCGATTCTGACGTTGGATGCCCGGCACCCCCGACGGACGTGTCACAGGTACCGTGTGTCCCGGCAGCCCTGTCCTCAGCCTTCACTGGTGCTTCCAATCCACGTAGATTCAATTCCAGTTATTAGCCTTCCTTCTAGTTTCATTGTAGAAAATGTAGGGAAAAATGTTGGCATCTCTAGACTGAGAACTGTGCTTTGAAACATAAACTTAAATGTTAACTGTGGAAACAGAAGCATCCGTTTGCTGGAACATGTTTAAAAGAAACTCGTGGGACCCGGGACTGCCGGCCGTCCTGCCGCTCCCACGTGAGGCTGCGTTCTCAGAGGCTCTGTCCCTGCTGTGTCGCGACGACACAGGCATCCAAGGTCGGGCAGAACACGTGTAAACAGCTACCGAGATGGAAGCGCACGGCAGGCTGGTCCCACTTAGGGGCAGAGCGCACGCTCAGAGCTGGACATTCAAGGTCAAAGTCCCCATCTGACGCCCTGGGGCTCTGAGTCCAGCCGTGCTGGACTCAGCGCTGGCCTGTGACCGACACAGGGATTCTGAGGAGAGGGAGGCGGGTCCAGGCTGAGGCGGGCTCCTCCTCTACCTGAGGACGGGGGTCGGGCCCTCGGGCTAGGCAGATGACCAGGACTCCATCAGCTCCCAGCTCACGTCTACCACCGCGGCGCCCCGGGACCAGACAGGCCTGGAGCCCGTGGTTCGCAGCCTCGGGGCCCGGCTGGGTGGTGAAGAGTGAACTTGTTGCTTCCGCATCCCTGAGGGTTACTAGGCGGCAACCACAGGCCCCCCTGCAGCAGCCACAGCACCCCTTTCTTTGGCTCAATCTGTCTGCAGAGCATCCTTGAAACTAGAAGACAGTTCACGAGCAAACGTGCTTATTGACTGACTGGGAGGGACGGGGGCTGGGCTGGTGCGGCTGGGCGGTGTCCCCTCGTGTCACAGGAGGGCGAGTTCCTGACCTCCAAATGTCTGCGTGTGCCTGTGTGCACGTGTGCGTGGTCCACGACATAGTCTGGACGCTGTTAACCTAGTTCGCGTGAAGAAAGGGACTCAGAGCCGCTGGTCCCGCTCGGTGCCCTCAGCCCGGGACAGCAGACGTCACACTCCTAGAGGCAAGGCCGCCTGGCCTGGACTCAGCCTCCGGCGGTGACACACTGTGTTAGCGCCCCCTGGGGGCCGCATGTGCAAACACGAGCGGAGGCTGAGAAACGGATTCATAGCGCGGTGGAACCGGCGGAGGTCGGGCTCTGCCTGCGACCTGCCCAGAGAAGCCTCCTGGCCCTGTGGTCACCTGTCCGCGTCCTCCTACTGGGCACCTGGGGAGAGCTGAGGCTTCACAGCTCCCGGGGGCTCCAGGCGATTCTGACGTTGGATAAACCCCCCGTTACCACCAGCCCAGCAAGAGCAGTGCAGGGAGATCTAACACGAGTCGGATGCTTTGGTCCTTACAGCGATCTTATTAAATAAGTAAGGCAGACCCCTTCCCACCGGGCTCTTGTTTCCCAGGGAGTGACGCTGTACACTTCTAAGCAAACCCCTGGGACCCTGGGAACTCCTCGTGCAGGAGATGGGACCTTACAAAGAGGAGCTACTCCCAGGGCACCTCCGCGGGGCTGAGACTCAGCACGGGAAGCACCCTCCCTGGACCCACGTCACACACACACGACTCCCGAGTTTTTCATGAACACGTTAATCGTTACAATCATGTGCACTAGTGCGTGGAACTCCACAACAATATTCTGTGGCTCCTGTTCTGGAATCTAAGATAATTGTGTATTTTAATTTGCTGTGGAACAGGGGTATTAAAACTCCCAGGATGGTGTGAAGACCCCAGGGTGTGGATGTGGCAGCTCTGCAAACACAAACCCATCCTGTCTGCAGCTGAACTTCCATCTCTGACCGTTTTCAGTGCCAGCTATTCTGCTCCAGATGGAGACTCCAGGGAATAAGCAGCGGACACTGTCTCACACACACACATACACACACACCACTCAGCTGGAGAGACAGGTCCCCTGGTCACTAGTCCAACCTAAGCAGGCGACCAGCCACGAAAGGAAGTGAGGTGATGACTGAGGCTGGTTGCTACGCTGCAGAAAAGGGAACAAAATCCCACAAATTTCTACTAAATGTATTTCAAAATTTTAGACCTTTGAATTATATACCAGGTATGTTTTGAGAGATTCTTGGATAAACTTTTATACTGTCAAAATATAAACTGTCTGCATTTACAACTTTTTTCAACTTTGCAACTCTTACTATTAAATGCATGTAACTTTAACACTCAAGTCTGATTTCACATAAACTGAATTTACTATTTTGGTTTGATAACTATGACATCAGTAACAACCTGCAGAGCGCAATTTAAAGAGCAAAAAGCTTGTCGAGTAACTTCACGGTAACACCTTCTATTTTCTGTGGTTTACACCATCTCAGCAAGTGAACCCGTCGGGAAGAGACTGTGGTCCTGACACCCCTTCGTGGATGCCTGCTGAGACTGTAAGGATGCCGGCAGAAGGTGACAGCCAAGTGACACGCAGTTAGTGCAAAACAGTCACAAACACACTGTCATCTCTACAGTTTTGCTTATTTATTTCATGTAGGTGTTAGCTGATGTGTAAATGTTTTGTGGTCTGTTTCATTTACTTACACAAACTTCCATCAGATGCCCAAACAACGTCACCGGGCATCCTTCTCTGGCTCCAAACCCACCCCCTTTTGCTAAAGCTCTGGGGTGAGAAGGGACCGCAGGAAACCAGGAATGGGGATATGCTTTCCTTCAACGGGCCAGGAGGGCCCCTGTGAACCCCTCCTGTCATGCCCCACACAGCAAGGCTCATACACCCCAAACCCTCTGGGGACAATTCTGGCTTGTAGGATTTCCCCAAGCAGCACAGAGAAATATCTGTTAACACTGAATTAGCCACTGAATGTGAACTTACCAAAAACAGTTAAAAAATAGTGTTTGTGAAAACAAAACTGTTACAAAATAATTGCACACACCAGTGAACGAAAAGGCCCATGTCATGTCTTTAGGTTGATATGCCATTAACGCCAAATTTATGCGAAGTTAACAATGCTATTACACTACTATCACAGGAAAACTGAGATTCAGTCAGCTAGTCCCATATTAAGACAGCCCAAATAATTATGGACAGGGAAAATGCCCCAGAACCTCCTTGGCTTGTGTGGCCGAGGCCAGAATGTTCCTGTCCATGCATTCTGTCCCCTGGGCCCCGGCCTGACCGCATGGCTGGAAGGGACCAGCCATCTCGCCCTCAGCCCCTCCCACCATACCCGCGCTCCCAGGGCACCGGCCAGCTCGGCCCTGCTCTCCGAGGAAATCACTCGGGATGCAGTGGACTCTTCTGAAGCCATGAGAACATTAGACACCCTGAACTGGAAATTTCCAGAAATGCAAAATGAGGCATGCTGTCAGGTACAAGAAATTTAAAATCTGACTTCACATGAGATGCTGTTTTTTAAGCCGATTTTTTTTTTTTTTTTTTTTTGCGGTACACGGGCCTCTCACTGTTGTGGCCTCTCCCGTTGCGGAGCACAGGCTCCGGACACGCAGGCTCAGCGGCCATGGCTCACGGGCCCAGCCGCTCCGCGGCATGTGGGATCCTCCCAGACCAGGACACAAACCCGTGTCCCCTGCATCGGCAGGCGGACTTTCAACCACTGCACCACCAGGGAAGCCCCTAAGCCGATTTTTAAAACGTTCAGTACAGAAGTTTAAGACATCAAGGAGGGACTGGAAAAAATTTCAGGTTAAGATCTCCAGTAGATTTATCGAGGAAGTTCTACCCACTCACTTCTACAACTAATGTCAAAATTCAGGAAATAATTTCTCTACTCAGAGTTTATAACTACCTATAAAACCTTTATATATCTGGATTTCAAGATTTAATTTCATAATCTGTCAAAGTGTCACCTTTTGAGCTTCTAAAGCTTTCATATGAACAAATTTTCTTTTCTTTTTGAAATCGGACGAATGTATTTCACTTATCTTGTTAAAATTATGGTAACTATTCACAAACTATTTTCGTAAACCCAAATCAGGAGCCAACAGCATCCTCTTTACTGAACGCTGTGTGTTTAGACAGGTGCGCTGCTCACCCGTCATCCTCCAGCTGCAGCTCCAGGTGTGACAAGACCACGAGCGTCCTGCACAGACGCTGGTTTACAGAGTGGACATCACAGAGAAATAGTGCACCTGCTCCGATAAACCAACGGCATCACGTCCCAGGACACCCAAAGGGTAAAAAGAAGGTGGAACACAGGAATACAATCGATATTTGTATTTGCCATAAAAAAATCTGTTAGTTGAAACAGGTGAATGTTGACTGTTTTTACTGGCAACTTTCCTTCCAAAAAACAACTCAAGGGGCTCATCCAGCCACTGCTTCTGTGGATTCCGACCCAGGGCCTCCGAGTGTCGTCACATCTCTAACTGGATGAAAGGAAAGGCAGCCCCTCGTGTTCTGTCCTGTGGCAGCACCACATGGAGAGGCCACCGCTATGCAGACCAGACCAGGGTGACGGAGGTGACGGGGGTGATGGAGGTGACAGGGGTGATGGAGGTGATGGGGGTGACAGGGGTGATGGAGGTGACAGGGGTGATGGAGGTGATGGGGGTGACAGGAGGTTGACGGGCGTGATAGGGGTAATGGAGGTGATGCGAGTTGATGGGGGTGACGGAGGTGCCCACGCGTGCATGGCACTGTCCCTCACTCAGTCACCGTCCCCACGTGGACAGATGTCTGGTAGCTCACACGGTCACAGGAGTCCCGTGGACGTGTGGCGACGTGCGCGGCTCCGTTTGCTTACAACTTAACTGGAGAGATGGGACCCCCTGCAGGCCCGGCGAGTGCCCTGGTGGACATGCGGCAAACTCTGCCCTAAAGGCTGGTCTAAGTGCAGTCCAGGAGCGCGCGAGGCCGGATCCGAGGCGTCACTCCTCCTGGGCCTGCCCCTGGCCCTCCTCCTCTGCTGCAGGGCCCTCAGGTCGGTCATCACGGTCAGGGCCTTGCGCACCCACAGGACCTGGAAAGAACCGTGCAGAGACGTGGTCAGAAGTGGACACGGGCTGTGTGAGGAGGACAGAGGCCCGAAGCTCCGGCACACACGTACCACGATGACCAGGGCGTTCAGCAGCACGGGCGCCGAGAACACTATGGAGATGAACATGCCCCTCGAGTCAAAATACTGGTATTTCGAGAACAACCTGTTTCAAGAAAGATTTAAAGATCACGGAGCGTCACAACATGGCGTTCTCGTGATACTCTCTGTCTCAGGAGCCCCTCCGCACACGAGGACGAGGTGCGGGCAGAGCCCCGCCTGCACACGATGGCGACCTCAGTCCCTTTACGAGGCGACCCTCCTAACCCCGTGGGGGACGATTCCCAGACCCTCCAGGGGCATTGCGGCCCCCATGCAAGCTCAGGCCGAGCCCCTGGAGAGGGGGACACAGCGTGGTGTCCCTCTCAGTGGCAGCGCAGGACACGAACTTTACGTCACTGACTCAGCAACAGTCATCACCCTGGGGCCACAGCGAGGGGTGGTCAGGATGCGCGTCCTAATTAGAAGCGGAAGAGACAAAGCGGGGGGACGGGTGGTGCGGGGGGGCCGAGGGTGGGCTCCTGACCCAATGACAGGGGTCTGAAGCCGCCGGGAGGGCGCGGCGGCCGGGGCGTGGCTGTCACTCTGCTCTGAGACCTGTGCAGGCAGGGTGCTGAGGGCAGACCCGGGAGGCAGCGTGCTGATCGGGCCACGTCGTCCCCCGGGTTGCGGGGACACAGGGACGGCGGCGCTCCCCTGCCGACTCGTTCCAGCCTCCCGAGGGTTCCTGCCTGACCTGCGAGCACCCCGTCCTGAGAAGCCAGAAGGAGAAGCTGCGGGCCCCGAGGGAGCAGAAGGCCTGGGGCGGTTCTGGAAGGGGGGCCCAGGGGAAGGGTCGACTTCATGGGGCTCACTGGACATGGAGTGGGTTGCCCAGGTGTGTGAGCAGGAAAGGACACGCAGGCGAGGACAGAATGGCCGGTGTCCCGGAAACCAGGGACCAGCGTTTTCAGGACCAAGTAAATCGTGGGTGGATCTCGGTCTCCCCGTCACAGACAAGAGCGCTTCTGTTCGGGGGGCCTCCAGGGCCGACGGTGACCACCGTCCAAGGCTCATCGTGAAGGAGGCTGGGACGTGGACGGGACTGGGGCTGCTTTATAAGCGAGAGCGGGGGGCTTCCTGGGTGTGTTCTGCTGCTGACGGGGACGGTCTCACACAAGGTCCACGTGCCCGGGGCCGTTCACCTCCAGTTCATTGCCGCCACTTCATTGATGTACTCCGCGCAGTAGACTAAGGTCACTGAGAAGAAAGCAAGCCCATGTGAGAACTCAGGGGACCAGTCCACCGCCACAGCCTTATACATCCTTCACAACATGCTACGTAACAGAAACGTAACAGAACAATGCCACGTTGGATGAGACGTAACTCCTACTTCACATTACGCAGAAAAGAAACCCGAGGTGACACACGAGTCCGGTGGTCTCGGTCAGACCAGGCCAGCCCTCAGTGGAGCGGCGCCACGACCAGGCTTCCTGCCCCGACACCACAGTGGCCACACTGGGCCATCTGCCGACCTCCCTGCCCCGCAGGTCACACATCGGGTGCAAGGCCGGCAGTGGAACCCGAGGGCCCTGAGACCAGAGCTGAAGGCCACCTGCCTGCACCCTCTGGCTGCCTGGAGCCCCCAGTGGTGCTGGCGGCAAAGACACGGAGGGAGCACCGACCCGAGGGGACAGGAGCCGAGGACAGCCCCGTCGGCCCTCGCAGTCCCACCCGGAGTGCGGGGAGCCCCGCCCAGGGCGGGAGGACCGCAGGCTGGCCCAGCACCAGGAGCTGCTCAGGGCCTGGATGGGGCTGGCGGAGGGGAGGACGGTCGCCAGGAACCTCAGCCTTGTAAAACTGTGCAAAACCCCGGTTCCTGGGGTGAAATGGGGGAGAGCAATCCTTGACCCCTCGCTCGACGACTGGACCCTGAGGCGCACATCAAGGAAGCCAAAGAAAGGAGACGGGAGAGGAGAAGAGAGGCCTGAGCACAGCAGAGGCACCTCCCCAGAGGGCAACGGGATGCATCCACCATGCACCCCACTCAGGAGCTGGGGGCGCAGTGAACCAGTCTGTGCTTCGTTTGTAAGACTGCAGCAAATAACATGCAAGTCTTCTGTGGGTGTGAGAATCAAATGGGCCATCAGATGTGTAAACGCGCTTAGACCAGCATCTATCATCCCCACGCTAAAAGTCACCCTCTGTTCGTCCTTGAAAACAACAAACCCACACGCAGCGCCCAGGTTCACAAAGCTTTTCAAGTACATGGGCTCCTTGCACGAGGCTCTGCGGATGACGCCACCACCTTCTTTGTGCTTCCTGCCTCGGGGCCTTTGCACACATTATTCCCGGGGCTTGCAGTGTCCCATCCGGCCCTCGAACGCCTGCTGCCTGGCTGGTTCCCCCGCATCCTTCCCCCCTCGGTTTAAATGTCAGGGCAGTGACTTAAGTCCGGCCCCTCCCAGGGTTTCACGGTGCTCCCGCCTTTCCTGCCATGATGCTCAGCAGGGCTGTGGCTACTCAGTGGACGCCGGGGACCCCCAGCCCTACGAGGCTCTGGAGCCCATCTGTCCTGTCCGCCCCTCGCGGTCCTTCCTAGGGCTCCCACGTAAAGAAGTGAAGTGACAGCCACCCCTGACCGTCCGGACCGTTTCCGGTGCAGGCCTGCTGCCTCGCGCCTGTCCTAAGATGACCTCTTGTTTGGACTTCCCACCTTGCACAAGGCCAACTGAAAAATCACATTTAAGGTGAGTTTTGGGACTTCGTTAAACTACCAAGCAAGATCTTCAGCATCTTCCCGACGTCCACAAGACGAAGAGCCCAGCACAGCCTCTGAGGCCCTGGCCCACCTCTCCTGGCTGAACATACTTCTAACTAGTCGGCATCAGAACGTGGTTTCTCTGACACCTGACGTCGCCCCTGTGCTCTCACCGGCTGCCTCCGCCCCAGATGCCAGGCCTGGGCCCGACATCTGCTCCTCACCCTAGAAAAGAGATTCTACTCACCCCTTACACCCCCTACCATGACTTGACCTTCTCTGTGAAACCTTTCTCAACGACTCCCCACAGCTCTGCGTCTTCTCTAAAACCCTGTAGACCTTACCTTCAAAACTGACTCAGGCAATGTGTTATTTTTGCACCACAGCGCTTTCCTTCCTGGTTTGCACTCCCTCCCAGAGCAGGCAGGGCAGCTAAGCGCCCAGAGGAGCCTCTTGTACAGAGTCGGCGTTTCAGCAAACCCAGCTCTCGTTTGTGTAACTGGTATTCAGCACCCTCCCAGGAACACAACAGGTGCTTGAGACGCCTTTGAAATCCAATATCCAAAATGTACCTTATCTTTATAGTACCCACAAGCGATCAAAGCAGAACACAAGGCAGGAGAGTTGGGAGGCCTTACAAATATATTCACATATCACTGAGGCTACAGGGAGAACAGGCACACGCGCTGCCGCAGCGCACAGCGATCCGAGCCGCAGAACTGTACTCACCCAGACACAGGAAGTGCCCCACCTGCAGCTTGTACCTCCGCGATGAGAAGCAGGTGAGCAGCAGGCAGAGCACGTGGAAGGCAGCCAGCCCCACGAGCCAGGGCTCCGTCCAGTCCGTCTGCTGGAGGACACACAGCAGAACCTCGTCAGGGCCCACCTGCACTGGACCAGGCTTCACACCGCCTCTCCTCTGAGCCCGTCCCGAGCGGCCGCCAAGCCTCACAGGACACGGGGAGGGGAGGGGGAGCAGGGACCCCCACTGCACCCACGTCCAAGGACTGTCACCCGGCCGTGCCTGGCTGTCCCTCCACACAGGACTGAAGGCTTTCCTACCTGTCGAACAGAACTGCGCTTCAAGCTGGGAGAATCGAAAGACCCTCCTCCACGGGGAGATGAGAAAGCGGTGCCTGGCTGCACTCGGTCGCCCCCAGAGGCAAAGCTACCAGTTCCTCCGAGCAGTGATTAAAGCCTCAGAAACCTGGGCCACCCAAACTGGCAAGATGTGGTTTTCTCCTGCCCTCCAGACAGTGCTGCGACCGCACGTCCGCTCAACTCTAGAGGTGGGCTCGTCCGCACCCCTGAACTCGGACCCCCTCCTTGAGGCTCAGGTCCCCCGGGGCCACGGGTGCTGGGGGAGCGGCCCGCGCCCTGCCACTCTGCCCACAGCGGGTCCACGCCAGCCGGACCCCCCATCCCAGCCCAGGACGGCCCACCTCCCCGCTCCTCGCCGCCACGAGGCCCCAGCTCTCCCCGCAAACCCCCGACCCCCGAACGCCCCGCACCTCAGCATCCCGCCAGCCTGAAGGTCCTCCAATCTCGTCCCGCCCCGACGCCCCGGCCCCACCGCCACGCCACGCCGCGCCCACCCAGGTACAGGCCCCGCCCCTGCACCCCCCACCCACGCCTCCCGTCCGGCGCCGCCGGCGTCCCCGGCGGAGGCTGGGAAATTTGGAGAGGCCCCAGCCGACAGCGACCGAACTGACGGCCAAGGAGGCAACGACTTACCGTGATCACGGCGGGGATGCTGACGGGGAACTTGCTGACTGAGAATGCAGACGGCATCGCCTCCGGAAAGGCCCTGCCTCACCACCACCTTTTCGTCTTCCCCGCCCCGCCCGGATAGGTCAAGAAGTCCTCTGGTGTCCTCTCGCGTTATCTCCACTTATCGCGATGCCTGCTGTATCCGGAAGCGGCAGGCAACCTGCCATCTCGCGATATCTCCAGTTCCCGGTACCAGGTTCAAATCTCGCGAGATTCCGTGGTGTTAAAATAAATATAAGGGAATTACGAGTAGCTTCCAGCGTTGTTTTTCCCCCCCGAGCTGCTGCGAGAGGGACGTTTTAGTTCTTCCTATGTGGCGGGCTCTCATAAATGGCAGCTCGGAGGACTGGGGGCTAGTGGGCGTCCCCGCCTCCTCCCCGCGCAACGCCTAGGGCTGGGGGCGTGGGGGTATCGCTCAGGAGAGTGACCTGGACCCCTAGGAACATAGGGGAGAGTGACCTGGATCCCGGGGACAGAAAGGGACAGTGTCCTGGACTCGGGCGGGGGACAGAGAGGGAATTGACCTGGACACTGAGGAAAACGGGGGACAGTGACCTGGACTCCGGGAGACAGAAGGGGACAGTGACCTGGACCCCAGAGAGGGGCACAGTGCCCTGCACGGAGGGGGACAGTTACCTGGACGTCGGTGGATGGAGTGGGACAGAGGGGACAGTGCCCCTGCCCCTCTGAGAAATCAGGGTCTCCAGATGCTCACTCTACCGTCAGCTCCAGAAGTGGGTGCTGATTGCTTCTAGCTCACATGGACCTTAAAAACAAAACGGCCAGTAGTTTTACCAGCTAAATGGCTTTGTTCCGGAATAGAAAGGAATTGCAGCTTGGGACATATAATCTAAGGCAAAACCACAGGCAAGTTGGGCAAACAAAGGACAGGAGGGTGTCATTTTATAAAGAAAAAGGGGGAAGTGGAAAGAGCTGCTTTGAAGGAAAGTCCATTGGAGGAAAGGGAGCGTGAAGGGTGCTGAGGGGTTCCTATTGGCTGGGCAGTGGTGGTTTCTCATTGGATGAGTGGTGACAGTCTCTCATTGGCTGAGCTGTTGCCAGGCGGGGAGAAAATCTTCCCTCCCCTGCCGGTCTTAAGTAGGGACGTTCCTCCTGTTGGGTCTGCAGAGGGCCGGAGTGGTACCTGCCTGAGCGTATCCCCTTCTGCTTCCCGTTTCCATGTTAAATGAGGTTCCCTTTATTTTCACACCAATCAGGGAATCCTGAATTCTCTGTTGATTCAAGACACAGAATTAATGGAATCAATACTTGGCATCCTGCCCTGTGTCTGCAGACTAACAGGGAAGCCCCTGGCTCGCAGGCACTCAGTCAGGTGAAGAGACGGACCCCGTTCTCTGGGTGGACCTGGGGGAGGGTGTGAGGAAAAGGACTGCAGCCTGTCGCCACCTTGAGGGTACTTGGCACCTGCAGAGCGGCAGGGGGGAGGGAGAAAGTGAGCTCATGGCAGGTGGCCTCCCTGACTGGGGAAATCAAGCCAGGATTGAACCCAAACATGTGAGCCAGGCTGCACCAGGGTTTCTCTTCCTTGCTGCCTGAGGAGCTTTCCAGAAACTCCATGCTTGGCAACTCCGGCTTCCAGGGTGGGGAGGTCTCTATGGCGGCCGCCACCATCGCGTCCCCGCCCTGCCCATCCCTCGCTGGATAAGACGGCTCTGTCCTCCTGGCCTCACTCTCCCACAGTCCAGTCTTTACACCGCAGACACAGCCAGCTTTAAAAACATAAATTAGGTAAAGTTGTTTGCAACAAATGCATTTTCATATATTCATAGTTGTTGAATTGAGAGGTTTTAATTTATACCATTTAATTTTAGGTGGAGAAATACTTCTGAGAATTATGGAATAGCCAAATCTGTTATTTATGACTCTTTTTTTCACAGATTGCCTTTACAAAATTATAGTCATTTAGAAATGTGCTTGTGAAAAGTCCATAATTATGGATAATAAAAGCTTTATAGATAAAATACAACAAATTAATATCTCATCTTCAATTTATATTTTCACTGTTCTGTTAGTGTCTCCTGACCTCAGGGCTCTTGGAGGAGTTTGTAACTACATGGATTACAGGGCACATTGCCATGTGCTGTTTCCATTGATTTATGTTTCTGTCTCAGACATAGGAGACGATGTGTTTATTGACCTTTGTCAAACTCACAACATTTTGTGCATTGCCTGGACATACTGAGAATTTTTTAAATGGAAGTTGAGGGTTTAAATCATGTGTCACAATTGTACCTTCATGTGTCACAATTGGGGCTGCCAGGCTGGGGACTCCTCGGGCCGGCTGTGGACTCAGGTCAGCCGTGGGCTCCTAGGTGGGGCAAGCAGGTGTTTCGACTGTGATGGTTTGCAGACCTGGGCTCAGCCAGGTGGGCTTTGGCCTTTGCATGTGTCACTGATGTGGGTCTACAAAGGCAGGGACTGGGGTAGATGCCATCAGATCAGAGACTCCCAACAAGGGCTCGATTTTATACAAGTCTTAGAGTCGTTGTAACCAGAAAACCGTTTGCTTTGGCCTTTGCCAGGCAGCTCCAGCTGTAAAGGGGGGTTTCTGGCCCAGCAAATCGTGCCCTCCGCCATTCTGCAGGAAGGGCCAAGGGGTGAAGCCGGGAAGCCCTGGACCGTCCAGCAGCATACGAGTCACACCTCACACCCCAGGACACCTCCAGACTGAACCTGGACGGGGGGCGTCTCCAGGGCCCAACCTGCTGCATAGCCAGCACTGTGTTCTTTCCTGTGGCTGCGCTGACGGAACACCCGACAGGGGGCTTAAAACAGCAGGAGACAGCCCCTCTCAGTCTGGAGGCTGGAGGTCCAAAGCCCCGGGGCAGCGGGGCCAAACTCCCTCAAGGAGGGGGGCAAGGTCCCTGCTGCCTTTTCAGCTTCCCACGGAGGGTGGCAAGCCCTACATTCCACTGTCACATGTGCCCCCACCTTCTCATCAGGGCACCGGTCACTGAGTCAGGGTCCACCCTCCTCCAGTAGAGCCTCATCCTAGCTTGATCACATCTGCAAAGCCCTGTTTCCAATAGGCTCCCATTCACGGGGACTAGAGCTTGAACATATCTTTGGGGGACGCAGTTAACCCACAACCTGTGTAACAGATAACTCTGCCACACCCAAGGGTGCCTGCTCCGGACATGGACACAGCAAGTGGGAGGAAGGGGTTCTGAACACGGTGGGTGGGAAAAAAAGAAGGAAACCTCAGGAGGAGCGGACACAGCAAGTGGGAGGAAGGGGTTCTGAACACGGTGGATGGGAAAAAAAGAAGGAAACCTCAGGAGGAGCTCAGGTTGTAGGTTTCAATTGCCACTATCTTAGGGAGGAAGTAATATATGTCCTCCCCTCCCCGAGGGTATGATACCTGTGTTACGGAACTCAGGTCCAGCTGCCTGCTGCTCAAAACTCAGTATTCAAAAGGTAAGTTTTGGTGGAAATGGGAAACATTGCTTTTAATCAGAAAGCCAGCAATCTGGGGAGAAGGTGGACTGGGTATCCCCAAAACCAACCCCGAAGATTCTGCCCGGCCATGCAAGCTTTTAAAGGGAGAGTGGGGACGTAATCTCAGTTAAATCGTGGAGGTGGGAGATCAGACTCATCGCAATCCCCCACTGTGTGCAGGCTGTCGACTCCGTGGCTAGCTCTTTAGTTGCTGTCTTGTTCACAGTTTGTTCACAAGATTCCTGAAAGGGGAAGCTGGGGAAAGATCTGATCATCTGTTAATCACTTATTCTTCATCTTTACTTCCTTGATCTACGGAAGGAAACAAGATTAGGCAAGGCTTTGTGTGACCAAGAGATTTGAAAGGTGTGCTTGGGTCGGAGACAAGCAGAGCATGGGGGTGGCTGGTCTAAGTTTAGTGACAAGACAGAAGGGGCCTCCTGCAGAGAGCTCGTTCCTGCCGAAAGCTGCTGACACCTGCATCATCTCAAAACTGCCCTTCTGGGGCCTCTTAAGTGACTTCAGTCCTGCTTCACAGGCCACAGCCTTCCTCGTCTGAAAGAGGTTGACAGGATGGGGGTGTAGCTGACCGCTACCAGAAGCAGAAACCTCTATGTCGACCTATTACTTAAATGCTCCTAAACCACTGAGGGGATGGATGTTGTGGATTCACTGTGCAGTGAGGAAACTGAGACTCAGGGAAGTAAATACACTGCCTAGCGTGACAGCCAGGGAGACAGTCCGGATCCGGGGGAGACTCAGCTGATTCCAGAGGCTATTACTCTTCCGCCATCGGCCTCCTCCCAAATGGTCCCCTCTAATTAGAAAACGCTTCTTTGCACAGGAGACAGCTCTTCCCCAGAGTAGCAAACCGTTGGCTTAATGCCTGATTCTCTTCACAAGCACAGCCTTGTCTCAGAATGCAACTCTCCAACAATTCTGCAGACCAACAACCTGCCTTTCTTGAGTTGACGTTCGGGTCTTACGTCAGGTTCAGCTCTCCTCTAAGGCAAAGCTGGAGTTGTGGGATGAGGGCCAGAAATGCTGTGACTGTTAAACCATCTGTCCAGGTGAGGATTTGGTTAGAAGACGGAGCTGTTTGAGAATGAGTCTGCCATCCTGCAGTGACTGCTCTCAACTCTGATGTTGGATGTTTATACTCAGTATTTACTACCCTGACCTGTCAGGGAGACGGGCTGGAGAAAGCAACGACTTCAAAGGCAGTTTTTCTCCTCGCTAACGATGGCTTCTTACACTAGGGCATAAAGAGCAGGGTTCTCGGCTTCCTGCCAATGCCAGCTCCAGGGCAGTGTCGCTGGAGAAGGGCCGAGTTAGAGTAGCTGACTGTGTCTAACGCAGGGCAAGCCGGATGCCTTAGCAGCCGCTGTTCACTCCTCCTGTTCCTATGACAACCCGCCCCGGGAAGTGACCGGGTCAGCTCTCTGGGCTCCTGTCCCCTCAGGGAGCTCGCTGCCTTCACAGCAGCCACCGGTGAGTCCCTCTAAGAGTCCAGAGCCAGTGGAGAAGGCGTTGTGGGTGTCGACTGAAAAATAATGCACAACCTAAAAGTTGAGGATGATGTTTATTTGGCGGACAAAACTGAGGACGTAAGCCCAGGACGCAGCCTGTCAGTAGCGCTGAGGGACCGCTGTGCAGAGGTCGGGGAGGAACCAGGATCTACAGGGGTTTTTGCCACAGAGACCAGGCAGTCGGAACATCAAAGATGACTGTTCATTAAAGAAAACCAGACATCTCAGGTTAATGAATTCAGCCCTTTTCTATGCATGGGAAGATGCAAGAGTCTGCGCTCACCGGAATCGTTCCTTTGATCCGCACCTCAGCTACCTGGGGCCAGTGTCCTGTGCTTTCCCATCCTGAGTGCCCTCAGGGGGCCCCGTCTTCAGGGAGTGGCTGCAGGGGCTGAGGGCGTGGCAGTGGGCATCCTCAGAGCTCACCCTCCGGCAGCTGGAGCGGTGGATGGCTCGACGGCTGCAGCATCGTTTGTTTACTGATACGGCAGCAACATTATTCATTCACGTGGGCTTTCCTGTGCTCGGCCGTGGGGTTTATCATCTCACTTATTTTTAAGACATTTGAGACAAGTAAGATATAATTTTAAATGCAGTTGTTAAACACAAGGAAATTTCCACCTCTGCTTCAAGCAATCATTGGCTCATTTTTACCCAATTAATGGGCCAAAGACATTCTGTTGAGTATCTCTCACCTTATTCATTTAGGGGCAACTGCTATTGTCCTGGTGCCACAGAAGGTCAAAAGCCCCAAGGCATGAGGTGCAGCCAGGAAAAGCCTGCTTGTGAAGCAAGCAGAAGCCAGCAGGTGGTCACTTCTGGGCTTTCAATACGCAGATAAGCCTTCGGGGGTCCTTGAACGCTAGGGCCGGCGCTCTGCCACGAAGATTGGTGTTGGGAGGTTTGCGGGCTCCTGCACTATGGAGGCGGCAGGGTTCCCCGAATATTACACCCTTCTTACTGGTGTAAAATGACAGCGTGACACGTGGTGATCAGTTCACACTGACGTCTCCTGGGACATTTAGAGAGGCTGAAGACAGCCTTCACGTGGGACATCTTAACCCTTCTGTGAGAGCTGCCAGATGATTTTCTGCATAACATTCTGCGTGGGCTGCCGTAACAAAATACCACGGACCAGGTGGGTTAAAGGACAGAAATTCACTACCTTACAATCCTGGAGGCTGGAAGTCTGAGGTCAGGGTGTCCACAAGTTGGTTTCCTCCGAGGCCTCTCTCCTTGGCTTGGAGACCCCTGTCTTCTCCCTGTGTCCTCACCTGGTCATCCCTCTGTGCCTGTCTGCGTCCCAATCTCCTCTTCTTTTAAGGGCTTCAGCCATGTTGGACTACAGCCCTCCCACGTAATCTCATTTTACCTTAAGTAAAGGCCATATTTCCGAATATCATCCCATTCTGAGGTTCTGGGGGTGGGACCCCAACACACGAATTTTGGGCAGGCACAGCTCAGCCCATAACCACTCCCAGGGGGATCGTTCAGTGCAGAGAGAGGATCTTTCATGTCCTTTTTTCTACTGTGATAAAGCACTGGGAACAGTGGAATGAAAATGGACTTTAGATCAAAGGGAACAATTTGAATGTGAATTTTCCCCTTGTTGGCTGCATGACCTTGCGACTATTAGTTTTTAATTATCTGAGCACTAGTTTACTCCTGTGTGAATGAGCACACTAAGGCCTTTCTGATGTAATTTTTTGCGGACTGTACTGAGACGCCTTCACTGCCTTGCCAAATAATGCCTATTACTATTTCTATACTGTTTTATCCCAACTATCCCCAGGGCATCTTCTTTTCAAATTTCTTTTAATGCATAAGACGGATATTCTATCTGTTTCCAGCTCTTTTCTGCACATGGGGAAGCCGTGCAGATGGAGGTGAAGGGACATACATCCGGTACTCTCGTCATGACAGTGCCGTTTCTTTTATTTTGGGGACGGTGTTGTTCTAAATAGAACAACAATAGAACCTTCTAAATAGAACAACAACAATAGAATATTTTATTTGCTTCTCTGAATTCCACTGCACGTTGAATACTGCATCTTGGAAGAGGTTTAAAGGTCTACAGCCAGTTCGTATCCAATCACTGTCACTCTGTAATTCAAATTATTGCTTCTAATGTAAATATTCCTGCATTCATTAAACATAAAGTATTTACACAGATATTCTATTCTGAAGCTGGAGATCTAGGTTGCCTAATAAATAGGTCTGTTACTGAAAATGTGAACAGCATTCAGCTTTGCTTCCTTGATTTTTTAACTTGCCAGGTTCATGTTTCTCTTTGTCCTAAATTGCCTCCAGTCTATTCGAGAATATAGGATGTACAGTTACTCCTCGGAAGGAGGTAGACACTTCTGACCAGTGACAGGAGGCAGGTGTGAGTTGGGCTTTTACCAAACCCTTTTCTCTTCTTCCTGGGCACCAAGCTTATCCCCACCTCCACGCGGTCAATGGCAGTGTTAACAAGGACTTTAACCCAAAAAGGGAAAAGGAAGTGATCGATTGAAGGTCAAACTGGGTGTGCACAAACCTTGGGAAGAGGGCTGCACCTTCTGGTTGTGTGTCTGTCACTTGGCGACACCTGGCATCCGTGTTGGGGTCTGTCTGGGTTCCCAGAGTCCCTTCCCGGCCCCTTCGGTTGTCCTGAGTCGCCCTCTCCTCCAGCTTCAGTTCATGGAAATTCTACAGCTCTGCAAAGGAGGGGAGAGGGTGCTTGGGGGCCAGCAGGAGTCAGCAGCTGGAGGTCCCGCTCGGGGAGTCCTCCTTACACCCGACTTCCGGGCCGTGTTAGTGGCTTGCAGGTCGCTATATTCGTGCGTGATCGTTGTATCTTTTCTTCAGTCATTGCTTTGAAATCATGCAACTTCCAAGAAGCATGACATTTTTGTTATCGCAAACTTTGTGATTAGAGCTGCTGAGTTTCTATAATATCTGAAGGAATATCATAAGAAGATGAATGCAGTACCTAATCTAGAATACAAATTTACAGTGAACACAAATGATAGTTTGTTTTGAATCACAGATCTCCCTCCACACACAAATCCAAATGTAATTCTGCATAGTATGTCTCTGGATTGTTAATTGTGACCTGGATGGAATGATTAATTAATAATATGGTGATGACGCACTTTCTCCTTTGACAGCAGAGTGAATTTAACTATTGAGAAGCAGGAAAAATTGACAACATACTTTGATGGGTTGGTCATTTAACTAAAAGCCAACTGGATACATCTTTTCCTTTTTGACAAAAATCAAGGTTTCTGAAGCTGCTATCTGTGGTGGCCTCAGTAGGTCCATGAAGCTCTGGAAATCACCAAGTTTCTTCTTCAGTCTGTTTACAGGTAATTTTTCTGCAGAAAATGTCTAAATCCTTAGTTAAATTCTCAGAGTCCATGGAGAAAATCCAGTCCATTTTCTGGTTCCCAGAGCTTACGTATCCTGGACTTGTCTGCTCTGTTGTTTCCCCTACGATGCAACTCCTAGTGTGATGTGAGCTGGAGCCCTTCCCGGGGGCACACATCCCTCCACACTCATAAAACAGCTGAAGTGTAAATGAGGAATGAAATGAATAAGGTCAGCCCGCTCAAGGTGAAGCAGAGCGCCACGCGTCTTGGCAGCTAGAATCACCACTAGGCGTTCGACCATCCCCAGTGAGAGACAGCCAGGGCCACCCTCCCGGCTGGAAAGTCCTGGATCACACATTTCCTCAGAAGATTATCAACAGCACCCCCTTTTGAGTGCAGAACTGTCCAGTTTGGGATGATAATTATACAGTCACTCTATTACTGGGAACATGATCGGATCAGCAAATCCAACATTGCTTTACCGTTTTGCTGTAAATGAGTTAATTTGTCAGAAGTGATGTTTTATGTGAAATTGTGAACGGTGGATGAAGTGGTCAAGACGTCCACAGTTGGCATCAGTGGAAGAAGCACCGTGAGCCCCAGGCACCCAGTTTGAGGGGATTTTCGTGCGGCTGACCGTTGGGGGTCTGTCACCTGTCTGCTTCCTGTGAACATGCGAGTCGTAACTGCACGGGCAGATCACAAAGGGGAAAGGGAGTGGCCATGGTGACCGTCCACTGGCTGGAGGGACGGTGCTGACTGAAATTCCCATGTCCTCTGACACGGAGGCTTCTCTGCCGAAGGGACTGCCTGGCATGTCAGCCTATCCTTTACGGACCAAGGTAAATCTTCCTCAAACTTCACCTTCACCAATCCTCCATTTATTCTTCAAATCTCTGTGCATCTGACACAGGACGCGCTTGAAAATCCACCTCTGCCTACAGCCGTCTCTCCTGTGAATGCCCCGTTTAGGCAGAATCCCCTTGCTGTCCCCATGGAAGAAGCAGCAATAGGGTAACGGATTTTCAGCCCTACCAGGGGTCAGCTGTGTCAGCAGATAGAGGGCTTTGGAAATGAGGACTGTGGGGAAACGCATCGCATGCATTCAGACACTGACTTCGTTCCACAGAAAATCTGCCGGTGGTGCTTAGAAGTCTCTTCCTTTCCTGCGACTATTACTAAGTGATGCTTCCTTATCACGTGCCCACAGGCTACGTCCTGTCGTTAAAAAGACATGGAATCTTGCTACTGTCTGTTCCCTTCACTGCTTTCGTGGTCTTTGAATTAGATGCACTGAATCAGTTAATATTTCATTGGTACAGGGATAGAATTAAAAGAGAAAGGCCAGGTTCCTTTGCTTGCAAAGGTGCCGTTTCATGTCTGCTCTGTTCTGGGCTGAAAGACGTGTCGTTCTCCCTGGAGACAAGTCTCAAAAGATAAGCAAAACAAAACGCTCGCATGAAAAGTCACCGTCTATAAATCTACTCCAAATCATGTGTGATAGTTCGATGTTTTAAGCAGTGTTATTGTTAAATAATGTTTTATCAATCATCTATTATTTTCCAGTGGCTGCCATAGAGAATGCTTTTGCTTTTTCATCGTGTGATATTTTATTTACAGGATATTGAATGTAAGTGAGTGTTAATACTCACCTTTTCCAAGAGAGCCTGAAACTGAGCAGTTCAGACCTGAGAAGGTTAGAGACTTTCTTTCTCTTGATTTTAAAATTCCTCTGTCCCATATGACTTACAAGAGCATATTTTTATTTTCTTTATCCTCTATAAATTTACACGGAACTCAATTTCATCATTTTAAGAGTGAGGCCTATCCTAATACTACCTCCTGCACACAGCCACAGAGAGTATTTATTAAAAAAAGGATGCATTAAACCGTTTTATGGAAGCTTTACCTGCAACAATAGCCTTAAGTCACATTTTCCTTTCCTGATGGAGGGCAATGACTTTCTCCTCTTTGTAGGTGATATTAGCTTCTCTACAACCTCCCCATTGACTTTAAGGGAGGATCCAAGCTTCTTTGTCCTCTATAGTCCATTATGTCTTAGTTTGTAATAGAATTCAAATTACTTATGCAACAGTAGTACTTATTTTATTTCATTTACATACTTGCTTTTCATTGAGGAGTATAGGTGAACTGAGGTTTATACACCTATTTAAAATTCACTCTGGCATAAATGAAGGTTAATTTAGAATTCTGACAGGTCCTAAGGGTCAGATCTTCCCTCTTGCCAGGTCCAATCTAATATAGTTCCCATTTTTCCCTGGGAAATCTACCACAAAAAATCCTCACCCATTCTTATAGGGTCTTTTACTTGCCGTTTTCTAGCACCATCAGAGTGTGGGAAGGTAGGCACCAGCGCCTCTGGCGTCTGAATTGCCTGGACTCCCAGTGACACTGCCGGCTGCTGCCCTCGAAGCTGCACAGACTCACTCCCTAGGTGACCTGGAGGGTCTTTGTCTCAGGTGGGCTGTGATCAGAGTGATGGGGGGACGTACTTGCCTGGTCTTCCGGGGCGGGGTGCAGACACCACTGTCCTCTCTGAGGAGCCTGGGGAGGGGCGAGCAGCATGGAAACACGGGCAGGATGCTGCAGGCGAGGCTGAGATGCCTCCACACGTGCTGATTCCTGGTCAGGAAACCACGCTGAGCAGGACGGATGCGGGGCGTCCAGGTCTCTGGTACCGTGTTCTGTCAATGAGGGTCCAGCTGCTTCGCACTGATTGCAAAGTTACTGCTTTGTTGAAAACAGCCATGAGAAGCATGAAGTTATATATGCCTGGCAATGCTTGTTGTACTGGAAGAAGGAAAACCATGTCTTCATCGTAAGTGGAATTTCCAAAACCGCCAGGAGGAGGTCCTCATGTAGCTGAAGTAACTTACAGACGATACGTTTACACCGAGGGAATGTATCAGAGGTCTCATCATTCCTACACATTATAAAGCATGTGGAGGACGGCCAGCTGACTCACACTGATGGCACGTGGCCACTACACACATTTCTCACGTTTGCTAGGAGTTCCCTCGGCCCAGGAATTACCGACCAGTTTAAAGACCACGTGAAGCACAGCTTCAGACAGTTGATGTTCCTCATTCATGTTCTCAAGACTCAGCAAAAATGTTGGTATCTTACATTTTGTATACAAATTTAATGATCATATCTTTTCTAAATAAAAAAAAAGAATATTTACCAGAAATTGAGACTTTGGAATAATCAATTTAATTGTCAATACACCCATGCCCTCTTTTAAATTTTAATGTGTTGTATACATTTAAGAAGGTATAGAGTCTGACATTTTAAAAGGAAATTGTATGTATGCAACATTAGTTCTGAAACTTCTTTTACCCAGACATCTTTTTTAATACGAGGAGGGAATTTAACCAAGTCTTAAAAAACGTGTTGCTTCAAACATCAGTCACTGCAGGAAAAAAGAGTAACACGGGTTAGAGGGGAGAAAACGGGGTGGGGGAGAGAAGAGAGAGGCAGCGGTCAGACGAACGTGAGCTGTTGTTCAGTTAAATCGCGTGTCACAGGGGTACGCACGGTTCTTGAATCATCTCTGGCATCACCGTGGAAACCTGCAGGACTTTCTCTGGAGAGGGGACCACACCCCCTGCAGGCAGCGTTTCGTCCTTTGGAAAGCCAATCTGTTAGGAAGTTAAGCTTACCATTTTTCTCACATGTTTTAATTTTTTCCCTGAGGCCAAAAGTATTTTTCTACTTTACATCTCCTAAAATATTCTTTATGTCTTTAGGGACCCACCACCCACTGAGCACTTGGGGAAACGGCGGGGCCAGCATTGACCCTCCCTTACCCCGTCCTGCCTGTAAAGCTCTGTATGGGAAGTCTGCAGGGGCTGCGCCTACGAGAACACACATCACAAGGACATGATGTAGCTATCGTCCACCAGTTGCTTCTGTGGCTTTCCTTACAAACACGGCTGTTGAGAATGTTTTCCCGTTTATGGGAAACAAATGTGAAACAAGGTGAAAGTGTTTCCTTCTGTCCAATATGGATTCAGCCTATAGTTTGAGGACTTATTTAAACATTACACTCTCCTCCTCTCCTTTTCAAGCCAACTTCCAACTTGATTATTGTGTTGTAATGATCAAGGACACACGCTTCAGTCCTACAGGAAATTACAAGTCCCCCAGTTGTGTTGTCTCCCTGCCACTGGAACAGCAGGGGAAACACGCCAAGTTTGTTACTTAAGCCTGTAACCAAAGTCCTCATCAGTACCGTAACGGGTCAGCCTAATGATATTAATGGTTATAAATGAGAGGAAATTGGGGATTAGGAGAGAGGAGATAAAAGCAGACAGCAGAGCAGATAGGATTTTCTTTTATTTGTCTTTGCAATGCAATCTTAGGAGGAAGAATAAATGCTGAAAATGGGAAAAGTATACATAAAACTTGGACCTCTATTATGACATCTGTAAAACAGAGAACAAATAAGTAGAAGACAGGTAAGGAGCGTGGGAAGGGTACTCTGCTCTGTCACCTGATCCCACACAGCCAGGAGTGGAAGGAAGGGCTGGCGAAGGTAACTCTAAGAGCAGATGACGATGTCCCCCATCCGGCTGCCCTCCCCGCACAGGTGACCAGGACCTTCTCCTTAGGCTGCACACCTAGAGCAAGAGGGGGGAGGACGTCTGCTTCTCCTGTCGTCGCAGGCAAATCATTCCAATGAAAACCACTGGAAGCAACCAGACAACTGCATAAACACAATCGATATAGAGAAGAAAAACATTAAAGGCGTCAGAGACCTAGCAAGGCAATAAGGAATCCAAGCGTATGGTTCCTAGAAAGACAGGAAAAGGGGGAGGGGACCCCAACACTGGCACCCTCTTCCCTTCATCGAATGTGTTGACACAAGCAGCAGCTGAGATGTGGAGAAACCAAGGAGAAAGAGGCTGGGAAGTTCAGAAAATACACTTTACATCTTATAGAACTAAAGGGACAAGAGTTCGAGTTCAGGGCCCACTATAGGGAAGGGGCCCAAGTGCGCCCCCAGAAGTAAGGTGAGCAGAACGCAGAGAGGAGGTGGGGACCCAGTGGGGACATCGCGGTAGGGATCCACCTCCACCTGGCCGGCCACCGGCCGAGTCCAAAGTGACCCCTCTCCGGGGAAAGACAGTGGCATCTGGAGCCCCAAACTATCTCTGGAATTATCTCTATACTGTCAGTTACCCGCTCCGATGTTTCCAAGCATCAACTGCATAAAACCAAGAAATTCAATCCTAACTGTTTACTAGTCGACATTTTATAGGCGTTTCTTGTCAGTCAAATAAGCTAAATAAAATAAACGGTAAGAATATTTGAAATGAAAAATACACGCGTCTCTACTTACAGGTGAAACGTGTTTATGAAAGAAATATTCTGTAAACTGTTAAGTTTAACAGATGAGTTTGACTCACTAAAGCACAATGTCATTTCACAGAAACCCAGTCTATTCCCCAGCAATTAACTAACAGGAAGTACGTTTAAAGTGATACCATTTACCACAGCATAAAACTCATCGAGGTCCTAGGAAGCGTGTGTAAATAAGGGTAAGGCCTCTATACCAAAGTTATGAAGATTATTGAGAGAAGGGAAAGAAAGCCTAGATAAATGAAGGACAGAGTGTTTTCTCAGGTTGGAGGAAGTAACATTCTGAGAATAAAAATTCTCCCTGAATCAGAGCAGGTATTTTTCTTTGTTTGTTTGCTGACAAGAGACTTGCTAATCTAAAATTTAAAAGGAAGCAGAAAGAACCAAGAATAGCAAAATATCTTAGAGCCCAGAGGAGAATATATACTACCCAAAGTCAGGATTTATTGGAAAACTAAGTAGAACAGTGCAGTTCTGGTGAAACGGAAGGAAAGGGATCGTTGAAATAGAGTCTGGGCAAAAGAAAGCCTGCCCAGAAAGTTGATATAAAACAAACGGGGAAAAAAGGAAGTCTGCTTAGTAAAAAGTGCTGGATAGACTGAAATACTCAGTGAAAAAACTCAAATCTGGGTGGACTGCAAATCTAAACGTGAAAAATAAGACAAAACAGCTTCTAGAAAATAATGTGAAGATTCTCTCCTTTGCTATTGGGGTAGGGAAAATTTCTTAAACAGGATAAAAAAGCTCTGGATATAAAGAACAAGGGACTTCTATTTACTAAAGACTCTACTACTAGTTTTTTTTTTTTTTAAAGCAAGCCACAGAGGAGGAGAACATATTTGTAATACATATAACTATCGAGAGAATCATTACAGTGATAATAATAACGTCTATAAATCAATAAGGAAAAGACCATCAGAAACAAAAAAGAATACCATGGGTGGGCAGTTTGCAACAGGGGATCTCCAAATGGCCGATAAATGCATGAAAACTTGCTCAATCCCGTTAGCCCTCAGGAAAATGAAAATGAAACCCAAAATGACAGAAACAATCAACACAGTGAAAATCAACCTGTGGAATGAGAGAGAATATTTATAAACCATATACGATACGATACGATGTTAATATCCAAAATATGTAAGGAACTCCTACAACTCAGCAGCAAAAAACAAATAATCTCATTAAAAATGGGCAAAGGACTTGAATGGATATTTCTCTGAAGAAGGCATAAAAATGGCCAATAGGTACATGAAAAGATGCTCAACATCATTAATCACCAGGAAAATGCAAATCAAAATCACAGTGGGGTACCACCTCACACCTATTAGAATGGCTATTATCAGAAAAAAGGAAAACAGAAAAAGAAGATAAGTGTGGGTGAGATGTGGAGAAAAGGGAACCCTCGTGCACTGTCAGTAGGAACATAAATGGTGTGGCTACTATGGAAAACAGTATGGAGGTTCCTCAAGAGATTAAAAATAGAACTGCCATACGATCCAGCATCCCCACCTTCGGGTATTTACCGGAAAGAATCTTGAAGAGACGCCTGCACGCCTGTGTTCATTGCAGCATTATTCACAGAAGCCAAGACACAGAAACAACAAATGCTCACTGATGGCTGAATGAATCAAGAACTTGCGGTGCATATATACAACGGAATATTATCCAGCCTTAAAGAAGAAGGAAATCCTGCCATTTTCGACAACATGGAAGAACCATGAAGACTTCGTGTTAAGGGAAATAAGCCATCACAGAAGGATAAACACTGCGTGATTCCACTCATCTGAGGAGGTACCTGGGGCCATCAGACTCGGAAGCAGAGGGTGGATGGTGGTGGCCTGGGCCTGGGTGGGGGGCAAAGGGGGAGACGCTGGTCTAGGGGATAAAGTTTCAGTTTTGCAGAATAAGTTATGGAGACCTGCTGTACAACAGGTGCCTACCGTTAAAAATCCTTAAAGAGGGTGGATCTCATGCAACGTGTTCTTACCACAATTAAATAACAAAACATAATGAAGCACCACTGCCTTGTACCTGAAATGCTAATTCCGATGCCATTGGCTCCACGGAGTGCTGGTGAGTCTGTGGGCAGCTGAACTCCCCGAGCCGGCTGTTGTCAACTGGTGTAACCACTTCAGGAAACTCTTTGCCATTTATCTTAAAATCTGGATGTACACGTATCACAAAACTTAGCATTTCTACCTCTAGTTATACAATCAACAGAAATGCATGCAGAGGTGCCTGTGTTTATACCAGTATTATTTATAACTGACTCATGTTGAAGAAGTATCCATGAACAAGCAATAAAAGGGGTAATCAATCATGGTGTGTTTATACAGCAACCTATAAAACAGCAATGAAAAAATAACTCTTCGGGCTTCCCTGGTGGCTCAGTGGTTCAGAGTCCGCCTGCCGATGCAGGGGACACGGGTTCGTGCCCCGGTCCGGGAGGATCCCTCATGCCGCGGAGCAGCTGGGCCCGTGAGCCATGGCCACTGAGCCTGCGCATCAAAAAAACCCAAAAAACCCCATAAAACTCCTCTACACGACAGCACATATGACTGTCACAAACGTACAGCTGCTCAAGGAATGCACACACACACACACACACTCACTCAAGCTAACCCTGGGCTGGTGACAGATTAGGGATTGGGTGGCTAGGAGTTCATGGGTGTTTTCACTTTGGGGTAATGAATCAGATGACAACATTTGTCACTTCACCCAAGTATGCTAAACTTCAGTATAAATGTGAGTCAAAAAGAATAAATTAAGGCTACACGTATTAATAAGAAAAGAAGCTCTGTTAGGTTGATTTGCTTGCAGTGACCTGCGAAGACTCTGGTGGTTATTTCTTCCTTTTCCTGTACGGCCACGGACTGAAGTATAATAAGAATTTCCCCATTAAGTTACTGGGAGGGAAGTACCACGGGCCGCAGGAGTGAGTTCGCGGGTTAGAATCAGGGTTAGCGATGCTTCCTGGCTAGAGTCCACCCACACTTCACAGGCAGCTTTGCTGTAGGAGGGCTATCAGAGAAGGCGTTTTCATCAGAGAACCCTGGACAAGTGTATCCAGCGCTCTTTCTGGACTTGCCAGCACCAGTGCTCACGTTACACTCGGGAAACCTCCCGAAAGTATGCCGCCTCTAGGACCACGGAGGATACAGGCGTCCGTGAGGCAGGGAAGAAACAGCTGCAGGCGCTGTGGGTGGAGATGCTGGCAGGCGCGCAGGCGCACAAGGCCCCCGCGTGGGTCCAGAGCGAGTGCTGGTGGTGGGGCTTCAACGCTGTGGCCGCCCTCACCTGGGACTGCGCCCTGGGTGGCCTAGTCCCCGCAGTCAGGGGCTGGACCCTGAGAGCAGAGCTCGGGGGCTGGCCGTGCCCGGGCCGGGAGGGTGTGCGGGCAGCCTTGTGTTCCTCAGCCCGCGGCAGCACCTGGCCACCTATACCCGTTGTTCTGTGTGCGTGTGTGTGTGTGTGTGTGTGTGTGTGTGTGTGTGTGTGTGTGGTGTCCGGGCCCAGACTCCCCCTTTAACAGGGACCCCTGTTGTGTTGGGTTAGGGCACACCTGACCCGGGATGAGCACATCTTAACTAACCACACCTGCAGTGACCCCATTTCCCAGGAGGGGCCCCTCCTGAGGTCCTGGCGTTCCGACACGTGTGTCTGCCCCCTGCTGTAGGCATCGTGCTGACTTGGTCCGGGGTATTTCAGCACGTGGGGGGCCGTCGGTGTCCAGTTGCTGACTGAGCAGATCAACAAATTCAGGTGTAGGTTCCCATCAGGATGGTGGCAGGACACATCTCTCCCTCTGAGGAAACTGGACGTGGAGTCTTGCTATAGCAGAAGTCGGTTAGGGCTGCTTCCAATATGCAAGGCCTTATTCTTTTAGCCCAGTCAGGCGTTTTCTCAGAAGTGTTTCTCTTCCTTACTTAATCACATCCTGAAAATGGTTACTTTCTAATCAGAGCTGTACAGGGCACCTGGTGTGTGCTGCCCTGAGGAAGCGCTCCCTAGCACTCCCTTCCTCTGTGAGCACCCTTTATTCCGGAAAGAGAGTCACAGTGTGATAGCCTCAGGGACCACTGCAACCCTGCAAAGACTGCCCGACACCAACTTCGACCACGTAGAAGTTTTCCAAGAGGAGAGAAGAATGCAAGCTTGCGCCTGCCCTTCTCCTTATCGGCACTCCCTTCCCCTCCTGAGCTATAAGACCCCGCCCTATTTTCTCCCAAGGGACGGCACAGCCTTGAGGGCGCTAGCTTACTGTGGCCTCCTCTGCCTGGCAGAGCAGTAAAGGCTACCCCTCTACCTCACCCAGAACTGTCTCTGCGCTTGCGCTTGGCGCCAGAGACAGAGGCTGGGATTCGGTAACAGTCTCAGCACTCTGAGAAGCTGTCCTCAGGCTCCTGCTCTTCCCCCTGCCCCTGCAGGGCGACCTCTGCTCACTCTCTTCGAGGAAACAAGCTCTGGGATGTTGGTTGCCACCCAGCACGGCACCCGGCCTGTGGTCCCCGGGTCATGGGTCTGCACCCGACACCGGCGGATCCGCCCACTGGTCCCCGGTGGACCGCAGGGCTCTTTCTCGTCTCACTCTCCATCTTAGCTTTTAGCAATTAAAATGGTTTTCACATGCAGAAAATATGAATTCCTTACACTTTTCTTTGCCATTATTGTTTCTAAATTAGCTCCTTCATGCTACTAGATTTTAACTCTCCATACTTACTTGGAAGGCACTTGAATAGAGGTGACAAGTACTTTCTGAGCTCAGTCATGCCCAATAGTTTTTCTGTTCACTGTGAAGGGCCTTTGAATGTGTGTGCTTCTTTCACTAGGCTGGCGGAGAAATTTATAAACTGATATTAGAATTTCTTAAAGGCATTCTAGACAATGAGGTGAAAAACACCAAGTCTGATGTGGGAGAGATTCAGCCCCTGGAATGTTGTTTACGAGTCACTGCCTGAATCTTATCACAGGAAAACAGAGTTAGTTTTCAACACTTAGTTTTGAGAAGCATCTAAACTTCAGTATGCGCCGAACCTTCAAATGCTTTTGAAGGAGGTTGTCTGCTGCAAAGCTAAATAGCGGTGAACTTAAAAACGTATCTCTTCTGCCTCTAAATCAGGCCATCTGCTGCGGAGAAGCCAGCGTACAGCGAGGCCCCAGACGCCGCGCGGGTCCTCCCGCACTGAACCACCTTGAGGACTCCTGGCTGGTTTCCCAGTAATTACGTCTTTGGTGTTGCCAAAGTGACTTGATAAATTGTGGATACAATGAGCAGTTTGAAAGGCTAGTGTGACCTTTTCGTTCCCAACCACAAAAACAATATAAAATAAAGTTTCTAAAATGCTGATGAAAATACATAATCTAAATCTATTCCATACCTGATAATGAAACAATAAATTAATCATTAATCATGGTTAAGGATGTTTGAGTATGTGCATTTAAATATATGTAATAAATAATAAATACACACATAGGAGAAGAAGTCACCTTCAGCAGCCCCTTGTCTGCTGGCCTCTGTGACGAGCTCTCTGGGTCACAGGCTGTCCGGTTATTGGGAAACAATGCGGGAAGGAGATCACGCACTCAGCCCTTAGTTTAGGGTCTTTGCACAGGATGTGGTCTCCTTCTGACCTGGGCTTGAATCTCATTATTGCACCTTGTGAGCTCACGTTATCCTGGGCGAATGACAGGGTTCTCTGAGGATGAGCAGAGGGGATCTGCTCATCGTGGGGATCTCCCACGTGGAGCTCCTGTGAGTGGTAAATAAACGTGTGTGTGCACACCCACACGCGTGAAGCACAGGCATGCAGAGGTCCAGCACCTGAGGTCCTGGTCCTACTGGCTCAGCCTCACTGGGCTGATGGCTGCATCAGGCCATTTAACCTGGTGCCGTTACGTATCCAACTGGCCCAATTCTCATTCCTTCTTCAGATTTTACGCTCAACAAACTCTCCAAATACAATTTAGTGTTTGCGATCTATTCTCCATTCCATGCTGTAGCCGTGCAAAGAAGGAGCCTTGGGCTGCCTGTTGTTTGAAGACACACACACACACACACACACACACAGACACTCATGCACATCTTCTGAATTTCGAGACAAGCGAATGCTTGCTGAAATGTAAGTCTTCTTTAACTTTGTTAACTCTCATGTTTCTGTGCACAGGACACGAGTTAATAAGTGGCTGGTGTGGAACAACCATCGCTTTTGAAAATCGATTTACCCACAACTAGCTTCTAACTGTTGACCCATTTAGTTACTTAACTTTGATCTGATTTGCTTCTGTAGACTTTGCTTAGTGTATGTCTCAATTTCATCTTTGTGAAACAATAGATGATTGGCTTGAAACTCTTAATCCTAACAGTGTTTTGTATAATTTACTAGCAAATGAGCGTCAGGGACAAATATTTAAGATTTGGAACAGTAGGTAAGATTACCCACTGCCAAGTCACTCAGCTCCACCAAGGGTTTTCTAACCGTCTCTCCTCCCTCCACCGTCCAACAGCTGCTCTTGGTTACTTCCTAGACCGAGATCATTATTCTTTTTCTGGCTTCCAAAGCTTTACAGCGTGTGGCCTCACTTTAGCCAAACAGCCAGCTCTTCACATCTCCCCATCCTGTGTCCTTTGCTTCTGCCCTCACTACCACCTGCTCTCCTGCCCTGGGAGGGTGGGATGCCCAAGCCTGCACCCAGGTTTGCAGTCATATTAAGCGAAATAAATAAATTCAGCCCAGTCTCATCTCTCAAAACATCCAAAGGGCAGAGCTGGACGTGGTCAGTGCCTGACGTGGGTTCAGGCCCAGTTCTGGCGCCTTTTATTTGATCCTGGGCGAGTTCCATGAGCTTGAGGCTCAGCTCCTTTGCCTGGGAGGCGGGATCGACAGGATCGACAGTGAGCGAGGCTCCCACAGAGGGAGTGCCCGATGCACACCACGAGGCACCCAGTGCAGCCCGGCTCCCACCGCGTGGCCCCCTCAGGAGCCTCGAGACCCTGGAGGGACGGCTCGCTGTGCCTGGAGGCTCTGGATCCCAGCGCCTGGGCGTGAGGTACCTGCTCAAGTGGCCGGTTCACCGGTAAACTGATCGCCACGCATCACACGTCATTAATCCATGTGAAGCAGTCAGCAGAGTGCACTTCAGTTTGGCTCTAATAATTTCAAAATAAAAGGAATACAACAAAATTATACAAATAACATAAGGAATAAAGGATTTCCCTTAGTCTGTTGATGGCTTTAAACTTACCCCGCTTTACTCACTGTAAGCTAGTCTTAAGATCTATCTTAATAATCAATAGTAACGGAAGGGAACTAGCCCTCGTTCATTGTTCACTGTGACTCCAGAATCTCTGAGCATCGCGAGAGTGATCTTTGCTGAAGGCACTGAGCGGAGCGTGTCTATTGCTGAGTGTGGCCACTAGATGGCGACATGCACACGCTCCTGCGGGTCTATTTTCATTCTTAATTGAAGTCCTGTTCAAGCAACTGCCTCTTTTTTCTCTCTGTTCCTGGAGCTGTGAATTTTTATAACACGTTTCATTGTCCTTTTAATAATCCTTGAAACTTTTTATGCCTTCCTTTAACCCCAAAGCCAGATTACTATTCAAATGGTCCCATTTGATAAAAATATTAGGTGTCTATCAAGTAACGACAGCTTAATCCTGCCGCCCCAGGAAGCTGATGGAGCTGCGGCCTTGGGGTTGGGAGGGGAGCAGGCAGGGGTCTGCAGCGGCCATGACCTTGAGGACGAGCCTCAGGCCCAGAGCACACCCGCGCTGCAGGACTGGAAGACAGAACCCTGTGGGTGGGATGAGAGCCCGGGAGGGGGTCTGAAGGGCTCATGTTACCCTGTCTATAAACAATCGGTACTCTGGGAAGGGGATTGGAACTCATCACTCCCAGAATCCTCAGCTTTGGCGATTTGCTCAAGGTCACAGAGCTGTTTAGAGGCAGCGATTTCAGGCAGGAATCCTCCTCTTCTACTTGGAGTAAATCGTCTTTCAGTGACAGGTGTGCTGCGCACTCGGGGTGTCAGAGAGCTGGAGGTTCAAATCCTCTCCCTCACCCGCCGACCCCCAGGCTTGGTGAGGTGGACCCGCCTCCCTCTCCCCTCCAAGGGCGTCTGCTCAGCGCCCAGGGAGGTGGAGGCCGCAGGGTCCCAGGGTCCGCGTCACAGAGCAGCCCGAGCCGGGCTCATCTGCTGCCTGAAAGACGCCTGTCTGCGCTGGACGGCAGTGGACTTGTTCCTGAGACGGAGAGGCGGCGGGTGCGGGGTCGGCGGGGACGGAGGACACGGGAGGCTGCAGAGCGAGGTCAGGCGCCATCACCGGCCGTCCTTGGTGGTACGTCTGCCAGTTTGGACTCTTCGGAAGGTAGGAGAACAGCTGTGCAGCTTTAAGCTGTGGAGTCCCTAACAGATCACTTTATGAAGTTTGCTCACTGTGGGAATGTGTGGAAGGGGGAGGCCGGGGGTCCCCGACTCGGGATGGGGGCCCGTGGGTGGGGTCACAGTGGGGAAGCCAGCGTGGACGGGTGGTCACGACAGCACCACAGGGGACCTGAGAGGGGAGAGTCAGGGGGTCTGGGCACGACGGGTAGGGCGGAGGGGCTGGGAGAGGATTCCAGGGTGGGAGGCAAGCCTGGCGTTTCGCCTGAAAGCTCTGAAGGGAGGGACGAGCACGCGGTGCCCTGGGGAGCAGCCCGAGCCCCTCCGGTCCCTGGGGAGCCAGGCTGCAGGCAGAGCACCACCGGAATGTGAGCCCCGGCCTGGATTTCCACAGCATCGACGTCGTGGAGGCCCCGCTTTAACCCCGCCTTGTCCCCTGACCTCACTGAACGCGACGTGTGGGGCCGCGGCAGCCATTCCTGCTCCGGCCTCCGCGGTACCCGGCACCCCTCGCCTCGCGTTGTAGCGAACGTGTTACCTTGAATTTCCTGGCGGTGAATCAAGCCTAGAGCTAGAAAATGCAATTTCTCTTTCCTCTGGGAGACCCACCTCACAGCCCCTCTGATGCAGGAGTGTGAGGGCTGTCAGCCTCTCTTTGCAACGTTCTTGGCCTGAGGCTTCTGCTGTAAGTGAAGGGAATCAGCTACACGTGTACACACATCTCCTCCCTCTTGGACCTGCCACGCCCCCCACCCCGGCCTCCCATCCCGCCCATCTAGGTCACCACAGAGCACCGAGCTGATCTCCCTGTGCTGCACAGAAGTTCCCACTAGCTGTCTGTTTTACACGTGTTAGTGTATTGATGTCAAACCTAATCTCCCAATTCGTCCCACCCTCCCCTTCCCCCCTGTGTCCACATGTCCGTCATACAGAGTGAAGTAAACCATTTTAAGACTTTTTAACCCAAGCTTTCTATATTCATTCAGAATTACATACTATTAACCAGGCTCGTGAAGCCAAAGTGTTTTCCCGAAACCCCTAATTTCTTACCGAATTTCCTTCGCTGACATTTGTCTTTTTCAAGTCAGATGAGGAAATTTTACTCTCAAGACTCAGTCTTTAAATAATGCCCAAGTAAGACCTGCTTCTCCCCGGGGGACCCTGTTCTCTCCGCTTACAGACGTCAGAAATAAAGGGTCTGTCAAATGAGAAATCTCTGAAGCAGATACAAGTTCCACGTCACTGTGAGGTAAAGCCCGCTTTTGTATTTGAGAAAATGAATAGTTACATATCCATTTAGTCCACCTTTCTGTCAGCACACATGTACTGACGTTTACCTGTGGAACGCGGGCCTTATTGAGGTGATCCTTTTGGTTTATGTCTGGCCCTCGTCCAACAGGTGGGTGAACGGGTTCATGACAGCAAGTCCACATCAGCAGATCTGTTTCTGCCGTAATCAGAGGTGATTCCAGACACTTGGCTACTTTTTATTAATTGTTTTGTTGTGTCTATTAAGATCAGGAAGAATTTAAAGTCAGTCTCATTGCGTGTAGGTATTAAATCCAACAAATAGATTATCTTAATTCTCATAGGTAATAAAATATTTTTTATCAAAAAAGCACTCTTTCACCTTTTATTTGAATGGTTAAGAAAAACACATTTTCCTTTTCCATTAGTTTCTCTTGTAGAAGTCATAATTTTCAGTCCAAATCCAAACTGTTAATTGTTCAGTTAATTAAAAACGAAATACAAGCATGGGCTCCAGCATCTGTGTCTGCAGTGTCTCAGGGAACAATAACAACTGATGTGAGCAGACATGGTCAGTGAACCTCCCAGGCACCCAGAAGGGTCCAGGTGCCGCTGCTTCTGGAGTCCCCTTGGCGACGCTGGACTCCTGAGGGGTGTGTGTGGGGTGTGGGCTATGTCCTTCCTGTTCAAGGTACTTCCTGCTGCATTTCTCTCATTTGCATCTAAAAGGGGTCCTGATTACTAACACGGCCAAACTGAGAAAACCACGGACACTTCACTTCTACCTTCAGGGTCAGAGGAAGATCCTCCTTTCCGCCTTTCCTTCCACCCACGTCCGGCTCAGATGCACGGTCAGCTCTGCTCCCGGACATCTGGGCTGTGTCCCATCTTCCTCGGGTTCTGCTTATGGATTTATTAGCCCACCTAGTGTTTGCACGGAGAGTTTTCTCCCACTTTTCCTCTTCTGCTTGTATTGAAGCTCCTGGAGCCGGGGCCACGCTGCGTCCTTGTCAGCTCAGTGGGCATCCCTCCTCTCGACCGCACACACAGTGCAGTCGAGAAGGGGTGTTTGGGAAGCAGGCTGGCTGGACGTGCTGGTCTGAGCCTCGGAGCCAGCACGAGCTTCAGAGATGCTGGCTGGCGGGGGGGAGGGCGCTGCTTCCCTGGGAGGCCTTGAGAGGATGGTTTTCTTTTCTTTTTTTTTATTGAGGTGTAGCTGATTTACAATGTTGTACCAATCTCTGCTGTACGGCAGAGGGACTCAGTTTTACACATAGACAACGAGGTCCTACTGCATATAGACAGGGAACAATATCCCATCTCCTGGGATAAAGCATAACAGAGGAGGGTTTTCTGCCGGAAGACATCAGAGCTGAGACCTGCAGGGTCATCGAGAACAGGAAGCAGAGAGGACTCTGAGGGGTGTCCGAGTCCCAGAAGGGGGTCACACGGGAGCCTTCTGCACAGGTGTCCTCTGGGCCCTGTGAGGTGGACCCCGAAAGAGAACCTGCACCAGAGTTCTAGGCCAAGACCCCACTGGCCTTGAAAGGTAGAGAAATCACTGTGCTTTATTCCAGCATGTGAGGGGCGGCCATCAGGCGGCATCCTGTCAGAGTCATTCGGATTTTTAACCCCACTCCCAAATATGAAACGCCACTTTGTCTCAGAAAAAAGAATGCTATCAACATTCAAAAGTCAAGAAGAGGGTCTTTCAGGAGGCTGCCTTAGAGACCAGAGGCCTAGCTCCTGCAGGCCTGACTGAAACGATTTGTCCACAGTTGTCCCCTTAGCTCCAGGCATGGAGCTGGGGTCCCCCCACGGCCCTTCCGAGGTCGATCCAGGGCCGTGTGGAAGTCAGATGCTCTTTCCTGACAGAAGTCAGATCGTCCCCTGGGCTTTCCCTCCACGTTCTCTTGGGTAACAGAATCCAAGGCACGCGACGCCTAGCTGTATCATTTCTCTGGAGCGGAGTTGTTCTCTAGGACTAAACCACAATTTGGAAGCTTGAAAGGTGTACAGCAAACAGCCAAGAAAGGAGAGGAGAAGGCGAAAACAGACAGGGGACGGGCTTCTGCGCTCACTGCCCTGGCAACAAACTTCCAGAAGCCTGACGGTGCCTTGCGACGTGGTCGTCTTCCTGCCCTTCATGATCGTGAGAGAACAAACCCAGCATCTTCAGTGCGCTTTACACGACAGCAGAAAGAAATGCTGTCCCCGCTGTTAATGACGCTGGGAATCAAGATGCAGAATTTTAGTCCTCAGAGATGCAGATGATCATTTTTTCAGAATAATTAGAGTGGGAGCCAAGAGAGTCAGGGCGCAAGGGTCCCCGTGATTGGGGGGGGGCGTTCAGACGTGACAGCCCACCTGGTGCCGGCATGCGTGGACGAGGGGTCTCCAGAGCTGCAGGGAAGGTTCCAGAGATTTCAACCATCACGAGACGGGGTTCCTAAAAGCTGCGTGAACTTTCAACCATTTTCTGTGAAAGCTTTATCAGGGACCAAGTATATTGCTACAGCAGAATCTCACACTTCCTTGTCTTCTAAGAGATGACAGTTGTCATTGCTGCTTTCCAGTATATGAAAGGAGTGCAGACTTTGACCTTAGCAATGACTTCTGTGCTGTAGGAAGAAGGGAGTGATGCGCTTCTCAGGCAGCATCAGCCCTTTAAGATGACGGTGATCTCGAAGCTTCCAAAGAGGTCCGGGGCTTTCGGTGCTTCAGTGAAGGGTGGGCCGGCCCCCCGGTGCTCAGCGTTCCCGAGCCGTCCCCACCACTGGCTGGTGGCTGCAGACCCAGTTTACAGTTTACACCCAGCACAAGTCATGGTGTTAGACTCACCTGACACAGAGGCTAACTCGATCTTAACACCAACAGAACAACCACACACGTTCCCCGCAGAACAGGTTACGAACCCTGCGACTGGAGGTTTCCAGCTGTGTAGAGGCTCCCTGGACCCCAAGCCTGCACAGACCCCTTCACCCTGCCCGTAATGTCTTCACAGGAAACTCCCCCAGCACAGCGCCCATGGTGGAATCCAGTTAACATTCCACCTGATCGTATTTAATTACCAGTCGACAGTGATTTACGCAGAGCCAGCGATGATTTCCAGGAGGGTTAGCTAGGTTAACAGTGCATTATTCTTCCAATGCTTAGATCAGATTTTTTTATCTTCGTCTTTTCTCTATTTTTTCCTTCCTCTTAATGTGAGAAAAGGAATCTAAGTATTGGGGCAGCTGGTCAACTGGCATGTTTTGCCATTAACTTTTGTCATGTTTAAAAGGATGGGTTTGAAAATAATACTTGTTTTTATTTGTGCCCTGGTTTCTTCTACAGAGCAGTTGGAGGAGGACTGCATGAAAACTGGGTAATCTTGCCAGCTCAGTAGAATATCACTGAAGAAAGAGAAGTGACTTTTATTTTAAGAAAATGCTTAGAAGTCTATGCAGAAAACACACAAAAGCAATGGAATGTGATGCAAACGTGACTCTGGGAAAGAATGGGTGATAATATTACTTGTAACGGGTCTTGGAGATGGTCACGTGCCTTTCAGATCTCATGGTTCTCTTGAAACAGGTAGGATTTGTCGTGAGCGTCTACAGGCCTGAGTTACACCAGATAACGTAGAACAAAGGAAGCATTTTCGATTAATGAAAATGCATCTTTGTTTGTGCTTTAAAAAATTGATGTCTAAGTCCTGCCTGCCATGTGCCCATGGGAACATATGTAATGCTTGAAACTGGATATTTAGTTTGACTAGGTTAATTTCAAAAACAATGACAACTGAACTTAAAAGATCAGGCTATAAACGAAAGGAAATAGGAGTACAGGTTGTTAAAAGACAGGTATAAAATAATGCAGAAGAAGTGCTGCTTCTTTCTACCAATCAGGCTCCAGTGATCTTAATTCAGCTCAAGCTAGTTTTCCACGTTTGATTTCTTTTTATTATTTTAAGGCGCAGATCTTGACTTGCCAGATGGATTTTTGAAAGCAGTTCTGGTCTTTTCTTTTTCCTTCTTGGTTTTCCCCAAATGCAAAGGAGCAGATGTCTTTGGGCTGATGTGTCCCTTCCAGGTTACACCCTTAGGATTCTGCCATCTTGGTACCAAGTAAACTTTTAACTCAGTGCTGGGTTATAGAACACAAGGTGCGGACTGGATGGGGTATTTTCGGGGAAACGATTTCATGTTGTTTATTTGAAAAGAAGTGCTAGGCTGACTGCGCACACTTGACAAAGTGCTTCTTTTGTGTTAATATGCACAGTGGTAATATTCCCAGAGGTGATCTTTAATTTCTATATTGTGGTAAGTCACTAGCTTGTTCTGATATACTTGAAATATAAACCTGTATGTTAACCATACTCAGTGAATTCTTTGGTTTAATATCTGCTTTCAAAATAACATGGCATCCCAGAAAAGTGATGTATACTTTTCTGTCATTTTGTCAAATTTCAAGGTAATTCCATTTAAATCATGTGAAAAAATGATATATTTATTTATAAAAATAATATTTGGAGATAAGACATATAATAGAAGCTTTAGGGCATACTTGTTTTTAAGATTGCATGGTAAAACAGGATTACTGGGATGGTTTTTGGTTTTGAAACAGAAGTCTCTGATGATAACGCTGAGAGACGTGGTCATAGACGTGTCCGCTCACAACCCCGTCCTGCACGCTCGCCCGGAGAGTGAGTGTGTGCTCCACTATGGGAAACATGTACAGCTATTTCATTTATTATAACTTTTTTCTGTGGTATTAAAAGTTGGGAAAAGCTTGCGTGCTTGTCATTAGTAAAGGAGAGCCTGTGCGTGCCCTGGGCTCTACCACTCCGCGATCTGGAGTAAAAACAATGCTTTACATGCAGCAGTGAATTACATCAGAAATAAGAATCAAAGTGATGTGCGATACGTACAATAGTAAGTATGTAAATTAAAATACACGAAGAACATCACATCTTTTTTCACACACAAGCTGGACTACCAAGACTTTCATTAATTATAATAGAGTGAGTGCTTACTGGAGGAGAGTAAAGGTAGGGAACAGGGAATAAAAGGAACAAAACAGAAAATACCATCTCATAACAGAGGGACCCAGCCTGGACCTCTGGTGATCAGCTTCTGTCAGTGCAAAATACGAAAGAATCAACTCTTTCCTTTTAGTGTCTTGTCTTTATAATAAAAAAATAATAAAGTGAAAAGGAAAGTAAAATCATGATATTAAAGCTGGTCTTGGATTATAAAAATAGCTGAATTACTATTAACAAAGAACATTTTAAATCAGATATATTCAGCAGAGGCTAATTTTTTAATGCTACCAATAGATAAAGAAGAGAAGTACCCAGGAAAAACATCACATGTTTTATCAGATGATTAAATAGGGTCTGGACAGTCATTGCACAGAGGTGGTAAATCTTCCATTATTTTTTGACAGACTGGAAACTGTAGAGACTCTTTAATTAAAATATCATCAGCTGTGACAGAAAATCCACTAAGAATTTGTGAGTCAAAATGTGATTTGAGAAGATGACAATTTCCTTAATAAAATAGCAAACTTCAGCCCTAACATGTCACTATTTACATTGAATGAAAATGATTTAATACACCAATGAAGTTATAGGTTGTCAGAATGAATTTTTCAAATGACCGAAAAAAGATGTTTAAAAAGAAACTCACTTCAAATATAATGTCCTATGTAGGATCAAAATAAAAGGATCTAAACAGATGTACTCTGCAAAGCTGAATTTTAAAAAGGAGAGAACTTCTTATATTAACAACAGATACAGTAAACTTTAAGCAAAAAAATTACCAGGGACAAAGGTTAATATTATCCGTGGATAAAAAGATTGACCCGTGCAGAAGGCATAGCAATCCTGAATGCGAATCACCAAACACTGCCTCAAAATACGTAAAACCAGAGCTAATGGAGCTGAAAGAGAAGCGGACAAATCCACACTCAGAGTTGGCAACTTTCAGCAACTGACAGGACTCTCAGAAATTCATCACGGGCGAGGAAAGCTGACACCCTGAGGCAGCGGGTCTAACGGACATTTACAGAACCTCAACTCACATACACGCCATCCTAAAATCCACAGAACACGCACCAAAATACACCATGTCTTAGTGTATATGAAAAGCCAAACAATTTTAAGATACTTGAAACCACACCAGGTGTGCTCTCTGACCACAATGGGATCAAAATAGAAATCAATAAAATAAACACAATACAAAATTTCTGAACATACAAAAGTTAACAAAACATTCCTAAATAATCCATGTGTCAAGGAGAAAATCTCAAGGAAAATAAGAATAAATCACAGATATAAGTAAAAATTAAAATATATTAAAATATGAGAAGCAGCTAGACCATTGCTAAGAGAGAAATTTTATACCACTAAATGCTAAATTAGAAAAGATGGAATCCTCAGATAAATGGGTTAAGCTCCCAACTCAAGAAAATATAAGAAGATAAACTCAAATCATGAAAAAGAAAGGGAATAGGAGAAGAAATCCATAAAAATGAAAACAAGAAAAGAATACAGATCATCAATGGAACAGAAAGTTGGTTCTTTAAAACGATAAACCTCTAGTGAGACTGAAAATGGTAAAAAGAGAAAAGATACAACTCACTAATATAGGGAATGAAGCAAGATATATCACTGTAGATCCCACAGATTCTAAAATAATAACAAAAACATAAACGATTCTGTGCACATGAATTTGAAACCTTACAAGAAATATATCATTTCCACAAAAAATCACTCAACATGAAGTAGATAATTCGAATAATCATATAAATATAATGTAAATATCCTATAAATAAATGTACTGAGATAGGCCAACTGACATTATCCAGTTTGTGGAGCAGGAAGAAAAATGAATGAAGACAGGTGAGCAGAACCTAAGGGTCTGTGAGATGCCATCAAGTGACCCAACATATACCACATACACAAATATACAACACACACGTGCAACACACACACACATACATACACCATTCACACACAAATACATGCAACACACATAAAACATACGCATGCAACATACGATACACACAACATACACAAATATATACACATACAAAACACACATACAACATACACAAGAATACAAAAGGATACAAAACTATCATCCAAACATAAAGGATAAATGAATCCGTCCCCAGATAGTCAGAGCTGGGGTGTCTGATGTAGTAAATAGGGTCTGACAGTCCCGACAAGAAATGCTGAAAGGATTCCTTCTGACTGAACTGAAGACCCAGGTTGTCACTGGCACACGGTGTATCAAGGTGAGACCTGAGCCGTGGGAAGGAGGGACATTGATACACATTTTCGTGCGCAGGAAATATAACCACCATTTTGTATGTCATCTTCTTCTTTCTATGTGATTAGAAAGACAAACGTACAAAAAACCAATTTTCGACCCAAGTTGATGGGCACACATGCTAAACATGTAATTTTTGAGGGTAACAATGTAGAGGAAGGGGTGGAGAGATACAGGAGCAGAGGACATATTTGCAAATACCGTCTGAAGTGGGACTTGGGTATAAAAAATACAAAGAACCCTCAAAGTGCCACAGTGAAATCGAGCAATCTAATTATAATTAGGGAATATGCAAAAGCCCCAGAGAGATATTTCACCACAAGGATATGAGGATGGCAGAGCAGCACACGGAAATGTGGTCGCATCTTACCCACAAGTGAAACGCAAATTAGCACCACAAGGAGACCCACTGCTCACCTGTTAAAACAGCTTAGTTTTTTTTAAAAAGTGACATTCTTAATGCAGGGAAGGATGTGAAGAGTCTGGTGAGAACGTAGAAAGACAGAGCCACTATAGAAAATAGTTTGCCAGAGTACATGATTATTTCAAAATAAAGGTTAAAAAATAAAGAGATAGACAAAAAGTAGTCTTAGGGGTAGAGAATGTTAATATATGTTGGTGAAATAGTAAATTCATTAGGAACAATAAATAATTCTGAACATTTTGCATCAATTAAGTTTCCTCAGTCAGTCTGTACAGCATTCCACAAATTGATGGAACTCCAAGGTTTAAATTTCTCTCAATTTTGTTGCTCTATTCACTGTCTCACGGGAGGGATTTTCTGTGCAAATGTTAACTTCAGTGCAGCCTCCACCTAGGTTTCCACCACAAGGCATCAGCACCCTGCCTCCTAGGAACCCGAGTGGTGGGGTACTCTGACCGTCCATGACGGCCGGTGCCGAGGTGCTGAGGACACAGCCCAGGGAGCTGGCACACATCCTAGGTGGCTTTAGTCTTCCCTTTTGGGAAGAAACCCAACAGAATCCGGTCAGCCTAAAATTCCTAAAAGGAGACTCTGACACATCCCAGTACTTTCCTAAGATGACTGTGGAATCCTTTCCCAGAGACTTTTATTACTATGGGAGATTGAGCCGATGTATAAAAATAAGACAATGTCCAGCCGAGTGATTAACTTTCGCCAACTGCTTCTCGCCAGCTGCAACCTGAGACATTTTCTGAGCCCAGCATTCACTTTTCCGAAGCGTGCGTGGCAGCTGTGTTTACAAAGAACCCGTCACACCTGGATGTGCTGATTTCCCACCTCAGTTGTTTCTTGCCTGAGCATCTGTTCTAATTGTTTTGTAAAGAAAAAAACAAGGTTTTAGAATTGTTTTAACACCTGGAATATGGAAGTTGAATTTCTCAGATGGAGAATTAGGTGTTTCATCATCTGTCCCACGAAGTCACATTGATCCCTCTCTTTGAAAAGATTTTATTTACTGGTCCATTAGCTGCATTTTTTAAGCAGTTGTTTTTAATAATATATTTTTAAAAGGCGTTTATAAATATTTATCAAGAAACTTAATTTGGGAAGTCAGCCCCTCCTCCCTGAGTGAACACTGGGCTTTGAAGAGCGTCATAGGAAACACTTATCTTTCATTTGACCTTCAGCTGGATTTTAACCCACTGCTTGTTGTGTTGGGGTTGGGTGGGGTGAGGGTGAATACATGAAAACAGCCAGATTTACCCTCGATGCCCTTTGCCGATGCTCTACTTCTAGCACTTGCTTGTATTATTCCCCTCAAACGATAGAAAATCTTGGTAATTCCCATAGTGCTCGGTGGGTCGTACACCATCCTTTGAGGTCAGGCATAGCTGAAATAGATGATGGCGAGACCCCACCTCTGGGGCTGGCGCTTGACCCTGAGACAGGGTCTCGGAAGGGTCAGGCAGTAGGTCGTGCAGGAACAAATAGTGTTTAGAAGGAGTATGAGGGCTTCCCTGGTAGCGCAGTGGTTGAGAATCCGCCTGCCGATGCAGGGGACGCAGGTTCGTGCCCTGGTCCGGGAAGATCCCACATGCCGCGGAGCGGCTGGGCCCGTGAGCCATGGCCACTGAGCCTGCGCGTCCAGAGCCTGTGCTCCGCAAGGGGAGAGGCCACAGCAGTGAGAGGCCCGCGTACTGCAAAAAAAAGAAAAAAGAAAAAGAAAGAAAAAAGAAGTATGAATGCTCAGAGGAACACGCAGGCCCCAGCACAAGATTCTGCATCATCAGAACTTTCATGCCCAAATCAGCTTAAGGCTAATACAAAGTTAACAATTGACCAGTGGATCTGCCATCGACCCTCTGGCCACCATGCAATCCGACGGCATCCCAGTCTCATGTCCCCCCATGTGAACAGACAGTGGGACCAGGGTGAGGGGTGATGCTGCTGCCGGAGCAGGGGCTTTTCTGGGGGGCCTCGAGCTGCCCTAAATTCTTCAACCGCAAAGCCGGGGCATCTGGTGACGAAGGCTGTGTTTCCCAAGGATCCAGGACAACAGAACGTCTTAGTTGAATCTTAATATTCTTTTGTGCCAGGGTGAGTAAAGTCCTTTCGAGAATGGCTTCGCATCAGGCCCAGCCCAGGCCTACAGTCATCCTGGGGGGATGTGACCACAGAACGTTTAACTCTGCCTGTGAATGTGTCGCCCAGAGGGATCACGGTGTTTTGTTTAATATACAGTTTTTGATGATATCTTGACTTTTTTCCCCAACTAACTGTATTGCGATCAAAGTTGTTCCTCCTAATCTTTGTTTTCATTGCTGTCAACGAAGCTTCTGTCCCAACCTGCTTCCTCTGAGCCCTGAAGAAAGGATGCAAACATAGCAAATCTGATGCCGTAAATTACAGCTGCCCTTGCTTCTCCCCGACAGTTTTAATTAGCAGAGGGCTTTCCTACCAAGTAATTTATTATTCATAGAAAATCTTTGATGTAAAATTTATTTTGAATTGAGTAGGTATAAATTTTAACTTGGATTTTAATTTTTACTTTGATTTGTTTTTAAAGTACATCAAAGTTGACACCTTGTTAAGAATCTAATCTCTTTTCTAAGATTTCAGAATCTTGTGATTAATTTGAACAAAACAAAGAAACTGTAAAATCTTGGAGTGTTTTATGTTGCAACTGATACTATAAATAAGCTCCCCTTGACCCTCACAGCCCCCCAAACACATGCACCTAAATATCTAATGTGGCACCTGGCAAGCCCTGCTCATTTTACAGAATCAGAAAACTTCAGAGCAAAAATTGTATATCCTTGCAACTGTGATTCCAAGAACTTCTGTGCAGAAACTATTCCCTTTCCCTCTACCGTACCCAGCTTCAATTAGACGTTTGAAAAAGCCAAAGTGGGCATCACCTAGTGTTACACGCTCATGTCAGGAGCCAAAAGGAGCAGGGACCAGGCGCTCAGTGAGGCTGTGCTGGTCCCAGCTGGGCACCTTTTTCCTGCTTCAGGAAAATCAGAGTCATCAGTTCTGTTCCAGGCGATGTATAGTGACACATTTCCTTGTGTTTGGTACAGTTTTGTGAACTTCTGCTTGCACTGCCCGGATGAAGCAGTAACACAGTTACTACGTTGAATTAGCACCTGCCAGGCTGTCTCTACATTCACCATCACACCTTCTTAGAGTGGAAGGTGTGGGTCTCAGGTGCCGGATGGAAGAGAAGTAACCGAGTGTGATGCTGTCACTGAAGTAACACGCGAGCGTCTTTACGCGTTAGCTCTGTCAGGCCTCTTACGAGTTCACCTCCTGGAGTTAACAGGCTTAACTTTTTCACGTGGGATTGTTTGTCAGAAAGGCATCTTTAGGGCTTCCCTGGTGGTGCAGTGGTTAAGAATCCACCTGCCAATGCAGGGGACATGGGTTTGAGCCCTGGTCCGGGAAGATCTCACGTGCCGCGGAGCAGCTAAGCCCGTGTGCCACAACTACTGAAGCCGGAGCTCTAGAGGCCACGAACCACGGCTGCTGAAGCCTACGTGCCACAACTACTGAAGCCCGCACGCCTAGAGCCTGTGCTCTGCAGTGGGAGTGGCCATCGCAGTGAGGAGACCGTGTACCACGGTGAAGAGTGGCCCCCGCTCACCGCAGCTGGAGGGGGCCCGTGCGCAGCGACGAGGACCCAATGCAACCAAAAATCAATAAATTTATACATATAAAAAAAAGGTGTCATTAAAAAATATCCAGTCCTTCCGTTTTTGGTGAAGGGCTGGAACTTGCTGGCTATTCAGGCAGCACCCCCACAGCTTTTACGGTGCGTTTAGTGGACGATCGAGGCCTTTTCCAAGTGGAGCAGCTCAGCTGTGACACTTCAGTGAAGTACGGCAAACCAGACAAGGTGCGTCACTGCAGTGGTGCAACATGTGAGGAAGGCACGGTTTAGAAAGTTGTAAAACACCCCGTTTTCTTTCTGAATGTGCCTGGACCTCCCACCTGGCTCAGAAGGTGAATCACAGCCTGGCCGAGTCTCGCTCGGACTTGGTGCCCAGAGTTCTCTGCGGCTTGAAGGATCCTGGGCAACCGGCTCTGGTGGGGGAGGGGTCTCTAAGGAAAGGGCCACCCCCGGAGGAGGCTCCCCCCGTTTGTGCTGGGAGCTGCCCCTCCACCGACACCCGCACCCCTCCCCCCGTGAGCGGACGCCAATGTCCTGGGACTCACGCGGCCGCGTCTCAGACGGGTTTTCAGACGCCCTTCATTTGCCCTCTTTCTTGCCTGAGATGGGATTAAGCACTTAGTTAAAATTTCCCTAAAGAAAGAGAAATATAATGAGGCTTATATGTTCAGTTGGCGGTGAGGTGACTTTAATTTTTATTTCATAATGATTTTCATTTCAGATTGGCAAATCAATGTACGTAATTTTCAGGAACTTATGGGAAGATGTAAAATATTACATAATGCTTAAGCCATATGAGCTGGTCTGTGACTTTTTTGTGTCCAGAGGTACATTTTTTTCAATACTTCAATCGTAATAAGGAGTATGACTATTCATTATTAAGCCCTGGACTGGCGCCTCAGAAACATTAGTATTTTGTTTGAATTTACTATAAAGAGTGGTCATTCTCCTATTAGTCTTGGTGAGTTGGAGATTTCTCAAATTAGCACAACACCAGCTGTGATCTCTTCTTGAAGACCGAACAGCCCAGAGATCATTTTCAGAAGTCAGCTTTCCAATTAGCTGCTTCTTCTGGAGATGCAGTGGTAGAAGCCTCAGAGGTCTTCTTATTACTAAGCTCTGAAAAATGACTGAACCTTTTCTGCAGTTTCCGATACATTCAGGACAATAATAATAGGGTCTAACAGCTGGGGGCCCTACAAGAAGCAATTATTTCCAGAAGGAAAGAAAATGTGAGTAATTTAGCCCCAAAGTGAAGAAAAACATGGAATCGTTTCCGTCTCTGAAGTAACAGTAGAGCGACCATGGGGTTTTTTTATTACTTAGATGACTATTAGTAACACATTTTTTTAAAATGAAGATTTAAAAAATTTCACACAGAACAGCCGAGAAGGAAACACATCACTGTTAAAGTGATCAAAGTCACATACAGGTTATAGATTGATTAATGCACAGCTAGTAAGTCAATCAGCTTTGTTTTATTTTACCTGGTTAAATATTTCTAAGTCGTAATCACCTTATAGCATTGCGGAAGGAAATATTTTTAAATGCTTAACAGTTTTTACTTCTGTATGATTCTATTAAAATATGTTTGTATGTGGACAGTTTTTACACACTTGCATCTACAAAGCCTAGTGTGTTTTCTGTATTTTAATGTGTTCAGTGAGGACTTCTCCCTGTCAGCAAGTGAACATTATGCTACGTACGCACAGTGATTTGAATGCGAACTTGGACTAGCGTGATTTCTGACTTTGCTCCATTTTTAATCTGTGCTGTTAGGAGGGCAGGATGCTAGCCCAGTGATTGCTGGGACATTTCAGCAGGGCTGTGATGGGAGGAAGAGGTAGACGGCGTGTGCTGACGTTGTGGGAGGAGAGTCCTGTGTGAGGCGGCGCCCGCTGAGGATGCTCCTTGGGGCCCAGGGATGGAGGCGAAAGCGTGGGGGCTGCTCCCAAAGGCAGAGAAGAAACGCTCCAGCTTCGTGGGTTTCCGGGGTTCTGCTCATCCGTTTGCCCTGAGAGAGGCTTCATGTGCTTCCGTATTTGGGAAAGTAACGGCTTCAAAATAGACCTTGGCTACCTCAGATCTGTTACAACCGTGTGACGGGAATCTAAAAATTTGAAGAGTTTTAATATCCCCAATTCATTCTAACTTATGATATTTGTGCTTCATAAAAGATTGCTGATGCTTTCGTGTATGATAAATACTCATGGTTCTTTCTCGAATGTCAAACCAGGAGAAAATACCCTTGCCACAGACATTTTGGCTGTTTCGTTTCATTATCTCATTCCTCCCCTTTGATTCTACCCTATGGTTTCCCAGCATGCCCTCGCAGCACCTCGTCATTCTATGTGCTTAAACTGTGCGCAGTCAACATGCCGGACAGCTTAGTGGAGGGACAGGGTGCGGAGAGCATGCGTTCGAAGGCCTTCTGACTTGAGCCACTCTCCTAACTGCACTGGAGGGACAGTCTCGGAATGCAGCTGCTCCAACTCCCAGCTCCAGCTCGTTGTAACACGTGAAGCAAGGCTGCACTGGAGGGACAGTCTCGGAATGCAGCTGCTCCAACTCCCAGCTCCAGCTCGTTGTAACACGCGAAGCAAGTTAGAGTTATGAGCACAGGGTGGCCTGAACACTCACACGTTGTTTTTGAAATGAGGTCTCTTTCTTCAGTAGAAAAATGAATCTGTGTAAAACGATCAGTGTTCAGTGGCAGCAGCAAGGACTGAAAGGAAAGACGGAATTTGCAGCTGGGTGGCTCCTGGGAACGGTGGATGGTGACACTGTTGATGGCAGTGACGTTAGACAGGTTCCTGATGAACATTCCCTAGTGACGTCTGTGCGGCACTGATGTCACCTGCTCCTTTTACATTTAAATGCCGACCTTCCCTGTGGTCCACAGGTCAGCACAGCAGGAAGGATCGCGGGGCCTGGCGCTCACGTAGGCCTTGCCTTCACCAGCTCCAGGCCAACTGGGGCCAGTCGGCTTGGGCAGTGACCACAGTGGGGTGTCCCACTGTCCTGAGTTTCACTGAGGTCTTTGCACTTCAGGGGTCCCATTGACCCCAGGAGCATCTGGGGCCTTTTTTTTTTTTTTTTTGCGGTACGCGGGCCTCTCACTGTTGTGGCCTCTCCCGTTGTGGAGCGCAGGCTCCGGACGCGCAGGCTCAGCGGCCATGGCTCACGGGCCCAGCCGCTCCGCGGCATGTGGGATCTTCCCGGACCGGGGCACGAACCCGCGTCCCCTGTGTCGGCAGGCGGACTCTCAACCACTGCGCCACCAGGGAAGCCCCATCTGGGGGCTTTGTGGGGGGCTCCCAGCGGGAACCCCAAGCCCTGAGTGGCCCAGGGCCTCTGATGCTGTTTAACATAATAGAGTAGGTATTAGGGCTCGTGTCTTCCTCAGCCAATTGTCAAGGCTGACTCGACAGAAGTGAAAAACTGCCGTAACATATAGGCACCCAAGGTGAAGATGCGAGGAGGCTACCGGGGCCCCTGGGAATACGCGCTGCAGAACCGAGGGAAGAGGAGACGCGGCAGCAGCGTTTAGGCAAAGGTGTAAAGGTAACAGCTAGAGAATCCCCGTTAGAAGAACTTAGCCTAATGCACAGCATGAGAGTAAGCTGTGATCAGGAAGCAACAAGTTTAGCCACAGTCTAAAAGGACGGATGGCCTCTGCAGGGCTTATTCCTTCCCCAGGAGACCAAGCGCGGCTCTGCTGCTTCTCATCCCTCCAACGTGCTCCTCTTGGCGTCAGACATGAACAATTATAGGCTTTAGTCATACGGTCATTTTGGTGAAAATTACACAATTTTATGATGGCGTAAAACTTTACGAATTCTAGGTCTGCATATCTCTATAGCACAACTTTTTTCTTGTGGTTTATTTTTGTCATGGAAAATAAAGCAAGTGGCCCTCCCGTGCTGATGACTTTCTAATGCAGTCACGAGAAAATCTTGAAATCCCAAACCTAATGATATTAGATGTTGGAAATGTCACTCCCTGTAACCTATTTATGCGGCATATTCTGAGAATTCACTGTTCACCAGTTTCCATTCTGACCTGAGTTAACCTCTGTGTCTTCACCTCCACCTCAAATGGAGCTAGGCTTGCAAAGTTTCTGAAAATTCTAAGTATTTATCTCTGTGAATAAACACCTGGATTGTTTTACTTGTAAAAAAAAAAAAATCTACACCTTTTAAAAGGAACAAAACTCCACTACTTATTAGATTTTTAAAGAGATTTGACTTATTCTCAAATGAAAACACATATTCATAAAATACCCTGTGCATGAATGCTCAGAGTGACTTTATTCATAATTGCTCCAAACTGTCAAAGAAGAACAAAAACAAAGAAACAGAAAGCCCATTAAGAGGTGAGCAGAAAACCTGATGTGGTGTACTCACAGTGGAATCGGGCGAAAATCGCCCCAAACACACGTGAATCTAACAATCAGTATGCAGACGGCAGAGGACAGACACCAAGAAGTACCTTTAATAGGACTCGGTTTTTATGCAGCTCTGGACCGGGGGAAGTAGAGCAACAGTGATGGGGACACATCTTGCTGCCGGGCGGGGGGCTTTCTAAGGGAGACGTTCTTGGCGTGATTTGGAGGCTGTCCACACTGGTGTGCACATTGGTCAAAGCTTATCGAAATGTACACCTAAAACATGTGTCGGGCTTCCCTGGTGGCACAGTGGTTGAGAGTCCGCCTACCGATGCAGGGGACGAGGGTTCGTGCCCCGGTCCGGGAAGATCCCACATGCCGCGGAGCGGCTGGGCCTGTGGGCCATGGCCACTGAGCCTGCGCGTCCGGAGCCTGTGCTCCGCAACGGGAGAGGCCACAGCAGTGAGAGGCCCGCGTACCGCAAAAAAAAAAAAAAAAGAACTCCTCACCCCTCCTGCGCTGCCCTTGGTGCAGGCTCGTTCCTCCGCGATTCCCCAGTCTCGGAATCTCGGGGAAAGGTGGGGGAAGTGGTTAGCTCCCGGGACCCTGGGTGGCTCTCGTCATAGGAGCTTGCGGGGAGCCCCGAGCTGTTCCCACAGGAGTAAAGACGAGGCTCCCAGAGCTACAGGTGTGTGGGTGTCACACACACCAGGAACCTGCAGGTAAACATCCAACCGCGGAGGCTGAGAGCAGGAATTCTTCTGCCCTTTTTACTCACCGTCCCCAAACCACCCTTGCCTACCTTTCTAACTGCTTTGCATTCAAACTGCTCTTCCTGTTCTCAGGCCTCTCACTTGAGCTGCTTCATCGGGGAAGCAATAGAAATGGGCCTGAGCCTCTCTGTGCTGTCCGCCCAGCTCGTCACCAGCCCAGCTCCCCTGGAATCACGCCACCCAGGGACGCTCCACGCTGAGGGCATTCCTGGGAAGCAATCTTTTTCCAGGAAGTGCTCATGAATTAGCAATTTATGCAAAGTGCCTGTGGGTCTAAATTAAAATTCTATTGCCGTAGCAGGTTGTGCTAAAATTAGAGGGAGACAGATGAGAAGATACGTTGTGCGGAAGCTGAGTAAGCCAGGCTCTCAAGGCGGCACCTGGGATTTGGCCCCTGATACATTCTCAGGCACCAGCTTATACGTCGCTCTTACAGGCATGAGACTGGGTGAGACGGCAGGGAAATGAATCACAGGAGGAAGGAGAGACATGGGAAAACGCACTCCTGGAAGCCACGCGAGGATACCAACCACGTGTGCCGTGTCACCGTGTCCCGTGCGAGAGCCGACTCAGACCCGACCCGAAGGCACAGGCACGTCACGTATGCATTGTACTGCATTAATATGCATATAAAATCTCCAGGCTTCCCTGGTGGCGCAGTGGTTGAGAGTCCGCCTGCCGATGCAGGGGACGCGGGTTCGTGCCCCGGTCTGGGAAGATCCCACATGCCGCGGAGCGGCTGGGCCCGTGAGCCATGGCCGCTGAGCCTGCGCGTCCGGAGCCTGTGCTCCGCAAAGGGAGAGGCCACAGCAGTGAGAGGCCCGCGTACCGCAAAAAAAAAAAAAAAAAAAATCTCCATGGAGAATACAGTACTGATGGGCAAAAGGAGGCGTTATCTGTGCATCTAGAGTATAAATAACCCCACTTATGCTGTGAGGGTAATAATGGGGAAAGAAATGGGGTGGAGAGATTTCTTTCTGCATCAATTTTATTCCCCATTTTGGATAAATGTCATTCAAGAACTATAACAGATGATATTTTCATCTCATTTTCTTTTTCTGATGCTGACCAGGCATGTGGTTTGAAGTAAGACGTGCCACTTCCTCAACCTGTTCCCTTATTTATGAAGGGAGAGGTCCTGAAGGAGCAATTCCTCCGCTGGTTGTGAAGTCACTTCTGCACCCAAAGTGATGTGCTTCCAGACTCCACTCTACCCTGGGCTCTTCCTTTGTCTCTGCCCAGAAAGCCAGGTAGGCACACGATTGTGTGTGTGTGTGTGTGTGTGTGTGTGTGTGTGTGTGTGTGAGAGAGAGAGAGAGAGAGAGAGAGAGAGAGAGAGAGGCTCTTGTGAGGAGGAGACTGTTGACCGTGCTGGGTCCCGGACAAAGCAGTTTTCATGCAACACCTAAATCCTCACAGACACCGAATTCCGTCCCCTCTGCCCTTGCTGAATGCATGAAGAGGTATGGTCTGTGTTATCATAAAATTCTCTGCTCACTTCACTGAAATGTTGCATTCACAGCACAGTCAGTGCTTGATTATAACCGTGTCTAACTTTCAAATTGTCACTTGATTTTTTCTTGGGTCTTGAATAAAACTGTGAGTTCCTTAAGAAGCCAATTTCCCCATTGCATCTGACAAAGGGCTTTACACTGAAGCTGGAGCTGAATTAGGAGAAGTGGTGCATCACAGGACCTTAAAGTTTGGAAAGAAACACACCCCATTCTACCCTGACAGCAACACTGTCTATGAAGCCCAGTGCAGATGAATGTTAAAGTACCCATGACGAGTGCATCATCTTCAATAAGGGCTTCAGGCAGAGAAACAGAAAACTTAAATCCATTAGAAGACATGAAGAAATGAAAAGATCTGAGAAAAAATGGTAGATATGGGAGAGGGGCATAATAAAATCTCTGAAGATTAAAAATAACAACAATCGGACAGAGTAAACACAAAACTTCAAGCAAATTATACATAAATTTAAAAATAAAAGTCTTGAAACTTATTATTAAGCTATACTGTCCACCTGGAAAAATCAATCCAGAAAGACCAGAACCAAAGTGACTTATAAAACGAATGGATTAACAAAGAAAAACAGTTGAGCATCTAGGTGATAACATGCAGGAAAATGAAGACCGGACGGTCATGAGGCTTTTCGGAGAAGATGGTGAAGGAGCACATATCAGATCCTTAAGAGAGAAACTGTGAGCTAAGTTCATCACCCTCTGCAGGGAGAATTCCAACCTGAAGGCCACAGGCTGCTCTAAGCATATGCAAAACCTAGCGTGTCTTTTCTTTTAGTGTATATGTTTCTTGTGAAGATTTCTAAAATCTAAAGAATAAGCTTCAAACAACCAAAAGGCTGAGACATTGGCCTCGGATTCATATGAGCCTGAAATGCATAGTTACCTTTATAACTAAGATTATATGACGGATATAAAGGAGGGAACGTGGTATCTATTGGCTCGTAGCACCTAAACATGCTCCAACGCTGTTAATACGGTACCAATACCAAAATCTAGATCTGCGGGAATGTAAACGCATGCAGTCACTATGGAAAAGAGTATGGAGGTTCCTCGACAAATTAAAACTAGAACTAACACATGATCCAGTAATTCCACTTCTGGATATTTATCTGAAGAAAATGGAAACACTAACTAAAAAAGATATCTGCACCCTTATGTTCATAGCAGCACTGTTTATAATTGCCGAGATGTGGAAGCAAACTAAGCGGCCATAGACAGATAAATGGATAAAGAAATTGTGGTGTCGATATCCCATAAAAAAGAATGAAACCTTGCCATCTTTGACAACATGGATGGGGCTCTAGGGCGTTATGCTGAGGGGAATAAGTCAGACAGAGAAGGAGAAATGTCATATGATCTCACTTACGTGTGGAATCTAAAACACAACAACAGCAACAAAATGAACCAAACTCACAGATGCAGAGAACTGATTGTTGGTCAGCAGAAGTGGGGATTGGAGAACGGACAAATGGAGGAATATGGTCCCCCCAAAAAACTGGAGGATAATGGAGAGAATGGTGAAAGTTAAAGTTGCTGCATTTACCCAGCTTGAATTACTTTTTAATTTTTAACTTAGCATTCAGTTCTTTGAAATGAATTATTTTCCCCCTGGACGGAAGTCAGAATTTGATTGAAATGGGGGCAAAGCACAGCTCTCTTGCTTCAGTATAAATCCACAGGCCAGACATTGCCCAGAAGATGAAGGAACGGAGACACACAAACATTTTTCCAAAGAAGACCTTCAAATGGCCAGTAAGCCACGAAAAGATGGTCAATATCATTAGTCATTGGAGAAACAAATTGAAGCCACAAAGCTATGCCCGTCTGCACCTATGAGGACGGCTAAGACCAAAGAGAGTCAACAACGTGGTGGTGAGGATGCGCAGAAGCCTGGAAGCTCACCCCCTGCTGTGGGGACAGAAAGTGTACTGAGCAGCCCAGCAGCTCCTGACCCAGATACACACTGAAGGGACGGAAAACAGCCAGAAGTCGGGCACAGCCCAAATCCCCACTGTCTGCTGGAAGGCTAAGTGTGGGGCAGCCACGTGATGGAATATTGGTCAGCAGCAGGTGAAGAGTGAATCGCTCGCTGACAAGTTGCTACAATGTTGTTGCTGACAAGCCAGCAGTGGAAGGTCGCGTGTTGTAAGGTTCCGGTCCTGTGAGGATCCAGACCAGAAACATCTAGAGAGACAGCGGGGGATGGTTGTTACCTGGGCTGGGGGAGGGGCGGGGGGGAGGGGCTGCTCGTGACCAAGCAGTTTCTTTCGTGTGTGATGAGAATCTCCTAAAGTTAGACTGTGCTGATGACTGCACAACTCTGAATACACTGAAAACTACTAGTCTGCACACTGCAGAGGTACTTTATGGTAGTGAAGTATATCTCACTAAAGCTCATAGGTTAAAAAAATAATCATAATCAAAAGTATAAAATACTTGGAAAATATGATAAAATCAACATATAGGAAAATCTGTGGGATACAGACAATATGATTTTTTTAAAGATTTGTTATATATATATATATTTTTAACATCTTTATTGGAGTAAAATTGCTTTACAATGGTGTGTTAGTTTCTGCTGTATAACAAAGTGAATCAGCTACACATATACATATATTCCCATATCCCCTCCCTCTTACATCTCCCTCCCATTCCCACCCCTCTAGGTGGTCACAAAGCACCGAGCTGATCTCCCTGTGCTATGCAGCTGCTTCCCACTAGTAGTAGTGTATATATGTCCATGCCACTCTCTCACTGCGTCCCAGCTTACCCTTCCCCCTCCCCGTCTCCTCAAGTCCATTCTCTAGTAGGTCTGCGTCTTTATTCCTGTCCTGCCCCTAGGTTCTTCAGAACCTTTGTTTTTTTTTTTAAGAATCCATATATATGTGTTAGCATACGGTATTTGTTTTTCTCTTTCTGACTTACTTCACTCTGTATGACAGACTCTAGGTCCATCCACCTCACTCTTAAAGGATATTTTATGGCTTTAAGTAATGTAAATTTTTTAAAATTTCACCCCCTTCCAAAAGAACTTGTGTAATGATGGAAATAATCTATTCCAGGCTGTGCGATGTGATAGCCACTGACCACATGTGGCTTCTGAACCCCTGAAATCTGGTTACTGTGACTAAGAACTAAAGTTTAAAATTTTTAATTTTAATAATTTAAATGTAAACAGCACATTATTAATTAAAAACTGATAATTAGTGGGTTAGGTCTTCAACTCTATTATACTTAAAATGAACAACAAAGACAATGAAAAGACACAAGTAATAAAGACAAAAACAGAAAATTTTGAAATTGAAATAAATAATCTGCACACGGTTATCATTACCAGACTCAATTACTGCAAAGAATAATCATATAGGCACACAGTTTTAATAAGGTTAAAAAGGGAGGGGGCTGCAGAGAGAGAAGGAGGGGGCGGGGGAAGGGAGAGGAAAGGGGGAGGGGGGAGGGAAGACACTCTGAGGACACAAAAGTCCCCTGAAGCAAGGATCTGAATACAGAGCGGGTAGAGGTTTCCACCCTTAAGTGTGCATCATGTTTACTTGGAGGGCTTGTTAGAACAGATTGCACGGTCCACCCCCAGGGTTACTAATTCTATAGGTTTGGGTTAAGCTTGAAAGCCTTCATTTCTGACTAGTTTGTAGGTGGTGCTGGGGACCCTCCTTGAGAACCACTGGGGTAAGGTAAAAATCGACAGTAATGAAAGCAATTAACACACTCTTAGCAATAGTTTGAATAATTTTATGCAACTGATTTTTTAAATGTATCCAATTTCATAAGTAAGAAGAAATAAGATACCTAAATCTAAGTGCTGCCTCAAAGTAGTCCCCTGCAGCTAGCGGCCGAAATTTCCCCCACCTTGAAAATAATGGATAAGTTTTATTTATAGTTACGGTGGAGGGGACCAAAACTTTAAGGAATTAATCATCTTTATCTCAGACAAGTGATTTGACAAAACAAGAAGACATAAAACTAGCCAAATAATTCCGTATGTCTAGCAAAACTTTGACATCAAATAAAGCTTTACTAAAAAAGATAATTGTTAATTAATCTTGTTTAAAAATCTAAATGCAAAAACTATTTTAAAAAAGAAAAACAGTGTACCCATATTATCTAGTAATATGTGCCTAAACCGTGACCAAGTTGCCTTTATCCCAAAGAAGACAAGTGTGATTAAATATTAGAAAATCTATTACTACAAGGACCACATGAGCAACATGGAAAATTACCTTAGGATTATCTAAAAGGTTCAGAAACAAACTTGTCAATAGCATTTAATTCCTATTCATGATAACAAAAGAGAGCTTTTTTTGCAGAATAGGAATAGAGGGGAATGGCATTGACCTGATAAGGGATATTCATAAGGAAAAATAATCAAACATAACAATGGTGAAACTTTGAAGTTCTTTTCTCTAAAGGTTACCAGTGTTATGCTCAGTTTTTTAAAAAGGTATTTCCTTTATAGTCAAGAACAAGACACAGATAAACTCTGTCATGCCTAATATTGAATACTGTACAATGGCCATGAAATTAAAGGACAAAGTTGGAGGCATGTGTATCTTAAAGGAAGGAATGACATTTCCCTTCCTAACAATCCATAAGATTGAAGAAAAGAGAATTATGAAGAGAATTCAAGACTTTCTACAATGACCCATAAGAGTTAAGCTCAACAGATGAATGTACTCAAAATAAATATACACAAGAAAGCATAATTTGTTATTATATTCCAGAAAGGACCAGTGATAAAAAAAATATATCATGTATCAACAAAATATTATGTGGCACCTCTCAATACGCCTAACATCTACTAGATATGTAAGGTCGTTTTAGAGAAAATTACATAATTGCTGAATGTGTAACATACATAAATGGAGGTATATACCATGGTGGTGAAGTCTCAGTATTCTAAAAAATGTCAATTTCCCCCAAATTAATTATGCATTCAGTGAAATATTAAAATGTGTAGAACGGGTGCACTTATATGGAAGCACAGGAGCCCAGTTTAAGCAAAGGAACGTTTGAAAAAGCAGAGCCGGGAAAGTCAACTGGCTGACCCGACAGTAGACTTACTCGACCTCTATAGTAACTAAGTTAAAGTAGACTCACTGTGAAAATTCAGAAATGTTTGCTCTGCACACACGTAGATTGAGAGCAGGTGGGCTTCAGATCACTAGAGAAAAATAGAATTAATTTCTACCTAACGTCATAGCAAAGATTAGTTTCAGATAGATGAGTGTGAAAAAGAACGTTTTTTCACAAGAAAATATATGTGGAGATGTGTTGCGTCCTGAGAACAGGAAGGCTTTCTCCAGGGTTTACCAGTTGCCTCTTTAACCCTTAGCACCAACCACATGAGGCAGGCGCACGTGTGGCCCCACTTCAAAGACAATTAAACATCTCGCAGAGTCTGAAACTGACTTCCCCCCGAGGTGTCAGAACTCAAGGGCCGAGTCTGGATTTGCTGAGACCCCTGCCTGACTCGAGGTTCTCAAGCAGCATGGGCGCTGCCCCTCCTCTCCCTCAGTTCCCTTTTACACAGTCGCTTCTGAGGACCGATGCTAGGGACCTACTGTAAAATCCGTCTTCTTTAGAAATCACACCACACACGCTTTTTGTTCTCTTGTTCTCAAAATAGCCTTCGGCACAAATCAATAAACTCTGACTGGGCTTGACCTGTATTGAACAACCATTAAAATTCTGTGTCTTTCCTCAACTTCCTTGGCTAATTGTAGAAGAGAGAACCCATTCTCCTTTCAAACTCACCTGCCACGCACCCCACTCCTGAGACTTCTTCCTTCTCTTTCCTGCTGGACCACAGCTCACAGCATGTGAGACCCACTCAGCCTCTGACCTGCAGGGCTGAAGAAGGTAAACGGGTGCTGCTGAAGCCACTAGTTTTGGTAGTTTGGGCAACAATAGAAAGCTAACTTCCTAACACACAGAAGAAGTAAAAGTGAGCTTATAAACATCTGAAAAGTCACTCGATTTTATCTGAGGTCCTGCAATTCCAAATTAAAACCATACTGAGCTATGATTTTCCCCACATTGGTTAAGAAAAAATAGAAGACTGACAAACACAGCTTTGGCCAGGATGAGAAGAAATCTGAAACTTAAGCATGGTTTATGGGAACTTAATATGGTACCAACGCTTAAAAGGTCAAGGTGGAATTGTCCATCAAAATTTAAATCCCCCACAACTAGAGAGAAGCCCGTGCTGCAACGAAGAGCCCCCGGGCTGCAACTAAGACCCGACGCAGCCAATAAATAAATAAATAATCTTAAAAAATATTGAAATCCCACACATAATCTGACTCAATAATTCTTTTATAAATTCATCAGGCAAATATATTCCTGTAATTTTGAAGATATGTATACATAAGGCTGTTTCATGTTACCATTATTAATAGCAAATTTTTAGGAAAAAAACTGTTATAAACTGGTGATATGTTGGCAAAATTGTGTAACAATATACAATGAAAAAGATTTAACACTCTGAAAGTGTGTTAAAGAGCTGTATGCGCTAAATAAGAAGTTTCTTGTGAGAAGTAAAAAAAAAAAAAACGTAGAAGCAACACACCCAAGACGCTGTGTGACGTGGTTCCACTATTTAATGACGCATTTGCACACAAGGCACTGTCTCCAAGGGCTTTCGTCGGAGTCCGTGGTAAGACGAGGTAGGAACCACGAAACACCCGCCCCCTGCACCTTGCAAGTTCCAGGAGGCCAGGTGGGTCCCAGGGCCCGGGACCTCTGACTTCTGCTTACTCCAGGCTGTGGGCACCCCCGGGTGGTCTCATCAACTGCAAGAAATACCTGTGGTTTTGCAGCTGGAAAGCACAGCGTTGGGAATTTCTATCTCTGGAAAAAGGTGTATCTTTGCAATAGAAAAATAGGATATTATAAATATTAAAACTATAGATGTGCCATAATTTTTATTCCAGAAAAAGAGCTTCTTATCTAAATCATAGTAACCTTTAATGTAAAATAGTCCCTAGTGTTTTGATACACTTGAGATATGTGATTTAATCAAAATATTAATTACGAATTAGCTGGTGTTAGTTATTCATCTGAAGAATATTATATTCTGTGACTTTTAATAAAGCAAGATACAGAAGGAATATTTATGAAAAATACTGTCCTTAATTTAATAGTAAATAAAAGAAAATCTCCATTTTAAAGGGCATATATTTTGGAAATTAAAAACATATATATATATTTGAACACCCTTTCCTAAGTATTTTATTTTGAAGACAGCTCTGGAAAGATACACTTTTCCAACAGCACATAGAATTAATGAGAGATAATCAGTTTAAAGTGCGTTATTGCCAACTGTGGTGTGTGTCTCTCTCTATCTTTCTCACCTCTCTTGGAACATTATTTTAGTCTGTAAGTTTTCTCTTCCTTTCCCGTTTTCTGTTGCTGCAGCTGTTGTTTCAGAGTCACAAGTAAACGCGCTGAGCCTAAGAAGTATGACAGCACGTGTCAGTTACACGCAGAGCTTTGTAACTTCATCTTTTTATTCCTTTCTGTTTCCTTGAAAATCTTCCTCATAATTTGAAACATGCTACAATCTAAGTCAAGTAAACTTACTGGGTTTATATTCAGAGCACTTTGCTTGGTCTTCGAATCTCTTCACAATCTTTCCTCAGCCGTCATCCGCCAGCCTTGATTCCGGAAGGAGCCTGGGTGTGTTTCTCTCCCAGGTGAGAATTCTTTCCTCTCACTACAGTCTGGGCTCTACCCAGACACTGCATTTCAAGGCCTCATTGCTTTTCATAAAGGAACTGAGAAGCGTGAGATTGGAAAGTGAGCACATCCCTTTATTGCTAACCGTGTGCTGAGGCTGGACCAGGCGGAGCCCAAGGCCCTGGGATTCGGAAGAGGGCTAGGTACATGCTCGGAGGGACCCCTTGTTCTCAGGTCAGAGTCCCTGGTGTCCCAGTGGAGAAACCAGGTGCAGCAGACTTTACACGACACCACCTGCGCGCCCTCCATGTACACGCCTGCCTGTGGATTTAACATGTGTTCCTGGAAAGGCTGAGTTTCTTTATCCCAGAAAATATTCTTTCAGATTACATGTCTCACCTCACTTCTTACCATTCCCCCCACCAAATCCATGCTAACCAGGCCATTTCTCATATTTCTCTGAAATTTTCCAGTTAATCTCTCACCCCTGGTTCTGCCCACTTTCTCGGGTAATGTGTCATCTGGACAACTGACATCCTCTCAGTGACCACATGTACTTTGAGTTGGATACTTTCCCTGCTGGGCCCTGACCTGGTCCAAGCGCCCCTGTGTTCTCTGTTGTCATGGAGTTAGCAGGTGTGATTTCTGCCACAAGACACAGCGGAGTAAGAGAGCCGATGTATCTGCCTCTGAAACAAATTAAAAACTGGGTGAAATCATACAAAAGAGGCTCAGAAGTTGGCCATCGGGGCTGTAAGAGAAGGAAGGGAAACGGGAAATGCTGGGAGCTCCACAAATCCTCTGCCGGTGGCTAAGGGGTCCCGGGGAAGCCAGCAGGGCTCCAGGTGGACCAGGTGGAGCTGCTTGTCCAGAGGGGCAGCTGTTCAGAGCCTCAGTACAGAGAGCCCAAGACAGGAGAGCTGCACCGAGGGAGGGTCCAGTCCTGAGGCAGCTGAGAGCCCAGCTCAGGGCAAAGCGGACAGGTGTGAGGTTGGGGTGACTGGCAGAGGAAGTCTCTGCAGGTCACACAGGGCGAGAGCAGCTTCTAGGGTCACCAGCCAGAGAGAAAACCTGTAAGTCACGGGAACATGGTAAAATGGTCGGAAAAGCGTTGCTTCAAGAACGGGAAATAGATCCACCCAGTCTCTACAGATGACCCAATTTCGCTCCTTTTTATGGCTGAGTAATATTCCATTGTATATATGTACCACATCTGCTTTATCCATTCGTCTGTCGGTGGGCATTTAGGTTGCTTCCATGACCTGGCTATTGTAAGCAGTGCTGCAGTGAACATTGGGTCTAGAGACTGTCATACAGAGTGAAGTAAGTCAGAAAGAGAAAAACTAACATCGTATATTAACACATATATGTGGAACCTAGAAAAATGGTACAGATGAACCGGTTTGCAGGACAGAAATAGAGACACAGATGTAGAGAACGAATGTATGGACACCAAGCGGGGAAAGTGGCGGGGGGAGGTGGTGGGATGAATTGGGAGACTGGGATTGACATGTATACACTGATATGTATAAAATGGATAACTAATAAGAACGTGCTGTATAAAAAAATAAATAAAATTAAATACAAAAATAAAGAACAGGAAGTAAATAAGCTGATCTGATGCCCCTTCGTCAGCATAAAGGTAATGCTTCAGAGAACAAGATGCAGCCATTAACCGCATCCCAGAGCTAAGCTCAGGAACACGTACAGGAACCGGGAATACTCAAGGCCCGACGGAAGTCCGGCATCCATTAAAAATTGTCTGACAAAGAAATGGAGGAATCCAACGTACAGTGCGGGTGAAAATCCATGAACAGAAATAGATGCAGAAACATCACCCGGTGAAAGAATTAGTAGATAAGGACAATAAAAACAGGGATGGAAACTGTATTATATTTGTTCGCAAGTAAAGAAAAGCATGAACGTGTTAGACAGACAATGGACGATATTTTTTAAAACCCAAATCAAACATCTAGACGTGAAAACAAAAATATCTGAGGTGAAACAGACCTGTGATGTGATTAGACATCACAAAGAAAAGAAGTATAAATTTAAAGACACAGCAAATTAAACTAGACAGAGTCAAACACAGAGAAGAAAATACATTAAAAAATCAGAAATTTGGAAAAAAAAAAAATGATGAGCACAGAGCTAACAACCTCAGGGACGGCTCCCAACCCGTTACTTGATGTGACATGAGTTCCCGAGGGAAAACACAGATTCGGCAGGAAAGAAAATATACTGGAGAAAAAGCCATGGTCAGAATTTCCAAATATGATGTAAGAAACTACAAACCCAGAAATTCAAGTAGTTTACCTAAGCCTGAGCTCAAGAACATGGAGAAAAGTACAGGAAGGCACATCATAGTAAAACTGCCTGAATCCAATTCTAAAGAGAGAGTCTTAGGTGCATCCAGGAGGAAAGAGAAGGGCAGGTCCCCAGGAGACAGACGGTGGACCAGCATCTTCAAACACAACAGAAAAACTGTCACCCAACAAACCTGCCCAAGAAAATATCTTTCAGAAATGAACTGGGGGGGTGGGTGTGTTTCCCTGGTGGAGCATTGGTTAGGAATCCGCCTGCCAATGCAGGGGACATGGGTTCGAGCCCTGGTCCGGGAAGATTCCACATGCTGTGGAGCAACTAATCCCGTGTGCCACAGCTACTGAGCCTGCGCTCTAGAGCCCGCGAGCCACAACTACTGAGCCCACGTGCCACAACTACTGAAGCCCACGTGTGCCTAGAGCCCGTGCTCCGCAACAAGAGAAGCCACCACAATGAGAAGCCCACGCACCGCGACGAAGAGTAGACCCTGCTTGCCGCAACTAGAGAAAGCCCACACGCAGCAACGGAGACCCAACGCAGCCAAAAATAAATAAATAAATAAAATGTATTTTAAAAAGGAAAAGAAAGGGAAAAAAATGAAGGGGACTCAAGGCTTTTTTGCTACAGAAAAGCTGAGAGGTTGTGTTGTCAGCTGAGCTGTGCTGCGAGGCCTCGTGAAGGACGTGCTTTAGGACACGGTGTGGGTCCTGAAAACCAGGTTTGTTTGGACGGAAGGCTCGGTGTCAGTACTCGAGAGGAGGACGTTTGCAGATCCCAGCAGCAGGGAGGGATGAGCGGGGCAGGGCGGCCTGCGCCGGTGGCCAGGGAGCAGTGGGTGGAGAGCAGGTCACCATGGCGGGTGCAGGTCCCTGCCTCCCCGCTCAGCTCTACGCGCTCACTGTAGAGGGTGCCCCGCCCCCAGGCCCGGAGCAGCAAACCGGGAACCTGGGGCGGGAAACCTGAGCTGGCGCCTCCAGGTCCCGGCTCTGGGTGTGAGAGCTCGTCGCCCGGGAAATGCCTGTTTTCTCATCCTCACGCTACGTGGCTCCCGAGCTGGATTCTGCCGGTGGAGACAAGTCCCCCTGCGGTGAGGCTTCGTTGTGTTCTCAGGACTAACAGTGGAGAACAAGCTCCTTAAGGAAAAGGAGGCCGTGAGACCGGAGCAGGTCTTGTGTTTGCGACACAACGAGCTGTCCAAGGGGCAGCGCAAGCTTCTTTTTCAGATCAGGTCTGTGGATGCTTGAGAAACCTGGGAGTGTTTTCTTAGGAGTCTCGGTGGCGTGTCTGATACCTGTGCTGTCTTCGTTCAGTGGTAACGTGAAAACTGGTGAGAGTAATATTTACCGATTTTTAGCCAGCTTTGCCTGCTCCAGGGAGAGGCTCCCCTTCCCCCCATCTGCTCACGCACGTCCTTTGGGCCCCTGGTTGGTGTTCACACCTCAGTGTGGGTGGGGGCCCCTCCGCACAGGCGTCCTGAGATGGGGGGCTCCCCGGCCCCATGTGCTCCGTGGACGGCTAGCAGGTGCTCACCGGGGTGTTAAACACGGTAGCTGAAACATTTCTGAATAGGTCTGTTTATCTCTAGGTTAAATAATATACTAACGGCCTTGGCCTCCAGCCCATCTTTTGGTGGACTCTGGGGGCTTTTCTTTGTGAAGAGCGCATCTGACTAGGAAGTTGGAAGTTATACAAAATACTTTGTCCCCAGACCCCGAAGAAGAGGGTTTGCCCTGTGCTTGTGTGTCTGATGGGGGGTTTTCTCCTCCTCTCCCCGGCAGCAGAGGTCAGCATCCAGGGAAGCCCCAGGGAGAGGCCTGGGGCCAGCTCCTGGGTTCCCAACCTCAGCCTCGGGGGGAACCGCTCTCCTTCTCCCCCTGAGGCCAAGGAGCCCGGCTGACTCCACACCTGCGCCCCTCCGGTTGGCCACATCTATCTTAGGTTGTCTGAGCACCTCTAAGTAGGGGGGCTTGGTGTCCCCTGTGGACTTGTCCTGATTCTGTCTGGTTGTCCGGTCCTTTGGGACCAGCTCCATGTGCCCGGGTGCCGTCCTTAAGTGGAATAAGCCTGTACTTCACGTCAGCCTCAGATCCTAGACGAGCTGCTCCCCCTTAGAAAACGCCCCCGAGAAGCCCCACCCCGATGGCTGGCACCCTTCCTGATGGAGAGGCCGCGCGTTCTGTCCTGTCAGCCCAGTTGTGTTCTGGTCTGATGCAGCTGGACAGGGATTTAACAGGGGCTGCACTGTCACTGATGGTCAGAACGCTGGCAGCCACAGGGGCACGTGTTTGAACCAGCCTCTTGCTATCTTTAGGCTTTATATCATCACACATTGAATGCATTCCCTGCTTAATGTAATTTCCATGCAATGCCTGTGTGTTTGTAGCTGTAAGATGTGTGTTTGCAGAAAGTGGCAGATCGTTAACCCGAGATTCACTTCAGGGAGACCTCAGCTGCAGATGCGCCGAGGGCCACTGGCCGCGACTGGCTCCCCGCAGTGTCTCTCCTTTGCTCCGTGCTTACTGATGTACAGGTGTGCTCGCTGCTGACGCACTTTCTACCCGTTGGATAACCACCTCCCAAAGCCAGGTTTACGCAACAAAGCGGTCTGTAATCTAGCTGGAAATGCCACGATTTTGGTGCCCAGCTTATGAATATGCCCTTCAATTTTGCCTCTTTCCTAAGTAATGTTCATTTAGGGTTAGACCCTGAGCTAGTGTTCTGTGCACTGTGTGATGTTTTCTCTGCACACGCAGCTGGAGTTGGTTGGTTGGGCTGCCGACAGCACAGAATTCTTTAAGGCTTTTTTAAAGAGTAGTTTTAGGTTCACAGCAAAATGAGGGGAAGGTACAGAGATTTCCCACCCACCCCTGTCTCCACACGCACGGTCTCGCCCGGCACCAGCATCCCTGCCCGATGGTACATTGGCTGCAATAGATAAACATCTCCACTGACAGGTCATCACCACCCAAAGTCCACGGTTTGCATGAGGGGTCACTCCTGGTGGCATACATTCTGTAGGTTTGGACAGATGTATGACATGTACCTAGCATCACGGGATCCCACACAGTAGTTTTACTGCCCTGAACATCCTCTGTGCTCCCCCTACTCGCCCCTCCCCTGACATTACTGTTTCCATAGTTTTGCCTTTTCCAGGATTTCATGTAGTTGGAATTACACAGCCCGTAGCCTTTTCAGATTGGCTTCTTTCACTTAGTAATATGCATTTAAGTTTCTTCCAGGTCTTTTCATGGGTAGATAGCTCATTTCTTTTCAACAGTGAGTAATAGTCCATTGTCTTGATGAACCACAGTTTATTAAGCCGTTCGCCAACTGAAGGGCATCTTGGTTGCCTCCCAATTTTGGCAGTTATGGACAAAGCTGCTATAAACATCCATGTGCAGGCTTTGTGGGAACACAAATTTTTAATTCCTTTGCGTAAATACCAGGGGGCACAATTGTTGATCCATAGGGTAAGGTCACGGACAGTCTTGCAAGAAGCTGGCCCTTCTAGTAGGAGTGTAGTGGTCTCTCACTACAGCTTTAATTTGCATTTTCCTGATGACACATTATGTGGAGCATCTTGTAGCGAGCTTACCTTCCATCTGTGTGTCTCCTTGGTGAGGTGCCTGTTCAGGTCTTTGGCCCATTTTTAAATTGGGTTATCTGTCTTCTTACTATTGAGTTTTAAGAGTTCTTTGTATATTTGGGATAACAGTTCTTTATCAGATGAATCTTTTGCAAATGTTTTCTCCCAGTTCTGTGGCTCGTTTTGTCATTCTCTGGACATTGTATTTCACAGAGCAGGCATTTTAAATCTTGACGAAGTCCAGCTATCAGTTCCTTTTTACCGTGGACCACACTTTGCTGTTGTATCTGAAAAGGCATCACCATACCCAAGGTCATCTAGGTTTTCTCCTCTGTTATCTTCTAGGAGTTTTATTGTTTTACATTTAGGCCTGTGGTCCATTTTGAATTAATTTTTGTGAAGGTGTAAGGTCTGAGTCTAGATTAATTTTTTTGCATATGGATGTCCAGTTTTTCCAGCACCGTTTGATGAAAAGACTATCTTTGCTCCATTGCTTTCTTTTTGCTCTTTTGTCAAAGTTGACACAACAGTTGACTGTCTTAATGGGGGTCTATTTCTGGGCTCTGCATCCCATTCCACTGGCCTCTGCATCTGTTCTTTCACCAGTGCCACATGGCTGTGATCACCGTAGTTTTGTAGTAAGTTCTGACGTTAGACAGTGTCATTCCTCCAGCTTTGTTCTCCTTCAGTACTGTGTTGCTTATCCTGGGTCTTTTTCACCTTCACTGCCACTGTAGAATCAGGTTGTCAGTATCCAGAAAATGACTTACTGAACCATTGCAATTCAGGCTGCGCGGCTGCTGTGATGCCTCACAGCCCTGATGGAGTCAAGGAAAGTTTGGATATATCCCTTTTTCTGGCTTTTTCTATTGTTAGGGTGGGGACGACTCTCTCTACAGTTTTCTGTGTGCTACACAAAGTATGAAATCTCTATGTACATATTTTTAAGAAGGGAGTAATCACACTGTGTTTGTATTCTGATTTAAAGAGAAAGCAGAGAGGGAGGAGTAACCCAGGTGGACAGAGTTGGGAGGATCTGGGAGGATCCAGGGACCAGGTGGGATGAGCTCTAGTTTCAGGCAGGGATGCTGACCTCAGGCCAATGCACCTGCAGTAAAAGACAGGATGCAAGTGTGAGATCACAGATGCTGGTAGACAGCTACACTGGTGGGCATGTGGTCTCTTCTGATTGCATTATCTCAGAGAAATATGAAAAAAGCCCATTGGTTACAACAGAAAAAAAAGTGGAGTTACCTGAAGCAACCCAAGAAGGAAGCTCATGGAAGAGGCATGGTCAGGAGAGAAAAGAACCAGCAAGGTCCCCAAAGGCTAAAGTAAGCTCACAGCTGAACGTCCTCCACCCAGGGTTTCCATGTTGGTCTCATAACTTGGTACCAAAAGTCAGACATCCTGTCTGGTTAGCGCCATGGGAATGTGTGTCTTCAGGCAACAGGCTTCCTGCTTTCTCCATCCCCCGAGTCCTCCCTGCTTTATGTCAACTCTAGTTTTGACTCTCAAAGATGAGACCCAGAGGTTTCTTGCACCCAGATGCATCTTAACATCGAGTTTCATCTTCTCCCCTGTGAGACTCACAGGATAGTCTTAGGAGAGGTCTGGAAAGTCAGTATTCTCCTGGGTACATTCATATCTCGTTCTGCTTCTACTAGAAATAACTTCAATTTGAAGTAGATTATTCACTTTCACAACCCTGCAATTTTTGCCTTTAAGCTAACAGTCCTCGGGGCATGAAGAAATGTTGAACTTAATGGTTACGTCAAGGACCCTGGTAAACATAGAGTGAAGAATGATTTCATTAGAGTCTGTTAATATGAAGGCTTCACAAGGAGTTCCCCATTAATACTTGTCTTTTGTCTTGGGGTTACTCTGCTTTCTTTCTGTTCAGTTTGTTTCAAATTCATTTCTACAGTTCGTAATAATGAGTAAGTAGCTGAATGGGTCAGCAAAATGTAAACTGTGGCACATGTGAATTAACGTGAAAAGGAGGAGACGGCCAAGCAGACTTTAGAAGATGGGATCCCCTGTGAGAAGAAGGAGGGCTGTAATTTGACCGGACGCGAATATTCAGGGGTGTTGGTAACATTCCATGTCTGACAGTGTAGACAGAGGAGAGGCAATTTCCTTGTTTGTTAACTGAGCGGGTTTACCTGGTAGCGTGTGTACACTGTATGGGTGTGTCAGATGCAGCTGTAAGAGGATAAGCCTGGCCATGCTGTGGAAATGACAGATAATTTCATTACACACGTATTTTATTTGGAGCACACAGGTGTTCAATAAACGTGTGGAAGTGATTAATAGCATTTCGGAGCCTTGGCTTTTATTGTGACCATGAACTTTTAAGATCTGGATGATTAATGTCATTTTCATAACAATTAAATTATCTCCTTTGGTTAACTTGAGGGTATTTTTCCTCGGTGTTTGTCTGCTATATACTTGTAATTAGCACATGACAGTCCGGACCTCAAATATCCGGAACAGTGCAAAAAGGAAACTGTGTCTCATGCGTTTGAGCTGTTAGTTGAGAACATTAATTAGCTTAAAACAAAGGCACATGAAACAATTGATCAGCTCACCTCTTGCCTCGGTCAGTCAATCGTTCATTTCAAAGGTCTCTGTACTGGCAGCGGAGATGGCTCTGGGCTCCGAAGAGTCAGGAAGCCACAGGAGGGGACACGGGCGTCCACAGGCTCTGCCCACGTGGGTCCCGTTTCACAGGCAGAAACTCACACGGGCCGTCGGAAGAGGGCACCGTGCGGTATTTCTATTAGAAAGATGGTTCTAATTTCTCTGACTTTGTGACATTTTGTCACTATTCCCAAAAGCAGTATTGTTATAAATTAGAAACTAAAGGGACACCATCTGATCCAGGTCACTGTTTTCACTGACTCACCAAAGTCCCAGCAGATTTCAGAGCTGGTCACGCCCAGAGGCAGGAAAGAAGCAAACTTCCTGGATGTGGTGTCCATCCCGTGCAGTAACCCACAACTTGTGCCTGTGTCCCCTCTGCTTTCATGCATGTCTGTTACATGTGTTGGATGTAAATCATACATTCATATCATTTTCTTTGAAATAGCCGGGCTGCAAGAGCGCTGAGAACTACGGCTGGATAAGTGCTTGTGCACAAGATGGCGGGGGGGGGGGTTCACCTGAAATTCCTCACGAGGGACATAATGACAATGGTTATTTGTGATCCTTCCCCAAGTTTTATATTCATGGAGCCTTTTTATGTACTTATATGCACGGCAACGAGGCATGATTTAGTAAAAATTGAGTCATAAGCATTTTTCCATCTTGTCTTACCAACTTATAATTAAAACTCTTACTGGCTGCACATCCATGTGATGGTTGCACCAGTGATATTTCAATGGGAATTCTCATCTGCGTGGCTGTTTACATTCTTACTAATTATTTCCTTTCGTTAAGACCTCATAGGATGACAGTTCAAAACTCATCAACATTTTCCCTCCCTTTTGCACATAATGCCGAACTCAAACTGTTGTGCTGGATGGGAGCGCAGATGCAGAGAAAGCTGGCAGCATAAGTGAATGGCTGCTCTCCAGTAAGGGAGGGACTCGCGCACGGTCGCCCCTCCTGCATAATCGCGCATTTGTTTAAGGACGGCACACACAAACCTCAAATTGTCCGGAACGTCTAACCTTCCCGCGCCCCTGCCGCTCCGCGCTCTAAGCTCGGAAAGCTGCCGCTTCTTAGGAGTCACTTTTCTGTCTCAGGCCTTGGGAAACGCTTCCTCTTTCCTCTGCCTGGAACGTTTGTTTTCTTCTCGCTGCTTCATGTTCACACGCGTCGCAGTCCCTGCTCCCTCTGGGAACTGCCCTGGTGACCCAGCTTCCACCTAGTTCCTCTTTGCTCTCCTGACCTCTGCCCTTTGGCAGGCTCACGGAGACCCCAACCTCCTTGGTGACATGCTCCCCGCCGTGTGTCACCGGAACACGGTGGGTCCTTGTGGATGCGCACGGGGCCAGCGTCCCCTCAGTGTGGCCAGACAAATGACCCCACAGGAGTCATGCCGTCCCGTCCACTCGAAAAGGCTCCGTGGTCCTGGGGAGAAGCACAGGGAGAGCCCTGCCCCCTTCCCTGTCCCCTCACTGAACCCCTCGACTGCAGGCTGGCTGCAAACTCAGAGCGGTGAGGGTAGAGGGATGGGTCTTCGCCCGTGACCCAGGGACGTGCAGACGCTTTGGGGGAGGGTCCCAGCGGCGTAGGGGCAGAGCCTCCCCAGCCAGGGCTCTAGGGGCTCCTATTCTGTAGCCGTGAAGGCTTCAAACATAAAGCATTTTGGTGGTTTCTGAGCTGTCGTCTTTCTCTCATCTGTCCTCCACCCGGACCTGCAGCTCTGGCCCTTGCCCTCCATCTGGGCCTCCAGCGCGCCGGCTCACCTTGAGAAGGCGGAAGGCCCGTTCTCCTCCCACACGCGGTCACTGCTAAGAGGGATCGGTGACCCCCACGGCACAGTGGCTTAGCTCCCGCGGGGCGGGCGCGCGCCTCCTCTCGCTGTCGCCTCTGGGCGCGGGTCACTTTGCTCCTGTCTGCAGTCAGCACCGTGACGCAAAGCGTGTCTGAACTGCTACCCGGCACCTGGAAGTCTCACGCGGGCTCAGTGGCACCCCGGGCTCCAGGTGGGTGACAGGTAGCGGGCTTCCCCGGGGTCTCGGAGACCCCGTGGCGCGCGCGCCCTGGACACGAGCGTGCCACACCTGCTCCCAGACGCGTTCCTCCTCCCACCTCCTGTGCCGGAGGCGATGCTTCCAGACCCCCGCGCCGGGCGGCAGGGGCAGGACCGGGCGTCTTCTGGATTCCTCCCTCCTCCGCTCCGGAAACGCAGACTCCCGGCTTCTTTCTCCCCGGTGTCTGGGCATCATTTCCTCACCCAGCGTCCCGAGCCCTGTCCTCAGGTGTGAACAGCCCTGGTCTCGAAACAGCTCCTGCGGCCTTGCTTCCTGCGCCTCTAACCGGGAACGCGCACTCCTCCTAAGAAGAGCTGCCCCCGCCGCGACCCTGAGCCCGGCTCACCAGCGCAGCGCCACCCCGGCCCCACCGCGGGGCCTGTCGCCAGCCCGGGTTCTCCTCCGCGAGGCCAGCGGCGGGGCCGGTGCTGAGAGCCGTCGGTCCGGCGAGCGGGGCCGCAGTCCTCGGAGCGTCTGGGGATGTTCCGAAGATCCACTCCAGCTCGCGTGGAGGCCCCTGGGTCTGGGCTTGAAGATCTGGACCCTGGTTTCGCTCACGAATGGCTGACGTCACGGCCCCCAGCACCTTCTGTTCCCTCGGCCTTGGGGCCCTTGTCCGTTTGCTTCTGCGGAGGGCTGGCTGCGGCTTCGCTCACACCTGCCCAGGGCTCCCTGGGCACCAGGAGCCCCTCTGCTGGGCTGACAGACAAGCAGGCTCGCTGTCCGGAGCCTTGCGGGCCCAACTTCGCCCACCGTCACCCAGACAGACGGCTGAGGGCCGCAGCCCGTGAAAAGACGTCGATGGGTCCGTGAATGTCACCACGTGGCCCTTTCACTTTTTACTTACAGGCCAACTTCCCGAGACACACGTGCCCGTGGGCGGGACAGGACACACGTCTCAGTGTGAAAAGCACAGCGTTTCAGACCTGCTCCCTCCAGCCGGCCCCGGCTCGTTCCTCCCCCCAGGAAGAGTCCGCCCTGAAGTTGGAGGTCGGGGGCTTTGCCATAGTTTAGAGGAAAGATCACCACGTGCCTGAGGTCTGATCTGAACACAGTTTAGGAATAAGCTGTGTTTTCTGCTAAAACTCCTTCCTGGAATCATCTGCCTACGTTAAAGCCAATGAACAGACAGCACAGAACGATCAAAACAAACCAGTTTGCTCTGCCGGGGTCCCAGTAAGCCTCCTGTTCGCTGTGATTCTTACGTAATCAGACCCGATTTCGTGCGGCCTCCACGCCGGGGTTGACTTCATCACGACGCGCCCTCCTGCCCTCCCCACCGCCCTCCAACGGGTCCCACCTCGACAGGGACGACAATAGGTCAACACCGGTCCCCTCGACAGGGACGACAATAGCACAGCAAGTGCTTATGATTCTGTTTTCTAATCCATCGCATCATACCATTGACTGCAAAACAAAGAGCAGTCCTAGATATACTTTTTTTTTTTAATCGGATCTAAATGTAACTAAACGGAAAAGAAAGAGAGAGAGAAGAAATTGGATTTAATGTTGTTATTTCTGCCAGCCTGAGCCCAAGTGAGTTTGTAAACATCTGGGGCTCCTGACGGCTCAAAACAGTCTCCCGTGTGGTGTGTCCTGTTGCTTGTCTTTCCTTCAACCTGCTGTGCGCTTTCACGCGAGTCCTCGCGAAGGAGAACGTGACCGCTCTGGTGTCCTTGAGTGGCTTCCCCTTCCTGAGCCATCGGACGCGGCTGCATCTGAAAATCCAATCCCTACCTTACACGCTTTCTAATGTTCCTGAGACGCCCTCTGTCAGAATCACAGGTAACTTACAGCTACCTCGCCTCTTATTTTCGAGCAAACACACCAGCTTCCCAAGGTCGGGGGTGTCATTTCTGATCGGGGGCTCTTTCTGATCTACAGACACAGCCCTGTGATAACGTCGACTCCCTGGGGGCTTGCAGTGGTCTGTGCTTCGGACGCTGGGGTGTGCTTTCCTGCACAGCTGCGGCCCCATATGTACAATCATTACGGGAGAGCATTGCATGGGGAAATTAAGCCTCGATGTCTTCCCACCCCTTCCGTTCCCTAGAGGGATCCACTGGTTAACACCTTCCCAGTAGTTTCAGGGCAGGCACCACGTTTATCAATAACGGTAAAATCCTCAAATAAACCATCACTACAGTTAGTGCCTGCTCCCTGCATTCCAGACACTTCTAAAATGTCCACAGTTCATCTCGTCTAATGCTCACAGCGCCCTATGAGGCAGCTGTGACTCTGCTTCCACTTTCTCTGTGAGGAAACTGAGGCACAAAAGGAGATGTCTCAATGTCTCACTGGTGCACGTGGCCCAGAGGCAGTTCCACCCCATCCCTGCTCTGGGCCACGGACAGAGTCGGGGCAGAAGCAGACGGTGCTTGTAGATCCTCCCCCGGCCCTGGCAGCCCCGGGCAGGTGTCCCGTGTCCACACCCACTGGCCCTGCGGTCTGGCGGGTGTGGCCTGGGGACCCCGAGCAGCTGGGGTGCACCGCGGACGCTCCCATGAGCAGGCGACGATCCCACCCCACGCTTCTCACGGCTATGCAGGCTTTTCCAGGCGCAGCTCCAGTGAAAATACCTGAATTGACTAAGAAAGCCTTGAACAGATCGAGTTTAACATGAATTAGTAAAGAGCAGTGTGCCAGTTGGCAGAAGGAAGGTTTGAAATAGTAATCATACTCAGTTTCAGAAAAACGAAGACAGAATTTTTGCACCTCGAGGCAATGACCTGAAAACTTCACACCTGCTCTGTCTTGACAACACACACACACAGGCTTTTATATCCACCTGCACACCTGCCTGATACACAGATGCACGTGTGTGTGTGTGTGTCACAGGACCAGAAAAGTGAACGGATCAAAACCAACTGTAATGAACAAGGTGTGCAACCGCCTCCTGTCCCAGGAGCCTGAGGTCAGCTCCTTTGCCCACCCCCCATCCCTGCGGCCGCACCTCTGACATCTGTCACCACAGCGTATAGTTCTAGAACATTATAAGGACCGCCTGCCAGTGAAAGTCTACTCAGGAGACAGAAACCAGGCAAGTCATTTTCAGACAATTTAAAACAAAAACGGTTTAGCCAAGCACTGGAGACTTCTGAAAAGGTCACAAGACCACCCCAGGCGTTAGGTAGCGATTGGGGGCGGGGAGGGTCGAGAGCTGGTCTGCGGCGCCAGAGCAAGGGAGGCGGGCCGGGAGCCGGGTCCACCCACCTGAGGCCCACACTGCTCGGGGCCCCTTCAGTGGACAGCGCCGGGGCGCGTGCAGACGGCAGGCGCATGCGTGGCGTGTGTGCTCACCCAGGCGTGCACACGCAGCTAGATTGATTTCTGCGTTAATCTGCAGACACACTAAAATAAACGCGGTGCGTCTGGTGCGCCGCGATCCATCCAGCAGTTCCCCGGGCTCCTCTGTGAGTTCTTTCTCCGGCAGGAAGACCCGTCTCTCCGGTTTATATAGTACGTGTCCTCATTCGGTGGACTCAGATTCAAAGGCGCAGTGGTTCCAGAGCCGCTAGCGTACCCTCTGCGAAGCAGGCTCACCGACCAGAAGGCAGTGCTGTTTGCTCCTGGCCTCGCAGAGCCTTGTTAAAAGTCGGTTCTCCAGAGTTACTCGGGTTGGAACCTCTCCCTCCTTCAGTGAGGTGTGTCACCACCTGTGACTCGGTTACGTTCACTGTCCGGCTCTGCGTTCCATCCTGGGATCCCAGCATATTGGCTGATTTTTTCTAAATTTGTGTACGTGAAAATTCACTTTGTGGTGTTTGGTTACATGCTGAGGGTCACATATGCACCACCAGAGCCCCTTGTGCAGAAGTTCTACCATCAGAAGTGATCCTGCAGTCTGCCCTGTCCAGCCCAGCCTTACCCTCCCCCAGCCCCTGACAACCAGGGATCTCTTTCCCACCCTGGTCCCTTTGCGTTTCTCAGGGCGCCATCTATTCGCACAATCTGTAGCCTCTGGACTGGCTTCTCTCACTTAGCAAAATGCAATTACAGTTTGTCCATGCTGTGTCTGATATTTGCTTATCACCTTTTTGTTGTTAGGTAGTAATCCATTATACGGACGTACCGAGTTGTTTATCCGTTCTCCTCTTAAAGACCATACAGGTTGTTTCCAGACTTTTACTATAAGTGAATTATACCTAGAGGCCCTACAAACCTTCCTGCACAGAATTTTACAGGAACATGACATCCTAGAAGTCAGATGCCCGTGGTGTCACAAAGGGAACGTCCCCAGGGTATTGATAGACCCTGTGACCTGGAGCCCATGGGCGATTCCTCCCAGGTGGTGGTGTTCAACAGGGGCGGGAAAGCGCCGCAGGCCTCCGGGCGCCACAGGCAGGGCTGGCCCGAGCTTGGCAATGTCGGACGCCTGACAGACATTGAAGAGGAATTCCTGAGCCGTGTCCCCACTTACAAGGATTCACAGCCATGTCACCTTTCCTTCCAGGTGACAGCTGCTGACGTGAATTCTAAGTCGAATTGGGTGTGTTGGAGGCCGCCCAGGTGGACGGGACCGCAGGGGATGGTGTGTGGTGACTCACACGCTCCCTGCATGTTACTCTCGACTTTCTCGGAGTGATTTGAGCTGACGGCCGTTGTTGTTTACAAGGACACGTGTATGCGAGTATTCAAGGACGCAAAGCTTGGAACATGGCCTCAAGCCACACACCATAAATTTGCACGTGATCTGCCTGAAAAAAATTACAGCTGAAATAAAGTTGGCTGTCATTCCACCAAATCTACATGTTTTTTATGGTATTTTTAGAAAATATTTTAAATGTCTATACTGCTGATTTTTCAGCTTTGGTAGTGGCTTCCTTATTTCACATCTGTACGGTAAGAGTGTTTTCAATTCTTAGAAATAACTGAAGTCTCTTAGGAGTAGAATTTCATGTTTTTGCCGAGAGGAATGGTGGGGTTTCCCTTGTCACAGGGGGCAGTGAGTGTCACACTGTCCACGGAGCGACCACCTTGCACCACATGAGCTTCTCGTTGTTTCTGCTTGAGCTCATTGACCCCTGAATAAACCTCTGAGGTAGTGCTATTATTATTCCATTTATAAATATGGAAATGAAGGCTTGGAGAGGTCACAGGAGCTGCATAAATTAAGAAGCTCCTAGATGGCGGAGCCAGGACCGAACCAGTCAGTCTGATTTCTAAGCCTTACTTCTAGCCACATACCATGGCCATAGTTTGGAGGAGTCAATAATTCATTGTTGTTGTTGTTGTTTTTAACATCTTTATTGGAGTATAATTGCTTTACAATGGTGTGTTAGTTTCTGCTGTATAACAAAGTGAATCAGCTATACATATACGTACATCCCCATATCTCCTCCCTCTTGCGTCTCCCTCCCACCCTCCCTACCCCACCCCTCTAGGTGGTCACAAAGCACCTAGCCGATCTCCCTGTGCTATGCGGCTGCTTCCCACTAGCTATCTATTTTACGTTTGGTAGTGTGTATATGTCCATGCCTCTCTCTCGCTTTGTCACAGCTTACCCTTCCCCTTCCCCGTGCCCTCAAGTCCATTTAATTCATTGTTAAATGAATGAAACCTTTGAAGTATTATGTTCTCTGACAGATGAGGAACAGGAAGTTCAAAGACTTCTAGCAAATTGCAGATAAGTGGGCAAACGCATGGCAGAGCCAGACTTGAACCCAGACTGCTCAGAAACGGACCGACGCTATCGAGATGACGGGCAGTTTCAAGCCTGCACAGTCATGCAGGCGTCACAAGCGAAGGGCGCTCTGACGAGGGCGACAGAAGACAGCTTCCGCACCAGGGAGGTTTCAGCTGAGAACAAGAGCCGGGTCAGCCAAGCCAGACGTGAGTCTTTTCCAGTAGAAGCTGAGACAGTAAAGTGGGGCTTTTGCCGCTGATATGACTTGATATGTGCTTTGAAAAAAGAAACAAAACCTTGAGTGTTTCTAATTGCTAGCATACTGCAAATAATTTTCCAGGAGGCAGTGAAATCTCCTGGGTGCCCTGTTATTAGAACTCAGTGTTTCTCCGCAGTGTCGACTGACTAACGGCCTCGGTGTCCTGGCCTGTGCTTCCCAAGGTCCGGGGCTGGGTCCCTCCTCCCCGGCTTCGTCCTGCCAGATACTCAGGCTGGTGTTTGCTGGCAGCCACTGTGGGCATCCTGCAGCCACTTCCAGTGACTGTCAAAGTCAACCCCGGACAGCCGGCTTGGAAACGGAGGATGGACAGAGAGACGGCAAGACTGGCCCAGGTGGGCGCCTACGAGACTTCAGTTAAGACAGAAGGTGCAGGAAGTGCCTGGGGTTTTGGACGCGAGGTCCTCGCCCTTTAGACATGATGCTTTTTAAGAAATAGGCCCAAGGACACATCACACCTACTTCTGCGGAGAACTATTTATTGGGTCCCCCTAGGTGCCTAGAAATGTGCTTTTCCTTGGGCTTATAAAGATGAAGAAATCACGACAGGAGGCGTGCTTGAATATAACCGTATTGTAACTGTGCTTGAGTTCAGTGCAGAGCCCGCCAATCCTGACGTTTCTGAAGGGAAGCCGCCCAGGGGCACAGCCTGCACACCCGCGCTGCCCACACACGCTTCCACGCCCTCTGAGTGAGGGGAACAGAAGGTGGGGACACCGGAGCCTGGGCTCTGGGGACCAAGGGAGGAGGTGAGAGACCCCGTGCATCCGTCTGTCGGCCTCTCGTGACACACTCGCTGATGGAGCGCGCGGTCCACGCTCCCAGAGGGAGGGCGGGTGATGCGGCTCGAGCAGCCCCTGACCTGGGCCGCGGGCGCCTCACCAGCCGACGCAGATGGTGGCAAAAGTGCAGGGAGCACCGTGAACGGGGGACGGGCCTAGAGGCCTGGACGGGGTGCAGCGGAGGTCGAGGGCAAAACTGAGGTCCAGACTGAAAAACAAAAACGCCAGGCCCAGTGGGAGATTCTCTAGATGTTCGAGAGAGAGAGCAGGGCGCTGGCAGGGCAGCAGCCGCCGGGCCGCCCTTCCCCGCCGCCTCTGATCTCAGACCCCAGGACCGTTCCTGGCGGGCGGGGAGGCCTCAGGGTCTCTGTGGGGAGTGGCCACCCCCCTCCACCCCTGCCTTGCAGTCCATCCGACCCTCTGAGGGGAGAGCTCCGGGGCTGGCTGGTGTCTGCTTCCCCACCGGAAACATCGTGACACCGCCCAGGACTCGGCGTGAGCGGCAGCCTTCAAAGCAGATGCGAAACCCCAAGGACCTCGATGCCCCCTGCGTCACTGTGTGGGAACGGCCCGTGGAGCACAGACCCCGGGGGACAGGTCACACTCCCTCCACGAGGGGCCCCTCTCGCCCGTGTCTCTGTCTCACTAATGTGTGGATTTCAGCTGGGCCTGATCCCGAGTAAGAGGCCGTGCCCCACTTTATCAGTGCAGAGGTCAGGGCTTGGAAGTTCAAGGGGGCGGGGCAGGGTCTGGTCCCCAAACGCCCCACCGCATCTCGGTCACCCGAGTCCTGCGGACGGGCGCCCTCGTCTCCGCAGCCGCACGCGCGCTAGTCAGAGGGCGGTGTCCGTACGCAACGGGCAGGTGCGCGCAGAGGCACACCGTCATGTCCCCTGTGTCTGTAAGGGTCTGAGCTATAGACGGAATAAAATAAAACTGAATCCCCTGCGTCACAGGTCAGGTGCCGTGTTCATTTCTGAACAAATCAACACAAACGTAGTGACTCAAAACACCAGAAGGGCAGGCTCTTGGGGTCTGGCGTGCAGGCTGACGGGCGGCGCTAGCCGGCTGAGCCCCTGTGGAGGCCCTCGGGGGTCCTTGCTGTGGCTGCGTCTCCCCACGCCCCTCCTCGGTCCGAGTGTGACCTCTCCCTGCCTTCACAGGGAGGCACGCGGCACTTAGGGGCCCAAAGAAAATCTCCCAAGGCTGGTGCAACAGAAATTTTTCCACAGATGCTGACAGCAGTTATCGTACTGTACATACTACACACTATATTTTAAAGGTAATTCCAGACTAGAAAATCACTTTAAAGTATAAAAAATTCAAAGCAGTGTATGGTAACATCCAACTTAAACCGAGACCCAGAGTTTCAGGTCGGAGAGAAGGCCCCCAGTGACACGGAGTGACGGAGAAGCGGGTGGATTCCGTCCTGGACAGTCAGTCCACGGGGGCGAGCTTGTTTTTATGACAATGTTCTGTGAGACACTTCAGCTCAGTTCCAGCCATCGGCTAAACGCAAACATCCCCTAATTAAATACTCTCTGTAATATTTCCCGTCTATGTAGCAGTGGCACATTTATAGAACTGGTATATTTGTTGCATAAGGAAACTGGTCCCTAATTAATGAACATGCGATAGTAAAAGAAACAAGTTAATTCCATTAAGTGTGTCATTAGCGTGCTCTACACGAACTATAGGGGATTAATAATTTTCTTGTCTCCCTGCTTCCTAAGAAAGCTCTGCTGTGTTGACGAAGAATCACTAACCCTTAAATCCTCTCGCTATTTTTTCTTGGGAGCCCGTGGATTTCTATTCGCTCCTAGAGTCTTGAGGTCTGGCCACGGCACACCTTCAGGCCACAGACGAACTAAAGCAGGTGTGAGGACCCAGCTGCTCTGGACTCTGCCCCGGGATGCTCCGTGGCCTGACTCCACCCACCCTCCTTCTGTCCTGGTCCTTCCGCAGGGTTTCTCCCCAGTAAACCCCCTCACTCCAAACCTGTGACAGCTGGTTTCAGGGGTGTGCGGACAGGTCACGCCCCCCGGGCCTGGGGGCAGGTGGTGTGCACGCCGTCCCAGGGCTACGACCCTCCCTCACACAGGATGCTGTGAGCGGGGGGCAGGATTTAATAGAACATGTTTACTATATTATGATTCAATGATAATCTAAAACATGTGAAAATAAAACTCACTGAAGGAAGAAAGCCACAATCATCACACCCTGGAGAACGTCTGATGGAGTTGCCCTAAACCTGACCACTCCTCCCGAAGACCCCACTTGGCTCTGAACCAGCTTTATGAGGAGTGAATGGTAATGAGCTGACAAAGCAGTTCCGCTTTGTGACGTGGTAAGGATACGCACTCCAACAAGATTTTTAAAGTAACACCTAAATAAGTAATTGGCCGTAGGAGAAACTTATATTCCTTTCACGTAAACATAACTGACACAATTTCGAGGAAGCGGGGGTCCTTCCGGATGCCTGTTGTCTAAAGTGGCCAGAATCGTCTTCATCTGAATATCAGATCAGCAGCTCCCATAGAACCAAGGAGGGACAGCCCCTCCCCGACGGCCTAGGAAATAGAGGCAGCCTTAGTTTTTAGAATAAGTAGGGCTGTTCCCGTGTCCTAGGTATGTTTTGGAAGATGTTTATTGACCAGCACACTGCTGTTCTGATGAGATGCTCACAAGCGTGTCAGCCCCACTCTCTAGGAAATCATTCCCTAAACACGTAGCGAAAGCGTCAAGAGAACCAAGGAGGGAAGAATTGCATAATACAAGATACCTGTGTGTGCAGAACATTAAAATCCCTGCCACGACCGAGAATTCTTATTTGAATTTCTCACTTTTGATGGGGTGTCAGAAACCCAAGGCCAGGTAGGGAAACTGAGGAGTCGGATTCAGTGGCGTCCAGCATGTGGAGGATGGCAGGCCAGAGCGCCTGCGTCACAGGTGATGTCCTGCTGCTACCTGGTGCAGCCCTTTATGGGTTAAACCTTAGGGTCACTGCACAGCAATTAATGGTGTGATGACGTGGCCACTGCGGGCTTTCTTCTCGGTGTTATGAAAATATCTAGAAACACGAGATATCCACAGGTGTGCCGGCATCTCTGGCCTCAAACCCATCCTTATCTGACATGGAACCACTCACACTGTTCAAAGTCCACATCTGACACAGAGACACTACGTTGTTTAGTTATGAAAAGGAAAGAACCACAATGGAAAAACTGAATCGCTTTGTTATGTGAAAAAAAGCAGTGCATTTTAATGATTTTTAAACTATCTTTTTTATTTCCATTTTTTTGAAATATTGAATAACCCAAAAAGCAATGATACTTTTTAAATAAAATGGCTTTAAATTTTATAATTTAAAGTTAACACCCAGGTTATGACAAAAAACAATAAGGTAGAAAATTAGTACCTTGGTTTCCCTTTATTTAAGAGTAAGTAAAGCAGACCTGCTCCGTAAGAAAGACTAACGAGAGTAATAACAGAACGGACTTGGGACCTCAGGAAAGGAGAAATCACAGCAGAAAGGGCGAGTATCTGGGCGTATACGATGGGCTGCTTTCCTTCTTTTGAATATTTTAAATTGCGCTTGAAAGTTGAAAGTGCATATTATTAGATTAACGAAGGGTGTTTCCAATACGTGACCGATAAAGTCATCTATATGCTATAGATTCCCTCAGTCTGCCAGGTGAACATTTTATAGCTCTTTCTAAGAGTCTCCTGCCGTGGACACAGAGCTACTGCTGCTACTAATAATTAAGGGTAATAATAAGCTAACAAAGAGCTAGTATTTATTGAGTGCCAATTTTGTGCAGACAGTGAGCTATGCTAGATACTTTCCATAATTATCTTTTTTTTTTTTTTTTAGATGTTGGGGGTAGGAGTTCATTTTCTATTTATTTATTTATTTATTTTTGCTGTGTTGGGTCTTTGTTTTCGTGCGAGGGCTTTCTCTAGCTGCGGCGAGCGGGGGCCACTCTTCATCGCGGTGCGCGGGCCTCTCACTATTGTGGCCTCCTTGTTGCGGAGCACAGGCTCCAGACGCGCAGGCTCAGTAGTTGTGGCTCATGGGCCCAGTTGCTCCGAGGCATGTGGGATCCTCCCAGACCAGAGCTCGAACCCGTGTCCCCTGCATTAGCAGGCAGATTCTCAACCACTGCGTCACCAGGGAAGCCCCATACTTATCTTTAATTATTTCAACCACACTGATGAAAATAAGTTTTGGTTCCCATTTTACAGATCAGAAACTTGCAGTTCAGTTAAGCAAACGATTTGCCCCAGACAGTGAAGTGGAGAAGCCAAGGGAAAAATCCTTCTTGGCTTAAACAAACTGCTCTTGAAACTAGCGTGCATCCCCTTCTTGTCATTAATCTATGAGCTCAACCCTTCTTTCCTGAGCCTCAGATCCATCCCTGAGACAGCTGGTGAGATACATGGAGCACGGCGTATGGGCAGGGTCCTCGTGTTACAAACGCCACAACAAGTTCGAGAGAGAACCTCGTGGGGATCTGGAAGGATCATCTTCTGTGTTTGGGGGTGAAAGCAATTGTATTCATGAAATCCCCAGAAGACTCTACCTATCCCTAACTTGGTGTCTACGTCTACCATTTAATAAAGCAACAATATTCTCTTCTCCAAGTGGTACACGAGTCTCAGGTCTTTGGGGAATTTAGTTTGAAGATCAGCTAGGGTTCAAGAGAGTTACTCTTGTATATTTTCCAAAATGAGGACATTTTTTCACAAGTAAGTCCAATTTGCTTTTCTCGCAAAATCTTCCATTTCGGATTATCTTAAAAGCATAAGAGCACTTAGGAAGTAAAAATATTCTCCATGCGCTTGTATACTCTATGCTTACATCTATCATACAGATTTTATTTCATGGAGAAAGAGCCCATTCTCATTTTAGAATATTACAAAATAGAGGAAAAGAAGAAAATAAAACTCCTCCAAGCCCATTAGCCAGCGGTAGTCGCTGATCACACTGGGTTGAGGGTTATACTTAATTCTGCTCGGGCATTTACATATATGAGTGGTTGGTTACGATGTGATTACACTCTTCACAATGACCCGCCGGTTTTATTTATTGTACCTTCTGCCCATCGATTTCAGAAACTACTCTGAAGTCCAATGCTTAATAAGTGCCTGACACAAATCTCCCATCTGTATAGCCTTCCTGTCCTGTGTTTGCTGCCTTTGATTTTAACAACAGTACTGTGATAAAAAACACCAACTTTCAGCCCTGTTTCTATTTATTACTGAGGAGAACACTGTAGGTGCACACGTTTGATGGAAAGGCTGCCGAAATTTACCCCCAAATATCAGCCACTTTATGGCCCCGGGAAAACCCAGAGAATTCCAGTTTCCCTCTATCTAAGCCAACGTCTTACGAGTGTGTATGTGTGTGTGTGTTTCCCATGTGTGCCTGTTTGTTGACAAAAATGTTAGCTGTTAATTTCAATATCTCTCACTGCCAGTGAGATGGAACATTTTCTTCTCGTATTATCTGAATCTTTGGACACTCGGTCTCAGCTTTCCTCTGTGCTCGTTCCCTTCCCCGAGGAGCTGCCCTCTGCTGCTCCCATTAATTTCTTGCCATTTTACTTTTTGCTACCAGAGGTCAGAGGCCACACCTTCCTGGTGCATCCGTTACAAGTGGGAAAAGCAAACTGAATCCATGGTGGTGACGGGCTAACTTCCACTTACGTCACTTAGGGGTGGGAACAGCTCAGACTTTCACATTTTATTTTGGGATCCTTAGACATTTCCTTCCTTGTTTGAACTTTATTCACTAATCACAATTTCCTGAAAATTGTGGGATATTATTAAGAGCTCATCATTTCAGCAAGTGTCTCCTTAATTGGCAGGTTCCAGGGCATGTGTAATTTTAATAGCAGAACAACTTCAATCTCCTGCAGCCCCCTCAGATCTTCAGATATTCTCAACAAGGAGCTGTTGACGGCTCTTCCACACAGCGAGAGGGAATACAACATTTGGGCCATAGGCATTTTTGTTCTACGTTCTTAGGTCAAGAAAATTTCTCTGTATAAACTCACCTGAAATCTAAAAAGACTGCTCTCTGGATCCCCCCCAGGTAAGGTCTAAAACCAGAATTCTGCATGGCGTGTAGACACGGGGTGGCGATGGGCAGAGCATAGAGGGGCTCCGTGCTTACTTTGCACTAAATCTCCCCTAAAACTGTCCCTGCTGGAGCAGAGCATCTGCAGATCCTTCCCACTCACCACTAGCCAGTCATAGAGAAAACACAGAAACACACACTTTAATTTCCATGAGAATAAATCAGCACTTCTAAAACTGGTTGATTTCTATTCAGAAATACTGAGTCTTCATGTAGTAACAATTTGACCTTTGCACTGATGCCTCAAAAATCAAAAGTGTCTCCAGATACTAAAGTTGTTCTCGAGAAGCAGCAGGGCTCTTTCCACTGGCAAAGCCTCACAGGTTTTGCTGGTTGAAATACTTATCGAGAGGCTTTCCAGCAGCTGGAGGTACAGTCTAACCCCTCACCCCACCCTGAATTGTACTTTCCCATCACTCTCCACACTCCCAAGACTTGTGTGTCCCCATCGGACTCCAGCACAAAGGCTCTTAATCAGTCCAGTGGTTCAATGGAATTCCAAAAACTAACGTTATTCAAATAGCTTAAGATTTCTTCCTGGTGGCTTCCAGAAAGTGGGCAAAAGTAAATGCCTACTAAACTGAACCAGCGTAGATTCCTGGAGACGCAGCCCAGCTCCCAACAGCGTCCACTGGTCTCTTCTGAACATCCCAGACTACAGTGAAGATGTGGTACATATGCACAATGGAATATTACTCAGCCATGAAAAGGAATGAAATGTTGCCATTTGCAGCAACATGGATGGACCTGGAGATTATCATATTAAGTGAAGTAAGCCAGACAAAGAAAGACAAATATTATTTGATATGATTTATATATGGAATATATATATATACACACATACACACACACACAAATAAACTTATTTCCAAAACAGAAAGAGACTCACAGACATCAGAAACAAACTTATGCTTACTAAAGGGGAAAGGGGGGGCAGGGGGAGGGATAAATTAGGAGTTTGGGATTAACATATACACACTACTGTATATAAAATAGATAAACAACAAGGACCTGCTGTAGAGCACAGGGAACTATCCTCAATATTTTGTAATAATCTATAAAGGAAAAGAACCTGAAAAAGAATATATATAGTACATATATATATATATATATATATATAACTGAATCACTTTGCTGTACAACTGAAACTAACACAATATTGTAAATCAACTATACTTCAATTAAAAAAAAAAAAAGCTTGAAAGGCCAGTAGTTCTGTTTGCTGTCATGTTCCGCAAAGTAAAGGCGGACATTCCTGGGGGCGGAGCTTCCTCCAAATCCTCCGTAGGAGTCCTGATGTATTGACTGCACACTCAACCCAATTCCCCTGATCCTTATTGACTACTTTGCTGGAATCCACATGCATGGGGGTGAGAGAAATCCAACTGTCCACACACCCACGGGGGCCAGTCCATCCTTCTCCCTCACCTGAGGGGCAGGAAGAGGCACAAAGGCCCCTGCTGTTGGCATCACAGGAGATTCCCGTGAAAAAAGGCCTAATTTGCATTATGAACACACGTTTGGGGGATATTTTCATCAGCTTCGGCATCAAGATTTCTGAAATAAGGAGCCACATGCCATCAACTTGATTTAGGCTTAAATTTAAACAGCTTCCATGCTTATAAAGATGAGAATGTTGGATAATGTTGTATTTTAAATAATAATTAGGGCTTTCTTATAAAAGAATTTTAAAAACTGCTTGAAGGAGTTTCAAAGCCTGCTTAATTTTAGGCTGTCTCAGAAACAGAGACAATTTTCATAATTTTGTTTTCAAGAGTATAGAGCTGTCATTCTTCCGGGCACCTCAAGAAAGCAGTTTTCTTTAAAAGGTTACAGAACCTTTTTTCCTTCTATCACATTTCTCTTCAAAAAGTATCTAGCTTCAAAGAACATAAATATTTTATGTGTGCTTTTAAAATTGTCTATTTTTAATATTAGGAACTGAGATATTTTGGTTTCATTGTAGACAGCATCTGCTGGATATATACACACATCCAGCAGGTGTATATATATGTGTACATTTGATAGGTAGATGGATAGATACACAGTTGGTTTAAAAAGTCTCGTTTGGGGATGACGGTGCTTATATGATTCACATGGTAACTGCAATTGCCCCAGAAATCCACCGTGTGTCTAAAAGAACGTGAAACAACATATTTTAATTGCTTTTCTGTTCTCTCAGGACCATGCCAACAAGGTGTGGTTACATAGGTCTTTTAGATGACCAGGCAAGTGACAGCAGAGAAAACCAAATTAGGAGACAAAACCCACCAGCCTATAGGATTTAAGTTAATCATGCACATGGTTTTATTATTAATTAGCCACCAGCTCTGGTTTAAGCAAAATACCATGACTGTGGGTGGAAATCAGAGGAACATAGTCACATAACCTATCTGTAACCAAGTAACCACCCTGCCTTTCAGTAACTCCATGACAGTCAACAGAATCCTTCATTCTGTGTGTTCTGCGAGCAAACGTTGCCTCAGAGAAGGGAAATACTGCAGACTCCGTCAAAAGGCATTAAAGTCTAATCAGAAGTGAAACATAGTAAAGGACAGAAAATGAGTGGTCCTGGCCACATGGGGAGTGACCTTAGGCTTTCTATGACCCCAGGTGAAGTCGGGAGCAATTACACCTCAGGAGGTTGGAAGGACCATTTATGACAAGAGGACCCGCAGCTCAGGAGGAATTGATGTTAACGGGACTTGATCAGGTCCTGAAAATGAACGGGGCCAAGATGAAAGAACCCAACTTCAGAGGGATGTGAAGGAGGGAGGATGGAGAGAGAAAAGGCACCTGCGATGCGCCTCGGTCTGAGATGACGACTGGGCCATGCATGACTCAGCACAGCCGTGCATCTTAACACTTTTAAAGTCACATTCTTAAAGTTTGTTTTTAATAAAAAGGTCATACAGGGCCTCCCTGCTGGCGCAGTGGTTGAGAGTCCGCCTGCCGATGCAGGGGACACGGGTTCGTGCCCCGGTCCGGGAAGATCCCACATGCCGCGGAGCGGCTGGGCCCGTGAGCCATGGCCGCTGAGCCTGCGCGTCCGGAGCCTGTGCTCCGCGACGGGAGAGGCCGCAGCAGTGAGAGGCCCGCGTACCGCAAAAAAAAAAAAAAATTAACTCAAAATGGATCATACACGTAAACGTAAAATGCAGAACTCTAAGACTCCTATAAAATAACGTAGGAGAGAACCCAGATGACCTTGGGCATGAGGGTGTCTTTTTAGATACAACGTCAAAAGGATGATTCATGAAAGAAAAAAGGTAGATTTGACTTAATTAAATTAAAAACTTCTGCTCTGCAAAAGACACTGTTAAGAGAAAGAAAAGGTAAGCCACAGTCTTGGAGAAACTATTTGCAACAGACATCTGGTAAAGAATTGTTATCTAAAATATATAAAGAGCTCTTAAAACTCAACAAAAAGAAAATTTATAATTGGGTTGTTTGTTCCACATTATATGTCATCAGGGAAATGCAAATTAAAACAAGAGCCCACTATACACTTATTAAAGCAAATAAAATCCGAAACACTGACAACACCACATGCTGGTGAGGACAGAGCAGCGGGAATTCTCACTTGTTGCTGGTGGGATGCAGAATTGTACAGTCACTTTGGAAGATCATTCTGACAGTAAGAGTAAACACTCTGACCCTATGATCCAGGAATCACGCTCCTTGGTATTTATATAAAAGGAGTTAAAAATTTTATGTCCATACTGAAACCTGCACACAGGTGTCTATAGCAGTTTTTGATAATTAGCAAAACTTGGAGGCTTGACCAAGATGCCCTTCAGGAGGTAAATAGATTAAAAAAACTGTGGTTCATTCAAACAGTGGATTACCATTCAGCTCTAAAAAGAGATGAGTTCTCAAGCCATGAAAAGACATGGAGGAAGCAAAAGTGCATATTACTATGCGAAAGAAGCCAATCTGAAAAGGCTACACCCTGTAGGATTCCAAGTATGCGACATTCTGGAAAAGGCAAAACTATGAAGACAGGGAAAAGGTCTGTGGCTGCCAAGGGGTTGGGGAAGGGAGGGGTGACTAGATGGAGCGCAGAGGATTTTTAGGGCAGTGAAAATGCTCTGTGTGATATTACAGTGGCGGATACATGTCAGTATACATTTGTCTAAACCCACAGAATGTACAGCACCGAGGGTGAACCCTGCTGTAAACTATGGACTTCAGTTCACAGTAATGTCAGTATCGATTCATCAGTTGTAACAATGCACCATAGTCAGGCAAGATGTTAATAACAGGGGAAACCGAACGTCTATGCGCGTGCGGGGTATGTGGGGACTTTCTGTACCTTCCCCTCTCTATCTCTACGAACAACCTTACCTCACTCTGAAAAATAAAGCCTATTAATACGAAATAAAACGAAACAGAAAAAAGAAGCGTATCGAGCACAGACCTATGTACTCAGCTTATATCTAAAAACATTGCCCAGTGAATATTTTTAATTTACCCTGTAAGCGGACCAAACACACCCATGGACCAGATTCAGGTTCAACATCAGCTGTGAGGCATCTGCGCGTCAGGAGGCAAATTCTGCTAAGTCCTAATACGCCTCGGGAGCCACGTGTCACAAAGACTGTCCCAGCTCCAGCTGGATTTAAAGATCGTGTCTCTAACAACGCAGGTTTTCTGGAGATCCCGAGACATCTTGTAATCCCTGATTTTGTGTTTGAAGCGACCTGAGGGGGTCTCAGCGTGTGAGCAGCAAAGAGGGGAAGGGATTTCAAAGGTCACAGGTCTGATGGCAAGATGTGGGAGTGTCTGCTTACTTCTGCGCTGGGGTCCGGGGCTTGGGAGTCCTCACCGAGCTCACACCTGCACCCACTCCTCCTGGCCCCTCCTAGGGTCCCTAGGCACCCCCCAAACCCCCCCCCGGTGCACCCACACTTCCCACCCAGTCTCGGCATTGGCTGCACCAGTGTCTGTCAGACTATCTACAGGAAGGACTATTTTAATTATTATTTCCAGTATGTCATGGGCCGATATACGTGTCAAAGACGCAAAAAGAAACGGCTACAAACCTGAAACTGAAAATAACAGACATACGAAATACAAACTCAGATATCTGTTGCATTTTAATACATATATAACAAACAGAACATAGAAAAAAAGAAACATTTTGTTAAAGTGTATATATTATTCAATTAAAGCTCTCATATAAGTGATTAACATCGAGAACTGTTATTCACAATCCCAAATTTCTGCTTTCACATTTTTAACTAAAAAATTACTGAAGTAGTGAGTCTCCAGTGTGGCGCCTTATAAGCTCACTTTGAAGGGAATGCGCGCATGTCAATAGTTAAAGCATGAACTGACGAGCGATCTTGCTTCTTGTTAATTTACCTTCTCTGGCTTGAATAGCAGCCCCACAGCAAGGGCACCGTATTTCTAACGGACTCGTGTGACTCGTTTTAATGTCCCTGTGTAGAAGCTGGTCATCGGTTATGCTACCAGGAAAAGAAGGGCAGATGTGAAGGCCGTTTCTTCAAAGTCAGGGGACTCATTTTTAATATTTATCAAAATGAAGCCGGGGTGACTGCATTTCCAAATATCCTTTTCAACCATTTCTCAGTGGCCAGTTGCAACAAATTCTCCTGTAACATCGTAATTGGTTTAATTATCTGTCAGTGAAAGACATAGATTCTATATTTTGTACACTTCAGGGTTAAAGTTGACAAACTCACCCTAAATATCGCGTGTTGTCATCTGGTCCTCCAGGCACAACCAGCACACAGCTTGTGCTACTGGCAGATCTCCTGAAGTCCCCTGCCCTGGAGGGGGTGGGAGGAGGGTCTGCGGCCCCCGGGCCTGGATGCTCCTCTCTCGTCCCTCCTCCACCCCCTGGGGACCGAGAGCACAGACACTCATCACCTGTCACGGAGAAGAGAGACAGTGGAGCCCTGGACACAGTGACTGGACAGCAGCCGTGGTTACAAGGTGCTCACGTCTGCAAGTGAAGAGTGTGAAAACAGCTGCCCTCCAAGACGGCTGGGGAAGTGGGGGGGGGGGGCGGGGTGTAAGGTGTTGAAAGAATATGGAAGGAAGGAGGGAGGGAGGGAAAGAGGAGGGAGGAGGGAGGGAAGGAGGGAGGGAAGGAGGGAGGGAAGGAGGGAGGGAAGGAGGGAGGGAGGAAGCTCTATTTACTGTGTGAAACTTGACCTGAGAACCATGTCATCAAAAAATAAGGGTTTAACCTCATTTTCAGTCTGAGCCTGTGCTGGTGGCAGGTGGCCCAGGGCTGCGAGGTGTTCTGAGGGCGCAGCCCCGTGAGGGGTAGCAGGCGGGCTCCAGGCAGGGAGACCCCAAAGAAACAGAGGAACCCGCTGCCCCCGCCCCGCGCGTCCTGCCTGAGTCACGACACCAGCGGGTCCAAAAGCCTTGACCGCGGGTCTGGGGGGTCAGCACCCCCGTCTCACGCACGCCCTAGGCAGCACTCTTACGCTGTGTGCTGTGTGTTGAGGACTCAGTGATGACTCTCCTTCTGAGGGGAGGGGCTGATGGCTGCTTATTTACCAAAGCAGTTTTCTGATGCTGACGAACCAATAGCCAAGTTTGGGAGCCTTGGTTAAGTCTCTACTCAGCGCCGGAGAAACGAGAATTACTGAGAAGGACTAAAACTTGCCTGCCTTTCCTAATGGTAGCTGGCTCTGACCCTGGTATTGGTGTGATGTTTCAAATGATGGCTTTAGAGAATCAGTCCTGCATCTGGGATTCTATTCATCGCTGTCAGTTTTATTCCCAGGTTGCATGTCTGAAGTCTCCGCTTCTCTTTAACACTGGGTCCCTTGGAATTCCGCCTCCTTGTGAAGATGACTACCTACAGCTTGAGGCAACTATGTCTCAAACAATAAAGACAGATTTTTAAAACGAGCTTCGCTCTTAGAAATGCCCTCATTATCTCATTTCCAGAAATACAAATCATCTCCTGAGTAATTTGTGATCTCGAATCTGAAGATCATGTAGTTTGGCTGATTTTAACTACATAAATTTGGTTAAACAGAGATTTTAATTATAGTATTTTGAGAGTGTGATTGATACCTGTTAACGTTTACAGAAAGTATCTGAAAAAGGACAGTTAAGCAAAAATGCATAATGATGGGTTTTCACATAATAAACTCATTATATTAAATAGGTTAGAGTTTGCATTTAGTTTTTAATTAATTTCCTTATTCCTATAGGATAACAGAAGCCTCAATCGGAATCTCTGTACATACCTTCCCGAACCATAGAGCTCAACGCAGACAGTAAATAAAACCCGCTTAACGAGGTGGCCTTGTGACCCTCATATGGGAAATAATTATGAAGTTCGGTCGCAGATTTTATTTTGCTGCCTCTCAATCATTTAAAACTCATTATCGAGGGGGGAATATAAAATGGGCTTCAGGCACCAGTTTCCTCCTTGATGTACCCTTTGAGCATCTAGACATGTAGATGGCAGGCTCAGTGGCAGCCTGTGCGTGCTCTGAGGCTGAGGGGAGCACTGTGCACCCAGGCCTGATCCCAGGAGACCTGGGCAGGCAGCGACCCCTTCACCCACTCAAGCCTTCGATCACATTCCTTCAATCGGTCTCCTGCCTGCACTAATTATAACTTAATCAACACCCACAAAGTATTTACTATTTACACTCGCTTCAGGCATGCTGTCTCCTATAATCTTTAAGAAAAATCTTGATCTGGTTATTATCATAAAAGAGAAAACTGCAAAACCAAAATTCACAGTCTGGAGGCTAATTTAAAGGCAGCGAACCGCAGTGGACCCAGCACCCTAACTTTCAGCTTCAGACCTCCCTCCCTCCGGGGCACAGCTGCGCTGCCCCAGGGGCCCTGCCTCGGGGGGGTCCTGGGACACCCCATCCCCTGGGCCCAGCTCTGTTCCGTGTGCCTGTCTCCACCGGCATCTTGTGTCTTATGTGGCTCCCATTTCAGCAGAGAAAACGACTTACCACGGGCGGCCAGGCTTAGTCGGCTGGACTGTGGAGGGGGACCCTGCAGAGGAAGACGGGTCCCAGGCAAGGAGTCCAAACCAGAGGAGTCTGGGCGGTGGGGGAGGGAATAAGCGGGAGTCTGGGGTCAGCAGATGCAAACTGTTACATCTAGGATGGATAAACAACAAGGTCCTACTGTAGAGCACAGAGAACTGTATTCGGTATCCTGTGATAAACTACGATGGAAACAAATATGAAAAAGAATGTATATGTATAACTGAATCACTTTACTGTACAGCAGAAATTAACACAACACTGTAAATCACCAATATTTCAATAACATTGAAAACATCTCTGTGCTATTGCCAGTAACAGGTTGTAAATCTAAAACAATTATTTCTAAATTATCAATAAAAAATTCAATCTTAAAGAAAACCGAACAAAAACCAGAGGATTTTGACACATCAGAGCTCAAGGCCGCGGCTGGTCCCAGGGAACTGATGGCTCTTGGTCTCGAGGGGCCACTGATGCTGTGAGACAGGAAATGACAGCGCTTCCTGCGGGGCAGGTGGGGTCACAGGTGAGCCCTGAGAGGCCAGGTGACAGCAGGAGGAGGGTCAGGGGTTAGAGGGGAGCCAGAGGCCTGCAGGGTTGGTGGGGGTGCACTCACGGCAACCGTCCCTCCCCACCGGGGGCTTGAGGGGAGGCCGCTCTCGCCCCAAACCTTTACCTTCCTGATGTTGGGGGTTTGCAGGCAGAAGGCAGGTACAGAGGTCAACCCCGGCTCTGCCCCCAAGCAGCGGGAGACGTGGGTGCAGGTCAGGCTCCCGGGCCTGGGGAGGATGTGTTCTCCGGGCCCCCAGCGCGGGATCCTTCCTGACCCAGCAAAGGGACAGGTTGCTGCAATTTCCTCAGGGCGACAGCTTTCCTCCACCTGTGCGTGCATCACGGTCATGTCCACGTGAGGTTAAATTCACGTTCCAGAAGGACAGAAGATAACGATAATAAAGTTACTGAAACGACAAGGGTTGAGCGGTCTATCCACCCCTACACTCCCGCTGTCCTGAATGGAGGAAACGCGTCTTTGTCAGACCCCGCCTGTAGCCTGCATTCAGCTGACACATGGCCCACAGTACATTTATTTAAACTAATCTGAGCGCCGTGAAGGTGGTGATTATAGCACAGTGCCCGCAGCGTCGATGACAGGCTGCTCATTTTCTGCACAGAGAAGTTACTTATTTTGGAGGAGTGTTTTTTATTCTCCTCAGAGGGAGGAAAAGGAACGTTTTGGGGACCCTGGAAACCAGATGCACCGTGTTCTGGTTCTCTTAAATAAATAATTTAACATGTGATAATAGAAGCATTCTGTTTTCAAAAATATTCCCTTGTACTTATGCCTGCAATTCACTGCCAATGTTCTCAAGGTTCCCATTTATTCATTCCCACCTCAGGGATGTGACTTGAATATAAATTATATTTAGGATAATTTGTGAGTATGCACTGTAATTTTTTTCCTTGTCGATTGGCGCTGTTGAGACACACAAAGTCGGTGCTTTCGTGTGGGGTCCGTGGGGCGGATTAAACTCGGGGGGAACCAAGGGACCACTTCCTGCCATCGCTGGGGCCACAGCTTTGCAAATGTCCAGGGGTCCTCTTCCCTGCAGACCCCGGGCTCTCAGGGCAGGGCGGCATCTCCTCAGCCTCTGGGGACAGGCGCCCTGTGTCCTGTTCCTTGGTGTCTCCCCTTCAACCTCGCGGCTTGTCCCGAGCTAAAGGTTGGGAAGCTTTAGCTCCTTCTGAGAACCTGCCCGGCCCGCTGTTTCCTGTCTTCTCCCGAATCCTGGGGGCCGGCGTCCAGGGCTCGTCCACCACGGACCCACGGTCCTCCTCACACGGCCAAGACCAGGTTTAATCTCTGCGCTACTCAATAGCCTGCTTGACTCTCACTGATTTCCGTCGCTGCTAAGATCCCACGGAATTCGCAGCCTGGCCCTCCCAGAAGGAGGGCAACTTCCGACTATGTCATATTTGGCTTCTTCCCCAGGTGCCCACCTTTCTCCCCCTGTGCATCCCCAGGGCCCAGCACAGGGTGAACCGAGAGGCCTGGAGAGGACCCGTGTCTCTGGATCTCAGCATGGACTTTGGCAAAGTCTCCAAAAGCAGCTTTACTCCCCAGAAAGGTGTATGAGCTGCCTGGAAGCACGTGGGAAAGTCTGTGGGCGGGATGGAGCGGAAGGCTGCTTCTGAGACCTGGGGTGAGAACCCAAGATTTTCACGTGTCCTGATCCGTCGTGAGGAGGAAACGGTTGCACACTTCTCAGGCCCGTCATCGAATGTGCAGCCTCGGGGACACTGGCTGTCCCTCGGCTCCCCGTCCTGCTCGGGCACCTTGGGTGTGATGACAGTGACGTCATGAGGCTTGCACCGGGAGGAAGCTGCCCTTGGCCGTGGCCCCGACACGGCCATCACTGCTGCCCTGCAGTCACCCCCCGCGGCTCCCTCCCCACGTCACTCAGTCCAGCAAGGGAGCGTCCCCGCTGGAGGATCCCTCATAACGGAGGGAAGACAGAAGCGTGATCGGAGGCTGCGCTCCTGACCAGACCACGCCCACTCGGGTAGAAACGTGTCTCGAGATGAGAAGATGCCTTTGGACATGGGAGGAGATGCTGACAGCCACGCCGCGGAGGACCCGGGTCCTCCACATCTCAGACGTGAGAGGCTTCTGAGATGCATCTGGAGGAGAACAGCAATGCATTTTTAGCCTCATACATCTCAGACTTAAATATATTTTTAAATTAGAGTCAACACGATGGATATTACTGATTTCTGAGTCTATTATGTTAAATTCCAAATGATACTGTGGCTGATTATTTAGGTTACAGCTGGGCAGGATTTAAAATTTACACTTGTTAGTTTTAGCCCCTTTGATGATTAGGACTGAGGAGTCATGCCGTGCTCTACTTCTGCTTTTATTTTTTTGATGGTGCCTCAGGGTCTGATAAGCAGTGAACTTGGAAATTCACGTTTCTATCGGGAACGTGTGGATGCGTCTAATGCTACATGCTTTACTGCCTTCTTCATAGTTGATTTTTGATCGTCACAGGGCTGTGCAGGTGAGCCAGGCTGTAATCTGCGCACCACAGGGGTTATATTTCAATAAAGTAGTGAATCCGTACCCAGGCCTTCAGATGACTGGCCAGCTCAGTTCCCAGAGAATTTCATGAAGAGTGGGGGGTGTTTGGGAAGGAGGGGGTGGGGACCACAGGAGTTAGAACAGGGATGAGAAACGCCCTGCTGATGGATGGTGTCCGCAAGGCTGAAGGAGGGACCCAGCTACAGAGCTGGGCAGGTTGCTGGCGGAGCATCAGTTACTGAGAGTGGTTGTTTTTATGGGATAGACACTGATACGGCCACTTTTCAACTGAACACTCACAACAACTGATAACGGTCATTAGATCACTTATTTATCAGAACCTCTGCATCCACATCGCTGTCATCGTCCCCGTCAGGCCGCTGCCCCCAGACCGTCAGAGGGAGTCGTGCATTAACAGCTCAGCAGGAGAAGCCCTGGGCTTGGAGGACGCAAAGCACTTCACGTGCAGAGACAAGCTTTCTTTTTATTATGTGAAGCTTAGATTTGATCGCATGGGAGATTTCCAGTGATTTGATGTTTTAGCTTGGCTTTGAAGGAAAAAAAAGGACTTTTCAAAGGCAAAGAAATAGGAAAAAAGTTGTTAAGGGTGAGTGAAAGGAAAATGAAAGTTGATGTTTATAAACACACCTTCCTTCCACTTCTCCAGCCAGGGGCTTGCATGGAGACAGGCTCCCAGGCCCACCCCCCTTCTCGCCCAATGCCGATCCCACCGCCTCCTTCCTGCCCCTCAAACCCCGCAGCACGTTTCCTCCTGGGGTCTCTGCACCTGCCGGCCCTTGCTCCTGGTTCCTGACATCTGCCCAGGTCTGCACCCAACAGCACGAGGAGGCCAGAGCAAGGACGAGGCCTCAGCCCCTAAGGGCTCACGTCCTCACCCGCATTTCTCGAGCTCCAGCCTGGATCTGAGGCCTCGAGAAATAAGAAATTGGCAGATACCCCAGGTGGCGAGCGTGGGGGCCAGGCGGCCTGCGGACTCCAGGTCTGGGAGTGGACGGAGGCTGCAGCTCTCACCTGCGGGTGGTGGGCTGAACGTGCCTCCTCGTGGACCTAGGAAAGGAGCCGCGACAGCCATAGTCCCCAGAGCTGACCAGAGTCTCCACCGTGTCCTGGCCGCGGGAGCCACGTCTCAGGATGTGCTGAAGCCTCCCCGTCACCATAGCAACAGGAAGAGCTGGGTACACTGGGTGAAAGATGGGGAATTTCAGGTGAGATCTGGAAACTTAAAAGGAACCAAATTGGATTTCTAGAAGTGAAAGATCAAGTCCCAGCTATTAAAAATTCCTTAGATGGAACTAAAAGCAGATTGAGTAAGGGAAGAACGAACTGGTAAAAATTGAGGCCTGTCTGTACTCGTCACCCAAACTGAAACACAGAGAGAAAAAAGAACAAAGCCTCAATCCCCTGTGGAAGGGACAGTATAAACAACTCAAACGTGCTGGCACGTTACGCCCCAGGAAAAAATATCAATGAGAAAGAATGGACAGAAAATATATTTGAAGTGATATTGGCAGAAAATAACCCCAATTATCGGCAACAGCAATCTGCAGATCCAGAAAACACAGCAAAAGCTGAACAGGAAAACGACACAGAAAACCACCCGAGGTCCCTGGGAGCAAGTTGTGGAAAAACGAAGATAAAGTCGCACCAGATGCGCGAAGGGATTTACTCCACATCGGGAGCAATGATAAACCCGTCAGAGGATATTTTGTCACAAAAATAGCAATAGCGGCAGAAGAAAACGTCACTGAATAAGACGTCTGTCAAATGAAAACTAAGTCGAGCAGAACCACCTTTCAAAGATGAAGAATAAATAAAGACATTTTAAGATGAATTAAAGCTGAATAAATCTGTCCCCAGCAGATCCGCGCTTCAGGAAATGGTAAAGGAGGTCCTTCGGGCTGAAGAGAGATTATGCTGGAAAGAATCACGGCGCCCAGAAGTATAAGGAACACTGGAAACAGTAAATATGAGGGCCCTTCCTTCTGTTACATTCTTCAAAGGTTAACTGACTGTTTAAAACAACAATAGCAACAAAACATGGTGAGTTTTACCACCTAACGTGTAAGTGGGGAGACCAGCAGGTAGGGAAGGAGCGCCTGTGAGTGACGTACAGCGTCCTGAAGGTCTTGCGTGACAGACGTGTGAGGCTGCCTCAGAGAAAACCGTAAAAACACAAAGATGGATGTCGTGGTTTTGAGGGACACCATTGAAAGGGAACTGATACAGCCCCAAAGTCAACAGCGGGACAGAAAGGATGATAAGAGGACACAGGAGCACGACTGCGAAAGGACACAAGCGCTGGACGGGGAGGAAATCCCGCTGTACTGAGCCCCCGACAAGGCGCTGGGGCTGCAGACTTGGCTGTTGACGAACCCCCGCCCGCCGAGCCTGCGCTGAGCGCCTGGGAAGCGTGTGACGTGAGCCCCGGGCGGGGACGATGCTGGGGTCTCCCAGCTTGTCGCGTGCATCCAATAAGCCACACCTGAAGCGTCTTTAGAAGTGTATTTTTGGGCCAAAAACGCCCATTCTAAATGAAACCAGCACAGTTACTCAATTCCTCTGCCCCAGAACACACACCCACCTGTGTCAGATTCACACTGACACGGTTGCCTGGGATGTGAACGCTGAACACATTTTCAGACCACGGGCAATGTCCTGTGTAGTTTACCCACGTGCACTTACAACTTCACCAGGAAATACAGAAGGTTTAAGTACGTTTGATGCCAAACAGACACGGCACGCGAATGTCCTGACCCGGGTACGGAGCAGCTCCCTCCCAGGGCCTCCACACCACCCTCTCAGGTCACATCGCTTCCCATAGCTGCTCACCTTATTTCTGTCAGTTTATTTGCCCATGTCACACTATTCAGATATCTGAATTGTTTCTAGTTTCCCACTCTGACCAGTTAAGCTGCAGTGAACGTCCTCTGCGTAGCTCCCCGTGACTGTGGTGGTGTTACTCTAAGGCAATTCCTACAGCTGGAGCTGCTGTTTGAAAGCAGGTGCACATAACAGTTGTAGTGGACGCAATAGAATGGCTCTTCAGATGGGCTGTGTAAATTTATACTCCAATAGCCTGTTCGTAAGATCCACATCCTTGACAATTCTGCGTTCAGATTTGTTCATTTTTATAAAATGATGGGCTATGAAATTGTCTTTCATGCATATTTTCCTAATCAATAATAATGCTGATGGGCTTCCCTGGTGGCACAGTGGTTGAGAGTCTGCCTGCCGATGCAGGGGACGCGGGTTCGTGCCCCGGTCCGGGAGGATCCCACGTGCCGTGGAGTGGCTGGGCCCGTGAGCCGTGGCCGCTGAGCCTGCGTGTCTGGAGCCTGTGCTCCGCAACCGCAAAAAATAAAAATAATTTTTAAAAAAATGCTGATGTCTTTCATAAACTCACTCTTTTTCTCCTGTATGAATTGTCTGTTCTCAGTCTGTCCCCACTTTTTCTGTGACAAATCTCTTTATCTTTCAATAGATTTTTTATTGGATTGTGAATGGTCTCTATTTAATCTTGATACTAACTCACTATTACAAATGTTACAAAAACTTCTCAGGTTGAAACTTAGCTATACAATCTCTGTGGCGTCTTTTTTGCTTGGATTTTCTGTTTCTGAAACCATCGTGCTCACAATTAGTATTTTCTCTTTTCCTCTTACAGTTTCCGTTCACTTCATCGGTCTGTACCCCAGGACAATGTTGAAAATTATGATGACTTACTTAAAATTACTCTTGACTAAAATGGGAATGCAGCAATATTTCACTAGGAAAGCACTGATATAGGGTTTTGGTGGGTACTTATTTTTAAAAAATCAAATTTGACAACTTCTATTACTGTTCTTTTAGTGTTTTTATTGATTAGTTGATTGAAATTTTATCAAATGTGTGCTTTTTTGTTTATTTTGCTTTTTTTTTAACTTCTTCAATTTGTTAAGTTAATGTGTTCATCTCTTGAATAATCTTTGTATTCCTGAGGTAAATGCTATTTATTCAAGATGGATGGATGTTTCCTAGGACACAGCTAGCTTAGATGTACCAATATTTTATTTAAGATTTTTGTATTTATGCTCACAAATGAGGCTGAGCAATAATTATTTTCTATTCTGCCTTTTAAAAACAAAATTGTTATGATTTTCCATAAAAAATAGAACTGAATTCAGCAACGTCTTATTTTTTCGCTGGCCTCTGTACTCGCATAGCTGTGGGACGCAACTCCTTTCCTGGGACGGTCAGATTCCCTTCTGGTTGAAATGGTCTTTTTGATTTTCTTTTTTTTTTAGATGAGGGTTTGATGCTGATAATCCTTTATTGTCTGAAAAAAAAAGATGTTGTTTTATTCTTACTTTTTGTATAACTTCTTATCATGGAAAATGTCAAATACATACGTGAAGGAGACTGTAGTACGATTAGCTCTAACTGCAGACGGCTCGTCTTCAGCTTGTGTCAACTCCTGGCCAGTCTCCTGTCCTCTGCTTCTCCCCTCCCACCCCTTCCCTAAAGCCAGGCTGGTTTCTATCACCACACCAAGTTTTCGGTCGTTTCTCACTCTTTGGAAACCTAGGTTGTTTCCAGCTTTTCTGTAACCAGTAATGAATGCTGCAGTGAAGTCTTTGTATGTGTTTCTTTATCAGTCATGCTGATATGCCCAAGGTACATTTCTGTGCATATCTCTAAATATTTCTACATGTATCTCTAAAAGACACAGGAATTTTTTTTTTCAATCAACTCCCAGTTAACTCCACATCTGTGGCTGAACCATATAAACAGTTTCTGAAGAAACTAACAATACATTTCCAAACTTGAAATTAATCAACAATAATCTCTTCATATCATCAAATATCCAGTCATTCTTCACATTTCTATAATTGTTTTAAAGTATTTAAGATACATTTTTAAATGCTTGAAATAGAACCCAGGCATAGTCTATGATTTGTTATTGGCTCTTATAGCCCTTAAAATTCTATGAGTCTGCCTATTCCTTCTTCATTGCTTTTTTCCCCTTACAATTTATGTGTTGAAGAAACTGAGACTTTTGTCTTGCAGCAGTCCTGCAGCTGGCACTGATGATTGCTTTCCTGATGTTTAATTTTTTAAGGTATTTTCATCAGTTCCCAGTATTTTCTGTAAATTGATAGTTAGATCAAGATACTTCACCAAATTCATGGTACATGTTTTGGTGAGACTATTCCACTGGTGACACCGTGTTCTACCACCAAGAAGTGTCTAGTGTCTACTCACCTCCCTCCCTCTCTCTCTCTGGCATTGATAATCGCTACCACGGAGGCTCATTAGTGTATTATGGGTAGCAAAGTCGAGATATTTTAACATTACTATTCTTTTCTTATTTATTAGCTGAAAATATATAGCTGAAATATTTCTACAGAGAGAAGCCTCCCTTTATCAACTATTTGGTTACTCTGAGGTACGGTTTTTATATGAAAGGCAGGATAAATGCTTTATTCTTTCCCTTTCTTTCCATTTTCAAAATTATGAGTATTTCCCAAAAGAGATCACGGATTCTTTTGATTTTACTTGTGGAGAATCATTAATAATTCATGGAATTTTATATAATAGAGGTGCTTCAGTCCCTTACAGAAGTTATCATTCCTGATGCTAAAATTGTCCTGTCCTTTCTCAGGGGAAGCTGTTATGTTGTATCCTGAGCACTTTTCAAGAAAGTTTTAGTAAGTGAAAACATTATGCGGAAAGGCGCACATAGCCTGTTTCCATCTCAGTGAATTTTTACAAACTGCACAGGTGCTTGGACCAGCCAAGGAGAACACCACCAGCGTTTCAGAATCCCTTCCCTCACCCAGCCCCAGCCCCGTAACAGCTGGAGCCCCAGACAGCTGCTCCACCTTGAGAGCAGCACGGCCAGACCTGCCCATTCCTGCCGTCCGTACGGGGGGGGGGGGGGCCGTGCACACACGCTCAGCACCATGTGGGGGCCATCTATCCCCCCTACTGCTGTGGTTACAAGTGGTTCAGTCTTGTCTGCCTTAATCTGCTGTGAGAATCAACAGTTCATCCACATGGCTCTCCATGGGCCCTTGTGTCTTATCCCACTTTGGGTCGCAACAGCAGTGCTGCTGCCGTGAATGTTCCAGGACACGCCCTCCGTGCTTCCAAACAAGAGACGTCGTCTGGTCAGCTGCCTTCCTTCTGGAGTCTCAAGGCATCCCAGCTTCATCTGGTCCAGTTCTTTCCCTGGAAAGGAAATCAGCGGCGACTCTTTCAGCGGGAAATGGTATCTAGAGACCATAATACTTGTTATTCTTTCTTTGGCTAAGATTCAAAAAGTAATTCCAACCGACTAAATCATTCATAAGAATTAGTAATTAGCAAAATCAATTGCTTGACTTTTATCGCGCTTCTCTTTACCTCTCAGTTCTTTGGACATGTGAATAACAAAATTATTAGCAACCGGAGGGAAAGAAAGTAAACCACGGTCCTGGGCAGGTCCTGGTTGGAATTTCTAACTTCAAGGACACGTACAGTATTATGAAAACCCTATACTTTGTAGTAAAACACATGGCTGTTCTCCTAATAAAAATTAAGTTGAATCCTTATCTCACAACTCAATCATAATATATTCTTTTTAGGTCAAAGATTTAAATGTGAAAACTAAAATCATCTAAGTGTCAGAAGAAGACTTGGAGGTATTTTCTTATATCAGGATGGGAAATGTTTCTAAGCATGACTGGAAAGTGGGAGAAGTTTTAGAATTCACAATTTGATCAACGTCTTAAATGCTGCATTGTGTCCAAGAAAATGAACCAACCAGAAAATGTACAATTCAATAATAAAAACTATGGGATGGCACAGGGAGCTCTGCTCAATATCGTGTAACAGCCTAAATGGGGAAAGAATTTGAAAAAGGATAGATACACGTACATGTGTAACTTGGTTTCCTGTGCACCTGAAACTAACACAGTGTTGTTGATCGACTATACTCCAATATAAAATTAAAAGTTACAAATGATAATAATAATAAAAACTGAAAAATGGCCCAAAATATAGAGAACCGATTCACTCACTAATAAGCGAGATGGAAGTGCCCTAAAGATGCTTAACTTCGTTGTAAAACAGACACTGACATCATGAATTGTGATTTCTTCCTTAGTTTGCAAATTATTGGATTAAATAGAATTTGGGAAAATATGCATTACACATTCTTGGTGGAATTGTAAGCTTTAATGAAACGCAGTTGAGAAGTCTATACTAAATACAAAGCACTCATGCTCCTTCGACCTGAAGATGCAGGAGAACCAACTCGGCACAGAGAGGAGCCAGCCTGGCCAAGGGGAAGCAGGCGGCCGTGTTCCCAGGGGCCTGCAGAGCTGCGTCGGGCCCAGGATGGAGCCCCAGGCGGCGAGCTTGCCCAACATGGGGCAGGTCGCGCTGCTAGGGAAGCCAGGTCCTGCTGGGGGCTCCTGGAACAGGCGGGGGGCACGAGTCCCAGCCGTCACACGGAGGGCCACGTCGTTACTCTTTGTAAAGTCAGGCCTGATTTCACCCTCACTGTGCCTGGTTGTCCCTTTCCTCAGGGGCTGCTGTGGACATACCCGTTGCCCGCCTGGCCAGGTGTGGAGTTGCTTCATCGCAGGACGGGCTCCAGCGCCAGCCCTGCTTCCCCTCCGCTGCTTCAAGGGTGAAGGGAAGTGTTTGTCGCCACGCTTGTCCTCTCCCACTATGACATGCAGCTAGGAGCCTGTCTGTCTGAAGAATTTATCAGAGTTGCTACAAAACTATGAAGAATCCCAAGTGATGAAACTAAAATAATCCACGTGGAAAGGAGTCCCCTGTGGTCACCTGTGCTGCAGAAATGGCAGGGGCTCTTTGGGGAGAAATCCTCTCCTAACCACTGCGTCTGTTTCTTTTCAGTAACGCAGAAAGGACGTGTTGTTGACCTTGTATCTTCTTCCCACTAAAAGCTGGTGTCAGAATATGTAGAAAATAAAGTAACTTGCCCTGGAATGCTTTAATAACAGTCTTGTGAGTTGCAGAATTACCCAAAGTAGGACCCTTCCTGCTGCTGGAAGTTGTGGGCTCCCGGCTCCCTATTCCCAGGCCTCGCTCACGGTGAGGCTTCTCTAAATCCCGTCTGGCAGCCGGCTGTCCATTGTCCTGGGAGCCCGTTCTCTTTGTCTAAAGGACTGACCTTTCTGAGCAATAAGTAAGAACAAGCTTGCCCAGCTCCTAGGCCCGCAAGGACACAGCCACCTGTGGGAGGTTTGGCAACTCCTCGCGTCAGCCCCAGAGTTGGGGACAGCTGGGCACTTTCCTTCCTCGACCGTGTTCGTTCCCTGCCCTTCTGTGGGACCCGGGGTGAGGCTCCTGTGTGCCAGGAGCTAAGGGCCAGCATCTCCTGGACCTGGGGCAGCCCGATGCCCGGTCCTTACAGGCCGCTGTCCACCTCCTGCCCCTCCCAGAGGCCACTCGTCTCCACTTGCTGCGGGAAGGGGCCCCGATCTGCCTCACCTTTGCTCAATCGTCCTCATGAAATTCAAACCTAGAGCAGAATAACCAACCGGAGATTCTGCCTCCAAGAATGTCTGTCTCTCATAAGCTTTGCAAAAATGCCACACCACTCGAAGTCACTTGGGTGTTTCCTCTTTTAAAGTTCAAATCCTTGTGTTAGTAAAGGAATAATGATTCTCAAAAGTGGACAGTCTTGAAAGAAAGTCGTTAAAACAGTTAATTCCATTAAAGATAAATTTGTGTTACTCAAAATGTCATCAGTGCTCTTTGTCAAGGTACTTAAAGTAGAAGAGCCAATAAAACTGAGTTTCTCTGAATATGCAGTGTTCTATAAATATTGTAAATATTTATCATTGAGTAATTAAAATATATAAATCATGCTAATAGTTTTTGGTATATGTATGGACACAAAGGACATCGAATTGACTACTGTTTAGTTATAAAGTATCAAATTTCATAATTACTCAATTGAAAACATGGCTATTCACTTTTAAATTTGACCATATATATGATGGATGACAAATTTAATATCCAACATCTTTTTTCTTGTATCAGATTCTCAAAAGACATTCTTAATTTTGAAATTTGTTAATGGTGTTAAAGGGTATTACTGAGGTGACAAAAAATCCTTTTAGGGAAAATATAGTAACAAAAATCTGGTAATTTAAACATGCATTATGCAAAATGATCACATATGTTAATGTATGTCAGTTCTAGGAGGAGGGTGTGAGTTTAGATTTCAATTTATTGGAGCTGAGTTTGCAGTAAAATTTACATGTGCAGACATGTCTCCCCAATTGTCATAAACGCTTGGGTCCTGATCACAGGAGACGCTGGGCTAGAGATGTGAATCCGTGACCCACTTGCCACCAGGCTGTTTGCCGCAAAGATGCTGAGCTGTTTATTCTCCCCTCCTGGCAGGAGAGCTCTTCAGATGGGCTCCGAACTCCTTCTGTGAACCCTGGCACGTCTTCAGCATCCAAGCCACCTGGGAAGGCTGGGGCTGTACGCTATCGATTTCAGAAAGGGATTCCTTATCTGTCGGACCCGATATTGTGATTTTTTTTAAATCTTTGTTTAGAATGTGGTAAAAGTGAACCTTCACACTATGGTATAATGTAATTCCCATCAACAAAGACCCCATGGAAATAAAATACATCGATGAAATAGTTTGTTGGGAATAGAGAAAAAGATTAAGAAGTGAGAAGTTTCACTGCTTGAATTGCTAAGTTGATTGAAATATGAGTATGGGACTGTCATTTTTTTAAATTTTAGAAATGTGCACTGTTAATAATTTTATAATAATAGTAGCAACATTTGTGACTCCATGGTTTTTTGCAAAGTGCCCGGGCTCCTTTGCTCTGAAGTTTTCCCTCAGGGAACACCCCTCCAAGCTGTGAGGGCGAATAAGATGCAGCCCGTTAACTTCTGTTTGGTCGGATAGGATGTGTCAGCTCCTTCTTTCAAAGACGCTGGTGGATATGGGGTGTATAGGCTATATATATACACACACACACACATATATATGTGATATAGGGAAGGATGTATATATAGGATATAGCATGTATCTATAGGATATAGGATGTATATATAGGATATAGATACAGGATATAGGATATAGGACACAGGGAAGAGAGTATGCAGGTTCTGGAATCTGGGGTGTGGTGAGAAAAGGCTCTCTCCAAGGGAGACAGGAAATCTTACAAAAGACAAGGATGACACCCAGCCAGGATGTAGATGCTGACTGACCCCATGTCACCGTGTGATTCTCTCCAGCTACTTCAACTGTGTCTTTACATGTTTCCCTGAAAATAAACTCAATTAAATCCATGCTATGGGATTGTAGTGACAACTAACTGACCTAGTGCTGTACAAAACTGTGTGTACATCTTCAGTGCTGTATCTGACAGGCAGGGGCGCACCCGACACTAAGCAGTAAAAATAACTACACACACTTGCATCGTTGATGCTAAGTTCTGGCCCTAGGAAGTCCACTTGACAGATATTTTAATAGAGGCTAAATGATAAAATAAGTTGATAGATAATCCAAACACTTAGAAAATAGTGGGTTTTTTCTACTGAAAACATATTGAAAACTTCTACTGAATTCTTTTTTCATTTTCTTTGTTACAGAAATGTTTAAGCAATCAAACAGTCAGACGTTACTGTTGAATGAGCCATCAGTTATTTATTTAGGAATTGCATTGACGTTGATACAGGGTATGCTTTACATTAATCTTTTGTTCCTTCGGACGCTGATGAGTTGTGGCAGCTGACTCTAATATTCAGTGTTATCCGCTGATATTTCTGATACAGAATTAAATCATGCTTTATGTAATGTGACAACTAAATGGTGAGACTAGTCTTGGTACCTGGCTGTGAGCCTGGGCAGCACAATACCCCTCGTCTAATCTTTTATGTGTTTTTTGTTTTTCTCTGCGCCGCACGGCATATGGGATCTTAGTTCCCCACCAACCAGGGATCGAACCCTCGCCCCCTGCAGTGGAAGCTGAGTCTTAACCACTGGACCGCCAGGGGAGTCCCTAATCTCTTATGTTCTGATTCCATTGTCTAGGCAGATATAAGCAGTTTTGCAAATTATAGTTAGCGTTCCCTAAAACTTTTGTCATGTTTTCTGGGATTAGGAAAGGGCACCGTTTAAAGCTGTCATGTAGAAGAGTACCTTGTTTTTAAATATGTATTACCCTGTAGCTATAATGAGAACAATTTTAATGCAATAGGTGTATTGTTCTCATTCTCCTTTTGAAATTCATACTGACAGTAAAATAGTGTCAGGAGGTTTTAGTCTTCTCCTCAGCTTGTGACCAGCAGATTATAACCAAAGCAGTGAAAAGAGAGTTCCACCTTTTAAAAGAACAGAGATCCAACTTCTGTCAGGGCGGCGCTGTCGTGAGCTGCCTTCCAGCCTCCCTTCTGTCCGGGATGCACAGCTGCCACCCAGCAGGGCCTGGGGAACCATCCTGGGGATGAAGGGCATTTGGGAAAAGCTGCGGACAGACCCTCATCTGCTCAGGGTCACACTGCAGGCTCATCACCGCTGACCGTCTCCAACTCTGTCCTGTCCTTGAGCACCGCCCAGAAGAAGGGTCACCAGGTGGAGGGAGGGGGCCTCTGCTGGGCCTGAGGAAGCCCCCGGCCCTGGGAGTGGCCCCCAGACACAGGACAAGAGGATTCAGGTCTGCACAGACGCCTCCACCAAGTCAGAGCGGAGGGCCAGCTAGCTGGGCTCTGCAGATCGTCCCTGACCCCAAGCCAGGGGACACTGCCGGCAGGAGGGCAGGGCGGGCCCTCAGGAACACAGGAGCAAACTCACAAAACGTGAGCGAACTGAACCGGCCATGAGGGAATGTTGGACTACATTGATTTAACACTGCAATTATGTGAACAGCATTCACCATAGTAACAGGCTGATAAAGATGTACCATGTGGGCTTCCCTGGTGGCGCAGTGGTTGAGAGTCCGCCTGCCGATGCAGGGGATGCGGGTTCGTGCCCCAGTCTGGGAAGATCCCACATGCCGCGGAGCGGCTGGGCCCGTGAGCCATGGCCGCTGAGCCTGCGCGTCCGGAGCCTGCGCTCCGCAACGGGAGAGGCCACAACAGTGAGAGGCCCGCGTACCGCAAAAAAAAAAAAAAAAAAAAAAAAAAAACAGATGTACCATGTAAAGGACCATAGATGCAGGAAAGACATTTGACAAAACTAAACATTCGTGAAAGAAAGAAAGGAAGGAAGAAAGAAAGAAAGATCCCAGCAAACAAGGACTCAGGGACTTCTCAGTCTCCGGAGGGGCCTTGGGAAGTCCAGGCTGCTCTCACGTGGGGAGTGAAGGACGAAGACACCCCCCAGCCCACCACCAGGGGCCAGCAGTGCCAGCCTCCTCCCTGCAGGAAGGGTGGAGACAAGGCAAGAGAAAGGCTGACAACTGCCCCCAAGTCAGAGGACGGGATTATCTTCATAGAAAATCCCAGAGAATTAGGAAAAAATCTCCTAAGAGAGACACACAGTTTCAGCAGATTTGCAGAACAGGCAGTCGGTACCTAGAAGTCAGCTGAGATTCTATACGAACAACTGGAAATTGGAATAAACAATGTGCCACTCAGGAGAGCACCCAGATGTGAAAGGTCTGGGGTTGGTTTGCATTTACTCTGGCCTGGTACCCAGTGGCCACCACTGGCCCAAGGTGGACCGCACCTGGGGGGTCGTGTTGACACAAAGCCACGTTGACTCCAACCCCACCTGGGGCAGATCTGCGCTCACGAATGCACAACAGAAAGCACGCTTCCCACTAAGCACGGCCGACTCTGCACATCTTCCTCTCCGCCAGGCAGGTTGTGCTTTCAGCCCACTGTCACTGAGACCCTCAAGGGTCTGCCTGTGTCTTTGCTGCCCTTTCCACTGCCACCCTGGGGTGCAAGCCCCTGGCTTCTCAGAGAAGCAGCCACTGAAATCCCTGCCCTGTCTGTTACTGAAGCCAGCAATCCAGAGGGAGCACCTACCCGTCAGGGCAGAGATATCTTCTTAGCTTTTCCTGCGTTCGAAGTGGCTTTGGATAGCTACCTTTTGTTGATTGTAATACCCCAAGCAGTCTTTACCGTTACTTGGAACACGCAGCTACCTACATGATGTAATTGCTTAGAGACATATTTGGTGTTTATTTTAGAGAGACCACTTTAGTTTAGAATTTAAAAAACAAAATAATAAAACAATGTAAAACCTGGACACAATTCTAAGTTTGAGGGTGAGAAGATCAACAGCAAAAGGTAAAATGAAATAAATTCATGAATTTCTTCACTTCATTCACTATGTTGGACAGAGTGAGTTATTTGAATAAGAATAAAGTTTAATTCCTTAATGTTTTGGGAACTAAAACTATGCGAACACTTGTCATCCTAAAAATGACTTACATCTGATAATAAGTAGAAGAGTTAGCTGAAACTGAAATGTGGTTTTGCCCCCTTGTTACTGGGGCGATCATGCTGCCGTGTGTTCTCCCCACCATTACCATCAAGGTGCTGATTTAGAGACTGTCAGGAAAACTCACGGGTGTTACAGTAATAGTCTGTCTCTGAGTTTGTTTTTTTTTTGAATCCACGACATTGCTTCTGAATAATGAAAGGGTTTTAAAAGCTAATGAATAATCAGACATTCTGGAATCAGAACACGAAAGAAAAAAAAAATCTTGGTTTTATCTGTGCTAAATACCCATTTCAGATCCATCCGATTCCTAAGTCACGTGCACTTGCTGTCATGATTTTCAGGAGCAACAGGAAGAAGGGTTTCACTAGTTCCACAGGCACTGGGTGTTCCCAGGCTCAGTGAAGCTCACAGCTGGAAATTCATTACCTATTAATCAGCTAATTGAGGCAAAATGCCTTCTTTTGAGAAGGAAATGCCTTGGACTGTCTGTGGAACATTGGTTCACTCCTTGGAAATGTTTGGGAACACAACCCTCATTTTCCCTCAGGGTAAAGCCATAATAAATTTTTTTCATTTCATTTCATTTTTCTTTGTTTTATTTTATCTTATTCTATCTTATCTACGTTATTTTATGTTATTTTATTGAGTTAGACAGGGAAAAGTGACTGTCTAGAGGCTGTAACAGATTATGAGGTTTAATTGGCGTTCACCGTAGCAAATTCTCCAAAATCTGAGATTGTTCCTTTTTAAAAAATGCACCTACTGTTAGAGCATCTCCTCCACTGGACTGACTATAAAACCTCCTGAGCTGGCTCTCGTGTTCAACGCTTTCCCACAGCGCGGACAGTGGTCTCTCTGGAGCCCCAGCCGACCGTGTCCCTCCCAGATCCCAGATCCTGGGGTCCAGTGAAGCAGGGTTTGCAGGGGTGGCGACAGGCTCTCTCAGGGGCTCCCGGTTGCCCTCTCAGCAGCCTGTGCTCACCAGTTACACCCCCTCCTGCCTGCCCTTGAGCTCCTGTCTTCCTTCAGTGCATTGTTCCTCAGCACCTAACCGACTTTACCGAAGCTTAGTTCAGGTTTGGGGTTATGAAGACACAGCAGACACACAGGCTCTATCCTCCACATTCTTGTGCATTTCGTGGACAAAACAAGCTAATTTCATACAGTGACAAGTGCCGAGGATTCAAGTACTTCTTACAAATTGGTTCATATGTGACCAAAATGATTTTAAGTGCATTCATTTTTCTATTAAAAAAGATAACATTGCTGTGTTTAACTTGACTGTGTCAAAATATTTAGCACATTTTAACTTAAACCCTTAAAATGTGTACTACGGCTAATGTTGATCAGGAAAGAATTTAACCAGTAAATAAAATTAAATATTACATATACTTCAAAAATTAAAGTGAGAGAACCAGTGTTTAGATTTGAAACTATTTCATTCATTTGGGTCCAGATTTCCCAGGACATGACTTACAGAGTGAAGTGCTGGATTAATGTATTCAGAGCCACTCTGCAGGTTGTATGTGGACAGCTGGTGAGATAACAAAACTCCTGTGTGTGTTTGAAGGGGCGTGAAAGCAGCTGTGGCACAGAGGGCCTGTCAAAAGCATGCTTCCTGGCTGTCTGCTGCACTTCCGCTTATTTCATAGGGACACTGGCACAACTTGTATATTTTAACTGTAAAAGTTCAATCCAAGGGCTTCCCTGGTGGCGCAGTGGTTGAGAGTCCGCCTGCCGATGCAGGGGACGCGGGTTCGTGCCCCGGTCCGGGAAGATCCCACGTGCTGCGGAGCAGCTGGGCCCGTGAGCCGTGGCTGCTGAGCCTGCGCGTCCGGAGCCTGTGCTCTGCAACGGGAGAGGCCACAACAGTGAGAGGCCCGTGTACCGCAAAAAAAAAAAAAAAAAAAAAAAAGAAGGACCCCCAACACTCTATGTAGATACCTGCCCTCAGGAAAGTGAGCACAGCCCCGAACCCTTAAGTGTGGGCCGTGCATAGCAAGACGACACACAGACCACAGTGGGGGAAACGGGGTGCTGGTGGTGTAACTACAGTGAAGAAACCTGACAAACACCCTGAGCCCGGCGGCCAGGGTCAACACCCACAGCCATGAGTCAGGCTGACTGCATAGTCCCTGGAAGTGATGTGAAGAGGATGGTGCCTTACCTCTGGGGTCCTCCTCCCAACAGCCCATAACTCCAGTCTCATCTTGAGAAAATATCAGACAGAGTCTACCCAAGGACATTATGTAAAATTCCCAGGGCTTTCCTGGTGGCGCAGTGGTTAGGAATCCGCCTGCCAATGCAGGGGACATGGGTTCAAGCCCTGGTCCGGGAAGATCCCACATGCCGCGGAGCAACTGAGCCCGTGCACCACAACTACTGAGCCTGCGCACCTAGAGCCTGTGCACCTAGAGCCCGTGCTCCACAAGAGAAGCCATGCAATGAGAAGCCCGCGCACCGCAACAAAGGGTAGCTCCCGCTCGCAGAAGCTAGAGACAGGCCGTGTGCAGCAACAAAGACCCAACGCAGCCAGAAACAAAATTCCCAGGAATTACTTCTCAAAACTGTCAAAGTCACCAAAAACTAGGAAAGACTGAGAACTGTCACCCCCAAGAGGACCCCAAAGAGGCAGGACAGTGAAATGCAGCCTGGGTCCTGGATGGGATCCGGGAACTGAGAAGAAACTCTGGGCAAAGAAATTTGAAAAAGTATGGACTTTAGTTCATCATAATTACCAATGCTGTCCCTCAATCATAACATACACTACCCCCCTGCAAGATGTTAATAATAGGAGAACCTGGACGTGAAGTGTATAGAAACTCACCCAAAGATCTTTGCTACCTTTCTGTAAATCTAAAATGATTCCAAAATTTTTTAAAGTTTATTTTCAGAAGTGGTTTATGATCTATAAAATACTTTACAAATATAAAGTACTCTATAGCCCATTATAAATTGATGTGGAGTTTATAATCCTTTATTGTTTGTTTTTGCTATAAAATCACAAATGGATTAGTGTAAGCTTTCTTAAAGTTTATCTTTTTAATGTACTGATTGAATTTCATTTTACTGTTACTTTTCCAGAGGCTGACAAGGGAAAGAGAGGAATTAAAATTTTTGTAGATCTGCAATTTTCCGTAAATCACCAAGTAATAAAAACATCAGCAAAAAATTAAAGATAGTAATTTAGTCTCTAGCTTTATTACTAATGCATGAGAAGTGCATTTAAGCAATTTAAATTAATAGCATAAGTGTTACAGCAATAAAGCTGTCCCCTGTTTTCTAAGTCAAATGTATACATTTTATAATAGAACTGCAGCATTTAGAATTCACAGTAGACAACTGCTAAAATCACTGTGGAACTGCACCCAGACTGGATAACGCTTCACTCCCTCCCCTTCTCAGCCCTGCCATGGGCTTGTCAAATGGCCTGGGTCTCTATGATCTTTGCTCTTATAATTTAAGAGCAAACAGCTGGGTTTAAATTTATTAGATTTCTTGAATTAAGATAATTTCTTTCTCCTATGCAAGCTAATAGGTCAACAAAGAGAGGAAATCTTCCAGAAAGTCCAGGTGGAATGTATTTGTGTGCATACGTGTTGACACCCACAAATGCTACTGCACACTGTGTTTCTTCCTTTACGGACATGCCTTCAGCCCCTCCGGATTTACAAAGAGCGTCAGGAGGCCGGCTCTGCACGATGTGAGTCAACAACTCTGATGAAGAAAAGCAAAACAAACCTCCCTCTGCAGCTGAAATCAACAGAGAGCAAACTGCTTCCTGGCTCCCCTGTGCCTGGCTGTGTTCTTATAGGTGGGACACAGACCACCCCACGGCCTCATTTTACCTTGGTCACCTCCTCTAAGGCCCCACCTCCAAATACAGTCACATCCTGGGGTTAGGACTTCAACACACACATTTGGAGGGGGCACGATTCAGTCCATAACTCTCTGGCTCTCACATTAAGGCCAAGAATCCATTTTTTAAAACAATCCCTGTACAGTCGTGTTTATTGCTTCAAACAGACAGATGTTGCCGTTAAGTAACAGTTCCCACTAAATATTTAGAACTGAAGACCAAAATGTTACATGCTTCTAAATGCAGCTATTTCACAAGCAAAGGATCATTTCTGGTTCCTTGTGGAGCTCAGATCTGTTTGTACAATGGGCTCATTCCTTCTGTGAATGGGGCTTATTTAGAACCAAATGACAGAAGGGGTTGAAGAGAGAAAAACAGCAGGATGACAGGTGCTCTGCCCCTAACTCAGATACATAACAAACACAAATGCCTCATACATTCATCAGAAGCTAAAGGTAATCTTTTATTTTACTTTTTTTGACATAATCACATGAATTTATAGTAAACACAATTTTAGCATAAAGACAAATGGACCCAATAAAGTATTAATTCCCCGAATGCTGGTGCTACGTACCCTCTTCTAACACAATGCGTGTTTCCCTTTAAAAACATAAATGAATATATGCACAGGTTTCGGGCTCCTCACGGAGGTCGGCCAGCGACCTGGGAAGGCGTCTCCGCCGCTCAGAGACCATCCTAACGCTAACTAGGGGACGACGTGTGGGTCTTAAGACGCCCACAGTCTGTCGCCTGCCATTTCAATATATTCCTGTGAAACAGATACGAGTGTTTGAGAAGATATCCTTCTGCTTCCACTTTAAGTTGAATTCTGATACATTTGGGAGGAAAAAAAATCTCAGTTTCATCAGGGTTTCAAACTCCAGTGTTCAGAGCCTAAGTGCAGGCAAGACAACGTCTGAAGCCTCATCACGTCTTTAAAGCACACCCACCTCTGCTGCGGTGATTGCACTGAGCCCTTGGCTTCAGCCCGAGTACAGGCTGTGTGCACCATCACCACGGGTGGAGAAACTATACGGAGCCTCAAGCTCTCAATTAGAAGCACATCTGCCATAAGGAAGCACCCCCCACCCCCGCCCGAAGTGCTGGGTCCCAGGGATCCTTCCAGAGAACTAGGGACATTCACAGAGGAGCATCCTCCCCAGAGACCACGAACGGACACACCAGTGCTTCTGTCCTGGAGGTTCTCTTCAGAGGATATCGGGATGAAACTGAGGCGCCCAAGTCCTGGATTGCATTCTAACAGGAATCACTGAACACCTGAGGGCTTCCAAAGTCAACTGGAAAAACCACTTGGATGAGAATCTGCCACAGAGAGAAAAGAAGTCCAGGAATCTGAATGTCGGAGAAATCTGCAGGTCCTGCAGAGGACTTAGCCTCCCTCTTTTCCACACGCCCACAGGCAGGTCCCGCTGACACTCCATCCTCATGGACACCCCGTCCAGCCCACCTCCCTGACACGCATCCACAGCCTCCCTCACCCCTCCCTGGATGGGGTCTCTTCACCGCGCCCCTACCTGCAAATGTTCCACAAACCAAGGAGAGTGAACAGAGCCATCAGGCCACGCCTCTCCCACGCACCAGATCCAGGCACCCTTTCCTGAGCCATCAGACACAGGCTAAGCTCACCACCCCACCTGCTCAGCCCAACGCCCCCCACTTTCTGCTTCACCCCAGCTTCTTGCTGATGTGTGTGTGAATCACCGACCTGCTCCCAGTCAGAGGCGGATGTCTGCCGCCCCCTCTGCCCAAGATGCTCTTCTTCTCCGTCACTCAGTGGCTCCCTGGTTTCCCAAAGGTCCCCTCCTCCCAGGATCTGGGCGTGAGATGCGAGCTCGGGTTCTAAAGTGGTCGCAAAGCCACCGTGCTGGCAGCTTTCCGTCTCACACACATGGTTCACGAGAGCCAGGAACTCAGGTAACTCTCCCAAGATAACACCACAGTCACAGGAACGTGATGAAAAAACGTGGGGTAACCGCCTTGGTGCTTCTGAGGCACCCCCCGACGCTAGTAAGACAGGGATGTGTGGGTGGAGGGCAAGCAAATCGACGGCGTTGTGCAGATGAGACGGGTATCTGGTCTCCACTGCATCCCCTGTTCTTTCCTGCAGCCTCCGGGTAACACTGCCATTACCAAAGCATTTCCTCTTTTCTTTCTTCCTAATGCAGTTTTCAGTGTGGCTTTCTGTACAGGTGCGGCTGCTGTGTTCCATGGTGCTCTGTTGAAGGGGGTTTTATATATAAAAACAATATATGTATGAATCAGAAATTGGTAGCATTTTAAAGGCTGCCAAACTTCACTCTAACCAGGAAGAACACTGCTGGGAATTTCAATACGGAGGAGAAATACATTGATGAAATGATTCTGTCTCCTCAAATGTATGCTCAGTATTTCTTCTGCTGTAGAATTTGTCACAGAATCACTAATGTCCTTCTGGAATGACTTACTCTCCATCTGTCTGCATCTCCTTTATCCCTGAAAGCCTAGACCAGAGGGAACCTCTGAGGGTCCGGTGCAGAGAGAAGAGGACGCACCGGGCAGGAGGCTGCTTTGTGCACAGAAGTGAGGGGCTGCCCGTTCTGACCAGGACCCTCAGCCCAACAGCCATGGCTGTGCTGAATGTCAGGTGGGTCTGCAGGTGTAGGAATGAGGCACCCCCAGCCTAAGCGTGTAGGAAGGTGGCCCTGCCAGCATGGGCTAGAGCAAGGGGCCAAGCAGGTAACAGGATGGAACAAAACACGTCTGACAAGCCTGTGTGTGGTGGGGGAGTAATGGCCCCCAAGTATGACCAAGTTCTAATTCCCGAAACCTCTGAATATGTCACCTTAGGTAGCAAAAGGGAATTTTCAGATGTCACAAAGGTTATGGACATGAATACGGGGAGATTATTCTGGTGGGTGAGTTTTAAAAGCAGAGGTCAGCTGCGGTCAGAGAGAAGTGACCACAGAAGAAAGGTCAGAGGTGAGGGGCATTGCTGACTCAAAACAGAGCCAGGGACTTGAGCCAAGGCTGTGGGCGTCGCTCGAGCCCAGGAAAGGCAGGAAGAGACCCCCAGAGCCTCCGGGGGCCAGCCCTGCACACACCTTGGCTTTAACCCAGTGAGACCGAGTCCAACTTCCGACCTCCATGACCGTAAGATGACAAATTCGTGTTTTTTAAGCCACTGAGTCTGTGGTTATCTGTTAAGGTAGCAAAAAAACAAACACACACGATGCAAAAAAGACCAAAAAATACATATGATATAAAAGAAGCAGGTACTTTGTCTGATTTTTGCTAATGCAAAAACAGAGGCTAAATTTTATCATGAATCTAGATTTTTAGAGAGGTCATAAATATAAATTTTATATGAACTACCTCAATTATTAAATATTGGAGGAACGCTTCGGGAAGGATCAACCGTGATGAGAACAAAAACACATCTGCACAGGGTTGGTTATCAAAACCAGGAAATGTCTGCTTCACGGTCTTCTTAGTACAGTCCCTACTTTGTGTCACTCCTTGACTTTCTTCTCTTAAAAAGGAGAATATTTTTATCTAAGTGCATGCAGAAAATCTGTGAAGGACTCTTCTTTGTAACTTGGCACAACTGTTGTAGTAAATGTAACTCTGCTGGAAAAAGCTCTAATGCCTTTGAAATTAAAACATTTGGTCAAACCTGCAAGAATCTTTAGGAGCTGTTTTTAATCACAGGAGTATGAGATGGTGTATGCAGCTTACAGAAGGATGACAGAGCTCCAGGGATTCTTATAAACTGGGGACTCCAGGGACCCAGATGTGTCTGACCCAGGCGAGAAACTCATCTCCTGGATTTTAAGGAACACGTCTATTAGAAGGTGCTTAGCTAATGAATTTTAGTAAACATGTTTATCAAAATTTATTTTTAAAAGTGTAACATTTTGAGAAATTGTCGTATCTAGTTAATGATAGACTGCTGATACCTTCTGCACATTATGTGAGTATTGCTTCAGTGCATATGTACTCTCTTATCGTAATCTCACTAAGAGTAGGAACTCTATCTCTTATTCTTTTGGTTTCTCTTGAAGCGAAGAGTGTGGTGTTCTACCCGAGATGTGTTAAACTGCTTGGTCACTAAACACACGTGCACGCACATGACCTCTTCCTTCAAACGTTTTCTTGACTTTTCATTATCAACAGTTAATTAATTCTCTCTAGAGTGGCCATGAGGGGCCTAAATTAAACCCTCGGAAGGAACTAGTATTTACTCTAAATCAAGCCTTCGGCTCTAAACCACAAGCACCACAGCAATTCCCCATCATTTGGGATGTGATGTGTAGTTGATTTCTAGTAGAATTCCCCTCTGAAGACCACCCTCTGCTTCTTCTGGTCCCTCACTCCTCCCTGCCCTTTTATTTCTCTGTCAAGGGCACAGGGTGCTCCCTGTGACAACGGCTGGACCCCTCAGAGGCATCGGCGCCCTCCTTGTGCCCCCAGCGTCAGCTCACGCATCACACCTTTTCTCCCTCTCGCTCGGGTCCCCTCTTTCCTCCCAGGCGGCCTCACCGCTCACGCGGCTCCGTAGCCCCTCCAGGGAGCCCCTCCAGGGCCACGTCCTCCAGGGAGCTCTCCTGCCTTCAGCAATGACTTCCAAGGTTTTGATTATTTTTGAATGAATGCTCACCAGCTCAGTAGCCTAACGGATAAAACCAAGAGAAGGAGAGAGTCTCCGGCTGAAGCCGGGACGGTGGGAGGAGGGTCAGGGGCGGGGGTGGGAGGAGGGTCAGGGGCGGGGGTGGGTACCCCCGCCCCCCCCGCCCCGTCCCCACGTCGGGCCGCCGCACAGGCCCCAGGCCCCGGGGTAAGGCCGGCCCTCCGCTGCCCTCGCAGCGCCCTCTGCCGTCCGCCCGCCCGGAAGGTCCCGCCCCTCCCCTGCGCTTCCGGAGAGGAGACCTGGCGCCTCCCGCTGCGGAGCACCGGTCCGTGGAGCTCGCGGGGGCCCTGTGCCTCCCCGGTCTCGCGAGCGGGGCCCGGACGCTCAGCCTGGTAGAGCTGAGACCCCGGCGAGATGGGTCGTGAGTAACAGGCGTTCTAATTGTGGGGAAACGGACACACAAAGGCATGTTCCGACCACAGAGGGAGGCTGGTGCGGACGCGGGCCGTACGTTCCAAGTTGCCACAACCACGTGCCCTTCATCCTTTTGCAGCGGGCTTCTCAAATTCTTCCACCGGAATTGCTTTTCCATTTCACTGGCCACGTGTGTTCAAGGCATATGGAAACGGGACGTAACATTCTGACACAAACTTGAGGGGCCCCTCCTGCTGCCGTCTGCACCGTTGCCGGCATCCCAGCCGATGCCATGAGAACATTCCGGGAGCAACGTCACGGAAACACGCCACGTGGGCGTCCTGTCCAGGATGGCGGTGACAACACAGCCGGGATGTGAGCCGTTCTAACGTCTGCTCGCCGCAGCCAGGCCAGTGAACTGGAGACGAGGTGCTGAGCAAGGAGCGCGACTTTATTCGGAACGCTGGCGGACGGAGGAGATGGCAGACCAGTGTCTCTAAATAACCATCTTAGCGGGGTCTGGATGCCAGTTTCCTTTACAGAATCAGAGAGGGGGAGGAGATGAGAAGTAAAGTAAAAAGGCCGTACGTTTTGCAAATATCCCTGGAATGGCCAGCCTCGGGGAGGGGATGGGTCCATTTCTTCTTTCTTGCAGCGATCCACGGGGCGGGGCGGGGGGGGGGGGCAGGGTCCAGATGTTTCCCTGAACAAAAACACTTTGGTTTAACATTCAGGCAGAGGGGCAGGGTTCCCCGAGGCAGGTCATTATGTATAGACAGTATCCTTGCAGTGAACAAAAGCGCGGAAAGCAAAGGATAAAGTAAAAGAAACAGATCCAACATGTAGTCAGAATTGGCTCTTCCCTGTTACATAGCTAGTAACCACATTTACACACATTTATGAGGATTGTTTCTGCTCAGCACCACAACTGCACTGGCTTTGATTTATTTCCTTTACTGCCCCTCTTCCTGCTTCAATGAACAAGAGATTAGCTGCCGTTAAAATGAAAGTCAACAGCATCTTTGCTAAGGTTTTCATTAAACTCACGACATATGGTATAGAATGTCTACAACTTAAAACTATCAGTATATAAAACCAGTTTCCTTAGGTGCTGATTTTAATTTGAAGAGAGCTCACCCCTTTTATTTTCATGTAGGAAATGGAATTGTGGGATCAAGGTACCCCAATTATCCCCTCCTGAGTGGCTGAGGGACACAAGATTCCCCCAAGGTGTGAGAATGATAAGCCCTCGATCCTACAGACACTTCAAATCAAATGTTAATCACGTTCCATAAACTATTTTGAGTTCAACTCTATTTCTCAGTAAAAAGGAAGGAATTTCAAGGTCTGGCAACAAGTTGGCAGTATATATCCTTTTAGGTTAGGAGCTGATCAATTGTACTTGGTCAAAATGGTGGCGTCTCCATAGTGATCTATGAGCCCGTCGTCTGGACCACACACAGCAGAGAGAAGGTAGACTTAGGGGTCAGCACTCCCTATCCACCCCCAACGCAGCACCTCCAGGATGTGTGGCCCTGGGAAGTCGTGTGACCCGTTTCGCCTCTAGGTTCCTGGTGGAGAAGATGAAGTAGCAACATTTGTCCCGGTGGAAGATTGAGAGAATTAGGTAGTGATGGAGGGGAGCATGTGCCTGACACAGGGCTTAGCACGAAGCAGGGGCTCAGGACCTGTTAGCAGTCGTCATGACAACCCTAAATTCCACAGGGGCAGCCCTAGGGCTCCCTCTGTCTCTCTCTGTCTGTCTCTCTTTATCTCTCTCCCAATGTGTCTCTGTCTCTGTCTCTCTCTGTCTCTCCCCGGGACGGGCTCTGCTCTTGCACAACTTCATCTGAACCCCGAGAGAAGCAGTTTAGAAGCTCCGAAATGGAAGGTGGATTATGTAGGGGCCACATCAATTAAACGTGTCACAGTTTCAAGTTTCTCATTAAGCAACTTCTGTTCTAGACTAAAGTTCTATTTCAGGAAGTAATGGAAGAAAGGGCATTTTATTTCAATGTAAGCCAAAGTTGTAACCACATAGAGAGATACAAATTGATTTCCTTTTTACCTGGGGAGTCCTTCATTTGCAGCCAGCTGTTCACTGACATTCTCAAAAGGCATTGAAGAAAATGTTTAATCAAAGAAAAAAATGGTCATAAATATGGCTCTAGACAGGCTTTTAAGGAAACGACTTCATAACCAGTTAAATGGCTCACAAACCTATTTCCTTATATACAAACAGAAAATTACCTTTTCCAATTGCATTCTTAAAATGTAGTCCTTTTTTTCAAGCTCAAAGTATTTTCGTGGGCAGTGGTCCCAGTTGCTAACACTACATAATTGGTCGTGTGCAACTTTAAAATGGAAGAGAAAAGCACATTTTAATTTGATTTGAGCACTTGTTTTCTAGTAACCTATAAACCAGATTAAACGTTTTAGAGTGTTTCTTTTTGGCAAGCTCTGATTTATTTGGAACTTGTGTACATGCAATTTTTCAATAAAAATGAAATGTCCAGCCTTCTGGACAGTGACCACTTCACCTGCTTAACTGTGACAGCCTGTGCTTCTGCCCCAGAGCGGAGCTTCGTGTAACGAACGCTGGTTAGAGGCGGCCTCCGGGGCTGGTACTCAGATGATGCTTCAACGGGCTTCCTCTCAGCTCATCCCCCGCCAGGTGCAGACCCTGCTTCCCCAGCAGAGCTGTCAGCCCTGTACTTGCAGACTCTCCACAACCTTATGCAGCATCTCACACAGCCTGGGGTGGGGCTAAACACGCATGTATTCATCGTCACAGTAAGAATTCATTAGCTGGGGGGAAATGGGAGAAAAGACACATGAAAAAGTCAAGTTTAAATGGTGACAAGGTCTAGAAATTAGTGAGTTCTAGAAATGCCCCCAATAAATTAGTAAGTGACCAGCCAGAGTCCATGGAGAATCACGTTAGAAGTTTTAAGAGTCTGCAATGATTGCAACGTGCAACAGTGCATCTTATTCAAATACTTACCGTCCGCAGGTTTTGATTTACCCCCATCTGCCTTGTAGGCCTCTCTGAAAACCAGAGATGGTCTTGTTGTGGACGGAGCACTGTCGCCCTCGACCCCATTGGACCCACTTGTGCAGGATTCGCCATCCACTGTGCACTGACCTGCCCCCTGGGGGGCTTCCTGACACCCAGAGTCCTGAGGCTGGGAATGGGGTCACCTGGGGTCCTTTGCCTCCAGTTTGGTCCACCAGACACAGCAGTTGGGTAAACCATCTAATCCTTGGAAACTTTTTTGTTTAAACTAATCAGAGTAGTTTCTGTTGCCTGGAATTCAACCCAGTTCTGTTTCCACCTTCTGTCTGTCATGGATACCTTTCTGTGGCCCCGTTTCCTGGTAACAGGAAGCAGTGAGGCAGCAGCACTAATCACGCAGAGATCTAATCTCTAGGACGCCGAAGTCCCTCGTCCCCAGAAGTGGGTTAAGTAGGAAAACGTGTAGACGTAAGTTACAAACAAACGATTTTCTAAGAGGATGCCAGATAACATGAGTTTTTTCTTACTTTACAAGAATTCCTATCCCAGTGTTAAAATCTCAAATTTTTGAGTACTTCTGGCCTTGAGAGATTCTATAAAGGAAAAGAGAATGAGAGAAAAAAAACAAAAAGGGCAAATGAACATCCATCCTTGGTGTCATTTTGCAGACGAGCTACACGCCATGAGGTGTGTTTCTTCTGTTCTTCCGTTTGTTTTCACCCCGGTCCCCTGACGCAGAGCCCCAGGTGAACCCGAGCCCTGTTTACCCCGAAGAGGCTCTCGGCAGGAAGGGGCGAGGGTAGAGCAGCCCCACGCCGTCTGCAGGCCGAGGGTCACGTGGTGACACAGGCCCTGAGGGCCACGCAAGGGTCCTGTAGGAAGACGGGCCTCTTGGTGCCACAAGTCGTGTCTGCCATCGAGACACTTCTCCAACTGGTCTGATTCCATCCTTGTCTGGGAGCTGCAATTACTCTTTTTTTTTTTTAACATATTTTAAATATCTTTATTTTCTTTCATTATCAGAAGGCAGATTATACCAACAAGCATTGTAGTGTTTGTGTGTTCTGGTAAGTTACAATTCTCAAAGGAGATCATCCCAAATAGTAATTTTTTTTAGAATGGGTTGGGTTTACTTTTTTTAAGTTTTTTTTAATTGAAGTATTATTGATTTACAATGTTGTGTTAGTTTCAGGGGTACAGCAAAGTGATTCCATTATATATAGATAGATAGATAGATATAGATATATATTATTTTTCATGTTCTTTTCCATTATAGGTAATTACAAGATATGGAATACAATTCCCTGTGCTCTACAGCAGGTCCTTGTTGGTTGTCTATTTTATATATTGTGGTGTGTATCTGCTAATCCCAAACTCCTAGTTTATCCCTCCCCCCACTTTCCCCGTTTGGTAACCATAAGTTTGTTTTCAATGTCTGTGAGTCTGTTTCTGTTTGTGTATAAGTTCATTTGATTCATTTTTTAGATTCCAGATATAAGTGATATCATATGATATTTGTCTTTCTCTGTCTGGCTTACTTCACTTAGGATAATAATCTCTAGGTCCATCCCTGATGCTGCAAATGGCATTATTTCATTCTTCTTTAAGGCTGCGCAGTGTTCCATTATATATATACACCACGTGCTCTTTATCCATTCCTCTGTCACTGGACATTTAGGTTGCTTCCATGTCTTGGCTATTGCTGTGAACATTGGGGTGAATTTATCTTTTCAAGTTAGAGTTTTGTCTGGATATATGCCCAGTAGTGGGATTGCTGGGTTGTATGGTAGTTCTAGTTTTAGTTTTTTAAGGAACCTCCATACTGTTCTCCATAGTGGCTGCACCAATTTACATTCCCACCAGCAGTGCAATAGGGTTCCCTTTCTCCACACCCTCTCCAGCATTTATTATTTGTAGACTTTTTGATGATGGCCGTCCTGATCGGTGTGAGGTGATACCTCACTGTAGTTGTGATTTGCATTTCTCTAGTGATTAGTGATGTTGAGCATCTTTTCATGTGCCTCTTGGCCATCTGAGTGTCTACTTTGGAGAAACGTCTACTTAGGCAATTGCTCTTATCCTTCCCTTGCACTAGGATCCCTCTCGGGTCCTTAGACAGCACAGCAGTGACCTCGGCCAGCACACTTGGCCTCAGTGTTGGACCACATGTGCAGTGCAGACGTCCAAGGGGGCCAAGTTCTTAGGGACAGAATCACCCAAAAAGGGCGAATTCCTAGGGACACCTGTGGACCACGTGTGCCCCCAAGGGTAGAATAACGAACAGCTTGCTGGAATGATCATGACTAAGCAAAGGTCCAGGGGCAGTCGGTGGAAGCAGGAATTAGGGTCAAGGACCACAATTCACATCCTGGGTCCCTGCTTCTCGGCTCCATAATTTTGGACAAGCAAGGGGGCGCCATGCTCTCGGCGACCAGTTCTCCTCTCTTGACCTTGGCAAGTCAGGGTGGTGAGGAGAGGGGCAGGGATCCCAGCCCCCCAGACCCTGGACCTTCTGCATCCCTGGGGCTCCACCTGTGGAAAACCAGCCTGGACCAGTGCCCCAGAACATCTCAGATTCGTCCTCCACCTCATCCTCATCTTCCTTTCCTGAGGATGACGGTCCAGGCCAAGACTGAACAGCCGTCCCGGCTCTTGGCACATGCAGGGCAGTGGGAGGGCACCCTCAGAGCATCCTCGCCCGAGCCCCGAGCCCTGGGCATGTTGCTTGAGGCCTGACCCTGTGACCACCTGGCTTTCTCACCTGGATGGTAACAAATAAGACAAAAGCCTCCAAAACTAAGTGGCGACAGGAGCTCGAAGCCTTGAAGGGCTGCTGTCCTATCTTTTAAAGTTCTATTTTATTGGGTTACTCATAAGACAAGACACTTCCATTTTAATTACAATTGCTTTATGGATTAATTATCACAACGATTGTATGAATATTTGATGCAATTTTATGGTGTTTTACCAACAGTATCTCGAAAGTTAGCTACTGTGCATCAATCGGCCGCTGTTAGTCATTTATATTCATAAATGCGCTTGAGTCTCATTAGCAAAAAAGGCTGGAAAATATGTGAGCACATCACTGACAACGTGTGAGCGCTGGGAGTTCGTAGAAGGAATTCTTTATACAAAATCCACAAACAGCTTAAATGTATGAACATTTCTTAGATAAAAACTTCTTCTTTGTCGTGTTGAGGTTTGGAGTGCTGGCAGTGTTTTAGAAAATCATGTTTCCGTTTCTCATCTGCTCGCCGCTCCTGACCCCTGAGTCTGTGTTCAGCACACGCAGGCGTCAGTATAATTAATTTTAGTGTGCTTTTCCATTAATGCTTCAGCCTCGTGAGACTTTCCGGGGTGGATAAAGTTTACTTGTTTGCGCCTCGGTGGTGTTTCTCCCGCGTGACGGCGGAGGCGCCCATGAACTTCCAGAGAACTGGATGCGGGTCAGAACGAACGTGGGTGTCTGCCCAGTGCGCCAGCACTTGGGGTCACTGCCGCCCGGGACCCACATTCTGACACCACCTGTGTGTTTGCAAAGCCAGTCTGCCCTGTGTGTGGGGAGCTGCTCTGTGTCACTGCCTGCACCTCTGACTGGTCTCCCACAGCCCATGCTGACAAAGGGACAAAGGGGCAATGCTGTAGGACAGGCTGTTCGGTCCAGGTGCCCGCTTCCCCGGGGAGGGCATCCCCGCTGCCTACCGCGGTGCCCTGGCTCTGCTGACAGCACAACCTCCACCCCACCCCGTTCATCCCCCCCTCACACCACGTCCTGGCCAGGCGAGGCCTTGGGGTCCAAGAGCCCACTTCCCAGGGAGGTAGAAATGGGCCACACAGGACATACAGCCACGCTGGGGTCAGCCCTGTGACAGCGGGGCCTCGCGAGGCTGTTTGGGGGATCACCCTCCCCTGAGCAGCTGCGGGATGTGGTCCCACTACAGGGACCCTTGGGGTCATAGTGATGCAGTGACAGCATCACACGTTCAGCTCCTTGGGGTCCCCAAACCAATACCCCATCCCCCTGGACTCTCATCTCATGTCCAGATTTCAGACCAAAGTCTGAGAGTAAGAAATAGTCACTTTGCAACGTTCACATTTTTTTCTGAAGAAAGGTGGGGATAAAACGAGATAATATAGATAAAGTGCCTGACCTCGGGCTCCATCCGACTCGGTCACTGCAGCGACTTCCGAACCCTGCTGGAACTGCCAGTTTAAAAATGCAAGAAGTGTTTTTGCATAATTCCTGTTTTGTGCAAGTAGCCACAGTTCCTTCATTTCTCTGTACTTTCTCATTCTTTATGTTTTCATTTTATTTCAAGAGATGAAATACGTTCATGCTCTGTCAAGAGAGCCCAAGGAAGTTAGAAGCCTTTTTATGTGAAGTAGAAAGGCAAAAGAAAATAAATAAATAAAAACTTGGGAAACTTTAAAATTCTACTTTTATGATGAGAGAAGCTGAGAGAAGCTGAGAGCAACGGTACAGTGAAGTTTGCATCTCTGTCCATAAGTTGTGCCATGTTTTTCTCCATGTCCATAATGCAAATAATCCAGCAAATTAACATCTCACAGGAAGGCTTGTTTACCTTCCGTTGAAAATCTCATGCATTTTAAGTGAAGGTCCTGGAATTCTGTAATCAAGCAAGCTCCGCTTCTCACCACCCATTCATCACGGATCACTAGATAAGTTTACTCCAGCCGCCCCCCCTCCCCACCCCATCAGGGCTGACTGTGTGCTTCTGACCAACGAGGAGTGTCCTCTGAGGTCTTTGAAACATCCTCTGGTGGTGAAGCCCTTGTAGGAGCTCAGGTAAGTGGGTTGCAGGCCACATTACTGATTTATATGTGCTCTTTGTTTTTATGGGATCAGATTCCATTTTGGAAATTGACTTGTGGGGCTGGGTTCCTGCACAGACACGAGCTCTCAGCTGCAGACTAGGGTCCTCCTCCTCCTCCTGGGATGCCAGCCCATGCTAGTCATGTAGGGCAGGAGACCCAGGCCAGCCACAGGGATGAGACATCGCAGTCCACACCTTGGGAGCCCTGCTGTTTGGGGAGATTTCAAGCTGATACAAGGAAACGGTGTGAAGGAAACCTTCACCCATACACGGTGAAGGTGCGTGCCCCGGGCTCAGCCCTGGTGGTTGGCGAGCAAGGCAGGAGGTGCCTTGGCCAGGATCCGACTCCCAGTCCCTGTGACCTGGGCACGTCACCCACCTACCCTGGCCTCAGGTTCCTCACGTGTGAAAGAGGAGAACACCCAGATCAGCTCTGCAGCAATAATATTCTCTCTGTTTAATCGTGTCTGTTCAGGTTCAGAGCCCAGACGGGCACAGCTGGATAGCAAACAACATAACTTTCTTCCCAGTGTAGATGACACTCATGAACAGATGTGGAGCATTTCAAGGAGAAGGGGGTGCAAGGGAGCTACAGGCCCCCGGGAGGACCGATGGAGAGTTTTGAATTGTGAGTCTGATTAAAAACCACAAAAATGCTGGTGACACGTGTGGTGTTGGTGCCTCGATGGCATCGGGTTTGATCGCAACAATCATCCTGCAGGAAACACACAGACGGCCGCCCAGACCCTGGGGAGCCTCTGCCCTCCCCAGGGACCTAGATGCACGTGAGCAGCGGCTGGAGGCCCCGTCCCCCCCAGACTTGGGAAAAAGCCCCTGAAATAAGGAAGATGAGGGCCCCCAAGGCGATTCACGAGCTTCACGTTTTTGAAACCTCCCCAGGGAATATCTCTGTCTTTCACAGAGCTAAGGTCTATGCTGGTTGTTACTCTTTTTTGAGTTGACAAAAACCCTAATTTCAGTAGGAACAGAGGACCCATCAGCATCAACACGAGATGCTTGCAGGGAAACAGGCCGAGGGTGTCTGCACCCAAAAGAAGCAACTTCCTGGACTTCCCTTTGTGAACCAAAGAGAGGGGCCCCAGGGCTCCCCACGGGGAAACCTTTAACTCCTGTTTTCTCTGGAAGAGGGTCACATCTCTGTGGAATTCTGGATTCTCCTGAGACCGGTTTGCTCTTCACTTAGGGTGAGGGACACACGGCCACCTATTAAGGAATTGTTTGGTAATATACCTGTTGGTCTGCAGTCTTTTCAGTGCAAACTCATGCAGTAAGTGAACATCATAGATACCGTGTCTGGGCCGTAGTGACCCTCGGTGAAGCTGCAAGGCAGTGGGAGTTGATGATGTTCTCCTGGTCTGTGGAGCCCCGTCAGATACCTTGCAGGGGCCTGAGTCTCAGACGTTCTTCAGTGTTTTTGTTGAAAGCCACGTTGCCTTTTCCTGACAATAAATGATCCTCAAGGTTAATATTTCCGACTTTTCTAAGACAACTATAAAACGGGTCTGTCATTAATAAGGAAGGTGACACTTCATTAACCAGTCCTGTCACACACCGCAACCTCAAAGATCCCCCCCTGCACAGCTCCCTGCCCCTTCATTCTCCCGGGCAGCCAGGGTCAGCGCCAAAGCACAGGAGAGGCTGGAGGGCAAGCCGAGAGCTGGAGCTGAATCCTTGTCGGGTCATCAGACACCCACCCGCAGCCAGACGGCCAATGGTCAAGAACATTCCAACATGACAGCACACCAGGGACACGGGGCCCAGATGAAGCCCTGTGCCCAAGCGCCGGCCCTGCTTCCGGGCAGCAGCTCGGAGCTCCTCGGGGCTCTGCGTCCAGCCCCGGCACCCGGAAAGCCAGGATGAGCCGACGTGCCCGTTCTGTGCTTTCCAGGGAAGAGGAACTCAGCCTGCTCGATATTCTAGGCTGTGTGACCCGCGGACAAGCACACAGGAAAAGGTCAGAACGTGCCTGTTGTTAATCGTATTCTTTTGCTCACTTGCAACAATCATCCACTCGTTTGAGTTCACAACAGCATAATTTTTGTGGACGTAACTTTATCGCCCACTTTAGGCCGAGGCCCAGAGAGGGGAACTAAGTGCCCAAGGTCAGGGCTGGGTGGGGTGTGGCCCTGAGCCCCAGGGCTCTCCGATCCCGGCACCATGAAAGCCACCGAGGCCGAGGCTCTCACCTGGTGAGGAGAGGTAAAGGTGAGCGTTTGAAACACTAAAATGAAATTGAAAACTGAGAAGAAGTTTTTTTCAGGTAATTAGGAGGCGTTTGGCAGATCAATGCAATAAAACAGGTAGGGTCCATTTCCCACACGGTGTCCTCGTGATCACAATGAAATCCCTCAGGCGCCTTTAAGGCCGGGTGCCGCGAGGGCTTCTTTACATCCCAACAGCCAACCTCTCCCTTCATCTTGAGAGCAAAGGATATCACTGCTCACACATCCTGAGATGAAGACATAATGAAGCCAAGGCCATTTCCAGGGGACTTGAAGTCTGAAATGCATCAAGTCCTTTAAATGGAAAACTTGCCCTTTATATGATAATTAGCTCAGTTCAAAGAACAACTCCACTGTCGAAAGGATAAGAAATATTTGAGAATATATATTAGACACTTCACAGCTTAAAACGAAACCCCTGGCTTGCAGGAGACTCGGAAGCACTGCCCTCGGAAGCCTGTCTCAGCTCCTGCCGGCTGGAAAGAGCATTCCGTGGAATAAAATTAAATTGGTTTATGTTTCCTCAGTAATCAAATCTGACAGAATAATTTTTCAGTAGCAAATGGAAATGGTAAACATTGAGGCGATATAAACAATTCTGAAGTACCTGCCCACAGCGCCACCCTCCATCCTTGGAGGGGCATTGGCTTCTATTTTAGAGCTACAAGTGAGGTGAGTTCTTTATAGAAAGTCAGCTCACAAGATCTTTATTAATTATGAGTGGTAAGATTATATTAATGTCCTGTGTTTCAACTTATCACAAAGATATCTCCACTTTAAGAGAACGTTTCTGCGGATGAACTTGGACGTCCTACAGCTACTTGGAAAGAAAGCAAGTGTGAGCCTGTACCTGTCCTGCAGGAAACCCAGACTTAGAGCTTGCTCTGATTTCAACAGCCATCTTCACCCTGTATTTATTTTTAGAACAACCGGTTTTCTTTTTTCACGACGTGATTCTTAGATTCTAAATAGCTGAATAAACTTTTACTGAAAATAACGTGTTATAACATAAAGACATTTACATTTCAGCTCTCAGTACCAGGCAGCACACGCTCCTCCGCGTGGAACCTTCTGCATCCCACGACAGAGGGCCAGCCCCGTCTGACCCACTGACCCTGCTCCCTCCTCGGGACATGCCTGCCCATACACAGCTCTCCCTGTAAACTGCTTTATGGGAGCCTTTGGATCTGGCCCTTTTCTGATGCTCTGGCCAGTGTTCTTTCCCCTGTGATCAGAGATGATTGTGCCTTTTCTCCTTACCGTCCTGATTCTCTGGAATCACGTGTGTTAATCAGCATCCTTGCAGAGACCACCTCTGTCATCTTAATCCTGGTAAATCATGAAAATCCCCTCTTCCTGCAAGGTCTGTTCCCCTGACACTGATTCTGTGTGTCTGCGGTAGGACTCGGGGACCTATTTTAAGAATAGGTCTTCTCGGGGCTTCCCTGGTGACGCAATGGTTAAGAATCCGCCTGTCAATGCAGGGGACAAGGGTTCTAGCCCTGGTCCAGGAAGATCCCACATGCCACGGAGCAACTAAGCCCATGAGCCACAACTACTGAAGCCTGCACGCCTAGAGCCCATGCTCTGCAACAAGAGAAGCCACCACAATGAGAAGCCCGCGCACCACAACGAAGAGTAGCCCCCGCTCGCTGCAACTAGAGAAAGCCTGCGCGCAGCACCGAAGACCTAATGCAGCCAAAAATAAATAAACAAAAATTATAAAACAAAAAAAAAGAATAGATCTTCTCATCAAGGCGGGTACTTCACAGGCGGCTACAGAGCTGCCTTAGCCACGTATCCTGGAGCTCACAATCCTGGAGAAGCAGGGCCACGCCAAGGAAGTGAGCTTTGAATCAGCAGGTCTGAGAACGTTCCATCAACTACTGGCTGTGTGACCTTGGCACTTGGACTTGAAATATCCAAGCTTTGAATTTCTTTATCAAAAGGGGCGCATGTTAGACACTAGATGGTCATTCGTGAGATCCTTTGATCACACGTCTCGTCAGCACTGAGTTCCTGAAAGTGGCAGCTAGTATCAGAAAACATACAAAATAGTATTTCTTAAAGGCTTGAACTATTCCTCCTTATAAAGAAAGATGCCGAGTTCTTTTCATTTTTAGTTAATACTTCATTTTCATTTGAAAGGATTCTAACACTGCACAAGCATGCAGAATGATGAGAAAATCGTGCATCTCTGTGGACTGAATAGTGAGTATATAAACATAGACTCACTACCACTAGGCACTGAGGGTTGAAATCCCATTTCTCAGGCAAATCAAAGCAGCGTTTCCAAAAATACTTCTAAATAATGATGTCTTTCCCACCATTTTCATTTCCCTTTTTCTGCCATACTTACCCTAGTGTTTTCTTTATTTTTCATTTTCTACTCGTATTTCACAAATAAGGGCATATTAAAATATACTGGTTAAATTGTGGACTTTTTGCTCTCAAATCGCCTCTCCCGATGTTAGCTGAGTTACTTTGGACAAAGTACCCGGCCACTCTATGTCTGCTTTTTCATCCAAAAGATGGGCTGGTGACATTATGATTAAATTAATTGACTTGAAAACTGTTAGAATTATGCCTAACACAAAGGAATCACTCAAAGTTGTGAGCTACAATCACAAGGAATAAACTAAAGCCTGAAATACTTTGCTCAAACAGTGTATTCTTAGTCATAGTATATTAGCACAAAGGGTGTTGTATAAAGAAGGAAGGATGCAAGGAGAAATGGGCTGAAATATCCTTCTTTGCTGCTGTGAATAAATTCAAATAGTATTTGTCCAGCACTTGACCACACAGCACGATAAGGTATTACCAGGATTGAAATTTGGAAAAATTCACATGATCAGTTTTCAAGCAGTGACATACTATTTTACTGAAATTTTTACTGTAGAGATAGTAATTAACTTTAGCCAACTTTCTGTACTCTCATAATATTGAATAACAAGTGATGTTTCAGAAAAGAGATAAAATACAAAATAATGATACAACAAAATTAATGGCAACAGAAAGCTGGCTTAAAAAAGACAGTAATGGAATCACAGAAATCATAGGTAAAAAAAAAAAAGCACAAGTGATATGGCCGAAAATAAAATTAATATTGAAGAGGCAAATATTGTTAGATTGGAGTACTACAAATTGTACTGATTTTGATTATTATCATTACAACCATTTTTAAGGAAAAAATTTAAACTAAAAAGAAGTTTGTGATAAATACCATATGAGCATCTATTCATTAAATAATACATGGCTAGCCTAACTTCCAGAGTCCACACCTGTATAATGTATCCAAGAGAATTTAGATCAGCATCGGGAAGAGCTACGACACCCCCATGTTCACTGCAGCATTATTCACAGTAGCCAAGAAGTGGAAACAACCCAAGTGTCCATTGATGAATGGATGGGTGGATGATGGATGGATGGATGGATAAAAACGCGGTATATATACATACGTACAAAGGAACATAACGTAGCCTTAAAAAGGAAGGAAATCCTGATGTACAGAACACTTTGGATGAACCTGGGGACACTATGCCAGGTGAAATAGGCCATCACAAAAGGGCAAATCCTGCACTATTCACTTACACGAGGTGCCTTGAGGGTCACACTCACAGAAGCAGAGAGTAGAACGGAGGCCCCAGGGCCCTGGGATGGGATGACAGGGGGTGGCTGTACAGCGGGCGTGAGGTTTCCGTTCTACAGGCAAGAGGAGGGGGTGTTATCCCTTCAGACGCCCGGAAGGAGAGACGGGCAGCCTGAGAGGTGCACCCCACCACACGCCGAGCTCACCGCATCTGGCTCTCCACTCGCCCGTCCCGACCCTGGACTTTAAGAAGCACCTTGAAGTCACAGACTCTAATGTCTTAGTCAATCCAAGAACCTCTGTGCCCGTCACTAGATTAGAGGCCAGTCAGCCCTCTCTCCGTGTTTTATGTACTGAGTAGAAAGAGGAGAAAAGTCTCTCATTGTCAGCTAACGCCAGGGGCAGGGATTGCAGTAAGAGCGAAAGGACAGGTCTGTCTCTTACAGCCAATGCGCTGGTGTTGCCGCAGCGTAGCAGAACAATGGAAATAATTCTAGTGCACAGAATGGATCGTTCAAAAACATCCCGTAATACTGGTAGTCAGAACATTTTAAAGGAGCGTTTCTAAGAGATTCAGACAGAACTTTAACTACTTTGTTTGATATAATAAAATGCTTTTAAAATGCACTTTACACAATAGCTAGAATAATTCTGTTTTTATATTAAATTTTCTGTTGAACGTTTTTCATTTGTCTAAAAATACCTTTCTTTGAAACTCAACTGTCATCTTCATATAAAAATTTTAAAGTGATAATGACACATTTTCTTATTAAAATCTGAAGGGAAAATTCAAGCCCAAAATATTTTTACATTATTTTTCTGGTGAAACTATATTTATATACGGATCTGTTATATATCACACAATAAATATATCAATGATTCATAGGAGAAATAATTTTGCAATTCAGAATTTTCTTTTTTGAGAAAACTCAAAGTCTAAATGCAAGAACATTTATCTTCATATTATCTCTATCTACACAGACAACCTAGACATTTCACTTAGAATTTAAAATATATATTGTATGCAGGTTAATAATTGTGATGTTTTCTTCTTGAGACTTAAAGCACATTTCATGATTTAATAAAAGAAATCTTATTAACGGCCCCAGAGAGAAGACGGGGCATCTAGTACTTTGGTTTTGCTTTTCATACTGCTCTTAATCCAATGATGAAAACAGAGGAACATCCTTTGTTAATCCAACTTTGTGTAATTTGAGTTACTCATTGGCCACAGAACTTCTGTGCGGCAATGTGAGAAACTTACGTCCAATGAGGATAAAGGACATGAAGGTGTTACCCGGTGATAAATTATGTGCTGCTCTAAGAAGTTTCATTTCTACAAATAGAATTACCTGGGTGCTTCTCCGTCTGAGGGTGCTCAAGGCAGTGAGTTTGGTCCTGTCCAGATGCACAGAGAGGAGGGAAGGGAACCTTCTCCTTAAGAAGCAGATTCAGGTCTGCAGGCCGAGAGCTGCCGCAGCAGGACCTGAACAAGAGGCAGCAGCGTAAAACCTCTGGATGCCAAGTCGGGCTTCCATCTCCGGGGTCTGAGGGGCCGTCCTGCTGTCCTGGGACGTGCAGGAGCCCGTTCGGCCTTTGAAAGCATGCGAAGCTGTGCCGCGCACCTGGGCGACTTTGGAACTGGTCACTGCCCCTGCCGGTCAGGGCACAGGGCCGGTGCCCACCCGAGCGGGGAGGGGCCACAGGACCAACTATGGACACTGAGTGTTGGCAGAAGTGGTCGGGGTTCCTTTAGGACGAGCCTTTGATGACACTGCCAGACCCAGTCTGTCCTCACCTCCTGGCCTGTCGTCACTTCCAGGGCATGTGACTGTGTATGTATGTGCATCTGTGCATGTGAGTGTGTGTGCATGTGAGTGTGTGTGCACAATTTACGCTAACACAAGATCATGTTTAATAAGTACCAGCCTAAAGGTGTTTACAGACGGCCACAGAACGAGGGAAAGAGCTAACAGTGGGAGGAGGATTTCTTGAAACCAGCCTGAATTTATCCTGAATTTCTATTCTCAATTTACAGAGCAAATGTGTTAGCCATTTTATAGTTATGTATTTTTTTCTGATAAAAGACGTCTCATTTGTTTGTACTTTGGGCAATATTTGCCCACAGGACAGAGCTGTGCACTATGATCTACAACCATATATCTTATGCTTTTTCAGCTGGACTTAGGCAATTATAAAAAGATACAAAAGGAAACAAACCCACAACAACAAAAACCCTCTAGGGCAGTAAAGTGGCACTCCCCCACACTCACCTTAACACGCTCCTACTCGGCGCGTACAGAGCGCGTTGAGAAATAGCCGTGCTTCGAAGTAATGCAACATCTGAAAAACTAGCTCAAGAAAAGTGTAGCTCAGTCCTTTCTATTTTTTCCACCATCTTAACCAAGGAAATGGGGAAAAAATGATTTTTAAAAGGTAATTCTTAAAATCAGTTCAAAAAATATCAGGCAATTAAAGAACGTTAACGATCTCCAAATTAACAAAATCCTACGGGAGTTGGTGTTCTGCTTATAAGCTTATCAACTCTTACGGAACAGGCTGCCTCTGTGAGCTCCAGCCATAACTAAGTAGGAGTTATACTCACAGCAGATCAGAACTACTTTCAATAAAGTAGAAGGGGCTCTAATACAGAGTCTGAGAATTACTATTAGGAAAACTTGTTTGCAAATCTCATGCCAAATAGATAGTTTTTTGTGTCTGGTTCTATGCCAGGGGCTAATTTTTGCTAAAGCAAACAATACTTTCTTCTATTGAGTTTTCACATTAGAGTTTACTGAAGGGCGAATTAGCAGAATTATCATAATACGTAATGAAATGAAGAGCCCATTAAAAGCAAAGGATTGTGGGCAACACCGTAGATTGATTTCTTTTTGACGTTACAGCACACTTTCTGAGGGAGAAGTCATTTGTGTTTAAGGGGAGAGGATGTGACACTTCTCTGAGTCAGGTCAGGACTCCCAGTCTATCTGTGGTGGCAGCTATTATGTCTACAATACGACTAATTGTCATAGCAATTGATGAAATTTGTAATAATTATAGTGAGTAAATTTATTGAGCTCCTTTTGTATTCCAGATGACACCAGACATTTTACAAATTAGTCATTATAACAGCTCTCCAAAGTAGGCGTTAGGATTTTGGCTTTGAAATCGAAGTTCAAGGAATAAAGTGCATCGATTCATTAGTCAGGCGTGCTGGCAGCATGTAGGGCTCCGTGCTAAGGCCACACACTGTGCTCCAACCGCAGGTCCCTGCTCACCAGCCCTGGGCCAAAACAGGCCTCCACCCCTCATCTGTAAAATGGGATGAGACTGGCATTGAGCTCACAGGGCACAGAGAAAATACCGTGAGCTCATCCACAGATGACACTTAGCTTCTGGTGCATTGTATAGAAAGCTGAGGAGAACCTTAGTTGACCTAAAATCAATTATTGTTACCATTGAAGGTATTCTGTGGGGGGGTGACATTAGGTCCATGCAGCAACAATTTCTGTCCTCCCCAGCACACCACTATCACACCAAACACTCTGCAAAGTTTTGAAAGAGCAGTGCAACATTTTGGGCTCCACTTTTTTAATTCAAATCATTGACCACTTAAGAAAAGGAGTTAAGCTTCCATGTTCTGAAGCCTTTTCACAAAAACTGTAAATACCTTTCAACATTTAAAATTCATGCCCTCCTTCTTTAGAAATAAATTTGCAACGAGTCTTCCATTGTTCTTTATTTGTTGCATTGACTCATTTTACAATCAAAGTTCCCATTATCTGCAATTCTGAAGTGTAGTAATTTGGAAGATTGGCAGCAACAGGCAGAAAGATCGCTGGGCAAAAGCAAAGCGATTGTTTATGAGACAGATTTGAAGCCTGGGTTTGGATTTTTTTTAATGTGTGGGAAGGATGAACAACAATAATAAATTTTGTACCGGATATTCTGTGTAATTTGTTAATACTAAGTGATTTACCTGTTTCAAAGACGCTCCTCAGGCATCCACAAGGAGAAAACGTGAAAGGGATTTTAATCACAATGTTGCTACGACAGCAAAATTCATAGATAAACTAAAGATTTACCCTTTATTTGTCTGGCAAATAGACAAGTAAAATAGAGGAATTTTATGAAGTACTTGAGATAACGCATTGTTTATGTGTCATATTAAAGCAGCTCAATATAAAAAAAAAACCCCAAATCGAAAATGGGCAGAATACCTAAACAGACGTTTCTCCAAAGAAGATACACAGGTGGCCAAGAGGCACATGAAAAGCTGCTCAGCATCACTAATCATTAGAGAAATGCAAGTCAAACTACAATGAGGCATCACCTCGCACCTGTTAGAATGGGCATCATCTGAAAATCTACAAACAACAAATGCTGGGGAGGGTGTGGAGAAAAGGGAACCCTCTGGCACTGTTGGTGGGAATGTAGATTGATACGGCCACTATGGAGAACAGTATGGAGGTTCCTTAAAAAACTAAAAATAGAACTACCATACGACCCAGAAATCCCACTACTGGGCATATACCCTGAGGAAACCATAATTCAAAAAGACACATGCACCCCAATGTTCATTGCTGCACTATTTACAATAGCCAGGTCATGGAAACGACCTAAATGTCCATCGACAGACGAATGGATAAAGAAGATGTGGTACATATATATAACAGAATATTACTCAGCCATAAAAAGGAATGAAATTGTGCCATTGCAGAGACGTGGATGGACCTAGAGACTGCCATACAGAGTGAAGTAAATCAGAAAGAGAAAAACAAATATCGTACATTATTGCATATATGTGGAATCTAGAAAATGGTATAGATGAACTTATTTGCAAAGCAGAAATAGACACAGACGTAGAGAACAAATGCATGGATACAAAGGGGGGAAGGGGGGTGGGATGAACTGGGAGTCTGGGATTGACATATATACACTATTTATACTATGTATAAAATAGATAACTAATGAGGACCTACTGTATAGCACAGGGAACTCTACTCAGTGCTCTGCAGTGAACTAACTGGGAAAGAAATCCAAAAAGGAGGGGATATACATATAGCTGATTCACTGTGCTGTACAGCAGAAACTAACACAACATTGTAAAGCAACTATACTCCAATGAAAAATAAAATAAAATTTTACTAGGTTTAAAAAAATAGTTCTAAAAACATAGTAAGGTGGAGAATGTTAGAAATAGAATGATTTCTATAGCAAAATGCCACACACACACACACACACACACACACACCCCACTACATATTTCCAAAGAAATACATATATAAATAAATATGCACGTAAGATAGGGGATGGGCATGGAGATAAAAGAAGAGGAATTACTGTGATATAAAGAAAGTCCCTCAACAAACCAATGTCGATTATTTAAGAGGAGTTGTCTATTACCAGCTCAATCCTGTCAACCTAAATCCTAAGCAATAAAAACAATGCTAGAATATGACAGGTTGATCATTCCCACATTTCCCGTCCTTTTAGAAATCCCACGGAAACAGAACTATACGTAGGTTAGAGGAAAATTATAATTGTAGAAATAAAATAATAAAGAAATAGTGATGTACGTGTCAGTAAATAAAGGCTGGTAAATCTCTCAGGATTGAATGTGGAGAAAAGGAAACGTGTGTGTGTTGTCAGTGAGCATGTAAATGGTGCAGCCACTGTTGAAAACAGTATGGAGGCTCCTCAAAAAATTAAAAATAGAAGCACTATAGGATCCAGCAATTCCACTTCTGGGCATTTACCTGAAGAAAATGAAAACTCTAATTTAAGAGATATCCACACCCCAGTGTTCATTACAGCATTATTTACAATAGGCAAGATATGGAAGCAACCTAAGTGCCCATCAACAGAAGAATGGATAAAGAAGATGTGAAATATATATATATATTTATATATGCCAGACTATTAATAATGGAATATTACTCAGCCATAAAAAAGAATGAAGAATGAAATCTCACCATCTGTGACAGGATGGATGGATATAAAGAGTATTATGCTTAGGGAAATAAGTCAGACAGAGAAAGACAGATATGTTGTGTTCTCATTTATATGTGGAATCTAAAAGAAAAGCCCAAAGCAAAACAAATGAACAAACAATACAAAATGAGAAAAGACTCATAGACACAGAGAACAAACAGATGGTTGTCAGAGGGGGTGGGGTGGGGGAATGAGTGAAGTAGGTGAAAGGAATTAAGAAGGATAAACTTCCAGTTATAAAATAAATAAGTCATGGGGATGTAATACACAGAACAGGGAATATAGTCAATTATAATAACTTTATAAGGTGATGTATGGTTACTAAACATTGTGGTGACCAGTTCGTAATGTAAATAAATGTCAAATCTCTTTGTTGTGCATCTGAAACTACTATAATATCGTATGTCAACTATATTTCAAACAAAAAACGAAAAAAATATGTTAAAAAAATTTAATGGGAGAGCAGAACAACTGAGTATCTGCATTTGGTATATTTGGCATACATTTTGTAAAAATGTTATTTTATTTTTATCAAAAGGACTTTTAAAATAAAAATAAATCTACTCTCACTGTCATTTTTAAAAGAGAGAGGGAATTGTCTCTTTTAAACCTCACAATCTCGTGTTTAAAAATGTGTGTCCTCCAGGGTCAATATTGAGGGGTTTCAGAGCCGGGGCTCCAAACGTGACTACTGGGTGTGACTCCCTCCCTGCCCCCAGACCAGGTGACCTCTGCAACTTACCTGCATCCTTCTTCCCAGGTCACCTCACCAGGGAAGTGGAAAGTGAGGGACCAGCTCCGGGACCAGGTGGGGAATAAGCATCACGGCTGGGCCACTTCTGAGGTGGGAGTTACTTCTGTGGTGGTGATTTGTATAAATAGTTTCAAGAGTATTTATTCAGTTGGGTGGATCTATGGGTAAATTAACCTCCGGAGGTTCACAGGGGAATCAAAGCTTGTCAATATCTTGTAGCCACTCACCATGGATGAGAGAGTTCAGAGTTTCCCGACATGCTCCAAAATCTTTGTTTTTGGAGAAAGTCCCAATTGATATTCACTCTCTGTGCAAAAACATTCATGATGTGTTAAATACTTGCCATTTTCCCCATATTATATATGTGTGTGTGTGTGTGTGTGTGTAGAGAGAGACTTACAAAATACTGATGAAAGTCAATGAAAGTCAAAGAAAATGAATGACTTGAAATAAAAGTCTGTATTTTACATAAAATTTCATAAGGAATTGTAAGTAATAGTCTCCGATGAAACAGTATGCATACTAAATCATGTTTGGAAACTTGCTGTAGAGTTCACTTGAATATAAATTCACATGTATTTTTTCCAAAGGAAAAAACTTATTTCTGCATAGTGTTTATCATGTAGTATTTACCATATGTATACTACATATAAAGCTATATGGCACTGATAGCATATAGAACTGTATCGATATACAGGTACTAGCTTTTCTCTTTGAAAAGTGAAAACTACAAATTTTATGAAGAATGAAATAAAAGTATTCTTCATAATCACATATATTTCCACGGCAGCCACCATCCTCACGTCTATGGAAGTACAGATGCTAACGCGCGTACACACACCACCTTCTCAGATGCTGGTACCCTGTCTGTGGCCAGGTCGCCAACACGCCTCTCCGCACCCGGAGGACTTGGGGTTCTCCCGAGCCTGCCCCAGAGCACACCTTACTTATATGCGTTCTCTATTACATAAATGGTACTACGTTTTTTCATAAAGTGTATTATTCAATATATACATTTTATAACTTCGTTTTCTCTTAACATATTGTAGACTTTGTCTACTAGACATAAATGTAAATATACCTCATTCTTGGTAACAGCTTCATAAAAAATGTGTACGGATGACATTTTATTTAATGAATCCCTTTTTATGTATAAAGATGGTGTTCTGATATTTTTGTCTTAGTAAGGCTGTAATGAGCAGTCCTGTGTCTACATGTGTGTGTGCACAGTTACTTTTATCATGTACTATGATAAATTCTTACATGTGGTATTACTGAGTCAAAAGCTTACATATCAACCTCTCAAGCCCTGTTTTTTTCCCTCAGATTGGGACTATGATACCAGCACTGAAAGTTATTGGAATGATTGGGTAAGTGCACGGCTGCCCACAGAGCTGTCCTGTGCGCAGATATGGACGCTACCTCTTCTGTCACTGTGCCTTCTGAAGGCCCAGAGACCAGGCCTTCTTCTCTAAAGATGAGCAGGGAAACACCACGGACCTGGCCTGGGAGCAATGGAACTGAAAGTGTGTGATTCCCTTTGTCCAGGTTAATCCTGACTGTTGGCCCCTTTCCAGGAAAAAGAACTCTGGTTTTCATTTTCTGAGGATCAACTTGTAACTGGGCCTTCAAGTAACTACAAAGACTTCGTCATTTTTCATTAATTGATTATTCAGGTTGATATTCACTCAAATTTGATCAGATCCGTGGGGGACCTTGTTGTGCTGACCTGAATGTCTGGGTGGAGGGGGGCTGTCGCTGGAGCCCTGAAGGAGGCTGACTCCTGGTGGCAGGTGGATAAGCCAGCTGGAGAGGATGGAGGAGAGCCTGAGGTGGGGAGTTAAAGCTCTTTGAGAATCTGGTTTGGGAGGGAGATGAAAATGGGCAATTCATCCGGAGGATGAGGGAGGGGGTATGGGAGGGGAGGAAGGGGTACTGCAGGAAAAGGCGAAAGTGACAGGTTCCTTAGCAATTGGGGTGCGGCGGACTACCTTCCATAAGGCAGGGCAGGTCCCCTGAGAAGGGCAGCAGAAAGTGTCTGTGGAGGGAACAGAAGGTGGGTGGATTTGATTATAGGGTGGGAGACACATGAGGTAGCTCCTATCTAATTGTTTCTAGTTTCTCTTTGAATTAGAGAGACTATCTGCAGCGGAGTGAATGGAGGTGGAGGGAAAGGGGGAGAGAGAGAGAGAGAGAGAGAGAGAGAGAGAGAGAGAGAGAGAATATGGGAGGGAGGAAGGAGGGAAGTTGTTTTAGAGCCTGGAAGTCAAACTCACAGGGAGGGGTGGCTGAACCACAGGAGTGACTGGGCGCCTGCTTGAGATGTGGTCCTGGAGGGAAACAGACCAGTTGTTAGGGCTCTGTGGTTTTCCCTCACGGGGTTCAGGTGTTTGGGGAAAGGTAAGGGACAGGTGGATAGTTGGGCTTAACCAGGTTTGTGGTTTCGTGAGGCAAGTATGACAGCGAGAAAAACTGGGGGAAATTAGGAATGTTTGTAAGAGACTGATGACAGTGGTGTAGAGTGAGACACAGGGGACATGCAGAGGAAATGAGCTGGAGGGAGGGGTACTGACAGTGGGACTGCAGGTGGTTGGTTCCTGGGGCTGGTAGGGCAGATGTGGGCGGTGAGGACCATGGCGTTGAGGGAGGGGAGACTGAGGAGACTGGACAGAAGCTCGGGCATCCCGTACTCACTTGCCAACTAATGCCAAACCCCTTGGCTCCCGCTGTTTCTGCTTACGCTTCCGGTGTTGTATTCTGCACACTGGACCAGAGCACGTGGTCTCTGTTACAATCGTGTTTGTCCCGTGTAGCACAAGCCTGATACATAACACAAGTCCAGTGCAGATTTTTGAATAAATAAGGAAGGAGGTAAATGAATGATTATCTTATTAAATTACGAAACAAAAGAATCCCATATTCTTGGTTGTAGGTGGGTGTTTTACTGAAGCACTTTCTTATAAAGAAAAACACCTGTAGATTGCAAGCAATTTTCTGCAAGAAAAAGTACATAAATCAGAAATTCAAACTTTTCAAAATTCATACACTTTGTACATTTCTCATGTACTTATTAAGAAAAAGAAAGTATTAAATGAGAAATTAGCCTCATAATTGTTTTGTCACAGCAAAAGTTGAGGAGAATCATATCATGTTGCTCAAATTTCTATTCATTTCTCTTAAGCCTATGAGAATCAAAGTATCTTTGTGTTCAGAAACGAATTCTCTCCTCAGAGCCTCTGTACACTTATATAACTCTGAAAATAAGATTTGGGACTTGGTTATGAGTCAAAACTAAATGTGTTCATGGTTTATTTCTATTCGGAGACCATTCTAAAAATTCAGGTACATATTTGAATATTACAATGCCTACTGGATATATTTAATATCTTCTCCAAATATTCTTACTCAGGTAAGGATACGGTGACATAATCAGTTTTGAGTTCACTCATTCATTCTCAAAGATATTTAACACGTATGCTAAGAACATGATTTGGGAAGGACATTTTTATTACATGGGTAATAAAATGTCTGTAAGCCATCAAATAAGGGAGGCAGTAACTTTATGTCCGTGAGCCACTAGACTGAGCTCCATGAGGACCTGGTGGTCTTACATTCATCACACCCCCAATATCTACTAAGCCATCTAGACATCCATCAGCAATCAATCGTTGTTGAATGTGTGAATGATTGAAAAAATATTGACTATTAAAAGCGGTAAAAGATATAAATATTTACATACAGTTAGAGGCATTCACTGATCACCTGCCTAAAACCCACTCTTGGACCATGACTTAAAAGCCCTTGCGTTATCCTGCAGTTGCACAGGCCCCAGGACCCTGGTGCTAGCCCTGGTCAGTTTCTGAGTCCTCCGAGGATCTGCTGATTCTCAAGGGCCCCCAACAGCCATGGCTCCCCTGGGAGAGGTTTCCTACAGGAATCCCCTCCACTGCTGTGGAATCTTTCTCTCCTTTCTCCTTCTTCTCCTCCCTCCCTTCCTCCCTCCCTCCTTCCCTTCCTGTTCTTTGAGTAGCATATTAGTGTCGATTATATCACACCATCCTTTTTAATGTGAAATGTCATTTTTTCCAAAAAAGTCTCAAAAATAGTACTCACTTCAACTCCTTAGCACACAAATATTAACAAATTTCCAAAACAATATTAATTTAGCCGTAAAATTTATTATCTGAAGACTGGGAAAAAGTGATACCTGCTCTACAATGTAGTTCTTGTGAGTTTTAGTTGTAATTCATATTAATATCAGGTTTAAAAATAGAAATATGGTAATGATCATGTGATTCTCTTTTTCTTAAATAATTAGTTGTTTTACTCTTTAGTGAATTTCTAGTTTAGACAACATAGAGAAATTATGGCGTATGCAAACACACTTCTTTTGTAGCAAATATGGTTTTAAAAACACACACAAGGAGCTTCCCTGGTGGCACAGTGGTTAAGAATCCACCTGCCAATGCAGGAGACACGGGTTGGAGCCCTGGTCCGGGAAGATTCCACATGCCACAGAGCAAATAAGCCCGTGCACCACAACTACTGAGCCTGCGCTCTAGAGCCCACGAACCACAACTACTGAGCCCAGGTCCTGTAACTACTGAAGCCCGCACACCCAGAACCCATGCTCCACAACAAGAGAGGCCACCACAATGAGAAGCCCGCGCACCACAATGAAGAGTAGCCCTGTTCGCCGCAGCTAGAGAAAGCCCGCACACAGCAATGAAGACCTGACGCAGCCAAAGATAAATAAATAAAATAAATTAAAAAAAAACCCTCAGTTAAAAAAAAATAAATTAAAAAAACAAAAACACACACTAGTTTTCTGCTCATAGGAAGATGGAGAAAGCAGTATGGAAGTACCTCGAAAAATAAATAAAATTATTATTATACCCAGCAATCCCACTTCTGGGCGTATAACCAAAGGAAAACAGGATATCGAAAAGATTTATGAACTCCCATGTTTACTGCAACATTATTCACAATAGCCAAGACATGGAAACAACCCAAGTATCCAGCAACGGATGAACGATAAAGAAGATGTGGGGTGTGTGTGCCTGTGTGTATGTATATGTATTGTGATATCTATCAGATATATATGTGTATATGTGATATATATGTGCCTATGTGTATATGTATGTATATTATATGTACATATAATGAATATTATTCAGCCATCAGAAAGAGGAAATCTTGATATTTTGCAACCACATGGATGGACTTTGAGGGCATTCCGTTAAGTCAGAGTAAGACACATGCTGTATGATCTCACTTAAATATGGAATCTAAGAAAGGCCAACGCAGAGAAACAGAGTAGATGGGTGGGTACCAGGGGCTGGGGAGCTGGGGGCTGCAAAGACGTTGATCAGAGGGTACAAACTGTTCAGTTATAAGATGTATACATTCTGGGGGTCTAATGTATGGCATGGTGATTATAGTTATCAAGACTGTATTTCCCACTTCTGAAAAGAAATGGTAATTATGTGACCTGGTGAAGGTCAGCTAACCGAGGGTGGTAATCACACGGCGGTATAAGTGTATCAAGTCAACACTTTGTACACCTTAAATTTACACACTGTTATCCATCCATTATTTCCCGATAAAGCTCGAAAAAACCAGGTTGCCGTCAGAAAGAGCAGCGTCTCTCGTGTCTGTTCCACCGCCACTTGTCCGCCATGCGTCAGGCGTTCCACTCGCAGAGACGGGGTCACGCCGGTCCCGACACCTCGGCTTTCGCGCTTTCCCGCCTCAGAGGACAGCCAACGGGCTTCCGCAGATGAAAGGCCGCGCGCGTCTGCGCCCCTGAGAGTTTGCGCGACCGGGAGACGCGGGATTTGGAAAGGGAGGAAAACCCACGCCCTTTGTAAAGGTTGGTAGCTTGGGGGGTGGGGGTGTTTTCCTGAGATTTATGCCAAACTTTCGTTTACGCTTGAACGAGGATGACTTGGGTCTACGCAGCCCGATACTGTCCTGAGAGAGCAAGGGAATCGCCGACCGGCTGCTGCCCCACTGCCGGGAGGTGCGCGCAGCCCCGCGCCCCAGGGCGTCCCCGGGTCCGCAGGGAGGACACGGGCGCCGCCGAGCCGCCAGCCCGGGGCGCGGGTGGGGCTCGCGGGCGCGAGAGGCGTCCTTTCCTTTTCTGGACAGTCCCCAGGGTCCAGCACCAGCTCCACGTGAAGGGGAGACCCCGGCGGAGGGGTCCCCAGGGACCCGGCAGGCAGCTGCCCTGCGACCATCCGAGGGCGGGGAAGGCCCGGAGGCACCCGACTGCGGACGGGGGGACGCCCCAGGTCAGATCCACCGGGGAGCAGGGGCGGGGAGGGGCCGCCGAGCGGGAGGAGCGCTCGACCCCGGCCCGGTGGAGCGGCAGCCCCCAGAGGCTGTCACCTCTCCTGCTCTCCCCCGGAGCGCCGCAACCCGGGACACGTCCCCGCCCCCCGGCAGCCGCGCTCCCCTCTTCTCCCGGCGGGTCGCGTGGGCGGTGCTCAGGGCGGTGGGCGGTGGTCACGGGCGGTGGGCGGCGCTCACGGGCGGTGGGCGGTGGTCACGGGCGGTGGGCGGTGCTCAGGGCGGTGGGCGGCGCTCACGGGCGGTGGGCGGTGGTCACGGGCGGTGGGCGGTGCTCAGGGCGGAGGGCGGTGCTCAGGGCGGTGGGCGGTGCTCAGGGCGGTGGGCGGCACTCACGGGCGGTGGGCGGCGCTCAGCTCCTCCCGCCGCTGCCCGCGGAGCCAGAGCCGAGCCCGAGCGGCGCCGGAGCGCAGAGGGGCGCGGACGTGGCGCCCGCGGGGCCCTAGGAGGCTCGCGCGGGGCCTCGGCGCTGAGCTCGCGCGGCCCGGAGCGCTGGTCCCGCCGAGTGGGCGGCGATGAGCGCCGAGGGACCCTTCCCCCCGGCTGCCCCCCGCGGGCGCTCCGGCCGCCTGCTAGTGCCCGCGAGGGTGAGTGCCGGCCCTCCCGGCCGTCTTTTCTGCGCGCGCCCCTCCTCTCCCTGCGCCCCCTTCTCCTCTGCACCCCTTTCTCCCTCCAGGCCCTCCCCTTCCCAGCGCCCCTGTCTCTCCTCCGCGCGCCCTCCTCATCCTCCGCCCCCTCCTCACCCGGCGCCCCCTTCCCTCTTGCGTCTCCATCCCCATCTCCCGGGGCGGCTCGTGCGGGCGGGCGGGCGCAGACCCCCTGACCCTCCGTCCTCCCGGCCCAGCATCCCAGACGGAAACTTGTAGGGTCTGCCTTTCCCTGTCGTGAAGGTGCAGCGGCTCCGTGGCCCGTGGGAACCAGGTTCTCCAGTGTTGGGGGTTCGGGGTTCGCCCCTCATGTCTCCCTGCGAGCGGCTCCTGGCCTCAGGGGCCGCGGCGGACGGCCTCCTGAGCTCAGCTCCGTCTTGGGGGGCCTCTGCCCGGTGCTGGGGTCCCCCCCGGCCGAGCGCCCCGCTACTTAGGGGACAGCTCAGCTCTGGACGCCCACTTCGTGATACCGATTCGTGCGTGCGTGTCTGTGTGACATCGCTTCTTATCCCTGCCCCAGACGACTCCCCTCCACCCTCTTACTTTTAAATAACTTAACTGTTGGGGGAAAACAGAAATGTGGCTCAGTCAAAAACGAAAAGTTCTTGGAAGCCTTCGCGTCGCCACCCCCAGCATAACCGAGTGTTCTGGAAACAGTTTAGGAACCGCAGCCGAGGCTCCCCGACTGATTGACTAATCTGGCTGGAACCGCCTCCCTTCGGGTTTGTCCTCACAGACTCCCTAAGCCCGGGAGCGACAGTGAAAACCGGAGTGTGTCTAGCAATCCTTTTCAGGATAACCGAGAAATGTTTCGGAGACTGTGGGTTGAAGGCTTTTATAAATTCTTGTGTGTCAGGATGCTTCTAAACCAGGGCAGTAGTACTAATGACTGTATGATTTTCTTAAAAAAAAAAAAAAGCTTATGTAGAGACAGTTGCATCTTCCTTCAAGTTGTACAATTTTGGGGTGTTTCCACAAAATCTTGAAATTAAATTTCATGTAAAGTTCTGTGCTGATTGTGCAAAGTACTTTGCCACAGAGTAGTTTTCCAGCTACTGCAGGTGGAAATTAAACCGGGAAGATGTGCTTGGAGTAATTGGAAGTAAACTGCTTAAGAAAGAGAGGCTGGGAGTTCTGTCACTGCCTGGAGTGTTGCAGCCATGCCCTCTCTGGTTAGGAGCTGCCCGTCTGCTTGAGGTGTTCTTGCAGCCGTCCTGTTTATAACCACTGTAATTATAGTGGAAGAACCAAGTGGATTGATCATACTGCATAACTGACCCAGTGGACGAGTTATTGGCAATAATTTAAGTTTTTAAAAAATATATCAACTGCAGGTTCTCAAATAAGTACTCTCCAGGGTGCTAAATGTTGACTACATTAAGACATTAAATTGAGGGCTCAGAGAGGGGCTCCATGCCCCTTTTGCTGAGGCTGTAATTAGTGCTTATTTGTAATAAGAACCTTGATTATAAGATGCATCCTATGTGCCTCATACTGGGTTTGAAACGACTTTCTTGTGTGTCATCATTTTTCTAATTAGAAGCACTAAGTTCTTAACTGAAGTGATTGAATAACTATGTAAACTCAATGTTATGGATAGTTACTGATAAGAAAAGCAGCAAATCTGCATGGTTGTCTAGATTCCAAGGATTCAAGTGAAAAATTTATGGCCATCAGAGGTCCACAGTGCAAAGATGTTTAGGGCCATTTTCCAGCCAAGGTTCCAGCCATGATTGTGTTCCAGCCAGGAAGTTCTGTCAGCACCAAAGGACAAGTGTCGGAATAGTAACATGGATCCCGTAGTAGCAGGAATGGTCCCTCCGGTGTCCTAAGTAATCAGGTGTGCTCAGATGCTGCGTGCTACAGCCTACAGCAGGGCTCAGATTCTTGCCCCCTGTTAACTGTTCTGTCTACACATGTGTCTTTTAAAACAGGAAGGTTCATAGCTCACAGTCATGGCTGGAACCATGTTCTTTATGACTGCTGGTTTGAATCATGAGAATTTGGCCACATTTGAATGTCTCTTGCTCAGGATTGGAACTCCTTTTCTCTTTCGTTTTAGGTGGCTGTTCCCTGTTACTTGTATTCCCTAAGTTGAGCCAGTTCATATACCTGTGTCCCTGAGTCTCCTGTGTCCCTGTGGTTAAACCCCTGGTGGAGAACCGCCAGTGCAGTGTGTAAAGGTGTCCTGCTTTCCTGTTCAACCACTGCTGTTGGTTTGTGCTGAATGCAATTTTCTGTTTTTAATTAACATCACTGCTTCAGTCCAGGGGCTGGAAGCCTGGGAGAGCCAGTCATATGTGAGTTCTCACGGTGAGCTTGGCGACTGGAAGGTGAGAGCATGTCAGGTCATTTAAAGTGTGCATCTGTTAGTGTCACCACTTCGTCATCTAGTTAGAGATGTGAGTTATCGCAGGAGCTAAAGGAAACAGGTAACCTCTGGGGAAGGATGTCCGTTTGTTCTGTGCTTTTGTCACGTGTCTCTCATCCTTGCTGACTCATCTTTGACTTCAAGTGTAGAATTTCTGATGATGTCTATGATGTCATAAGCAAGATTCTCATATTTTAAGATGGGGAATTGCCTGATTTTACCAGGAGATAGGTTTCCTATCTTGGATCGGTTTCCAAGATCCAAGTTTAATTTAGTTCCATGTCCCTAGATGTCCCAGGAGACACACTTAAGAAGGGTGACAAGAGGGCAGCCCTGATGTGAGTTCCATCAAGGGAGTGAGTGGCAGACGGAGACATTGAGCTGCTTTATCATTGGGTGGAGGGAGGGGAGCTCGTGTCAGTGAGTTTACAGCCGGGTTCCCTCTTTGTCAAACGGGTACCCCAGCTGCAGAATTATGAGAGCAGCTCGCCTGCCACCACAGGAAGCAGGTGGCGTCAGGCACGTGAGGTCTATCTCTGTACCCCAGGCCCCCGCGCTGCCCTTCTCCGAGCAGACACTCGCTCTGAGGCACGTGGACACGGGTGATGGGTGGCCGCTGCATGCGGGACGGGGACGGGGAACCCTGTGTCCCCTGCCTCCCCCTCACCCGAAGAGCCTGTGGTCTGGGTTCTGAGTCACTTCAGACCTGATTCCAACATCCTCAGAAACCCGCTAATTAGAATCGACCTGTATTTTTTGCAGTGTACCAAGGCAGGTTAAAGAAATGCTTTTAGGGGAAAAGTGCATGCGAATTTCATGGAAAAAAGTATTTGTGTTTAGACTGGCGTGTGCTTTTCCTTAGTATCAGCTGGTTGCTGCATGTTGTCATTCAGATTGTACTTTGGAGAGCTTTGGGCTTGTTTTCCACGAACACTGGATGTCAGTTTCCCCCAGGCCACTGAGGTCCCCGCTCATTCTGTGCTGAGCAGCAGAGTCTCCGGCCCTGGACGCCCACCCTCCGGGCCTCCCCGCAGCCCTCACCTCCTTCCTCTCTTGTGTTTCATCTTCAAGGATGTTAAAAAAGTGTGGCGAATATTATGCTGTGGTGATTTCTCAATTAAAATTGTTGGTGAGACAGTTTCTGGTTTCTACGGAGGCTGTAGTTTTACATCCATAAATATTGTTAACTAGCTATGTTTTAATTAAGAAAAGAAGTAGGACTTTTGAAAAGTGAATGTGCCTCTTAGCTTGCTTAGCGGACCGCTCAGCAGGCCCTGTTGGAAACAGTTAGAAAAGGCCAGTTACGTGTGGGCACCGCGCTGACCTGCCGTGGAGCCCTGGCGCCGGCGATGACCTGCTTCTCCTGCGAGAGTTTCCAGAGCGGCTGTGTCTCTGCGCTTTACACTCAGCACTGTCTGCAGGTTACTTATAGTCACACTTATTATTCTGAGTGAATAAACCCGACTCTGAACTGTTCACATTTGGCATCAATTCTAGTTTTTTTTTTTTTTTTTTTTGCGGTACGCGGGCCTCTCACTGCTGTGGCCTCTCTCGCTGCGGAGCACAGGCTCCGGACGCGCAGGCTCAGCGGCCATGGCTCACGGGCCCAGCCGCTCCGCGGCATGTGGGATCCTCCCGGACCGGGGCACGAACCTGTGTCCCCTGCGTCGGCAGGCGGACTCTCAACCACTGCGCCACCAGGGAAGCCCCAATTCTAGTTTTGATAGGCACCAAAATTCATTTGAAATCTGGATGAATCTCATTGTCTTATGGCGCTGAATTGTACTATTATAAATACGATCATATAAATGGTAAGGTTCAATATTGTCAATCTCATGGTGCTATTAGCATTCATAGTACTTTATTTCTCGTGCTGATTTTAGTTGAAGGCTGACTCCCCTCCCCTTTGCAGTGAGTGGTAATTGCATTTACGCGTTGACTAAAAGAGAGGTAACTGTAATTATTTATATTTTAATCGAAGTAGTTTGAATGACAAATCATTGTAAGAATCCAGTTCCATTTCTAGAATGACTGAATGCTCTCAGCAGGTGTATGTTTTATTGTCTGTTTTATGAATTAGCATCAGTAGGAATATAACCACATGAATGCACCCAGATTCTACATTAGGACATTTTTGTTCATTGAGCTAGTGTTTAGGAGAATAATCTGTATTTATAAAGTGTGACATAGCTGCCAGTTATTCCTATCAGGAATTACAACACTTTCTATTGACAATAAATGTTGCATTTGACAATGTTCGCACACGTTTTGCATGACACAACTTTCAGAAACTAAGTGTGGTGGCCGTCGGGTCTTTAAAGGGAGACCAGCTTCCCTTGCTAAGTCAGAGTACAAGAGGTGGAAGGGGAGCTGATCCCACCTCCCTGACTCTTTCCCTCCGAGTGTGTTGCCCCTGGAGCTGTCCCTTTGTGGTCCCTGCCCCCAGCTGACCATCTTCACCTCTGTCCCTGCGACACTCAGGCCACCATGTCCCCAGGCCCCAGGCCTGCTGCCCCCTTCTGGCTTCACCTCTAAGTGGTTTGAGCTGCTGACGGCTCACCTGGCGCACCTCCCTCCCCGACCCTCTGCTTTTCCTCCTTCCGTCTCCGGCTCTTTGGGGACCTAGTCCTCTGCTCTGCCTTTCAGAGTGGGGTGTACAGACCTTCTTCTGTAGGTTCTTTTCTTGCTTTATGTTTCCAGGTGGCCTCACCCCCCTCTGGTTAACCCACTGATGCCCAACGCGGTGCCTCGGTGAGCCCTGCTTGGCTGTTCAGTTAACACTTCCAAGATCCTCCGCCTAATCTTAACCCTGAAACCCCGTTCTCTCTCTGTGTTTATGTGTCAGACGACGGCAGCACTGCCCACCCAGCTCAGGTCTTTGTCCGATGTGCTCGTGTCCTTGAGGCCACCTCAGGGCCTCTCCCTGGACATTGACCCCATCCCTGGCCTCTGTCCCAGCCTCCATCAGCCCTGCTTATTCCCAGTCACAGTCGCGCCCCTTCTCTCCTGCTTTCAGAACCTACCTTTGTCTGGGTATCTGGTGCCCGTATGTTTTATGGGCCTCATCCCACCCTCAGGTGTAAATATGGACCAGTCTAAGTCAACGATTGCCTTTGGAAAGGGCATGATTGCCCCTTTGCCAGTGAGGCTGCTTCTGAGTGAGGAGGGAAGTTCCCCTTTCTTTCAGAAAGAGACACAAGACTGCGTGAATAAATTACATGCCTGGTACGTAACAGCTGATACGCACTGTTGAATCATAAGTGTTTATCTGAATTAATGGTATGTCATGCTGTAAGAGGGAGGAAGTTCTGTTTCTGGCTCTTGTACTGAGAATTTATATTTATGATTAGCTATTTTGTAAATTTATTTATTTATTTATTTATTTTTGGCTGCGTTGGGTCTTTGTTGCTGCGCACGGGCTTTCTCTAGTTGCGGCGAACGGGGGCTGCTTTTCATTGTGGTGCGTGGGCTTCTCATTGCGGTGGCTTCTCTTGTTGCAGAGCGCGGGCTTCTCATTGCGGTGACTTCTCTTGTTGCAGAGCACGGGCTCTAGGCGTGCGGGCTTCAGTAGTTGTGGCTCGCGGGCTCTAGAGCGCAGGCTCAGTAGTTGTGGTGCACGGGCTTAGTTGCTCCGCAGCATGTGGGGTCTTCCTGGACCAGGACTCGAACCCGTGTCCCCTGCATTGGCAGGTGGATTCTTAACCACTGCACCATCAGGGAAGCCCTGATTAGCTATTTCGGGTTTGAATAAAATTGTGCCTTTATATTTTTATAATAGCTGCTTTTTTTTTTTTTTTTTTTTTTTTGGTATGCGGGCCTCTCACTGTTGTGGCCTCTCCCATTGCGGAGCACAGGCTCCGGACACGCAGGCTCAGCGGCCATGGCTCACGGGCCCAGCCGCTCTGCGGCATGTGGGATCTTCCCGGACCAGGGCATGAACCCGTGTCCCCTGCATCGGCAGGCGGACTCTCAACCACTGCGACACCAGGGGAGCCCTATAATAGCTGCATTTTGATATCAATTTTACAAATCAGCATAACTGTTAATGGTAAAATATACTGTATTCTCTTCTCGTCTCTATCCTGCTGAATATTATCCTTAATGATTTCTCTTCAGATAATTATACTTTACCAAATGGCTTCAGTAGTTGACTCTTCACATTACAATTACCTTAAGCTTTTGTTATGTGCCGAGGAGTATAAAATTACTCATCATCTGTAAACCTGGGGACATTCGGACCCCATGAGGCGGCAGCGGTGCTTTGGGGAAGGTGTGTGGTCTCGGCGCAGGCAGTGCCAGTCCTGTCATCTTGGTGATACATCCAGGCTGTCATGGCTTGTGTGACAAGGTAGACAAGTAGCAGCTTCTGCATTTGTGGCATTAGAAACGCCAGAGGCTTCACTGCCTTCCTGCCGGGGAGGGCAGCCAGGAGAAGTGGTACCAGGCTGGCCTTTTCCACAGGCTTGAGGCTTTTCCTGAAGGGGTCAGGACTTTATGAAGGTAAAATTAAATGTCATTTGGAACAGTGCTTTGTGGTTACAGATGTGTACATACCTGCACCTGCGTGCACACCATTTATGCGTGTACATCATGAACAGAGCAAAGTCTGAGCACCTGTTAGGAGCTGTGTAGGGAGCTGAGAGGACAAAGCAGGGCAGAGGGGTCCAGACACAAGGTGCGTGCCAGTGAGCACCCCTCAGCTCCCCCCCGCCCCCATGACCACTAGAGGAGGTACATTCTGGAAGCGCAGGCTTTGGGGCGGGGCAGGGGAGCACGAGTGGTGGGCGACAGGTGCTTCCTCCCTGCCCCGAGTGGTGACTGCTGCTTGTTGCTGGGGGTACGACTGTGGCTGTGTGCACAGGAAAAGCGTGACACACGGAAAACGTGATCGCAGATATTCATGGCCGTTGTGAGGGAGAGAGACACGACCTTCAGAGAATATCGTGTGTGTTAATCATAAGTGCTCAGCTTGGCGTCTCGAGAGGCTGCCCTGGATCATCAGTTGCCCGGTTGTACCCTGGCTCTGTGACCCCAGAGTCTGGAGCCTGGATGCTCTCAGGTGACTGTGCGACGGTGGGCAGGTACCAACTTCTCTGTGACTCACCCGTAAGGTCAGGAGAAAACTAGGGAGGATACTCATATCTCTAGAATAATGACTATCAATTAATTATTTTTTGGGGGGGGTTAATAACAAAAGATCCAGGTGGGATATAACTGATTACAAACAGGAGCCAGTGTGTGCGTGTGTGTGTGTGCGCGAGTGTGTGCACGTGCGTGAGTGTGCATGTGTGCGTGTGTGTGTGTGCGTGTGTGTGTGTGTTACAGCACACTTGGAAAAATCATTTGCTCTTATTAGTCATCTATTTTATACATATCAGTGTATATAAGCCAATCTCAATCTCCCAGTTCATCCGACCACCACCACCCACCCCCGCTTTCCCCCCTTGGTGTTCGTATGTTTGTCCTCTACATTTGTGTCTCTATTTCTGCCTTGCAAACCGGTTCATCTGTACCATGTTTCTAGATTCCACAAATATGCGTTAATATACGATATTTGTTTTTCTCTTTCTGACTTACTTCACTCAGTATGACAGTCTCTAGGTCCATCCACATCTCTACAAATAACTCAATTTCGTTTCTTTTTATGGCTGAGTAATATTCCATTGCATATATGTACCACATCTTCTTTATCCATTTGTCTGTCAGTGGACACTTAGGTTGCTTCCATGACCTGGCTATTACAAATAGTGCTGCAATGAACATTGGAGTGCATGTGTCTTTTTGAATTATGGTTTTCTCTGGGTATATGCCCAATAATGGGATTGCTGGGTCATATGGTAATTCTATTTTTAGTTATTTAAGGAACCTCCATACTGTTCTCCATAGTGGCTGTACCAATTCACATTCCCACCAACACTGCAAGAGGGTTCCCTTTTCTCCACATCCTCTCCAGCATTTACTGTTTGTAGATTTTTTGATGATGGTCATTCTGAACAGTGTGAGGTGATACCTCATTGTAGTTTTGATTTGTATTTTTTTAATAATTAATGATGTTGAGCAGCTTTTCATGTGCCTCTTGGCCATCTGTATGTCTCCTTTGGAGAGATGTCTATTTAGGTCTTCTGCCCATTTTTTGATTGGGTTGTTTGTTTATTTTAATATTGAGCTGCATGAGCTGTTTATATATTTTAGAGATTAATCCTTTGTCCATTGATTCACTTGCAAATATTTTCTCCCATTCTGAGGGTTGTCTTTTCATCTTGTTTATAGTTTCCTTTGCTGTGCAAAAGCTTTTAAGTTTCATTAGGTCCCATTTGTTTATTTTTGTTTCTATTTCATTTCTCTAGGAGGTGGGTCAAAAAAGATCTTGCTGTGATTTATGTCAAAGAGTGTTCTTCCTATGTTTTCCTCTAAGAGTTTTATAGTGTCCAGCCTTACATTTAGGTCTTTAATCCATTTTGAGTTTATTTTTGTGTATGGTGCTAGGGAGTGTTCTAATTTCATTCTTTTACATGTAGCTGTCCAGTTTTCCCAGCACCACTTATTGAAGAGACTGTCTTTTTTCCATTGTATATCCTTGCCTCCCTTGTCATAGATTAGTTGACCATAGGTGTGTGGGTTTATCTCTGGGCTTTCTATCCTGTTCCACTGATCTGTATTTCTTTTTTGGGCCAGTACCATACTGTGTTGATTACTGTAGCTTTGTAGTATAGTCCGAAGTCAGGGAGTCTGATTCCTCCAGCTCCGTTTTTTTCCCTCAAGATAACTTTGGCTATCCGGGGTCTTTTGTGTCTCCATACAAATTTTAAGGTTTTTGTTCTAGTTTTGTAAAAAATGCCATTGGTAATTTGATAGGGATTGCATTGAATCTGTAGATTGCTTTGGGTAGTATAGTCATTTTCACAGTATTGATTCTTCCAGTCCAAGAACATGGTATGTCTCTCCATCTGTTTGTGTCATCCTTGATTTCTTTCATCAGTGTCTTAAAGTTTTCTGAGTAGAGGCCTTTTATCTCCTTAAGTAGGTTTATTCTTAGGTATTTTATTCTTTTTGTTGCAATGGTGAATGGGATCATTTCCTTAATTTCTCTTTCTGATTTTTCATTGTTACTGCATAGGAATGCAAGAGATTTCTGTGCATTAATTTTGTATCCTGCCACTTTACGAAATTCATTGATTAGCTCTAGTAGTTTTCTGGTGGCATCTTTAGGATTCTCTATGTATAGTATCATGTCATCTGCAAACAGTGAGTTTTACTTCTTCTTTTCCAGTTTGTATTCCTTTTATTTCTTTTTCTTCTTCCAAAGAAGAAGCACTACATGACAGCACTATTTACATAGTTTCTTCCAAAACTATGTTGCATAGGAGTGGCAAGAGTGGACATCCTTGTCTTGTTCCTGATCTTAGAGGAAATGGTTTCAGTTTTTCACCATTGAGAATGATGTTTGCTGTGGGTTTGTCATGTATGGCCTTTATTATGTTGAGGTAGGTTACCTCTATGCCCACTTTCTGGAGGGTTTTTATCATAAATGGGTTTTGAATTCTGTCAAAAGTTTTTTATGCATCTATTGAGATGATCATATGGTTTTTATTCTTCAATTTGTTAATATGGTTTATCACACTGAATGATATGCATATATTGAAGAATCCTTGCATCCCTGGGATAAATCCCACTTGATCATGGTGTATTATCCTTTTAATGTGTTGTTGGATTCTGTTTGCTAGTATTTTGTTGAGGATTTTTGCATCTATATTCATCAGTGATATTGGTCTGTAATTTTCTTTTTTTGTAGTATCTCTGTCTGGTTTTAGTATTAGGGTGATGGTGGTCTCATAGAATGAGTTTGGGAGTGTTCCTTCCTCTGCTATTTTTTGGAAGAGTTTGAGAAGGATGGGTGTTAGCTGTTCTCTAAATGTTTGATAGAATTCACCTGTGAAGACATCTGGTCCTGGACTTTTTTTTTTTTTTCCTGTACGCGGGCCTCTCACTGTTGTGGCCTCTCCTGTTGTGGAGCGCAGGCTCCGGATGCACAGGCTCAGTGGCCATGGCTCTCGGGCCCAGCTGCTCTGTGGCATGTGGGATCTTCCCAGACCGGGGCACAAACCTGTGTCCCCTGCATCAGCAGGCAGACTCTCAACCACTGCGCCACCAGGGAAGCCCTGGACTTTTGTTTTTAATCACAGTTTCAGTTTCACTACTTGTGATTGGTCTGTTCATATTGGTTCATTCATATTGTGATTGGTTCAGTCTTGGAAAGTTACACCTTTCTAAGAATTTGTCCATTTCTTCCAGGTTGTCCATTTTACTGGCATAGAGTTGCTTGCAGTAATCTCTTATGATCCTTTGTATTTCTGCAGTGTCTGTTGTAGCTTCTCCTTTTTCATTTCTATTTCTATTGATTTGAGTCCTCTCCATCTTTTTCTTGGTAAGTCTGGCTAAAGGTTTATCAATTTTGTTTATCTTGTCAAAGAACCAGCTTTCAGTTTCACTGATATTTGTTCTTGTTTTCTTTGTTTCTATTTCATTTATTTCTGCTCTGATCTTTATGTTTTCTTTTCTTCTACTAACTTTGGGTTTTGTTTTTTCTTCTTTCTCTAGTTCCTTTAGGTGTAAGGTTAGATTGTTTATTTGAGATTTTTCTTGTTTCTTGAGGTAGGATTGTATTGCTATAAACTTTCCTCTTAGAACTGCTTTTGCTGCATCCCATAGGTTTTGGATAGTCATGTTTTCATTGTCACTTGTCTCTAGGTATTTTTTGATTTCCTCTTTGATTTCTTTAGTGATCTCTTGGTTATTTAATAATGTATTGTTTAGCCTCTGTGTTTGTGTTTTTTATGTTTTTTTCCCTGTAATTGATTTCTAATCTCATAGTGTTGTGTTTGGAAAAGACACTTGATATGATTTCAGTTTTCTTAAATTTACCAAGGCTAGATTTGTGACCCAAGATATGATCTATCCTGGAGAATGTTCCATGTGCACTTGAGAAGAAAGTGTAATCGGCTCTTTTCAGATGAAATGTCCTATAAATATCAATTAAATCTATCTGGTCTATTGTGTCATTTAAAGCTTGTGTTTCCTTATTAATTTTCTGGTTGGATGATCTGTCCATTGGTGTAACTGAGGTGTTAAAGTCTCCCACTATTATTGTGTTACTGTCGATTTCCTCTTTTATAGCTGTTAGCATTTACCTTATGTATTGAGGTGCTCCTATGTTGTGTGCATATATGTTTATAATTCTTATATCCTCTTCTTGGATTGATCCCTTGATCATTACGTAGTGTCCTTCTTTGTCTCTTGTCACATTATTTATTTTAAAGTCTATTTTATCTGATATGAGTATTGCTACTCTAGCTTTCTTTTGATTTCCATTTTCATAGAATATCTTTTTCCATCCCCTCACTTTCAGTCAGTATGTGTCCCTAGGTCTGAAGTGGGTCTCTTGTAGACAGCATATACATGGGTCTTGTTTTTGTATCCATTTAGCGAGACTGTGTCTTTTGGTTGGAGCATTTAATCCATTCACATTTAAGGTAGTTTTCGATATGTTTGTTCCTATTACCATTTTCTTAATTGTTTTGGGTTTGTTTTTGTAGGTCCTTTTCTTCTCTTGTGTTTCCTACTTAGGAAAGTTCCTTTAGCATTTGTTATAGAGCTGGTTTGGTGGTGCTGAATTCTCTTAGCTTTTGCTTGTCTGTAAAGCTTTTGGTTTCTCCATCAAATCTGAATGAGATCCTTGCTAGGTAGAGTAATCCTAGTTACAAGTTATTCCCCTTCATCACTTTAAATATATCATCCCACTCCTTCTGGCTTGTAGAGTTTCTGCTGAGAAATCAGCTGTTAATGTTATGGGACTTCCCTTGTATGTTATTTGTCGTTTTTCCCTTGTTGCTTTTAATAATTTTTCTTTGTCTTTAATTTTTGTCAATTTGATAATTATGTGTCTTGGTGTGTTTCTCCTTGGGTTTATCCTGCCTGGGACTCTCTGCTTCCTGGACTTGGGTGGCTATTTCCTTTCCCATGTTAGGGAGGTTTTTGCCTATAATCTCTTCAAACATTATCTTGGGTCCTTTCTCTTTTCTCCTTCTGGGACCCCTATAATGAGAACGTTGTTGCGTTTAATGTTGTCCCAGAGGTCTCTTAGGCTGTCTTCATTTCTTTTCTTTCTCTTTCCTTTATTCTGTTCCACTGCAGTGAATTCCACCATTCTGTCTTCCAGGTCACTTATCCATTCTTCTGCCTCAGTTATTCTGCTATTGATTCCTTCTAGTGTGTTTTTCATTTCAGTTACTGTATTGTTCATCTCTGTTTGTTTGTTCTTTAATTCTTCTAGGTGTTTGTTCTTTAATTCTTCTAGGTCTTTGTTAAACATTTCTTGCATCTTCTCCATCTTTGCCTCCATTCTTTTTCCGAGGTTCTGGATCATCTTCACTATCATTATTCTGAATTCTTCTTTATGGAAAGTTTCCTATCTCCACTTCATTTAGTTGTTTTTCTGGGGTTTTATCTTGTTCCTTCATCTGGTACATAGCTCTCTGCCTTTTCATCTTTTCTGTCTCTCTGTGAATGTGGTTTTTGTTCCACAGGGTGCAGGATTGTAGTTCTTCTTGCTTCTGCTGTCTACCCTCTCGTGGATGAGGCTATCTAAGAGGTTTGTGCAAGCTTCCTGATGGGAGGGACTGGTGGAGGGTAGAGCTGGCTGTTGCTCTGGTGTGCAGAGCTCAGTAAAACTTCAATCTGCTTGTCTGCTGATGGTTGGGGCTGGGTTTCCTCCCTGTTGGTTGTTTGGCCTGAGGCGACCCAGCACTGGAGCCTACCCGGCTCTTTGGTGGGGCTAATGGCGGACTCTGGGAGAGCTCACACCAAGGAGTACTTCCCAGAACTTCTGCTGCCAGTGTCCTTGTCCTCACGGTGAGTCGTAGCCACCCCCCACCTCTGCAGGAGACCCTCCAACACTAGCAGATGTGTCTGGTTCAGTCTCCTATGGGGTCACTGCTCCTTCCCCTGGGTCCCGATGCGCACACTACTTTGTGTGTGCCTGCCAAGAGTGGAGTCTCTGTTTCCCCCAGTCCTGTTGAAGTCCTGCAGTCAAATCCCGCTAGCCTTCAAAGTCGGATTCTCTGGCAATTCCTCCTCCTGTTGCCAGACCCCCAGGTTGGGAAGCCTGACGTGGGGCTCAGATCCTTCACTCCAGTGGGTGGACCTCTGTTGTATAAGTGTTCTTCAGTTTGTGAGTCACCTACCTAGGGGTCATGGGACTTGATTTTATCGTGATTGCACCCCTCCTACCATCTCCTTGCAGCTTCTCCTTTGTCCTTGGACGTGGGGTATCTTTTTTGGTGAGTTCCACTGTCTTCTTGTCAATGATTGTTCAGCAGTTAGTCGCTGTTCTGGCACTCTCCTCAATTAATTCTTGAAGACTAAAGTTTTTAAATATTTTTCCTTTTCCCTCAGAACTGTATTTCTAAGTATCTTTGTTTCAGCGTATTGAAAAATTCAAATTCAAACAAACATTTTCAAATTTCAGTTTAAAATTATAAGATCAGTTTAATAAATTTGGAATGGAATTTTTTGGAGAGTTTCCTTTATTATTATATGTTAAATATGTATTTGTAAATAAAGTATTTTTGTTGTTTAACTTTTACTCTCCATCTCATTGCAGTGATAACTGGTGAATACATAATGCAAGATTTGGATGTAAAATGTGGCATATTTTTAAATTCTGCAAAGTAGTGACATTTTAGTGAAGCTGGGCTGACTGAAGCTTTGTGAATTTCCTGTAATCGCTTTAGAGAAAAACTCTAAAGCCACTTATCTGAGTTGGTGTTTAGGATTTGAAATACAGTGGGAACCAGGATTTATAGCTAAAATTTCTTGTGATTGAAATCAGTGGCATTTTAAAAAGAAATTGGTCCATTTAAAATCCAGAGAGATGTAAAAAAATAATTTGAGCTTACAAAATGTTTTAACTTTAAGATGCAATATAAGTAAAATGTATGTATTTTATATTTTGATGTTAATATAGTTAATAAGGTCAAACGTTCTAAATTGACATTCAGGATTCTGGAATAATATTCACCTAAAACCATTGTATTTCTCTAAGATTTAAGAAATTAAAATCGAAGTCTGAAATTGCTAATAACAAAAGATAATAAAAGATGAATAATGACATGAGCACTCACATACTCTTTCTCTGTATATAAAATAGATTTGTTCTAACTGCCAGAATGAAATAGGAAGAAGTACCTAATGATATAAATGGGAAGTGCAATGCTTAGATAAGAGTTAATCACATTTACAAATTAATTTCTGAATTGGATAATGTAATTTAACTGTTACTTTGTTATGAGCATATATAATGTGGTATGTTATATTAAGTAGCAGATTACTTAATAGAATGAAGAGGGAAAAGCTGGTAGCTAAGAAAGAGTGGAAGGAAAATTGCAAAGCTTTCCTGTCAGGACAAGATACAAAACCCTGGCTGCGTCTAAGAGTGACGTGCCTTGTACGTTCTCTTCCTGATGTAGGTGGGGAGCAGCCCAGATCTTTGAAATTCTAAGTGCTTTGTGCATTAAAATTATTTCCTTCCTACGCTTTATCAAATTCCATTGTGACCTATAGGTTCTTTTCACTTTTATCAGGTGGAATCAAAAAGCTTTTAGATTTGTAATTTCCATTTTCACAGGTGGGAAGGAGGAGGGGCAGGTTTGGGAGGAGTCTGCACAGCGGGTTCTGGAATAAGAAGCCCAGTCCTGAGGAAAATGAGAAACAGTGGCTCAGCCGGGAGAGCCCCCACGGGGCGGACGCGCGGTGGTGTCACCACGTTGGCTGTGAAAGCCTCAGGCTGTGCTTGGGTTGGCGGGAGGAGGGGAGGACTGAGGTGACGGGGGATGAAGCTGGACATCCGCAGCAGGGTCGCGAGGCCCCGCGTGGCAGCACGTGGGCGAGGCTGCGTTGAGCCCCCTCTCCGGTCCTTCCTGGGGGATTCTGGCTCTTTCTGTTACCTCCTTTGGTTTAAATACATTTGTTTCACATTTTGGCATTTGTGTGAATGGTAGCATAATATTCCTGCCTCGGTGTGGAAAGTGTGTAAAACATTGAACAGCCTAAGAAAGCGTGTGACCTGGACATATGTGTATGGCTAGCATTTCATACTCCTCTCCTGGCCTTTTTTCACTATGTATCCTATTAGCTAAAACCACCCTTTAGATGCACTTTTTGTCCTGCATTTAAATTTTTCTCACTATAAAAACGATAATTTTCGCACTTTTTAGACACGTTCGTCAATATCGTTGAATCTCTGCTCAATAGTCTACTGTATCAGCAGAGAGGCTTTGCAGCTATTCTCATAAGAAGGGATTTAATGATGAATGTCTGCTTTTGTGTGTGGAAATCAGCACCAGCCCATCCAGATCCTTCTTGCTGGCTCACTTATCTCTGGCTAAGCTGACTGTGTTCCTTAGGAATCTGTGTTAGCACTTAAGTTTACTCACAGTTTATAATCCCATGAGGAGAAAATTCCGGATTTCTAAATCCCACAAGGCTCGCCAGTTCTCAAGCTGTTGGTTTTCATTTGTCAGAAATGCATCAATAAATTATGTTTTCAGGGTGGATTTGTGTGGTTCATTTTCTGATTCTGATATCTCACCACTGACTGTGGAGGGAAGAAGACAGTGGGATGGTGCTTTCCAAGGTGCTGATGGAAGAAGAAACATTGTTAGTCCTGCCTTTTATACCCAGTGCAACTGCTCATCAGAGCTGAAGGTGCGATAGAAGCAGGTCCTTGTGGACGAGAGGGGAGAGAATAGGTTCCTGGAAGGAGACCCTCAAGGCCACGGGAGACGGAAACCCATCGGCTCCAACCCACTCATGCCCTGCTGTTGACATGATGTGTGCTCTCTTGTTTTCTAACTTCAAAAGTCAGACTTAGGCCTGCTTTTTCTACAAGCTCCTCCCTCATCTTGCGGTTTTCTCTGTGCTGTTCCTCTGTGATCGCAGGCATTCCTTCTGGGATCCCTGTTCGTCCTGAAGGACATCCCTAGAGGTTTCAGTGGTGAGGGTCTATTTAGGACTAAAGTCGCTCATTTTACCACACTCGCTTCCTGAAAACGTTCCAGAATTCTGGTTTATTTTTCACTGGTATTCCGAAGGTATCATTTCCTCTGACTCACTGGTGCTGTCCAGCACTCGGCCATCAGTGGACTTGTCGCTCTGGTCAGGTGACTGTTTACACTCTGTGTCTCAAAGCCCTTTTTTCCTTCGTAGTCTTAGTGTCATGGTGTGTCTGCATTAGTTATGAGCAGTCCTCAAGCTGCATTAGTTATGAGTAATCCTCAAGCCTTTTCTCTGAGAATTCTGCCCCTCCCCACAGTGCCTGTTCTCTTTGTGGGGAATTCCACCTGAATGTGCTGGGACCTGAAGCATCCTCACTGTCTGTGGCCTCTCTGCTTGTCCATGGAGGTGGGCACTCAGGTCTTCCCTCAATAGCACCTGGCTTGCTGCCTCCCCACCAGCAGGAGTCCTGGGGCGGGATCCCCTCCCAGGCACCTTTCTCAGGTGCCCTGTTGTCTGGGGTGTTCAGAGAGCTGCGCTGGGGTCCCAGGCTCGTGCTACCCACCCTCCTTCCTTCACCCCTCGCCTCACAGCCCTCAGACCCCTACCTCACACCAAGCCTTCTCTGCCTGCTCTCGCTCCTCCCACCCCTCACAGGTGTGCCTGGACCCCTGGGTGGGTGTCTGCTTCTAGAAGGGACTGAACCAGCACACTGTCTTTTTTTCCCACTTCTCTGTCTCTCTGTGCTGCGTTCCATGTAATGTCTTTACTTTTACTTTCCTGGTCGTCAAAACTGGTTGGTTTTGATAATTTTTTATTCAGTCGTTTCACTTACAGTAACTTCTTTTATATGTTTAAATCTATAAATGTACTCATTTTATATTCTGCACTTAATAATTTTAACCTCTGTAACCTTTGATTGCCTGATTCTGCAGTTTGCTAATTCTGCTTAACTCCTGGGGTGTTACTTATTTTCTTGTGTTTTTAGTAATTTCTCTTTGTGTTTCTTGGAAATCTGGTGGTGAGCATTCTTTGAGGAATATATTCCTTCACACTTGGTCTCTGAGGGTTCTAAGATTTGGAAAGGCTTTTATAATGTAGAAGCCATAAGGAAAATGCAGACAAATCAGATTACGAAGAAAGGTTTTTTAATCTTGTAGGAAAAAATAGATAAATTAGAAAATAAACAAATTCAAAACAATGAAATAGAAAATTATTTCTAATACAAATGACAGTTGAAGAGCTATATTTTTAATTTAAAAAGACCTTGTGAAATTGCAAAAAAAAAAAAACCTAAGAGAAAAAAATGTACAAAGAATTTAAACTTGCCTTTAAACAAAAAGAATTATAACTAGTCATAAATATATGAAAAGACACATGCTGTCCCAACCAAAACAGTGGGAGAATCATAGATTCTGTGGGATTTTTTTTTATATTGATGATCGTGTTGTCTGCAAGTAAGGATACTATTATTTCTTCCTTTGGAATCTGTACTCCAGTATTATTTATTTTAGTGTTCTTGCCAATGACACGGTTTTAATTCCAGTCTGTTTTTCTCTTCACTGCCTTGGTTCTTCTCCTCTTCCTAGAGCGTGATTTGGGCTTCCTTTGCTTATGTTCTCCTGGCTCTTCAGGTGGACTCTTAGACTTGATTGAAGGCGTCTCTTGGCTTGTGTGATAAGCTTTTAATCCCACACATTTGCAAGTAACCGCTATTTTAATTGCTTCCCACAGGTTTTTACATTTTGTGTTTTTACGTTTTACAAGAGTCAAGAGAGCAGGTCTGAGACTTCTGGTCCCTAGAAAGGTCTTCTTGCAAGAGAATCAGCCCCCTGCTGGCCCCTGGGGACTTGTGTTTCAGGGTGTCGCTACCCTTTTCTTGCTAATAAGGGCAACTCACTGTTTCTGGGCTCCTTGTCCAAACAGCACGGCTTCTGTTGAGCACTTGCTCTCCTCTGGAAATCTGGAATTTTGGTGTGTGGCAGGCAGAGGCTGCCTACGTGACCTGCCCCCATCGGAACCTTGGCCTCCATCCTCTAATGTGCTCTGGGTGCAGAAGGGTCATATGAGGGCTGCATCACCTTTGCTGGGGAAGAGAGCATACCGTGAGCCCCTCGGGAGGGTGAGAGCATGCGGGGGTCCTCTGCACCGTACCTGTGTGTCCCTGGGACCCAGCTGTGCATCCTCCCAGTCCCGTCGTGACGCTTCTTAGCCGTGAGCATGACTACATCAATACTTACGGTGAACCTCCCAACAAGGGCAGTCCTTGGGGATGCAACACGTGTGCATTCAGCCAAAATATTTTCTAATTTGCTTCTTGATTCTTTCAGTGACTTACTGGTTTTCAAGGAAATACGTAGTTCACTTTCTAAATATTTGAGGATTTCTAGGTACTTATTTTTAGCTTAATTCCGTTGTGAGTGGGGACATACTTTTGTCCACCCTTTGTCAGTCCTTTTATATTTGTAGAGGTTTGTCTTAGGGTCCAGAATATGGTTTATCTTGGTGAACACTCCATGTGCACTTGAAAAAATATATATTCTGATTCTGTTTGTTGATGGTTCTGTAAATGTCAAATAGATGAAGTTATTTGATAGCGCAGTTCATAGGTTCTGTTTCTTTTTCTATTTGTTCTAGTACTTATTCATCTCTGGAAATAATTCTTATTCTGAAGTCTACTTTTTTGATATTAATGTATATACTCCAATTTCTATTAGTATTTGTATTATATATAATTCCAAATTTTTCACTTTATTAAATGAAAATTATAAAATGAAATCCATTCATTATATTTAAAGTGGCCTCCTGTAGATATGATAGAGTTGAATCTGGTATCATTTTTATTCAGTCTGATAATCTCTGCTTTTTAATTGGAGTGTTTAGACATTTTGCATATGATGTAATTTTTTATATGGTTTAGTTTAAATTTATCATCTTGCCAATTTTCCATTTGTCCCAACTGTACATTGTTCTCCTTTCCCCAAATTTTCTTGCCTTCTTTTTGATTAAATGAGTATTTCATGATTTTACTTTGCTCCATTATTGGATTATTAAGTATACCTTTTTTTTTTTGTATTGTTTGTTCAGTGCACATCTTTAACTTCTCAGTATGTACCTTTATGTGATGTTGTGCCATTTGGGGTACAGTGTAAGGATCTTACAAGTCTACTTAGGTTTCTCACCCCTCTTTCCTTTTGCTTCTATATTTTTAGGAACCACACAGTGTATTATTTCTCATCCTTTAACAGTTCTTGCAGTGCTGGTTGGTTGCCATTAAATTCTCTCCACTTTTGTTTTTCTGGAAATGTCTTTATATTATGTTGCCTATGTATTTGAAAGGTAGTTTTGCTGAGTATAGAATTCTGGGTTGAAAGTTTTCATTTCGGTTTTTCAGTGATTTGAAAGTGTCTCTGATTTGCTTAAACTGCTCTTAACTTTGTTCGTCTGTATCTAATCTTTGTCTTCTTCTTCTTTAGATATGTTCAGGGATTTCTCTTTACCTTTGGTTTTCAGGACTCCCTTGCATATAGGCTTGGTATTTTTTGGGGGGGTGGGAGATTATGCTTATTGGGACTTTCTAGGCTTTTGGGTACGTGGCTTATCTTTTATTAATTCGATAAGATTTCCATCATTAACTTCTTAGATATTCCTCTGCCTCTTTCTTTTTGAACTCTACTGTTTCTGGAACTATAATTACATGATGTTACACAGTTGGATATTTTCCCATAGCTTGTGCATGCCCTATTCTGTGTCCTTCATTCTTTTTTTTTCTTTTTTTGTCTTTCAGTGTGTGTAATTCTGACCTGTACTCAAGGTCACTGACTCTGTCCTTATTTACCTGTGTTCATTTGACAGATAAGCCCTTTGAAGGGATTCTTCATCTGTGATGTTATGTGTTTCTCTCTTGCATTCCCTTTTTATTTTACATTTCCCACTTTTTGCTGAAACTCTCCATCTATTTGACAAAGAAATCATAACAAAGAAGGTACTATGGGCTCTCGTTTGGTGGGGCCATTGTCTCATGTCTTTATTTTACACAAAAGACAGAAACAAAAACAAAATAGAGCCCAAATCCAAAGCTGATCTCTTCCAGCTTCTTGACTCTTACATTTTAGTTGCTCTGCACAGAGAGTGTGGAGCACATGCAGGAGGACAGTCGCTTGGGTCCTGGTGCACATGTGCACATGCAGAAAGTCTGTTCTCTAAATCGTAGGCTCTGAAAATTCTCCACGGATGATGTCAAATACATCGAAGATCTCATATATAATAGGTTCTGAAAATTGATGAATTAACGAGTAAACAAATAAAACCCAAAACAAACCCCAAACAACCTCTTCTACACATGCACACACTCCCACAGTTTTATTGTTGACAAAAATACACAATGTTTTGAAAATAATGAAATAAACATGTTCAAAGACTAGAATTAATTACGTGTTCACCTTGAATGTATTTAGTACATTTTGGCCTTAAATATGTCAAATTTGTTTTTCAAACCAGTAAGTTGATAAGAAAGGTTATTACTCTCTCTGGGCACAGCCCTCATTATTACTCATTTATTCTCCAAAGATATTCTTGAAAATTTTATGTTACTGGCGGTAACCTTTATTAATGTGCTATAAAGATGCCCTAGTATGTGACAAAGAAAGTACACTGGTCTCTCATGTAATCTTGGACATAAAATGAAATCTAGACGGAAGTTGTCTGGGTTGCATACAGTCATACCACACACCAGCAACATGAACAAGTTCTCCTTCTACGGGCATTTTTTTTCTCGAAAGAGGAGCCTTTGGCTTGAGCTAAGAATAAATTGGAAGAGTTGTATGCAGTGGCTTTGGGGGCACAGATAATGGACCTGGTGTTTGTGGTTATTACTATCATCGAAATAATTAGAGGCAGAATATATTTAGGGCAAATATAAGAAAGAAACAGTGAGTCTTCTGAAAGGGAAATTTCTATAAACTCGAGAAATGTTAATTACAAAATAAACATTTTTTGAGTAGTATTTTGTGGTATCAAGATTTAAACAGTTAATAAAATGGTTCGGGAACTTTATGAAAAGTTCCTTTCTACAGAATTGTGAAATTATCACTTTTTCTTTCGAATTTAGTGGGTAAAAGCCATCTGATGTGTTTCAGGGACCATATCCAAAAGGTTAACTCTTGTCCAATAGGGAACTTGTCTCCAAAGTTAAATGAAAGGGGCAGTTTTTGTGGATGCCATAAACTTAACTTAGCCTGGGTTTACTCTGCCTTTGCTTTAGTTTCCACCCCAAAGCTATTAAGATGCAAATCTTTTGCCTGACATTTTTACCCTGCTTTTGGCTAAGCAAAGCTTCCCTGTGGTCCGTGGCACTCACATGAGCTAAAGATCATTGGGAAGAGACTTTTAAATTAGAGATATTTTGACCATGTGGACGTTTGTGTGTGTGATGCGTGTGGTGTGCACCAGTACCGTTGTCCTGAGATTAGAACACATCTAAGCAGAAGGATGAATGGGCACTGGGCGGGGCGCGAACCCGATCTTACGCTCTCCACTCTTGTAGACAGCCACGCAAGCTGGGGTAGATCCTTACCTTAGCTGTGCTAGTTCGCTCATCTGTGAAGTTGTTTACAAGGACACGCCTGGTTGGTGGTGTTAAGTTGGACTGTTGAAGGCTGCGTGTTCACGGGGCACCTGGTGCGCGGCTGCTCAGTGCCAGGCACTGGGGGTCCATCAGGGGCCCTCTCATTACCTCCGTCTCAGGGGAAAGGCCCGAAGCATAACTCAGAACATCACCAGAAACCTGTGATGCGCTGGTCCCCTGGCTCCCAGGGCAGATCAGAGGGAGGGAACAGGCTGGTTCGCTGCGTGAGCTGATCCTTGTGGGCTCAGTGCTGTGCATGGCCCATTTCAGGCTGCCGGGGTTCAATTGCCAGTCGGCGACCTGCCTGCTCTCCTCTGCCGGCCCAGTGACGAATTCATCAGGATCATCGGACAAAGAAGGGGGCAGAGGGAGGGCCAAGTGGGCTCCCTGGGTCTGGGGGAGGTGGGAGCTTCCTCACCTGCTCTGTCTCACTGACCCCTTGACCCCGTCGTGCTGCCCGCGACCCCTTGTCTTCTGGACTGTGGACTAAACGGGGTGTCTGTGTCACTTGCCAGGTCACCTTTGGGGAGCTGGATGGCGCCTGAAACATGCCCCGGGGTTCTGTGCTCAGGGGTATCTTCTTCAAAAAGTGGTTTTAGGAGAAGCGCACCATTGCCTGTGATTTTTTTTCTGTTCTCCTTTAAAAAGATATTTCCCTTTCTCAAAACTGCAAGAATAGGAACAAATCAGTCCCACTTATTATGCAGATATGTGGGTTCCTTTCAAACAGCTGCTAGAGCAATTTTCCACTTAAAGATCTTTTAACTCTTAATGGCACATTTGCAACTTTCTAGCCCAATGCCCGCAGAGTGCTGAAGCCTTCTAACCAAATTTTTGCTGAAATATACAGAAAGACTCTCATTCGATTTAAATTACATTCTATTAAATAACTTTATGAAAGTATTGTATTACATTTTGTTAAGGATTAAGTCCTTATTAATCCTTAATTATAATCCTTAATTATATGTCATCATTCAGAATTTCTAGTGGAAGAAATCTTTCGGAAGTCAGATCATTTATGATTTCGATGCTTTGCATGCAGTGTCCCTCACCTCCATGGGACTTGCAGGTTTGAATTACAGCCTGTCTCAAATCCAGAGTAATCAGATTAGCCTCCTTTTTATTTATAGTTAATTCTTAATCTCTCACACAGACACCTACCAGTCTAACCAAGTGTTACTGTGTTAAATGCTCTGGACCAAGTTTTCAGTCACAGCTCAGGCTTAGGGTCCCTATTTATAGGTGAACAGATGAGAGAGAGGATGATTTTCATAGTAAACACCGAAAACAGGAAGTGTCTAGGAGTAAACTAAAAAACATCTGAAGATGAATAATTCATGGAAAGTTCTCTGTTTCCTACAGATCTGGGGGAAAGGCATTGCCTGAAGGAACGGTAGTGTTTTTGGAGTCCCTGGGACTCCAACACAGAGAAAGCAATACATTTTGGATGATAATATCTGCCTTTTCATCCACTGTTTTATCTTTAATTTAAGGTAAAGTGAAATGTTGGCTTATCCTCTGTTTTACCGAGAGTACAGTGGTCTCTTCAGAGCACGTATTTTCTACCAGACGTTTAGCTGGAATTTTAGCCTCGCGAGCTGTCTGATACAAGTGTAATGAATGGATTGATCTGGTATTATTTACTTTTTAATAAATAAAAATAAAGGTATGTAATGAAACCTTGACTTAATATTTGACATCACAGAGGGAAAATACTTTTAGTTTCTCTTGGAATGCATTAACACACGAGGTGCTGAAGGATAGCAAGTTGTTTACCCAGTCCATCCCTCCCTCCAGGCCCTGGTCTAGGGACTGTTTCATTATCCTGACAGGCAGTCAGCGGCCCTGCTCTTTCCTTGTTTTACATATGGTTTCCCAGGTTTAGAGCTGTGGCTTTCAGGGCTGGGATTCCAGCCACCTCTGCCCCGTCCTCAGCTCAGCTTTACCACCATGGCATCTGCACCCACCTGTGGAGTGTGACCCTGGGCAGCGGGCGTGAGCAAGTTATGGGGACAAATTCCCGTTCTCCTTGAGAACCTGCGGCATCATGGAAGGGAGTGACGTGGCCTGGACAGGCTGCTCACAGGACGGATACTTCCCCTGCTGGTCTGATTCCTGTGTCCAGTTCTCTTCTCCCTCTGCCTGCTTTTTCTGCCTGTTAGGGCCACAGGCACGCACACACATGTGCATACACAGGCATGCACACACGCGTGCACACGGCCATACATACATGCACATGCAGGCGTGCACACACACGCAGAGACACATGCATGCATACATGCACACACACGTGCACACAGGCACACATACATGCACATACGCAGAGACACACATGTATGTATACGTGCACACAGGCATGCAGGCATGCGCGTGCACAGACACATGCATGTACACATGCACCCACGTGCACACAGGCATACATACATGCGCATGCAGGCATGCACACACACAGACACGTGCATGTATATGTGCACACAGTGCACACACGTATGCATACATGCACATGCAAGCATGCACACACACACACAGAGACACACATGCGTGTACACGTGCACACACACATCCCCAGGCTTGTCCTTGGGCTCCTCATCTCCTAACGGAACAGCTGTCTGCAGACATGAATTCCAGTCTTTGCAGAATCGAGCAGGGTTACTCGCCTGTGTTGGCCTCACCCTGACTAGAGCTCCAGTCTTCTCATTCCCATGAGTTTTATTTTTTAAATTCACATAAAAGTCACAGTCTCCTTCATACTATATAAGATTGTTTTAATATAAAACAAGGCTTAGAGTTACTTAAAAGTTAAGGGGGGGCTTCCCTGGTGGCGCAGTGGTTGAGAGTCCGCCTGCCGACGCAGGGGACACGGGTTTGTGCCCTGGTCCGGGAAGATCCCACATGCCGCGGAGCAGCTGGGCCCGTGAGCCATGGCCGCTGAGCCTGCGTGTCTGGAGCCTGTGATCCACAACGGGAGAGGCCACAATGGTGAGAGGCCCGCGTACCACAAAAAAAAAAAAAAAAAAGTTAGGGGAATTAGAGTTGACCCTTGAACAACAAGGGTTTGAACTGCATGGACCCCCCCTTTGTGGCAGGCTCTTCAGCGGTAAACACTGCAGGGCTGCGCAGCCCAGGGCTGGTTGGACGCGGAGCCTCGAGTACCGGGGGCACCTGTGAGTTACACTTGGAGTTTGATGTGCAACCTCCAAGTCATTGAAGGATCAGCTGTAGTCTCCCCCACTTTTCTCTGAGAATAACGGATGGTTCAGAGGTGGCTGCGCTTCCTTGGATGCGTTGTGTACACCTGGATGTGGGGATGATGAGAGCTGAGCCCAGCGCTCAGCTCGCTGGTGCAGTGAGCCTGCAACGTGCAGGAAAACCCTGTGGGTCTACGCTGCTTTTCTAGATCATCTTTGGTCCTGTTCCCTCGGGGTTGGGAGTAAAAGTGAGGAGGAAGTACACACTCATGTAAAATAGGAAATGCCGTTCCAGCCGAAAACTTCTTAAAATCGTGAAGCTTACGCCTTAAACACGGCCTGTGACAAAGTCAACATTTCATACATTTCGGTTTCATTCTTACATTTCAGCCTGGGAGGGGTGCTTCCTCCATGCAGGCGCCCAGATTGCTCTGACTCGATGGCAGCCTTGCTGTACTTGGCGAGCTTGCTGTGCGGCCCCTGCTTAGCCCGGCGTGGCTGTAATCTGGTTACTCAGGGTGGATTTTGTCACTTGGTAGCCGGCTCCCACCTGAGGTGGAAGCCCCCGGCGCAGGAGCTGTTTTCAGATCCGAGGCTCTGGTCCCTGAGGCTCGTCGACCTGTTCCTCGCACTGTTGGGAGCATAGTGAGGAGAGAGAAGGCGGCCGTGCGCAGATGCTGGTTCAGTCTGCTCGGTCTAGGGAGTTAACTTGCTAAAAGCCCTGCAAGCCCCCAGCGGGCGTGCTGCGGGAGCCCCCAGGCTCAGAGGACCAAGATGAAGCCCGGGTCCTGGTGCTTCTGCCAGTTCAGCCCACAGTCTAGAGAAAGCAACTGGAATGGGACGTAGTCCTCTGAGCGGGCCGGGGGAGGCCCCCCATTTCCAGCTCATTCCCGCCACTCAGGCAGGACCTCTGTGTTTCCGTCTGTTTGGACCACAGTTGGGACCTCCTTCCTCTCTGCTGGGCATGACCCACCCCCTCCGTTCTCAGCGCCTTGCCCCCTGCATCACTGGCTGTTCCGTGCCCCATGGCTCTGTGCTCTCACCCCGCACGGCCTCCTGCAGACCCGCCTCTGCTGTGGGCATCCTCTGTAACAGGCAGCGTTAGGTGGGCAGAGCCTTGTCCCGAGGATGAAGGACAGCGCTGGGCATGTCAGCAGTTCTGAGCAACGAAGCAGAGGACAGGGGTCGCATTGTTCAAGCTGAGGATATAGTCACAGCACATCCGAAGATACAGCAAACATACACCTCGTTTTCAGTTCCTGAGCCCAGACCCGAAGTCTGCAAGTCCAGTGCCGATTTTGTGATAGGAGAGAGGGAATTTTAGTATCAGAATTTAACAAGGATTGACGTGGACCTTTTTGTTCCTCGTACAGGGTTTTCTTCAGTAACAGTAGAAAAGAGATGGTATGAGCTACACAATCCGCTGGGAGAGGTTTTCTGGGCACAAGTACATTACATGTCGTTTGTTCCCAGGGAGCTCCTGTCCATGTTTTCCCGAAAGCGTCACCTCAATTTGTGAAGATACAAACTCCCATCATCGAGGGTTGCCGGAGAACCAAGTGTGTATAAGTGACATTCATTCTTGGACACAGTCTGGCTTCTAAAGAAAGGGAATGTCTCCTGAAGAAAACCCCAGCTCCCGTAGAGTAACTGCCTTTTCCTCAGTGAGTATATATCAGATTCCAAAAAAGAAGACCTACCGAAACGTGTGTGCCTGTTTCCACTAAACATAAAGGCTGGTTGCTTTGCTTTTCTTTCCTTTTTGGCACATGTAGAAACTGGCAGGAAAGCGTTTCATGCTACAGCAGCTTCTGTAATTAAGATATTTCCTTCCTCCAGAATCGCATGGTTTGTGTTCACTGACAGATGTGCCTTTCTGTTTCTCCCAGTAGGCCTTTTCTTTTCTAGGATGTGGCAAACCAGAATCGCCACTTGAATGTTGGGGCCGGTGCTGGCGACAGCCATCACCCCTGCAGCTCGCACGGTGGTCCAGGCAGAGAGGTCCCCAAAAGGACTGAAATCTAGCGCCCGAGGCCACTGTGCGATTTAACTTCAGAGCATGTCTACAGAGTAATTTTCTTTTAAGACAGAGACTGACTCCTGGTAAGTTGGCCTCTCAGGACTGCAGTCAGGGCCCGGCTGTCTGTGGTGATGCCACAGGAAGGCTTGTCGGTCCCCACAAGCCTGCGATGACCCCTCGTCTGTGCAGGACCCGGGCCCTTCCCCCAAGGAGCCCTTCCTGGGATTGACATAAGTGTTGCTGCTTTATCATGAACCCTCGCAACTGCTTACCTGAATTTGCTCACAAGAATTATTAATACTGCTGCAGGCAGGTGTTGTCAGAGCTTCATGGATGGGAAAGACAGAACAGAGAAAAAGGTCGTGTTCAAAGACCCAAACTAAGCAGAGCTGAGGAAAGAGGAGAGAAGGGGAAGTGCCTCTTATCTGTTTGCATCACTTCCCGTGTGTGTGTGTGTGTGTGTGTGTGTGTGAGTGATGTATTATGTATTATCAATTATAGATATAAAGTATGTGTGTGTATTTTCCTGCAAATAACAATAAAATCACATAATTTTTTTGAGAGAGAGAGACGGAGCTGAGAGGATTTCGTATTTTCTAAATGTCCACTTCCCTCTCACACCCGGGGCTGGATCACTGGGGCAAAGTGCAGGACGTGTGGCCGCGGGCAGGACGATGTCCGCTCGCTGCCCCCTCGGACTGAGCCCCGCCAGGGATCTTCTATTAGGGGGTCTCCTGGGATCTCAGAGCAGGAATCTCCTGGGATCCTCTACCACGGGATCTCCTGGGATATCATAGCAGGGATCTCCTGGGATCTTCTATCGGGGATCTCCTAGGATCTCCCAGCCACTCGTCTCACAGGCTCTAACAGGGTTGTTTTGGAGAGAGGAACTTTACCCTCAGAACAAGAGAAAATCTCACATGGGATCAGGTTTCTGTTTTCATTTTCATGTTTGTGAAGACGCCCTGTACGTGAGTTGACCTGGACTCAATAGCAGAAAATGTAAATTAAAACAATTAAACAGTGCTTTCCATGGAGAGGCTGGTGTTTACCAAATGCCCTGAGTGAGGCCACGTGCTTAGTTGCAAGGAAGGAGACGAGATGAAATACATAGAGCAGTATTTGGAGCTCAGGACGAGGCAGGAAGAAACCCATTGGCCGGGTGGTACCATCTTTTTAAATAGTCCCAGATCCTTAAAGACGTCCAGTAATTCTGTGAGAGATGCAGGGAAAATTGCTTCCTTACTGAGCGGGACACTTTTTTCTTCCTTAAATAAAGGATTCGTTCCTTCAGTAAAGACAAAATGTAGCACTGTTCGAATTAAAGCACAGATTGTGTTGTTTAAAGAAAATGTCCTTGGCGTTCCTGAAAGATAAAACATGTTAGAAAAGCCAGTAAATGGTTAGCATTTTCAGAGTGAACAGCTAAGGGCTAAATTTTACAGAATATTCCTAAAATACAGTAACTCTTCCCTCATTAATAGCTTTATATTAAAATTGAAATTTTTTTTGTAGTTAGTAAATGAGTGACATATATTATACTATACTATATTATATATATATACGTTTACATATATGTTTTTTGACAAATAATTTTCGGACACAAATTTTTGGAATGTTCATTATTTACTTAACACTGTGCCACATGGTTTGGAAAATGCACAAGTTATGGAAAATATGGTCTGCATCCCCCGGGAGATGACACTGCCTGGCCAGGGAGGCATGTCGGAGTGACAGCCAGTGACACAGGCGCAGTTGGCAGGGCCTGGATGTCCTGTGTGAGCCAAGAGGAGATGGGTTTTTGAAGCCAGGAATGGTTGTGTAAGGATGGTCTGAGAAGGGACTGTGGGGCCAGATGGCAGGTTGGATGTGAGATGCCCACGTCCTAATCCCGGAACCTGCGAATATGTTTCTTTACATAGCAGAAGAGTGTTTGCAGCTGTGATGAAGGATCTTGGGTTGGGGAGGCCATCCTGGACCATCCAGGGGCCCGAGGTCACAGAGTCCTGTCACAGGGGAGGCAGGAGGGTCAGAGTCCAAGAAGGAGAGGAGAGGATGGACCAGGGCTCGGAGTGACACAGCCATGAGCCGAGGGACGCGGCAGCCTCCAGACACTGGAGGAGGCCAGGAAGGACCTTCCCCTAGAGACTTTAGAAAGAACAAGCCCCCCAGTCCTTGCTTCTGGGGCTTCTGTGCACACAGAAAAAATTGTGTAGTTTTATAAATTCTGACAAATAGAATTGGGGAACCACACCATGACCAAGATGATCCCCTTTCTCCACTTCCTGGCCACTGGTGACCTGGTTTCTGTCCCTACAGTTGTGCCTGTGTCATAAGGTCATATACGTAAGCGTCTGACAGTGTGCAGCTTTCGTGGTTGTTTTGGTCAGGGTTCTTTCACATAACGCGATGCTTTTGAACTTCACCCAGCAGTTTGCAAGTATCAGAAGTTCATTCCTTCATTGCTGGGTGTGTACCACTGAATGGAAATGCCTCCCTTTATCTTTTCACCAGGTGATGGACTTTTAGTTGCTTCCAGTTTGGAGCAGTTACAGATAAAGTGGCTGCAGTTCTTTACGAGCAGACTTTCTGCAGACACACATTTTCGTGGTTCTTGGGTAAATTCTTAGGAGCGTGATGGCTGGGTCTTTCTTTCGATGTGTTTATAACTTTACAGGCAGACTCCAGGCCCCTCTCCACGGGGCTGGACGACTCTGGTCCCCAGCGGTGTTTTCTGCCGGAACCTGACCCTTCCAGCTTCTTGGCTTCAGCTCTTCCACGTGGTGCGTGGCGCTACACCCCTGCGGTTTTAATCGTGTTTCCCTAATGAACTAGGACGTTGGACATCTTTTCAGTGTAACTTGTCCACACGGGTAGCTTCTTTCATGAAGCATGTTCACGTATTTGCCCATTTTGTGTTGTCTTTTTGTAATTAAGTTGCAAAATCTCTTTTCATATTCTGATGAAAACACTGTATTTGATTATCTTTTACTCTTTTTTTTTTTTTTTTTTTTCGGTACGCGGGCCTCTCACTGTTGCGGCCTCTCCCGTTGCGGAGCACAGGCTCCGGACGCGCAGGCTCAGTGACCATGGCTCACGGGCCCAGCCGCTCCGCGGCATGTGGGATCTTCCCGGACGGGGGCACGAACCCGCGTCCCCTGCATCGGCAGGCGGACTCCCAACCACTGGGCCACCGGAGAAGCCCTGCTCATTTTTTATTGGTTTTTTTTTCCTTATATTGAGTTGTAAAATTGTCTGTATGTTCTGGACGCAGCTCCTTTCTCAGACCTTTAGTTTGTAAAATTTTATTCCAGTCTCGGTCTGATCTTTTCATTTCCTTAACTGTGCCTTTCACAGAGCACACACTTTGAATTTTGGTGAAATCCAATTTATCAAATTTCTTTCTTCTCTTTTTTCTTTTCTTTCCTTTTCTTTTCTTTTCCTCTCTCTCTCTCTTTTCCTTCCTTCCTTCCATCCTTGTGCTCTGGCTTCTCTTTTTTGTGTCATGTCTAAGAAATATTTGCCTCACCTGATGTCATAAAATTTTCAGTTTTGTTCTTGAAATTTTATAGATTGAATTCTTATGCTTAAGTCTGGGATCCAGTGTGTACACTTTCTGTATGATTAATGAAGTATGGATTGGAATTCTTTTCTCACATACAGTTCTCTAATTGTCGAAGCAGCATTTTTTGAAAAGACTACCCTTTCCTCATTAAATTTCTTTGCCACTTTTATTAACAATGTATCAGGCACATCTGTGTGGGTGTGTTTCTGGCTCTGTCTCACTTGTCGGTGTGTATTTCCTGATGCCAGTAACACACACTGCCCATTATAGTAGCTTTACAGGAAGCCTAGAAATCACTTAATGTGAATTATTCAAGTTTATCCTTTATTTTCAGTATTGTTTTGTGTATTTAAGATTTTTTGCACTTCCATATAAATGTAGAGTCACTTTCTCCATTTCTACAAAAAAAATAAAGCCTGCTGTAATTTTAATGGAGACTTTTGTTGAAAGTATAGCTCAATCTGGGGAAAACTGATATCTTAAAAATACTTAGTTTTCCAACTAAGTTAAGTGCATGACATATGAACATGAAATAGTTCTTATTCAGGTTTCTCAAATTCTGCCAGCAATGTTTTGTAATTTTATGTCTATTCAATATACTTCATCCTATTGTAAAGTTTTTTTAGTTTCAGTTTACAAATTTTTCTTGTTTTTAGCATATACAAATATAACTGATTTTTGTATATTTCCCTGCAATTCTGTGACCCTGTTAAACCAACTGATTAGTTTTAGTAGATTTACTTTTAGATTTGTGGGGATTTTCTATGTAGGCAGTTATATTATCTGTGACAAAGACAGTTTTACTTCTTCTTTCTTTACCAGTGGGTGATTTTTTTTTTCTTTCCATGTTGCAATGGCTGGAATCTCTAGTAAAATGTTAAAAAGAAGTGAAAGGGGATATCAAAGCTTTATTTCTGACCTTGGGGATAAATACTGATTGTTTCCATCATTAATTATCACATCAACTATACAGATTTTCTTTATCAGTTTGAGGAGGTTCTCCTTCCATTCCTAGTTTACTGACCATTTTTTATCTTGCATGTGTTGAATTTAGTGAAAAACTGGTTTTACATCTGTTGAGCTGTTTGGATGGTTTTAATTTTATAGTCTGAGGGTCCATTGCATTGATTTTCAAATGTTTGTGGAAACTTGCAACATTGGTATAAATCCCAGTGGACATCAGGTATTATTCGTTTAATAGCTGCCAGAACTGATTTGACACTAGTTTGTTGTGGATATTTGCAGCTGTGCTTATAAGGGATATAAATCTGATTTTTTTCTCTTTTAATATATTCGTTTGGTTTTGATATCTGAGTAATTCTGAGATCATAAAATAAGTGGGAACATTCTGTTCTGTTATCTTCTGGGAGCTTTTCAAAGAATTTACCAGTAAAACAACGGGCTTAGAACTTTCTTTGTAGAAGTAACAATTCCTTTAATAGACATAGGGCCATTTGGGCTATCTGTTACTGAGTGAATTTTGGTAGTTTGACTCTTTTAACTAATTTGTCCATTTCATCCATGTTGTTGCTCACAATATCCTCTTATCCTCTCAGACCTTTGGAACTTCAGTTATGTCCCTCTGTGAACCCTGACTGTGGTCATGTCCCCTCTCTGCCCCTCTTCCTCTTCCTCTTTTTCTGGATCATTTAGCTAAACGGCTATCAATTTTGTTGATCTCTTCAAAGAACTCTCTTTACTGTTTTTCTCTATTTTCTAAAAAATGCTGATCTCTTTTCTTTTAACTTATTTACTTCTTGTTGCATGTTTTAGGATGATTCTTCTTTTAGTTTCTTAAGGGGAAAACTAGGTCACTGATTTGGGACTTTTCTTTGTTTTTAATTTAAATATCTAATTCTATTAATTTCCTCTAAGCAGTGCTTTAGTTGTATTTCACAAATTTTGATATGTCACATAAAAATTTTTATTCCATTCAAAATGTTTTCTAATCCCCTTTATGATTCCTTCTTTGAGATATAGGTTGAACTTGGTCCTTTTTGGTTAATATTTCATGTGCACTCAAAGGATGTTTGATGTTATTATAGCCGTTCAAGCTTTTGATGGGTGTTTGACGGTGTACACTTTCCGGTCCTTAACAGTGTGTTATAGGAGGACTTATTGAAGGTGTTGAAGGTTTGAAAACAATAGTAGGCAGGATGGGGGAAGGGAAGGATACTATTTTAAGGTTCTTACATTGTATGTGAGGCCATATATTACCTGAAGGCAGACTGTGAGATGGTGGTAAGTTAAAGATGTGTAGTGTAAATCCCGAATCAGCCACGTACACATTTAAAGGAAGAGTTATAAACATAGAAAGCCAACAACAGAAATAAAATTAAATAATAAAATTACTGAATCTAAAAGCCTGGAAAACAGGGGAAAAGACAGATGGAACTAAAAAGCAATTACTAAACCATAAGGATAACTACGTTACATTCAATTTTAATGGCTTCAACCCGTAAATTAAAAGACGGAGAATGACAGGTTGGATAAAGAGGCAAGATCGACTGCTTTTGCTTTAGGCAGTTATCTGTTAAGGAGATTATAAGAAAGAAAGCCATAGCTCGTGGATCCCCTTATTCCCGTCTCTCTGGTGCTCCACATTTCCCTGTGTGGGTCCACATCTCCACCCTGTGTGAATTCACATCTCTGGCTGTGAATTCTCCACGTTTGTTCAGCTAACACAGCTCTGCTTTGCCTTCACTTTGGAAACACACCTTCCTCGTGTGGAATCTGGTTTGATGCCTCCTCGTTTCCTTTCTGTGCTTTGATGGCATCGCTGGGTCATCCTGCAGCCTCACTGTCTGGGGACCGTGCTGTGAGTCTCGTCTTTGTCTCTCAGAGCGGCACTCCTTGTTTCTCTGGATCTTTGGGTGTCAGCAGTCTGACTATGATGTGTCTGGGTATATTCTGCTCTATTTTTCCATCCTGGTGATCTCTCTTTAAGGTCACAGATGTTTCAACCTGAAGTGTTTAGTGTGTTGACAACTCTATAGAAGAATTTTTTTAAATCTGTATTACAGATTTTTCCTAGAATTTCCAGTGGACTTTTTTTTGTAATTTCAGTTTTTTCTGCTGAGATTCTCCTCCTGTTCATTCACGCGTCCAGCTTTACCAGTGGATGTTCCTAACTTGCTCATCTTAGCTCCTTTAAGGCCTCGTCCACACTCACAGGCAGGTGCCTGTATGTTCCACTGGTGACTTTATGTGGTGACAACGGCTTGTTTAAATCTCTTGCTTCTGTTGGGAGGAGCGCAGCCTTTTTCATGGACTGCTAGGCACCGAGCAGAAGACACCGAGGTGACCGCTTCCCTTTCCCTGGGGGGCTTGGCGAGGACGGGGAGCTGACCCAGCCGGTGCTCGGCTCTGGGTTTCCCTCTTGCCGTGGTCCCTCGCTCTGAGGGCTCGGCCAGCCTGCGGCAGCCAGGTGTGATGCCCCAAGCACCCCTCCCAGCTCCCACCAGGACCCCACTCACCCTGCACGGGGCGACCCCCCCACCACCTTTCTCCGTGGTCTGCCTCCTTGCCGTACTCCTTCCAGAAGTCTCTTGAGGGGTGTTTCCTCTCCCTTCTCCTTCACCACACCCGCCCGCAGCCCCAGTCTCTGAAGCACTGTGCTTAGACCCCCTCTTGGTGTTGCGGCCCTGCCCCCTGGCAGCAGAATCGGGGGTGTCCTTCCCCCAGAGGCGGTGGCTTCCCTGGGCTGGGGGCGCCTGGGAGGTCTTCCTGTCTCTTCACCCAGGGACAGATGGTTCTGCTTCAGGGGAGAAAACAGATGTCAGGAGCTCCTCATCTGCTGAGCACAGCTGGGGTTCAGGAAAGCCCTGGAGGGCACCCCCTCCCCTGCGCCCCGCTCAGCTTTATGCCCTTGTTGGCATTTCTGGGTTTTGTTTTTCCTGGTTTTATTTCCAACATCTTTCCTCCTGGTTTTTGCCAAAGGCAAAAAGTTGATGAATTCCACCAGCATCCAGGGGGGCCTGTCATCCTGCAGCTTGGTCCCGGGCGCCTGGGAGCCTCAGCGTCTGTGCTGGGGTCAGAGCCGTGGGCTCGCGTGTTCTACGTCCTGACCAGAGGGGATTCCGTCCTGATAAGCTTAGTTATACATTGTGGGCATCTTTCTCCTTGGTCAGTTCCATGCATTGCTGATGTGCATCTTTTTATTGAAATTGAAGACAGAGCACATTGCTAAAATGCACCCAATAAAACTGTTGTATAGTAACTCATTTTATAATATTATTTTGGAAATGTCATCCTAAGCTAGAGGAAAAATTTGGTGCCCTTTTCCTAATAATGTACTTAATGAATTTTGTATATCCTTTAGAGCAGGGGTTCCCCAACCCCCAGGCCACAGACCGCTAGCAGTCCGTGTCCTGTTAGGAACCGGGCCGCACAGCAGGAGGTGAGCGGCGGGCGAGTGAGCGAAGCTCCGTGTGTATTTGCAGCCGCTCCCCATCGCTCGCGTTACCGCCTGAGCTCCACCTCCTGTCAGATCAGCAGCGGCATTAGATTCTCACAGGAGCGCGAACCCTACTGTGAACTGCGCATGCGAGGGATCTAGGCTGCACGCTCCTTACGAGAATCTAATGCCTGATGATCTGAGGGGGAGCTGAGGAGGTGATGCCGGCGCTGGGGAGCAGCTGCAGATACAGATTAGCATCAGCAGAGAGGTTTGCCTGCACAGAGACCATCATAAATCAATTGCTTTGTATAATTGTTTCATTAAATATTACAATGTAATACTAATAGAAATAAAGTGCACAGTAAATGTAATGCACTTGAATCATCCCGAAACCATTCCCCCTCCTCTGGTCCATGGAAAAATTGTCTTCCGTGAAACTGGTCCCTGGTGCCAAAAAGGCTGGGGACCACTGCTTTAGAGACTCCATGTAGATTGAATTTATTTTCTGGCATTTGACTGACTAAAGAGGAAATCTGCTTTTAAAGTCATCGACTTACGTTTTATTTCTGCAGACCAGAAGGAAGGTGTAGCTTATTTCGTAAGTGAGATTTGTATGGTTTTTCATTTTACCACAGCTCACTGTCCTTTTTTTCTCTCTCCTATTTACTCGTTGAATAGTTACCATCCAAAGACTAGTAACAACCTTCAGATATGCTGATGGTACATGCCTCTTGGCGTGCTGTTGAGAAAACTTGCTCTGAATTTGCATGTTTCTGCTAGTAATCAGATAACTTAATACTAAAGACAGAGAAAACCAGACGATGATTTTATCGTTCCTTAGCTTTAGGGATTAGAGCTAGGTCTCCCTGGAAGTGTGCTCTAGCTATTAATATCTAATGAATTTCAGGGATGAATGCGAGTACCTCCGAGAAGTGATTCAGTTTCCTAAGTCAGGCATAACTGTTCAATCCAGGCAGCATGTTAATTGAAGTTCTCGGGGAAGTGGGGCTGGATGAGGGAAGGTATCATTTCTGTAACATCCGAAAACACAAAGCTGTGACTTTAATTCCAAACTGACGGGACAATACAATAGTTCGCTCCCACAGCCTGCCTTCTTGTACTGCAATATTTATAATCAGCGACTCACTAGAGTCCTTCTGGCTTATTTTCCATAACCCTCTTATGGCTTTTGACTTAATAATCATGTGTTGGGTTGTGAGACAGTTTTCCCCCAAATAATGACAGTAGTGTGAACCAGTGCTGTGTGGCTTTGAAAATGCACCTACCGTATGTAACATCAAAAACAGTAAAACCCATAAGAGTGGGTCCCCTTGGCTGCTCGTATAATGTGTATTCCCTCTAGAAAAGGAAAAACACAGACTTCTTCTGTTTTCCCAGGAATGATTTTCCTTGCTATCATCATGAGACCAGGCAGCAGTTGTGAGAAACTATCCCCCTCAGTTGATTATAACCACTGATAAATGATGAGAAATTTCCTGAGAGATTGTACACGTCACATTACCCGTAAGCTTACATTTGGGAGGGGATTCACTTTGTACTAAGATGGACTAGTGGGGAGAGGACGGAGCCCCTGGCTTCAGCTCACCCGCTGTTCAGGGAAGGAGCCAGAAGCAGGAGTGACTTTGACTCAGTGGGCGTGTGTGTCTGCGGTCCAGGCAGGCCACGCAAACGCCAAGGAACATCCAGCAGGATTTCCCACAGAACACGACATACTTTTATATAAATGATCAACACCAAGTATCAAACTGAAAAGCAGACACTTGACTGCTTTATAAAACAAAAAGCTTAAAATGCAGTAGCAAAAATAAATAAGCAGAAAACAGACAGCCGTAGAAACTGAGTTAGAGATACTGAGAAGGTTACTGATTTCTGTCAATACGGAGGGAAAAGATATACACAAATATGAGAAAAGTAAAAGATATGGAAGGCAGAACAAATGATAGATATTCCTGTTGCGAAGTTCTAGTAATGGGACAGAAGCAAGAATCTAATTATAACTACAAGACGTTCTTGAGTCAGAGTTTACCTCTGGCATCTTCAGAGATACACTGTTGACATTAGGAATCTCAAAAATAAATAGAACACTTGGGGAACTCCTGCAGGGCAAAATAAATCGATCAATAAAATAAAAAAGGAACTAGATTATCATCAACTGAACAAAATCCACCTGCCCTCGGAATTCGCCTGTGGAGCGCGGACCTTTCACTTTCAATCTCAGCAGCTCTCTGCTGTCCCAAGGCCTCTGCTCGTGCCCCTGCTCTGCCCCACATTCTCCTTCCTCTCCTCCTCTGCTCTCAGGTACCCGCCCCTGCTGCTTCCTCAGATAAGCCCGTCCAGGACTCTCTGACCCGGTCTTTCCCTCCCAGATCCCACAGCAGAGGCCGGGAGTCACAGGCACGTGTCTGTGAGGTCACTCTGGTCGTGGTCGCTGGAGTCGAGCCCATGGGGAAGCTGTGCCCTTTCTCACTCACCTTGGTGTCTGTCACGCCCTGAGCGCTCGGCACATGCCGACTGCATAGAAATAGTAGGTCCTGTCCTAGTAACAGGCCACTTTCTGGAGGTCGACACTTAAGAACGCAGATGGCGTCAGAGGAGGTGAGGCTGGAGGAAGAGGTTTACAGAGCAGGTGGTCCCGGGCAGCCGCTGAGGTGCGAGGTGCCGGGATGAGGGCTTGGGCGTCCTCAGCCGCGAGGGCGTGAGACCCATGTGGTCCCCTAAGGCTGCACAGCTGACGTGAGGCCAGCACATTAGCCAAGAGCGCAGAGCTCTAGATTTTCTTGGGGTGGTACTGCCCCCTCTGCTTCTGTTTCAAGGAAGTGTAAGGAGATTCAGCCTCTCTGTCCACGTGTGGACAGCCTTCCTTTCTTGTGCCTTAGTCTGGGCGTTCTGGCAGGTGAGAGTGGGGGAGATGACACTCCCAGGGGTTTCCCGCTTGTGACGGGGCCGTGCCCGGAGCCGTCAGTGGTCGCCCCCGCCCCCTTGTGATGGGCTTGTACACATCTCTGTAATGGTGCCTCTTAGTTCAGTTTGAAAACTTTATTGCTCAAGACGCACACTTAATGTAACTTTGTTGAAACACCATTTTTCTTTGTACATAGCCTTTTTATTTCTCAAATAAGCAACTGTGAATTGTTATGCTTCTTGCTTTGATTTACCCCTCAGTGTACTGTGCTGCACGCTTCTAAATTCCCAGTGCAAACTCAACACTTCATTTTAATACCTGCCGTGACCTAAATGGCTTTGCCTAGGAAGTGAGTTATTGCAGAGCAGATGTTGTTAGAAATGAAACTCTGCTGCATAGTAATACTCATGCAAAACCCCCTGAAAGATACAACATACATTAATTTTAATTTTTAGAAAATGATACCTTTATATTTAATAATAGTGCTTGACATTACTGTCATGTGACAGAAATTACATCCTTAGTCTCTGTAGCAGGGAGGTGGTTGTTCATAGGACTTAAATTTTAGTTTTAACTACTGAAGTCCTTAGGCTTTTGTAACAAACTCAAAATGATCCGTGCTCTTGCCATGTAACAGAGGAAATTTTCTCAGTAAACCAAGTTTGCGAGATAAAAAGCTTGCATCACACTCGTGAATGGATTCCTGACCAGTTTCTCTCTGCATGGACCAGCCATGTGGTGTTTCAGGTCTGTTGATACGGTTTTATTGTATCTGTCACTTGGTCTCTCTGGTTAAACACTTAAAGGCTGATGTGCTGTGATTATTGTGGCTCTGAAATCTCCTGGAGGGGTGTGTCTGATAAACACCAAACTCCCGTCTTCATTTGCCCTTTAAAAATAAAGGTGAATTATTTCCTAATATGCTTGAAATCTCTGCTTAAAAATAGCACCTTTTCTTAGAGACGCAGATGTAGAGAGCAAATGTATGGACACCAAGGGGGGAAAGTGGGGATGGGGTGGTGGTGGGATGAACTGGGAGATTGGGATTGACGTATATACACTAATACATATAAAATGGATAACTAACAAGAACCTGCTGTATGTAAAGAAAAAACAAAACTCCTTTTCTAAAATAATTACATGAGATTTGCAGTCTAAGGATTAAAACCTAGTTAGAATGGCATTGATCCTATAATACAAGAGTTATTTTTTTTTAAGTTTTACTCGTTAGAGCCGACAATGTGAGTTTTTGCAAATAGACCTAACACTTACTAACTTTCCTGATGTACTGGCTGGTGGTAGGTATGACATTTGGTTGTGAGTGTTATTGGACTTTGTTTTTAGGTTGTGGGTACTTTGTGTTTCACTTGAGCGTAACTGGGTCTGCACTGCTTATCGGTGAGCCTGGTGTGCGGCCCGTCCACTGCAGCGTGGACCTCAGGACTGTTTATTACATTCAGGACAAATGACAGCTAATAAAAGTGGATGTTAAGTTTATCTTACAGTGATTTCCAAGGAGGATTCTTAATTTTATTGGAGAAGCTTCCTTGCAGCAGTTTTTTTCTTTAAAATCCATTTGCATTGTGCTCTGAGTCAAATCTAGGTCAAATAACATATTGATCTGTGTTTCTGTAAGTGAAGTTACTTTAGTTATTTGGAATTTAGTATGTTTATAACCTTCACAATCTCTAAGTGGATTCTAATAATCTTATGTCTTTATTTTATTTCACATTGGTAGATTAGTATTGCGTATTTATGGCCATTCTTGATTATTTTCAGCGCTTCACAAAAACTATAGTCATTTCTGTAATAGTTTTATCACTTTTTTTGAGATGCACAAAGAAGGATGTTTAGACAGCCCCCATATAAAAATCATCACATACCAATATGTAGCTCTAGTACTGTGAGTATTTTCAGTTCAAAAACACAAGCTATACTGAATCAAGTACCGGAATTACAGACTAAATGCCTGGGTGTCTACATGATTGAACAGATTTTATTTGTTATTTGTCAGCTTCACGGAGCTGACCAGAGATGACGTAAATCCTCATTTAATGTTTTAGTTACAGTTTTGATTGTGGAAAAAAAAATACAATGATAAGAAAGGACATCTGATTTGGAGAAGATTTGGATAGTAATTACTTTTTCTTTTACATAAAAATACATACAAGCTTATGAATTACATATATTTAAAATTGTTCTTAAACTTGATTTTTTAAAGTTTCCCACTCAACATAATTTTCAGTTCAATCTTTTTTGACAGACTCTGGGTGATATAATAGTGCATGTGACAGCAAGTGCTGTTTCAAGTTATTAAATGTCAGTGTGGCAGGAAAGAACAGCATTTATGACAACACAAAATTGCACACACATAATTGTCTTTCAAATTACCATCCTTAAGAAGGAAAAGACACACTGTTTAGAAAAAAAAAAGCACCTAGGAAAATCTGCTTTTACAGGGAGACTGCTGTTGCCGGCAGTCAGCTCTGTGGCCGTCACACCTGGCCCTGGGAATGTGCGTGCCTGAGCCACACGTGTCACCACAGAAGACTCGGCTGCCCCCCCCCCCCACACACACACACACACGCGAGTTTATCTTCATTCAAGTTTGCCTCATCTCAGGTTTATGGTAGGGAGTGAGGGTCTCTCCTCCCACCCTCTCTTCATTCTTTCGGTTTTAAATGGGCTGCTCTGACTAGCAGGGGAGAAGCCCCGTGAGGATGGTCCCTGTTCGCCGCCGTCGTGACTGGTGGTGAAGCGAACTTTCCTGGCTGAAAGGCCAGGGCTTTTGCTGGCGTCGTTGTGTCTGAGGTAAGAGGTGATGCGCTGTTAGAACACGGACGAGGGGGCGGCCAGCCCGAGGCGCACAGGACACGCGGGCTGGAAGCAGGCTGTGTCCCAGGAGACGCGGGCGGCCCCTCAGCCCTGGACCTGGTTGTCGTAGAGACCAGCTCCGGGGAGACAGCAGACGCCATCACACATGCCTTTTAACAGAAAAACACACACGTGTGTGTACGTCCGTGTTCATGGTATCAGTGAAGATGTCATAAATCTAGTGTTGGATAAACAGACACACATCATAGTTTTAAAGTTTGCCTCTGAGCTCACACAAACCTGAAATGATTAACAGGAGTCAGTGGCTTTGTCCTCCTAGGTTTTGTTCCCCATCACAGGGAAGCGGTGATCCCTGGCAACGGAATATTGTCTAGTAGGATAAGATACACGCATAACCTTCCAGTTTAGATCATGTGGCGGGCGCTCTGGGGACGGCCGGTTGTGAGTTAAGTGCTGCGATGAAGAGGCACGTCTGCGTCCGGGCGGGAGGTGCCCTAGCCCCACCCCCGAGCCCCTGCACCCTCACCCTCCTCTCCGTACTCTGATGTGCTTCCTGGCGTGTATGTGGCATCCACACATAAGAAATAAGTAGCCACCTGTGGGTCAGTGAATTGTTTGGAACAGACGTGAAGCTGAGTGCAGGGTGGAGCCTCGGTTGACTCCCGTGCAGGACTGCTGGGCTATCAGGGTCTGAAGACGACGAACTCACAGAAGCTCTTAGAATCCCGTTAGAGCTGGCTGAATTCTGAAGGGGCTCTTCAGTTCTGCTGAGCGCCGGAGAGAAGGAGCCAGGAGGGGCGTTCCTGGTGGTCCCGCGGAGACGGTCTCCCGGCCCCGTCTCAAGCGTCGCTGCTCCTGAAGGATCTCCTGGGATTTAGGGAAGTGGCCGTGGATGTGCGAGGAGTGGAGGTTGGGAGCAAGGGGTGTCAGGTGCCTCTTAGGACCTGCTGGTTGGAGGGGGGGTGGTGTGGGGGGATGCCCAGGCTTTCGGCCTGAGCCAAACTGGGGTCCTGGGCCAGTCTCCACGGCACAGGCTGCAACTGCAGAGCCGGCGGCGGGCCTGGCTCTTCCGACCCCACACCTGGCACCTGCATGGGCCAGACGGCCACGGAGAACATGCTGGACGGGTCATGCAGCAGCGTGGCTCTGGAGGGCGTCTCCGCAGGGCCCCGGGGTGACTCGCTGTTCCACGGGGACTGCTCACAAACCGTTCCTCACCAGCACCGTCCAGACGGGTCTGATTGTGCCAAGTCCATGTGCCGATTCCTGCGATTCTTCTCCAAATTTGTGTCGACGAATATTCGCTGAAACAGAAAGGTTGGAAAAATAATCGCAGTAAATGCCCGTAAACCCGTCGCCCAGATCCCACACCCACGTTCGTATATGCTTTCTTCATCGCGTGCGTGTGTTTTGCTTTGTTTTTGCCGAACTGTTGAAAAGTCATTCGCGTATGCTGTGAACCTCAGCCCCAGTCGTGTCAGCCTGCCCACCTCGCTGGCAGCTCTGCTCTCCCTGACCCGCATTCCTGACTTGGTTCAGGGCGGGACTCTGATCACTCGGGTTTTAACAGTACAACTTTTTTTCTTTTTTTTTGCGAGTACTGTGGCGGCACCATGAAAGCATGCTGTTCACCAGCAGTTTTTCGCCTCATGGACTTAGCATTATTGATGAGCCTTCTGGTGAGCTAACCCACTGCATGTGGCCCAATGGTGGTTTTCTGCTCCATTTATCAACGGCCTCTCTCCTCCAAAGAGCTTTCTGTTGTCGACTGGAGAGGCACCACTGTCCCTCGTGAAGTGTCAGGATCGGTACTGGTTTCTGTTTCCCGAGTCACAGCTTTCACGGGAAGGAGGGGAGATGTGACCTGATCCCTCCCGTGTCTGCCTCTCCACCTCCTTCTCTTTAGCCTCTGAGAACCGTCGTGGGTCCCGGTCGCACGTTTGTTCTGTGAATCACAGTCAGGTATGTCTCTATGAGATGGTCAGTGGAGGGTCCGCAGGCTGGTTTCCTTTAACCTTCGGGCAGGTAATGCTTGTCGTTCTGATGATAAAAGATTATCTCAGGCTCACCCTTTTAACCTCTTCATGGATCTCCTGTTTCCTAAGGACTTGCTCTTTTTTTTCATTTTCAGTTGAGTTTTTAGAAACCAAAAGCTTCCAAGACCATTCCCTGGACAGAGTAAGGGAAAGTATTTTTAAATTTTCATGACATGATATTAATAGTGTTTACTCAAATTTCACATGACAGGTTTCTTGCCTAGACTAGGTTTTTTTCTTTTCTATTTTTTATTTTTTCAATGAAGATCTTGAATCCTAATAACCTTTTCACCCTTACTTACTTATTAACCCCCTAAGTACACTAAATATTTTCAAAATTATATCAAAATATGAGCTCTAAAATTATTGATCAAATATTTATTTATTGCTCATCTTTGATCTTTGGAATGTAATCAATTATGAACATACAGGTCAGTATAGTGTTCAAATTTTTTTGAGATACTTATTATCTCTCTGTAGTTTATTATGTAATTGGCTTTAATATTTAAATTATTTCTAATATTTGAGTTTTAATATTTTTCTTTTCACTTAATTTAATTTTTGAATTTGTAAAAATTTACATTTTGAAACATTAAAACTATAAAAAGAGAAAACTCAGAGAATCCTCACTTCAGTCCCTACTCTCTCAATCCTGACACTTCCTGCACCTGTTGGTAATCATTTTGGTTATTTTCTGGGTAAATTTATGTTTATGATACTTTTGAAAAAAGTAACTATGTATTTTCTTCCTTTTCTTATATGTTCCTCTTCTTCAGATGCAAGGTTATCTGACTCTGTCGACACTGCCCTGTGCCTTAGCATGTCTTGAACTTGAGTCCATGCTGATATGCTGGTGTCCCCTCATTTACGCTGGGCCGCACAGTAGTCATTGCGGGACGGTACAGTGTATGTATTCATCCAGTCCCCTATTAATAGACACTTGTATTCTTCCCAGGCTTTTGCAAATGCAAACAGTGTTGCGGTCAGTATCTCTGTGCATATGTTGTCTTCTGTAGGTGACGGCATCTTGAAGTTAGAATCCTAAAGGAGGTGTTGCAGGGTCAAATGATACATGCGTGGTTTGTTAGGGAATTCGAGTTTCTTTCCCTGGGGTAGTAGGCTTTGCACTTAGCTGAATGATGTATTTCCTTCAGGGGTTCACCAGTGGGACTGTGGTCACATGTTTGTGTGTTTATGAGTCAGAGCTTTGACACACGGCTTCTCAGGTGTGGGCACAGGGTTTGTGCTTCTGGCTGAAGGTGTGTATTTTCACCTTCCCGTGCAAATGTACGTTTACAGTATTATCTGTCTCCTAGTTACGCTGCAGATACATGGGCTGTGGGTAATTTTACCTGCTCTCCTTGCTGACCTCTAAAGTTTTTCAAAGATGTCTATTAATTTAAATTTTAAAAGCTACAGTTTTCCAGTGGGAATCTGAGATTAATTCTCTGACTTCATTGTGGAAAGGGGTTTTCCCATATCTATGGTAGCATTGCTGTGATCCTATCATTTAATTAAATGTTGACCAAACATGGCTCTGATGATAAATGTCACTATAGAAGGTATCATCTGAGGATTCTGATGGCTAATTCACTTCCGTTGCCTCAGACAGCAGGGAATTCCTGCTTCTTGTAAGGCCGCTGTGGAGCATGGACCACAGAGGTGGTGGAAATCCATCATCTTCCAGGGAATCTCGGTAAGAACTTCCCAAGGTGGCTTTTGCTGTCAGCCTGTGTTCTCTGCCAGATATATTCTCAGGTATGAAAAGTCTGCTCTGTGCTGCCAAGTCGAAGCACACATTTTAGAGTTGGTGGTTATGTTTAGTGTACCATTAAGGAATTAAGAAATTTCATTACAATATTATCTCTGGACGATTAATTGAGCAATGATTTAATTTATATCATAACATTATAAGCGATAAAGTACAGTGAAGTGGTTCTAGAACTTGCCATTAGAACTTCAATTTGCATTAGGTAGTAATTGGTCTCTACTTAAAAAAATGTTCACAATTTGCTATCTCTTGAATTCTACTGAACCACTGTTTTTAATACTAAATGATAATGAATCAGGCAAAACCCACTTTTGGAATTCAGAATTATGATGATTTGCTGACATAGGCATACATAATTAGTAAATTCCTTTGAACTTAGACCATGTGATTTTTGTTGTATACTGTCTCATAGGAGTTTCATTTACATCACACGAAACAAGCTTTCAGGATGGTGGGAGTGGTTGGGCAATCACTCCTAGAATATGGGGAGTTGGGGGATACCCAGCCCCGCCCCGTGTTTATGTAATTAGCTGGCACAATGAGATAATTTTGGCATTGATTCTACATTTGTACTTTGACTTGAATTACATGCATTTGGAGAATGAGAGCTAGTGTGTTCATTTCATATCTTACGTCTGATTTATGTCCACAATTTTTGTTAAGAAAGAGTGAGTTCTCTAGTGAGAAGCATGATATTACGTGAAGGAAAAGCCCAGGACTACAGGTGTTCCTGTCAGTGCCCTGGGATATTGAATTTTATTTTTAAAGTAAACTAGTGAAATGAAGTATGTGTGGTTAGTACCGCGTGGGCACAGTGAACTATTTAAACGGTTTATTGAAAGTTAAGGGGGAAAAATGTCTAACATGAAGTTCTCTAGTTCAGTGTCCTGAGAGGTATGCTAACATCAGTCTTGAAAATTAGCTGGGTTTTCTCATGACATTTTCCCAAAGAAATTACAGAAACTGTACAGAAATTTAGTGACAGCGCTTGCTTCTCAGTATAGCAAAGGTTCGTAACTGAGACAGTGTCTCCAGAAGAAAGAAAGCTGTTTTCCATGACGTCATATTAGCTCCCATTATCAGCGCTTCAAGTCAGGAGTTGTAATGATGTTAATTGGGAGAATGTTATTCCTTTCCTTCAAGTCAGAAAAACACGCATTAGATTTCCTTCCTCGGTTCAGTTCTGATTCTACAAATGAACAGACCGAGTTCTTGCAGAGCAAACAGCCAGTTCAGTGGAGAAGCGTCAGCTAAAGGCTGCTGAGTCAGGGCAGGTGGGTCCTGGCCGACGGCGTCCTTCAGGCTGTAACCCCGGTTTCCGCCATGTGGCCCAGGTCCCCACTGGCCCACGAGAAAGACCCCTGAGTGTCTGGGAGGGACTTACCTGCACAATGACCCAATTGGATCAGGCAGCTCATCCTTCTAGGACCCAGGGTCAAACCAGGCCCCCTGAGCGGGAAGCGAGGGGCAGTGGCCCTGGCTTGGTCCTGGGGGGACAGGGCCACGTTCGGGTGCGTGTGTCGTGCCGTGTGTCTGGAACGTGGGGCAGCTCCGGCGTGTTTGGATCAGCGCAGGGTGCGTGCGTGAGGAGCCGTTTCCCCGTCGTGCGAGGACCAGACACCCTCCTCCCTCCTGGCCTGCGCTTCCCACCCTTGGGTCCCACCTACCCGCCAGAGTCTGGGCTTGACGAAGCGCATCTCATCGCCGTGGAGGTGGAAATAGACCTGCAGAGCGAGCCGCCAGGGCACCTGCACAGTCAAGATTTCCTTTAGGAAGAGAGGAAACTAGAGGAGGAGCCCGGGCTGGGGGGAGGCTGGGGACCCGCTGGGTCGGCGGGCAGCAGGTGGCCCTGTCTGTCTGCTGCCGCCACCGCCTGAGCTCGGACTGTGGTGGCGGGTTTACTGTGTCACTTTATGTCTGAGCCACTACCAGTGACGACGGGATTCGCTTTCCTGCTTCTGCCTCCTGCCCTGTTGCACAGGTGGGCGTTGGGCGGGGTTCACCTTGCTTGTCCGCTTGGAGTGAGGAAGGTGGCTTGAAGTTTGGAGCCTGGATGGTCTCTTGGCCCAGGGACGTCCTCCCCTCAGGAGCCCCCCCGAGGAGGGGGAGGGGGACCAGTCTCACTCCTGGAATGTTCTCCATTTAAACAGCGAGAGGTACTTTAAATTGGGTGACTTGCCCGGGCTGCTGGGTGTGCCTCTGGACGGTGGCAAATCTATTTTTAAAGCAGCTCTCTGCAGTCAGAAAGTGCACATAGACGGTGTTGAGTCTTTGTTCTGGAGCACGGAGATTAAACAGCTTTAATTTTTTTGTTAAACACAACGTTTTGTTAAAGTATAAAGTATAAATGTATGCCTCAGGTAGGTAGTAAGTTACTGTTAGAATGTTCGTGGCGTCGTAAATCTGAAAGTTTGAACGGTGGGTCATGCCCCCAATCCTATGGCCACTCGAAGGGTCGGCCTCACGGGACAAGCTGTCAAACTGACGGCCCCGACCCCAGTGATCATCCCACCTGTGGACAGCACTACTCGGGTGACCCACGTCATCCAGGCAGCTCTGGTGACGATGCTGTGGGACCAGCGGGCTCAGTGTCAGCGGTTCCCTGGGAAGCCCCTGTCACTGTGCCCGCACAGTGTCCCAGGTGTGACTGCATCTCAGCTCCATGACCTCTGCTTCCCAACCAGACCCAAAAGATGCTCTTGGAAGCCGGTGTGCGAACGGGTGGCTGGTGATGTGGGAAAGGTAGCACGTGGTTTGCACTAGTGGCAGCTGTGTAGGGCAGGGGGTGGCAGACTTTTCCAGCGAAGGGCCGGATAGTAAATATTTCCCGCAGTGGGGCCTCCGAGGCAGGGATTCCATCCTGCTCCTGCAGGGGCGCGGCAGCTGCTTTGGACGGAGAGTGAATGAACGGCCGTCCTACGTGCCAGGAAAACCACTCACCCGTGAGGTGCGCCTGTGCTTAGCGTTGCGTGCAGCGAGATGAGCCAGCCAGAGACAGTATTTTCCGTGAGTTCTCTCTTATACATGGGATCTTAAAAAACTAAAACCAAATGCACACTCATAGATACAGAGGACAGAGTGGTGTCCGCGAGAGGTGGGGTGGGGGAGGAGAAGTGGGTGAACTTGGTATTTTTTAATTTTAGTAAATTGAATAAAAATAGAACAGGTGAATCCTCACAAAGGTACAAAGCAGAAGATTTTCAACAGGAGGATGAAGAAAAATTGTAACATTGGGAAGGTTGCGGGTAGTTGGTCTCTTCCCATAAGTGAACAGGGGTGAGTTGGTGGAGTCTGGGGACTGCTGTGCGGGGTTCATCTCCTTGTTCTGTGCAGGCCCCTCGGACCCCTGCTGGGCAGACGACGTCCACTCCTCCCCGAGGCGCTTCTGTCCTTCATCTCTCCTTCCTTTGACAGTTTTAAAATTTCAGTTAAATCAGTCATTTAAGAGTTTGCTAAAATCACTGCGGGTGTTCAGATGCTGTATCTGAAGGCTGGATCTGCTGCCTCAGGTGTGTCCTTCCTCGTGTCTGAGGAGTTAAGGCATCAGGGGTCACAGTCTTTCCTTGTGTTTGTGTCAGAGTTTCTACCTTATCCTTGGAGACATTTTATCATCTTTACAAAAGTATCCAGGGCCTCAGGATCGATTTGTGTGTATATACATACAAATATATGTATTATATATATATATATATATAAATCAGGATCGATCCAGTCATCAAAACCTTTACAAAGGGAACTGTTATCATCTCACTGTAAGGATTTTTGTGCATTATTTATTTCCCTTAGAAAATTTAGGCAAGATTGTTTCTTTTGTAACTACATTCTCACAGAGTGAATCTGTAAGTTTCAATTACCAGATTGGAAAAAATACAACAAACACATTATTGTGGCACAAAAAGCAGTTGGGGCACGGCTGATTCTGCATCTGAAATAGAAGGCGACTTCTCAAGGATCTTCCTGGAAACCCTTCCCTTGGAGGACGTCACGTGCTGCCCTGCCCTTGACCTCAGTGCTCGGTGGAGCCGGTCCTTCCCATCAGCCATTCTCATGCTCACGTTTAGTAGCGTCCAGGCTAGGAATTTGTGCCATTTTCTTCTGTGATATTGTGAGTTAAAATGTAAAGAAATTCAGTATAGTAAAGATGGGTCTTAGCTATTATACAGGAGGATCTGTCTTCTGAAGAACTTATTAAATGTCTCAGCTGCCTGATGGTTTTGACACGTGCAACTCAAGTTTGCTTTGTAACAAGTTTACAGAATGTTCGAGTTGATGCCGCGAGGACTCTGCTAAATTCAGTAACTAAGGTTTTTGTTATTTGAAGTGAGAAGCGTGTATCTGATTTACTTTCAGAGTCAAATGTGAAGGGCATCTCCACTGAAACGCAGGGCACACGTGAAACATTGAGACACATTGAGCTTTTTCTCCATTTCCACCGGCTGTTTGCTCTTCCCACATGAGCCCGTATTTGTATGTTCGTACCTTTTTGCAGAACGAAGTCTTCACTGACTGTTCGCCTTGACAGTCGGCTCCTCTTTGCAAGTCCGTACGTTCCTGTAAAGTGTGCAGAGCTGGCGCAGACCCCTTGCTGAAAGCGCCAGTCTCTATCTGACGTGGTAACGAGAGTCTTCACTCCACTTTTGGACGCAGAGATTAATCCCCTCTTAAAATACACAAAGACTTGTTTGAACAACTTCGGGAACAGTGTCTGAGGGACTGACAGCTGAATCTGGTAATGAGAACCGGCGATTCATTTATTTTGTTGTGATTGTTCTAATGTCTTTTATGACTTTTATATGTGTATACATGTCTCTTTTTCCTAAGCTTTTTCTCACAAGTAGACTTCATGTATAACTGATTCACTTTGTTATAAAGCAGAAACTAATACACCATTGTAAAGCAATTATACTCTAATAAAGATGTAAAAAAATAAAAAATAAATAAAATACAGTTTAAGGAAGTAGATCTCTATTTTCAATAACGTTGGAATGCCTTTTGTGTGTCAAGTCCAAGTTATTCAGATGTTATGCCATTTTGGTGAGTCTTTGATCTTTGGGGCTCATTATAGCAGTCTACTTTTGCAGAATTAGAAATCATTCAACAGCATCGAGTCCTACCTTTTTTCCCTCAAAAAGTGCATCCTAAGTAGGTCATTATTGACAGATCTTGCTTGTTTCCTTTGATGGCTATAAATTCACTGGGATGATGGAATCAAGCAGACATCTGAGTGGCAGTTACCAGGTCAGTATCACTGATCAAAGTTTGGCCCTAAACAAATTTTCAAACAGAAGATTAAAATACTTAATATGACCATATGACCTTTTTCCTGGATTATGGGAAAATATAAGCCCTGCGTCTCAGCGCCACTGTGCAGCCGTGTCTCTGGGCATCACTCTTCCTACGGAAGGACCGGGGTCGTGTTCAGGTCTCCCGCGACCTCGCGTAGACCGCTGGGGGCCACTTGCTTCTCAGCCCTGCGGCCCGTCAGGCCGTGCGGGGGGCTGTCTGGATCTGAGCCATTGGGTGGATGGAGGGCGTGTCACGGAGGAAGTGAGGGCGTCTCAGTCAGCCCAGACCTTCCCCGCGGGGCCCTCGTGCAGACCCCATGCCCGTGGTGGCCACCACCCTCCTGCTTTTCATCTCCAGCCCCCTCGGGGGGCCTCTTGCTGCCTCTTCATCCTCAGTTTCCAGCGGGGTCGTTCTCAGACCTTCCTGCCCAGTAGAGTCACCCAGGGAGTTTGCAGACCCCTCACCGCTGCCTGTGAGGCCAGGCTCTCTGGGGGGCCCCGGGGGTAGTGGTTTCCGAAGCACAGCCGGGACTGCCCCCAGCGCCCTCTCCTGAGCTCCTGGCCTCAGCTTTTCTCTCCGCTCTCCTTCTTCAACAGCTTGGCCCTCAGCCCTGCCAACCCCATCACCCCCAGCCTTTTCCCTGTGGCTCCTGGGGGCAGCCCCGAGGGCTCTTTGGTCCTACAGCTCAGAGAAGTGCGGGGGCTCCATATGGAGTTTCTGTTGGCCGTTGCCGAAGTCGGGGTGGACCCACGGATTGCACGAATCTATCGGTGATAGGGAACCGTTGTTTCCTAAAACATGAATTTCCCTTTTTGTGTTCCAGATTAAAATAATTTAGAGATTTTATTTGCAGTTAATATCGTACCTGATGGCATGTCTCAATTCACAAGAAGTGATGGAGACCATCATTTCTGAGGAGGCTGGAAAGAGTGACAGTGTAGGCAGTGGAATAACTGCACTTTCCTCATCCTGCCGCCCTTGAGTTTGACCTTTATGCTTCAGAAGTACGCCTGTGAGACTGAGCATGGGTGTGCCCGCAAACGAGCGTTTGGTTTCTGAGTTTGCTTCGTGTTCACTTCGCTTCTTCTGTCGACTTGCAGTCAAGCGAGTGGGTGGATTTTCAGCAGAAACTGATGTTAATTTAAACTCAGAGGCTTTCAGAAACAAAAGTGAGCATCTGTTGTTAGGTGAATCCTGGGAGGCGGTCGGGGTGAGCTTCCTGCGTTGGTCCTGCAAACCTGCCCACCTGTGCCGTGTGTTCCAGGCTGAGTTCTCTCCTGGGTCACGGTCCCTCTGCCCAGGGTTGGTTTGTGTCACCATCAGCAGGGTCCTTGGATGAAAGAACATTTAACCGTAGTGTATGCAACAGTTTTTCCCCACTTAGTTTTGGGTTTTGTGTCTTGCTAGGAAAGCATTCCTGAGTCCCAACTGTCCAGAAGATATTTATTTCAAGTTTTCAGTTTCATCTTTAATGCACGCGGCATAAATAAGGGTCCAATTTACAGGTTCCTCGTGGAGTTAATCCGTTGTCCCAGCATCCTGTATTTTTGTTCCTCACCGTCAGCGGTGCCGGCCGACATCCAGTCTCCATGTTCAGAGGGACTCTGGGCTCTCCTCTGTTCTTCTGGTCGTTTTCTTCAAACCCTGTATCATTTTTTCCACAGTTTTAATTGTTATAACTTGGTGATGCCGTATCCTTCAGTTATAAGATGTAATTAACATCAACATACCCCGTTATTTTTTGTACCACAAAGAACATCCATTGTAATGTACACCTTGATTTCACAGATGCTAAATTATGAACAGAAATCCATGTTAGACCCAGTGGCAAACTTCAGATACTGGTATTTGACAGGGGGAGGGTCCCACCACTTCTTTTTCTAATGATGCTCTAACTCTTCTTGGCCTTGTTTTCCTTTTAATCAGCGTCTTTTTGTCAAGGTCCAAACTGATTCAGATTCTGGTTGGAATACAGTGACTGCATAGACCGATTTGGGGACAGTTTTCCCATCTACAGGCATTTCTCTATTTAATCAGTATTTCTTTAATGTCTTTCAATAAGGATTAAATTTTCTCCTTTGAAGTCTTCAAGATGTTTTGTATATTCCTGGGTATCTAATGGATTCGGGGAAGAAAGATTATATTCTTAATTTTTTTCTCCTGGTTCTATTGTATAAATACATGAATCATATTGATAGATTGCAATTTTATCCAGCCATATTGCTAGATGTTCATGATTTCTAATATGTCTATAGAGTCTTTGGTTTTATTTGTGGATATGAATACCATCTGTGAATATTGTTAATATTGTTAATATTGCCATTGAATTTTTATGCCTTTTTTCTCCTGTCTCATGGTAAGTGAAGGTAAACAAAATGATGTTTACTGGAGGAGCTGTAACCAGCTGCTCTATTACAGATTCACAGAATTAGTATTATTCTTCCTGATTTTGGAGTTCTTTATATGTTCTGCATCTGAGTCTTTATCAAACATATGTGATGCCAAAATCTCTCACTTTGTGGGTTCCTTTTTGCTCTCTTAATAATATCTTTTATTGAACAGAATTTCTCGATTTTAATGCAGAATACTTTATCAATTTCTAATTTATGGGTAGAACTTTTTGCATGATGTTGAAATAAACTTTACTCCACGTTCATGACGATATTTTCATTTGTTTTTTTCTTTTAAACATTTTATTATTTGCCTTTTGTTTAGATCTTAAGTCCAATCAGAATTTTTTTTCTTTCTTTCTTTTTTTTTTTTTTTGTATGCTGTGAAGCAGGGTTCCAGGTTCACATTTCTGTGTGTAGCAATGATGATTCTTTCCAGACTTCACTGCAGGACCACGTTCACGGCCCATGACGTGATCATGTGTGTGTGTATCTCTTTCTGGATCCTGGATTCTGTCTTTCCCATTAAGCTTTTTTCCTTGAGCAGATGCCCCGTTTGCTCTTGTAATAGTTCTTGATATCCGGCTGTGTACGTCTTAAGCTTTGTTTCTCTTTTCCAAGATTGCCTTGACTGCACTTGAGTCTTGTATTTCCATTTAAAATTCAGAATCACTTTATCAATTTCTAGAAACTTGCTGAGGTTATGATTTTCTATTGTTTTGAATCTTAGATTAACCTGGGGAGAAGTGACAACTTGACGATATTAATTCATCCACTTCACGAGCACGATCTATTCTATGATATTTAGATCTCCTTATGTCCTGTTAATAACGTTTTTAAAATTTTCAGAGACCTTGGACGTCTCTTTTTTTTTTTTTGGCTGCGTTGGGTCTTCGTTGCTGACCGCAGGCTTTCTCTAGTTGCAGTGAGCAGCGGCTGCTTTTCGTTGCGGTGCGCAGGCTTCTCACTGCGGTGGCTTCTCTTGCTGCAGAGCACGGGCTCTAGGCACGCAGGCTTCAGTAGTTGTGGCACATGGGCTCAGTAGTTGTGGCTCGCGGGCTCTACAGCGCAGGCTCAGTAGCTGTGGCGCATGGGCTTAGTTGCTCCGTGGCATGTGGGATCTTCCCAGACCAGGGCTCAAACCCATGTCTCTGCACTGGCAGGCAGATTCCTAACCACTGCGCCACCAGGGTGGCCCCAAAACCTTGTACGTCTTTTATTAAATTGATTTCTAGATGTTGGTGACTTTTTTTGTTAACATCTTTATTGGAGTATAATTGCTTTACATTGTTGTGTTAGTTTCTGCTGTATAACAGAGTGAATCAGCTATACGTATACGTACATCCCCATATCCCCTCCCTCTTGCGTCTCCTTCCCACCCTCCCTATCCCACCCCTCTAGGTGGTCACAAAGCACCAAGCTGATCTCCCTGTGGATATTGGTGACTTTTAATGCTGCTGGAAGTTGTATCTTCTTATATCTTTCAGTTGTTATACTTGTTGCTGATGTGTTGACATGTACTTTCAAAATATTGACATAGTATACCATTAACTGATACCTTTATTAATACCATGACTAATCATTTATCTATTTTCATACTTTAAGATTATCTCTGTGCTCAGTAATGGCATCTGTGGAAAATGCTTTGTTTTTTCCTTTCCAACCTTCAGGCCTTGTAAGTATACAAAGGCAGATGCTGGCTGGGAGCTGCAGGGCATGGCTGCAGGGAGGTGGCGGGGTGAGCATCTATTTCTCAGTCCCCATGAGGATGTTCTCCAGATTCAACACTGAGGGCCACAGATGCTCTGAGTCTTTCTTAGAGGTTTTCCAGAAGGTCAGGGAAGGTACCTTTTATTAAAAGGCTTCGCTGTGAATGACTTTCATCAAATGGCTTTTTGAGACTCGCTCACGGTCACAGGAGTGTCTCCGTGTTCTGAGCCTGTGACGGGGTGCCTCCCAGGAGCCCTGTCCGCCTGCCCCGTGTGGTCCTGTCCCACTTCTGTCCAGGGCTAGTCTGCGTGTCCATAGTGTTGGGCTGATGTGGCGATACTCAGTTACAGAAACCCCGCTCCATCTTGGGGGCAGGTCCTTTCTGTCTCGGATCACGCTTTCTGGGGGATGTTGTGTTGTGAATGGCCAGCTGGAGCGGCCCCGGGGCCAGACGGGGAGCTTCCGGCCGGCAGCACAGAAGCGGGTGGTGGCCGACCTGTCACCCGGAGCCCACTCCCACCTGACTGCTGCCCCCATGGCTGACCGCGGCCGCAGGGGACCCGCATCCAGGTCCCAGAAGCTGTGAGGTGTTGGATGTCTTGTTATGCGGAGGTAGGTAACTGTTACATGGAGGTGCAGTTACTTTCAGATGAGAAACTACAGTCCCTTCCTTGATTCACTTGTTCAAAAAGTATTTTCCTCCTTATATTTTTCTGGATTCAATTTGGTAACATTTTCTTTGGGATGTTTACATTTCTGTTCAAGAGGGTGTTTGGTAAGTAAATGTAACTTATTATAACCTCCTTACAGGTTTTAGAACTAGCTTCGCTTGGGGTTATACATGAGCTAAATGCTGTTCCTTTTTTGTTTTCCTGGAAGAGTTTGTATAATAGCATTATTTTTTCCTGAAATACGTGGAATTAACTGCTGAAGCTATATGGGCCTAGAGTTTACTTTGTGAAAGATTTTTCATAGTGAATTCAGCTTTTAAAACGTAGCAATATTTGCATGAAAACAGTGATGAACAGGAGTAACCGGGTGGGTGTGGCTATTCCAATAAAACTTTATTTACAGAAACAGGCCTCTGGCTGCCCTGTGATTAGATCACTGATTTTCAACAGCTTTTTAGAAATAAATAATGCATTAAAAGATGTAAATTTTCTTTGAAACACATTTCAAGGGGTTGGAACTCGATTATCCGTTCCAAGCACATTTCCACCGTGACCTTTACGTTGACCTGCGGTAGTTTGGAAGTAGACTGCTTAACGTTGAACGAGAGGAGATTTCATGGCATCTTTTTTGCCTCATTTTCCGCTGTAGAGTATGCGAAAAGGACACAATCTGAGTGATTTTGACCCTTTGACCTCCTCCCTCCCCTCCTCCCCTCCCCTCCCCTCCCCTCCCCCTCCCTCCTCTCTCCCTTCCCCCGCCCCTCCCCCTCCTCCCTCCCCCTCCCCTCCCCCTCCCTCCTCTCTCCCTTCCCCCTCCCCCTCCCCCTCCCTCCCCCCTCCCCTCCCCCTCCCTCCTCTCTCCCTTCCCCCGCCCCTCCCCATCCCCCCTCCAGTTGTCCACATCCCCATGCCCCCTCTTGCTCTCCGGCACTGCACTGAAGCTCATCCTTACAGGGGTTTAACCCACACTTTGTTGGCCTACAAGCCCCAGATCATCAGCTTACCCTTCAGGAATGTGTGCTTATATTCAGAGAAGCATAGCGTTCCAAGTCTGAGGAATTCTAGGTCAGCTGTCAGAATCTTTCCTCATTTTTTGCTCAGTTTCACAGTATTTTGAGAAAGTGCATCCTGTGTTGTGATCTTTAGCTGCGCCATTTCTTTATTTCATCGCGAGGGAGAGGGCTTGTCTGTGTGTGTTGCTGCTGGTGGTTCTGAGGGGGGCGTGGAGCCCGGTGGTCCCTACGTCTCCTTTAGTGACGCCTGCCTGGGGTATAAGTGCTGCGCCCTCACTCACAGGCGGCAGTAGGCAGTGCACGCCCACCTCCCTGACACTCTGGGCCCCTACTATGAGGCCAGTGATGTGGACAGATGTGGTGCCTGACCCTCTGGTGCTGACCTTGTGGTCAGATGTGGGGAGCACGCAGGATGAGGAGGTGCTCCCCGGAGCCTGTGGTCCTGAGGGCAGCACCTCCGGCCCCGGCCTTGCTGCTGGCCCCCCTGGGAACCACCGTCTCCTGGGGGCTGACCCGGGTCTGTGCCCTCTGCAGCTTCTTTGCTATGAGTAACCTCCTCGAAGGTGTTTGGAAGGCAGCCCTCCTCCTGATGCCATGGAAATGTGTAATTCTTCTGGGATCCGAGTTTTCAATGCTCTGACTCTCCGTTATAAGTAGAGGGCTGGGGTTTTGCAAACAGACATCACTTTGATGAGCTGAAGGATCCTGGGAGCAAACCTCAGCCCGCACTGCAGTTTCCACCGGTCCTTCCAGCAGGACCTGAGGTGCAGCCTGAAGTGGGTGGTGATGCTGACGAGCCTGTCTGGACGTGAGCCTGCGTGAGCCCTGCTGGGGCCTGCTGGGGCCTGGGTGTTGATTTCATGAGGGATTTTGTAGAGGTGACGTGTCTCCATAAATCCTCAAGTACAAAGCAGCATTAATGACCGCCGTAGCAATGAATAAATCTTCTGTACAAAGAAGTAGGCAATAATATCACATTTCATATGTTATCTGAGGTTGAATTGACGTATTTTATGGATTTTCTTAGAAGGTACATTTTCAGTTGAACAAACTAAATTAGGAAGACAAACAGGGTAAAACTGAATCATATAATAACTCATTTCAATTCAGTAAAAGTTCACCTGAAATACATGTGATAAAAATTAGGCATTTTCGAAGTTAAAAAAATAATACCGCCAAGATGAGCTGTTTTTTCTTCTTCTTGATCCCTTTCATTTTTATTTCATTAAAAAAATGTTTGTTTCGCTTCCTGTCTGTCTAGCCTGTGTAGGTGCCCAGTACACCAGACTGTAAGTGCTGTCACAGGGCCCTCACGTTGTAAGACATGATCCAGGGCCTCACGCAGACCATGCATGTGCTGACTTACACGGCTCACCAGTGAGAGAAGTGTGTCTCCTGCCTCCCACCAGCATCCGTGAAATCCCAGCAGGCCACTTTGCTATCTTGCAAGCTGAGTCAAACCTCAGAGCCTCCGTCAGTGTCAGCGATAAATTGCTTGAATTTGATCATTAGAATGGAGTGATATAAAAGATGTTCATTTTAGTATTTAGATATATAATTACACATTTGTGTATTATTTCATAATGTCTTTGTGTAACCAGAATGAAACAAAAATATAAATTAAAATAGTACATAGATAAAATGATGTATTTTGGGGTCTGTGACATGGAAGTGACCCATGGGAGACCAGGAAGGACAGGAGGGAGTCGGAGGGATTACATTCTTACCCTGTTCACGAAGCGATGCTGCTTGGTGGTAGATGGTGATACGGGAAGACGTATGTTTCCATATCCAGAGAAAACACTTGAAAATAGAACAAAGCTATATGGTTAAAAGTTTTGTTTTTTTAAATTGACGAAATGGAAAACTAGCACATACTTCAAATTCATCCAAAGATGGCAGGAAAGAAGGAACCAGAAGGATGGAGAACAGATGCCCAAACAGAAAACAAGACCAAACATGGTGGAAATAAGTCAGACCATGTGGACAGTCACCTCCAGGGCAAAGTCTGAGGGTTCATTTAAAAAGCTGGAAACTTGACAAGACCCCACTTTGCGCTGTTTACAGGGATCACATTGAGAGAGACACAGAATGAGAGAAAAGGGTCTACTCAGACTTAGGTCCAGCTCCTCTGAGGACGACGGGGCTGGGGGTGAGACTTCAGTAGGGGAGGGCGTTCACACGGGGCCTGATGACCTCTGAATCGGTCTGTCCTCGCGGGTGGGGAGGTGGCTTGACAAACCCAGCTCCTCCTGCTTCTGCTGAGAGGTCACCTTGGTTCCAGCGGACGGCCGCTCCCAGGGTCACATTTGCAGGAGCTGTTGGGCACCAGGTGTCCGCACTCCGCAGGGAGCCTGGAACTCACTAGATTGGCCTTGTTTTTAACGACAGTTCTCCTGCAGGTTGAGTTTACATGTAAGTAGACGAAGAATCAAACATTCCTCTACTCTCTGAGTGCCCTTCCTGTTCTACACGCTCAGCAGGCCCTAGGAACACGACGGAATTAACATGCTTTCCACATCCAAGCTGTTGCAGTCAGGTGAGTGATTAAGGTGATTATTGTAATTGCTAGTCCTGGGTCCATCCCGGCATGATTGTTCCTTACGTGCTTAGTCTATAGTGTTAGTGATAAAATGCTGTAAAAACCAGAAACACACTAAAGACAATGGCAATTAGATGTTCTAATTTTCACAGCCATTTTCTGTTTTGTTGTTTTCTGTACACTGACCTACTACCAGGTTTCGGCTCCAGTGTTCATAACAAAAACCGTTTTGGCATTTGCTTAAAAATACGCACCACTTACTTTAAATTCTTCTGCTGACGGTACTGGTGGAAGGCGTGACATGGAGACTTAATGATTTTATTTATGCATTCGGAGCTGCACGTGGATGACGGTAGTGGATCATGTGGAATTAGCTTGTGACCTACTACAGCGTTCATAGTAATTAAACAAGACATTCGCTTTCCAGGCATTAAGATCATGTAGCTTGAGAGCCAGCTGTTTACCACTGAATCATTGCAAGGCCGCTGCCTTCACTGGAAACGGCAGGGGTTCTCCTTGGGGCTGTTTAGAACGAAGCTTCTGGACCACAGTGTGCATTTTAAAAGACAGACGTTGTCGTATCCATAACACGTTTATCAGCGCATTACATTGTTTTATAATTTTGATGAGGAGTGTTCTGTAGAAGCTTTAAGGTAGAAAGGGCTCGTTGTAGTTGATCATAAAAAACATATCTGTGTTTGAACTTGTATTCAGTATTTCATAAAATGCTAAATACCTTTACAAATAAGTCATGACAGAAAGGCCCATCCTGTGACAAGACTGTTACTTTGTCACATGCTGAGCACGGACAGAGGTACCCGAATGTATGCGATGGGCATTCAAATAGCCTGAGTGTCTTTTTATATGTTTAGAGTTTTTTATGGCAGTTTATGTAAGTGGAAAAATCTTTGTCTTCTAGTTTACTTCCTAAAATTGTCTGACCTGTCTGTGAAAATGAACTATATTGCCATCAAAGTCCTGGCCACCGATTATGAAAGTGGGAATGTGAGTGTGGGCTCGTCCTGGAGGGCACCCTGAGTCTGGGAGAGCACCACGACCCAGGCCCCTGGAGGAGACTGATACCACTGTGGCCACCACGGGAGGGCGGATGGGTGTGGCAGGTGCTGGCTCTGGGGATGTGGTACCCAAGCAAGCTCTCATCTCTCTGCCCCACTTTTCTGGATGAAGGAGGAGGAGGTTGTTGGCTAGAGAGATATCCAGCTTCCTGGTGGCAGGTGTGAGGCAGGCAGAGCTTGGTCCATCTCAGATGAGCGTTGCTTCCATGTGCCTTACCTGTGGGAAGGGTCGTTTATGGGGGTCTCACCTGCAAAAGGGGCCCTGCATACCTCCTATTCAGCCTGGGGCCGCCACAGGAGATAACACCTGTGAAAACAGCACATTGGAAGCTCTAAAGCACTGTGACCTCACCAGCTTTGATGGTTTTTTTTTTTTTTTCTCCTGACATTTCTTTTTTGGCCAAAACATACTAAGTTAAGTCTGTTCCCCCTGGGAACTTGGAAGGAGTGGTTAAATGAAGAGATTTTAGGAGTGTCTCTATTTTGTAATTAACTGCCTTTAACCTGTAAACATCCCTAAAGAATTTAAAGGTTACTGTATATATAAAATGCCAAACACACCCCTACAATTTTACATTATAACTTTCTTAGGAAACATTTTTCAAGAGTAAGTGCAGTGTGAATTTAAAGCAGCTCAAATCCTGATTTAGCAGAACTTAAATAATTATTATAACAGGTACTGCTTAAATTAAAAGTCTAGCTTCAGCAAGAATGTCCTAACAGAAGCAATGTTGACAGTGTATCCCTTTCATTTTTATTGTACTTTGAAGTCTTTGAATCACTTTTATGTATGTATCTTATTTAATTCATTGTTGCATTGCCATGTGGATCAAAGATAATGTCCTTTTAAATCAAAATGAATAAAATAATCATGGAATCACATGTTAACATGCAGAATGGACCATAAGGGTTCACTTATCTCCCAATATAGATGCCAAAACTGATGGCCAGAGAGGGGTGATAACTTACAGAAGGTCACGTAACCAAGAAAAATAGGTCAGGTGAGCATTTCCGATTAAAGCTACAGATGTAGTTTGTGTGTGTGCATCTGTAAGTCAAGCCCCGCCTGTCCGAGGCACTGCTCGGGTGGTGAGGACATGACCTCGTGGTGGTGAGCTGCCTGGGGCGTCCTCCACAGCAAGTCTCAGCACGTGACCCAGCTTTCCTGGGGATGTCGTTTGTGTCTTTTTAAACTTCAAACTCTTGCTTTTGTGGGCAGAATATTACTGTGTTTCCAGTGTAAAACTTTCTTTTCTGTTGGCTGGTATAAAATGAGTGCATTTAGGTCCTGTTTTTCTTTACCCCTAAGAGGCAAGCAGTAGTTGCTTTGATGTATTTTCAGTGGAATATTGCCTGATTGTCATTTTTTCCCTCCGTATCTGAACTCTTTGGGGACATTCGTTTTTTATTTAATTGGGGTGTAGTTGTTTTACAATGTTGTGTTAGTTTCTTCTGTACAGCGAAGTGGAGTTCCCTGTGCTATACAGCAGGTTCTCATTAGTTATCTGTTTTATCCATATTAGTGTGTGCCTGTCAGTCCCTGTCTCCCAGTTCATCCCACCCCTCTTTCCCCCCCTTTTCTTTCTAAAATCTTGGTTGTGGATTTTCCTGGCGCGATGGCTCTTCCTGGCTGTCTGCCCATTGATGCCGTTATCCTTTCATTTTGTGTGAAGTGCTGCAGGACTAACAAAGTCGACTTTTTCTCTCTGGTACCGAAAGTGGCTTCATTTTTACTGATATGTAAATAGTGTGAAAAGATAACCTACCAGGAAAACCCCTGGATTGCATTCACCTTCTGCTGGTTTGAGACAGGCTATTAGAAACTTTCACAGGCAGTGTCTCATTGACTCATTCTATCACCCAGGGAAGTTGGAATGATCTAATTTTACCCATCAGAAAACGGCGGCTCAGAGGAGGAAGGTGGATGGTCCAATGTGTATGGCCAGCATGTGACGGAACTGGAATTAATTTTTATGTCCCCTGATGCTTTTTCTATGACATCACTGCTCTTCTCTACAGGATCTTTTCATTTTTTACATATTGCAAAAGTAATTGCTCCAAAGTACATAAACCTCACAGTTTCAGTTGTACCGTGTATAGAGTGTCTGCAGCCTTTCAGGGAATATTTTGTATGATCTTTCATATTCGTTAGACCCGGTAAACCAAGATCAAAGAGACGATATTAGAAGTTTAGAATTCTTTATAACAAAGTACTACTTATAATGCCCTTAGGTATGTATTGCTAAAAACTGGACTAAATTAAAAATCCATCCCTGTCTTTCTCGCCGTGAACAAACTGCTAAGGGATACAGATAGACTGTCTCCCTTCTCCGTGTGTTTTCATAGCTCTTTGTCTTTATTTTATTTTTGCACTTGATATTCATTCTTTAATTCATTTGTCAACAATTCAGTGAAGAAAGTGTGCTTATTTCTGAATAAACGAGGAAGGTGCATTAAGACTACCTGTGTACCATGCTCTTTGGTAGAATGGCCCTGAGCATCTGGTGGGTGAGAGCTTGCCCACCGTGTTCTGTTACAGAACAGACTTCTGTTTTGTGTGGTTCTCCTGGAAACCTTCAGCTTTGCCACACTCCGAACACATACATCACGGAGTGATTTGAGAGGGGTGTTCTTGGTTGTATAAGTAAATTAAAAAGCTATAAAACAGTTAAGTTTAGTTTTTATGATTTTTTAAAATTAGCGAGCAGACTGCTTCTTGCCACCTCCACTCGTGAAGGGCAAGCCATTTAGCAGCGAGTGTGAGAGTGGCCAGATGAAACCATCCATGATAGGTGATGCAGATACGTATATGAGAATTGGGGACGTTTACATAAAGTGTTGGGTTTTTGTTTGTTTCTTTCTTTCTCCTTTGTTTTTTAACATCTTTATTGGAGTATAATTGCTTTACAATGGTGTATTAGTTTCTGCTGTATAACAAAGTGAATCAGCTGTACATATACATATATCCCCATATCTCCTCCCTTTTGCGTCTCCCTCCCACCCTCCCTATCCCACCCCTCTAAGTGGTCACAAAGCACCGAGCTGATCTCCCTGTGCTATGCGGCTGCTTCCCACTAGCTAGCTATTTTACATTTGGTAGTGTATATATGTCCATGCTACTCTCTCACTTTGTCCCAGCTTGCCCTTCCCCCTCCCCGTGTCCTCAAGTCCATTCTCTACGTCTGCATCTTTATTCCTGTCCTGCCCCTAGGTTCTTCAGATCCATTTTTTTTGGTACATTTCATATATATGTGTTAGCATACGGTATTTGTTTTTCTCTTTCTGACTTACTTCACTCTGTGTGACAGACTCTAGGTCCATCCACCTCACTACAAATAACTCAATTTCATTTCTTTTTATGGTTGAGTAATATTCCATTGTGTATATGTGCCACGTCTTCTTTATCCATTCATCTGTCAGTGGACACTTAGGTTGCTTCCATGTCCTGGCTATTGTAAATAGAGCTGCAATGAACGTTGTGGTACATGACTCTTTTTGAATTATGGTTTTCTCAGGGTATATGCCTGGTAGTGAGATGGCTGGGTCATATGGTAGTTCTGTTTTTAGTCTTTTAAGGAACTTCCATACTGTTTTGCATAGTGACTGTATCAGTTTACGTTCCCATCAACAGTGCAAGAGGGTTCTCTTTTCTCCACACCCTCTCCAGCATTTATCGTTTGTAGATTTTTTGATGATGGACATTCTGACCGGTGTGAGGTGATACCTCACTGTGGTTTTGATTTGCATTTCTCTAGTGATTAGTGATGTTGAGGATCCTTTCATGTATTTGTTGGCAATCTGTGTATCTTTGGAGAAATGTCTATTTAGGTCTTCTGCCCATTTTGTTTGTTTGTTTGGTTTGTTTGTTTTTTTTTTTTTGCGGTACGCGGGCCTCTCACTGTCGTGGCCCCTCCCGTTGCGGAGCACAGGCTCCGGACGCGCAGGCTCAGCGGCCATGGCTCACGGGCCCAGCCACTCCACGGCATGTGGGATCCTCCCGGACTGGGGCATGAGCCCGCGTCCCCTGCATCGGCAGGCGGACTCCCAACCACTGCGCCACCAGGGAAGCCCATCTTCTGCCCAATTTTGGATTGGGTCGTTTGTTTTTTTGATATTGAGCTGCATGAGCTGCTTATAAATTTTGGAGATTAATCCTTTGTCAGTTGCTTCATTTGCAAATATTTTCTCCCATTCTGAGGGTTGTCTTTTTGTCTTGTTTATGGTTTCCTTTGCTGTGCAAAAGCTTTGAAGTTTCATTAGGTCCCATTTGTTTATTTTTGTTTTTATTTCCATTTCTCTAGGAGGTGGATCAAAAAGGATCTTGCTGTGATTTATGTCACAGAGTGCTCTGCCTATGTTTTCCTCTAAGAGTTTGATAGTGTCCAGCCTTACATTTAGGTCTTTAATCCATTTTGAGTTTATTTTTCTGTATGGTGTTAGGGAGTGTTCTAATTTCATTCTTTTACATGTAGCTGTCCAGTTTTCCCAGCACCACTTATTGAAGAGACTGTTTTTTCTCCATTGTATATCCTTGCCTCCTTTATCAAAGATAAGGTGAGCATATGTGCGTGGCTTTATCTCTGGGCTTTCTATCCTGTTCCATTGATCTATATTTCTGTTTTTGTGCCAGTACCATACTGTGTTGATTACTGTAGCTTTGTAGTATAGTGTGCAGTCAGGGAGTCTGATTCCTCCAGCTCCATTTTTCTTTCTCAAGATTGCTTTGGCTATTCGGGGTCTTTTGTGTTTCCATACAACTTGTGAAATTTTTTGTTCTAGGTCTGTGAAAAATACCAGTGGTAGTTTGATAGGGGTTGCATTGAATCTGTAGATTGCTTTGGGTAGTATAGTCATTTTCATAATGTTGATTCTTCCAATTCAAGAACGTGGTATACCTCTCCACCTGTTTGTATTGTCTTTAATTTCTTTCATCAGTGTCTTATAGTTTTCTGCATACAAGTCTTTTGTCTTCTTAGGTAGGTTTATTCCTAGGTACTTTATTCTTTTTGTTGCAGTGGTAAATGGGAGTGTTTCCTTAATTTTTCTTTTAGATTTTTCATCGCTAGTGTATAGGAGTGCAAGAGATTTCTGTGCATTAATTTTGTATCCTGCAACTTTACCGAATTCATTGATTAGCTCTAGCAGTTTTCTGATAGCATCTTTAGGAGTCTCTATAGTATCATGTAGGATAGTATCACATAGTATAGTATCATGTCATCTGCAAACAGTGACGGTTTTACTTCTTTTCCGATTTGGATTCCTTTTATTTCTTCTTCTTCTCTGATTGCTGTGGCTAAAACTTACAAAACTATGTTGAATAATAGTGGTGAGAGTGGGCAACCTTGTCTTGTTCCTGATCTTAGTGGAAATGGTTTCAGTTTTTCAGCATTGAGGACGATGTTGGCTGTGGGTTTGTCATGTATGGCCTTTATTATGTTGAGGTAAGCTCCCTCTATGCCTGCTTTCTGGAGGGTTTTTATCATAAATGGGTGTTGACTTTGTCGCAAGCTTTCTCTGCCTCTATTGAGATGACCATACGGTTTTTATCCTTCAACTTGTTAAAATGGTGTATCACATTGATTGATTTGCGTATGCTGAAGACTCCTTGCACCCCTGGGATGAACCCCACTTGATCATGGTGTGTGATCCTTTCAATGTGCTGTTGGACTCTGTTTGCTAGTGTCTGTGTTTTGAAATCCTGTCATTCTAAATTTTCTCCATACATTTCTTTACATTTATATTTACGTACAAACTTAATTTTTTATATCTTAGGTGCTGCGTGCTCTTTTGCTCTTCAAGAATTGATATCTGTGGACACTCTCCTTGCCAAGAGATACAGAACTGATATTCTAAGTACATCAGGTGTGTTAAGTCTGTTAGGCTCACGCTTAGTGTCACATTAGAGGGTAACACACTCTAACCGTGAAGAGAGTGGGGAACAGTGGTTCGCATAACTCCCAGGGCGGCTGCCTGGCTGCGCCTGTGGGTGGATTCCTGGAGGCAGAGACACCCGATTCCAGATCAGGCGTGACAGACGCCCTCGTTATTCCCGGACCCTTTCCAGGAGGCAGGTGGCACCTGCACCAGCCACACGTGGGCCAGCTGCTCCTCCAGGTCCCGTCCACACTAGGTACTGCTGTTTTTTTAAATGTTTGCCTATCAATTAGTTTAAAAATCATAAATCAGGGCTTCGCTGGTGGTGCAGTGTTTGAGAGTCCGCCTGCCGATGCAGGGTTCACGGGTTCGTGCCCCGGTCCGGGAAGATCCCACATGCTGCGGAGCGGCTGGGCCCGTGAGCCATGGCCGCTGAGCCTGTGCGTCCGGAGCCTGAGCTCCGCAACGGGAGAGGCCACAGCAGTGAGAGGCCCGCGTACCGCAAAAAAAAAAAAAAAATCATAAATCATTGTTGAGTAACTGTGAGTCTTTGGGTTACTGGTGAGCTGGCATCTCTTTTCAAATGTATTGTTCATTTTATTCCTTCTTTTGGGAATTCCTTTTCATGTCTTTGACTCCGTTTTTATAGGATGTTCACTTGTCCGTCTTCGGTTGTAAGACTCTTCCTGTTAACCTCGTGTCTACTATATGCATATATTTTTGTATATGGAGTTCTTGTCATACAAAATTTTATATTTCCATGTAGTGAATTCCATGAATCTTTTTCTCAGGAATTTCTGGCTTTTGAGTTAAGCTAACCTGGTAGTTTTTCCACACACATGCTAATATTTTCTTCAAGAACTTTTGTTTTTCTATGTTTTTACAAGGGTTGATCTCTCTGGGAGTGTTTTTGAAATAAGGTATGAGAACCATGTTTATAATAATCGAAATCACTAAGCAATAGTCTTAGGATATTTTGGGGAATTCTGTGGTGGTCCAGTGGTTCGGATGCAGCACTTCCACTGCCGAGGGCCTGGGTTCAATCCCTGGTCAGGGAACTAAGATCCCGCGAGCCATGTGGTGAGGCTACAGAAGCAGAATATATTATGAACTATTTCCAATGATGTAATTAACCTTTGTGGAGGCTTCCTCTGCCTCTTGCATCCGACCGTTCAGCACCACAATATGTGGGGCTTAATGTTTTATGGATCAGTTGTCTTCCCACAGCGCCAGTCTTATTTCACAAAAGGTAACTTTAGTATCATCCTGGTAAACTTCACAGTCGTCTTCACGGATTGTTATTGGAATTGCGTGGTTGTGAAGATTCATTTGTGGGAAGAGGGTGGCCTTCCTACTTCACTTGTTTACAGAGCATCCCCTGTGCCCCTGGCCGATGGCTTCTGCTGTGAGAGCTGGGAACCCGGCAGTGAGGCCGGGACGCCTGGCTCCGGCACGAGGCCCACAGTCCCGTGGGCTGAAGGGAGAAGACGAAGCAGGGGGCAGGGGTTAGGGCCCTGTGGCTGGTGGGGAGGTCTGTCCACAAGGCCCGTCTCAGCCAAGACCTACAGGTGACGAGAGGGGCCGCGTGGGACTCGGAGGGACCAGGGGACGCAGGAGCCGAGGACCAGATCCTGGGCCAGGCTGGGGGCCACCGCCGGGCTGGGACGAGGACCCGGGCCAGAGGGAGAGACTCTTCAGGCAGCGAGCGGCCCTGCGCTCCTGGGAGGCCGTGTCCAGAGGATGGGTGGCCTGTGTGGACGGTGGTCTGACAGGGTCAGCCTGGGTCGGGCAGGGCTGCAGTGGGGAGGGCGGCAGCCCAGGTACTGAGTGCAGCGTGGGCTCTGGGCGTTTCGTAGGCAGAGGCTGCGGGATGGGCCTCTGGACTCACCGTGCAGGTGAGGAGGGCGGGGCACGGGGGCCGCCGCGGGACAAGGACACAGCGAGGGCTCACCACTCACTGAGGCGGGGGCCCCGCACGGCAGGCGTTCGTTTTGTTCTGCATTTGGGGGGAGTTTAGGTTTGTTCTTAACGTTTTTGCTTTTGGGTACAGTTTTGTTCTTAATTTTTTGGGTTTTGAATGGCAAAGACCAACATGTAGTTTAAAGAAGTTGTTTTATGTCCGAGAAATGTCAAGACAGTGTGTTCAGTTCTGTAAAGCGGGGACCTGCTGACCGCGTCTGGTGTGAGGGAAGAACCCGGCTCGGCGGTCTGTCTTCTGTTCCTGCCTCTGCGCCTCTGGGCGGGTCCCCTGAGGACGGTGGTGCTGGGATCCCGGGAAGGGGGCTGTTATGTTTATATTACGGGGATCTTCATCTCTGGCGCACTCATGCCATTTGACAGAAGAGGAGTGATTTTCTAGAAGAAAGTGATGAGAAGAAGATTGTGATTTTGAGTGGAATGCTGGATGCTCGCCAGTTTGCTCATGTTCCTGACTTTATTTTGCAACAGTTTGAGCAGCAGTTGGCTTTACTTCGGGCAGTGTCACAGGGTCAGATAGCACCTTAAGGCAACAGATGACTCGACTTAGTTCTCCACTGAATCCCTTTGCTTTCAGTAGCTGACTCTTTAAATGTCTAACACAGTTTAAATACTGTGTTTAACTTGTTAAAGCTCTGCCACCCTTCCTTTGGCCTCTGACCTGTGTTCTCCTCATGGGCCGGGTGGAGGGGGTTTCGTCCCCAAGACAACAGACTGGGAGAAACGTGGGTTGGTCGGTGATGAATTAGCTGGAAGTGAACATTGTACGTGAGCGTGTGCTTTACGCATCGATAGAAATGGGTCGAAGTTGCACCTCTTTGATGTGAACCTGAAACGGTTCTCCCTCTGAACGACACGCAAGGATCAGCCCTCTCCCTGCGGGGCTGCCCTGGTCTCGGGTTCCCTTGGGTGCTGGCTCCCTCCAGCCCTGGCCCCGCCAGCAGCCACCCCGGGTCCTCTCCTGAGTGTCCCCACCGACTCCACGTGGCCAAGGCCCCCAGGGAACGGCTGTTCTGTGCGGTCAACCCCACAAGCGTGTTCGTGGGCGCATCCGTGACTCGGGAGCCGGCGAACCTCCTGTTCCCACAGAGACACCACGTCCTGCTGGATTAAAGCTTGTTTTATAAAAGGATGCATGATGACCTCTGACCCCGCAGTAGGAATAAAACGCCTCCTTGCAGACACTGCCTCTTAGTCTCTTTTTTTTTTATCAGCCTTTGGTTTTACTTTGAGTTCAGGGTTCCTAAGTTCACAACTGAGGGCTTGTCTGTGTGAGCCAAACCGCATCGTCCTGCCCTGAGTAATCACAGCACACTGACACGTATGCTGCGTGCCTTTGCGTGTTACGTGTGCGTGTGTGCATGTGTGCCTGCTTGGACGGCAGGGGGAGAGGCCGCACCTGGTCGCACCCTCACTGCAGTGAGCCCTGGGGCCCTCTGGTCCTGGCCTGAGGACCCGACCCCTGCGGCCTTCCCCCGCATCTCGCCCCTCCTCCCCCGCTCCTGGCTGCAGGGCTGTGTCCGAGGCCGTGTTGGCCGGAGCCCTGTGCAGGCACAAGAGGGACAGGAGGGCCGTCCGAGTGCTCGCCCGGGACCCGTGCCCACCTGTGTGACCGGGCGCCGCTCAGTCGGGGGCGGGTCGATGACTTCACGCGGACGAGGTGACTTCTTCTAATTTATCCGAAGGTGCCTTTCTGACTCATCGTTCTCCACCTGCTAAAAACATGTTTTATACAAATCCTATAAAAACTACTCAGGAAGAAATATTAAAAATTCCATTATCTTGTGCTAAATTAATCAAATCCTAGTCAGATGCATGGGTATGTGATAAATACACAGGCGTGTTTCAGGAGGTTGTGAACAGGGGCAGGCGTGTTTTGTCAGGGTCCGTGCTCTCCCGTCCTCACACCCTCTTCGTCTCTGTTTCGTTTCAGACTAAAACCGGGACTGCCTTGTTGCACGATGAAGGGTCTGGACACGCCTATGACATTCGCCTGAAGCTAACGAAAGAGGTACTGACAATTCAAAAACAAGATGTCATCTGTGTTAGTGGCAGCAATCACAGTGCAAATGTAAGTGCTTCTGCGTCTGCAGGCCCCAGGGGTTTGTCTCAGAGTGTGTCTCGTAGATCAGCCCAGAGGCCTCCCCGGGCGAAAGCCCCCTAAGAGTGGTCCTGCGGGACGTGGCCTGACAAGGTCCTCAGCCGTATCTGAATGTCCCCATTATTGCAAAGCAAAGCATCTTTTCAAGTTTGTATTGTTTACACTCTCCCTGACTTTCTTAATTTCTTCATTAATGTATTTTCCTTGAGCAGCTTTGTATTAAAAATATCCCCAGACACCACAGCATGAGATTGGACATATTCTCATTGGAAACTAGAGAGATTTAACTCGACAGATAATCTAATTCCTGAAAGAATAATAACTTGAGGGTTCCCATCTAGAACGACAGGCAATGAAAGATGCAGCAGGTGTTTTTCAGTGTCAGCCTGGTCGCTGCCTCTGTGGATACAAGAAGGGATTTTCACGTAAAGCTTGGTCCTTCTCAGCTTCAGTCAATTACAAGTGCAGTTTTCTAAAGGGGAAGAAACTTATGTATTAGATGTGTTAGAATATTGAATAAAGATGAGGGAAATGCTTTTGCAAGTTTTGTCTCCAAGTTTAACTTGGGACTATTGCAAATGATGTATGTATGTATACAATATATTATACTTGAAATTTCCTGTTCTCCTTCCAGTGGGCTTAAATGGCTGTGGGTATACAGGTGCGTTTTGTGTTACATATCCGCACATATGATTACATAGAGAAATTATCAACATCAGTCATTACTCTTTCCTTTGAATAGACCTTCCCGTTAGCTGTGAAAATGATGAGCAGGAAACCATGTAGAGGAAAGGAGGTTCCCTCCGTGTATTTTTGGAAGATCCCTGAAGCTCTTCCATCCCCAGGTCACGGCTGGCTCTTCTGGAGGCTCTGGACACCCTTATTTGTGTGGGTTTCTGGGTCCTCACGACCTTTATGTTGGAGATGACATAAACAGGTCCATCCGCAGTCCTGCAGTCAACGTGTCCTCATCAGGTTCCCTGACGTCAGATGACCTTGCCTCTGTGTCCACACACACACGGCACTTTATGACCCTCAGCGCTCATGTCTCCACCTGGATGGCATTCTCTTCCTTCTGTCCTGGAGCCCAAGGCCACCCCCCTGCTGCGCCCATTCTGGCCGCCGGCCTTGATCAAGGGCACCCCTTTGGGTCCAGGACGGTGGAGCCACACGAGGAGGGCGAGAGACAGGACACCGTCCTTCCCAGGGCTCCCCCCTGGAACCTCAGGCCCGGATCCTGCATCCCGACCTCCAGAGCCCCCGGTGCGCCCTGCAGAGCCCCACCCCGGCACCAGCTCTTGCTAAGACTCCCGCTGGCCCCCAGTCTGATCTCTCTAGAACAGATAGAGCAGTCTTGTGCTCACCTTCTCTGGCCCCGTCACTGACCTTCCCTTTGCTAATTTCCCTCCACGTGTTCTAAATACCACACGGGACGGGGGATGGTGGGGAGAGGGGGAAGCAGGGGCGTTTTGTAAACACTTAAGTGTCACCCTTCTTAATAGTGAATTTGCACCCTACAGAAAATCGCAGACAAGTTACAGTAAAAGCAGGTGATGTTTCTGTGCTGTGTTGTCCAGGAAAAATAAATTACACTTTTTAGAATTCAGCGTTGGATTCTCTGCCCAAGGTTATGTTCTTGATGAAAATTATCGGCTCCTTCATAAGAAAAATGGGTGAGTGTTCAGACCTATAAATTTATGTTTACAATTTCAAGTGATTTATTGGCGCCTAAAGCTCGATATTAGAACTCCCTGCTCTAAGTTAGAGGGTGGGGCACGTGGACTTGTTCCGGGTCTCTGCCGGCTCCATCCCTACTGGTCTCTGCTGATTCCTTAGGAAGCCCTCCTTTGTAGGAAAGGAGGGAGTATCTCCTTGAGTAAACATGCCTATCTGGGCTGGATAGTTGGGAGGGAGATTCTGAGGACACTTTTGTACCTAGAAGAACATACTCAGCTACTGAGATCAGAATGTCTACTCTACCCCAGATACAGAATCACATTGGGTTCAATCCCATTACTCAGGAACAGTTGAAACCCTGTGTTCTTCAGATGATTATAAAAATAAAGCTAACCTGGACATGGGAGTTTATCATGTGTTTGGAGAATGAGAAAGACGACTCTTCACAAAGGCCACGGCTGTTGGTACAGAATCAGGACACCTCTAAGGGGGTCGGACCATAGCGATTCTCGTATATTCATATCGTTGACTGTTTCCGCGTTAACCTCCACCAGAGAACCTGGTGGAGAGCGGTTATTTTCCATCGCAAATATTCTGAGGAGCAGGAAAGGAAGATGTAATAACGATGATTCCTCAGCTGATCAGCAGAAATGAGTGTGAATTTTACATCTCGCCAAACCTTGAGTCCCTGGGATCCCAGGAGATGAAAAATGTACCATCAGATTCAGCTCAACACACGTTTACAGAAGGTAAAGTCAAGCAGTACCTGGCTTGTCACTGGGACCCCGAGGCCCAGCTAGTGCCTTAGAACAGGCGCTTCACTGTCGTGTGGGCGGCTCACACCGGTGCTTTGATTTTCAAGATCAGTTTTCTTAATAGAAAATAATAATAATAATAATAACACTGATGGTCGATTCTTACATTTCAAGCTCTGTTCTCAGTGGGGGGTATATGCTTGCTTCAAAATCAACACACTTTGTGATCCAACGTGTACTCAGAATGGGAGCCTGGAGGGAATTTGGTTCTCTCAAAACCTAAGACCGTTTACACTGAACTTTACACCTTGGGTTGTACTTACATTCTTTTTTTTTTTTAAATTATTTAATTATTTATTTTGGGCTGTGTTGGGTCTTCGTTTCTGTGCAAGGGCTTTTTCTAGTTGCGGCAAGTGGGGGCCACCCTTCATCGCAGTGCGCAGGCCTCTCACTGTCGCGGCCTCTCTTGTTGCGGAGCACAGGCTCCAGACGCGCAGGCTCAGTAGTTGTGGCTCACGGGCCTAGTTGCTCCGCAGCATGTGGGATCTTCCCAGACCAGGGCTGGAACCCGTGTCCCCTGCATTGACAGGCAGATTCTCAACCACTGCGCCACCAGCGAAGCCCCTGCGCTTATATTCTTGATTGTTTGAGAAGTCAGGATTAAGGAGGAGACTTGTATTTTGTTTTCTTGAAACTGCTGAAAAAATAAGCATTATATCAGTTAAGAATGGATGTTACTCTTATCGGGAAAGAGGGAGAGGAAACTCAATTTATTCTTTAATAAAAACCAATAGATTCTCAAATCTGCTGATTCATTATCAGACTTCAGAATCGGTGACTTCATATTTCGTTTATATTCCTGTCCGTTCAGATCACCGTGGCGCTTGGAATGCTCAGAATCTCCGGGTTTTCTAATTATCTCCTAAAGAGAGTGTGTGCTTTGCTCTATGGAAGAGCTGGCTTGTTCTCGCATTTCCGAGTTACTGTCTCGATTGCTTTATTTTTGACATATTTTATTTTTCTAAACTGTAAGTTTACATTTGTGGTTTGAGTATAGTGAGGGAGTTACATATAAAGAAAAAAATTTAGAAGATCTCTGTGTTGTATTTGGCCCTTTAAGTCATGGCACGTTTATGGTTGGAAGGTATTCTGGAGAATTCCATACCCTCATTTTACTGTTTGGGAAATTAAGATTCAGGAAGAGGAAGTTGTTGGTCTGAGTTCACAAAGTTAATTACAGAATTAGGCAGCATCTTAGCTACTCCTCTGCTAACGTATAGTCCAGGGATGCTGCCTGGTAAATTCTCAGGGTAGCGCAGAGCAGTGCAGACAGCCCAGGGAAGCACAAGCATCGCTGAACCCTGACAATGCTGGGCGGCCGTTCACACAGTGTGAGCTGGACTGGGTTTGCCACCCCACGCGAGCTGGGTACAGCCGTCAGAGTGGACATCAGGAGGCAGCCTGGGCCAGAGCCAGAGGAGGGGACAGACCAGACTCTCCTAAGCCCCACCTGGAGGAAGAAAGCCCCAGGTCACAGGTTTAGAGTGTGAACTTGGAAACCAAGTCCTTCCCACAGAAGGGGCAGTGAGAGTTTTTGCCTGGCTGGGATTGGCTTCAGAAGGAAGAGGGCCAAAACCAGACAATTGTCCCCTGAGGACCCCTCCCCGACCTCCGCTCACTTGGGTCTGGTGCTGGAGTCTACACGTCCCACGTGGCACGAAGAGCCTCAAGCTGGAAACGAAGTTCGAGGCAGTGTCAGGTGTGCGGGTCCCCAGGTCCACGCGGAAGGAAGATGCAGGTCGCTTCTGGAGGAACACACTTACAGGTCTGAGACGACTCCCAGCTCCGGGTTCACGGGGACCTGCGGGGATGAAGCCACAGGGAGGAAAACCACCGTGAACCAGAGACGCAGAGATGGGCCTGTGGAGACTTGGGGTTCTGAGAGGGTCAGGTGCGTTGCATGCAAGGTGCACGTTCATTACATCTGAAGACTAAACGGGAGGTTCTAACAGTCGGTCAAAGGAAGGAGGGTTGTAAAAAGGGAGCCAGCCAATGCGAGACCAGCCACAGATGGTCAGTGAAATCGGAATTTCAACGTATCAGTTAAATAAGAAACGAAGCGTCCGAGCTGTGAAGTAGATCTGAAGAACTCTCCGGAATGAAACGTCAAGAGCTGGAACACAGATGAGTGGCGTGGAGGCCCCGCGGGCAGCGAGGGAGCTGGCGGGTGGACGCGGGGAGACGCAGGGAGAAGGTGGGGGGAGGGGAGCCGGGACCAGACGCCCCACGAGTCCCTAGTGGTGAAGGACCTGGATCTGGGGTCTGGGGCCCCAGCAGATTCCGAGAGGCGGAGGCCTGCTCTCCTTTTCTGTCCCCTGCTCCTCTGGTTTGTGATTAGGGGCTTCGCACAGAGCTGGAGGTGTCTGCTCTGGTCTCTTTCTGGAAGCGTGTGTGTCCTGTCGGTGTTCGGTCTTCTTCACGGGTCTGTCTGGCTAATATCACGAACCTGCGAACTGATTGTAGAAATCAGAATCGGGCCCGGAAACTTTTTGCTCTGCATTCCAGGCACCGCGTACGCTGGCCCTGACCTGACCTCACGGCCTTCCACTCGCTTGTCCCCTGTGGACACACGTTGGGTCGTGGCCCCTGTGCTGTGGACACGTGGGCGTTTGCAGACGTCTGTGAGCTGGCCCTGCCGCTCTCTGGGGCTGTGTGCACCCTCCCACCCAGGAGCTGGCTTGCTCCCTCCTTGGTTTCCCACTTGCATCTTTGCACCTGTGTGGGCAAGTGGCGTTTGAGCAGAAGTAGATGCACTTCCGATCACGTTCGTGAGGACCGCTGAGCGCAGGTGATGCACTGATTGGTGGCCACGTGGTCCTGAGCCCGCGAGAGGCATCTGCAGATTGTCCAGTACATCCCGATGGTCCACGGAGCCTGTTAAAAGCAGTTTCAAAAGTTAGGTTTATGGCTTACGTAACAGATCCTGTGAGGAGTATCAGCAAATTGCTATTTTAGTGTATTTAGTGTATTGATTCAAGAACTAGACTTGGATTAAACTTTCTGAGACAGATGAATTTGTTATCACGGCACTGCCGAAGTAATGGCCGTTTCTGACAACTTCTGTACATGGTGCACAATACACACAATTCGATAATTGCTTTTTGTTGTACAATAAATGCCTTATTCCTACTTTTAGCCACTTAAACGGATACCCTTTCTGTAGTCCCCTTTTGCTTCCTATTCTTTGGGTCCATAAATCAGGAGTAGGTACCACCTCTATCTGTTTTAGTATTTAATTTAAAAATTTTTTGAATTCTTTAATTTGAATTGAATTAATTGAATTAAATTTCTTTCTTTGAATTTAATCTTTATTACAGTATTGTATTTTCTTACACTAGTAATTATTGATTTCCCATCAGGCGTTTTGTCATTCAGCCAAAGTACCAGTGACCTAGTAGCAAAACACTCTTCTGAACTCATTGGATACATTTCCTCAGCTTTGTATATTTCCCTGTTCTTGATATCTGTTTACTGACAAACATTCATTAGTTTCTTAATTTTTTCCATTTTTCCAGGACCTCAGCTGAAAATCCATTTCCTTTTAGTTTCTGAAAATTGGTTTCTATGTGTATATCCACACTGTAAACTGGCTCTGGGTCTCTAAGTGCTGCCTCCTGGGTCTTAGTGAGTTCCTGGTCCAGAAGGTTCCCGCATTATCCTGCCGGGGAGGAGCGAGCCCCAGTTACGTCTGTGAGATGCAGGTCACTGGACCCCTGGGCCATTGCTCCAGCCAGTTCATCGATGCGGGGCAGATACTCCTTGCAGAGTGAAACACCACCTCAGAAGGATTGGCAATCATTCCTATAAACTAGGATACCAAAGACAAAACCACCTTCTGAGCTTTCCTTTTTCAATGATTAACCCACTAGTTGAAGAATTCTATACGATCTTTGGGGTGGGCCTGTATGAAAAAATTAGTATGAACTATTCACTCATTATTAGTACTCTTTTGTCCCAGAGGAAATCTCTCTCTATATATATATATTCTTGTGATGGACTGACTGACTTTTAGTTGGAGGCAATCCTGCTCATGGAGATCACTGACTAGCCCTCTGCACGTGCTGGCATTAGGGATTCGTTCCTGTTTGACATCTGTGTGTCGTGGAAAGGCCGCCTTTCTGCTCGGGAGGGTCATTTCCAGAAGAATCCTCTCCGTAGCTGAGGGCTGGGTGGTGAGAGAGGGTGCCCGTGTGGACACAGATCCAAGACACAGAAGGGGCCCTGCAGAGCGCAGGTCCGTCCTGAGACGCGACCCGTGAGCCCTCCCGGGGGAGGGGGTGGGAGCCGCGGAGTTGAACCAGCGCTGCCGAAGTCGCGCCCTCAGGAGGAGGGTGGGCAATCTCTCCCGAGAGGCTTCCGGGCAAGCACCGAAGTGCAGGTGTCAGCCAGTAGCCAGGAATTCCCTCCTGCCGCCAGGACAGTGGCTGGCTCCTGGCTTGTGGGATTCTCCCGGGCCTGGCCCTCAGTGCTGTGCACTTGCTCATTAAAACGCCGAGGATTCGCCACGTAGTCCACTTCACCACAGTAGGGTGCTTCTGGCTTTAAAAATGTGAAAACCTGGAATTAGGGAATAGATGGGGCGAATTCGTTCTAAAGGTTTATACCGCGACTTAGTTGAAGGGTAAAATAATAATTTATACATGTTTGTCTGCGTTTGTGTGCACACAAGCCACTGTGTAAGGAAATTAAATGCAAAAATATGTCATTCAATGAAACTTTGAATAACTAAAATCATAATAGCAATGTATTTTGCGTAATCTACTAAACATTTTTATTATTGTTTCCTTTAATTATGTAATTTTTCAACATAGAAAAAGTTGAAAAGTAATACGCAGAACCCCATGTAATTATCATCCGTATTTACCATATACCAACATATTTGCTTTAAATCTCTCCACTTTTTTAAAGAAGTGAAATGTGCAGATACCGCTGAAGCCTCGCTATACTGATACTCGTATACACTGTTCCATTTAAATTTTCATTCTTACTTTACGTGGACTTTCCACAGCCAAATGGTGCTTCTCAATTTATATGAGTGGAATGACATTGTTCCTTCACTTGCAAATACTGTGCTATTTAAACTCACCCGTGAGACTATGGCGACGTGGTACCTGTGGATGGTCACTTCATCCCTGTGGTGACTGCAGACTCCCCTGTGAATAACCCAGAGGTGACTGATGCCTTTCCTGCACATTCTTGTTTGGATTCAAGCCCCCAAGAAGAGTCTGTGTTTTAAATTCAGCCAATATTTTGATCTCAGGTAACCTTACTTCCCAATAACGCATACATTCTTTCAAAACCCATTTTTGACCCCAGTGCGGTGAACTCTCTTTGTTGAGGTTTTGTGGGATGAACAGGAAGATGATCGTGCAACGTCTGCTCAGCTGCCGCTCAGCTTCGTGCGAATAGTAACCATCCGAGCTCAGAGGAGCTGACCAATCAGATGCCAGGGCTCAGAATACCAGTCAGGGCAACGAGCGGACAGAGAAGGCTGAGCCCTTATCACTTGCTGTGACCGCGCAGGCAGAGCTGGGGCAGGGGGGGCGCCCCCCATGGCTTCCGATGCCGGGTGGCTCTGGGAGGGTCCCTGCCCACCGGAGCCCTGAGCACAAAGCTCCTGTGTTTCATGGGTCCCGGGGGTGTTTGGGGTGGGAGGGTCCTGGGTGCTGGCCCAGCCCGGGTGGAGCATCTCCAGGGCTCCCTCCGCCGCAGCAAGGCCTGGCCGAGACCTCAGACGAAGGGCCCCCGCGGACGTGCGGGGCAGGGCGTGCAGAGTCGCGGTCGTGTAGGAGCCCGGCGTCAGGGCGCCGTCGGTGCGCGGGTCCGGGGTGTGGAGGGCCGCTCCCCCGTCAATGCCATGGTCAGGCCTGAAAGATCACACGTAGCGTCTGGCAACTCCTCCCGAGGCCGGACTACTGTAGGGGTTTCGGTATTTTTAAGTTCTAGGGATTGTGGTACATTTTTGGAAACTCCGAGTCTGGTATACTGATTTTTAAGTCCTCTTAAGGCGGATTTGAGTCCGTTAGCGAATTGAACAAATATGCACGAGAGTTTTCAAATAACTATTATTGTTTTGAAATACTTACCACAATCCATGGAGGAATAATTTACTTATTTCAAGTGGCAAGTCCAGACTCTTCACAGATTGAGGGAATTTCGCTTGAGTGGACGGTTTAAAAAGAGGGGAGAGGCGCCACGGCCCTGTCCCGAAAGACACCTTCCAGGTGTTTGCTCCCTGGAGAATCCCAGCCCTGTGGACGGAGGCCCCTGGGGTCTGACACCCCTCCTCCGAAACCCTCCTCAACATCAAAGTCCAGTAACACTTTATTTTCTGGAAAAATAATAATTTTTAAAAAAGTATTTGTGTGTGTGTGCGAGAAATAAAATACTTCAGAAAATTCTTTCCCTAAGTTGCTAATTTTAAAAGTTGCTCTTTCAGGCCCTTCAATTATGTCATGGAAACTCAGGCTCATGCCTCTGTCACTGTTTTCCCACCTGCTCTCTCCTTTCCTCCTTGAGCAGCAGGTGTGGCTCAGGTGGTCCCGATGGGGTGCAGGTGGGAGCCCCCGGGGAGGGGCGCAGAGGCCGCACTTGGAGTCCTCCACTGATGGGAGGTTCTTGAGTGAAGAAAGCCCAGGCTGGGGAGAGGGTATCGGGCCTGCTGGCACAGTCCCGCAAAGGCAACTTTTACTTTAACTGCTGCCTGAAACCCATCTTTCTGGAGACCGCAACAGTCAGAGCTGAACATCTGTTAACAGCTGTAACAAATTTGAAGTTAGTGTTAAGTCCGCACTTTAAATGCCTGAGTAAAAACGTGTGGCCAGATCGTACATATGCTGCAGCAGTACCCGAAGATCAGTATTTTAGAGCAAGACAGAGTAGGAAATCCAACTTTCAGTATCCCCAAGTCGCTTTCTCTTATAATAGGTAAGAATTGTCTCAAAATGTTTACAGTCAGGTAACATGGGCGTAGCGGAGTCTTGCTACGGTGATGGCTCCAGGATGCAGACGTGAATGACCATCAAACATAGCTGGGGATTCAATGATAAAGTGCAGAAGAATATTTGCTGAAGGACCTTACTTCTTATGTTTGTGAAGAAAGAAGTGCGGGACTGAGCTGAAGAGAATCGGTTGGATGGTTTTCTTAGGTTCCACAGTTCATCCTCCAGAGGTCTCATCGGTCAGTCTGCTTGTGCTCTGGACCCTCGGACTGGCGGAAGAGCCCGGATTACAGGGAAGACGCGTCTGAAGGGAGCGGAGGCCCCTCCCACACTGTGTCCTCTTATAACTGAGCCTCTCGTTGGGTCATATCTGGTTCCCGATCTTCTGGGCAGTTGATCCTGCAGAGTGTGTACTGAGTAAACTAACTGAAGAATGACTGTTTGGTTTAATTAGAAGATGCCTTTGATAACATTAGTTCTGTCTGGATCGCTGACAGAACCACGATGGAGCATTCTATGCAGGACCTTAAGTCAAAAGGATCAGCCCTGGCTTGGCTGTGAGGTCGTGAGTGTCAGGACGCAGAAGGAAGAGTGGCTTTGTCTGGGCTGTGGTGTAAAAGGTTTCAGTTAAAAGCTGCAGAACTTTTGTTTCCTATTTAGTTTTCACCATCCACTAATTTTTACAAATTGTGTTTTGAAAAATAAGGTGCTTGTATGTGATACTGTTCAACTCTTTTAGAACCTTAATATCGATAGTTATGTAACCTTCATTGAAGAGAGCATGGATTAGCTGAGCCTCTTCTCCCAACTTTAAAATATTAGATTCTGTGATGCTTGAATGAGGGGGTTTTAAAAGATACGGAAGAACAACTTTTCATAGAAGAGACTCAACATCCCGGTGTTTTTATGAAACTCGATGGTTTGCAACATTCCTTCCCATAATTCCCTTGCTTGGCCTCTGTCTTGGCAATTCAGGCCGCCCTGACAACATACCGCAGACGAGGGGGTAGACGGGGGTGGGGGTGGGGGTGGAGCTTGAACAACAGGCGTTTCTTTTTCTCACCGTCTGGAGGCCAGAAGCCCACGGTCAAGGGGCGGGCCAGGCTCTGGCCAGGTTTCTGGATGCCCTCTGCCAGACGTCTGTCCTCTTGCCGTGTCCTCTGTGTGCAGAGAGGGCTCGGGGGGCGCTTGCTCCTCCTGTAGGACCAGCCCCTCCGTGGCCTCATTTAACCTTAGGCTAAGCCTCTGAAAGGCCCGATCTCCAGACACAGTCAGCAGGTGGGTAGGGCTTCCGCGTAGGGATCTGGGGGACACGGCTCGGTTCACAGCAGCTTCCTGTGTAGGAAACTCAGAGGCGTGCAGAAACTCAGCTTTGCCGAGCTTTAGGTGCCGGGACCGCGTGTGCTCAGAAAGGACATCTCAGCAGGTTGCATAGAGCAAATATGTGAATAAGCAGTGTTCTGGCTTGGCCGGAATAAGCAGCAGTGGGCTCTTCGAGTTCTCTTAAACACACACTAAAGAGCTTTGTGGCCTAATTCCCTTTCCTCACCAGTTAGGCGTATTGGAACGGATTGTTGGTGTGCATTGACACACTTTGCCACAGTTGTGGCCATTTCCTGACGTTTCCTTTACATTGTCTGCCCAGGGTCGATACATGAATAAAATGATGGATTGGAAAGGGCATTTTTTTGGTGCGGTCAGTTGAGGCAGAAACCAACTTACTCCTTCTCAAAATATATTTTCACCAATATTTGCCCTCAGTGAGGTTCAAATGCTTATATTAATGGCTAAAATGAAAACCATTATCGAATGTTTTGAGAAATACCGTAGAGATTCCTGGTTGGTGATCCAACTTTCTCATCTTCTGATGCTCAGGAAGTTTCCCTCGCAAGCATCAGTGTGACTACGTCACACGTGGGAACTGCCTTGTGCCCACTTTGGGCACAGCTGGACCCAGAGTTCCCCCCTCCGCCCACCGTGTCGGCTGTGCTTTGCCTCTGTGTAGGTGACAGGAGTATTCCTGGAACGTGGTCTCGATGTCACGTGGTGTCCCTGTCACACGAGTGTCACCTGCTGGTCTCCAGTGTCTCACTGGGAGTCCAGCCCAGGACCAGGGAAAAGGCAAAACGATTCTTCTGATGCCAAAGTCCCGAATTACAGCTCTTTTTCCATGTATGATTATATAAGTATTTCATCAGTTCAAAATGTTACATGTGCGAAAGAGCTCAGAATTATAAAATGTGTTCCCCGTATACACTTTAAAATAGTTTTATTTGCTCTAATTTTTGGTTTCTTTACTTTAAGCTTATAATGTATCCACTCCTGAGAATTAAATTACAAGTGGATTTTAAATACTAAAATAATAAATAAAAATAATATGATAAATATAAATAAAACAATACAAATAAAAACTTGTAATAGATTACAAGTGGCTCTACAGTTTCCGCGTCTCTCCTCACTGGTGGTGAGCGGGCCCCAGGCTCGGGCAGGACCCCCCAGGCTTGGGCAGGACCCCCAGCTCTTCCCGGACCCCTGACTCGCTCTCTGCTGTTGCTTTGCAAACACACAGGCTTTAGAGTCATTGAGTCTAAAAGCGCTTACGTTTTCCCTTAATAATCACAGCAACGCGTGTCCCTGTTTTATTCCGATAGTACCTTTTGGAGGCAAACACACTTCCTACACCCCTTCATCTAACCCCAGGCCGCCCTACTCATGCCCTCTCAGCTTCACAACTATCAAATAGTCAGTTGAGACCAAAATAAAATACGTTACGTGATTGAGCATGTAAGAGATGGAGACCCTGACCAGCCCGTCAGCCCACAGGGGCAGCGTGGACCTTTAAACAAGGTCAGGACGTGAGATAATCGATCGTTCATGAGTTAACGTTGATTACTAACAAGTGGACTAAAAGCGATTACACTGTACAGAGAAGTGTGGTGCAAAGGGAGCCCGTTTTGGGATTAGTGGAAAGACACATTTTAGAAACAGAGCAGAGTGTGTGCTCTGCAGCCTCCCCATCTGTCACCTGGGGAACCAGGGCCGGTATTTCCCTCAGGGGCCTCACTTCCTCAGACAAAATGGGGGTAAGATGACCCCAGCTTTGCAGGAATCTTGTGTAAAGAATGCACCTAATGGTGTCTGTTCTTCTCAGTATCTTTGTTTCCGTGTAATACTGCAGATGGAGATTTGAAGTGGTACCATCACTGTAGTAATTAAGCAACGTCCCTTTGGAAGTATAAACAGCCACTAAAGTTTTAATTAAGAAGTTATATATACATTTTGCATTCACTTTCTGATTGTGCGTTTTAACCTAAACTGGGTTTGTTTTCTAAATTTCTTAAAGCACAGAACTGTTACGCTTCGCAGACAGCCCGTGGGCGGCTTGGGCCTGAGCATAAAGGTATGAGCGCGCTGGATGTTCCTCGACGCACTTTTCCATGAAGGTCCCCGCGCTGATCTTAACTGCGCTCCTGCTTCCTGTCTTGCAGGGCGGTGTGGAGCACGGAGTCCCGGTCGTCATATCGAAGATATTCAAAGACCACGCAGGTGAAAGCCGCTGAGTGATTGTGAGCATGGCAGCAGTCTGGAAGGCAGTGCACGGTCTTAAATGAGGAGATAGCAGCTGTGTGTGTTGCTTGGTTATCTGCCTGCCGTCTTAGTTTGTAGCTGTCCGCTCTCCCATCCCTGCTGCCACGCGGCCCTTTTTCGTTTCCCCTGATCCCGTGAGCCCTTAAGAGAGATACTGACTCGCAGCGTGGTGTCAAGTCATCCCCAGGAGACACGGACACGGCAGTGGTTTGAGCTCTGGTTTCTCAGGAAAGACGAAGCACCGGGGGGATGCAGTGTGCACAGAGTCGGTGGCGATGAGGTTTCTCGTGTAAAATGGCATCGCAGCCGTGAGCGAGAGGCCTCTGCGGTGCTGACGGTAGCTCGTTAATCGCTGACACAGTGAATCGATGGCTTTGGGAGCAGATCAGTGTGTGTAGAAGTGAGAGTGGGGACGGGATTCCTTCTTGTAATGGGCAAGTGGAATGTTGTACAAACCAAGTGTAACAGTTGTACAATCAAGCACTGCAGTTGTGCAGTCGAAAAGCTTGCAGGAGCTCAGAGGTCCCTGCGTTTGGAGTGAGGGTCCACAGGGAGAACGAATCAATTCGTCACTGAACTCGGAGTGTTTAATCATTTCTGCGAGACCGTAACCACCTGGCTGGCTGATTAATACTTGAAGGAAGGATTTGCTCAAATCTGCTTCTGCTCCTATAATCCTTGTGAGCATTCTCAGTTCTTTTTTATAAGTAAAGTTTTAAATTTGTGGATATGAATATAAGTTTCAGAAGAGAAAGGGAATAAGATTAAAATCAGAAAAGGATTTCACGCTCAGTTCAGGAAGCTCATCCACCTTCTCTGCAGAGGTGTGAACAGGCCGAGGAGGCCGCGCGAAAAGGATTTCACGCTCTCTTCAGGAAGCACATCTACCTTCTCTGCAGAGGTGTGAGCAGGCCGAGGAGGCCGCGCGAAAAGGATTTCACGCTCAGTTCAGGAAGCGCCTCTACCTTCTCTGCAGAGGAGTGAACAGGCCAAGGAGGCCGTGCGAAAAGGATTTCACACTCAGTTCAGGAAGCGCATCCACCTTCTCTGCAGAGGTGTGAACAGGCCGTGGAGGCCGCGCGAAAAGGATTTCACGCTCAGTTCAGGAAGCGCATCCACCTTCTCTGCAGAGGTGTGAACAGGCCGAGGAGGCCGCGCGAAAAGGATTTCACGCTCAGTTCAGGAAGCGCGTCCACCTTCTCTGCAGAGGTGTGAACAGGCCGTGGAGGCCGCGCGAAAAGGATTTCACGCTCAGTTCAGGAAGCGCATCCACCTTCTCTGCAGAGGAGTGAACAGGCCGAGGAGGCCGCGCACGGTGACAGGTGACAGGCTGCACCTTCTCCGTGGGCTGGGGAGCACACTGGGCTCCCGGACCCCTCAGCAGAGTCCAGTCGTGCGGATACGACTCTCTCTTCTGAAACGGAGACTCTGCAGCGTCTGGGATGCATCTTGAGCAGCTCAGACCCAGCGAGTCCCCAGAGCAGGTCCCCATCGCCCCCTGCGTCTCCTGGCCCCTTGTCTCCATCACCACGTCCTGCCTGGGGCCAGGCTGGCCAGCAGGCCCTCCCCCTCCCTCTGGGGTCCTCTCCATCCGCTGTGGCCAGAGATAAGGTGTTTCCCACCGATGTCTTCCTTTCTTCACTGTGGGCTTCTTCTACACCCGAAACTCTTGCATTAATGCTTAGTGGACTGTGAGCTTTCAGGGACCCGGGCTTGGTGTAACTTAGTTCGTATGTTCAGGGTCTGGCTCAGGATGTGTACCTTACAGGCAGGGAGCGCCTTGGCCGAGCTGCCGCGCACGTCGGTGTCAGGAGGGACCGTAGCGTGCGGGAGCCTGGGCTCCGGGAAGCTGGGCCATGCACAGGAGGCGGGCGCACACGGCACTGGTAACCTGATAACCATCCCACTGCAACCAGCAACCCACCGAGTCAGGGTTTCTCCTGGGAGGCAGAGCGCTCAGGGGAGGTGACAGAACTGGGGTCCCCACTGCTCCTGTGGGGGCAGCACCCTGCTTCGATCTCCCCCCACCGAGGAGGGCAGGTGCCTAGTCGTCCCAGGAGAACAGTCCAGAGGGGGAGAGTTTCCCTCCAGCGCTCACTGTGGGGACCAGCGAGGTCGGCGGCCTACCGTCCACCTGGCACTGCGTCTAGGAATCGGGCAGCCACGGACCGTTAGAGCAGAGCAGAGTGTAACCCGTTTATTCAGTCATTCATCCACAGACGGACCTGGCCGCCTTCGGCAGCCACCGTGCGGAGATTGAACTCTGGTCTGGGCATTCAGGGCGAGCGCTGCCCGCTTCCTCCCACCCGTGTCCCGCGGGAGAAAACAGGCGGTAAATGAACAGGCCATAGTACACATTCAGACAATGCCAGCTGCTGTGAGGAAAATTAATCAGTGTTGGGGTGTGCACAGTGATGGATAGAGCATCGCTGTTTTTATAGGGCGGTCGGTGGGAATCTTTCTGTGGGCGACATTTAAGCAAATATTTGAATCACCCAGAGTAAGGGGTGAGCAGGCCCTGCCGCGGCCTCCTGGCCCCGGGGGGGAGGAAGGGTGACAGCTCGGTGCAGGGAGGGGCGTGCTCGCTCAGAAACAGGAAAGCCAGCGGGGCAGGGGCGGCTGAGGCGGGAGGCGAGGGGGGGCATGAGATTCGGGGGGGTGGGGGCTGCAGCAGGTCCTCGGGCCTCGTGGTCCTGGGGCAGGACTTGGATTTTCTTAAGGAGGTAGAGGGGTCGTTTGAGGACTTCCCAAAGCAGGATCATAAGGTAGGTCTTATGTTTAAAAATCAGTCGGGCTGCTGCTAGGAGAATATGTTCCAGCGTCCGGGGCGAGTTAGGGCACCAGCAGAGAACTGGCCTTGGAGTCTGGAAGGAAAAGTCCAGTGAGGTCCTTTGCCCAGTTGTGGCTTCACGCCCCTCATTGCAGGGTCACATTTGGGTCAGGTCATGGGGTCCTTCTCGCTGAGGGCAGGGAAGCTCCCCATCTTGGCCGGGGAGCCAGACGTCGTTCCTGGGTCCTCGGGCATCACAGAGGCTCTCAGATGGCCTTGTGACCGTCCACCCGGAGACTCTGCTGGAGAAGCAGGTGATGGTCTCGTCTTATCCCTGTGAGAGCTCGGCCCCCGGCTGGGCTCTGACCAAAGGCTCTGCCCGTCCAGGCCCTGCTGGTGGTCCGGGGTCCTGCTGTTTCTGGAGGATTCCAAGGGGCACAGGACTTGTTGCTGGCAGTCCTGGGTTCTGTGTGAGGTCCGGCTCAGCTGCTGGGCCTGTCAGTTCTCGGGTGCACACCTGCAGTCCTGCTCCTGCGAGGTGCTGAGTGCACCTGCCCAGGCCCAGCTGCTCCAGGGACAGACGTCCTTGCCCACCAGGGTGTCCTGCCCAGGTACCCATCAGGGCCAGTCACCAGGAATGCTATTAAAACCCTAGAACCACCAGGGGCCATAGGATTTAATGCCAGTCTAGAAAGGTCACTGCCTAGGTTTTGTGTGAGTGTGGTGCCCATACTGAGAACGCAGACTTAATGGCCTCTGTCCACATTCTTTGAACTTAATTCTTCTGTGTGGCTCTTCCGTCCCCTTGCCCAGAAGTCTCCCCTGACCCTCTGCTGCTTACATGTTAAGTGCTCAGGCTGGACATCTGAGCCCTTCTCCGTGTCACTGGTGATTCTGCAAACCCAGACGTGAGCCCTGCCCCCGTGTGAGGCCTGGCACCCCGGTGCCCCTCCTATCCCCCGCCTTCACGCCCACAGAGAGCTCTGCTTCCCGCACACCCGACCTCGCCCACGAGGCTGCACACGTGCTCTGTGATGAATACACGACGGGCACACACACACATGCACACGTACACGTGTACACACATAGGTGTGAGGTATCTTGAGTTAGACACACATCTTCTTAATAACATTTTATGTTTCTGGAAAGCAAAAGCAGTGTTGGGCCGTTCTCCAGTCCTCCTTTTAATCGGTGGTCACAGCGGCTTGCTGTGAGTAATTACCACTTTGTACTTTACAAAAATAAGCAAGAATGAGGAGTTTTTCCACAATTGAATGAAATTTAAATATATTATTTCTAATACTGCAAAAACTTAGAAACCCAAAACAAACTGTATATAGCAAATAAACAATGAAGAGAAACGTGGATGACAAAGAGGCTTGGAGTTAGAAATTGTCATCTTAGCAGCAATATCTTACGTTAGAATAATGCTTGTGTGACATGGAAAGGACTTCCGTTTTCTTTTTTTTTTAACTTTTATTTTATATTGGAGTCTAGTTGATTAACAATGTTGTGTTAGTTTCAGGTGTACAACAAAGTGATTCAGTTATACGTATACATGCATCTGTTCTTTTTCAAATTCTTCGCGTTTTCGTCGGGTCTTCATGACTGGACAAGGCAGATGTGGCTGGCTGTTCACACTCGTAGGTCAGGGAACAGAGAAACGGTGGTTCGCCCAGTCTCACTCTGCCAGGGAAGGGAGGCTTAGTTATAAACCAGATTTTTCTGTCTCTGAATCCTGTTCTTCCTCCATACCGTGTCATCACATTATGTACTAGTAAAATCCGTTCGCAGCCGAGGTTTAATTCAGTTATCATCCTAATGTCAGTAAGGATTTGGACGGGCAGGCCTGCACCCTGTGACGGGTTTGGTGCTTGTATCCAGGAGACAGATGGGACAGTTAGAATATATCCAGAAAATTGAACTAACATGTAGGGAGGGGGGAAGTTTGTCCCATTAGGACAGTAAAAAGAATTAGGATCCTTTAGCCTTTTTTATGTGGAACAGTCATCATTACCTGCAGCTGGATGGTGGGGTCATAGAGGATGTTTCTGTGACAGCTGAGTGTGGATGGAAATGGGGCGGCTGTGTCCCTTGTGAAGACGCTGCACATTTGCACAGAATGACCGTTCCTATCATCCAAACACAGGTATCACCCCAGGGCGAGAGGACCAAGCCCATGCCGAGGAGCTGCACGGTCACCCCGACCGTCACAGGGCCGGCGGGGGAACCTGAGTGCAGGGGACCTCCGCCTTTTGAAGCCACGGCCTCGAGATCCGTCGAAACGGGACTCCTCACCCTGAGCCAACTTCAGGGGGAGGTCGGAGCTTCCTGGGGTGTGAGGTCCCCTGAGATGCCCACTTTTTATTTTTCTCTAGAATATTCACCTGTATTTGGTGTCTTACAGCCGTGAAATGCCGCCGTTATACAAGATTTGTGATTAACTTCTTTTCACATCTGTGACATTTCATTAATTTCATTTTGCTGAATTCAGTGGAAACCTTTATCTTCCCCTTGATCTTTGCATCCCTCTGGTTCCCTCCCCTCCGTCTACACGTCAGCCCCTCATCTGTGTTAATTCTGAGGCCACGTGGCACCCCTCCCCACCGCATAGTCCAAATATGTGGCCCAGGCTTAGGGAAGCAGAGGTTGCAGGGCCCGGGCGACCTTTTCAGAGAATGCGATTGTCTCACTGCCTGTCCCACTGGCGTCGGGGGTTCAGACAGCGGGCCTTTGCCTCTGTCCGTGTTAACTGTGCAGCCCCTGACCCCAGCAGCAGGGCCTGCTGTTGCCCCGTCTCATTTTTGTGCTGCAAAGGACACAGCTTTGGAAACGTTAAGATCTGACACAAATATTCGGGCCAGTGTGTCTCGCCAGTAGTTGCTAACTTCTTTCTAGACTCTTAATGTTGAACAGAGTCCTATTTTAGGATCCGACTGAATTTGTGTAGACGTAGAGAGAAAGTCCTCTCACCTCAGGAAGAGATTGTGGTGCCCGATTTGGAATTTTTAGGTCAGGCTTTCCTGACCCTGCTTCCTAGAACAAACCAGAATCTGCTCCTTTTGCCTCAGGAGCTGGATATAGGGTGAAAGGAGACCCTTCCCGCACCCTGGATCCAGGTGGAAGTGCAGCTCCTTGAGTGAAGAATATCTCCGCATTCCTTCTCCTTCGTTGTCAGTGAATCAATGAAAATATGCTTTTCAAGCTTCCAAATAATAGAACTTGGAGCAGACGATAAAAATTGACTTTGTAACTGAATGAGGAATGTTGGAACCTGGACAAGACATACCAGATATATCAGGATCTTGGAAGGACGCATGTTAAATGCTGCAGGTTTAATTGAAATTCCACGTGGGAAGAGCCGTCACCTTCGGTAGCTGATTGCTGAGAGCGAAATGCAGCAGAGAATCTGGCTGCCGGGCTGCCAGCGTGTTCTTACTGTTGAAGGATCACTTGATGTTAAGATCAGAGGGAGGCAGGTTGGCAGCGAAGAATCCAGTTACTATGGCTACGGAAGGTGTGTGAGAGGCTCTCCGTACAAGTCCTTTCTGTCCTGGACCCACTTTGTCGTTGCTCCTTGAATCCTCCTAATACCGTCCACTGTGTCAGCTTCCACAGTTGAGGGCCATCCTGGAAGATGGAAGTGCTTTTTAATTTTAATTTACAAGATACTTTGAAATGGCTGAAATATCTTGAGTTACTTAAAGAATTTAACTCCCCCCATTATCAATAACACATAACCTCCCAGGGCCCCTTGGAAGATGGGAAGAGAAACCTTGTTAGCACTTCACGGACCAACCTTTAATCCTCACTGGCAGTGAGGTAATAGGATAATCTTCCCTGTGCAGGGGGGCAACGGAAGGTTGGAGAGGGATTGAACCAGGGCAGAATGTGGAAGTGAATCCTGCGCCCCTGAGTCTGGTTCTGAGGCAGAGTAAGCGGCTGGCCCCTCGGAGGTCTCCCCAGGGTGGGGTCAGCCCCGTCCCTCTTCCCATTGACCGCTCCGTGGTGACGATGTCCACACGTGGCCGGTTCTGGGGCGTAAAGGACTCAGTGCTGGTAAAGGATGATGAGGAGGGTTTTAGTCATTATTAATCCAGATGTTCAGTGCACGTAAGGCTTTTTAAGAAGTGTTCTCATTTTCTAATACCACCCAGAAGTTTATGTGAATGAATATTTAACAAGCGTCTGAATTTTACAAAGACTAATTAATTTGCAAAAAGAACAGTTTCTGTTATAACACACTTGTATTGCAAACAATGATTAAATTTACACAGTCTCACATAACACTATAGTAGTAGCGATTAATTTGACTTGAAAAGGCAAGTATAACAGAAATAGAAAATATCTCATTGTAGCTAGTTTGCATGTTTGAATATTTATGTGGTTCAAATACATTACGCTATATTTCCATTTTACATCCTGATGTAATGGCAAGATTACCACAGAAATAAACTAGAGCCATTTTTCAGCTGCAATCTCCAAACCTAGCTTAATCTCACCAAAGAGTTTATTTAGGAGCATTAATTAAAATTTTTAATTAAAATCAAATTTCCATGGTTTTATTTTATCATCCATTTTACCACTTTTTAATTTGTTTCTTTAGGGCTAAAAGTGTCCTACAAAGAGAAAAACATTTCAAAGATTTAACTGGGAAGTCTTTTTAATTAGCTTTGCTTTAACGACACAGAGAGACAGACGTGAGACACAGAGACAGAGAGACAGAGACAAGAGACAGGCAGGGAGAGACAGAGATAGAGACAGAGATAGAGGCAGTGAGAAACAGAGACATAGGCAGAGACAGAGACAGACAGAGAGACAGAGACAGAGAGATAGGCAGGGAGAGACAGAGATAGAGACAGAGATAGAAGCAGTGAGAGAGACATAGAGAGGCAGAGACAGAGGCAGAGAGAGACAGATGTAGAGAGAGACAGAGACAGGCAGAGAGACAGAGAGATAGGCAGGGAGAGACAGAGAGACAGAGATAGATGCAGTGAGAGACAGAGGCACAGAGACGTAGAGAGGCAGAGACAGAGGCAGAGACAGAGAAAGAGTGACAGGCAGAGAGACAGAGAAGACAGAGACAGAGGCAGAGAGAGACAGAGACAGAAAGGACAGAGAGACAGGCAGAGACAGAGACAGAGGTAGAGAGAGACAGAGGCAGAGAGAGGCAGAGTCCGAGAGACAGACAGAGACAGAGATAGAGGCAGAGATGGGGGAGATTCTGAAAGGGCCCCCTGTGGAGCTAGAGGGAGTGTAGATCTCACCTAGTGGGTGACAGAGGTTTTCTGGGTAAAGGCTCAGTGTAAATGAGAACTTTATTACCTAAAACCATACCATTAAATTCATTAATATAAAGACTGTACTTTATTTTCAATAAAATTTAATACTAGTTAATGACTAGAACTAATATTAACAATTGACATTAAATATTTACCTGGAATTTAAAGAATTCCAGTGTTAATAACTTATTATTTCCAATATTTAACCAAAGACTTATAAATTAAAACAAATCTAGAGGAAGGCAAAAAAACCTGTGAAAATGTGTTTTCTGCAGGTCTCAGCCTGTCTCTAACCCGTGCTGTGGCGGGACCAGCCCTTGTGGCTCTTATTATGGTCGTACGATGCCTCCAGCAGTAGCCATGAGGGGACTGAAAAAATAAAGGTTCGTTGCTGACAGGACCTAGAAATCACACAGCACCCCGGGTCACACGGCAAGATGGAGGCTGCCAGCAGAGAGCGCGAGGCCCGGGGTCCTGCTTTCACTGGGGTCGAGGCCGGGGTCTGGGGTTTCCCGGGATCACTCTTTATTGGTGAATTTAAACATAAAGGTGGGAATTTAAGCACAGGAAGAGGAAAAACAAGGGGCCAAATGGTCAGTTACTGAAATCAACCAAGGTCTCTAAAGCACAGGGGCCTCATTGCGGCGCAGGGGCCGGGGCCCTGGCTCTGTCTGGGGTGTGGCTGGCAGACTCGTCGAGGGGAGCAGAGCTGAAGTCGGGCACGTGCGTAACAAAAGAGAAAAAACAGCTGTCAGGGTTTACACTGCAAAATGCTTTACGTTTGGTGTGAATTCGTTCAGTCTTATTGAAAGGAGTTATCTCTCTGCCTCTATGAAAATAGAAAAGTGAAGTGGAATAATGCTGTAGAGATTATACTCAAACTTTACAATACAAAGGTTTTCTTTCCTTTTTCCTTTAATATTCTGGGCACATTTTCTTTAATTAAAGCAGTCTATGTAAATGTGTTCCCGAGAAAGGGGAAAATGCTGAGTGGCTTCTGGGATTCCTATTTTATTGTCTGTGTCGACTTAATGAAAAATGGGGATCAGACTTTCCACACATGTAATGAAATCCTTCATTAGGAGGAAGTGACATTTGTGCTTCTCATTGAACAAGGCTGTGCGTTTACAAAGTAACTCTCTTAATGTGCTTAAAATTAGCTGAATGTTTAGCTTCACCAGCCGGGCGAGGGGGGCGCTGTGGCTGTGCTGTTGGCGTTTCCCCACACTGTGTACACACGTGCATGTGCGCACACACACACACGTGCTCACATTCTCACACGTCACGCATGCAAGCGTGTGCACACATATGCACATGTTCACCCACAGAGACTCCTGCGTGCACAGACATCCACACACGCACACGTGTGCGCACACATACCCACACTCACGCACACGTGTGCGCACATATACCCACACGCATGTGTGCTCACACATACCACACGCACACGTGTGCTCACACATACCCACACTCCCTGTGCACACACTCACACCTGCACACACACAATGCCAGTTGCTGCAAACTCTGACCCTAAACCACTGCCAGGAGGAGCACGATGTCTCTGAATCTCTCTTAACACTGTTGCCCCTTTTGCGACCCTGCAGCCCACCAGACAGGGATGTTATTCGTAGGGGACGCCCTCCTCCAGGTCAGTATTTTAAACTTCAGTCCTTGGCTCTGTTGCATGTTAGTTCATGTTAGTTTTGAATTGAGACTCATCAATTATTATCCTCAAAATTCTTAATTTGTCATCTTTTCAGGTTAATGGCATTAATGTAGAAAATGCAACCCATGAAGAAGTGGTAAGTGTATGATATTTTATGTCTTTTGTTCTTTTTATTAGATAGCCTTTTATTATTTTTTTCTCTGAAAGTCCATTTCACGGAGTGTACTCATAGACACAGAGCTTCAGAAAAGCTTAGAAAGTTTAGCAAGTCGTGTTTCAGAGGGCCCTCTGTGCCACGTCCCTTCACAGTCCACACGTCATGGGTCCTCTCCGATGCTATAAAAGGTAGATTGGTGGCTGCTATTTTAAAGATGGGAGGGTTGAAATTCAGGGCATGGGACCCCGCCCGGGTGACCGGAGTGGAGCCTGTGAGGGTCCGCACACCGGCTCCCTCTGGCTTTGTGTGCTCCTCGCCTTGGAGGACGTCTCGGGACGCTCGCCTCTGGTGTGTGTCTGGGATGCTGGCCTGTGGACATGGGGGTCACAGGCTCCGCCCCAGCACCCCTTTCCAGACATGAACCTTGCCCAAGGTCAGGTCAGGCTCCAACACAGCGTATTAGTAGGTCGCTAACTAGGTGAAGAATTCCTTTAACTTGCTCCAGGCACGGAGGAAAGATTCGCAGGTGGGATGACGTGTTTCTTGGTCTCAGGGACTTGCAGTTTTAGGTTTAGGTGCAAGTGGATGATGTGCTCTCATCTGTTTACTTCTAAACTTAACATTTGGGTTATTTTTCAATCTCTGCAAAAGTTTGCTTTCTTAAGGTGAGAAAACACATAGTAATTCAAAAAGAGACAGTGTACACCTAGGTAACTTTATCCCGGCCCAGGGAAAGTAAAAAGCATTCATCTGAAAAGAAAGACTTTTAAATTAAGTAAATGATGTGTAAAGCTTATAAATGGAGCTATTCCAATACTTGACTGATACAAATATACTTTTTGGACCAAATTATCAAATTACAAGTCTACAGTCTTCTGTGACACAAAAGCCATGATTGGAACACTGCTACTGACATACAATCTCAGCTCTTCAGACTTACGAACTTCGTAAAAATATTAAATTTGTAAAAGACCTCATAAATCACAGTTGCACACTGTGAAACTCACTTTTCAGAGTAGATTCTAGGTTCACTTAATCCTAAAAGAAGAAAAGTCAGTTCTGCTCCACACAGAAGACCCACAAAAATGAGCCTCATCCTGTATATGGGCTCCTGCTTTGGAAAAGCTGTACTGCTTTTCGGCGACAAAAATGTGTTTATTTCCCTCTTTTTAATACACCGTGTGTCCTCATCCACATCAACATACAATATCGTAGCCGACGTGGCAGAGAGTAAACTTTCCATAATTTTCTTTTTTTTTTTTTTGCGGTACGCGGGCCTCTCACTGCTGTGGCCTCTCCCGCCGCGGAGCACAGGCTCTGGACGCACAGCCTCAGCGACCATGGCTCACTGGCCCAGCCACTCCACGGCGCGTGGGATCCTCCCGGACCGGGGCACGAACCCGCGTCCCCTGCATCGGCAGGCGGACTCTCAACCACTGCGCCACCAGGGAAGCCCTCCATAATTTTATTGGGCAAATTCTGAGACATCTCACTATTCAGAGAGGAAGGAAAAATGATGTTTGGAAAATCACTCAGTCTCACCTGTGTGCAGAGGTTAGGGATGCCTGGCAGGAGGTGGCGCGGGCGCAGCTGGTCCCCCTGTGGGACCCCCAGGCCCACACGTATGGCAGGAGACCTGGCAGCAGAGTCCCCGCAGCAGAACCCAGACCGATGTCCAGTGGGAGTCAGAGCGGGGTCAGCGCTCCGTCCTGAAGGGTCTCAGAACGAGAAACATTACAGAACTTCATTTTTATGCAACATGCTCAGAATTTTTTTAAAATATCTCAAATGTTAAATTAACTTCTAGTCCAGAATGGCAGGCCAGGGTTTTAAGTCCCATGAAAACCATTGATTAAAAACTGCCCTAACTGATAAAACTTCACAGACTGTTTTACGAGGCCCCCTTTTCAAGGAAATGAGTCCTTTTTATACACATTTCATTCATGCACAGCAGCTCGGTCATCACTAAGATCTCAGGACAGATTCTGAGTTCTGGTGATTTTGAACTCAAGAACCCTTAGAAATAAAGTCTTCACTTGTGTTTAATAAATGGTAGAAATGGGACCTTCCAGGTCACTCTTCCAAGCAGCAGCCAGGCCGTCACACCCCCAGACCCCCAGCTCACGGCATCTCGTGGGCCGTCACTCAGCAGCTCGCAGCTGCGTTTGATAGAAGGTGTCCTGAGGGAGCTGAGGCCGGTCGCCTGTTTCTCCAGGTCGTTTAGCAAGTACGTGTGGACCCTCCTTCCCCTGGGTACCGAAGCATCCGCCAGGCGCCAGCAAGGCCTCTGCCCTCAAGGACGAGCCTCCGCTCTCGGGCCCTGGGCTGTCCGGACTTCCTCTTCCCTGCAGCAGCCGGCTTACTCCCGGCCCCCCCACCTCCTCACGTCTGCCCTCCTTGGGCGATGGTCACCTTCTCTCAGTCTCTGCTCATATGAGAAACTGTCCCGAACACAGGAGGTTAAGGCAGCGTTCCATCTTGTTGGAAGGAACATAAGTGCTATGGAAAGAAACAGGCTGGAATAAGTAGGTTAGGTAGAGGGAAGATGGATGGATAGAAGGTAGGTAGATAGACAGGTAGACAGATAGACAGGCAGGTAGCTGATAGAACATGGGTGGTTGGGTGGATGGATAGAGAAATAGAGAGACAGATAACTGACCAACAGTATTTTCTCATGCATGAGTTGGCAAATTGTTCAGAGACGTGCTTCTCAACCCCGATGTGCATGAGAATCACCTGACACCCACAGAGGTTTCAGCGGACGTAGCTTTGGTTCAGCATCACTGCTCCCTAATTCCCGGGCCTCGAAATTAGCAGGGTTCAGAGCCATTGGAATGGGGATCTAAACTCCCAGTAGCGTCTCCGGTGTGCCTTGTGGGGCTTCGTTGGTGCAGGAGCACCGGGGGCGGGGGAGTCTGGCTCCTGTTCACATGCCCACTTCCTCCCCTGGGGCCCGGGCCAGGCCGGCCTTGTATAAACGGCTGCCCTTGGTAGCAGAGATGCATGTGTCCAGCCCCTATGGCCTTGGGAGACAGAGGACACTCAAACTCTGATGGACGGGACTCTGTGTTGTAGCGTTGACCACGGTCGAGCATCCAGACCCCCCTGAGCCCAGTAACCAGGTAGGAGCTTTTCCACGAGGAGAGCAAACACAAAGCTATGTGTGTGATTATCCCGCTAGCCTCCTCCAGACACCGCCTAGAATCCCATCTGCCACGGACACTTCCGGCACCTGAGGTCTTTGGGCGGCGGGCCCGGGTGGCAGGGCGCCTGCCCGGGGCAGCGTGGATACAGTGCAGAGCCGTCACTGCGTCGGTAGCACGACGACCGTGAGGTGTGTGGGAAGGGCAGCGTGTCCAGCTGTGGGCCACGCCCCCATCAGGATCCAAGCCAACCACCAGCAGGCCTTGCCGTCTTGGCGGCAGGGGCGCTCCTGCGGCAACTCGTTCTCACGTCACAGGTGCCAGTCCCAGCCCCCTGTCTGTCTCTGGGGCCACTTCCCGCTCTGACACTCCCGCGTCTTCACAGACTCTCTAGGCTGTTGCCTCATGTCCCCGCAAGTTGAATACACACAGCCTCACGACGCAGCTGACCAGCCGGGGGCCGCGAGGGCTGGTGAGATGCTGGGGGCGGGGTGACAGAAAGACGGACGACCGACCTGACCCGGATGCAGGAGAGTCAGGGTCCACTATTGCCGCTGCCTCTGCTGGCGTTTGCTGACAGCCAGAACCGCCAGGGAAGGGAAGCGTTGGCTGTGTCTGTAGTTGTAGCCCAGGTACCACGAACGTGTTCTATTTGTTCTGGGAAGGAGAACGCACCTGGAGCCACGGTTGCCGTTGTAGTTTGTGTGTTTATACTTACAGTAAAGGACGGCTGTTACTGACAATTCATGTGCTTTCTGCGGGGCCCAGTACCCAAGTTGGCTGGGAGGGTGGAGGAGACCGCATCTTCCAGGTCTTCCGTGCAGCACGGCTGTGGTTTCCTGTTTGACCCCAGAGAAGCGGTTCTGGGGGCTCCCACTTGACCCTTCTCGCCTGCTAGGCCTGAGTCAGGAAAGTAGCCTGGAGATTCTACCAGTTAGGGGATATGTCTGTTCAACCTCTGTTCAGGGGAGGGAAGGAGAACCGCAGGGTGTGTTAGGGACCGATGTGAGGTGGGTCCGGGACGAAGGGCACCGATCACCTGGCAGACATCAGCCTCCTGTTCTGACTGGTGGACCAGGGCAGGTGTTGGGTGTCCAGGCATCAGCGCAGACCCGGCGTCTGGAAGCTTTGCTCTCACAGTGCTGTCACCGGTTCCGCACGTCATTTTATAGAGGATGGGGGGATATTGGCAGACGTCGACAGTGGCGGTGTTAGGGAGGGTCGGAGGGGGGACCCAACCCCGCAGGCGACGGCCAAGCGGCTGGCAGGCCAGCAGGTGCAAGTGTGTGTGTGTGTGTGAGTGTGTGTGTGTGGAAGCCTATGTGTTTGTGTGTGTGAGCCTATGTATTTGTATGTGAAGGAGCAGGACAGGTCTATGTGCTGACGTGGGGTGAACTGCAGATTCGATTTTAGGCAAAGAGAGTGATTTGTCTAGTGGACATGGTTCCACTGACGTGAAAACGGCCAAAGAAGAGGACAGACAGCACACGTGGTGTAGTGTGCTTTCCTGCGTGTGCCTCTTTGTTCCCACATGGTCACGTACCTACACGTGTGGGCACGGGGCCAAAAGGCACACAAATTGTGAATTCTGCGATGTCACCAAAACGCCCTCAAGAGAGAAGGCATTCTTGCAAATGGGTAGACGATTTCCGGAAGGACACGCAAGATACACCAGTAGCCGTGTGTCTGAGGTGTCCATCCAGGGCTCTGGCATGTGAAAGACACCCATGCTTTCATCGTGTATCTGTTTGTTACTTCCTGTTCTAAAATACCCAGTCATCATATTTCAGTTATGACATTTTAAAGCTGTGCTGGCTCCTCAGACATAACCATATGGGATGATTTCTTCACTCCCTGGAAGGCGTCCCGGGTGAGACAACTTCAGAGACTCCCTGGAGAAACTGCTCTGAGGCCGCAAAGCTGCCAGCCCCTGTCCTGGACCAAGTGTCTGTGCCCCAGATTCACAGGTTGGAGCAGTAACCCCCGGGTGATGACGTCAGGAAGAGGAGCCTTTCGGAGGAGAATCCAGGGAGATGAGGTCATGAGGGTGGGGCCCCGTCCAGTAGGATTAGCGTCCGTGTAAGGGGGTGGAGGCGCCAGAGCGCACTCTGTGCCTGTGAGGACACAGCGAGAAGGTGGCCGTCTGCAGCTAGGATGAAGGCCCTCACCAGAGCCCTGACCCGGCCGGCACCCTGACCGCGGGCTCTGCCTCAGAACTGTGGCGGAGAGTGTCTGTCGTCCAAGCCCCAGCCTGTGGCTTTTTGTCGTGGCAGCTCAAGTCGTTTACCTGAGACACCCAGCAGTTTAGATGGCTCGAGCGGCATTTTAAAAGCTTGGGGGAAGATTCATACAAGAGCTGAATCCTTCCTAAAAAAGAAATATGTCTGACTCACCGGTAAACTTGGCGGCCCAGCAGGTGAGTCAGAGGTGGGAAATCGGAACCTGCACCTACGTTGTCAGAGCAGAGCAGACGTGCCTGGTGACAGGGACGCAGGCGGGAAGGTGCCGGAATCGCTGGTCTTAAATAGATGCAAAGGCAAGTCCGTGTCGCTCTGAGGCAGAGCAGGGGCCCCGCCATCCAGAGCCGAGCGTGGAGTCAGGTCCCTCCCGACACCCGTCAGTCCGAAGGCTGTGGTCTGAGGGGCAGACATAGCTTTGAGATCAGTCGTTGAATTCGGAGGCATTAATGGTCAGTGGTCAAAATATTTTCTCAGACACACATACATACTTGGAACTAAATTGAAGGAAAAAAAACTGGCGATGCAGTAAAACCTTTGCCTTGTCCTAGCATCTCAAAGTCTGGAAACATCAAGGCAGGGCAGACACTTGGGATTTGAAAAATAATAACACGTTGAAGTTAAGCCCACTCTTTCATCAAAGGTGCACCTGCCTCACTCTTTACTGTTGTTCCCGGATAAAACTAACTTGTCCAAAGTGACGTTTCTTCGAGGGCCTGGGGAACAACGCTGAAGGCCTGAGCCGTGTAAACATGTGAGCGAGTCTTCTGGGGGCTAATTAGCCTCGATTAGATAGATTTTAGTGCTTTAAACTCCATTTTATCTCCAGGAAGACTTGTAAAATTGTTAAATATATGCTCACTTATTGAGGTAGGGGTGTGTGTGTGTGTGCGTGTGCGTGTGCACACGTGGGCAGACCCACATAACAGAAGCAGCGGGAGAACTTGACCCCAGACAGGGGCACGCATCTCAGGCTCGTGCTGTCCACGTGACACCCTGGTCTTAAATTTAAAGCTCCATGAGCCCCAGGACAGGCAGGCTCTTGGGCGGCGGCGGCCGTCCCGCACTCAGGTGTGAGCCACACCCCGCAGCAGCCACATCTGGAGAGGACGGCGCTGCAGCTCGGGGTCCCTTCGATGCAGGAGGCGAGGGCGCAACGACACCACGGTTTTGTGAGACTCGCCCTGGGTCGCCCTCGGAGGAGGAGGTGCGTGGGCCCCGTTGCCCTTGACGGCCTGGAGGAGCTGAGGCGATGGTCATTGTCTCCGGGGCCTCGGGCCGGCCGGAGGGTGGTCCCAGCTGGGCCCCAGCTGTCGAGTCGTCCGAGCAGAGCGTCCGCCTCATGGCCGTGTTGCTGGGTTTGGTGGGAGGCTTTGAGCCCTCCCCTTCTCGCTGCCGTGGGCGGCAGCCCTGACTTAGGGAAGACAGACGCTGGGGCGTTTCATCCCGTGTCTGCACCTGCACCCACCCAGCAGGAGACGAGGGGGCTTCGGGAAGGGGCGCCAGGGTAGGCTCGCCTCAGGGCTCCCGGGGCACCGCCTGGTGAGGCGTGAAATGGAGAAAAGGCCTCAGGGTCACGAGATTTGATACGTGGAAGAGACACGCCGGCGCCCGTGGCGCAGGAGGCTGTGGACGCAGGGCCTCAGGGAGAGGAGGACGGACGGATGCGAGATGAGCGGGGGCCACTTCACGTTGGCTGGCCCGGGCTGGGGCGTTCGGCGGGTTTCACAGGCCGAGGCAAAGGGGAGGAGCTCAGGCTCGGGGGCACGGAGAACGTCCCCGGGGTGACGGGAAAGGCCTTTCTGTGGGTCTCCAGGCAGAAGCAGGTCGTCAGCAGGGGCGTGTTCAGAGGAGGGCCGGGGCCGCGTGGCAGCATCGCACGCGTTCCCGATGGGACGCTGGGGGCGCGAACACGTACAGCTTCTTACTCCGGGCTTTGGCTAATGTGTCTGAATCACGTTTGCTTAAACGAGGCAAACGTTGAGCGTTAAAAGCTGACCCTAGAGCTAAAGGAATGAGCTGTTTGGGTTACAGGGGAAGGGCCGGAACCGTGGGGATGGTGACGCTGCGGCCGAGAAGGGCGAAGTGCTGCCCGTTGGTTTCTGCAAAATTAAAATGTCGTTTAAACTCCGAAGCTCGTATTTGCGGTTTGCAGCGTCACAGTTAACCAGCTGGCGTGTGTTGCCAGCGTCTGAAATTTGTCGGTTTGCGCGCCACGCGGGTTTCTCACATGACTTGAGTTTCCGGGATGGCGTGGGTAGAGTGTGCAGGGAGCCTGGCCTCAAACCTCTGCTAACGTGTGAACGTGTGTGTAGCTGAGGCGCCAGAGTCCTGTACCTGGGGACATGCAGCCATCCTTTTGTTACGGCAGGTAAAGCTCGCAGGACTTCCAGAGCTTCAAAGGTAATCGTGAACATTGAATTCTCGGGAGACAGGCGAGACGTGTAGGGATTTCTTTCTATTTCTGTTCTGGTCACTTTGTGATGGTAGAGTAACTGTCTTTTGTCACATTGACAGGTGCATCTTTTGAGAAATGCCGGCGATGAAGTGACCGTCACTGTCGAGTATCTCAGGGAAGCACCATCATTTCTGAAGCTCCCATTAGGTAAGGGGGAGGGGACAAGTTCAAGGGTGCCACGCAGCACATTATTTATGCAAACGATACGGCACTGGCAGGAGTGTAGATCGTTTCCTGAGCTCATATTCCGAGAGAGGAAAGACGCAGAGAGCGCCTCAGCATTGCATGTCCCTAAGACGTCCTACCCTTTAATCCGTCCACAGACTTTTGAAAGAGGGCGTCCCCAGACGGCGCTTCGTCGATGAATTAACTAAGTCGCCTTCCTCAGGTCGCCTCCCTGTGACTCTATTTACCTACACACGCACATGCACACATACAGGAGCGAAGTTTGTATTTAAGATGCCTGTGTTCACATGAGAAGTATTTAATGTAAAAGAGGAAAGAACAGTAAATCTGCACCGTGACGTGTCGCCGGCGCCCGTGTTTTCCTGCAGAGCTTGTAACTCTCTATTAGACCTGACGTGATCCAGCCGGGAAGTGGATCAGAACAGGTGTTGTGACTGACTCTGTTCGGGAGGATGGCTTTGCAGAGTTTATGAAGTTCCCGTCCTTCCTTGACGTAGCGGCAGGGCCTCTGTCGGGTGCTGACCCTGGAACCAGAGGGGCTCTGGGCTGAGGTCGCGCCCAGGGGCTGCAGCTCCGCTGTGGCTCAGCACGCTCTCCCGGCTCGCGGGGAAGCGGGGCCCTCCCCCCACGGCAGCCCCTCTCTTCTCTTTTCCCTTCTTTCTCCGGCTTTTTCTCTCACATGAAGGAACAGCCTCTCTCCTGGGCTGACCTTATGGCCGGAATCTTCTCTCTCTTTTCCATCGTTCCCCTGTTGTCGGAGCCTCCGCTGCCGCCCCTGGGCCTGGCCCAGCTCTCTGGGGCCACGGCAGCTGCTGAGACCCGATCTCACCTTCGAATCCACGGTCACAAAAAGGGCCATTGAACTTCTGGCCCTGCTCCCATCCATCTTCCTGAGTAACCGAGCAAATCGGTTTCAGCAGCTCGATGTTTGTCCCCATCAGACCTCAACCTGGAAACCATGCTGCTCACTGATCTAAGAAAAACTGACAATCCCCCCATGGGTATGAAAATATATCAGTAGGATTCATCACACGTCCTGCCTTCTAAAAAGACCAACGTGAGAAATCAGGCCACACGTTCAAAGAGAAATAAATGCTATACACAGCACAAGAGTTTATTCTTCCAGAAGAGGGTAAAAGGCCCATGGACAGCCAATCCCAAGCGTTCGCCTGGGGCCCAGGTGTGTGGCGCGTGTGAGTTTACAGCATCGTGTAGCCGCGGGGGGCGTGTGCACGGCTCTGCCTGGACATCTCTCCTGCGGGCGCCTCACCTGACGGTGTGTCCGGGAGGGCACAGGAGGCGGGAGGGGTCTCCTCTGGAGACAGTCAGTGCCGACTTTGATTATTTTGCATAAATTCAGACTCAGACTTTTTATGAAATAGAAGTCACATAACATAAAATTCACCATTCTAAGGTGCGTGCTTAGGCAGTTCTTAATTTGTCACTGTGCCGTGCAGCCGTCACCACTGCCCCATTCCAGAATATTTCCATCACCCCAGAAAGGAACTTTGTACCAATCATCCCCTCCCCCAGCCCCTGGACACCACGAATCCACTTTCTGTCCCCATGGATTTGCCTGTTCTGATCGCTTCACGTAACTGGGGCCGTGCAGCGTGTGGCCTTTCGTGTGAGCTTTCTTCACTCGGCATGTTTTCCAGATTCATCCACATGGTACCCTGTGTGCAGGGTTTCATTCCTTTTTTTAACTGAATAATTTCCATTATTTGGAGAGACCATGTTTTGTTTCTCTCTTCATCAGCCGACGGGCAGGTGGCTTGTTTCCACCTGGGGACCGTTGTGCCAATGCCGGTGTGCGCGTTCATGTACAGGTCTACGTGAACGTGTTTTCAGTTCTCCCGGCCACACACCTGCGAGTGGAGGTGCTGTGTCATACGGCAAGTCTGGGTTGGATTGTTGAGGACCTGCCACGCTGCCTCCACGCCTCCATCTCACACCCCACCAGCCCTGCACGAGGTCAGTGTAGCTGCTATAGATCACAGCTCATTTTTTTAGGTTAGGTGTTTTTGTAAATACTCGTTGAAACTATTTGTGTTGTATTCTTTTCCAGTAGTTGGTTGTTTTTATTTATTTTTTTTGCAGTACGTGGGCCTCTCACTGTTGTGGCCTCTCCCGTTGCGGAGCACAGGCTCCGGACGCGCAGGCTCAACGGCCATGGCTCATGGGCCCAGCCGCTCCGCAGCATGTGGGATCTTCCCAGACTGGGGCACGAACCCGTGTCCCCTGCATCGGCAGGCGGACTCAACCACTGCGCCACCAGGGAAGCCCCCAGTATTTGTTTTTTGACACTAACTATTTTTATTATTAATAATTATTGACACTGATTTTTTAAAAATAACGGGTTTAAGTAGTGATAAGCAGAAACAAATATTACAATGTTCAGATTTCTCTTTTGGGATATAGATGAAAAGATGCTCATTCACCAGCAGTAAGTTGATAGAAGCCTAGAGCGCATGAATGACTGTCAGGTTACAATCCGCTCACTCAGCCGCCCCTCGGGGTTGATTTGGCAGAGTTAGTCCCTCCAGTGAGAGCATCTGGCGAATGAAGGAAATTAGAAATATTTTGATTTCGCTCCCAAGTTACTGATGAGCTAGTTACGGGAATAACACATGTGCCGTCAGGAAGGAGCTGCAGATAGAAGATGTAGTAAGAAGTAGGTAGAGGTGCTGGCAGAACAGACTCTGGGTCCAGAAGCAGTTCTGTACGTGGGGAGCTGGTCGCAGAATGTTTGGAGGGTTAGGAAAACGGGAAGGGAGCTGGGTGGTCAGATGCAGTGAGAACGACCGTTCAAGCAGAGTTAAGTCGTTGTCATGTTCTCAAGCCTTCTTGGAGCTGTTCAGTCCATCCCCACGCCTGCAGGGGTGCGGTGTGGAGTGTTCTGCAGACGCTGTGGACACGGGGGTGGGGGTGGGTGCACAGAAGTGCATCCGTCGGATTCCACGTCAGCTTCACGTGCTTCTTTCCTTAGGAGTGTGGAAGCAGGAAGCATTGCCTACTTGTTACCACTTGTCCTGCTGCCGCGCCCGCCTCAGTGTTTCTTTCCCGTCCTCAAGCAGCCAGGTGACCCGTAACAGGCCCTGGACTTTACTCAGGGGTCAGTAAGGGTCTCCTTTACTGTATTTCCCAGGTGCTTCCGCTTCTCACAGCAGGGAATTTGCACAGTCAGGGTGCCACGTGTGTCACAGCACCCCAGAGCGGGTGGACGGAAAAGCTGCCCACGCTCATATTCCGGCCAGAAAACATTCGGGCGGGGTCGTGAGGACGTGAAGGAGCGCAGCCTCCCTCTTGAAGCTGGTCGCCGACATGGAGGTGGCCTGGAAGCATCAGTATGGAGACCCATGGGTTTATCTGATTTTGTTGAGAGGTTTGAAGCTCTGGCTGTCCTGCGTGGCGTTTAAAGGGAAATTGGGTCGCTGGGGCATCTGCTGGACCTGAACTGTGCCGGCTGCTTTGAAGGTGAGCCCATAACGCATTCACAGCTTTTCAAGGAGAAAACTGAGATCACTGAAGTAACTTGCACGACATCCCACTAACTTTCCTCATCTGTGAACTGGTGATAATAATAAGTAACAAGCACACCGGAAGCTTGTGTGTCGAGGTAGTAAATGCAACAACGTCACGAGGCTTTCGTGTCCTCAGCGACAGGGATGCTGGTGACACGCGTGCTGCAGACCCTCAGGCCTGACGGAGACGATTGGGCAGGACAGGACGGGGAGGGCTGGGGCGCCTGCTGGGAAACCCCGCGGCTCCGGCCGTTTACTGTCGTTTGGGAGCTTTACCCCAGTAAAGGTTTTTGTCGTTTTCCAAGAAAGGGAAGTCTGGATTTTTAATGCAGCGCCTTGGCTTTGATCGGACAAAACCGATTTGCAGGTCAGACGGAGCTTCACCTGCCAGTTTGGAGCCTCTGCCTAATGGGATTTATCCCCCGAGTAGTTGGCTTTTGAAGGCTAACGCTGGCTTTGAAAATTTTCAAGCTAAAAGAAAATGACGGACCCGTGTATCAGGCTGGCACCCGCTGCGGCCGGGGCACCCCTGACCCTGCACAGCCCATCGGGGTCCTTCCCGTCGCCCATTTTGGTAACGGGAGGTGCGGGGTCACTGGCTTCTCCCTGAAATTGCCGGCTGAGTCAGGAGGGCAGCGGGTGAACCTGCCCATGGCGGCACCTGGGGCCCGGGGCCGCCGAGTCGGTCTTGCTGGTGCGTCGTGGTCAGGAGGAGGGCTCCCTACTCGGGGAGGGGACGCGGACCTCCTTCTGCCTGCAGCGCTGGCGCCCGTCTGGGGTCCTGGGCACGTGGTCAGGGCCGATGTGCACTGAGGGCCCGCTGCCCCTCCTGCTGTCCACCTGGAGCGCTGGTCTTTTTGGGCGAGGCCTGGGGGCAGCTGGTGCCGCTCCACCTCACCTGGCATGTCCAGGGCCGCAGTGGAGGGCGGGGCGGGGGCTGAACGGTGGCGGAAGGGTGGGGACAGGACCCGCCTGGTGCTGGAGCGACGGAGATCCCTTTCCATCCCTGTACTTCCTGAAAAGAGGACTGTGCTCGGGAAGGGCCCTGACCTAACCGAGACAGACGCTCGACTTGGACCCTCTGTTCATCCGTGTTCCAGGCCCAACGGCGGCTCCCTGCTCCCTCCCCAGTCCAGAGCTTCTTCCTCTTTTCATAAATATCACTTTCCTCAAACTTACCTGATTGGTCCTTCTATTTTTCACTAAAGCAACTTGCAGTGCAGAGATAATCCGAAAATGTCAAACAAATAAATAATGCAAAAATTAACATCGGAAAGTCAAGAATAAGTGTGGGAAGTTAGCATCGTTATCCTAGTGGTGGGGAGGGCAGGTTCATGGAGCCCCCGAGGCCAGGGGACCGGCTTGGAGAGGCCGCGTCTCTCTGCACCTGGACGTGGTGCGGCCCTGGCGAGAAGCTGGTCCTGCCCTCCTTCTGCCAGGTGTTTTGTGGGGTGCAGACGGGGGCGTCCACATGGTGGGCGGGTGGCGAGGGGCCAGCGCTGGCTGCACAGCCCGTACCAGCATCTGCTTCCCCCAGGGGCTTGTCTGGGGACCCCCCTAGGTGACCCCCATGGGTGGACCTGCAGGTAACGCGCTGCAACTCTTCTGGTGGCTCCATCTGCAGTGAGTCTCTGTTTGATTTGCAGGGTCCCCAGGACCGTCTAGCGAGCCCGGCAGCGGGACCTCCTCACCCCTCTTTGACAGCGGTTTGCATCTGAACGGAAACTCCAGCAACACAGTAAGCTCGCTCGTGCTCACCTTTGATTTAACCAGAAGCTCCCCTGGCAGATTTAGAAAAGCCCTCGCTGCCCGTTTCAGAGGGAGGTTCAAACATGGGTGTAGGGTGTGCTTACGTGCGCATAATTCCCACGTGGACGCCTGGTCTTTCACCGTAGGGTGCTTTCGGCTCCTAATTCACAGTATCTCGCGAACAGGCCTGAGTACGTCATTTTGAGGTAGAATGTGGAGTCGTGGCTCCAGTTTTCCTCGAAACCTGACGGTGGGAACTGCCGGGGTTTGTCCTCAGGAAGCTTCCTCCAGACTCACAGGAAAGGGGTTCCTTCCCAGGTTAATGGAATCACCTAGGAAGCGTGATGCTGTGTATTTGCAGTGAGTTTCCGTCATCCTCCAAATCTTCACCTTCCCAAGAAAACCAGAGCTGAGCAGAAAGAGAGGGCTGCAGGGGACCTGAGTGTGGACGGCTGCCCCTCCCCCAGGGAGGGCTGGCCTGACCCAGACCCCGGCTGGGTGGGCCCTGACAAGAGCCAGCGTCCAGGGTGTGGTCTCCTCAACCACTGAGCCGTTAGTGGATACGGGTTAGACTCCTGTAAGCAGCTTGAAAAAATGTTTCCTTGGAAATCATATCCACTCGCACCTTCCGACCACCATCTACCTGCCCGGCAGGCGGAGCCAGAGGAAGTGATTCATGTTTGCACAGTCCATTCTTAAAATACCATTCTTTTCCATTTTTAACCCTTTAATATAGTTCTTGATATTTAAAAATTGTGTTTAGGGTCTACGTGAGTTATGAAGCAGAAAAATAAAACAAATGTCCCTGAACTCAAGACTCAAATCGGTACTAGGAACATTGTCCCCAGCTTACACGGCCGCCTGTGTGTCACTCCCATATCCCATTTTCTGGCCTTCCCCAAATAAACAGCATCCTGAATCTCGAGTTTGTCACTGTCAAAAAAAAAAAAAGTTTATCCATGTGTATAGATCCCCAAAATATACCATTTCATTTTGAGGCTTATAAAATGTTATTCTGTCATAGCCTTCTGGGATTTACACTTTTACCTGCTATTATGATTTTGAGATCCACAGATGCTATGTAGGTCCCTGGTTCTTTTTCGCTTGCTTGTTTTTTTCTGTATTATAGTTAATTGTGTGAATACACTGCAGTTTATTTACTGATTATCAGTCATCACTAGACACTTGGCTTTGTTTCTTGGTTTACTCATCTGCTGTCAACTGAAACCAGGCTGCCGTGAACATGCTAGTAAATATCTCTTGGCTACAGACCCAGAGCTAGGATTTCTGGGCACAATGATGCCAGTGTCTGATTTTCAAAACAACGACACCTTATTTCCCCGGGCGGCTGTCCCAGGTCGCCGTCCCAGCAGCAGGAGGCATTGCAGGTGGCCGTGGCTTCCCAGGGCTCCATGCTCTGGGTTCACTTTCCCAAGCACAGGGGTATCTGGTGGCTGCTCCCGGGTTGGCTGGGGAGGTCTGTTTGCCTCTCCTCTTGCGGTAACTTTGCTTTCTCCCCTTCCGGGACGTGCGTCCACTTTCACCCCTTTGCCTGTAAAGCTGTTTGTCTTTTCCTCCCTGATCCCTTGGGAATCTCCATACACACTTGGGATTAATATTTTGCTGAGTTTGGGTCTCAAATCTCTTCTCACAATTTACAGCGTGCGTTTCGTTATATTTACGCTACCTTTTGATAAATGGAAGTTAATCTCTGTGTAGCCAAGTGTGTCCATTTCTTTCTGGTAGAGGTTGTGGTTTTAGGATCTGGTTCAAGACATCCTTTCTTATCCTAAGCTCATAAAAATGTTTCCTTGTGTTTCTTTTCCTAAATATTTTTAAGCTTTTTTTTTCACTTTAGGTCTCCAAAGCATATGAGGCTTACTTTTGTAAAACACGTGAAAGGCTGGGTCCCAGATTCATTTTCCTGGGCAACCGGCTGCTCTAACCCGTGTCCTCGGTCACTGCGACCACAGCACGTTTCCTGGTCTTGGGTTGATTGCTGAGACCTTGGTTGTATTCTGATTGCAATATCAATACCAGAACCACACTGCTTTTTACTCTGTATTTATAATAAATGTTGTCGCTGTAGCCTACGCTGTCTCACAACGTCCTACGTCTTTGTATTTTGTCCATTCTCTCTCACTTACCTTTTTCTTGTGGACTGTATGTAATCCACGTTGAGTACAAGGAGTGACCACAAAGCTTTAGTCTTTGGAAGACTAGGATCTACCGTATCTCTGGATTGGAGAAGAAAATGGGCTCCACTCTGCAGTTCGTTTTATCAAAGGAAATGAGTTGGAACCTTCCTCAGACACAGAGGGTTTAGGCAGTTTTCGTTGGCTGCACTTTCAGACATGCTCACATCACTTTCCTTCTCCCAGGACCAGACGTGATGGAGCAAGAGGCAGAGTTTGCCAAGTTCAGAGCAGCTTACAATCACAGGAGCCCTGGAGGCTGGGTTTCCCCTTCATGACTGTGTGCCCCTGACCCCCAACACATTTGTAACCCCTGCTTGTGGAGGAGGGGGAGCCGATAGAGTGCATTTTCACTCTGCCTGTGATTCCCAGAGCCACTCCCAGTGCTGCCTTGTGTATTTGACAACTTCCCTGGGTTCTCACTTGAAACTAAATTATTAACTGCTCCCTTCCCAGATGCTACATCTTCTCCATCTTCCTACCCTCCATGAGAAGGAGTCTGCTCATGGCTTCACCCCTAGGCCCCACGTTCTCCTCCACACCCAGGAACGGCTCACACACCTTAAGATTCTAAGTTCAGTGCTCATACTGCACTATTTTCGTGTCAGAAAACGTACTGAATATTTATAACAACAAAAAGTCTCATTCACATCAGTGTCACTCATCTCAACTGAACGTGTATATTGTCAGGTCCTTCTCTCCCTCCACCCCGGTTTCCACAATCCTGCACGTCCCGTTCTGGCTCCCTTGTTAGTGGGTTAGTGTTCATGTTTGCCTTCACAGAGGGAACATAGAGGGGTTATTCCTTGATTACCTGATTGTCCAAAAATGTTTTCCTTTTTCCTGAGAGATAGCTGGTGCTTTCACCTGGTGTGCTTGGAACTTGGGTGCTGACCCCGTCCTTTGAGGGACTTCAGATGCCAATGTCTCTGCTTTACCTGTGGCAGATGCAAGGCTAAATTGTGTCTGACTAGTTTCCCTTTGTGAGAAAACTTTACCAAATATAAATAAGGAGCTGTAATTAAAAAACAAAGAATTTATGACAGTAAATGCCTGATTTTCTGAGTTAAGCATTTCAAAAGATTAACTCAAAAGATTAGGGTCATTACAGAGAATTGAATGCTCAAAAGTGTACAGGAACAATATATCAAAACAGAAACAAGATTTTACAGAAATTATAAGGAAACAGATGTGAAACTTATAAATAGTAGTTGCAAAAGAAAAGCAGATATAATAAGAAAAACAAACAAAATATATTTTAAAATATTAAACAAATAAGCACATAAGTTAAACATTGAATTGAGTCTTCTAAATGGAAGGAGGGATGGTCTCCCAGGCAGAGAGAACGAATGAGTGAATGATATTTAACTGTTTAATTAAAGTATAAGGCACATGCAGGGAAGTATACAACTCTGAAGAAACAGCTCAATAAATGTTATAGCACCCTGGTCAAAATATAGCACATCACCATAATTTCAAACTACCCTCTCCCTCAAAAAATTACTATTATTTTGACCTCAATTACTATAGATTAATTTTACCTGTATTTGACTTTCATGTGGATGGGGTCGTACTCTTCTGTCTGACCTTGTTGCCAAAAGTCAATCTTAAAATCAACTAGCGAAAGCATAGATCACTTTGAACAATGACAATTTTATTAACAGCACATTTCTCAATAGTGACAATGGAAGCTAGATAACAGCCCAATAATATTTTCAAAATCATGGAGACAAGAAAAATAACTACTAGTCTATCTTTGTGTTCCTCACAAAACCATCCTTCCAAAACAAGATAAAAATAAAGACTTGTTCATAGGAAGAGAATCTGAAAGAGTATATTAGTAACAGAATTTCTAAAGACCACATGTCAGGAAAATAAAAATGATCCCAGAAGGGCAGTTGGAGATTAAAGGAGGGGACTGTGTATGTGAATCTAAACAAATGTTCTCTGCAGAAAGTAATAACATCACTTAAGTTAATGTCTAATATCTTAGGTTAAGATAAGAGGGCAAATACAGAATACTGAAAACAATGTATGTGGTTCAGAGTGAGTGGACTGGATGTAAAGCATTCTAAAGTCCTACTGTTGTTAAGACACTTCACGAATTAATAAAACACCAGTAAAAATAAAACATCAAATGAAAAAAAGCAAATCAATAACAAAAAAAATCCTTAACTAAAATGCATTAAGAAAAAAAGAATAGAAAAATAAGACAATGAAAGAGCCAAACTTAAGGAGGTAGATATGAGTACAGACATAGCAGTAATAAAATCAATATACATAGACTGAATTTACTAGTTATAGTTAAGAGCCACAGATTTACTTCAATCTTTAAAATGATTCAAGTCCTGTCAAGCATCTTTTCTGACCACAGTGATATGAAACTAGAAATCAATTACAAGAAGAAAACCAAAAAATCCACAAATATGTGAAGATTAAACAGCATGCTACTGAACAACCAGTGGGTCAAAGTAGAAGTCTCAATATCTTGAGACAAATGAAAATGGAAATACAGCATACTAAAATTTATGGGAAGCAGCCAAAGCAATTCTAAGAGAGATGTTCATAGTGATAAATGCATATGTTAAGAAATAAGAAAGAGCTCTTATAAATAACCTAAAACTATAAATCAAGTAACTAGAAAAAGAAGAACAAACTAATCCCAAAGTTAATAGAAGGAAGGAAGTAACAAAGGTCAGAATGGAAATAAGTGCAATAGAGACTAAACAGACAATGGAAAATATCAGTGAAACTAAGAGCTGGTGTTTTTTTGGAAAAGATAAAATAGGCAAAGCTTTAGCTAGACTTACCAAGAAAAAAAGGCAGCACTCAAATAAATAAAAGTAGAAATGAAAGAAGAGACATTACAACTGATACACAAATACAAAAAATCATAAGAGACTTCTCTGAACAATACTATGCCAACAAATTAGACAACTTAGAAGAAATGGATAAATTCCTAGAACATAAAATCTAAAAAGACTGAATCATGAAGAAATACTGAAAGTCTAAACAGACCTATTACTAGTAAGGTGATTGAATCAGTAATCAAAAATCTCTCAGCAAACAAAAGTCCAGGACCAGATTGCTTCACTGGTGAATTCTACCAAACATTTAAAGAAGAATTAATACCAGTCCTTCTGAAACTCTTCCAAAAAATTGAAGAGGAGGGAAGAATTCCAAACATATTTTACAAGGCAAGCAGTACCCTAATACCAAAACCAGACAAATATGCCACAAAAAGGAAGTTACAGGCCAATATCCCTGATAAACATAGATACAAAGATTCTCAACAAAATATTAGGAAACCCAATTCAACAATATATTAAAAGGATCTTATGCTATAATCAAGTGAGACTTATTCTGAGAATGCAAGGATGGTTCAGTATCTCCAAATCAATCAACATGATGTACCACATTAACAAATAAAGGATTAAATCATATGAGTATCTTAATACAATAGATGCAGAAAAATCATTAGACAAAATTCGAAATCTTTTCATGATCAAAAAAAAACCACTCAGGCGTACTTCCCTGGTGGCACAGTGGTTAAGAATCCGCCTGCCAATGCAGGAGACTTGGGTTCGAGCCCTGGTCCGGGAAGAACACACATGCTGCAGAGCAGCCAAGCCCATGTGCCACAACTACTGAGCCCACGTGCCACAACTACTGAAGCCTGCTCTTCTAGAGCCTGTGCTCCGCAACAAGAGAAGCCACAGCAATGAGAAATCTGCACACCACAATGAAGAGTAGCCCATGCTCACCGCAACCAGAGAAAGCCTGCATGTAGCAATGAAGACCAAACGCAGCCCCCCCCCAAATTAATTAATTAATTTAAAAACTCAGCAAATTGTATATAGAGGGAACATACCTCAATATAATAAAGGCCATAAATGACAACTGCACAGCTAACATTGTACTCAATGGTGAAAAGCTTAAGGCTTTTCCTCTAAGGTCAGGAACAAGAAAAGGCTGCCCACTCTCACCTCTCCTATTCAACATAGTACTAGAAGTCCTAGCCAGAACAATTAGGCAAGAAAAAGAAATGAAAGGCATCCAAAGTGGAAAGAAGGAAGTAAAATTGTCTTTATTTGCAGACGACCTGATACTATATTGAGAAAACCTTAGCGACTCCACTAAAAGACTCTTGAGTACTAATAAACAAATTCCGTGAATTTGCAGGATGGAAAATCTATTACAAAAATCAGTTGTATTTCTGTACACAATAATGAACTATCAGAAAGAGAAACTATGAAAATAATCCAATTTATAACTGCATAAAAAAGAAAAAAATACCTTGGAATAAATTTAACCAAGGACATGAATGATCTGTACTCTGAAAACTTTTAGATGTTAATGAAGGAAATTGAAGAAGACACAAATAAATGGAAAGATATTCCATGCTCATGGATTGGAAGAATAAACCTATTGTTAAAATGTCCGTACTAACCAAAGCAATCTACAGATTCAGTGGGATACCCATCAAAATTCCAATGGCATTTTTTTACAAAAAAAAAACAGTACAAACAATCCTAAAATGTATACGCAGCTGCAAAAGGTCAAAAATACCTAGAACAATCTTGAGAAAGAGAAACAAAGCTGGAGGCATCACACTTCCTGATTTCATACTAAATTTTGAAGATATAATAATCAAAACAGTATGGTATTGGCATAAAAAAGGCACATAGATCAATGGAACAGAATAGAGAACCATGAAATAAACTCACACCTATATGGGCAATTAATTTATGACAAAGGAGTCAGGAATATATAGCGGGGAAAAGGATAGTCTCATAAATGAAAGGTGTTGGGAAAACTTGATGGCCACATGCAAAGGAATGAAAGTAAGCCCCTGTCTTACACCACTGACAGAAATTAACTCAAAATGAATGAAAGACTTGAACATAAGACCTGAAACCATAAAACTCCTAGAAGAAAACAAATGGTAAGCTCCTTGACATTGGTCTTGGCAATGATTTTTTAAAAATTTAACCCCCAAGGGCTTCCCTGTTGGCGCAGTGGCTGGGAGTCCGCCTGTCGATGCAGGGGACACGGGTTCGTGCCCCGGTCCAGGAAGATCCCACATGCCGCGGAGCGGCTGGGCCCATGAGCCATGGCCGCTGAGCCTGCGCGTCCAGAGCCTGTGCTCTACAACGGGAGAGGACGCAACAGTGAGAGGCCCACGTACCGCCAAAAAAAAAAAAAAAAAAATTTAACCCCCAAAACAAAGGCAACAAAAGCAGAAATAGACAAGTGGGGCTACATCAAACTAAAGAGCCTCTGCACAATAAAGGAAATCATCAACATAACGAAAATGGAGAAAATATGTGCAAATCGTGTACCTTACCAGAAGTGAATATCCAAAATATATAGAAAGAATACATACTACTCAACAGCAGAAAGCAGGCGATTTAAATCAAACTTGGGCAGCGGGACTGAATAGATATTTCCCCAGAGAAGGCATACGGATGGTCAACAGGCACATGGAAAGATGCTCAATGTCACTAATCGTCAGAGAAGTGCAAATCAAAGCCACAATGAGATACCACCTCACGGTGTCAGAACGGCTGTCATCAGAATGGCAAGAAGTCACAAGTGTCATCTGGGGGCCTGGGAGCAGATGGCAGTGTCTCCAGGTGGTCTCAGGTTTCTGTAACGTTTGTGATTTCCCCTGCATCACACTTCTAGTCCCATGGGGTGGTGTTTGGGCAACTGTTTGTGTTCCAGCTGAGGGCAGTTCTGCTGGGGAAAGATTTACTAGCAGTTCTTAGTGCGCTTGGATTTCCTCCTGTGTATGCCTTACTTTCGTATTCTTTTTCTTAAAGAATCCCCCCTTCACATTTTATCGTCTTTGGGCTTTATGAAAACTGCGTCGGCTCCAGGGTTCAGGGTACTGGTCATGGGGGAGATGGGGGCCAACCGTGCCCACGTGGGAAGACAGGAGGACGCAGAGGGATGCAGCGGCGATGTTCTAATTTGTGAGTCCCCTGGGAGCTTCAGGGGGCTTCGTTTTAGTTTTATCTTTCATAACTTCCTCTATGATTTGTGTACCTAAGAATATATGTATTACACTCTGTATATATCAAATACAACAAAAATTTTAATGTAGCAGATTGAAGGAGAAAAGCTGCTAGAAAGACATTTAAATAAATAATGTGGAATCATCTTAAAACTTGAGAAGGGTTATTTGGAGGAAGACCGTGAATAGCTACCTCACCTCCAAGGAATTTAGGCAAAAATAGCACAGTTATATACAAACAGTAGGTCTGTTACAGACCACGAATGGGCCAGCGAGGCAGAAGGACTGGTCTCCCAGAAGGTAGAGTCAGAACTGGTGGCCGGTGTGTAGAGGTTCAGCAAAGTTCAGGCGAAGATGACTCCACTGGTCCTGACCTGGGGGCTCGGCAGAGGGCGTTGCAAAGTGGTCCCCACAAAAGCTGGCCTTGTGGTTGTGGGGATGACTGACGAGACCTGACGAGTGCAGTGCAGCAGCGTTTCTGGAAAGCGTCTGGCAGCAGGTGCTGACACCGCTGTGGATCCTCACACCTCAAACATAGCAGTTCCACACCCAGGAATGGATGACAAGCCGTGTTTCAGAGCACATTCAATATGTGCTTAAGAAAAAGTGACTTCAGTCTGGCTTCTCAATAATGGGGAAATAATTCGTTATATGGGGATAGATTCATGCGATGAGATTTTTCAGTGTTTTAAAATGAATTTTACCAAGATTGTTTAGTGACTGGAAAACACATCATGTTAATTTTCAAAAGCGTATATAGTGAGGAACACAATAATTTACAAAGGCATTGGAAAATAAACGATATGTGCCAAATGCTGCAATGACTATCTATAGAAGGAAAGAATGTGGGTCACCTTAATGTTCTTCCTTATATATATGGATCTATTTACTAATAATAGTATTAACAACAACAATTTACATAGTAGTTATTACATAGCAGGAATCTTTCTAAATATTACGTATCTGTCATGATTACCTTTTTTGTATGGGAGAAGGTAAAACCCTGAGGCACAAGAATGTAACTCGTTTCCCAAGGGGACACAGCTAGTGCCTGCTCGTATAGGAAGGAAACACAGCTAGTGCATGCTAGCACATAGGAGGGAAACAGATCGTGCCTGCTAGTACATAGGAAGGGGACACAGCTAGTGCATGCTAGCACATAGGAGGGAAACACAGATCGTGCCTGCTAGTACACAGGAAGGGAACACAGCTAGTGCATGCTAGTGCACACCAAGGAAACAGCTGGTGCATACTCAAGTCAGAATTGAAACTCCATGATCTGGTCCTGGAGCCCTGCTCGAACCTCATGGAACGGCTCAAGTAACTATTATTGAAATGGATCTGTTTCTCTTCCATTATCAATTCACGAGATGTTGATTTTTCTCTCTTGTAACTCAGAAGTCATTTTTCTCTCGTGTAATTTCTGTGCCATCTTTTTCACATGAACCAGGTCTGTTCCTAATGATCTTGACACAGGAAATGCTGCACCTTTGCTTGCACTGGTGCCTCAGCTCTGCGGGTCGTAGGATTCCATTAGGGCGTCGTTCCACCTCTGAAGCCCCCCAGTCCTGTTTAATAATATCATGTTTTTCTAAAAACTTGCACACTCCTCTGACTTTCATCCTGTGCATCTGCGTTTCATTGACCTGTGTCTTAAGTAGATTCTGGTAGCTCTAAATCTTCACTTGGCTTCCAAACTGGCCTGATTTACCACCACTCAGTGAAGAGTTTAAGAACCAGGCCCTGTTTTTACTCCATCATTCGTGTTTCATAAGATACTTTTAATCTTATCATAATAATGATTTCAATTTGAAGAGTATAACAGTAACCTGTTGTCAGATACGTTCATTTGCTTTTAAATTATTGTATTGCTGTAATATTTAAAAATTTATATGACTTAAATACTTTAGATACTTGCTGTCTTCACAAAATTAATGAATTAATTTCATTAAGATAAGAAGCCAAGCGTTTCCACTCAAAATATGTCAAATTCAAATAGAAAAATTATTTACATATTTCTGTGGCATGCTGAGACCATATAGTACAGCACAGCTCTTTCATTCCTGAGTTATAGGTCTTAAATTTGCTGCAGAAAAATATTTTAGAACGAACCTTCTCTCTCAATAATAATTAATATTTGATGGTTAATTGAGCCTTTAAGAGCTGCCCTTTGGAGAGAAAACAAAACTTATTTTAGTGGGAAACACACTTGATTAAAAGTTGACAGATATGACACTTCTGTAGAATATGTGAACATAGTTTGTGCAAAGCTGCCTGCGTTTGCTTAAATTACTTTCCTGAGATGCACTTGTCATTGATCCCCGTAACCTTGGTGACCTGTTGATAGGTCGCCTCCCAAAAAAACCCCAGCACACCTGCTGCGCTGGGTTTCCAGGGGCGTCTTGTCCATGCACACCTGCTCTGTCCAGGGCTTCACGCAGGACAGTCCGACTGTCCAGGCAGGGCCGGGCCCCTGACAGATTCAGGTGCAGCTTGACAGGAGGCATTTTCAGAGAAAATTAGAGCTGGAAATGCCGTAAAAGCTGAAGCTCTGTTACAAAAGTATTTTAGTTCTGGGTCTGTTTTAAAAAGAACTGTGGGACTTCCCTGGTGGTCCAGTGGCTAAGACTGCGCTCCCAATGCAGGGGGCCCGGGTTCGATCCCTGGTCAGGGAACGAGATCCCACAAGCTGCGACTAAGACCCGGCGCGGCCAAATAAATAAATAAATATATTTTTTAAAAACAGTTATTTCCCAAAAAAGAAAAGAAAAGAAAAGAATTGGGCAGAAGAGGATGCCTCTGAAGCCTCCACAGGGGCCCAAGGCACTTGCTTTCCGTCTCCGAGCGAAATTACCACCATCAGGAGGGGGCCGGTGAGAAGCCAACACAGAAAGCGTTCAGGACTGACGCCCAGCAAAGCGTATTAAGGCCGCTTTATCGGGGCCGCGGCCCGGCTGCCACCGGCCTCACGGCTTCCGTGGGACAGAGCGAGATTGTGCACTTCCTCCTTAGGAGCTTGGTGGCCCCCCCAAAGCTCTTTCCTGATACGAAGTCCCCCCACTTGCTGGGCCCGAGGCGCCCTCGCTCTGCTGCCCCCGCAGCTGTCGCCCTTAGGCCTCTGGTCTCAGTGGGTCATCCGCCAGGCTGTTCCGGACGCCGGGGACACGGCCGGCCTGTCCCAGCGCCCCAGGACCCAGCTCACGGGAGGAGGGAGCAGGGCCAGTGCTCCCCGGGACCCTCCCTCCCCAGCTCCCCACCGGTGGTCCTCAGGTGATGCCTCTGACTGCCGGTGTGGACGGCCAGCTTGGGTCCGGCCGCGGCCCGGGTCAGCCGGCCCTCTCCGGTCACCCCAGCATCAGCCGGCGACACCTTCACATCCAGTTGGCGACACTGCCGACAGCCCAGGCTCCCGGCCCGAGGCCCTGTGGGACAGCCTGCTCACGAGAGCTCCTCCCTGGAGACTTTCAGCAAGAATCCCTGTGTCCTAATGTGTGAAAGACTGTTTCCCCAGCAGAGCGAGTGACTGGCCGGGGAGATGGATTCGTAGCCTCTGGGACGCTTGGGAAGTACACCCTGTGCTGGCCGCTCGGCCTGCGTGGACCCTGGGTTCTGCGCGGCCAGGCGGCTCCCCAGGAAAGGCCAGGGTGTGTCCCTGATGCTGGCCCTGAGAGCAGCGGCACAGTGTGGCCGCCCAGGCGCGGTGGAGGGCCGTCCCTTCCTCACTGACTCCAGAGCCTCTTGGAAAGTGACGAGAAGACAGACAAGGGGCGGGGGCAGGCAGGGAGGCTGCTTCCCCAGGCCCGGGCCTCCTTTCCTGTCCCGCCTCATGCGTGACCCTGCAGCCCCTGGGAGCAGGCCAGGCCCCAGGGCTGGAAGGTGGGTCTCGTCCCTCCGATGTCACCAGTATGGTCCCTCCACTCCCCACCTGCCTCAGAGATGGATGTTTCATTGTTGCAGTGATGGAAAGACAGAAACGTGTAGGAGGCCTGTCAGGGTGACGCACTAGGTGTCTCTTCCTGCAGCGTTGCTTATCTCTCCTGAAAAAACGTCTTCGTAACAAAGTCACCTCCGGCACTGGGAGCTGTGAATACGCTGCCACTCTGAGGGTCGTCGGGAGAAACTTGACCGTACAGGTGAGCATCACTCAGCACGTCAGAGGAGGTGACTGTTTACGTGGATCCCTTACCCCACGCGGCATAAGAACAGAAGCCTATCGTCTTCTCAAGCTTCTAGATATTTAACAGAAATGTAAAGGGAGCACTAGCGTGGACACCCTGCAACTCTGGCTGGCGTCTGTGACGTGAGAGAGAAGAGCTCAGGTTAGACCAAGTTCAACAGCCATGGGGGTAGACCAAGTTCAACAGCCATGGGGGGTGAGTAACTCAGAGAACTAACTGTACCCTGAGGATCCAGAGTTTTCTTCTTGGGCAAAATATTCCAAGTATGTCTCATCCAGGAGACATTTCTTGAGTGTGTAAATAGGACAGTTTTATTGGTAAATTTACAGATTTAAATTCAGAGAACTCAAAGCACAGAGTAGTGAATGCTCTCTAAATGAGTCCTTCCTCCAAGCCGGGTTCCGGGTGCGTGTGCCGATGGACGCCAGACTGGACCAGCCGGAGGCCGACCCGCCCGGGCCCCTAGGGCTCGAGCCGCACCAGGGGCTTTCGAAATACTTTTGGCAGAGATGGTCACGTCCTGACAGACGCTTTGGACCCCTGTGATTTGGGTTCCGCGACAGTGTTTCAGGCCGTGGGACCGTCACACCCGTGAGGACCTGGCTCAGATACAGTGACCGTCTCAGTGCAAACCAGGGATGAGGTTCTGGTGGAAGAAAGTCTTCTCTGCACGAAACTCACCGGCTTCGTCTCATGGACCTGCGGCTGCCTTCACTGCACAGCAAACACGGACACAAACCCAGACCGTTCCCAGGAGACTGGCATGCGGATTTAAAATGGTTAAATCTGTGGTTTTGTGGAATGTATGTATTTTAAAACGCCTGTAAAATATTGACCAATAATTTATTTAATTTAGAAAATTATAAGAATTCTGGACTAAAAGTCAAATTTTGTAGGAATCCTGGGTCCCTTCACTGAGCCTGTTTTAACCCTTGTTGATTTTCATGTAAAAAGGGGCTAGATACACTTTTACTGCTGCCTTACAGTGCTGTTATATTAAATATTTGTTTGTTTTGTGTTCAAAGGCTAAGACCCCAGGCTGCACCTGTTACCAAGCCCCACCGAGCCCCAAGTGCCCTTCTTCCTGGGGGGGCGGCCGGGGGTTGCGGTCCTCGGGCCGAGCAGGGCTGTGGCGGGAGTGCGGCTCGGGGCCGGGACGGGCAGGCTATGGGGCAGCAGCAGGTGGCTTAGAAGGTAAGGAACGGGGCCTGGACCGTCACACACACCAGAGATGAAAGCACGAGGAGGGTGATTTCTGGAGTAAAAATTACCGCGGGGAAGTCATGACAGAGCGCTGAAGGAGAAATTACAGTGGAGACACAGTGTGACCACCAACTCTTTCCCCGGAATGAGCGCAAGGCCCGCCGTATGTCAGCGTGATTACGGTTTTTAAAAATAAGAAATCCAGAAGCATCGCCTGGGAATACGGTTCCAAAGGGGCCATCCTACTGCGGTCAGAATAATCCGCCATAGAAACGTTATGCTCTCATCCCAAATTAGATACTGACAGTAAAATTAATTATATAATTATAAAAAAACTTCCCGTAAAGAAAAACTGTTCTCTTAAGAATATGCTGGGAAACTCTGAGCTAACTGCTCAGTCTATTGCATCTGCCTTTCTGTCCTAAATCTCTGAGTCCTGAAAAAATAGTATTTCATGTTTTTGTGTTTTTGACAGTTCAGGTTTAAAATTCCAATCTAGTATCTGGGCCAACATCCAAAATGCAGTGTGACTGTTTCATATCCAATTTTAGGTCTTTCTAGTTGGGGAAAAAAATAATCTGTTTTCTCAGATGATGTTGGATTTTTTTTTTCAATTTTTTAAAAAGTATAGATTTGGTGCATCTTGTTTCCCCCCAAAAAAGAAGTGTTTATAAAAGTTCTATATAAATAATTTTGTTCTAATCAGTTGCACTTTTGAAAACACTAACCTTATGATATATGGTCAATATGTAGTAAGGCAGGGAGCATTTTCAGAACGTGTCTGTTTGGGGGACGGTGACGGAGAGTAAATTCGGATGCATCTACCAAAGACAAGGTGGGGCTGCGTATCGATGTTGAGGTCACTCCCTGCAGTTTCCGTAGTCGAACTCCGATTCCCAGCTCACACAATGAAGAACCGAGTTCTGAGGCATTTACTCGGTGCGGACGCGCTTCCCACCCAGAGGTTCTGGTCTCTCAGTTCTGAAGTGAATACGTGGACGAGATTATTTGGGAGCAGTTCCTGGTTCTCTCTGCTGTGATCCCCTTTATCGATGTTACGACATCGCTAGGTGATTTCTGTTCCCCCGGTTCTTCTTCCTCTAAAAGATACTAAAGGATCTTATGGGCACGGAGGACCCTGATAAAGTAAGCCAGGTCTAAACGGTAACGCCAGCTTCTTTAGTGCAGGAGATCTGGGGCCACAGGAGTAGGGGCAGCATTGCTCTAAGGCGAAGACGGCCTGGAAGGCTGCCCCCCGTGAACAAGGCTGGTGGGGAGACGCCCCAACTGCGGCCGCCTGATGCCGAGGGGCGGAGCCAGCCTGTCCTGCTGGACTCGTCGTTTTTGAGCAAAGTCCGAGCAGGTGAAGGGGCCTCGGGCATGGGGGTCACAGCGTCTGGGCGACGTGAGACCCATGGGGGAGGCAGGGTTCATGCTGAAGGGGCAGGCGTGGGGCACAGGACCAAGGACAGAGGGGGAGCTGGAGGGCAGTGGGGGGCTCTGCCCGCTTGTCCCTAAGCAGGCATGTGGGGCAGCCCCGGACTCCTTAGCCCCTGTTTCCCGTGAACCTGGGACCCCGCGTCCCCGTCGGTCCCTGAATCAGGCCTGGCGACTCAGAGCCGGCATGCCACATCCCCTCGGTGTCCGCAGGGCACCGGGAGCTTGGGGACGGCCTGAGCAGGCAGCAGCAGCAGCTGTCGCAGTCCGATGGGAAGACCCAGGGCTCCAGGAGGCGTCCCCGCCGCACCCGAGGCCCCACCGGCCTCTGCTGGCTCGTCTGCTCTTCGTCCTGAGACGGACCGACACGAGGACACAGAGGCTCGGCCCTTTGGACGCCAGGTCTCGGGAAGGACAGTCAGTGGACGGAAACTCTGAGCTGCGCTGGGTTTCTCCAGAAGCACAGAATTGACTCTCCCGGGGGAAGGTGAAAAGCAGGCGTGTCCATGGGTTCCCAGCACTCCTCCGAGGGGCTGGACCCCACTTGGCGGCACAGGGAGTTGCAGTTCATTCCTTGAAGGCAGTCAGGGCCTGCAGTCCACCGCACGTTTCCCAGGAAGCGCGGTGTGCGGGGTCGCCGACCGAACTTCTCCCGACTCCGCTAAAATGACTCAAGATGTGGAAACGATAGGGCCGCAGGGAGAACGGACTCGCGGCTCACAGAAGCCAGACCTGCCATGTTCGGGGAGCTGGTGCAGGCGCGGGGCTCGGGCTGCTGTCCACACCTGCGGGCGGCCGGCGTGCTCGGGCCGGAAGGGCAGCAGCCTCTCCACGGGGCCGGTTACTGTTTCACAAGGCAGCAGACCACGGTTTGCCCTTCCCTCCACGTCACCTGTCACCCTCTCCTCTTTAGAAGCCAAAATGCCCAGAAAATCAAAGAGGGAGAGGGCAGGTGGGGCTGTTACCTGGGCCCCGGAGCTGGCCTGGCGGGGTGGCTGTCCCCTCCCTGGGTGTCCTGCCCGCTGCTCACAGACCCCGGCAGCACCCTCAGTGGTCTCACCCTGTGACCGCATAAGGCCATGAAGTTCACATAACTCTCACAGAGTTAAAGTATTGGGGTAATTGGGACTTTTCACAGAAATCCTTCCTTCTTAGGACTTACTAGATGCTTAGAGATTTCAGATTCCCTCAAGTCCTGAAGTCCTTGCAGGGATAGCTGTCATCTTGGACGGTGTTTTACAGTTCTGGTCACTTCCAACTAAGGCACCCTCACAGGGTTCTGTATCTCTGTTTGCAATACTGTTCTTTGCCATTATTATTGTGCCATAGTAGAGTCTTAAATTATATATGAAATAGGCCCGTCCTCCAGCAAAATCTTTAAAGGTAGAAAGTACAGACTGCGACCCACAGGCATGTGTGTCTGCTGGGTAGACACCTTGTTTGAATTGAACGTGACGTGGTAAATACTTAGCTACTTGCTAGTTTTTGAGTCTTTCCCTTAGGTTTAATAATTGTCTTTATTGATCAAAACTTTTAGAAGGGAATAGAAGTCACATTTTTGGGCTTATCGAAAAACAACATCTGGGCATTACAGCATGCCATGAAGAAGGACCTTCTGAGAGCCATGCAGAATAAAGCCGGGGTTTGGAATTTCCTGTCTGCTCTCTGTGTCACTGAAGGCTTCATGTCACATTCTCAGCATCTCCTGTGAGCAGTCAATTCATAATGTTTGCACCGTGCTAGGTCAGAATATCCAAAATCCAGACCTTCGGTAATACCACCAAATACCTGCTGTCCATTCTAGTGACTTACTAGTTAATTTCATGGAAATAAGCATTATTATTATTATTTTATTATTATTATTACATGGCTGTGGAACCTAACCTATGAGCCCAACCTGCAAAGTATCAAGCTGGATACAGAGAGCACACGAACAAACACAAATTACATAATACTCCCTTCTCATATGAAGCCATTCTTGATAATCATTTTAACCATCATGTTTTATTCTAAGTATTCTTAAAACTTGCAGTTGATACAGGCACACCTCACTTTATTTTGCTTTGCAGATCCTGGGTTGTTTACAAGTTGAAGGTTTGTGGCAACCCCACCCAAGCAAGTCTGTCCGTGCCATTTTTGCAACAGCATTTTCTCACTTCATGTCTTTGTGTCACATTTTGGTAATTCTCTCAATATTGTAGACTTTTTCATTTGTATTATGCTTGTTACGGTCATCTGTGATCGGTGATCCTTGAGGTTACTGCTGTAATTGTGGGGGGCAGGGTCACAAACCTCACCCATATGACAGTGAACTGAATTGATAGATGTGTGTGTGCTGACTGTTCCACCAACCGGCCATCTCCCCATCTCTCCCTCTCCTCGGGCCTCCCTGTTCCCTGAGACACAGAATTGAAATTAGGCCAATTCATAACCCTACAGTGGCCCCTAAGTGTTCAAGTGGAAGGAAGAGTCGCATGTCTCTCACTTTAAATGGCTGAACTTAGTGAGGAAGGCATGTCAGAAGAAGCCGAGATAGGCTGAAAGCTTGGCTTCTTGTGCCAAAGAGTTAGGCAAGCTGTGAATGCAAAGGAAAGTTCTTGAAGGAAATTACAAGTGCTACTCTAGTGAACACACAAATGATAAGGAAGTGAAACAGCCTGATTGCTGATACGGAGAAGATGTGAGTGGTCTGGATAGAAGATCAAACCAGCCACAACATTCCCTTAAGCCAAAGCTCAATCCAGAGTAAGGCCCTAACTCTCTTCAATTCTGTGAAGGCTGAGGCAGGTGAGGAAACTGCCGAAGAAAAGTTTGAAGCTAGCAGAGGTTGGTTCACGAGGCTTAAGGAAAGATGCCATGTCTCCATGACGTCACAAGTGCAAGGCGAAGCAGCAAGTGCTGATGTAGAAGCCGCAGTAAGGTAACCAGAAAATCTAGCTAAGATAATTAATGAAGGTGGCTACACTAAACAACAGGTATTCAATGTAGAGAAACAGCCTTCTGTGAGAAGATGCCATCTAGGACTTTCATAGCTGAAGAGGACAAGTCAATGCCTGGCTTCAAAGGACAGGCTGACTCTCGTCAGGGGCTAAAACAGCTGGTGACTTTCAGTTGAAACCAGTGCTCATTTACCATCTGAAAATCCTAGGGCCCTTGAGAATTATGCTAAATCTACTCTGCCTGTGCTCTATAAAGGGAACAAAGCCTGAATGACAGCACATTTGTTTACAGCATGGTTTACTGAATGTTTTAGGTCCACTGGTGAGACTTACTGCTCAGAAAAAAAGGTTCCTTTCAACATATTACTGCTCACTGACAATGTACCTGGTCACCCAAGAGCTCTGATGGAGACGAACAGCAGAATTCATGTTGTTTTCAGGCCTGCTAACACCCATCCATTCTGCCCATGGATCAAGGAGTAATTTCAACTTTCAAGTTTTATTATTTAAGAAGTGCATTTCATAAAGCTATAGCTGCCATATACAGTGATTCCTCTGATGGGTAATGTCAACTGAAAACAATCTGGAAAGATTCACCATTCTAGATGCCATTAAGAACATCTGTGATTCCTGGGAAGAGGTCAAAATATCAACATTAACAGGAGTTTGGAAGAAGTTTCTTCCAAAACTGTTTATAAAATTCTCCCGTTCTGGGGAAAATCCGTGAGCACCCAAAGGATAAGATGAAGAAAAACCAACCCAGTGTATCTCCTGCAAAAATAAATACCCTGTTACACTGGAAAATAAGGCATTTGTGCTCAGGTGCTGGGCAGCTGGCAGTTTCACACAGTGACCCTTGAAAAGAGAGAACATCACAAGTTAAGTACCACCTGGGGACAGTGGAACTCAAACATAGTGCATGGTCCTGCTGCACTGAGAAGCAAAAATAAGGACGTAGGGCTTCTGAATCAGCTAGAATCTGGGCGACAAGGCACCAGAGAGTCATAACCCGAAGGAGGTGGCAGAGGGGGAGTCAGAAGATTTGGAGTGTTGGGCCCCTCCCTGGCTGAATGTAGGATACCCATGCACAGGGAAATACTATCAGTGCCCACCCAGGAAAGGCTGCTGAGGGGTAGGAGCAAACGAAGATGCTAGAGGTCAAGCAGTAGGGATGAAATTGCATTTCCCCTTTCCCGGAATGGGGAAGATTTAACGCCCCCGGACATGGCGGCTGAGACCTCAGAAAGGCTGCACCTTTGTCACTGAGACCATATTAAACCTGTCTTAACAGAGTCCAAAACCAAGCTTTGAAAACATCTGTAGAGACAACAGAGTTTGGGGCTGATTCCTCTAAGTTACAGAGTTTAGTAAACAGCTTAGATTTTCCAAAAACCCACCTCAACAAAGCTTAAAACTTCCTAATTTTAAGGTGCTTAAATAACTGAACTGCCTGTTGAACAAAAAACAGCTCTTTAGAGGAAGATAATATAATCCATAGTCCCTGCCCTAGGTTACAATGTCCAGTATGCAATCAAAAGTTACTAGTGACGCAAAGAAGCGAGACAAAGTGATATAAAGCTAAGAAAAGCTCAGTCAGTAGAAATAGACCCCACATGATGTTGTATTTAGCCAACAAAGACCTTAACACAATAGTTATTGATACCTTCAAGGCCTTGAGGAAAATATGGTTTTAATGGTTGAATAGATAGGAACTCTGAGTAAAGAAATTGAGATTTCAAAAATGAAACAAATGATAATTGTAGAACTGAAAGTGCAGTAACTAGAATTTTAAGAAAATAAAAAAATCTACCGGATAGGCTTCATATGAATTAAAGATGGCATAAGGCCTGGCGGTAAACTTGGAGACACACCAACAGAAATCTGCCCATCTGAAGAACAGGAAAAAGACTGAAAAGCAAGGGAGCACCAGTGACCTGTGGCATAACTCAAGTGGACCAAGGCTACGTGTACTTGGAGTCCAGAAGGAAAATGGGAACGAAGACAAAGCTGGATGAATACAAAGAAAACTATACGTCAGCAGATCCCAGTCAAACTGTTGAAAGTCAAAGAAGAGAAAATCTAGGTAGAAGCCAGATTTTTATAAAAGACGTATTATTTACATAGGAACAGAGAAATGAATGAATATCTATTTAGAATTCTATATCCAGGGGAATATATTCGTCAAAAGTGAGGGGATACAAACGTTTCAAAAGAAATTTAAGCTGAGAGAAAATATCACCAGCAGACCTGCACTACCTGAGATACTAAAAGATGCTCTTCAGGCTGAAAGGACAAGACACCAGATGGAGACTTACACATACAGGAAGAAGTAAAGAGCAGCATAAATGGTAAATAAGTGGGTGTGTGTATAAAATATCTATTTTCCTTATCATAATTTCCTTTAAATATAAATACTTCAGAGGACAAAATGATAAGACAGTAAAATGGAGTTGATAATGTATGTTGAAGTAAAAGATGTAGCAAGAATAGCACAAAGGATGGGGTCAGGTAAATTGAATTATTCTGCTGTAAAGTTCTTATATTTGTGACATGAGGTGTAGGAACAGTGATGTGTCAGATGGGAATTTTGCAGTGATACAATATAATACATAAGCATTGATAAATTAAGAATATGTATTATGATTCCTACAACTAATGAGAAGATAAAAGAGAATAATGAAAAAAATTGATCAACCCCTTAAAAATAGTATGTTCAATAGAGCAGAAAAATCAAGAGGAACAAATAAGAAATAGGAATTAAATAATAATTAAACCTAGTGACATAAGAGTTATAATAAATGTAAATGGACTAAATGTTCCAATTAAAAGGTACAAGTTGTCAGACTGGATTTGATAAAAAGAAAGGCCCAACTCTATGCTTTCTACTGAAATTATAATTTAAACGTAAAGATGCAAATAGGTGGTGATTAAAAGAGTGGAGAACATATATTTTATAAACAGAAACCGAATAATTGTGGCTATATTAAGATCTGACAAAGTAGTCTTTAAGGCAATGAGTGTACAAAGAAGAATGTTGCATTATGATTAAAAGACCAATTCATCAGGAAAATGTAATAATCCTGGATGGAGTTTGCACTTAGTAACAGAGCTTCCGAATATAAGAACCAAACCTGGCAGAAATGGCAGAAACAGACAAACTCATAGTCATACTTGGAGATTTTAATACTCTTTGCTCAGAAGTTGATGGGACAAGTAGGCAAAACATCAGTAAGGAGATAGAGGATGTAACCGACCTTCTGAGTCAACTAACTGGCTCACAGCATACTGTGTCCAAAGTCTGTAGAATCAATGTTCCTTTCAAGTGAACATGGAACATTCATCAAGATGGGTCACGTGCAAGGCCATGGAAGACTGTTCAGGGCAGCAAAGGCTTATAGAAAACTCAAGTATTCTGTAATTGGTGAATCCTGTCAAAGAATATGTCCATTTCACAGACACTTTCAGGAAATAGAAGATTTGCTGCATCCCAGCTAACTCTACGAGGCCAGAATAATTTTACGAGAATCTTTTAAAGGCGTTACATGTAAAGAATATTACAGACCAATGACCCTCATAAATGTAGATGCAAAAATCTTCAAATATATGAACAAGTCAAAGGAAGAATAATGTGTCATGAGCAAATGAGGTTTATCCGAGGAATGCAAGCTTGGCACCCAAATTTAACTGATAACACAGCACTTTTATTTAGATTGTTCTTAAACTGGGAATGATTCAGATCTCCTTCAACAGGTGAATGGATAAAGACATGCTGGCAGATGCAGACAGTAGACTACGACTCAGTGATGAAAATGAATAATCTGCTGGAATACGCAGTGATGAGGATCCTCTCACAGCCTCCTGCCGAGAGAAGGAAGCCTCACCCACAAGTATGTCCTGTATGATTCTAGGCATAGAAGCCCTAGAAGACTCAGAGTAATCTATAGTGACGGAAGTCAGACCAGTGGCTGCCTCGTGCAGGACAGAAGTCAGACCAGTGGCTGCCTTGTGCAGGAGGCGCAGGGAACTTTTCTTGGTGGCTGGGGTGGAATTATTCTGTATTCTAATTTAGGGCTTGGTTGCGTGAGGTGGATACATTTGTCAAAACTCATCAAACTGTGCACCTAAATCAGTACATGTCATTATACATAATTGACGCCTCAGTATAGTTCAGTTAAAAATAGAAGAATAAAGTGGAAAGTCCTCAACCATTCAAAGTAGAGATGTGGCAATACCTAAAAAGTTGGCTTCACATTTCCCAGTTAAACATCAAGTATTGAACGTTGAACATTTTTCATGAAAAAGATGACTTGAAGACGTATCCCAGCACCCAAGAAATGAGACAGGGGAGGAGTGGAAGATGCACAGGTAGAGCGTTTGAGAACAAGAAGGTCCGCCCTCACTAGTTTGCCACTCGTACTCGTGACGTCAGGGAAAGCGTGATCGTGGCTGTAATGCAGCATCCTTGGCTGTCACTCCTTCAGAATCCTCTGTGGTGCGTAGCCCTCTGCAGGCAGTGAGTTCCATGGGGAGCGTCCCGTCACGCTAGGGATCCCAAAAACCAGGTGAGATGCTGTCCCACGAGGTAGAACCTCCACTGAGCCATCTCAGCTCAGAATCTCCAGCTCAAAGAAACCAAGAGGTCCTAGAGTAAACGGTCCTGTGAGTTGCTGGGTCACATATAAATGTTTTAGAACCAGGATGGCCTTCTTTTCCTCACTCCTCTGACGCCTTTGACTGGTGTCAAATGGAAGGAAACACGACTTGTCCCTCCTCCTCTAAAATCGATGTCTTGGGTGGTGGGTAGCAGTAGATGGTGTCGTAAGACCTGAGTTCCCTGGGCTGTGCCGCACGATCAGGAGAGCTGACGGGTACAACCCACGGCGTTTCGGTTCAGCTGGGGGGACCACGCCTCGTGATCTCTGCGAGCTCTAAAGCTGATGTACCATTTCGGGCTGAAATTAGAATCATGATCTGCTTCCTGCGGGTGACGAGCTCCCCTCAGACGCGGACTTGCACACACAGGGGAAGCCTGCCCAGACCTTGAGCGGCCCCAGCCTTGACCACAGGTTCTGGAAGGTCTGTCCGGGCACAACTTTCCTGGTGTCCCATCAGGCGCGAGAGCTCCGGGCTCCCGCAGTGCTGGGGCCCGCAGTCTGTTTTCCCCCAGACCCCAGGGCTTGCAGCTACAGAGGGCAGGCAGCTACTGTCCTGCAGCCCATGGCAGGAGTCCAGGGATGGAGCAAGCTTGGAGGGGACCCCAGCCAGGCTCCTCCTCCTTTCCCAGGCATCCCCTGAACCCACCATCAAGGAAGCCACGTGAGCATCACAGACACCCCCACTGGTCCACGGAGACCTGGTGTCCTCCTTCAGCCTCAAGGTTCTCAGGATTATACAAAGTGTTTTTCCAGAGGAAACACTGGTCAAACCTGACATGAAACTCTGGGCTTGTCAGTGGCCCCGAGGTAGAAGCTTTCCAAAGCAGAGGGAACAAAACGCTTCCTTTACAAAGTTCTAGTCTGTTGTAAAATGTGCCCTATAGGTTATGAAATGCAACCTGAGTTTATAAAGGAAAAACTTGTTTTCCTTCGTGGGGAATCGCGTTTTGTCCTCCGTTTTGAAAAGCCCATTTAAACTGATTTTATTTAATAACCGCATTGTGCTCATTTAAATACTGCTCATTACGCACGGAATCCATTATGACACTTTAAGTGGTGGTTTTGCAGAATCATTCTCATAACTCTGACTATTGATGCCTGTTGTCGCTTACAAGTTTGAATCAGTGAGGGCAGCAAACCGCATTCAAAGAAAATGCACGCAACGTTATTCCTGGTGAACTCTGATACCTTAAATGCAGGGTTGTGAATGCAAATAACAGTGATAAAACTCAGTGAACACTGATAGCTGAAGACACGCCGCAACGTATAGTAAATTACAGCGAATTCTTACACGCAGCAGCAGTACGTGTAGGCAAACGGGTATCGCAGTAAAGCCAGCGTGAGATCCATAGTAAAGTAATGAGTCTGTAGGCCTTCCAGTGCTGTGTCACGTGTACACCAGAAGCAAATATTCTATCGGACACTAGAACATGATGCAAAAAGGTGACAATAAATGAGCATTAATAAAATCTAGTTTAATCTTCTGATGTTACAGTACCTTTGCTTTTGAGCTATTGGCCGTGGAATTAATAAATTTAAATAAAGAATGTTATGAGGACAACCCAAACCCAGCCTCTGGTTGCTTGGAATCCAGGCATTGGCAGGGCTGCTCCTTCCAAAGGCTCCAGAGGAGGGTCCTTCCTGCCCACTCCCGCTCTTGGTAGCCCCCGCACCGCCCCGGGCATCCTGGTCGTTCGGCCATGTGGCTTCCGTCTCTGCCTCTGCCTTTGCAAGGCCCTGCTCCCTCCTGTCTGGGTTCCCCTGTATCCCTCTGGTAAGGATAGATGCCACAGCGTTGAGGGTGCCCAAATAGTCCAGGTACATACCCTAAATTTAATCACACACGCGGGGACCCCTTGTCCAAATAAGGTACCAGGTCCCGGGATTAGGCCCCGATATGTTTTCTCCGGGGGTGGCCTGAGACGGTCAGACACTAGACTCGTCGGGAGTTTGGCCTGGAAGGAATCCTCACCGTAAGAGTGGTTTCAGGTCTTGCTGGAGTCTTAGAGTGGAGGTGAGTCCGCAGCATTCTAGCACCGCGCGTCCCACGCAGCCTTAGCCGTCCCAGTAAGAGCCCGTTTCCAGCGCTCACCATCGCCACCCTGCAGGCCCTGCTTTCCTTAGCGAGGCCCTTCCCCCATATTCCCGACGACCCCTGTCGGGACAGCACAGAAGTGGCCTCCCTGATCTGGGGGCCTTTCCAGCGCTCCCAGGCAGATCCAGCTTTGCCGTCCTAACTAGTGCCCCGGGGACTCACACCTTGCTCTGGCCGCCCGTCCCTGAGCTAGAAGGTGCCGGGAAAACCTGCCCTTGTGGCTGGGAGCCACGGCTGCCGCGAGGATGCTTCCGAGTGACGGAAGCCGGCGTCCCACGAGGCGCGGCCGCGCGTGCCGGGGCTGTCTTCTCCGAGGGGGCGAGACGGGCCAGCATCCGACCCTGTGACTAACTGGGCACGTGCGGCGTCCTGTCTGGTGACCTGGCTGTCTGCGTGGCTTCATTCAGGCGTTCGAGCCTCTTCCTCTTCGCCGCAGGCCCCGCCGAGGGGGGACCGGGCCACCCCTCCCCACGGGCTCCCTCTCTGCTCACCTTGGACAGACAGTGGGGACTTGGCCACTGATGAACAGGCAGGGTCTTGTGACCTAGGCACCCGTTAGCGTGTCGTCAATATTATTATGTATTGAACTCGCTCCGATTTGACCTTCCAGGGAGACGTGGTCGTTCACAGCCTTCCTGGACTCAGAGCCTTCGTCGTGTCCCTCAGGTTCCTTCCAGCTTTAGCGTCTCTCCCCGTCCCCTTCCCTGGGACTTTTCTGTCTTTGGAGCAGTATGCTGTGTGAAAACTAGAGGCAGAAAATCGTTTATGTCGAAATAGAAGAGCCGTTCTTTCTTTCCGGAGCTTTGAGAAAATGATCACGTACTTTTGCAGCAGCTGAAATGTGTCTCATTTGGGTTTGGGGGACGTGATGTCTGGGCCCGTCGGGGCCTCCCCTGTATTTGGCGCCTCCACCTGATTCTGTGGCCGTTGATTCTCGTCTGTTTTGCGCAGGCTCCGTCCTCGCCTTCTTCGCCCGTCGCTAATGAGCCAAAATATGAGAAGCGCTGGCTGGACGCCGTGTCCCTCCCTCTGTCCATGGCTCGGGTCTCACGGTGCAGAGCTGGAGCACAAAAAGTAAGGTGCGTGACCGATGTCTGGAGTGGGAAGCGCCGATAAACCCCGAGGTGCGTGTCCTTGTCTCCAGCTGGATTTAGCATTTGCAGAAATAGTCACAATATTAATAAAAGTCAAGCATCATAAGAAAACACTAGTCAGAGCAGGGGCCGATTTGCGGTCAGGAGGGTTCTGTCTAGTGGGGACTGTGTTCATTCTTCTGAGACATAGTCATCAGAAGAAGAAATCGTATTTTCAGTTTGAACTGTTAACAGAATTAGATTGGAAATAAGACTGTACTCTTATCCACGTTGCATACAATTACAGAAAAGTCAGTTAAACCCCACGGGCCTCATTTTCTTCATTAATAAAATGAGAAGGTTAGACCAGCACCAGTGTTCAAGAACTGCTCACTAGTTTTCGAGCCTGGTTAATGAAGTAACTTCAGAGTTTCACCTGTAAAGCTTGTGTGTCCCTCACTGTTTTGTGGAATAGGTAGCATTTTTCCCTCTAAGTTAGTGCAGTGTGTCATCTGTGGCCAACTGTGTTGTCCAGTCACTGTGGAAAGGCTGAGAAGTAGGTAGGTGGTGAGTTTCCTTTCATTCTCAAGAAGCTGGGGAGAGAACTGTGTGAACAAAGGAAGAGCGCTCGTTGTCCTGGAATTGAGTACTTTCTTGATGAGACACGTGTGCCCACGGAGGCCATGTTCGTGTGAACACAAAGCATCTGAAGAAGGCGCCCCTGGGTGGTCACACGCCCCTCCTTTGCCCTGGGAAGTGCTGTCAAATCCTAAGAGCAAACCAAAGGTTTCCATGTCGTTTTACGGAAACAAACGTATCTTATTAGCTTTGCTGACTCTCCCACGATTTTAATGTGGGCAGGAAGATGCAAAAAGTAAAATGAATGACGAAAATTCTGCATTTCATCGAGTGTGTTTGTCTGACTCACATCAGTATTAACGTGCACGTTTAGAGGGGATGCTGTCCCTCCCCTGCCCTGTAGCCCCCTGGTCGCACATTGAGGAGGAGGGGAAGAGGAGAGGAGGTGAGCACGTGGCCTCAAACAGCCTGAGTTACTTCTGCAGCTCCTGTGCTCTCTCCCGAGGGACCTTCGCTCTGGGGCGTGCAAGGAGCAGGTTTAGGAGTTGCCAGCTCTAAACCAAATGCTTTTTAAAATCTAAAAGCCAAAGCTCTAAACTATAGCCTGGGAAGGATTTTTAGGAGATCCTGTGAGTGGATGAAAGCAAGTGGGATGAGCACGTCAGAGGTCAGCGTCCTGGGGCTTCTGTCGTCGTCCAGTCGTAGGACCAGAATTTGTCACCGGCTGCCCCGCGTTTCCCTTGCTTGGAAAGTACAGTAGTTTGGCCAGCGGTGGTTGAGGGAAGACGGTTCAAAAGACTCTAAAGGGCAGACACATATTGGAATCTAGCACTGAGACACGCATTGAAATGATGAGACGCAGTTGTGGTGAGTATGACGGTTCCCCTGTCCCGTCACCTCCGGGGCTGCAGGGTTGTCCTCTGCCGGGGGCCTCTCACACCTGTTCGCTGTCAGGCGGACGTTAGTGTCAGCGGTTCTTGGGCACGGTGGGAACTAAGCTTTTCCGTAAGTTATACATCACTATTAATGAAGGTCGAATCATCGACTGCCCAGGACAGGAAAAGATGGTTCCATGAGAATTTGGGGGAGAGCATCTTGATATGAAACGAAAACAGGTGTAAAAACAGCACGATGCCCAGTGAGGGTGACAGCCGACTCCTTACAAAGTAGGGCTGCTCCTCGAGTGCTCACGTAGGAAAATAGACCACGTCTGCAGACTCTGGGAAGTAGCCACGAGACATCACAGATTCCTCAGCAGAAGCTCGTGCTTTTGGCTATTAGGTGGTTGTTAGCACATTTCTCTGACACTGCGAGGAGGAAAGCATGCTTCCTGGGGCGACTGACGGTTGTGAAGAGGGCGAGAGTTTTCTGAGCAGGACCCTCTCCGTTTTCCGTTGCTACATAACCAGTCAGTGCAAATTTAGCTTCAAAAGCGCGAGTGTGTCATCTCACAGACTCCACGGGTCAGCTGGGCTGTGTGTGCCGGGGTCTCCAAGCCGATGCTGGGGTGTGACCGGGCTGCGCTCTCGCCTGAAGCCGGGGCCCTGCCCAAGGTTCTCGCTGGTTATTGGCAGAATTCAGGCCCTCGAGTCTGTAAGGCTGGGCTCCCCATCTCCGTGCTGGCTGTCACCCAAGTTCCAGGCCTCATGTCCCCTCCCCTACAAGGCGGCAACAGATGACCTCTTGTGCATGGAATCTGACCTCCTGTCTCTGACCTTCAGACCCAGATGTGAAGGGCATGAGACCACGTCGGGCCACCTGGATAATCTTCCTAATTTAAAGCCAGCTGATTTCAGGTCTGAATTACTTTTGCAGAATCCCGCCTGGCAACACCTAGCTTTGTGTCTGACAGAGTAACTGGGTGCAGCTGCCTGTGCCCTGGAGGCTGTGGTCTGAGCTAAGTGCAGGGCGTGCTCAGACCCATCTTAGGGATCTGTCCTTCGAAGACGCACTGAGCCTCGGTCTGCGGTTGGCTGTGCTTTCACGTCCCCATGACGAGTCTGGTTAGGGTCCCAGACCTGGGCTGAGCAGGGTACCGGCTTAGTGTGTGTATTTTAGGAAGCTGAGGGGTCGGGACCGTCCTTAAGGGGCTCTGGACTTGGGCGAGAAGAGGGGAGGCGGATGGTGTGGAGGAAAGAACAGGGTTTGGAGGGAACCGTCTCTAATCCCGCATTGCCTCTGGGCCTCTTGGGGCCGCGTGACCTGCCCTCAGGGAGCCCCTTCCTGATAGCCAAGCGGGCAGGACATGATGTGAATTCTCCACCGCTTCCTAAGATGGTTTATGGAGAAAGCGTAAAATAACGAGGTTTAAGGGAGCTTTAAAACCCCTTTAGAAGTGAGCTGCCAGGTGTGGGGTTACCGCCATTGTTGACTGTTTGTGGGCTGAGGAATAGGCCTGAACGGGGGAGGAGACTCAGATCCGAGCCGTCGCTGCCGCGTCGCAGGCTCACCCGCGCCGGCGGATTCTTCACGCGAGGCGCTGCTCTCTGTGCTTCTGCTCAGATGGACCCTTCCCAGGGCTCTTGTTCTATGTTGGCCTGAAAAAGTGTAGGGAGTCACTTATCTCGTTCCTTTTTCCAAAGGGACGGAAGGAAACTAGAGCTTTAGTTCTATTTGTCCCACATCTTTCGTATTTGTGAAAATAACAGTGGCTGACGTCTTTTCACTGACAGTAATACCCCATGTGGCTTTGGAGGAGGTCCCCTTATTTCAGAGTAAAGAGCACGGAAGGGACCAGACGGGTTCTACAGCAGCCATACTGGAGACATCCTGCAGAGAAGCACATTTTCAAAGGTGATGCTACAAGTCAAAACTGTCCTGCTGAATACTCTGATCTGCTTTGCAAAGGACGGCTCCATGCTTAGACACTTGCGCCAAAACCCTCTCTCCTGTAGCTGGGAGATCCTCCAAGTGCAGCTCTCTTGATGCCGGGGGTCAAGCAGAGCAGGGGAGACAGGATCCCAGGGCCGTAGGCGTCTCCACAAGAGGAGGGGCTTCTGTGGGGCGGGGTTCGTGCTGGGGGGACCATAGCAGGGTCAGGAGCTCAGGGTCTGCTCTGCACTGGGGGATCGGAGAGGGGGCCCCCGGGGTCATCGTTGAGTTTGACTACATCCAGGAGGATGCAGGGTGGGGTGTCTGGGAGCAGGGCCGGGCCTGTCCTGGGGGAGCACCGTCGTCAGGGTGGGATGAGGGAGGGTCTTGGTGGCCGGACATCCTTTGTGTTTCCGTCTGCTCGGGCAGGATTTCGAGCCCTTTTCTGTCTTGTTCCTGGAGTTCGGGGAGAGCCCTCGCCTGCTGTGGGCGGGCTCGGAACTGTTTATGTTCAGCAGAAGAATCCCACAGCCGGTCTGGGAGCTGTCGGGTGTCAGGCTGGAACGGAGCACGACCCTGTGGTCCTTCCCCAGCCCCCGTGTCCTCCACCTGCCTTTTGTCTGTAGAAAAACTTTAGTCAAAGAATAAGTTTAATCAGATAAGTGAAAAATGCAGAAGCAAAGGAAAACAAACAGGACAAAATAATAAGAGTCTAGTCATTAGCAGAGTCAAGGACCTTTAGTCCCTCCTCAAGGGCTATAGATCATATTCTGAGCCGTATCCTGGGAGCCGTCTTGTAGACACTGAAACCCCGCCAGTGTCTGGTGGAAGAAGTGAACTCCACGATGACCAGGATGTAGCCATGACATAAGCTGCCACAGTTCGGAGCCTTGGCCTCAGGGAATGGGAACACACTGACCCTGGAACCGAAGATTAACTGTACCTAAGACAGTCAAGATGATGCTGGTCAGAGCACGGCAGCACCAATTTCAAGGTGACCATCAGAGCGGACCGTGCTGTTTCTGCAGGGAGCCCCTCCCTCCGTCTATAAAAGCTCTTGCCCCCTGATTGTCAGTGGGGAATGGGGGGAAGTCGGCCTTTGGACAGGAGTCCACCCTGCCCCCAGGTTGCCAGCACCCAAAATAAAGCAAACTTTCCTTTCCACTTTCCTGGTCTCTTTATTGGCTTTTGAGCAGCGAGCAGCCGGACCCCACTTTCAGTAACAAGGCTGCTGTCTTTCTCAACTCACTGCGTCTTTCATTTTTTCCGAAATTTCCATCGTGGGGAGAGAAGGTTAGGGCATGTGTGCTTACTGAGAGGGAATGATGCCCTTCTAGGAATGTCCCCCAAACGTCCAGGCTCTGGCCACACCCTGCACACGGGGTGTGGACGGCCTGGGAGCACGAGGTGGGCCAGCTTCTCCGAGGCAGGAGCTGCCGGGTCGGCCGTGTCCGCAGAGTCGCGGGGAAGCCCGGCCTTGCAACAGGGTCATGACGGGACAGTGGCTGGGGTGCCAGCCGGGCTGCAGCCGCTGCGGAGGGCAGCCTGGGGAGGAGAGCCCGCCGGGGCGGCCGTCCCGCTGTGGGTTTGGACAGAGGACGCTACCCCCGGACGCCGGCGGAGAGAAGTTTCACTTCACTGTGCGTTTCTGGTCCTTGATCACCGGCTTTAACCCCGGAGGCCAGCCTGCCTCCTCTGTGATCATCTCCAAACCACGGGCCACGTGAGTCGCCCCGGTGTAGACATGCTGCCCTGGGACGGTGGCTTCTCACCACGACCGGAAGGCACGGCGGGTCTGGACGGTCCCCGGCGGGAGTGGTGACCGTCTAGGTCGCTGTCCGGCCCTCTGAGCCCGGGGACTGCCCGGGGGCCGCTGCTGACACGTGGAAGCCTCAGCGCCCCTCCCTCCGCGGCTCGTGGGAAGCGCTGCCCACTTGACCGCCGAGGACCGTTCTGTAACCTTCCCTGGTCTGTGCTGCTTAGGACTCGAGCTGGGTGACCGGCACAGCCAGGCCCCTCCTGGTGCAGCCGGCGCAGAGCAGCTCCGAGTCGCCGTCTTTGGTGCAGGTGGCAGGGCTCCCGCGTCTCTTCGCTGGGTCTCACACTTGTCCCCAGCCCGCCATCCCACACGTGCGGTATCGAGACTTATCCTGGGAGATGCTCCTTGTCTCTGCTGGATTCGCTGCCTCGGAGAACGTTTTCTCTCTCTCTCTTTCCCGGTGCATCCAATGGCAGTTTCTCAAAGTAGCACCTCTTATTTTAGCGCCGAGGATTATCCATGGTGACCGTGAGGGGATCAGAGCCCCAGCTACTGAGAGATGCCGCAGAGCCTCAGCCCTCGGACGTTCGGGCCTCTTCTTCTTATCCGAGTAGGGTCGGTGTCATCGCAAGTCTTCCCCTTGGAACGTTAAATTGATTTTCCTTTCCTTTGTGTATAGACATGTAATAGGCTCTCGAAGTTTGAAATGACAGTAAATAGGAGGGCGTTTTAAGGTGGGAGAATGGCGTCGCTATAGACGAGGGGCCTCCTGTGGGCGCCCTGCGTTCCTGAGAGCATCTCCAGGGTTGGCTGTCGCCTCTCTCAGACCCTCCATCTCCACCAGCTGCTGAGGGATCACATGTCTCTGTCCTCATTTCACCAGCATTCCTATCGTCACAACAAAGCAAATGAGCTGAAGTGACAGAGTTTCCTGCTGCTGAGAGGAGAGGGCCTCAGGGACCTCGCTCTACCGGATCAAACTACCCCGGGCACAGGGAGCAGGCAGGCTGCTGTCTCTAGGAACATGTCCCATTGCTCCTTAGGTACTGACCCCAGGCTTGGGGGTGTACAGGGGAAGCCTGCTTTTTATGAATTAGACCAACTTTCTAATTACTTTTGAAGTCACACTCTCAGAAACTGACCCAGTTCCGTCTGCATTTCCATTCCTGCCTCTACCTGGCGGGTGGTCCTGGGCATGCATGTGACTCTTGACTCTTGACCCTTGACCCCATGCCTTGCCCCATCTGTCAGTTAGTCTGCTTCCCTCCTCTTCTGACAGCCGGCAGCCCCCTTCTCCTCATGGCCCCCACTCTGTTACCCCGAGACCATGGCTCCTTCCCCAGAATCAGGACTGGCGCTCCCAGGGCTTCCTGGTGGGGCAGTTACCAGTGGGATTGTCCAGGTTGCAGGATGCTCCCAGGGCTTCCTGGTGGGGCAGTTACCAGTGGGCGTGTCCAGGATGCAGGACACTCCCAGGGCTTCCTGGTGGGGCAGTTACCAGTGGGATTGTCCAGGATGCAGGACGCTCCCAGGGCTTCCTGGTGGAGCAGTTCAGTGGGAGTGTCCAGGATGCAGGACGCTCCCAGGGCTTCCTGGTGGAGCAGTTCAGTGGGAGTGTCCAGGATGCAGGACGCTCCCAGGGCTTCCTGGTGGGGCAGTTACCAGTGGGATTGTCCAGGTTGCAGGATGCTCCCAGGGCTTCCTGGTGGGGCAGTTACCAGTGGGCGTGTCCAGGATGCAGGACACTCCCAGGGCTTCCTGGTGGGGCAGTTACCAGTGGGATTGTCCGGGATGCAGGACGCTCCCAGGGCTTTCTGGTGGGGCAGTTACCAGTGGGATTGTCCAGGATGCAGGACACTCCCAGGGCTTCCTGGTGGGGCAGTTACCAGTGGGCGTGTCCAGGATGCAGGACACTCCCAGGGCTTCCTGGTGGGGCAGTTACCAGTGGGCGTGTCCAGGATGCAGGATGCTCCCAGGGCTTCCTGGTGGGGCAGTTACCAGTGGGATTGTCAAGGATGCAGGACACTCCCAGGGCTTCCTGGTGGGGCAGTTACCAGCGGGATTGTCCAGGTTGCAGGATGCTCCCAGGGCTTCCTGGTGGAGCAGTTCAGTGGGCGTGTCCAGGATGCAGGATGCTCCCAGTCATGTCTAAGGGGGTAAAACACCGTCCTGGCTGAGTGATGTCCTGGCATGGAGGTTTGTTCCTTCACTGCACTCAGCCCGGCCGCCAGACTGGTGTTGGGTCTTCGGGTTAGAGTTTGCGTTTCCAGTGTCTCCTTGAGATGCAGTGTTTCTGTCTCAGAAGAGAGATCTAAGTGATGAAAACTCGAAGTGCAAGATATGGTCATGTTACTGGAGTCGTGGAACCGTTCCAGCAGACTTAAACAAACGTGTTTAAAACAGAGCCTCAGGTATTGAAGGAATGAACTCTGCAGAGTCCTGAAGGCAGGGTCTGTGTGGTTTTTCTGCACAGAAGAGGTGCTGGCAGTTTCCACGAGGTGGCCTGATGTTACAGTTCAGACTGTGGGAGACCCGGCGAGTTCCGGGGTTCCAAGACGGGGTCCCGCACTGCTGCCTGGAGAACCACTCACCCTCCTGGTGTTGGCCACCTGAGCCCCTCTAAATGTCCCCTAAGAACTTGGAAAGACTGAATCTCCACCATGGAGCTCGTGCAGGAAACATTCCTTAACCACCATTTAGTGCCACGTGCTACAGAGGGGAAGAAACCTCCTTTCTGTCATCCAAGTGTTGATATTCTAGCAAACAATTAAGTTGGAAGAAAAATTTAGATGTCCAAAAGCTGTGAGGTGTTACAGTGCAAGGGTGGGAAGGACCGTCGGACCTGGAGGACGCAGGTTGTTAGAAGGGCCTTTGGGAAGGAGAGATGCAGCTCTGAAGGACGCAGATCACGCGCGGATGTGACGAGCAGGGGTCGCTGGCAGGGGGGCCACGTGCACGTGTGTGTGGACACGGGTGTGCGCGTGTGTGTGCGCATACACATATGTATATACACTCACACATTTATACATATATCCATAGGGTTCACAGCTAAAAACATTACTTCTGGCTAATTTGGGAAATAGAAATGTGTGGGGAAAATGTTAATACGTTAAAATTCTACCACGAGATAAAGCTACATTATCACCTTAACGTGTGTTTGTCTGGACTTTTCTATGGAGAGAGAACACTGTGGATGGGTGTCTGGACATTGGGATTTAATGAGACTTTTGTCCTGTCGGTGTGCATAGTGCGTACCCAGTATTCCTTTATAATGAGACCGGGGCTTATTTTTCTTTTAAAACATGTTTTGGGGACTGCTCTGATGTCGTTATGCATACATTGTTATTCACATTGTTATTCCATCATTTCATTAGAATAGGTAGTACGGTAAGATTATGGAATGAAAAGGTTAAAACGTTTTAAGGCCTTTAAGACATTTTGTCAAACATCTAATTTACCCCCAGAAAGTTCATCCCCGTGTCCATTTCTCTTGGATAAGTTCTTAAGTTAGCTTCCTATGGAATAAATAAGAAAATATGTTAAAAATCAATTTATTATGCAAATAAAACTGAAGGTTGAAAAGTGAGAAAGTATTAACCAATGAATCCATTGCCTGACACCAAACTTGCCCATTTCACAAACATCCGTTGATTCAGTTGCTTTCAGGGTCTAACAGGCTCTTCGTTTAGATGAAAACAACAAGGGTTAAGTAGTTAGAAGTATGGATTTGAATGTAGAAATAAAGGCTAATGAGCACGGGGAAACGGGAGGGCTGTGCGGATAGAATGTGCATTTTTCAAGGAAGGAATTGTTACTCAGAGACTCCCCGGTGCAGATTACAGCCTTTCAGGAAGTGCATGTATTTTCACCCAGTAATTCAGATTTTCCTAGTAGATAAATCAGCAGACGAAGAAGTAGGAACTGGTTGTAGTGTTTGCTCCACGTGGCACCTGCTGTAATGTTATGCTGGGTCAGCGGTCACTCCCATTAGAATGGCCCCCCGTCGACTTTGAAGGAGGTATCCAGGGATTTGAAAGGTTTGCTTCATGGAAGTGAAAGCCTTCGAGGGCTGACTAATGCCTCCTGGACACAGAAATCCTGAGGGAAAGACAAAGAAAATGCAGAGAGAGATGCAGTGTCTGTTATGTCTGATGTCCTTATTCATAGGATAAAGCTGCAGGTTCCATTATTCAAAACGGTTGTAAAGAGAAAACGTCAAGACTTAGCAGTGCCAGTGATCTTAGCCGCCTCCGAATCTGTTAGAATGTGTTGATATTTATAGACAGTAAAGATATTTCTCTGTTCTTGACTTACAGTATTTTGAATTTGTTCAAAGCGGTTTCAATCATTATGGAAAGGGGAATTTTCAAATGCATGATTAATTGTTCAAACATGAAGAATTTAAGAATATAAGGAAGATGATTGCACAGGTTCTGCAAACATCTCTGACAAGCACAGAGCCCGGGCTCTCTGTGCTGCCCGTCCCCGTGCATTGAATACATGTATAATATTCTTATATTTATGTGCGCGCGTGCCGGCTGCAGCGCCGTCACTCCACCTACCTCGCCGACCTGTCCCCACGGCCCAGCGAGCGGTCCTTCAGGTGCCTGCTTTCACATGAGGAGGCCGCGCCCCTGGCCGGGTTGGGAGGACAGTGGTTTCTCTATCAGCGGGCAGTGGGCATGGGAGGTGGGAGCCTTTTCCACCGTGCTGCGTGTTCTCCAGCACTTATTGACGCGACAGGTATTCTAGCATGCCTGCTCCCTGCAGCGCTGCCGGAGATGTTGCAGGCTGAGGGTGTGCAATGAGCAAACCCAGGAGTCCATGCTCTCTGGAAGCTTCCCGTCCAGCAGGAAATGCAGGCAGGAAACAGGCATAAGCTCAGACCAGCAGGGAGACCTAGATGAGGTGGTTTTACCTCCGCTTTCTTTCAGTGGGACCCCTGGGAGGGTCTCCGCCATCTGGCTCGGGCGCCGCCCACATGGGACCCTCCGCCCTCACGCCTCTCAAGCCCCTGCTCCATGATGGGCGAGGGGCTCGGAGGACTCGGACCTGGTCTCAGGATGGTGATCGGGGTGACAGAGGAGGGCAAGTTGGCCTTCGGGGCAGCACGCAGGAGAAGTTATCTTTCTTTCCTGGACTTGCTGGACTTTTGTTGTGCCCGGAATCTTCCAGGAATAGTGACTTTTTAATAAACAAACTGACACAGGGAGAAGGGTGCCTGCATTGAAGTTGGGTCTTTGTTACTGTTTAACATGGAGCCCTTAGAGATGCTGCTGCATGGTGGGGAAGCAGAAAGAAAATATTTCTCTGGCTTCCATGAAAAGATAACACGCATGCCACAGAGGCAGGCTTGAAATGTGACATGTGAATGGCAGTTGGGAGATTTTTTTAAAATTCTGAGGAATATACACGTTTTTCTCTCATTTTGTCTAGTGAATGTTCGTAACTCTCGATGTGAGTAAAATAAACAGACACCGACCCTTCAGCTTCCAGAGCAGGGGGCCTTCAGGTTCACCAGAGCAGAGATGCTGTGTGCAGTCAGTCCTCCCTGGATGCTGTCCAGGTGTAAAGGGTCAGGATTGGCCAGAACCTGGGGGCCTGGATGGCCGTGAGCCATGACTCGTGGGTAAGAGGTTCCGTGGGTCATTTTGGAAGCTCGAGTGTTTTCGTTCCTTAAAAAACACACAACGTGTTAAAAAGATGATTTATAAACTTTGAGTTCTTTTTCTGCAATGTTGAAGCTTTGAGGGGCAGTTAAGAACGCTCAGTACTTAGAGCCCGATTTGGGTCATGCTGGGATTCCACGGCACAGCTGAGGTCGGTGTGGGAAGATCGTCTGTTGCCATAGGAGGCAGACGTGGGATGCAGACAGACGTCCAGCGTTAGGCCTGTAACATAACTGAGATGAGCTGTGAGGTCACCAGCAGCCTCCAGCAGCTGGCCTGGTAAAGGTACTGATGCAGAGTGTCTCAGGAGGGACTGTGGGAGGGTCTGGGCAGGGCTGGGGAGCTGGCGTCTGCGGGGGCGGGAGGGGAGCAGCAGGATGCTGGGGGGAGCCGTCATCTGAGGAGAAGTGGGGGGGGTGAAGGGGTAGGAAGAGAAGATGCAGACCCCTCCTCCTCCAAAGGCAGTGCAGACTCAACATTGAACTTTCAGTTCCTCAATCTTCTAATAGGTTAAGATACACGTACTTTGAGCCTTATTGGAATAGATTTCTTTTGCTTAGCCAGAAACTGTGAATCGACTCATTTCCCACAGTATGAAACCGTCTCACCAGTTTTCTCTTCGAAAATCAAAAATCCTCTCAGGTCTCGAAGGAATCCTGGAAGCAGGTAGGCTTTCCAAAGGCACGGGCAGGGTCATTCCTTCCCTGGCCCTTGACAGTGGTGTCTGGGGCTTGGCTTCGTTTCTACCCGGGAAACACACACGCCAAATACTCTACCTTCTCTGGGTGTAGGTTTTACTGCTGAGTTTTCAAAGCTGACATGTGACCTCAGAGCACGCTGAGTCCCGAGTACTCTGGGATTTCTAGTTCTGACTGTGACCTTGACCATGGGATTAAAGTCCTGAGAATCCTGAGCAAATGCCATGACCGTAGAACCATGAGACAGGATCCGCCTGTGGACGGGGGAGGGACGTTGTAGGGGAGCCTGAACACCGCACAAGTGAAAAGCTGAGAAAATAAAACCTCAGAGTCAATCAGGAGACATGAATGTCCATCCATCGTTCGGGCATACACGCACAGAGTTTGTGTCATTGCCTCTAATTAATATGACTTTTGTACAATAAGCCAAAGTGCGAATTTGTTTTCATACTATGTTGGTACGTTGGCATCTATCATCAGCATTCATGCCAACACTTTCACCGTTTCTGCTCATATAATGTTTAATTTGTATTGCTTTGCTTGACAGATAACCTCACTGGTAGCAATGTTTGTATAGGATCTGTGGGTTTGGTATAACCATATTTACGTTACCCCACTTGTTTCTCCCAATATTTCCATTTGTGGTATAATTGGCATTTCAAGACCCGTTGTGTAGACAAGGATCTTTTAAAGGTTAGGCGTCTAGCTTGTCTCACACAGCTGAAGCACGAACATGATGGATTCAAATCTCATCCATGTTCCTCAGAGAGCGACTGTCTACACCCCCACATGGGCTTTTGTAGAAGCTCTATATCAGACTGAGAACACTCCCCTTTAGTCGTGGTTTGTTGAGTGTTTTCTAGCATGAAAGCATTTTGGATTTTGTCAAGTGCTTTTTCTGCATCTGTTGAGATGATTGTGTGATTTTTTTTTTTATTCTGTTGCTATGATGCATAACATTTCCAGATGTCAAACTGACTGAATTCCTGGGGTAACTCCCATTGATGGTGGTATATAATTCTCAATAGATGTTCCTGGATGGAGTTTCCTAGTATTTCACGGAGGATATTTGCATCCATATTCAAAACAGATATTGGTCTGTAGTTTTCTTGTGATGACTTGTGGTTTGGGTATTAAGGTTGTATTGGCCTCATAAACTAATTTGGGAAATGTTCTATTCTATTTTGGGGACAGTTTGTGACTAATCGTTATTAATTCTTCTCTGAATGTTTAGTAGAACTCAGTGGTAAAGCCATCTGGGCCTCAGCTTTTCTATGTGGTTAGTTTTTTGGTTAAAAATTCAATTTCTAAACTTGTAATATTGTCTATTCAGATTTCTCCCTGAATCAACTTTGGTAGTTTGTATTTTCTAGGATTTCATCTAATTTATCTCATTTATTGGTATACAATTGTTCAAGGATTCCTTTATAATCCTTTTTGCTTCTGTAATATTGATGGTAATATCTCCACTTTCACCTGTTATTCTAGTATTTTGATTCTTCTTTCTTTTTTCTTGGTCAGTATAGCTAAAACTTTGTCCATTTTGCTGTTCTTTTTAAAGAACCAGATTTTGGTTACATTGATTTTCTCTGTTGTTTTTCTCTCTCTGCTTCATTAAGTCCAGCTCTAATCTTCATTATTTTCTTCCTTCTGCTTGCTTTATGTTTTGATCTTTATTTGTATGTATATACACATATATATTTAAAATCATTAAAGAAATGTAAATGCTTAATTAGAAGATATTCACATACTATAAAAGAAAGCAGGGAAAGAGGAACAGAACAGATTTGAGACACGTAGAAAATGAAAAGTAAATTGGCAGACATAAATCTAACTATACCAATAATAAAATTACATTTGCACGATTGAATAATCCAGTTAGAAGGTGAAGATTTTCAGACTGAGTAGAAAAAACAAGATCCGACTGTATTCTGTCTTCAAGAGACACACTTTAGATTCAGAGAAACGAATAGATTGAAAATAAAAGATGGGAAAAAATATACAAACAGCAAACACAAGGATGCAGTAGCTTTACTAATATCATAGAAAATAGAATTTAAAACTGAAAATGTTATTAGCAATAAAGAGGGACATTTTAAAAAGATGAATGTTTAATCCATCAGGAAGATATAACAATTATAAATATATATGCACCTAAAAACAGAACACCAAAATACATGAAACTATAACTAACAGTACTGAAAGGCAAAACAAACAATTCAACAGTAATAGTCAGAGGCTTCAATACACCAGTTTTAATAGTGTATGGAAAAACCAGGCAGAACATCAGGAAGAAAACAGAAGACTTGAACAACACTATAAACCAAATAGATACGGCAACATTTGGGGAACCTCCGTGCAGTAACAGGAGACCTTTTCTTCATTTTCTAGTTTGAGTGTCAGAGGTTCTGACCGTTTCTCTTCACTCCTTCTTCTGTCTCTTACTTGGATTGCATAAACTCTATTGATCTGTCTTCAAGTTTGCTAATTCTTTGTCAGTTGAAACCTCCTGTCAAGCTCTCTAGTAAAATTTTTTTCCGTTATTATACTTGTTCACCCTAATACACTCATTTGCTCGCTTTTGTAGCTGCTGTCTCGTTACTAACATTCTGTATTTGAAGTGACGTTGTCATTGTACCTTTACTTCTTTAAGCAAGCTTTCCTCTAGTTTCTTGGACGTGTTTACAATGACTGTTTTGAAGTCTTTCTGCCTGATGTGACGTCTGGTCACCTCGCAGACACCTTCCGTGCCTGCTTTTCCCCAGGCGGCGCGGCGCACTGTCCTGTCTCCAGCAGCTCCGGGTGCAGGTCCTCACGCCACACCCCTACCTGCAGTTTGTTGTTTATTGTTTAGTGACCGGCTGGATCATTTTAGTGAAGTCTGGGCACCGCTCTCCCCGCAGTCCTGTTAAGCCCGAGGTTGGTTTCTTCCTGTGACCACACCCGGCTGTTCAACTTCACTCATTTCCAGCGGCTTGGTCTATCATTTTCATCAAAGCTTTGTGGTATAATGGATCGGCAGAATATTCCAGTCAAATCTGGGTTCCTTTGAAGAACTAGTTCCTGGGGTCGGTGTCTGAGATTTGTTCTGACCACAGGAGAGCTCCTTCCAGCTGTTTTAGTCTCCGGTTTTCTCCTGAGAATTAGCCGGCCAGCAGTTCAGCCTGTATTCATTTAATTTATGAAACTCTTTCTAATTGCCTTTCACCGAAACTGCTCCTGTTTTTGAAGTGCCCGTGACCTTGAACTTCTCCACATTCTACTGCAAATGAAGTCACTTCCTGTGGAAATTGACCAGGAGCTGTAGGTTTTGTTGCCTGTCCCTCACCCCCTCGCCAGGTAAAATTACTGAGCCCGGGTGGGTGCGGGGTGCAGGGACAATAACACACTTGTCTGTAAATGAACCTTATGTTCTGATTCAAGCAGTGCTGATTAGGGTGGGAATGGTACGTAGTCAGGGATATCTACTTATGAAAAAGACAGACGGATTGTTTAATCAGAGAAACTCCGGTTGGTAGATTTGGCCCAAGAACGTGCAGGGCTGGTTTATAATGTCTCTACTTCCTTCTCCCGCCCTTGTATCCTTTCCCGTATGAAACCATGATTGAACCCACATCTGAAAGACTATTAAAACATAATTTAGTGCCAACCTTGTTTAAAAAAAGTTTGTTTTGTCATTTTTAGCCTTTCAGTTGTCTTCTTAAGGCCGTGGAGATATAAGCTGCAAGGGTTAGTGTGCATTTTTCTTAAGAGAAAACGAACAGACGTGTAAGTGACATTCTTTTGTTGTAAGGGTTGTGTCCCTCAGTTCAGGCTGCCTTAGCAAAACACCAGACGGCGGGGGTTGGGCGGGGAGGGGATGGTGCTCGAACAACAGCAATTTATTTTCTCACAGTTCTGGAGGCTGGAAGTCCAAGATCAAAGTTCCAGAGGGTTGTGTCTGGTGAGCACTGTCCTCCTGGCTCGCTGACGGCTGTCTTCTCACTGTGTCCTCATATGGAACGGAGTTCTGGGCCCTCTTCTTCTAGGGCCCCCAGTCCTGTTGGATCAGGCCCGCCCTTCTGACCTCACCTAAGCTTCTCTCCTTAGGGGTCCCATCTCCAAATATACCCACACTGGGGACTAGGGCTTTAACATGTAGGTTTTGGGGAATACACACATCAGTCTATAGCAATAGTTATATGGAAATTATCTCTGGAAAAAACGGCTTGCATGATAGGGGAGAACTACTGAATTAGAGACAGTGATGTCACCGTTATGAATGATTTGCCATGGGTGGGTTTGTGGCAGGCTGATTCTCATGGTTAAAAATAAAGGAGAACCAACTTCTTCAAAAGCTCTGTTGTAAATCAGACGTATACGTGTGGTCCTAAAACACCATCGACGCTGAGGAATGGTGGTGTTTGACCTGCTCCATCGTCACGGGGTCAAGAGCCTTCAGACCATGATAAGTGGTCTCCGAAAGAATCACTGCTAAGGACCCCACAAAACAGTAACTCCAGCCCTGCTCTAAGAGCAAGTGTATTTCCTACAGGAGCTGCCTTTCATGTGTTTATTAAATTAGAAATAGGGATTTCAGCGTTTTGAACTGAATTTCAGTAAACCTACCTAAGATACGGAGATGGGTTAGGCTGTGCCCACGGCTGTGAGCTGTGTTTCCCGCGGTGACTGCAGGTTGGTGCTGAGCAGGGCTGAGTGGGCGCCGCCTTCTCCCGGTCCTGGGGCATCGGATCCCAGGGCCCTCCTTCCAGCATCTCCTGTCCTCCTCCTGCAGGTCCAGTGCATTTGAGGTGCGGGCCCTGGATGGGGCGAGCTCGGGAAGGCTTTGGTTTTACACCGCGCAGGAGAGCACCGCCTGGCTGAGGGCCGTGTCTGCCAACATCAGCGACCTGACGCTGCAAAAAGTGAGCACGGAGACTTTCCATGTCCCTGTTTTTGCTCTTTAATCCACGAAAAGAATTATGATGTTTTGTTACTTATGGTGAATCCTGAAACAGTTGGTAATAACATTAAACAGAAGAACATGCACTTTTTTTTCAACATAACAAACCTTTGACTAAAAAAGTTAAAGATTAAGTCATCTAAAAGTTTCCTGGTATAAGAGTGTAGACTGAATCAAACCTCTGGACACCTCCCTGCTGGTTCTGTCTCTCCCTCTTCCTTTCCACGCACCTACACAGAAGTATTTGTGTGCATGTAATTTTATATATACGCTATCCAAATGCATTGATGTAACGTGACGTTTTTATTTGGGGAACCCAATTGGGTTAAATACGTAATTCTCCAGAACATTAAGGAAACTTATAAAGAGGCACCTCCACCACAAACATCCCTTCTCAGTGGATCACCGCAGGCACCCAGGAAAGAAGAACGCTCTGTCTCTTTGAGTGATCTGTTTGATGATCAAGGTCAATATGAAACTTCAAAATGAAACAATAAAACTAGATGGGGTGAGAGTAAAACATGAATAAAGTACTCAGTTCCCTAAAGCAGCCGCTGTATCGCGGCAGTAAGTTGATGGCCACAGCTGCGGGAGGCTCGTGCAAGGACCAGCCCTTGGCCCGAGGAGGCCGTGGACCCGTTTCCTTGTTCTCAGCCCCTGCAGGTGACTTGCCCCGTTGTCCACATTTGCACCCCAGGGCCTGCTGTGGCCCAGGGCAGCTGGTGGCAGGAGGACCCCGGGGGTCTGGATGCACACGGCGTAGTCTCACACCTGCCTCACTCCTGGAGACTACTAACCAGAGCTCGCCTGAGCACTTCGAAATATCAGGGAAGCAGCAATGTGAGATTTCTATTCCGAAGACCTCAGAGGCTCTCAGCTACATAGGAGGTACTAGACCCTCTCTAAGACCTCAGTTTTCCAACTTGACATTTTGAATTCCAAAGGTATCTGGACGGATAAAAGGAAAAGAAAAACCCAGGTGGTGGTAGCTTGTTATTGGCAGAAATACATGGTCCTAGATGAATCTCACACATCGCAGCTACTGGGCAGAGCAGAGGAAAGGAGACGCAGACACTTCCGAGCTGGAACTGTGGATTCAAAGCCACTTTCCAACTGGGTAGCTTGACCTCGTTATTACTCTGGACCTTCATGTCCTCACTGGTTAAATTTTGCAGGATTGCTGGGAGAATCAAATGTGAACTGTGAAAACTGTAATTACCTAAGACCATGTAGTACAGAAATCATTTTCCCCAATTATTTCAGACGTGGACATTTAAGCATCCGCTGCCCCAGGGCTTCACTTAGTAAAGAGCTGATGCTTGAAACAGTAGCGTCGATACGCTAGTCTTGGGTTTTCTGTTATGAGAGTCGTTGCCAGACATCTGTACATGCTCTGGTTTGGTTTTCAGGTAAGAAATACCTCATAAAGGAAACGTTTCATGCAGGGACACTTCATGCAGCTAATTAAATCCAGTTGCCAGTTAGGTTGAAAAATTATGACATCAATACATGGTCATACTGACTCCTCGCTTCCCTCTCTCTACAGATGAAGATGGCAAATCAATGCTGCTCTCCTTGTGACCAGGTAGGATTCGTGGGTTTTGTGTTGATTATACGATGTCCCCGAAGGCAGCCTCTTTCTGTTTTTGAGATTTGGTTTGGAAGTTTTGACAGGAAAGCATTAGCACACATCGGACTGAAGTCCATCCTCACCCTCAGTGTTAACTCCAGGAAGCTACTCGTTTGTCCTGGAAATAGCGCAGGGGGAATCGTTCTGACCTGAGTGTGCCGTGTTCTCAGTGATCTACCGGCACGTACATTTGCTAAGGAATCGTGGTGAAATGACAACCTAGATGTGACTGTTGAAGCTTAGAGGTTTGACAGCTGAGACTCACCCGTGTAATCGGGAGTCTTCAGCATCCTGTGATTTTCTTAGCTCACGTCCTCGTTCAGGAGGTTTCACTCTGGGAGGCTTTGACTGGGAGCTACTGTCACGGGTGCGAAGGAAGCACCCCACCCCTGTGCCCGCGCTGGCCCTTGTCCACCTGGAGGCCGCGTGTTCTGGGGGTGGTAGCCCTGCGCCTTCAGGAGCCTCGGCTCGTTCGTTCCGAGAGCAGAGGCCAACCTGTAATACGCCTGGTTTTCTAATTCAAGGACTGCTCATGTACTAGGTCTGTAAGTGCTTAGCTGTGTATCAGGTAAATACACTTGGAAGTCACTACATTATTTTTCTGTTTCCTTTTTGATAAAGTCATAGTTCAAGCTGTAAGTGTGAACTTTTTAAGATGTATAGCTTCTTAGCTTTCTGGTTGTGTCTTTCGTATAGGTCTGAGGCAGTAGACCTTGTAGGCTCGAGTTAAGCAGACTAAAGGAATGTGTTCAGTTTGCTTTAAATAGCACTCAGAGACGCCCTTTACACAGAGCTGAGTGATAACATTTACGTTAAAATGGAAGGCATTCAGGAGAGTAAGTACCTGCCAATCAAATGTTTCCTGAAAAAGATAGGAAATTGGGACCATGTTTTAGGTTAAACCCCTCTAGTCAACATTTCTAAATTAGATAAGAAACACTAAGAAAGGTTCTTCTAACTTTTATTTGTTGTAATGTTTTCCTAAATTTATGAACAGCTATTTTTGTTTACATAGCTAAATGAGGGTGGGTAGCTATTTAATGAGTAATGGTCCCATAAGTGTCTTCAGATTACTGTAGGACTCATTTCATATTCTTACGCCTAAAATACAGCTTTTCTGCTGGGCTTAGTGTTTCTGAGACAGAAGTTTCTCTTGGACTTTTCCCCTGAGGACACACCTCCCCGTAGTTCACACTTAAAGCCTGTCTTCTCTGGATTTATTTACCAAAGCTGCTGGGACAATAGACCAAATTGGTGTTTTTGTCTCCGAGAATAATTTGCCATTTGAAATTGGATTTCTGTTGGCACAAGCAAAACTAGCAAAGTGTCCCGGGGGGTCCTTTTTGTCGTGAATCAGAGGCTCTTCCAAGACTGCTACCAAAAGTCGGCCTATGTACACGGGCACCGAATTGAATCTCAGAGACAGAGTTTGGGTAAAGTAGGAAAGAAGAGCTTTATTGCTTCGCCTGGCAAAGCGGGCCACAGCGGGCTAATGCCCTCAAAACTGTGTGTCCTGACCTGGAGGCGGTAGTGCGGAGTCTTATGGTCAGGAGGCAGGGCTGCTGGAAAGTATCAGGGTGCCTGCAGGGCTTGCATTCCTTCAACCCAGAGATCATTCGGCGTCAGGCGGTCTGGGATGGGCTCCTGTGGTTCTCAAGGTTCCGGAACTGTGGCCTTCTCTGTGGAATGAAGAGTACTAACATCTTCCATTTGTTGGGGGTTTTAGTTCTGCAGAAGAACTCAAAGACATTGTTATGTGTATCCCTTGAGGGGAACCAGGGCCCTGCCCCAAGCCTGCACTATTGTTTCCTGAGGGCTCCTCCCTTGTCTCTGCATCCCCTCCCTTCCCTGATTAGCAACTGTTTGAACCTGCCCTTTGGAACGCGGGGAGGGTCTTGGAGGCTGAATGCTGCCTATTTCCTACAAACAGGAAACGGGGAGCACAGAAAGGCTTCCAGGCCCCCGGAGCCCCACGGGCCCTGCTCCGCTTCAGGAGCACAGGAGAGAGTGCCCTGCAGGTGGAGCCCTTCCTTCAGTTTCTCCATGTCCTGTCACAGAGGGGAGGCGTCCCGTCCCCGACTTCCCAAACACGTCATGCATGGTCAGTGGTTTGGGGACAGTTACGTGCGGGCACACGTGAATGCCCATTGCCCTGAGGCCTGAGCAGCTCTCCCAGGACCTGAACTTGACGCATTTGGCGCGCACTCTGCGTTTCTGCGGCTGTACCTGACCGCCAGGCCGTCTGGGAAGGGCCCCAGTCTGGAAACCGAAGCGTGTTCTGTTTTGTTTAGAAATTTAACTCCTCTTTCCCACTGACTCACAAGAGACAATCAAGACGGTTCAGGGGAAGTTAAAACTATCTGAGGAGCAAAACTCCCAACACAAAGGACATGGAATGAATCATGGTTCAAAGGCAGTGGAGTGATTTCGCTTTGGTTTTATGTTAGTGAAAGTTTGTCATATACGAAGCCACGTTTGTGTGATATCAGTGTTGGTGGCCTTAGGTGAATCAAACCTGGATTCTAATCCCACCTAATCCCTTCTCTGGTGGTGCAGTTGGAACACATTAACACCTGAGCCCTAGTTTCTTAATCTATAAGAGAAGAAAGTTGCAAAGGGTAATCTAAAGTCGTTTTTTAACTTTAAAATTTCTGTATAACTTTGAATTTACTTAAAGGCTTGAATTTGTTTATCTGGAAAGAAACATCAGAGACAGGCCTCACTATGCGAGGTTGTAAAAGAACTAACCCCTGCCCCAATTTGCCGAGATTTCAGTAGAGGATGCTTTCACGTTTTCTCCAAAAACTAAACATTTTGTATGCATTATAGGAGTTTAGATTTATGGTGTTGGGCCCTATTGAAAAAGGAAGGATTTTTTTCTCATTTTGAACAATTAATTATTGATTTTGGTATGTAGCAAAAAATAATATTGGATAAATAAGAAAAAATAAAGATATTGACAACCACTGAAATTGACAAAAACCAAAGAAAACAGAAAGAAGGGTAATACAAAAGGCTTATGCCTTAACTCTTATATCTGATAAGTAAAATGACTGTGTAATTTGTCATCCGAACTGGGACACTTCTTTCTGGGATGGAGACTGACCTACAAGTAACACTAAGACAACAGGAGTAACTTTAGAATCATCCCAGGAAAACCAGGACATGTGTTCACCCTGCGAAAACAGCAAGAATCTATTTTCCAAAATAAATTTCTTCCCGAAAACCTGAATTAAAGGAAATATGGGTACCTTAATCACCAAATCCAAAAGAGGCTTAAATAATTCAAGTTATTCTAGCTTTTTCTGTGAAAAGGAACAGAGCAGTTGTACAATTATTATCTGATGGACAAGTAGGTGTTCATAAAATTCTAATATACATTTCTTGGATTATGTAATAAGCCATAGAAAATTCATAATGTGAAATTTAAAATTAGCTTCCCTTGGAATTATTTATGAACTGCATACACCTAAAAAAGCTTCCTAAAGCAGCCAATGTTTCCAGTAATAGGTAAGCGGTAACTTATTTCTTTGCTAATTAATATAGGCAGACTTAAATTACATACGGAATTTCATTAACTTCACATCGCTTTATAGATGTTTCAGGTTATTAACAATCTGTATGTTTCCATCTTGGCCAGAAAAGGAGTTCCTAGTTCGGTAGGTAACTCCTGTTGGATGCTGTGCCCAGCACTGTATTAACCAGGTGTGGGAAGGAGAAGCAGCAGAATAAGACACTGCCCCAGCCCTGGAGGAGGAAGACGGCAGGACCGAGGGGTGGGGGGGGGGGCTCCACAACCGGTGTCTGTGTCTCCAGAGAAACAGGGCAACGCTCAGCTGAGTGAGAATCAGATGGAAAATCTCTCCCTTGACAAATTGTCCGCACAGAGGAACGCTGGCTGCTGCTGTGCTAGAAAAAGAATCCCAGCTTCTCCATGTCAGCCTAGAAGTTACCCTTCCAGCTTTCTACTCACCCTCGACCAGTCTATAATGTGAATCTAATCTACCCATCCGTCTGTCATATCTATCTACCTCTCTACCTATCATCTATCTATCTACCTACCTATCTGTCATCTAGCTAGCTAGCTAGCTACCTATCATCTATCTATCTATCATCTATATATCTTATCATTAGCTACCTATCATCTATCTATATCATCTACTTATCATCTATCTATCTATATCTATCATCTATCTATAATCTGTCATCTAGCTAGCTAGCTACCTATCATCTATCTTTCTATCTATATCTATCTATCATCTATATATCTTATCATTAGCTACCTATCATCTATCTATCTATCTATATCATCTACTTATCATCTATCTATCTGTATCTATCATCTATCTATCATCTATCTATAATCTGTCATCTAGCTAGCTAGCTACCTATCATCTATCTATCTATATCTATCTATCATCTATATATCTAATCATTAGCTATCTCTCATCTATCTATCTATATCTATCTATCATCTATCATCTATCTATCTATCATCTATATATCTTATCATTAGCTATCTCTCATCTATCTATCTATATCTATCTATCATCTATCTATCTATCATCTATATATCTTATCATTAGCTATCTCTCATCTATCTAACTATCTATCTCTCATCTATCTACATTTCCCTGTCTGTGCATATTACAGCCCTGTCTTAAATTAAGCTCCTGTGTATCAGGTTCCAGCACATCATTCATCCCTTGTGGAATCTACGCTGCAGTCTGTGACTAAGTATGTCATGAAGAGAAAGAGGACCGTGGGAGACTTGTCAGCATTTGAATATATGATTTAAAAATAAAGGAAAACCCAGCAGAGTTTGTCCTCCCTACAGCCCCCTTTGAGACCCAAAGCTGAAGCTTGGTCTCTTCGGAGTTCTTGGCGGAGAGAAGAACGTGTTTACAGGTTTTCGGGACCCTCACGCCGCACTGCTAGAGGCCCGCTGGGGCTGTTTTCTTCCCATTACTTAGTTCCTCATCCGGATGGCAATCTGTTCCCACCAGCCCTCACTAGCTTAGTAGTTTGAAAGCATCTTGGTAAGATTCCTGGTAATAAATATAGTATCAAAGCAGATAGTTGAGCTTGCGGCTGACTTAAAAATGTGCAATAATTTAGAATTTAAACAATTTCCTGTGCTTTCTAGAAATGCTGGTTCCACACTTTGAGGGTAATCAGTAAAACAAAAGGCTTCCAGTCCGCCGACCTGATGGATACAATACGCAGGTCCTCCCTGCTGTGATTATTTAACTTCCCATAAAGTCACAGGTAGTGATAGACGAAGAGCCACACATGGGTTCTTTCAAGAAATTTTAGGGGACGAGCCCTCCCTGCCAATCCTGCAGGTGTGGAGTAGATACAGGTAAAGACACAGGTCTCATCCTCAGAGAGCATGTGGTCTAACGCAGACCCAGAGGGAAGCAGCGTGAGAGCCCCAGAAAAGACAGCCCTGATCCTGCTTAGAGATGCCGAGAGGATCTGACATCATGTGATGCTGAGTATCGCCGTGCAAACGGCTGCATCTGCCTCAGAACAGGCGTGTGCAGCGGCATCCGTCCACTTCTGAAGATAAGGACGTGAAACGCAGAGCCCTTGACGGGCCTGGTGTAGCCTGACGTCCAGAGCTCCTGCCCCCAGAGCTGCTTTCACTGAGTGTCACCTGTGGTCCCCACCCCACTACTGAGAAGGCAGCCCTCTCAGAAATAGGATAACGGGGTGAATATTGTCCAGAACCACAGGATGTCTCATGAGCGCTGACAAAGGCACTAAGAAAAAAATATACCCATGCTGCTAACCATGCCGTTTGAGACCTACAGTGATGGCTGGTTTGTAAAACGTTACCAAACGCCCACTGCCCCTGGGTGATGCTCAGCAAGGTGGTCTTGTACCAACTTAAGGTAACTTCACGCGGCTGCAGTGAGGGCGCTTCCCGAGGGCTGCGGTCCCCAGACCTGGAGGGCAGCCCCTTCAGACAGCGCAGAGGATGTTCATCCCCTAAAGCCCTCGGCCTGTCTACGATAGTTTACTACTGAGTTTGTTTAAATGAGCAAAGTGCGTGTCACATTACAGTTTAGCTGAGACAGCACAGGGATTTTCCCTTAGTACTAGTTGAAATCCATGCGCTCAATTTTTAAACTGTATCACTATTTCCGTTAACTTTTTAAACATGTTCTGGTACGTTGTAGTTTGCATTTTGTGTCTCTAGATAGTCGGTGCCAGTTGTGGGAATCTAATATTGTTGTGTTATTTTCACTGTTGTTAGGAGGTGGAACTGTAAAGAAACAATCATTTCTCCCACGTGTATTAACGATATATTTACTACAAAAATGGAAAATACAATAGTTGCTTTTGCAACCTCATAGACAGATTACAAATACTAACCCCTGATAGGATGTAATTAAATACTGTGGTTGTAAAAATCTACATATGGGAGGCACAAGTGTGAGGCAGCTGAGACGGCCAGCATTGGCCCAACCTAAGAGAACTGAGAAGCTCGAATTTCGAGCCCGGCCCAGTGCAGAAGCCTGGACGTTTGACCCCAGATATTACACATCTTTGTGGCGTCCACTTGATCGGAGGTTGGACGTGGCTGAGGGCTCCGCCGTCCCTGTCTGCGGCCCGTGGTGTGTTGCTTGCTCTCTCCGCCCCGGTGGCCCTGTGCTTCTCCTAAGGCCTGGTTGTTAATTCTGAAGGTTTTGCTCCGCAGGTCGTCCACGTGGGGTGGGTCAGCGAGAGACTGGGAGGGGCCAGCTCCTCTCAAACCTTCAGATCCAAGTTCCTGGCCCTGAAGGGCTCGTCCTTCTACGTCTTCACCTCTCCTCCGGTAAGCAGGCCTCCGGGGTTCTGGGAGGGATGCCGAGGAGACCATTCTTGTAAGAGAAGCAAGGATCTGATCTAGCGCTTGGAAGAGGCCAGAGAGGGTGCACAACCAGCTGGCCGTCCTCCTCCGCCCCTACGTACGCAGATGGAAAGGGCTCCTGTGTGGACCCGCTGGCTTTTCTTACTCTAAATCCGTAAATCCACCAGTCCATGGTTTTCCTTCCATCGAACAGCCGTTAAGACGTTAGAGTGTTTTCCTGCTTAAAATAGCTGGCTGGGACGTGGGGATGTAAAGGCTTAGATGTCTTAGAGCATCACGTATATAGCTGAAGAATCCAGAAAACAAACAAAACAGAAGAAAACCCTTCTGTTAAGACATTTCTAATTTAACGGTCAAATAATGAAACTTCAAAAGCTATTTTTCCCTCATATCTTCCAAGTTTTATAAAAATAAACAAACAGCCTGATGTAGTAGGGCCCGTGATAGAAATTTAACGGTGAATGCTACAGTTTACAATTCATTTTCTAATTCCTACCAGCGCCATTTTCCCAAAACTGACCAAATGTAATGCGTGTGCCCTGCCTCCAAGTTTGTCAGTTAAAGCAATTTCACCTTGTGTGAGTCCAAACATCAGAGCTGCAAAGAGCAGCAGAACCTGATAGCTTCAGGCGTCGAAACAGCTCGATGCCGTTTGCTACCGTGCTGTTACTTTTCTGCCATTACAGATAAATAAAGGGATTTCCTTCCTTCTAAGGCTGAATGCTGTGCCCTTGTCTGCACAGAGCACATCTTCTTTATCCGCCCATCCATCAGTGGACACTGTGACTGTGTCGTGTCCTGTCTGCTGTGAGCGGCGCTGTGATGAACATGCGGGGGCAGGGGCCTTGAGGCTCACGTTTCATTTCCTTTGGGTGAATGTGCAGAAGTGGGATTGCTGGATCGTACGGCAGTTCTGTGTTTAATCTCTCTGAGGAACGTCCGTACCATCTCCACAGCGGCTGCACCATTTTACGTTCTCTCCAACAGTGCACGAGGGCCCCTTTGCTCACACCCTCACAGCACGTGTCCTCTCTGACTTTGGAGGGATGGATGCGTTTATGGCAAACACGGGGGTGATACTTTCTTGGGTGTTTTCTCATCTTCAGATTCATCAAGTTGTATACGTTAAATTTGTACAGCTTTCTGAACGTCAGTCATACCTCAATAAATGGTTTAAGAAAAGATTGACAGAGACCTTGCGCACAGGGGAGGAGAATTCCTACGTAGCCTCCCTCCAGGTTTCTGAGGGCTGACCCCGTACAGAACTGTGGTCTGTTTGCTGAAACTGAAGGATTACCAGTGACACAACACTGGGAACTAAAGCACGGATGCCACCAGACCTCACCATTCTTCCCACGGACTTCTTTTCTCTCCCCAGGACCCAGGCCAGTATTCCACCAGGGACTCGAGCTTTTCATAAACCAAGGCTGTGAATTTACTGATGCTGGAGGGTTACCTACAGATTTGCATAATAATTGAGTTCCTCTCAAATGCAATAATGTTATTTAGCATGTTGCCTAATGTAACTTTCTACGGTTTGTCTAACAAAGTAAACGTAAGGATAACCACAGATAACCCGGTGGCCTCACTTCCGGCTACAGCAGTGAGTGACGCGGAAGGCGGCTGGGGCATGACTGGTGGACCAGGGAGGGGCATCGAGAATCAGTACCGTGAGGCTCCAAGCAGGGGGACCTCCCGCTGGCCTGTGACAGTTGGGAGAGGAGGAAAGGGTCACCCTACCTGCACCCGATGTACCTGGAAGGAGGGTTCCCCCCTGCAGAACTGGGGGAGGAAGTGACTGATGTCCCAGGTCACACGCCTGAGAGTTCTCCTAATTTTTCTTTTCTTGTTAATTAATATTCTCAGGGTGTAAGTTTTCCTTACATAGTACAACATTCTAAATTATGAGAAATGCTTTAAATATTTAATCAGATTTCTGTACCTGTTACAGTGAAAGACGATTTCATCCACTTTCCCATGGCAGTGTCAATTTCATGGACAGAAATTCTCACCTGGGGGCTCAGGGGATCTCCACAGCACCATATGGATAATGTCATCTTTATTAACACCAGGCTTGGCTTGTTTACTTTAAAATCCCAGGGCCCATCTTCTTGCATCGATCCGTGTCACCAGCGGCATATATCATGCGAATCAATTGCTGACCTCAGCTGCTCGGGTTTGCCCGGGGCAGGCCTTCTGCTGCCGTAAATATCGTTCTTAGAAGTTTGAAATCTGCTCAGCTCTCTGCTCTGGCCTGGCCGAGGGCTGAGTCCTCCCCAGGTGCCCCCGTCGGGGCCGGGGTCCCTCCCCACCCGGCTTCCCCGGCACCGGTGAGCAGCTTTCACAATCTACTCCCCCCTTTCCTTTGGTTTGGCGACAACGTGTTCTGCGTTACAGGTACTCTAGGCACACACGGGATGCACCGCGTCTTTTCACAGACGCCTGCCCCCCGATTCTGGGTGCAGCTGGTGGACCCTCAGAGATGGAAAGGGCCGCGCGAGGAACCCTGGTTTCCTCCGTGAACCGAGGTGAACTGGCCCAGTTCTTACCAGTAAATTGAGGTTTGGGTGAATCCAGTGCTGGGCTGGCGGCCGCTCCTTGGATTGCCCGTTAGCGTCTTGCCCTGGGGGATTTCGCTTACTTTGCACATAATCCTAGCAAAGCCACTCCACTTCCCTGCAGCTGGACGTGAGCCTCCCGTGTGAGCTGATAGTTACATGTGGCCATCAGCCCCGTATTCCGAACGTTCTGGAAATCCGGAGATTGCCGGTTCTGGATTATGTGGGATCCGGCAGCATATTGTCTCTTCTGCGGGGCCCGTTCAGAAGGTGTTTGCAGAAAGCAGGTGCTTTGCAGGAAATGCTTGTCTGTCTGTCTGTCTGTCACTCTCTCTGTCTCTCTGCCCACTCTTCTCTCTGCCCAGGGTCTCCTCCCTTACCTGATTTCTAATTCCACTGAGACAGAGTTGCGTCTCTGATATGGAGAAAGGGCGGCATTACCCCGTAGTAAAGAAACACCTGTGAAAGAAGCCAGTCACAAAAGACCACATATTGTACGATTTCATGTATGTGAAGTGTCTAGAACAGGCAAATCCATAGAAACAGGAAGTAGCTTAGTGGCGGCCTACGGCTGAGAGGGTGGAGAAGGACGGAGGGTGACAGCTAAACGGTACAAGATTTCTTTGGGGGATGATGAAAATCTTCTACAATTGACTGTGGTGATAGTTGCACAACTGTGAACATACGAAAAAACATTGAATTGCACAATTTAAAAAAAAAAAAAAAGAAGAAAGAAACACCTGCCCTCTCGTCTTTTCCTATAACTGACATCTCCTTCTCCCAGTAAAGGCGTTTCCTGGCAGGTACGTCTTTCATTAACTCGCATTCCTAACAGTTTCTGCAGGAGACACTTTCCACCCCGCCCCCATCTCTTCTCAGGGTCATCAGCAGCAACATCTTTTGATAATTATAGTTTTGTCGACATCAAAAAAAGAGGGAGGCCTTTTCTATATGTTTATCTCATGCCGTTACTTGTAAAGGAAAAGCAAGACCCCAGGGGAGTCTGGAAGTGATGTCCAGGATGCAGACCTGTGAGACTGAATGAGCCCCGCGTTCATTTACGGATCACACTGGAGTTAGGGTAGCCAGAGGCTAATGTAAGTTTTTCGCATCCATTCAAACTTGCCCGCTAGCAGATTAGAGTCTCACATCACTGAAATATGAAAACTGTCTTGTCCTGAAGAAAGCCTGTAGTTTCACACTGTGATTTTTAGGTGTGAATATAAAATCGTACATCCCATCAGTATAGCACGTCGCAGCCTCTGAAGCCCTAGAACGCAGCAGAATTTAAGAAGCCCACTGAGACATGCACACAGGTGCAGACCACTCGGTGCCTGTGGCTGTGGTTCCAGCCGTGTGGGGATGCCACTGGCGCCCCAGACGGAGCCCCACGGGGGGCACAGTAGTGAGCGCTGGGGGTTCCTGAGCTGGAGACATCTAGAGATGCCCCAAGGAGATTTTCAAGTAGAGCTAGGTACCCTTGTTTCTAGTGCAGGGACGACATCTGTCTGGCAGGATGAGTTTGGAGGCATCAGTACGTAGATGTCCCTAATGCTGCGCGACCAGATGAGCCTCCGTGTCATCTCACTGGATTCTGCATGGTCACAAGTTGCAGAAGCCATCTGCTTCTCCTGAATCTGCATAATTTCTATTTTCCAGGGTAATCAATACTAGTAATTCCCAGGAAGAAATGAAAGGATGAAGCCAGCAGTATTTATAAATATTCGCTCCAAAAATTAGACTGAGTTGATTTATTTGTGTACTTCCTGATGTCTTCATATAATTTTAAGATTTCCTTACTAAATATCACCTATAAGCAAAGCACAAAGCAAATGGCTACTTGAGAGGTGCTGTGAGGTTGAAAGCTGGCTTATGGAGAGTTTCCTCTGTTATAAATGCCGCAAACCAACTTGTTGATTTTCCGCCGTCCTGGGAGCTTCTTAACGTGGCTCCGTTGAATCTAGCATCACGCCGAACGTGAAGGAGATGCCCCTTGGCTACTGGTTGGATAGTCTGTAAAGTGAATATTAAGTATTTAAATAAATGTCTAATATAGCTATTAATATAAATATTTAATAATAAGCATTAAAGCTCTGTGGCTGAGCTATGTGATGTGGAAATATCATCAAATCCTCTAAAGAGAATACAGTTGACCCTTGAGCAATGGAGGATTTAGGGGCTCTGACCCTCCACACAGTGGAAAATTCAGTATAACTTATAATCCACCCTTCTTATATGCAGTTCCTCTGTATCCACGGTTCTTTAGCAAAGATCAGATGAGTCTATTCATCTGTTTCTGGGCTCTCCATTCTGTTCCATGGATTTGTCTTTTCTTTCACCAATACCGCACTGTCTTTATAGTAAATCTTATAGTTAGGTGGTCTCTGGCCTCTGACTTTGCTCTTCTCCTTCAAATGTGTTGCCCGTTTGGGGTCTTTTGCCTCCGTATAACCTTTAGAATCAGCTTGTCAATATCCACAAAATAACTTCCTGGGAATTTGGTTGGGATTGTGTTGCATCTGTAAATCAAGTTGGGAAGAACTGACGTCTTGGCGAGGTTGAGTTTTCCTGTCCATGAACATAGAATGTCCCTCCATTTGTTTACTACTTTGACTTTGTTGATCAAAGAAGTTTTGTGGTTTTCCTCATATACATCTCGTATGTTTTTGTTAAACTTACAACTAAGTATTTCACTTTGGGGATGTTAATATGAATGGTAATATGTTTTTAATTTCAAATTCTGATTGTTCACTGTTCACATACAAGAATGTGATTGACTTTTGTATGTAAACCTTATATTCTGCAACCTTGCTATAATTGCTTATTAGTTCCAGGAGGTTTTTGGTTTGTTTCATTTGGTCAACTCCTTCAGGTTTTCTACAGAGAAGATCTGCAATCAAAGACGGTTTTATGTCTTCCTTCCCAGTCTGTACACCTTTTGCACGTGGTTCTTGCCATGTAGCACAGCAAGGACTTCCAGTTAGATGGTGAAAAGGGGGCATCCTTGCTCGTTCCTGGTCTTAGTGGGGAAGCTTCGAGTTCCATTCACATGGTTGGAGGTTGTATTTGCCTCACATGGTCTGACGCTCTGTTGTTAGGTGCACACATGTTAAGTATTGTTGTGTCTCCTTTGAGAATTGACCGTTCATCTTTATGTCATACACTTTTTATCCCTGATAACATTCCTTATTGTAAAGTGTGCTCTGTAGGAGAGTAATAGTCCTCTACTTTCCTCTGATTAGTGTTAACATGGAATATTTTCTCCATCCACTTGCTGTCAATATATATGTGCTTGGGGGCCACGGTTGGCCCTGTGTCCTCCCCTCTGTTACGCATCCAACAAGAGTTGTTGATTTTCCCACCCGCTCCGCTTCACGCTGATGGTTACTTAGGAGTGGTGATGCTCAAGCTCCTTTCATGCAGAACCAGAAACACTGTAACTTTTTAAATAGAAAAAAAAAAATCAAAATGACCGCTACACAATGGCATTGTGCTGATTTAAATCATTTTCCTGTACTATCCAGAATAACACAAGCGTATTAGAAAATGGGGCCTGAAAGATTTTATAAGACAATGGAAATATTTACTCTGCAAAATGTTAGGGAAAAGAGCCGAAGTAGAAAAAGTTGTAAGTGGATGATTGGAAGCTTTGGGCTGTAAACAGAATCTGTTTCCTGGCTGTGGGGCCACAGGCACTAACTCACCCTCTGTTCAGCACTTTCCTCAGTTTAAGGATGGGGGTGGCAAATGCTAGCTGACTACCTCACAGGATGAAACGGAGCGCTGAGGGACTTAATGTGTGTATTCATAAGTGTGTCTGAAACTCCAGCGCATTTGAATTTAACAGAAGAAATTTTACTCTTAATGTTCAGCAACTTCTCATTGTAAACGCAATACACAAAATATGGCGAGTGAATTTGCACCTAAATATTTGCACATGTTTTTGTCTGACCTTGGATTTTTGTATCCTCGCACTGGAGGCGAACTGCCCAAATCAGAAACAACCGTATGTTAAGTTTTTAATACATATGTTTACTGATCTCCTTTATTCTGACATGAAATGTGAGGTTGTGGCTGTGAGGGGGACTGTTAATTAGTCACAGCATCTTCCCTCCGACCGGGCCTCACGGGAGGGCGAGTGAGGCTGGTGGGCTCTGTGTACACAGAGGTTTGGGCCACACGGGAGGGGCTCGAAGTCCTTAAGCCTCTCTGAGTTCAGGCAACATAAACAGCTCTCTTGGGAGGGCGTGGGAGGCGGGCCTCTGGTCCATTTCTCTTTGGAATGAGAATAAGTGGCTCCAGGGGAGTGAATCTACAAGTGTCCCTGCTGATCTGCTCTCAGACCCCCCCAGCCTGGGTGCCTCACTCCTCCATCCCCGGGCCAGCAGTCTTTGCCGAGAAAGCCCGACCACACTGATGGAGCCTTGTGGCCAACACATTGTGTCAGAATATCTAAATGAACTTTTAAAAGGCCCAGAGAGACTGTGGCAAATGAATTAGGAAAAATTAAAGAGAAAGTCCTGTCTTCAAGGATGGTTTCTGAGCTCCTTCAAGATGAGGGAAAGGGAGATGTTGAAGGCAACGAGGAAACAGAAGGGAGAAGAGCTGGAAGACAGGAAAGGAGCAGCGTGGGGCGGGGGAAGGCAGTGGGTTTTCTGGGGCTGGGTTACCTACGAAGAGTAAACAGCCGGCGGTGGGGAGTGGTGACCCCAGGTCTCTCCTGTGTGCTGATGCATGCTGGAAAGGCTGCATTAAACCAGGATTCTCTGGCCTTTCTCATGCGCTCAGCTCTCCTTCCTTAGCGTGAACTGTCATTTCTGATTTGCAAATTGGAATCTGAGAAATAATGTTTCAGCTACTCATGTTTTCAGACACCATTAAAATGTGTTAAGTAACACTTATAAAACCAATTTTATAGCATCTTATAACATTAACATATAAATTATATAGCAGTTACCTATGAATATGCAAGAAATACTAGAAGTAATTTTAAGGATGTCAATTAGGGGAGTATATTCTATCATTTAAAATAAAATATTTACCTGGAAAGAAGTAATTTAAGTGAAGATTTGTAGACTGAAGGCATATTAGACAATTATGCATCTAATATAGAATATCTCTCTGTGTCAGTCCTGGGGCCACACAAGGGTTCCACAATAATATTAAAATACGCCAAGGTACTACATCTGAGGAGCTACGCTCTCTGCTCTATTTCAAATCAGATGTGGTCAGATAAATAGAAAATTGTCAAAGCAGAAGGTAATGAAGAGAAAGACCTGCTTTTGAAAATTAATTAATAAACTTTGTGTTTTAGGTTTACAGGAAAGTGAGTGGCAGGTAGAGAGCTCAGGCCCCCCATCTTCCCTGTTCTCACCATCCTGCCTTAGTGGGCGTGTGTGTGTCACAGCTGATGACCAGTGCGGGTACATCGTAGTGACTGATGGCTACATGGTCCCCACAAGATTCCAAAGGCTCTCAGGGTGGAAGTGTTTCCCTTTAAGTCCATGGAAGAAGCGGTCCATCCCAGAAGTCCGAGCATCTTCTCAGTGTCAGCTGTGTCTCTGACTGTGGCACATTCTCCTTGAAACAGTCACCGTGGCCCAGAGCGTGAGACGCACGGACCGACTCACCTCCGAGGGCACCTCCACCCTGGGCTGAGCAGTCAGCCACCAGGAGCACGGGAGCCGGGCATGGAGAGGGGGTCTTCCGGGGGGAAAGGAAAGTGACCATCAGCAATGAAAACTAAATGGAAGGGGACAGCTCAAACCACAGATGGCCATGCAGACACACAGATAGCAGCTGCTTAACAGAAGTTAGGAGCGTAGCAGAATGGGTGAGGAGTCTCTAAATTTAACCTAAAATCGGTCCTTAAATTAATGCAAAAGACATCCAAAATGAATTCCTAAAATTATGCCCAATTGTGTGTAATAGACAAGTTCCGCCGTTACTGGGTTCTCGTATCAATAATGTATCTAAACATCTTCATGCTTCACGCCACCAGCGGGGACATGCAGTTACTCAGCAAAGCTTGCTGTGGCATATAGTTTAGTTTCTCAACTGTCCTGCTCCTGGTTTAGAATTTAATGAAGGTAAAGACACATTGACCAGCTCCATTGTTGTAAATGTTTAAATTCTCATACTAAAAATAGTATGTGTCTTTGCATGTATACTTTACATTTTTTTCCCAGTTTTATCGAGGTATGATTGACAAAAATGGAATGTATTTAAAGTGTACAGTGTGATGATTTGATATCCATGTACATTGTTAAGCGGTTCCCACAATCAAGTTAGTTAGCACCTCCATCACCTCACACAGTTCCCCTTATTTGGGGTGAGAGCACATAGGATTTATTGCTAAGTGGTTCCCCCAGTCAAGTTAGTTAGCACCTCCATCACCTCACACAGTTCCCCTTATTCTGGGTGAGAGCACATAGGATTCATGTGTCTGTTTTATATTTCTTGCAGGTGAGCTCATTAGACTGGGTCCGAGCAGAAAAAACCTATAACCTCTGTGAGGTACTATTTAAAGTTCACAAGGTAAGTTTCCTTTGCACATTAGATGCTTTCATATTAACAAGATGATCTTTGGGCTTAAAGAGTGAGAGAAATATTTGTTTCCCACTGTCTGTTGAAGTAGTAAAATAACATGAACATCTAGCTTCATCCCACAATCTTTCATCAGAATTCCACAAAAGAGTATCATAGAGGAACTTTTAAGTCCTTATTCTTTTTTTTATGTAGGTGCCTTATTATTTCATTCTGGCCTTTTTATATTTTCAACTAGTTTATATGGCTTTCCAGACATCTGAGATGTTCATTTGGTACTGGGATGTCTTCATAGGACCATCATATTTTATATGTGTTCTTCATTAATAAACTATCGAGCCTCTTCTGTTTTTATCCAGCATATCTTTTCAGAAAAATTGAAAAAAAATTTTTGTAAGGTCGGATCTTAACAAACGGCACCGCGAAACAGAGGAAAGCTTCAAGTGAGCTTTATTAGGGAGCACTCCTGGGCGAGGCTCACTGGTCCGAGAGAAAGGGGCCAGAGAAGTCGCGCCCAGTACTGGATGAGGGGGATTTCTATTGGGGTAAGAGCAGAAGGCGGCCTGCAAGGGGAGGGGGTGGTTTGCTATACAGGGTAATTCCTTATTTGGTGAGGATACAGCAGGGCCAGGTGTTGGTTGGTCTGCTGTGGGGCGTAAGCCCATTTTCCCTTCCCATCGGCCCATTGTTTTCTGGGCAGGAAGTTAGAGTCTCTTGTTGATTCCCAGAACAGGTGAGGTTGTTATGTCCCAATGCCTCTCCTACCTCATACTGGTCGATGTTTTCTCTTATCCCCCGGGCCTCCTTTCACCCGGGCCAATGGGCCTTACAATTTTAATCAATAAACATGCTATGAAGTAACTGAAATCGTGAAATTAGCCAGGAGGATGGCTGCAGCAAAAGTATTAAACTCAATGCAGGGTAAATAATAATCATAATAAATGTATCGCATTCAGCATTTTAAAAAAGGAGATTGAATTCTGTGTCTTGTTGGGAGTCTGTAAACAGTGATCTTACAGAGTCTCCCCTTTTCTCAGGTGCCTTTAATTGTTGATGTTGGTCATTTTGCACGTATGAATTTTAAATTATCTGTAATAGTTACTTCAGCTTTCAAAAGTTGAAATAATGTATGATTATTGTAAGAACTAGCACTTTAGTGTAGAATTTTTTTAATGATTTGTTTTCATAATCACCATTTCAAAGTATAGTCATTAATATTTAGTCCAGAAATCAAGTTTTGTAGTTGTGGTGGTGTTTTTCTATGACACTTCCTCCTCTCCCAAAATTCCTTTTTCCAGTTCTTAAAATTATGTGTCTGTATTTCACACTCACCATGAAAGGGATGAGAAAATTGAATCAATCAGACTTGATTGCAATCGTGACCTAAATCATAAACAGCCTCCACACAGTGAATCATAAAAACACTGCTCAGCAGTGAGGCTCCTCCTGCATAAATATTCCCTCTCAACGTAAGAATATTCCGTTTGCATTTTTCAGTGGAACCAAATTTACTCATATGTTTGGCAAAGCACCTTGAGAATAATACCTTATCTTTGCTGAGTGAACCTCCTGGAGCCCTGCTAAGTGCTCCATCTACATCCTGAGTTAATCCTGTCCCCAACTGAGGACTTAATCCTTGTCATCTCCATCTGACAGGCGAGACCCAGAAGCACAGAGGGGGAGTAAGTTGCAGAAGCCTCACTGGAGGCAGGTGGGGTCCAGGTTCCCTCGGCCTGAAGCTCGGCTGAACCCGATGCTATTTTTTTATATGTGCACTATTCTTTTTCCCTCTGCAAATGGAAGCATGCGCACTGTTCCACACGTCACTTTCTGCCCTACAGTTTATCTTGTGGCTCTTTCTTCAATATACACAAAGAGATGATCCCGCTTTGAAACCGCTACCCAGTGTTCAATTCCATGAATGTATCATATTTCATTTTACCAAGCCCTTCTCAAGGGATATTTAATTTGTACCCATTTGTTTGCAATTACAAACAATGTAATAACTCATTTCACACGTGTGCAAGTGTATCACCAGGAAAAATTTAGAGAGGTGGAATTTCTAGGTCAAAGGATGTGGACTGTTTACATTTTGATAACCAACAAGGACCTACTGTAGAGCACAGGGAACTCTGCTCAATACTCTGTAACAACCTAAGTGGGAAAAGAATTTGAAAAAGAATACATACATGTATATGTGTAACTGAGTCTCCCTGCTGTACACCTGAAACTAACACAGCATTGTTAATCAGCTATACTCCAATACAAAATAAAAATTTTTTTAAAGTGAAAAGAAATGCCAGTGGAAACCATGAAATAATGTTTGCCAATTAGACTGTCAAAGATGAAACGGTTGGTGACAGTGCGAGGAAGGGTCTATCAAAATGTAAACAGTCCACGACCTTTGACCTGAAATGCCACCTCTCTAAATCCTGTTCTGCCTCACCTGTCAGAAGCGCTGGCCTCCCGGGAAGCTCTCTGGAGTGTCCTCCTGTGACCTGTTCTCCAGCCACCTCTCAAGTGCAGCCTTGTGAATAAGGAGAATACAATTCTCCTCAAGTCCTGTCAGAGAAAACCTGGACCCATCAAAGTTAAACAGACAAGGAAGACGTCACTGGGGGCAGAGACCGACCTCAACTCCACTGAAACAAAGGGCAGGGGTCCCCGAGCTGGGTGAGGGGCGAGTGTGGCCCAGGTGGGCCCCTCCCAAAGGAAGAGGAGCCTCTCTCCCGTCTTCGTGGAGGGAAGTATCTGTGCAGCCTGGCCTGGGTCCCGCGGAGGGAGGCTCCCGCCCGCAGAGACAGGAAGATGGGCCCCATTCCTGGGCATTCGCGCCCCAGGGGCGTGGATGGCACCCAGGCTCGCCCTGTAGAACCGGCGGAGGCTTTAAAAAGATCTGCACTTCCAGGGGGCAGAGAGAGGTTTAGAGGGATGGGTTTCCTACCATAAATGCTCCGGGGACGGCAGGGGGCGCCCAGAGTCAGGAAGGGGCCTTTGCCACTGGTCAGGCCGCGGGAAGTGATTTGGGGGGTGCCACAGCAGCTCAGGGACCTTTAATTTTGTAATCGCTCCCGATTTTCAGTCTTAACGACACATTGCAGTGCATAAGACCTGAGCTCCTGCTTCCAAAAGAAGCTACAGAAAATATCCAGGGAAATGAGCTGTGTATCGATCAGTGATTTCACTCACGTCGCAGCATCTACAGCGCGTTATCTTTTGTGAGGCTCAACAGTTTGAGGTGCAGAAAGTAATCACATCTATGAGATCCTTCAGTGTCCTTTCTTGGGATTCCTCAGGTGGTTCAAACGTTATTTTTAACTCTTCTATTTGTTCTTGCGCGTAGAGCTGAGGTTTGTCCGTTCAAGTGAAGACTGACAGACACTTCACTGCTCGATCAAATGAGCTCACTCCTCAGAACTGACTCAAAGCAAGGAATTTGCAAGAGTCAGATAGCTGTGAGCATGGCAATATTTAATGATATTCTTAAGTAGTGAACATTAGGAGAATTGTCAGATGACCACTGAGAAATAAAGTCCTAATAGGGTCGTATATGTCAAGTCCTCCATTAAAATCACATTACACATTTATAGAATGATGTGTACAAAGAGACATTGCATGGAGGAAATAGAAAAACAAATTAGATAACAAAAGATAGATCATAATAGAATGATCTGTCTTTTAAGTTTCCTGTATTGTTGCTCTAATCGTCTCAAATAAATAGAAGCAGGAAAAAATCCAGGTAATTTTCTAAAATAGTCTTTGCATTTTGTTGTCTGAAAAGTGAACCCAGGATGGTTTCTGTCTTCTCACAGTCTGGGCAGGGGGGCCACATCAGGAGCGGGTAGCTGGAAACCTGATGCTGGATTGTGTAGTCGCTGACTTTGTCGGGAGACAGTTCGCTATACGTTAGATGTGAACGTTCAGTCTACGCCACGACTCCGCACTGCCTGTGGACGGTGGGCTCCATGTAGACAGAAACAAGCCACGTGGGCGAGGATGCAGGTGCTACGCGCTTCATCCGTGCTGTCCTTTAAACCCATGACGACCACTCTCTTACACCCCATTTTATGGTTCAGATATTTAGGCTTAGAGAGAAGTGAAAAGCTCAAGGTAACAGCTGATAATTGGCCAGGAAGGTCCCAAGCGTTGTCTGTCTGACTGCAAAGCCTGTTTTTCTCCTATAGCAGCGCACAGCCCCCCACCTACACCAGTACAGGAAAGAACATAGCCGTACCATCGACGGTGCCACCCGCACAAACACTTGCTAAGAGTCCTTCTTTGGTGGTCAGTCCTGACACTCAAGGTCAGTAGTTATGGACGGAGTTCCTGAAAAGTCAGGCCAGTGACTCACATCTTGCTCTTCTCGACTTAGGACCTGATATCCTATTTCCTGAAGGGTTTCTGTGCATATGCCAGGCTGAGGCCAAGGATCTGGCGGCCCCAAAATACAGGTGCAGCCTCTGTACCGTGTTCATTTAGGATCAGGACAGATGCACCAGCACACACCACACCCGTGCACACACACGCACGCGCACGCACCCTCACGTCGCACACCACAAGGCAGCAAGTGCCTGAGTGACGCGTGAGGACAGGTCCCTGGGCGGCGGAAGCGGGGACAGCGCGGATCGGGGCCTGCAGAGCCGCCGCGAGGCCCTGAGAAGGCAGGGGGCACCCAGAGCCCGTGCGCCCATCTCCACCCCAGTCAGCAGCCACTGCTCTCACAAGCCTGGGCCCAGTGGGCAGAAGTGTATTTCACATAAAACCAGCCCAGCCCACAGGTGGGGCACGGGGATTCTGGGAATGAACTCTGGCCACCAGTGTGAGTCGTGGGTGTGGCCTGGCGGGACAGCCCGCGTGGATCTGAATAGCTCGGAGTCGGGGGGTGAAGGCTTGGCCTGTGGGCAGCCTCTGTTCCTGCTGCCACCGGGCTGTGGCTCACATCATGTCCCCTCAGCTGCTCAGCAGCCCTGGCAGGATGTCCACCTGCTTCCGCGTCCCCGGGGAGGCCGTGCGGGCAGAGGCCACCCTAGTGCAGGGCCTAGCGCAGACTCTTCAGGGTGTCTGTGCAGTGGGTGGGTGAGCGGGAGACGAAGACAGACGTGAATCTCCAGGGGACAGAGACACAGAGATGCAGAGACACACGCACACAGAGACAGAGAGACACGGAGGAAGGGAAGAGCAGGCTCCGGCCTGAGACGCGGACTCGTTTGAGGCCCCAGGCCCCATCTCTCCTGATCCCTGAGTGAAGCCCGACACAGCTGCTCCTTGGGTGGGTGCGTTCATGTCTCAGGCGAGGCTGTGGCGGAGACCCCCCGCCCCGAGGTTCAGAGCTGCCGGGACATCCGCCCGCTATGTCTGTGACCCACGGACGCGCTGGGGCTGACTCACGTCTTCTGCTTAAATGTTTAATCAGGAACTGAATAACGGCTCTTTTTTCTTGTTTCAACCTTTGCTTTTGAAACTATTTCTAAAACACGTCTTCTGTGTGGCCAGGACCTCTGGGCTCACGTAGTTAGGTCTCGGTGGCCCAGTGCCCCTGGGGGACCCCAGGTGCTCCACACATGGCTGAGGGGTGGGGACCCTTCAGGGACCCTGGCAGAGCGGAGAGAGTCGTGCGGTCTCGCTCTCTTCAGTGTTTGCTGATTTTGTGCTCAAGTTAAGCACAAACGTCTCGTGACTTTTTTCTTTATCTTTAAAGCTAAGCATAGAAGCAGAAGTTGTGGCCACTGATGGTTTAGGTGCAAGATGCTTGCAGAGCATTGGCAGGTGGACATAACTGACTCCCAGATATTGACTTACAGGCCCGTCTCCACGGCAGCGACGTCGGGGGACGCCGCTCCTGAATCCAGGCGCGTGGCCAGGAGGTCGCCTGGTGGAGTGCGGCCCCAGCCCCCAGCCTGGAAGAGGCCCCTCTGTCCCGGGCGGTCACCCGGGGGGCGTCCCCTCTAACCTGCGTGCCCCCCTCTCTGTTTCAGTTCTGGCTTCCGGATGACTGCTGGGCCCAAACCAGCCTCTGCCTGGGTCTCCAGGACCCCACCTGCGGGGAGCACAGGCCCTTCTGCTTCAGCGTCCTCGTCGGCCACGGCAGGAGCCACGTGTTCAGCGTGGAGCTGGGGAGCGAGCTCGCAGCGTGGGAGCTGTCCTTCCAGAGGGCCACCTTCCTGGACGTGCAGAGGACGGGGGTGAGCGACTCGCTGTCGTCTCTGGTTAAACCTGCTTGGGCACCGGAGACGTAAATTAGAGCAGCTGTAGCGAGCATTCCAGAAATCAGGCGTCGTCAGGAGCTGGGCGCTTCTCGCCGGGGTCCCTACGTCAAGTGCGCCCAGCAGACGAAGAGGGTGAAATTAGGGGAAAGCAGGCAGAGCTTTCGTCTCGGTTGCGTCAGCCTCTCTACTCACAGTGAGGGAAGGGCCTCCTGCGCCGTGTAAGGGAAACGCCCTCAGCCAGCAGCGCAGTCAGGCCCCTGGTGTTCGCTCGCCAGCCGTGTTTACTGTGATTCACCGGGACCTGTGTCGTAGTTTAAGGCACTCAATGGCCCTTCCTCTCAAACTTAATGATCCAACAGGAACACAAAACAGCTCATGTGACTGGGCCGCTTCTCCCTTTTCAGGACAGCAAATAAATCTCTCCCAGGTCGGGTGTGTAGGGACTAAATGGATGGGGTAGCGTGGGTCGTGATCCGCGTTGTTGGAGTAGCAGCGCCCTTCATGCGGGAGTTCGCATGGCTAGAAGTGAGAAAACAGATGCAGCATCGTGCGGTGGGTTTAACTCCACACGGAAGTTCGGGGTTCCTTCTCCCTCCTGGCCTGGCGTCAGTCGCTCTGGGCGAGGACTTGGGAGCGGCTCCTTCACTTATCAGCACTGCTTTGAATGTGAAAAGATTCTGTGCCATCGTTTCTCTCTCGTTCGGGATGTAAAAATGTATGGAGTCCCCTGATGCTCAGGGCTAGGAGGGAGCAGGGAGCGTCCCTTCAACTGTGTGATGTTCTCTGAAATCTGTGGTCCACACGGTGGGTCCCACGCAGACGTTCACGGAAACCAAGCCTTGTCCCTTCTGGGGCCCCGAGATACCCTTGCTCACTTGTAGTTGTCTCTGATGATGTGAACATCTTCCCAGGGAATCTGTCATTCATTTATTGCTCATGAACTGACAACTCTTTCAGTTGGAAACACTGTGGATGTAAGAAAGTGCAACTGTGTGCTTTTGAAGTCAGAACTCCGGCCAGTCTGTGGAGGAAGCCGGGCTTCAAGGTGGGCTAAGTGGCATCTGTGCGGTAGAGGTTTTAAAATTATAATCCTCCCAGATTCTACCAAACAAGAGAATCCAGCTTCTGTCTCTGCAGAATCTCGTTGCGCGTCACTCACTGTGGCTCTCCCTGGCTTTACAGCACAGCCCTCTCTGCAACGTCTTTCCAGCCCGGGCGTCTTTAGTTCCTGCTCCTGGAGTGTTTTCCCCCTTCACAGCCAGCCCCGTCAGCAGAGCACCCCTGCATTTCCTGGTGTTGCCTCTACTTTTGTTCATTAAAGTGAGTTGAGCCCCCTTTGCTCATCCCTTTACCACAAAGAACTTGCACCGCCACTTTCCAAGTTATGTTTAAAATATAATCAAGATGCTCGAAATGCAGACGTTAAGGCAGACGTGGCCGTGGTAGGTCAGCGGCTGAGCTGAAAGGAGCACCAGGGCTGGGGCTTCAGATCCTCTGATGCCGGGGAAGCTGCTGCCCAGAGGGCAGCCCGTCCTCCAGGCCTCGCAGATGCCCCCGAGCCCCGCCGCAGCCAGGAGGACGGCAGACGGTCTGTGCCCTCCCCCGCGCTGATGCCCTGAGCCCAGGTCTTCCCGAGCATGCGAGATCAGGCTGTGGGTCGGGGCTCTACCACCCCGTCCTCCTGTCTGCCTGAGCCCCCCGGACCTCCACTCTGGCCTGGGGTGCCGCCCGGCTGTCCTTCGGCCGGAAACACGAACGCACAGCAGGGAGACCGCCCCAGGCTCCTGTGTGTCTCCTGTCCACCCCCAGATCCTGACCTAACTTGTCAGTGGCAGAGAGCGTGCGTCCTCGTGTTCCTGCAGCCCTGCGTCGATGCAGCCGGGGACAACACTGCAGGCAGGTCCAGGCGGGCCGCTCGGGCCCACGAAACTGCCTGGGCCCTGGACGGACTGTGGGCCTCGATCCTCGGGGCACACCGACCACCCCATGTTGCGCCCCTGACCCTCCCACACTGCAGTGCCCACGCGGCTCCTTCTGCATCTACGGCCCGTCCTCCGTCCACACCCTAGTTTTCCATGCTTTCCTTTTGGATGTAGTGTGACCCCAGGCCTCAAGGACCCTGGTCACCCTTGGGTTCCACCCGTGCGGAACAGATAGCCGCTGAGCAACGTTTAGGGATTCGAGTGGGCCGCAGCATCCTTGCCGTTTGGGGATTAAACAGTTAAAGAGCCCGTGTTCCTTCTCCAGCTGTTTGAACACCGACAGAGCCACTGATGAGAAAACATATCTAGACTACTGGAGCTGTGCTCTCCTTGGAAATTTTGTTTGAAAAGCCTAAATTGAGTAATCTCCACAGTAAATATTTGCAAGTCTCCAGAGCGAATCGCCGACATCTGTGCGACTGTGAGAGGCGCTATTTAGTGCTGTTCTTGGCCCAGATGAGCTCTTCTGAGGATTTCCCAGGAAGATGCTGGAGTACGGATTAGCTTACAGCTCAGCAACTCATTTCTCTAAAAACCATCACGGCTTAATTTAATTAAATGAGAACTCAGAGCGCTGCTCGTGACGTTTCTATTTCCGCTCCTGAATTTATTTCGGGGTCAATCTTGTCCTCCAATTAGCATTCCCATCATGGAAGAGCACAGCCAAATTAGCTTTTATTACTTGTTCGCATTTTAAACCTTCCTCTTTCCAGGCTGTAACCATTCTGGTTCTGATGGATGAGGACAGGAAGGGAACAGTGACGTGACCTGAAAATGTGGCTGAGAATCACGAGTCCAAGCATTTATCTGGAATCCAAGCTCAGTAATGGGGGGATCCTGTCCTAGTTTTTCACTATAAACCCAAAGTCTCCAACATATGATATCACAGATCAGCTGCCTCCCAGAAACTTATAAAACATCTAAGAATAGGGTACGTTTCTTGGCATCTACTGCCTTCTGGCGTAAGACTCCACACTACTTTCTTTTGAAGTTTATGTTTGTATCCCTAGAAAAAGAACTGCATGTAATCTTGAGTAAGACAAGACTAACTTGGGTTTATCTTTGAAGATTTCACTTAGAGCTAAGTTTTCAGAAAACAAGTAGAACATTAAAGGCACTGCCAACAAAATCACCAATTCCAAATACTGCATCCATACGTTGTCTTATAAAATAAACATTTCTGTTTTTGATGGAAACATTCAGCTTTATTTGTAAGTCACACAACTCAACGCTTCCTAAACATTCGCTGTGAGATGTTCATCTATGTATATACACATAAGCACTAGCACTGAGAAACACCCAGTCCTTTGGCATCCACACCTATACCTGTGTCTCTGAGTCCCTCCCCTCCCAGAACTGCTCTGTCACTGACCTCTCGGCCTGCACTCAGCTGTGTGAATAGCCTGTGTTCCCACGTCCTTCAGGCAGTGCCCATCATCTGCTGCTATCGCCTAAGCTGCTTTGCTATCCCCAATGCTCGCTCGCTCTCCTCCTCTCTCTCCCCGCCCCCGATACATAGATAGATGATAGATGGCATATACACAGACAGACAGACAGACAGATAGATCTGGTAATGTGTTGCTTAAGGCTAGTATTTTCTTCTCGTTTGTCTGTCTCATCTGTCCATTGGTGTAAGTGGGGTGTTCAAGTCCCCACTATTATTGTGTTGCTGTCAATTTCTCCCTTTATGGCTGTTAATACTTGCCTTATATATCGAGGTGCTCCTGTGTTGGGTGCCTGAATATTTACAGTTGTTAGATCTTCTTGGATTGATCCCTTGACCACTATGTAGTGTCCGTCTTTGTCTCTTACAACAGTCTTATTTTAAAGTCTATTTTGTCTGATATGAGCATGGCTACCCCAGCTTTCTCTTCATTTCCATTTGCATGGAATATCTTTTTCCATCCCCTCACTTTCAGTCTGTGTGTGTCCTTAGATCTGAAGTGAGTCTCTTGTAGGCAGCATGTACATGCGTCTTGTTTTTGTATCCATTCAGCCACTCTGTGTCTTTAGATTAGAACATTTATTCCATTTACATTTAAAGTAATTATTGATGGGTATGTACTTATTGACAGTTCGTTAATTATTTTTCTGGTTGTTTTGTAGTTCTCTTTTGTCCCTTTCTCCTTTTGCTCTTCGTTTGTGGTATGATGACTTGTCTTTAGTGTTATGTTTTGATTCCCTTCTCTTTTTTGTGTGTGTTTCTGAAGATTTTGGGTTTTGGTTACCATGAAGTTTATGTATATATCAACATATATATGTGTGTGTGTGTCAGTGTGTCTGTGTGTGAGAGTATGTGAGAGTGTGTGTCTGTGTGTATGAATGTCAGTGTGTGTCAGTGCGTGTGAGAGACTGTGTGCGTTGAGTGTGTTTGTGTGTGTGTCTGTGTGCATATGTGTGTGTTGTGTACTGTGTGTTGTGAGAGTGTCTGTGAGTGTGTGAGTGCATGTGTGTTGTGTAGTGTGTTGTGTGAGAGACTATGTGTGTGTGTTGTGAGAGTGTGTGTCTGTGAGTACGTGTGTGTGTGAGTGTGTGGTCTTGTGAGTGTGTTATTTTAAACTGAGGATCTCTTAAGTTGAATGCATTCTATCCACGCTGCACTTTCACTCCCTCCTGCTATGTTCAAGGTTTCTGACGTCATATTTTACATTCTTTTGTTCCGTGTATCCCTTAAGTACCTACTGTTGATATAGATGATTTTACTGCCTTTTAAAAATCTTCCTACTAGCTTTGTAATAGTTGATCTACTATCTTTACTGTATGCTTGCCTTTACCAGGGAGATTTTTCCTTTCATAATTTTCATTTCTGGTTGTGGTCTTTTCTTCTCCACTTAGTGAAATCCCTTTAACATGTCTTGTTAAGTGGTTTGGTGGTGCTGAACCCTTTCAGTTTTTGCTTGTCTGCAAAGCTTTTGATTTCTCCATCAAAGCTGAACGAGTGCCTTGCTGGATAGAATGTTCTTGTTCGTAGGTGTTTCCCTTTCGTCATTTTAAATATGTCCTGCCACTCCCTTCTGGCCTGCAGAGTTTCTGGGGATTCTCTTCTATGTTATTTGTTGCTTGTCTCTCACTGCTCTTAATATTCCCTAACTTTAATTTTTGCCATTTTAATTACAGTGTGTTTGGTGCGGTCCTCTTTGGGTTGATCCTGTTTGAGACTGTGCTTCCTGGACTTGGGATGTCTGTTTCCCTTCCCAGGTTAGGGAAGGTTTCAGCTGTTATTTCTCCAGTTATGTTCTGAGCCCTTTTCTCTCTCTCTCTTCTCCTCCTGAGACCCTTATCATCTGAATGTTAGTATGCTTGACGCTGTCCCAGATGCTGTCTTAAACTGTCCTCATTTTTTAAGGTTCTTTTTTCTGTTCAGCTCGGGTGATTTCCACTGTTCCGTCTTGCAGTTCACGGATGTGTTCCTCTGTATCATTTAGTCTACTGCTGATTCCTTCTAGTGTGTTTTCTGTTTGTTTTAGTATTCTGCAGCTCTGTTTGGTTCTTCTGTATATATTTTCTAACTCTTTGTTAAACTCCTCACTGTGTTCGTTCTCCTCCCGAGTTCTTTCAGCATCTTTATGATCATTACCTTGAACTCTTCATCAGGTAGACCGCTTATCTCCACTTTGCTTAGTTCTTCTTCTTGGGTTTATCTTATTCCTTCTTTGGAACATCTTCCTTTGCTGCCTCACTGTGCCTACTTCTCTATGTTTACTTGTGTGTATCAGGTGGGTCAGTTACTTTTCCCAGTCTTGGAGACATGGCCTTATGTAGGAGACATCCTGAGGGCTCAAGCAGCACACTCCCCTCTGGTCATCAGAGCTGTATGCTCTAGTGGTACCTCCGTGTGCGGGGTGTTTGGCTGACTGCCTGGGTACGGTCACAGGCTGGGCTGGTCCCTGGCCCTGTTGGCTGCCACGCCCTGCCTTGTGCAGAGGTTGCTGGAGGCTGATGGTGGGTCTGTGTCCCGATGCAACTAGGTGTAGGGCCTGGGGGTGCCGAGGGCTGGTCCAGGCCTGTTTGTGGCACAAGATCCCTTGGCGGGACCCAGTGCTGGTGCTGGCTTTCTGGTGGGTGGGCCTGGGTCCCCACAGGATTGGCTGCTCAGCCTGGAGGGTCCCAGGACTGGTGCCGACTGGCTGGTGGCTGGAGCTGGGACCTGGCACCAATAGACTACAGGGAAGACTCCACAATGGCACTCAGCAGCACCAGTGTTCTCGTGGTCGAACGTGCTCCCAAAGAAGCTGAGGCCACCTTCCCCATCCCCAGGTGAGCTCCAGCCTCCCTGGAGACTCGCCAAGATCAGCAGGTGGGTCTGGCCCAGCCTCCAGAGGGACGGACGCCACACACAGCAGGTCACTGTGTCTTGGGCCAGCACAGCACCTGCTCACCGAGGATTCTGCTCCCCACTTACCTGGATGACATCAGCTTCCCAGCCTCACTTCCCCAAAGGGTGCAGAGACTCATATGGGGAGAGAGACTCTTTACAAAGGAAATGTCCTCTTCAGTAAGTTACCCATCGGGCTTCCCTGGTGGCGCAGTGGTTGGGAATCCGCCTGCCAATGCAGGGGATGTGGGTTCATGCCCTGGTCCGGGAAGATCCCACATGCCGCAGAGCGGCTGGGCCCGTGAGCCATGGCCGCTGAGCCTGCACGACCGGAGCCTGTGCTCTGCAGCGGGAGAGGCCACGACGGTGAGAGACCAGTTCCAAAAAAAAAAAAAAGTTACCCATCTTCCTGCCTCAAGTATTCCTTAGTTTTAACTTTCCCCAAAGGCATTACATAAGGACATGGAAAACGCACCCCCGAAGTGCTATGACAGGAGGAAACGTCTCCTGAAGTAGAACTTGCAGAAGGCGTGGCCCCTGCCGGGGGTGGAGAGCTCACCCGCAGCTTCTCGCTAGCGAGCCTGGCGGCGCCCGACATCACCCAGCACTGCGTTAGGGTCTGTTCACCTAGCTTAGAATTTGACTGACGAGCACCCACAGAAGCCTTTGCTCACCCGTCTGGTGCTCACACTTACAAGCACTGCTGTGAGCTACACAGGTACTGATCACCTGATCTTCACAAAACCCGAGCATGCTGGCGCCACCGTCACCCCTTTGTTTAGGGGATGAAGTGCAAGCAGCCCACCCGCACGGACCACCTGCCTGTCTTCCGGGGCGGCCCCTGGTGCCTGAACCCCCTGCGCTGTTCAGCCACCCACTGACCCGCCCGAAGCGCCCTCCCTGGATGCCCTGCCGGCGTGGGAGCCCCGCTCGGAGGGAACGCGCGGCAGGACGCACACCTGCCCGGCCCGGGGTCTGCAGACAGATCACGTTTCTCAGAAAAGCACGGTCTTCGGAGAGTGTCCCTGGTAACAGAGCCTCACGTCAGGAGAGGGCTGAGCTCACGGGGGTGGGAGTGAAGGGGACGTGCCCCCGGCCTTCCCGCTCCGAGCCCAAGTGCAGGACACACAAGGCGATGGACACTCGCCCCAGAAGCGGTTCAGAACACGGTCCTCCCGGGGCTCCCGAGACGCAGTTCTCACGTGACACCAGCACCGGGTCCCTGCCCAACGCGGAGCCTCAAGCGGCAGCTCCGGGGAAATCAAAGCCGCCTCTAGCTTCTCCCTCCGCGCCTCCCCTCAGGGCGGTGGCGCGTTCTGATCCACCTTCATGAACAGAAACCTGGGTCCCACCGTTGAAGGTCGTGACTACTCCTGCCCACTTCCCACTACGTGTGCCCGCGGGAGAGGAGCCGGGTTGCTGGAGCATCAGTCCTCGCGTCCCAGACGGCGTGCAGCGCTGACGTCACGTGAGCATGCAGCACTGACGTCACGTGAGCGTGCAGAGCTGACGTCACGTGAGCACTCGTCTTCACGGGGACGCGCACGGCTCGGCGCTGCTAAGTGGCCCCCGTCACTTGCTCTGCCGCCGCCGTCTTGCGAGGACCCCTGTCAGGTTGGGTCGGGGCCTCCCTCCTCCAGGGTGACCTCATGCTCACCTGACCCCATGCGCCGAGCTGGACGAGGCCCCCAGCCCTGCCAGTGCTGTTGGGGGGCCGAGTCAGGAACGCCTCCAGGCTGTCCGTGGGAACCACGTGGCCAATGCCCATCGCTGCCCAGCAGGAAAGGGAGCCCTGCGTCTCCAGAGGCCAAGCGGGAAACCCGGCTACAGGGCGGCTCCCTCCCCTGAGGAAGATGCGTCCAAGAAAGTCGGGCGGAACAGAGGATTTAGAACAGATGAAGGGTCTCGAAATTCAAAACCAGCCAGGTGTCGATCGACAGTCACTGCTCCTGCCAAGAACCTGGAAGATCTGGAATGAACGGAGACGACCACAGACGCCAACGTGAGGCCCATAGGTCAGAAGCGTCCACAGGTGCTTTCCAGCAGCCCCGATAACCGCACTTCCAAAACAAGAGCCAACACGTTGAAACAGATGGAGACTGGAAAGTCTCAGCAAAGCGATCAAGGCGGTGAGTTACAGAGCAGACACAGGGAAGCTTCAGGGCGAAAAGCAGGACCGCTGGAGGCAAGGCTCAGGGAGTAAAGGGGCGGACAGGGGATGAAGCCCCCGTGTCATCGGAGTCCCCACAGAGGAGACCCAGGGCGGGGCTGAAAAGACACAGGGACTGACACTCCCCAGAGCCAGCAAGTCACAAGCCTGCGGGTTCAGGGAACAGGGCACTGCCACGTCTTCCTGTCCAGACCGATGGTGAGGTTCCTCGCTGAGTGGAGCGCTTTACCTGCAGGTTAACCTCAGGGTTGTAACTACTGTGCTCCCGGGACCTCAGGGTTCACCTTCCTGCAGTCACACCTGATGTTAAGAGCGGTGCCCAGACAGTAGAGCACAGGCCTGTGCGTTTCTGTGCTTTTGCCCGACGTGGCTGGAAGTGTGGACGTGCGCCCGCGGCCTGTGTGCACGTGCGTGTGCTTGTGTGTGCACATGTGTGTATGTGCCTGCGTGTGCCCGCGTCCTCACAGCGCTGGTCCCTGGAAACCAGGCGGCCCGTGGAGTTTGGTTCGGGCCCACAGAAGTTCACGTGACAGCTGAGGCCGCCCTACCTGAACCAGCCCCAGAGGGTGGGATGCTGGCCCCTCACAGCAATCTGCCACCTGTGAGGGGTCCTCGGTCCTTGGTTTGGGTTTTGGTGACGTCGCTGCTGCCGTTTTTTCTGTCCTTTGTTCTCGTTTTACAACAAACTCCTCTCGGACGGTTTCCCAAGAACAGCCGGGTCTAGGTTCTCCTGGACACACTTCCAGCCTGACCTGTCCGGAGGCAATTTGTAGGAGCAAAACAATACCCCCCATTTGTGCAACAGGGATGGTCCTTCTGGAATGAGTCCCAACAGGGATTTACTGATCTGGGATGTGTTTCAAAGAGGCTTCAGTGAATGGAACTCTGTGTCCTCTGCTGGTTTATTTCTAGTTAGAGTGACGCCCATGCAGGTGGTCCAACTTCTACAATTTGCTGACAGACCAAAAGCTAGGGACGCTGCCCGTGGGAGCCGTGTCCCAGGATTCGTGTGACCGCGGGCCTCCAGGTTCCCTAGAGGTGGTTGACACGTTAACACCTTTAAAAAAATAGGTTTTGACTGGGGGAAGTATTGTGACTACCTGATTAATGTTAAACCTCATCATTGAAGAATGTTTGCTCACAGTTAATACTTTTTTCTAGTCCAAAACGTACATGTGCAGCTGGCAAGGAGACGCTCTGTGCTTCACGGTGGACTTCGCTCTGGGATTCACCTGCTTTGACAGCAAGACAAAGGTAAGGGCCAAGCATCTGGTGGTCGGCGCCCATCAGCGGTGCGTTTGTTACATTTCAGGGCCACTAACACCTGTGTGCGTCTCAGCCATCACCAGCCCCGACAGTCTCGTGTCCTGTGCAAGTTATGCTTCGTGGTGGACCTTCTCTCTGAAAGCTCAGGGTCCCAGGACCTCACAAGCCCCAGAGCCGGGCAGGGCTGATACCACACCACGTGGTGCCCGTGGGCAGGTGCCCAGGGGTCTGGAGTGGGGAGGGGGAGGTCGGCAGGGCTGTACCACTCAGGGGGAGGACCCTCCGCACCGACTGAGCCCTTTGGGGAGACGCCTTACCCCTGCTGGACCTAACACCTCACCTGGGTTGTTAGGTTGGGGGGTCGACACCTTGGTTGGGGGGTCAACGCCCCACACCTGGTGGGGCTGACCAGGTGCTGATTCCACACCTGTGAGCTGCGACGGGATTTCAGTTTTACTGGACATTGAACAACCAGCGTGAGGGATGGGAAATGAGACCCACTCCCATCAGCATCTCGAAGGGGCCTGGGTGTTCACCCAACCACACAAGTGCTGAGAATTTTGTTGCAAACATGAAGCCAGTATTTTGTCCTTCGATATTTTTAAAATCCACTGTCTGCTAATTAGGAGCAGAGGTGAGGGGAGAGCACCGGTGTGATGGGAAGAGGAGTGAGACCTGCCAGGGACACGGAAATGTCGGCTTGGAAGGGAGTTGCTACCAGCATCCAGTGGGGAGGGGAGAGCGATGAGGTCAGACATCCGCAATGTGCGGGGCGGCCCCGCAGAGCGAGCAGGGAACCCCGTTCTGGGCAGGAGTCCACACCCGTCACAGAATTCTGGGCCGGAAACCCACTGTGCTCTTGTCACTTCCCTTCCTCCCAGGAAGATGGTTAGATGTTTCCCCAGTAGGGGTCCACCGACCGTTTATAATGACGAGAGGTCTGCTTGCATAAAACTGGAGTTGAGAAGGCTCTCCTGTCTGCCATCCGACATCAAGGTCACAGAGGGGACCAAGGCTCCCGACCCCGTGCGGGCATCCTCCCACGTACCTGGTCCACCCACGGTTCCCACCAGCTCGGGCTCCATGACTCGCTGTTCATGCTGTTTGGCCTTTAGCCAGACATGCACGACCTCCTTCCACGTGTCCTCGGAGACAGGGAGGTGACAGAGCACCTCCCCCAGAGAAGGGAGAAGCCCTGAACACAGTCGTTAACCAGCAACTCTGATTTATAACGTCTGTTTCTTGCTTTGTGGTTCAAGGAATCCCATGTGTCAGGACATCTAAACCGAGACTTTCCAGAGTTCACCTTCAGGGTGCGTTTCTGAAGCCAGTACCCATTCCCCGGCTGCTCCGGGCTCTGTGCAGGCCCGCCTGCTCAGTCCAGGAGCAAAGCCTCCACCCCTTGTCAGCTTTCCCGTGCGCAGGTTGTTCCCAGCCGGCAGGTCTGGTTCTTTGGTCACGGTTGGCATAATAGCCGGCGCCCAGTGAGCTGGCCGGGGTCACCGTGTCTCCCGCGGGGTCCCCGCTGTGTGGCCTCACTCTGTCGGGGCCACACCGCACCCACCCCCCGGGGCCAGGCCAGGCCGGGGAGGGGTGTAAGTGATAAGTGAGAGGTCGGGAGCGAGTGCCTGGCACTCTCTCTTCCGGGGACCCCAAGGCCCAGACGCTGATGTTCCCAAGGCGCCCGCAGAAGAGCCCGCTGGCACGGCGCCGAGGACGGGAAGCCGCTTCCCTAAAGGCCCCACGTCCCTCAGGCCTGCAGCCTGTGCAGCCGGGTTAGGTCTGGCCGCGTCAGAGGGGCTCCCCCGAAGCCGCTGGGGGGGTCTGGGGAGCCCGTGGGTGGCCTGCGACGCCCACACCCTCTCTCCTACCTGCCCACTGAGCTCCCCTGCCTCCCTGGCTGCCGCGGGTCTTTCTGTCTTTAGGGCCTCACCCTGTGCGTGGCCCGCTGTTTCCTGGCGGCGGGCAGGCAGGTCCAGGCCCGGGGCCCTTGGGAGACTTCCCAGCCCTGAACCCCGCACGTTTCCCCACTTCGTCCTCACACTAATCGAATAAGACTTGAAACAGGCACGCTATGTTCTTACCGCTGTGCACGGCCGGGCTGCCGTGTTAAATGTCCTGGTAACCGAACCGCGTAACTCGACGAAGCTCTCCTAGTTGAAATAGTATTTATGGGTGGCCCTGCCTGCCTCGCTCTGCCCAACATGCGGGGCTGCCCCGTGGCCCCCCCTGGTGGAGAGCGAGCGGCTTCTGCAGCCGCTGGGCTTGCGGGAGGCGTGGGCAGCTGCGGCTGTTCCCGGCCAGCACAGTCAGGGCCGAGCCCCGCCTGGAGCACGCCCGCCGCAGGTTCCGGGCACCGCAGGCTCTGCGTCCCTGCCGCGCTCAGCGGAGCCCTCTCCCACTCGCGTCCGGTCCACTCTTGTTCAGTCACGTTTTCACAAAGTTCCAACTAAGCCTTCTTTTTGCTCATCCGACCCTCTGGTTCAGACTCCAGAACCCTCTCCTGACCTGTTCCCCTTTGAAGGTGAACTCTTGACTCCACATTTTTCTTGTGATTACTTCTTTATTTCAAGAAGTTCTGGCCTAATACTTATACATTTATTTACACAGTAAACAGTAGACAGTAATGGAAAATGAAACCAAAAACTGACAAAGGAAAAAGGAAGGTTATTCCGGAGGCTTGTTTCATGGATTCCTTTTGAAATTTTATTTTCAGAACTTACAATATTTGAATTAGTTTTGAAAAGCAAAGCTTTCTCAACCTAACAGTGAAGAGTATACCAGTGGGTTGTAAATATATAAAATAGTTATACTTTTACTTCATTTGATGTGTCTGCAGTCTTTTAATGTAGGATGACATTTGCAAGTCCAATACTAATAGGATTTCAGTATTTCTAGATTGATATGAAATAATTATGAAAATAATTAAATAATTACTGAATATGAAATAATTATGAACATTATGAAAATGAGGTATTCTCCATATGCCCTTTATGTAAGTCATCATGGAAAAATTTGGAGGCCCCGAAATATTTAGATTGGGATTTATCACGCTTATTTTCACAAGATAATTAGCACTCCTGTACCACATTACACTGTTAGATCAGACCGTTTGTGTATGATGTGTGGGTAAAGCTAAATACACAACGTAGCAGTGCTACTTACTAACCAAATGCTTTAAAAAAGCCCCTAGAGGGCTTCCCTGGTGGCGCAGTGGTTGAGAGTCCGCCTGCCGATGCAGGGGACACGGGTTCGTGCCCCGGTCCGGGAAGATCCCACATGCCGCGGAGCGGCTGGGCCCGTGAGCCATGGCCGCTGAGCCTGCGCGTCCGGAGCCTGTGCTCCGCAACGGGAGAGGCCACAACATGACAGTGAGAGGCCCATGTACCGCCAAAAACAAAAAAAAGCCCCTAGAATTGGATAACAGCCCACATTTTGATGCTGGGCACCTGCTTGGCACTCACCCCAGAAGCACGCATGAGGTCACGTTTCTTAACTCCCCACCCCTGTGCCTGGCAGAGGAGGGCTGGGCAGTTATTCCCAAGCATGACTTCATTCACCATCAATTCTCCTTTTCAACATTGATAAAGATGAGTTAAGCTGAGAAGATCTGAAATCACAGGGGAGAAGAAATACGTTTGACCTGGAAATTTTTTCTGCACTTACAAAGTAAGTAAGAAGATCATTATCTAATATTTTTAAATTTCCAAACTACTTTTAAAATATTAAGCCAGAATGAACTAGAACTCCATCTTTGGTGGCCCCCGCACTTCCACGATAGAAATGAAGTACATCTCTGCCCATTTCCAAACTGACCTATTTTGCATTGATCCCTCTGGTTTAGGGCCAACCAATGCCCCATCTGCGCTGTAATTAAGCAGAAGTGGGAGAGGACGTAACAAGACTTAGAAAACTGCGTGTGGACCTCAGACCACACGTGGACGGGGCCACGGACCAGCCCCTCCTCCGGGCTGCGTGTCCTCCACGGGCCGCGGACTCTGCTGCTGCCCGTGTGCACGGCATCAAATGTTTGGGACCTGGAAACAAAGGGAATTTCTCTCCATGTTTACTTATTACTTGGGGCATTCGCCTTGCCTCTAAATGTCAACGTGCATCCACATTTTCTTGTTACTTTCTGATGGTCCCCGTGCACAGCAGAAAACTGACATCTCTGTATCGGGGGGTGGGGGGTGGTCCTCGTCATGGGCCTCAGCCCCTACGTCACCCGCTTGTTAGGCTGAAACTTGACGATGCTGCAGGGCTGAGCTGAGACCGAGGTGGAAGAACAGAAAGAATAGTTTTGGGGAAAAAACTGGGAGTTGACTTTCCCATAGGAGGGGAAATGAAGAGTTGGCTTGGGCCTGACTGGAGGAGTGAAGAGTGGTTCCACAGGACCGCCCAGGAAAATGCCAACTGGTGAATCTGCTCTAGTGCCTCATCCTTTTCTCATAAAGTCTCTGGAACCGCTGGTTGGGTTATTTGTTGAATGTTTTTATAATTATCAGTTTATTATCAATTTATGTCAATTATCCACTATCAGTGTGTAATAATAATTAAAATAATTCAGATTTGCTACAGAGGAAGGTTATCATCATTAACCCCCTGCAGAGTCATAAAAATAAAACATAAACGTTAGCATGTTTCCTGTAACACTCGCTTAACTGTAAAACTGTTCTTCAATTACTGAAACTCTGGAAAGACATTTTCTGTCTTCCAAGATTGAGTTCTAGAGATCAGGGTTCCCTCCAGCCTTCAGATGGCTGGCGGGGAGACCCAGTGCCCCTCCAAACACATCCCGAGGCTGCTGCACCAGCCAGGACATGGCTGGGCTTAGCGGTCAGTCAAGGTGGCATCTCTGAGCTGTGAGTGGACAGCGTGTCAGGTTCTGGCCTGGAAAGTCCAGTCGCACAGCAAAGCTCAGAGTCCTCAAGTTAGACTGTTACCTGGAACCACTTGTAGATAAAATGTGGAGAAAGGTCATCCATAATGGCAATGGGAATTCTTTTTTTAAATAAAAATTACCGTTTATAGGTACTTAGAAGTTGAGAAGGAGTTCCGAGAGGCCACCATTAGTGACTTGAAGACTCCTGATTGCGGGAAGGGAAGGGGGCCGCCCCCGAAGGCTGTCCTCCAGCTCCCACATTTAGGACATCTTACTTCACCGCAGATGGGCCACCACGTGACACGAGTGCATGATTTTAAGCAAAGGAGCTGTGTGTGTACGTCTCACAAGCTGCATTTCCCTCATATCACCTTGCAGGACAGTTTCAGTGTAAAAATAACGTACCAAACAGCTAACAATGATGCAGCTGAAGGACTTCATTGTAAGGACCGCTGTGGATTCTTTAAACGATAAGCAGGGCTTTCACGGAGGGGTTGCTGCACTGTTTTGTCTATACTATTTTTTTCCAATATATCCTGCCCGTAGTTTCCTCTATTATTGACAGATTACATTAGTATGGTACATTTGTAACTATTAGTGGACCAAATTGATAAATTATCGTGAATGGAAGTCCACACTTTATTCAGATTTCCTTAGTTTCCACCTCACGCCCCTCTTCTCTTCCCACATCGCATCCAGGGTACCGTATAGCATTTAGTTGCCATGTCGCTGGGTCCTCTTGACTGTGACAGCTTCTCACACTTCCTGGTACCTGATGAGCTTGACAGTTCTGAAGAGCAGTGCTTAGGTGTTCAGTATTTTGTAGAATTTGCCCCTCTGTTGGGATTTGCCTGGTGGTTTTCTCAGGATTAGAATGAATATTATTAATTTTTACCTTTATCGAAATTATACGTGTACAAAGTGTTAAAAGGCTTATTAGTACTAACAGATGTGTCATGGAAAAGCAGTCCTCTGAACTGCCCCTTATCACTCTCCCGCCCCACGGCCCCCTCCGTCCACAATTTTAGCTGTTTCCCCGCACTTGCTGCCCTGTTTCTAAGTCCTGTTGCTCATCTTGCCTTTTTTTTTTTTTGACAGCCGCTTATGATACCATGTAAATGATGGTTGGGTAGGTTATTCCTAGAATCTTATGACCACTGAGCTGTTCTTCTTCATAAGCAAATTTGAACACCAGATGATGTTCTCAGAGCAGTCCCGGTCTCGCTTATTTGGTGAGGAATTTCGCAAACCATTATATGCTATCAGATGCCTCCGGCTCCTCCCGATACACGCCCTTGTGATCACAGGTTCCTGGCAGGACAGCTGGAGGGTGGGTAGTTTTAAAGGCAGGTGAGATTTGGGCTGTTTCCACAAAGTCCTTGAGGCTGAAATCACAGCCGTCTTTCCCTGCCCTCCAAGGGCAAGCGGGGGCGACGCCCTGGGAGAGGGGAGCTGCCCGGGAGGGGGGGGTTGCAGGCGGCCTGAGAGCTCTCCCCGCCGCCGCCGGTCTCACCGGTGCCGGGCCCTCCTGGCTGGGCTGTGCTGTTGCTGTGGTTTGTCCTCTGGCTTATCTCGTGGGCCAGCAGCCCTCCTGCAGCCTCGGCTACCGCAGTGCTGATGGAAGCGGCTTCTAGCGGCTTCATCCTGGGTGGGTCCAGTGACTCTGACCTGAGAGGGCCCTGGTGCCCGAGTGGGGACTTAGCGTGACAGTGCAAGCACTGGAGTCACTGTTCCCCGAGACCCCACGGGGTTCCAACTCCTTGGCATCGAGAAGGAACATACGTGGTGACACTTGACCGCGAGCTGCAGGGCCTCTGTTCCGCTGCAAGATTCAATATAAAAGAAACATGTGCCAGGAGCCTCGAGGCCAGTGCGAGTATGAACACACGGGCCGAGGAGCTGATGAGATGACAGCGCCTCTGAAACTCTGCCCACGTCCCAGCCTCTTGGCCTTTTGTGATACTTAGAGAAACGTATGTTCATTATTTCAAAATAAATGCTTTTAATACAGACTTATAGCTTGCTAAAAAATAATGCTGTCCTCTCTTGGGATTCTTTCTGGGAAGATAAAGATTTATTACCATAACGAGTCTATAATTAAAGGCTATCTTTTATAAAAGGCAGCCGTTAAGTCTTTATTTGCTGCCATTAAGTCTTTCTTTTTTAATTGAAGAGTAAGTGTTTATAGAGCACACATCATCTCTGAAGTACCTTAGCAAACATGAAGCAATTGTTGCACTAGTATTAAGAGGTAATAGCACCTACGTTTTTCAGCTTGGCTCAGGAGAAGCCAACATTGAGTGATTGGAACTTAGCCTGAGGAGGGGGCGGCAGAAAGGTTTTCATTTTCTCTGCACTGCTGACCGCGTCTCATGTACTCTGTGTAGCCAGACCTGGCCCTTGGAGTGGATTCTTTTAAGCTTTACAAGAAGGAAAGGGAGCAAAGCGCTTATGATGCTTTTAAACGTTAAGGAAAACCCAGGAGCAAGGCGGTGCGGGTAGCATGGGATTGAAGAGGAGACCACAGGGGCCTGGGCGCTCGGGCACCAGGACAGCCTCCTTGACGGGAGGGACCCCCAGGAAGTCTGGTGGTTTGAGGGGGTCAGTCTCTTATACTCGGAAAGAGAGGGTGGAGATTCTCAGTCACCACGTGCTCAGTGTACATAAGATAACGGAGAAAATGTCTGCATTTATTTAAATAGATGATTTAACATATTGACAGATGTTAATGAAAGAAGTGAGCTCTTGTGTCTAAACCACTAGATAATTGCCTTCCTTTACAGAATGTGCTCTGGAGGTTTAAATTCTCTCAGCTGAAAGGATCTTCAGATGATGGGAAAGCTCGGGTGAAGCTGCTGTTTCAGAATCCGGACACCAAGCAGATCGAGATGAAGGTAGGAGCTCACCCACCTGAGCCCAGCCTCACCCGAGGAACCAAGCGTCCGAGGGTGGAGGGAAAATAATCAGAATTGGAGTGGGAACCCTCCTCAGAGATCAGCAAGGATGTCACAGGAGCCCGTAGTATGTCTCCTGTTAGAGGCTTTAATGTCCTAAAATCGTAAAATCATCGAAACATTATTTGATTCCACTGAAAGTCACAACTTGCTTAGTCAGTATTAGCAGAAAACAATATTTAAAAATACAGGGGAAGTCGATCCTTAGAGGAAGAGTTTTACCACCCGCCTTAAGTGATGGATTGTCTGTGGTACCAGGAGCAAACTGCTCTGTTAATTCAGAGGATCTCGACATAACTTACAAAGTCACTGCATTGAACCGTCATTTTACTATGAGCAACTGTTGATGTTTTCCTTACTTTATGTATAACTGTGTTGTCAACAACCCAGTTTTAATATAAACTAAAGACAAACTGAAGGGTAAGTTCCATACACAAAACCAAAAGAAAGAGAAGACAAAAATGCAAAACCTGCAAACACATATTGTTTGGAAACTGACTGTCAGCACTTTGCACGCACTTTTTGATGAAATTCATCAGAGGGACACAGCTCACGTGACATTGTTATACCCGAATACTGTGTCAATTTTTAACCTCTTCACTGAGGTTAATGAGATAGTGCACCACATCTACTTTTTTTTTTTTAACCACATCTACTTTTTAAGTAAAACTGAGATTGTGCAGAAACGCTTGACATTATTCTATTTAGGGAGTGGATGAAATCAAATCAGACTGTAACCACTGTCAAGGCTTTTGGGTCTGGAGGTGTACAACAGGGCAGCCAATGGGACGGTGATGCTGGCAGGGACACGGGTCCCTGGGCTGTGATGGAGACGTGGCCACTCTCAGTCACGCCACCCTGAGCGGAGTCCAGTGGACATTGCCACCAGCAGAGGGGGGTCCAAGGAGAGCGGGGAGAGGGAGGGAGGCTGGAAGTGATTGTTGGTACTTGATCTGCATGGATGCGGCTAACACAGCAGGTCCTCCTCTGCTGACGCATTGATTGGCCCTTCACCCTAGGGACTGCGGCCGGGAGGGGCCCCAGGACCCCTTCCAGGCTCAGGTCCTATGCCATCCGTGTGAGCCGGGGGGCCACTTAGGAAGCTAGCCCCCCGGTGCGCCTTGGGTTCCTGTGCTCACGGGTTCCAGGGACTTTGCAGAGCACCTGATGTCCCAGGACACGGTCACGTGGCACCTGGATTCCCTTTTCACAGGGACTCCTGTTGCATTCGATTTAAAAGTTTTTATTTTTTGATGTTTAGTCAACTCTTGGTTATCTGTGTTGGTAAAGGGAGTAGGGGCATTGGATGGTCTAAACCAGACAGTCTGAAACAGGTGACGTAAACTTTGGGGCGTGTGTACTGAAGCAGACTCGGTTTCCTTGTGGCCCTCAGTTTAGGCAGCTTCAGTTTCCATTTTCAGGCAAAGAGAAAGTTCTAGAAAGTCGTGGAGGCCACAGGGGCGGATACAGGATTTGCAGAATTGAAGCTTAAACAGTCTGCAGGTGTCTCTTTATGAAAAAATATACAAAATTGCAAATGCGGTAAGCTAACTAGACACAGAAATGAGTGTGAGACACATCACACCTCCCAGGAGACCCAAACTGAACCCATGTCCACGTGAACCCTCCCCCCAGATCCCAGGACCTCCGGCAGCCCCCCCGTGCCTCCCCTCCGGGACCGTGGGGTGCGAGAGAGTAGGGCAGAGGAGGGCCGGGGTCTCAGCAGGTAGCACAACGACCAGGGGCCCCTTGCTCAGGCCCCTCCCGGGGCCTTGCAAGTGGGGATGAAACGGGACAAAAGTAGTTTCCATGTTGTCACACGGAGCAGGAAACGTGCACGTGGAGAGCCTCTAATAAGCACGGGCGGCGGTTTGAAAAAACTGCTTCAGGCTGAGGTTCTGCGTTTATTACAGCTTGTGAGACAGAGGGAAGGTTGGAAACGCCAATCAGGAATCTAGAACCCGTGAGAACACCTGTAGCTACCGCTGGACTTAAACCAAGAGCCGGGCGCTGAATTCTGAATAGGACCCAGGGCTATGGCCAGTGGAAGGGAGAGTGGCATGATGTCCTCAGTGAACCGAGAGTTTCAGAGAAAACGATTCCTATTAATTGATTTTCGTTACGGGAGTGATAGTCGTGGAGCAGTTAACCTTTGAGTGTTTATTGAGACTCTTCATGGGATGTTTAACGATCGCCGCCTCAGGGATGAGCGTAAAGAGAAAATACATCCGAGGGAGGATTTCCGGGGCTTTGGGAGCACAGAGGGGAGGTTATTTTTTCTATCCATTATTTACAAAAACGTTGTGCAGTTCCGGGACGTGGGCTGAGCCCACAGTGAGGCCAATGGCCGGAGCTTTGGGGTTGCAGTCTTTTTTAAAGAAAGCATTTGTTTCCCTGTTTTCTACGTCTTTCTCCTAAATCAAGAGTGTAGCATAAAGAAGCTTTCTGAAATGAAGGACTTACTTGCCTACTGATCTACTTAGTAGGTTATAAGCGAATCACAGTTAAGTTGCAAGGACTGAATTCGGGGTCCACTGCAGGGAGGGATGGTGCCCTTCTACCCCCGACCCCTTTCCTATGCCCGTTGTTTGTATTTTACACGTTCCTCTATGATTTCATTTCTGCCTCTAGACTGAGCCGTCAAGGGCAGCTTTTCTTTAGCTTTTTATCTTCAGAACTTAGTAAATGTGTTTTAAATGAATAAATTAATGAAGAAAGAAAGAGCAAGTTAGTATTGAAAGAACTACCAGATACACTCACAAAAATTGTTATCAGTTTCCAAGGAAAAAATTGTTCCAATTATCGTGAAAATCCCCGACGACTACAGACCTCTGCACACGACGGTTTCCGGCGAGCCCAGTTGAGAATCTACAAGGCGGATGCTGGTCGTTGAAGGCAGCACACTGTGTGATGAAGAATTCTGTCTTTAGGAGGAACAGAGGCGGGTGTTCTTCACTCTGTGATGATCCGGGAGGATAAACTCCACTGGAAACTATGCGTCGGCGTCGTGAGTGGCGCAGACGGTCAGACGTGGACGGCGGGGGCTGAGCAGGGGTACATCACGCCGCTGCCGGCTTCAGCGAGTAACCGTGGTGGCGTCGGATTGTGGAGAGATGGTGGAGGGAGACAAGGCCAGGTTCCTCCTGAAGATGGAGTGAAGCGGGGCCTCGACAGAATAGGGGACACGTGAGTGCAGCCCCTTCCAAATATGGGTCTGAAATTGGCCTTAATCTGTTCTCCCGGAAGCTGGAACGGAGCAGAGCTTTCCTTTCTTTGCTCTTCTTTTCCCTTCCTCGCTCCCTTTCTTCCCTCCTTCCTCCCTCCCAGGTCCCCTGCGTGGTCGGTCAGTAAGGTGCCCCTCCAGGGAAGGCGCACCAGCCGCGTCCCGCTGCATCCAGGTTAGAGCCCAGCATCACCCGGCCGCCTCGCCGCTTCTCACCTGCTGGCCTCTGACGCCACTTCTCGGCTTTCTTCCTGGACGTTGTGCTTCCCGTAGACATTTGCTTGGAAAACATCGGTCAAAGGTTTGCTGTGTCCGAGGGTCTCTGTGCAAGGGTCGTCTTGGTTACGACACCTGCCTGGGGACCCACCCCTCCCTCCGAGCCTTCCTGGGCCGTCAGACCTTCACCGCGGCCGGCGGGCGGGGGGATCTTTTATCACACCCGTTACGTTACAAGCCGCCGCTGTGCTCAGTCCTTCCTAAGCACGACTGCCTCATCCCCACGACCAGCCCAGGAGAGAAGCGCTGGCATCACAATATATGTTCAATATGGTACAAAACAGATTGTTCAAGTCGGCATAAAGTTTACGTTAATTCACGTACAAGCCAGAACGACTTCCCCAGACCTCAGTACGTGAATGTTTCTTCCACCAAGAGAGTCACCCTGTCCTTGAAGCTTCGAAGCCAGGAATGGACTTCTCCTCTCCAGCTGTGCGAGTCCTAGGTGGCAGTACTTCCAATGCAGGCTGCTCTGTCTGCATATGGAAGATCAGTGGTCCAGCGTAGCCCGGCTGTGGAGTATCTTCTCTGGACCTCCTGGGTGACTTGCGGCAGCTTCTGCGTCACCTTGCACTTGAACCCTTCTCCCTGCCCGGCTCCACCCGCCACATGCCTGCTGGATGCCTCCAGGGCAGCTCAGCCCCAGCCAGCCCCTCCCCTCCACCCGCTCTGGGGCCCCAGCCGCCCCACTGGACGCGTCTCCTCCGGGGTTGATGAGGCCCGGGTGCCTCTGTGAGGTACCACCCTGCTCCCTGAGCTCCTCCAGGACGGCATCCCCTCCGCAGAGCCTCCGTCTTCGAGGGGCACACAGACCACCAGGAACCAAGGGGATGCGGCCTGAGAATCTGCTTTTCCAGGACGCTCCCAAGAGGTGCTGATGCCTCAGGACCGCTCGGTGTAAGAGCTAGTGCACTAGGCTTCTTCTGGAAGGTTTTGTCAGGAAACAGCGAGGGCCCATTGGACCAGTTTGTCCTGGATTTCGGTGCCAGTTCTGTGACTAGTCCGCCTCGTCACCTCGCAGAAGTTACTTAAACCCCTAAAGCCGCCATTTCCTCCTCTGGAAGATGAACTTGGCGCTTTACCCGGGGTGTCCTACTTCACTTCTGACCTTTGAGGCTGACGATGCTGTATTAACAGATGGCTGGAAGAGGACCGGCGTTGGCTGGGTACCGATGCTGTACCGGAAGCCACGCCTTCCCTCCACGCCTCCTGTGCTGGCCCGGCTCCGTCTGGGGCCGTGCGCATCACACCCCACGGGGAGCCACTCGGTGACGTTTCAGGAACTTTGCCAGCCTGTCATCAGTCCGTGGGGAGTGTTTACAAACACCACAGCCATCAGCAAATGCTGCAGAGTCCACAAGTGGGCCGCAGAGTCCACAGGTGGGAGACCCGTGTCGGATCCCCTCAGTGGGCCTGTCTCCACACTCAACGGCTGGGCCCCGAGCTGAGTTCCCTGCAGAATAACACGTGGTAGATTGTGTTCTGTGCGTGGTTATCCCTGCTAACTGTCAAATCCAGTTACACTCCTTGGGGGCATTTTCTAAGGGAAATTACGGCGCGTATTCACTTATCCTAGAGACCCGTTCATTTATTCAACAATCATCTCTTTCAAGTATAGCATTGATCGGCTTCCATGTTGAATCCTTTGGGAAGGGCAGTGGTTAAGGCTCCCCTTGAAATACAGTCTGTGTCTGAATTGCTACAGCTGAGTGGAAACTGGTCTCTTAAACGGTTACAGACTTTAAAATTTCCGCCTCGTGTACTTGGCCATTAGATGACAATTAGCGAAAACTAAAAGCCCAGGATGGCTACCGCTGCTCGGAAGGGCTGTCTGTCATCTCACAGACAGTTTTGGACACATGTCTGCCGTTTGCGCAGCAAGATGGAAATGGAGGTAGTGCCCTAAGGAAATGTGATTTCTGCACGAGGAGATGTATTGAGGACATCCGGGCAACGTTAACACTTACACGTTCATTGGAAGTGTCACCCTTGTGATAGATGGAACGTTCCTGAGAGTAAGGATCATAAAAGAAGAAAGGTTTTCTCAGGTTTGGGTGACCTCAGTCTTCATAGTTTGACGAGCCCAGTATAGACCCTCATGGCTTCCTGAGAGTTTCCGCTAATTAAGGAAAAGATCAAGGTGTTAAAACACTTAAAATTTGATAATTATGCCAAGCTGTAGATCATATTTAAAATCAGTGTTTCAGCCACCATGAAATGTTAAAAGACTTTATAAAAATCGAGGTCATTGGGACAAATAAATTGCAGAGGAAAGTAACTGGGTGACAGGGTTCAGTGGGTGAAACTCACAGAACATGAGATCGAACTTGCTGGCCACGTGCCCCAGCCTCTAGCTCACCTGCCGAGCACGCGGACACACACATCCATGTGCACGAACACTTACAGCACACGTGTGCACGCACGCACACAGGCACACATGCGTGCAGAGCGTACACACACGGGCACATAAGTACAGGGGCACGTGTGCACATACGTTCACACGTGCACAGGCGCACGTGCACACACACAGGGTGTAGCACGGTTCATTCTGCTAAACTGGGGACACGGTGAGCCCTGCTGTGTGAGAGCTCTGACAGGCTGCAGTGGAGGCCGGAGTCCCGACCTGGTGCTGCCGGTCAGGTGACTGAAAGCCCGGCACAGATGGAGTCAGGATGCGGAAGAGGACCTGAGCGCTGACCTGTGTTAGTTACAAGAAGATCACGAATTAAACCCAATCGTCAGGATATCCGTGCAAAAAACCCAGAAAGCCAGTGTGTTCATGTTTACAGCCGCCTTTCTTAGTTCGTGTGTATTTGTACTTAATTGAGTAACTTCCTTGTGGTTCTAAGAACATAGAATCTGTTAAATTTTCTGTCATGTGTTTTTCTAATATTTATAATATATAAGTACATTCTATTTCTTCTTGCAGGAGCTGGAGTTTCAGGATCTGACGGCTGTTCTGCACTGCATCCACTCCTTCATGGCGGCGAAGGTGGCCTCGGTGGATCCGGTATTTATAGACAGTCAGAGTATTGCCAGAAAGTACATGTATAGCAGCTGAGCAGTGCTTCTGTTGAGTGCTGAAATTTAAATTATTTTCTTAAGAAATGAATATTTCCTGCACAATATTGCGACTTTGTGTGATTTTATAATGATCCTATAGTTGTGATACCAATAAAACATGTCGCTAGTTTCCAGAGATGGGTCGGACTTGTTGCATCTGACAAGGAGCACAGCCTCCGCTCAGGGAGAGCTGTGGCTGAGGAAACTCGCCTTCCCTGTGAAGTAAGCCGCGTCACCACATCCTCCAGACACGTGGAGGCGTCAACAGCACACACGCTGCTAAGACCCACATCTCGTTTCCATTTCTGTTTCCTTACAGTCGAGGAGCCCCAGAGCTTCACCACTTTTATTTTCCCCAAGAATGGCAGGTTCTCCTTTGGTTCCACCATGGTTTATCCCAGGACATTGGGTATAGTTCTCTGTGCTGTACAGCAACTAGGGATGGTCCTGCTAAGTGACGTAAGTCCGAGAAAGACAAATATCATATGGTATCACTTACATGTGGAATCTTAACAGTGTTCCAAACGAACTTATTTACAAAACAGAAACAGACCCGCAGACGTAGAAAACAAACTACGGTTACCAAAGGGGAAAAGGTGGGTGGGAGGGGTAGATTGGGAGTTTGGGATTAACAGATACACACCACTATATATATATATATATATATATATATATATATATATATATATATATATATATATATAAAGAGAAAGATAAAAAGATGCAGGGGTCATTGACGGCCAACTTGATTTCACTCAGAAAAGCCTTTTCCTCTCAGTGGCCAAGACCCTGCTTGACACAGGGCTGTGGACACAGGATTCCCACCTCAGGAGGCCTTTCTGCCCACCATGGCCAACGTGGACAAGTGAACACGGGGCCACTCGGCAGCCCTGCAGACTTGCGGTTGCGGGGAAAGGGACACAGGCCACCCATCAGAAGCACAGCTAAGTCAGAAAGAGAGATGGGATTGGTGAAAACGCACCCTAGAAACTTTGTAAAGCTCCCAACTGGCTAACCCTGGGATAAAACTAGCACAGCGTATGTTCTAGAAGATAGCACTACACTGAAGTTAAAAGACTCTAGATCCAGGGAACAGAGGAACAGGTCAACAGAGCTAGTGTGAGAAAAACGTGGAGGTCTGAGGTGAACAGCTGATGGTAGGTTTATTTATTCAACAAACACTTGCGGAAGGTTCTTCGGGGCAGGCACTGTGGCTGGTCCTACAGCCACAGCAAGAGGCGGCTGAGGACCCAGTGCAGGCTGTGGGCTCAGACGAGGCCAGGTGGCCTCAGAAGGCCAACGTGACAGGTGACGGCGGCCGAGGTAGTAGCCGAGATCCACCCTCGTGGGTCAGTTCAGACATGGGATGTGGCCTTCATGCTTCCAGAAGAACGTTGGCATATTGGTTCCAAATAGACATCATTTTGTAATATAACACGTTTTGTATAAACTACGACTGTCTACCACAGGTTAGGAATTCTAGATTTTTGTATAGTAACTAGGAAGCTGGTTTACTTTAAAGCCCTGGACCATTCATAAATGTGATGGTGGTTGTACCACGTTAGCAGGATTTCCAGAATCTGGCCTATAGTGTCCTTTTTTGTGTGTTTTTATTTTAAAACTCAAAGGCAATACCCACGTGACTTAGAATTTCCTCACTCTTGATAAAACAGTGCTTACTTGGAAATTTGGATAAGAGTGAGCGTCTTATTCTGTTCGGGCTGCTGTAACAGAAACCACAGACCGGGGGCTTATAAACCACAGACATTCATTTCTCCCAGTTCTGGAGGCCGAAGTCTGAGATCAAGGCGTCTGCAGACTCCAACCCCTCTTCCCGGTTCAGACGGCGTCTTCTCGCTGTGTCCTCACCCGGAGGAAGGGGTGCTATAAGGTCACCAATCCCATCATGAGGCCCCACCCGCGTGGCCTCATCAGCTCCCAGAGGCGCTGCTTCCAGACACCAGCACCCTGGGGGCTTGGCTTCCAGAAACAGTCATAGCAATAAGGAGGAACACAAATGTAACTGGCTTTATACAGCTTTTGTATTTTTTTCCTCAAAGTGGTGACAGTCTGGACAGACTTTCGTGACTTTTTGAAGTGCAGGTGACTCACAGCTCTGTCCTAGAAGACATTCTTTTCTTTGTTCAGAAAGCACTGAGAAATCCTTGCTATGCTCAGGGCCATTAACCATTAACTGTTGCAGGTAATTCAGGCACAGAGAGTTCAGGGTCGCGTTCACAGTTGTAGGAACTCCCCGCCCAGCCTTCAGTCTCACTGTTATTCCCCTTGTCATTAATTTCTTTTCTTTTTTTAATTTTGTTTTTCTCAGTATTTTTGGTGTCATTAATTTCAAAGGTCAATGGATAATTGAAGTTCCCAAGCCTGAATGTATTCCAACATGTGCACTGACATACAATTGTTGGTGATGCCTGAAACCCCAAACAATGGTGAGAGGAACATATATAGCCTCAGAATATTCAAGGAAAATATAAACGGCGTTCTAAAAGATAAAGTAAGCTGCTACCTACAGTATGTCTACAGTGTCCATTTCAAATTCATAAGTAATATGCTAAGTGTGATAAATTAGCATCATTTTATGCTAATAGATATAGAAATGCCTGTGTTGGTTTAGAACTCTTTTCTCCCCTTGGGAAGAAAAACCACCTTTGAAGACTCTTCAGCTGAACGGAAGAAGCAGCTCCACCGTCACCACCTGGCCTCTGCTTCTCTCACCCTTTCCCTCTCCCTGCCCATTGCATGCGTTGGGACGCAGGTAGAGTAACGCTGAGAAGAATCAGCTGCAGAATCAGCAGGCTTCTCCCTGCTCAGGATTTCAGAGACATCCAGGGCTTCAGCTCACGGGGTTGTGGGTGAACCGCTCTCAAATGGATTTCTGCCCCTAATCAAAGAGTATTCTAGAACCAGGACTGCAGCGGTGAGCCAAGCAGACAAAAACCTTTGCCGTGTTCCCCAAACTGGAGCCACAGTTCCGACGGGGAGTCCTGAAGACGTATTCTGGGTGCTCTGAAACAAGGGAGCAAGGGCTCCAGGACGTTGAATCAGCAGCAGGCCTCCTCGGACAAACTGCTCTCGGGGTCAAGGCTTTGGACGCTCTCTGCTTCACAAGGTCACGAGGATCCAGTCTGGACAGAGACGCTCTTTATGCCCAAACTGCTGGAATGCGAGGAACTGGAAACCCCCTCGAGTCCAGTTCCTGTGCTGCAGCCGTGTCACCAGCTCCTCCCTGGCGGGACCTCTGGTCACCTCCATCATAAACCCTCCTGCCCCTCCGGCCACGGGACAGCCCCGGCCAGCCCCAGGCTTCTGTGTGTGTGTTCCTTTTCGTTTTCACTGACCCGGCGGAATTTTTGGCTGAGTTCGTCTTTTGTTGTTAGTCGTGGATAATGAATTTTCGAAGTGTGTTACAGACTTACCAACCCACGACCTCTCAGGGAAACAGTCCCTGCTGTGTTGGGCTTTTCCTGTCTAGTAGAACCCAATGTTGGCCCTTTAGGGTCTAACTTTCAGCAGAGAATATCTGAAAACATTTATGCAACATTGTTGACAGAGGAGTTCTTTGGAAAGAACAGCACACCTGAAAAGGTGAGCCCTTTCATTTGTAGATTTATCTTTTAAATAGATGCATGCGAATTTTAAACATCGACACAAAAAGATTGATTAGTGAGTTTTTTCATTCTTTTTTTTTCCCATTTTCAAATTTTAAAAAGAAAAAATTATCATGAAGTAAATTGCATCAAATTACTTCCATCACAAATTGCTGATAGAACATGTAGAAGATGAAAAAATCACACTCTTAACTTGGGTCTGCGTTAGCAGAGTAAGTGGTGGATTAAAAACTCGTCTTCATGATGGAAGAGAGGCTCTATTCTGGTTTACAGCATCTACGCCATCCCATGAAAATGTATTCAGAGGCAGGAATCACTCAGTATTTTCAACCCTACAGCTCCATCAGGCTTCGGATTCTAAGTTCTATTTCTGTGTTTGTTGAGGCTGCATGCTAACCACGATTCTGCGATATTCCCTTGTTTTGCTAAATGGCCTCAGTTGCAAAGCGCAGCATGAGGTAAACTTAGAGCCAAGATTCAGCCAAATGCTGTCCAGCTTGTCTCCGGAAGGTGAGGAGAAGCGGAGATGGAGGTGAGGAAAAGCGGAGATGGAGGTGAGGAGAAGCGGAGATGGAGGTGAGGACCCAGGAGGCTATTTCCAGTCACAGGGGACGCGTGTTTCCCTCAGTCCCTTGGGAGTGAGGTCCTGAGTCTTTCATTCAGGACGCTTGTGTCCCTCGAGTGTGTCTCCTGGGCATTGGGTGCAGGCTGAGCTCTGACAGGTGCCTCCTACCCGGGCTGGGGTGGGAGGTATCAGCTCACAGGTCCCCCTACACCTGGGAAGAGAAAGAGGAAGGAGGCCCCGGCTCTGCCGTCTGGGGTCCAGCTGTCCACTTAAGTACAGCCCGGCCCCGAGGCCCCTGGAAGTGGGGTGCACAGTCCCCTTTCGCCCGCAGGGCCAGCCTGTCCTCCCCAAACGCCTGCCGGGAGCGAAGCCCAGCTCTGACCTTCAGCCGGTCACCCAGTGCCAAGTGCTTTTATAAAAAGCGTGCCCCTCTTCCACTCCTTGCAGGAGAAGCCGCCGCACGAGTCCACACAAACGGGACTGAGCGGCCTTTCTGCCCTTTCAGACAGTCCACGAGGGACATTCCTACAAGTCTGTCTGATTTGAGCAAACAGGTCATTAAGGGGCTTTGGCTCGTGTCCTCAGAGGTTCCATTTCTGCCTAGAAATGACCCGGGACGGCCTTCCACTTACCATGGAGCAGTGATCCTCCTGGAGCTCCTGGACCTGGGCCCCGTGTCCATGTCGCCCGCAGGGCACCGGGCACTCTCAGCGCCGAAGGGCCAGGGGTGGCGGCCAGGTGACGGTGCTCCTGCCAGGGGGGCCCAGAGGTGGCCAGGGACACAGCCCTACTGCGCGGCCAAGGCCCAGGCCGTAAACGAGCAGGGCCGCGCCTTCTGAGCCAAACCCAGGCCCGAGCCCCCCTCCCCACTCCCCCTCTCTCCCCAGAGTGGAGAATTAAGGCATTTAACCACAGGTAACGTCCCGAGATCAACCAATGGTATTTCAGAACTGAGCAACCTTAAATGCTTCTGGCAATGAAAGAAAACCAAATGCACGCTTCTAAAGAACTTCCCGAGGGCCGTGGCAGCGTGACAGACAGCGGTGCAGAAGCACGAGCACAGCTCTCCTGAAAGGTGGTTTATGTTCTGGCGATGACAACATAGATAAGACAGAGTTTGGTTGGAAAAAGGATACATGCGTCATTGGTACCCAACAGTAAATTAACACCACGGTAAGAGACAAGAATATTAAGTAATACATACTTTTCCTGAGAAAAAATGTTCTCCTAGAATAAACTGTTCCTTTAAAACTGGAACTCAAAGTGAATGCAAAGCAGAAAGAACACCCACGTGTTTCCTCCAGGGAACTCGATGTCCCGGTTTCCTCCAGGCAGGCGGTATTTTCTACCTTGACTCACACACACACACAGAGAACCTGCCTGCCCTGAGCACCGTCTTCGTCTCGGATTTGGTGGGAGACTCACGAGCTCCACGAGAGTAAAATGTGCCTGCACGTGTGTGCACATGTGCATGTGTGTGCACAGATGTGTGTGCCTGCACGGGAGCCTACGTGTGTGTGTAAATGTGTGAGTGTGCGCACGTGTGTGTGTACATGTGCATGTGTGTGCTCCTGCCTGTGTGTGCCTGCACGGGAGCCTACGTGTGTGTGCACGTGTGAGTGTGCACGTGTGTGTGTACATGTGCATATGTGTGCTCCTGCCTGTGTGTGCCTGCACGGGAGCCTACGTGTGTGTACACGTGTGAGTGTGCACGTGTGTGCACATGTGCATGTGTGTGCTCCTGCCTGTGTGTGCCTGCACGGGAGCCTACGTGTGTGTACACGTGTGAGTGTGCGCACGTGTGTGTGTACATGTGCATGTGTGTGCTCCTGCCTGTGTGTGCCTGCACGGGAGCCTACGTGTGTGTACACGTGTGACTGTGCGCACGTGTGTGTGTACATGTGCATGTGTGTGCTCCTGCCTGTGTGTGCCTGCACGGGAGCCTACGTGTGTGTGTACACGTGTGAGTGTGCGCACGTGTGTGTGTACATGTGCATGTGTGTGCTCCTGCCTGTGTGTGCCTGCACGGGAGCCTACGTGTGTGTGTACACGTGTGAGTGTGCGCACGTGTGTGTGTACATGTGCATGTGTGTGCTCCTGCCTGTGTGTGCCTGCACGGGAGCCTACGTGTGTGTGTACACGTGTGAGTGTGCGCACGTGTGTGTGTACATGTGCATGTGTGTGCTCCTGCCTGTGTGTGCCTGCACGGGAGCCTACGTGTGTGTGTACACGTGTGAGTGTGCGCACGTGTGTGTGTACATGTGCATGTGTGTGCTCCTGCCTGTGTGTGCCTGCACGGGAGCCTACGTGTGTGTGTACACGTGTGAGTGTGCTCACGTGTGTGTGTACATGTGCATGTGTGTGCTGCTGCCTGTGTGTGCCTGCACGGGAGCCTACGTGTGTGTGTACACGTGTGAGTGTGTGTACGTGTGTGCATGTGTGGGTGCATGTGCGTGGGTGTGTGTACACGTGTGTGTGCATACATGTGTGAGTGTGTGTACATGTGTGTATGGAGCAGGGGGAAGGCAATTTCAGAAATAAACATGGATTCTGTTTCCAGAACCTGGAGAGGTGACGCTGAGGACACAGCCCCACCCGTTCCCCGGGGCAGACTCTCGGTTTGAGGATCTTCTAACTGAGAAAGGAAAGCAAACGTTGCCATCGGGTCGGATGTCGTGGAGCGGCTCGGACACCAAGGGGCTCACAGTCACAAAGCTGGCCCGATCCACGGGGCTGGGCGCACCCTCCAGGTACGGTGACAGGCAGGTGACGGGAGAGGCTGGGGAGAGCGCAGGGATCGGGCTCGGGGGCCCCTCCTGCCTCAGTGCCCGGAAGCTGACCCCTGGGAATCATGGCTTCTCCCTCTGAGCTTCCGGGACTCCGACGGCAGGGCTGGGATCCGATGCCCCCGACGCTCGCTCAGCCCTAAACTTTGACCCCTGCAGCCAGGGCTGTGGGCCGTCCCACTCCTGAGGCTGGAGGCTCAGCTGCTGCTTCCTTGGGCTTTTATTCTGGGAAGTTGGGCCTCTCCTGGGTCAGCAGACGCTATCAGCACTGAAACGGCCTCAGGTCATTGCTGACAGTGACCAGGGTCAGCAGTGACAGAGACAAGGTCAGCACTGACAGGGACGGAGGTCAGCGGTGACAGTGACCAGGGTCAGCAGGCACAGTGACAAAGGTCAGTGCTGACAGGGACGGAGGTCAGCGGTGACAGTGACCAGGGTCAGCAGGCACAGTGACAAAGGTCAGTGCTGACAGGGACAGAGGTCAGCGGTGACAGTGACCAGGGTCGGCGGTGACAGTGACCAGGGTCAGCGCTGACAGGGACGGAGGTCAGCGGTGACAGTGACCAGGGTCAGCAGGCACAGTGACAAAGGTCAGCACTGACAGCGACGGAGGTCAGCGGTGACAGTGGCCATGTTTGCTACAGCATGATGTCTCTGTAGATTCTCTGAATTAGGCGATTATTACCGCTTACCAGGAAAGTTACCCGCTTTTCCCACAAGAAACCACAACCTGAAACGCGGGGCTTCCGGCTGGAGAGCCCTTTTCAGCCTGGACACCGTGGACTTTAGTTTCCATCCTTCATACAGCACTTGACCTTCTGTCCTTGTTAGCAAGCTTCTTACATTCAGAAAACTCATTTTGCCAAGTCATTAAATTGGTAGGGGGACTCCTGGGTTACAGAAAACACGTACAGCTGCACCTGAAAACCAGAAATACATGTGACTTGACTGTGCAAGTGTCTGAGAAGAAGAACCACTCCATTATAATGTGCGAATTCGCCCAGCAGTCCAAGTGAAAATGTAAGTTTACTTCACGTTTCAATGAAACTGGTGATGCGTCATTGTAGATGTGAGTTTATTCAGGATTTTTATCGGCAAGAATCAAACATTCACACAGACTCTTCGTGTCTTGGCAAGTCAGTCACTAATGACTAAACCTAAAGGAGAACTTTTTAAAAATTCCTCTTATCTTTAACAAAAATATAAATAGAGAGACCGCTTTCTAATCACGTGTCCTGGTGGCAACAGCTGCGAGCCACACAAGTGAAATGAAAAGCCCTCTTACAGAGTCTCCCCTGTCCTACCCGTCCTCGGGCCTGGTGGGGACTCTGGCTGGTCCCCTGGGCCCTGCGCTGTGGGCGTCTCCTCGACCTAGACAGAGCGTCCCCTTCCTTGTCCGAAAGGCAGAGAGCTTCGGTCCAGGTGCCCCCGCGTGCAGGGAGCGGGGCTGTGAGATCGCAGAGGCTTCCAGCATTTTGGCTCCAAGTCGGCCCAGCAAGGCCACCTCTGGGGACGACTCAGCACCGATGTCCCCAGAGGAGAAGACCCCGCACAGCCGTGCCCGTCCCCCGCTCCCTGTGCCCCATGCCCCTCCGTCCCGCTGGTGCCCAGGAACACCCCGCACCTCCAGTGGGAACTGGGATCTGACACCCGAGGGCACGGCTGCCACACCCGCCTCCAACCCGGCCACCGGGCTCCACCCGGGGACGACGTCTCTGCAGTGACGGCTCCGGGCACTCGTCTCTCAGGGTAAATTCCAGATTCCTCCGGGGGGCCGGGGGGGAGGGTTGGGGTTGGTGGGAGTGGGGAGCCCCAAGGCAAGCCTTTGCCCAGAGGCCCTGCTGAGCTAGTAACCCAGAGATCAAAGCACAGCGGGCAGGCGGGAGGGCCCTCGGGCGCTCGAGTCGCAGAGCGCGGTGTCAGGCAAGGCCCCAGCTGCCTGGCCGAGCCTACGCCTGTGGTCCCATCAGCTAAGTGGGCACAGAGCGCTTCTCCCACTCAGAGCCCTGGGCATGGACCACTAGCCTCACCCAGAATGTAGACCAGTGACGTCCCCAGGCTGGCTCTGCCCACGTGGCCCGGGGGCCAGAGTCCGGGAGGCTCGAGTGACCCGAGAAGGACCACGCCAGCGTCCCACAGGATGCCACCATCACCGTGGGCGGGAGGGTCCACCTACCTATACGTGGCAGGAGGCCACGCACTTCCCCGGCACAGACCACGCCCAAGAGTCACACGTGAACTGGAATCAGAAGGCGCGGGGCCCGCGGACACACAGGTCTTCACACGGAGTCCATGTGGGCAGCCCGGCCACGTGTGGTCGCTGGATCCGGCTGCCTCTCGCACACTGCCGTGAGGGCGCATCTTCTCCTCGGCGGGTAGGAACGTGCACAGCGGCTCTGCTCCCTTTGGTGCTGGAGCAAGAGGACACTGGGCCCCTGTGCGGGGACCCAGCGGGAGGGGACTCGCTGCACCTCACTGCAGCCTGGATGGGCTGCACCACGCCCCCCCAAAGTTCACATGCCAAAACCCTGACCCCCAGAACCTCAGGATGTGTGTGCAGTTAGGGTCTTTAAGGAGGTAATTTGGGTAAAGTGAGCTCTTCAGAAGGGGCCCAGCCCAGGAGGACAGGTGTCCCTGTAGGAAGAGGAGGTCAGGACACAGACACGCAGACACACAGAGGACAGTAGGGACAGAGGGAAGACGCTGTCTCCAGCCCACGGGACACGCCCCAGCGCCCTGGGGTCCGGGAAGGAGGTGAGGCCACGTCTCACTCTGGACACGATGTTTTCAAAGGAGGCGGATCACGCGACCCTGTCTTCGTTTGGAAGGTCGTGGGCACAGAGGGAACATCCAGATGTATTTAGTTGTCACCTCCCCTCATTTCATATTGTTCAGGGGACGACCAAGAAGCATCCACTTCTCCAGGTGTAGAGATGGAGAGTCACACACAGCGTGCAGGGGACCCAGGTCCTGGGGCGACGGACGGCGGGGAACACAATTATTAATGTAGGACACATCCTTCAGAAGCTTCAGGACACACGTCCTGGGGCTTTCATTTCTGTGTACGTGAACATGGGCAAATCATATGCACCGTGACTTTTAAAATACCTTTAGAAAGACGGTCACATCAATAAATTCCCACAGTCCTCGTGACCGACTGGGATGTGTGCGTATGTGGTGAGGGGCTGTCAACGTCTCACTACCTGAAGCTGGAGAATGTTTTGTCAGAACATTGAAAAGGGCACATGCTCTGGGCCCTTCAAAGGCAGCTGGAAATGCAACGAATACCTCTCGAAAGTGCAACCCTGAGCTGGTTTTTCCAGACTGACCAAGCAGATAGGTTTCCTTGTGTAACTGTTACTTTAACAAAAGCCGAAATGTTTTCTTTATTTCTTTTTGAAAAGGGCACAATTGCTTTTTAAAAGTCTCCCCAAAGATACCCTTTCCTAGATTGTCTTTAAGCAGTTAGTTAAATGATACAGGTGTTTCAGGAGAGTCCTATAGTTTTTTGTCTATAACTCGCCAAATATCAGTGTTCTTAACGCACAATATAAAACTGAGCTCGTCAGAACGTTTAATAAACCGGAAAAGCACATGCCGCCTTAACACCCGCTAACATTTCTATCACCCCTTGGAGTGATTCAAATTCACTAAAGGAAGAAGAATGATGCGACCTTCTTCTGTCTCTTCTGGAGGAAGAGGACCTTTGTTTGGGACCCTCCACTTCGGGGCAGGGCTGGGAGCGCGGACAGTAAAAGCCTCAGCGCACCGGCAAGAGCGAAGCGTCAGGTCCAGGATTCCATCTCAGGCTGATGTGTTTTGCTCAACCCTGTGCTATTCTGACCCCTCGTGTGAGGACGTGGGGTGGGGACACCAGTGAGCTGGAACCTCTAGAAGGCTCAGTGGGACGTGGGTGCTTCATCCCACAGGGCACCACGCAAACTCCAGGCTCTGACGCGAGTCACGGAACATCTTGGGCCCGGTCGTGGAGGGCGACTTGAGCACAAGGACCTGCTGTTCCTGGGCGCAGCCAGCCGGCACGAGGTGCCCGTGGAAACAGTTACGTCAAGGCGCTGGCCTCTGAGGCTGTGTGCACAAGGCCACCCGTCTGAGCGTCTGCCCTGAGCCAGCCAAGGACTCAGAGGAACATCCGGTCTCCACTGGGATCGTCCTCACGTCCAGGGCCCTAAACACAGGCCGACAGCAGCTGGTGTCCCAGTAAAGAGACTCCTCTGTGTCCCTGTGTTCAGGCCAGCAACTCAGCCTGGCGGGGCCCCGGCTCTGCCCCCTCCCTGCTCCCAGGGAAGCAGGTCACCAAGTCCCCGCTTTGCTGTGAAGGGGCCTGGAGTCTTGCCCTTCATCTCACTGTCTCAGCCTGTTCCCACCATTTCAGGGAGAAATTGCCATGACTGTTGACGATTGCCCACCTGCTTTTCTAACTCATTTACTGTGTTACTTTCAAACTGACCTTTCCTGTGCTAATCGTGACGTTCTAGTGCTTCAACTATGTCCTGATGTCCCGATGCCTCGCACACGTGTTAGCGTCTAACCTCAGCTTTCCTGGAGGGAGCGTATCCCCAGGTTTGAATAAGGCCCCAAGAAGAGAGTGAAAAAGAGCAGGAAGAAGAGGAGTGATTTTCCTGTAGAAGAAACCCAACACTCAGACGGGCAGTGGAGAGGTCCAGAAACCCCACGCTCTCCACAGACCCGGAGACGTGCTTCACGCCCTCTCAGAGACGGGGTGCAGGGCATCGGCGGGGCTTGCTGGAGCCGCTGCCTCTGAAGATGAACCTGCTCTTTCTCATAAGGTGTTTAGCTCAGAGAAGGAGAGAGAGGACAGTGCGAGCGTTACGAGGGGCCAGTTGCACTTGGTTTCTTCTTTCCCGACACATATGCATTCTTTCCCTTTCTTCCTCATTCCAGGACCAGAGGTTCAACCTCACATGGACGCACACCTGGCCAGCACACGGCCTTCTGTGCAAACACAGAGGTAAACGTCCAGCCAACCCAGGAACGGGAGCCGGTCCAGCCCGGTGACGTGGGCGGGGAGTGGAGCCTGCAGCCTCCTTATAGCGGGAGGCCAGGCCCTGGGCAGCCGGGCACGTCCAGGGTCACCTGTCCTGCACACCTACCTCTGGCTGAGTGGAGGAGAGGGTCTGGCTGTGAAACATTTTGGCTTTCCTTTTTCTGAGAGAAATCCATCACTGAAACTTGTAAAGCAGTTCAAGGGAGGCTGTTCTGTGGGCTCAGGGCACATCTGGGAGGCTGTCTGAGCAGAGCCGCGGGGCTGACGACTGTTAGGTTTCCTGTGACCTCAATGCAGAGAGCGCGGCCGGCAGGTGCGGCCAGGTCGGTTCACAGGTCAGCAGGCCCTGATACGTACTCCACCCAGGATGCCCTGTCAGCCCCACCCCGTTTAACAAAGTTCGTGGCCCCAAGATAGCAGCAGAACATCCGAGGCTAGGAGAAGAAGAACTGGGAAAATGGAAATGATGGATTTGGAATTTTTGCCTTGTCTTAACAGCTCCGTAATTCTGAAATCAGTTTATAGGCAGGAAAAAGAATGTTGTAGGAAATCCCATGTGCATTTAGAAATTTTATTTACCTCTTTTCTAAAGGCTGAATTCCTTGTATTATTCATTTTTTAAAATTCTACAGAGATGTGTTATGGGAAATAGATTTGTTTTATTCCCTGTAACTATCCCCAGAAGTTTTACGGCATTAGGGCATCACCATGAAATAAAACAGGTTGTCACTGAGCTATTCTGGTGACCACAGCTGCCCAAGAGGAGGGATCTGTTTTCAAATAGTTGGGCGGGTAAGGCCTGTCCACACCGCAGACATGTGGGTCAGAACCCCCCAGCGCTCAGACCCAAGCTTCTGAGAGCAGCTGCCTCGCAGGGACTAGCGCGTGGAGGGTCGTCGGCAGGGACTCTAACTGAGCAGCTGGCCGTGCCCTTGACCACCTGATGCTCTCAATTCCTCTTCAGGATGGGAGCTCGTGCCGTCCTGGGCACCACGCTGGCCGTGGCCTGTGCCGGAGCTGTCTTCTCTTTCATCCTGAGACACAAGGACCTCTTTTGGGGTGAGTAACAATAAATTATGGTCTTCTGAAATCGTAACCTTATTGCTCCCAGCAACCAGAACAGGAACCATCGTGGGTTCTCCAGAATCAGGTAAGACCTCTTCAGTGTCTCTTTCACTTTCCAAGAAAAGAACAATAATTCTTGAGTTTAGAAGGATTAGAATACAATTCTTTCTGAAAAATAACTGATTTTCCTATGATTACACAATAGAAATTTTCCATTTTTACCTACTCATATATTTGAAAAACATTTCTTTGGGCGTAGTTGTTTGTTCCTGTATCACAAAATCATTTTTCATTAAATCACTTCTGTGCTGTATTTTCTGGAATCAGGGTGCTACAATGTCAAATTCCGTTAAGAAATGTATAGCTATGCTGTGGTTGAAATCATCACAGCTCAAACTCTGCTTCTGTTTTGAAAAAAAAAGGAAAAAAAGGTCCCAAACACGGAGGAGGGACGTGACTGGAGCAGGGTGTTGGAGGGCGTTTCGAGGACGCTCTCTGATCGCCAGCCTCTGCAACACGGGCCCCCCCGGGCAGGCTCGCCCCTCTGGTCTCTTCAGGGCTGGACATTCTCTCCCCTGGCCTCTCCCCCGAGCCCCGGGCCCCTTGATCACCCTCCAGGCCTGATGGGCGGCCTGAGTCCATGCAGCCACGTCCACCCCAGGGTGTCTCCTGCTGAGAGCCGCGGAGTCTCCAGTTTCATTGAACACGGGAGCCTCAGGGCCACATGAGCAGTTGCACCAGAGTCCTTTGCAGACCCGTATGCTCCTTAAGGAAATGGCCATGAGGAGGCCGGGGTCAGGCCCTGTCCCCACCCACTACTGACTGGGCCACTCTCCTTATGTAAAATGGAGAAAACCGGAAGATTCTCCACCACAGCTCCATTTGCGAGTGTCAGTGAGAGTACTGAGTGCATCGTGCCTGGACAATACGAACTAGAAAAAACCAGAAACCAATTCCATTTAAATCCCCTCCAGCCATGTGGTCCCCCTCCTCCCAGCCCAGCAAACCCATCGCAGCAAAGGGATGCAGCAAATGCTTTGTGAACTGGTCATTGCATTTGATATTTACCACAGTCCTCGTTCTACAAAACCATAGTGACAAAGGGGTCATGAGTAAAAGCCATTCAACAGAATACAAATCTATCTGCTCACTAGACTTTTTGGTTTTAGAAATCATATATTTTTTAAAAATTGGGAAAGGTATCTACAGCTTTGCTAGAGCAATTTTTTATTGTTTCCCCATCTCTAAGAGGTTATTTTTTTCCTCAGACTTTCAGTATATATATAACTAATGCACAGTATAGCATCTGATAAAAATGCTGCAATTTGGAGCCTAATTTATTGTTCATTAGAATATTTTGAAGCTGGCTAATTACTTGTTTACTTTGTAAATTAATTATTTAGAAAATAATTACAGTGTTTGCATTACAGTGTTTCACTTTTACAGCCTTTAATACAATGATTTTTTTTTTCCCAGTTGACAAGCCAATGGTCATTTTAAACAAAATAATTGCGCACTGGTTAACTTGCTTTTTTATTTAGTTATTTATTCATTTATAATTGAAGAATAGCTGATTTACAATATCGTGTTAGCTTCAGGTACAGCAAAGTGATTTAGTCATACATATATACTGTTTCAGATTCTTTCCCCTTACAGTTTATCACAAAATACTGAGTATAGTTCCCTGTGTTATATACAGTAGGTCTTTGCTGGTTATCTATTTTATATACAGAAGTGTCGAACTTTCTTTGAAGCATAACTTTTATCAGTCACATTTCTCTGTAGCCAAAATTTCAATGACGATCCCACCAGACTTTTTGTCTGCGTTTGGGTTTATATCACTTGTGTTCACAGACTTTGTGACACAAGCTGCTGGATTGCTCCCTGTCGCTTGTTCAGAACCGGCTGGGGGCCCCGGGCACGAGGACCAGGTCCGGGCTGGACCACAGACGTCCATCTCCACCTGCCAGTGGGGTCCAGTCACCTGTTCACAGCTTAGAAAGCAGAGGTCCCGAGGGTCTCAGAGACGGCGGAGCTGTGGCCATGCTCACCCTCACCTCCCAGGTCTGCACGTGGAAACAACACACACGTTTGAGCCTGGTTGATAAACACTCAGGAACAGCTGTCCTTAGGTGTCACATCAGTTTGTGAACCGTAGGCAGGTTTGCACAGCAGGAGTTCAAGCCCTCTCGCAAAAGCTCCGAAGAGCGCGTTTATCGTGGAAACCACGTGAGTTCATCACCTCACGGACTGGGGTTCGTTTCTTGTGTTTGTGCAAAGTCAAGATTTAAGTGCAATCATCTGTGTGTTCCAACACATCATAGCTGTTACAAGAGAATCAGATGCAAATGAACAAGAGGCAGCAGAGGCGTTGCTGCAGATGGGGGATTTGGGAAGCCAGCCTGATGAGTGAATCTGTTTCACAAGGAAAGTTGGCAGACTTACTCCAGTTCATTGGGTTTCAGCAAACAGGTATCATTAAAGTCAGGACTAAACACAGAGCTCAGAGCAAAACCACGTCCTCGGAGTTAGTCGAGAGTACAGCTCAGAGAGGAAGAGTCCAGCACTCTTGCCTTGTTATTTTAGTAGTCACTCTTTGGAAATAAGTGACTTCCTTCTTTCTGGCCTGTAGTGTTTTCTTGCGTAACGGCTTCCTGAATTCCAGCTCTTTCCATATGAGATGAGCATGTTCGGGGGGGACCTTCTAGGGGTAGCACACCCCCTCGGGTGGTACCCGTCTTCAGAAGGCTGACGTCTCCAGATCAGACGAATCAGGAAACTCCCTCGGATTTAGTTTTCAGACCTGAAAAGAAGAGGTTGGGTTCCAGATCTCCCAGTCTGTGGTCCTCCGGTCGGATGCTGCGTCTCTGGACGCCACCCCGTGCCCCGGTAGCTGCTCAGCAGCAGCTGAAGGAGGTGATTGAAGAGCCAGGAAGGGAGATGAGCCTGACACCCCACACGGTGAGGAGGAGACGACACGGGTCACATCCGCCCGCTACCGGCAGAGACTGGAGGCAATTCAAGACGAGAGCTACACTTTTATGGGGAATTTTCAGCACAAAACTATATTTCTTATGCAATATCTGAAGAGATAATAGTCTGCAAGCCTGTAACACTGTCTTTAGGAACTCGGTAAACTACTTCATAGGAAGGAAAGATACTGGAGAATAAGTCAAATAAGTCAAATACAATCGATTACGCTTAAATGACAATGTGAATGTCGTCAAGAAAAGGAAGGATCTCTCTAGCAACTGTTAATTCCAAAGACAGTGGTGACAGACAAACAGTTTTCTTTTTACTGAATCCGTTCTCAAATACTGCCCAGTGCCTGCGAAGAGCCAGCAGTGGATCTCATTGCAGGAGACCTAAGAGGCAGGGGGGTCAGTGCATTCGGCCAACGCAGGGCCAGGCTGACCTCAGGAACGAAAATGTGGACGGAGGGTTTGGACGGAAACGAAAGGAAGTACATGAAGGTCACAGGGCCTTAAACTGGGGCTCCCAGTCCTGAGAGCTGAGTGAAATCCCCCCCAGCCCAGGGCAGGGGTCCCTGAAAAGGCCTCTCCTGCGGGTTCTGCAGCCCCAGGCTGGTGGCCCCTCTGGGGTCCCCCTGACGCCTCCGCTCTGCCCGCTTCCTGTGCCGCCCACCCGCCGTGTGCTTCAGACCCCACGGCAGGAACCCATGGCTGTGGTGGCCTGGACCCGGCCGAGCTGAGGCCACTTCCGCCCCGTGTGCCCTCCACCAGCCCGGGGTTGGAGGAGCGCAGGGGGCACAGAGGAAGGACCAGAGGGAGTCACGCTGTGGAACGTGCGCTGATGGCTGGGGAAGGACACTGAGGGGCTGCAGGCGAAACCCGACGTCCTTCAAGGTGCCTTTGTGGGTCCACCGGGGGCGAGACCCCACGCTGGGCTCCTGGATGCAGGATGGACTCTGGCAAGGTCTCCGCCTCCCGGGAACCTGCCGTCTGAATCCCCCAAACTTTTCTTACAGTTTCGAGTCCCTTTACTTCTTGCAACAAAATCTTCCGTTAAATTTTAGGACAAAAGCTATCTGGTAACTTAATCCTCCTAAATTTGCTCAGGAAGTTAATGTATTTTCTGGAATACGCTATGCCTATGGAATTCTAAAGATATGGAAATTTACCATTTTGAAAATAGCTTTCTTTCTACTTAGATGTGTAACGTTCAAGAATATTCTGATATTCTATTTATTCTTAGAAATGAATGCATTTCCTTTGATGAAGTATTGATTATGCAAAAGGTAATTTAGTAAGAGAAGTTACCTGTGTGCATTATTGGAAGGAGTTGCCCACTTTATGATATTCATTTGGAACCTCACGTTTTAACCCCAAGACGGAATCTTAAATTATTTTCTTAGTCTATTTGGGCTGCGATCACAGAACCATGGACTGGGGGGCTTATACACAATAGACCTCCGCTTCTCTCAGTCTGGAGGGCAGAAGTCCCAGATCAAGGCTCCAGCACCTTCAGATTCTGGTGAGGACCCTCCTCCTGGTTCACAGACGGGCTCGTCTCACTGTGTCCTCGCCTGGAGGAAGGGGCGGGAGCTCATGGGTTCCTTATACGAGGGCAGGTACCCCATCATGGGGGCTCCATCCTCACGACCTCATCACCTCCCAGAGCCCCTCCTCCGGACGCTGTTCCATTGAGTGCTAGGATGTCAACATACGAATTCTGGGGAAACGCAAGCATTCATACCACAGAACTTGTTAAACATGCCATGCACTAAAAACTAAAATAAAAACTAAGGGTCTTTTCCCTGCAAACTGCTGGTGTATTGGAGTAGTTTATCTTCTCTTAAACGCACACGTTAAAATAGGCAACTTTATTATGAACTTTCTATGCCACTGGTTTAGGTAACGAAAACGCTCAGAAAAGAAGTTATTCAGAATCCCTGGAGGTGGCCAGGGCAGGTGAGAAGTAGGAATGGCCGGGCTGCCCGCGTAAGATGGTGGGGGGTCCCTCCCCTCCCCATCCCCAGGGTCTCCGCCAGCGAGGAACCAATACTCACGTAAGATGGGGAAATGGACCCAGGACCCCACGGAGGAGGGGCCCAGACGCCGCGTGGTTATCACTCACACGGCTGCGCGTGGCGGGGAGTTGGTGAACTTCGCGTTTGACGGTGGGATGCTTCGTTCGTAGGAGAGACGGAGGAGGGTCGAGTCAGGGGCATTGTGGAGGCGAGCAAGCTGCTGGTGGACGAGGCCGTCTACTCCACGATGAGAAGGTACCGTCCCGGGAGTGGGAAGGAGGTGCGCCGGCTCCTGGGGCGTAGCGATTTGCCCATTGTCTTCTTCACAGTGTCCTCCACCTTACAAATTAGGGGCTGAGACTCACGTGAGCTTGTTCTCGTTTCTGGGCTCACATGCAAACAAGCGAGAGGAACCGTATTCAAATTCTCTCTCTAGCAGAACAGAGCAAAGGCAGTGATGCAGCCAGGGGTCAATACATCCTGGTTCAAAAGACAGATGAGGGAGCCTGGCTCCTGCAGAACTGGCCTCAGACCCAGGGGGCAGGAGGGGTCCAGACGCACGGCCCCAGCGTCCGGGCTCTGCGACACAGCTGTAACCTTACCTAGGAATTAAATCTGCCCCGCGTTCCTTTTAAATCATTAAGAAACACCTTCATTTTAAACATAAAAGTGACATCAATATTAGGAATATTATAGTCTCACATTAGATGTTCGTGAAGCAAACACGACAAACACACAAGAATTTAAAAAGCAGGTTTTATCTTCACAAGTGTGTTAATTTACTGGAATCTGACTAATAATTATTTAAGGTCTCAAGATACGAAATATCACAAGGCAGAGGTCGGTTTACTTCAAATTTCTATTATTCCACCAGAAAAAGGCCCTATTGTCCATATTGGCTGCAATTAAGTTTTGCTTATTTTATAAAAACTTCAACCAAAGGGGAAAGAAAGAAGAAATCTCTTGAAGTCTGGCTCTGTTAGTGTGTCCACGACTATCATATCAACTATCCAGGAAAAGGGGTAAGAGCTACTGACAACCCCTATGGAGAGAAGGCGCTGAGCCTCCTCGGACCCCCCTGCAGCGAAGGCTGCACCGTCCTCTCCTGAGGTGACCTGCTTTCTCCCGAGGGGGAACTGACCTTCTGCAAAGCCTGTGGCCTGGGGGCTTCGTTTCATATGTAAATGTTGGAACAAAGGCTACTCGCTGACTGTGCTGCACAGTGGATTTTAGTAACAGCAGAAGAAAAACAGTAGAAACCTGGGAATGAGGCTGTCCCCACTGAGACCTGAGCAAACAGGGAGGTGAGTTCCAGGCCCGCACAGGCCCGCCTGCTGCCCTGGGGCTCCGGCCCGCCGCAGCCTGGGGAAGGGCCCGGGGGCTGGTGCGCGGTGGCCCAGGAAGATCCTGTCTGTTTTCTTATACACCAGCTCTCCTGAGAAGGGGCCCTGGCTGCCTCCCTCCAGACGGCTCTCCAAGGGTGTCTACACAGCCAACAGCCTTGGAAGACAGAGTTTTGTTCACTGTCCGACGCGCGGTTAAGGACTCCTTCCAATAAAGTCCAGGCTTCCTGTCCTCCCAGAAAGACCCGGCTTCCTCTGCAGGACCAGAGCCCGCGGGCGCTGCCACCGTAACAGATCACCACAAACTCGGTGGCTACAACAACGTAATTTATTACCTTACCGTCCTGCGGGTTGAAGTCCAACACGTACCTCACGGGCCCAAAACCACAGTGTCAGCAGAACCACGTTCTTCCTGGAACTTCAGGAACAAATGTGTTTCCTGCCTCTCCCACGTCCCCGAGGCCACCTACATCCCTTGGCTACTGGCCCCCTCCTCCGTCTTGGAGCTGTCACATCCATCTCCCGAGCTCCCTCCACTGTCACCTTCCCCTGCGGCTACCCTGGGCCCACCTGGGTCATCCAGGATGAGATCCGCTTTTATGATCAACAGTAGCAACCTGATTCCCCCTGCAACTTAACTCCCTTTGCTGTAGAAGCGAACATGCTCACAGGCCTGAGGGTCAGAACTTGGATGTCTTTGGGGGCCAATGTCACATCTCCCGCGGCGTCCAGGGTGTGGAAACACACGCCAGCATGGGTGGGCAGCCCTGCGCAATGGCCTCATTCGTCTCTGAGCCTGGAGCCCGGGGTCTCTGAACCTCGTTCCCGTGGGAGCTTGTAAGGAAAAGCTCTGCCTCTCAAAGTTCACGGCCTCACAGTACCTTTGGAAAACACGCTGGCAAGCCTAGCACGCTCCCACGTTAAGTTCTCTATCGTGTACGTCTCTACGCGCCCTGGCTGGTGTCTAGCGTGCTGTGTGTGTAGGATCTTCGATTCTCAACGCCGTCTCCATCAGTCACGGGCTGTCATCCTGGTGCACCGCCTTCCTCATCTGTAAAATGGGCCCGCCAGCACTGGTCTCCTGCGCTTTGGTGAGCAGTAACTGCAGACGTGGGGCAATGTGGGTCAGTGCTCCGCCGGCACCTGCACGCCACCTCCGCTCAGTGGGCGCCGCACATCCCAGGCTGTTAGTAACAAGGGAAACGTGTGAAGGATCCACGTGCTCAGAGCTGGCAGAACGACTGAAGCACAGCTGGGCCATTTCCCCAAGACCTCAGGGCTGTGAACCAGAAACCCAAGCAGCAGTGGTAGGGGGTGTCCTGCCCCCGAGCTCTGCCCCCACGGCTCTCAGGTTAGGCTTAGAGCTGGTTCTCACACGGGCTCCTGGGGCCTCAGTGGTGCAACCCTGCAGGGGCCACCAGGTGACGGCAGCTTCCTGCACAGGCCACCTGGGTCCTGCCCCTCCAGGGGTCCCCGGGCCCTGAAATGCTGGTGGGCAGGTGGGTCCCCTGTGGTGGGAGATGCTGCAATCCCGAAGGCCGGGGACCCTCGTGAGAGGACAGAGGGATGGGAGGGTGAGGGGCGCCCACGGCAGGACTTGCAGTTCTCGCCGCCAGCAGCTCCGTCACCTGCTCAGCTGTGCCGTGAGATGCGTGACTGACACGGACACAGCAGGGTCGCAGCCTCAGCACATCTGACCTGGGACCAGGACAGGCTGCTGGCTCTCCGAGCCCCATCCATCAGCTGGAACCCTCATGTCTAACTGGGTTGTTTTCTCAAGTTACAAAATCAATTTATTTATCCACAGTAATACTCTCAGTGAAACATTAATTAGCACTTAAAATACCCTTAAATAACACTAAAAATCAGTATTGCACAATAAGCTAGAAAAACTGTCAACATAAAAAGTGAGACGACCTTATCTCAACAAAAATTTAAACTATATTACAAAGTGACCAAGAAGAATGAATCAGCGGCACACACACAGATGAGCCATTGTCAAAAGGGTTCGAAACCAACTTAACTTAGTTTTCACGGCAATGTATGGGACAGGTACAGGCAACGTTAGCAAACCCACTCACTAACTGGACTTTGATGAGAAGGTTGGTCTCACACAGCTGTTATGAGGATCAAATGAGTTGGCTACGCATGTTTGTAAAAGACAAACATCGGTCATTCTCCTCACCTTTCAACACTGGAAGACTGTCTACACTGGGGTCCCATCCCTTCACCAAATCCCGCGGTCCTTGTGGACAGGGTCCTTGAATCCCCACCTGCCTGTCGCCGGGCAGGTACTAAGTAAAGGTGCATGTGATTGATTAGTAAGTAATTACCAAACACCATAAAAGAATAATTGACTTTACATCTCCTCTTTGTGCCCAGAAACCTCCACAAGAGAGAAATCATTTCTCCGTCACAGCTTCTGTCTTTTTCCAAACTCCCTGAGCCCACCAGCCGCGCGGCGTCCCGGGCGGCGGACATCATGGAGGTGTCGGTGCAGGAGGCAATGAGGAGGGCTCACCTAGGGTCTGCACCGTCTGGGCCGCCCACAGGTGAGCACCCGGGGGAGGGGGCAGGTCAGGGCCGGGCAGGGCTGCGCAGGGGCCAGGGGAGTCCCTGCAGGGCGCGATGCCCACTCGTTCACAGGACAAATGAGCTGTTTTTAAGAGGCTCAGTAGCTTGGTTTTGTTAGTCTGGGGAATCACTGCTTCTCTGCTGTTCAGATGGGGTTTGGAGAAGCAGCTCGATAACCTAAGTGTCCCGCTCTGTGGTAAGAAATGATTGAGGGATACTTTCAAGGCCCCGACCGACCTGGTTAAAACCTGGGGAAACTCACTTCTGTGGGACGCAGTGTGTTACAGGGAGACAGGGACAGCAGCCCCGCTTCTCCTGAGAAAACTGCCTCAGGGTCCTGCTCAGGCCTCTGGGAGCACTGGCCGTCCACTCGGCTGGCCACAGGCAAACCAGCAGACACGAGGGGCGAGCTGCATCCCATCAAAGGCTCTGATGATGTTAAGATACTGAGTGAAAGTGATTTCGATCATAGGCATATTTCTAAGTCCAATGATGAGGAATTAAAAAACAAGATTATTTCTAATGAACTTATGGAGACTTTTTTCAGTGTGGTACCATGAGCTACTTGGTCTCTGAGTTTTTCCTCCCAATTAGCTGTAGATTAGTTTAATGCTGATTTACTTAGCTTTTAGAATGAGACAGACTCAGCTAAATCGGGATTAACCTGAATTCTCAGATACTAAACTTAGAAGTTAAGTTTCATCAACTTTATAGCAACCAAAGATCCATTTGAAATGTTTTTATTGAAGCAGCTGAAAACTGTCTCTAAGAACTGTTGGTCCGCGGTCCTGTCTCGGTGCAGCTGGGACTCCGGGAGCAGCGACTGCAGTCAGAGGTCCCGCCGGCCTCGGGTTCACGGTGTACAGTCGCAAGGCCATTGCCCAGGTCTGCGGGTGTATCTGACTGATGGGTTTGGGCCAGGCTGTGGTGCAGAACTGCAGAACCCCATAGTCTAGGATGTTTTCTATTATTTCCACTATCAGCATAGCCAATCTAGAAATTTCAGAATTAGTAAAAGTGAAAGGATCCAAATGTTTCCCCATCAGTTCGTCACCAAACAGTATCTACAATCAAATGTTGGCACCCCTCCCCTAGGGATGTTTCCTGACATTGGTTTTGTATTAACATAGCTATGATCGTGGTTCTTTTTTTTTAAATAAATTTATTTATTTATTTATGGCTGCATTGGGTCTTCGTTGCTGGGCAAAGTCTTCCTCTAGTTACGGCGAGCGGGGACTACTCTTTGGTGTGGTGCGCGGGCTTCTCATTGTGGTGGCTTCTCTTGTTGCAGAGCACGGGCTTTAGGCACAAGGGCTCAGTAGTTGTGGCACACGGACTCAGTAGTTGTGGCACACGGGCTCAGTAGTTGTGGCGCACGGGCTCAGTAGTTGTGGCAAATGGGCTCAGTTGCTCCGTGGCATGTGGGATCTTCCCGGACCAGGCCTCAAACCCATGTCCCCTGCATTGGCAGGTAAATTCTTAACCACTGCACCACCAGGGAAGTCCCATTGTGGTTCTTTTCATGGACTTTGTCTGTTAGACTCTCGCATGTGCTTGAGCGTTTCCTGATACAAAGCCTCACCTTGTTAAGGAATGTGTATTTCTCTATCGACTAAATAAAAATTGTAGTCTAAGCTTCATTTAACTGTCCACGTACAGTCATTCCATAGAGGTTGTTCAGTGAACATTAATTAAGCTAGTTTTGTTTCTCTCTAATTTGAAAACGTGATGCGTGTCTTCCAGTGTTTTTCTATCTTGATTTCATCGGGATCTGGCCAGTTTTATGGCATTATCTTTGAAGATTTACACAAACCATCTTGGAGAGTAACCAGTGATTCCCTCTACCAACAGACAAGAAAGTGGTCCTTGCTTTGATTTGTCAAATAAACAGCAATAAAAATGGCAAAAAATAAGAGACTGTTTCCTGGGGCCCTAACCTAGAAAAATTTATGAGAAGGAACCAAACATCAACATGAAGGTGAAAAGAAGGGTTTTGTAGATGGACACGTGGATACTGTTAGGAAACTTGACTGAGGTAGGGTTTGCGGGGAGGATAAAGGCCAGGATCCGCTGTCTTCTGAGGTCAGGACGTGGGCCCCCAGCCTCGGCCGAGCAGCACGGCAGACGCTGGAGATTCCACGAGCGAGGCTGCGGACGCCTCCGAGAAGTGCTGACCTCTGGGGTCAGAGCTCTCAGAATTGCTTTTCTGAAAGATTGCAAAGCAAAAATAAATTTTAAACCCCACATTCCTAGCAACGAGGACACTTGAGGGGGCTAAATGAGAGAGGATTGATTTCAAGGAGAAGGAAGGGCTTCCTGCAAAGAATGAGGAGGTTTCTGTGGGAATCCCGATCACATTAGAACGTTTACCCCGTCAGGTAGGTTTGTTATTACAATCGAGGGCTGAAGCTTTGGTGTTTGTTCCTTAGATGTTTTATCAGAAGATCTACTGAAAACGATTGCAAACCTGTCCGGATGCCAGCCCTACATGCTTCCCCCCAGATGTCCAAACACCTGCCTGGCAAACAAGTACAGGCTCATCACGGGCGCCTGCAACAACAGGTAATTCCTCAGTGCCCTCGGTCTCACCTGTAAGTTGTATTGGAACATGACAGGCGTCATCAGGGCAGAGTCCCCATAGATTGTTTGAGGTTTCATTGAAGAAAGTGGACAATATTGACTCCATTATATTAAGAAGTGGTCAAGCCTCTTCCTTACGCCCATGTTTCCAATACTTCTGTGTGTATCTTTAATAAGACACAGATTTTAAAGTCTTCAGCTCCCTGGCAACCAGGTACCACTTTTACCAGCGATGGTAATCATAAACTTCAGGTGTCCCTGAGGTCATCCCAACTTTCTTCCATTTCTTTTTCTGTGTATTTGCTGCCCACTCTCAGCCACGGACTCAGGCCGTCTCATACTCTGATCGCTCTTTCCAGAAGGTCAGTCCGTTCTGGCAACCCCCAAACATTCCAGGTGACCCCAACCACCTCTGGGCCCCCGGCACCCCCAGGGCCCCATGTGCCGTGTTCTGGGGAAACTGTACTTGCAGGTGGATGTGGGGTCATGGACGGCAGGACCAGGGTCAGGGGTCTCCTCTGCCCATGGCGCCCCTCCCGGCTCCGCTCTCTGCTGTCACCCCACCGCCCGCTGAGGAGGGGGCAGCCAACGCCCCCTGCTGACGGGCTCTGGGGGACGCACCTTCCAGGGAACTGTGGGTGGAGGCCGAGTCCCTTTCTTTCCTTCCGTGATGACGACTGAATCTTGTGTCACAGTATTTACAGCAACTAGATCCAAAGGACCAGCAGGGACTTCATACTTTTTTTCTGCCCCAAACATAGCATACCTGCTCAGAAAACTCAAGTGATACCACCCTGAAGCCTCGCTAACTGTTTTATAAATGAGGCACAAGGGCCGCTGAGTATCGGCCCCAAGGTGGCCGATTCTCTCTGCAGGCTCAGACTTGCTAGTTCAAAACCTGCCCACTCCAACCTCAAATGTTCACGCATCCACTTGTTATAAAAATAGCCCCCAGAGCAGATTTTCAGCTGCCTGGTGTCTGAGAGACAGCAGCTGGTGTTTCAAACAAATCCCAGTGACGTGGAGCCGCGGGGGGAGCAGACACCTGGCTCCCTTGTGAAACTCTCCTCCAGAGACGTGTCACCTGCTTGTCGTCAGCCTTGCGACCATTTCCAATGTGGTCGTCAACCCAGATCTACTAAAGGAAGCACGTGCTGGTGAAAGCTGACCTCTGGGGCCGCCGCGGTTATTCTGCTCCGGCCTAGCAGCATCGGAGAGCGATGCCGGAAGCCTGGAGGGGGCCCCGCCTGGTGGCTGCGAGGTCCCCACATGGTGTCCCTGGGTCCTGCCGAGCAGGCTGGGCTCTGACCCGACCAGAGGGTGAGACGGTCACAGAAACCATGTGATGTCCCGGGAGCTGCTGAAACATGACCGTCAATCAGAAAAAAACCACAAACAAACAAACAAACAAACCCAGTCCCCTGAGCAGTTAAATCAGCATTCTCATTATTCTCAATTGAGTGAAAGAGCTTCACTTTATGGAACTTCAATAAAGACAGGCCAACTGAAACAGATCAGAACTCCGTGTTAAAGCTGACTTACTGCAGCTGATTAAATGCATTACTGTCCCATATGGTTTTGCAAATTAAGCCCCTTTGGTTGCGCTGGGGACCAACGGAGTATTAAAACTAGAATGATCCCCACTTACTGTCCCTTCAGACGTGCAAAAGTAACCATCACCACCTACTGCTGCTCATCATTCCTGAGTGGCCCCTGGACACAGCGGCAGGGCTGGGAGTGAGCCACAGAGTCCCTCTTCTCCAGCGTCAGGGACCCCGGGGTGTCCCTGCCTGAACTGTGGGCTCTCGCCTCAAACAAGAGCTTAGACGGTTCTCGGCAGCCCGTGGTTCCTTTGCTTCTGGACAGAGCATCCAAACCAGCCCCATTTATACAAGAATGGTGGGCGGACGTGGTGTCTCCAATGGTACAAAATAATTTAGTGTCAAAACAAAGCAACTAATTCTTCACTATTTACATTTACAAATACTTTAAAAGTTTTAAAAATCCTGTAGCTTGCCATGATTCTTGTAGACTTCACTCCCTAAATGTTGTGTCTACACATCAGATGCGGGGAAGAATATTAGAAAGCCTAGATCCCAATCTTTTCCAATTCAAATGCTTTTGCCACGTGACCTCAAAGAACCCAGCAAAGTTGTCTCCTGTCCACCTGCAAACTCCAGCCTCACTCCTTTCTTTCTGGAAGATTCTGCAACCACCAGACAAACACCCCCATGGCTATTATTGCCATAGGGATGTGTTGATAAAGGCCGAGGGGCCTTGGACACCACAACAATTTTGTACCCAAATAATCCATTTTTTAAAAACAGAACAAATTTTTATCTAACACAAAATTCCCCTTTTATTCTTTTGTCTTTGAACTAACATTTCCATTCTAATTTGTCTGATGGTTTTCTTCTAAATGTAGGTTATTTTACGATTAAAGTATTTTCTTTTCTCCTTTCACGTAGTCCTTTGCTTTTACGTATTCTCTCTAGGCGTTTTATTCTTGTATTTTCTAAATGTTACCTAGTCACGTACTTATTTTATACATTTACATGCGTGATCACATACGTATATATTTACTACTCACATGTGATTTTCACAAGGACTAGTTACCAATCGTTTGTCTCTCATTTCCTCATTGCTGGAAACGTTTCTGGGACACACTGGTTCCTATTGGTACTGGTCCCTTTGACTTAGAGGCACCTGCATGACTCAAAAGTCATGCTCAAAAGTAGTCTGGAGGGCTTCCCTGGTGGCGCAGTGGTTGGGAGTCCGCCTGCCGATGCAGGGGATGTGGGTTCGTGCCCCGGTCCGGGAGGATCCCACATGCCGCGGAGCGGCTGGGCCCCTGAGCCATGGCCGCTGAGCCTGCGCGTCCGGAGCCTGCGCTCCGCAACGGGAGAGGCCACTGTGAGTAGTCTGTAATCAGAATGTCGTTAGACACAACTTTGCCTCATCAGATGCACTTTATATTTTCGTCAAAATATAAAGAATGAAACTGCAGATCAGTCTGTTTATGGAAAACATTCCCATTTACCTTAATTGGCCGAGTCCATGCTCACTGTCAAATCCCTGAACCAAGTGAGACTTGTTGATACTTTCTCTCAGAAAAAGCTTGACTTATTTTTGATTCAAACAAATGTATTAATACAACCATCTCACTTCTGAATTTAGGACATTTCAGCAAGTTCCAAAGATTCCACTTTCTAGCAGAAACTTTGTCCTAAAGGTAAATACAGGTGACAGGAAAGGGCATCCTGCCCAGGTGGTTGTAGGAGTTTTGACGGGAGCATGTTCAGCACGGTAGGGTTTCAGGTGTGACTCTGTCTGGAGCCCCAGGGAGGTGCCCATGGTGAGCTCCCGAGTGAGATGCAGCCTTCAGAGGAAAAGCAGGGAATCTGGGCAGCAAAGGTGGGAGACACACGGATGGGCAGGACGCCCCAGGTTCAGGTGCTGAGGAGGGAGGGCACGTGCATGCGGGCTTTGGGAGTCAGCTCCCTCGAGACCACCTGCGCCCTCACAGCCCGGGAAGCATCTCAGCACCACGGGGGCACGTGGTCCCCACTGGACAGAAGGCTTCACCCTCTACAATCACCCCAGGGGCGCCGGCTCCACTGTGTCCCTGGGGACAGTTCACTGCATCGGCCCTGCTGCTTCGTCCCTCCTCGACTCAAACACGGAGCCCCGCTGTCTCCACAGAGACCACCCTAGGTGGGGAGCCGCCAACACAGCCCTGGCCAGGTGGCTGCCCCCCGCCTACGAAGACGGCATCAGCGAACCCAGAGGCTGGAACCCACACTTCCTGTACAACGGGTTCCCCCTGCCCCCGGTGAGTGCCGCTGGTTTCCCAGAACGGAGCGAACCTCCGCTCACCTTGGAGGGAGCCAGGCTTTGATGAGACCTCGCTCAGTCGGGCCGGCCCCTGGGCGGGCGCTTATATGATGGGCCTCCCGGCCCCTGTGGGGTGGAGAAGGGCTCCTCCCCTTACGGCTCGGACACTTGGCCCTGACAGATGAGAGCCACTCAGCCAGCGAGTGGAGCAACACAGAGTTAACCTTCATCCAGCTTTACGCTCTTTACAAATAGGTACAAGACTAGACATGTTCAAAGACGCTTATAATTGGTTAATTCACTCATTTAAGTGGCAAAGATGATAACTGCTACCTACTCCCAGAGGCAAATCCTTTGCCAACCAAACTCATACCTGATCTACTGAGCACCTGGGTCCAAAAATGCATCATTTGTCCCCAATTCGACTGCTTGCTTCAGTGAATAAACCAGGGGGCAGCCACCCACATTCCTCAGCTTATCCCCCCTCCCGGAGCCAGCAAGGCTGCGTCTCTCTGCGCCTCTTCCCTGAAGTTACATCTCTCCTGAGTCAAGGAAGGTCTCAGAGTCTAAGGACCCATGTGGTTAGACCTGACCCCCTGGGAATCCAGGCTCACCCCCATCTCGAGGTCCTTAAAGTGACCACGTCTGCCAAGTCCCCTTTGCCATGTGATGTATTCACAGGCTCCAGGGATGGGGGAATGGACATCTGCAGGGGCCATCACCCTGCCTACCAGTCCCCCTCTGACCCCAGAAGTCATATCCATTCCACACGCAAACTGCATGTACCCCCATCCCAAGGCCCCCCAAAGTCTCAGCCCGCCACAGCATCAACTCAAAATCCCAAACCTGATCTAAATCTCACCATTTTCAGACCCCCAAATCTCATCCTTTGAATAATCTGAATCAGGGATGGGGAAGCTCTGGGTGTGACCCCTCGGGGGGCAAAACTCCCCTCTTTTGGGGCCTATGAAACCAGAAAGCAAGCCTGCCCCCAAAATGCAATGGTGGGACGGGCACGTCCTGGTTCAGAAACAAAAAAGTGGAAAGGAGAAAGTCACCGATCCCAAGCAATTCTGACTCAGGCCAGGCAAAGGCCACCGGGCCTCAAGGCCTGGGAACAAGCTTCGGGCTCAGGGCTCTGCCCCTCTAGGCCCAGCATTAAATGGCACTAATCGCTAGATGACTCAGTGTAACCCCCACGACAGTCCCCAGAGGTCAGCATTTTTATGTTTATTTACAAGTGAGGAAACTACGACTCGGCCCTAAATCACCACCCGTGCACGTCGGGGAGGAGAGCCGGGGGGCCCCCAGGGACCCCAGCCTGCCCCAGGAGCGCCAGCGTCCTGTGAATGAGCGTGGAGCCCTGAGCCCCCGGCCTAACCGCACCCCAGGGGTCTGCTTCCCCCGGCCCCGCAGGACGGCCTCCCACACGTGACAGCTGGTCTGTCCGCCCAGGTCCGGGAGGTGAGCAGGCAGGTCATCCACGTTTCCAACGAGGCTGTGACGGAGGACGCCCAGTACTCTGACCTCCTGATGGCGTGGGGACAGTACACTGACCACGACCTGGCCTTCACGCCACAGAGCGCCAGCCACGCTGCCTTCGGGGGCGGGGCCGACTGCCAGCGGACCTGTGAGAACCGAAGCCCGTGTTTTCCCATACAGGTAGAATTTTTAAACGTCCTCATTTTTACTATGAAACTAAGAGGTGCTGCCTTCAGAGCTCAGACACAAGTCACTTCCGGTCCTGTCCCCAGGGGGCAACAGCCATTATGAGTTTCCTGTGTTTCCTGCCAGACGTTGTCTGCACATATATGTGTATAAGATTACGTGTGTGTGTGCTTATACCTTACAGTTTTTGTGTCCTACTGTGCGCACGTCCTGAACCTGGTCTGGGTCACTTGGCAATAGTTCTTACACTTCTGTCTCATTAAAAGGACAGAGGCTGGGTTTCATGACCCTCCCTATCCCACCGCGTTTGCGTTTTGACCTGTTAACCCGATTTCCTCACTGATGAGCACTGGAGTCGCCTCCAGTTTTGCTGCTGTTCCGCTGCCACAAACAGCGAAGCAGAGAACGCGCTCTGGCCTGAACCCCGGCCGCACGCGCGTGCCCACCGGCAAGCCACTGGGGACACAACCGCTAGATTCGGAGCAGGCGCCGTGGGCTTCCGACGGAGACTCTGCAGAGCTGTTGTCTGTTAATATTGCTCTGGTTCTCCCTCCGACCTGCAACGCAAGAGACATACAGGCAGGGCTTTTAATTACTTTTCCTAAGAAAATGTCTCCGAGGCTGGCAAGGGGCACTTTCCACCTAGGAGCAGAGGCTGCTTGGGGCTGGGGTCTTCACTCACGTTTGTTCCAGAAACCTTGGCGGAGCAGCCAGGATTCCGCATGTGGCGCCCTGAGCTAGGAAGGCCGGACAGGCCGGAGGAGGGGCTTCCTGGCGGGCCAAGGAGACCCAGCAGGCGGGGTACCCCTGGCGTCCGCAGAGGTGGCCCCCAGGCGAGGCAGAACACACCAAAAGGAAGACCTGGGGGGCCGGGGGAAGTGGGCGCCACCACACGGCCGCGTGAGTCAGAGCAAAGGCAATTCCGACCAGTCTAATCGCCGAGACCCCGGAAGGAGAAGGGCTGCCCGCGGAAGAGCGGACGGGACCCCTGGGGCGCTGGAGGGAGGTGGGCGCCCCGGGGCGCCTAGCGTCTCCGAGGAGGGGGCCCAGGACCCCAGCTGACCCGCCGTGCCCTTCCCGCAGCTCCAGGCCAACGCCTCGCCGGCCGCGGGCGCCACCTGTCTGCCCTTTTACCGCTCGTCACCCACCTGCGGCTCCGGGACCCAAGGCGCCTTCTTCGGCAACGTGTCCTGGGCGAACCCGCGCCAGCAGATGAACGGGCTGACCTCGTTCCTGGACGCGTCCACTGTGTACGGCAGCTCCCCGGCCTCCGAGCAGCGGCTGCGGAACTGGACCAGCGCCGAGGGGCTGCTGCTCGTCAACGCGCGCTACCGGGACGCCGGCCGCGCCTTCCTGCCCTTCGCGCCGCCGCCCGCGCCCCCGGCCTGCGCGTCCCGGCCCGGCGCCCCCGGGGCCCGCGCGCCCTGCTTCCTGGCCGGGGACGGCCGCGCCAGCGAGGTCCCCGCCCTGGCGGCCCTGCACACGCTGTGGCTGCGCGAGCACAACCGCCTGGCCGCCGCGCTCAAGGCCCTCAATGCGCACTGGAGCGCGGACACGGCCTACCAGGAGGCGCGCAAGGTGGTGGGCGCCCTGCACCAGGTGCGTGCAGGGGCCTCACGGGCGCCCCGCGAGGGTGGGTGCGGGGGTCTGGTGGGCCCCCCGCCTGGGCGCTCAGAGCCTTGTGGGTGGACGCCCTGCGTCGAGATTAACCTCGCTCCCGTCTGAAGCCCTGGGTCCCTGGCGGTCCCGTGGGAGCTGCTCGTCTGCTCAGGGGCTGGCGGCGATTATCCCACCAGGAGGCTGACCGCAGTAGTAACAGGCAGGGCTCCTCCGGCCTTCCCCGGATATCCAGACCGTTCTAAGCGCTCTGAGGGTTCTAACTCATGTAGTCCTCATGGCGACCCTTTCAGATGGGTGTCCACCAGTGATTTTGGTATTTTGATATTTTGGAGAGAATGAAAAGAAACACAGTCTGTATGAGATCTGCAAATTAGCACGTTAAAGTAAGGATTTATTATGATATTTTTCATCTTGACTCAGAGGATACTGGGTGGAGTGTCAAGTTGGCCAATTATAATGGAGCGAAGTTGGAAAAATTCCTTACGTCCATCAAATAACCTTACTAAGTCCGCTGGTCTCACAGGGCTGTTATGAAGGTGGAGTGCCTTGTTTTAAACCAGTGGTTGCTAGTCATGCGTCTCTGATCTGGGCGCTACAGCAGGCCCTTGAGAGCATCCCTGTATCCCCTCAGTGACCCTGTAAGTCCTGTTTTACAAAGGAGGAAGTTGGGTCTTGTCCGAGTTCTCACAGGGACCACATGACGGGATGGGCCATCCCCAGGCACTGCCTGTCCCTTGCCCACCTTTGGTCCACTGTGGCCCAGCCACCCAGGAGTTAGAGCAGAGACTACAGAGCCCTGCTGTGCCTGGCGCCCCCCCATAGATGTTGGTGGGTTGGGGGACTTGGACGTGGTCCAGGAGAGGCTGGGCAGCAGCTGGGGGCTTGTGATTCCTCTGCTGAGGAAGGACGTCAGTGTTTTAATACCAGGGTGCTTTGGGTGAGCCCCGGCCCTGGATGAGTGGGCTTGTGGAGTGTGTGTGTGTGTGTGTGTGTGTGTGTCTGTGCACGCGTGTTTGCATGCCCGGCCCTGGATGAGTGGGCTTGTGGAGAGTGTGTGTGTGTGTGTGTGTGTGTGTGTGTGTCTGTGCACGCGTGTTTGCATGCCCGGCCCTGGATGAGTGGGCTTGTGGAGAGAGTGTGTGTGTGTGTGTGTGTGTATGTGTGTGTGTGTGTGTCTGTGCACGCGTGTTTGCACGGCACGGTACGTAGACAGGTAGACTCTAAACCGGGCATCTGATACACAAATAGTCTGCCTGCTGCCCGGATGAACACTGTAGCTTGGTGTAAACGAGCTGACAGATGTGAACACACAGGAGATAAAATAAAGAAGGAAAGGCACAGGAACCTGTGAAGGGGGATTTGAGTGCAGCGTGGCCAGGAATCTTGCGATGGCTTTCAGTGACAATCAAGGACCTCATCCGTCAGCCCTCACCGGACCCCCTTGAACAGAGTGGCCTGGCCAGTCAGGAAGCGTTAGGATGATGTCCCCACTTCCGAGCCGTCCTTCCCCCTCAGCAGGCTCACTGGTGAAATAAGTCCCGGGATCATGCCTCTTTCTGGCTTGCCGTCACCACCCCAGCTATGCTTTGTTTTGGTTCCCTCTGTGCCGCTCCCCTGAATGTAAGCTCCAGGGAGACAGAGATTCCCTATTGTTTAATGGCTTCCGGGCACCTGGACCCAGCCTGACTCTAAGAGGTGCTTCACAATGTGAATTCAGGAGCGAAGACCAGATCCCAGGGACAATCCCGGGAGTCCTGCCCTGCTGTCTGCCCGAGAGCCAGGATTTCCCTTAAACTTTCTTTAAACGCACAAGAGCCCAGTCGGCACCGGGGCCTGAGCTGAGTGGCTGGATCTCAGATCCACGTGGACCCTCCCGGAGAAAAGGCTCCGTGACCACTGTGTGCCCCTGCAGCGGGGAAGGCAGGGTGGTTATCTGGGTGCACGCGGCCCTAGACTCGTACGTTAGAGGTGCTTGCATTCGAGAATTCTGAGAACCCCTGCTGGCCTGGAAATAGCGTCATGTGCTTCCTGTGCTTCTCGAATAGTGAGATAATAAGTACGGCCGCGGCCCTGAGAAGCGGCAGGGAGGGGCAGGGAGAAGTGCTTCGCTGGACCGTGACTGTCCCAGCGCACGCGGCGGGTGAGGAACCGCTACGAGGGTTTCAGCATCGTCCTGGCAATTCCAAAGGAGGGTTAGAGCCCTGCCGACCAGAGTGAAGCAGTGCTGCAGCCCTCGCCCTGGGGAGAGATCCAGGCTTTTTGGCAAAATCGCCTCCAGTTACATTTCAGATCAGATTGCGAGAGACTGGTGATGGGGGCTGTGCTCCAAGGTCGAGCAGGGATGATGTGTGGGGTGGACTGCAGGGCGCCCTCCGCTCTCTGAAGCAGCTGCTTCGGGGGCGAGGGGAGCCTTGCCAGCCTGTGACGGCAGGCTCTGCGTCCTCCGGGATCACAAGTGGAGCCTGAGTTAGGGAGCGGGGAGGCGCCACCACTAAACAGTTTCCAGTTGAGCGTGAAGCTGTCTCGCGTCCCTGGCGGAGAAGAGAGAGGATCTCCCGTCTGCTGGGGGCAGAAGGAATCAGAGCCGAGCACTGGTGGGAGTGGAAGTCGCTGCTGTGTCCCCTCGCGGGGTGGGGAGAAGGCACGGCTGCAGCCCCGACCGGTGGTGGGAAAAGCTGCAGCATCTGAGGTGGTGGCGGCTTCTGTGTGATCACGTCCTAACTCTTCCCGAATGCCAGTCGGGCACGTGCCAGGCCCCTGCTCCAGTCAGTCCGGGTCTCGGCGGGGACGGCACGCAGCGGTGCGAGGGGCTCCGTGGGCCCTTCACCTGGAGGCCGCAGCCTCCGCTGGCCTGGGAAGTCTGGCTTGTGCACTTAGAAGACACACTCCGTCGTTTGGAAGGGATGGCCCACAAGGACGCAGAGGCTCTGTTGTCACCTTCATGTTGTTTCTGAGAATGGTACACGTTCCCTTCCTACACTCATAAGCTGAAATGTAAGACCTTTCCCTCTAGGATAGAATCTTTCCTACTGGTTTATATTCCTCATTTAGATGTGGCTTATGGGCCCAAATATTCTCTTAAATACCAGACAATTCAGAAGGGAAAAAAGGAATAACACAGGGATCTCGGCCCCTGCTTACATTTTAATGCGTGGAAGCCATTCCGACCGTGTATGAGCTTTAGGTTGTGTATCATGTCCTTTAAACCTGGGGACAGGTGGTTATCCGTGCATGGATGTATACACCATATACAATATATGCATCTTCTCCGTATAATGTCTCTATATGATACCATATGTCTGCTACGTATAAAGCCATACAGTATCTAATATATCCATGTGCTCTATAGAACGTCTATAGATAATACCATGTGTCTAATACATATAAACCCATGTATATTTTTTATTCTCACAAAAACTCAAAGGAAGAGGTTTCTCCAGCAGAGGAAACAGGTTCAGAGAGGTCAGCCTCCCAGAGTCACGTAGCTGAGAAGGGGGGATATGGGGTTGCAGCTCACCTTGGTCCAAATCTTCAGCCTCTGATGCCCAGACCCAGCGAAGGGACTAGATTCTGAGTTTTGCTTTAGGTCGTGGTGTTAACGGGGGGCTCGTGGGTGAAGTGGGAGTGAAGGGGGCTGATTGCTGGACAGAAACCTTGTCATGTTTCTGAACGAGTGCAGGGGGCAGCAGCCTCCTTGGTTCGTCTTCATGCACTGAGGGTCCCCCTCACTTTCCGTGGCCTGGCCTGGCCTGGAGGGTGTCTGGGGGCATCTCTGACGTGCCCTGTACAGCCCCGTAGAAGCCGAGAGCTCAGGACTTTCTTTGGAACAGGGGGTGTTCCTGCACCTGCTCCCCTGCTGCCCTGTGCCCCCAGGTGACAAGACCCCCAGTGACAGCTCTGGAGGTGCAGCTGCCCCAGGCCTGTGCGGGAAGAAGCCCCCCAACCCGGCATCGCTCTGACTGTGAGCCTGCATCCAGCCAGGGGCTCCGCTGCCCCGGCCCCCACCCACTCTCCTTTCTCCGCAGATCATCACCCTGCGGGATTACGTCCCCAAAATCCTGGGCCCCGAGGCCTTCGGGCAGCACGTGGGCCCCTACAGGGGATACGACCCCGCCGTGGACCCTACGGTGTCCAACGTGTTCTCCACGGCCGCCTTCCGCTTTGGACACGCCACAGTGCACCCGCTGGTGCGGCGGCTGGACGCCCGCTTCCAGGAGCGCCTGGGGCTCCTGCCGCTGCGGGATGCCTTCTTCCGGCCCTGGCGGCTCCTTGAGGAAGGTGCGCATCCCTGGGCCACGCTTGGGAGGGGGAGCCGGGTGTGCGGTCACCTGCCCGCTGGCCGGAGGTGCTCGGGTCAGCAGCGGGCGTGGAGAATATAAATGCATCCACAGAGGTCTGAAAAGTGATCCTGTTCATCAGACGCTTTCGCTGGGGTTTCTGAGTCTCCAGAACTCCCAGGGACGGCCCCGGGGTCCCTCAGCCAGGCTGGGGCTTGTTCACTGGTCTAGGCTGTAGACCCAGCAAACACCTCCTTCAACTGTGACGTTTCTGCTGCTGAAAAACCAGCACAAACCTCCGCCCCTGAGGCTCCATCCTGGTTTCCTTCAGACACACGTCACGGCCCGGCCCGCTGGGGCTCTGATGGGGCGAATCCACCACGAGGCAGCACCCTAAGGGCCCAGGAAACTTGGGAAGCCCTGGAGGTGAATTCCTGAGATTATGGGAGGCTTTTGTTCAGAACCAGCATAGTTTACGATCTGTTCTGTTTCCCCGAGACTCACCTGAGAAAGCGCGTCCCTCCTCTGTGCTGTTTCCAGGTGGTGTGGACCCCATCATGAGGGGCCTGCTGGCGACACCAGCCAAGCTGCAGGTGCAAGACCAGCTGATGAACGAGGAGCTGACAGAGAGGCTCTTTGTGCTGTCGGACTCGGGGACCCTGGACCTGGCATCCATCAACCTGCAGAGGGGCCGGGACCACGGCCTGCCAGGTGGGCCCTCCCGGTTCCTTTCCTGCGGGAGCTGCCGGATGAGCTGCCGTTCTAACGTATCTCGGACCTACTGCCAACGTCTGAGAAACGGCTTTGAAAGCCTCTGTACCCTCGCGTTCTAACTGGAAATAAGGGATCCTCTCCTCTAGCTCTGTTTAGTCTGAGCGCCAGCCCCCACCCCCAGATTTCTGTGTCCCGCTGCCTCAGCGCCCTGCGGGGAGCTGGCCCGGGCGCGATGCGTTTCCTTGTGTCCACGCGGCACTTCCGTCGGGGGTCTGCTGTGTCTGAGGCCCCGGGCATAAAACGAGACCCAGTCTTGCCAAAAGGACCGCGGGTGGCAGAGCACATAACCAGAGAGGAAATGACGGGGAGCCTTGGCGAGCTTCTGGTCAGACCCAGATGGCGCGTAAGGCGAGGGCTCACGCGCCATGAGGAGGGTTGGAGGTCTGGAGGAGGCGGGCCCCGAGAGCAGTGGGACGCGGAGGGGGAGGATGGGGGACCAGCGGTCCAGCAAGCCGGAGACCAGGAGGGAGCTGCAGCCCAGAGTCACACAGACGTGGTCCTTTCCATGGCTCTGCCTGTGTGTGTGTATGTGTGTGTGTGTGGTCTGTATGTGCGTGTCTGTATGTCTGTGTGTCTGTACGTCTGTGTGTCTGTTCGTGTGTGTGTCTGTGCGTGTGTCTGTATGTCTGTGCATCCGTATGTTTGTGTGTCTGTGTGTGTGGCTGTGCATGTGTGTGTCTGTGTGCCTGTGTGTGCCTGTGTCTGTGCATGTGTGTGGCTGTGCATGTGTGTGCCTGTGTGTGTGCCTGTGTGTGTCTGTGTGCCTGTGTGTGTGTGTGTGTGGATGTGCGTGTGTGTGCCTGTGTGTGTGCGTGTGTGGCTGTGCATGTGTGGCTGTGCATGTGTGTGCCTGTGCGTATGTGTGCCTGTGTGGAAGGAGGGGTGCTGGCGCCTGTGCTCCGGCCGCTCCCGTGGGAACGTGGATACGGCAGGTGAGCGCTGGCCTCACTGCTCAGCAGAGACGAGAAGTGGGTAAAAGTGTGACGCACTCGGGTGTGTAGGGTTCAGCCTGGTCCCCACGCACGCTGCCTGGCTGGTTTGTGAGCAAACTCTCCACAAGGCCCTGCCGCCCGTGCTGGAATATTCCGACAGGGAAGTCTGCAGGCCGTGGGGCGGCAAGGTGGATTTGAGGCGGGGACCCTGTGGTCAGAGCCCCAGGTCTCGATGGCCCACAGCTGGCGGGGCGGGTGGGGAACGTCCGGATCCCGAGTAGGGCGGCCTCGGCCCTCTCCCCACACAGGTTACAATGAGTGGCGGGAATTCTGCGGCTTGTCCAGGCTGGAGACCCGGGCCGACCTGAGAGCCGCCACCAGCCACGGGAGCGTGGCCGACAAGATCCTGGACCTGTACGGGCACCCGGCTAACGTGGACGTGTGGCTCGGGGGCTTAGCCGAGAGAGTCCTCCCCGGGGCGCGGACCGGCCCGCTGTTTGCCTGCATCATCGGAAAGCAAATGAGGAACCTGAGGGACGGGGACCGGTAGGTGCCCGGGATAGGCGGGGACGCAGGGGCTGTTCGGTGCTAACAGCGTTCCCGCGCTGGAAGCGGGGCTTTATGTGGTGAGAGGAGCGCGCTGTGGCCTTCGGGTCAGCAGCTGTGGGCTTTGCCAGCGATGCAGCCTCTTGGGAGGAAAGTGAGACAGTTTCCCAGAAGCTGAATTCCCCTGGCGACGGGCCAGAGGAGAGCCTGCGGGGCGGGGGCCTCAGGGCACGTCCTGCAGGGCAGGCGCAGAGCCCTCCTGAAGGCGGGGTTCTGTCCTCGTCACTCCTGTCGTAGAGGCAGCTCTGCACCCAGGGAAAATCAGTGCAGCTGAGCAGGTTAACTGGGTCCCTAAATGGAAAGAACGGTCCTCCCGGCGCCGTCCGGGCCGCTCTCCTTCCCTGGCCGCGCCCGGCCTCCGGTGCCGCATGGCGTGGGCACAGAGGGTGGGCAGGAGTGGTCGGCGTGGCAGGGACTGGGCTCTCACATGTCCTCACGTCTGTCCTCCTGGAGGTTCTGGTGGGAGAACCAGGCGGTGTTCACGGAAGCCCAGAGGCAGGAGCTGGGCCGGCACTCTCTGTCCCGCGTCATCTGCGACAACACCGGCCTCTCCCGCGTGCCACGCGATGCCTTCCGGGTCGGGACGTGGCCCCAGGAGTTCGAGTCGTGCGACAGCATCCCGGGGATGAACCTGGGCGCGTGGAGGGAGGCCCCGCCTCCAGGTAGCCGCGAACCGGCAGCGTCTCTCCTACAGGGTCAAGGACAGGGTCTCCCGGGGGTCACAGCTTCTGAGAGAAGCTGCTTCAAATCCTCTCGGGGGAAGGAAAGAGCCTCCCGCCCTGCTGGGTCCTGGGCGCGACCTCCTCGGCGGGGAAGGCGCAGGTCTGAGGCGAAGCCCCCCTCGGCCCCTCCTGGGGACCACACTGGCCTGCACCTGCCAGCAGAGCAACTGTGTCTCGGGTCCCAGCCTCGGGAGGGTTGGCCGACGGTGAGCTCCCCTGGGGTCAGAAGAGGAGAGGGGCTGAGATCCAGCCTGCCTTGTGCAGCGAGGACCGTGGCCACCCTCAATTAAAGCGGTCTCGTCGTGGTGGGTGGGGAAGCTTGGTCACAGCCGATACATGGGGAAGGGTTAGAGGCGTGACTTTGCCGCAGGGGGTCAGTGCTGAGAGGGGCCCGTGCTGTGTCCCACCTGGAGGGAAGGAGATTGCTGATGTGAGCCCCTTGGGAGGCCAATCGGGGGATGCAGCCCCAGAGGAGGGCGAAGAAAGGGGTCCGGCACTGACTGAATGTACCTGTCAACCTGGCCCAGAGGATGCCTGTGGCTTCCCGGACAAAGTGGAGGACGGGGACTTCCTGCTGTGTGAGGAGTCCGGAAGGCGTGTGCTGGTGTTTTCCTGTCGCCATGGATTCCAGCTCCACGGGCCGGAGCAAGTTGCCTGCACCCGCCGAGGATGGGATTCCCGGCCTCCGGTCTGTAAAGGTCAGTCGTTAACAGGTGTCTTTTCGTGGCTTGACCCTGGAGTCTGCATTTTTCAAATACAAATTAAGAATAAATGTCCTTGAAAAATAAATAACTTTAAAAATTATGAATCACTATACTGCACACCTGTAACTTATATAATACCATACAGCAACTATCCTTCAATTTAAAGAAAAACTGGAAGGAAACCCCAAATGAAAACATACATAAATGTCATTCAACCAGAGGTGTCTCCGAGTATAATCATCTTCCAGGGACTCTCTGTGTGGACATAAAGTATCCCCTCCCCAGTGGCCCATGTTCCTAAGTCGATGTCTTTCTAGAAAATGAAGCACCCAGACGGTCGCCTCACGACACGCCCGCGGGGTGACCCGGGAAGGACAGGGGGAGGAAGAGGCTAGAGCTTCAGGGAGGCCTGTAGGAAGGAGCTCACAGAGCCAGTGCTCCAATGAAACACGAGTGTTTCCACAGGAGGCGTCAGTAGAGCAGGCCCCCCACCTGTGGTGGACCGTTCCCAGGGAGACCTCACCCTCCTCCCTGCTCTGGGCCCCAGTCTGCCTACACCTGGGAGGACCCGGAACCGGGACCAGGCAAGCAGAAGCAGGAAGCCTCCCTCGTCCCCTGGGAGAAGCTCCCTCACGTTTCCCTCTAAGCTGCACGAGGAAGACCCTAGAGGAGCAGGAGACGGACTCATGCAAGAATCGGGCTGGTTTACAAGAAATGAAAACAAGGCCCAACTTGTTCAGTTCTACAGTTTCGATTTGGGAAGATGAAACAATTCCAGAGATGGAGGGCGGTCATAGCTGACGACCACGTGATCGTACTTAATGCGACCAAAAGGCACACTGACAAATAATTAAGATGGTACATTTCATGTTATGTATGTTTTACCACAGTAACAAAGTTTTCACTTCAATTCTGGGGACTCCAAAATGGGTCCTGGAAAGTTACAGAGGCCACACCCGCCTCTAGACTCGGAAGAGTACAGGAAAAGCCCAGGAGAGGCGGAGCCCCAGGACCCTCAGGACTCAGCCCGGGCCACCAGGTTCAGGAAGGTCCCGGCCGCTCCCTCCAGGTGAGGGAGAAGGACAAGGAGGCAAAGAAGGAGGGGCTCCAGGGCGACGTCCAGGCCACCACTTGGAGGAGGGCGGACGACACAGGGAGCTCATCGGGAAAGTGAGGGTTTGAGGGAATCTACGGCCAAAACCAGCACGCTGGGCCGGAGAGCCCTGGTTAGACGGTAGGGCAGCCTTCACACACCCAGGTCTGCACCAGGAGGACGTGGGCTGTAGCCAAGCGGGCACCTCCCACGTCTCCTTGGGGTTTGGGCGTGAACAATGGTGGACTTGAAGCAGAGGGGGCCGGGCCAGGCCGCACAGAGAGTCACGTTCCAGGAGCCTCCCGTGACAGGAGCCCGACCGTCCTGGACCGCGGTGGCGTCCGGACGCGCCTCTTCTGTCCGTCAACCGCCTCTTCTTTTGCTGCCGATTCTTATGTTCTGTAGACGGTCCCACAGGAGCAAAAGTAGGACAAATCTAAAAGCTTTTAGTGCTGTTTCCACTTAGCGCTGGTGCAGAATTAAAACATCCCTGTTACCCAGGGCTGTGGTCCTGGTGTCGGCAGGGCAAGGACACGAGCCCGGGGCAGGCGGTGGGGGTGGGTGAGAGCCCCGCGTGCTCCAGGTGTAAACGTCACATGTGTACCTTCCGTCTTTACTGAAAAAACCCCTGGACCTTTTATGCTGCATCATGCTGGCTACTTGTTTTAGCTATTTATGACCCCGAAGCTCTATTCCTAGGGGTCTACAAGGTACAAATAATAAAGGAGAAAAGCTTAGAACCAGAGAGTAAAGGAGGGTCAGTGCCACGGGCTCACCTGCTGCCCCTGGTTACGCTCCGACGCCCAGCTCAGACTCTCCCCGAGGGAGGCCTTCTGCGCCCTAGCGATGGTCCAAACGATGCCAGCATCGCTCTTCTACTCCCAACGTCCTCCCACCTCCCAGTCAGCTCCCCCACCTCCTGTCTTTTTCTAACGTAATTTTTCATACTAACAGCTAACCGCGCCCTGAAAGCACGTGCAAGGCACGTGTCAGCACATCACTAAGTAAACGGCGAGTTACAGAGCTGTGTGGGCAGTGAGGACCCACTTTCCAACAAGCAGGGGGTCTTATTTATTTCGACATTGATAAGCGTCCCATGGAGACAGGAGCTCCTTAAGCTCGGTCACATGGGCACAGCGAGATAGGACCAGGGAGGAGGGTACTGATTCTGTTTATAGAACCCTGTGTTTTTGTCTGGACACATCGATAATTAGGGCAGAATATCTTTAACATAAGTATATGACAGGAAGCAGGACGAGGGCTCGCTCCTTTACACAGATACTTTTCGCCTCATCTATGCCTCTACTAGAAGTTTCTAAGCCAAGAATTGCGAGAAAAAAATGACTCTGGATGTAGCAGGGAGGGAATTTCACTTCCGCTGTGAATAGATGAGACAGAAGGGCTGCAGCCCGTCCTCAGCGCAATCGCTTACCTGCACGTCCATGGCTGCAGAAAGGGCAGCAACAGCGTTTAACTGAACATCTAATCCACAAACTCTAAGGAGACTCGTTCTCTCTTCTCTGTTCAAATCCTGCTTAGCCCCCAAAATCATCACATTAAAAAAAAAATTAGCAAATGAGTGTAATGAGTCTCTTTCGAGGGCTTTGAAGTCGTGAATCCAGAAGGATAAAAAGCAATGTGTCCGTGGCTTTTCGCTCCGGTTATTGCCAAGAGGTTCTGTAATAAATGAGGACAAATAAACGTTTCTGCACCTACAGGGAGCGTGAGGCTTGCTGTCGGCACACATGTGCCTAGGGAAGTGGAACAGCGTGCAGATGTTTGTAGCTGGGCCCGGGGGTGCGGTCTTCAGCTGTCCCGGTAGGAGCAGCCATGGCCATGGTGCAGACTGACGTGGGGATCTGGGGGCACACAGGCTTGAGACGGCCCTCACCACCCGTGTGGGGCTGCCACACATTCTGGGTGGACTCCCCGGACCAGGAGACCAGACCCTACAGTCCCCGCTCTGGCTTCTGATGGGAAGAACCTGACCCTGGAGTGAAAGTGGTTGAATTCTGTCCCCCCAAAAGGTATGTTGAAGCCCTAAACCTCAGGACCTCAGATGTGGCCTTATTAGGAGTAGGGTCTTTGCAGGTGCAGTCCAATTCCAATGAGGCCATCAGGGTGGGCCCTGGTCCAGGAGGACTGGTGTCCCTCTAGGAGGAGGACAGGCATGGAGGGAAGACGGCCCCGTGAGGACGGAGGATGGGAGAGAGGCAGCCAGGCGGAGGAAGCCGAGACGGCCAGCAGCCCCGGGAGCTGGGAGAGGCCGGGAGCGATGCTTCCCTCCGAGTGTGCTCAGGGCCGCGTCTGCACTTCAGGCCTCCAGAGCCAGGAAAGAAGGAACCTGCCTTGTTTTATGCACCCTCTCTGCAGTCCAGTGTCCAGGATGGAGTGAGGGGCTCAGCCAGTGGCAGACGCTGAGCCCAGGTTCACTTCATTCCCTCAGAACAAGGGCCACCTACGAGGACACATGCGTGTGACGTTTGCTAATGTGATGTGGCTGGACAGCATGTATTCAGGACATATTTCTTCTTTTGACATTCTGCTGCTTCCTTCCTGAAATTGGCCAGAAAAGATAGCATGTTATTTGGAAACAGGAACCTGGGGTCCGGTCGTGGTTATGGGTTCCGACAGAAGGAGACCGCGGGGGCCGCACACGCTCCTTGTCTGGGGGGACTCACCACACCCACCTGCTCTGTGGGCCTGGGTGTCAGGTCCCAGCTCCCGGCAGCACGGCCGGTGTTCTCCCAGCGGTGGGTGGAGGCCCAGGCCCAGAGCCGGCTGTGTGGCTGGAAGCTGTCCGCTTGGGGTGGGCGGACTCGCTCCCACCGGCCCTCACCCGCGTCCTTCCCACCCACTCTCGAGTCCCGCCCCGGGGTGGAGTCCTCCGCAGTGTGGAAAGCACCAGCGGCCTCCAGGGGGTCCACGTGCCCGCGTCTGAACGAGGTTGCTGGCCTGTGTGGCCTGAACCTCCGGGAACCTGCCTCACCCTCGGGCCCTCGCAGCACCTGGCAGAATTTGAACGAACAGAACTGAGTCTGGATCGGCACTGGCACCAGAGGGACTGCGGGCCTGAGGCCGCCACTAGGGACGGGCCAGGAGAAGCAGTCAGGCCAGCGGGGCAGAGAGTGGCCATGGGCTGGGCTGTCCCCTGAGCGGCTGAAGGGCCGCTGTGAGCAGAAGTGGGGCGGGAGGGAAAAGCCCGCGGGACATCGGGGCGCTCTCTTTTCAAAGGCGCGGGGATCCAGGGGACACGCGGCCCCGACATGGGGTGATGTCCCTCTGCCTCCTGCACACGGGACAGAGCTGGGGAGGGACCGGCCTCGTGGGGAAGGGAAGCAGGAGGCTGTCCCTGACCTCTCGTCGTGTGTGCAGACATCAACGAGTGTGAAGACGTGATGGAACCCCCGTGCCACGCGTCTGCCCGGTGCAAGAACACCAAGGGCGGCGTCCAGTGCGAGTGCACCGACCCCTACGTGCTCGGCGAGGACGGCAGGACCTGCGTGGGTGAGACCACGGCCCTCGGGCATCCAGGCTGGGAGGGGGTGTCGACATACAGGCAGGGATGACCGAAGGGTCACCCTCCGGCCATGTGTGTCCGCGCTGCCACAGCCTCTGATGTTGGGTGAGAACAGGGAGCCAGCCGGTTTGTACCTGAAGCTAGATTGTGTCTGAGACGCAGGACCGCTGTGAAACCCTGGGTGGGGCAGGCTGGCTCCAGACCCTCAGCTAGTTTCACCCCCCCGTGAATTATCTCCGGGAGGGAAGCACGAAGTTTGATCCCCATGTGCAGAACAGAGAGGGTAAGTGGCTTGCTCAGGGTCACACAGCCACTCAGCTGCAAATCTAGGAATCATAACTTGGCTTCCAGCTCCTGTAAGAAAAATTATAAGAAAAGAATACTAAGAAATCTATTTCATAAGCAGTCATAAGAAAAACTATGCACTGGGACCTGTTACAATGGCAAGACATTTTATTAAAGCTCCTGCAGTAGGAAAAGGAGAGCTCAGTACAGAGCAGAGCTCAACTCCAAGCACAGCAAAGACAGCAGGGGAGGGACGCCCACGGGGCAGAGCAGGGAGGTCCGTGGAGCTCAACTCCAAGCACAGCAAAGACAGCAGGGGAGGGACGCCCATGGGGCAGAGCGAGGAGGTCCGTGGAGCTCAACTCCAAGTACAGCAAAGACAGCAGGGGATGGACAGCCCACGGGGCAGAGCAAGGAGGTCCGTGGAAGGAAAATTACCCGGAGGAACTTGGTTTCCAGGGTCAGGGATGCTCGGGCGGCTGGGGGTGGGGCTGGGGTTTGGGAGGGTGCACTGGCCGCTGCCCTCAGCCGGGCAGGCTCACCGGCTGGCTCTGTCCTTGCTCCAGACTCCGGGAGGCTCCCGCGGGCGTCCATGGTCTCCATCGTGCTGGGCGCCGTGCTCGTCTGTGGCCTGGCAGGCCTCACCTGGATGGTGGTTTGCAGGTGGTAAGTCCCCGCGTTTCAGCAGCTTCCGCTCCTATGGGCCCGGCTGGAGATGCTGCTTCTTTATTTTTCTGGAACCAGTAGAGAGCACCGGCGTCCAAACCCACCTGTCTCCAGAGCTACTTTGTTCAGTGTTAGCCTTTCTGGCTCTTTCATTCTGCTCCAGATAATGAAGGTGGGGTGACCGTTCGTACACATTAGAGGGTATTGAACACCTGTGGGTGGAGATTCGGGGATATTGGATTCTTGGTCACATTAAATGATTATATTGAAAGTCTCTTTCGTTAGGAGTAAAGGTTCTTACAAAGGTTTCTCAGAGAAAAAAGGTCATCCCTGGATAAAAACCTTACTCTTCATTTCTCTCCCCTCCCTCAAGAGCAAACTCTGGGGAAATTAGGAAAGTAAAAGGTGAACTTTTATGTTAAAAACGGCACAGCCGTTGAGGCCTTTGGCGGCCGGATCTGCATGTTTCTGGGGGTGAGAGCCGAGCCAGGGCTTCCTTTGGGGGACTTCACTCCATCCCCACCCTTCGCTGCTGCTTCTCATCTGCCAGGTCTTAGGAATCAGACCCGGCGCCGCTCGGTGTTCAAATGTGTGCAGTTAATAGAGACCACGTGGAAGCCACTGTGGGCCAGCAGCAGACCCAGGCCCCGTCCTCTCTGGCCTCTGAGCTGGGTGACCTTCCGGACACCCTCGGGCCGCTTCCCCTCCGCCCAGCTGCAGAATCCCCGGTTCTGTGACTCAGGCGCAGCGCCGGCCCCGCACCCATCCTCGCGTCACCCTGACCCTCTGCTCCCGGGTGGCCTTTGGTTCACGCCCCATCTTCCTGGTGAGCTCAACGCTTCACACCCCCTGTCGTTTCTAGAGACTCCTTGGCACGTTCAGAACCCCCAGCTGCTGGACCCCAAAGGGAACTTCCCCCATGGAGTTGCTCATCTTACAGGAATGGGTTTCTAATACCCAGAACCCTGGACCTCAGCGATCAGGTCTCAGGACTGACATCACGCCTGTGGTCAATAATTGAGTCTCATCAATAACTGAGGGTCACGGCCTTTCCGTTTATTCCGAGGACCTGGAAGGGGGACCTCTGCGTCTGTGACCCCCGGTCCTACCCTGCCCCCTGCCAAGATGCAGTAGTAAATCCAGGTCCGTTTCTTTCCCACTCCAGGATGCTCTCTGCCACCCAGACTTCAGATGGCACAGGGCTGTGATCTCCAGGTGAATGACATTTAGGTGACACACTTGCTAATGGACTCACAGCTTCTAACTGCACTAATATCTTTCATAGTTCAGATGCCACGGAGAAATTATTTCTCCAAATCACAAGCTTGTAGAACAGCCACAAGTCACGTGTCAGATACACTGGGTAAATTTAGTCGCTGTCTTAGTCTTCCTTTCCATGGCGAGTACTCATTATGGGCTGATGGTGTCCCCAAAACTCACGTGTTCAAGTCCTAACCTCTAGTATCCTGGAATGTGACCTTATCTGGAAACAGGGTCATTGCAGATGAAATTGGTTAAGATGAGATCGTGCTGGAGCAGGTGGGTCCTAACCCTACAGGACTGGTGTCCTTATAAAAGGGGAGTTGGGACACAGATGCACGGGGAAAGGCCAGCGAGCATGGAGACAGACCTGCGTGACGCACCTAGAGCCAAGGCTCACCCAGGCTCATCAGCGGAGCAGCAGGAGGGAGCAGGGGACCTCACAGCCTCAGAGGAGCCAGCCCTGCCCACACCTGGGTCTCACGTCTAGAGCCCCAACTGCGAGAGAGCAGATGCTTACTGTTCACACCCTCCAGCCCCAGCACCCCCCAGACACCGAGACACCTGCCTGAGGTGGCCTGGGGCTGAGGACTGTGCTCCTGGCTGCCCATCGGGCCTCCTCTGGTCCTCAGGGTCGACTTTGGCTTGGGGCGATTCATCCTCAGGACTGTTATTTTGACTAATCACTGATTTTTTTACACCTGCCTTGTCCTCAAGACCCCGCTGCTCCCCTGCACTGGGAGAAGGTGACTTACAGTGACTGCAAATGGCGTCTGGAGTTTTAGATGAGGGTGGTGTCAGAAAATATCCCCCATGTTTTCAGAATCACTTGGCCTTAAAAGCTTAGATATTATCGATAATTAAAACCCTTAGGTAGGGCTTCCCTGGTGGCGCAGTGGCTGAGAGTCCGCCTGCCGATGCAGGGGACACGGGTTCGTGCCCCGGTCCGGGAAGATCCCACATGCTGCGGAGCGGCTGGGCCCGTGAGCCATGGCCGCTGAGCCTGCGCGTCCGGAGCCTGTGCTCCGCAGCGGGAGAGGCCACGACAGTGAGAGGCCCGCGTACCGCAAAAAAAACAACAAAAAAACCCTTAGGTAACCATGAAATCAATTAAGCAATAAAAATGAGATGGGCCGTAGGTGAACACCCCCAAACTAGCTGGGTTCTATAATCACATCTACTAAATGCTCCCATTGTGAAAAGCTGATATTACCACAGCTTAGTGTTCGGATACAATTTTGTATTTGTAGACATCGCTATTAAACATCAGTCACCTTATTATTATGGAAAAGTTACGCCTCTAGCCCACACACGCAAGAAAAATAGCTGTTTTCTTTCAGATTGACAGCCACAGATTAAATGAACACCTGTCTGAGGAAGTTTGGGAGGGAAACATGTACCACCCTTGATTGTAGACTCTGGAGCCTGAAAAGTACGCCCCGACACCACTTTGGTTGCAAAATACCACTTACCTGAATGACTTGTGAACCCTGCGGAAGAGGGGAGGCCGATGGCAGGGAGGGGGAGGGGTGGGCCTTCTTTATGGGGCCACACGGGGGCCTGTCTGCACGAGCCCCTGAGTCACCACAGCTCCCTGCAAACGCTGCGTCCTCAGAGCCTGGTGGAAGGAGCCTAAACCTACAGGCCACCTGGGTGTCTGCACGCTGCTGCCCCGAGGATTCCAAACCTGATCATTCCAGCCACGAGGATGCCAGTGGGAGACTGCCGGGAGAGACGGAGGCAAACAGAGAGACACAGAGACAGAGAGACAGAGAGAGACAGAGACAAATAGGGAGACAGAAACACAGAGACAGGCAGAGAGACAGACATACAGAGAGAGACAAAGACACAGAGAGAGACAGAGAGACACAGAGAGACACAGAGACAGAGAGACAGAGACAAATAGAAACACAGAGACAGACAGAGAGACAGACATACAGAGAGAGACAAAGACACAGAGAGAGACAGAGAGACACAGAGAGACACAGAGACAGAGAGACAGAGACAAATAGAAACACAGAGACAGACAGAGAGACAGACATACAGAGAGAGACAAAGACACAGAGACTGACAGAGAGAGACAGAGAGACACAGAGACAGAGAGACAGAGAGAGACAGAGACAAATAGAAACACAGAGACAGACAGAGAGACAGACATACAGGGAGAGACAAAGACACAGAGAGAGACTGACGGAGAGAGACACAGAGACACAGAGAGATAGAGAGACATACACAGAGAGACAGAGACAGAGAGAGGCCGAATGGTGGACGCGTGTCGGGGGCCCCATGGGCCTTGACCTTCACGCCGTGCTGACTCTCACCCCCCCACACCCCACCCCCCCCCCCATTCTGGGTCTAAGCCTATATATTTTGGAGCAACAACTATTAACATAAATATTTCAATCACAGACATACCACCATTGACGTGTTTTCACTGAAAGACTGACCCAGAGTTAACCCCATTAAACCAACTCCTCAGGCAGCTTTCTCTACGCAATTCAAATACACCCCAGTTTGGCGTTGTTTGTCTCACTGAAATTATATCCACCAAGACAAATCCTCTTCTGTGCAACTTCTACACTAAAAACTTGATTCACGGCCCACATCCATTTCGCTCGTTGGTCTCCAGCCCAGGAGAGCTTCCTCTGCACAGTTACTTCTGCGGGTCTGAACTGCTCGGGTCAACCCTTTCGGTCTAAATTTCATCCAGACTGTGTTTACCTATCGGTTATTAGTCAGTGGAGACTGTGAGGTGTACATGTCGGTTCCTGCGATGGGCTCTTGTCTTATCGGCCGTCCCAAGTGTAGGCTTTGGCCGTCAATTTCAGCATCTGAGGTGAGAGTCTTCAGTTTCTCCTTGTTTACGTTCCATTATCCTGCGCCTTTGGTAGATGGCAGCTGCATTCTGCACTGTTTATTTCTACCGAAGTATGATTGCAACCTGGGGAAAGAGGGTGAGTTGGCATTATTTCCCACTTATCCCTGAGAGGTGATGGTCCCCCAGGCGGTGTGGCCTCTCCTCTGCCCGAGGCCAACCTTCCGTCCACACCGCGGGTCTGTGCGTGTCCTCCTGCACCTCCCCTTCTCCCCTTCTCTTGATGTCCTCCCGCACCTCCCCTTCTCTTGATGACGGGATGACCTGCTTGGGACAGACCCACGGGGAGGTCTGCCTTACCTGCTCTACCGCCCGGAGCCCAGAGCTGGCGAAACAATACATATATTTTTCACTGCCGTAAGAGTGGCTGCAGGTCAGACGGCTGAACCTGGAACGCAGAGTCCTGTTGCTTTTGTTGCTGTTAATTTTTTTTGCTATCTTTCAGTTTCTCTTTAAGGAAAACATAGAGTTACGCCTCTTGCATGGAGGGGCTGAGGGGAGGCAGTTTCAGCACAACTATCCCGTCCCGCCGTCCAGAGCGGGTCCGGGCGCGTGACTCGGGGTCCCGTGCCCTGTGGGGTGCCGTCTCAGTCCCCTGTGCTCCTTCCCTGCTGTGCCCTCACAGGACTCCGGTTCCCGAGGCCGGGCTCCCGACATGAGACCTGGTTTCTTCAACTCTCAGTCTCTTTACCGCTACCGCCCCCTCCCTCAGAGCCCCTGCAGAGGTGAAGGTCGATGGCCTGCACCACGTTAGCTGTCCTTATATCCTGGGACATGTTTTTAAAAGTCCCCCATATCTCAGTATTAGATTGTGTCTTAGAAACAGTCAGATTGAAGCCACTTTCACGCTGTGACCTTCGCTGTCATCTCCGTCGTTTACTCCTGGGGAGGTGAGGAATTCTATGAGGCAGAGTCTCAGCAAGTACCCCAGCAGGGGGTAAGCATCTGCCTCCAGCTGTGCTCCATGGAATTCTCAGTTTTGTTTCTAAACCGAGGTGTTTTCTTGAATCTGCAGCATTTCTTTGTCTTTGCGGGAGTGAGCTGGTGACCCTCTGAGGTCACATGGCTTGGGGCTCCCTCTGTTTCTTGTAAGCGATGACAGCAGTGTGTGTCCACAGGACACATGCCGACCCTGAATCCTCGCTGCCGATCCTGGAGGGAGAAGGAGAAGGGACTTCCCAGCTGGGACACGGGAAACCCCAGGACGTGAGCTCTCCACAGCACCACCCTCCTGCTGGGGACTCAGAGCAGGTGGGTCCACACCTGGCCTTCCTGGGGTTTGCAGTGCCAGACGTTCCCCTTAAGACCCCGGAAGTCCCTGGGGATGCCGGGCTGCTGGCGCTCAGCAGGGGTGCCTCCTGCATTTCTATTTGGCGCTGTGTCCCCATCCCTGTTGCACCTTCCCGCTGCGTGTTTCCCTCTCCTACAAACTGTATTTACAGGAGAATGCTAATTTGTCAAAATGTTAACCTACTTTTTAAAAAGTAAAGACAAATTGGAATCAGTGAGCCAGGGTGAAAGGAATGAACATGCCTTTCATTTGTACGAAGGGCTTCAACCCCAAGACTAACTGTGGGGCATCCGTGGCAGCACGTCTGAAGTACGGGCTGGGGTGATGGGAGAGGAGCCAGGGCTGAAAGAAAATACTGACTTTTGAAATGTGCTTTTTTTAGAAAATGGAGTAATTATAATCAGTGTGAAAGACTCAGTCTAAACTTGCTTTTCACTATCTTTATGCACATGACCCCAAGCGGCGTTATATTAAGAAGTTACTGCTGCTCCCTGGGGCCTGCCTGAGATTCAGGGCTGGGTGGGATTTAGAGCTAAAATGATCCTCTCCTTGGAGGCAGAGTGGAATCAGCCTTGGCACCTGCCTCCCAAGCGTGGAACCAAAACTACGGCACCCGGAGTGAGGCGGCGCCACCGACATGCCCAGACCAGGCCTCTGCGGCCACGCCGGGGACCGCGTACCCGCCGGACACCTCAGCAGCCCGCCGGGGCCGGGGCCAGGGCGAGGCCTCCTGTCGGTCTGAAGCTCGTGGCGGCTGCTCTCCTGCAGGACCCGGCCTGTGGACCCCGAGTCCTTCTCTGCAAGCAGGAGCCTGCACGTGTGATGCGTGCACAGCTCTTGGAGCCCGAGCCAGACACCGCTCTCGTCTGTTTCGATTTCCAAGGACGGGGACCGGTGGAAGCGGCAGGACGCCCGCGCGCTGCCCGGCGCCTCATCAGGACACGCTGACCCAGCGTGGACGAATAAACCCCACCACCTTGCGGTCGTCTGGCTCTGTTTGCAAAAGCTGCCTGATTGTTTCCTCCTGGGGGCTTTGCCATGAGGACGTATTTACATGTTACACATATTTATAAGCCTGTCCCTCCGACGAAAGGAATGGAAGATTATTTTCACACCCTCACATCCCAGGCTCACTTTTTCTCCAGTTTTAATGTTGCCTCTTATCCTGTGATTCCTTTTCCCCCCGAGTTTCCTACCCACTCAGCCAGCTTCTCAGCTGACTCAGGATGGACAGTGCGAGCCCAGCTCATCTGTCTCTGCGGATGCCTGAGCCTGCGTCCCGCCCCTCCTCCTGGGAGCGGAACTCGAGATTTCCTGGAAGGACTGTGATTCTGAGGACGGAACAGGGTCTAAGTGGCTTGTCTCCTCATCTGGGAATCTGCCGCCGGATTTAGAACCGAGGCCTCCATTCCCAGCCGCTGCCCCCTCCCATTTCCAGGCCCCGTTTCTGCCCCTCCATCCCTCTCCCTCGCTTGGGTACCTTAGCCTGCTTATCCTCTGAGGGACCCCCTCCGGGCTCGCGGGCAGTCCTGGGGGAGCTATTAGTCACATCAACCCATAAAGCAGTCGTCACTGGGCCCCCGTTTCACACGTGAAGTCGCGAGCCCGGGGAGGCCCAGCAGTCACAGCGACAGCTCTGAGGTGGGGCGGGGCTTGGCCGCAGTGGCCCCCACCTGTGCTGGCCCTTCCCTCACCCAGGACGCAGGGAACCCTCCTCCTTCCTCCTGGGGCGTCCGTGCCCTGCACCTGCTGTGTTCCAAGACCACGTGGTAGGTAGGGATTGACAGATGAGAGCCTACCGCCCGGCTCTGCGCCAGCAAGAAGGGAAACCGCCAGGGGAACTGAAGGTTTGCTCTGCGCGCTTACCCCGGTGTTACGTGGAGAGACAGGTTTTACCGTTCGTCACCTAAAAATACTGCTTCTCGTAGGTCCTGGGCCATCCTGTTCTGTGTTCCCAAGTTCTTATCATTGCTAATATAAAACCCGTTAAACACTTGATTGGACCAGTATGGGAGACGCTCTAACCACCCTCCCATCGCGCCCCTGGGAGATGAAGCCGGTTTCTGCGCCGGAGGTTTTTCCATCAGAGGGGCCGTCGCGAAATAACACGCATTGTAGGTCACTGCGCCGCTCCGGGAAAGGAAGCGAAGCAGCTCTGAGTCGCTGAGCGATTTCTGCTGAGGAGACGCAGGGACGGCACTAGCTGGTTGGCAGACACTCTGTTCTCCCCTGGAGCCTCGAGCTGACATCACCAGGAACCACCGGTCGGCTCGGCCCCGTGTAGCTCTCAGCCTCTGGCCTCTGGGGCCTTGTTTAGTTCTTATGTGTCTGCTGGGTCCCGTGTGCTGCATCCGGCCCCTGAGCTGCGTTAACAACCAGCTGGCTGGAAGGAACAGTCCCGTCTCCTACGAGTCCTGGGTCACTTGTCTCACCGGCTCCGGGTCCGGACGGGCCTCAGCGCCCAGCTCGCCCGGTGTTCGCACCTGTCACCTTCCATCTGCGCCGAATCCTCACTCCCCCTGAGGTCAGCTTGTTACGGTATTAGTTATTCTGCTGCTGTAATAATTCCGGTCCATCTGCTGTCAGGATTGGCACTAATTTGCCCAGGTTTTGTACCCTCTGAAAGTCTAACCCAGGAGACTGTGCCCTTGGCCTTGGGGTCTAGGACTCGACCGGCTCCCGTCCCAGGCCCATCTGTGTCTGCTGTGCCTCCTGTTCTTACTATTTCCGTGGGGAATTCACACGAGACGACCTGCAAACTGGCGGTGGACGTAGCTCGCCCTTGGGACACTCAGCATCGTGCGATGCTAACCCTGGGCGTCACCCCAGCATCGCGCGATGCTTACCCTGGGCGTCACCCCAGCATCGCGCGATGCTTACCCTGGGCGTCACCCCAGCACCGCGCGATGCTTACCCTGGGCGTCACCCCAGCATCGCGCGATGCTTACCCTGGGCGTCACCCCAGCACCGCGCGATGCTTACCCTGGGCGTCACCCCAGCATCGCGCGATGCTTACCCTGGGCGTCACCCCAGCATCGCGCGATGCTTACCCTGGGCGTCACCCCAGCATCGCGCGATGCTTACCCTGGGCGTCACCCCAGCATCGCGCGATGCTTACCCTGGGCGTCACCCCAGCATCGCGCGATGCTTACCCTGGGCGTCACCCCAGCATCGCGCGATGCTTACCCTGGGCGTCACCCCAGCATCGCGCGATGCTTACCCTGGGCGTCACCCCAGCATCGCGCGATGCTTACCCTGGGCGTCACCCCAGCACCGCGCGATGCTTACCCTGGGCGTCACCCCAGCATCGCGCGATGCTTACCCTGGGCGTCACCCCAGCATCGCGCGATGCTTACCCTGGGCGTCACCCCAGCATCGCGCGATGCTTACCCTGGGCGTCACCCCAGCACCGCGCGATGCTTACCTGGGCGTCACCCCAGCACCGCGCGATGCTTACCCTGGGCGTCACCCCAGCACCGCGCGATGCTTACCCTGGGCGTCACCCCAGCATCGCGCGATGCTTACCTGGGCGTCACCCCAGCATCGCGCGATGCTTACCCTGGGCGTCACCCCAAAGAGCACTTGGTGCAGCTCTGATTTTACAGAGGAAGCAGCTGAGTCCCAGGCGATAGAGGTGAGTCGCTCGGCATCACACAGCAAATCACAGTCAAGGAGAGACGGAACACGGCTCACAGCTGCCCTTGGCGATGGAGCCGCTGGCGGCTGCCATGGGATGCAGGGCCCGTCGTCTCTGCCCCAAACCCAGAAGCTGTACGTTGTGTTCATGGCATCTTCTTCCTCCTCGTTAAACCGTCTGCTATTCACGACTCATCTGGTCAGGCTGACGAGAACTGAGCCTCGCCCGGGCCTCAGAGCATCAGTCTCGCCTCGAGGCAGCCCCGAGCGGACAACAACCCAGGACTGACCCCGAGGCCTTTCCTTTACGGAGGTGGAGGGGCCGGTTCCGCGGGCGCACAGCACCGCCTTCTGGGAAGCGGGGCCGTCGCCGATTTGCGGCTGCTCTTTCCGCCGGGCACCTTCTCTTCTGCTGAGAGGACTCTGTCTCTGGTTCCAGGGCACCGACCTGTGCCTCATACACGGGCAGCCGCTGCTTCACCTGCTTCCTCTCCTGAGAGCTGAGTATCACCACCGTATGTATCACTTGGCCGTGACCCTGAGGGGCCCGGTCCCCTGCGGCTCACGGGGCTCTGGGACCAGCTCGCAGAGGCGGAAGCATCCTCGTAGTAGCAGCCGCTCCGCGCCGCCCAGGGGCCCGAGACCCCAAACGTGCTCAGCAGACCCTCCCTCAGCACTCAGTAACCCGAACTCACAGAGCCCCTGCCCGGGGTGGTCGGGGGTGGGGGGGGATGGCCCCGGGCATCACGTCCTTAGAGCAGATCCTTGGTTTCCCTGCACGTTCCTTCTATCCCTGGCAGAATCCGGGCGTTGACTTGGGGCAGAAGCCACAGGGGCGCAGGTGCCCTGGGTGGGTCAGGCAGGGGCAGGGCTCACCTGGCAGGAGAGGACCAGCCAGCTGGGGTGAAGAGCTCAGGTCCCCATCCGGAAGGCTAAACCCCCAGGGCCACAGCCAGCACCCGCGCCGGGAAGGGGAAGAGGGGCCTGGGGCCCTGAGCTCTCAGACAGGATGCAGAGGCACATCCCGGAGCAAAGAGCCCAGCGTGACCTGCACCACCAGCCCCTCTCCTGCACGTGCAAAGAAGAGAATGCGCCGGCTGCGTCACGTGTTAAGATCAGGGAAGGTTAATTCCCAGGTCGGGTCCTGCCAGGGTTTGACCCCCAGGCCTCCCCAGTGGACATCGTTATTATATAAGCAGAGCTAAAATGTTAAATCTAGAGCAAAACAGTAACCAACTAATAAAACATTTAAACTATCAGGGAAACAGAAAGGTCTTTGGTGTGATTTAGCGTTAGCAAAATTGTTGATAGATTTTTAGATCTTTTTTTTTTCTGACTCCTCTTAGGGCCTAACTGCTAAATGTTGTTTGAACAGATTATTCTTTAAAATAGTTTTTAATTTCTTTTTAATCTGTAAAAAGAACATTCTCTATCTGTCAGTGTGGTGACAAAAATAGTCCAAACTAAAAATAAAGCTCTATCCCCAAAATTGTATAATTTTTTCACAACAAAGTACATCTGACAGTTTTCATCTCTGTTGAATTGTCACGACTTTCGGGGAAGGAAAAGTACACTGTGTCAAGCAGTCTTTCATTTCAAAGGAATGAAAATTACTTTGTACCTTCTATACTTCCACAAACTAGTTTTTACCTATTTCCATTAATTTACTTAGATTAATGCAAAAAGCCAGGAGAAATAATTTACCCTTGAATGAGTCTTGTCTGCCTGGGTGATTCCTATGCAATTAGAAGATGGGGAATGATGCACTTTCCTCAAATTATTGCGAAATATCACAGTCTCCTCCTCTTAGCCTATCAGTAGGCAGGAGGAAATACAAAATACTCTACACCTTGGGGAAGTTTTAACATGCTGACTTTTAAATGGAAATGCACCCAGTCACCCCAGAATCTGCATGTGACGACACACGTCCATGAGCCGCGGGCTCTGAGCAGACCTCCTGCCGGCCTGTGCCCACCCGCCTGGGTCCCCGGATCCCGGGGCTTCTGTACGAGACTAGACCCGGGCTCCACAAAGAAGGAAGCTTAGAGTAGCCTCTTTTACCAAGACCACCACCACCTTGGGGTGTCTGGAGAGTCTGCAGGGCCTGGAGGGCCACGGTGATTGGGGGGGATGCTGGTGGCTTTGAGGGACAGAGCCCGGGGGTCCGACATCCTGGCTGCTCCGGCAGCCCCAGCCGTGGAAGAACTGGCCCAGCTCCCACAGGGCTTCTGGCCGTCCCACCGGACCCTGATACAGGAAAAGCACTTCACACCCGTTTCTGGTGTTCTGATGGTCTTAATGTAACCTGAAACACAAACATATTTTTGGCACAATTTTAACTGCAATGAACTTTAAGGGATGATGTCATCATGCAAACCATGATGACGTTTCTTCAGAACTTTGCCAAAAGTTCTCCATCGTTTCAAAAAAAGTGTTAGACTCTCCAAAACTCTGCTCAAGGTCACTCATTCAAAATACTTGTATTCGAGGTGATGGCATTTGTACCTGTACGAATATATGTTTATCGTTTTAAGACGTGGGATCGAAATAAAAAGCATTGACAACATCCAGCTGAATATTGTTCTACTATTTTCAGTCTTAATAAATCCCTTCTTTTTTTCTCTTTATATTACATTTAGGACACTATCCTGATTTTTCCTTGTATGTGCAGGTAAGTTCTATTAGTTGTAAAACCCATCCCGGGATAGTAAGGAAGCACCAGAAAACACCCTTTGCAACAAGGGAGGAGTGAAGACTTTGGGCTCAAAAGTTTTGTCTTAAAATTCTCACTAACAGTATTTCCACCCTCAGAATGCGCCGTGACAGCGGGACGGGAGGGTGGTAGGATGCGTCCGGGGGTCACGAAAGCAAGGCTGGAGCTGAGGGTGGACCGGCTTCCTGGGTATCATTTCTTCTTCTCCAAAGGCCTTTGGCCTTGAACGCGAAGGAAAACACTTACCGAGAAAGGCCTTGGCAAGGGAGCTTTCCAGGGAAGCAGGACATGGTGAGAGTGTGTTCCGATTCCCCAGCTGGAAGTTCTGTTTTAAATCCAAGGAACCAGAATATTCCAGGTGGATACCCTGTGAGAAATCAGGACGTACGGTAACAACACTGACATCTCCCATTAGCTAACAGGCCTCAGTTTTAAGTTCTCACCGTGGGAGCCAAGGTGGCTTTGGAGAACTCGCTGAAGAGCAGCCTGGGGGGGGGGGGTTGGGAGGAGAGGCCTGTCTGACGTGCGCTGGGGAGGCCGGCAGGCCGCCTCGGCGTCACTTCCCACCCCACGCGGCTCTGCAGTCCTTGCGCCGGTGACCGACCAGGCACACGAAGAGCCGCAGCACGGCGCCAAGGGCCCCGTTTGCTCCCCGGAGGGCCCGGGAGGAGTGAGACTCGGACAGCAGAGAGGAAGGAAGAGCTCTCCAGGGACGCCGGCGTAGGAGTGACAGTGCAGGGGCCGCAGGCTGGGCCTGACCCGCTGTACAGACGCCCCGCTGCCTCCCGAGAGTCCCCTGCCCCTCGCCAGGCTCCTGCTGCCCCTTCCTCTTCTTGTGCCAATCCTGGCTTCGTCCTCCTGTGCCCTCTCCCTGCACACGGCTACTCCTGCCCACTGCCTTAAATACCAACAGCCTCAAGTTTAAATTTCCTGCCCAAACGTCCCCCCATTCATCTAATTGTCCCCCGAATCCCCCCGTGACTGTCTCCCACGAGGACCAGGCGGGATGTTTCATTCCCCCTAAGCACAGCCCCCCGTCCTCCTGGTACCACGCGCAAGCTCGTACTGCTCGCCGCACGACGGGCCAACAAATCAACATACGAGGGGAAGAGGAAGGAACAGTGACTGTATTCGGAAGCCAGTGGACCAAGAAGGTGGTGGGCTAACGTCCTAAAGAAGCGTGTTAACTCGGGGTCGAACGCAGGCTCCTTTACGCCAAGGGAAAGCGGAAGCAGGAGGTTCAGCGTTGAAGGTGAAGGTGGGCTGCAGACTTTGGAGCCCCGGCCTTCAAGGAAGCACAACATTCTTGCTCTTCTGCTTGTCCCGTGAGCCGGATCACGAGGTCCTGTAAAACCTCAAGGTGTCAGCAGTTATTTTTCCTTTACCACTCTTATCCCTGCAAGGTTTCCAGGCTGAAAGTGAACGTATCTACAGCGAGTTTCAGCCGTCACTAGCCTGGGACGTGGCATGGAACTTTCTTTGGGAAGCGTTACGTGCTTTCTGGGCACAAGCAATGTTTCTCTGATGTTTAGCTCCTGACGTGTGGGGCTTGAGTGACCCAATACAGGGGCCGAAGAATGAGGGAGGCGGCTCCAACATGGTGTTAGTTCCCTTCTTCTCTGTTTGCCTCCCCCCGCTCTCCCTCCCGCCCAGGCCCCCAGGGACCCCGCGGGCGTGCCCACCACGAGGGCGCGCTGTCCCCGACTCGCCCCGCGAGCACGGCCCCGCCGGGAACATGGCGCCCCGACCTCGGGAGTGGCACGCACCGCACCTTAGAGGGAATGTTCTCATAGAGGTTCCTGTGGGAGTCGCTGAGAGTTTATTTCACTGTAAACATTCTCAGAGTTGTTTTTAATCGGTAATAAACTCCAGGAGCCATTTTACCTGAAGGTCTGAAGAGAAAATGAAATGCTGAAATACCCTAAGCGTCCCCTTCTGCACGAAGCTCTCCTGGCCCCCTGCCCCCCGCCCCTCCCCCCCGTTCCCGGGGACCAATCTGAAGGGCTGATACGCTCACCTTGGTTGGACACTAAGCTCATGAGACTAAAAAGAAAAGAATACAGTAGATACACAACAGAACTGAAACTGGGTAACAAGTTGCGTCAAAACATCCAAGGATGGAGGTGGGGCGGGTGTCTCCCCTGGGGATGGGACACCCACGGGACACGGGGTAGCCTGCCCACGGCTCACAGAGCCACCACGTCTGCACGAAAGTGAAGTATCTGTGATTCGCTCTCAAGCCCAGCATCCCGTCAGCACCGGAATCCGTACGTCTTCACGACGAGGAGGTCGGCGTGAGCCGCCCGGGCCTGTATCCCTCCCGGTGCCAGAGGAGCAGGCGTGCGGCGGCATTTCCAAGCTGGAGCCGCCGGCCCCGGGCTCAGCACAGCTGCCGTGAGCGTCCAGCGGTGCCGCGGCCCGCTCGGCCTGCGAGGAGGGAGGCAGCAGTCACAGCCTCTCACATCGGCCAGTGCGGCTCCGGTAAATCACCTCGACACTCATGTCTGAGCATCAGACGAGGTGTCCGTCCCTGAAGCTGGTAAGTGGCCACCAGCGGGCGGCGTGGCCGGGGCCTCACGTAAGGGCAGGGCTGGCAGCTCAGCCTCTTTCTGTGCGTCCTGTCCTTGTGTCCGTCCACATCTGTCCTTGGGCCGTCCACACACCTCCCAGCTCCATGGACCCACTCCCCTGCGGTGCTGTCTCCAGGAGCCTAAGCTGTGTGTCCGTGGGGACGAGGCTGTGTCCCAGCTCGGCTCCGGGAAGCTCCCGTCTGCACTGCTTCGGGAAGAACCGATGTCCCGTTAGGCCAAGGGCAGAAATGCGTCCACAGACATGCTGGGCACCGGGCCTGTGAAACCCCGCCGGACTGAGCACGTTCAAGCCCAGGATCCGGGTGACTTTTCGAACCCGCTCTGTCCGGGCCCCTCTGTCTGGTGTGGCCTCCTTCTCTTCCTCCCTGGAGGCCCCCTGTCCGTCCTTCAAGAATCAGATCACACGTCACCTCTTCTTCTCTGGACCCCATACAGAGCTCAGATCGGCTGTGGGAATGAGCAGAGGAACTTGGGTCTGAAAGACCCTGCGTGTTCACTCAGCGCCAGCTGCTCCTCCTCAGAGAAGCTCCCTGGAGGGTTAGTACGGAGCGTGGCTTCTGGCTGGAGGCTTATCCTGCCCTTATCACGCCTCCCCCCACCATCCCGCAGCCCCGTTCTCTCCCGACGGCCCAGGCCCGCTTGTCACCGGAAACCACAGCCCACGCCCCGTCCCCAAATGACACGACGTGCACTTGATTCCATGGCTGCGGCGCAAATCACCCCAAAACTTCAGGGTGCAAAATACCCAGAGTGTGCCCAGGCGACCTGTGGGTGAACCGTGTCACAGGGCAGGAAGGGGGCCTGCCTCTGCTCCGCGTGGGCTTGCAAATGCTGGGCCCTTGTGGTTGGCATCCATCCGGCAGGGGTGGGCTGGAGGGGCACCAACTTCTCTCAGATGTAGGGGGTTTGTGTGCTGCTTGAAAGCAGGCTGAGATCAGCAAACGCCACAAATCAGGACGCAGGCGAGCCCAGCATGGGCGGGGAGCATCCTTCTGTGGCGGCAGCCCTAGCTCCGTAGCTGTGGCCAGCGGTTCGCTTTCCCGGGTGTGGTTTGGGGTGCTAATCACCCCGGCACGGGCTGCTGTGTGGGGGCGGATTTCACGCCGTGTGACACAGGCCGGCAGGTTTGGCCGTGCCCACCGGCGGTGTCCCCCGTCACCCCAGAAGCACCACACTCTGGTCTGTCTGGTGGGAAACCAGAAACCTTCCCCAAACACCGGCCCCACTGTTCAAATAAAAACCTAAGCGGGGAAACCTATTTTCTTAGAGGGCGGAGAACGCTCCTCGGGAATTTTCCACAGACCTAAGGAAGTGGGTTCCTTCCAGGCTCTGGAACTCATCTTGGAGCCAGGAAGGGACGCTTCGAGCCCAGCTTGCCTGGTGGAATGCAGACCGGCTCCATGGGCGCCACAGGGCAGGAAGGTGAGGCCAGCATGGGGGACACAGCCTCTCCGAGGGACCCGCCGTCCAGAGGCCTCTCCCCTGGCCTGGCCCGGCGATGGGCGGGTCAGGGCCCAGCCCCATGTGGTCAGAGGCGGGCGAGACAGGATGTTCTAAATTCCAGCAGAGAGAAGGCAAGCGGGTCCTCTGGACGTGAGCAGGCGGCTCTGGGGGGCACAGCCCTCACATGCCACTGTGTCCCCCGGTCACTTCCCCACCCGGGCCTCAGTGGACCACCCCTCCTCCCAGGCAACTTCCAGGCAGTCATCCTGTGTCACGCCTGTAACATGGTGGGACGCCTGCCCTCCAGCCAGAAGGGCCTTCCCTCCCCCATCCAGCAGGGGCCAGGCCCGCGTCCACAGTCCAGCCTCCTCTGCCCGGCAGCCGGCGGCGCCCCTGGAACTGGACGGCAGTCTCCAGCTTGTCTCTGCTGAGGTACAAACCTAAATCAATGTGCGTTTGGGTCGCTAATCACTAGGGGAAAATGTCACTATTTATAAAAAATAATTTCCTTCAAAAACATTAATTGCTAGTACCGACCACAGAAAGCCAGAGAAAGTGCAGGAGGCTAAGGCAGCGGTGATTTGCAGCCAGAAAAAGAAGGTTTTGGAAAAATATGAAGGTGGAATGTTGAGTCTGACAGAGAGAAGGAAAAGCAATTTTGTGAAAATGTTTCATCATGAGCTCCAGCCGGAATTTGTTTTTGAAGATTTATAAATGACTTTACTCTCATGTTACAGAACCATCTGGGGGCTGAGAGGGTGACTTAAATTTGTGGTTGTGTGTTACTGAATTTTATGGGAAAATTACACGGTCTGGTGGAATCTGAGTCTCAGAAGATCTCCTCCAGTGACGGGGATCCTGGCGTCCTCGGATCACCCTCCAGGCCCCAGGCTCGCGGCCGGCTTGTCCCTGATGGGCGGCCGGGCCCCTGGGGAGATCCCAGGTTGCATCACGCTCTGAGTCCTGCCCGAGGTCTGCTTGGTGGGGCCCCTCCAGCAGACCAGGGACCTCAGGAGCTGCTTCCTTCCAGCTGTCACTGCACAGGCCTCGGTACAGACAGATGGACCCGATTCACCAGCGTCCGTGGGAACCAGGAAGCGTGAAGCCCGTGGGCTGGCCAGATGTGCAGAGTGGCCCCAGCATGAACAGCTTTGGGGACGTCACACAAGGATTAAAGGAGACAATTAAGTGACGCCAACAAACTTTATCCAACGTGGCACAAAGCGGCCAGTTTCCTTTGGGAGAACTGACAGTGGGGGGAAGGGAGGGCAGGAAGCTTTTGTAGGACGAAGAGTAAAGAGCAGGAAGAGAAACAGAAACTCTCTGAGTGTCTAGGGCCACCGTCTGCCTTATTTGGGGTGAGACGGCCCAGAGCTGGCCTGGCGGTTGGGGTCTGGCTGGCCAGGGACGCTGGGCTTCTGGGCAGTGGAGACTTTACAGGAACACGGACGTCACCAAAGGGTCCCATGGGAACGGCTCCATCAGGGGCCTAGGAGGTTACTTCAAGACAGAGAGCTTGCCATTTCACCCCAAAAGGTCCGCAGAGCTCCAGCAGGTTCTGAGAAGGAAAGCAGGGGGATCTGAGGCTTTAAAGGAGCTTTCTGTGCGCCGCGAGGAGGCCTGAACTGCGGGCGGGCAGAAGGCGCGCGGCTGGGTATCTGGGGATACCCGGGGGCACGGTGGGATGGCTGCTCACTCACCCGCCTGTTATCGAAGGGCAAGTTCAAAGCAGGTTTCCCTGAGCACCGATCTGATCGCTGAGCCTTGAGACCTTGTGTGGGGTGCAGACGCTGCCCCCTCCAACCACCTGGCTCATTCCTAGGTTCAATGTGGGACGGCAGTAATGGTGATGATAATAATAAATTTGAAAAGATACACGCACCCCAATGTTCACTGCAGCCCTATTCACAATTGCCAGGACACAGAAGCACCCTAAGTGTCCACCTACGGATGGATCAAGAAGATGTGGTGCATATATACAATGGAATACTACTCAGCCACAAAAAAGAATGAAATACTGCCATTTGTAGCAGCACAGATGGACCTAGAGATTACCATACTAAGTGAAGTCAGACAGAGAAAGACAAATATCATATGGTATCACTTACGTGAGGAATCTAAAAAATAGTACAAATGAACTTATTTATAAACTAGAAACAGACTTACAGACATAGAAAACCAATTTATGGGGCTTCCCTGGTGGCACAGTGGTTAAGGATCTGCTGCCAATGCAAGGGACATGGGTTCGAGCCCTGGTCCCGGAAGGTCCCACGTGCCGTGGAGCAAGTAAGCCCGTGCACCACAACTACTGAGCCCACGTGCCACAACTACTGAAGCCCACGTGCCTAGAGCCCGTGCTCTGCAACAAGAGAAGCCACTGCAATGAGAAGCCCACGCACTGCAACGAAGAGTAGCCCCCGCTCGCCACAACTAGAGAAAGCCCGTGCTCAGCAAAGAAGACCCAACGCAGCCAAAAATAAATAAGTAATTAATTAAAGGAAAAAAAAAGAAATCAAATTTATGGTTACCAAAGGGGATAGCGAGGGAGGGGTGGGGGAGATAAATTAGGAGTTTGGGATTAACAGATATAAAATACTAAATATAAAATAGATAAACAGTAAGGACCTACTGCATAGCACAGGGAAATGTATTCAATATCTTGTAATAATCTATAGTGGAAAGGAATAAAAAAACGAATATATATCTCCATATATATATATATATACATATATATGAATAACCAAATCACTTTGCTGTACACCTGAAAGTAACACAATATTGTAAATCGACTCTACTTCAATAAAAAATTAATTAGTAGTAACGACAACACACTGGGGTATCCTATGGCGACTCGAACTGCAGGTGGATCCAGGACACTGGTGGGCTGGTAATTGTTTCTCATTTCTTCGTTCTACAAAAGCCTCAGATGCTGAATACAAACTCATTCAAATCTCTCTACAGTCGACTGTAAAAATCCTTCTTGAGAAAATAGAGTTGTCTAAACCTGCCATGTGAAATATTTTTTGCTGGCAGCATTTAAATGCACTTTCCTCCAACCCCCAAACTGGGAAAACAATTTTTGTTTGGAAACGCTTGGGATGACACCGTTGGGGAGAGCAGTCTTTCTCAGGGTTTGCGGTCTCACCGCAGGAGTGCTTCCATATGTGCGCTGAGCTTCCACCGTTTCGTCTTTTCCAGCCAAAATGTTTGCATTTCCTGCTCCGACACAGAGTATGACGAGCGGGGAGGTGGCCGGTCCACCCCAGGGAGCTTGGGAAGCCGTCACACCTGCGGCTCTGTGGGCGCCTGCTGGACAGGCCGGGAGGAGAGTGGAAAGATGCTGGGTCGCGTCCAGGGAGCTCAGCTGCCGCATTTAGCAAAGGCCTCCTGGACCCGCTTCCTCGGAGGCGTTCCTGTTCCCTGCTCCCCCTCAGACGTTAGGGAGCTCGTGGTCCCCCCAAAGGTGAAACGTTCTTCTGCGGAAGCCCCTTCGACAGCTCCCACCAGGCAGTGAGTCAGGGGTCTGTGATCAGAGCTGCCAGGACGCCGACACCGCGGCTCCAACAGATGAAGCATGAGGTTGGAGAACCGCACGCACGCCCTCGGCTCCCGAGGGTCACAGGAGACAGGACGCGCCTGGAAGGAGAAGCGCCGCCTCCGCCCACGTGACCGCCCCGCCCCGCTTCCCGGGCTCCTCCTTAACCGCAGACTCCAGGCCTGCAAACATCCTATTCGCTGAGAGGCATTCGTGACCCCAAATGGACGCTTACAGTATCTCGAGGGCACCGATGGGCACCACAGAGCAGCACCCGCTCCCAGCTGGGGTGCAAGCCCAGCCTCTGCTCCAGCTCGTCCCGTGCACAAGGGTCTCCGTCACGGCCCAGCTGGCGCTGCGTTGTCTTTTTGTGCTTTGGGTGGTGATTTCTCTATTGAAAGTGGCCCCAGGCAGAGTGTGGCAGAGCTGCCTGGGGCCTGGGGGCCGGGAGGCTGTGGGATCCCTCAGGGAGAAAACACACGTGTCAGCTGAGCATCCTTCAGGTACCAGCGCTGCCGCTGGCGCAGGGTTCACGGTTAAGGAACCAACCATCTGTACGAAATACGGTGTCATGACACAGAAACGCACAGAAAACAGGTTGGGCGCTCATCTGTTGATGAAAGGCGACCGCAGGCTGGCCCCAAGTCAGCTGGAGCGGGAGTGCCAACTACTGTTTCATCACCTGGAGGGCCGTGGTTGTGTTTCTCCAGCACTTGGCCTGAACTCAGAAGCACGTCAGCCCTGACGCCGGCCTGGGGACTCCAGCCGGCGCCCAGCAGCTCCGAGGGTCTGTGCGTTTGTCTTCACAGACCGCTGCCCTGCAGGCGGTCCCCCTGGGGGTGTCCAGAGCGTGCCGCTTATGCTGTTCTGACGGTCGTTCACAATCGCATCTGCAGGGCCAAAGAGGACGAGGAAACTGTGGCTCCGGCAATTCTGGCTCAAGGAATCGCATCCCTGGGAGAAGAGTCAGCCTTGCACCCACCGCGGTGCACGCCCAGTCCCGCTGACCTCCCGACTGGACCGGACCACTTTGCAAGTTGTTCCCTGAATGCGCCAGCTTTATGGAGGGCAGGAAGCACCTCGTGCGCCACTCGATGTCCGTGTTTTGGAGGCTCCCAGGGTGACCCAAACACCCTCTGCGTTGGCAAGAAGCAGAGATAAAACAAAACAACATAAAGCATCTGCGGAGGCCCCTGCCAGTGCCACCAGTCCCCCCCACCCCCGGAGACCCTGAGGCTCTGCCCCTCCCCAGAACCATGCACCCTCTGAGACCAGGAAGGTGACACTGAATGCTTAAAGACAGAGTCGACTCGCAAGATCAGTGTTGCGCTCCGCCGGACAAGATTCAAGGAGGCAAGGGGTCAAGCCCTGGGTGAAGGTTCACCCAGCAGGTTGATTCATGCCTGCTCTCTTACCTCCACTCCCCTGTCCTGAGCTGGGTGCTCAGACAGGGATTAAAGGAAGAAGGCTAGGGCATTCTTGCACAGAAGTCTGATTAGTGAGTATAGGAGACCTTATTTTCCTATCCTGACTGTGAAATTAACCAGGCTCCCAAACTGAGCCTTGTTGTTACAAAAACCCTTGCTGTTAACACAAAGACAACCATGCCGTGGTCCAGATTTACCAGCTCAGCGCTAGAAATAATGACTTGTTATTTGTGAACTTTTGACACTTAGAACCATGAAATTGCTCAACCAGAAAGTTTGGTGCAATTACACATTGCAAAAATGATATCTCTAAAATGGTATAAAGAAGACAGAAAAACAATCCCAAGTTTACTGTAATTATTAGATTCAAAAATTCTCAAACAACAAACTGTTTCTGAGCACCAACTCTATTTACGCAAAAGAGAACAGGGACTGACCACATACAAACCAACAACCAGGAGAGACCTGCCAGGCTGTGGACAAGCAGGGCACCCAGTGCCATGGAGAGCTGGAAAGAAACACACTGTCCTTATTTACAAAAAAAGAAGATTATATCTATAGAAAAATCTAAAAGTATATTTTTAAAAAGCTATTAGGATTAATAACTGAATTTATCAAGATTGTTGGATACAAGGTCAAAATCCAAAATTCACTTGCTTTTCTATGTACAAACAACATGTAACTAGAAAGTGATTAAAAAAAATAGCCTTTACAACAGCATAAAACAGCAATAACAAGAAGTACACTTAAGAAAAATGTGCAAAACCTTTGGGAAAGATTATAAAACTTTGCCAAAGCCTATTAAAGAAGCCATAAAAAATGTAGGAATATTTCATGCTTACACATCATGGGAGGATTAAGTGTTTTAAAAAGTCAACTGAACTCAAATTGAATTCTTGATTCAACACTTTTTCTTTGGTGGAAATCGACAAGCCTATGCTAACTTTCCATTCATATAGAGACAAAAGGCTGCAGAACAGGGAGTAACACTTGTCTTGCTGCAGGCTCACACGAACGCCGTCACCTGACCTACGTGGACGGACGCAAGAACAAAGGATCCAACACCAAGAAACCTGCAACAACCAGCCACACCCCTCCCTCGCCTGGCCTTTTAAAACGCTTTGTTGAAACCCTTTCAGGGGTTCGGCGCTCGGGGACCCTAGCCCCCCATTTCCCTTGCTTGGCCCTGCAATAAACCTTTCTCTGCTCTGAACTCCGACATTTCGGTTTATTTGGCCTCACTGTGCGTCGGGCACACGAACCTGTGCTCAGTAACAAAATCATTTCCAAATCACTTCCTAGAACTGAATATGAAAGGGAAAGTTACCAAGTTATTAAGTTTCTAGAAGATTATATAAGAGAATATCTTAACTTTCCTTAAGATTTCTTAATGAGAACCCAAAAAACCCATAAAGGAAAAGACTGATGAGTAGGACTTGATTAAAATGAAGAATAAAGGTAAGTATGAAGTATATTAATATACAGTAAGTACACGTAGTAAATATATTAAGAATATATTGAGAGCAGGAAAGGCAGGAGGTAAGAGAAGAGGAGGTTTCTGTGCGGCCCTGGGGTCGCTGGCTGCTTCCTTGGTTCCTCCGTGACCCCGGGGAGGACCTGCAGCCTCAGCGGCGGGTCCTGGCTGAGCTGACAGGGCAGCTGTGTTAATCTGAAGTGGTGTCAGACCCCACGGCTCCACCACGGCTGCATCTCCAGGAGCGCAGCACACGTGAACGCCTGATTTTCCACACCCATCTCCCTTCTCCCGTCCCTCCCTTCGCTTTTTGGAAAAAGCTTCCCACCAATTCCCTTGTGACTGAACTTCCGGCTGGGATTAGGATTCCTGCCCAGTTTCAGAGAGAAGAGCCCTCAGCTACATCCTCCTCCAAATCCTCTAACTCAACAAGATCTCAGCACAAGCCCGCTTCATTAGAGCAGGAACCCGTCACTCACTCCTGCGCCCCGTGAGAGGAGCAGTAATGCAGGGACCCTCGGCCGCTCCGCCCCACAGCATCTGGTCTATATTTGCAGCTTGGTTTTTTGGGTTTTTTTTGCGGTACGTGGGCCTCTCACTGTTGCGGCCTCTCCCGCTGCGGAGCACAGGGTCCGGACGCGCAGGCTCGGCGGCCATGGCTCACGGGCCCAGCCGCTCCGCGGCACGCGGGATCCTCCCGGACCGGGGCACGAACCCGCGTCCCCTGCATCGGCCGGCGGGCTCTCAACCACTGCGCCACCAGGGAAGCCCGGCAGCTTGATTTTTACCATTTTTCTCCCGCGTACACAACGCTGGCGATCCGGCAGCCGTCCTAACAAACATCGTCCTTGTTTCTTCTGGCCTGTCTCCTAAGAGACCATGGCTGGAGGGTGGAAAATTCGCACCCGGGAGGACGTTCCTGATAGAACCCCAAGAAAACACAGGACACATGATTTGACCATGTATTTCTTTGTGATAAAATTGTCCTCCCAGGTCTGGCAGTTGGAATACAGCCGCGAAGATTTGTGTCATCTTTAGGGAGAACTCAGCTCTTCCCCGCTTTACCAGAAACCAGAGCTCAATCCCCATTCAGTCCCACCAGACGGGGTGTAGGGAGCAAAACCTGCCACCCCAAATGTCGTTGGCCTGTGGATTATTCTGAGCTGAAAACAGTCAAGGCACAAAAGACCCAGGAAGAAACTTTGAGGTTCCCCCTTTGCTGCCTGAAGAATTTAGACAGAGCGCCTGTGACAGGGACAGAGCATCGCCAGACATGCCTGCAGGGGTGGTGGAGAAACCCTCAGAGACCAGAGTCACCCTGTGTCCTGCTGTCTGCCTGGCCCGGCGAACGTGTGCTTGTCCGTCTCCCTGTGAATTACCTTCCTCCCCTTTCGAGTCCCAAACCCCCAACACCCTCTTTTGTCTTTGGTTGAAGATGGTGTGTTAAGGGAGGGTTTGGGCCATTTTGGTGAGCGACTCAGTTTTCCTGGGGGTCTCCCATGCATACGTGTTATTAAAACTTGGATTTTCTCCTGTTAATCTGTCTCATGTCAGTTTAATTCTTAGACCAGCCAGAAGAACCTAGGAAGGCAGAGGGACACGTCTTCCTCCCTGGCAGGTGCTAAGGCGGGAAGTGCCCTGGAGCAGAGCGCCGTGCCCCCTCTCCCTGGGGCCCCGTGGTCACCCTGTTATCTGGGTCGGGCACATTTGGCTGGAATGGAAGTGGACAGAGCCTGGCTGGCCACCATGCAAGTGTCATCAGCCCAGGTTCTCTTCCGCCGGAGCCTCTGCCGTCTGGCCCTGCGTGTCCTCTGTGCAGGGGGCCGGGCGAGAAGCACGGGGCCAGCCGCTCTCATAACCCTCTGGCGCCACCTCCTGGTATGCGGCGTCCACACTGCCTGCCGCTCGTGCCGGAGACCAGGTCTGGCTACTCAGCAGCCTGTGTTGGGCCCTGTACCCCTGAGTCACCAGTATCATGCAAACAGAGGCCAAATGACCTTTTGGGGGATGCTTGTCCCATGGCATACCCCAAATTCTTCTGTACTGCAGTTCACGGGAAAGCTCCGCCCCCTGGGCCTGGGGTCAAGGACATCCCCGGGCGCTTGGTGAACCACAGTAATGGTGACTGTATGACTGCGCCTGGCCAGCCTTTCAGACAAGAGAGGCTGTCACCTCTGGATACGGCAGGGGACATCCCACAAGTTCCGAGCGAACGTGGGGCTGAGCCTCGCGCGAGGCTTTCCTCCTTGTGCCTGCGGCCCCTCACGTGGGTTCAAAGCACTTCTTAGGCTGTAAGCAACTCCCCCCACCAGCTTCGGAGACTGGGGACAGACCATCCCTTCTGGTCCCAGGCCGGGTGGGCACAGTGACAAGTGTGAGTCCCGAGGCTCCAGAGGGGAGGGGCCCAGCCAACCCCGCTTCGAACACTTCGAGATCATTTCTGCCTCCGCCCGAACTGGGACAGACGCTCCGCTAGGGGCACAGGTCGCTGGCTTCCCCGTCGGCTCACGGGACACGCCCTCTCCTCCCAGCGCCCCTGACCACACCCACTTCACCTGCCCCATTACCCTTTACTCACTCTTCTGCCTCCTGTAGCTGGGCTGGGCGCCCCAGCTGCTCTGGCCACCCTGTCCCCCTGGAAACCTACCCAGCAGAGAGCAAAACAACCGGCTTTTGTGAAAGAGGAGCTTGGCCGGGAGGGCCGGCTCCGCCTGGACCCTGAGATGCTCCGGGGACGCTCGCCCTCAGGGGCCGAGTTATTCGGAGGTGCCGGCGCTTTCTCTCCGCAGCTCGTGTCAGAGTCGGGGAGGCACGACTGCCTGCGGGCAGGTCAGCTAACTGGGAGCTGGTGCCTCTGTGCCCATAGCGAAGCCACTGTCCCCGCACACACGGATTTTCTCACGGGGACCCATTTTACACGGCAGGACGGCAGGACGCCCACGTCCCCAAACAGCCCTCGGTGTCTTCCCAAGACCACAGTGGGTCCCGGCCCTGCGCTCTGGGCCAACGCTCTTCTCCGCGGCCCCAGAGAAGGTCCTGGAGAGCAGACGTTGTCCACCTGTGTCCTCAGTGCCTGGACTCCACTGAAACACCGGGTCCCGCTCAGGTGGCCCAGGATACCTCAGGGGTCCCTGGTCACAGGTGGGAGCCGAGGCCAGAGAAGCCCATCCCCCCGGGCCCTGCCCAGCGTCTCCTACACCATGGGGTGCACGGGTTTTGGTGCTGCCTTTGGTCTGGTGAGGGGTCCTCTTCCCAGGCCAGGCACAGAAGACGGCCTGCTTCCCCAGCACGTCCAAGTGCAGCCATGCAGGTGGATATGGGCTGACCAGGCAGGAGGGGCTGTGACCACAGATGTGCTCAGACCAGCAGGCGACCCGGGGCCCAGGGGAGAGCAGAGTCCCGGAGTCCTGGGGAGGCCGTCCAGCTCCTGCCTCTCCCCAGGCAGGAGGTGGCTGTGCTTCTAGGGCCCGGCCGGTCAACGTGTGCTGTGCTTCTAGGGCCCGGCCGGTCAACGTGAGAGCAGAACCGATGGAAGAGACGCCACCTCTGTCCCGTGGGCACAGCCAACGGAGTCTCTGCCTCAGGTGACCCCCTTCCCACACCCGCGGCCCAGAGCAGCTTGGGGGTGCCGGCCACGCAGTTCACGGCCCCGGGGAGGAAGGGCTCGGGGCTTCACGACCACCGAAAGTTTTACAGGGAGATTCACCCCAATTCCAGTGCCGAGCCGACGGCACTGTGTGAGGCCGGCTCCAGGGCGATGAGGAGCCTACCTTTCACCCTCACAAAGGCTTATTGAGAATTGGCTGCGTCCCAGGTGCCGTGTAAGCGCTAGAGATTCCGGGTGAACAATTTCAGCTCTCATTAGAGGATAAGTATCAGACAAAAATATAGACAAAAACTATTTGTGGCAACTTTTCCTTTTTTCTTACTGATAGAGCGTCTAATTCCATAGGTAGCCATGTGCCCATCTGAAAACTGACACTTCTCAGCCCATGCTGCAGGCGGGAGCGGCTGTGAGCCACAGTGCTGGCCAGAGGTGGAAGTCGAGTCCTTGGGGGGGTTTCCGTGGAATGTCTTCAAGCGGGTCTAATCCAACCGGCAGCCTCCCATTTGCCCTTGGCCCTTGCTTCTTCCTGCTGCTCAGAACGCGTGACAATGGCAGCAGCCCCAGTAGCCACTCTGAGCGCGTGAGGACAAGGGCCCCACAACGCGGTGGCTGAGCAGAAAGGTGGGCCCTACACTGCCCACCGCCAGATGTCCTGATTTATGAGAGAAAAGCAAATTCTTGTCTCTTTGAAGTGACCCTTACGTAGGTTTTCTGCTGTCATGATCCACTCTCACTGGGAACTCAGCAGGTGGACTCCATCACCAAGGCAACACAAGAAAACAAATGAATCGGGGAGACGTTCAGGTTGACCTAAGTGCCCTGAAGAACACTGACAAGGAGACGAGGCCCAGTGGCAGGAGGAAGATGCTCTGGATCCAGAGGTCGGGGAAGGTCGAGCTGGGCTGCTCGGGACGCACAGGACCCGCCACACAGGCTGGCTTTCCAGGCAGAGGCCGCGGCACACCCGACATCTGAGTCGCAGAAGGCAGCCCGTCCAGCTGGAGGAGGCGGGGCGGGAGGCAGTGTGGACGGACGGCACTGAGGGGCCGGGGTGTGGCGCGTGGCGTTGGGAAGGGCAGGGGGTGAGCGAGAGCCCTGCAAGGCCGGGCTTCCAGATCACAGGGCAGAGCTCAGAGTGGAGCGCTCCCCGGAGGTCGCTGGACAGAGTTTGGGGCAGATCGGGGGATCTTCTGCCCAGGACGCTGGGGGCTGCTCTGGGCTGGGCAGGGTGGCCAGCAGCACCCTGCCGCCCCCCCCCACCAGATGCCCCTGTCATCCCCAGGCATCGCCCGTGTTCCAAGGTTCAGAACCAGTGCTCTACTGTCCCGTACGGAGGGGACAGGGTGCAGGAGGGCAGAGTGGAAGGGGGAGACAGGAAAGGAGGGCATGAGGGTCCCCAGGATGCAGTGGGGACAGGCCACATGCCTGGAAAACCTCTGGCAGACACGCTGGTGGTTGAATGGCCCCCGCCGGGCACAAGAAGGACTCTGCTGGCCTGACTTGTGCACGTACCGGGACAATCGAATGTCCTGGACACACAGGACCCCAGCTCCACCCCATGGAGGGGCCAGGACCACGGGGAGGGCTTTGCCAGACAGGACTCAGACAGGACTCAGAGGACAGAGGATGGCACGGCTGGGGAGTGAACCTCCGCCGGTGATATTGGTCTTTAATCTGCTGCTGCGGGTGCCGGACAAGGGCCCCAAGAGTGCAGAGTGTCACTTGTGGACTCAGGCCTGGGAAGAGGCTGCGGACAGTGGTACTGTCGCTGGGAAGGGGAAGCTGGGGGCACAGCGGGAGGATCCGATGCTTCCTGGGGCCTGCTCTCAGATGTCCTGGTGGAGACCAGGCAGGCAGGCGACCTGAAGCCTGGGGATGGCTCTGAGCCCCAGAAACACTTGCAGGAGGCTCGGGGGAGGTCAGCTGTATCTCCAGGAACTCTCGCCTTCAAACAAGGAAACCTGCCTTGGCCGACCCCGTGAGGGACCAAGGCTCTGTCCAGCTTGCCGGTTTTTCTGCTGCAGGTACTTTAGGACGCAGGGACACTGCACACGGGGGAGAATCCAGCAAACGCTACCCCTGGCCCGACGGCCACTCTGTCCGAAGCAGAGTCTCTCGTGGCTCCCTGGCCTGGCAGCAGAAATTCCTGCTGACTCCTGCTGGATGAAGGCCTCAGGCTGGGAGAGAGTATGGACCAGAACCTTGGGGGGTGAGATGACAAAGCACCTGGAAAGGACCCGGCCCAGACAGCACACACCAGCGACTCTGGGATTGATTTTAAGCACCAATTGTTCCAGCTTTTGCCAAACACAAGGAACCCTTCCAAGAGCCCTAGTGCACAGCCTCCCAACAGAAACAGCACTGCAGGTCCAGCCAACCCTGGCTGGAAGATTCTAGAAGAGCTGGGTGGGACCAAAGCCATCCACTCCCAGTTTACGGACAATTCACATTGCTAACGTTTTCCTGAGCATAAGTAATTACAATAATTCCAGGAAACCAGAATTCCAGGAAGGCACTTAGGGCAAATCTGGGGGAAACATCTTAAGCTTTGTAAGGTTCACCGACAGTTGCCCTAGAAGACGGAAAAATACAAAAGGTGGAGGGAAGATAATAAACGGATAAAGTCTGAGTAGTTGTTACTTGTCCTGATAACAGACAACTGTTCACATGGTTACTTTCCTGTAAAGGACCTGTGCTCCCTTGTGGTTAAAGGTGCGACTGGCCCACGAGGGACCCTGACACAACTGTGATGGGGAACTTGCTGTCCTGGCTCCTCTGAGTGTGACCGGCATGGCCACCACCTTCCTGAAGACCCCGTCTTGCTGCGAGGGGGGCTCACCCTCCAGGAGGTGGTTTGGGCTTGAGCGACCATGTCCTCACAGCCCACGGACACAGCCCCAGAGGTGGGCACTGCCCCAGACACCCGATCACCACTGTTCACCGGGCTGTGAATGGGGGTCCTTGTCTTTCTGGGGGTGAGGCAGCTGATGCGACCCTGGATGCCACCAAGATCCACGTCTTCCACTGAAAGGTTACAGCAGCCTTGAGAGGGAAGTGGAGATAGGAGCTCACATGGGGGTCCTGCTTCCTTGGGGCTCAGGTGCACCCACATTACCGCGTGCCTCGCCAGCAAAGTTCACATTCTCTCTGGGGGTTGAGCTACGTTTTTGTCATTGGCAACAAGAGTTCTGACGGATCTAAGTTGTAATTCTGGGACGCGGCAATTCATCTTTTGAATTTCAGCCAGAGGGTGTCAGCTCAGCCTTTGAAAATGTCTCCTCGGTGACAGCAAAACTCGGTGTCTGTGTCCAGGGGTGGAAGGAGAGAAGAAACCCACACCTAATGCTGTCTTACTTTATGAGGAAGGTGTTCTTTCTCCTGTCTCACATGAAGAGAAAGGGAACCCAGATAGGTCAGGCAACTTGTCAAAAGTCAGGCAGGTGGCACGTAGGTGTCAGGGGAACTCAAAGCACTGGTTTCCACCCCAGCACGCCGACTCGTAAGGTGACCAAGAAGGAAAGCAAAGAGACCTCTTCGAGCCCAGAGATGAAAGGGTGGCCCTTACATCACCGTAACTGCAGCTACAGCAGGAAGACGTCCCCAAGAGCCGTTCTACGACCCCACGAGGCTGCAGCCATGCCAGCAGGCGGGTGAGTCATATGCGGGAGAAGGATCCAGAAGCCGACAGCACCTGGGCTCGCACGGGCCCCTCGGGGCCCTGGGGCCTCGTCCAGGGCCGGGAGGGGTGAGGGAGCGGGTCGCAGAGTCAGACGCGACCGAGACGTGGCCAGCTCAGCATTCAGTTCTCCCCACTCGCTGACCAGGGTCCAGCTGCTTCCCCAGATTCCACAGCTGTGGCAAGTCTGCACACCTGTGCTGCTCTGGACATCAGCTTAGGGCCTGGACTCTAGGACAGTGAGACCTGTGCCTGGTTGCCCACTGGGTAGATCGGAATTTAGAGTGGACTAATTAATTTATAGGGTATAGAACAGAAAATTGGGTTTATATGGCTTTTCCTAGGCCTGAGAACGGTATGTTTAAGAGGAAATAGATAACGGGGGGGCTGTTTTGACTCATTTTTATGAAAACCAGAGAAACCCCTGCATGACTTTCCTGGCGTTTCTCTCTTCTCCAGGGTTATGTCTCCACTGCCGAGAGAAAGCAGGGGAGGAAGCCCATTCCCGTCGGTTCAATAAAGGGCAGTGAGCCCCACCCATCTTGAGGAGACCGGTGGCAGAATGGGGACAGAGGCGGAAGGTCACCATCACGCCCTCAGGACGGCGGCTGGTGGCCAGCAGCGAGGCTGCCCTGACCGTGCTGTGGTCACGCAGCAGCGGGCAGCCCTGTACCTGCTCCCCACGCCCCCAGACCCACGCCTCAAACGCTGTACCAGCGACTTCGCTGTCTCATCTGTCTCTTCAGATACGCTATCTGCAAAAATAAGATTATTCAATCAGCCTCCAAGTAAAGACCTTCACCTTGAAGAGCGATGGGGCCGTTGCCAACGAGACGTGAGCACCAGATCAGCAATGACCGTTTAAAATTTAATTTTTATTTTATATAGGGGTGTAGTTGATTTACAGTAATAGTTTCGGGTACACCAGTGATTCAGTTATATATATATGTGTATATATATATACATCTCTTCTTTGCCCGTATAGGTTATTACAGAATACTGAGTACAGTTCCCTGTGCTATACAGTAGGTCCCTGTTGGGTTTCTATTTTATATATATTTTATATACTATGTATTTTATATACAGTAGTGTGTATATGTTAATCCAAGACTTCTGATTTATCGCTCCCCCAACCTTTCTCCCCTTTGGTAACCGTAAGTTTATTCTCTATGTCAGTGAGTCTGTTTTTGTTTTGTAAATGAGCTCATTTGTATCACAGTTTCAATTCCACACGTAAGTGAGATCCTATGGTATTTGTCTTCCTCTTCCTGACTCACTTCACTCGGGATGACAATCTCTATATCCATCCATGTTGTTGCGAATGGCATTATTTCATTTTTTAATGGCTGAGTAATATTCTCTTGTACGTACCAAGTAAGAATTCATGGAGATAAAGGTAAGAGGGGGTCACTAAGGAGTCTGTAACATGGCCAGGACGTAAGAGCTGAGCGCAGGAACGATAACGGGTGAGTCCGCAGAGCAGCTCAGGCCGACGGGCGCCCCGCTCCCACTGGTACTTTCTCGGAGGTCGGCCGCCAGGGGCTCAGGTGGTCAGCAGTGGGCAGCGGGTGCATGGGAATAGTTCACGTAAGGAGGATAAGGACAAGGGCAGACACAAAAGCAGGAAAGGGGCACGGGGCAGGGCGGCGGGCTTCAGTCACACGGGAAGGAGGCTGGGGGCTGAGGCTGTGTCCAGGTGTATCCCGGCCTCTGCAAGACCTGAGGTGTCAGCCGTTGGCCTCTCGTTTCACAATATTCTGAGTCCAATGAGGGAGTTTCTCATGCAAACTCTGTTGCCTTTAAGTTCAGGCAGAGCCTATGAAGTATTTCAGCACCCTCTTCCTCCTTCCTGTCGGCATGAAAACACAAGTCACTGCTTATTGTTATTTTGAGAACTAAATGTGGAACCTGGGGGATCGGAGACGTCTCCAGGAGCACAGCTGTGCCCAAGTGGCCAGAAAGAGAACCGCACTCCTACGGCACTTGTGTTAGAGCCTGGTTCTGCACTAGGCACTTGATATGAACCCCCCAGCTGTCTGCACAGCAGGAACAGGTGGTGTGAATTAAACTACACACACACACACACGCGCGCACACACACACACGTGCACACGCACGCACACACAACACACACGCACACACACAGACACACACGCACAGGACACACACACAGCACACGCACACACAGTACACACACATAGCACACACACACAACACACGCACACACACACGCGTGCGCTCGCGCACACACACACGTGCGGCCCCGAGCGCAGCGTCTCCGTAAGCGAATGAAGCGTGGTTAGGATTGTAGTTCAGCACAAACAGGAAATCATACTTCAAGCATTCAGGTTCCCAAAGTTACAGAATGTCGTCCCCCCATGTGAGGAACATTCGATGAATTAGGCATTTCTAGCAGCACCTTGGGTGAAGTATAGCATGAATCAAAGTGTTAATTCAACGTAGGTGTTCATTTTCTCTAAGTTTGGTGAAATGAGAAAAGTACTGGCCTCAGTCAGAAGAAGTGGGTTTGAGCCTTGGGTCCACGATTCCCGACTTCTGTGGGGCCACGGGCAGCAGAGGCGAGACCCAGCCCGGCTGAGATGTTCCGCGGACATACGGCCAAGGCGGCACCAGCATCCCGTCCCCTCTCACTTTACTCACGCTGCATCACGATTACAAGAAATGGTGACCGTGGCTATTCTCTGAGTTAATTTCTGGTGCCGTAATTTTTAAAGAACACAAACACCAATGTTTTACAGGGACTTCCTGTGAGAACAGCTGCAAATTAAGTCATCCAGCAGAGGCTCTGTTTGTGTACCCTGATTTGTTTTGCTCAAAGATAAAACAACAGGAGAATTCGTCTGGGTGCCAGGAAGGATGAAGCTAATGGGAAAAGCATGTAACAATGACGTCATGCAGCTCCGAAGTTTAGGGCTTTCAATCGAGGGTTAACAACCATTACAGAGAGATTCGATTTTGATAAAACACATCCAAAATAACATTTTCCATGATACTTAAGATTATGCTCAATGTTGGAAAAGGAAAGAAGGTTATAATGAAAATCAGAAGATTCCTACCCCTCTCCTTCCCCAAACCTCCCGCACAGCAAAGCCACACCGGACTCACCGTTCTACCCTTGAACAGTCCCTGCAAGCGAAAAGGGACTGTCCCCTCCCTCCCCAGTAACACCAACGTGTCCATAAAGAAGCTATTTCTGAAAAACGGGGCTTCCTGGCAGAACCGACTAGACCAGCATCAGGCTGATGTTCAGAGTTATAATGGGAAAAAAGCCTGACTTCGAGATCACTCTGTTAGTTAGGGAAACATTTACGGCAGGAGGTAAGGCTGCCGTGGGAAAGACCACGGAGACGTTCTGGCGGGCTTCCTTCCTCTGGAGACCCCGTCTCTGGAGAAAGAAATCCAGACGCTGAAAGAGCAAATGAGCCTGAGCTATTTTTCACAAATCCCACAAACATTGAAATAGGCACCACTAGAGCCTCTGGAACCTTCCAACTTCAAACATGCTGCCTTCCCTGTCAACGCCTCCAGGCTTTGGGTCTGAGAGTATCTGTTACCATTAGCATAAAAGGCAAATCCACAACTAGATTTCAAGCATGAAACCTTAACACTCAATACCTGAGGAAGCAGGAACGTGCTCTGCTCAGGGCCTTTGCCAAAGCAGCCGCTTAAAGAAAACAGGACGGCAGCCCAAAGGGCCGCACAGCGGGAAGGAGCCTTTGCAGAGGAGCCTACGGGACAGGACAGACACAGGCCTGGGATAAGCTGGCTGCAGGGGGCCCCAGGGCTGCCCTCCACTTGCGGGTGGCCCGGTGCAGGTGCCCCGCCTCTGGGCCCATTTCCCCTCTTCTGCAATTACAGGACAACCCATTTAGCTGTTCAAGCCGAGACTCCCAACCGTCCATGGTGGGCATTTGGGACATGCAAGGCTCCGGTGGCTTCGGGGACAGAGGACTCCGCACCCCAGTCGCTGACGTGCTCATCCTGCTCCCCCATCTGTCTCCAAGGTTCTAGGGTCTCATGGCTACAGCTGCGGATGGTGATGCGGTGGTGAAACCAGAAGAAACATACTCAGGTGACTCCCTGAAACTGTCAGAAAAGACTCTTTTTAAAAAATGCTTTTGGGTCATTCTCTAAGCACAAGGAAGAATCGTTTTTTTAAAAAAAATCTTTATTGGAGTATAATTGCTTTACAATGGTGTGTTAGTTTCTGCTTTATGACAAAGTGAATCAGCTGTACACACACATATAAGGAAGAATCTTTTGGCAAATCATTTGGCAAACAAAACACAACTATTTATGCCACTGAGCACATAATTTTGCCCACAGGAAACAGGTGTGAGTATTTTAAGAAGGCACAAGGAATGTTTCCATACATTCTCATTTTTCCTTTAAATAAGACTTTATTTTTTTAAGGGCAGTTTTAGGCTTACAACAAAATTGAGAGGAAGGTACAGAGAGGTCCCATATATCTCCCTGCTCCCCAACTGTTGAAACTGCTTAATTTTTAAATATCTTTCTAATGACTTCAGATTTTTATTATGAAATAAAATACACAAAAAATTACCTAAAAGTGAACCGACAGCTTAATAAATTATTGTAAAGAAACTCATGAAAACCACCAAGATCAAGAAATTAGGTTTTACCATAATTATCTCAGAATCCCTCTCTTGATTGTTTTTGTATCGATCTCTCTCATTTTCTTTTTTTCTGAAGTTTATTTTTTATACACCACGTTCTTCTTACTTATCTATTTTATACATAATAGCGTATACATGTCAATCCCAATCTCCCAGTTCACCCCACCCCCACTACCCTCCCCCGCCCCGCTTTCTACCCTTGGTGTCCGTGTTTGTTCTCTACATGCGTCTCTACTTCTGCCCTGCAAACCGGTTCATCTGTACCGTTTTTCTCCTCTCCTCATTTTCTAAAGCAAGAGACAAACGCTTTTGCCAACTTTACATCGTCCACTTCGTTTCATTTGAAATGGCACAGGGTGCTCGGGGCTGTGTTGACCTGGGTCAACCTCTGACCAGGAAAGTGCCTCATTTAATTTGTCTTTTGTTGACCGAGGGGTGGAAAGCAGGTGAGCTGCAGGTGGGCCAGGCACCTTGGGCCCCAGCCTCTGGCAGAGGCGGCCTCCAGCCGAGTGCAATGGACTGTGGACCCTGGGTCCCCTGGGGAGGTGGTTGGGGCACCGTGCCTGCTGAGAATCTGGCCGAAGGGGGACTGCTCTCTCCCACCCCCTACCTCAGACTGACAGATGGTCCTTCCATGGGCCAGGGGGCCACCATCCATCCCAGGTGCGGTCAGCACGCCAGGGTGGCCGGCACACAGCACAGGTGCTGGTCTTGGGTCTTGGGGGAGGGAGAGGAAGTCCAGGCAGGCCCGTTTCCGGGTCCACAGCCTGGCCTCCACATCGTCCAGTCTTTCTATCAACCTGCGGCCCACACGCCCTTCTGCAGCCACTCTACCTGGGTACCTGCTTCCCGAGCTCCAGCTCACGGGGATCCTCGAGCACCCAACACTACGTGGAGAAGCTTATTCACGTGACACAAAAACGTACATAACACGACATCTGTCACTCGAAGAAAAGACAGCTGCTCGAGTCGTTCTGCGCAATCCCTCGCCTTCCCCTGTGACCAGGGCGAGCCCCCCAGGGCAGCGTCGGCGGACGGGCTCAGCATTGCCTGCAGTGAGGCAGGATCGCGAAAGTTCAAGTGTCTCATCACAAAGTTTGAACTGATTTGGCAAATTCAAAAACTTCAGTACTGGATGTTTCCCTTTCAGTTTTCTTCCTGTGGTAACTCCCTAACGAGCCACGATTTTTCCAGCTCCTGCAAAGACACGCTCACATCCCTCCAGGTCCCTTCAGGACGGCATCCTCTCTCCTGCCTGGACCCAGGGCACCAGGGGCTGGAAAGCTGTCACACGGTCACATGTTTCTGGCCACAGAGCCAGAAACCTCGGGGGTGGGGTAGGGGCTGGAGGTTTCTCCTGGGAGCTCGCCCCCAACCTGCCCAAAATTCACAACACGGAGGTCAGCTCTGTCCACAGGACAGCATCCCAGCCACAGGGGAGGACAGCCTCCATTTAACTAATCCCCTTGTTTTTCTTCCTTTTCCACTTTTTTCTATGAATGGTGGTCCATGCAGAGACCCAGGGCTCCCCAGGGGACCCGCCTCTGGGATCAGCTCATGAAAAGAAGAACACCCATTGTCCGTTTGAAAATGTGGCCCATTTATTGGAACTGAAAGGCATCGTTACATAGTGCAAACGGCTCTTTGGTGACGGACTGATTACAATGAACAGAAGAAAGGCACTTGCTCCTGGCAAAGGGTTAGAAAAGTCAGGGAATATGTACACGCAGCTCCCCACGGGGCTGGAGGCGTGTCCAGGCCCCTCCCACCACCTCATCAAATGGCCGATTCTGCAGACGTTCCCACTGCAACCGCAACCGCAGAACTTCTCTGTGAATCACAGCCAGCCTCCCGTCGGGCTAGACAACGCCATGCCAGGCTGCCTGTCTAAACCCACCCTCTGCGTGAAACCAGATAAACCTCCCGGGCACCTTCAGACACCAAAACACTCCAGAAGGCGGGATTTTATACCTGAGCAACTTACACAGCCATCAACTTTCAGACAAAGTTATCCGTTTTCTGCTTACAGAGACTGGTTCCAAGATTTGGTTATTTACTCAGTGTGAGTTATTAGTTCAGAAGAAGTCCCGTGCCTGTGAAACACTGGAGTTTTTACTGATCACTTAGTGATGTGTGAGGACAGACTTCAAGCCGACCGTGTGTAAGCTGCTGTCGAGTCCTCGGGCTGGAATGTTAGCAGGGCAGGCACTGGGGTCTCCTGTGGCCGGGAAGGAGGCCTGTGCTGGGCCGAAACCAGGCTTTCAAACTGCCCACTACCTGCTGGATGCTGGCGGGAGCCCTGCCTCCCTTCCCCCACCCCGTGATGAGCTCCACACGGGCCACAGGCTTTGGCCCCTCGGACCGAGACGGCCAGGGTCCTCGAGGGTCTCCTGTGGGAAGGGCAGGTGGGCGCTGTATCCGCGCCCAGCACAGGACCCGGTTCGCTGTGGACACTCAGGTCTGCGGAACTGAGCAGGACGTCCAGGGACATGTTTCTCAGAACACAGACCACTTTGTATTTGGAACAAGACGGGAGGTTTTGGTCAGTTAAAAAGACGGAGACCATGAGGTATGGAAGTTGCTTTTCACTGAATCCTACGAGAACTTTTGCAGAGTGGAAATGGTTTTTCTGATGTATCTAAAACTAAAGCATGGGCGAAATTTCATCAAACAACACACGCTGTGAAAACAGAAATGAGGTATAGGGATTGGTCGTTTTTCTTCAATGCACTCACACAACCTGAAGTTAGAAAGGTCCCAACATTCGAACTCCTCCCGTTGGAAGAAGAATCTAGAGCACTGTGGCCCTCCTGTGGGCTCTGGTGGGACAGAGCACGCGCTGGCCACAGCTAACGCTGGCCGCGCAGGTCAGTAGGTACCGTGGCGTGGAGCGGAGGGTTTTCACATCTGGTCCACACCAGCCAGCGTGCGTGCAAGTTACAGGTGAACGCAGACCTGTTCTAAACGCGGCTGAAAAACCTTCCAATCCCGGGCGAAGGAGTCGGGAGCCGCAGGACGGGCTGCTGCTCCAGGCGGTGGGGTCATCCGCCCTGTGGGTCCAGGTGATGCCCTGGGAGCTGCCGAGGGCCGGGGCTGGGGGGATGTGCTCACTGCCCAGACCAGTCACCCAACACGCTCCGCAGACACTGCTCTGTGTGCCAGAGACTGAGTTTCTTTCCAATCCCGTGTCCCTCCTCTGGCGGCTCCACTCTGCAAGCTCCTGGTACCAGAACCAGGCGGGACTAACTTTCAGTTGAGAAGAAACGGTGACATTAGGTGAAATCAAGTTAGGAGCCTCAATGGTTTAATCGTGCAATTTAATAGTAGCACCAATTTTTCATTTAGAAAAAATTAAATAAAAACCTGAGAAGTCTAACATGAAGTTAGGACACGTGTCTGCTCCGTGGTCTGTTGGCGAGCACTCCGGCCTGAGCCCCCTGGGCGAGTTCCGACACGGCTCCGTGCCGTGGCCCCGAGACGTCCCGGCCTCGCTGTGCCCTGTCCCCTGCACTGCCCGCTCCGGCCTCGCTCTCCAGGGGATGAGGGGGAAGCTCAGGGCTCAGAGGCACTCAGGGCTTCTTCCCCATGGAGTCTCCCGGGCAGACAGGACAGCAGGCCCCGCCGACCCTCACGGGTGCTGGACAATCGGCCGGCTGGCAAGTCTCCACGAAGCAGGTGACCTGCCCGTCCTGGAGGAGAGACGGCGCCCGAGCCCGTCAGTCCTGGGGACCCGGCCCCTGCATCTCACCCCACCCCCAGCTCTGACCTCCCACTGGGGACCCCGGGATTACGTCCCTGGGTGTCAACCAGGAGGAGGTCCGGCTAGAGAGGAGCTGGGAGGACAGGGCTCTGCCCAAACCTGACAACCACCAGGGACACTGGACGGACCCCTGCTCCTCCAGAGCCAGGGGACGAAGTCCCCTCCCCATGTGCACCGACCCGCCCGCCGTCCTCCCGTCCTGGCTCCCAGCCCCGCCCCAAAACTCCCGCCCAGCCTGGGCAGCGGCCAGGCCCCTCTCCCCTGCGGCCACCACTGCCCCCTCGGTCCACTTGCTCCAGGACCGAGAATAGTGTGGACAGCCCTGCGCTGACCAGGGGCGGTGATGTCCGTATCGACCTTCAGCAACGGCTCCGGGGGAAGAGCCCTGAGTTCTCAAGGGACGTGGGGGGGACCCCACAGCTGAGCTCCCTGACGGCCCTGCTGCCTGCCCGGGTCCCCCGCGGCATCCACACTCACGCGGCATTCACAGACGGTGCAGGGATCCCGTTTCCATGTGGTACCGTCCGCGCGCGAGCTGCCGTCTGCATCCACGCACTCGGTGCTGAGCCGAGACTCGAGTTTCTGTATCTGCGGCAAAGCAGAAGCGCTGGTCACCGGGACGCAGCGGGCAGCTTGGGTACCGCGCACCTGCTCCCTCACTTGAAACGATGCCTCACGACGAACGGGGACCGAGGTGAATGTCTAAAGCACTTTCCTGGAACCTCAGATTTACTCGTTAGGCAGCTGGTAGCTGTTTGTCCAAAAGCTCCATGACAACAGCCTGACCTCCGCCGTATCTGAGGCCAGAAGTGCACGGACTGTAAGTACGGCGAGTAGCCGGTAAAGAAGAGAAGAGAAACCTTAGAAAGAAGCAGAGAGAATGCCGACGCAGGACTGGGTGACAACAGCATTCTGCACCAGCTTCTCAAAGGAGCTCTGGGCTGTGACCGGCTGCTGACCCCGACGCACACCGGCCCCAGCTTGGGGCCGCCCTCTTGCTGGGAGGGAGGCGCTGACAGGGTGGCGGGGGCTGGAAACGCTGGGGCCTCTGCACCGTGGAGGGTCCGGCAGCCCCGGCCCATTTCCCTCTGGGATACGTGAGAGGAAAGCAAACTTCCACCTCCTTTATTTAGCCCACCATCGTTCGGGTTTTCCGAGTCTCAACTGACTCATGAACGAGGTGTGGGATGGGCACCGCCAGGCGCGGGGTGGCCAGCCTCTCACCGCCCCGTCCTGCATCCCCGTCTGGTCAGCCTGACCCATGTGTGCAGAGCGACCAGGCCTCTCTGCTGCTCCCTGTGGACTCTCAGGGATCAGGGGTCAGCTGTCTGGCCCTGGACACTCATCCAAGGGTGCAGCCCCACCCTGGGCACGCTGTGTGTGGTCAGCTCAGGGTCTGCTTGGGTTTTCTGTCTCCAGCTCCAGGCAAAGGGCTTCTTGTCCGGGCCCTGAACCCAGCGGGAGGCCAGCTGGGGCAGGCCAGTCCTCCCCCTGCCCACCCCCCCAACCGTGGCGAGTCTGTTAGCACCTGAGGCTGTCAACTCTGTCCCCAGACCCCTAGGCAGGAGGAGAAGCTACAGGGCAAGCACAGAGCAGATGCAGGGCAGCCGGCGCACTTCTCCCTGGAAGATACAAACGTCTTCCAAGCCCGCGGACTGAGACCCCCAGAAGCAGGACGTGGCCTGCACCACAGATCCCCAACTCGCAGGCCTGTCTCTGGAATGTTCCACAGCATCAGAAGCCCTTCTCACTGGGACCCTCTGGAACCCTCTGCATGCATCCCATTAACCTGAGATCTCACTCTTCACTCCCACTTAGGTGACATCACACTGAGACCCCCGCGCAGACACGGCAGGGGCAGGGTGCGGAGGTCTGCAAACCCTGCAGACCCCCAGGGAAGAGCCCCAGAGTACAGATGTGCCGGTGCCCTTCCGGCGCCCAAGGGGACCCGACCTCCATCAAAACCTCCTGATCCCCCTGGGAGCAGAGGCTTAACAGTCATCCCTGAAGAGGAGGCTTTGGGCAGGACTTGAGGTTTGAATTCTGCATGGCCCTGACCCGGAGCCCCTCACAGCCAGTGTTCGGGGGGAACCCGCGCCCCTCACCCAACGCGCCAGTGGGCAGCCCACGGCCGAGGGTCCCCGGTCCCAGGAGGTCCAAGGGCAGCTCAATGCGGCCCAGCTGGAGCCAAGCCAGAAAGAAGGGCAGAGACAAAAGTGACCTCCCTGGAGGCTCCCAGGCCGAGGACCAGGGGTATGTGGGCAGCACCTTCCCTTCACCGTCACGGGAGAAACGCACACCGGGCCCAAGGGTGGAGAGGGGCCGGGCAGGCCGGGGAGGTGAGGATGGGGGCGCCCAACCTGCTTCCTGAGGTCCCTGATGGTCTTCTGCATCTCCAGGACAAACTCCCGGAAGTCGCTGGTCCCTGCTACTGGTGGGCGCTCAAAGGCGGTGGCCGAGGCGTTACTGGGCCTCGTCTCGGGCATCCCGGCTCTGCTTGGGAGAAGCAAGGGAGACTCAGGACACAGCCAAGGGTGTGCGGCTCCCAGGCCCGAGGGCGGGGCGCGTGGAGTGGCTGCATGGGTGCCCTTGAGGCACACCCCCCCCACACCCAAGGGCCAGCTGGCAGGGTGCACGGTCCCAGGTCCCGGCGGGGCTCGGCCGTACCTTGGCATCTTCCCAGGCCCCGCATCCGTGGCTGGCTCGTCCTCCCGGTAGCTGAATTCAAGGGACCGCCTGCCTCGGAAGTGGTAGGAAAACGCGTTGAACTGTCCCCGGGTTCTGCAGTCTGCGGGCAAAGCGCAGACACGTTAGGGTCTCGAGTCCCACGAAGGGGACGTTAAGAACAGCTCGGCAAGTATCACTGTCCTTCCTGCAGGACACGCGGGGCGCTGAGGTCGGCAGCGCTGGAGGCACTGTCCCCACTCCCCTTCCCCTCCCCACCCCAGGTGAGCGGCCTGGAGCCCCCCGACCCCCAGTGCTGCCCCCCGACGACACCCTCCTCCGGGTGGGGCATGCGCCTGCTGTGCTGCCCACACGGGAGTGGTTGGCACTGTTTCAGTAACTTCTACAGTGATCTCAGAAGTGTGTGCATGTGTGTGTCCTCCTCTCCGTGACTCATCAGTCCTCACAGAGAGGCTGAAATTCCTAACTTTGGTCAAGAGAAAAAGACACGCATCCTCCCAAGGGCAGTTTCTTAGGTTTCTCACGTGTGCAGGTTTCGTACTTGGATTAAACAAATACACAATTAAGAGATGAAGCTTAAGAAAGTTTGGGTTAAGTGAGTCTTTTTTTCGCGGTACGCGGGCCTCTCACTGCTGTGGCCTCTCCCGTTGTGGAGCACAGGCTCCGGACGCACAGGCTCAGCGGCCATGGCTCACGGGCCCAGCCGCTCTGCGGCATGTGGGATCCTCCCGGACCGGGGCACAAACCTGTGTCCCCTACATCGGCAGGCAGACTCTCAACCACTGCGCCACTGGGGAAGCCTGTAAGTGAGTCTTTTATAAATACTGAGGTGTCAATAACAGCTACCGACATTTGGTTCTGTCAAACCATAACTCTTTTTTTTCCCGCCACTTTTTAGATATGGCTTCTGGACTAAAATAAAAACAGATAAAGTTTATAGAGCATTCTTTAAGTTTTGTCAGCTGAGGGCTATGCCTGCTATTTCTAAGAGGAAAAGAATCCAGAAGAAAGGATGCTGGAAACTGTACCAAGTGCCTAAGCCTCTGACTGTCCAGCGGAAGCAAGAAAAGGCTCTGGAATGAGGCACAGACGACGGAGCCTGGATCCAAGACTCAGGCTCTCAGAGGACTTCGGGTTTCTGCAGCAAAAACCAGAAAACCTGTCTCTGTTCCTTTCTAAGCAGCTACAGGGAATCTATCTGGTAAAGTTATCAGAAAATGAAGATTCTGTATCTGAAAAGAAAGACTGGCTTTTTCCAATGATTTTCAAAGAGAACAACCGTCTGCAAACACAAGAATCAAATTCTCCGCCATGTGTGTGGAAAACTGTTGTGACCTTAATATACTAGTCAGAATATTTTTTTTAAAAAGCGAAAAAAAACCCACCAAGTTCCCAACAGCTATAAAAATGAGAAATTAATGCTTTGGAAACTTGGGCATGTAGCGAGCAAAATTTTAATATGTATGTGAATTCTCCTACAACGTTGCAAATCGTATTCATTATATATATATTTAACGTATTACGTATCCCATGTATTAGTTACGTACATCATACGTACGCACAGAGAGAAGCCACAGACACAGAATCACAGCAGACACACTGACTCACACACAGAACGTGCATCGACCCAGATTTCAACACTTACTAACGAAAATAACAGCTCATTAAAATTAACTACTAGCGAGAACCACCTGGCCAGGGCTATTCCTGCGGAAATAACGAGGTGCAAAAGAAAACCGGTTTCTGCACCTGGTGTCCATCGCCAGCCGAGGCGGAGGGCCGGGGGCCGGGGCTCTGGGCCCTCCTTGCCCACCTCACCCACAGGGGCTGTGTGGCCCGTGGTGTTGCCCCAGGCTCGGGGCCCCATTTCCTCACCACAAGAGTGGGGTTACCCAGAATGGGTCCTCAGTGTTCCCCCCATTGCAATGTTCCCTGGGTCTCTGATCACAGTTGGAATTAAACCGAAATTATGTTCAAATGAGAACGTGCGGTCGAGGTTAGCTACGACCCGACTCGGGAATGCTGCGTAGGAGCCGCCTGGACGGCGCATCCAGAAACAGCCGCGGCGGCAGGACAGGCACCGCCGCCTTCGCGGGCTCCCAGGTGCCTGGGTGAGGCCGCCGCGCAGCTGCCTGTCACACTCTCCACCTCCTCAGGAGGTGATTTATGGCACGTTTCTCTGCTTACACAAGCTCTTCTGGACACTGAGAACACACAGCACGCAGTTTTAAAATTAAATTTGATGTCTGGCAAGCTTTGCGATCTGTTTCTTGTTCATATTTTATCTGCGGGGACAGACAGGCAGGCTATGAAATGCAGACGTGTGATAGGTTTTAAAGAAAAGCTGGGAGCTAAGCTCATTAAAGTTTTGCTGTCTGTTTCTTTTACTTAGTAGTTCTCATTGCTAACTCCTATCTCCTGGCATTACAAATTCTTCAAAACCATGACTTTAATTATCCTCGGGTTCCACAGTACTGCTCGGTATGGACACTCCAGAATTTACGGACCCCTAGAGCCGCCTGTTTCGTTTGTGTTCTCACTGCTGTGCCGATTCCAGCCCGTGCGTTAGCAGGCACTAAGCTTCCACCCAAACTGTCGGTGAAGGAGGACGGACCCCGGTGAGCGGCAGGGCCCCGGGACGCCCACCTTCACAGCAGTCTTGCCACACGCGGAGGTCCAGCCGGGGGATCTCGTCACAGCTGCTGTACCCGTGGGGGAACTCGGCCACTCGGAACACATCCCTCTGCACACGCGTGATGTTGTCTGAATTGTCGCACACGATCCGGGCCAGCGACGTCTGCTTGATCTGCGTGAGCTGGGCGGGGGTGAAGACCCCCGGGTTCTCATACCACAACCTGCGTTCCCCAGAACGAGAGCAAAGCTCAGGGAAAACACGACACGGAAAAGCCCCAGGGGGCTGGTTAAAATATTCCCCACAGTCAGTTTCGCCAGTGATGAGACGTAAGTGGTTCAATTAGGTTATCACTTAAAAATGGACTCAAACGTTACTGTGAGCCACTCAGAAAACGAAGACCAAGAAATGTGCACTAACATCAGCAGGGGCAGCTCCTCTGATGGACCAGCACAGGCCACCTTCCAGAAACACTGCCGGCACACGGCCACCTACTGAATTACCTGGCGGCAGGTGCATCTGCATTTACCTGTCCCCGTCCCGTAAGCGCTTGAACTGTGTGCTCAGCAGACACATCAAGGTAGGCCCCAGGCGGCTGCCGGGGACCAGGTCCTCCACCATGAGGGCGGGAAACAGGTCGATGTTGAGCGGGGAGCCGTACAACCTACGAGACCAAGCAGAGCCTTCAATTCACTGAGCAAAGCCGTACCTGGTGAAGAGCACAGCAACCAGCGGAAAATAAAACCCTCGTGGCTTCTTTATCATTATTTGACGTTATTCAGGTCTTCACTTAGTAAAATCCACTTATTTCTTTAAAGCATCTATCCATTATGTTTTAAAGATGTGTTGCTATTTCCCGTTCATATACGCATGATAAAATACACACACGGATATATTTATCATACAAAGCTAGAGAAGCCAAGAACACACAAGGAAGGAAATTAAAACCACACCTTTCCTGCCTATTTAGAGACAACTTGACATTTACTGGAAACCCTTCCAGTGTTTTTGTCATTGATACACATGAAGAATAAGCTACACACACAGCTAAAGACACGTTTTCAAAACAATACTGGGATCCTGCCGTACACTGAAAACACACTTGCTGTGAAGCAGCTACTTATTAAGTGGGAATCGCACAAAAGACTAAGACAGCAAGGTCTAATGTTCAAGAACAAACTTTTTCATCAAATTCTTCCAATTCCTTAGAAATAAATGCTTCTAAGCAAAGAGCTGACAACTTCTCTAACATTGTTCTTATCTGATCTCTCCCGACACCCTGGGCGGACGATGATGGCTTCGTTTCAGCTGCCACCCAAAGCTCCACTGGGCCTTTTAAGTGCATCCTGTAACCGAGACGCCTTTTCCACCTGCTTGGACTAGGGGTGCGGACTGCGGACAGGGCCGTGCCGGGCCGTCCTCAGCGCTCCCCCTCTCAGGAGCAGGGTGAGCGCGAAGCTGCCGGAAGGGCATTCAGTCCGAGGACACGCCATCCTCACTCTCCCCAAGTTCAAGGACGTTCACACTGAACTTTATCCAAGTTCAAGGACGTTCACACTGAACTTTAGTTCAGATGGAAACACAGTCAGAAAGAGCCTTGCAAGTTTGGTTCTCCGCCTGCAGGGGCTTTTCCCAAAGGAGACACCCCGTTCCTGGGCAGGGCCCCCTTCCGTCTGCCCCCCACCCCTGGGGGACTGGCCACACAGGTGGGCCCCGCAGACCCCAGACCGAAGCAGGGCACCCTCCTGCTCACAGCCCCCCAGCACAGGCCACACTTCCCCCTCGCTGTGCACCCAGAAATGGACAGATCTGATCGGATGCCACTAACACAGGTGCAAGCACACGCTCCCTTAAGCCCCGTCTAAAAGCCTCTCTTCCCTGACAGCATCACTGTCCCACAGCTGGGACGCACTGTCCCGTGTCGTCACTCTGCCCGGGCACCTGTCTCATCCCCACTCAGTGAGTCAGGCCTGACGCAGAGGCGGGTAAGCGCGTGACTCTCCTGGGGGTGGATCACACTGACAGCCTCCCCAGGGTCCCCGGAACTCGAGGTTCAGGGCCCCCAGCCCCCAGCAGCGCTGAGCTGGAGAGCAGACGGCTTTGACAGACGCTGGGCAAAGGAAAGAAACACCGGGAAAGTGATCTCGTCAGTCTGGACAAGAACAACGGAGGATATTCAAGCATGAAGAACACAGACAGTCCACACACCCTAGCTGAGCAGCCCGTGCCACAAAGGTCCCTGTACCGGGGGAGCGTGCGTTTACGTACCGGGCAACCTGACACTGTTATGTAAACGAACACCGGAACATCTTCAACTGTAGAGCGTGACGCTCGCTTATTCACAACCTGCGATAAACTACGAGTAAAAGGCATTTTCTCCGGAAGGCGCAGGCCAGGCCCTGAAGAGGACACGCCTGAACCGCAGCGTCAAGCGTGTGACCGAAGCATCAGCGATTTACCTCCTAGTGAGCAGGAGCGTCCAGAAAATGACCCACGTGGGCCTTTACAGAAAAGCATTTTTCCTTTTCAAACATACTGTAAGTACACAGTGACCAGCGGGCTACAGGGGACCCTTGTGGGAAAACTCTAGTGAGTGGTTATTTCCATTAAAGACCCCCCCAGAGAGACTAGAACAATTAACGAGAAAAACAGGACTTAAGGAGCCAGGGCAGACTGGACACGAGAGGGGTGGGGGCGGGGGAGTCGTGAGGACCCTGTCTAAGCAGCGATCTGGACGCAGAGATCCTGGGGAGGAGGCAGCCGCTACAGGCAGGAAGCCCCGTCCCGCCAGACGCCGGCCCCTCGTGGCCTGACAGGGCCGGCCCTGGCCTCTGCGGGCCCACGGAGGAGGGGCTGCCCGGGGGTCTCCAGGGGCCCTGCCCCACGCGCTGGGCGTCCTCCACTTCCGTGCCCCCGGCCCAGTGAGCCCTCTCCCAGGAGCGGGGAGGCTGCTGCCTGTGACGGACGGGGGTGCAGGGGACGGGCGACAGGCCCGGGTCTGGGGGACAGCAGGTTTAGGGAGAGGACTCCGGACAAAGCCTCATAGCTGGGGGCCCGCCCGTCCTGCGGCGCCAAGGGCTGGCGCTCCGGCTCCCAAGGCTGCAGCAGGGTCTCTTCCCCGAAGCGCCCGCGGGCCAGTCTCGTCCTGCCCGACGATCTCATCCCTCCACACCCCTCCCATCAGGCCCGCCGGACAGGGCCCCTCATCTCTGAAGTCAAGCCTCAACCTGCCCCCTCCCCGTCTCCACGTGCCCCCCACCCCCGAGGCTGCACAGACAGAGACTCAAATCCAGGGGCCACGACCCCCTTGGGCTGTCCCCCCACACCCACCGTTGCAGCTTCTCCCGGATCTCGGGGCTCCTGATCTCGTTCTTCAGGTCCTCGAAGGTGTGGGCGGCCGACAGGTTGCAGTAGACGCGGTAGTCGTGGTAGGGCGGGATGCCGTGGTCGCGGCCGCGCTGGATGTTGATGGCGGCCAGGTCCAGCGCTACCGTGTGCGCCATGGAGAAGAGGCGCTCGGTGAGCTCCGTGTTGAGCAGCTGGGACGGCACGCGCATCTTGCCCGGCACGCCGAACAGGCCGCGGAGCAGCGGGTCGATGCCGCCCTCGTTCACGATGCGGAACGGGGAGAAGAAGGCCTTGTGCAGCGGCACATGGCCGTGCGCCACGGGCTGGAAGTTCTCGTCCAGCCGCTGTAGCAGCGGGTTGACCAGCGTGTGCCCGAACCGGAAGGCGGCCGTGGCGAAGGCGTTGGAGATGCCGGCGTTGGCGCCCGGATCGTAACCACGGTACTCGCCCAGCATCTTCATGCCCACCTCGCCCAGCACCTTGGGCAGCCAGTGCCGGTAGGTGATGTGCTGCACCTGCGCCCCTACCACCTTGCGGGCCTCGTGGTAGACGGTGTCGCCGTCCCAGTGCGGGTTCAGCGCCAGCAGCTCGGCGGCCACGCGGTTGTGCTCGCGGAACCACAGCGTATGCATGCTGGTCAGGCCGAGCTGCTCGTTGGCGCGGTGGTCGCCAGCCAGGAAGCAGGGGATGGGGCTCTCGTTCTCGTCGCGCATGCACTCGGTGGGCGGCCCGGCCGCAAAGGGCAGCAGCGGCTTGCCCGAGCGCTGCACGATGCCCTGGCGCAGCAGGCCCCGCTGGCTGGCCAGGTCGCGGATGGCGCGGGCCTCGTGCTCGGAGCTGCCGTAGACGTTGGAGGCGTCGATGTACGAGGTGAGCTGGTTGATCTGCTCGCGGGGGTACACGGAGTTCATGAGCAGCGACGTCATGCCGCTGCCGCACACCGGGCTGGAGCGCACGAAGAACATGCAGCGCGCCCCGCTGCGCGCTCGCGGGTCATCGGGGGGGATGGCCACCGAGAAGCAGGGCGGGTCGCTGCTACACGTGGAGCTGCAGTGCTGCCCGTCGGAGAAGCGGGCCTGGCTCAGGGCCACCACCGTGGAGTCCAGGTCGTGGTCCAGGAACTGGCCCCACTGCATGAGCATGTGGGTGAACTGCTCGTCCGGGGTGATGGCCTCGGTGCCGATGAGGGCCGTGGACACCAGGCGGGGCATGGGCAGCGGGTGCCCGTGGTAGTGCCGGCCCGGGTCGATACCACGGGGCGTGTTGAAGCCGTTCTCGTACACGGCCTTGAGCAGGCGCTCGAAGGCGGTCAGCGAGGCGCCCCACATCGGGTGCTGCAGGTTGTTGCAGGTGCCGTCATGCGTCCGGTACTTCTGGTGGAAGCACATGTCCGAGCAGTTGTTGACACGCCTGTGGGCCGTGCAGCCCGACAGGTTGGCGATCAGGCTCAGGTACTGCGGGGACACGAGGTCGTTGTAGTGGTAACCTGGACAGAAGGTGGAGACACACCTCAGCAGCCCGGGCACCAGGCGGGCACGAGCGCTGGCCCGGGGCCCCTGCCAGCTGGGCCTACCGGACCGAACAGCAGTGCCGGGACCCGGGAGAGAACAAGCAGGGAGGTGAGGAAGCTCCCGCAGGGAAGTCTGGGAAGGACCTGGCGCACCAGCTCCCGCTCCAAGCTCTCCCAGACCGGCGCCTGGGGCTCCACACGCAGGGCCCACGCTCCCCACACGGCCGCGGGGTGGTCACCACGCATCTCGCGTCTCCCTTCGGGACCGACGCCCGTGTACGTTTAAAGAAGACAGGTGGCAGCTCCCCTCTGCAGAGGACAGCGTCCTAAGTACCCACATAGAGAAGCAGTAAAGAGATGGAGGTGACATTTCCCAGGCTGGGGGAGCAGCAGTCAGACACACAAGCGCTGGAGGCCTGCACGAGAGAGGAGCTTTGCAGGGATAGGACACTGGGCTGCCATCGCCATCTGGCGTCGGGCTCAGACCCGACAGCCTGGCATCTCCCGCCTCCCCAGAGAGAAGGGCGAGGCTGGCACGCCTGCTCTGTCACAGCCGCCCTGAGAAGTCCTGAACGGCTGAAGGGTCAGCAAGGAAAACGCTTCCTCCTAAACACTGTCTGGGCGCTAATCCCCCTCCGGCCCTGCAGAGGCTCGGGCGGGGCCCTGCAGCGGGCAGAGGAGCGGGGGGCTTCACCCTCGCCGTCTGCGCGGCACCTGCTGGGGCTCCATCAGCGTCCTCTCTAACAGCCCCAACCTGGACCCACGGCCTCCGAGGGGCGCTCCTTGGTCCAGAGGCCCCGATGGTCAGAGCCCGGGGGCCAGGACAGCACGACCACCCGTGCTGAGCACATGTCAGGTCACTGCTGGGTCTCCCATCAGACCTGGGGAGCCACAGGACTGTCCCAGCTCAAGGCAACCCGCACGTGACCGCGATCATCACAGACCCCGGGCCCGACAGGCTGGACGTCGTCATGGGGAAGGGATCTGCGGGGTGTGGACCCCGCCCGGGTACTGACTCGTTCCGTTCAGGTCCACCATCAGGCCGTGCTGCACGTGCTCCTGAATCAGCTGCAGCGCCCGCTCGAATATCTCCCCGGCCCGGGCCTGCTCCACAGTGTAGGGGTCCCGTGGGTACCGGAACAAGGCCAGCAGGTCGTTCGGGGAACGGGGCCGGCTAGCGGGTGTTCGGGAAGAAAAGGGAAGAACGGAACAGATGACTGAGAACAAAGGTCACTCGCGCCCAAAGGAGAACTATCGCTCTTAAATATTTCTGTGGCTACGTTTCTACAGACACAAGGTATCGTACCTTACTCATCCCAAGCGGAAGGCAACAAAACAAACGAACAAAACCAAAAGACACTAAAAACAAATAATTAATTACGTCAGTAGAAAAAAACACCAATATACTATTTCAGCTCAAATGCAGAAAAAACACGCTAGAATTGCCAAGATGAACAAATGCACGAAGGGCTTAGGAAATGCTTTGTTTTTGCCAAGTCACTGAGTAACAAGCCAAAATAATGAGTCAAAAAATGGTTTAAATGTTCTATTTGTGAATCATAGTTCAGTTTCTACTTGGAAAGGAGCATCTTTCTGTTATCTTAACCCCCAGCAAAGTTAACACCAACACTGTTTATTGATTTTCAAATTAAAACCGTGTTTTGTTCCCATCAAACCGGTGAAAACTGCGTCCGAGAATCACCCTCTGAAGCCCCGCCCGCCTCTGCAAATACCTGTCAAACAAGTGCGTCCGCGTGGAGTTTATGGCTCTGTCCACCGTCGCGATTGCTTCAACAATGGATGAGGCTACAAATGGGTCCCCGTTCCTACTGACATCGGGAACTAGGAAATGCGAGGTCGCAAGTCACCGGAAAACGTGCACACAAGTGAGTCAGAGAATAATGTCTAGACTCTATGTCACTCAGACTGAGGCATGCTTTTCTCCAATGTTATTTCTACTTTTCACACCAAACCTTAAGTTATGTCATCACAAATTCTACGAGAAGCTGTATGGAAGTTGCAGACGCTTAATTTTTTAAATCATGGGATACGCCATAAAAGGACAAGGTAGTTGTAACTTAAAACACTGAAGTTCTTCTACCAAAGCATCGCCCAACAGTGGAGGCGCTGACTCAGGCCCACCCGCCAGAGCAGCTGCCCTGCTGGGCGGAGAGTGTGGTGCTTCAATTTCCGGTGGATTCTACGTTCCTCCCATCAAAGGTCAACCTGCCTGGGTGCTGGATCTCTGCCCGCCCACCCTCCCGAGACTCTGCTCTCGCTTCACCCTATGCCCCAAAGGAAGGATCAGACATTCTTACACCCAGCATGTGTGCGTGTGGGCACGCACACACACACACATGACCACATGTGCACACGCATACGTGACCATATATGCACACACGTAACTATACATGCGTGCACGTATGTTCACGCACACTCAGGCACACTCGGATACACCTGACACCTCTGAAGCTACGGCTCCCTTTCTACTTTCCTCTTTTCATTCCTTTTTCACTTCATATTGACATTTTTCTAGCGTTTAGAGTTTGCTAAATAAAATAACCTTGTTCCAACCAATCTTTATCTTTATTTTCCAAAATGTCTCATGCCAGGTCACCAACAGCAGGTATTTTAATAAACGGTATCCTTTACCGTCAAAATACTCGACCTTCTAGAAAACCTGACACGGCTGATAATGTCCTCACTGAAATGTTGCCTTCACTTGGTTCTGGGATACACACCCCTCCCTCCTGGAATACATCCCCCTCCAGACTGGGACATAGGCCCTCCTGACACCGATCTCAAACAGAGCCCCAATTTACTAATTTTTAGAAGCTAGTATTTTTATGTCATGTGTTAGACAAATGGACAGAACAATCTTACATAATTGTATTACCCTAATATTTCATTACTATCAGTGATTTGAACTGACTTTGCTTTTCTTCAAGCGATGGTCACAGAAAAACCATCCCAAACCACTTCTTTATACGCCTTAGAGAAGGGTAACGGAAATCCACTAAAACGTTCAGGGGGGTTATTTTGGGGGAGTGGGATTGTGGGTGGGAGATTATTTTGAAACTTCACGTGTAACTAATTCATGTTAAAGTAACATTATTTTTCAAGTATAAAAATAAACATTAATGGAAAAAAACACTGTTTCTAAGTCAGGAGATTCACCGATTTAATTTATAATCACTTCACGCGCTCATATAATGGGAAAATAAGGTCATTTAACATTTCCCCCCTCAAAAAAAAAGGTTTCCAGTTTCGCCTTTACTGCTGTCTGCAGGTGCCCACAGGTTCCAGGCACCGTGCAGGGAGTGTGGAGTATGGGCTGTGAGGTGTCGGCATATAAATTAACCACACCCAGGCAGGTCTGAGGCTCACCAGTCCTCGGGGAAGGCAGATTAGGTGATTAAAGTGGAAAAGGCAAAAACGCACATGCAGGTGGAGGATGTTTCCTGCGGGAGGAACTGGGGGATCGTCCAGAGGAGGGGCCTGGGTGTGGAGGCTCTGTTACCTGAGAACTCAGGCTTTCTGTGCCGGGGGGCGGCAGGTGGAAGCGGGGCACAGAGAGAGCTGGAGACAAAGTGCAGGTTTGGGTCGAACTGTAAGACTTTATGCAGGGACTTCCCTGGTGGAGCGGTGGTTAAAAGACTCCACACTCCCAATGCAGGGGGCCCGGGTTCAATCCCTCGTCAGGGAACTAGATCCCACACGCACGCTGCAACTGAGAGTTCGCGTGCCGCAACTAAGGAGCGCGCGAGCTGCAACTAAGACCCAGCGCAACCAAATAAATAAATAAATATTTTTTTAAAAAGACTTTATGCCAAGCTACAGGCTGTGCATTTTACCCTGTTGGCCCAGAACACGTGGAGTGTCGGAAAGGTGGAGGTGACACCTGGATGGACCAGGTGGTGGGGCCGGAGGGGATGCCCTGGGTGAGCTCTGCAGGCCGGCACAGAGCCGGGGTCCACCTGGCTCTAGGGCCACCAACCAGTCCAGGGAAGGGAACGGTCCTCGATTATCTGGGGGTTTAAAATGAAGACTTAATACACGCCAGGACCGCACAAGGCCACACACACCCAGAACAGAGAGGAAACAGAGTGAAGGGGCCGGGATTCTTTCACAGCAGTGACTACGTCTGTGCTTTGCCACATGGTGACTGTAAATGACATGCTGTAGAATTTGAGGGGGGTTGGGTGACCACTAAACCAACCAGGAAACCCAGAGCGAGGCAAGATCGCCAAGGGCACGACCACATCGGCCTGCAGCGCCTACAGCAGCAGGAGGAAGGACGGCTGTGCCTCTCTGGACCCCGCCCACCTCCCTGCAAGGTTGGGCTGTGCTGTCTTCAGATAACGCCCAAACCCCCAGGCTCCCTGCTCTCCTCGGTCGCCTCCGACCGCGCGGGGAGCGTCAGTGCTGCGGGCTCACCGTGCACGCTGAGCACCGTGCTGACCGCCGCCTGCCCGATCGTGTTCCGGGCCGAGCACTCGTAGCGGCCGGCGTCCGCAGGCCCCACGTCGTGGATGGTCAGGAAGCCCTCGGGGCTAATGTGAAACTTCCCGCTTTCTGTCACCTGGACCCCATCCTGCAGCAAGATAAATGGAAGAAACGGTGGGGTCAGACTGCGGAGCACAGGCATCTACCCTGGAGAGGAGCACCACCTGCCAGGACCTCGCTCATGGGCCCATCACGGTGGCTGTGCTGAGACCCGCCGACGCTGGAAGGAGCTCGCCCGACGCCAATTCAAGGGCATGAACTTCTCCCACCTGCTCGCAAAGGACCCAGAAGAACTTAAGACCTCACTCTGGGACGTCCCTGGATCTCTGGGGTGCGCGTGCCGGGGCGTGGCCACAGACGGCAACCTTCCTGGGACGTGTACTGGGGTGGGTGGTGTGGGAGAAGCCAGGATGCCTGAGTCACACCCAGCGAGGCCGAGGCTGCAGGGCCCTGCGACCCTGCACTTCCCTCCCGGGGCGCCACTGCACGACCTCCAGTGCACGACCTCCAGGGACAAGTTCCATATTAAAACACTTGCTTGCAATGAAACACTGATACTCATTTCTTTACTGGGCTTAATAAGAACAACACAGAGAAATGAGACAACGGGAAACCTTCTCTAGTGATTACGGGACCAAGGATCTAACAAAAGGGTTTTCTTTGCTTTTGTCACCAAAAAGGACTCGTAAAGGAGCACGTCCAAAGTCTGTCTCGTTTTGTTTACACCACGGCTGCCTTCCAGCTACGGGGGGTCTGGAGAAGCCGCGGGCAGGGGAGCCACACGCCGCAGCCCTTACCTTGTTCCAGGTGATGGCGGGCTCAGGCTCCCCCTGAGAGCTGCACGGCAGCTGCACGCTGCTGCCCACCTCCACCGTCGTGTCACTGGGGATGCTGGTGAACACCGGGGTGACTGCAAGGCAAGGGGCATGGGCTGACACACGTGGAGAACCCGGGAGACTCCTGATTTGTTCCAAAAGCTTCAGGCGAGCAGAGCCCCGCCTTTGGTCCGGGCAGGCCCAGGGCACGGAGCGCTCCCGCTGCAGCTGCCGGAGCCAAGGAGCCGGACGGGACCGAGGGACGGTCCGGGCTGCCAGCCTCCACCTGCGCGGCAGCATCTGGTCTGTCCGCACGGCTCCGGTCTGCTTGGGGCGGCCTGGAGCTGCCAAGTCCAAGCCCCCCCCACCCCTCAAGAGCTGGTGACGGGAGGAAGCAGGGGACCGGCTGATGACCTCACCCACGGGCCGCCCACTGTCCTGCCTGCTCAGCACTGGAGCAGACCCAGGCCCCGACCCCCAGGGACCCTCTGCAGGCAGCCCCCCTCCACGCCCACCCTCCAGGCCATCACCCCTCCTGCTTTCCTCTCCCGGCTCTCCACAGGGACCCGGGGCCAGTAGGAGGCAGAACCTCGCGTCCAGGAGGACATGGGGGCCTGTTCCCGGGTCAGCCGGTGCTGCTGGGTCCGGGGCCACCTTGCTCACCCCCAGGGAAGGCAGAGATGACACAGTGACATAACGTGACCCGTGTCCCACATGCGGCACTGTCCTCACTGCCGACATGGGAGTGACAGGCTACGACGACAGCCTCGGGATGCGCATCTGGGGGACAGTCCGTCGCAGGGAGGGGTGCGGGACCACTGCCTACCTCGGGCCTGGACTGTCAGGTGCGCGGTGACACTCTGGGAGCCGATGATGTTGACGGCCTGGCACTCGTACTGGCCCTGGTCGTGCAGGGCGACGCCCGAGATCCGAAGGGTCCCTGACGACAGGACCAGGTGCCGTCTGTCCACCGACAGCTGGCTCCCTGCAAGGTGGGGAGGCACTCTCAGTGACAGGGATACACGGACACAAGCCTGGCCTTAGAGGTGGGAGACGGGAGCCTCAGGGTCAGGCAGAACCCTCGCTGAGGGACAAAGGGGTCGCAGAGCTCGTCTTCCCCAGATCTGGCCTGGAGTCACCGTCCCGGCCTTTGTCACACACCTGTGCGTGTGCGACAGTTCAGGGACAAATAGCACACAGACCCGGCCCCCCCAAGACTCTCCAGAGAAGGAGCAAGGGGCAGGGACCAGGGGGTCGAGGGCTAAGTAAGCAAGAGCCGGGGTGGTGTGCAGACTCGGAGACAGGGGGAGGCCGGTCCCAGGCTGGGCACAGAGGGGTGGGGGTGGAAAGGGGACGAGGGATGGGAAGGCGTCGCGGGCTGGGAAGGGGATGGGCTGGTGCTGCTTGAAGACAAGCAGCTCCCCAAGTAGGAATGAGCCTCTCCTCCCGAAAACATGGAGCTCTCCTCTCGTCCAGGTTGCTCCCAGGATCCCTCGCAATGGCCCCTCAGGGGCGGAAGGGATGGTAGTGCCCTTTGGTCCAGCGCTAGTCACCCCCTCGAGTCCAGAGCAGACCCTGATGGTCCACCAACGTGGGCACCTGCCTCTCCGCAGCCTTCCCGGCCAGGCTGCTGTCACGCCCCTGGGGTGACGGGCTGGGCCTTCCCCACATTGTGCGCCCAGCAGCTTCCCAGCTAGAGAAATCGGCTGGGGTCCCACCCAAGGAGTTAACGTGGTCAAGTCACAACACCTCTTGGGGAGCAGCAAGAGAACTCTGGGAATTCAAGTGAGAAAGTCATATATACGGCACATGTGTTCTACCACCGGTTTCTAGAAGGTTCTATCTGCACATCAGTAAATCTGCTCCAGAGGCTAATTCGGTGCACACTGAAGGCGGGACCCAGACTACTCGGGAGGAGATGGGCCCGACATCCAGGCCCTCGGTGCGGACAGGTCTCCTGTCCTGTGTGTGCGGGGGTGGCCCGTGACCCGACGTGCCCGCAGCTCTGGGTCACGTCGGGTTCAGCCAGCGCCGGCCTGCCCGGGGGGTCCGAGTCCCAGGAAGGGAAGGACAGAGGGAGTGGGTCACCGTCCTGCCCGACACCTCACCTCCTTTCGTCCAGGCAATGACCGGCTGTGGGTAGCCCTTCGCCTCGCAGTGGAACTCAACTGTCTGACCCTCGATGACAGCTCTGTCCTGGGGCGTCACGGTGAACTGAGGAAGCGCTTCCGGAGGGAAAGACGTTGGAAACGCAACATTTAGGAGACAGCTTTGGGTGAAAACGCCATTTTGAAGGCACACCGCCCGCCCTCCAAGAGTCCCACCAGGACCCCGACTGTGGGTGCAGCACCCCGAGCAGAGGAAGATGCCGGAAAGTGGAAAGGAAGAAACCAAACGCTGGGCGCTTCTCAGCGTCACACTGACAAGCGTGCAGAAGACTCTTAATCTAACAGCACTGAGGCTACAACACAGAACACAGGTAACGACCCCCTTCAGCTCCTGGAAGGGGCCTGACCTGAAGGGATTCACCTCACTCCTCAACCTAAACTAGTATTTGCAAATGGTATAAAATGTCATCTAGTGCAACTGTGCATAGTGACAGGAGTTACTTTATTATTACTGGGTGAAAAAAAATTACAGAATAATATATGCAATATAATTCCATTTTTATAAAAGCAACCACCACAATCAAAAAAGGTAAAAACCAGTGACACGACTGCTTGGTCACAGGTGCAAAGAAAGGGCCAGAGGACGGATTAAGGACCAACTTTTAGTGACGTGGCTTCCACTGGGGACAGAGGAAGCGGGGTGGGGGACAAAGGAAGCCGGTGGGGACAGAGGAGAAGGAAAGAACTCATTCTCTGCATTTCACACTTCTGTGTTGTCCCAGCGCTTCTTAACCAAAGTCCCACTGGGCAATTTATTTGAAAACTAATAAACTCATTACAGAGTCAATTAAGGAATTTGGAAACACACAGCATTAAGTCTTAAAACTATACATATTCTCAGACCCTATGTCCAAAATTGACCCTAAGGAAATTCCAAGACGTGTGTAAGACATACTGATTCCGTACACGCAGGCCTTGGTGAATTGGCATGTGTGCCCACATTCGTGTGGGGAACACAGCAGAAAACTAAAGCTCTGACCCCCTAAAGCCTGCACTTGGAAAATAAACATATCACCAAGTCCCACCGAAGGTCAGATGTGATGGGAGAGGATGAAGCAGGACCCGGGGCTGGAAGACCAGGCGGAGCCCGCGGAGGGGCTGGCTTGAGGGCAAGCCAGGGAGGCTGGGGGAGCCGGGGCCTCTGCGTGGACGCTCTCACCTTGGACGATGATGAAAGCCGTGGCGTGGATGCTGTCCACGGTGTTGGAGGCGAAGCAGGTGTACTCGCCACTGTCCTCCCGTTCCACGTTCTGGATGTAGAGGCCGCCGGACGGCGTGATGCTCACCCGCGGGTCAGCGGGCAGGGGGGTCCGGTCGCCTCTGGTCCAGGTGATCCTCGGCGGGGGGTGGCCCGTGGCGCTGCACTCCAGGGTCACACTTTCCCCCACCAGCACCTCCGTGTTCTGGGGTTGGATTACAAAAGCGGGGCGAGCTGTCACAGGAAACACAGATTCAGAGTTAAAATCCTCCAGTTTAGCAAATGCTTTTGCTTGGCGTTTCTATTTTCATGCTACTCATTCTAGCTGTTAAAGTCTAAAATAAGTAAAACAGAAACAATACAATTGCACACTTTGTCTCCTTTCTTCTTTCAAGAAATGTGCAGACGCAACGAGGGTCGTGGCCTCAGGTCAAACCACCATCAGCAGCCCTGACGGACTGATTCCTTCTTCAGACGTGGACCAAACTCTGCAGAAGTCTTACTTCTTTTAAATTCTAAACGTATATGCCAGTCTTTTCAGTAAACCTTGCTAGTGGTTCTTACTGGTTATAGACATTGTTTTCAAAGGGCATTTAGAACATATAGAAATAACAAATTTCCCTCATAGAAAGAAAAATACAAATTAATACTCTAGAGAGATGGTTATAATGATGATTACAATGAGATGATGTTTCAACTCTAAATCCAGAAAAAAACCCCACACACTTATTACTGAGCTTGTGTGTCGAGCACGTGAAGAAACAGAACCCTCACACGGGGGTAGCACAAGTTGCCACGGTCCACCTGGACAGAAACATGGCCACATACATCAAAACTAAAAATGCCTTCACCCTTTTACGCAGAAATTACTCTGCTAGGAATGTACCCCACAGATACCTGGTTGGCCAAAAAGTTCGTTCGGGTCTTTCCATGTTACAGAAAAACCCAAACGAAATTTTTGGCCAACCCAATACTTTTTACTGGCTTGTAAAACAATATATGTACAAAAAGGGGTTTTTATTACTGCGTTGTTTCTTCAGGCTGACATCCTGATCCACGATTTTCCAACCCAAAAATAAAATATTTTTTCATAACTTCTTTCCTTGGTCTCTCTAGCACGAGGCTACTCACAATCTCCATTATTCCGCTTACTGTGAACATCCGCTCAGTTTGCTACAGGATTTTATATACTGATTGGGTGGGGCATTGTCCAAGATTCCGTGACAGTTCAAGTCAGTAAATGGATTACGTACCATGTGGCCCTTCTGAAAAAAAATCCCCAAATTTCCACATTTCAAACCACCTCTGGCCCAAAGGGTTTTGGATAAAGAGAGGAGACCCGTGACATGTACCCCAAAGGGAACGGGTTACACAGATGTTTTGTCTGGATAATGGGATTCCGCCACCACCCATAAAAAGGGCAAGAGTAAGGAAGTCCTTCATATGTTGAAATGAAAGGTCTCTAACATCCAGTAAGTAAGAAGTAGCCCTGGCCTTGCAGGCACTGGCAGTATTTTCTAGAAGGAGGTGGGATGGAGGTGGGAATTACGTGGACCAGGGAAGGAGACAGGAAAGAGACTTCTCTACATCTGTTCTCGTTTGTTTATTTTTTATTTTTAAACTACTTTATTTTTTTCTTCCAGTTTTATTAAGATATAATTGACACACAGCACTGTATACGTTTAAGGTGTACAGCATAATGATTTGACCTACATCAGTGGTTTGAATTACAGTAATTACCAAAAGAAGTTTAGTGAATATCCATGACCTCCTACAGATACAAAATAAAAGAAAAAGGAAAAATATTTCTTCCTCGTGAGGAGAGCTCTTCGGATACTTTTGCTGATTTTTAAACCCCACTTATCACACATCTAAGTAACAGTGGATCACAGAAAACACAGAAGTGACATTTAATGTTAGCATTTCCAGAGGATGGCAAACTGGAGATGTGGAGCCACGTACAGGGACAAGAACCAAAGGCGAAGCCCATCGTGAGGCATTGGCACGGCCCTGCAATTGTACATGTGGCTTGTAGGACCCTTAGGAGATAGAAAGATGAGGACACCCCAGGATGAGAGCCAGACAGAAAACTCTAGGACGGGTCCCCAAAATGCTCCACCATCAGTACGAGAAAGAGAAAGTCAGCTCCTACCCCCCAGCCCCCCGCAGGGACCTCTGCTGAGTAGAAGGGAGAAATAAACCTCATGTCAGCCCTTATCAACCCAAAGTGGGCCGTCATATAGGCCTGCTGTCTACTTCACACTACATTAGGCAGAAGGAAAGTGACCTCAGTGGAAGAGCTGAGATGCAGGAAGAAATAAAAAGAACTGGAAGTGATAACTACACGGTACAGCTAGACAAACATTAACAGTACAACATAACAACCTTTTATACATTAAAAAACAGAACTCAGCCTAGAAACTAAGGTGGGTAGTTATATTTGAGACAAACGTAAAGACAGTAACTGTAAACGTTGATAATTTAAGAATGCATTTGAAATTTCTCTAGAATAACCACTTACAGAAAAGAAATAAGGTATATAACTTCCAAACTAGAAGTAGGAAATAGAAGATGAAAAAAAATATTTCAAAACAAGGCAAGAAACATAGAAAAGGTTGGATAAATTGTCCAAAATAAGAGGTAGCATTCATAAATCTAAATTGCTAACCACAATAAATGTATATGGACTCGTTTTTAAAGTCAGTGTGAGTTTTTTAAACAAACTCTAGCTCTATGCTGTTTACAACAAACGCCCAAAATATACTAATATAGAAAAAGGTTCAGAAATAGAGTCACAGGGCTTCCCTGGTGACGCAGTGGTTGAGAATCTGCCTGCCAATGCAGGGGACACGGGTTCGAGCCCTGGTCTGGGAAGATCCCACATGACGCGGAGCAACTGGGCCCGTGAGCCACAACTACTGAGCCTGTGCATCTGGAGCCTGTGCTCCGCAACAAGAGAGGCCGCGATAGTGAGAGGCCCGTGCACTGTGATGAAGAGTGACCCCCACTTGCCACAACCAGAGAAAGCCCTCGCACAGAAACGAAGACCCAACACAGCCATAAATAAATAAATAAATAATAATAATAATTAAAAAAACCAAAAACCTGTAGGTTATAAAAAAAAAAGAAAGAAATAGAGTCGCAGATATAAAAAACAAACTTGTGGTTACCAAGGGGGAAGGGAGGGGGAGGGATACATTAGGACATTGGGACTGACATATACACACTACTATATATAAAACAGATAACTAATAAGAACCTGCTGTACAGCACAGGAAACTCTTTTCAATACTCTGTAATGACCTATATGGGAAAAAAAATCTAAAAAAGAGTGGATGTATGTATAGGTATAACTGATTCACTTTGCTGTACACCTGAAACTACTACATTGTAAATCGACTATACTCCAGTAAAAATGTAAAAAAAACGTAAAAAAGAAAGGTTCAGAGCAAAATGACGCGAAAAGTATAGTTGACAAACACTAATCAAAAGAAAGTGGGTTGCATCCATATAAAATCAAACTAACCTTAAGGCAAAAAGCATTAATAATCAAAAGTTTAGTTCATGAGGAAGATTAAAAACTGCAAACTTATATGCCCCTAATAATAGCTTCAAAACAGACAGAGTACATTTAGCCCTTTGTGACTCATGGAGACTTACAAATGGGTCCATTATCATTACCTACGTCACGGTGTTGGCAAACCTCTGTAAAGGGCCACAGAGCATATTTTTCGGGCTTTTCAGGCCATAAATCTTTGCATGTGATTATGTTCCAATAAAAGTTAATTAACAGACATTGAAATTTGAACTTCATATAATTATCATGTATTCTAAAATATTGCTCTTAAGTTGTTCACATAAAAATGTAAGACACTTTTTTTTTTTTTTGCGGTACGCGGGCTTCTCACTGTTGTGGCCTCTCCCGTTGCGGAGCACAGGCTCCGGACGCGCAGGCTCAGCGGCCATGGCTCACGGGCCCAGCCGCTCCGCAGCATGTGGGATCTTCCCGGACCGGGGCACGAACCCGTGTCCCCTGCATCGGCAGGCGGACCCTCAACCACTGCGCCACCAGGGAAGCCCAAGACACATTTTTACTTCAAAGATCTTGGAAAAACAGGCAGTGGTCCAGGTTTGGCAGCCCCGAGTCTAGGCTGGCAGGCTGCCACTGGCTGACCCACTCACTCTGCAGTGACATTCCAGTCACGGACTGTGGGAGACCCTCCCTGTGCATTTTGGGGAGCAGTGCCAACATGCACAGACTAGTGCAGTAAAGAAGGCTCTCGTGCCCGAGAGAGAAACAAAAATTCAGATCAAAAGGGGTTAGACTTGGAACTCTCAGGCCACAGGGAGATTTTAATATTCCCAGCTAGGAATCAATTATTCCGCTAACACAGCAACTTTGCTAAGGAAATGCACTGTTTATGCTCTATTACTCCCTTTTGTCCTCTGACATATACCTACAGAACTGCACCACTCTGTTCAGTATTTCGTGGGTTTCCCTGTGCCTGACAAATGAAGCGCAAGCCCCTTCTGTGACCGGGAGCTCTAACTTATCTGTGGTAGGTTCACAGCCATGTGACTTTGCAAAGATGCTGGACGCCTTGTTCCACTCGGGGAACATGGGATTAAAGGGCTTTGATGTGGCTGCGATATATGCACTGCACTTTCCCTTGAAGGGAAATTCGACAGCTGGGAACTCTCACTCATCAGTAAATCTTGACTGTGCCTATGCTGGGATGAACCAAGTGATACGAAGGTCTCGTACTAGGAATCTAATCAAAGAAACACACAAACCACTTAGCTTGGGATTGCCCTTGGCAATGCCCTGAACGATAAACCATGAGGGAAACACAGACCCTGGCCCACCTACACGACAATGACACAGACCCATGGAGGCGGCCTGGCCACCTGTGCTCTTCCAGCAGCCACGGGGGATCAGGCCCACCCTGGGCTCTGCTCCAAGGGCCACAGCTCCTCTTCTGACCAAGGCTCCAAAAGTCAACACTTCGACAAGGGCAGGGTCTGTAACCTGGTGGGACCCAGGCCAATCAAGGCCACAGCCATGCTGCCTTTGGCTCAAACAATCTTTTCAGTTCAGGTGCCAATATTTTAGACCTGGGAATTCTGCATACAAATTCAGATTTCTGGCTTCTTTTAAAACAGCCAAAGCCCTTAGCACAAGAGAGAGCCCACTGCCAACAAGTGAGAGGAGCCCCTGGGACCAGCGTGAGTGGGAGGTGTCGGGGGACGGGGCACGTGTCTGCCCAGGTGTCCACAGCTCCTCTGCACTGTGCTCCCAGCAGCGCCTCTACTGTCCACTCTGAGTGGCCGTCCTGGATCAGGGGTTGATGGTGGACCAGGGCAATGGTTGGGGGTCACCTATGACCCTGAGCCGACCCTGCTGTAGCAGCTTAAACGGGAGACCTTGGTGTTTGTCTTTTACCACCAGGTGCAAACAAAGAAGGGAGTGGACCGGGAAGAAGGTGGGCTCTAAGTGTCTGAGTGAGCACTCAACGTACCTGGAGACCCGAAGTACCTGAGGGTCACCTCCTGCGTCTTTACCTCTCCGGCCACGTTTTTCGCCATGCACTGGTAGATGCCCTGGTCTGTCTCCCGCGTGTTCTGGATCATCAGGGTCCCATCGTCCAACAGGTTCAAGCGGGAGTCCGTCTTCATGCTCAGCTCGTTACTGGAAAGACAGACCTGGCAGGCTCAGGCTCTGAAACAAGGAAACACCTGGTCCCCCGCGGCGGGCTTCTGTCCTGGCGCGGAGGCCCCAGCCTGGAGGCATGCAGCACCTGGAGATGCGGGGCCTTAACTCGCCTTCCTGGAAACTTTCCTTCCCAGCAGGCTGACTTACCGGCATTTCTGGGAAAAGTGTTTACGCACTGTGTTTATTTGCATCTGTGATTAACTCACATATTCACTTTTATTATTTACATGTTCAACCTACAAATGTTTCAAAGTGGTCCTCGTTCCAAAGGGAAAAACTGAACAGAGTGGAAAAAATTCACAGGAAAACTTTCCCTTCGTTTCTGGCAAATCCATTCGAGGCAAAGGAGTAGAAACATTTAAGTTATTAAAAGTGGAAGATTACAAACGTCCCCAGAACAACACCGCCACTGTTCGAGGGATTTCCCAGGACCCCTCTCAGAATCCAGGTGCCCACAGGCTACAGACCCAGCTGCGGGAGGCGCTGTCCGGTTCCCCGCCCACCTCCCTCATGCTGTGCTCCACCTGCACCAACCACGCCGCCAAAACTGGCATCTCCGTCCTTCACGAGCACTTCCGGACGGAGGCAACAGGCCTCTCAGGCCCCATACGTGAGGCTCTTCCTGACGTGGCCCAGTTTTCTCCCACAGACACCGTGAGCCCCGGGGGAGGCTGGGCTGCTGCAGATGGGCCCCGGGGCGCAGCCGTGCACCAGACGCCGGCCTGGGGCCTTGGGTCTCCCTCTGCCGTGACTGGCTCTGCGATGTTAACTCTTAGCATCAAAGTGTTGACTGACAAACGTGGGTGTGACCACTCACGAATGCAGGTGTGCTGGCCTTGAGCGAATCTGTGCTTCTCTGCCTTTTGAACGCACACTCCCCAAAGGAAGCTCTCCCGTGTTCGCTCTGTAATTTACCTCTTGCCACCCTCAGAGCTGTCCCAGATCCCAAGGCACTGGGGACAGGCCAGCATCTCACGTTCCCCACACAGCTCTGGCCCCGAGCCCAGCGTCAGCTGCGCTAGGTCGACGACAAAGTCAGGCCTAGAACCACTCCATGCCTCCGTGGCAGGTGCATCTCGGGTGACCCCCCAGGCTCGCTGCCCTGTTCTCCTGTGCAAACACCGCTGGACTCGAGAGCTGGTGTCAGGGGCCCATCTCCTCTCACCATCGCGACTAAACCCAGCCAGGGGCTCTACGGGCCACACTGAACCCACAGGAGGCTCTGTTGGTGAGTGAGCGCAGGCGGGGTGCTAGCGTTTACAGCAAGCACGGGGGCAACGACGACAACGTGGCCTCCCGCGGAGGTTTCCTGCCCAGGACTCGGTTCAAAGCGGATGCGTGCAGGTGCCGCCCTTCAACTCAGACGACCCTTGGTGGTCTGACCCCCGGGCCCCGCGCGGATCTGACCACACCCCCCCCCATACCAAGATGCTTGTGGACAGAAGGCGAGGCCTGGGTTTCTGGAGACTAATCAGGTGCACAGGAGCGAAGTGCGTGCGTTCACCTCACAGGGTCTCCCTGAAGATGCCACCCGCAGGGAGGGCCCTCCCTCACCTCCTTGGGACGCAGGGACCTCAGCCCCGGTTCCGTCCCCTTCCTCTCCCCGGATGGGGGTAACTGCCCCTTCCGTGATGACCGGCCTCGCTGACCCGGACCAAGCCCGGCAGAGGGTGACTCGGGCCGTGCGCCTCGCAGAGGCCGGGATGTGCCCAGCGGCGACTTCAAAGCAGGAAGGTTGCCCGGAAAGCACTCCCTCCTCCTTGCTCTCCTTCCAGGGAGGAGGGTCAGGGCGGGCGGACTGGCCGTGGCTCACGGGCAGCTGCATGCAATGGGACCCGGCGCCCCCGGCGGCCCGTCCGGAGCCACTTACTTGTTTCGGAGCCAGATGATCTCGGGCTTGGGGTTGCCCTCAGCCCTGCAGGTGAAGAAGACGGTGTTGCCCAGGGTGACGTCTGCGTCCTGCGGCTCCGACGTGATCCGCGGCCTTTCTGCACCAAAAAGGAAAGCAGGCCTTCCTGGTCTTAAACCGTCACGTGATAAGAACCTAGAGCAAATCCCTTCTGTTCGAGACAAAACCACTCCCACGAGAACGGCGGGGGGCATCTCCACGGAGAAGACGGTGTTAGAGCCGAATTACACAGCATTGCCAGCCTCTGAGGTCCACCCGCTGAGAACCCTGGCAACTGGTGGCGCTGAGCCTCTGACAGACAGAGCACCGGCTGACGACCTCAGTGGGCGCTCCCCCCGAGAGCCGGACACTCGTGAGCCAACAGTTTTAGGGAATGAAAGCACAGACAGTGGCACTTTTCAGCTGAAGCCGCCACGAAGGCAGAGGCTGTGCAGGTGCGGCCAGGGGCTCCCAACCGCAGGACCATCTCAGTGTGGGGTTCCCACTGCAGTCCCTACGGCCACCCAGTCACTGAGCACAGAGAGGCATCCCTCCTGCACTCCAGCTGCTGGGTGACTGTCCTCTGTGTCCTCACAGCAGGCTGGACTGGTCACCTACTAACCAGGAAACTCAGACAGCTGACCCCTCTCAGCCCAGATGTATTCACTGACCTGCCACGTGCAAATGCGTGTGCTCCTGTGTGTGTGTACATGCGTGCACGTGCCTGCAAGTGTGTGCACAGTGCCTTCACAACACCTGGCATCTTAAACAGCCACAAAAGGCCGTCTGCGTGTCTATTACTGCACAGCGTCAACAGGAAACCCCTCGGACTCACCGCCGGCCACGTTAACCCCCCGAGGCCGCGCTGCTCCCGTTTCCACTCCCAGGCGCCCTGCTCCCCATGCCAGTCTGGACACTGCGGCTCCCTCTGCTGTAGCCGGAGGACCCCCAGCCCCACCGCTCATCCCTGGTGCCACACTCGCCCACTCGCCATCCTCTCTGACGTGCTGAATTCGGGAACGTGGAGAAAGCTCTGCTTCTCCATTCTGTCTCCAGGAAGAGGCAATGGTGCTGAAGGAGCTGGAGGAAGGACCACCCTCTTGAGCGCCCCCCAGTGACCCTGAGTGACCGGCAGCAACCGAGGACCTGCCAGGACACTGAGGGCAGAGGCATCGTCCCCAGGCGTCCCGCGAGGCCCCGGGAGTTCAGAAAGTTCAAGGCACCACCGCCTCGGTCACCCCAGCCTGGCCCCTGTTGACAAGGTCGGAGCTGGGCTGGGGTGGGGTTGAGGGAGGAAGGTCCGCTCCTCCCCCAGAAGAGAGGTGGGCAGAACCCAGGCCGACTCAGGAGGGCAGCCCCAAGGTGGGCACAGGGAAGTGAACCTGTCGTGACCCCCGAGCAGGTCCAGAGGGCAGAGGGCAGAGGGAGCAACCTCCCCCTCTCCACCCGTCCTTTGCCCAGGAAGCTGACCCTAAGGAGACAGTCTGGAGAACGGGGTGCACACAGCACAGCACTGCTGAGCATCCTGAGGGAGCCCTGCCAGCAGAGCAGCGCTTACAAAGACGCGGGCACGACGCGCGGAGGCCACAGGGTGGCCCTGGGACTGAAGTCAGCCACATGCACACACTAGAGGCAAAGGAGCCTGACTGTACGGGGATCGCTCGTAAAGCATTACAAACAGCGACGAGTGAAGTTACATAACTTCGGGGGGGGGGTTCCTGTGAAATGGAGTGACCTTCAAAGTAATTAATTTTGTTTTCAATATTTGAAAATAATAACGATGCTCTGGAGAACCTAATTTTAGCACCACCACCCCCCCCCCCCCCCGGCGAAAGTGCTAAACTTAAAAGAAAAGCTGGATTCCCTGGGGGTTTGTTTATCAGGAAGATTCGTCCGGCGAGATCTGGCCTCACTCCTTTTCTTGTGTTTCTTCGTGAGGCACTGCGTACGCGCAAGCGGTGCACAGGTGCGACAAGCCAGACAAACTCGGCCCACGGCCACTGGGCGTGGCCACCACCCAGATCCAGACCCAGGAGGCTGCCGGCTCCCCGCCAGCAGCCCTGCGCCCTCCCCCAGAAACCGCCCCCGCCCCCGCCCCCCAGCCCCCCCGTGGGTCCTGCGGGCCAGGCAGCTGCAGCCTCTGAAGGCAGAGGCCTGGAAGGAGCAACAGGTAGTGGTGCATTTCAGGTGCCTATTTTTTTTGCAGGGAAACCTGAAAATTAAACCCAAGTTTATTACCAGATAGTTTCTTACAGGTACTACAGAGACGGGCTTTGTAAAGCAGGGTCCGGTCAGGCCCCACCCAGACCTGATCTGTGGGTCAGCCAGTGACAGCTGGAGACAGGGCTGCACACGCTATGCCCTCTGGACACCAATGCGGGCCTGGGTCCCGGGACTCACTCACCACAGTCCAGCTCCTCCGGGGTGATGGCGGCCACCGAGCGCCCCTGGATGCGCCTGGGGTATTCACAGGTGGCCGCTGCCTGCGCATTCCCCGACCGGGCGTAGCTCTTCAGCAAGTCCGCCAGCCACAGGATCTCACAGTCACAGTGAAGCGCGTTGGAGTCCAGACGCCTACGAGGAGGAAGCCGCAGCCGGTGAGACGGGGGATGGGCAAGGGCTGACCCGGGCCAGGGAGACCCGAACTGACCAGCAGGGACGGGGCCCGCAGACAACACAATCTGACCCGGTCCTGCCCGACCAAGGGACCCAGCAGAGATACACACTCGGCAGAAGGAAGAGCCCGAGAGCGGGGGAAACCCGAGTAACGCAAATAAAGGGTGGGGAAAGGAGCAATCAAATACTGTCTATTTTAGGTTCAAGACCAAGGGACAGACACGTGCTGGACGAGTCCGGGAAGTTTCATGAAAAGCACAAGACAGGAGCCTTCGTAAAATCAGTAATGCAGAAATCCCCACCACCCGGAACTACTCCCGAACTCTCACCACCACTGGCGCTGCGCCATCATGTACTACCTCACTTAACCCTTAAATACGCCCTAAAGGACAGTCAGCCCACAGGGCGCAAACCTCAGCTGCTGAACTAAGTGCCGGGAGAAAGTGCCCCACGGGGCTGGACACATTCGTCCCAGCAAGCGGAACAGGCAGGGTGTCATCTCCTCCCTCGGAAACGATGACCATTTATGCAGCAAAGCACGAGGTAAGGAGTGTAACGGGGGGACGTGAACCAAGAGCGAGGAGGTGGCAGCAGGGCCGGCCCCGTTCAGAGGGAGCTCCCCGGGATCAGAGCCGAGGGGCTGCCCTCGGGCGTCCACTGAGCTCACACCTGCCGGCCAGTGCTCCCCAGGGAGGCGGGCCCGTGATGGCCCACCTCCCACTTGCATTTCTCCAGGATGCTGGCTCGGAGCGGGCAGCAGGCAGAACTGGCCCTCTGTCTGGACAGCCAGCTCCGATGAGCACGTCCCGCGGAATCCATAGGGTTCAACGCAGACATGACAGAACCTCTCCCCCGCCGATTCCTCAGGTCAGCAGGCCGTGGGGGACCTAGAACCTTTCCGGCACCCGCTGACCCCAGAGCCCCTCTGAATAAACGGCAGGACCTCTGTGCTCAGGACGGGCCCTAGTGACAGTGGATGAGCAGGTGTGTGACCCTGGCCAGCGGCCCCTGGGCCGAGCGGCCAGAGCAGGAAGCCCCCGACTGCATGCTCCCCTCTGCCGTCTGGTGGGGAGGGGGAGGTTCACTGGGGCCGAGAAACCTAGGGTTTCACAGGCCGAGCAGATGCAGAGGGCAGTGCTAGACCATCAAAAGGCCAAAAAGGAGGCAGAGACGGAGAAGGACCTTTCCAGCCTTCTGTAGACTCGGGTGACCCCCATGTGCCCTGAGCTCGTCTTGGCAACTCCTGGCAATTTCTTTCCTACCCTCTCTCATCTACCAAACAGGCAGTGTTTCTCACCTGCCACCCTAGAATGCAGTTTTTAGTTTGGCTAGGGATTTCTTTATCCTATAAAGAAAAAAATCGTAAATAGTGAGGAAACTGTGTCTTACTTAACTCAAGAGAGAAACAAAGGCCACTCTGGGCCCAGGCCTGGTAATCTGACTTTTCTATCTCTTTCTTAAGTCCAGTTCATTGTACACTCTCAGTAATACCTAACTGAAAAACAATGGCCTTGAAGAGCTCGGAGAAAAACACACAAAAGATGTCAGATAGTTTTCTCCATCAGCTATTATAAGAAATTACTCAGTGTAAAGATAAATTATTTTTGGAGACCTAAGAATGGACAGAATTCAGTTATGTGCATGCCTAAACAAAAGGAATGCAATACAGTTGGGATTAATTCTAGGCCAATTTTATTTCCACCAGTACGATATGTAACATGCAATTAAAGATTAATTTGAGGAATTTAAAATTGATTTTTAAAAACGTCTTCCTGTTGCCCCATTCCTCCAAGCCAGCTCGGTCTTGGTTCGGCGTTCTGACGGCTTAATCCACCCTCCCCCCCTAATTCATATCCAGGCTGTGATGAACTCTGCTTTGAAATACCCAGTAAAAGGGGTCCGGTAAACGCATATGACGTGGAGAAATTATTAGTCTTTGCTAAAAAGACAGCATAAAGGGTTATTATACTTACAATCTTTTCATAGATTCCAAGTGATTAAATGTTCCCGGAACCAAATGTGTAATTCGGTTGTTATGTAAAAACCTGTTGAAAGAGGTGATAAACGACAGCAATGCTTTAAAATACTTTCCTAGACGTGCAGAAAAGTGTAGAAGCAGTTAAATAACTCAGCTTTCAGAGAACATCCCAGTGACTGCCTTTGTTTCGTATACATGAATTTGAGAACAATGTTCTTTAGTACAGAAATAACTACATTGTTTTCTATTTTATCACTATTCCCACTTCTGCACTGTTAGAGGAGAGCACAGATTTCCTACTGAGACGTTTCCCGGTTGCTTGAACAGACAGAGGTGTTCTTTCTGTTACGGGAAATGGACAGAGCCACGGGCTCCAGGACCCGCAGGGAAGAGGGGCAACAACACCACTTACAGCCTCTCCAGCTTCGGCAAATGCTGAAATGACTCTGGGTCCAGCGTTTCTATCTGATTAAAGTGCAGGTATCTAGAGGAGTTTTTAAACATGGGAAAAAGAAACAAATTTTAAACAATTTTATACTTTTTATAGATCTATAGGGTTTTGCTGAAAACATTTGTTCTCTAAGTCATTTCAAATACACACGTCAATAGATAACTCTCTAGATCTCCTACATTGTATGGAAAACAAACGCAGTCATCAAATAGGAAGATTAAAGACAACGGAAAACTGGGTGCAGACTTTAAATGATTGACTGGACAATACGACTAAGGGTCAAGCACACCGACCGGGCTTCCTCCCCACCCAGCGGGGAAAGCCAGGGACACTCAGCTCTCCAAATACATGGACCTTTCTAGAAAAAAATCAACATGATCTTCATTACGCCACACACGCAGGTACGTGAATGCCTTCATTCCAATCTTCTAATTTACAAACGGATTCAGGAGACTTACACTTCAAGGTGACATTGGGTATATTGTTTTTCAGCTACAGAAACAGCAACTACAGAAGAAACCTGGCCCTGAGTTAAGCGAAATAATGTATTTCCTCAAATGTCCTTTAATTACATCGACCATCCAGAGCTTATACTTCCGTTTCTTTCCGCTTATACTTCTTTCTTGCCGTAAGTTACACATTTTTTTGTAAAACTAATTTCTTCTCATTGTCTTGCATACCGCCTTTCCCACTTTGAAAATTGGTGGGCTTTTGCCTTAGAAATACACGGAAGCCCCCTCTAATCGGTGCCCGTGCAGGAGTCCCTCCTGCCACACAGGGACCTGGCCCGACACGCCAGGCTGTGTCTTCACGAGACGCTGGGACCAGCAGGGTCACAGCACAAACCCACGCAAAGGAGAGCTCTCTCCACACTCCCTCCACCAGGTACAGCCTTTCACTGACTTTCTGAAATGATGGAACCTCAGGGTCCCTCGCCCTGTCCTGTCGGTGTCCGGCCTGCCCTGGGCCAGCTCGCCGGGAGAACCACCGTGGTGACCACGCGGCCTCAGAGCTGCCCACCGTCCTCCGCGGGCAGGCAGCCTGGTGGGGGCTGGGTCTGTGCCCACCGCCCTCCCTGCGAGGGTGGGGGCCTGAGGGCAGGATGGCGGGGGCAGAAACGCCCCGTCCTGACTCTGCAGGACGTGCACTTCCAGCGGCCACCGTGGAGCAGCCTGGGGCCACGCCATCAAGCACAGACACGGGGAGCAGACGCGCTCAGCCGCGCTGCTCCGGAGACCGCGGGCCGGCCGGCCGGGTCCGGGGCGAAGCCAAGGGAGGGAGAGAAGGGAAGACACGCCGGTCCCAACCTGATGCTGCTTAAAAATCCACGTGCCGACAGCCAGGGGGAGGCTGACCGGACGCGGGTGCTGCCTTGAGGGGCTCAGGGTTCACAGGCTCCCTGGGCTGTGGCCCCTCTACCGATGGTGGAGGAAAACGGGCTGAAGGCAGGAAGGGAGCCCCCAGCGCCGCCCACGGTCCCCGCCCCTGCCCGCGGCCAGCCTCTCAGGGAGCCCAGGTGAGCCTGCTGGACGGGGCGGGTCTCACGCGCGGCCTAAGGAGCCTGTCAGCGCCTCCGGGTTAGAGACCAGAGCTAAGGACACACTTTGGGCAGCCAGCCGGCCCAAGGCTGCAGCCCGTCACCAAGTGCCCTGCTCTGCATCTGCGCCTGTTCCAGGAGTCTTCCCCCAGCCCTGGGGCAGGGGGTGTCCACGCACGGCCGGTTGCTGAGGCTCTGTCCCAATCGATTTCGCTCAAATAAACTCTAAACATTTGTTTAAGCCTCCGCTTATCTTTTAAGGCCTGCGAGAGCCGACGTGCTGGGCAGACACGGGGCTCGGGACCAGCCTCCCCACATGTGCCAGCTCTGGGCATGGGGGGCCCCGCAAGGATGGGGACCCGAAGCGCTCTGCACGCGGCGGGGGCAGATCTGAGCGCGCTCCTAGGGGAACGCTCCCCTCCCCCTCACAGTGCCTCCCTGAGGGGCGGGGACAGGTCCCAATCTCCCTTCATCCCTAAGTCTCAGCAGCAGAGACCCCTCCCTCCCAGCGCCTGATCCTGGGTTTGGAGGCAGCCTGTCTCAGGATGCTGTCCCGAACCCCTAGGACCTTGGTCACCAACTCCCACTCGGCGCTCCGTGGATGCCATTCCCCTTCCCTCCTCATTTCTCCCAGACTTTGCCTCTGTTTTCCTCAAAAATAACCCCGCTCACCCCCTCCCAAGGCTCGATGGGCCTCACCTAGTTCCACACCTGACAGCACGTGTAAATCCCAGCCCCAGATCCATTAAAACTGAGTCAGATGCAGGAACGTGTTCCGGGGACCCTCCCTCCACCTGGGGGCTCTCCAGATACTCCCAGGTGTTTCTGTGATGATCTGATCCCTGTGTCATTCTCCCTGAAGCCGAGGTGCACAGCCCCTCATATACAGCTTCTTTCTAAATCCAGTCCACGGCGAGCCGTGCTCGGGAAAGTGGCTCTCAGCTGGATAAACAAATGGGTATCTGAAAACAAGAGCCCTGCGTGTGCTTCGGAAGCTCCTGGTTCAGGTGAGGCCTCCCCAGCTCTGCCTCAAGGTGTCTGGAGATGTTTCCATGTCCGGCCAACTGACAAAACACGAACCACATCCTCAGCTGCAGCACCCCCGTGAATAAACTGCCTGACACGGGATGACTCCAGCCCATTGACGGACGGGTGACCCGCCAGGCAAACAGTCAGAAAATGCCTCTGACCAGGAATTCTACTTCAAATGGGCATGCTGACCTCACAGCAAAGTAGGACTTCCTTCACACGCAGCCCAAGAAACAACATCCAGCGTCCCCTAACTGGAAACACATGGAAAAGTTTATTTTCTCCAAAATAATGACCTCGTGAATGACGCAAGTAAACCAGACGTGCAGATTCAAACAGGAAATACTGTACGAGGAAAACAACTTCCTGGTCCCCGAAAGACCTCTACTTGCTCAGATCTGTTTACAAGTCTATCTTGTTAAACTGGAAGCACCATGGGGACAGGGGTCAACCGGTGTTACTGGTCCTTGCCCCAGGAATGCAGGGCACAGGGGGTGGGGTGGCTGCCCAGATGGGCGGGGTCAGAAGGAGGGAGGGACCACGGCTTTGTCATCTGCATGCACACAGCCCTACGCCCCCGGAGCACAGACATGCATCGTGCAAACAGCAGACTTGGCCTAGTTTTCCCTGCAAGAGGCAAAGGGCAGGTGAAATCTGAGACACCGCAGAGCAGAGGAGAGGCACTTACAGTTGCTCTAGAGAGGCAAGTCCCTTAAACGCTTGCCTGCCAACTGACTGGATCTCATTCTTGTACAGATAGCTGAAACAAGAAACACGGGAGGATTAGCACACGCACGCCAGGCCGTAACTCAGGGTGGAAGGAAGAATTCAGTTGGCACGTGGAGACAGTTTTCAAATTCATGATCGTATTAGGATACAAACAGAACGTTTACACAGTAGGTACAGTTCCTCCAAGGAGGCTCCCCTTCCCCTTTCTAAGGAAAACCTCCAACCGGAGATGATCAGACCACCGCCACGTCTTCAGGAAACTCACAGATTCTTGGAGGACAGCTTATGAGCAGCTGACAAAGCATTTGCTTCGAAGCCTGAAGAAAATAAAATCATTTCCCGAAAAACAGGTCAAATGCATTGAATATAGGCTCCTGTAACTGATACAGTTTCAAAATGCCCAGAGATAATCTGGGGAATAGAAATTACGGACTAAATTACGAAGACTACATATTCTGTTTTCCGCTTAGAATCCCGTTCTCCTACAACAGAAGCAACCAAGGCTGAGCAGAAGGGGCACCCGAGGGGCCCACTGCCTGTTCCTTATGGCCTGCACGCTAATGGTGCTTATGTTTCTAAATGGTGAAATATTTCGAAACACATGAAAATCACGTGAAATTCACATTTCAGTGTCCGAAAATACAGTTCTGTTGGCACACGGCCATGCCGACTCATTTACTGTGGTCTACGGCTGACTTCGTGCCCCATGGAAACACAGACGTATGGTCCTCAAAGCCTCACGCGTGTACTGCCCCGTCCTTTCCAGAAGAAGCTGGCCAGCTCCTGAAGGAACCCATCAAGGGTGAAGACTTTCACGCCAAAGTATCCAATTCCACCAGAAACACAAAACCACGTGTGTGGGGTCCACCCATCTGTCCTGGACTTCAGAACACATGTCTACTGCGGCCGTCTGGATCAGACGTGGAGACACCTGCCCTGGGCATTTCTCCATCGCTGATGTGGGCAGAGGGACGGATCGAAATCCACACCTTTCCTACAGTGTAACCCAGGCAGATCCTTCTCCACACACTGGGTGCCCGGTGGCTGGGCCCTCACCTACCTACCCACTTAATAAACGACACCGCTTTGTCTCAACGCTTGTAACGTCGCCTACTTCATTTCCAGGACATGCGTTTTACTTAATAATATTTGGTGCACGGCCCAGTCTAACAGGACCTGCTGTGCTGCCTTTAATCGCTGCAATCCTTCCAAGCATTTTCCCTTCTCTCTCTGTGCAAATCTGCTGAGGCGATTTCAGCAAGAACTACAGGTCTTAACACAAGCCAGCCAGAATTCCCCCTGAAACTGAGGCCCAGTGCCTGAAAGAGGCCTGGCACAGACATTACTCCTCCAGGCTGCCGGGTCTGAGCCCTTGAACTGCCACCTACTGGCTGTGTGTCTTGAACAAGAATTAACGTTCTCTGCCTCAGTTTCTCCGTATGTAAGATGGAGTGAATAGCAGGACCTCACGGGATCACTGAAATTCAACCAATATATAGAGAGCTTTCGAACAGGGCCTCACACGTGCAACTCCTGTCCAGGTGTGAGTTGCTTCTCCTACTGCTAACCCTACAGGAGGTGAGTCTGAACAAAGGTTTCTGTGCCTGTCTCTTAAACACACACAAGCAAAACAAAGTATCAACACGGAGATCACCTTGCATGCACTTCACTTAGATGAGAGTAAAGGAATCCTGTCAAACAGTACATGCAGTTGAACCAAGCTAGGACGTATGAATGCATGCTGGTAAGGACACTGGAGCGTAATCTGTTTTCCTAAGAATAACTCGGTATTGATCATGATCTAACAGTAAATCATACATAATTTTCTACTTCATCAGAGAGTTGACCCTTTGAATATGAGTTCTAACTACCTGAAGGGTTAATTTTCATCATCTGGAAAGCTTAATGAAGGCAAAGGTATATTCCTTACCAGAAGTCACTGGAGCTCCAACACGTAAGGAACATTCAACCTCCAAAAATACACTTTGGCACTGATTAGATAAATACCAAGGCTGCAATAATCAGTAAACTGTGGAAGCCTTCTTCAAACATTTAAGATGCATACCGCACGGTCTCCTAAGTCAGTGCCTGTCAGGATGGACCCTCCCGATGTGGTCTGGGAAGTCGGAGGAGAAGGCTGGGTCACGGGATACCTTCCCGCCACAGCTGCATCCCTGTCCTGGTGTCTGTTCTCACAGCGGTCCATCTCCCCCCCCCCCCGCCCCCACCCCCCGACCACTGCTCAGCCCATCCCGGTGACCCTGGAACCTACCGCGTGGGTGTCTCGGATGAGTTCAGGTGGGAGGGGGAAGGGTTGGCACGTGGATGCCTTGACAGGAAGCCCGTCAACAGACGAGGTTTAAAAGTATTATTTTTAAAAACAGTCTTAAGTGAAAAATGAAGTATCCCTAACTACTAGGGTAAATGATAAGTTGCTCTTAAGTAATTCAAACCAAAAAAATAAAAAATAAAAAAATTTTTTTCTTAGAAACAGACTAAACATGCACACACGCACTGCAAATACTGGCTCTCAGTTAACGGACTCTGCTTCTAAGAAATCCAGGCTTTCTTCTGGGGCTTACACAGCACTTAAAATCAAAAACCAAAACAAAACGTAAGTAAATAAATGAAAAGACCTTTCCCTCATTTTAAAAATGAGCAACAAAGCTTAGTGTGAACATTGTTAATGAAAAATTAATATACTGCATCAAAAGTGATGGAGAAAAGTGTGTAGACACGACACTTTCAGATTCTTTGTGGACGAAGATGTATTTAATAAACAGTTAATGTTATCTCTTGCTCATAACCACTGTCTCACCTAAACTCAACAGGACTTGGAGACATCCAGGTTCACTTAAGCCACACGTTTCCCCCCAAATCACTGATACCAATCCCTCATTAAAATGGGTCTAGCTGAACAGTCCTAAAATGAAGAGTAATTTCCTCAAAGCACATGATACTTACTTCTAATCTGTTAGAACCAGCAATGTATTCAGTGTTTTGTTAAAGTTTCCAACTTCAAAATAAGTGCCTGTGAAGGTACTGAACCAGGCGAGGTCACTTTCTAACTGCAAAAGTGACTTCAACAAGCAGATGTTTTAAATGCTAATAAACTCATTAATTCAAATCAATTTTTAAAGGTAGAATAAAATTTAACTACATAAAAATAAGAGGTGAAATCACTTGGCGGAAGATAGGGAAAATTAGCAGGAATTAGTGACATTCCAGAGGGATCTGTCATTCCCATCTCACATCTCGCCCACCCTGAAAGCTCAGATCCCACAAAGTATGTCAGCTGTTCACACTGGCGGCTGAACATAACTCACCACCTTCCATCTCAAGAAGCGTCATTATTACCCGAGGATGATTTTCAGAGGCTATAGTTTTTTATTTTATTCAACCTATTCTACTTAAGGCTTAGCAGATAAACACTAGAAATCACATAAGGCAGCACTTTATACTGATAACAGCTCACTTTAAAAGTCCCAACCAAAGTTTCACTCACCTTGCGAAAATAAAACCTCTTTTTCACATGACTGTATTCACAATAATTCATGAACAGTACAATATTTAGCTCAGTGAGTAAACAGTCCGAATACAGGTAACAGACTCTGGTGTAAAGAACTGGTCATGACTTACAGGTATTTTAGATTCTCCAAGTCTTCAAATGACCCACCAGGTATACTCTTGATTTGATTATTGTTGAGAAGCCTGTGAAAGAAAGTCTCAGTAAGAATTTAAAAAACAACACGCTTCTGAATCGTGTTATGATTAAGCCACAGACCTAATACCGACGTTCGCTAAATGCAAATTAACACAAGCAAGAGCACTGCTGGTGCTGGGTGCTCCCGGCTGCAGGTCTCCTCAGGGAGGTCCATATCAGCGCACACTGCCGCAGCTCTGCATACAGTGGAGAAGCAATCCCCTCTCTCCTGCACAGAGACGTCTCTTCCATTTCCCCGCCAGCCAGCTGGGAGGCCCTCGCGGAGGTGCAGGGTGTCCCGGAGGTGGGTGTCTCACCATAGAGCTTTCCTTTTCACAAGGAGGGAGCTGGGCCCGAGCCACCCGTGTCCCCCCCACAAGGCTTACACAGCAGTGGTGAACGTTCCTGACCCCCAGGGCCTGCACAGAACAGTCACCTCCTGGGGCAGAAGGGCCAGAACCCGTCTCCGCCCACGGCATTCAGCACAGCCCATGGCAGCCCGGAGTTGGGGTCTAAACCCTGGGACACAGCTGGACAGCACCCCAACCCCACCAGGGCCCGTACTGGCTCAGAGGAGGGCCATCCCCTCGACCCTGCAGTGGGAGACGTGACCAGCACAGGCCTGGATCACACCCAGAGGATGGACAGGTTCACAGAGGTCAGATGAGACACACGGGGATAAAGGCCATGACGGCTGCCAATCCTGGGACCCAGTCCTGGCATCTTAACGAGCAAATCCCTCTGTCAGGCTCCACGGCAAAACTTCTCAGCCATGCCCACCCACAGCGGGCAATGGGGTCGACGTCCCTCAGCCTTCAGGATGTATCCCCAGGGGAAAGGTGTGATGATTTCTCAGAGCCCAGCCTCGGGATGTACCCACAGGGAAAGGTGTGATAATTTTTTTTTTTTTTTTTTTTTTTGCGGTACGCGGGCCTCTCACTGCTGTGGCCTCTCCCGTTGCGGAGCACAGGCTCCGGACGCGCAGGCTCAGCGGCCATGGCTCACGGGCCCAGCCGCTCCGCGGCATGTGGGATCCTCCCGGACCGGGGAACGAACCCGTGTCCCCTGCATCGGCAGGCGGACTCCCAACCACTGCGCCACCAGGGAAGCCCCTGGTGTGATAATTTTGATATCTCTTTTCTACCGGCTCCCAGTACAATGTTTGGACTTACAATGTGTTCAAGTTTCTCAGCCCCCTGAAGGCCCCCGGCTGGATCTCTCTGATTCTGTTAAAGCGAAGATCCCTGTGAAGAGACAAGAAATGCATTTACGGAGAGAAATCTGCAATTGTCACTAGTTGTGTGTCATCTTTAAGCATTCAGTTTCCAAGCAGCAATAAGGCATTTAAGAAACTAAACCTCCCTGTTCATTCCTTGAATGCATCAACCCTGGGCCAAGGCTAACAAAGACATGAATATTTGTCTGAATGACAGGTGGACGCTCTCACCTCACAGAGTTTGTTTAAACAATAATCGTGGGGAGACAACAGGCCCCTTGGTCACCCGCCAGCCCACGGGAACGCTCAGGGCTCAGTGTTAAGACGACACACAGGGTGGATTTGCAGGGCCTCACGAAGGGAGTCACCCCTGGGGCAGGCGTGGAAACACTGGGGTTCCCTCCGGTAACCTCTGAGCTGGAACTCGCTCCCCCAGTAAGGACATTTAGCCCGGACGCTCAGAGCCACAAAGCTCATTCAGCTTGCGAGCTGGAAAAACAAGGCTCTTTCATATGTGCATGTTAACACGGTAGATAAAATTAAATGCACAAGTAGAAGAGTGGACGGAGGGAGGGCCTGAGCAGCCCAGGAGAGACCAGAGCCTGAGGCAGAAGCCGGCCCGGCAGCAGGAGACGCGCGGACATGGGGCAGGCCTGCGGGGCTCAGGCCGGGGCCAGGAGTGCCGGGACAGAAGGTCTGCTGAGATGCCCGCTCCCACCCTCCTCCAGCTTGACTTAAAATCTATCAGTTGACCAAGTATGAAAGTCACTGACAACTAAACACAAAGACCCCTTTCTTGACCAAAGAATCTTAGAAAAATTAAAGTTCCTTCCTCACAGGCTGAACCCCTTCCATCACAGCCCAACAGGGATCATGACGGGCTGAACTGTGTCCCCACCAGTTCACACGTTGAAGCCGGACTCCCAGGTTCTCAGAACGTGATCTTATTTGGGGACAGAGTCCTTCCCGAGGTGACCAAGTCCCAGTGAGGTCACAGGGGTGGCCCTGGTCCAAGACGGCCGGTGTCCTTGTAAAAAGGGGAGAATTGGAGACGGCACACGGGGGAAGGCCAAGGACCGCGGCAAACCTCCAGAGCCGGGCGGCGGGCGGCGTGGCGGCACGGCCTGGCTCAGAAGCCCCCTCGCGGCCACAGAAGGAGCCCGCCCTGCCAGCTGACCTTGGATGTCCAGCCTCTGGGACTCGGGGAGAACAGACTCCTGTCCTGTCGGTGGTGCCTCGATAGGGCGGCCACAGGAAACCCCCACGGGCATCCTGGTCCAGGTCACGCGTGGACAGCTCTCCTACGACACTTACTGAGCCCTTTCGGCGTTCATCACCTTTTCAGGAATCTGATTATGTTGACCTGATCCAACAGCTCTCACTGATGACAGAACTGGTGTGAGTCTGCGGTGGAGGCTCCCGGAAAGCGCTTGTTCGAGCGGCTGAAGCCACCCTTGTCTGCGTCGGGCAGCGCGTGCACGGCCTTCGGGCACTTGCTGCCTCCTCGGGACCCAGGCAAGCGGTCAGCACCTGGCCCTCACCCGGCTTCACTCTCTTTGGAGGCCCTGTTGCCCACCAGCATGCTCCCCCAGGACCCCTCCTCCCCTGCACAGACAGGCTTGTTTTCTAATAGAGAGTAATTTACGTTCATATTCAGAACAGAGTGCACGGCCCCCTTGGGGGGGAGCTGGGAAGGGGAGGGCAGATGGGGCCAGCGCCCCGGGACCCTAACACTCCCCGCACTTCCTGCTTTCTTCTCAGCTTCAGAGGGCTAAGGTGGCCCCGTCAGCGTCTGGTTCTGTCCCCCAAGAGCTTAACCCTGGTCCTTCAAGCCCCCCTCATGCCCTGATCCTAGCGCAGCGCCAGGCCCGTCCACTTTCCCCAGAGAAGATGCAACATCAAGTCCACCTCCTCTCCTCTACCACCAATGCTTGGCCAGGCCCGGCCATGTCTGCAAACCCGATCTCACTCTTGGGCTGGACGCCGTCCATGACTGCCCAGCCCACTGCTCCCATCACTGTAACAAAAGTCCTGACCGGGACTGCGGCGGCCTTTCCGGTGGGCCCCGTCCACCCCTCCTAATGCTTCAGGCCCATGGGCAGCCTGCATGGAGGACCCAGGTCCCCCGACCAGGGATGCAGCCTGCAGACCTCTAAGTGGACCGTGTGCCCAACCCACTGCCAGCGCTGGGCGAGGGGCCTTTCAGGGCAGCCACGTGCACCTCCACGTGGCCCACACGGTGCATCATAGCCAGATAGAACTTTCGTTTCCATTTCCTGCAACACATAAACGGTTCCAAAGCGTTATCACTAATAAGTAAGTAACTGTTCATCGAGGCGCGTCTGGAGGCCACATCCCTGCCCCTCACAGCTTCCCCTCCTCCCCGGTCGCTCTTTGGGGTTACTCTACCTCACCCTTCCACTGTTTCCTTTGGAAAATCTAAGCAAATAGAACGTGTGTCTATTTCCCTCCCTTGCACAAAAGGCAGCTCACTGTGAACACGCTTCTCCTCCCGGGATAAACTGCGGAGCTTCCCGCAGTCGTGTGTGGACATGGCCGCACCTCCTTCCGGGCAGCTACCGTGGCCCGTGCTCGGGCCACCTGGGAGGGCCACTGCGAGCCGGCACGGGCAGTAGCCGGGACTGGCTCTCTGGACCCCTCAATTCACACTGTCGCTGAGGTATTCACGGAATCGATTCCTAGAAAGGCGTGGCTGGGCCGAAGGATAAACAGGCGTCATGACAGCTGACATCTCTGGGCTTGCTAAGTGCCCATCACTTCCATAAACACACGTGGTCCACACACGCCACACGCTGTGGGAGCCCGGCGTCGCACGGGAGCGGGTGACCTGCGGGAACCAGGCCCGGGCACTGCCTTTCATCCTCTGTTCCCAGCATGCGGCTGAGCGGTGAGGGCTCCAGGAGGCTGGCGACCGGGGACAAAGCAGCCCAAGGGCGACTGCACGTCCAGACCAGGCGGGCAGGCCCCCCAGAGCCCAGGGGCTGGTGCAGCCCGCGAGCAGGCGAAGGTTAAGGGCAGGCTGTGCACGGCGGCAGGGAGGGACACAGTCGGCGGGGGCGGCCCCAGGTTGAGAGGCGTGGCCACCGCTGGTGGGAGGGGCCTGGAGGAGTAAAGTGACAGTAGGCGGGGACAGGCCTGAGGGCCCAGCAGCACACGCACCACGCTTCCCGTGCTCACGTCCACCTGCCTAAGCGCTCGGAGCCCTCGCCAACCACATCCCTAAGGGCTGACCCGGGTGCGTCCGCCAGAAACACGGCGCCCAAGCACGGGGCTTCCCAGGCCAGGTCTGAGCGGCGCGGATGTCAGTGGGACCGGACCTCACCCCGCCTATGCCTGCCAGCTATGCTAGGAAGGCAAGGCCCGACGCCCCTCTTTCCGGGCAGACCCCAGAGCAGTGTCTGCAGGGAGCAGCCTTGAAGGATGGGTAATGCCACCTCCGGTCACCCTAATACTTGCCCACCACTCCCCCTAAAAGGGTGGCCTCCCCAAGGTCAGTGCTTCTCTCCTCCGAGGGACGTGAGGGCTCAGGAACCAATGCCCTTGTCTTTGACCCCAGGCTCCAGGAAGGAGAGAGCCTGAACGTCACACCCTCGACGGGAGCTGTGTCTCTAGGTGATAAAGTGATGCGTCAGGCGTTTCTGGCATCACGCGCTTCACTGCAGAGTTGGGTTCACCTACGTTCATGACACTTAACCACAGGACTCACTTTTAGTCCCCCCCAAAATCCAGTACTGATGCTGCTGATTTTTAAAATATAATTTAACTCAGGGCTTCCCTGGTGGCTCAGTGGTTAAGAATCCACCTGCCAACGCAGGAGACACGGGTTCGAGCCCTGGTCCGGGAAGATCCCACGTGCCACGGAGCAACTAAGTCCGTGCGCCACAACTACTGAGGCTGCGTGCCGCAACTAGTGAAGCCCGTGCTCCGCCACAAGAGAAGCCACCGCAGTGAGAAGCCCGCGCACCGCAATGAAGAGTAGCCCCCGCTCGCCTCAACTAGAGAAAGCCCGCGCACAGCAACGAAGACCCAACACAGCCAAAATAAATAAATAAATAAAATAAATTTAAATATATGTGTGTGTATATATATATAATTTAACTCAATTCAGTATTTACTGAGTAGCTTTGAAAAAACAGGGGTCATGGCTAGAAATCACAGAATGTTGAGACACTATGATACATGTATTTTTATTGGTTTTCATCTCTTCCTCCTTTCACAGAAAACAATAGAAGAAATAGCTAAAGGAATGAGGGGGAAAGGAAACACGACAGATGGAGAAGCAGACGCTGGCGGCGGGACGCAGGTCTGGCGCAGAGTATCCCAGCCGCCAGTGCAGAGACAGCCTGATCAAGTACACGATCATGAGCTCCAAAGAGCCCTCGGCACGCTGCCCGGGAGAAGTGAAGCTTTACCGATGCTGAGACACAGGCAAAGCTTTTCACAAACACTGGGCACGCAGGTGTACCTCCCAAGCACAAGCCTCGTGACTGGCTCTGCGTGTGTGCTGCCCCCTCCCTGTACGCACTGGCAGGACTTCAGCGTGTGATGCGGGCGAGCAGTTACAGAACTTCATCCTGTCCATCCAAGTGCATCCTTCCAGCCTCCGAGGCCTCCCTGGACGCTGATTTGTATCAAGGACTCACTAATCCTCCCAGGAGTGTGTCACCTACAGGTGTCATAGGCACACACTCTCCTTCTTCACTCAAATTACTGAAATTTAAAAAAAAACAAAACAGGGGCTTCCCTGGTGGTCCAGCCGCTCAGAATTCGCCTTCCAACGCAGGGGACGTGGGTTCGATCCATGATCGGGGAACTAAGATCCCACGTGCCGCGGGGCAACTAAGCCCGTGCGCCACAACTACTGAGCCTGCGTGCCACAGCTAGAGAGAAGCCCGCACGCTGCAACTAAGACTCGATGCAGCCAAATAAATATAAAAAATTAATTAATTAAAAAACAAAACCCAAAACAGAAATGTAGGTCAGCAAAGGAAAAAGCAGCGTCCGATGGTGAAGAGCACGTGGGTTCTGGTCAGAGGCTGGGGAGAGGCCACACGGGGCCAGGTATCCTGGACGAGGGACAGTGACAGAACCTACACTTGCACCCATCGCAGGGGGACAGCCCTGCTCCAGCGGGACCCAGGGCCTGGACACGCCATCTCTGCATGTGCAGGGTGCTCCCGGACACCGGACGGTCCAGCGTCCACTTCAACAACATGACAGCCCATCCCTCCCGAGGGCCCAGGGTGACCACGCGTCCTGGCTGCCCCTCAGCCCCACACCTGTTAAAAAGCGCTTTACTTTCAGGAGTGGAGCCGTCAGGGGCCCGAAGTCCTGGCTGCCCAGGTTCCGCCCCTCGTCCTCCTTGCCATGGCACGAGGTGACCCCAGGCGGCCTGAAGGGACGAGCTCAGAAGAGTCACAGAGGTCAGCGGTTGAACCGCCACCGTGGCAAAAGGCCAGGTTGCTGGGTCTGCTTTTTCCTCCCCCTGTGCTGTGGACTTCTGTAAAACACAGAAAACGTTATGTCGTCCGACGTGGCAGCAGAGCCCAGTTGCCAGGAAAACGCCTGTACTTATCAGTGACAGAGCGGCCCTTGTGCGATCAGTTGTGCAGACGGCACTCCGGGCCTGGCTTCTTCGGATGACGTCCAGGGCACCAGAGAACAGGCGGGCCCTCCCCACCCAGGAGCCTCAGGGCGCAGGGAGAGGGGCCCCGGCGGAATCGTGCCCCCTCCCCCACCGAGGGCTGGCGCTCCCGTCGAGGGGAGCTGGCGTCGGGGTCTCTAGAGAACTTCCCTCTGGAGCCCTCCCAGGAGGTGGGTAATGTGCAGGCCCCTGGGTGCCGGGGGTGCCCGAGGGGCGAGTCCTTTATTCTCCAGAAACAGCTCTGAATTTCCTGCTGCGTCTGCTCTTCATCCAGAATCTCAGGTCCCAGAAAAAGGCCACACGGACAGAGGAGGGACGTGGGTGCTTGCAACACAATTCTCTAAGTGTTTCATCTTTCTGTCGTCTCCGCTTCCAGGATGTAAGCACGTGGAACCAGGGGCCCACCTCTTGGCTCGAGAGAACGGAACCTGCTTGGAGGGGCTCCCTCAGTGCTGCTGACGGACGGACCCGGGACGGGCCCTGAGCTGCTGCCGTCTCCGGGCCAACGGGTCCTCCTGCGCGGCCACCTCCCACTCCTGGGGAGGGGGACTAAAACACGGCTCGGGGGTCGGCAGCCCTTCACACGGGGCGGGGGACGCACTCCGAGGGGCAGCAGCGTCCAAACTCTGCTGGGCCCTCAACCCGCCACCCCAGCTCAGCGTCCTGAAGGTGGGACCTGAATTAGGTCAACTCTTCCACAACCTTCTGATCAACTCGGTAAAGTCTGGTTCACTGAGTCATGTGTATGAATAAAGAGAAAACGGGAAGGCAAAAAAAAAAAAAAGCCATTGTTTTCTCCTGATAGAGAATTTTTAAAACACTGAATGGTTCAAAGCCCAGGACAGAAAACTATTTCGAAAGAAAACGGACTTTAGGAAATAAACCAAGGTATTGACTCATCCAAAGGAAGCTCACATGGAAGAGCGTTTACTCCGGTTTTGGTTTTAGGTTTCGTACAGCTAAAAAGAGAGGCGAGGAAGAGCTTAGAGTGTTTTGCCAACTGGGAGTGAGAAGTGAGCTCCCACCTCGGAGAGGACCCTGGTTTCCACCTGATGGCCCGCACAGACCACGCAACAGCCAACATGTCCGTCACCCTGAAAGCATCACTGCGTCACTGCTGCTGACAACCGAGGGCAGTTCAGTGCTGGAGGGGGGGCTCTGTGGACAGCCCTCAGCAAACAGCGTTCAAGAGATGCACTGCCCCTGCAACCTCTCCAGCCCGCCAGGAGTCAGCAGGGACGCTGCTCATTTGAGGACGATTCGGTTCATCGCCTCGCCACTGCACTTGGACCGTTGGGTCATTTGTTAAGAACCTCCTTGGTGTCACCATCGCTGGGCCCCCAGGGAGCACTCGAGGGGCCCAACTCCAGCCCAGATCCCATCCCTCCCCTCCCAGAACCGGGGAAGGTGCCAGAGGAAGGCGCAGCTGGCTGTGCTCCAAGACTGGCCACGTGGGCCCAGGCAGTGACCCTGTCCCCTAAAAGGCCGGGCAGAAAGATGGTGGGATTCGGTCCCACGCGGTCTCCATGGCAACCTCTCCACTCCGTTGTCATGGCTACGTAGCCGAAGGCAGTGCCACAGCAAGGGACCTGCTCTGATCATGCGCAGCTGTGATCACACCTGAGGTTTGAAACGCAAAAACCTGCGACATCAGGAAGCACTACCTTCTGTTTTCAACTATTTAAAAACGTAAAATGCAGAGTTCACAGGACAGCAAAAGCAGGCGCTGGCTGCTCCGGGTCTGGACGAGGGTGCGGTGAGGCAGCTGTCTGCCCACCGTCCCAGGAGATTGACCGTTCCTGGGCCTCCGTGTCAGGGGCATCGTCTGGGCCACGTGCAGTGTAAAGCCTGCCCCCCACCGCCCCGCACCGCCTCACGGATGAACAAAACGTATCTACTGGTTCACGCGCTGCAGGCTGCGTCCTCTGGGAAAAATGCCCGAACTTCTCCCACGGCTGTTTAAAAACCGAAATCAGTGTTTTTCTTGCTTTCCAGACCAAAAAATGGCCATAGCTGTGTACCAAAGACTCCTCTCTCCCAAGGCCCCTTCACGGCATCCCAGGACGCCCCCACGCAGGGGGCGAAGCCGAAGACAGCAGTGCAATTAGGGCAAAAGGCCCCCCTCTGTCTCTCAAGCAAACGCGGAGCCGAAACAGCAGCCTGGACGAGCGTGAAATCCGTTCTGCCCAGCGCGGCGCGTCAGTGAAAACACGGTGGCCTGACGCCCTTCTAGAGAGCAACAGCCCAGGAAGCAGTGCGCACACACGCCAGCAGAACCCGGCCCAGGCGTGGGAAACGGAGCTCCGCTTCTGCCGGAGAACAGGAGCAGGTGCGGGTGAGCACGTCTCCGCGTGGGCGGGGTCTCTGCAACACCGCAGCTCCCCTGTCCCCCGCAAGGGGTCTCGGGGTCTCTGCCGGGCCCGGCTTCGCGCTCCAGCCCGTGGAAGCCCGAGGGGCTGCAGGGGTGAAGACACGGGCCTGGGCCCTGGTCTCGCCCTGAGTGGCCACCGCGAGCCTTGCGCCCATCCAAGGGGCCCCGAAAGCCTTCCGTCCAGGTCCCACGTGGGACATGGGAGGAATCTGTGCATGTGTGCCCACGTGTGTCCACAGACACACCTCCTCCAGGACAGGGCGCCCCGAGAGCTGCTCTGCGTAGGTGGATCAGTTTCCGAGTCGGGCACCAGGCAGGTCCAGATTCAAATCCCTGCTCTGCTCTTCCCTGGCTGTGCAATCCTGGACAAATGCCTTGACTTCTCTGATCCTTCCTCGGTTTGCTCATCTGCAGGATAAGGGGATGATGTCCCTGCCTCTCCTGTGAGGACCACATGAACCGAGACCAGCGAAGCAGGAAACGGGCCGGGGACAGGACCAGAGAGGCGGCAGCGGGCGGGGGTGGTGGGCACAGGTCACAGGTGCACCGAGTGCGCGGCAGCCCGGAAAGGGATGGGCCACCTCCCGCTGGCGTGCGCGGTGAGCCTTCATCTCACACTCAGAGGAGAGGTTCAGAGAAGGCAGTTAACTGGCCTGAAACCACACAGCCCACCTGGGCAGCCTACAGGGGGGCCTGGGGCCTCATCCTCCGCGCCAAAAGCGTGTCCCCGAGACCCCCCTTCCCCAGGCACAGTCCCACCAGCCCCCATCAGTGTGACCTGAAGACATCAGAGCGGCACCCAGCAAGCCCCAGTTTCCACCTGGTGAAGATGCAGGTGCGGCTGGAAAGACTGGTGTAATTTCAGCACAGCATTTCTCTGGGGCGCCGAAGCCATCCCAAGTCCATGTCCAGAAACCCGGCCGTGTGAGACTCCCCTCCCACTGCCCATCCCCCCAGCAGGTCTCTACCCAGCGAGGAGTCCACAGCGCGTTCCCAGGTCCGACGCCCCCGGATCAGCACAAACGCTTTCAGCCGCGGCAGGTGGATCCAACCAGTCTCAGCGGCTTTCCTGACTGGTAACCACACCAGCAAGAACAAGGGATGCTGGACACCACGGGGAAGACTCCACGGGCCAGCTCCGGAGACTCGCCTCATTTACCTGATGGTGAAACTGCTGACATGGGCAAGTCCTATTAACAGCGGAGTCTCATGCAGAAGGAATCACAGAATTAGAACACATTAGCCCGGCTGGACGGGCAGGTCAGGAACCACCAGAAGAGACGCCAAAGCACCTGCTGACGGGCCCGGCCTCCCCCTGGCTCCGCACGCGCTCAAGGCACCATCCACGCGCGTGGACCCCGACCCCGCGCCCTGCAGGGCTGGCCAGACTAAATGGACGGACACCGGCGGCCCAGCATGTCCACGGCTGCCACCTGCCGCCCGGTCCTGGCTCCGCCCCTGACCTGCCACCTGCCGGGCACAGACATCAGCCCACAGCCGTGCTGTGGCCTCACCTGGAAACCAGACGCTCAGTGAGTCAGGACGGAGACCACGTGCCTGGAAGACGGCCACCTCGGGGTGAGTGGGGAGAGGCACACAGGGACCCACTGACACCACCCCTGGGTCACCAAGGTGATCCAGGCACAGAGGAAAGCTCACAGACGGAGAAGCAGATGGGACAGGTAGAGGGAGGGGCAGGGTGCACACAGGCACACAGGTTTCTCCTCGTGGAGGGTCAGGAGATCAGTAATACAGAAGTAAGTCCACGGACGCCCTGGGAAGAGACAAAGTTTCTACGCCCCAAGGGTTACGGGATGCAGGATAGAAAGTATTTTTCTTTTCCTTACCGTGTTAAAAAATCTTAAATGAACGATCACGCTTATATAATAGCTCATAATTAAAAGATGTTTTTTTTCCTTTCCTTGCTAAATGTAATTTTAAACAAACTAATCAAGTTTTGGGCTCAAGCAATAAAAACTCATTCAACAACTTGCAGCCTCAACCAGGAACAGGGGCGCCACACCCCCTGGCTCTTCTCTGAGAGTCTCCCTCCCGGGCCAGAGGTGCCTTCACAGGAGTCCAGGTGTCCGCGCTCCAGCCACCCCCCTGCCCCACCTCTGCCCTCTCTGCTTCACTGGAGCTCTGAGCCTCTAATGGGCTTTTATGGCTGCCCTGGACCCTCACAGCACAGCCTGCCAGCCTCAGCCCCACCGCTGACTGTTTATTCCCTTAGTATTTTCTAGTTCCTGTTCCCCAGAGAGACATGTGTCTGAGCTAAGCCTGATCACAAGTAACCGGCCAGCACGTGGACTGACTGTCTTGGATCTGGTATCCACCTGGATCCAACCAGCTATCGCTGAGAGAACCAGGGTCACGCGACACTCGACACGGACCGGCATCAGTCAGGGTTCCCTGGAGAAACAGAACCAACAGGACGTGTGTGTGCGTGTGTGTGGGGGTGGGGGGGTGCGCATGTACAGAGAGAGACTGAGATTGGTTTCTGTTAAGGAAAGATTTATTGTGGAGGCCGGCAGGTCCACAGTTTGCAGGTGAGCCTGCAGGATGGATCCCCAGGGAAGGGCCGCCGTCTGCTCCCAGGGCCGTGTCCTGCTTTTCTTCTCTTAAGTCTTTCCACTGATGGGGGTGAGGTCCACCTGCGCCGTGGAGGGCCATCTGCTTACTTACTGACTTAAGTGTTCATCTCCTCTAAAAACACCTCCGCAGAAACCTCTAGAATAATGTTTGACCAAATATCTGGGCACTGTGTCCCAGCCAAGTTGACACACAAAGCTAACCACCACAGACACCCAAGCGTGCTGAGATGTACCCTACTTGTTACAACAAATATTATAATTTACACAATTGAATGGGCTGAGTTTGTTCTTACAGAGACAGACAGAGCTTACTCTTTGAGTTCAGCAAAATAAACGGATAAATCATGTTATCCCACTGGGCGTTCGTCCAAGACTTAGCCAACTGGCAAGCGGACAGTCACAGAACCCAGCAGAGACCAAGCCCAGGAAGCAGATTTCAGGCTCTACCAAACAGATTGATTTTTCCTGTTGCTTTTCTAACAGCCTCGAATCAGACTGCGCTGTAGTTACCACCACGGAGGAAATGGATCAAAAACAGAATCAACAGATACTGATACCAAATAGTTACCCTCCACCAAGACGCTCCGGGAGCATCTAACCGAGGAGGCTTCCTACACACACAGATCTTGAGTTTTTAGGAAGACGGGACGTGCAAGCCAAGTTCATTACTGAATGAGAACACATTTCTAGGGTGTAAGCGATGGGGTTTCATCAACCAGGACGAAAGAAGTGCGGGGCCAATAATAAACCCCAAGGACCTTAAAGTGGATGGTCAGAGGCGAGCCCTCAGGAAAGGTTCCGAGGGGAGGGGACACGAAACGGAGCCTTGTGACGGGAGGAAAGGTGGTCGAGGTGGTCCTTAGCCGACCACCTTAGCCGAGGTGGTCCCTCCTGAAATTTCCCCTCTGCTTTCATTAAGGGGATCCCACGCTGCCAGCCTGACCTGCCTCGCCAGCCTCTCCTTGGCAGGGATGCCAGCGCAGTCCTCTCCCTGTGCCCTGATGTCCAGACTTCTTATGGTCTCACAGTCCTTCTCCAGTGAGAAATCGAGAAGCCCTAATGCAGCGCCCACCGCATGTAATGCACTGGGTTATCTCCAGCACCCAGGTACTAGTCCAGCAGGATCCTTGAAAGAACTGAGAAAGTAATCACTCTAATCATTTTCTGTTGGGCTTCCTTCTCTCACAACCCAGCTGAGAAAGGCTGCTAGACACGCAACTCTGAGAAACCACAGAAAAATGGGAAGAAGGCTTCTCTAAGACTAGGGAAAATAACGAGGAAGTTGGATTTTAAGCCAGTGCATTCTGAGTTTAGGAGGAAAGAGGCTTGGGTCTAAGAAAGTTCTTCCCAGGCGACCTCCTTTCTATAACCACCCCCTCCCCTTGCTGGGCTTCCAACCCCACCCCGGAACCACGGGGGTGGGACGGATTGGGGACAGGTCTGCATCAGGATAGAGGCGCACAGCCTACACCACAGACTCTGCCTCATGGCAGTGGGGTCTACACATCTCAGCACCAGTGCCTGACACTTACCAAGGACACCAGAATGAGGGGGGGAGGGACAAACAGACGGGCAGATGGATGGATGGATGAATGGATGAAGCCGTAGGTGGTTATGGAAGGATAGATGCATGAATGGATGAATGGGTGGACAGATGGAAAGGCAGATGGATGGATGGATGGATAGATGGATGGACGGACAGATGGACGGGCAGATGGAAGGGCAGGTGGAAGGGCAGATGGATGGATAGATGGATGGACGGACAGATGGACGGACAGATGGAAGGGCAGATGGATGGATGGACGGACAGATGGACGGACAGATGGAAGGACAGATGGAAGGGCAGATGGATGGATGGATGGATGGATAGATAGATGGACGGACAGATGGACGGACAGATGGAAGGGCAGATGGATGGATGGATGGGCGGAGAGATGCGTGGGTGAGTGGATGGAAGGGGTGACACAGGCATTGACCTAAGAAAATTGCACATCAAAATTACACGCACAAGGAAACAAATGCTCAGGATTAATATTTGGCCACCCGCTGCCATGCCAATACCAACATCCCGCGTGTCTGGATAAGTAACAACGATGACTAACTGCACCCGCTTTAATTGCTATTTTTAAAAGCTGAAGTGCTGCTTAGCTGGTTATGGACTTTTAGAAATATTGTTTCACTCCAGGAAGTGACAAGCCTAATCTAGGCTCTTCCCCTAAAGGAAGCCGTGACGAGGAAAAGAAGCATAAATGTAACCAGCGCTGCAGATGGGTGCAGCCCGCGTTCCTGGGCGAAGGGCTCCGCACTTGTCTGCAATCTCATTTCTTTCTGAGTAAAGAAATCTCCCGCCTGAGGGCGGTGTTGGCCCCCTTTTCCCCACAGACGGGAACATACCAATCCAAACGTTGCAGGGGCAAAATCTTGCCGTCTTCGCCGATCCCAGCCTTTCATTTATTTAGGGCAACTCCGCATTTCCACTCACACCCTTAATTCTTAGCAAATAATTAACGTTAGACCTGGCAGGGACGGCATTTTAGAAAAGTTGGGAAAGGCAGGAGCTCGATTACGGAGCGCTTCCTGGGTCCCACGAAAGGCACCTTCCGGGTGCAGCATCACAAGGGGAGTTTAGACGCTTCTTGAACACTTGGGTTTGGCCTGGGAGAGAGAACGCCTATCTAAGAAGCACTGAAAACGAGCCTGGTGGTATTTCCTGTTTGCATCGCAAGTATCTGCTTCAATTAAAGGAGCCCCGGCGTCCTAGCTCTCTCCCGCTGCCTGTCTTCCCTCCTCTGGACTCCTCTGGTTCACATCCGGGTCAATAAACCCAGATGTGATGATAACAATAGCTTCCCCAGCAGAGCATCGACCAGGCAGGCTGTGTCAGGAGTTACACACGCATCCCCTTCCTCATGCCCAGGACGCCCCTGCAGGTGGGAAACCGAGGCTTCAAGGGGTGAGAACCCTGCCCAGGGGTGCACATCGGGAAAGCTGGGAACCAGCGCCCCGGCCGGGGCCGACCACACCGAGCTGCAGCCTGGCTGGACGAGCTCTCCTTCCCCCTCAGTGGGACGGGCATCTCCCACAAGGTCAGCCTCCGTCATCAACACCGTGGCTCCGTCTCCCTGCCCAGGAGACCACAGCTTGGCCAAACCGAAGGCAGCCTTGTCCATTTCCACGCCCGGCACCTTGCCTGCAATATCTCCACGCAGGTTCCTCCTGGCATGTCGCATATAATAATTAACAACTTTGAACTTGACAGAACCTCAAAGGCAAGAAACTTTCTCCCCAGAGAAGATTAGGCGGAGACTGCTGAAGGTTAGAAGTGTCCTGCTGCTCTGGGGGGAACTGCCCGGCTCCTAACCAGCCACGTAAACCCTGAGACCCCACTCCGAGGAAGGCCTGGGGTGAGCGAGGGGAGACCTTGCGGGGCAGGCAGCGCGACGAGGCCCCTCCCCAGTCCCCGCGCCCTGAGGTCACAGCGTCTCCACTTGGAAAACGGGAGGGCGCTGTCCCGCCCCATCGCTCACGGATTCCGGATTTGAGAATTTTCCCAAAGTCGATCCTCGTGGTGTCTCTGTCACCACCGAGGACGGGCACAGAGATGACGATGATGTGTCCAGTGTCCTTTTCAGGGTCTATTTGGTGCCATGTTGCTCGCATTTTTGTGCCTTTTGTTGGTGACTCTGCTGTTTAAAATTGCCCCCGAGTGCGGTGCCAACAGGCGTCCGGTCACGGGGAAAACACGTGTGTGTGGGGTCGGCTTCCTCCGGGCACGAGTCTGTGCTGCCCTGAGCTCCACGTTGACAAACCAACAACAGACGTCAAGTAAGGTGTCTAAACAGAAGCTCACAAAGCCGGGTTGTGCCTCAATCGATGGATGACAACAGTGCCGTGGCCTGCGCCGGGCTGGACGCTGACCCTGCGTCTCTTGGAAGCAAGGGTCCTGGGTCACTAACTCAGAATTCGCAGAGACTACGTAGAACACAGCCCTGCGAATAACGAGAATCAACCTTAAACTTCGCCTCCGCTGACAGAGATGGTGCTGAGCTGGGCCTCTCCCAGCCCCTCCCACCTCAGATCTCGGGGCCCGGCGGAGACATCCAACCACAGGGCAGAGACCACACAGGAAACTGGCCACAGACGGGGTGGCCGGGACCCAACATAAGCCAGGCTGTGCTGCAGCCTGGGTAGGGGCCCACACAGGAGCTGGCACAGTCTTCAGGACGTGCTGGCATCAAAGCCTCCAGAGAGAAAACCCGGGACCACCATCGAAGTGCGGCTACCGAGGGAGGGCGCACAGGTGCGCGTGCCACGTCTCCACGGTCAGGTGTGAGAGGCGCCCTCGGGGCCGTGCGCCCCGCATCCTGCAGACGATCCACAGAACACAGCAGACGTAGATGGCTGACAGACAGATGGAGCGGCAGACACGGACAGACATGCAGACACCCCAGCATTCCGTGTCCACGTGCGCTCACATGACTGTTCGTGTATCTGAGGGAAAGCCCGGCAGGTTAACAGTTTCCTCTAATGATAGAAATGTGAGTCATTTATTATGGTGTTTTTATTTGTATTTTCACATTTTTCTGCCATGAACATGTACAGCTTGCATAAAAATATTTAAAAATATGTTGGAAAAGAAGAGTAAACAGGACAGGGCACTGGAGTGGGTGAGGGGCAGGCTCCACAACCTCCTGCTTGCAGCTGCTGGGGAGACGCTGCCCCCCACCTACCCCCCCCCCCCGGGGGCGGAAAGGCTGTACCTCCAGCCAAACTCCACCCACGATGACCACCCCTGCAGGGCCTGAGAGAAGGCAGCCGGCAAATTTCCAAAAACCCAGCGTAAACCCAAATATGCCTCGTCCTGGCAGAAAATCTGGAGTCAAGCGCTTGGCTTCTAAGAAACCCGACTGTGATCTATGGGTTACCGCCACAGGCGGTTCAACACCTGCCACGATAATTACACGGCGCAGCTCTCTGTTGAGGAGGAATGAACAAAATTCTTGTTAGAAGAAGGAGCTTCTAGTTTTTAAGCTCTGTTTACCCATGATGGCCCCTGCTACAGCCCACAGTGGGACCTAAACTAACGGGGGACTGGAGCAGGGGGCCGCCATATGGCACAGGACACGGGAAGCAGGGCCAACACTTCGCAGCCATCTCTGTTCTGCACATGAGGGGCCAGAGGTGCCCACATGCAACAGCAGCGCCTGGAGAGGACACAGTGAAGGCAGCACGGCAGCCACGCACCACCTGTCCAGCACGTCCGACACTCCCAGTGCAGTTTTCCTTCCCGGGAAGGCCCTAAACAACGTGCCAGAGACCGCCAGGCACCAGGTGGGGACAGGAGACCAGCGCCCCCCAGGCAATGTGCGCACAAGTGGTGTGTCCCCTCGGGGCCGTCGAAGCCCTGGACCCTCCTCTCGCTCACTCCCCCCTCCGCTTCCCTGACAGCCTGGAGGGCCAGGGACCAGGACAGCAGAGCTACAGGGTGGACAGAGCCTGGGTCCCCAGGTCACTGGTAGAGCACCGTTACCTTAAAGGGCCAGACAGGAAAGGTACTGTCATGTCACAGCTACCCAGCTCTGCCTTTGGCGTCAGAAGCAGCCGCAGCCACAGGTGGGTGAAGGGCGTGGCACCCAGGCCACGGCCCTGCTGGCCGGGTCTGCAGGCCCCGGGCTGAGCGCAGAGCCTCCAGTGACAGCTGCCAGCGAGGACATCTGCCCTGGGTTCTGTGTGAGGGAAGGAGGAGCTCACACTTTTACGCCGCCGAGACCCTGCGACCATTTATCATGCAGCTGCAGTTGAACCCCCCTGCCCGACACAACAGCCTTCCAAAGGCAAACGGGGAGCAGCGGGTTGGACGGTTTTTAGTTTGGGGCGTGTGAAAGCATTACTCTACTTGTTACTTTCTTCATAAGCCACACTGCTATAAAGCTGCAGAAGAATTTAATGAAGGTTTTACAAAATTACAAGAAGAGATGGGATAACAGGGGCCAGACCTCCTCCCGTCTGAAACAACCAAAAGCTGACAAAATACATGAAACAACTGTTTTCAAGATACCGCGCATGGGTCAGCAATGGACAGGATCCCTGAGGGAGTGAAAACGAAGGAGGTGAGCACAGAACCGCCCCAGGTTGCTGCCCAAGGGACGGCGAGAACCCACAGGACGCAGACAGGACAGCTGGAGCTCCAGCGACAGAGACAGGACACCAGGGAGCCTGGAGCGTCAAGCGCTCAGCGCAGCCGTGCGTGTGAGGGCAATAAAGCTCAGAGCAGAGATCAGCAAAACAGAGAAAGGAAAAACCAAAGAGAAAGATCCATGCGTCCGAAAGCTGGGTTTCTGCAAAGGTCAATACAACGGAAAAACGTCTAGGCGACCGATCAGGAGAAAACGGGAGAGCAGACACGCGTTTCCGACACCAGGAACCAGAGAACGGACGTCCCTACACATCTTCAGACATTCGGAGGGTAACGGGGAACTTCACGATGGACGGCTGTCCCAGGATCGTGCGACGTGGCCGAGCTCCCAGCTCCCAGGGCTCACTCAGGAAGAAACTGTCCCCAACAGCCCTGTGTTTACTGAAGAGTTTGAGATCACAGTTTAAAACCCTCGCAGGAAGCCCAGCCCAGCCCGGGGGCTTCCCTGGGAAGCTGGAGCAGACCTCTAAGCGGCACTAAGCCGCGTGCCCCCTGCTCTCCCCTCACACCCGCTCTGGGAGGCAAGGTCTGCCCTGATACGCAAAGCAGACAAAGACATTCCAGGACAGGAGAACAAAGCCCAGAGCCCCTGGTGAGCACAGATGCAGTCATGCCCAGTGAGGCAGAACTCGGGACGAAGGGCTGCCAGGGGCGCGGACCCCGCGGGTGAGGACGCTCCTGACTGTGGTGACGGCTGCACAGACCGGACACAGCACGGTCCCCCGAGCGCGCACCGCGAACACGAACTCCTGCTGTCCTGCCAGCGGAATCCCCACGAGGCTTCTGATTTTCCTCAGGGAAAATTCATCCAGACAGAGGTCGGAAAAGGGAATCGTCACTGGTTAAGCTTCCACCACGGACCTGACCGTAGAACAGAAGGGGACGAGCCTGCGGGCTGCCCGTGGGCCTCTGAGCTCCGTGGGCTGGGTGACAGCAGCCTGTACGCACCCAGCCGCCCTCCCGAGCTCCCCTGGGGCTGGGCATCCAGACGCCAAGCAGGCACCATCCCTCTGCAATGAGCTGGTCATCCGGTGGGCACCCAGCTCCGAACAGACCACCCTTCAAGGGAGGCTGACGGAAACCAGACAAGGCCAAGGAGAGCCCTGGGGACCCAGCGTCAGATCACTGCCCACCCAGGGTCTGCGGGGGAAGTTCTCTGCAGTCTGCGTCCCCTCGGAGAGAAAGGCAACAGTGTCCAGAAAAAAGAAACTGATCAAATCAGCAGGGGTAACTGACCCTGTACCCGAGCCAGGAAAAGGGGAGCTGAGAATTAAGTCCTGAAACAACTAACACGTTCTGACTTCAACTTTTTGCCAGTTTTGATTCAGTCACATGAGTCATCGTTGGACTGAGCGAGCCCGGGATTTGCTAAGTTTTCTGTGGGCTGGGAGCATCTGAAGAGAAACCAAGGGACCAGGAGAGGAACACGTGGGGTTTCTATTTTTCAAAATTAACTTCAAGGTAAAGAAAACATGAACCACTGGACTTACCAATTTAGAAAGATCCTAAGTTATCGAAGATGTTATTTTAAACACCAAAAGGCATTCCCTCACCCAGTGACACACGTGGGCTGAGTTTTGTGCAGGTGCTACATGAGACACGTAGTTACCAGTTCAAGTTCAAGGCCGACCCCAGGGAGCTGCCGGCCAGCAGAGACATATAGTAACACACGAAATGTCCCAATTGACTATTTAAGCATCAAATTCAGTGATGTTTAACTGCGTTTCAATTGAATTCACCCAAAACTGTATTTGCAAACAAACCATTTGCTCGTGTACCCCCAAAAGCACATGGAACTGTCACAATTCAAACGCTCGTTAAACCGGACGCTAAGCTGAGAGACCTGACGTCTCGGGCACTGAAGGCCGGCAGCGCCCTGCCGGTGCACACTGGTGGAGGGAGACGGGAGGCTGGGCCCAACTCTAGCCCTGGGCGCTGCCCTCAGAGCTTGGCCGGGACCCCGAGGCTCCCATTCCCTCACCACGGCACCTACTCCAGTTTCTTCCTGTTGGCAAGTGCCCAGGAAAGAGGTCGGCATCTCCAGCCAACGAGACAGAACCTCCGACTCAGCCCGTGGGAACCAGCACAGGCACACGGACCTTCCAGCGCTCACCCATTTGTCAAACAGATGACGGGCCCAGCTCCGGAGACTGGGATGCTGTCGCTGTTCTGTTGACACCTGACCGTGGCACCTGTCCAGCCTGCCCCCCTGCCACCTCTTCTAATAAAATGCCCGCCTTCCCCAGGCAAGGAGCCCTCTCCCGCTTCCAGGCCACGCGTCCTCAGGCAGGGCAGGTCCTGTCCTTAGCTCCAGGGGCCGCCAGGCCCGGGCCTGGTGGGCATGACCGCCCACCGCCCAGGGTGTGCTGCGGACAGACAGCGGGTCTGTTCACACGATTCCCAGAACTCGGGCTTGTGACCGAGACTCACCTCCTGCACTTAGGCCATCGGAAGGGAAGCCGACGACAGCTGCCGGGCGTCACCAGCAGGGAAGCTGAGTCATAGCACTGAGGAGGCGGCCGGGGACGCACAGAGGGGAGGGGACCGCGTCCAGGCTGTGGTGTCCACACCCTGGACAAAGCGGAGCTGCCCCCGGATTCGCAGTCACAGGGCCCCATGTGCTCTTTTTACAACGACTTCCTTGACTCACTAATAACACAGTGAGGGGCGGGGGGGGGGCGCTTCTAGCTGCCCTGCTGCAGTTTCCAAGGAAGCTTTTCCAGATGCAGCTTCCAAAGGCATGTTTTCAAGAGTAAAGCTGTGTCCAAACTGAGCACGGCCCCAGGACCACTCCCTGATGGCTGACGTCACACACAGCATCCCAGGTGGCCTCTGGAAGCCTCCTCGGGTCACCGAGGTCTCCTCTCCGCGCACAGCACGCTGGGCGTTCTTAAAGCCGTGGGCTCAGGACACCACCATTTTGGAAAAATAAATTACCAACATTCAGATACTTGAAAAATATCCCTCTGGGCTGCTGTGAGAATGAAGACTTCGACTTCATCCCAACAGGGGTCTAAGGGCAGAACCTGCTCGGGTAAGCCACGGGCTGCAGCTTCAGGCCCGTTGTCACGGCCTGCACGGTGTCCTGCAGAGACCGACAGCCAGAGGCTGCTTTGCTGACCTCGTGAGGCCTCACCCAGGGGAGGAGAGGCCAGCCCTGCCTGGAGGCCGAACGCGTCCCCGCAGGACGGGTGGCGGGAGAGAGGGAACTCCCTGAACCCCAGGAAGACAGGGGAGGGGACGTGCAGCTGACAGCCTGCCCACCTCCCGGCCCAGGAACGCTCCCTCGCTCCAGCCACCTGGAGGCCATAGGCCTCACCTGGGCGCACAGGGAAGCGGTGGGAAGTTGGATCCTCCCGTCGGCCGGCTTCCAGGAGCTCCAGTGGAGGCTGGTAAGGGGAGACGCTGTGCCTTGGGGGGCTAGTCCCCAGGGAGCACCAAGACCTACTCCGAGTATGGGAATATGACCCCAAAGACGGGTGGTCACTCGCCCAGACCTCCAGAGGCACTGGCGCCCAGGGCTGGCCTCCTGCAGGCCCCCTCGGCCAGACACGCCTGGATGGCCAGTTGCCCTCATCACAGGGCCGCAGGGCCTCCCTCCCCAGCACCCCTGGGGACCCAGGACCCTGAGAGGCGGGAACCGGAAGCTGGCCCAGGCCCAAACACACGGGTCAGCAGACGTCGAGGGATCTGAGGACAGCTGCCCGGCAGGCTGACCACGAGCCCAGGGGAGGAGCTCTCGCCAGCCCCCGGCCCCGGGCGCCCTCCGACGCCAGGGCTTCCTGTCACATGGACGGCGGCTTTGGAGCTGCCTGGACCGTGGGGTGGGAGCCAGCTTTAAGGAGGCAACCCCACGACCGCACAGACGAGGCCACGGAGAGAAGGACGGGGTCGGGGGTGGGGCGCGGAGGGCTCGCGAGGACTCATGAGGCGGGCGGTGTAGAACGTGTCCTCCCGAGAGGTCCCAGCGGAGGACGGAACCGGGCCAAGTAGACCGCACACTGCTTAGGTTTTAGCGCTAGCTGTTTCATCATCACCGTGACAAACGTCTCCCATAGTGCTGAGCAGAGTAAAATACTCAAAAACTAAACAAGTGTTTCTACAAAAGCTGAGCTGAGCTGAGTACCACACCCGCTGGGGAAGGGACCCGCTGCAGCCCCGGAGCCCGAGGGCTCCAGATCCCAGGGCGGCTAGAACGCCGCTTTCTACTTTCCAGGGTCAAACCGGAATCCCAGGACACTCTCGGACCATGATTTCTGAAGCCCAACCACGCAGCAAAACAGTCCACTCTGGGGCCCCACCTGGACACACCCTAAAACGCCCCGAGCAGGACACAAGTCTGACATGCCCAGAGATTCCCACTCAGTCTTTCTGGGGGGGCCGAGGGGAGGGTCCCGAAAGCAAAGGGATGAAGTGATGGCTGGACGGCCCAGTTAAGTCTGGGGCCGGGTCTTCACTTACCCTCACATCTTTCAAGTCCCCAGTTGCCACCAAATCATTTTTTAAAAATAGAAAACGGCAGCAGATGCATGAGAGCAGAGACCTGGGAGAAAAGCTGCAAGTGAACACTGAATGTTCCTGCACAAGTGGAACTTGTGACATGACTGCACCCCAACGAGCAGCCCCCCAGGAATGCGCCAGACCGGACCCCGCAGCCCACAGGCGGCAACATGGCGCCCCCAAGCTGGTCTCTGTCTCATCATCACCGCCCCCCTCTGTGTCCCCAGCTCCGGGCCCCCAGTTGGGCCCCCTCCCACCAGGACTCAGCTCTTCCCCTGTCCCTGGTGCACACCGGCAGCGATGGGAGCTTCCTCCCCCTGCGCCCGTGTCTACGCAGCTGTCAGCTGGGTCTGTGTCCATGTCAGCGATAATCTGCTTGGTTCTGTGAGGGATCTGCTCAGCTTTGCACACCCTGCCCCCTCACAGAATCAACGAGACCACGCAAGGTCATTTCAAAGCATCTTTAAAAACTATAAAACCCCGCGAAAGCATAAGGCACAGGAGGATTTCTGGAAATCTTGCCAGTTACCTATCACGTCACTTTCCCTGCCTACCCTCAGCTGTTTTACAAAACCCTATGAGGTTCTGTGGAGAATCTCACCGCCCGCAGGACGCTGGTGGCTCCGTTTCTGTTCTACAACAACCACATTTTAAAATATTGTTCTTTTTAAAAAGCCATTAAGATGTGAGGGCAGAGCCCGGTACTAGTATTAGACTTCGGCCAGATGTGAAAAATGGCTTCAGGGTCCAGGTTTTTTCCACTGACTCACTGAAGAATTAAACGACTGCCTCCAGGACACCCTCACTTGGCCGGTTACGGGCCCCCTCCTCAGCGCCTGATGCCCTCCTGCTGGCCCGCCTCGGCTGGCTAGCCAGCCCTCCACACGGGAAGGAAGCCCGTGCCTGTCTCTCTCGGAGGAGCGGTTTCCAGGCTGCGAGGGGAGTCCCGCCGAGGACCCCGAAGGAAGCTGCCAGTATAGCCGGCGGCCGCTAGGAGAGTGGTCTGTCCGTGCACTTTGTTTTAAGAGTAGGAACACTGACCGCCCACTTCCTGAATAGTCCACTCAATATTTTACAACTTTCGCAGGCTCTTCGCGGTGCCAAAGTACTCTAGCTCAGCCGAGAAAAGTGGAAACTATTTTTGGCATTCAGAGGAGCAGCGGTAGGACGCTGAACACAGTCAGCGCCTGGAACGCAGGCTGCCTTTACAGATTTTGAAACTTTCTAATCAGAGGCGCAGCCAAATAGGCCTGCTGCACTCGGCGCACCCGGGGCCGGGATCCTCTAGGGAGGGCGGGGGTCGGCCGGCGAGGGCGCGATGCATCCTGCCAACCGGAGCGCCGGGTCTCCGACGGCACCACCAGGGCGCGCCCCGGCTGGAGATGAGGGCGGGGACGTGCCCCGGGAGCAAACCCGCTTGGACCCCGACTGTATCCACCCCCGGGCCGCCCGCGCTGCCCCGCAACTCGGGGACCCGCACCGCGGCGCCTCCCGGAACTCGGCCAGGCTAGCTCACGGCGCAGAGAAAGCCCCAGAGAACCGTGCGCCCCACGGGCCCCGGGACAACCCGGGCAGGAGGCTCTCGGCGCCCCGGCAGATGCGGGGACGTGAGGTCACGGAGGGTGCGCCACGGAGGGCCCCTCCCCGCCCCAGAGCCGGGACAGGGGTGCCGCGCTCGGGGAGGAGGGGAAAACGGGGAGCGGGAACCGCCGAGTAGAAGGAGGGGGGAAGAGGGGGAGGGGAGAGGAAGGGGGAGGAGAGGAAGCCGGAGGAGGGGGAAGCCGGGCCCCAGGAGAAGAGGGGGCCGGAGAGGGACGGGAGGGGGAGGAAGGCGAGCGGAGGAGGGGAGCCAGCAGGACCGGGCCGGGCAGGGCGGAGGGCTTTCCCCGGAGGCTGCAGACAACTTTCCCGTCCCTCGGGGATGCCGAGCTCCGAACAAAGGCGGCTCCGGAGGCGGCGCGCGCTGCGCTCAGGTCCGCCCCCCTCCCGGCCACGGAGGACAAAGGCGCTGCCGCGCGACCCTCCCCCCGGCCCCCGGGACCCGGCCGCCCCGCGCGCCCACGTCCCCCGCGCCCCGCCGGACTCACAGGATGGAGGTCTGCGGCGCCACGGCGGGCACGGCCTCCAGCAGCAGATGCATGCAGCGCACCGTGGTGCGGAAGCACAGGCAGCGGCTCGGACACCCGTTGCCCTGCTTGGGGGCGACCGCGGCCAGTGCCCCCCAGCACGAGCACAGCACGAGCGCCAGCAAGCAGGGGCGCGCGGGGCGCGCGTCGCGCACGGCCATGGCCCACGGCGCGCAGGACGCTTGGACTCTGCGACCGACCGCGAGGGCCCGGCGTGTCCAGCGCCGCCGGCTGCGGCCCACGTCCCAGCTGCGCGCGGGGGGCGGGGGGCGCCAGCTGTGCACATGCGCGCGGCTCCTCCCCGCCCGCCCCCTCCTCCCCAAGGGCCGGGGCGGGGCGAGGACCTCCTGCCGGGCGTCGGGCCGCGGCGCTGCCCCGGGTGCGGAGCTCAGGTTGGGCCCCCGGGTTCCAGTCCCAGGTCTGCGCCCACGACCGGAGGCCTCGGCCAAGTTGCTCCGCCTCGCCTAGCCGCCGTTTCCACATGTGTTCAGTAGGGGTGGAGGTTGTTTTATAACACGCGTTCGCAGTGCTTAGCAAGCTGCAGTCAGGATTCCAAGCGCTTGCTGGAGCCCTCTTTCTGTCTCTCAGTCTCCCTCTCTCCCTCCCTCCCTCCCTCCCTCCCTCTCTCTCTCTCTCTCTCTCTCTCTCTTTCTCTCTCTCTCTCTCTGTCTCTCTCTCGCCCCCCCCCCCCCCCCCCCCCCGTCTCTCTCTCTCTGACTTGTACAAACACCCGCTGCAGCAGGATCGGAGCCAGGGGTCTGAGCCCGTGAGGCCCGTTAAGCACCCATGTCTTGGGCACTGCTGCCGCCAGGCCACTGTTGGGAGCGCAGAAGAAGTTTGCGTAGAGGCCTGGGTGCAGGGCTTGGCCAGGTGGACACTCAGTGTCCTTTAGTTTCCTCTTTTGTGGCCACACCCGGAAGAACCCCACCGGGCCTCCCCCAAGGGGGCCTTGCCTAGGGCCACCAGAAGACGCAGGGGTCGGTGGGAAGGAGGGGAGGCAGTCCCACGTTCTTCTGTCTGTCTGCAGCCCCATTCTGACACTTCACTCTCCAGAATCCAGGCTCTGCGTGTTACAGTTGAGGAAGTCCAGGCTGTCCTGTGTCCAAAGACACATGATCACAAAGTCCCAGCGTCAGAGAGAAGCCTGGGTCTGTCCTGACCTCCACACTGTCGTGTGACCAGTGGGGCGTTCTACCTCAGGTATGCTGCCACAGGACTGGGGTGACAGGGCGCTTTCCTGCTGCTGTGTCAGTAAACTCCTGTACCTACACGGTGCCCCGCGTCTGCATCTGCGGGCAGCTGAGCTGGGGTCTGGCTCAGGCCCCTCCAGCATCACGGACGCTGTCATCCCTGTTACCGTAGGGAGAAGCCTTCCCAGTCCTCCAGCGACCCGGACCACGCCAGCCAGGGGTCCCGTGCTAACCAGTGACAAATCCCCCCAGGCCTCCACACTCCGTTACGAGTGCTGCCTGCTCGCCCCACAAGAATTTCAAACTTAAATGCAGAAACCCAAAACCTTACTTTCCCTGAGAGATGTCAGGTTTCTTCTGGATCGCTGATGTGATCCTCCAAACTGCTTTCTCAGACCCTCCAGCCCAGAAGTGGCCTGTTTGGTGCTCACCCACATGTAGGGAGTTGAGAAACCCTGTGGATTCCAGTTGTTCCTTGGGGCTCAGTCGATTTCTGTTCCTCCATTTTCCCTCTTATAACTGCTGACGGTCCTGGCCCTGCCCATCGCCCTGGACCACCGCCAAGACGCCACCCCACACCGGTCTACCAGGTCCATGCTCCCTGCAGCAGGCAGAGAAGGTGCCACTGCTTTGACCCTGCCCACCCCCATCCGAATGTCTCTGGACCTCTCCTGTATAAGTGGGTAAATATCAAATTTCACCCACCACCTCGACCTCCGCCACCCCAGGTGCAGGCGTCCTGAGCAGCACACAGTCTTAGCCTCTCTTTTCAGTTCAGCACCAGCTGCGGCTAATTTGATGTGTCCAGTCTGCTGGGCTGTCACACCTCGTGATTTTCAACCACTAATCCAGGTGTTGTGCTGAAGGTATTTTGTAGATGAGATTGACATTGGTGAACTTGGACAAAGAGGAGTTCCCTCGTGAACCTCATCCCCTCAGTTGAAGTTCTTTAGAGTAGAAACTGAGGCTTCCTGGAGAAGAAGTTCTATTGCAAGGTCTCAGCATCCACTCCTGCCTGAGTTTCTCGTCTCCTGACCTGCCTGTAAAATGTAGGACCTGCCAGTGCCCACAAGTGCGTGAGCCACTTCCTTAAAATCTGTCTATCCCGCCCTCCTCCCACCTTTCCTCCTTCCATCCTTCCCACCTTCCCTCCCTCCCTCCCTCCCTCCCTTCCTTCCATCTTTCCTTCCATCCCTCCACCCCTCCATCCCTCTATCCACCCATCCATCCACCCACCACCCTTCCATCCATCCCTCCATCCATCCGTGGTGCTGCCTCCGTGAACACGTGTGTCGGGTACACAGCCCTCTGCAGAACTCCGGATGGAGGTGTGGCGGCAGCGGCCAGTGCAATGACTGATGCTCAGGCCTGAAGGAATTCATGTTTCAGGAACGAAGCTCTTACGTGGAGCTGAGTGTGCTTCCCGCACCTTTTGTGCAGCATCTCCTGCATCTGCCCTCTAGAGGCCCACGGAGGCCTCACACCTCCGGGAACGCAACCTTCCTGGGGAATCACGTGCAGACGTCAAAGCCACTCGAGTTTTCTGTTGCCCAGGGCCCTGATGACTCTTCCCATTTCTCTCTGATGACCACCCTCCATACCTCATTGTCTGCCCACAATCCTGTTATCTGTCCTACAGCAAACAGCCCTTTCAGGTGTGATTGTGCTGGTTGACAAGCTCTAGTTGTTCAGATGTGCAGACAAAGGAGCCAAGATTACCGCGATCGTCTGTTTTCTGTGAACAGTATCGCTGCGCTCTCCAGTGGATCAGGCAGACGTGGGGACATGAGATCCATCCTCCCGGTGTCTGAACACAGGCTCCGAGGCAGGGCCTGCTCACACCAAGGTGCACAGACACCTGAGCCTCGAGACGTTCCTGAGGAGGTGTTACTATCCTCATTTTGCAAATGAAAGCACCGATGCTCAGCAGAGAGAGTAACATGTCCCAGGACCTGTCACTCATCCAGGGAGGGAGGGAGAGGAGGGGACAGGAAGCTGACTGACCTGCGAGCCTCACCTGCTGCACTGGACGGGGCTGGGGACCCCCCCAGATGTCACTGGGCCCCTGCATGCCCCCCCACCCCCCAGTGGCTGCCGACCTTCTCCGGAGACCTGCTAGGGCTGCGAGGGCTACGGGGCCGCGCTCCTGGAGATGCCGGGCACTCTGCCCCTCCTGAAGCCGCCTGCAGCTGCAGACACAAGTCAGCCCTCAGACTGCAGGGCTTCCTGGGCCTCAGGCGATCGATGGCCAGTGTCTCCCCTGCTCGGTAGCTGTCCTCACCCCGAGAGCCCCTTGTGCATCAGGCTCTGCTGAGAGGACACCTGCGTCTCCTCCGTAGTGCCACGGGGTCCCCCAAGGACAGGACGGTCGGCATTTTCTGCCGCTTCTTCTAGAGTGACGTTGCTCCTGTCTACCGGTCTGTCTCCCCATCTGCCTCTTCGAGGATTTATGAGGAAAAGAACGTGGGGTTTGGAACAAGGCAAGCTGGGAGGCAGCCTCCCCAGCTCTGTGACTCCTGGCGACTTTCTCGCCCTCTCTGGGCCTCGGTTTCCCGTCTGTAACAGGAGAAGACCAGTTCCTACTCGAAACGTAGGCTGTCGTGAGGACTGAGTGAGGGCTGTCGGATGTGCCTGCCTGGGAGCCGTCAGCCGCGCCAGGGTGAGCGTTCTTCTTGCTGGGAAGGCTTTCCGGGTCTGGGTGGCCCCCAGTCTGGAGGCCTAGGGGCCATTCCCAGACGGTGAGTCACCCCTGAGAACCTGGCTGTGCCTGAGGCAGCCCCCCTCCCCCCAGTCCCAAGGGCCTCTTCCTGCATCTCCCTGCCCTACGCCCGCCCTCTCGCTGGCAGCCCAGGGGAGCAGGGCCCCCGGCTGACCTGGGTGTAACTCCAAGAGCCCGTTTTGGGGCTGCTGCCACAAAGCATCACACTCGGGGGCCGTTGACCCGCAGAAACCTGTCCTCCCACAGTTCCAGAGGCCAAGGTTCCTTCTGGAGGCTCAGAGGGAACATCCGTCCCAGCCTCTCTCCGGCTTTGCCAGGAGGGCTGCAGACTGCCAGCCCGGCCCCGGTCCCATCGCCACAAGACCTTCCCCCAAACTTGTCCTCAGCCGGTGTTTCCCTCTCCTTATGAGGACGTGCTGGCTCAGGGCCACCTTAGTAATGCCGTCCTCCTGACTCTGGCTACGTCTGCAGCAGCCGCATTTCCAGAGACGTTCACATCCCGAGCTCGGGGCGGGACTTGGGTTCAGGGGGACAGAGACAGCAGGCAGCGGTGGTGATGAGCCCTGACCCTGTGGCCTGGGGTCCTGCTCACCTAGGCTGCTCCTGGCTGGCGGAAGGGAAGGGCCCGGACCTCTATTCAGCCAGATAAACTTGAAACTCTAGAATGCAGAGCTGGCTGTAAGGACCACAGGCAGACGCAGTGGCCCTCACACTCGTGCTCCGAGTCCTACCTCCAGATAAGCACGTCGGTGATGCTGGGTCCCCCTTCCTCCTTTCGCGACTGTCTGAAACCTCCATCCCAGGGATGAAAGCACAGCCGTGAGGACATGGTTTCATTTTATTGTCATGAACTCGGAGACAACTGCTCAGCCAAATGGGTCTGAGATCAGCTTTTCCCAAGTTAAAGCCGTTCCTGTTGACAAACGCCCCGTGTTTACTTGTAACCCCACATGCACCCTTTCCTGCCCCCACTTTATCTGCAGCTTCGATCAGCGGTTATACTGCTTCCCGTTAGATCAGCTAGAGCCTCTTTTTTTACATCTAAATTTTGAAAAGAAGGCAGATGACTAAATACACCCACGTAGAGCTGTTTTAGCCTGAAATCAACACAGCCGCGAGTGAGCTCAGCCCTGGTTCTCTGACCAGCCCTTTGGGTGCTGAAGTGGATGGAGGTACCATCCGGTAGGGCTGGGGCTCAGCCCTGAGCAGGCCACAGGGTGGCCTCTGTGGGTCCCGGCGCCACGAGGCCCCGCCCACCGCAGCCCAGCCGGCCCCAGGCCCAGGTGAGCACCTGCCTGGCGGCGCATCCCCACTGCCCAGGGCTGAGCCAGGGCTGCTCAGAAGTGGGCCGAGGTCGGCTGCAGGTGAGCCTGCTGGGTCCTGGCTGCCTCCAGCCCAAAATAACCCACATGCCAAGGCGGCGCATTTTGGGGTGTCACGGTCTGCCCCCCTTCACTTGCTTAGGCAGGTCCTCCGACAGGAGCCACAGTATCTTGGGTCCCCTCCCCAAGGGTTTCAACGCGCAGGATGACTCCTGTCACAGGACTGGAGACGGGGCAGTGACCCCACACACAGACGAACAGTCACAAACCATCACCCCCCATCCCACCTCCTAAGATCATCTTTTCTTAAAGCTCTGCCCTCGGAGGCCTGCATCCTCTCCCCTCCTCAACGAAGACGTGCATAAACTCTCACGTCTCATTCGTGCTTATCCTGTGATGCCCCGTTCACGTTATATTAAAAGTTAACCGACGTCTGTGCCTCTCCTCCTGCTATAACCCGCCTGCGGTCCGTTCACTTCACAGACTGGCCATCAAAGCCAGAAGGGCAGAGGGCCTGGCTTTACTCCCTCCCCGGCTTTGAGCCAGGATGCGATGGCATCACAGGCAACCTGCTCAGAGGCCACAAAGCCGGGGAAACCTCAGCTCTGTGTGGCTGGCTGCGTACAACCCACTGCAGTCTGGAGTCTGGAGACCATAGGCCCATCTCCTCCCAAGGGTCTGGACAGCAGGCCTGGGCCCAGAGGGTCACAGTCAGAGAGAGGCTCTCAGGACCTGGGGGAGCTGCCAGGAGGGCAGAGGCTTACTTTAGCCATTAGGAAGATGTACACACATCTGAAAAGGCCCGAGAAAGATTTCCGAAAGAAAAGGGAAGCGGGAAGTCGCTGTCTTCCACAAGGAGAATTTAGCCTCTGGTTCTGCCTCGGGTTCCCCTGACCCTGGAGCTATCACAGCACAGACTCCAGAGGGCTCAGCCCAGCGTCACTGGCACATCCAGGGGGGCAAGTGCAGCCTCCACCCCCTCGCCTACACTGAGTGGAAGCCCGATCTCTGGGTGGAAAGCATCATACTCCACCCTGCTGGTCACCTGAGGAATGTTCCAGAAGGAATGCCAGTGTGGCTGCACGGGGAAGGGTGGACGGAGAGCTCCCGCTGGAGAGCTGGTGGCAAGGGGACCAGGCCCAGGCCCGCGCAGAGCCCTGAGTGGGGCTGGAAGCCAGCCTGTCAGTCGGCCTTCGGGTCTTTCTGAGAAAACTCTGAACAGGGCTCAGCAGGGTCATCACCTGCTGCGAAGAGCCAGGGCTGGAGCAGAATTTCTCCGGCTTCGCTTTAGATATCGCTTTCCCAGGCTCCCCTTCAGACTGCTGTTGACCCTGACTATTTCAAGGTCCCAAGCCACGGCTGTTCTTAGGACAATTCTCCCTCTGCCCTTCCGTTGCAGGTTCATGTGCCTGACACACAGTGAGGCCAAACAAACTGAAATGTCGGAGTTTGGAGCCGAGAAAAAGGTTTATGGCAGGACCACGCGAGGGGAACGGGTGGCTTGTGCTCGAAAACCCCAGACTCCCCAGTGGTTTTCGGGAAAGCGTTTTTATAGGCAGAATTCGGGGTGAGGACTGCAGGCTGTGTGACTTTCTTCTGACTCGCTGGTGGTGAGGTAGCAGGTGGGCCTCCAGGAATCTTGCGCTCAGCCTGAAGTTACCCTCCTCCACCTGGGTGGAGGCCTTAGTTCCTGCAGAAGAACTCAGAGGTACTGTTATGTATATTCCTTGTGGAGGGACCAGGACACTGCCCCAAGGCTGCACTATTGTTTGTTGACTGCCTTTCCGGTGTTTCTGCATCCCCTCCCTTCCTGGATTAGTAACTGTTGGAATCTACACTTTGGAACAAAGGGAAGGTCTGGGAGGCTGAAACCTTTTTCCTATTGTTACCGAGTCCAGGCTCGCTCTGCTGGTCACACAACAGGCCAATAAATCAGGGGATGAGGTGTTGAGGCAAGGAATAGTGACTTTATTCAGAACGCTGGGCGTTGGAGAAGATGACAGATTAATGTCTTAGAGTACCATCTTATCGGGGGCTGGATGCCAGTTTCTTTGATAGAACAGAGAGGGGGAGGAGGTGAGAATGTAAAGTAAAAAGGCCGTAAGTCTTGTAAAATATCTCCTGACTTGGCCAGCCTCAGGGAGGGGATGTGTTAATTTCTTCTTTTCTGCAGCCATTCACAGGTGGGCAGGGTCGGGGTGTTTCCCTGTGAGCTGAACAAAGGCACTTTAGTTTAACATTCAGGCAGAGGGTCAGGGTTTTCCAAGGGAGGTCATGATGTATGATTATAATAACAAAAGCAACGAGAAGCAAAGGTTAAAGTCAAAGAAACAGATCCAACATGGAGTCAGATTTTGTTCTTCCCTGTTACACTACAAAGAACTGGGGCACACGAGAGGCTTTTGTACCCGGCAGGGGCCCCACAGGGTCCTGCTTGGTTTTACTCCTGTGTTCTTGGCTGGGGGCCTAGTAATAAAAGACTAATGAACAAGAGAAAAAAAAATCAAAAGTTTCTCCAAGGGTGTGCCTACTGTACTCAGGGGGACACCCAGGGAAGTGAGCATCTCAAAGAGGTTGTTTAGAACTCAGGTTTAATTACCATCTTCAACTACATCTGAGGAAGAAGCCTGTGGAGGCCAGTTACGGGAAGGGGACCCAGAGCGGCAAACAAACAGATAAGGCTGTCATGCAGATTTCAGTTAGGACTTCCCGGTGGATGAGGGTCTCTGAGGATATGGGATCATCCTTCTCCCCAAGCTCAGAGAGGAGACCCCCTTACAAATGGAGATTTCCCTTGTCAACGGAAAACGTCACTGCCATGTTAGTGAACAAAGGATGCTATAGCCATCCAGCCACTAAAGCTACCCCTATGCCCTTATGGTGGACCTTGAGGGAACTCAGGATGGAGACAAACGGACTAGGAATTATGGTTTATTGGGTGGACTTGCTGAGGACTTAAGCCCAGGACACAGCCTCTCAGAGAGCTCTGAGGGACCGCTCACAAGAGGTCAGGGGGGAGCCAGGATCTACAGGGGTTTTTGCTACAAAGTCCAGGCAGTTGGAACATCAAAGATGACTGTTAATTAAAGAAAACCAGACATCTCAAGTTAAGGAATTTAGCGCTTTTCTACGTATGGGAAGATGCAAGAGTCCGGGCTCATTGAAATCGTCCCTTTGATCCGCACGTCCACTACCTGGGGCCAGTGTCCTGTGCTTTCCCAACCTGAGTCCCCGCAGGGGCACTGCAAGGGTGGCTGCAGCCCGTTTTGCCTCCATCCTGAGTCCTCTCAGGTCTCACCTTCAGGGCAGCCTGAGTGGCAGGATGGCTGCAGCGTCCTTTATTTACTGATACGGCAGCAACGTTTTTCATTCACAGCGCCACGAACATAGTTTTGTACCGGGGAGGTGAGATGCTGAGAACAAGAGCTGTGCTTCTGGAGCTGCTCCAGATCTTTGCTCAAAGCCCGTCAACCCCCGCCTTTAGATGGGGTGAACGTAAATCTTTAAGTTAAAGGGTCCAGAGACAAGAAAGGAAGCTACAAACAATTGAGAGAGAGAGAGAAAAAAAGCAGATGGAACTGTTGCAGAAAAGAGTGGGGTGTGAGAGGATGGTCACGTTCCAGGTCACGTCCTGGGTCTCCCGGGCACGGCCGCCAGGTGAGGGTCCTTGGCTCTGCGCAGGAAAGAATTCAAGAGCAGCCATGGTAAAGGGAAAGCAGGTTTCCTTAAAGAGACGCACATTCCTTGATAGAATGCAACCCATCTCAGAAAGCCAGAGGCCCCCAAATATGGGGTGGCTAGTTTTTATGGGCTGGGTAATTTCATAGGCTAATGAGGAAGGAATATTCCAGCTATTTTGGAGAAGGGGCGGGGACTTCCAGGAACCGGGCCACCGCCCACTTTTTGGCCTTTTATGGTCAGTCTCAGAACTGTCATGGCACGTGGGGGTGTGTCATTTAGCTGATAGGCTGCAATGAGCCTATACTGAGGCTCGAGGTCCACGTCTTGGACCTGGTTGTTTCTAATCAGTTCATGTCGTGTCCTCAGTGGCTGTCATTCTTTTAAAGGTTGTGCCCTGCCCCCTTCCTGTCTCAGAACTAGGGCCCAGATGGCGAGGAGTCTGACCTCCCACAGAGCCCCAGTCTCCTTATACACTGATTTTACTATATTTGCATATAAATGACACACCTACAGGGTGGGACATGATCAGACAGAAAGGACCAGAAAAGGATAAAAAGGGGATGACGCCCGCTCCCTTGTGTGTGGGGGAAGCCCCACTTCCTCCCCCGTAGACTAACGCACGCACCTCCCCATCACCAGCCTCACTCCGCTTCCCTTTGTCTTTATTGGTTAAAGTGAATTTCTCTGGCCAGGTGGGTGAGAAGCTTATCTGTGAATTTAGTTCCTCTTCTCCATATAGAGCTTGTGCTGTGTTGATCTCGACTTTGGTTTTGCCTCTCCATCCTGAAGGGAAAAAGAACCCTCTCCTGCTAAGGCAGGGAGCCTGGCTGAGGCCTGAGCAGGGTCCATGCAAATCCATTTGGTAACACATGGAGGACAGCTGCCAGAGGAAGGACCAGAGATTGGAGGAGAGGCAGCTTCCGGTGGGGCTAAGACGCCAAACGCTTTCACGTATCAGAGAATGAGGCAGATAAGATTCAAATCCAGACATCCAGAAAGGCTTTCTCATTCTGGAAAGCGAAAGGATCCTCCCCTTATTCTGCAGGAATAAAAGAACTTTAAAAATGTGACCGTGAGCTAATCTTTCATGCTTTGCATCAGATAAGCCTAAAGTATTTAGGAACATTTTCGAATCAACACTTCATTGGGTTCCGGGAAAAATTTTTGGCAATACAGCAAATGATAAGATGTTAATTCACAAAGCAAGTGAACTGCAGAGAATTCCAGCTCTCCTAACACTCAAGATGGGAACGAGGAAGCCGGAGGTCTGGCTGCTTCTAGTGTAATCAACCAATCAGGTCACAGCAACGGGGAACCGGATGGAAAGCAGAGAGAGTCCAAAAGCAAGCTTTCAGGGAGGTGCTCTGGGGGTCAGTACCGGCAGATACAGCTCCAAGGGAGCAGTAACACCTGCGAATATTAATGTGGAATAAAATTCATATTTTATGGGAAGACAAGAAAAATTTAAACCTAACAAATGTTCTCTACCTTTTGGCCTCCTCTCTCCCCTGCCTGCGCACTGTGTATCTGCATTAGGCGTCGACCAGACCTCCCCATCGGGAGCAGTACCTGCTCAGCCATAAAGAGCAGTGTTCTCCCAGCGTCACCTAGAGAATTCCTTTAAGATGGCATTTTTTCTTGATTTTATAAGGGGTCACATGACCCTCCTCGATGATGATGCTTAGATCTGATTATGTCGATCACACCTCAAGAAAACTGGGGAAAACAGAACCCTATAGAGAAGGAAATGAGCAAGGCTCGTAATCTGATCACATGGAGAGAATCTGTATGATGGTTTTGGTGAATAAACTTCTGGATCTAAGGCGGTGTAAATGCAAAAGAAAAAAGACAATGAATAAAGTTTGTTTTTCTTGATGTGTATTTTAAATTGCTTAAGGCCCAAGGCTCTCCTGCTTCGCTCTGCATTGCTGAGGAGTCCACACGGACTGGAGCTCAGGCTGTTGAAGGAGAGCTCTACTCATGGGAGCCCTGAGTGCACCCAGGTCTCCCGCAGCAGAAATGGCCCCAGATTAACGGTGCAGGGACTTAGGACTTCGGGGAGCTGAGATGCTCTGGCCGTCAGTAAGGGCTTCTCCTGTCCTGGAGAGGTTACCTCCCGAGGAAGAGGGGCATCACTTTCCTTCCTGGTGATGGGGCTTCCCGGAGGAGACCGAGGACGCAACTGGACAGATCCCCCTTCCACAGGCTTGGGGGATGGCTGGACAGCGAGAATCGTGGTTCTCTCAGTCACTAACACAGGTGGACCTGGCCCAACCTTGCTGCCACTCAGCTGCTCCTTAGCGTGTTTTCTGTACTGTTCACTGGCTTTATCACAAGCATCTTATCACTGAGTCTTCATAACCAGCATTTCTAGGAACACCATAGTGTTCCGTAAGGTGCATTTGTCATCAGCTGCTCAAATCGTCCTCGGAAATAGGACTTTATTTCAATGCATTTACAGTTGCTTTGGTGTTTTTAGGGGGACTTCTGGAATTACTGGGTCAAAAATTTGAATTTTATAAGATCTTTGATATTATTGTTCAACTGCTTTCCAAGATGTTTATACCAATTCTCAGGCAAGGGCAAAACGGCTTTCGACAATCAAGTTGAAAGATTCCAGTCACTGCCAGCAGCTCCTTGACGCACCACCACCTGCTTTAACTGCGTTTGATCCTGAAGGCGGGGCTTTTCACAGAGGTGCACCCCAAGGTATGGAGAGACGGGGGCAGGGTCCTAAAAGCATCCCTCCGCCCTCCCCCTCCGTCAGCCCTGATGCAGCTGACCAAGCTGTTAGGTATAAAATAACAACAATGCTCGCTGGGAAGAGGGGCTCAGATGGCCTTGAATCAGCAGAAGACGCCACTGGGACTCTGTTTTGGATTTAACAAAGAGCATGGTGGGTCTCTTCCTCAAATTTTATATTTTGCGGGACTGTGTCTAGTATAGGTGAGTGTTTTTGGAGTTTTAGAGGGTTACTTTTACTAACGAAGGTGATGGGCAGCTGGGTAACTCATCGTTGTTAAATCATATTTGGAGGCTGATTTAAGGGTTGTGGGGGATCCTTGCTGATGGTGTGGAAGGAACAATGGTGACGATGCTCCCAGGGGACCAATCACAGGGCGAGTGGCCCCCGGAACCCCAGGTGGGAGGTGCTGAGAAAGACGCAGCGTCTTCCTTGGAAGTGAACCATCAGACAAAGTTGACCACCTGGACACGTCTCAAACCTCTGTGTCCTGCAGACCCGGGAAGGCAGGGGAGTGAAGGGACCGGGGTGGGAACGTGGTAACCGGAAGCAGCCTGTGAGCCCTCGTGACGCCAGATCTGGAAAAACCCGTAAAGGACGTTCTTGGCTCAAGTGGGAACTTGGGGACGCGGATGCGTGTTACGTAATGACGATGTCATATCTAGAGGGATAACTGTGGCAGTGAGGATGTCCCTGTTCTGGGGAGATGCCTGCGTGTGACGTGACCTTGGGGGAGAGAGGGGGGTGACGGCAGATGTGGCAGAGTGGCTTCCGGACAAGCTCCGCGCAGGCACCTCCTGAGCTGCTCACAGCTGCTCTCAGGGGCCTCGGAGTGGAGAACGAAACCTCCGAAAACGTTACAGTGAAAGCATCCGGCGTTGGGGAGAAACGTTCCCGGGGGTCCCGCTGGGGGCCCCAGACAGCAAGCACTTCCGGACTCCAGTGAAGATGCACACCCGGCTAGAGACCCATCGTGCTACAAATGTGGTAACACCTTTTTTATTTAGAGTAAGATGTGTTAACATCCAGCATGACAAAATTTGTACAAAGTTCACAATTTAAAAATGAATATCACTGCAACTTGTGATTCCACACATTTACAGCAAAATTAAAGTGTCAACAAACCCATGCCGTGTAGTACAAAAATAAATCAAACTTCAGTTCCACAGAGAGCACGATAAATATTTATACAAAATTCTGTCTTAATAAATGATTACTTAAATTAACTTAGAAATGAATATGAACAATAAGTTATAATAAATAAACTCTGATGACTCACAATAGTTCCATGTGAAAGGTCAGCATTCTAATATGTGACACTGTTGTGGTCCTTATATAATAGTCACGGGTAACTTTTGATCTGATAATTATGTACCAACGTTAGATGAGCAGCAGACTTGTGCTTAAAACCCCTTTCCATTGTACATAGGTGAGAACAATTAGAATCCCAAACTGATACTACCTATTACTCTACCAAAAGCATCACTATGTTGGCCAAGAAGCTGCAGACACGACGGGGCGGGGAGATGCATGTGCCGATATGAACAACGGGGGCCCCCCCGCAAGGAGGCCGGGGCCCTGGATGGGACATATGGCCGCAGGTGACGCAGAGCACCTGGCTTCAGTTCTCAAAAAGGCAATTCTGAGCAGGGCAGCTACAACTAATCACACAACAGAAAAAGGGCTCTCCAGAGAAGGGGCTGCAGAGCCCAAGTCATGACGTAATCTTTTCCCAGCTAATTATTAAAGTCCTCCTGGAAAACTGTAAGCTTTTGTACAGTGAGCAGTCTAAAGTGCCGCTGGGATGTACATATATTTATACACATATATATACCGAGGTTGAGTATTGTATCAGAGTATTTGCTGTGAGGTCCCTGTAATCTCCCTTAGCATCATCGGGTCAGCCGGGAGGCCTCCTCAGATTCCTCCAGGGTCAGTGTCACGAGGCTACTGACACGGGAATTGCACACCTCCATACGGATATATAGGACAAGGTAAGTGCAAATAGTCGACTGGCACGTGTGGGGGCAATGACCCTGTAAGTCCTGTTCTGCTAAAAATATTTTTTTTTATTTTTACAAAACCCATCTTTTTTTTTTCATAACAAAATTTTAAGTACTCTTGTACTTCCTGCATAACATCAAGACATGGAAGGAAGAATGCTATTACATGTAAATCAAGTCAACGGCAATCGGAAAACACGACACACGTCGTCCCAGGGACGAGCGAGCAGGGGAGAGCGCAGCCGTGGAAAGTGGTCTTATGCATCACGTAGTGCAGTCGTCGGGTAAAACAATCGATCTCCAGGGTGCAAATGCGTCTAAGATGATCTAGTGTAAAGCAAACAAGTGCTGAAGTGTATTTAGTTACTCTCAACATCTGATTGCATTCGTTCTTAGAGAGGGTCATGACAGATCAGACAAGGCTACGCAAACGTTCTATGGTCAGCTGGTCTCCAGCGGACGGGACGGGACAGTGGAGCACACTCGTCCTGACTCTGAATAGGACCCGGGCTTATTCAAAGTCAGCGTGGGGTGAGGACACTTCTCGGAGCTGCTGGCCCGCGCAGGCCAGCAGACTGATCAGCCCAGTCGCTCGAGGACTCACAAATCATGGGCCTTCAACCCCGTACGTGACATCATAACAGCAACAACAACTGCAAGAATAATTCTGTTTAAGGTGGAAGGGGAAGTAAATAGTCTTAAGTGATCTTTTGAGCGTAAATGAAAACACACAGATTCTGTTAGACAGTTCAGAGGGGCACGGAACTCTTGGGGAGGTAAAAGAAGTTTGTTCCAAAGGGTACTGAGAATGGAAGAGGAAGTCTTCGGGTCATCCACCTCTAATAGGCCCCTGTCTTAACTGAAGGTCCCAGAGTCACACCATGTAATTAATGCTCAGGAGTTAGTTTAAAAAGTGCTGTTTAAGCTGCTTTGAATCTTCTGCCAAGTTTCCATGGCTTGGTGCTGTCTTACAATAAATTACTTATCTCATTTCTTACAGTTAATCCATATGTCATTTCCTTGGAATGCAAAAAACCTCATTTATTGCCCCACCATACACCATCCTCCTAAAACAAACAAACAAAAAAATCACATAATATTTCCAAGCATTGTTCAAAAATAAAGCATTTGTTTTTCGCAACCAATTCTTGCTATGAGACAATATGCACACGAAATGTTTTTCTTAAATTCCGTAAGATCCTCCGACGTGAGGCGAAATGATAACACCTAAAGAGTGGCGGCAGGACCACCAAATGTCATTCAAAGCTGTTTTTGTTTTTTGTCCATTTCAGTTCAAAATACTAAAACATTTAATCACTAAAGCATTAAAAAGAATTTACACTCTATTTATTTTGATCGGCTTACCTCTTCAGAAATATATATACCCTCCAATGTGCATACATTAGCAGCTATAAACATTACATGGCATATCACACTATGTCAGCTTATATGAAAACGTACAAAAATGTGAATGTATTCCAAAACTATTCTGTAGGTACTATCTTTAAAGCAAGACATGAAATCGTTATGAAGTCTTGTAAGCATAACACTGTTTCAAACAGAAATAAATATATAACACTTTCTGGTAAATTACAGCAGCAAAAAACAAGAGGCATCCTTTTTTTAAGCAAGATTCCATCACTACAGCAGCTGTTCAGACCTGAATTCCTCTCACAGCCTGCTTTATATTTTCCAGTAGAGCTTTATTTTCTGGGCTCTGATAACGATCTTGATTTGTATACATGTCCGTCAAAGTAGTCACGTATGCATCAAAATTTTGTTCATTGATTGGATCCTACGAGATATTAAATAGTAGTTCATATGCAACTTTTAGTTTCTTAATAGGATATTCATAAAATTTAAAATTCATAAAATAGTATCACAGCATAACGCCACTGTCCTTATCATAGTTAAAAGGCCTTTTCAGAGAGACTTAATCTTAGGGGATCTAGTGGTTCAGCCCCACCAGAGTCTCTAGCAATTAACGTTATGGTTTGGGGGAGGTAACCGCCAATATCCGAAGTTCGAAGAACGGTGAAAATAGAAAAGAAAAGCCATCTACTCTAGGATGCGCACCGCACGCGGCCTCCGGGGGCTGCTCCGCGCGGTCAGTCACTTACCATGTGCGGGAGCTGGATGTTGGCGAGACTGTGGATCAGGGATTGGCTCAGGTTGGCGAGCTCGTGGAGGAGGGACTCGTTCTGCTGCTCGATCACTTTGTTCTCCTCCTCGATGGTCTTCAGGCTGCTCTCCATGGTGGTGATCTGAAACGCACAGATGCGTGGGACATGTAACATGAGCCGGCCAGGGGAGCACGCGCCCGCTCCCACAGGGAGAGGCGTCAGCTCCCGAGGCAGAGGAAGAACCTCTCTGCTTAAATCAAGAGGCTTCCACGTGAAGCACAGGTCATTTTCAGGGTCATCGTCTTGTGTGCGTTGAGTCATCACACTTGAGCACGTGGCAACTGGACTCTAAGGGCTTGTCTTTCTGAAAAGGGATTCATGCATTAGGGTGGGCTAGGCTCCTGGGCTGTGTCGACTTTCACTCAATTTTTTAAAAAGTTCTGCTTGTCCTTGTGCATAGAGGATCACATGAGGACTGTGTCCTTGTCCCGCCCTGGTCTTTCCGCTGGTGTGATGGGATTCTTTACCTGGATTAGTATCTTATGCACTGCGGCGACTAATACGTCTTCTTTTTAGCCCGAACTTAATTCTGCACAGATAAGTCTTGAAATATTGATTTATCTGTGAGGCACGTCACTGCCTCTCCTTAGGGTCGAGGCAGGTGTCTCTACCGGCATGTATGACATCTCTGCCTCCCTCCATCGGATAAAGGTCTACCGTGGCTTCCTGGGCAGCTCCTCCTTCCTCTAATATTCCAGAGAGAATTTAACAGTTGCCGTGGCACCTTCTGGCCTCCACCTGCCACCAGACAACCAGCACTTACTACACGGCCAGGCAGGAGAACTGCCCCCATCTGCGTGGGCTGCAGGGACACAGTCGTGGAAGCGGATAGGCAGCTTGGATGCTGTAGTCAAGGCTGGTTACACGGGTACGGGGGCTCCTGGCAGCCACAGAGCGTGTGCCAGGCTCTGTGGGTCCCCCGCATCTGTGTAGCTTGGCAGCCGCAGGCCAGCATCACAGGGGATGCGTAGAAACAAGACAGAGTTGCCGGACGTGCACCGAGCTCACAGCCTTAGTGCCTTCACGCTGTAACCACCGGCTGCCCCCAGTCACCTGAATCTCTGCTTCATAAGCTCTAAACTCCGATGTCTCAGGTAGGGTTTCCCCGCTCACAGCCAGGGGGAGGGTGGGGCACGCGGCTGGTTCTGTGCCCCCGGCCCTGGCTCAGCGTCCTCCGCCTGGGGATGGGGACCTTCCTCCCCTCCCTGCCACTGGCAGCATGTCCTCCGACTACGTGTCTGAGGGACATCTCGTTTCCTGCAGTGCAGGGAGAAGGCCGCTAGGATGGTGTGTGCGTGTTTATACGAAAGCTAGACCTGGCTCAGGATAAAGGTAAGATTTATAAGAGACAAACATAGAGCTTAGCAATCACTGATTTGATGATATGAAAAAAATAGATAATCCTTCATACTGTTCTGAGCGTTTTGTTTTATTTTTTTATTGTTTTGGCCATGCTGTGTGCCTTGTGGGATCTTAGCTCCCCAATCAGGTATCGAACCCCTGCCCCCTGCCATGGAAGCGCAGAGTTCTAACTACTGGACCACCAGGGAAGGGCCCAGTTCTGAGCATTTTCAATGGAGAGACCGTGAACTCTGTCCAGGCTCTGGACCTGGGACCCTGCGAGGACCCTGGTCTCCCTCAGTTTCTGCAGTTGAGAATGAGAGAGGTGCGGGTCAGACTGACCATTCAGTGCCTTTGCAGCAGCAGAATCAGAAGCTATTCTCACACTGAAGGCTCACTGGAGCCCTCAGGTAACACAGGTAAGAGTGGGGCTCTGACAGCTGGGGCTTGGGCTCCGGGGCTATCAGGCGCGGTGACCGTCGCTCCCTAACTATCCCAGCGGCCGTGCCACGGGGCTTCTGGGGGCCGTGCGTGTGCCCTGTGTGGCCAGGGTGTGCGGCCTGGAGAGCTCTGTCTTCACCTCCAGTCGCTGGACAAAACGCAGCAGCACGGTCCTCTCCCTCCCGGTGTCACTGACCCGGCTGGAGGTGAGGGGTACCAGAAAGCCCAGCGGCACGGCCTCCACCCCTCCCGCTTTGGTTTTGGATTAAAGGTAAGGAAAACCCTTGCATGTCTCAGGCACGCCTTGGGCTGCAGCACAGCCGGAGGTGAGGCCATGGTCAGCAGGTGGGCTGGTGTCCGAACAAGTGGACACAACGGCCAGGCAGAGAACCTCAGCCTCACATCCGCCCGAGGGCACGAAAGGGTAGCCCTGGAGTCCCTGTTGTGACCCTGGTGGGGGCATAGCTGGAGGGCTCCCCTCCCTGGAGAGGCTGTGCCCGCGGGGACGGGGACCAGCAGGGACCTGTCCTTGCCCCCTAAGCCCATGGGCAAGAATCCCAGTAAGGCTCTGATGCCCCGAGGGGATGGCTGGGGAGGGGCAGGTCCAGGCCACAGAGGGCGTGGGTTCGAACAAGACAGGAATCCCTGGCCTCGCCTGTGAGTGGCTGCAGTGCTTCCCCATTCCCAGAGCCGCGGCGGGGAAGGCCTGTGGAGAGGCAAACTGGGCGCGCTGGGCCCACGGCTCTGCGGCCCTGGCTGAGCAGTCAGGGGCAGCGGGAGTTGTGGACACTCACCATGTGGACCGCTGTGGGCACCTGGGCTATAGGACCAAAGCCCCTGGGATGGGGCATCTAGTAGGTGCTCAATAAAGGCTCCACCCCTCCCCTCCCAGCAGGCTCGTGAGGCCACGGATAGCAGCGGCCCCCGGGAACCCAAGCAACAAGCTCCCTGTTCCTGTTTACCGCGTGATGATCTTAGGGCCTTTGCATCCCGGGGCGGGGCGGGGTGGGGGGGGGAAGAGCTCACCCGCTGCAGGAGCCGCGCTCCTCGGGACCGTCTACTCATAACCACGTGTCGTTAAAAATACCAACACAAGAGGGAAAACTAGCCGGCCGGCGGCCCCTCTGTCACAGCAAGTTTTGCCACTGAAATGATCTCAGCAGGACACTGAGAAGAAAGGTGAATAAGTAAAGGGAAAACCGGGCAAGGAAACAGGCAATGGCGGCAGCCCTCGGCTCCGCGGCGTCAGCGCAGGCGGCGGCTCGATTGAGGCGTCAGAAACTGTTACCTGAGTCCGGAGCTTGATCATGTCGGCTTCCATCTGGGAGTTGGATTCGTTCAGCTCCTTGATTTCCTCATCCAGCTGCTTGATCTCCTCATCGTTCTCTACGCCTGAAAGGGCGGAGGGGAGGGGCTTAGAGACGCTGCGCCTGGGAACACTACAGGTAGAACCTGGCGGCGTCGCTCTTTCTAGATTTGGAACCGAACTTGCTGGGGGAGGGTACTCTTCAATTAAAAACTATAGTCACAGTTTGTGTGTCTTCTATCCCCACTGCCACCCTCCTTACAATTAAGGCACCTAAAAACAGAAAAAAATCAGCTGGGGGGACACAGGCCCCCCAAACTGAAAGGCTCCGTCTCCCTGGGACGATTAACCAGAGCCTCAGGGTGTGACCCCCCCGACTCCAGCCGAAACCATCTCGTCCTGGACGTGGATTTACGCGGTGCAGCCCGTGAATTGTCTCCTCTGTTTATTCCCTGTCTCTGTCTGCATCTCTGTCTCGCTCCCTCTTTCTCCCCCATCACTCTGGGAAGGAGCCTGCTGACATATCTGAAAATGAGGCCAACAGGGTCCCTGCCCTCCACAAGCCTAGGTTTTGGGTAGGAAAACTGATAACAGACCGGTAACCAAAAACCCGACTCGGTGGGTGCTGAGGTAGCTGTCCCCCGTGGGAGGATGAGGCAGCAGTGACAGCCTTCAGGCGGGTGGTCACAGAGGCTCTCTGAATATTGACAGCTAACCAATAAACACGTCCCCCCATCTGAATGGCCAGGGCGTGAAGCTTGGCTGGGCCGCGTCCTGGGGGAGCGGGGCTGTGCAGCCGCCAGCGGGGCCCTGGCTGGGCTGCAGGGGCAATTGTCAGGGTTTACAAGGGGCGTTTTCGAGGCCAGCTCGCCTGGCTGGCTGCTGGCCACCGGGCCTCGCCAGTGTCAGAAAGATCCCGATACTTCTGGCGTTTGACGCTGGTGTCCCACGGCTGAGCGTCCCTAGGGGACGAGCAGGAACCCGGCAAGTGAAGCTACGGGACGACAACACCTGTCCCTCGCATGGCACCTGGGGGAGCTTGGGGGGGCGCTGTCCAGCTCTGTAGAGAGAGGGGTCCAGTTCGCCTGGGACGGAAGGCCCCAGACCACCTGGAATGCTGCAGACCTCCACGGAGGGTTCCTCGCCTCCCAGGGGTCGAGAAGGCAAAGCAAAGGGAGACTGGGGGTCTGAGTCTCAGCTGCTGTTTTTAGCGAAATGAAAAAAAAAAAAAAAGATCGGCAAGAGTAAAGCATCTTCCTGCAAAGAACCACATTTCTCCCACGGCGTTATGTTTCCTCATAAAAGCAGTCAGGACGAACGCGTCATCGTGTTCGATTTAATTTCCCCTTTAATAACCCCTCCTTCTGAATCGTTTCTCCCCATGGACCTGTCTTAGGTGTGAAGTGAGGCTCACGGACGAGCTGGTCTTGAGCACCTGCCCAAGTCTTCCCTCTTCCCCCTGCTGTGCTCCCACCGTCACCCAGGGGGACGGGGGGTGACCTTAACCAGAGTGATGGCTCTCTCGTCCACGACCCCTGATCAGCGTCTTAGGTCCTCAAGGTGCTTCTCTGCCAGCGTCTTACAAGGTCCAGAACATCAACAACAAAGTCTTCCTTTTTATCAAATGCACCCGGAAAGCATGTCTGCCAGGAATGAAACGAGGTTCACCCTTTCTCAGGTGGAGGCCGCTATTCCCCCACGTTTTATATGTGACCAAGTCTTTATGGCAATCTCTCAAAATTAGGGCTTAGGATTGACTGAGTTAGGGTATATACAAACCTGGCACACGGGAGGTCTCTGCCAAGGCTGTGGCCAACGTAATTATTCTTCCGTAGTTGAAGTTCAGGTATAGCTCAAGATAAGAATGCATAAAAATAATCACGATAAATGCATAAAAATCCTGACTTGTAAAACAACTAAATCATGAGGCAGTTTATCATTTAACGAGGATTCGCCACACATTCCTCTAAATTGCTGGTCTTCCAACCGCACGGAGAACATCTCTCGTGAAAACTGAATCCTCGGGCTGTGATGGTCGTCAGATCTTCCAAGTGAATTTCTGTTATGATTTCTGGACAAGCTCTTCATGTCATATTTCTTCAGCTTTTCAGATTTGAACAGTTTAAAACCTTCTCTTTTCCCGGGTGTGTTTTGCAGTTGGTGTTGAGGACCAGCCGTGTGAAGAGAGGGTTATCGCATTTTCCTAAGAGGCCCAGAGGATGTCCCTCTGCTCTCGGACCCTGAGGTGCAGCTGCCTTTTAAGATTTCCCGAGCGTTGCTTGCATTCAGGCTCTTTCTGAAGCCACTGTTACCGGTTCTAATGTTCTGCCGCGCGAGCACTTGCTGAGACAGGGGGCGCGTCTCCACAAGGCCCCTCAGGCAATGGCTCTGAGCCTCTCTGTAGTGTGAGAATACATTGTGCAAAGGAAACGCGTCGGTTAATACAGGAGCAGTCTTCTCTCACATATTAAATAAAATGTCTCATTTTTACTCGCATATGACACTGAAAGTGTCAGAGAGCAGACATGACTGCGTGTCATGAAGGTACCTCCTGCCAGAGTCTGTATGTGAGGCTGGGGCAGCTCTTCCTGGGGAGCTACCCCCTGTGCACCCCCAGAGCTATTTGATCAAGAGATTTGATTCTGGATAATCGTGATAGGAAGGGTGAAAGATGTGCTACGCAACTGCCTGTTTCCAACACCGAGATTTCATGTTTCCCTTGAGAAGTGAGTGGAGTTGTAAGCAAAGCAATCCATTTCAGGGTTGGCGGTTTGCAGGTCACTACCCTATTATAAAACCCAGAGAACGGTGGGAGAGAATAGCACGCCTCGAATTTCCAATTAAACCCCCTTAATTCGCTTGTCAGGAGCACCCCATCAGCGGTACCTAATATACAGTGAAGTATATAAAATACACCATCATGTCAGCATCTTTGTCTTGAGGCTAGATTCCAGCAAACTTAGAAGAATTTTGATAAAATTATGAGAAAAGAATGTGGTCTTTCTGGAATATAGGTGAAATCTTGGGAGCCCATTTCACTGGTTTGAATTTTCATGAAAGAGTTTCCAACAATTATTATGTTCTGTTTAATTTTTGTGGAAAACCAACGTCTAAGCAGGGGACAGAGCTCACGGTGCTGGGAGATTTCCTGAAGTCTGGTGGCATTGCTTTCCTTTTCTTTCTTTTCTTTTTTTTGTTTTAACATCTTTACTGGATTATAATTGCTTTACAATGTTGTGTTAGTTTCTGCCGTACAACAAAGCGAATCAGCTATACGTATACATATATCGCCATATCTCCTCCCTCTTGCGTCTCCCTCCCACCCTCCCTATCCCACCCCTCTAGGTGGTCACAAGCACCGAGCTGGAAGCATTTCTGAACTGCCTTGATGAGGGGTTTTAGAGGTCTGGGGTTTAGAGCCGGGTTTTGAAACATGACAGACCTGGAATCTGAATCCATATCTTGCTACTTAAGAATCCTGTGGTGAGTACTTTCCTTAATCCCTAGACACCTCAAATCCCTCCATTTAAAAAGTCCCTATCTGTCACAGTGGCTGTAAGAAATAAGCTCACTATATAAGATACCTGAGCGATGGCGAGACTCGCCAAACAGGGGCCAAAGGAAAACGTTACATGCTGTGTTGTCTGAGCAGCCCCACAGCACCGGGGTGTCTGCAGGCTCGTCTCTGCTCTGACCAGAAAGTAGCCCAGACTGGTTTTGTCCTGCTGACCCCGTCGATGTGACTGACAAACAGTTAAAAGAAAAGAAAAAATACCGCGTGTGGTCTAGTGCAGCGGGCTTCGATACTTGCTGAAGTAAAGAATTTAAAAAAGACACACCTCTCCCTCACAAGTCCTAAAACTGCCAGCTGATGGTTTTTACTGTGACTTTAGTTGCCAAAAATGTATATATTTCTAGAAAATTGTATGTTGCAGAGTGCTTTCAGTATATTTTCATCAAAGCCTTGGACTGAGTGTTTAATTTATTAAAAAAAAATCTACTGTGTAAACTAAGTGGCAAATCAGGCTTCATTATCAAAACAATCTGCAGATCAGATCAACCGTCCAACAGAGGTCACCGTAAACCCAGTAAAGCACTAGCCAGGGCCCCCATGGTGACCTTTCCGTCTCTAAATTTTATTCTAGGAGATGGACGGATGGATGGATGGATGGAGGGATGAAAATGTGATGAACTAAGGAGCACCGGCTGCAGCACTGTTTCCTCCTGAAGCTCTTGGACCTGCCCTCCTGCCCGCTGGGGGGCGCCCTCAGGAGCCCAGCATTTGTGAGTGGTTCCTCGTTAAGTGTCTGCACGTGTGTGAGTCCAGGACTCGGGAGCAGCCTTTCTTCCGTGACGGTGGGGAAGCTGGGGAAGACCTGGCAGGTGACAGATGGATTCTCAGACTGTCGGATTCTAGTGAGTCACGTGGAATTCGAGGGCCTGGAATTAAAGCCATCCATGTGGACGTGCCCCCAGGTCACCCTCGAGAGTCCCAGGGCACAAGTGCCTGGCTGTGAAGCCCGCTTCTGGAGAGGGGAGAGCGCCAGGTGGGCTCACTGGCCCGTCGGCGGCACTGGGGCACGCGGGGCCCTGGCTGCGGGTGTGCCCTCACAGGTCGCCTGGTACCCCTTTCACCTCTTCACCGCTTTGAGTTTCCTCTTCCTTCTTGGTAAAGGGGAGCGTCAGTACCCACGCTTGGGGCTGCTGGGAATATAAATGAATAAGTGCATGAAATCCCCGGACAGAGCTGCAGGCAGGGGAGGGGGCCTTCCCTCAGCTCACCATCCCAGACAGTAGATGAGAAGGGCAGAAAAACGTTATTTCTTTTCCTTCTCTCCTGAAGGCTTGGCCAAAAACTAAAACCAAAACCCCAAAGCCGCCTGCAGCCCAACTCCGGAGAGATGCTCACAGGCCCGGAGTGACCGTGTGCAGAGGGTCCTGGAGGAGACCCCTGGTAACTCCGCAGAGCCCCAGCTGCTCGGAGAGCTGACCGACGACGTGGGATCATTCAGGGGGAGACACAGAACAGTGAGAGTCTTTGCGGGGAAGAGATGGGAACAGACTCTTCTCTAAACTTCAGAAAGAAAAAGAAAGAGCCTTGGATTTCAGAGCCGGAAGGAAACCTCAGAGACTTTTAGATGCACTCCTCCCTCTTCAGATAGACACTCGGGAGAAAAAGCCGGAACCCAGGACGGGAGCGGCCCGGCCCGAGTCAGCCCTAGGGCTCGAGGTGGTCCCTTGGCCGCGGTGCTCAGTCACCGCTAAGAGGACACATTGCACGTGGAGGGTGAGTGACCTCGGGTAAGGTCTGCACTCAGCATGTTCAAGAGATGAGAGGGCGAGAGATGGGCTCTCCCTCACACGGAGTGAGGGCCATGCCTTTGACCGTGAAGGTCGGGCACAGCTGCAGGGTCAGTGACCGCTGAGCTCCCGTCCCCCAAAGAGCAGAAGTGAACTTCCCACAGTCCTGCCCTTTGGTCAGACACACACAGGGATGAGGCCATTTATCCACGGGATGACGTGTGCTCTGGGTTTACTAGGAAGTGCCCTGTTCTTGGCAGAAAAGGTGCCCCGACAGGTGAGAAGCGAGGGGACCGCCAGCCCTGGGCTCCAGCATGGACTGGGCTTGGGAAGACCTGGGTTTGCCCCTCTTCTGCTGCTTCATCTCCAGGTGACCTGGGCTTCCCCGGGTCCTCGTCTGTGGACAAGCAAGTGACCGAACCTACAGCAGGAAGAAACATTCCGAAGACTAAAATCAGGAAGCTGAGCTCAGGTGCAGAGAGGTGGGTGGATGGCGACCCCGCGGGCGACCCCACTGACCAGGGTGGAGCCGGGAGCCGGGTGCCCAGCCTGGATGAAGGCTGGGGTTGGTTCCTCTCCCAGATGCCATGAGTCCTTTCTGGTTAACAGCTGTGACTAGCAGTTACAGAAGGAGGACGCTGAGTGTCGGATGCCCCCATGAGAGGTGCCGGCCCGGGGGACTCCCCGCTCTCCCCGGCCGTCCCGCCCGCTGGGAAGCCTCCTCCTCTGGGTGTGCAGACCTGCCCTCTCCACTTCTCTCCCCGCTGGGTCTGCACTGCGCTCGGTCTATCCGGAGGCATGAGCTGGCGCAGACTCACATCGGTTTGCAGGAGTTTTGCTTTAGCCCCGGGGATGTTGTGCGGGTGAAATGTTGGCTAAATATTTTGCAAAGAGCTCAGTGGATGTTGTTTTCTCTCTGGCAACGCACCCTGCCCTCGATGGCTGAGTGAGAAGGGACATTGGTGACCCTGGCGTCTCGGGATGGGCTCCTCACGCTGGCAGGTGAGTCTGAGAACTTCCATCTAACTGGTGCCCGTCCCCCATCTCCAGCCCCTGAGCCGCCTTGAGCAGAGGTGGGGCTCACGGGGCTTGAACCTTCAGGTGGAAGCGTCGTGGCCCTGACTGTCTTCCTGGTAAGTGACGGGGAGCAGGATGAGGCATGTTTCCTGCTGAACCCCTCGTGCTGTCCTCAGGACCGAGAATAGTGCCTGGTGAGCCATGGAGGCCTCAGGACCGCGGCCGGGCCCCAGGCGTCTCCAGGCTAGGAGCGCATCAGGGCTGGTCCTTGTCTGCGTGGATCCTGGGTGTGGGGCAGCCCGGGAAGCGGAGGGGGAGGGTCGGCCCCTCCGCCACCCAGTCCTGGGGCCCGAGCTACCTGCGGCGGGTCCAGGCGTCCAGCACGGGGGTGACCCGCGTTCCTCGGCACTTGGTTCCTTTGGGGAGCACGGAGCTCAGGAGGCGCCTTGCCAGGCTTCAGCACATTCACCGTAGGCCCCGCTCTGCCCGAGCCCCGTCCCTCACAAAGTCCCCTGAGGGGCTGGGAGGGGGAGCCTCTCGCAGGCCACTCTGCTGAGGGATTACAATTGCACTGGTCTCCCGATCGCTGCAAACACTGCACTAGGGACCGCTGGACCTCAGCTCCCAGGGACACACGCGGTCACGCCCCCGCGAGCCTCTGGTGGCAGTACAGGCATTAGCGCATCAGCGTGTGTGTTTCTGTGAAAGACACGTCCTCATGTAATGTGTGCACTGATTCACTGACACTGGAGTCTCGGCCAGCAGCCCGTCTGACGCGGGTTTCCTCCCTAAGGCGTGTCACGGCCTCCTTACGCCCAGGACACCAGACGGCACCCCTGTCCTGCTCTGGGGGCCTTTTCAAAAGTGGCGTCTCCAACGGGAAAACACAAAAATTCAGCAAACGCAGCGCCCCACAGACTGTGAAGAGGACCCTTATTTATGGCTGAGCCACGAGGAGAAGGCAGAGAGGACGGGCCTCGCGGGAAAGTGGCCGAGATTCAGGCTCTCCGCCCCTCCCCGTGGCCCTGAAAGCACTGCGAGCGCTGCTCTGGGGTCACAAACTGACGGTAGCGTGGACCCGGGGCCCCGAGGCCGGGCTGGGACGGGCTCCGAGGCCCGAGCCCCCCGCGTGCGCTCCGCCCGCATCTTTGCGCGCCTCCTGCGGCGGGCCAGGGAGCGTCTGGAAGGAGGGCTGCGCAGACAGACAGACGCCAGCTCCTGCCCCAGAGTGAGGGTGAGAGAGACAGCCGTGGGCTGCGTGTGGCCCGAGGGCCCCTGACTCAGCGCCCGGCGCAGAAGGCCGTGGGGAGGCCGCCTCCCCCCGCGTGGACCGGCTTTGCCCGGGCGGGAGTGACCGCTGCCCCCTCCCGAAGGGACGAGGCTATGCTGGGGCTCCGCTGGGGCCGCGAGGACGGCCGGGCTGTGGCCGTGGCCCCGACGCGCTGGGCGCACGCGGTTACCGTTGCTGGCCCGCTGCCGGATGGTCAGCATCTGCTCTCCCGACAGCTTCGCCTTCTTCATGGCCGACGTGGCCCGCGGGCATCCCGACAAGCTGGGGACGAGACGGGAGGTGGAGTTAGTCGCAGGTTCCGGGTGGGGGGGGGGCGGCCCGGGCCTGCAGGGAAAACTGCCTCGAGCTGCAGGTCCCCACATCGCCCGACTGGGCTGGTTGCCGGCAAAGGGCCACCTGCACATGGGGAACCAGAGCGGAAGGTGGGCAGGGCCGGCTGTGCCCACAGGCTGGTGTCTGTGGATGGCGGACTTCGGGGTGGACACGCAGCACAGGGCCACAGTGTGGCCTGGGGCGAGGTCTGACCGCTGGGGCTCGGGCGGGAGGGAGATGAGCCCTCTGAGGGCCCCTGGGACTTTTAGGAAGCGCCCATCTCACTTTAACAAACTTCCTTATTGGGACTGCCCTGGCGGTCCAGTGGATCGGGCTCCTCCGTTCCACTGCAGGGGGCTCAGGTGCGATCCCTGGTCGGGGAACTAAGATCCCACACGCCGTGCTGCGCGGCCAAAAGTAAATAAAAATATAAAAAACTTCCTTATTGTAGAAAGTCTCAAACTCACAGAAGGGTTGGATTCAAAACTTAACGTCAAACGTGCCAAAGTAGAAGGGGCAGAGTGATGAGTTACCACCCAGTCTCCATCCTGACTCGCCAGGGCCCCTTCCCCACAGTTATTTGGGAGAAACCCCCAAACACAGCCTCAGCATCAGTGTCTCACCTGAGGGTCTGAAACGTGTGCCAACACCCTCACCTGTCGGGGTCCACACGCCCCCATCTGCCTCCTAACCTTGTGAATGGCCGTCCGCCCGGGTCCGCGTGTGCTCTGCGCCCTGAGCTGGGACCTGGTCTGGGCGGCGTCTCTGCAGGACGTCTCCCTCCCTCTTTCTTTCTTTCTGGGTCTGTGTTGAGGACGGCGATCTGAGCACCTTCCGCGGGGGCCAAGCCTGGGCCTCCGCACCCCTCGCCCCTCGCCTGGCTACACCTCCAGGGGCCGCACAGGAGGACCCACTGCACCGCTGTCAGGGCCCCTCTAGGCGCTTCATACGCAGGTGGAATGTGAGCCAGTGTATATTATAGTATTTTACGTATATGCAAACCACGTGTATCATTTTGTATTTCGTCTGCATTTTCAGGGCTAGACGGACCCTGTCCTCAGAGAGTGACACTTACACGGTCACTAGGCAACATCCGTGGGACATCTGCGTTTATACAGGGAGGCCTTCGGAATGTCTCTTCAGACACATTTTCTAATACTTTTTCTGATGGGGATTTTAGCAGGTGTTTTGGGGGAGGACACCTTCGTACAACAAATGTTCTTACGAGGAAGCTCTGAGGTGCTGGTTCGAGGAGACGTTCGCGTCTGACAACTGTGCAGGACTCTCCCCGAGAGGCCGAGTGACCGCCGTGCCCACTGCTCTTCCCAGAACCTCACCGGGCCGTGCGCTCGCTCACGGAGCTTCTAGATTTACAGGGGAAGGGGCAGTGGGACGTCACCCCAGAGGGTGACACAGCGTCCTGTTAGTGGTCGTTGGGGCCATCATCCCTGGGGCCTGTTGCTCGGAGGCAGCACGTCGCCAGGCGTGCCCGGGGCTCCCGGTTGCTTGTGGATTGGAAGCCGTGCACAGCGGGTGGCTGCCCACCCCGATTCTCCTACCTGAACAGAAGTGGGAGCGGGGGCTACAGGACAGAGTGAGGGCGGAAAGTAACGAGAAGGAAGCCCAGCGCGCGGAAGCCAGCGGAGTGAGGGACTCGGGTGTCTCCATGCGTCCATCCCCAGCTGGCGGGGCCCAAACCCGGATGTGCAGCGGCAGGATGGCCTGGAAACGGTTTCACACACAGACTCCTGGACCCACGTTGAGGGTCGGAACCAGATTTCAGTCTCCAGTTGCTTCTCCTAGCTTCCAGTTAGCTGAACTGCCAGCCGGGAACGACAAATAACGGTGTCCTTCAGCCAGAGCTGGGAACTAAATTAGGAGACACAGACAGGCCCGCAGAAGGATGTGTTCTGTGCAAACACGCCTGCACCGTGTTCCTCCCATTCCGATCCAGTGACTGCATCCCAGCCTGGGTCAAATTTGGAAGTGTCCGGAGCAGGCCGGGCGCCGGTGCCGGGTGGCGGGTGCCAGGCGAGGGTGCAGTGCCATCTAGTGGCGGCCCGAGCCAACCGCACCGGGTGCCCTGGGTCTGCGCTGGGCCAGGATCTCAGGACAAAGGCCCCTGCCCGAGTCCTGCCAGGGAGCGACCCCGGGGGGATCTCGGTGTGGTGAGAGGAGAGTCCTGAAGCAGAGACCCAGCGGCCCTTATGGAGACGCTTCTAATTAAAACCAGGCTCCAGGCTCCAGGCAGCAAAGAGTTAACGCGTGTCTGCACCAGCACCCACCTCTGGGGCCCCAGACGTCTGGCCCAGGCTCCACCAGGAATTCCTGGGAGGCTCCGGGCAGACACTGCCCAGGGCTTCAGAAAGGGACAGAGGAGACGGAGGCCCAGCGTTTTATGACGGCATCCCCCCGAGTGGAACTTCCTTCAGGAGAACGTCACCCCTGAAAACAGCTCAATAAGTAGAACTTTCTGGGAGGGGGGTGGTTAGAAGGACTCGGGAGTCCACGGGAGGAAAGTAAGAAAGTCGAGAGCGCGTGGGGTGTGTTGCTCACGGCCCAGAGTGGCTCGGGAACCGAGAATACGGGACCCCGACGTGAAAGGCCCCTGTGACTCAGGCTGTCCCCCACGACGTGCGGGTGGGCTGTTATGTACCTTGTTTTTTTCACTGTTTACGATTTCACCATTGATGTTAAAATCCTCTAGTACGGACGTGACACCTCCCTGTACAGCACAGATTCCCATGCTAATGCCACCCTCTGTATCGTAGCACTGTGGACGTGTCTCCAGCTGATTCCCGGTGACGGGCACTGCACTACTGTTACCCTCTGCGTCGTAACATTGGGGACTCTCGGGGGCGGGCAGTGCAGGCAGGCGCGGAGCGAGGGAACCGGCGCTAACCCCGAGGGCGCACGTCACGCTCACCGGAGCTGCCACTTTTGAATGTGCTTCCTGAGACCACAGGGGGTGTGTTGGGGGCACAGGGTGTCCTCTGACCCCCATGGAATCTCTGCCCCCGATTACTTGTCTGAACTGCTCCCATCTCAGCGCGAAGGGGTGTCCTTGTGGTTCCTTCTCAGCCCAAGATGTGGATTTGGAGTTTACCCCCAGCAACGTTCTGAGTTTCTCCGAAAACGTATTTGGTGTCGAGAGCATGCCCTGAGCCGTGGAGGCAGGCAAGCGTTAGGGCAGGAGCCTCTGTGCCCACCTGGGCCTTAGGACAGACGGGGTCTCCCAGTCGCAGGCGTTCATTTGCAGGGGCTGTGGGTCAGACGGGAGAGTAGCAGGCTTTGCAATCGCTTTATTTCTCCTGCTCTATCCCCCTCCATCCATGCATTTTGATGGCATCACGGGGGAATTAGGCTTTTGCGAGCACCCGGGTCCCAGCTGGCGGGTATCACAGGATCGCTGGGGTCTCCCCGCCGAGGCTGGGGGGCTGAGTGGCTCCTACTCTTCTGACCCCCTTTCTTGCCTGGAATTACTGCTGAGCCCGAGGGCGCTCAGCACCATTGGGGGCAGGTGAAAGCAGGTGTGGAGTCGGACGACCTAGAGGGACGGCCCTTAGGAGGCTCTTTCCTCAGGTGTTCTTTTCCTGACAGTGTTGCGACCGACACTGCTGGATCGAGGGGGCTCCAAAGTTCATCTCTGGGGCGAGTGTCCCCCTGGTGTGGCTGAGAAGGACGTTTGTTTATACAGCAAGGCTGGTACTTCGGGCGGGGAGGCCTGGGTGCGGGGTAGGGGTGGTCCTGCACTGCCCAGGGAGCCCCCAGGCTTCTCCTGTGGCCGTTCCTCTGGGGGCAGATCGGCCGATGGGGCGCCTTCCCTTCACTGCACTGGTTACTCGCGAGGTCTTTCTCAAAACTCAAAAACCCAAGATCTTCTCAAAACTCAAAACTCTCAAGCTCTCAAAAACTCAAGACTCTGGGTCCTGGACGTTTTTCTGGTTTCCTTCTTTGATCGTTTTCTTTCTTCCATTTTCTCTCGTCTCTCTACTTTTTCAGAAACTCCTATAGCTGTTGGTTATTAAATCACATGCATTGTTTCTCTATTTTTAAAATAGTGTCTTCTTTTCTCACCTCTTTATCATTTAAGGGAGCATTCCTCAGCTTTGTATTCTAACTTTCTATGTGGAGTTTTAAGTCTTACTCGCCTTTTTTATTTTAGAAGATCTTTCTTGTTCTCTGAATGTTTTTTGAGTTATGAATATCATAACTTATAATATCCTTTCTATCCTTTTCTGTCTGATGACAAATTACAGTTGTTTTTGTTTTAAAGTCTTCTTCTTCCAGAAATGTCTGTTTTCTCTGAGCTTTTTTTCCTTTTCTGTCTTCTTCCAAGTGTGTTTATTTTGTTTTCTGTCCTGTTACCTGGCGCATCCCTTAAATAGCTGGAAACCCTAGGCTGCTCATTCCCGTTCTCCAGACATCACACATTTCTCTGGACCCGCTGGTTTCGGGGGTGGAACACCGTCCCGTCTGGATGGGCTTGAGTGGCCCCAGCGGCTCTGAGACAAGCTGGGGGTGGCGGGGCCTCCACATTTCACTTAATGTTCCTGAGTCCAGCACAAGGGCCACCCCTGTGTCCAGCCGCTCCTGGGGTCCCAGGCCAGAGCTTCCCACTCCACTGGGGTGACGGGGGCTGGGCTGGACATCTAGGGGCCAGGCTGCTTCTTATGGAGACTTTGAACTAGTCCTCTGTTTTCAAGCCTTCTCTGAACCCCCCACAAGGGGTCCACTGGTCTGTGGGTTCTGTGGGATCCGCAGCCCCCTGAGCTCCCCCTTCACCCATGTCCCCCGCCACCCCTTCCTCTCCCGGAGATGCAGGTCTGAGTCATTTGTCCGTCAGCTTTGCAGCTCCCAGGACTTGGTGGATGAGATAGAATTCACTTCTCTTTTAACAATATTTTACCGTTTAAAAGCTTTCTGGGTTTATAACCTGAGAGTAGGTCACTTCAGCGGAGGTTTGAGACTGAGCGGAGATGACTGTGTTCTCAGCCTGTGGCGTCTGGCCAGGACTTTCTGTAGAGATGCCCACCGAGGTCTGGGGTCCACGGGCACTTGGCTGTAATGTGCATGCTCTTTCCGCCCCTCTCCTTGGGGCCAGTGTGGCAGTCTCTCTCTCCTGGGGTGACGGTGGTCCTGGTGGCCAGATCCTAGGCACACCTGGTCCAGGGGACGGAAGCTTAAGTGTTGCCATGACACCCAGGGGAGCATCCTCAAAGACAGACCCGTCCTCCATCCAGCGACAGAAACAGCCTAGAGACGAAGCTACCAGGGTGGGCGGGGTGGGGGTGGGGGTCAGAGGGCAGAGCCACGGGGGATGGAGCCGGCAGCCGGGTCGGCCCTGCTGGCCCGGGCCTAGTGACGCGGGATCACACCTAGCGACCTAGTGTCCCCACTGCCCTGAGCCCCACTCGTTCTCCTGCCGCATCCTAGCAGACGGCGGGGAACCTGCTTCTCTCTGTGTTTCTCCTTTTGCTTGTCTCTAGGAAGCCCGGGGCTCACATTCCTGTAAATCATTGCTGGGGGCTGATCGTGTCCCTAAAGGAATGCTGACACCTTAACATCCAGAACCTGTGACAGGACCTCATGGGAAATGGGGCCTTTGCAGAGTCAAGATGAAGTCGTGCTGGGGTGGAGGCCTTGTCCCGTGACTGGGTCCTTGCGAGAGAGACACAGAGGAAGGCCGGGGACGACGGCGCACAGACTTCGGGTGACACCCAGGATTGCCGTCCCCTCACACCCCTGCCCGTGTCGTGACCTCTGTCTTCCGATGTCAAGAGGATAAATTCTGTGTGTCAGGCAGCCTAGGAAACTGATCCCATCAGACTTGTTAATTAAATTTGAACTCCTAATCCAGGTGTTTCCCCATCTCCTATGATATTTCTATCAGTTTTTGGATATGCGGACATAACTGTTCTGTAAATATGAGTTTTTGCCATGAGCTCAGGCGGCATTGACGCGTTGAGGGGTGACAGATGATAACAGAGGAGACACCCCCGGCATTAAGAGCTCAGGGTAAAGGCGCCACAGGAGGGGGGACGCAGGGCCCGGTCCCCTGGCCAGCGGTGAGAAGTGTGGCCGGGCGTGTCCTCACCCAGCTGGGCCCCTGGCTGCACAGGGGGACTGCTCGGGGCACGTTCTGGGAGGGGGGACCCAGTGTGAGGACGGCAGAGGGGGACCCCAAGGGACACGGAGCCATGGAGCTTTGGGAGGGGAACCGGGTGCAGTGGGTCTGGGCCTGCAGGGCATCCAGGGTGGGAGCACCCAGCCCGTGTGGGTCACATTTCAGCTTGTATTAACTGAAATCAAACAACGTTAAGTGTCATGGGGACTGGACGTCAGCCGTGGGCCCGGCAGCCTCGCACGTCTGGTGATGACAGAGCCGCTGGCGGGACACGGCGGCCGGTCACGCGTTCTGTGCCCGGGGCGGCACTGACCTTCAGAGGGGCTGGCGGGAGAGCCCGGAGTGTGTCATCGGTCCTTCAGCGGAAGAGAGCCTCCTCTGGGGGCTCAGGCAGATTTTTGGAGACAGAGTCTTCTTGCAAAGGGAATTTGAGGAGAAGCGGGTGACCGTGGGCAGACGTGTTAAACTCACCTTACGTCTAAGACTCTGTAGCTTGCGCAGCAAGGACTGGAGTGGCCCCGCTGACTCTCTCAGGCATCTGAGGTCACGGGGGCATTTTCTCCCCATTTCTCTAGAGTCACGGAGGCTCATGACCTGCCAGCGACACCACCCGCGGGGCCAGTGCCCAGGGCTCTGGCCTCTTGTGCTATTTGGTTCCCAGGACGTTTCTTCCAACTCCACGCTGCTCAGGGGGACGAACAGAGGACAAAAGGTGCCGGGTCCACGCAGGCCTGGACAGAGCACCTGGGGGGCCGGGGCAGCTCGCAGGGAGGATGCTGCCTTTAGAGGGAGGAAGACGTGATGGGCTCGGGGCCAGCGCTGCCTCCCAGCAAACCTTGGCAGGAACTCACCAACGAAGACAGTCTTAGTGTGAGCGTTTCGCAAACCATCGTGAGGACCAGAGCACGGGGGTCACAAGATGCGTCCAGGGGAACGAGGCCAGGAAGGAGGTGGGGGGCTCGGGGGGGTCCGGCCCAGCTGCCTGGCCCTCCTGCCATCAGGACGTGGAGGGGACGCTCCCTCTGCCGGGTGTGGGCCTGGTGATTCATCCCAGCCTCGTCTTTGTGCCCTCACGGCCCTGTGGCCCTAGTGTCTGGACCTCAGGGGTGCGGGGAGGCCCCCGAACGCTACCCTGCTGACCGGGTGGGGCTGCACGGCGCCCACAGGCTGGGGGCTGGGGTCAGTGCGGGGAGCCGTGGGTGAGAACCAGTGTTCCTTAGCTGATGCGTTTTTTCATTCTTCCTCTTTATTTCACCACCGGCTTTGCTAGAAGGAGAAGCATGTGCTGCCTTAGAGCTGGAAGCAGAGAAAGGGCCTGTGAATTTCAAAGTCTCAGTGTTTTGGAGATGCCGGATCCCAGAGTCGGAAAGAAGTCAGCGCACAGGCTGTGGTTCTGGAAGAATTCATCCTGGCGAGATAAAGATTCCTAGAGAAGGGGAAGGAGAAGAGATGGAGGTGCGAAGAGAGCTGAGATGCTGCTGGTCCGGAGAGGAGACCCACGCCCGGCAAGAGACGGGGCTGCAGCAGAGACCCGGCTGCCGGGGACAGACTCCCCGCCCCCTCCCCCGAGAGCAGCCTGGCTGGGAGAAGCCCCCAGAGGCCCCACCGCCTCTGCCCTTCAGAGACCTGGGAGGCAGATGCTGGGGGGAGGCTGGCTGGAGAGGCCTGGCGGTGCCAGGAATACCGAGGGCCAGCCACGGGGGCTGACGGCCAGACGAGACGACCTGGGAGGCCCCAGGCTGCCCACTGGCCGGGAGGGACACCCTTGGTGGATGCAGGGGGCACAGGTGCTGGAGGCCCCAGGCTAGGCTCTCGTCCCACAGTGAGGACAGGATGGAGAAAGTCACAGAAAATGGGCGGACACGTGGACTTCGGACTTCTTGCAACACGATCACAGCTTAGAAACTGCTGAGTTCCTGAAAACCTACTTCAGGTTCGCTTAAGAGTTGAGGGCGATGTTGTCCTGATCGGAAATGATCGGAAGAGTCAAAAGTCCCACGTGTGTGTGTGTGTGTAACTGAGATTGAATCACATTCTGGACCTGAAAGCTTTGAAGACTTCAGTTTCTCCATCTGTTTTTTGGAGAGAAAAATGACCTTGTGTGTTCATATTGTTAATTTTTTGTTTGTACGTTGCTTTTCCCTATAAAATTGTGACAGGCCAAGCTTTTTGGGGCAGGACTGTATTAAGAGATTTATTTCTCCACAGACCCCTGCACTGTGGCAAAGCAGCAAGCCTATGGGAGGCCGAGTTCTAAACCAGCCCTTGGGTCCCTGCGAGGTGCCCAGGCCCGGTTAGCCCCACCCTGGAGACAGAGGTGCTGGCGATGGGGCGGCCCCTCCTATGATCAGGTGATGGGGCGGCCCCTCCCGTGGCCCGGCGATGATGCATACATAGCCCTGGGCGGCTGGAGGGGCCTGTGCCCCTGCCGTATTGAGGGCCAGCACCCGAGGGAGCCTCCGGCACTGACAGCCACCCTGGTCAGGAGCCAGCAGGAGGATGGGGCCTCGGTCCTGGAGCCTCGAGGAGCTGAATTCTGCCAAGACCCGGATGAGCTCTGGGGTGGGCCCTGGGCTGTGGGCTGGGTGGGGACGCACCTGCAGGCACTTTGGTTCCAGCTGGTGAGGCCCGAGCCGGGGCCCACGGAGGCCAGGCTGGACTCCACCCTGCAGAATCCGACGGAGCGGCCGTAGGGTGTGGCTTTGAGCCCCTGCGTTTGTGGTTCTCCAGAGAACGTCCAGAAATCTGTGGGGGAAGCAGCCTGGGCACGTGTGCCACGGCGAGCCCAGATCCAGGTGAGGTGGATGCTTGCGTGTGTTCGTCCAGTCTTTGTTGGATGCGTCCCAGGCCCGGGAGAGACAGGCGAGTGGACGTGGATGCACTCCGGGAGGAGGAGTCTGAGAACATCGAACGAGGTGGTGCTTCCCCAGCAAAGCCCCTGCCCCAGGGCCGCCCGTGGTCTCGGGCCCAGGACGCTGGCAGCTGTGACCCCGGCTCCTAACTTTCATGGGCCCTTTGGGATTCACGGTTTGGAACAGATGTTGGATCTGAGCTCTCCCCTCCTTGGTGCTTTTCGTCAAATATTGGAATGCGGAGATTAGGCAGTCGGGACGCCTGAGCTGCTTTCGGGGCCAGTGGTCGGCGCAGGGTGGTGCCCAGGGGACGGGCCGAGCTGCCTGATGTGGGGCCTTTCCCAGGGGGGCACCTGGACCAGGGACCCGGCGGGAAGCTGGGCTTTTAAGGGCAGTGGATTCAAATCCCCCGAAGGCTTTCCCATGCAGTTGTGGGACCAGTAAGGCCAGTGGTCCAAGGAGCAGCTCCAAGGAAGCGGGGGAAACGGGGGCAGTGAGGCACGTCCAAGGAAGCGGGGGAAACGGGGGCGGTGAGGCACGTCCAAGGAAGCGGGGGAAACGGGGGCAGCGAGGCACGTGGCCGTGATGACCGTGGTTTCTTGGTGCCGGCGGCTCATCATCGTGGCGCCCGTGAACCCTGCGTCCCTCCTCTGGGGGCGCTGGCTCCGTCAGGGCAGGAGGCCCGCAGCCCCGGGAGCCTCCCCACGGAAAGGACTAGTCCTTCTGCGGGGCCTCACTGCACCCCTCCGCTTGGGGGCGCCACCCCCGCGCAGAGCAGAGGGCAGCCCGCCGCGGGGTGCAGGTTGCCACGTGCCCGGCCTCTTCCCGCATCCGAAGCAAAGCAGAGAACAGTGCTGCCCAGCGTCCCTCTGTCCTCCTGATGGGCAGCCTGGTCGGACGACTCAGGCTTGCGGAGTGAAATGGGGGCCCAGCTGGCTGAGTCCCGCAAACGCGCCAGAGCAGCACGAGGTCTGCTCTGCATGCAAACGTCCTCCACCTCCGACAGCATCTACTCCTCGGGAGGGGCCACCTCGACCCTCCACCCTCCTCACCTACTGCAGCTCACAGAGAAATCCAAATAGGAGACGTTTCCTCTCGTCACAGAGTGAAGTATGATGTTTCCAATATGCTTTTGTCAAACAGAAGACCACCCGCGGTTCCGGGGGGCCCTGGCCATGCCTCCTGTCCCCCCGCCTCCGGCCAGGAGGTAGTAGGAGCAGGAGGTTGGGGTTCAGAGAGGGCGGGAAGGGGTGCATGACAGCCCCGGGGGCTGGACGAGAGCCCAGGAGCCAGCAGGGGCAGGGCTGGTCTGCAGCCGGATCGCAGCTCCTGGGCCGCGACGCTGTGGAATCTGGATTTACCATCAGCGGGTCTTGAGTGAGGAACTCTGGGGCTGCTTCAGTGTCCTCCATCCCCACGTGTGTCTTGGGCGAGCATGGCCCTGGTCTCAGCCTGAGAGGGAACAGAAGGCCCACCTCCGTGCTCCTGGGCAGACAGGGACCTGTCCTCAGAGGCCAAAGGCAGTGGGCTTTCCTCCTGGTGGGATGGATGGGCGGAACGGAGAGGTCAGCCCTCTTCACTCCCTCTCCCTGGGCTCCAGCCCACGAGACCTGGTTTCTTCAGTACCTGCCCTGCGGCAGTCCCGTGTTTGGTCGTGCAGATGCACAGACAGACAGACAGACAGGGATACAGATGGTCCACGGATGAAGCCCCCAGACAGTCCTTGGCTGGGTCCAGCTTTCTTCTTCCTGGCAGTAGTGTTCTCATGTCTAAAATGGGAACTGTGCAGACCTCAGGGCACTGTGGTTGCCTGTTTACGTAGGTTTTGGTAAAAGCTATGGCTTCTCCGCATTACAGAGAGGCAGGTGCCTAAAGCCTCGCTCTTCTCCTTGGGCTCACAAGGACTATGTTCCCCAGCATCCCATGCAGCCTACATTTCCCAGCATCCCAGGTAGACTACATTTCCCAGCATCCCTTGTACTAGGTGATTCTATGGACCTGGTTCCACCTGTGGGATGTAAAGGAAGTGATCCGTGCTCCCACATCTCCCGGGTGGATCCTGCATGTTCTTTCCCTCTCTGGCTGTGGAATGAAGACCACCCTTGGAGAATGTGCTGAAGGTGGCCGAGCCCTTTTCTCCTGTTCCCTCATCCAGTTCTGTCATGTGGGCAAGAGGTAAACTTCCACTCTCTAGAGCCAGTTTGGGTGTATCTGTTAAGGCAGGTAGCCTATCCTGCTCATATTTACATTAAACAGGATGGTTGGTTGCAAAAACCCTCATGGTAAGTACACAATATGGTGACTCGTTTTTATCACAATTCTCTTGGAAAGTGTCAAGCACAATAAACATCCTAAAGAAGCCTATCTACTCATTTATAAGAACCGTAGAGGAACTGAAAATGAACAAACCACGTCATGTGGTTCAGGTGGAAGAGGTTTAAGGGGGTCTGGGAGGGAATTAAAAAAATATTTGGGTCAAGCTCAGTGAGAGATGACTTGCTTCTAAGATTATTTATTTATTTGTTAGGGTTAGAATTGTGGCTCTAATTTTGGAGAATATTCCTAATCTACATAAAGTGGTAAGATTGGGGTGATAGCACAGTATGACCAGCACACCCGCACACAGAGAAGCGGTTCCACAGGTAGACCCCCTGCCCACGCCCTCCCTCCTGCCCAGCCCCTCCCTCCAGCCTGCCTCCCTCCTGCATCACCGGCCCCATAGTGCACACAGTCCTGACACCCACACACAGGCTTGGGGGGTCTTCCCGGCCAGCTGAGCCATTGCCCCCCAAGCCAGCTGAGACCCTGGAAGAGCATCCTCTCTCCTGCCCTTGCTCCTGACACCTCTAACCCTGATCCTGGAATCCCGAGTCCCTGCACCCTTTCAGGCACCTCATCGTGCCTCTGATGAGATCCCAGTGCCTCTGTCTGCCTCTCAAGATCTGGCCCCGTCAAGTCCCCATGACTGCTCTGCGCCTTTAAGTCCCCATGACTGCTCTGCGCCTTTAAGTCCCCATGACTGCTCTGTGCCTTTAAGTCCCCATGACTGCTCTGTGCCTTTAATTCTTTTCACCCGTTGGTTTCATTCCTTCAGGTAAATCTTGTATCCAGATTCATCCCTCCTAGAAAACCCTCCCTTGCTCCCGAGCCCCTACGAGCTACTCCCAGGTGTTGTCTCCCATCCCACCCGCCATTTTTGACGCAGCCAATCCTAACCATAGAGTAAGCCAATCCCTAGTCCTTTAGAGCAGCTCTGCCCGGGAAACAGGGACCGGGAGGAGGTCCTCCCACCCATCCTTACACGGAAGAAATGAGTGGAAATGATTTTGCAGCCAACAGCGACTGTGGGAGCTCAGGGCACGTGTCACCTGTCAATGTCCTTTTCCCAGAATATCCATGTGGTCACCTCCCAAAGAGGAAAGCGGGGCGAGTGGGCTTCCTGGGACCCGGAAGCCAGGGCGGGTGCTCCCCCTTCATCCACGCACCTTAGGAAGTGATCCTTTATCATCTTGCTGGGTGGTCACAACTTGGAGGGAAAAGAGCAATAAAACAGGAATTTCTGTTTCCTTCTACTCTTTTTCTGATTCTAAAAGCTGCTTTGCTTTCATGGCACATGGGTTGTACAAGGAACCCTGCATCTCAGGGTACCACCCATGTCTTTCTGGGAGGCCCCTCCTCACTGAGGCCTTAAAGGTCTGGGGAACCAGACAGCCGACGGGCCCCGGGCCTCTGGGGGAAGAGGCGTATGGAAACCCTACCAAGCCTGTGTTTGTGCCCAAGCCATGTTCCTGCCCAGGATTTCGGTTCTTACACCTCCAGGGAACAACGTTTCATCTAAAATAAATGAAAACTTGTTCAACAGTTGAAAACTGCAGGCTGACGTGCGACAGGACACGATTCAGCCTTAAAAGCCGGGTGATTCTGACACAGGCCACAATGTGCAGGGACCCCAGGACGCTATGCTGTGCGAGATAAGCGATCACGGGTCAGACACCATGTGATTCCACTTAGGTGAGGACCAGAGAGTCAGATCCGCTGGAAAGTGGGTGCCAGGGGCCGGGGCAGGGGCTGGGAGTGCGTGTCTAGCGGGGGCAGGGTTTTCCTGGAAAGGTGAAGGGCTCCAGAGGCGACAGTAGCAGTGGCTGCGCAGCAGTGAGACTGTGCTTACAGCCCCTGAACTGGACACTTAAAAATGGGTGAGACGGTAAATTTTGTGTTATGTGCTTCACAGCACAATTTAAAAAATGCAGGCCAGCTCTCGCAGGGTCCTGATCGTCTCTCTAACCACTCCACCCCACGCCCGCGCCCTGCCAGACAGATTCACACCCGGAGGGAGGGCGCCCGCCTATCACCCGACACCCCCGGGTTCCCAACCCTTTCCACGCAGCATCTACATAACCTTCGTCCTCAGAGGTGACAGGTAGCAGGTCAGACTGTTCTGGTTAAGCTTCACAGTGAAATAAAGTATCAAAGTCTCTGCGCGGCTCTGCCCACCACAAGCAGGGCCCCCACGGAGCTGCTTCTGAGATGCTCTGAGGGTCCACCCTCCAGCTCCATCTCACGGTGGAGCCGCGGTGCCCTGGACCAGAGGCTCGGCTCCCAGCGTAGGCTGGGCAGACCAGGCTGGTTGCTTGTTCCCTGGACTCGGGGAGCTCCTCCCGGGACCCTCCTTGGGGCTCTGGGTGAGCTGTCTGCAGACCCCAGGGCGCGTCACGGGGGATTCTAGGTGAGAGACATTCTGCCCAAGTCACAGGAGTCACCGGCTGTGCCTGTCTTCACTAGACCTGTCCAGAGATTCCCTCCATCTGCTCAAGGCAAAGGCACCTTTGAATCAACACGCCCCTCCTGGCCAGAGGCCCTGGGGAGATGTGTCTCTTGGCGGAAAAGAAACAGGGAAGGCCAGGAACCAGGAGAGCCTGGGCGTCTTTACGAGATCACCTCCGTCCTGGCACCTGGGTGTGAATCTGGAGGGTGGTCAGGTGTGTGGGGTGAGCCCAGCAGCATGTGGGGAGGGGTGAGCCCCGAGAGTCCTGCCTGGTGGTAGCGACTCGGAGTCTGGGGCCCTCGAGTCGTCCTCCCTGCGAGCCCTGAGGACGCGCTGAGTAACCAGCCTGCGAAGGTGAGTAGGATCTGCTGGGTGGCTCTGAACAAAGGGTTATTCTTCCGACTCTAAGGCAACTATCCTACCAAAGGTTTGGAAACGAGCAAACGCCACACAGGTAGCAGTTACGCCTACGCCCCCCTCTTCTGCTGTCGTTTCTGGAAACTGAGTGCTTACATTTAATCAGAGAAGTGGAGCTTGTCTTCGTTTGTGTCAGATTAGCCAGCCACGTATACCCTCATTCACAGGTCATGTGGGCAGGGTTCTTAAATTTTTAAAACATTTATTGATTGCCCAGAACTTACGGAAGGAGAGGCAGTTTTTGGAGGGCATTTTGGCATTTTTGCTTCTAGGACGGTACCCTGGAGACACTCTGGCACAGGGATGTACAGAAGACAGCAGAAGGGAGTTCTCTGCCGGGTAACATCCCGTCTAGAGTGGAGACTGGGGGCCGCAGGCCGAGCCCTCCCTCTGGAAAGGAGGGGGCCGCTCTGAGCAGGAGTGAGATGTTCGCCGATCAAGGACATGCCTGCTACCAGCTGGGACCGGGGCTGTTCTGGTGAAAGGCCAGCCCTCGTTCCATGCAGACGCCCAGGAAACACTGTGATCTATTTCTATCAAAAAGAAGAAGCCGGTGTGCCATGGGGGTCAGGGGTCTCTGTGCCCCTGGGCACGTTAAGCCGGGCTGCGTGCCTCTTTGCTCAAGGGTGCTTTCTGAAGGGGGACGCGGGGACTTCCCACCTTGGGGAGAGTCAGGGAAAGACACTCGTGTCTCTCTTTAGGTCCCTTCGTCCCGTCTGAGTCTCTACCTGAGCAGGAATTTCTTTTACAATAAAACCACTTCCCCAAACGGTTAAGGCGCATCGTCACGCATCGTTCCGCTTGGCTCATTGCGTGTTCCATGCAGTGCTGCAGATGGAGGCAAGGCGCACGGGGCTTGTGGTCGGAGAGGCCGGGGGAGCCCCGTGGCTTTAGGTCGTATGTGTGATGCTGTGTCCCCCCACCTGGACCCTGGGAAGCTGGGGCACGCCTGGGACTTGCCCACGTCAGTCGTTCCTCCTGACTTCTACAGGGAGCCACTTGCTTCAACAGAGCAAGCCTCTTCTTCTAAGGCAACGCAATCGCATATGTAGATATTTCACCATTAAGCAAATAACAATCAATGGTGATGATCGGCCCTTCTGTAGGTTTCCTGATGTATCTGATGAGGCCTTTGTAACCAGGGGCCACCCACTTCCCTCGAGCGGGACCTGCCTGCAATATTCAGCCAAAACGAATAACTAAATCCACAGATACTCCTGTGAGTGTGCGCGCGCGTGGAAAGTGACAGCCTATTTCTTTCTGCGGATCCTGATCGAGGACATTTGGAAACCTCTACGTACATGCGGACGTGGTAGGACGAGTCTGTGCTTTTCAAAATAAATTTGTTTGTTTCTTCCTTTCCCGAGCCTCAGAATGTCATAGTGTTCGGGGTCTCCTCTCTCAGCCTGAGGGGTGGGCGTGGCACCATCGCGGGCCAAGCGGCGCCCCCGGCCTCCCCGCGCCGCCCGCGGCACAGAGCCTGGGCGGGTGCACTCACCTGCGGTGCGTGAGGAAGCTGCCACTGACGTGCCCGGAGCCGTCACAGCCCGGCGTGGGGCAGGACATGCCCTCCGTCTTCACGGACTTCCAGGAGAACTGGGAGCCATTGAGGTACCCGTCCTTCTGCCTCTTGGCCGCCAAGGGGCACCCGGACGCACTTCGGTGGGAGGCGTACTTGCCGGTGATGTGGCCCTGGCCATCGCACCCGGGCACGGGGCACCTGGGGGACAGAGGGGCAAGCTTGGCTGTCTCGCCACCCTACGCCTGGTGGCCCCCCAGCAAGGTCAAGTTAACCTGACACGAGAGACAAACCAGCATCCTCTACTGCAGCAGAAGGAAAGAAAAAGAAAAGTCACGAAAAGACACCACCTAGCGGAGCCGTGAAGTAGTTCACCCTCCTGGAAACTGGTCCAGGCCAGGTGGGAAGAAGGTTTACCTGGAACAACAGAAAGTCCAGGCTTAGTGAGGGATGCAGATGCCGTGGGTGAAAAGGAAGAACCAGTTTGTTGGAGCAAGTGAGATGCGGGCATCTGTTCGAGAGGCGAGTCACAGCTTTTATGGTGGAGATGTGCAAAGTCAATGGAAAACTGCAGGATTATTTTTAAGATTGTCGTATAAACCTGTGTTCTTCTCAGGAGCTAGAGAATATTCATTTGTTTGGCTATGTTTTCTGAGATCACAGGATACCCTTCCAGCTAGATAGGTTTTTGAGCAGCAGAGGTGGTATTTAGTTAAGTTTCCTGGCATAGCTTTGGCACGAGGTACCCCAGGAGCACTTTTTTTTTTTTTAATAAACAGGAAAATCATTGGTTGGAGCTAAGGTTCAGCAACAGGGTAATTAAATCGTGCTTCTGAAACTTCTCTATTGCAGGTTATGGCAAAGGGCTGAGGACTCACAGCCAAACCGCAAACACATTTTAATTTTAATCAAAACTTTTCTCTAAAAAAAGACACTGAATGAATGAGATTAAAATTTCAGGGAGATGGCAACAGGTTTATCTCACAGACTTGTGAGACCCAGGCTCACCGGGCAGCAGTCCGGGCAAATGCCTGTAGGGAGGGGGAGGGGCTAGCCTTCTACCCACCGTGCTCTCCATCCCGCCTCAGTGAGAAGCAGAGTACAGACAGCTAAGCGACCTTCCTAAGCTGGAAGTCAGCCAAATGTTCTCTTTAGCTGCTGTAGTTAATAACCTCCTGTACTCTCACGGACCTGCCTTTCCCAGTAAATTACACTGCTTTTCCCATCCAAGGTACAGGGGACTTTCTTATGCTTAGGTTACGCAGAGCGTCGGATGGATGGGTGTTTGGTTATCACCTCACCTGTCATTTAGAGGATGCTTTTGGTCAGTTAGCAGGTGTGCATGGTCTGGTTTCAATGCTGTGACCTCGCACTTGACCGACCTCTCCAAGCCTGGCCTCCCCGCCAGCCCCCAGCTTCCACTGACCCGCCCCCCGGCCCCATGACCCCGCCCCATGGCCCCCAGCTTCCCCCGACCCCGCCCCACGGCCCCCAGCTTCCCCTGACCCCGCCCCCCGGCCCCCCGACCGGCTCCCCGGCCCACACACCTGATGGGCTCCTGGTCTTCCTTGTCCTCTTTGCTCTGTGCTATCCTGATGCCGCTCTTCTTGGCTCTCGGGCAACCTGAAAGGCTAAGGAAGAAGCGAGACTTCAGGAAGCGCCTAAGCTGTTCACCCCGCAAGCCCCTTTCACTGTCGATGGGGCTTTGACGCAGTTTCCTCCAGCAGTTGGTGCTTCTTGGCATGAAAACGATATCCTGGGGGCAGCTCCTCTGTGCTCCCCCTAGGCCTTCAGACACTGTCAGGCCCCCGCGAGGGCGCCCAGAGCCTGGGTGGGAGAAGCTGGTGTCAGGAGTCGCCAGGAGAGGCCGGGCTGACTTGCCAGAGGGGGACGAGCCTTCTGCACAGAAGAGGCCACAGGGAAGAAGAAACACACGCCTCCCCATTCCTTTCTGGTGGCGTTCCTGTGGCCGGATTCCAGAGCCCTTCGTCTTGGGAGGGGGCGTGTCCTGGGCATCCGTCCCCATTTACCTGATTAGGCTGGCTTCCCATGGCACCTGCAGAAGATGCAGTGCAAGTTGACCAAGCTTATTCTATTTAATGTTGGAATTTTGGAAATAGCGGCTCACGTTGTCTAAAGGAACTAAAGGAATGTCTATATATGAGTTTTTTTCTGTTCAACAACAGCTAACTGTAGGCTATTAGGCTATTAGATGTGAGATTATATAGAATAAGCGGGAATTTTTGCAGAGAACTGGAGAAGCAGGCACTGGACCGTTTCTGGAGCTCCCGGGGAAGTGTGGAGGCAGAGGCCCCAGGGCTGAGCCAGGGCGGGATGTGCCGTCCACTGGATCGTCCTGACCTCAGTACATGCTTTTCTGCCGGGTCTGGCTTCTGTCTGAGCACACTGGCCCTCAGGCAAGGGCCCGGCTGTCTTGGGGGGCACCCCCATCACCCCATCACGGCCGTCTCCTTGGTTCTGTTCCACGTTTATGCAGGCGCTGGCTCCTCTCTGTAAAGGTGCAGCTCCGGAGCCCCCCGCCCCTCGCGTCCCCATTTTCAAGCGCTCCAACTCCCCTGGCACGCGGCCTCCTTCCCTCCGCCGCTTCACCTGTCACCCTCTACAAGACAGCAAAAGAGACAGGGTGCGTGCGCCTTGATTCACTCTCTCCCGCTCCCTCCATCTCTCTCCTCCTTTTTTGGATAAAAATTTAGAAAGTGGGGGCTGTGTTTTCACGCCTCTGGCCCCCCCCGGGGTCTTCTGTGAGAACTGTTCTTATCCTGGTGGGTCACGGTGGCCCGCGGGAACCGGGACGCCGCCTTCGCACTGCAGGACCGGCTGCAGCTCCTGCCACCCTGCTGGGGCCCGCGTCCGGCCTCGGCTCTGCGGCTCCGCGGCTCCGTGATCTGCAAACTCCGTGGTCCGCTTGGCTTGCTCTGCCTGTGCTGAGCCGGTCCCCCCGCCAGGCCCTCCTCTGTCCTCATGCTGCCACGGCTCCTTGGTCTCCAGGTACCAGGCGGCGATGACTCCCAGCTGCCCCTCTGCAAACCGTGCTGCCCGCGGGGACTGGGACACCTTCGCTGCTGCTGCTGCCGGAAAACTCACCGTCCTCCCTGGCTGAGCCCACACCACTCCCGTCTGCTCCTGTCAGGGGCCAGAGGCTGGGTCACCCGTGGCCGTTCCCGGGTTTTCTCTCCCACGAGTCCTGTGGCTCTTCCGTCCTGAATGCCTTCCGAGTCGATGTCACTCCTGCCTGTAGGATGGGGTGTCAGAGCCGCAGGGCTCAGCTGCACGCGCGTGTGGTCTGCTTAGCCTTTGCCCGCTTCCGACTCACCTCAGGATGGACCCACACCCCTGCACGCAGCACCCAAGGCTCCTGGTTTGGGCGCCGCCAGCCCTGCTGTCCCTGCCCCACGTGGTCCTCTTGGAGGCTTCCGGCACGTCCCGGTCCCGGCCAAGCCATCCTCGGGCCTTGCATCCCTCCCCGTCTGCTTGGCCTCAGCCTGGACGGTCTTCCTCCAGGCAGTCTTCTCTGCCCACCTGCCATCCTGACAGCAGCCCTGGGGCTCTCACGGCCCTCGGTCCCCGTGGTGTTTCTCACTCCATCCTGGTGACTGTCCATTCGCTCGTCCACACGAGTGTCAGTTCCCTGTGTGTTTATTTTCCCTTCTTCCTCTGATTCCCAGGCCAATGCCTTGCACAGAGTAGGTCATAGTTAGATATTTGTCGTGAGTTAATCAGTGAATGATGAGGAGGGGTGGGTGGGACTCGCGGATCCTGCCTGGGAGCCCGTCTTTCCTGCCTGTCCCCACACGGGGACCTTAGTGGTGAAGGGAAGCCACAGGCCAGGACGCTGGCCAGGGAGCCTGGCTCTGTCCTGCCCCCGCCTCCTTCACTCTGAACTTGGGAGAGAGGTGAGGCTCTGCGTCCTCGCCGACACGGGGCTGGGAGTGAAAATAAACTGGAACAGAACCAAAACAGAACAAATAGCGCAGCAGGGAACTTCGTCTGGACCCGACCCTGACTCCGAGGAAACCCTGGCTCTGACACGGGCTGGCCTGGAATCCCGGCATCCTTGTCTAGGTGAGGGAGTCCACAGCCAGCTCTTGCAGGCCGGTCTGGGGTCACTGTCACCTCTGAGCGTGGGTCCCGTGCGCTGGCCCCTCACACGCCCTTAGGAGAAGAGCCACGCTCGGAGAGTGAGATGACACACGCACGTGTTCTTGGCACGCAGCGAGTCTCAGTACAGCTCGTCTTTCGCTGTCAGAGAACATTCTGGAGCCCGAGGGGTGCCACTGCTCTACGAGAGGGGAGGGGTCCCGGGGGAGGCAGATTCGTGCCGCATCACCGCTTGTGAAAAGCCTGGGCGCCACCTCTGCCTCGGAGCACCCGCTCCAGGCCGTGGGACCTGCTGCTACTTGCAGGTGGGACGATGGCGTCGGAGGAGGCCTGGGGAGGCCACGGGGAGGACCTGGCCAAGAGGTTGCTGTGCCAGCCTGTCTGGAAGCTGCAGAAACAAGCCAGCCTGGAGGAGGGTCAGGAGAAGGGAAAGAGGCCTGGGAATAGGACCTTTGAGGGAGAGAGCTGAAGCAATGGATTTTTCTATCGTGGTCTGAAGACAAAAAGACCAAGACACAGCCTGAGCCCCTCCGTGTGCGATGCTGAGCGAGGTTTCTCCGCTCAGGACAGAGAAAGCTTCTGATGATGGGGATTTTTTGATAGAACATCAGAGATGGTCAACAATATTGATTAAAATGGACTTAAAAAAGCTTCAGAGGAGGGCTTCCCTGGTGGCGCAGTGGTTGAGAGTCCGCCTGCCGATGCAGGGGACGCGGGTTCGTGCCCCGGTCCGGGAGGATCCCGCATGCCGTGGAGCGGCTGGGCCCGTGAGCCATGGCCGCTGGGCCTGCGCGTCCGGAGCCTGTGCTCCGCAACGGGAGAGGCCTCAACAGTGAGAGGCCCGCGTACCGCAAAAAAAAAAAAAAAAAAAAAAAAAAGCTTCAGAGGTGACGTTGAGACAGAAAACACATCACGATTACAACCCAAACAAGAGCACGGCAGAGCAGACGCCACCTGGGGTCGGGGGTGACCCTCCTTTCCCTGTGTGAACTTCACAGGCCGTCCCAGCTGCAGAGGTCCATCCGTGACCAGAGGTGTGACACTGGCGGTGGCCACTAGGCTGAGTTCTGTCTCCGACACATAATCGCTCAGAGCCTGTTTCCTCCAGTGCAGAGAGAAATGAAGTCACCTGCTGCTCAGGGTGGCTCTGAGGCTGGCGGGGCCGAGTAGGCTTTCCTAGCTCCCGGGACAGTGCCTGGGACACACAGTCCTTCGTGGCAGCTACAGCAGGGCGAAGTGGCCTCCTGTAGCGTAGACGGCGTCTGCATGTGTGCATCCGGCCTGGGCCGGGGGTGGGGGGTCCCAGCCACAGCTGCTCAGGGGCGCCCGAGGGTCCTCGTGCTGTGGCTGCTCTGCCCTGGAGCCCGAGGACGGGCGCGCCTTCGTGGCGCTTCGCAGACCTTGCATTTTTTCACCAGCTGACGGTTGCGGCCACTCCGAGTCAAGCAAGTTCTTTTGGCTCCGTTTTTCCAACAGCACTTGCTCCCTTTGTGTCTCTGTGTCGCATTTCAATGGTTCTCGCACTTTTCAAGCTTTTCTATTATTGTTATATCTGTTACGGTGACCTGTGATCAGTGATCTTTGATGCTACTATTACAAAACGACTACAGCTTGCTGAAGGCTCCGATGATAGCTAGCAGTTTTTTAGCAGTACAGCATTTTAAAAACTAAGGTAATTACGTCATTTTAGACATAATGCTATTTGCACTTAATAGACTACAGTGTAGTGTAAACATAACTTTTATACGTGGTGGGAAACCAAAGACGTGTGTGACCCGCTTTATCGTGGCCTTCGCTGTATTGCCGCGAGTGGCCTGGAACCGAGCCTGCGGTGTCTCTGAGGTGTCTGTGGCTGCCTGGTAGCCTGGCACAACTTAGCAGAAGGCTGAGGAATCGGTCCCTGAGCGGAGTTTCCCTGTGGTTTGCATGTAGGTAACATCGCCTCACGTTCCTGGGAATGGATCAAGTAAGAGTAACCCCGAAAGGCGTGTATCTATGTGTACTTACGACCTTCAAGGGTCGTCGGGCCTGGGGGGCTGCTTCTGTCTTTCCGCAGCATCCAGTGTGCACAGGGCTCTTACCCTAGCCCCACTGCTGCTCCGCCAGCAGCTCAGGCCCACTCTAACTCCTACGCATGGAAGGTGTCCTCGGATGAACGATACTGAGGAATGTGCTCTGCTTTTAATAGGCCCCCCTGTAGGGCTGGATGTAGCCCTGAAATGTGCTGAAAGCCACATCAAATTGACTTTCCAGATGTACAGAGCAAGCCTGGCGCTATTTAGTCCAGGCACAGAGCGGAGCTTAAATCCAAGCTTAAGTTACGTTTCATTCACAAGTTTACGCTCTACGGACATACCCACCATTCTAAAGTATATGTTACATGCATGCGCGTGTTCAAATTATGAATAAATTTACATGACGTCAAAGCAAAAAAAAGTAGTAAAAGAGACATTTGGATATGAAATGACCAGTACATGTTCACTTTTAGTTTGCAGGCATTATTCAGTGCTGGGAATTCTGGCCTTGTGAGGACTGAGGTAAATTCTAAGATAAATTAACATAAAGAGTAGCATAGAGTGTGCTTGACTTAGAAACTTAACTAGAGCTTTATTTTATTTTATTTCATTTTCTCTAAACCGGTGATCCTACGCTGGGGATCCCTTTTGGCATGTATTCACCCTTGTTCTACATTCACAATACAGCAGCTGGCTCTGGGCCGCCGGGTAAAACCAGCAAGACAACCTGGCAAGGCTCCTCTCGACCCTGTGGTGCATGGCAGTGGCCCTGGGAACATTCGGACATGTCTGCAGACACCTAGTTGTCACGAATGGGGCTGACGGTGCCACCGGCACCTAGTGGGTGGAGCCAGGATGCTCCCCAACATCTTCCAACACGTGGGACGACTCCCAGAGCAAAGAACGATCTCACCCCGAGTGCCTACATTGCCCAGGCGGACAGCCCTGGTCTAGAGAATGAGGTGTTTTTATCAAGTCAGTGTGAAGAATCCACCCATAAATTGAGGAATTCAGTTCTCCTTGTTGGTCATCATAATTCCTACTTTTCCCAGACCTGAGCTGTAGAAACGATGCTCCCAAACGGCTGGAAAGTGAACACAGAAGCCTGTGGCCTTAAGGAGGAAACAGCCCACCCTGCCAGCTCCGTCTCTAAGCCACGCTGAGCCAGCCAGCCCGGGAGCACCCCCTGCTCTGAACGCCGGATCTGGTCACTCGGGCGGCCACACGGGGGTGACCCACACCAACTGTCCTGACTCCCTCCCTCCCTCTCTCCTCCCCCCTCCTTTCTCTTTTCTCTTCATTTTTGTTGCTGTTTTTGTTGGGGAAGCATTTAAAGCTGAAGGGCTCGTCCACATTCCGACTGCCCACTTTATAATCTGATTTTAGAGGGTGGCAAGGCGGCAGCTATGTCGTAACATGGTTTGTTCATTTGTCAGACGCAGCTCCCCTTCCTGCATTGGAGACTTCGGGTTACGAGGGTCTCCGTTGAGAAAGGCTCTTGTCCTGACCTTGGCTTGTCGACCCTGACTGAACACGACAAGGAATTCTTGCTCCTGCCCACGGGGTCTAGACCCACCTTTGTGCAGGTGTTGTACCAACAGGCTCTTTCAATCCACTTCTAACATAGGGCCTGGTGTAAGACAGAGGTTTGTAAACTATTCAGCGACCGTGGGCCTCTTGCTGCCTCACACGACTGACTCTTCACGCTGTGCTTAGACGCTCCCTGCTCTCTGGGACCAGCGGGGCCTGGGATTTGTAAGGTCAAGCCCTTCTGTGTGTTCAGCTCTGCTGATCCCTGCTTATAATAACCGTACAGCTTTGGGGCTCAAATCTCAATATTTAAGAGATCCACTCTCGGGGGATTACCATGCTTGTCTTTCAATGGCTGCTCTCTGGCATCTTATAACATCCTGGCTCTTTTTCTCTCCCTTTTCGATTTAGAAAGTCGTGCTCCTGGGTGACTTGAGGAACGTCTCTTGCGGATGGAGCCAGTGGCACCATGAGGGGGAAGTCAGAGGGGGGCCATGGTCCCGAGAGCTGGTGTTCTAAGTGAGGCCCCTGCGGGCAGCCCCATTTGTGGGCGAGGGTCTCTAGACCCTTAATTCACCAGTGGAGGCAACCCGAGCCCCCGTTAGGGGTCCCGCGCGTGGAGGGGGTGTTTGTGGGAGTGAGCCGTGCATACCTCCGATGGGAAGCGTAGTTGCCGGTGATGTGCCCGGAGCCATCGCAGCCAGGGGTGGGGCACCTGCAATTACAAAGGCACGTGGAAAGGCATCAAACCCCTGAGCAAGTCACCTTCTTACTTATACAGTTCCAAAGTCTCTTTAATGCTGAGCCTCCCTGGGTGAGGAGGTGAGACGGAGCTGGAGGGTCCCCGCCGGGCTCGTGGGGCGTCCCCATCCTCGTCCACCACCAGGTGCGGCTCGGACCCCTTCTTCCCTCCGCGCACAGCGGTGCCATCCAGGGACCAGCGATCTCGGGGCGGCAGCTGCCCCTCCTCCACAGCCGTGCGGCACCTTGGTCCCCAGGTGTTCACCCCATGTTCCCACCCCTTCCATCATTATTTCAAGTCCAGTGGAACCAGTCACAGCAGGACCTGTTGCTGCACCATCCGAACACGATGCGCGACTGTTCATGAAAAGGCACACACGGCGGCCCAAGACCGGTCCCCGTCTAAACTCAAAACGGCGGCGTTGCAACAGGCCCGTCACAGCGGCCCCTCCCAGTCCTGCCCCTGGTTGGCCCCAGAGGCTGGTGCGGGCAGCCTCCTGTGCCAGCCCTGGGAGTTAGACTAGCTGTCTTTCAGACCGTCATCGGGCACTCAGGTAGCTTTGATTTACCTTAAAACCCTTCTTACTTTTAACTGACGTGAGTAGGGAGTAGGGCACAGATCTGTCTCGGTCAACAAGCCAAGTCAGCTGAGACGCTGAGGTTAGTTTGGGCACCTACGCTGCCTGTGTTTAAACGTTTCCAGGAAACTCCGTGCAGCCTCTTAACTACCACATTGCCACTGTGCTAACGGGAGGGGATGTTTTTAAAGAGAGTTTTATGGTCGTTGCCCCCCGTGGAACTTCTCAAATACGCCATCTCAGGAATAAGCAGTCCTACAAAGACACTTCCACTTCAAGCTACATCAGCTGCATTTGCACCCACCAGGAATGTAAGAATTAAGGACAAAAATTAAGGAAAAAATGTTCTTCTTTTCACTAAATTTTAACTCTCAAGAGACAAGGATGAGATGATTTAGTAACAATATTACCACCCAGTAGTAACCCTCAGTTCATGCCCTGTGCTCCCCCCACCCCCTACTCAATGAGCATCTGAATTCCTGGCAGGGACAAAAACCACAAGTTAAAAATGGTTCATAAAGGTAAATGCTTCTAAGAGATTTCCATTTGCTTTCCACTCAGAAAGCCACCCTGGATATTGGATGTCGGGTTAAGGCCAGCAGATTACTTGCTTACAGACAGACTTTCTCAAAACCAGTGAGAGTGTCAGGGAGTGTGGTGGGCATTCATGCAGCTGGGCTGAGTTCAAGGGTGTGAATGTCCCAGTTTACAGTTAGATGCACGATCAATTGTTGGTATTTAGAATCTGCCAGTTCTCCTTTAGTCCTGAGAAAAGGAACGTGATTACAGATCTCAGTTGTACCGTTGATACTTGGCATAGCCTATAAAGGGTTAAAGTTTATAGACTGCTGTGGGAGAAGAAAAAAGGCACTGAGGGAAAAGGGGTCGAGAAATCGTCGATGTGTGTAAGTGGAATCAGGGTTTAAAAATAGGAGTTTGGGGCAGAAGGAGTTTAACGCTGTCCTTCCATCAAAACAATACCCTGAATCAGATTGTTGGCCTGACTGTCATTAAAGTAACAGCTGTTCATGAACCGAAAGTTTGATCTCAAGACTATTCCGTCAATAATGACCTGAATGACTGAATCTAACTGATTTCCCAACTGACAGCTCATGTGGAGACACCCCCAACCCCAGAGGGAGGAGATTCTCAAAGCAATAAAAATCATTCGAAGAGAAGCTAATCTGCTGCACATTTCTGTTTCGAAAATGTATCAAGAAACAGTAATGTTTCCTACCAGCCAATAATAGACATGTGGCCTTGCTTTTTGGTCAAAAGAAAAAAATCCTTAAAGTCTTCCTAATTTAAGCGCCTAGTGCAAATTTATTTAAAATTTTTTCATTTAAACATGAGTAGAAATTTTTTAATGTCTCTTTTTTGATAGAGGCAGGAGGAGGTTGACATATTCTGTTCAAATTTAAGTAGGCATTTTAATCAAAATCATGCAAATGAAAACGAGAATTTACTAATTATAGAAAAAAAGAGAAAAGGATTTTGGAGTAGTTTTTGTGTGTTTAAGCCATTTACAAATGCATCATCTGATAAAAAAGAGGCATGTAAACTGTCCTTTGTCACCAGGAAAACAAAGAAAACGTTACTGGCTCATTTTCAGACCTTTCACAGTGTCAGGAAAGAATAAACATTCCCAGAAAGAGGCCTGGCTTTCTTGAAAGGTTTGTTATTATTTTCAGGGTTTCAAGTTCGGCCGCTGGGGTCCAATCCCTGGCCTGCCACTTGCTGGCTGCGAGAATGTGGGGAAATGAAACCTCCAAGGTCACGTCCCTCAGCCGGGGGAAGAGGACGGAGGAGGGGGCTTGTCTGTGCGTGTTGGGAGCCTGCCGTCCCCTGGAGCTTCAGGACCACAGGGCTCCGTGCAGGCTGTGAACACACGCTCACAGCACCCACCCCTGAAAGAGCCAGCTCTGGTTTCTCGAGGGTGCTAAGTCGGCCTTTTCCTCTTTAGGTGGTGCTCCTGGAGCACACGAGGCACCCCTGGATGGGCCCTCGAGTATTCTTTCTTCTGCCAGCTCTATGGCGCTCATTTTCATGTTCCTGTTCAAGACTTTAAGGCTTTTGGAAACTCTGAGATGTACATACAAATTTCCTTGCTTTAATAAACCTCATCATTCAAAAATACACAGCTTTCTGAAGGCGTTGGATGTGACAATTCATGCATCAAAAGGGGTCTTTGCTCCAGGACGCTTGGTAACAGGCTGCTGTAGAATCGATGTGCAGAAATTCGATTCGCACCTCCTCATCTAAGAGCACCTCCTCATCTAAGAGCATCTCCCCATCTAAGGGCACCTCCCCATCTAAGGGCACCTCCCCATCTAAGGGCACCTCCTCATCTAAGAGCATCTCCTCATCTAAGAGCATCTCCCCATCTAAGAGCATCTCCTCATCTAAGAGCATCTCCTCATCTAAGAGCATCTCCCCATCTAAGAGCACCTCCTCATCTAAGGGCACCTCCCCATCTAAGAGCACCTCCTCATCTAAGAGCACCTCCTCATCTAAGAGCATCTCCCCATCTAAGGGCACCTCCCCATCTAAGAGCACCTCCTCATCTAAGGGCACCTCCCCATCTAAGAGCACCTCCTCATCTAAGGGCACCTCCTCATCTAAGAGCATCTCCTCATCTAAGAGCATCTCCTCATCTAAGAGCACCTCCCCATCTAAGGGCATCTCCCCATCTAAGGGCACCTCCCCATCTAAGGGCACCTCCTCATCTAAGAGCATCTCCTCATCTAAGGGCACCTCCCCATCTAAGGGCACCTCCCCATCTAAGGGCACCTCCTCATCTAAGAGCACCTCCCCATCTAAGGGCACCTCCCCATCTAAGAGCACCTCCTCATCTAAGAGCATCTCCCCATCTAAGGGCATCTCCCCATCTAAGGGCACCTCCCCATCTAAGGGCACCTCCTCATCTAAGAGCATCTCCTCATCTAAGAGCATCTCCTCATCTAAGAGCACCTCCCCATCTAAGAGCACCTCCTCATCTAAGAGCATCTCCTCATCTAAGGGCACCTCCTCATCTAAGGGCACCTCCTCATCTAAGGGCACCTCCCCATCTAAGGGCACCTCCCCATCTAAGGGCACCTCCTCATCTAAGAGCATCTCCTCATCTAAGAGCATCTCCTCATCTAAGAGCACCTCCCCATCTAAGAGCACCTCCCCATCTAAGAGCACCTCCTCATCTAAGAGCACCTCCTCATCTAAGAGCATCTCCCCATCTAAGGGCATCTCCCCATCTAAGGGCACCTCCCCATCTAAGGGCACCTCCTCATCTAAGAGCATCTCCTCATCTAAGAGCATCTCCTCATCTAAGAGCACCTCCCCATCTAAGAGCACCTCCCCATCTAAGAGCACCTCCTCATCTAAGAGCACCTCCTCATCTAAGAGCATCTCCCCATCTAAGGGCATCTCCCCATCTAAGGGCACCTCCCCATCTAAGGGCACCTCCTCATCTAAGAGCATCTCCTCATCTAAGAGCATCTCCTCATCTAAGAGCACCTCCCCATCTAAGAGCACCTCCCCATCTAAGAGCACCTCCTCATCTAAGAGCACCTCCTCATCTAAGAGCATCTCCCCATCTAAGGGCATCTCCCCATCTAAGGGCACCTCCCCATCTAAGGGCACCTCCTCATCTAAGAGCATCTCCTCATCTAAGAGCACCTCCCCATCTAAGAGCACCTCCTCATCTAAGAGCATCTCCTCATCTAAGGGCACCTCCCCATCTAAGGGCATCTCCCCATCTAAGGGCATCTCCTCATCTAAGAGCACCTCCTCATCTAAGAGCATCTCCCCATCTAAGGGCATCTCCCCATCTAAGGGCACCTCCCCATCTAAGGGCACCTCCTCATCTAAGAGCATCTCCTCATCTAAGAGCATCTCCTCATCTAAGAGCACCTCCCCATCTAAGAGCACCTCCTCATCTAAGAGCATCTCCCCATCTAAGAGCATCTCCCCATCTAAGAGCACCTCCTCATCTAAGAGCATCTCCTCATCTAAGGGCACCTCCTCATCTAAGGGCACCTCCTCATCTAAGGGCACCTCCCCATCTAAGGGCACCTCCCCATCTAAGGGCACCTCCTCATCTAAGAGCATCTCCTCATCTAAGAGCATCTCCTCATCTAAGGGCACCTCCTCATCTAAGGGCACCTCCTCATCTAAGGGCACCTCCCCATCTAAGGGCACCTCCCCATCTAAGGGCACCTCCTCATCTAAGAGCATCTCCTCATCTAAGAGCACCTCCCCATCTAAGAGCACCTCCCCATCTAAGAGCACCTCCTCATCTAAGAGCACCTCCTCATCTAAGAGCATCTCCCCATCTAAGGGCATCTCCCCATCTAAGGGCACCTCCCCATCTAAGGGCACCTCCTCATCTAAGAGCATCTCCTCATCTAAGAGCACCTCCCCATCTAAGAGCACCTCCTCATCTAAGAGCATCTCCTCATCTAAGGGCACCTCCCCATCTAAGGGCATCTCCCCATCTAAGGGCATCTCCTCATCTAAGAGCACCTCCTCATCTAAGAGCATCTCCCCATCTAAGGGCATCTCCCCATCTAAGGGCACCTCCCCATCTAAGGGCACCTCCTCATCTAAGAGCATCTCCTCATCTAAGAGCATCTCCTCATCTAAGAGCACCTCCCCATCTAAGAGCACCTCCTCATCTAAGAGCATCTCCCCATCTAAGAGCATCTCCCCATCTAAGAGCACCTCCTCATCTAAGAGCATCTCCTCATCTAAGGGCACCTCCTCATCTAAGGGCACCTCCTCATCTAAGGGCACCTCCCCATCTAAGGGCACCTCCCCATCTAAGGGCACCTCCTCATCTAAGAGCATCTCCCCATCTAAGAGCACCTCCCCATCCAAGAGCATCTCCCCATCTAAGGGCATCTCCCCATCGAAGAGCACCTCCTCATCTAAGAGCACCTCCTCATCTAAGGGCATCTCCCCATCTAAGAGCACCTCCCCATCTAAGGGCACCTCCTCATCTAAGAGCATCTCCCCATCTAAGGGCATCTCCCCATCTAACGGCACCTCCTCATCTAAGGGCATCTCCCCATCTAAGGGCACCTCCCCATCTAAGGGCACCTCCCCATCCAAGAGCACCTCCCCATCTAAGAGCACCTCCCCATCTAAGAGCACCTCCCCATCCAAGAGCATCTCCCCATCTAAGGGCATCTCCCCATCTAAGAGCACCTCCTCATCTAAGGGCATCTCCCCATCTAAGGGCACCTCCTCATCTAAGAGCACCTCCCCATCTAAGAGCACCTCCCCATCTAAGGGCACCTCCTCATCTAAGAGCATCTCCCCATCTAAGGGCATCTCCCCATCTAAGAGCACCTCCTCATCTAAGGGCATCTCCCCATCTAAGGGCACCTCCCCATCTAAGGGCACCTCCCCATCTAAGAGCACCTCCCCATCTAAGGGCACCTCCCCATCTAAGAGCACCTTCCCATCTAAGGGCACCTCCCCATCTAAGGGCACCTCCCCATCTAAGAGCACCTCCCCATCTAAGGGCATCTCCTCATCTAAGGGCACCTCCTCATCTAAGGGCACCTCCCCATCTAAGAGCACCTCCTCATCTAAGAGCACCTCCCCATCTAAGAGCATCTCCTCATCTAAGAGCACCTCCCCATCTAAGAGCATCTCCCCATCTAAGGGCACCTCCCCATCTAAGAGCACCTCCTCATCTAAGAGCACCTCCCCATCTAAGAGCATCTCCTCATCTAAGAGCACCTCCCCATCTAAGAGCACCTCCCCATCTAAGGGCACCTCCCCATCTAAGAGCACCTTCCCATCTAAGGGCACCTCCCCATCTAAGGGCACCTCCCCATCTAAGATCACCTCCCCATCTAAGGGCATCTCCTCATCTAAGGGCACCTCCTCACCTAAGAGCACCTCCCCATCTAAGGGCATCTCCTCATCTAAGAGCACCTCCCCATCTAACGGCACCTCCCCATCTAAGAGCACCTCCTCATCTAAGAGCACGTCTTTTCCACGAAAGGAGGCCCCTGTGGGATCATGCAGATCCCCTGTGGATAAAATCAGAGAGCAGCATGTGCTGCACAGCTTGGGTTTAGAAATGGCAGCAGAGATTGACTGGGTTTCCATGGAAACTCCCGACAAGGCAGGCGCTGTGCTTGGCGCTCGGCGCCTGGCGCCTCGGGGTGGCCACCCAAGCCGATGGTCCACCCTGCTCCCTGCCAGTTGTCACCAATACTCGCACTGGGTCTATTTTAAGTTCCTATGGTTAGAGATGTAAAGTTGTGATAAATAAAACCCTTGCTTCTTCATTTTTTCCTCTCCACTCCAGAGGTAGTATTGGTAAAAACACTCTGAGACAGGGAATGATGAATACATAGTCTTAGAATCTCTGTAAATTCCAGACAAAAATATTGGTGATCCTTTGCCTTGTCTGTGATCTTGCATTTGCCTTGGAATTTAAGCAATATCGAGAGAAAGTAATTTGGGGGTAGTTCATGTTACTATCCGGCTGGAAAAAATGGTCTTGTATAGACGTTTAAGAATATCGATGGAAAAATCATAATAAAATGCTTTAAGCCATTTTTGCAGAATCCAGGCAAGAATCTACAAAAAAGAAATCAGGACCACTCACAAACTTCCGGATTTCTGATTTCCTGGAACTAGCCCTTCTCAGTAGGAACGGGCTAGATTTCTGTGGCTTTTGTAGGTCTAGGACGTCAGAAACATCTCTGAGCCCGAACATCCTGGAGGCCCTTTGTGCTCATGACTCACTTAACCACCTACCCCCAAGAGAATCATTGCGGCTCACACCTCCACGGGGGTCTGAGACATATCATCAAAGAACTGACTATCTGTGCATCACAGTACGCATCGTGGAAATCCTCTGATTTGCACAGGTGCACGTCACGAAATGTGGCCACAGACCAGCTTCTCCCCTGTGCCTCTGATTCGTCCTCCTGCAAGACAGATAACCCCTTCTTGTGATTTTTCTCCCGTTTACAAAACCACGACCCTGACACAGGGCAGCAGAAATGGAAACAGCTCAATCTACTGACTGAAGTCGTGTGATCACCTAATTATCATGTTCCATCATCCTCTCTCTCTTTTGGAATGAAATGAGGATTTGATAAGTAGTTGTATTAAGGCATTTAAAGTACAGCTTTTTCTTTGCAAGAGGAGGGCCTCTCCTTAAACGGTGCACACACTGTGCCCTTGCCGCTGCCTGTCCTGGGCTGAGACAGGTGGGCTGTCACATCGGCCTGTCGACAGGGAGGCAGCGGACTCCCCAGGAAGGCGTCCAGGGCAGCCTCAGATGCACGTCCGTTTGTTCTCAGCAATCAGGGCTGCCGGACATGACGTGGGCAAGGACCCAGAGCCGGGCAGTCTCTCTCCATCCACCTGGAGGCCAGCGTCGCCGGCCACGCAGCAGGACCCCTGAGGGTGTTCGGGCCTGGGAATGGTTGTGGTCCGGTGTAGTCCCGTCTGCCCCAGCGCCTGCTACACCGGCAGGACGGGGCAAGGGCGGCCGGTCTCCCCCAGAGCCGGTGTGCAGGGAAAAATGTTTTGAGGAGACTCATCGTCTTTCATCTTGATAAAGTCAATTGCATATTTTTAAAAATCTTACAAATAAAGGCTGAAAGCACTGCCGCAGGTTTGAACTCTCCCTGGGGCTCACCTCGCACGTTTGAACCCACCCTACGAGGTCGGCCTGCAAACGTGCCCCGATTCTGAGTGTAGTAGCTGAAACAGACAGAACAATGCTCACTGAACATGTGGGATAATAATTTAAAAGGTGAGACTGAGATTCTGGGAGTTCTTTGAAGAATTTCATGGTGTGCTGCTTTAATAGCCTTTTTTGTCCCTTTCTTTCATGACCACTCTAACAGGAGAACTCGTTAAATAAAACACAAAATACTCTCAATTTTAAAAGAAACCATGAAAATGTAAGATTAGGCCTCGTCTAGAGCAGGAAAATATATTTGTAATATGATTCAGGTCACCTACGTAAAAGACTTGCCCCGTTTATATAAAAAGTTCAATTCAAAAACATTGTTTTGGCTTAAAGAGATGTGGTTCTAAAAATTTATATCTTTATTTTGAATTTTTTGTCATATAAATGGGAAACAGTAAAGAAATGCAGAGGATTGCAAAATAAAGTATTTTAAAATAGAAAACTGATATATACTGGTTCTAACGCTGCCCCTCTGCAATTTCCTCTCCAAGCAGAAGGGAACCGGGTCACTTAAAAGCAATATACATCACTTCTGTCCAATTTCCTAGGTATATTACCAGAAACTCTGAGGAAAGCCAAGATCTCCTAAATCACTTTTCACTTTGTGCAACATGCAGTAAGTGTCTCTTTTTTTGGAATTCGGTATTGAGTATGCAAATTTTGGCCTTTCTCCCCCTCTGACCCCTGCCAAGCACATCTCACTGGGAGCCTCCCGCTGTCCCCACCCCCCCAGGACCCATGTTTCACCCGGTCCCTTTTCCCACCTCCTGTTAAAAGTAGCAGGTGACACAGGAGCACCGAAGACACGCACTGAGGGCATGGGCGCAAACCCACGACGCCACTGCGGGTTTCTGGGATGGGGGCTTGGAGGGGGCAGGGGTCCTGGCCAGTGTTATGCCACCTGCACGGCCACCGCTCGCCTGCAGAGGGGGCTGGCGGGTGCCCCTCCCTCCCCGGCCCTTGGGAGAGGTCTGGGGGAGGCTTCTGCAGACTGGCCTCCCACCTTCCTCCCCAAGACGCACCCCAAAGCTTCTCCTGTCCCCAAGAGTCGTGTGAGGGCCTTTCCCCGGACGCTTGCCGCCTCCCAGGGTTTTGAGTTTCTACACATGTCAAGTTCTGACATTCGTAGACTTTGGGTGAGAGCCTTGATTTCAATAGGACGTGTAAACCAAAGCCACCTTTTCCTTTTGGTTCCAAGCACTTTTCTTTTTCAGCAACACTCAAATACAAACAAATAAATGAAAAGGAATTATAAAAGTACCCTTGATAATTTGTTTTTAAATTTCATTTTGGTGATTCAGATTCCATTTGGGATGGGTTGGGCCTCAGGTTACTAAGAGAACGGAGCGTCCTCCTGCAGATAAAGTTCAAAGTTGTGGTTACAGGAGACCCAGGGCTGCTAGAATGCCCACGGAGCCGTGGGGTGGGCGTGGGTGGTGGCTTGGTGGGTGCAGGGGTTTCACCAGAGCCACGATGCCCGCTGCCTGCACCCACCGGAGCACAGGCTCCGTTCTGCAAAGACCGTTTGGGTGATACGCTTACCATACAAGCCGCTGATAAACGGTGTTTACTAGTAGGTTTAAGTTCTGACTTAGAGGCTCACACGCCTGCCATCAGCCTTGGGTCACCTCTAACGAGAGCCGTGAGTGCCCTCTTCTGCCCATCCCCCCACTCAGGCCCCCAGGAGGCCCTTGGAGGTGGATGCCGCCCAGGCCCTGGCTGTCAAAGCTGGACCGTAAGGGCTCTGGGGTGCTGGCCCCGGCCAGAGCGGGGGCTGGGCCTGGCCCTCTCCTGGGTCCATTTCCGGGGGACACTCGAGGTGCAGGTTTGCCTGTTTGGGCAGCAGGCGGGGAGCTGCGACGCCGGTTCTGTTGTCCATGCTGCATGCAGGTCTGCACTTTCCGTTCATGCACCAGTGTGGCTCATGCCTCCGTGTCGGGGCGGGAGCTAACTCGGACCCGGGGGCACCACACTGAACCACTCGCTGCCCTCTGCCCGGCGTCCCAGGTACATCCAGGGACAGGCTCCTGTCCAGGGCGGCCAACGTACCTAGCAATCCTGACGTCCCTCTCAATAACGGGATGTGTCCATGGGGCACTGCTGCCGGAGCACATGCACGTCCAGCAGCAGGGGAGCGGCTAGACCAGAGCTGGGGCAGCCGCGGTCAGAATTGGAATTGGACGCGGAGGACCCATGCAAAAAAGAACATACAAAAGGTGACTGTTGGAGAAACCGCCGCTCCACCCCGCCAGCCGTCCACGCACCTCGGGGCCGCCGCGCTCGCCGTGACTGTGCCGCGGCTGGGGCTTCGCGTCGGGCATGCAGGGGCCTGGGGGGCCGGGTGCGGGCTGGGCCCCAGGGGTTACTCACCTTCCTCGGTTACACTGAGCGCTAGGGCAGTCACACCGTTTACATGGGGTGGAACCCGGGCGTTTAGAGACTCGTGTGCCCTCGGGACAGGGGCTCCTTCTGGCCCCAGAGCGGCATGGGGATGTGTGAGGGTCCCCTCCGCTGCCCTCACAGCGTCCTCACCCACGTCCCCCACCTCTCGGGCGAGAAAGTCTGCGACCATATCCAACTGGTCTTTAGTGGTAAGAAGTCGACCCTGGACTGGTGAGCGGCCGGTGGTGAAGCCCACCGACCAGGATGGGGTCAGGGGGAGCTGCTGGCTCATCCAGGATAATCTTCTCAACACCACGAACCAATGGGATGGCACCTGAGACGGAGACGGACGGCCACTGCACCCGGGGAGGCTCCAGGCTTCATGCACAGGCCACGCCCCACTGCCCGAGGCCACGGGGACAGGAGGGGCGGCTCAGGACGCCAAGGCCAAGTGTGGGGCCCAGCGTCGCTGGCCAGGTGGACACGGACTTCAGTGGGAGCATGCCACAGGGCCACGTGGCTGTTACTTCCGGATGGTCAGAGCCACGGTGACTCTGTGGCCTCCGTCAGCTCACTTCCCTGTCCACAGACGGTTTAGAACTCCTCTCAAGGTATTGGAGGAAGCAGGCTGATGTAATTTAAAAGCAGGCCCGTTTCCTAAGCTGTTGGTGGCAGCAAGCATTTGGGAGGCAGGTCGTGCGGGGCAGAAGAAAGGACAGATTCCGGGGCCACGGAGCCACGGGGCCCGGCCACGTGGTCCCTTGAAACTGCAATCTTGTGCCTACTTTCTGTGTTCTCACTTTTTTATGTTTGTCATGGTTATAGATCTTTTGCTTTTTGAAGCCTCTATCTCATCTCATAGAGAAAGTGTTTTTATTCTAAGCAGGAGAGATTTAAAAAGATTCCATGCTCCATCTGCTACCTGAGTAATCCTGGGATTCTCCGTAATTTCTCACGTTTTATGTTTTCTCTTTTCCTGTCTGTGAGCCTCGCCTCCTGCCCTGTCCTCTTGCTTACAGCTATCCGGTTTTAAACCCTTTTCAGTTTATTTTCTCCTCTCTTGGTCTCTCTGGCATGTCCTCCCTTCCTCTGTGGAATCTGCCTTTTCCCCTGTCTCACATCTTATTTTTGGTCAAATTTTAAATGATTTAATAGACGCTTAGTTTCGCATAAATTTTTAGAAATAGATTCATCAGACATCCTTGCTCTAAAGGTAAGAAGACAAATCCAAACAGGTGAATTATATGTTTAAGGTCACGTGAAGAGGGACACAGCTGAGACCAGAACAGAAATCTCTCCTCATATGGTGCTTTGTACTCAGATAGACTCTTTTTAAATGTCCTGTTTGTATCAATAATTCCCAGCCTACAACTGTAGCGTATGGTATAGTGCTTATTTGGGGGGAAGTTCATTTGACTGTAAAGACACAGGAGTTCACTTGTTCCCCTGTCTGCAGTTCACTGACCCACATGGACCTCTCAGTGTCTCATAAACGGGGCAGAGTGGAGAGTGGAAGCACATTTCTATGATTTCCGTATCAAGGGCACAGTCACAAGTGGGATCTAAAAGTCACCGATTGTCCTGATTTCCCTCCGATTACGAGGAGGGACAAGAGAGCAGAAGGGGCCTCAGAACACCGACAACCCGTGTGGTCCCGACGTGGTGACCCCGTGTGCAGGTCTGGAATCGGGAAGGTTTGTCCCTCTGAGGAAGAGCCCAGAATAAGTCAGAATGTTCCTGGGAAAGTCCGGAAGGAGAGGCCTGACACGGTGGGGATGGGCAGACAGAGGAAGAGAGAGGAGGGCGGAGGTGGGGAGGAGATGCTATGCAGGGTTCGAACGGCCCGGGATCCCGGACACGCCTGTGTCCAGCCCAGGGCTGCCGTGGGTGGTCAGGTAGGGGGCCTGGGGGGCCGGGCGGACACTGTCCTCTCTCTGACCTCCGCACGTCTGGGCGCGGCGCACTGTTCGCGGGGGGGAGCACGGAGGGGAGCCTCTGCTTCCTTAGGGCCACTGAGCCCATGAGCAGGTGTCCGCACCAGGCACCTGCTAGAAAAGGTGTCTGAAGGGCAAGTAGGGAGAAGCGGCCGGAGTGAAGGGAGAGAGAGATGCCGAGAAGGACTGAGCGAGAAGCGGACTGAGGTGAGCCGATGGCGTGAGTGAGACGCGGCCGCCCCGTGACCCGCCACGCTGATGGGCCGCCTCCCCTGAGGCCAGGCTGTGGGCCCAGCCATGGACCCCTGCGTCCCGAAGACGCTGGCACTGCACAGCCTCCTGGAGGGAAGGTCCTCCAAGTGTTCTGAGGGCGACGAGGTCATGAGGCCTCGAGCCTGGTCACCTGGGAAAAAGGACGAGCACTTGGAAACATCTAGCTTGGAGAAGACTCTAGGAAAACAGTCCTGCACTAGAAAACCCAAGAGGCTTTCTTGAGAAGCATGGACCTCTGGCTCCGAACTTGCAAGAAGAGCTTTCTCAGGGGGCTGCTGTAAGCACAGGCGCTCCTGGGGGCCGGAGTGGCCATGGGGAGCAGAGGGACCCCCTGGGCGGGCTAGGCTGGGCCTGCCCGCGACCGTCCTGAAGGCCCCAGGGCCGAGGTCCCAGGTTTCCTCCACGGCCTGGGACGGCCCAGAGGGGCTGCGAGTGTCCACCCCTCAGGGAGGCCAGGGCCCCTCTGCAGGGGTTTCCAGGGGGCCAGCCTCTCTCCAGGTGATTGCACATTCAGGGGAGGTCTTCTCCAAGCCCCTGGCAGGAGGACCCAGGTCTGGGTCTCCTGGAACCCCTGCCCCGGGCTGCCCGTCTCCACCCACTCCTCTACACCATCTCCTCTGTCTGCCTGAGCCACGGTCTCACCCCCGTGGGAGCCTGCGCTCCCTAGCACACCCCCCAGGTGCGGACCCTTCAGTCCTCTCGGGCGTCACGGGGTCTTCCCGGGGTCTGCCAGGGGTCTTCCCGGCCACCCCTCCCAAGAGCTGCCCCCTCCTCTGCCCCCGGGTGCCCTCAGCACGCGGAAGCAGGGCGCTGTCCTCTGTGCTCCTGTCTCTTGCCGGTCTAAGGGCCCAGCAGCCGGCGCCCGCCCTCTTGGGCTCCGCGTGCGTGGCTCAGGTGGACGTGGCGAGGGGGCCCTCGGCGGCCGGTCCGTGTGGCGCTGCTGTCCTGCTCGAGTTTCTGATTAGCAGACCAGGTGCTGGGCGTCCCGGCGCTGGTGTGGATGCTTCGGGGTGCGGGCGTGTGGGCTCGCGGGGCCTGTCCCAAATGCCCTTCCTGGTCTCAGCGGGTCTCAGTAGCCAGGGGACCATTCAGCCGTGGCTCAGGAAGCGGGCCCGTCCTCCACCTAAGCGCCGGCTTTCTTTCCAGCCAGAGCTGGCGAGCTGCCTGATCCTGTCCTCGGTCCGTGGGCCCTGGCACTGCCCACCCATATCCTGTCCTCGGCCTGTGGGCCCCGGCACTGCCCACCCATATCCTGTCCTCGGTCTGTGGGCCCCGGCACTGCCCACCCGGCTACTCTCGTGGGGGAGGAGGGCTGAGGATGCTTTCTGGGGGGCGTCAGCCTGCTGACCAGTGAGGCTGTGGCACTGACCAGGTCACAGGTCGTGAGCATCTTTGTGTGCGGCGCTGGGTGGGGGACTCTGTGCCGAGGAGAGGTGAGCCCAGCACCCGGCACCCGGTTCCACCCCTGACGCCGGCCCTGAGGTCCAGCTCTGAGGCAGAGGAGGACAGGTGGGCGGTGCCCAGCAGCACGCAGGACCCTCGTCAGGGGGAAAGAACCGAAGTAGCACGCCTCAGCTGTTTGTCTTTAAAGGTGGGCTGGGCCACAGGGACCCTGCGTCTCTGGGAGGCTGCTGGCCTTTTGCCCTGGCGCGGAGGGCAGGCCCGGAAGCCACTTAAGCTTCAGTGCAGTGTGGTTGGTAAGAATGGCCGCTCTCGCTGACCCCCATAGTCCCAGGCCATTGCAGGGCGAGTGCCAGCGGCCACTGAGGCCTGCATGAAGCAGCGGATGGTCCAGCTGCTCACCTAGGCGCCCCAGCAGCCCTGGGTGCTGGGTTCTGCTACCTGCACCCAGTCTCACAGACGACGCGGGCACAGAGGTGCCAGGATCGGCCCCAGGCTGGGCTTGGGTGCCAGCTGCTGGCTCGAGGGCCAGGGGGTTTAACCTGCAGCTGGGCTGATGGGATGGGCTTATGGGACCAGCTGCTGGCTCGAGGGCCAGGGGTTTAACCTGCAGCTGGGCTGATGGGATGGGCTTATGGGACCGTGGCAGCAGGCGCCGACGGAAAGGTAAGAAAGGACACACTTGAGGGATGCTTGGAGTGAGCCTGGGAGGGCAGCCTGGGGTCATGTGGGGATGAGCACCCATGGGGCCACAGGAGGGGGAGGGGAAGCAGGGAGGGTCGGGACCTGGTGGGCGACGGGGAGGGACCCCTCACAGCAGGCACAGTCATGTCCCCTGGACCAGGCACTGGGTGAGAGAAACGGAGGTGCAGGTACAGGCCCCGCCCTCCAGGCCTGGGCAGGCTCATGGGAGGTGTGGGCAGCAGCCCCGGAGAGTCCACACGCACGGCCACCAGTGCGAGCTCGGTCCGGACGCCCCTCTGCTTGGCTTACAATCTCTGTGCCTGTTTCCTCCTATCACAGGGTCTGGTTCAGACGCGTCGGGTCCTCCTGAGCGCTGATCACAGCGGGGACAGGGGTCCTTGTCCTGGGGTGTGGCATTCTGCCCGGGGCGCGTCCCAGGTGGCGCCTGGCTGTCCTGGGAGCGGGCCGCAGGCTGCAGGGGGCTCCGTGGACAGTTCCGCTCTCACACCCAGGACGCCGCACGGAGCTGTGGGCAGGGAGCTGAGCTCAGAGGCACAGGTGCTCGTGAGGGAGATGAACAGACCCCAGATCCGGGTCACTGTGGACGCATCGCCACTGCAGATTCTCCATTATTACGTGCACGGAAAACTCTTCCAAATGAAACCATGTTGTGCCGTCTGCCGATTGTGGAAAAAGTAAATGTCAACAATATCGATGTGTGTGTAACGGAAGGCAACCTGGATCTGATTTTTAAGAAAATCATTTAAAAATATGGATGTTCCAGAGCATATTTTAATGGAAACGTCACTTGCCCAAAACCAAAAATGTGTTTCATAGGAAATGAATCACATTTAAAAATGATTTTTGTTATGTAAGCTGTAAAGAAAGAATCAGAATTATTTTTTGGAAAAAGGAAGGAAGGAAAAAGAGAAAGAAGGAAAGGAGAGGACATTTTTAACTGGGAACATTTAGAGGACCAGAGGACTGCAGTAATTTTTAATTTTCCCGTTTCATCAGCAATTGCGTGGGGAGATCTCTGGGGGGCGGGGGGGCATCCTTCAGCGCAGAAGTCAGGGCGAGTGTCACCAAGCTGGGAAGAAGGCTCTCTGGAGGACATTCCATCCCCCCTGCAGCACTGCCCTTCCCCACGCCGCGGCACTACAGGGCTGCCCGACACTGGGAGGGACCACAGGATGAGGGAGGGAGTTGCTATGGCAACTCCCTCCCTCAGCCATCCGCATGGTGCTACAGGTTCTCTGTGTGCAGGAGAATTGGGAAAACCTGCTTCTGAGCAGAGAGAGCTGAGGGGGAGGCTGCCGCAATGGCTGGGGAGAGGTGGGGATGCCAGGGAGGCAGGGAAGGCCTTTCACAGGGTAGGGCTCAGCTCAGCCAGCCTCTCGCCCGGATGGCAGCACATGACCAGAGCCAGGAACTGTTGGGACCCACACACTGGCCTTCAGAGCTTCAGGACCCAGGGCTCTGAGGGCCTGGAGGGCCGGGGGCCTCCCTGCAGCCGGCATCCCTCGGGGCCACCTGAGTGACAGTGACTCAGAGCTCGGTTAGCGCTTCTGTGTCCCAGGATGTAGATCAGAGTCCTGTGCTGCTACCATCCCTTCCCTTCAGGCTACGAAGGACGACACATTGGGCTGGGTGCGCATGAGTGTGTGCACCACACCCACAGGCTCATGGAGGACAAGCTCGCGTGGGGCTGAGGGGAAGCGTCTTCTCCACAGATGGGAGGACCATGGCGTCCCCGGGCTCTGTGGCCTCTGTGCTCCACAGCGGGGACCTGCACCCACCAGGCTCTGACACGTCCCTCCTCTTGTCAGCCCTCCCCAGACTTACCCCATGGCTGCTGTCTACCCGGGTCTAGAGATAAAAGATCTAGGGTCAAAAAAAGCCACGTGACTAGTCCAGGATGCCCGGCTAGTAAGTGGCCAAAGAGGGCTGTGACTCTAATTTCCACGGACCCGGAGCCTGTGTTTGCCTCGTTATGTGGCAAGGACGCTCATTTCTTATACCAGGAAAAGAGCTCTCGACCTAATAAGCTGTTTAAATTTAAAGGACATGAAAAATAAACGAACGTCATCCTTTGCTTGTCGAAGTAAAAATAAACGAACGTCATCCTTTGCTTGTCGAAGTAAAAATAAACGAGCTTCATCCTTTGCTTGTGGAAGAGGCCGTGGGGGGCCTGGCACATTCTCGCCTCACATGCTTGCAGGCCGAGGTGTCAAGCACGGGGGTTGTTTCCTCCACCTGCAGGACGCCAGTTCTTACAGAGGCTCCCGGACATACTGAAGCCCAGTCATAAGACTTTGTTCATTGAGGTGATTCACTGAAATTATTTCCTGGCCCAGAGAAGGCTGGCTCCCTTGCCAGAAAAGCGCCGTGAATTCCAGGAAGTCCTCTCGCTCTGTCACCATTGGCCGCCTGGGGACTGGCCTTTCTCTGGCTGTTCTCAGCTCCACTCCCCTCTGTTGGACGAGGGACATGGAGAGGTCATGGCCTTTCCACCTCCTGGGGGTCCCCAGAGAGAAGCAGCCTCCCAGCTCCACGGGGCCCCTCCCGGGCTGCGCCAGGAGCCTGCTGTCCGCTTGGCGGTGGGGGGGGGGGAGGGTTCTACCTCCGCAGAGGGTTGCCGAAGCATCCCAGCCCTCACCTCTGCCGCCCGCAGCGCTCCAGCTGTCTTTGGACCAGACCAGCCACGGGTAGGAGACAATGAAAGCAGTTTTCTTCTCCTGGACCTGGGCGCCAGCCTTGCCTCGGACGCAAGTCCACCGTCAACTCTGAATCACCTGCTCTGGTGGGATTCTGACAGGGGCACTTTCCATGACTTTTATCTTTCATTTGTGCAATTTATCAGCGCCTACCACACACCAGAGACGCCGGTCACGTCGTTTTCTCCTCTAGTTTATGGGCGATTGGGCTGAAATCCTGTGTGTGCCAAGAGCGGCTTGGAAATTTCAGCTGAAGCGCGATGCTCCAAGTCGCGCAGTATTGGAACTGTTTCCTGTTGGTGGAATAGTTTCCAGCGTGTGGAAACCCATTCCCCCAAGCTATCCCTGGGTTTCAGATGGTCGTTTCTCCTCCTCTGGTCTTACCATTTTATTCACCGTGCCCTCTGCTAGAGCTGTTTGTTGGTGAAATGGATACATTTGGCATTTTGAGTCTGCACTGAAGGGCAAGGAAAGGGCAGCAAATGGCTATTAGAGGAAACCAGCAGGTGAGGAGGTACCAGGTACAAGGTGGCCCCTCGTTAATCCTGCAGCCCTTCTGGTTTCTGGAGTCAGTGAACCTGCTTCCCAAAGAGTGTAATTTAGACTCACCCAAACTCGTTATTTTGATGAACTGAAAACCACATGCCTTGGAGTCTCAATGGGACCCTCCTCTATTAGGCGACTTCCTTAACCCCGAAGGCCGACCCCTTAAAGCGATTTGGAAATCTGGACGTGCCCCGATGGAGGGGCTGCTGGGGGGCTGCTGGAGGGGACACCGGCTGGGCCGACGGGTCCTGGTCCGATAGCTGAGTCTCTTTGTGATGCTGGGAAGGTCGCTCAGCCTCCCTGCCCCCACGCCCTGCCCTGTAGGAGGGTCGTGAGCACCCCTCCTCTGCTGAGCTCAGCACCCCCCAGCCTTGCACCAGGCCCAGACGCAGCATGACCTCGGGGGGCCCACGCACACGTCCTGTGAGGTCGGCGGAAGACGTCACCCTCACTTTCTCTAGATAAGAGAACTGAATGTCAGAAGCCTAATCAACTCACTGAAGGCCACGCAGCCAGACAGAATAAAGGATCTGAACCGACGTTCCGTGGCCCCAAGTCCTGCTCCCCCCGCCTCCATCTCACCTGGCCCAGACGCACCGCCAGCCTTGCACCCTGGAAGCAGCTGCCTTCCCTGTCTGTCTTCAGCTTCCCAGGGCCGCCATGGATGCCGAGATCATCGGTTGTGCAGATGAAACGACAGCAGAGCATTTGGAAAGAACTCAAGGGCCAGAAAGTGTAAGACGCCATGAAGTACACGAGGACTTGAGATTTAAAGCAAGGCTATCACTTCCGATACCAGGAATTAACATCAAAGGCTCCCTGAAGATCATGCCCGAGACAGAAGTGCAGGAAGAATCAAAATGGGTTTGCATGAGGCGAGGTATTTGTGGAAAAGCTACAGCCCGGTCCGTGATACACGGGCTGATAACTAGTCCAGGGGACGTGGGTGCGGCCTCACCCCGGTGGAGCCGGCATGTAACTAGGAAAGCTGAAATGCCATCTGTCGTAGACTAGACTGCCTAGGACATCGGGATCTAGTCTGCTTCAGATCTACGAAACGGGGAGAGAAGAAAGAGAGGGTTTCTCAATATCTCTGGCACTGTTCTGACCCACAACGATGCCCAGGGAATAACAATGCCTCTGTTTCCACCACGTGCTCGTCTTAAAACACATGTCATCCAAAAAAGGCAAGGGAACTGCAGCAAGTATTCAAGGCACATTGGAAAGTAAAGAAATGACAGAGAAAAAGATGATCAAAATATGCCAGTTGGGAAAATGGTTTAGAATTCAGAAAGTGGGGAGAAGAGAGTGAAATTAGTAAGGGGGTGAGATCTGATGTGAGTTTGATGGGCTGATGGACATTTTTATTTGATGATTTTAAACCTGATTTGCAAGTCTGATATGAGCATTTTAAAATAATACCATATTAGACAAGAGAGAGAAAAAGACATATTAGGAAAATGCAATCCTTTTATCTTTGAAATATTTTGATCTTGGTTGTTGGAGTTTCAAACATAAGAGGCTGCGTTTCATTCATTTGTTGCTGGAATTGGGTCAGACTTTGGGGGTCGATTATCTTTGTCTTTCTTCCCCTGACCTCCCTCACCCCCAACCCAGCTGGCCTCACGTCTGCGGAGGCACCTTGGCCTGGCCCACCAGGCCCCCATGGGCCGTTCCTGCTTTCCTGTTTCCTCTCAGGCCTCAGGCCTTCATGAAGAAACTCTTCTCTGGGAGCCGGCGCTGTCCGGAGACCTCTGCAGACAGAAGCCCGTCTCGTCCTTACCGTGAACCATCAGGTGGCTGTCCGCATTGCCCGGCTCTGGATGTAGACGGGAGAGGGCGGCAGGGCTGAGCCCTGGAGTCAGGAGGCCTGCTGGGGGTCCTCACTGCTAAGCCCTGGCCCTGCTCCTGAGTCCCCGGAAGGGTGCCCGGGACCACCCAGAGGTGGGAGGAGGTCACCTCTTGACGCTTACTGCCCTTCCTAGGTCGCACTTGTGCAAACCCGAAGGTGTGAAAGTGTCTCCTGGTATCTGAGGGGCCTTTATCAGTGCAACTCGAATGTTCCGCCTGGACTTTTAAAAGGGTTTTTACAAAGAAAGCAGTTAATCGACAGACCTCAGATACTCACAATGAAGCAATAAACAGGATTTTAAATTATTTCTACTTAACTTAAAAACCGGCTCCATTTGAGAGCCCCGAGGAACTTAAAGCCAGAGACAGGCATTTTCAAGGACGAAAAAACCTTGTCATGACGTGACACGGGGAGAAAAGCAGAAACACCTGAGAGAGACGGCGGAGACCCAAGTACACGGCGACAGCGTGACCGAGTCACCGCGGGATGATTCCGGCAGGAAGGTGTGGCTCAGACCTCCCTTTGGAAAGAGGCCAGCAGTAGCAGCTATGACTGGAGTCACTTCACTTCACCAGGGACGTGTCCAGTGCCGAGCGTGACCCAGGCCCCGGGCCAGGTGCTGCGCTTGCCCCCAGCCCAGCCCTTCTGAGCCCACCTGCCCGTGGCCCCCAGGGAGCCCTGACCCCATGCGGCGAGAGGGCTAATCTGAAAACACAGCCCATTCCACTTTAAAACCAACAAACCTAAATGCAAAGTCCAACGAATAGGTACACATTCCTTGGGAGTCAAAAACTTTGGAGAAGAGAGCACACGCAAAGTTAGATGGCCGAAAAACGTACGAGCTGAAAGTCTCGGAAAGGACAGATCTCTTCAATCTAACACGTCACAGGTGCTGGAGAGAGACCGCCAGGGACGGCCAGAGATGGCAGAGGGGTGGGGTCTATGGGGGGGCTTTGCAGGAAGAGAGAAGCTACAGTCAGGAGGGAGGGGTGGGGGGGACCACGGGAGGCGCCCCGATTCCTCCGGCGAGAGGATAAGCATCTCACTGCCTTCCACAAACAGCCATGTCTTGAAAACAGGTAAAACTCACTTTCTTTTTCTTAGACAAGTTTTAAACGTGGGGTGGGTAGACGTGGAACGATGCAAGCTGTCCCTTCCTGTAAGTCTTAGGTCCCCAGCTGTAAAGGGGTTGTCTGCGCCCCTACGCGCTGCAGACGAAGTGGCCTGGCGGTCGGGAAAGAGAAGTGCTTCTTCTTCCCCTTTTCAGAGTTGTGCTCAGGCCCTCCAGCTCCACTGACCTGTGGCAGTGCTGGCCGGGCCTGGCTCTCGTCCTCCACACCCACCCCTGCCCCCCGCCCAACAAGGACGCTGCGAGTCTGCGCAGGGTTCAGGGCACAGCTGACGGGCAGCTTGGCCTCCCACTGGACAGTGATGCTGTTTCCTCCCCGGCTTCCCATCCAGCGACCAAGAAGGTATGTCTTTCCTCCATTACTCACTCGGAAATCGCCGTCCTGGTGCAGGAGACGCCGCGTGCGTCCGGCAAAACGCGTCCAGGGCCACACCATGCATGCGCCACCAGGCTTCCACCTCCACACGGCCCTGCCACTGATGCCGCCCACGTGCAGCTCTGTCGCCTGCACAGAGGTGACCTCATAGAGTCACCACTCCTCTATGAGTCTCCTCATAGAGCTCGCCCGCCACCACTGCCTCCTTTGCACCCGGGGCAACAGTGTTTCCGAATTCAACGGAACCTTCCAGGTCATCTGGCCGAATCCCCTCCCTCCACAGTGGAGGCCTGGGGCTCAGAGACGTGGCCGCATCTGCCCAAGGTCACCTGGCTGGCCTGTCTGCAGACCCCCCTGCTTTCCCTCCGCACTTCTCCCTGCAGAATTCCTGGGCTCTTTACCAGGCTGTGCTGTACAAGTCATCTTGTTCTGATTCGTTGACTGATTTACTCAACGGCTTGGGTTCCCAGCGCAGTGCGAAGTGCTATTGAGAAGGAGCTGGACGCTGAAGGCCCGAGGGGTGCCCTCAGGAACCTCTGCTCTGTGTCCGGTCCAGGTGACCACACAGCCACAGCGTAAGATGGGACATGATGTCTGCAGAAAGAAGCCAGGGCGCCGGCGTCGTGGCTGTGGGATCTAAGCCCAGGGGAGGGGATTAGCCAGCTCAGCGAAGGGCTGACCTGGCTCCATGGCTGGGCTCCTGTAGACGGTGGATTTGGATCGAGAGGAGGGTCAAGGAAGGTCTCCTCAAGGCGACGTGCCTGCTTTGCAAAGGGCCAAGAGGGGGAGGGCACCAGAAAGTTCTTGCACCATGAAGTATGCATACATTGTAGACAGTTACTTGAAGAATTAAGAAATATGCATCTCAGGATCTCTCAAGCCATCTTTAAGCCTCAAGGTGAAACAGTCTGCAAATCTACGTTCAAGGTGAAACCAAGGCTAGTCTCCCATGAAAGTACATCCAGCTTCACCGTCCTCCCTCCCTGCCCGACGCAGAGCTGGGGGTCACCCGCCCTAAGTGTGGATGTGATCCTCACGGCAAGAGTGGAAGCAGCACCGTTTGATAATCAGATCATTGCCGGAAACAGCTGCTCCGAAAGGCCCTTGTTTTCACACTTTCCCAACCTTCTCCCAGTGCGTCAGTTCAGCCGCAGCCTGACTTATCCAAGGAGCCCGGCAAGAAGAGTGAGCGTCAGGGGAAAGTGGGCAGGTGAGCCCCTACCCCGATGGATGGAGGTCCTGTCGCTCTGACAACGTGTTAAGGAAAAAACCCCTCACCACAGTCACATTTAAACGGTCCCCAGTGGTTACACCATCTTCACAAGTCAGATATACTATTTCCTTTTTGAAACGTGTCCCGTGCAAACACAGCCCATGGTGCGATCTGTGGGCTGGCTGCCACCGTCAGTAAGTGGGAAATCCTAGGTGCTGCCCCATTCTGCTGGGAGGAAAGGGGCCTGCCAGACGTCGGAGGGAGCGTATTTGTGACGGACTTGGAAGTTTTGTGATCATTTCCCTTTCCAGGAAGTGATCAGGTTACCCCGGGGCTCCTCCCACTGAGGTCAAACAGGAGACCCGGAGGCTGGGCTGTGGCCTCGGTCCTTGTTCTCCGCCGACACTCACTCCCGGAGATTCATTCTGCTAGTCGAGCAGCTTTCATTGCCATGTGTATGTCGGCGACCTGCACATCCAGGGTTCCAGCCCCCGTCTCTCGCGAACTCTGTGGGTGCTCTCCTGACCGCCTAGGACATTCGACCCTCCACAGCCTGGCCCACTCCCCTCCACTGCCCCCCGACTCCCCCGCAGGCTCCTCCTGTTTTCGGAAACTGCAGGTGCTGGGGGCACCTTTGGGTGGCGCGGATGCTCTCACACTCACGCCACATCGTGTTCCTCGGGCAGAGCCCCCAGGTTCTGACTGCTCCTGCAGCTGCTGTGCTCCTGACCTTGCCTGTGGGATCATCTCCAACCCGGAGGGTCGCCACGGCTTCCCAATGGGCCTTCCTGACCTCCTCTTGGCAGGAACTGGAGCGATGAGTCGAAGACGTCAGGTGATGTCTCTGCTGTGCCGAAACCCAGCCCCCTCAGAGTGGAGATCAGAGTCCTGCCAGGTCCTGCAGGCCTGATGGGATCTGATCCCTGACGCTCTGCTTCACGTTCTGGAACCTTCCCCTGGCTGTCCCTCCTCAGACCCCCAGGCGTCCCTGCCAGCATGCGGGGGCCGTGTTCCTGCTGTTTCCCCACACACGGGGTTTTACACGCAGACCCCAGGAAGAACACACGCCCTTAGCCTGTGGTCCTTGTTTCAGGCTCAGCTGTGGGAGCTGTCGGGTCCGTAAAGTGAGCCGTATACGCGCAGAGCTCGTCACCTCACTTCACAGGGTACCCTCCCCTCCCGTCTGTGATCCACCCGAGATCCTAACTGGGCAGAGATGCCCTTGTCGGCTCACGGGGCCGAGGCCCCGGGGGACCGTGCACGCGCCAGCCGCCCGCGTTCCCGGGGCTTGGATCTGTGTTTGCTCGTCGTTCCAGGCCAAGAGGGAAGCTACAGAAACATCCCCTCCCACCCCAGGAATATTATGCAGCTATTAAAGATTCCATAACCTACACAGTACACAAAGAAGCAAGCTTCAAGATCCTCGAGGGATATGATTAATAATATAATTAATAATAATTAATTAATATTTATCAGATGAGATTATACATAATTTTTCTTCCCCCACTTTCTCAAGTTTTGGAGCGTATAGTAGCTTTGTTTCCAAAAATGTCATTTAAAAATGCCCTGGTCTTGTTAAAATCACACTCTCCCCCTCTTCGCCAAGAGCCCCCTTACACGTGCCAGTGATGGGCGATTGCACATCACAGTGCAATTCACCTCAACAGAGGGCATGCGTGTAGAAAGGCACCACCACTACCTGACCAAAGGAGGACAAGAGCGGAGGGGATGCGAAGCCGCCATCCATGCGCCCGTGGCGGGGGCGTGGAGCAGGGAGGTGCGTGGCCCTGTCCCGCCGAGGCCAAGACGGAGCTGCCCTCTGTGGCCCTGGGGTTGAAAGCGAGCTAAAGAAGCCACCAATTTGAGCCCCGGACTGTGCGCCGTACGCTGTGGTGGTTTCCTCAGGATCCGGCCGCTAATGCTACCTGGGATGGGGAGGGCCTGAAGGTCACTTCCGTGGGGCAGCGTTCCCCACAGGTAGAGGATAATTAAGGGCAGAAGCCAGCCTGAAAGAGAAGTATTCCAGCTCCTAGTGGAGAGCAGGCTTCTAACAACCTCGGTGCCCCAAGTATTAATAACGCATACGCTAATTATAAGCCAGATTATTTAGTCCTCAGGGGCCTAAGCAGCTCTCTTTGCGACACCTGCTTAACTAGACTGGAATCTCTGTACAAGTTGGAAAGTAATAAAGTCAAACATTTTTAAAATAACATAACAGAGGCTCTCCACTACCTTGTATTGAATACGGCCCGAATGGTCCGAAACAATGAGGTTTTGGTGTAACATGCAAATATTCTATTCTGAAAACACACTGTGAAGCTTATATAATATTTAGTTTTAATCTGTCTATAAATGGCATTAAATTAAAAAGAGGACAGCATGTAAATATAAAAGGGCTAACCTCTCTGTCAATGGCTGAATAATATAACAAAAATGTTGAGGACACAGACGCTAAAAAAATCACGAACTTTTCAGTTGTAGGACTAAGATATTCCTGAATGTGTATTAAAATGTAGTAAGACTATATATGACGAACGGTATCCGCGAAGTCTAAGGTTCCATGTGGACCGTCCACTAAGGATGTCCGCTTGACAGTGTGGCTACTTGAATCTGAGCTCAGAAACGAAGTGCAATTAGAAATGAGCTCCTCAGCCCCAGTGGCCTCGCGCGCTCCGCAGCCACGTGGGGCTGAGGCTGTCCTCCGGGCACCCCCATCACCCCACAGAGTGCTGCTGGACAGTCGTGTACGTTAGAAACTCATTTTGTGAAGCCAGATCACATTTTCATTTTGATTATTAAGAAAGTATTTGCACTTAAGTTTTTGTTTCCTTAAAAAGGTCAGGTGAGAGTGGGAGTTCTCGTCTCTCTCTACTATCCCAATATTCTCCAATTCTCTTTGAAGGTAGCAGGATTATTGTGGACAGAGAACAGGATTAAGCACACGGACCACCTGCAGACAGCTAAGCAGAATCCGCAGGTGTCTGGAACACGTCTTTCTTCGTACAAATGCAAAAAAGAGAGAATGGAATAGAAGGGCTGTGATTTTCCTTGAATTGTGGCTCCTGGAAGATCAGGGATCACGTTTAGGGACACGTACACAGGCACGTCACATACACAGACGGGTCAAACGCGCAGACAGGTGGGATCACTCCCTACAAGCATCCGGGCTCCCCGGCCGGCCTCGGCCCATCAAACGCCCCCTTCACCCGCTCAGAGCCGGTCTTTCCAATCGAGAAAGAAACCCAGAGAGGATGGTTCTCTTTCCTGAAATCGCTAGCAAAAAACGCCCTCCGAAATCCTCGCTGGTAACTTCCCAACGGGAACGTCTACTTTATTTCCAGATTCGCTCATTTTGCTCGAGGAAACTCTAAATTAGTGAAGTGTTTACGGGAATAAAACCTCAAATTTACAATTAAAGGCCAACGTAACCTGCTCCTGGCTGGTCAGACCCTCACTTCCTTCCCAGAAGCAGCTTCTCCGGTAGCTCAGGGCTGGGGTGGTGACCAGCCGCTGAGCTTGAAGGAAGACCGTTTGTCAGAACTGCCCCAGAGGAGCCCAGAATGAAGTGAAAACGGGACCAGATTCCCAATAATCAGGAGAGGCCAAATTTAACTGGATGTAATGCATGGAGAGGACTCAGCCAGTCCAACACGTTTTATGAAGGGCCAGGTGTCTGGCTTTGAATCCTGGCCTGACGACACAGGCTGCATAATCCATGCATTCACATAAGCGTGTGTTTACACATTGACATGCAGCATATCTAAATACATACGTACATACATTTAAAGTGCCTTTAAGATGGCATATTTAAAATCGTCAGGAAAACATTTTTTCCTTCTGTTCACGTGCACCAGATATGCTGTATGGTTTAGATTCTCAACTGTATAAAGAAAGGAATTCTGCAGTTAAACAATAAACTAATTCAAAGAGTCATTTTCAAATAGTTTGTAGTAGGTGGATTATTTTAGTTTGGATTAGATGACAAATTGGGTTCTATTTATTTAGAAATAGTATCATTCAGTACTGTCTGGTATCTATTAAAATTTCACCATTTCAAAACGGAGGAATGGAATGCTAAGAAATATTTCGTAAGGAAGGCCTTTTTCGTGGCCTTGTTCTGGATTTAAAACCTTCCCCAAGTTTTTCACAGTAAAAAACATGAAAATCTCAAGGCCAGCTTTGAGTTAGAAATCCAGCCCCATCCCCGGGAGGGCTTCCTCTCAGGTCAGACACAGTGGCCACTGCCAGCTGGTCTTTAAATGGCCAGTGTATGGACTGTTCAGGTGACAGGACAGATTGGTTTAGCCCAGAAGACAGCAAGTAAGGCAGGTTGAAGGTGAAATGAAACACGGATGCCCGCTGAATCCACACTTGAGGTAACAAAAAAGGACGCTGCCCCTCCAGGGCCGGGGAGCAGGGGTTGCCGCAGTGAAAGCCCTCGACCAGGAGCCCCAGGAGGATGGTTCAGACCGACAGAGCTTTCTCACAAGACTTCAGTTAGTTTGTGACTTGGCTGATCGGGGATCTGGTCCACATTCATCGTGTTTCATTTAGTTTCAATGAAAATGGGTGACGAGGCACCAACGAACGACTTAAAAATTCAGTTTCTACGAGCCGACGAAGCCCAGATTTTCCAGCAGCCTTTCGGCCCACCCAGCAAATCCCTCATTTCGAGGAGAGAAGGGATCCCTGAGAGCGCAGGGGCCAAGCCAGGGCGCCTTCCCGTGGGGCGGTGCTCGGTATGACAGACCGCCTGCAACGAGCCTTGCTTCGGCCTGGACGGCTGGCTCCCCTCTGCTTCCACCCCCAACTGGGCTGAGCAGCGCTCGGGGCTCCAGTCCCCTGCCCGGACCATGCTCCCCGCAGCTGGCTCTGCCCGGCCCCTCGCTGGCCCCTCCGCGGCCCCGACAGCACGGCCTCCTCCCGGCCTCAGTGTGTCCGTCTGCTGCCCGCGCCTGGACCAGCTGAGCTCAGGCACTGGCCCACGACCTCTGCTCCCCAGCCACCCCCCAACACCGATGGTCGCCTCCCAGGATGCCCTGCACGGGACTGGCCATGGTGCCTTGAGGTCAGAAATGGTGTCTTATCTCTGGGTGCGGATTACAAGTTTTTAAAACGAAAGAATGAAACAGCTCTGTTTATGGTTTTCCGGGAGATGCCCTCTCCCGGTTTTTGCTTCCGACTCGAGGCTCAGGGACTTTGCAGAACATCCCTCTTTGCTGAGGGGATGTGAGCACAGAGGGGCGGAAATGATTCCCGGGGCGGCAGAATGCCGCCCACACGCTGATGGCGACAACCAGATGTGAGAACACCTGTGCACACCTGCATACACTCACACACACGTGCACACACGCACACACATACACACAGGCACTGCAGAAACACGGCAGGGAGAGCCCAGCACCCAGGCACCCCTCTCTGCAATCACCGCCCACCCCCAGGGTTCCAACGGATGTAACTGCCGCAGTGTCTTTCTTCTCTTTATTTTTCTTTCTAAATTAAAGGACTTGCTGTAAAGTCCTCCAAAGCCAGAGGCTCAGAAGATTTTGGAGTGAATTAAAGTTCTCCTTATTTCAGGGAGGTCACAGAAGTCATTAAGTAAACGTTAAACTAACGCTTACATTTTCCTCCTTTGAATTCTGCTTAATGTTGTCACGAAACCCAGCAGTTTAACACGAGCTGTGGGACTTGCGTGGTTGCCGTGGTGACGGTGACAATAACTGAACGTCTACAGTGAGCCGGGTACCAGGACTCTTCCATTTCACAGATGAGGACTTGACACCCCTCTGACGGGAGAGGCCTGTCTCTGTGTTTTGTTTTGCACAAAGAGTTTATTGGTGCAAAGCTGTGTCTTGACTAGTCAACTTCCCTCCTACACCTGTGCCTTTCTTTGACGACTGAAGTCTGGTTTTTCCCTCTGCAAACTTCCTCATAACCTGCACCCAAACCTGGAAGATGGTGGAGAATAAACAAACCAAAGACAAACACACCTGGACTGCATGCAAATACTGCCAGAGAACTCTGCAGATGCTTTCGTAAAGCACAGATCCCTTTATAAAATAAATTAAATGTCGACGTTTTTCTGTGTTTTTTGCTTTGTTTTGTTTTTCGTTGATTTGCATGTGAAAATGGTTAAAGGTGATTAAAACATAACCCCAAACTCAAACCCCTGGAACTCTCCCTTAATAATCTGGGTCTAGGGACTTCCCTGGTGGCGCAGTGGTTAAGACTCCATGCTCCCAATGCAGGGGGTCCGGGTTTGATCCCTGGTCAGGGAACTAGATCCCATGTGCCACAACTAAGAGTTCACACGCCACAACTAAGAAGCCCGCAAGCTGCAGCGAAGGAGCCCTGGAGTCACAACTAAGGAGCATGCCTGTGGCAACTAAGACCCAGCACGACCAAATAAATAAATAAATACATATTAAAAGAAGGGATTTAAATAATGTGAGTCTAACGTCGGCTATTAGAAAGAGAAGTAGCAGGAAGGGAGATTCCCGGCGGATCCAGTCACAACAGCAAACTACCCAATGACACTTGGCAGCTGGGCCAGCATCCAGGGAGGGGGCCCTATGACGCTACATGGCTAAGTCCGCCTGTTCCAGAAACAGAGAGAAGAACCCAGGCTTTCCCCCAGAACCTCCCTTAATAAGAAACTCAGTGAGCCCAGGCCTGAGCCACACTGCATGGCTTTATTTACTGTATGTTTGTGTGTTCATTCGTGGGAGTGGGAGTGTGTGTGAGTGTGAGAGCTTGTGCGTGTGTGTTCATGAGTGTGAGTGCGTGTGCATGTGTGAGAGTGTATGAGTGTTGTGAGTGTGAGAATGTGCACACGTGTAAGAGTGTGTCAGCATGTGTGTATGTGATTGTGTGTGCGTGTGTGTCAGTGTGTTAGCATGTGTATTTGTATGTGTGAGTGTGTGCACGAGAGTGTGAGTTTGTGTGAGTGCATGTGTGCGAATCTATGTGAGAGTGTTCTGTGAGACTGTGAGAGTGTGTGCGTGTGTGTGTGCGCACATGTGAGAGTGGGTGTGTGTGACTGTATGTGATTGTGTGTGCGTGAGTGTGTGTCCGTGTGAGTGTGTCAGTGTGTCTGTGTGAGTGTGTTTGTGCGAGCATGTGTGTATTTGTGTGTGTGAGTGCGTGAGCATGTGTGTGTGCGCTGTGTGTGTGTCTGTGGGTGAGTGTGTGTGTGTGTGTGTGTGTGTGTGTGTAACTGGAGTCATCCTCAAACATCCTTATTGTAGAAGTTTTCCTATATTGTGCTCCCCTGAATTTCCCATATGGGACTTATTTTAAATTGACCTTACTTATGGTTAAATAAAAATCTATCTGCCACAAGCTGTATTTCTTAGGGTATTTTTAGAAAAATGCTGCAGCACAAACTTTATCAACATTTTACAGATGTTGAAATAGAAATTGTGGGACGAGTTTCTTCCTGGGGATGACAAAACCCCTGTGAACAGTTTTCCACGACTGCTGGTCACGTCCCACCTGGAAGTTGAGCTTCACAGGACCCAATCCCCTGTTTAGTCCCCCGTGTGGGTTATGAGAAAACACTGCATGAGACCTAAAGCTAAAAGCTTCAGAGAAAGAAACTCAGAATTTGTATTTTTATGTAGTTAAGTATAAACCTTTAATTCTCCATCGAAAACCAACACCCCTAAAGGGATACTAATTTTGAAACGGTAGCATGAAGTGTGGAAAAGGCGCTTGGGCCAAGTTTGGTGACGGCCACTTACTGACTGAGCTGCCCAACTGCCCGGACTCAGTTTCCACATCTGAGAGGTGGGTCCAAGCCCCCCACCTTCTCAAGGGCCAGGCGCGCAGAGAAGGCCCCGAGCCTCGTCTAAATCTCAGGTGTGCGTTGCTCACTGGGTCCCAGCAGGTCGTGTCTATGGTGTGACATGAGCCCCAGATGCCCGAGGCTGGCGCCCTTCTCCCCCACAGACACTCACACGTATGCACCAGCTGTGCTCAGGTGGCCCTGCTGCTGCAGAAGAAAATGATTTTCTAACTGAAAGGAGGGCGTCTGAGGGGTGCTCCTTGAAGTGAAAGATCACGTATCACATGCCTCCCCCAACGTGAGGGCCAGAACCTCAGCATAACTTCTACTGTAAGGAGTTAACTGTACAGAGGGGTCCACACATCCTTCCACGCAGAGACATGTCCCCTGTGAAGGCCACAGTCCTCAGTCCACGGCAGTTGTAATTCACAAAGTCCCCTGGATTTACTACTGTGAACCGGGAAGGCGGAAGATGATAGAAATGAGAATTAGTCCTCAGAACCTGGTATGCACTGAAAGTGGGTGAACTTCCTGCACCCGAAAGAGTGGAAGCTGTGGGCGGAGCGAGGCTCTATTAGACCCTGGTAAATAATCCTCCCGACGCCGGCACGACGTGCATCGCTGAAGAAATAAGCCCTCGGAAATTCTAGAAATAAGGAGCCCTCAGAGAAAAGTCATATCTTGGCCTAAGTTCAAAATCTTAATTCTTTTATTTAAATATAGGTAACCAGGTTTTAAACAAGGTGTTTTTTTTTTTTTTTTTGAGTATGTGGTTAAAATTCCTCTATGTCTAACGTGAAAATACCTGGGAGACATGCCTCGGAAAGACAGAACACACAAGAACGATTTAAATGTCGGAAAACCCAAAGGAGGACCCCACCCACCCCACGAGGATTAAATCAAAGTTCAAAGGTGAAGAAGTAAAGAGAAGCAGGGACGGACAATTCCTTCTCCTGCAAGGACCCTCATTAACCACAGGGATTCTGGTTCTATGACAAAGACAGGAATAACAAGGGAGAATCTAAATGTGGCCAACTGAGCATGAATGGAAGCCAATTTGGGGGCCTGTTTTTAGAGCTAATTGCCTCTGATTTAAGTCAGTTTTTAACCGGTTTAAACCGGTCATGGAGGTGGCTAAAACACCTACATCACGCCCGTGTCTGTGCTGATCTCGCATCTGGAAGTAGGAAAAAGGATTTCTGGCTGGGAGGGTGTGGTTTCTTAAAAAAAAATATAGGCTGAGGATGATGTGATGTGATTTGCAAGTTCTTTCAGGTTGCTACTTCCAGGGGATCTTAGCCAAGGAAACTTTTAGAGAAGAAACTTCCCTCTTGTTGGGCAGAGTCCTCACCAAAAAAAATCACATTCATTTGGACAATTTCATTCTTTTGTTTTCTTCCTGGCCTGGGGTCTCAGTGAACGTCACAGTCAGGAGTCCTCTGGGGGGGTGGCTGTTCATGGGCGTCTGTGTAGCAGAGACCTCAGCCTGAGAGTCTCTGCTAGTCTCGGGGCCCTGGGTCACGGTCATCTCGGGTCCCCTCGCCTGCCTCTGGGGCTCCCTCCGCCAGTGCTGTCACCTGCCTCTGACCCAGCCACCAACCTGTTTTCTACGCCAGACGGACCAGGGACAAGAAAGCAATAGTTGCAGAGACTGAATGATATTCACGAACACATTACGTTTTAATACAGGTTCAGTTTACATATTGTACATAATTCGACAACACGATCGGCTTCTTTTTAAGACTATCCCACATGTGCTGTTCTAGATGAGAATGGAGCAAGGTCTTATCCCAGGAAGTTTAAGAGGATGGAGGACCCAAGACCCAGAGTGTATCTGGCAAAACTCGTGTGTCTGAGATCAAGAATGTCCTGTTAACGGCCAACTAACAAAATTCAACCTCAGAAGTGACAAGGGGAACATTCCCAGGAGGTTCTATTTCTTAGCTGATGCAGAAGCGAGAAACATTTTTGAGGCAATTGGGACCCACTTCCTAAGGTGTCTCTATGAAGAAGTGGAGATCACTGCATCACACAAGGACTCTCTCAATCAGGCAAGAGGCTGTGCAGCGGAAATTGACCAAAGCTTTTAAAATACATATGTAAAGAATAAGCTATTGAGAAGAGCACATGCATGAATTATTCTAGAGAAAGCAGTTGCAAATCCTAAAGGGATTCATCTCTGCTCCTGCGCACAGGAAAGGCTTTGTGACTCGCATGAAAAAGCCATGGATGGAGGGCTGTCATCAATTAAAAGATTAAAGGAAAAAACCACATTAAAATATATGGTTCCCTCAGTTGAGAAAGACTTATCATCAAGTAAAAGATGGTCATTTAAATATCAGACTATTTATAGTAAACATGTAAGTGAAACCCCTAGTTTTGAAGATCCGGTCTTAAAAACAAATCATTTCAGAAAATTGGTCAAGTTTGGATTTTCCAGAAAAAGGGTCAATTGAAGTGGGATTCACTTGCTGCAAAGACAAGTTACAGGTGACTGTGGCCTTTAGATCAGCATAAATCAGGAGAAGCCATCGCCCTCTGGAAGATACTCACCTCCCACCCCGACCCCCAGGCGGAGGGAGGGAGGGAGGAGGGAACAGACAGCCCGACACCGCCCAGGAGGACGTGAAGAGAACTCGGACACCACTCTGAAGATGCAGATGGTGCGGACCATCACGCCATCTTCCAAGAAGACAGGACAAGAAGAAAGAGTCAGCAGCGGAGGAGAAGCAGGTCTGCCTGGGACTTCAGATCAACACAACCTTCCAAGCCCAAAGTCAGAGGATGCAAAGCCATGAAAACCAGACCCATCAGAAGCCTACTCTGGTCTCTGGGGTCTGGAGACCACCAAGGAGAAGCCACACCAGATGCAAGTCGTCCACAGGCTGTTTCCCTGTTTACAGCAGGCCTGTTGGAACTGGAGATGGCAAAGCATTCCTCAGCAAGAGAGTCAAAGGGAAGTTGCCACGTTCTGATGTTAGCCAAGTTCCAAGTGCAGTTAACCACGTTTTGATCGTTAGGGGAATATGGTTTCAAGCCGTGGAAAAAGGAGGTCTTAACACAGCGGCCTGGGAGGTTCTTGCTAATTCTGTCCATTTGAGGTTCTAAAAGCTATTTGTCCGTCAGGCACCGCGAGGACGGCTACAGACTTTACAGCTGTTAAGTAAGAGGACGACCTCCTGGTGTTTACACGCCATGAAGAGAACTCCCAGGGTCTCGTGCCGGAAGGGCTAGTTCAGTAGGTCACTGAACATGAGCAGGTGATCTATGGCGCTAGGGCCCTGGGCAGGGATCCTGCAAAAAACGACACGGTGTGAAACAGAACCCGCACTCTGCGGATGCCCTGGTCCGTTTCGAGGGAGTGGGAGCACGGGGTGGGGTCCTTGGGAAAGGAATCCAGCAGGGTCTGAAAACAGAATCTTCTCTGCGTTGGAAATAAAGCCATTTCCAAACAAAATGGAAGCTGAGCAATTTGACGTGATGATTTTTATAACAGGCCAGGTGATTAAAAACAATTATTTGGGAATCTCGATTCTCATTATGTTCTGGAATGTTCAAGTCTTGCCCTTCTTTCCTTACAGACACCTGAATATCCCTTCTAACTAGATGACCAAAGGTCTTAATCTGCTGTCAATGGCTTGGACTGACTTCTTCCAAAACCTGTCTAGTAACTGAATATGGATGTATATATGTGCATATGCATGTGTGTGTGTGTGTGTGTGTGTATGTGTGTGTGTGTGTATACACACACACACACACATACACACACACACACACACACACACAGAAGAAAACCCTTAGTCTGGTGGTGTAAATGTAGCTGACCAGATTCATGATGAAAAGATAGAGACAATTACAGGCTCAGAGGAGCGAGAGGCCGTGCTGTCTGTGCACGGGTAAAAGCCTTAGTTAACTGAGTTATCACTGCCCTAAGGAGTCTCGATAGCTACAACCACAGTGTACTCTGAAGGAATTAGCTACGGTCATGGTGGGCTTTTGTCATTCGTGCTATTTAAATATCCATTTTTAAAGTGATCGTATTAACTACTGACTTTTAAGAAATCAATTTTTGACTTTCTACATTACAATCAATCACTCCCTAAAAGTTTGAGTAACTGTAAAACTTCCCTTCCACGTGCATGCACATCTGGAGAGAAAATATCTATACTTTAGAAAATTCAAGATAGAAGAAGGATACGATATGGAAAAGCTGGAGGTAAATGAGAGGGAAAAGGCAGATGGATTGTCCAGAGAAGTGACTGACATCCTGAAGCCCAGTCATGTGTGCTGAACTGAGGCGCTGACGCACACAGGTGGCTTTTTAAAGACATTTGTTTCTTTTCAAACGACACGTCCTTTTTGTTACCACCAAGTGAATAGATTTTAGAAAGAGAAGGATTTTCGTTAAATCTTACTTGAGTTCTTGTGAGCTGGTGGCCAGCATACTTCGAATGCTTTTGTCAGCCAGCGGGCAGCCCGACAGACTGTAAGACAGGGCGGAAGAGTCAGGTGAGTAGCCCCGAGGCCCAGCTTACGTTCCCGAACAAACACAACATAAAACTGAAATTAAAAAGTTGGATGCAGAAAAGCGATGGGGCAAGTGCTGTATATTGAATTTTGTTGGTATAATTAACTAATTCATGTTTACATAGAAATTGAAGGAAACACGTCTTTCCAGAAACTTGAAAAAATAAGACTCAAATATTTGTGCCCTTTGGTCTCAATGTTTGTAAGTCATTTTCCAAATTTAGGTAGTTTGTTTCAAAATAAAAGACATTATACAACACGTCAATTAGCATGCTTTTGAGGGTCAACATATAGCACTTAAAGGGGTGACACAGAATTCAACGTTTGTACTTGGACAGCATTGTTGAGGTAAGCTGAAAACAATAAATTGAAAAGACAGAATCCACCATGAGAAAAATGAAGGCACACCTTCTATGTGAGGCGTAATTACCAGTCACATGACCACTCCCATCACACCTTGGTGTTGGACATCTGCCACCAAACAAAAACAAAACAGCCAAAATAGTGAGTATGTTTGAAAAAAAAGCTTGGAAAAGTTTCATTGTTTCCAGTTTAGCTGCAATGTCTGCACAGGGATTTAAGCGCCCTGAAGAAAAGCTGCAAAACGCACAGGATTACATGGAAATGGTGTCTCCAGAGCACAGAGCATCGCTCAGAACAAGCGCGTCCACGGCTGGCCTCTCGCTCCACCCGACTGGCAGTTGGGGACATTTGTACGCTGCGCATGTCGCATGCTCAAACGGCAAGGCATACACAGACCCGGTTTAGAGATAAGCCAAAGAAAGGGAAGGTTCGGAAGAGTGATAATTTCACCTCCCGTCATGCTTACGTTATCAAGTCCTTCTTGCTCTCCTTGCACTGGGGGTACTTGGGCTTGGGGCTCGGGATGGTCACCTCCCCCGGGTACCTTCTTTCTTCTAGAGCCTCCTGGAAGGGATCCAAGTCTTCCGGCTGCGGGCAGAACACAGCTTCAGGGCCACACCCATGACGCTGGACACACAGACAAGAGGCTGCGTCCCCCCAGGGGATGGCTGCCCCGCATTGCCCACCTGTCCCCACCCTACCCTCAAAGTCACGATGCACCCTCAGCCTGAGCATGCAAACCCAACTTCGCTGAAAGAGTATCTCTCTCTTTGGGCGACTTTAATTTCTCATCACTTGCTCTAAATTCCTAAACTTAGGGTAACCTGTCAGTGGGCAAATTCAGATTCCTTATTCAAATTCCTGAAGCTGTACCGACAGGAGGGACAGATGAGCGGCCTGGCAGGCAGAGGGGCTGCTCGGTGGACCTTGCCCACCCGGGTTTAAGACCTATGGCACTTTATCCAACATCACGGGGCGGAGCTTAAGCATTTTTACCCAAAGATATTTTAGACTCTGGGGCTTCTAACAACCTCTGGTGAGTATCCTACACTACAGAAGTATTGTATGTGCTTTGAGTCCCAAGGCAAGGGAAGCCCAGCTTAGACTGACGCTGTGATTTCATAATACTCTTAGGCAACATTGTTTTTCTTTTTCTTTTTTTTTTTTTTTAATAGAATGTACCTACTTTGGCTAACTGGGGCCTTTGCAGTAACCTCGAAGTTCCTACAGGTGGCGATGTTCAGCAAACGTGTTTCTAGAGTGCAAGGGTTTTCACTTGTGTGACACTTATGATGGAAATACTGCTGTCCTTTTATGGGGGCTTAATTTTAATTAAAATAAATTCGAAGATTCAACTACCATGCCTTATTTGGTAGTAACGATTTAACACTGTAGGAGAAAAAAATACTTTGGAATTTAGCTTGCCACTCAGATTCTATTCTCCTTTAAGATGCCTGGATACTTAAATCAGTTTGAAATAAGCGTAATAAGCTTTTGATGTAATGCCTTATAAACAGGTGCCTTCCCTGCCAATTCCTACAAACAGCTAATGTTTCCCTTTTCTCCACCTCCCTCCTGCTTCGGTAAAGATGCTACTGCTTGGATGGCGGTCTCCCTATTGTGTTCAAAAAGAATTTTCATTTTTCAGAGAATAAAGATGTCATAATTTTCAGAGTTGAACACTGGAGGAAAAGTCAGTCTAATAAAGAACATTTATTTTCATTTATTTTCTCAGCCTAAAGGATAGCTACTTTAATGATCTGGATTTGAAAATTGTAACTACCTCAAAAATATGTTCTTGACATAGGTGTTTTGGTAATATCATAGTCAACAAAGATTTAGGTGACGGTACTAAAATGGTTTGTTCTAGGCTGGGGTAGGTAGGCTCTTCTGCGTATTCTAGGTTTCTTAGAGAACAGACCCTGTCCTGTGCTTCGACGAGGCAGCTAATTAACCGCACAGAACTCATCATTTTAAGTATTTAAGAGTCTCATTATAATTCCCTCCCTGCAAGGACAACCCTGCATTCTATCAATTTATCACCCAGAAAAAATAAACTAGTAAGCTGTTTACACATTTTCCTACAGAAATCGTCTGCAACAAAACACACTTGTTAGAAAATAAAATTCATCATTTAAAGGAGGCAATGGTTTGTTGCACTCTGATCAGCGTTAGTGCCCAGTCTCTGCTGGGCCAACCGAAAGTGCCTCCTAAGCCCTAGTCAGCTACAGGCCATTTTTCAAGAGGAAAGACATTTTCTGTTAAGGCGTGTGCCGAGGGCATTTCCCCTCAGTCGCGCCAACTTTACATGCTGAGCGGACGGGGTAGGGGGACAGTCGGTGAAAAGGACATACAGTAATCTCTTTGGGCTCGTCCTCGTCTATCCTCCGGGGCTTCATTTTGGTGTAGTCCACGGGCAAGTCCCAGCAGTCTCCCTCGCTCAGCTGGAAACACCGGCTGTTCATCACCGCCTGCTGCTGGGGGGACATGGGCTCCAGGGGTGTCAGGATGGGGCAGCAGCCCTCTCGCGGCCGCTGCTTGTTCATGCTCAGGTCCAGGGTCCCGTTCTCATCCACCTCCATGTCAGGGTTCTGCGGGACAGGAGGACACAGGGACCATGAGAATCCATCTCCGAGACCACAGCCCTGCCTTCCGCCAGGACGCAGTTCAAACTGGAAACTGCTCACTGCAGTCTCACGTGTATAAGAGCCCAAGGCGAGAGCACGTGGCCCCCCATATGCCTTGCTCCGCACGCGCGGCTGGGAAATTGGCTGCCAGAGGCACGCACGCATCCGCCTCTCTCTTATCTACTAATCACCCATCAGTCTCTGCTCTCTTGTCTCTTATCGACTATCTATCATCTCTCTATCACTTACCTATCAGAGATCTATATGTTTTCTTCCTAATACATTTTTGCCTTTAGCAATAAGCCGGGCCAGAAGAAAAACAAGCGCCTAATTTCAATTCTATTCCAGTTCAAAGACCTCTTAAGAGCTCAGAAATGTATGTGTGTGTACAGATCATACATAAATACCTAAAAATGTATATATACTTAAAATTCTCCTTTAGTTTCACTGAGGCTAATACTCCAAGACTTGGAGTGGAGGAAAACACAAGGATTTAGAAGAATGGAGGAGAGGAACTAGAATTTACTTTTTTTTTTCTTCCATTTTTTGGACAAATATTTATTGAGTCCTATCAGGCACAGGCTCTGGGTATATGGTAGGAAACCAAAGAAACAAAACAAAACTCCCCACGTACAATGTACTTTCTAATACAAAACCTGTGGTGGAGAGAGACTTTTGCATTTTGAGCAGGAAGATGTGCAATCTTGGTTCAACACGGCGCCGCTGCAGCGATCACGGGCTGACCTGCTCTGCGGCTCAGCAAACCTGCAGCTTAGTCAACCAGCTTAGAAAAAACGAAGAGGTACAGGGTGTTTTTTTTTTTTTAATTTTTTAATTTTATGATGCTTTACACAGATCAAGAATTCCTCAGAGCCTGCCTCTCAGGAGGAGGGAGAGAAGGAAGGGCAGATGGAGGACAGAGAAGAAAAATCAAGATACCCCTGACGATCCTCCGTTTTGGTTTTTTTTTCCCCCAGAGAGTTACACTCCCTTGAGCAATCTGATTTCAGAGCTGGCGTGAAACGTGCTGCCTACTCAGATGTCTAGCAGCTCCTTCCCCTGAATGTAATAGCTGAGGGGAGATGCTTGGAATGAAAACCCCATCCTTTGGGCTGTTACCTTGATAGATTATAGCATATTATTCTGCCTGAACTCTTCTTGTCAAAGTGCACTCCTGGTTTCCAGCTCTCATACTAACTTAGCCTTCATCGTGTTGGATTATAATTCTGTCTGTCTTAGTTTAAATTTAACAAAGAGAAAAGAACTGGAAGGGGTTACTGCCTTTTTTCCCCCTTAAACAGAATCTCCTCCATGCCAGCCTCGCATTTTAGCAGCCCTGATCTCCACGGAAACTGCATGCCCCGACACTCCTCCAAAATCTAGGAATAAAAATACTAATAGAGAAGAAAGCATTTGCAAAACATAAAATTACTGACCTCTCTCCATTCATACAAATTACACTTATTTCTAACAACTACGGTCAGCGTTGTGCGCTCAGGCGCACGCCCAGCGCACTTGGCGATGGAGGGACCCCTTTGTTCTGGAGAGGAGGTGCGGGCCGGCGTGCCGGCTCACCGGCCGGGAGCACGAGGCGCCCGCGCCGCCTGCGTCCCCGGCCCCCTAGTGGTCTCGCCAGACAGCCCTGCGCGCTGCGGCGGCCGCACGGCTTCCTCCCAATGCCGGGAGCCCGTCGACGAGGAGCCGCCCTAAGTATCGCTCACCGATTTGGCATCTATGCTGTTTTGAACTAATGGAAGCCGGCTGTAATTGCCTGGCTGGGAACCCGTGGGGAAACGGGATTTCTGCACTGTCTTTGTTCCCCAGGGCTGGGCGGGAGGGAGCAGTCCTGCGTTTCTCCTGACCGCGGCGCTGCCCACCCTCCTCTGCTTAAGGTCCAGGGCGCACGTCTCCTGGAGCTTCCTATTCTCTGTGCAGCTCTCGGAACCGTCAGGAGTGCGCGTGGTGTCCTTCTGTTTCCAGAAGTGACTCTGGGTCCTAAAGAGGAGGGTCCCAAATGGACACGTTCATCTAAAAGACCTGACGATTTCTCCTGGTCTGGAAAGTGCGTCCCCAGGACCCCGCGCTGTCAGGCCTCCTCCGAGCAGAGCCCGGCGGGCGCACGGTCTGCGCCGGCCTCTGGGAGGGAGGCGCCTGCGGGACCGCTGGGCCGAGACCGCCGTGGGGGGGAGGTGGAGGTGGGGATGCGCCGCGGCCCCGCTCCCGCCCGCGGCCCCGTCTCCGGCCCCCGCCAGGTGCGCCGCCGGGCCCGTACCCGCGCGGCGCACAGGTCCTGCGGCTTGGTGGACAGGTTCTGCGGCATCTCGCGGCAGCGCGTGGACAGGTTGAGGATGGCCGTGGCCGCCATGTGCGCCGCCTCCATGTCGTGCGTGTAGTCGAAGCTGCTCTTGCTGCACGTGCTGCTGGCGCTGCTGCCGCCGCCGCAGCTCAGGTTGCTGCTGCTGGGCGCGTAGGTGCTGGCGGCACTGCTGCTGGGGCTGGCGTCCTTGCAGTACCGCTTCGCTGGGGAGACAGGGGACAGGGATGACTCGGGGCCCCCGCCTGGGGCCACGGCAACAGAAGAGCCGCCCGCGCCGCCCGCCCGCCCTGGGCGCCCACGCCAGAGCGCAGGTACCCAGGGGGACGCGGCACCCGCCGACCCGCTGATTCCCGAACGAAAAAGTCTGGCTTTTCCCCCTTTTTTCCTTTTTTCACATGGTGTATATTTGGACGGGCAGAGCTGGGGACCAGCGGGAAGAGCGCGTATGGCTCTCAAGCGGGAGGCAGGGGGCCCACTGAGTAACCATTAAGGGCGCGCTCCCCCCGGTCAGGGAGCGGCCACCAAGATGCGGGGAGTGACTGGCCGCAGCAGCCTGATCACCGCCGGAGGGAGGTTCCCCTTATGACCGCTCATCTGCTCGCCGGGGTGACGGGGACCCTGTAGACCCCTCATCCCGCTAGAGACCGGATGAGCCGTCTGGCCGCGAGGGGCCACAGTGGCCATTTGGGGCTCACTGTCCTGTGCAGGTGACCCAGCTGAACAGGTAGGGCCTCTGCGGGCCTGCGGGCACCTGCGCTTTGGGGAGTGGCATTCCAGTCAGGGTGCAGGCGAGACCCCGACAGAAACCCCTTCCCTCTGTGATTCTAAAAAGAGCCACCGGGGGGGACGGCCAGTGACGGGGAGAGAACCGCACACACGTGCGGACTCACATAAGCAAGGCAAGTGCTCAGGCGTTCGGGGCTTCGGGGACGGGCAGACGCCCGTGTGTGCCCGCAGCCCCGCCCTTCGTGCGGGAACGACCGTCCTCCACACGCCCCAGCTTCGCTTCCCGGGTCCTTCTGAACAGCCAGCCTCCCCAGCAGTCCAACAGGTCCTCAAGAGCAAGTGTGGTTGCTAGAGCTGTTCACAACCTCCTTTGATGCAAGGACGGGAAGATGATTGCTGGATGATAGATTAGGATGGGCCCTGGTCGTTAAAGGCACAGGATGCCCTTTGCTTAGGGGTCAGCAGCTCACCTGACCCTGCAGAGGGAGGAATTGCTCTGAGGGGAGAGCCTGCAGGGAGCCAGGAGACCCTTCTGCAGCACCGGGACCCCTCCGGCAAGCCACCCTTTCGTGCGGCACAGGCGTCTCAGCACCTCCTTCCTGCCCACTCAGGTATGGTCTGGAAGTGACCACAACCTCACAGACATCACGGGTGGTCATCACAGCACCACCAAGAACTGCCCCAAAGCACCCTATTCCTATACAAGTGAGAGAAGAGCTAAGCTTTCACTATTGGTACCTTTTGACCTTGGATGGAAGACTGAGCTTTCCTGACATCAAGGACGTGGCTTGGCAATGTCTGGGCGCATGGCAGCCTCAGGGAAGCTGTCGCCTTGTTGCTGCCACTCGCGCGGACCCGGAGGTCACTTCCCCACCGTCAAACCCGCCCAACGCGGAGATTAACTCGTCAGGGAGTTACTTCTGTTCTGCTAATCAGAGTCAGCTGAGCCCTGAGGGCCAGTCCTCACACTGTCCGTGTGTCTGTCCTTCCCTCCTCTCTCCTCCGTGAAAGCATCACGTCGAAGCAGCAGCCAGGGCAGTGGGGGGACGGGGGTCTCACGTCTGAGCAGAGACCGGGGGGCCGGGGGCGGCGTGCAGGGGGACCTGCCCACTGGGTTCTGTAAACCGACCGGGGCAGCGAGGCCGCTCCACAGCTCACAAGACTCCAAACTGACTGAAGTCTGTGGCCTTACAGCGTTTACGATTCTGTTATAAAAATAGGAAAATAAAAACCGGGAGAAATGATCTAACACTTATGAGGGATTTTGTCCCCTAGTGAGGGCTAGACACTGGGTCGGTAAAAGAAATGTGGTCCACGTAAATAAGGAAAAAGTTTTGTTCTGAAATGAAGGAATTTCAGTTCCTAAAGCAAAGTAAACAGGACACGTGTGTCTACGCAGCAAATTGCAGCAAAGTTCTGGAAAGTGCCTCTACTTCACCAGACGTTTAAATCAAAAGATTCTACTTCTCCTGGATTACGCTGAGTTGATGGGACTCGTCCAGAATTTTAGCAGGTGACGGAACCGTGGACAATTTATTGATGGGCCTGTCAGCTCACGCGACCCAGGAGGAAAGTGAGGACAGCATTCATTTCACAAGCATCCGTTCACTAAGGGCCATCAATCATGTACTACTTTGTTCCAAAAGAAAATGAGTCTCTATACTTCAACTCTCTCGGGTAATGAAGGTCTTTGGTTTTAATAATTATCGCCTGTTGGTAAGATATTTACGAAACCGTTAGTGTCAGTAATTTTTACGACCAGTCACAGTTTCTGGGGCTCGTTGCATGGACACCATGGGGCGCCGCAGAGCAGGGGGGCACTGGAAGGCCGTCACGGCTCTTGCCGTCTCCTGCCCAGAACTGAGGAAGCCCCCCACCCTTTAACAAAGTCAAAACGCACATTCTTTTTCTTTCCACACACAGAGCTATTTTCAATCAAAACTTTTCCCAATCAATCCGCAGACAAAATGTGTTACTGTCCCTCTAGGCACCAGCACATCACTGAACTCATGCGATGGAATTGCCTTCCTTTAGAATGACATCCTTGCATTTACAGCATCAGAGGTCCTCCCGACCTTACACCGTACTGAGAGATACCTCTTCAGGTACCCTGCCCTCTCATGCAGGAAAACGAAAAACGACATGGGATTCATAGTGATGAAATATGACAAATGAGAAAAACAGAACGACCACCTTCCACCTTATTAATCTACTCTGCCTGTAAGAGTCTTACTAAGTGGGGGCGTCTCACTTTCTTCTGAAATAACATTTCCTGTAGGGAACAGATAACTGTGTCCTTCCAATCTGAATTTCCACGAAAAGCAGACAAAACCGAATACGGCCCAGAGGCGCGCCTCCTGAGTATCTGCGCTGCCGGATGGGGCCTGGCCCCGTCAGGTCTGGCTGGACTCAGGGGTCCACGCCGCGTAACTTGTAGCAGCGACTCCTAGTCTTTACATGGGTCCATGGCTGTGCTTTCCCGTAAGTAAACTGAGATACAGATGCAGAGTCCTAAGGGGCATAAAAGCCGCTTCTTCGCGAGAACGTCCTGTTCGGTGGCCTCTGAAGGCAGTTTGCGCACGCGGTTTATCGCGTCTAATCAGAGTCGGATCCTTGGCTGGGCTCGCGCACGCTCGCTGGCCGAGTGTTCTCTGCGCTCGCCTGTCTGCCCTGCTGGCGCCGGCCGGTGGGGTTCGGCGCTGAGCCTCAGAAGCGTGCGCATGCGCCCCTCATTCTGCACAAGCAGCTCTAAGGAGGTTGGGAGGAGGCCGCTGAGTGCAGGTGGGCGTCTGTCCGAGAGATCTGGCTGCGGGAGAAGCTTCTGGAAGCAGAGGTGAATGTGGGAGAGCATGGGGGCAGGAGAACGGGGTGGGAGGGCAGGTATTCCCAGGAGAAGCTGGCCTGGTGGCAGGAGGTGGGGAGGGCAGGAGGCCCAGCCCAGAGGGTGGGTCCTGGGGCCCCGGAGGGCCAGCCCGGGCCACCTGGTGTTGAGGCCTGGACCGGGGGAGGGCCGACAACGGTGGGCACGGTGGGCATATCAGAGACAAGGTTTGGAGGAGCAGAGGGGGCTTCAAAGATGATCAAGGAGTGTTGAGCTCAGGAGAAGTTAGAAGCTGGGAATAACCAAGAGGGGGCTCGTGAGAGGGGCCCATTCAGGGCTTGGAAACAAAGCCTGAGGGTGGTGATAAATTGCCCAGAGACACAGCGGAGATGGCTTAGACCCGCTCGGAAAATTCTTCTGTGAAGGGCCTGGCAGTGGTCGAGCCTTGGCGGCCACGGGGTCTCTGCTGGGACCGCACACCCGGCTGTTGTCCTGGGAAACAGCCACCGGCCTTACGGGTGATGTGGCCTTCAGCCAGTAAAACTGCTCTGAACGCTGAGATTCTAATTCTCCTTCTTTTGTTGTTTTCCATCTGTTTTAAAATGGAACAGCCATTCTTAGCTCACCATGAAACACAGGCATGGGGGGAGAGGCGGGGGAGATGCCGGCTTGGGGCTCCCGGGGGCAGGGTCTCCCGGCTTCCCTTGGACGTCACCTCCTGCACACGGTGTCTGTGTCCTCCTCCCCGAGGCAGGCGACCCAAAGCTGTCTCCACAGCGCCTCAGGGTCAACCTGTCCCTCCTCTCATGCATCTGAAGTTCAGCCTCACCAGCCTGCTGGCAGCTCCCACTCACCTGTGGGTTTCCTGCCCTCTAGTAATTTCCACTCAAGCTTCATGACCAAGTTTAAAATGTGCCACTTTGGTAAAGCTCATGCTAATTCCTCCAGGCAGAATGGACGCCTTGCTTCACTGTGCCTGAGTACGTGTTTCACTGTCTTCTCTTTATCCACAATCTCTTCCTTGAAACTTGTTATAGAGAAAGAAAGAATAGAGAGAGATGATGGATAGATGGATGATGGATAGATAGGTGGGCCCATGGATGGATGGATGGAGGGAGGGAGGGATGGAGGGATGGGTAGTGGATGGATGGAGAGAGGGATGGTGGATGGAGGGATGGAGGGATGGAGGGATGGAGGGATGGATGGTGGATGGAGGGATGGAGGGATAGATAGGTGGGCGGGTGGAAGGATGAAGGGATAGATCTATAGACAGGTGGATAGACAGGTAGATGAGCCAGACAGATAGCAACTATTGAGTGTCTGGAAGAATGCAGGTGGATAAATCAATGTTTGCTGAGTGTTTCTGATCACAGTTGGTGGAAGCCGAGGGATGACGTGCAGAGCCTGAGGCAAGGGTCCTGTTTCTCTATCCCACTGTGCACGACCAGGCCCTGCTCCTTGCTCCCAGGCATTATGCTCCCCTGCCCCACAGGAGGCTCACTTCACTGTTTTTCTTTGGGAGCAATGGCCCAGTTCACTGTGTACCTGAGGCAAACCTTGGGGACAGCCCTCTGGGGGGCGACTGCAGACGCTGGTCACTCTGCGGTGTACACTGCCTGTCGCCCGGGCACAGGGATGGCCCTCCTCAGCTCACACCCCTCAAGAACCCTAAGCCTACCCATCTCATCCTCAGTGGGCACCTCCCTTGTTGTTTTGACTGTGGATCTTGTGGAAGAGGAATGGAGTTGTCTGTTTTCTTCTCAGTAGATTGTTGTAAAGGCCAACTTCCCCTTTTTCTTAGCTTCTCGAAGATCTAGCATTGAAGTTTCTGTTCTGTGTTCTTGTTTATCTGTGGGTCACCTGAAGAGCAGGGCTCTGCCCATTTCCAACAACAGGTGTTTTTTCCGGGGGTGAGAATAGATGCCAGTGACACTAACAGGCGTGAGTTCCCCTCTCTAGCCTCGTCTGCTGAACTTTGCTGCAGCCGCACGTGGCCAGCAGGCGGGGAGCGATCGCTGCCTCTGCTCTTGAGGAAACTGCCACACAGGAAGATTAATGTATCTAATACCACATGGCTCCTAAATGGAAGAGCTGAGGAAGCCGCTGTGACCAGACATGTGCCTCCTGGTCACGACTTCGCCCAGATCCAGCCACAACAATGGGGTGAAGGAAATCAGGTCTCACAGGACAACAGCAACAAGACGTATGTAGCAATGACCACCTGGCGCAAGTGCCCATCAGATCACTACAAAATGTCAGTGAACTGGGAATCCTACAAGCACAATCCTTAATTACGTGCATTCAAATTCTTTTGGTCCCTCATTTGCAATCAGATGAATGAAGTTGTAACAAAGCCTGAAACTGGCAAATCCTTATTACAAAAAACCCAGATTGTTTTCTGTTATACCCTAAGCCACTCCCTTTTCCCACTGCCATCTTTGTCCCTATATATTTAGAATTGATACATGCAAGGGTAATCAATCTGAGATACATCAAAGAAATATTACATTTCATTCACCATACAAATTAATTGTTATTAAGGCAAAGAATGACTAAAATAATGTAGAATTGTAAAAAGGTTTTGGAACTCCCCAAGCATTCAATTTAAATGTTTTTTTTTTTTGAGTGTTGTGATTTTCATTAAATATCTTTTTCAGAGAGCAGCTCCGAGATCTTTCAAACCCTCTCTCCTCACCTCTGCTGGTGAACACCAAGAGACTCCTGAATCACCCAGCTCATGCAACCCACATCCCCACTGGTAAACTCTGCCAACTAAGTCCATACATCCTGGAATTTGAAGTAGAAGCGAGGTTAGATAAGTAAAGTCACAGAAACGCAGTCTTCCCCTCTGTGCTTCAACTACTTACCAAGTTAGCTCTGTGATGAAACGAGAACTAGTCTGTTTAGAGTTTACACCCCAGTAGTGGGTTCACATATGCATGAGTTAAAATAAACGATCTTGTCCTGTGAAGCACGCAGTGTTTATCTGTTTCATGGGTTCTATTTTCGTAGTGGCAGCTACAAGTGAGGCCAGTGACAAAGTTACAAAGCCAGGACAGGGGGCTCCCCAGGGCCCACACCTGGGTCCGAGCCCGCTGGAAGGAGGCCGGTGGGACCCGCAGGAGTTGTGCGCCCCTGGCTGCGTGTTAGAATCACTGGCTGACTTTTTAAAAATGCTGCACACAGGGAATACCTCCAGGGAGTCTGATTTACTTGGTCTGGGGTGCAGCCCTGGGCATGAGAATTTAAAAAGTCTCCCCAGATGAATGCGGCGTGCATCCCAGCTTGAGAACAGGGAGGGAACACAGAGCTTCTCACGAGATCCAAGAGCTCTGGGCAGCTGTCCCCGGCTCTCCTGGTTTTGTCTGTTGGGGCATCTATTAAAGGAAGTCAGTAAAGATGAGGACACCGTCTCAGCAGCAGCATGAAGCAGACGAGCCCACGGCTGTCTGCCTCTACGTCCTGCCAGCAGCCGGTTGCTCTGCTCTGGGGATAACGGGGGAAGGGCATCGCCCTCCCTCCCCCGGGGCCTGCTCTCCCACACCTGGGGCTGAAGGAACCCGCCTAGGCTGCCCGCGTGCTTTCCTTGCTGCCCCTCGAGTGACCCCATGCTCCAGCAGTTTGTAGGAAATGGATATACACAATAACAACATTAGCAACGGCAAGCGTGACTCTCATGTATAAGAGGGTGCACCTCCTACCATCATATCCTTTGGGGGATATATCCCTGGTTTGCACCTTGGGAGCTATGGCCCGCTTGCCATAAGTATGGCTGTCGTAACTGTTGTATTCAAACGAGGTCTTGGAATATTTCTCCAGCTCTTTGGCCAAGTTGGAGCGAGGCGTGGTGGTGGGGACGCTGTTTCTGTAGCCGTAGTGAGGGATCTCGAGCTGCTTTACGAAGCACATGGGCCTGGAAGCAAAAAGAGACAGTGCACAGCTGGCTTTCTCATGGCTGCGCATGAGACGTGGCTGGTCTTAAAATTAGAGCACCTTTGCTTAGCTGTGCTAAGGAACCAGACCTCTCACTAAAGTCCCAATTCTATCTTCCTGAGCAGAAGCCCAGTGTGCTGTAATGAGATAACCTCAAATCAGCAATCTGCCTAGATGCCAACTTTGGAAATAAAAAGAACAGAAAATGAAATACTTAACCTTTTGCCCTTTTTTCTTTTTCTTTTCAGAGTCTGGGGAGGTACGATGAAGATATGAGATGTGAACGTGGGAAAGAATCTCACATCCGTGCGTTTTCTTTTGCAGGGTTTGCAGAGAGTAAGAGTTACACACGGTGAAGTGAGCTAATAAGAAACTCCCTTAACGAAATACGAGGAAATGAAAAAAATGCTCTTAAGGACGTGGAGATGAAGCTAGATAAAAACACATCCTGCTGGACGATAAAATGGAGCACGTAGTGATGTATTTTGACAAATATTAACATGCACTCTCAAGATTGCCTAGTAGTCATTCATTTTTCTATACTTTGGAATTAAATATTTAAATGAAAGAACTCTCAATTACATATGCATTAGTATCCTATCTTGTTTCTTCTGTGTGTCCATCTATCTATCCCATAGGCAGAATTTTTTAACTTTTTTTGAAATAATTTTAGATTTACAGAAAGTAGTGCAGAGATTCCTTTAGAGTTTTTACCTAAAACTTCCCCTTACGTTAACAACTTTATCAAGTTACCAACACATTTACTTTGATTTCATTAATTTAGCCTATTTACTTCTCAAATCAACCAAATGATGTAACGATCAGTTAAACGTCTATTACTTGAGGCATTTTGCCAGGCAATGGGCAGGGCGGTGGGGGGGGCTCATAAATGAATGAAGCTGTAGGCCTTGTCTTCAAAGGTCACCTGGAATGTGATCTTGTTTTAGGAGCCCGAGCTTCTGAGAATCCTGGCGAGTGGAGGACACTCCCGGCCGTGAGATTCCATTCAGTTTTAAGGGAGAAGGTGGCATTTGTCAAGGTTAAGATCCAGGGTGGTGTAGGAAACACGCCAGGAAAGTCAAACAATGGGGAACGTCTCTGGGGGAACAGCAGGGACGGGCTGGGTGGGACCAGATTGGGACTCTGTCCATTTGTCCAGCAGGCAAGGCCAAGGGACTTGGGCCGGGGAAGGCCCGACCCCTGAGCCTCCAGGAGGTCGGGACCGGCTCCAATGGAGGCTGCGCTGGAGCAGAGGCATCGGGAAGGGACACTTGATGACAAAACGGAGCAGGTGATGGAGGCCGGGAGCTGGGAGGCTGCAGAGCGGGTGCGGCCTTGGGCAGGCCCGTAGCCCTCACCTAAGTCTCAGCGTCCCGTTAGACAATCTGCCTAAAGACTCTTAAAATCTTAAGTAATTGAACTGTTGGTTGAAATTATTGTTTTCTTCCTTCCTTCCTGTCTTACCGCCTTGAATGAGCGTCCCCTGCGTGGAGACATCCCGGGGAATGTGAAGGTGACGGGGATGGACACCAGGTCCTCCAGACCTGGCTTACGGCCGGGACGTCAGTGCCTGAGCTGAGCCCTCGGAGGCTGCAGAGCCCAGCCCCACGCCTCCCCTGCGGTGGGAGGGGTCCTTCTCTCCCTCCGGGCCTGTCCCCATGCTGCTTCCCCACCACGCAGCCGGAGGCTCGGGAAGAAAACTGTTTGCAGCTGCGCAAATCCTGGCCCACGATCTTCTGTTCTGTTGTCACTTGGCAGAAGGTTTCCCACTGCGTGACACGAAGAAAGGGTTCCAGGCTGTGAAGCACAGGCTCGGGATCAGAGCGGAGGCTCCGTCTGAACAAGGTGATGTTTGCCACTTCAGATGTATCTTGTCCGTGTCAAGCGGCCAGCGGAGCTCCTCAGTGGAAAGTAAGCTTGACACTGATCCCAGGACAGGCGTTAGTCACTTCGCGGCCACCCGACATCAGAAGGATGTGGGCACGGGGAGCCTTCCAGCTCTCGGGGGTCTGGCCCCAGTGGGGGAGGGAAATTAACAGAAGTCCTCAACTCTCTCTCCCTTTGCTCAAACTTTCCTTTGGTTAATAACTGTTCCTTCTCACATGCACACAGCCCCGGGGGCCTGGCAGGGAGGTTGTCATGCTCCCAGTAGCCAAGAGTGGCCTGAGGGGCCCTCGGGAGAGCCTGTCAGGCGTTTGGTGTCAGCGCACCTGTAAGATGAGCGAGTTACAGGCACCCTGGGGGCAGGTGAGGTCGGCAACGCCCACGCATAAAAATAGCTAGAGGAGCGCACCCCCGGCTTTATCGGGGGTTTAGGCTCCTAGGGGGCTTTTATTTTTGTCTAGGGAAATATTTCTCATTTTCTATAAAGATTTGAACTTTTCTGTTGCGAGATAAAAAGGAGTTTAATGACAGTGGTGAATTCCTTTCAGAAAGATGGGAAATAATACAGGAAAAAACCAAAGAAGTGTTCGTATCGTTTGCCTAGTGGTTTTTTCCAAGTGATTTATGCCAAAGAAATAACAGGAGCAAAGTTGTGCATGCGCGTGTGCGTGTGCGTGTGAGTGTGAGTGTGTGTGTTTACTGCTCTCCTTTTAATAGTAAAGTTGGAATCACACTAAGTGCCTCAGGGCCAGAACCCAGTCCCAGCACAGGTGCTGCCTCCCCCAGTGGGTACCAGCAGCTATGAGGATGACAGGTACGATTCTTACACAGACGAGGAAGCGGCTGGTGTGACACTGACTAAACAGGCAGGATGCACAGAGGTCGTCACGGTTTGCATGTGGATGAGGGTTTGAAGGGGACACGCGACATGAGCGCTGAGGGAAGAGAGCTCCTCTCCCACCTGCGCTCCTGATGTAATCACCCTAACTGTCCAGGGGGCGAGCAGGCAGCGTCTGCGGCGTCCCCGGCTGCGCCACTGGGGACCGAGAGGTTTCCGGGAAGGCCTCTCACCCCTCTGCGCCCTGGTCTCCTCGCTCGTCAAGAGGGGGTAATGACACCATGCCGCCCGCCTGCCGGGAGCATCTGAGGACGAGATTTCTCTGCGCGCAGGGGAGGGGATGCTGTTACCCCGACGTCCTCGAGAACACGAAGCCCACCCCGCGCCTCCAAACTGAGGTGAAACTACTGGGGGCACCTCGTGAACTCTCTAAGCCTCCCTTTCAGCCAGCCTTTACAGAATCGTGAAGCGTCAGGGCCAGAAAGAAAGCCAGACACAGCTCTGTCTGCTTCTCTTGTGCGAACGGTCACACGGGGTCAGGGAGACCCGGGGGTGACGAGCCCTGCCCCCGCACAGCCCCCAGGATGGAGCCGCAGGGGAGGGTCGTGACCCCGGCGAGGTCTTCCAGCTGCACCAGCTCCCCTCCACTCCCACTGAGGACGGCCGCCCCTCATGAAGCAACCGGGTGCCTGGCCCGTGGGGACGGCCGTGGACGGACCCCGAACGTGTGTCTGGTACCTTAGCACTCGGTCCGAGGCCTGGTTGGACTTGGACACGTCACAGCTCTGGTGCTTTTCTTGGGCCTTTGCCAATTTCTCCGCTGCGGCAATAGGGCATCCGGAGAGGCTGCAATGACAGGAGGGATCTGAGTGTGTCCTCCGAGGCACTCCGACAGCAACCCCATCGCCGCCCCCCTCCTCTGCCTGGGGCGGCACCAGGCTCCCAAGCCTGTCAGGGGACATCACGGTGTTTGCCCCTGGCCTCCGGCAGACCATGCCGATGGCCGTGCCGTGTGTGCAGGACACGTGGTCCTTTCCAATGACAGCAACACAAAGGCTGTATCGTTAAAGGGAACATGAGATGTTAGACACCACTGCCGTTCTGGGACGCTTGCGGTTTCTGGAGCTGGGGAATTAGCCGCTTGGGTAGGATGGTTTCTAAAACGCCCGAGAACAGGGCTCTCTGGCGGCTGCTGACCACAGCACGTGGGATGCAGCGTGACCAGCCGGTCTACATCCTCCCCAGGAAGAGACACAGAAGGGAAGGAAAGCAGAGGAATCTCGAGGCTGCAGGAAAATGCTTTTCTGCCACTAAATATTTACGGGAAGAGACAACAGATGTGCTCCTTGGTGTTTAAGCTGACTCTTCATGAAACCCTGGTGTCTGCTCTTTGTATATCCGTGTGGGTGTCTGCTCTTTGTGTATCCGTGTGTGTCTCTGCACACAGTGCAGAGACTTAATCCGCATACACACAGCGTCTGGAAGCTGCGATTCTGCGGAGGTGTGATGGACGAGCTGACGCTGTGAACCCCCTGAACAGGGCTCAGGAGGCACCCCGCCAACCCATCCGTCATGCCCCCTTCTCCAGAGGACGCCCAGGAGCACCTCTGAAGGGCGCAGGTTGGCGACCTCATTCATTATAAACTTAACACAAGCAACCAAATTTACCGGAGAAGCAAAAATTATGGTGAAACTTAATAAGAGTTTCCTCCGTTTAGATATACTTTTATGCCACTTTGTGAAGCTGAAACTATAGGCAGTTAAAGAAAAATCTGACAGAATCACTTTCAGGCCACTGGAAAAAAAAGGAAACTGATAGGAACTGAGTATTAGAAGGAACTTAGCGAAACTCAGAATAAGATAGGAAAAGGGAACTGGAATTTGTCCAGAGCAAAAGTGTGACTGCAGCCGTAGCCCAGGAGGGACGGTTCTGCCTCCTTAGCCCCCTCTCCTGCGGTGTGCTCTCCCACCAGCACCTTTGCACCCCTGCCCGCACTTTGGTGATGCCCACGCTGATGACCAGTGTTTCAGCGGGGATCACGGGGGCGGCCGGCTGGGGTCACACACGGCCCAGCCTCATGGGCTCTAGTCGCCGACCTGTCTGAGGCAGACAGGAAGGGCCCCTCGATCCCTGGAAGGTAACGGAGCTCTTACTGCCTTCCTTGGAGTCGCTGCAGACGGTTATGGTTCCGCCTGGGATCTGACCTCAAGGAGGACACCTGCCGGGGGACTGTCACCCCATCACAGCAAGGTGGGGGGAGACAGCTGAGAAATTCCAGTCTGCAAACGAGGGATCTAAGCGTCGGGCTTCGCCGCGCGCCCCGGGCCGGCTCAGCTCGGCTCTCCCCGCCCCCTGGCTCCCTGAGAGAAGTGCCCAGGTCTCCTGTCCCCTGGGGCAGGTCGTGCAGGGGCCGCGCCCCTCCGGAGGGCGCGGGAACATGGCCGCCGGGGATCTGCCCCCTGCAGCCCAGGACGCAGGAGCTCTGCTTACCTTCGGTGCGAGTTCCTGTTGCTATTTACATGCCCTCGCCCTGTGCAGCCCGGAGTAGGACACTTGAGAACGTTTTCATGCATGGCAAGAACTTGACAAGGAGAGGCAGAGAGAACAGCCCAGCGTTAAAACACAGAAATGGTCCCAACACAAGAATATGCAATCATTTTAACAAAGGCTGGGTTAGTTCACAACAGACAGTCCTACACACGTCTGTGATGGGCATGGGCAGGGAAACACATGTAGGAAGAAAAAGAAGGTTGTCTCCACCTGACTCTGACTGGCATGCAAAGCGGGGTGTGCTGGGCGGGAGCTGTGGACCCGGGAAGCGGGAGCACGAACTGCTCCCAGTGGGCTAGGAAAGCAAGGGCCTCCCCGCGGAACTCCCAGCCGTGAGCGCGGAACAGTGATTAGCCATGTAACAGCACGTCGACCGGTGGTTTTAAAGACATGCCTCTGCTTTGGAAGCACGCGGTGTTAGGAAGGTGTGGTGGTCATGGGCAAACAGACAGCCCGAACCTGATTTTTAGATGAAGATAATTAGATGATGACTCTCCGTCTAGGAACTGGGTACCTTCTGATTTATTCTATGAGGGAGGGAGGGAGGAAGTGCTCTGCGGGCCCCCACGTAAGACCCGGTGGGAGACGGAAGGCGTGGTCCGTAGGGCAGGGAAGCTACTGCCCACTGCCCGGAGACCGCATTCAAATTTCCCCGCCATGGTCATGGGCCTGGACTGTTTCCTGTCTTTCCCTTTCTGGTCCTCAGCGACCACTCGCTGCTCTGGACTGTGGGGACAGCTGGGGGGTGAGCAGTGCTGCTGGGTCAGGAGAGCCGACCCCCAGCACGGGCCCCAGCCCAGCGGTCTCCGAGCTCCACAGCACAAGCTGTAGCGAGGCTGCTGGACCTTCCCTGCGGCGAGGGTCACCTGGCAGCAGGTGACCACGATCTGCCCGAGCTCATTATGTAATTGTTATTTCCTACAGTTTCTCTCATCTCCAGAACAACCTCCCTCTTTCCCCTGAAACCTCCCTCCTATTTCCTCCCCATGTGGCCCTTACACCTGCTCTCCTCAGCCCTGGCCAGGTTCATTTTGGTTTCATCTTTTCAGCGGTCACAGCTGCATCGTCCGTGCAGGTGGTCGATGCCCCATCTGTGGAGAGCTGATCCGGGGCTCGCTCTGTGCTGGGACCCGGCTGGAGTGGGCTTGGGGTCTCCTCTCCGGGGGACCCTCCCTCCCCTCCTCAGTCTGCGCTCTGACCTGCCCACCCTCTTCCTTCAGGGAATGACCCTTCCTTCCCCATCCTTTCCTGACACGCTATCATCTTCTTATCACACCACACAGGCCTCCCCTCAAATTAACATACATCGTTCCTTTCCTTTTATGCTAAACTCTTCAACTATTAAGACTCCCCCGGGGATGGCACGCGGCTTCCGTGCTCGCCTGCGGCGTGGACCGCCCTGTCCTGCCGACTCCCACTCGGTCCTCACCCTGGCCGGCCCTGGGACAGGATCTGTGCTGCTCTGTGCCTACACGCTTCCAGCTTCCTCTGCGGCTCACGCCTCTCTCTCAGGTGTCAGCTGTCAGCTTTTCCCAGCAAACCCGCCGCCCTCTGCACCTCCCCCAGTCTGGGCTGCTGCTCAGCCTCCGTCGAGGTCTCCCCTCCAGGCAGTTTCATCCCATTTCTACGAACGCTGCGGAGGACACACAGGGCCACCTGTATGCCTGGCCTCCTCCAGGTGTCCAGGCCGGCCCTCCAGCACCCTGCGGGAATCTCACACACAACTTCCAGCTTCAGTCGGAAAAATCCAAGCGTTCGTTCCCCTATTGGACGTGGCCCTGGCTTGATGCCCGGTTTATCGCCCTTGCCATGGACCAGGGAGACACCTAGACGTCTTCTCAATCTCCCTCCCTTTCTCCTTCTCATGGCCTGTCCTGCCAACCTGTCTCTGTCCCTCTGCCACTGCCTCCTTTCTGCCCTGGTCTCCCGCGTGGACCGTTACGACGGCTTTTAGAAAATGCCGTGGGTTTTCTCTCTCACGCAGGACCGGCACAAGCGTTGCCCCAGTGAAGTCTGCGGGAGGCCACGGTCCCTGATGCCCACAGCAGGGGCTGGAGCTCGGTTACGCTGTGGCCGTGCTGTCTCACGCCCCCTCCTCGGCTGGGTCGGGAGTTCCGGGGGGAGGCCAGAGCTGTGTCTCATCTGTGGTGTGTCCTCTGTGTATCTAACACAGTATGTTTCAAACTGGGTGCAGGCTACTTTGTGGAATTCAAGTGAACGGACATGTGAGTAGGGGACAGTAGCCCAGAAAAAGCTAAAAAATAAAAAGCAGAAAAAGAGAGACGTATCTTCTATGGAGTCCTTTAATTCTTTTACATGTTTATGGTCCTATAAAAAATTGCGTATGAGTAAATCTTTGGAAGCGATTTTCTGTGGGTGCTCTGGGAGGTGCCTGTAACTCTGGTGTCAGAGCTGAGTCCCCACGTCGCGTGAGCAAAGGTGAGGCGAGGTGTGGTCTGACCGGGTCTGCGTGAGCAGGTTCGGGTGCAGCTGGTCAGGACTCAGGCCTCGTCTGACTGCATTTAGACGCTTCTTGTGAAAATATGGAGTCAGGAGGATTGCTCAGATGAGAAGGCACTGATGTTCTACTTTGATGTCTCAAAGAAACAGTGCACAAAGAAGCCCTTTCTTCTTCAAACATTACTGCTTGGTCCTAATGCCCTCTTTGTAGATGAGGACAAGAAGTACAGAGCGTGTCACCCGCCCCGCGACACACAGCTTGTTAAGACTGAACTCGAAACGTCAAACCCAGGTCTCCGTGGAGACAGAGGAGCTCAGGGTTGGGACGGAGGTGGGTTTAGGTCTGAGCTCAGTTCTCTGCTCGGACCAGCTCAGAAAGCTCTGAGCATCTTCAGGGCGCTGGGTGCTGTGCTGCTTCCCGGGAGAGGCGGTGACCCTCTGGCCTTCATGTCCCTCATCTGACAACAGGGCCAATACCCCCTGCAGGGTTTATTGGGATTAGATGGGTGCCAGCCAGCGGGGTGCCCGGCCGCAGGGGGTGCTGGGGCAGAAGCTGCTGTGGGTGAAGCGAGCTACCCCTGCTCATGTAACACACGGGCGCGGCCCCTCTCCAATCCGCTGTGGCCGCAACACTGCGCCTTTGCCCACAAGGCGGTTCTGAGAAACATGGCTTTACTGTTGCCAGGGGCCACTTGCAAACCTGGAGCCACAGTAGCTTCTACAAATACGTCACCTGAAAGCACTCTGCTAAAGCTGTTTTCTAAGCTACGAGCTTTTCTCTGTACTTCCAAGGCTGACCGTTGTGATGGGGAAGCAACGTCACCACTCAGCTGGTCATTGTCACAAACAAGCCGAGCTATGACATATCCCCCCCATAGAAACCGTGTCTCACGGAATGAGGAAAATCCCTACCGCCTTAGACTTGAAGTCAGGATCCGACACAGAGCCATTTCTGAAAATGTGCCTTTCTTCTGAGCCATCCATCCTAACTCTACCTAAATAGTTGGCATACCTTATATGCCGAGAGAAAGATAAACAAGAAAAAGGGCTCATCATTTCAGTTCTGAAAGAAATTTAGTTGTCTCCATAGGTCAAGTGCATATTCTCAGAACTTAACTAATTAAAACGGGTGTGTAAGGTCCGAACCCACCCAAGTTAAACCCTCTTACTTAAGATCTTATTGTGTAGAAATGTCGGGACAACATGAAATAGATTTTACGAGTAAAATGCAGTAACACGTAAGTACTGGTCCGCGGAAGTGGAGAAATTCAGGTAACTGTGGGCAAGAGACGTCTCGAGGCCATTTGCCTCCGGGATTCAAAGCCGTGTAGTGCTGCATGGATGGCTCAGAGACTATCTAAATTCAGTTCTACAATTTGTGAGGAGAAAAGGAGAGAAGTGACTGGCTTGGGGGTCACAGAGCAAGTTAGAAATGAAGTAGGGACCAGAGCCCCGGCCGGCTGCTCGGGGCCCGAGCTGCAGAAAGCAACACTGGATGGTGAGCCTGGGTCCTGGGGCAGGTCTACGGGGACCACGCCGAGGAAATGCTGGAGGCTGCGGGGTGGGTAGAGCCCTGGTCCTGGCTGAGCTGCCCTCCCGGACAAGGAGGGGACACCTAAGTCAGGTTGCACTGACCAGAGATGGAAATGACAGAGGCGAGGATGCAGAAACGAGTCACAGGTGTGCGCGCTCCAGGGCGCTGGTGAAACACGGACTTACTTTCTGGAGGGACCCTATCTTTGTGCGGGCATCCGGACAGACTGCGGTGATGTGGATAAAGCCCGGTTACGTGGCCCGTTCCATCGCACCCGGGGGTGGGGCACTTGCTCTCTTTCTTTTCTGCTCTCGAGGGATCTAAAAGCGACAACAGGTGTCAATAGAATGAATTTTTTACCAGCTGAAGACAAATGTGAAAATTTAACAACCGAAGAGACCTTGATCAATAAAGAAACAAAGCAGGTGTCGGGGACAGACTGTGACATCCGTGGGTAGTTCTTTGGTTTGGGGTGAATTTTTAACCTTAAACGATGTAATCATGAATCATAACATATTTTACTTTCGACACTAAAGAGAAAAAGGCTCTCCCTACCTGAACTCTTGATTAATTGTTTCCCGTGTGTTACATGATAAGCCGTTGCTCAAAGAAATCAACATAAATAATGATGAGACAGTGACCTTCTCAGAGAACAAAATGTTTCCGTGATCCTTCAGCAACTGCTTCGTGACATCCAACCAGGAAACGTAATGCCATTTAAGCTCTTGAGCAGAGCTTCTTTCTTACTGAGCGCTCTGATTGCATGTGCTACTAGTTGCACAGTTTTACCTGTGCTGACACTTCTCCTGCAACACTGTCCTTAGCACGCCAATTCAGCGCTTTTCTCAAGACCAGCTGAACTCTCAGAAGGCACTGCAAGCAAATGACCGAAATGGTGGAAGTCCCACCTGACAGAGGTGATGGGCAATCAAAAATGTTTCAGAAGCTGCTGGAGCAATAATTTGTTTTGATCTCCTCGTCTGTACTTGAAACCAGAGGCAGGCTCTGACAGCTGTGCGTGCATGCACAAAACTAAGAGGTGATGCTTCTAGGCAGGCCGTGGGCTCTGCAGTGCCAGTCGGGGAGGAGCAGAGCAGACGTTTGGTCAAAACTCGAATGGCACATGCCAGAAATGCAATGGCCTTGCTAACAAAATTATTTCTACATCCAGAACTGACCACAGTTCATAAATGTGCAGAAAATAACTCCCAAAACCCAGACCAAATAGTCCCAGGAGTGTGTGCAACACTAGTTTTGAGCCCGTTTTCAAAACCAGGTGCACAGATGATCGATAGATGGCAGTTCCTAGGAGTTTGGCCCAGGGATGCTATGGTTAAAATTTCTTTAAGGCTTTAATATTTTTATAGTGATATCTCTTTAATCAGGCCAATCATGATCACTGGAAAATAGATGTTTTACTTTTGGCGAAGAATTCATTTTATATCAAGAAAAAAGATTGGTTTAAAAATTTTGGAACTTTTATGGGCTTTTTTCTCAAGTCATTCATGTGAACTTGAAACAGACAAAGGACTCACAGGCATATATAAAGACTTTTATGTTTATATAAAAACCCCTCCTTTTATTTTTAGCTAACATTCTATTCTCTGAAATGTGTCTTTAAGGTCCTGGAACCTCTTAAACCGGTGATGGCGTTGAGGGTAGTGTCCTAGATATAACAATGGGCTGCTTCCCACCATTATTTATAGATAATCATCTCTGAAGACAAATCTAAACCTATGCTGTGGTGACTTCATTTCTAAATATCTTATTGGAGCTTCTCTTACACGTGCAACCGAAAAGCTCAGCATCTTATTGCCTTTTGAGTAATTTCATAATAATAGCGGTACAACTGAATGAAGGCAAATGTAAAGTAGTAAGTGTGCAGTAACAGTTCCAAGGAAAATATTAGTTAAGGTCATAAACTAGAGATATAATTTAAAACCACAGACTAGATATAAAGGACTCTTAAAGGATAAACGTAAGCTCTACTAGTGACCATTAAGCGACTCTTTTTCACGAGTATGTTTACAGTTTCCTAACAAATTATATTATTTCACGATTTCGAAAGTGTTCTGAAGTTAAGCACAGATTTGTGCAAACGCCGTGTGGCTCCGTCTACTGCAGTTTTGGAAACACCAAGTGTGTACTCTCCTCTCGATGCCTGCGTCCTGGTGGAGGCGTGTCTCCTCTGCCTTCACCAACACCCCCAACCCCTTGCTTTCTCCCTTCTTGCAATCCCAGTTCATCTTGAAAGCAAATCTTGGAACAAACGTTAAACAACCAAGCAAGCAAACAGGCCAATGATTCAACCAAAAACCCTGCAACGATGTCTAGAGAAAACTGTGTGCTGTGTTTAGGCTGCGCCCTTCCTCCCTTTCCGTCAGCTGCTTGAGGAGAAGAAAGACAGAGGACGTTGTGTGATGAACTTGTTTTTTTAAATATCTTTGGGTCGCTCCACGCAGCATGTGGGATCTTTGTTCCCTGACCAGGGATTGAACCTGCACCCCCTGCACTGGAAGCTCAGATTCTTAACCACTGGACCGCCAGGGAAGTCCCTGTGATGAACTTCTTTTGTTTCAGCTCAAGCTTTTGGAAAGGTTACTCATTTATAATTTAAATCAGTTTGAGAAGATTGTGTATGAATGAGAATTGGTGTGAGTGTTCTCTCCACGTTTAATAAAATACCAGAGAAGCTGACAATAGATTGGTGATGTGCTATGTGCCTGTGTTGGTAAGAGAGCACACAGCTTTTTTTTTTTTTTTTTTTTTTTAATAAGGAGGGCATTCATCTCTTTGCCCCATTTTTGTGTCCTTGCTTGGCTTTATTTATTTGGTTTTGAATATAACTACAGACGTCTTCAAAAGAAATTTGGAAGTGATGTGGACCACACTGATAAGACATGGTGACTCACTTTGATCAGAGGAGGAAGATCTGGAAAAACTGGGGAGAGGCAGAAATCAGTGCTTTCCGACTCATCTGGAAAGTCCAAATCCCCAACCCTTCCCCCATTTCGGGGGAAAGAAGCACATCCTGGTTTGGGGCTTTTACTGTTTGTTGCCATGCTGTCCCCATTTATTCAGGGGAAGCAAGTGATTTGAATTCCACTTCTTGCCAAAAACAGAATAAAAGAAAATAACAAGAATAACAAAACAAAATGGGTCAAAATCTACAGCAAGCTGGTGGGTTGAAAGGAACCACAGAGACCAAAGAAGGCACGGCAGCATCGGGTCCACGTGAGCCCGCATGTTTCCTCAGTAAGTAAAGCGCTGCTTTCTCATGCCCAGACTCAGTCCTGAAATGCGTCCTGCAGGACCCCAGACAGAACGCTGCCACATTTGTCCACCTGAGCCAGCCCATGAGAAAGGACACTATTTCTTCCTAAAAGTGTCTAGTTCCTATGTGAGTCTCCAACATCCAGCTAAAGATTTCTAAGAGATTGCACTCTAGTTATAGACACACAAGCTGCGTCTCCTGGTCTCGGCAACACCCAAAGCAAGCTTGATGCCTCACTCCGTGGCCTTTAACACATGAGCCTTCCTCAGTCTGGCCTGCACCTGCTTTACTGAAACGATGGCCAGCACCCACGCACCGGCCACATCCAGAACCCTACAGGCCTCTGGCTAAGGTTCATCTCCACCTGGGGTTTGGTTAGAGCGAAGCCCAAGGTGCCCCTGGAGGCACGTGCACACATGGAGAGGAGAATACACACCTGTGTAACCGCAGAAGAAGGAGGTTCTGATCCTTTGAAGTTTCCGTAGCAACGGATTCTCAAACCAGATTCTTGAACCTCATTCTAAGGAAACTCAATATTAATCAGAAATGGAACAATATACAAAACAGAAAAACATTTTGGTACTAATATGGAAGAATTTAGGGAATCACCAATTTCACCCTTGAAGGTGCTTCTCACTTAGTTCTGAGAGTCTCGTAATTGAAATATTCACAAGGTCCTACACGAGGTCAAATTATCATCCACCTCGTATTGAAAGAGGATGCAGCTGTTACTGGAAGCATGAAGTCAATCATTCAGGGTGGAAACATACGTATTAGGTGTAGTGGCTCCGTATGCATGTGGTTGAATTTACAGATCTATGCAAACACGTGCCCACAAAGTTCACAGGTGGAAACCTGGTTGGAACTATCACAGTGCCTGGTTTCGAGTGTCTCCCAATAAAGCAAGCACCATAACTGTTTCCATGATGGAATGGAACAGTGAGGGGGTGAATACACTAAAGGGATGGTGACTGATCTGCGCCTGGGACACACCAGGCCGTGCGTAGCAAACGGTTCCCATTCCTCACTACCTTAAGATAATGAACGTGCCGTCACTGCCCTTGTCTTACGCTATCAGTCATCCTGTTACTGTTCAATTTCTGTCAGGGGTGTTTTCTGTGGGGGAGGTTTCATCGATATCTGACATTTGATGATCATTTTATAAATCACGATGCCACCTATTCAATGCAATTTACCCAATACGTGCTTCATCCCTGATGGACTTTTTGTCACATAAACCCCCGCCACTCCACACGGATTGCAGGTCATCTGTAAGAACACAGGCTCACCCTAATGTTTTCCCTCACGTGATGGGCTTGTGCTCTGACCCTATCTTTCCAAGGCATGCGTTTTCCACTGAAACGTCCTGTTATCCAGCTGCTTTGTGTATTTCTCAGACAGATATTTCATTTGCTCTTCAGAGACGTAATCACAAAATATAACTCTGGAATCAACTCTAAGAAACATGCGTGCGTGATGTAATGGAGTGGGATGCGCCCCCTGCATTGTAGCCCCTAATACCCCTGACAGCTTTACCCTAGCGCACGCTTTCATGAGGCAACTTACGTTAGGTAGAAATATTACCTTTACCATAGTATGGCTTTTTGACATGGCTGTCACCGGACTTAGGCTTCCTCTCCTCCCCGGGGAGCGGTCGCGGTGACTGGTCCTCGTAGGACCTCAGACTGTCCCTCCTTCCCGCCTCCACCGCCATCTTCTCCCTCATGGCCTTGGCCCGCTCGGTTTCCAGGGCAATGGCTTTCTCCAGGAGGGTCAGGTTGCCCTTGGTCATGTCGAACACCTCCTCCGACCTGTCCGAGTTCACAGAGGTGGCGTCGTCCTCCCTCTCGCGGTACCCATCCTCCTTGACGCAGCTGGAGAAAGTTCTGGGTCTGGGGCTCAGCTGCTCCTCCAGCCTCATCAGATTCATCATGTCCGAGTAGCTGCGGTCGGGCGTCCTTCCTGGGAAGTCGTCGTCCTGGCGGCCGTGTGGGCGGGGGCCGGCACCGGGCTGCGGAGGCCGCTCCTGGGGGCTGCCCTCGCTCAGCTTGCGCGCCAGGTCGAAGCACTGGTTGCGCAGGCACTCCAGGCTGCTCAGACACACCTCCTCGTCGCTCTCCTCCACCAGCTTCTCCGCCAGCCCGTTGTTGGCGGCCTTGCCCAGCGTCGTGTAGTTCAGGCTCCTGCTCTCGGGCGGCGCCAGCGCATCTGCGTAGCCGCGCTCGCCCGCGTGGTCCCCCAGCACCGCGCCGTGGCCCTGGGCCAGCAGCTTCAGCGAGTCCACCGTCTCCCTGACCACGTCGCTGTCCAGGTCCAGGCTGAGCTCGCCCTTCCGGCCGGGGGTCTCGTTCTTGTCGCTGTCGTCCTCCAGGCTGTGGGACGTGTTGCTGTTCATCTCTGACTCGGTCCGCGCCCGGTACGCCGCGTCCTCGGCGATCTTGCCCAGGTTCAGCAGGGACTTGGCCACCAGCTCATCGTAGTTGTCGTACTCGTCGTTATTGTTGTCATCCTTCTCCGCGTCCTGCATTATGCGAGCGCTGTGACAGTTCAGCTGATGGCCTTCTGCAAAGAAAATGAAAAAAAAAAAAAGGACAAAGAAGAAAAGAAGAGGAAAAAGTGGCTAGAACTTGTAGCTGCAACAGTGCGGACGGCGAGCTCAGGGCACGTGTTACGCCCGGCCCGTCACGTCACAGGACCCGGAGGCCCACCTGTAGGTCCAAGGACAGTGGCAGCAGAAAGAAAACGCGGTGCACTCACAGCACGGTAGGCCATTAAAACACCTGCTGCAAATGACGAATTTCCTGAATTAATATTCAAAGCAACCACTCTATAGGATAAGTATAATTTTAAAATATTACTTTTCCATTACTTCTAAATGTTCAGCATCACTTCTTTTATTGGCCTTCTTTATTGACAGCCCAACCAGACGCATAATAATTATGCTCATCGTATGACTAGGCTTTCTAAGAGTTCGTGAACTCGTCGCCGACTTGGAAGCAGATGTGCACACCGATCGCTTTTAAACTGTTTTCACGGTGATGCTCTGGTTCTGGACGGTCCTGCAGGGATGCGCCGACACTGACTCTGGGCGGTCAGTATCAGGAACACACGTTGGGGCTGGGAGTGGTTTTGAATTTTCTACCTTAGTGACAACTTATCAAGATACACTGTGAAGCAAGAGGAATGCCCCAGCCAAAGCTTAGAAGGGAACTCTGATGCGCTGAGGTATCTCAGCAGGTTGGAGAGGGTGGGTGGGGAAAGTACGCAGTGACCAGATGCCCACGAACAGCAGGACTCTGATGACTCGGTGCCACTGTGACACACTACCCAGCACCCACCCCACAGCCTCGGGAAAACTGTGGTGAGCTGGCGGAAACAACCTGTGAACAAGTGTCATATCCAATCTCAAAAAAGATTTAGGAAAACTCAGTAAAAAAAAAGGCCAAGTTAAAAATGACAGGAAACCCCCGTGTTTCATCTGAAATGTATTCCGTTCAACACTAAAGGCATAGCTGGGATGATTCTCTCCCTTACGTTACGTGACCGCTACCACGTATATTGCAAAATATAGACAATACTAAATGGAGTCTCAGATGGACCCCACCCCTACTTTAGTTTGCATTTGGTTAACTGCCTGCCATTTTCAAATATACTCTTTGTTTCTATGATTAAATCAACCAGAGTAAGAAGAACTTTTAAAGCTTATTAATGAGGAAATGAGGCGTATTGATTCGTAGAAGGTGCCAGCTAACTCAGAGCTGACTCAGGGCTGACTCAGGGCTGACTCAGGGCTGGCTCAGGGCTGGCTCAGGGCTGACTCAGGGCTGGCTCAGAGCTGACTCAGGGCTGACTCAGGGCTGGCTCAGGGCTGGCTCAGGGCTGACTCAGGGCTGACTCAGGGCTGACTCAGGGCTGGCTCAGGGCTGGCTCAGGGCTGACTCAGAGCTGACTCAGAGCTGACTCAGGGCTGGCTCAGGGCTGACTCAGGGCTGACTCAGGGCTGACTCAGAGCTGGCTCAGAGCTGACTGACTCAGGGCTGACTCAGAGCTGACTCAGGGCTGACTCAGGGCTGACTCAGGGCTGACTCAGAGCTGACTCAGGGCTGGCTCAGGGCTGACTCAGGGCTGACTCAGGGCTGGCTCAGGGCTGACTCAGGGCTGACTCAGGGCTGACTCAGGGCTGGCTCAGGGCTGACTCAGGGCTGGCTCAGGGCTGACTCAGGGCTGACTCAGAGCTGACTCAGGGCTGACTCAGGGCTGACTCAGGGCTGACTCAGAGCTGACTCAGGGCTGACTCAGGGCTGGCTCAGAGCTGACTGACTCAGGGCTGACTCAGAGCTGACTCAGGGCTGACTCAGGGCTGACTCAGGGCTGACTCAGGGCTGACTCAGGGCTGGCTCAGGGCTGACTCAGAGCTGGCTCAGGGCTGACTCAGGGCTGACTCAGAGCTGGCTCAGAGCTGACTCAGGGCTGACTCAGAGCTGACACAGAGCTGACTCAGGGCTGACTCAGGGCTGACTCAGGGCTGGCTCAGGGCTGACTCGGGGCTGACTCAGGGCTGGCTCAGGGCTGACTCAGAGCTGACTCGGGGCTGACTCAGGGCTGGCTGGCTCAGGGCTGACTCAGGGCTGACTCAGGGCTGGCTCAGGGCTGACTCAGGGCTGACTCAGGGCTGGCTCAGGGCTGACTCAGGGCTGACTCAGGGCTGACACAGAGCTGACTCAGGGCTGACTCAGGGCTGGCTCAGGGCTGGCTCAGGGCTGACTCAGGGCTGACTCAGGGCTGACTCAGAGCTGACTCAGGGCTGACTCAGGGCTGGCTCAGGGCTGACTCAGGGCTGACTCAGGGCTGGCTCAGGGCTGACTCAGGGCTGACTCAGGGCTGGCTCAGGGCTGACTCAGGGCTGGCTCAGGGCTGACTCAGGGCTGGCTCAGGGCTGACTCAGGGCTGACTCAGGGCTGGCTCAGGGCTGGCTCAGGGCTGACTCAGGGCTGGCTCAGGGCTGGCTCAGGGCTGACTGACTCAGGGCTGACTCAGGGCTGACTCAGGGCTGACTGGCTCAGGGCTGGCTCAGGGCTGACTCAGAGCTGACTCAGGGCTGACTCAGAGCTGACTCAGGGCTGACTCAGGGCTGACTCAGGGCTGACTCAGGGCTGGCTCAGGGCTGACTCAGGGCTGGCTCAGGGCTGACTCAGGGCTGACTCAGGGCTGGCTCAGGGCTGACTCAGGGCTGGCTCAGGGCTGACTCAGGGCTGGCTCAGGGCTGACTCAGGGCTGGCTCAGGGCTGACTCAGGGCTGGCTCAGAGCTGACTCAGGGCTGACTCAGGGCTGACTCAGGGCTGGCTCAGGGCTGACTCAGGGCTGGCTCAGGGCTGACTCAGGGCTGGCTCAGGGCTGACTCAGGGCTGACTCAGGGCTGGCTCAGGGCTGACTCAGGGCTGGCTCAGAGCTGACTCAGGGCTGACTCAGGGCTGACTCAGGGCTGGCTCAGGGCTGACTCAGGGCTGGCTCAGGGCTGGCTCAGGGCTGACTCAGGGCTGGCTCAGGGCTGACTCAGGGCTGACTCAGAGCTGACTCAGAGCTGGCTCAGAGCTGACTCAGGGCTGACTCAGGGCTGACTCAGGGCTGACTCAGGGCTGACTCAGGGCTGACTCAGGGCTGGCTCAGGGCTGACTCAGGGCTGGCTCAGAGCTGACTCAGGGCTGACTCAGGGCTGACTCAGGGCTGACTCAGAGCTGACTCAGGGCTGGCTCAGGGCTGACTCAGGGCTGACTCAGGGCTGGCTCAGGGCTGGCTCAGGGCTGACTGGCTCAGGGCTGGCTCAGGGCTGACTCAGGGCTGGCTCAGGGCTGACTCAGGGCTGGCTCAGAGCTGACTCAGGGCTGACTCAGGGCTGACTCAGGGCTGGCTCAGGGCTGACTCAGGGCTGACTCAGGGCTGACTCAGGGCTGACTCAGAGCTGACTCAGGGCTGACTCAGGGCTGACTCAGGGCTGACTCAGGGCTGGCTCAGGGCTGGCTCAGGGCTGACTCAGGGCTGGCTCAGGGCTGACTCAGGGCTGGCTCAGGGCTGGCTCAGGGCTGGCTCAGGGCTGACTCAGGGCTGACTCAGGGCTGGCTCAGGGCTGACTCAGAGCTGACTCAGAGCTGACTCAGGGCTGACTCAGGGCTGGCTCAGGGCTGACTCAGGGCTGGCTCAGGGCTGACTCAGGGCTGACTCAGGGCTGACTCAGAGCTGACTCAGGGCTGGCTCAGGGCTGACTCAGGGCTGACTCAGGGCTGGCTCAGGGCTGGCTCAGGGCTGACTGGCTCAGGGCTGGCTCAGGGCTGACTCAGGGCTGGCTCAGGGCTGACTCAGGGCTGACTCAGGGCTGGCTCAGGGCTGACTCAGGGCTGGCTCAGAGCTGACTCAGGGCTGACTCAGGGCTGACTCAGGGCTGGCTCAGGGCTGACTCAGGGCTGACTCAGGGCTGACTCAGGGCTGGCTCAGGGCTGACTCAGAGCTGACTCAGGGCTGACTCAGGGCTGACTCAGGGCTGGCTCAGGGCTGGCTCAGGGCTGACTCAGGGCTGGCTCAGGGCTGACTCAGGGCTGACTCAGGGCTGGCTCAGGGCTGGCTCAGGGCTGGCTCAGGGCTGACTCAGGGCTGACTCAGGGCTGGCTCAGGGCTGGCTCAGGGCTGGCTCAGGGCTGACTCAGGGCTGACTCAGGGCTGACTCAGGGCTGGCTCAGGGCTGACTCAGGGCTGACTCAGGGCTGACTCAGGGCTGACTCAGGGCTGGCTGACTCAGGGACCCCGAGTGTTTTCTTCATGGATTTTGTGCTGTCTCCTCGAACAGGCTTTTGTTGGTGAACCGGGTTTGGACATCGGCACATCAATAACAGAGAACAGCGTCCTTGCAACACACACACAGAGCCAGCACAGTTTTGAAATCTAACACATCTCTCCAAACCTCAGCAAGTCAAATTGGCCGTGTATAAGTCAGAGAGCACCACTAATTGCACCAAACAAATATTGTATCTCTTCTGGATAATTCCTAGGAATCAATCTCCTTAGAATAAGGATACGCGTTTTCCCAAAGACCGTCAAGAGGGAGGAAAACAAAACCAGCGAACGCATCAGAAATCCCAGGGAAGTGTTCACCCAACATGCACACCCGACACAGCTCAGGGCTAAGCTCTCAAGACTCAAAGGCACCCCTGCCTTCAGGGGCCCTTGAAAGTGTGACTTATATTCTCCTCTCAATTTATGCACTTTTGTCTTTACATTCGTGGGCTGATCAGAGAAGCGGCCTCTAGATAACCAGGCTGCGTCACCTCTGCACGAAACTGGCGTTTTGGGGGAACCAGCGCCACTGCACCCACCAAGAACCAACCACCAGATGAACCTACATGTTGTGGTTGAAAACAAGGCACCACGTGCAACCGCTGGAAGCATTTTGCAAGTTGATTCTAGGCAGAAGCCGAGTCAGGTAAGAGGTGGCATTGTCCTGGTTTCCTCCTCGCTCTCTCCCATCACGTGAAGAGCTTGGAGTAGGAGCGGGTCAGGGCAGAGAGGCTATGCCCTGCACCCCGGCATCTAAACCACCGTGAAGGCTGCACGGGAGCCTGATGCTGACGGGGCCCACAGTTTCTGAAGCTCCCCACCTTCTACCACACTTGTCATGTGCATGATTTTCATTAATTCTCCAAATTCAGAATCTCAGGATGAGCTTCCACTCATTTGCCCCAAAGAGGAAGTGGTTTCCCCTCAACGTCACACAGAACAGGGACGTGGCTCAGCTTTCCAATCATACACTGTTCATGTCTCCACTCCTTGCCAGGTGACCTTATCGCTTTACAAGGAGATTAAAAGAAGGTGGACACGCTTCTTCACACGGCCTCCCGGCCACACAGGCGAGGGAGCCTGTGAACAAGCTGGGGGGTCCTTTCCCTTCTGAAGACCTGGACCCTGCAGGCTGCCCCTTGCTGCGTAGCCACATCAGGGTGACAGTCACGGGGGAACTTATACCTCCTGGTCCAGGCCGGGCCTTTGCTGTTACTGGCTGGGTGACACTGGCGGCCCGAGCCAGGCCTGAGCCCTCACTGGAACCACGAGAATTCTGTGCCGCATAAAGACCCGCACAGTGAACGAGCCCTGCACGCCTGGTGGCAGGTCTCCGGGGAGGCCGGGCCCACACAGCAGACGTGGAGGACTTTGCGTACTTGTAGGAGAGATCTGGGGACAAGGGACACTGGGTTAGCGTCGGCGGAGCAAGGCTCAGCTCTCCCTCCTGGTCACCAGCTTCCATGCCCCCCGAGGCTGCCGGATGGGGATGTCTGGAGAGACTGCACGAGAGGCTGAAAATCCTGGCAGGTTAATGGACGTTTTCAAGTTATTGGTATTTAACTCTTCCAAAACGCATGTGAGATAAAGTCCAGCCTTCATGATGTGGGCGGATGGAAGGGATCCACCAGGCAGCCTGTCAGCAAGAAGCTTCTAAGCTGCGGCCTCCAGAATTCAAATCATTCACCGCGAGCGTCTGGAATTCCATCTCCGGTCTCGTGCTTTCAGGCAGTTTACCCCTCTAGCTGTGCCTTTCCTGCGGCTCAGAATGAAATGGCTCGCGTGTGGAAGTTGGCTGCGGGAAACTGGCCAGAGCGTTCTGGGCCAGCCAGGCATTAACAACATAGAACCGACAGTCCACGAACTCAATTGCCAACCCAAAGAGATTCAGGAGTCAGTGGAGGATTCTTCCTGTGATCGGTGATCCAGGAAACAGGGAGAGTGCACTTGTGATGAGAAAAGGCATTTTACCAGGAAGTTATTTTAAAGTTCAGGCCCACATTCTAAATAAAAGAACACGGCTACTCAGACAGAGGTTTAAGGAGAAGGCCAAGGTGTCTCAGTGTCCTTTTGTTGGTTTTCTATCTCGAGCCTCTTCTCTGGCAAAGCTGTGCGGTAACAGGAGGGAAAGGCACCTGCCGGTGGGGGCCGGCCCAGGGGTCTGCCTTTGGGAGGGGCTCATAGGATGGCCGCACCTGGGTGGAACTTGGAGGAGACCCGGCCCGCCCCTCCGAGGGGAGGAACCTGTGCCCAGAAGCGCAGGCGGTTCAGTGGCTCAGGGTCTCCCTAGTGTTTCCTCATCAAACAAGAACCTTGTTTTTACTGTAATTACATGCATTTTTGGATTCCTGTGTGAGTGCTGTAAAACGTCGTAGGTCTGAATTTTATCTCCTTTGAATCAGATTGTTATAAACAATTTAGGCTCAGTAGCTAAAATTAGAAAACCAAAAGCATTTCTTTCAAAAAATGGAGCCGTGTATGGTATTTTGTCTCCATCTTCACGACCGGAATTTGCTGTGGTCAGAACTCTGTGGATTATAACTTTATAAATACAAGCACTGGCTTCGTTTAGTATTTTGTCTCTAAAAAATATGTCTGACGCACCTTTTAATTCTTTCAGTGTCTAGTCCTAAACCTGATTGTGTTACTACTGTTCTTTCTAGCCATTAAAATAGGCCGTAGGCCAGCAAATAGAAAACTGACTAAAAAAAATAAATAAATAAAATACAAGAATACAAATACAGAAAGAAGAGACACTTCTTCAAAGCAGAAACTGCTCTAGATTTACCAGGTCAGAGAAGACGTGGTCTAAGAGTCCACCCTCGTGGGTTTCAAATCACCAAAGGCCACAGTTTCTTACGGCATTAATAGGTGTTTCCTTTTTGATTACAGAAATAAATATCAACATTCACTTTTGACTTGTAACTACAGAAATGTGATGATATATTAGATCCTAATGAGAAGATGACGGTGTTTTAATAGCCGCAGCAACTGCAGGAGAGAAGCAAAAGTGGTGATCATTGCACACACCCCATCGAGTGAACACAGAATAACAGCCCCGGTGGTCAGTCTCGTGGCCTGCGGCTGTCAGTCCTCATTTCATGCCCACAGGGGCCCTGTGAGAAGGAGGTGTCACCTACTGTCCTTCCGAAGGTGACACCACGGAGCCCCAGAGAGGCTGGTGTTTCCTCCACATCATCTTGTTGCTAGGTGACAGGGCGGGACGCCATCCCAGGATGCTGGGCCAGCACGGCCTCCTTCCACAGCAGCCGGACCTGCCCGTCCTCGCCGCCACGGCCCGTTCTAGACCAGCCCCAGCCGGGCGTCCAGCTCTGCACCCACCACGGTTGCTGCCTGACAGCCACTTGGAGCTGCTGCTGCTGTTCGGAGCCTTCCTCCTCTACGCTGGTTTGCTGAGGCTTGAGGGCTCGCTATAGCACCAGGCGTTGAAATGTCTGCCGGAATTGCCAGCTTCGTTGGCCTGTCACCTACGAGGGTCCTGAATGGCGGGGTTGAAGTCCATTCTGATGCGGAGAAAAGGTTTGGAAATTAGGAACATCTTGGACTGGGTTCATAGGACCAGCGTCCTGGGCAGCGTGAGGGGACCGAGTGGGTAGGAAGGTGGGAGGGTCAGGGACACCCAGGCATGAGGTTGTGCAGAGACGGGGGAGGGAAGGACCAGAGGACAGAGCGACCCCCTCAGGGATCCATGGACTTGGACCCTCTGAAGACACGTAACTCCTGCAGCCCTGTCCCCAAGACCAGACGGAGCAAATTCTGCAAATACCCCCGACCCTCTTTGAGACGTTGTGGACCCTTTCCCTCTGTGGTAGGAGGGGCCGTCCCACTTGCCCAGGCACTGCTCTTACTACAGCTTCTGCCGGGGGGGCGCCAGCCTCGGCCGCCTGAGGGGGTGAATCCTGGTCACAGCCCTTCTCCCGTGGCCAGCACCGGGGCCCTGGCAGCCCTTCCTCCTCAAGCTCCCTGTCCCCATCTGAGCAGCGGGGAGCGGAGCTGGAGACCCCCAGGACCCCTTCACACTAACCCCCCAGGTTCAGTGTGGACGAGAGGGGAATCTCGAAGGTGAGGGTGGAACAGACGGGTGACCTGGCTGGAAGATTCAAGGTTTGTCACCTCTCTAGACTTACCTGTCACATTTTCTAGTTCCAACTTACTTAACAGTGTTGTTGTTTGTCTTGTTTTCACTTTGGCGGGGAATTTCAGACTACCCCCCTCTATTTTCACAGTTTTAACAGTGGTTTCTGGGTGATTAGAGGTAGTTGCTTTGTTCTCAACGGTGCGCGTCGTGGGGGGAGATGATGTGGGTGAAGTGTACGCAGTCCCCAGACCTTTCTTCTGAGCTGTGTGTTGTTGCTTCTGTGCCTGTTTCCAGGCTGCAGCCTCATCCCCACGCCTGCCCGCACTTGGAGCGGCTGGACCTACCTCTCCCCAGAGGAGCGGGCTTACTGGGCTGGGATTTGCTCCTGTCTGTGTAAATCAGCTGATCCCGTGCAGCAGGACACAGGGTCCCCTCCAGCCCCTGCTGTCCCCGGGCCCGGGAAGGATGCGCCCCAGCACAGGGTCGCTTCAGGAACCCGCCGGCTCCCCTCTGAGCCGTGCGCTTCTAACGTGTTCCCGATCTCAGCTCCCGGCCTGGCCTGAAAGCCTTCCTTAGCCCGAGATGAGCCACGTGGGAGAGACCCGCGCATCACGTCCGGCGTCTGAGGCAGAGCAACCCTCGGGGGCAGGCCGGGGCCGGGGAAGGGACGGCCGATTCACTGCGGCCGCGTGGCTCTCACGCGGTACACGGAGGCCTGGGGACGCAGGCCTGAGGAGCTCCATCCGTCGGCATTTACTGGGTCAAATATCGGCTTTTCGAGATATCTTCCTCCAACTTCAAGATGCCAAAACTTCGGAGAGGATGACATAGGACAAGTCTTTACCAGATCACGGACAGACGTTCTAATGGTCACAGTTTTGCTTAGGCCACTTCTGACAGGCCTGTGGGACACGAACAAATGCAGCTTCTTTATTCACTTCACCGCTGTTCGGACCAGAGGGATGAGCCCAGGAGGCGGGGACACCACCGCCTAGGGGCCGGAAGAGAAACACACGGCAAATAGCTGTAATCAGTGATGTCAGCTGGTGGCCAGTGCTGTGAGGGGCCAGGCGGTCAGGACAGGGGTCACTTCAGGTGCAGCTGGGCCAGGCTTGCCAAGAAGGTGGCCTCTGGGCAGAGACCTGAGAGATGAGGGGACCACATGCCAGGAGGAGGGGCTGCGGCGCAAAGGCTGCTGGGCCTGAGGGTGTGGAGTTTCAACACTATGTGATTTCAATTAATTTAAGTTAAATTCAAACTCAACAAATATATATTTAAACAACCCCGTGTGGCCAGGGGCTACCATGTTGGCCCATGCAGGGCCAGCACATGGAAATTCAGTGGGAGCTGAGCTCTGATTTTGACTTTTATAAATATATATATATATGTAATTTATATGTGGACTTAAGTAACACAGATTTGATATAAACCACCCCCCACCAGATCACTGTGCGGTCGAGGAACAGCTCTGTGGCGTCTGGGGCCCCACGGCGGTGCCTGGCTTGGAAGGTGACAGTCTGGTCCCGACCCGACTCCCGAGAGCTGCGTCTGCAGTGCAGGAAGGATGCCGCAAGCACAGAAGGTGGTCCCAGCACGTCAGTTGCATCGTCTCCAGGGGAAAGCCCGCTGTCTGGGCTTGTGGTGGAGGAGGGTGGCCCGTGTCCGCACGCAGCCCCTGTGCATCTCTAGTCCAACCCTTCCTGTCACCTGCCCTGTCAGCACAGCTGAAGGTCACGGCCATGCATCCCCTTTCACGCCCCGAGTCAGACCTCACGCGTGTACAGTCAGCTTCCCGGGCCCAGAGCGAGGCATGGGGGCCCGGGCAGAATTCTGCCAGCTCGACGGCATCCAAAGCACAGGCTAACGTCACTACAACAGCTCAGAAGAGGATTGTTGGCTTCTTTGTTTTATTTATTTATTTATTTTTGCAGTACGCGGGCCTCTCACTGTTGTGGCCTCTCCCGTTGCGGAGCACAGGCTCCGGACGCGCAGGCTCAGCGGCCGTGGCTCACGGGCCCAGCCGCTCCGCGGCATTGTGGGATCCTCCCGGACCGGGGCACGAACCCGTGTCCCCTGCATCGGCAGGCGGACTCTCAACCACTGTGCCACCAGGGAAGCCCAACTGTTGGCTTCTTGATTCTAGAAGTTGTCCATTTCATAAGCTGAAACATGATGTAAAAATGTCCTTTGAGCTAAATGAGATAAACTGAAGGAAAAAATAATGGTTTTCACAAGGGATCCAAGTTGCATAATAATTTTTAATGTAGAATGTGTAAGTTATGCTTCTTGAAGTTTTTATTCATTAGGGATCTTAATTAACGGAATGCGAGTGAATAAAGTTTTATTTGTTCACTAAGTTTTGAGGACCTTTCTACTTGATGACATTTTAGGTATGTGGTTTATCTAAGTTTGGAGACTAAGAAATAGGATAGTCATACCCCCCAATCCAGACAAGAGCTATTTGAAATCAGTAGTTTTCAGACTGAGACGGACTGAAACACACTAACCAACTGCATCCCTCTCTCTCTCTCTCTCTGTCTCTCTGTCTCTAATCACACACGCACACATGCGCGTGCACGCACACACAGCTCGGAGACTTTCCAAATTAACTGGACGACCTTGAACATCCCTGGCCCAGCAGAACAAGGTTGCTTTTGCTACTGCTGATGCTGTAAACCAGGGAGTAGAAATGAGTCTGCGCAAATTTTGGTCCTCCTGTTTTACATACTGGTGTGATGTGGTCATTCCAATGAGTATGTTTGATTGGGAGGAACTTGGGAGGCGCGGGGCCCCCGTTCTTCTCTTCGACCGTATTCAATCCCCATCAGACAGAAAAGGCCTTTCAGAAACACTACCACGTTCTTTGGTAACCTAATCTAAAGCTCAACCATCTTCAAATCTGAAAACTTTTGTTCTTGTTTTCAACTCAAACCTTTAAAGCCTCCATCTCGGCTTATGGCTTCTAATTCTGCCCTTTGTGTGGCACGATTGCGTATGTGTTTTCATGTACACACTCCTCTTTCGTGCTATGTTATCTGTGTTTCTTTTTGGCAAAGCGTGGTATCTGTTTAGCTTTTGTGTCCCCGTGGAACCCAGTGCACTTCTGTGTACACAGAAAACACATTCCGTTGTTTTGAAGTGAGCTTTCACCAGGCCCTGAGTCTTTTAAATTAATGCAGCTTTGATGTACCTAATATATTTGCTTGGTATCGCCATGGACCTTGGGTTCCATGAATTACAGACAAGTTTGTGCCTGAGAGAGGAGAACCGTGCAAAAGCCACCTGAGTTACGGTTGCCACTTTGCAGCTCTGGATGGCTCTCCTCTCCCCAGTATCTCTCTGGACCACACCTGCTTTAAAGCTTAGTAACCAAGCAGTGAGGTGAGCGAAAGGCAAGTGTTGTCATCCTAATCTCTGGATGCCAAACTGAAATCCAGGGAGAGTGAGGGAAGCAGGGCTACGAGACATGCCTTCCCACCTTTATCCCACCCTCTGCCACGCTAGCATTTGGAATAAAAATCAAATTAAGGGGCTTCCCTGGTGGCACAGTGGTTGAGAGTCCGCCATGCCGATGCAGGGGACACGGGTTTGTGCCCCGGTCCAGGAATATCCCACATGCTGCGGAGCGGCTGGGCCCGTGAGCCATGGCCGCTGAGCCTGCGCGTCCGGAGCCTGTGCTCCGCAACGGGAGAGGCCGCAACAGTGAGAGGCCCGCGTACCGCAAAAAAAAAAAAAAAAAAAAAAAAAAATCAAATTAACACAAAGAAATAAGCTGGTCATCCCTTCAAGTGGACCTTAAAAACAAATGGAATAAAGAGCATTTACTGGACAAAGTCCTGTTACCGTAGTGGTTACCTGCTTGTGCGTTGCCACACTGTGTTATAATTTGCTCCATTGCCTTGCTATTTGATACACAGTGTGCATTTCTCTGTCACTGTAATGGTTGTGATGACAATTTTCATCTTACTGCACAATCAAAATGGCATTGATAGGCATGAACTCCAGAGGCCGGGCCTGAGCAGGGAGGTGGTCACCCAGGCCCGGTGCTCAGTCGTGTGACCTGTGCCTCTCGACTTGTGCCCTATCTGTTAAGTATATGTGATGTCATTAAAAGCTTTTAAATAAAAAAAAAAAATTGAATAAAAATGTGTTAGATCTACTCTCTTACATCTATTCCTTATTATTATGTGAAAAGAGACTCTTGCCCGTACTTTATGCACGTTGCTTGCGTCTCAAATGTACATGAAGTCACCTTGTTAGCAAGTTTTCTGGTTTGTATTGAAGAGTCTGAAAATTTATGAAACATAACATATAATTATATTTTCTAATTACGCAAAATTAGTTTGCAAGAAGAAAGTTTAATTTTTATCATAAACTGATACCTAGAAACGCCTCGTTCTGCCTTTACTCATTTCTGAGTAGCAGAAGCATCCACTCAATGTATTCGCCTACCAAACTGCCTAAAATAACGCTTTCATGGATGGAGGGAGAGATTAATTTTTAGGATGATAAAAAGTCATCATATTCTTTCTCCCGACAGTGCACAGTTGAGACCTTGCCTACTAAACACACCTTGGTTTCTCCGCTGGTCACAGAACTCACTGCGTTTTCTGCTGACTGCAGGAGAAAGCTGGGGGGCTAATTTTGATGCACAGTCTGTCCGTATCTCAACTTGCTTCCTGCATCAGGGCCATTTCCTGAGAATGAGGTAAGAGGTAACTGGCTGATCAGTGCGAGTGCCTCATCGAAAGGGAGTCTGGGGAGCTAGGAGGCCACAGTGAGAGACCCTCACCCTCCTCATTCTGTCCTGGCTTATGGAAGTTCAAGCCCATTGCTTGCAAGTTGTCATGATGCTTTAATAACATGGCACCCAGGGCATCATCCTGTGTGGAATAAAAAACACCCTGGAAACGTGGTAATTAAAACAAGAGTTGTGTCTGTGAGGGCGGGTTTTGTCTTGAGTTCCCTTCAAAGACAGGTGAGTTTCTGCAGAGAAGCTGGATTACGTATGGATTTGCTCGCTGGGGAGGCAGTGCAAACAGAGCCCATAGTCAGAATGTGACAGGCACTGACCACACCATTGTGAAGGTATCCACGGATGGGAGGAGAGGCGAGCTGCAGTGACCTGACCAGAGTCTGCTGGGCTCCACGTCTCACAGGCCACTCAGCCTCTGGTCAGCTCACTAAACCCTGCCCAGAGCAGCTTTGCCGTACACTGTACATTCTCAACGTAAGTATTCACATTGCCCTTCAAACCTCCCAGTTCCTTCTTAGATGTGACCTTCCAAGGAGGCCACCACACATCTGTGGCTAATTCACACACAGAACAGCATGAAGCCAGAAAACCTCTAGAAAAGGAAGGTGTTTGCATTTCTACCTAATTTAACCCAATGGCCAAGTCAATTGTCTTCAAAGTTGAATTGTCCAGAAAGTCCCAAGATTCAATAAAGAGTAAGCAAAGAAAGGACCTTACTTATTTACAAATGTATTTCAGAAACAGAATATATTAATAAACAGTTATGCAAACTTATGGTTACTGGGGGTAAGGGGGGATAAACTGGGAGATTGGGATGGACATATACACACTACTATATATAAAATAGATAACTAATAAGGACCTGCTGTATAGCACGGGGAATTCTACTCAATACTCTGCAATGGCCTATATGGGAAAAGAATTTTAAAAAGAGTGGATATATGTATATGTATAACTGACTCACTTTGCTGTACACCTGAAACTAACACAACATTGTAAATCGACTATACTCCAATGAACATTAAAAAAAAATAAAGTTATAACCAGAGCAAATCACACAAAAACAAACAGTTATGTGTTAATAAAGGCAGTGGACATGAACATTTCTGTCATCTGGACAGCAAATTGCTATGCTCTTCCTCACAGAATTTTCTTTCCTGTCAGTGGGCAGATACAATATATACTCATAAGGAGATTTAAGTACATACACTTACTTTATACACACATATGTGAGTCTCTCTATTATTTAAAGATGTATTCTTTTTAGTGGGCTGTAGTATGAAAATAAGTGTAACTCACTAGGCATTAAATAACCATTGAATCTATATTTCTCAAATTATAAGACTCTGAAAAGGTACTTCCTATATACCATGTAAAAAATCTGCTATTAGAAAAAGCTATGACCCCTGAATAATAACTTTCTCAACTTTAGGATAACGAGGGAACTTTAAGCTCATAATTACACCTTAGACCATCACATGCATTTTGAAAATAAAATTCTTCATGCAAAAGACCAGCCTATGATAGGTCAACTGGACAAAATATAATTCTGATTAATTAGTGATGCATTTAATGTAATCTGAAATGAGTTACTCAGATAGCAATTCCTGTTCTTCAGATGAGCAGAGAGTGATAAAGAGAACATGAGCTCTGAGGTAAGAGAAACCACCGACAGAGCTCGACCATATATCTGTCACCTGCTGAAAATAACCTTATCTTTCTGAGCCTCAGTTTCTAATTAGCACAATGAGAGTGAAGTAATTTCTACCCTGCCGTGTCTTACACAATCACCGTGAAGATCAAACACAGTGTGTACATGACTATACTGACTGGAAATGTACATTATTAGTAATATTTTGGTTCACGTGTAACTACAACGCCAGAGGACTCTTGGAATTGGAATAAACACCTAATTTGCAAGTTATCAATAATAGTCCTTCTGTACTCCGTGGGCTCCTGTGTAATAATTTGGTGGTTTATAAGCATTTGTTTTCTCTGTAACAAGACCTCTCAATAAACTTCACATTCCAGTTTATAACAGAGGTGGAAGATGGTAGAAGTAGTCTGAGACTTTATAGCGACTAGGGAGGCTGAGGGCAGCTTAAGCTTCGTCCGTGCGACTCCATCTGCTGCCCTGGTTTCCCCGGGCGGCCATCAGCTGCGGTGACAGGCCCTATGAGCCGGCCCTCGGCGCCCGAGATGCCTCCGCGCGCTGAGTCCTGCCTGCCTCGCTTCTCACTCTGTTAACTGTCAGTCACCGTCTGTGCTTCAGTTTACTAAGAAAGAGGCACAGTCCCCCTTGGAGAGGATCTGCTGCTGGCTCAGCAACGCGACAACCGCCATGAGTGTCAACAAGGGACACGCAAGACCGACTTCGAGATGCTGACCCAGAACTCTGGTCACCAGACACAGAAAGTACCTTCCCCAGTTTTTCAGAAACAGTTTCTGCCAATACAAGGAGGGGACAAAGACATACAACGTGGGGTTTCTCATGTTACAGACACCGCTATGGGGCAGACACTCACACAGACTGATAGTGATTTTGGCACTAAACGTAGCCGTCAGGTAAAATAAAACGCATTTGGGAGGACGTGAACATGGGAGATGGATGGATAATCGAAGCCTGATTGTCGTAAGTCACACACAGCCAGGAGTTTGGTCATGTAAAATGAGCACTTCATCAGCAGATGTGTCTCCTTGATCTAGAACCTTCCTGAAGATTCCTGACCCTGGGGGTTATGAAATAACCCACTGGATAAGCCACCTGGCATATCTTTGTGTGCTATTGGCTACATGGGGTCTTGGAACACCTGTCCGTGGGCTCCTCCAGGGGAGATTTCTCCCTGTAACAGAAGAACTCGGTGAAACCTTCTCCGGGAATCAGGCCTCGGAAATGGTTTCTGCTTAGGGGGGATGCTTTTGTTTGACTTGGAAATTAAGCAAGGCTTTGGGCCTTCCTGCACAGAACTTAGAGCGATCAGAGCCACAGTTCAGGGTCCATCACATGGGCTACCTTTGATCCAACGACTCCTTGGGACTTAGGACTTGATGAGAGGCTGTCTACGAGGGAGTAGCTTATTACACCTTACTGCCAAAGTATTTGGTAAAATGGACATATCTGCCTTACAGCAGAAGAGGTAGCCTGATGATCCATAAATGGCCACCACGGCGGAACCTCTCTTTAGTAGTTTTAGTTGATTCCTCTAAAGTTCACAGAATAGATGATTCTAGAAGGTGCTTAGCTGGAGAATCCAGAGCTGAATATGAATTCTGCCACCAGGGACCAAGGGTTGATCATTCATTCATCCTCCTACTGGGCATTTTCTTTCTGGAACCAACTTCCTTACATGCCTCCGACTTGGGCTTCATGTTTGCAGAACACTGAGTGCTGGTCACCAGGCAGGGTGGGTCACATAGTCAGACATTCTGGGGCCGATGTTATAATTATGCAATTGTTTCATGGCTCTATCACACCCCCTTGATTATGCCCACTTGCATGAATTTTCCTAGAAAAATGTCTTTATCTTTGGTTTGTTTTCTCACTTTTTTTTTTTTTTTTTTTTTACGGTATGTGGGTCTCTCCCTGTTGTGGCCTCTCCCGTTGTGGAGCACAGGCTCCGGACGCGCAGGCTCAGCGTCCATGGCTCACGGGCCCAGCCACTCCGCGGCATGTGAGATCCTCCCGGACCGGGGCACGAACCCGCGTCCCCTGCATCGGCAGGCGGACTCTCAACCACTTTGCCACCAGGGAAGCCCTGCTTTCTCACTTTTTCAAACAACTCTAAGCGTTCAAGTCAGAGTGAATGAAGCCAGTGCAGTCACATGCTAAAGCTGTTTCGATAAGCCTGTGATCGCTTTTTCAAAATACGTCATTTTGCACTTTTAAAAGTAGATTATTTAAAATATGGCCCTAAGTAAATTAAAATGGAAAGTTTAATTCTAGCAAACGGAGAGCAGAGCCTAGACTCTGGTTAAGGCACTTGGTTAAATGATGCATATGTGCAAATATCTCCGACCCTAATTCACCACACCCACAAACATCCATAACTTCAAATATTAATGTCTGCCGCTTTCTAAACATAGAACGAGAATATGAAGGAGCAGTATTTTATACTATCTTCATAAGAAGCCATGGTTAAGGTACAAATCATGAGTCAGCCTCAACAACGAACGATCTCACCCAGAGCTACGCACATGTAGTACAGGGTCCAGAAACAATTTGCCAAATTGGTCGATTCTCCAACTTTCCACATATTTTATTACCCAGAGCTGCTGTTTTTAATACTCAGCATGAAAGAGCCATCGTCTCATTAATGACACCACGGTCTGCTTAGCAGAGCGAACGGTGTGTCTGTGGGTGTATGCTATTGCTACTCCTTAGGCTGTCTCCGCGCCACGGCCTATAATAACAAGACAAGAAAAGTAACCTGGGGAGACCAGATTTTAATGCATGAAGTTTATGCGTGTGTGCGTGCGTGCGCGTGCGTGCGTGCGCGTGCGTGTGTGCGTGCGTGCGTGCGCGTGTGTGCGTGCGCGTGCGTGTGTGCGTGTGTGTGTGCGTGCGCGTGTGTGTGTGCGCGTGTGTGCGTGCGTGTGTGTGCGTGCGTGTGTGCGTGTGTGTGTGCGTGTGTGCGTGCGTGTGTGTGCGTGCGTGCGTGCGTGTGTGCGTGCGTGTGCGTGCGTGCGTGTGCGTGCGTGTGTGCGTGCGTGCGTGCGTGCGTATGCATTTATATACAGATACGTTTGTACTATCCATGTAAGTTAAGCAGTCAGTTGTTTTCATAAGGACCCTAAACTACAGTAACAATCGAGCATTCTTTCATAAAAGCCAGGTTTCCTGGAACAAACTAGTGTAACCCCTGAAGGAGGAAAGTTGATTCATGCCCACTCCACGGGATTAGCAACAACCAATTCACACCCGCCTAATCTAAAAACTCTCTCTCCATCGGCTGAAACCATTGTCCTTTGTGTTGAGGAATTAGCCTTTCTCAGAATTCAGATTCTTGGAGAGCTTTGAGACCAAGGAAGAAGTGTAAGGGAAAAATATTCCCTCCACTTTTTCAACCTGCTTTGCCATTTCTCTGGGGCAAGCTCTACACCAGAGAAGCCTAGAACTAGGCTCTTCAGCGACCTCCCACGTCCTTCTAGAAAAGAAAGGACTCCTGTGAAGGGACTGGCTTTGAAGTCCTATTTCTGAGTCTGGCACTAACAGTAAGCTGGATGTAAACACACAACCACCTGAAATTTTTGCCCAAAGATGCCACTACCCTGCGCAACGTGCCCTTCATGTGTCTGTCTCCCCGGATCGGAAAACACAGCTCTTGAGCATGGAAGCAGATGACGGGTTGATTCATTGCTTCCTTACAGCCGGCTTCCTCCTCGGACCCATACCTGACGGCCCCTAAAGGAAAGCCTTGGCCACTGACGGACAGACCTACTTCAGCAGCTCCTGCAGCAGGGCTCACACAGGCTTCCGGCTCCCGGGAGGCACGTGGGCTGCCCGTGCCAACACCACAGCCACCGGAGCGGCTCATGACGGGGATCTCTCGGGTGGAGCCTCCGAGAACAGGCAAACTGAACTCTCTGGATAAAAGTTGCCGAGCTAAGCAGACGTGCACACCACAGATATTTCAGCAGACTCTGGGGATGACCAGTCTGAGTGACAACGTGACCGAAGCAACATCTAATGTCTGATGGATGATTTAAAGAACTTCTCTAAAAGGAAAGGGAAAGACACACGCACAACCGCGCCTCCCAGCGCTGCCCCGGCCGCCTAATCCCGTGGGCATCAAGCACGCATGCGCCACGGCCGCCGGCCCGGACCATCCTCCCGGAAGCGGCCCCGCCCACCGCTCGGTCCCCGCCACCGCGCTGCAGATTACCGTTCTCCTCGTCGTCGTCCTCGTCGTCGTCGTCCTCCTCGTCGTCCTCCTCGTCGTCGTCGTCCTCGTCGTCCTCGCCGTCCTCGCCGTCCTCATCCTCGTCCTCGATGTCCTCGTCCCGGCCCCCCTCGTCGTCGTCGTCGTCGTCGTCCCGCGGCTCGTCGTCCTCGTCTGAGCCGTCCTCCTCCTCGGCCTCGTCCTTCTCGTCCCCATCCTCCGTGCCGTCGCTGTCGTAACACTCATCCACCGACGAGCTGTCCGCTTTCACCGCAAACGGTTTTCGCTTGGGAGCCGGTTCTTGGGGCTGTTTGTCTTGTGTTTTTCTTTTTTTAGCCAAGGGGCAGCCATACACGCTGTTAGAAAAGAGAGAGAAGATCTGAGTTACTGTCTTTGAGGATCAGGGCGACGGGAGCCCCGGATGAAGAGGCAGAGGTTCGGCACGAACGCAGAAAGGATGTGAGCACACGGACTCCCACGAGTGCGCCGGCACCTGTGCACAGAGCGACATTCCACAGAGACACAGCTGGCTGGTGTCTGGGGCTGCTAAACTTTTCTCTCCTCTCCTCGTCCCTTATCACTGCCGTCCACGTGATCACACAGGGATCTTCACAGCACCCCCGGGGATGGTTTACGAAGCACGTGCACAGCAACATCATGTAATCGACAGCACAAGTTCACTAAACATCTTACCGAACGCACATGGTGTGCAACGCACATTTAAAAAAAAGTTCATTCATACTATATTAACATATATACATTTTTGTGAAATATGAAAATATAGAAGTTGCAAAAAAGCTTTGGATATATTTGGATTTTTGTACATTCTCTAGATAAAATTATATCTGTAGACAGAATGACCACTCAAAGGAGGTGGACCGTACATGCCTTTGATGGGAGCAAGGTTCAGGCTCCGTAGAAGGTGTCAGTCCTGCCCTGGCGTCACAGAAAGCAGACTTGGTGTATTTGGCAGTCAGCACTAATCTTGCTAAAACTGGCCCAAACTTGGGTGAGACCCTTACAGCAAGAGCTCATAACCTTTCCTTGAAAAGGGGCAATTTTCCAAAGCATTGTTGCTAATTGGAGTCTTTTTCTTCCTGGAAACTCTATATGTATATATACTGCAAGGAATGGGGAGAAAAGACATCCGGGAAAATGCTGTTGGCAATTGTTCTGTGTGTCTAAAATGAGATGTGTGATCTTCCTCACTAAGTGAACACTCCGATAGGGGATTCCTGCAGACTATGACTGGCTCACTTTGGGACCTAGGAATGGCAAAATGTTCATTCAGTCATGAACCCACCCAGTGTGTATTTATTTTGGGAGCCTCCTCTTTGCTGGGCCCCATGCTGTGCAGGAGACTCAGAGGTGAAAGGCACAGATCCACCCTTCAAGTCACTTACGGCCCAGTAGGGACTCAGACATGGCAGTAATTCTGCTTTAGAACCTCTGGCCACTGTTTACCACCGTGCACCAAATGCCCGGGGAGTCATGGGCACTCATCCAATAGGTGTTGAGTGAATAGAGCATGTGACAGACACTATGATAAAAGTATAGAGAGGGCACTACATCATAAAATAGAGGGGCAGCCAGCGAAGGGAGCTGGGGCGTCCCCAGGAAGAGGCTACGCTGGAGGCAGGCCTCAGATGTCTGGGAGGAGGTGTGAGGATGGCGCGAAGCCCTGAGAGCCCTTCGGGGTCAGACCATCCCTGTAGGCTAATGACGGGAGTTATTTGAGTTCCTTCACGCAATCGATGATGCGATCACAGTTGCATGTTGGGAAGCTGACAGCAGGTGCAGTGAGGACAGATTGAGAGCGTGAGAGACGAGATAGGGTCAGGGGGGAAGCAGGCAGAGCTCCCACCCGTGAAACACAGAGTGATGAGTCTTCTGCCTTTTGACTGTTCTCATATTGTAAAAATACAATAATCAAAACAGATAATGCTTATTATAATCAGAAAAAACTGAAGGAAACAAATTTTGGTCTAGAGAGTGTTTCTCATAGGAAATAAACAGGTATCTGAGATTTCTTTTATGTGAACATTTACATGGATTTGGGGAGAATCTGAGTCAACGATCTCAGCCAAACATTCCGTAGCCCCTCCCTGCCTCCATCCCTGACGACGGGTCAAGTCCAACTTCCATTCCAGCGAATCTTCTCGAGACATGGTCCTGGATCTGAGTGCACTTGTTAGTGTGTTCACTCTGCGTTTATCCGAATAGATTAGTAAGTGTAACAATAAGTTTCTTTTTCTCTGGGCTCTGTCTGTGAACCGGCAGCTCATGAGGACTGTTGTTACCTTCCCAAAACTCTTCTCTCTTGTCTTAGTTCATCAACAAGTTGTTGGACGTGTCTGCTCGGCATCAACGCTACCTGCACACCAGGTGTTCACAGAGACAGGCAACTGGCCTGCTTTCACTCTCAGATTCATTCAGATGCTGGGAAATGATGGGAAAACAGTTGACCTTGTGCTATTCAGTCATGTTACTCAAAACGGCCCCACCTCCACTTGGCAATGGGAATGTCTGTAGATGGCATAAACCCAGCACTGCGGTGGACTTCTTGTTGATTCTGTCCCCTCTCAGCAGCCCCACATCGCAAGGTGCTAACGGGAGCTCAGACCTTACACGGTAGGGTTGCAAAATTCAGAGTAGGAGAATGGAGACGGCCCTTCTATTGTTACCTGAATTGGTTTTACTTCCTTATCCTACATTTTGTAAACCATTTGGATTCATTTTTTCCAATTTCTGGAATTAGCTGGCCTCAAGCTTCCAGCGTCTTCTGCCAGTTCACATGGTTTGATGCTCACGCTTTTTTCTACAGCTATGAATGTAAACCGGAAATAAAATTGCGCTCTTCCTACAAACAGATTCATTTTGTCCCGTCTCTATTTGACCCACTGACGCTGACGGTGAGTTCCTGGTATCTACCTTAAACACGACAACCGAATTCAAGCCCACAGGACAGACTTCACTTTACGTGTGCCAAACAGCTCCCGGATGAAGAACCCACTCCCATAGACAGACGCTTTCTGGTCTATGAAACCCAGTGGTTTGGAATGTTTCAAAGTGAAGCCTTGGGAAGTGACTCTGGGACCCGTGTTGGGGAGTGTGGAGCCTCCCAGAGCCATGCGTGGACCTCACATCTGCTGATGGGTGGCCAGCGGGACAGAATTTGCACAGCTGAGGAAGAACGGGTGTTGCTTTTCTCCCACCTCGCAGGTGCCGCTGGTCCAAGTGCTGGAAAAGCCAGACTGCTTTCCAGCTGCAACCTCCTTCAGATTCATCCAGGCTCATGTCTATCAACGCACATGAGTCTTTCTAAAAATCCAACAACCCCCCACAGTTCTGGAGTGTCCCTAGCATGACAGAACAAATGGCAGAGTCTTAGGAAAAATTGGGAACCTGGTGCCAACATGAAACCCCAGCTAGAGAACTTGGCAGGCGCCATGGCTGGCCCTTCACCTGCGCAGGAAGGTCCAAGCTTCACTTAGGGCTTGGAATTCATGGTCGGTGTTGCACGCCTCCGTTCTGCTTCTCAGCACTGTCGTCAGGCCTCCACCATGGGAACAGCTGCCTGTTTCCCATAGCAGCGAATGGAACCTTGTGTTTGATGGCTACTCCATGAATATTGTTGAATGAACAAACCGTAGTTTTCTCCATTTATTAGTAATGAAAGCACTTATCACATCCTAGTGTGATTATCGGTTGACATACTGTCTTTCTCCTTCATGAGACAGAGAAAATGGCCCGTGTTTAAGGGATTGTTCTATCTTTAGAGCTGCAGTATCCAACAGAGTAGCCACTAGTCATGTGTAGCCAATTAATAAAATTAAAGGAGATTTTTAAATGAATTCCTCAGAAGCACTAGTCACGTTTCAAGAGTCCAATAGCCACACGTGGCTAGTGGCTACGATACTGGACATAGTAGGTTCTCAGTAAATATCTGCTGAGTGAGAAACCGATGGGAAGGCCTCTCACTGGACACGCGGGAAGCTGAGTAGGGGACAGGGAGGGAGGGGCCGAGCTTCGGGAGGCAGCTCACAAAACTGTGATGCAAGAAAGCCCAGCCCCTCAAGGGAATGCATGCTGTATACTTACAACAGACTCAGACCCAGCCACCTCTGAAGGACAAGGGTGCTGCTGGGGTGAATGTCTCTGCTGATCCCTGTAGCTGAGCCGCTTCCGGCGTGAGTAGCTGTTGTACCTGCCGGGTCTACCCGCCTCCGAGCTGAGAGGTGAGCCCGGAGGCCAGGTCAGCGTACTGACAACTCCTTCACACACCCTCTCCTGTATCCTTATCACTCTATATAATATGCAACATTCGAAGATGACAATAAATGCATTTATATGTTTCTCACACAGTGGAACCTTCAAAGTGTCCGTATGATGACTCATAAGATCGCGATAGCGCAGGCTTTAACCTCCTTGAGTTACTTAAAGCTGCGAATCAGCCTCCAGGCTTTGCTGTTCTGCAGCTACTCTGCTCGTTTGGGTGTCTTGGTAGGTCATTTAGTTGCTGTAGCTTTTACAGTCCTTTTGATGTTAACTTGATTTAAACAACGTTCAGTCTTTTGTGTCAGGTTGTTCTAGAAAATTGGTTACCTGCCACGGAGTTTCCGGAGTTTCTGCAGCAAACGCATATATAAAATATTGTGTATTACATGCTCTTGAGGCCAATTTCCGTGTTATTTTTAATCGTCTTTTGCTTGACATTTTCACGTCTCCAATTTTAATACAAACAGGGGACAGGGTCTGAGAAACTGAAAAACACGTTTGGCCGAGTGTGCCCTGCTCAGAGCCCTCTCGTTACAGCTGCTGACAGGAGACAAGGATGTAGCATGAGATGGTCTTGGCGCTGCCTTCTCCCCGCTGAGGACGATGCTCGTGGAGCCTAGAAAGGCCGCGGTCGCTTCCGAGGCTCAGGAGGGTTCTTTGTGGCCTCTGCCCTTACGGGTGATCTGTTTCTTGTGTTGCTTGGAGAGCCTCAATGTGTCAAGGATACATAATTAGTTTGGAATAATAGAAATCCTATGTGAACATGATCCTGGAGTCCTGGCTTCTCCTGGCAGCTCGGCTAATGCCAACACCACTCACAGATCACTTATTATGTGCCTGGTGTTTCCTAAAATCTCTACATATACGGATCCATTAAACTCTACGATGACCCTGTGAGACACGTGCTATTATAATTCCCATGTTGAGGGGCAGATCCTGAGCTCCTTGCTGAAAATCTCAAGGCTGAGTAACACTAAGCAGGTGTTGACACCCACCCCGCGCCCCCCCGTCTTCGCTTCTGATCTCTAGAGAGGGAGAGACGCTGTGCTCCTCCCTCACTGGGCTCTACTGAGGGTCCATTGACACATTTGCTTCTCTGACATCTGTCATGTGGTAGGTAGGCTCGCCATAAATGCTGCTGAATGAAGAGATTGATTCTTTTGTTCAGGAAACCTTCCCTTGAGCAGTGCAGACACAGCCCTCACCTCACAGGACAGGAGCAGAGAGTCACCCTCGTGGACAGGACAGAGGGTCAGGAAAGCTTCACAGAGGACCCGATACGAATGGGGCAGGAGAGAAAGACACAGAGAGAGACAGAGACAGAGAGTGGTGTGACTGCATCCGTGGGATGGCAGGGACAGCCCTGGAGACAGAGGTGCCCATCACAAGGTGGTCAGTGGGAAGAGTCCTACAGGGCGTCGTTTGCGCACTGTAAACACCTTCCTGTGGCTGCAGTGCGGTGAAGAGGCTGGAGGAGCCCGGCTCACACCCACTGATTGGAGGGTGCGGAAGGCTCCGGGTTTTGTTGGGATTTTTGGTGGCAGAGGGGCAGGAAGGTCAGGCTGACTCGGGTGGGCTAAACGTGCGCGGTCGCAGTTCCCACAGCAGCAAGAGGGGTGGACTCAGGAGAGAGGTCTGGCTGGCAACACTGGCTTGGGGCGGTCAGTGCACAGCGGGATAGAGCTGGCTTCCTGGGGAAGAGTGGAGAGAGAGGACTGACAGACCCCTAGGAAGACGGGCATTTGAGGAAAGGGAGGAGATGCAGAGGACAGAGGACTGTCCAAGTGCCCTGAGGGCTCCGAGGAGGCCTGAGCTGCTCCCCCAGGGCTCCCTGTCTGGCTGGAGGGGGTGGGAGCAGAGAAACCTGCAACCCCGGGACAGCACTCGGAGCCCCCGGGAGGCCACAGGAGCGGGAGAAGAGTGACCTGGGCCAGGATGGATGTCACAGCAGGAGGTGGGTTTTGAACCTGCCCTGGAAGGCTGGGCCGTATCTACGCAGACGTTAGAGGGTTCAGGTCATCACACATGCGGAGAGTCTGTGAACAGCATCAGAGCTACATAAACACAAAAGCGACTCTGCTGAGAACATATACTTAAGTAACTTGCTCAAGATTACACAACTGTTCAACCTTGGGCAGCTTATTTAATCCCTACCAGCCTCAATTTCTCCATCTGTAAGATGGGTACAGTAATACCTAATTCAGACTCTTAGCAGCAAATGAAAAACATAAAAACATACATGAAACACCTTCTGACTATGTGGAAGGAGCTCCGGAAATCTGAGCTCTCTTTCTGTTATTCTCTCCCTCCTCTTGTCTTGTGTACAGTTGACATCCCTCTTTACCACTGAACTTTTAAAGGGGTATTCCTACGTGTCTTTAGAATATATAAAGGTATTTAAAAATACTGCAGAAGTAACTTAATTCACTGAATTATTCAATTAAATGGCTGGCATTCCAGACATCCTCCTGATATCTTTTCAACAACATATACATTAATAAAACCAATTCAGTTTTGACTACATATTGACATATTTCCTTAATTTTGTTCTTTTATTCTCTGTATAGTATTGTAAACGAGAGACAGACTGATTTGAATAGTACATATTTTTAAGTTAAATGTGACATAAATGTTCTAGGCATTGTAAGACATTCAATGAATAAATTTTCAAAATATTTACTTGACGTTATGGCTTTAGAGGATTAAAAAAATTCTGTTTCTGCAAGGCAGAGACTTGCTTTATGGGTTTTTCTTTTATCATTTTAAATGATGTAGCCTGTTATGAAATACTTATTGCCTTGAATGGCAGTTTAAAGATTCAAATAAAACATAAAAAAAAATCACTGTATAATTTATTTTGACTCAAGAAGAACACTTCCCCAGGGGAAGGCAGCAGCCTGGTGGGTCCGTGGTCCACAGGGCTGACGTCCACCAGGGAGGATGGGTGGAGACACAGAGAAACCAGCACCCTTTCCCCAAACCCGCTTTCCAGGAGATTTGGTTAAGTGGCTGCTGGGACTGTTTCTTGTATTTTAAAAGAAATCTTGAAATCCTTACAGGATCCCCCTCCCGTTTTTCTTTTCACCGGAAATAACCTGTGTTTCTCTGTTCTTCCAAAGTCAAAAGAATTCAACTAAAGCAGCCGTGGTATGAGCATAGCGCCTGCAGCACGTGCTTTCCCCTCCTCCCTCTCCCCCTTCCTCCCCTCCTTCCTTCCAGCCCTACTTCTCTATTTCCTCTCACGCTGACCCTCCCAGACCATGTCAAGTTCTACTTTTTCCATAAAGTCACCACTGGTCAGTCTGGAATTCAGGATCCTCTGTCTTTAAAAGCTCTGCACCATCAGATACTTAGCATCCTTTTTGTAACTATATTGTTACTGACTTTTTCATGTGTGTTCATTTTATCCTCCTTGGCATTAGGGTGTGCTATTGAATTAATTATTCTAAGCTGCCGCTGTGCCAGTGAAGGAGTGGGTGTTCAATACATTGCTTTCTATTGATTGATATTTTACTGATGATTTTGCTGTGAGCCTCCTGGTCTTCAGGTTGGTTCCACCAGCACCCGGCTTTCAATGACATGCTTGCCCTCGCCTTTCCATCTGCAAAACAGCATTTACTACACCTGCCACTTATAAGACTGCAAGGGGGAGAATGTTGAGAATGTCCGATAAAATCACCCCAACAGCCAGTGTACTCCTTGGCAGTGAGATCGACAAATTAAACTGCTCTGTAAATTCACTTTGACTCTTCCTATTTGAGCTAAAAATCTCGGATGGTTAAAAGGGTTCCTGAAGTGGCCAGTTCATGATGGCCTGGGGAGCCACGTGCTGGGATACTCCTAAGACAACACTCTCAGAACAGCAGAGTCTGGAGGAGAGAGGACCCCAGCAATCACTCCATCTACCCCTTCACCTAGAAAAGGAAGGAGCTAAGGCCAGAGAGAGTCAGTGACAGGCACTAGGTCAGAATATGACTGGACTTTCCACCTGCTACGTGAGCACAACTCTGCCAGGTCAGGAGAGAAGCCGCTTAAGCATCCTACTTACATCAGCTTAGAGAACACGTCCAGAGCGGAAACTGCTGGAAATGAGCACCGTGCGCGCTTAGGCTGTCAGCTGCATATACTGCTTTCAACTTTATCGGTCTTGATATTTACAAGTTGACAAGAGTGCTCTAGGTCACATTTAACAACAGCACAGCAACACGGACGTTTCGGTCTGCATTTAGTCCAGACGAATTGAACACTGGAGGCAGCAACTGTGACATCATTAGCAAGTGATTGTTCCACTTTGTGCTAGCACAGGTCCTAGACGCTGCAGCAGTACTTAATACCATAGCAACAGCTGATGCTGCAGGTGTACTTAGTACTGCAGTCCTGCTTAATACTACTGTGATACTCCTCAACACTGCTGGGATGCTCAATATTACAGGGATATTCAACGCTGCTGTGACACTCAGTACTGAAGGGAAACTGTGGAGCTCCTGAAGTTGCACCAGTGCTGCTACCTTGAATTACAGTAGTTGAGACTGATGGGGAGAACTGAAAAGACAAACCCAGAATGGGAGAAAATATTTGCAAATGATGCAACCGACAAGGGATTAATCTCCAAAAGATACAAACAACTCACAGAACTCAGTATCAAAAAAACAAACAACCCAATCAAAAAACGGGCAGAAGACCTAAATAGACATCTCTCCAAAGAAGACATCCAGATGGCCAAGAGGCACGTGAAAAGATGGTCAACATCACTAATTATTAGAGAAATGCAAATCAAAACTACAATGAGTGTCACCGCACACCGGTCAGAATGGCCATCATCAAAAACTCTACAAATAATAAATGCTGGAGAGGGTGTAGAGAAAGGGATCCCTTCCACACTGTTGGTGGGAATGTAAATTGGTGCAGCCACTATGGAGAACAGTATGGAGGGTCCTTAAAAAACTAAATAGAGTTCTCATATGATCCAGCAATCCCACTCCTGGGCAAATATCCTGAAAAAACTATAACTCAAAAAGATACATGCCCCCCTTCGGGGCTTCCCTGGTGGCGCAGTGGTTGAGAGTCTGCCTGCCAGTGCAGGGAACACGGGTTCAAGCCCTGGTCTGGGAGGATCCCACATGGCGTGGAGCAACTGGGCCTGTGAGCCACAACTACTGAGCCTGAGCATCTGGGGCCTGTGCTCTGCAACAAGAGGCCATGATAGTGAGAGGCCTGCGCACCACGATGAAGAGTGGCCCCTGCTTGCCGCAACCAGAGAAAGCCCTCGTGCAGAAACGGGGACCCAACACAGCCAAAAATAAATAAATAAATAAATAAATAAATAAATTTAAATTAAAGATACATGCACCCCAATATTCAGCACTACTTACAATAGCCAGGACATGGAAGCAACCTACGTGTCCATTGACAGATGGATGGATAAAGGAGATGTGGTACATGTATACAGTGGAATATTACTCAGCCATGAAAAAGAATGGAATACTGCCAGCTGCAGCAACATGGATGGACCTAGAGGTTATCATACTCTTTCTGTTTCTCATAAGTGAAGTAAGCCAAAGACAAATATCATATGATATCTCGCTTATATGTGGAATCTAAAAAAAAGAGACACAAATGAACTTATTTCCAAAACAGAAAGAGATTCACAGACATAGAAAACAAACTCCTGGTTACCAAAGGGGAAAGATGGGGGAGAGGGATAAATTGGGAGTATGGGATTAACATATATACACTACTGTATACAAAACGGGTAACCAACAAGGACCTACTGTATAGCACAGGGAACCACACTCAATGTCTCGTAATAACCTATAATGGAAAAGAATATGAAAAAGAATATATATGTGTAACTGAATCACTTTGCTGTACAGCAGAAATTAACACAACATTGTAAGAAAGCTATACTTCAATAAAAAAAGATTGATAGGAAGAACTGAGAATCAAACTACATAAGAATTTATGATTTTGCCATTTACATCTTTGCCCCAGGGACCAATATATAAGAAAATACATGCAAATGAAAAATTGAAGATTTCTTACTCTTCCTCAAATATGTACTAGAGTCCTCGTTTTCAGATGCTCTAGGACAGAGTACTTTGTCTTTCTATGGCTGGTAAGAAATTATTCAATTGTGGAATATTTAAAATACAGGTAGTTGAAGCATTGAGATGTTTATATGTACGGCTCGGTCCAGGTTGTGCAGGAGGTCCACGAGGGGCCTGGGAAAAAGAGCCAGCCGTGCTCGTCCAGCCTCGGCGAGGGCTTCCCAGCTTAGGAGTTAAACCACTGCCTTCAGCTCAGCCATTGGTCGGATGTAAATGGTACTGCTATGTTTTATTTGTCTCCATATCTAATAACACTAAATAGATGAGAACTTTTCTTCTTTTCTCTCAGTTTTCTCAGGCAGTGCCCACCTCCCCTCCCTGTGAGTAGACAGATAATTCTCAGTCCTGCAGGTGCAAAGGTTCTCAGACATCCTGGTTGGGAACTGAATACAGGTCTGGACTAGAAAAGCTGGATTTGACGCCTCCTATTAATTGTGTGACCTTGAGGGGGTCGCTCCATCCCTGTGCGTCACAGGTCCTCGTCTGTAGGAGGAAGGCGTTGGTCAGATCCCCAGGGGTCTTTAAGGGCGTTTTCTGGAACCTGGGCTAGAGACCAGGTGTCTCGGGGCCTCTGTTCTCTGGGGCCTCCCTGTCCGTGGAAGGCTTCTGTGGGCGGGGCCGGGGGCGCTCAGCTGCTTGCCTAATTGCTAAGGGCTCTCGATCCAGGATTCCGCGCTGTTTCCATCCATGGTTCCTATTGCAATTGGGTTCCTCACATCTTTCTTTTTTTTTTTTTTTTTGCGGTACGCGGGCCTCTCACTGTTGTGGCCTCTCCCGTTGTGGAGCACAGGCTCCGGACGCGCAGGCTCAGCGGCCATGGCTCACGGGCCCAGCCGCTACGCGGCATGTGGGATCTTCCCGGACCGGGGCACGAACCCGTGTCCCCTGAATCGGCAGGCGGACTCCCAACCACTGCACCACCAGGGGAGCCCCCTCACATCTTTTTTAATAGGTCATTCTCATTAATTAAAAGCTATCGGGTACCACAAAGACGTGAGTGAGGATCCGTGTACAGGACGTGGACCCGCTTGAGAGCATTAGCTTCTCAGGGTTTGAAGGATGCTAACATGACAATCGATGACAAGAAAAGTCAGAGGTTGTCAAATGGCCCCATTGCTGGAAAAACAGCAACAACAACAGAACCTGAAACAAAAGGCTGCATACAGGTCCCTTCAAATGAATGCACGGTGCTTCCCAGGACCACATGCCCTGCGATGCGGCTGGAACTAACGTCAGCCCCCTTCGGCAATGACCACCTTGCTCAGACCACCCCGTTCCTGCCCCCTCTCTGTCTGAATCTGGGCTGCACGTCCCTCACTGAAGTGAACTCCAGCACAGAGGGCTTATCTCAGCCTGGGATGCGGTCCAAAGGCCGGCGGCATCGTGGAAAGTGGGCAGGGCTGGGAATGGGAGGCCTGGCTTGCCGGCCAGTGACCAGCCCATCACCTGGACCCCAACAGGTAACTCGGCCTCTGGGGTCCGGTTCTCACCACACAGCATGGGGCTGACAGAATGTTCTCGCACGCAGTAAGGTACACGCAAGCTGCTCGCGCGTGGAGTCCGCCTCAGACCACAGGGGACTGGAGATGAGCGTGAAATTGTCGGGTGCAACGTACACCGCATGGAGCACGTCCTAACGTGTTGTCCGCTCCCGGCTCCTCTTTGTCTGAACCTTGGGCCCGAGGACGCGGGACCTGAGTCTCCCGGACCCTCTTCCTCCTGGTTCAGCGCCCCCGGCGGCTCTGAGTCCTGCTGTGTCCACGCCCTGAATGTCTCCAGTGTGTCCTCCTCTCCCTCCACTCTGCCCCCGCCTCAGGCCAGCTGGCTTCTGGCCCCCTGGTCACCAAGAGCTTTCACTCCTATCTCCTCCAATGCACTGACTTCCTGCCTTCCCCCCTCCATCCCTCCCTCCCACCCTGTCTCTCTCTCTCTCCCTCCTGAGGACAAAACCTGACCCTGCCCGTGCACATACGGTCCTCTGTGGCCACTGGGCCACATCCTGAGGCCACGGCTTCCACATCTCCTTGTCCTCATGGGGCACCTTCTATGACCGGGATCTTCTTATGGCCACAGCCTCCTTCCTGGCTGTGCTTTTCTCCCCCCGCCCCCGCTGGGGGCGGCCACAGTCCCACTGAGGACCCTGCCTCCTCTTCTGGCCTCCCTGGGCCCCCTCCACCACCCGGCCTCCTCAGGCTGGCTCCCCGAGGCCTGAGCTTCCCACGGGCTGGAGCTCCATGTCTGGGTCTGGTGCTTCTTTGTTCAGGCTCCGAGCCCATCCGATGCCGGGGACCCGGTCTGTTACTGTGGGACCCGGTCTGTTACTGCGGGGACCCGGTCTGTTACTACGGGGACCCGGTCTGTTACTGCGGGGACCCGGTCTGTTACTACGGGGACCCGGTCTGTTACTGTGGGGACCCGGTCTGTTACTGCGGGGACCTGGTCTGTTACTGCAGGGACCCGGTCTGTTACTACGGGGACCCGGTCTGTTCCTACGCGGATCTGGGCACTTGGCACAGTGCTGCTTAACAAACAGCTCAGACTCACCAAGTGAAAGGGTGACTGAACACGTGAGCCCTCCCGCCGTGCCCTCCCCTGAGCGCCCCCTTTCCCCCACTGGCCAGGTGGAGAATCTCCCCCTTGGGAAGGCTGGCCGGCCCGGGGGGATGGAGCTCCTTCCTTCTCTGTTCCCTGGTCCCCAAACAGGACTCCGAGGGCCCTTGGGACATTCTGTCATATATGTGTATCCACGGGACAGCTGGCCTCCTCAGGGGAGGAGTCGCTTCCTTCCCGTGATGCCTTTGTGTCCGACCATGGTCCTGACTCACAGTGTGGAGGTGACAGATGTCAGATGATAATCAAGGAGACTTCCTCCAAGGAGAAGACAGTAAGATCCTACTGGCTATAAATTTAGGTAGAACCGAACGTAACCCAATCCCTTTACTTGTAGAAATTGTTCTTCTATCTTTCCAATCATTTTCCATCTTCAGCATCCTTCCATTACGTCAGTAGCAACATCTTCTAGCAGGTACTACATGAACGGCCACCGTGAGCCGAAGAAAGGATGCCTTGGGGAGAGAAAGAGAGAAGTTTCCTCTGTCTTCTGAGGAGCTGATGACAATCCATTTAGGAAGAAAATTTTACATCTGGGCAGAAACTGTGCGGTGGTGACAAGTGTCTGAGAAAGTTTGTGCGGATCGAAGATCCTGCTTCAGATGTTGTGTTTCGACTGTGGGAAAGAGATCTACTCTTTAAAGGAAGGTTGTGATGAATCCTTGTGTAAATAACACAGGATGTAGACGAAACATGGGTGAAAGCTGAGGTCCTGCCCGGCTGGAGCCGAAGCTGGGACTCAACAAAACTCTTCCAGCTTCCATTTTCCAAGATGTTGCAAATTGGGAACGTTTGTGTCCATGCCGTTCCTTGGATAAAGGTGGGCATGCATAGTGCCCAGGAAGGAAGTGAGGTGATTTGTCCCTCTGGCCCCGTCTCCTGCTCGGTGTTTGGGGGCACAGGGCAGAGGGCTCAGAGGAGGAAACCCCTCACGGGCATCGTGTATCCAATGCTTCTCCCAGGACCTTCCTTCTGTCTCCCTGGTCATACTCTCCCCTGCATCCTGTGTGTCTGGACGCATCGCTGGCATGGGCCACACATCTTAGGTCAAAGGGCAGGGTGTCCCTTTGTCCCCCAATATTCCTTCTGCTCAACGGCTGTGTGTGCAGCGAACACTCAGTAATTAGCCAAACAGAGCATCTCTGAAGCAGTCTGTAGGGTCCTGTTCTACCTGGCCACAGAGGCGACCACTTCTCTCTTGCCTCTGCGTATTTCCCTAAACAGCACTGTACTTTCTGAAATAAGGCAACTGGGCGAGTTTCCCCAGCGGGGTGAAATCCAGCCCCTCCACCTGCTTGCTCCTTCCTGGTCTCGGGGCACTGTCTGCACGCCTACGGTCCCCCTGTGTACGGTAAATGGTAACCGTCCGGCCGTCCGTTTGCCTTTTGTGCCGTCGGCGTGTGTGTCAGGGATGGTTGCTAAGGGCAGGGCTGTGCCAAACGCCACCCTCGGTTGGACCCCAGGGCCTCTGCACGGCGGCAGCCCCGGAAATGTGTGCTCGCCCACTCCCGGCTTGGGGCACCCACACTCAGGTGGAGCTCTCGACGGCCACAGCCGAGGCCCCCGGCTGGGCTGGAGGAGCACCGGGCAGTGAAGACCCTCAGGCCCTGCTGCAGAACCTCTGCTGCTCTTTGCTGGCCTAGATTTTTATCGTTCTAAAATCTAAAGACACTTTTATATAACGTTCAGGCACAGTTTCCTCCCTCAGGGGCTCTGTCCCCGCCCTGACGCACTTGGCTGTGGCTCTGGTGACCGGACACTGGCTTCTCTTCTGCTCCTGGGCTTGGAATGTTGAGGCTGGTGGGTGGCGAGAGGAGGGACCAGGTGACCGAGACAGAGAAAGAGAGCCTTTTGCCTTCCACCTGGCACGAAGCGTCGCCCCTCTGCCCAGAAGCCTCTTCCTTACTCAGCTCTGGAGGGTCTCACCCCAGGGTTAGTCTTGGGGGGTGGCAGCTGGGGTCCAGCTCACCTGAACACTGACAAGTGAGACCATTTAAGAGGGAAAAAGTGTGGCTTAAATTTCAAACCATGTCCTTTTCTAGAATTTTCTGGCATTAGCATTGTTTGAAAAATGACCAATCCTTTAAAAGTTTATCCTTTCACAAAAACATTTTGTTTTTTAGTAAGAAGGAAGTGTTTTAAAAACAATGATTCCATATTATTTGCAGAAGGAAACAGGGACACCTTCCCTTCTGCTGCTGGGAATGCAAACAGGTCCCATCTTCCTGGAAAGAAACTCCTTTTTTTTTTTTTTTTTTTTCAGGTAGGAAAGAAACTCTTAAAACCATTCCGGTCCTCACGTCCTTCAAGCCAAGGCTCCTCCTTGTGACAAACTGCCCCAAAGAAGGAGCCAAAAGCCACAAAAGCTGTCTGCAAAGACACTTATCACACATGATCTATAACATGGAAAAGTTAAAAAAAAATCTAAATAAATAATTTCCAATAATAAGAGTTGCATAAGTTACAATATCACCATAAGATGGAAGTTAGCCGTGAAAATTAAAATATTTAGTGACATCAGAAAAGGCTCATGTTATAAAGTTAAATAAAAATTTAAAAAATACAAATTTACACCTATAACATGAGACTAAGTAAAAGAGTAAAATGCCTTAAAAATTCAGGGAAAAAGTCTGATGTTCTGGGCAAAGGTCACCTTCCCTGAACGGAGCACAGTGACAAGAACGAGACAGATGTTCATGAAAATCTGCCCCCACTTCCGCTACGCTTTCGTTTGTGATCCCATTTTTAGTCCTTATTTGAGAAAATGAGCATTTCCCACCTTTAATGCTAAGTCACCTTTGTGCGCATGCAATATTTCTTCTGGTTTCTGTTGTCAATAAAAATTCCCTGGGAGGATCCGTTAAGACAATTTGAAAAGCAAACTCCTTTTCATCTTTTCAAGTCCTGAAGTTTCAAAACTGCAAGTCCCAGGCCTTCTCGCCCCATTTCAGGGAGAGGCCGCGGCCGGGCTGTGCGTGGGCTCCGGGGCAGCATGCACGGGCAGCCCAGCCCAGGGCCATGCGGGCTGGGTGGTGCTGACGCCTGGCAGACAGGGCTCCAGTGAGAGCCTCGGCCCCCGAACCCCCTCCCCTCTGCCTACACCATCACTTATTAGAAATCTCTTTGCGTTAATTTAAGAAGCATCTCTGGCAAAACCGTGCTGCCTCAGGGAAAGTTCAGTCCATTAGTCACTCAAGGCGGTGACTTTGTCCTAAGCATCTGATTAGTGTCTCCTGAGATGGGGGCAGGCGAGGGGCTGTGGTCCAGAGAGTCTGTTACTACAGGAGCGGTGGGGGGGCCCCCTGCCCCCTCCTGAGGGGGGGTATGCTCCTGTATGCAGCACCAAGAAGCCACTCCGTAGCTCGCTCCCTGACATGTGGGTTAACCACGGTGAGGCCACTCGGTCGCCTGCACCAGAGACCCCGGCTCCAGGATCTGGGTCTGCACGATCCTCCCGGCGGCCCTGCTGCCTCCCTGCCCTCCTGGCTCTCAGGCCCGCCCTGGCGCGGGGATCCAGAGGGTTCTCGGGGGGCGCAGAAAGCTCATTCAGAAGCACAGCCGCCATGGGATGGGCTGGGGCTGGCGGAGCGAGTCGGGAGCGTCACTGCGGAATCCAATGTTTTCCGAGCTGCTCACGGCCTACTCTCCTCCCCAGAGTTTTAGGAGATGCGCCCACTCCTGTGGGAAGCGTATCTCTGGCCACGTCAGATACAGCATTAGGTCGTATTCACGGCCCGCTCAGCGGCCACTAAATTACAATGAGTGGAGCTTTTAAAATCTGCTGAATTATACAGGGGGAGCTCAGAGCTTTCCCTTAACAGGAAAGGAAGGTGCGTTTATCTTCCTGCTCCCGGGTCCGCAGGGCCTCGCGGAGGCTCACGGGGCCCAGGTAGCCCAGTCTGAAGGAGGGAAGTAAGCCCTCCACGGGTCGTGCACCATCTCCAGGGCGCGTCCAGCTTTTCTTCCAGCCGAGGCACTCTGGACTTTTACTGCCCGTGTGCTCCTGGCCACCAGGCTCTGCTCAGGCCAACATGCAGGGCAGAAACGGCCGGTGACCACAGAGCCTCGCTGGCCCAAGGGACAGGCAGAGGGCAGGGCTGGCTGGGGGCTCGGGGCAGCCAGGAACCTCTGCCCCCACCACCTCGCACACGTGACCTGAAGTCCATGTTGGGTCTGGGAGGGGCTCTCCTCACGGGACAAGGCTGAGCCTCTGCAGCCCTGACCTGTCCACACCAGGCCGTCCAGTCCTTCCCCAGACAGACGGCCACTAAGTATTTCCTCGACTGCCAGCTTCACACACTCTGGATTTGTTTGCTGGTTGCTCGCCCAGGACACAGCCTCTCTGCATTACCTGAAAACCCCACTAGAGCAGGTGGCTGCCCTCGGCACACACAGGCCTGTGCCCTCGGGAGCCGTGACCTCACACTCGGGGGGCATCTGAATCCCCTGGGAGGGGGAGGGAAACAGACAGCGGGGCCCCTGCCACATCTTCTGAGTTGGCAGGTTTGGGGTGGGGCGTGTAGCCAGGATGCTTCCTTTCCAAGAAGTTCTCAGGTGATACTGACGTTCCGGGCTTCGGGGAGGACGCCCTGCCTGCGTGGAGCTGATTCGGCCTTCAGCCCAGGGATGGCTTGGCAGTCAGTGGGCTCAGGCCCGGCTGTGGACCCACTGGAGCACCAGAACTATGAGGACGGTGTCGGTGGCTCATCCAGAGCCCCTCTCCACTGGACCTGACCCCTCCGGCCTCCTCTGGACTTTGGGGCCCCGGCAGGCAGCCCTGGGATGAGATGAGAGCCAGGCGTGGGGGTGATTGCCGGGAGATGCCGGGTGATGGGGCAGAAGTGAATTGACCTCAATTCCCAGTTTACGTGGACAATTCATTCTGCACTGTTTAAGCCAGTTTGCAGTGGGGTTTCCATTTTTTTGTAGTTGGAAATGGTCTAAGTCACACAGAAACTTTTTCAGACGAAAACACTGCAATCTCATCAAATTAACATTACAGCTAAGAGGGCAGAGCTTCCTTCCTCTAACTCTGTCACCAGTTTTAGCAGGAAGAAGGTTCTGGAGTTTGGGGGTTCAGTCATTTCTTGGTGTCTCATCTTGGAAGCCCTGTTTTCTCTTCAGGACAGAAGATCCAAGAAGGAGGAGAAGCAACCACTTTGCAGAAGGACAAAGGTCATCCTCGTGACTCCTTGGGCTTCTCAGAGTGTGGGTATAAGTAATGATACTAACGACGTGATTGCTCTCAAGTATGGATTTGAAGAGCTGGTCGCAAGGCTGACTTCTCCGGAATCGCTGGTTCTGACTGCAGACTCCAGGTACCTGGAGTTGCGGCCTGGACTTGTCACCTGGACACACTGGACTCAGCGTGAGGGGCTCACACGTCCGTCCCGTCCACCCTCCCCCACCATTCACACCTCTCTGAGGACCGTCCAGCAGCCACTGACTCTGGGTGTCGCCTCTCCTGTCCCTGGTGGTGCGGACGCGCAGGGAACCCGCACACAGGACGCGGAAGACCAGCTCGGGGCTGCGCAGCCAGCCGTCGGCAGGTGCGCGGGGCTCCCGGTTCACGATCGCCCAGCGGGCCAGCGCCCCCCCCCCCACGTCAGGACCCCCTCTCCGCCCACTAGTTCTTAAACGTGGTGGCTGCGTACCTGCTAGAATCCCAGCACAGACGGTGGACGTCGGAACCGGTAAACCCTGACGGTAGCCGTACCACACACCGATTTCTGCTGTGTGTTCTGGAGATGTTTCAAAGCCATGTTTATATATCTTTAATCACTAGTTAATAAATCACACCGAGATTATAATTCCTGTGTTTAGTTCTTAACCAATACAGATTGTAATATTAGAGACTCTCTAAGTATACTTATGTTTTAGTTCCTACCTGAAAATACCTATATTCCTCCTCTATGAATGTGGAGTTATTTTCAAAGTATCCTGAATTTTATAAAATGTCAAAAATCCACCCTGAAATGCATGACCTGTTTCATTTGCAGCTTTAAATACACTGAATCAGTCACACTGTCTTCTGAAATATGTAACAGACTCGGCCGGGGCCAGAGATCTGTCCGTTTGGGCGGACGTGCTCTAGACGAGCAGCAGGCACACTGTTTTCTTGGGATAATGGCCAGGAAGCTTTTTTTTTTTTTTTTAAATAGAGGATTTACTGTGACAATGAAGGTTAACTGCCACCACAGTCTGGAAAGACCATGCCTGAATTTTGTGTTTGCACACATACAATTCACAATAAGGCAATGGTGAGTCTGGGAAACCCACTTGCTTTGAATCTCCACTTCAGACACATAAGTCCCGAGATCACAACATTTTTGCTCTCTCTGCAACCGGGCAAGCTATCAAATTAACGTTAAAATAGGTGTGCCCTAACTTCTGATTCATAATATTAGTGACAAATAGTAAAAAGGACAGGCACGCTATAAAGTTTATGCACGGGGTGATGCACAGCGATGTCTCATAAAGAATGAAGGGGGAGTTGTTGACGCCCGTGGCTCCTGGCTGGGTGGCTGCGTGCTCAGAATTCTTCATAAACGCCCCAGAGTGTGCCCTGCTGCACGGCAGCCATACATTAATTAGAGCATAAAGCCGACACTGCAGTGTTTCCATGCACCCAAGTGGATCTTCATTTTTCACATGCGGGACCCTACTAATTAAAATCAGCTTTGCAATTAAATGTGGAAAATTGTGTTAAACTTTCAAGCGTGGTTAGAAAAAAATGCAATTATTTTTAGGGTTTTTTATTGTAATGCAAATGGAAATTCTACCCATGTGAAACCAGTAAAAGGGAAGTAGAGGGATCCCTATTTCTCTTTCTTCCTCTCTGTCTCTTTCTTTCTTTCCTTTTTGATTATCGATTCTCCTCTCAGTTGCACGTTGAAATGCTCCACCATCTCTCCCAGTGCCTGGCTCTCTTCCAAGGCTTTTAGTGAGAGCTCTTTGTCAAGGCATGAATAATACAGCCCCCAGGCTGCTGGCAGCATCCAAATGAGGCGTGCATACATCAGGAAGCAAGCCCTCAGCTCCAGGTCCAGAACAAGCTCCCGGGAAGACAAGCAATTATTCACCCGTGGCTGCCGCCATGGCAATCACACTGGTAGGTGCAAAGGTATATGAGACGGAAAAAAATCTGAAGAAGGAACGTGCACTATAAGCCAGAGAGAATTTAATGATTTCCTAATAAAAAATAAATCTACCATTTGGAGCTTTTAATTTTAAAGTTTCAAGATAAATTGATTTGACTCTGAATTTTCTAAACAGGGAAGGATTTAAATATAATACCAAAGCCATCCCCTGGCTTTTGGGGGATCGGTGCTTGTGCAAGTCTCTCAAGCTAGATTTTGGACCAAATATCTCACCAGAACCCTATGCTCAACAAAGAGTAACTTAAAAAACAGCTGTGAAGGGTAAATGTAAATAAAATCGATTAAATTTCAGAAGTAAATTCAGAGGGTTCACAAAACCAATGACGTGAAGAATGAATTCACATTAAGGGTTCTCTTTCCCTCTCCCTCTCTCTCTCTCCCTCTCTCATTGGAGGCTTATACAAAAATCACCATTCAGAAAGAAAGAAGTAAATCCAATTAATTCCAAATGGTCCAGGATGTATATAACTATTATAAGGAAGGCTAAAATTCAAATTCCTCTACAGTGTTTAATGTTTATTAATCTGAAATAGAAACTAATATTTTTGTGATCCCTATTTCTAAGTTTTATTGGGACTTTGATGATGAATTTAGTGTCTATATATTCATCCCTCTGTGGCATCAAGTTGCACTGTATCTTTAACACAAGCAATATTTTATATCACCGTGGGGAGGAAACGTTGTGAATATATGGCATAGAATGTTCAATCTTACTCAAACGCTTAGGAGTAGATTTTTGCAGAAATGTTTTGACGTTCCATATTTTGGCTCCTATCTTAATATCCGTTCATCTAATTCTCTGGATTAATAACCAATCTCTTTTTCAGGTCCTTGAACCAAACAAAAACAATTATAGATAGAGTGACTTGTGGTCTCCTGTCCATCTGTCTCCATCCCTAAGACGTTCATCTTCAGTAGAGGGGGGCATCACCAGGACATGCAGAGGGCCCAGTCCCCCAAGACGCCCCCTCAGCTCGGGGTCTGGTGTCGTCGGGAAGCTCTTCCTGCCCTCGGAGCCCCAGGCCAAGGGTTGGGTCTGCATCCTTCACACCTTGCCTGCCTGCAGCCTCTAGCCAACCAACCAACAGCCCAGCAACTTCCTAAACTCCAAGTGCATGGCCTCCACATATTCCATTTTTTTTCTGCTGCCCAGGCTGCAGGCATGTGGAAAAACGCTCTTTTTTCACCCATAGGTGTTTTAAATGCTTACAGGTCACGAGTCTGCCTGAACACTGGGAAGGAGGTGGCCCAGGGAGGAGAGTGGGGCATCCAGGACGCTCCCTTCCCTGAATTTAGGCGTCTAAGGACCAAACTCTGGAAAACTCACTTAGGATGGCAGAGGGGTAGTTCTGCACCTGCACAGAAAGACTGGGATGGGCCCCTGCGTTTGAGATGCGAACTTCAGCTACTCATAAATACCAGTTTAGAAAAGACGTGTGCACTGGACTGTGTGCGGTCAGGTGTGCGAAAGATGTGAGATGTGAGTGGGAAAGCAGAGGTCGGATTTGCTGTGTACAGAAAAGACTGTGTCGGTATTTTGCTTCACGACAGGAGACTTACTTCTGGCCCTGACTGCAAATCCATGATGGTTTGTCATACTTATGTGCTAATAATATAAAACCTAAAAAAGTCAGAGTCATGTGTCTAGATACTAATGATGTTTCTGAAGATAACGGCTGGTAATCTTGTCCTCTGCCTGGAGGCCTGGCCCTGTTCACATGCATCAGGGCAAAAAATATTGACTGAGCTCGGATCCCTGCTGGTCAGTGTGCAGGGATTCAAAGAAATGGACCTTCAGTGCCAGGAGCGTAACCCCTCTGAGGAACTGCTGTGCTGCCTGCATCAGATAACGAGGTTCTGTCATTCGTCTTCCTCTTTTTTACCTTGACTGCCCAGAGACTCAGCACTGAATGGAATACTGTATCAGAACTCCTGATACATCCTGGGTTTCTGGTAAAATTATGTTTTCATTTCCCTTATGTTTTTCCTAATTTATCTCTTTGATTCAACCTTTACCTGTGCAGTTGTACATGTGTTTATCAGGCACCTCAAATTGATGGTGAACTATTAACACAAATAAACACCCATGCATAGATTACCTTTAGTTCAAGGACATAATTTTTGAATAAGGCAGACCAACGAATAAAGTAAGTATTATAACTTTAATTCCTACCTCTCCATTGTTAACCAGGATCTTAAATTGTGAATGCCTCGTGAATTCAGATTACTGTTTAATTTCACAGGTCCTATCTGATGATTGATCCTCCTCTATCACCTATTCCCCGTTTCTCACAAATCCACAACCCTACCTCTACCACACAGGAAAAAAGCCATCAGTCTTAGAAGCTGTCACGAAAAGCCAAACCCCCGTTGAAGCAGCAAGGCCACCCCCGACGCGCACGCCCTCCAAAGCAATAAGAAGGCACGCTGAGACTGCGATCAATACTTGACCTCCTTAGAAATTTTCTTGTGTTCAAACTAAAGATGAACTGAGAGGCATCATTTTACCACTTGTTACCAAATTTCCTAAAAATTGTATGTTTTATTTTTTACATTGTTGATTCCCCTCACCTGCCTCCAATTAATTTTTGTGTGTTCAAGTAAATAGATACTTCAATATACTAAAAGAATGCCTTTTTATTTGGCTATGAACTGGCGTGATATGTGAGTAAAATGAAATTGTAGCCTTAACGGGAATATATTCATTGGAAAATGTATCTTTAAAAGACCGAAGTAACGGGCAGTTTCATCAAGACCAGAACTGAGGCTGCTGCCCTTGTCCTATTTGCAGGGGCCTCATGTGCTCCGAGTATCAGCGGGGACAGGGCAGCGGGCAAGGTGACACACCTGTGTCGGTGGGCGGGTAGTGCAGGTATGCATGTGCATGAGCACAGCTGTCAGGGGGGAGAAACTTGCATTTAGGAAATCTTTAAAAAATAGAAAAAAACAAAGCCAGATATAATTGAAGAGTCTCACAAATTTGAAATAGCACCAGTCAAAAGATGTTGATGTACACGCGGATCGTATCTACTACAAGGAGCCCCTTTTCAGTCTGAGAAATTCAAGTGTCACCCCTTAGTTGAGAACTGCTGATATGCAGACGCGGAAAAATAAAATTAAGAAAAAGCCCCACTTGATAACCCAGTGAGATTCCTCGGAGAGAAGTCTTATCTGTGACGTAAGTGTTGAATGGTAATTAGTTTTACATAACAAAGTCTGCAACTTTCTCATTATAAAACCGAGGAAATTTGAAGTCAATACATGTTAAATAATTCACCCAAAGCCCCTTGGGTAATCAGTGGCAAAGGGGAAACGGGGCCCAGTGTCTGTGTACTGGGTTCCCACAGTATGCCTCCCCACTCACTATTTCTATTAAAACAGTGGGAATTCCAATAATTGCAAACACTATGACTCATGGTAAAAAATAACATTTTAAATTTAAAAAGTTGAGATTATTTTTGCTGTAAAATTGTCCAATTTGGCTGTTCCTGTGACTCCTCTCTAAAATTCCGCCTACTTCGCTCCTGAAAAATTCAGGGTGTTCTGAGCTCTCAGCAGCATCGGGTCTCAGAGGAGGGTGGAGCCCAGCTGTCTTCGCATTGTTCCCAGCCTAAGGCTGAGCATCATTTCTGAGCAGTGGAGGAGATCCCAGGGAGAGCTGTGCACACACACTGCATCCCACAGGGCCCATCAGTCCACAGCTCTAGGGGATGCACCTTGGGTAGGAATACAAACGCTTGAAACAATTCTTTGGGAACTTCATGATTTTTCCAGCAAAAGTGTGGTTATGATGCCCAATTAAAACTAGCTGACACCTAATTAAAACTTTTTAGTCAAATTTAACCATTCTTTCTAATAGCAAAACTATTGTCTAGTGAAGAGATGATTAGGCGAAAAAATCCACTCATGCTTGGCTAACTTGTTTTCCATTGTAAACATAAACAATCCAGTTTTTAAAAACTAGATTTTTAAAAAGGAATTTACATATATACTCCTTCATAAAATAACATATAGTTAAAAAAACCACATATTTAAATTACATAGTTCAATAAGTTTTCACAATCAAATAATAATATAATAAATTAAATATAATAATTTAAGTCACAAAATTCTCTTAACCATGGCCTGTCGTTCCTTTGGTATGAATCCATCTCATCAGGGATGCCCACTGAAAATTCCCTGCCTCCTTAAACGCTAACATGGGTGTTTTGGAGTAATTTGAAATTTTCCCCTTGTTGTTGCTAGAGGACAATCATAATAATTGCTTGATTTCATCCGTAAATTAGTGTTCAGCTGAAAAGGAAATAACGTGGAAAGCAGCGAAGGACGGCCACCCTGGGGTGCTCAGGGCACCTGCTCTAGCTCCCGAGCTTTGGGTACCTGGGCCCAGCCCCTGATGGCCGCTTGGGCTGAATGGCCTCAGTCCTCGCACCCTTGTTTGTGGGAATTAGCCAAAAATGCGTCACGGCCTGTAAACATTTCTAACTCATCATAACCCAAACCTTCCACTGAAAGGTGAAGCTGCCTTAATACCACGGGGAAAGGGACCTCGGGAGAAGCGAATCTCAAGACTGAGCTAGCTGCACGTGACTCGCAGTCTTGGTGTGAAGGATGCGATTCCGCTGTGGCGCATTTTAGCAGCCGTCACCTGCCTATCCCGTGCTCCAGGTGCTGCCACCTCTGTCACGGACATGAAATCCCGGTGTTCACGCGCATCACCTCTAAGCCCCAAAGCCTCCGAGCGTGATCTGTCCGGACTCTCCCCTCCTGCTCTGAATTTCCCCTGCAGCTGCCCGGCGCCAGGCCTGGACCTCCTTTCCCAGGACGAGCCGAGTGCCCACAGGAAGGTCAGGAAGTTCACGCTTTACTTTACCACCGGATGTTTACCATCCTGAGCTACGGAAGGAGAAAACGGGGAGGAGAAATATGGCTCCCAGTGACCTAGGGGAGGATCCCAGGGAGCAAGTGGGGAGAGGTGCAAGGCTGGTCCTCAGTCGCCACCCCTGGTGTGGGGCAAACGCTGCCCCAGAAGGTGGTCAGAACATCTTACAAGAGCCCCACGTCCGAGGGGGACGGGAAAGCTTCCCCAACATGGTCCCCATTCATTGTGCCCACAAGTCACTCAGCGTGGCGTGAAAAACCGAGGCCTTACCTTCTGTGTCTCGCATATTTTCCGCTGACGTGGCCACTGCCGTCACAGCCAGGGGTGGGACAGCTGCAAGAGGAAAGGATGGGTCACTCAGGTGCCACCTGGACGGGAGGGAAGCGGGGGACGCAGACAGACAGGGAAGTGTGGAACTGGGAGGAGGGGGCTGGGGTGCAGGCCCTGGGTCCCCCGGGCGCGCAAAAGCCCTGTCTCTGCTACGACGCACAGTCTCTGACCGCCGCTGGGGTGCATCCTGCCCGCTATCTGAACAGGATACCTGCCCGTCCTGTTCACTGACCTGAACAGCTCCTGTATGGCCGGCTCCACAGGAACTGCAGAGAGAGGAAAAGACACAAATTGATGATCGATCCCAAGAAGCCCCTTCCACAGACAGCTACCGAGAGGGTGGTGTCCAGGCCGGGTCTGAGGGCTTCGGCAGGACAAAGGGGACCCCAGCAGGGCCCCCAGGGACCTGGAAGCAGGGACGTACCTCGGAGCCCTTTGGACCGCGTGCGGTGCCGCCTTTCCTCGGTATCCACCTCCATCTGGGGAGAGAGGAAGGCAGTCAGCGTGCTTTCCTGCTGGCAACTCAGGGACGGGTTCCCTCTGGAAGGGGTGCTGCTGGGGAAGGACCAGGCAATCTAAACGTGTTGTTTAAAGGTAACAAAGCAGACCTCGTCTTGCAGGGCCCCCGCAGTGGAAGACTTTGATTAGGACACACCCGGGTCGGTCAGTCTGAGTTGTACTTTGTGCCAAGAATATAATGGATAGGGCTGAAGTTTGCAGGAAGGAAAAAAGTGCATATATTAATGTCTAGATTCTCCCTGTAGCTGAAGTGGAGTCGTGGTGGGGAGGAGGTGGGTGTCACAGAAGGACACGTTTTAGCGTGCGGGCTACTCTCGCCATGGTCTAGTCCTGGGGGACAATTGCATCTACCTTGATCTAAATCGTCAGGACGCTTTCCAGGGTCACAGCAAGGCTCACACTTGGAGATGACAGTGTTTCCATCTATTACCTTGCAGGGTCCTCACACGATTCTGTAAGGAGGTATCTTTCTTACACTTCCTTTACAGCTGTGATTTGCCCAAAATCATTCAAGGGGCAGCTTTGGTGCAGGGTCCTGAAACCAGCCACTGTCTACACGTCCTCTTTAAGCCACGGGAACATACTGCCAGCTGGGTGAATGTGAGTAATTTATACACAGCAAAACCGCATCATGGGAGAATTCCACTCAACGCATCAGAGGGGCTGACAAGAGATGAGCAGTAAAGACGACAGCTCCTCTGACCAGATTCCAACCTGGACTGTGTCATTTTTCACCCCGTCCATTGTGGCCAGAACTGCATTCTGGGCAGAAGATGGGGACGTCGTAAAATGTCAGGTACTGGGGTGTGTGTGTGGGAGAGATGGATTGGGAGTTTGGGGTCAGCAGATGCAAACTAGTATATATAGGATGGATAGACAACAAGGTCCTACTGTAGAGCACAGGGAACTATGTTCAATATACTGGGACGAACCGTAATGGAAAACAATATGAAAAAGAATATATATATATATATATATATATAAAACTGACGACAGCAGAAATTAACACAACATTGTAAATCAACTATAACTGTACTCAAACAGCAACAAAAAGTCACGTATGCACAGTTCACCTCCTTCATAGTTTATGACAAGAAACGTCAGAGTTTGGGAAAGAAGACTCTAGTTGGACGATTGCGGCTGTGCCAGGTGACAGTATAGAAGAGACCTGGGTGGATCCTCTATTGAAATAAACCATCAGCAAGGCGAGATCCTGCACAGGATCTGATTAATGTTCATGCCAGCTGACCAACAAATAGGTATTTATTACTCTGTGTGTGGGATAGTAAAAGTACCTATAATGAAAACGTAAGTTCATGTAATGAGCTTAATGTCTTAATGGGCGAGGCACCTGCACAGACAGAAGATTTGGCGGATTTAATAAAATAAGAAGAATTTCAGGGAAGGAGGAGCCCATGCGAGGTGAATCACGGAGGGGGAATTTCTCAGGGAAAGCTGAGCTACTTCAGGACGATTAGTTTAGGTGTAGAAGGAAGAAAGGACTTACACACCCATCGTGTGTATAGACCCCTGCGGAGGCTCAGCTGACATGCAGATGCTAGAAACGCGTACTTGGATGGACGCGCCAGTGAATGAGCTGGCGAGTCCGTTTGCTGGGGAGATGGTGGGTCAAGGAGACGGCGGGAACAAGGTGGAACCTCGGGGTGATGGGCGTGGCGGAGCAGGAAGCGCTCAGCCACAGGGAGAGTGGGAAGGGCACCCTGGGGGCCTGGACAGACCTGGAGGGTCACTAGTGACCCAGCGGACAGACAGCTGTTGTTGGTTCTTGAGCGCAGGAGGAATCCCTCACCAGCATATTTATAAAGAAATGAATTTAGCAGCAGTTCGAGAGAGCGCAGAGGGGACCAGAGCGGGCCAAGAGGAGACGACCTGCCCGGGGGGAAGGACCTCCACCACGTCGGCCTTCGTCCTGAGATGCAGCTGACCCTGCAGGGAGGACAGGCGCAGGGAGACGGAGAGGAGCTGGGAAACGTTTCAAGGAGGGTTGACGTGGCGCGCGGTGCCGAGCCTCCTTGGGTGGCCGCCCTTCCTCTGCTGCATCAGCCCCGCTCAGGGTGTGGAAGCCTGGAAGGCAGACGCAGTCTGGGTCAGCGGTACCCCGGGTGGCACGTCACAGCTCTGAGGCGGCTACTGCACCTGGAAATCCTCTCCAACGCTCACAGTTTAGCAAAACGCGCAAACAGGGCCCACACGCCCTGGGGCGACGGGTGACAGAGGAAATGCTGGGTCCTGTTCTGTGCAAGTGGAGCATCTCCTAACGCTGCACACCTGTCGTAGGACCAGGGACGCAGAGATGACGGGATGGAAGCCTGTTCTTTAAGGAACTCAAAACCGAGGGGAGACGTTGTGTCAGGGCCCTGAGAACATAACAGAACACAGACGAGCTGAAGGTCACCCTTCGGGAGGTGGACAGAGGCTCCCAGGGGGAATCAAAATATGCGCCGTTTTCAAGGAAAATTGCAGGTTTCAGGTTAAAAAAGGGTTGGGGCAGATGTTCCAGGCAGAGGGAACTGGACGCGCAAAGGCCCTGGGGCACAGGCACGTGGGGAGTTCCGGGGGCCTGGGGGTGCTTCGGGTTCACTGGAGGGCCTCCTTCAGCTGGCACGGGCTCCTCAGAGCTTCAGAGGGACATGGCCAGTCACGCTCGGGAAGCCCGTACCCGTGTCACGGACGCTTGTGCAGCATCTGAAATGAACTCCAGCAGTCGCCCAGGAGAGGGCTTGTCACCGAAAGGGCACTGAGGCCATCGCTCTGTGGGTATGAAGTCGAAAACTTGGCTTACTAGCTAATCGCTCATATGGTTGCCTAAGAATTGTTTGATTTTTTACATTTAAGTTTTAATCCATTTTTTTTACATATGGGGACAAACTTATTTTCCTCTAGATGGACAGTTAATTCTGCCACTAATCCTTCAATTAATAAATACTAGCTCCACCCCCGCGCCAACTAAAATACACGCTCTTGCTGTGCTAATTTCCCACCGCAGCTGGGCCCCTCTGTGGACTGTTCTGTGCCACTGCTCTGTTTATAGCAGGGCCAATCCTGTTTGAATTCCAGGCTCCGTAGTGGGTTTTGCTCTCTTGTAAATAAGCCTTTAAGGGTGGGATTAACATACGCACACTGCTGTATATAAAACAGAGAACCAACAAGGACCTACTGTACAGCACAGGGAACTAGACTCAACATTTTGTAAGAACCCATAAGGGAAAAGAATCTGAAAAGGCAAAGTAGCAAAAGGGATTCAAACTTCCTTTTCACACTCGCGCATCAACGTCCGGAAACGGCCGGCGAGGTTCAGATTAGGCCGAAAGCGTACAGTTCACAGCGGGAGATACGCGAGGAGGTTCTTTCATTTTCCAAGCCTACACCTGCGAGTGTCCTGCAGGGCCCCCTGCCTGCGTCCCCACTGCTGCCTGTTTTCACCCACCCTTTCCCACCTGACGGCGTCTTCCTCGGAAGCATCGGGGGAGCTGTGTGTTTGAATTTGCTCTTCCAAGGGGTCTGAGACCTGACTTGCAGAAGCTTCACTGGTGATGCCTGAGCAGGTCGTCAGCAGCGCTTTCTAACCTACGGGCTCTGGTCCTGCCTGGGCCTGGACAGAAGCAACCTGGTTACCTCTGCCCGGGTTTGGGTTTCTGATTCCCACTCTAGTGATTCACAGTTAGAAAAATCACCCTTCAGGAACTACTACAGCACTAATTCTTTTATTTTTAAGCCCACTGCTTATTTTAAAAATGAAGAGAGGTTTTCTTAGGAGCTTAAAATGGTTTTATACTTAAAGTCTAGAATTTAAAAGTTTACTTTTGAACCAACAGAAGCCATCAGAAGGACTCACTGAAGAGAGGGCAGTGAATTATGCTGTAACATGTCAACTTGAATCTGGAAGCAGGAGCTGTTTTGCTATTTGATTTCCCCCCACTCTCCGCACCAGTAAACTGCACACTCTGGTCAGGTTGAGCCTTAGTGAAGGTAACAGAGTATCAGCGACACCAAAAACCGCACATTCGTAGGTTCCTTCAAGCCTTTGGAGGCCGAACAGGCTCCCGGCCACAGCAATGCCCCTGGGAGGGGCTGGAAGTGGAGTCCTGGGACCGCGAGGGCCATCGGTGTCCTAACCCATGTCTCCACGCACCGTCACCGGCGCTCCCTCTGCAGGGATGGGGCAGGGGGGCCTCGGGCCGCGGTCTCCGCGGTGGGCGCAGCTGGGGCTCCACACAGAGCCGGAGCTCCCTCCTCCTCCCCAGCCGCTCCCCAGTCACTGGGGAAGAAGCAGTCACTTTGTTATCAGCCAGGCCCTACCTTTCACCTGCTGCCACCCAACCTGCGGTCGCTCACTGTTCATTAGCATCACCGAGGAGGGAGGGTTGCAGGCAGGCGGCAGCCCGAGTGGTGTGACAGTGAGAAAGTCGGGGACGGTATAATGAAGGGAAACTAGAAGCTCTGGCAAAACCAAGGGTGCAGATCAAACTGCCTGCAGCTGTTTCCCGAGAGCTTTCATGCCCGGGGTCACCGTCTCCTAGGTAACCGAGGTCTCCTAGGTAAAGGAGACCGGCTCCACGCAGCTCCACGTGATGGAAGCTGCTTCCTCGTCTCAGTTCAGACGCAGGGAAGTTTTGGTTCATAAAGAAATCCACCGGGAAAGATCAGCGAGAATCGGAGATTACGTATCGTGTCATCCTTGAGTAGAGTTAAAAAAATACTGTAACAATTTAAAGTGTTTTCCAAAATATGACATTTTCTGTGAATTTAACGTAGTGCAAATATGTTGAGATTGAGGATTCTTATCCAATATTTATATTAAGACAAAGGATAGCATTATTGTCCAAAGGTTACAAAATTAGAAGAAATAAAGGGGTTTATGGTCCACGGTTTATAATTTTTCAGTTTAGTTATCCCACCTCTTAGGATGGAAATAAGGAAAAATTAGACAAATAAAACACAGGCAAAGCCTTGGGTTTTCCGCTCCTAACTTTTCCTTTGCTCCCTCCTCTCCTTTTCCCAGTCATGGAGGAGGGGTTACCCAGTCAACTCCCCTCAAAGGACAGAGACCGCGGCTCCCACCGGTTCACCCCAGACGCCCCTGTTTGCAGAGGCATGGTTGGTGCCAACAGAGGCAAGAGAGACTGAGACAAGAAACCAGGAATTCTCTGGGCAAACACGAGAAGGAAGCCGCTGGCCGCTGGCCGCCTCCTGGCCCTGACTGCGGTGTGAGCGGGGCCTTGCCCACCTGACCCCCACGTGAGCTGCTGCCTCCGTGCTCGGGGACCAGAGGGAAAGCCGCGTACGCTCCTCGCTCTTGGACGATTCTGTGAGTAGCAGTTTTGGGGGAAATCTAGGATAACAGAGGAAGTAGCATATCTGAAGTTCATTGGAATGAGGAGGTTTGGAGGCTGATTAGTTTATGAACTGGTCAATAAGTACTTAGTAAACGGCAAGCAACTCTTTGTGGCCTACAGAGAATTCCTAAAGTCATTGTAAAACACGGCATTAGACAGTGACCTGCACTGGAGCAGGAAGCAACGCCCCTTCCTTGAGGCTGTTAATACGTAACCCATCGGACCCACACCTAAAACTCTGGAGATTTCATATCCAAATCTGAATTCCTGACTTTTTTTCTGGAAAAACCAGGGCATCTGGAAGCATTACTCTCTTGGCAACAGTTGGCTGGCGTGGCTGCGTTCCACGTGGCAGCCCCATGTCCATCCCATACCTTGTGTGTGACCCCCGCCCAGCCCTGGGATGTTTGACTGTGTTGCTCTTGATCTGGTTCCAGTTGTCTCAGAAGAGGGGCTCCGACAATGCTGACAGCTGTGTCCAGGCTGCCCGGGGCTGGGTCTCCCTGGGGGTCCCTGCTCCCGCCCAGGTCTCTCTGCCCTTGAGGATAACTGCGATATCCTCAGAACAGAGCAGACGTCTAAGTTCCAGGGCCTCTCAAGAGTCAAGGAGAAGCCAGACCTAAAACACATGAACGTTGTGGGATTTTGTGTAATTTTATAGGAATAGTATCCCATCCTAGCTCCAGACCCCGTTTCTGTCATCAGGACTTCCGTGGGCAGTGGGGGCCTGAGGTGTGGGTCTCAGAGGGCTGGATGGATTTGCTGAAGGTTCAGAACATGGCAGCCTCTCCAAAAGCCACCTGAGTCTCTGGCCAGGAGCTTTGGCTCAGTGTTTAATGATGTATTTAAATTCCTCTCCATCCTTCTTCTTGGAGTAGTTGTTCTTTAATTTCCCAGAAAGTTCCTGCAGATAAGTTTGCAGAGACTTTGTACTTGTCTTCAAAGGAATTACACTCTTGTCTTAAGGTGCTTGTTTAGGCTTCCATCTTCCCCAGAGACACCTGCACCTCCTGCCCCTCCCAGGGTGCCAGCACTCAGCAGGGACCCACCAAGAGGGTGGATGTGGGCTGGGCGCAAGGTCCTGTGCGACGCCTGAACACCTCTGGGCCCTGCAGACAGTGGGGTAATCTTCTAACTGTTGGCTCTCCTGATGGAGGGGCTGGCATCCTGGGACTCCTCTGCGTCAGCAGGGATCCTCCCCCATCTCTGGATGCCCATCCACCTGTGTGTGCGGTGAGGCAGGTGCAGCTCAGAAGCAGGTGGCCCGGGTGTGACTGTGGCTCCACGTCTCCTAACAAAGTGAATCTCAGTTCTGTCATGTATAAAATCCCTACTTATCCCACTGGGTGGTCAAGAGACTTGGACGGAATGATTTTATGGGGGAGCCTGGCCTGGTGCCTGGTACTCGAGAGATGCTTAAAGATGTCTGTGCATCCTTCCCAGCCTGGTTTTCTAGGTGCCATGTTTCCCCAAAGGCACAGAAACAGAAATGCTTATAACACCCAAGTTAAGGACATACACAGCTCTTGTGATGTAGGGTAAGGTGATGCCATCTGTGCATCTTTAACTAGCTTTTCCTAATACCAAACATTTTACTGGCCGTTGAGTATCTGAACCAGCACCACGGTTCACAGCTTCAGAGTACAGTCTCCACAATGACTTCTAGAGCCCCCAATTTGGCTATATTTACAAAACTTAAAACGTGTGTGGGTGTGTGTGAGGAGGTGGGGAACACAACTTTCTTTTCTAGTTGCGAATATTTCTCTTGCCCTTTTGACAATCTTCCTTAATCCAAGTATTTTAATAGTTTCTAGACTCCTGAGTTCCCTGGATCAGGCTGGAGAACTGCTATAGTCCTGGCACCTGGGGACATGGGGGCATCTCAGGCCCACCTGTGCTCGGGTGGACCTGGCCCCAGTGAGCGGTGCTAGGCAGGCTGGGACAGAGCAGGCGTGTCGGTCTCTGGCACGGTGCCTGGCACAGAGCAGTTGCTCGGTGATAAATATTTGCTGAGTTGTACTCAATAAAAATACATGAGCTCCCTTAAAGATTGTGTGGACATTGGGCAAACTTTCTTGGCAACGTAGGGCTGGAGGGAAGTTATTTAAGGGGCTTGGATGTTCTACACAGTAAAGGAAAGGAGGGAAAAAAAGTGAATCATTTCCCAGAACTCAATATCCCTCCATAGGAAGGGGAGGCTTCAAAAAAGTATAGAATGAATATTCAAACAAGGCTGCAGATGGTTTCAGGGACGCCTCACAGGGTCCCCACGGTGACTCTGGCTTCTGCCTGGAAGCAGCATCACATGGTGGGTCAAGATTACAAAGTACAGCACTTTCCGAGGGTCAGTCAGTGACTTGGGCCAAGGTCAGGCAACTAGAAAAGACAGCGGAGCTGGAGGTCACGGCCGAGTCCAATGCTCACGCGCTTGACCACCGCCACCTGCCCCCAACTTCAGGGCTGCAAGGCCACTTCCCGGGGGTCCTGGGCCTCTCCCTGCCCACCCCCGCCCCAGCGAGTTTAACCTGTTCCTCTCACGGGCCCTCCTGCTTCCCTTCGGCTCAGGACCCCCACCCGGCCTGCTGACTTTGGTGACGGTCCCATCTCTCCTTAGCTGTGAAACTTCTTCAGCAGTGGCCTTTCTCCCAGCCACCGGAGGACGTCACTTCTGGAACCCGCTTCTGAGGTCACTGGGGCCTGTTCCCTGACTCCCCAAAGCCGATCTGTCTCATCCCTCAGCAGACACTCACGCTACGGCCCCCTTTCCCCGGATCACTGGCTCCTGTCCGGTCCCTCAGGTCCACACGCGCCCAGGGCGGAGGTGTCCACTGCCCTGCTGCCACAGCTCAAGCCAGCGTCTCTAGTCCTGACCTCTCGTTTCAACCTCGAGTCCACGCTCTGGCTGCTTCCAGGGTATGGTCATCTCACAGCGGATTCATCTGAAAAGCAGCCTCATACACCCTCACCATCGTGTACGTTTCTTCCTTGGAGGTTTGTTTCTCTGCACCATGGTCAGAAGGCGTTCCTGCCTGTCTTGTAAGGTCTTGGGAGGAGGGAGCCTGTGAAAGCCTAGAATCGGTCCACTTTCTCAGTGGTTGTTTACGGACCAAAGGAAGGGGTCATTCTTTCAGTCTGAAACCTTAAGATCATATTCGGCCTTTCCTAGTCTTCGTTTCTCCATCAAGTCATTTATCACGTTCCACTCTTTGCCATTGTATTTTTTCCCCACTTCTTTCCATCTCCCTGGATACCGCACCTGTTTAAGTCCTTACCTTTTAAGACCGACTCACTGCCATCCTCTCCTAGAGGCCTGTCCCCTTGTCAACCTGTTACATGCACAGCCGTGATGCTACCCTATTTCCATCATGGAATTCTCTGGCTTAGGAATGCAGAAAATTTCCCGTTGACTTCCTTAAGTCTGAGCAACAATGCCTGCCTTCCTTTTCTTCCCTTCTTCTACATTAATGGGTTGAAAAAAATCAAAAGAAGTACAGCGACACATCAGCTCTGCGGTGGGGATACAGCAACAGCTATAGTCTCTTCATCCAACTTCCTCATCCCAAGATTACTAACCTTCTCTCTACTCTGGAAACATAATATGAATGGAGCAGCTTTCCCTTCATACGCTTATCGTTTATAAAAGGCGGCTCCATTTGCACAAACTTTTCTTTGCGTTGCTATTCTTCACTTATTTAAAATCACAGCTATCTTACCAGGTCAATGCCCGTGGCTTACACTCAATATTTTTTTAACTGAAATATAGTTGATTTACAATGTTGTGTTAATTTCTGCTGTATAGCAAAGTGATTCAGTTATGCATATATATATTTACAGTCTTTTCTTTTTTTAATAGTCTTTTCCTTTATGGTTTATCATAGGATACTGAATATAGTTCCCTGTGCTATGCAGTAGGACCTTGGTGTTTATCTATAGTATATATAATAACTTACCTCTGCTCACCCCAACCTCCCACTCCATCCCTCCCCCAACTCCCCACACTACCCTTGGCAACCACAAGTCTGTTCTCTATGTCTGTGATTTTGTTTCTGTTTTATAGATAGGTTCATTTGTGTCGTATTTAAGATTTCACTTGTAAGTGATAGCATGTGATATTTGTCTTTCTCTGTCTGGCTTACTTCACTTAGTATGATAATCTCGAGGTCCATCCATGTTGCTGCAAATGGCCTTATTTCATTCTTTTTTATGGCTGAGTAATATTCCATCGTATATATGTACCTCATCTTTTTTATCCATTCCTCTGTTGATGAACATTTAGGTTGTTTCCATGTCTTGGCTATTGCGAATAGTGCTGCAATGAACATAGGGGTGAATGTATCTTTTTAATTATAGTTTTGTCCAGACATAAGCCCAGGAGTGGGATTGCGGGATCATGTGGTGACTCTATTTTTAGTTTTCTGAGGAACCTCCATACCGTTTTCCACAGTGGCTACACCAACTTACGTTCCCACCAACAGTGTAGGAGGGTTCCCTGTTCTCCACACCCTGTCCAGCATCTGTTATTTGTAGACTGTTTAATGATGGCCATTCTGACTGGTGTGAGGTGATACCTCATTGTAGTTTTGATCTGCATTTCTCTAGTAATTAGCAATGTTGAGCATCTTTTCATATGCCTATTGACTTCTTTGTAGAAATGTCTGTTTAGGTCTTCTGCCTATTTTTGGATTGGGTTGTTTGTTTTTTGGTTGTTGAGTTGTATGAGATGTTCTGTTTGTATATTTTGGAAATTAAGCCCTTGTCAGTTACATTGTTTGCAAATATTTTCTCCCATTCTGTAGGTTGTCTTTTCCTTTTTTTTTTTTTTTTATGGTTTCCTTTGCTGTGCAAAACCTTGTAAGTTTGATTGGGTCCCATTTATTTATTTTTGTTTTTATCTCTATTGCCTTGGGAAACTGACCTAAGAAAACATTGGTACAATTTATGTCAGAGAATGTTTTGCCTATGATCTCTTCTAGGAATTTTATGGTGTCATGTCTTATGTTTGTCTTTAAGCCATTCTGAGTTTATTTTTGTTACACTCATTTTTTGAATGGCTACATAATATTCTGCAGCCAAAAATGTATCCAACCATCTCTGTAAATTCCCCTACCAACGGATAGTTAGGTTGTTGTATTTCATTTATTTGTTTTATTCCACTATAAAAAGGTGCCATAAATATCACACACATCTCTGTACACATTTCCATAATATGGTTTTCTTAAAAGATATTGTCAGTACTGTTAGAAAATGTAAAACTCCATGCACTCGTTAGTAAAGTATGATTATGCCCATTATCTAAGCACTTATCTCCAATGGGTCCCACCAGTCTGTTATTTTTACTGAGTGAAGTTACCTGTCACGTGGTTGCTTACATTTTTCCTTCTCCAACCAAGAATGAGGGTCAGTATTAGCCAGATTCAGCCTCCTAAGTTTCCCCTGCTAGGAAGTTCTTATTCTCACCCTTTGCCTATTTTTCTTCTTTTAAAAATTTTCACATCAATTCGTAATAGCTCTTTGTATGTTTAAGGTGTTAACCCCTTTGCCCATCTCATCTGTTGCAAGTATTTTCTTTTTTTTCCTTGCTAGTGGTGTTTTTCCCAAACAGAAGCATACAACGCAGGCCATCCCACGGTCATGTGGACAGAGTCCCAGCACTCTATGGCCGGCGTGCCTTCCCCACTCAGCCCCGTCTCCTGGATGTCCTCAGCCTGCCCACCAGTGGACCCCGGTCCCCTGGGCCTTCTCCGGGCTCAGCCCCTCATGACGTCGATGGGCACAGGCTCCTCCCGCCTGGCATGTCTGGCCCACTTCTGGGGTCTGTTCTATATCCTGGGCTCTGTGTTTGTGAACTGGCCAAGAAGGATGCTCCTTTGTCTAATTAACGCCTGCCTCAGCCAGACAGGCCCCTTGGGTGGGAGCAAAAAAGGAGAGACGACACATCCCTTTCTGACAGTGACAAAACCACCAATGTGATGAGAAAACTGCCTTGAACAAATAGTCGATAATGTTCTGTACTCACAAGCAGATCTAAGTCTGCTTCTGGGACTATGTACCTGGTCTATACTCAGCATTTCCCAACTTTCTTCCCAATTTAAATTTTGATGAAGTGGAACGAAAAATAAAATTCAAAGATTCAAACATGTTATGACATCATAACAATTAATAAAAATGTTCATTTATATAAAGATTTGAAACTACCTGAGTGATTTTTTTAGTTTATAAATTTTTTTAAAATCCAGTTTTTATAAAATTATTTTACTCTTTTTTTGGGGGGGAACACTACTAAATGGATAAAGAACAGAAAAATTAGAGAAGCTTACATCTACAAGTGAGAGAAAGTGTAATCTGTGAACCAAGTTTGTGTTCAGGGGAGACGAAATACACAATTCACTGAAAATTTCCAGAAATTAAAATACCTTGGAAATTATTGAATAGGCAAAAGATATATGAATTTAGAGGGAAAGGGCTGGGCTTGGCACTTAGTTTCTCCCACTTACTGCACGTTTTCACCCTTCAAGACTCAGCTGGTCGTCTGTACAAACTGCGCAGTGAGAGGAGTGTCTTCCTGCGAGCTCAGTGCAGGGTCGGATGGGTGTGAAAACTCAGGATCGCCTGGGGCTCTTTAAACTGTGGAGTGCTGTGCCCACGTGCCCACGCAAGGAGGGACGTTGTGTCCTGACTGGTCCTGCGACCTCATGCGTCCATCTCAGCGGGAGGAAAACACCAGACGAGACGCACCCCTCACCTCAAGGAGCTTTCAGAGATCGAAGTAAATGTACCCGCAAAAGAAAAGTCACCCAAATGGTAGGAAGAGAAGCTAAAGAAACAGCACATAACAGAAAGTGAGAGAAAGCTCTAGAAGGATGTTGGGGGGAAGGAGTATTGAGTTGGGACCCCAGGGTGCGAGGGGGCACTGTGTGCAGTCCGCCTTCCTGACACTGACCACACTGGGAAGTAGTCAGGTGGCTGCGGGTCAGTGTGGGGAAGTTTCATCCCTGGGATGGTGGGATGCCGGGCTGGTGACCCCTCTGACCCCTGATGTGGCCTGGGCTTGGTCTCAGGAGACGGGTGGTGGATTTCTGAGACAAGTCCCAGGAGAAGGGTGGGACTGCAGGCCGGAGGCCCACAGACGTGCAGTGGACAGGCCACGAAGGGGGCCCCTCCAGGCCTGCCCTCACGGGCCCAGGGGTGAGACAAGAGCTCGGGGAGGGTTGAAGGGAGCTTCTCTCTCTTTTCTAAACCCCTGGGATAGGGCTGGTCAGCCCATGGGGGGCAGGGGTGGTAGATGCGTAAAGAGGAGAAGACGAGGATGAAACAAAGGCCTTGAAGAGGAGGCCGTGGAGACACATCGGGGCGGGACGAGGGCACCTGGGGCGACGGGGCCGCGTAGGTCGGGGAGCGGGCAGCCGTAGTGACCACGGAAGGATGCACTTTGCCGACAACGGCCTAGAGCAGACATCCGCGCTGACAGCGGTCCACGCACGCGCAGTGCACGGCCTCCTCATGGACCACTCGCAGCTGGTGGGGCGGGGTCAGGGGGTTACCTTGCAGGAAGTCTTCTCTCCTAGGAACGGAGGCAGCGTGACTCTGTGGGCAGGACACAGGCCCAGAGTCAAGTTCTCTCTAAGTTCTAATCCGGGTCCTCCCCAGCCTGTGACTGCGGCGAAGTCACTTAATTTCTCGGTGCCTCGATTTCTCCATCTGCAAAACAGGGACCACAGGGTAAACCACCTATTGATTTCATGACGACACCAGGAAGCAGCGTGATTAGAGAACATGCCCTCGGCAGTGACCATGGACCCTCCTGCTTTCCCCAGGGAGCACATCTTCTGTCCTCCCCACATACAACGGTGCCCTTGAGAATTTCTCTCCTGGACTTGGGGCCGCTGCTTTGTCTCCGAGAAAGGGTCTTCCCTGGGTTCCATGTGGGAAGACTTGTTCCCTGCCAGCCAAGTCAGCTGCGCAGACTGTGGAACACTCTGCCCTACCTGAGGAGGTTCGAGAACTCTTGGTACGGGGGACCAGCATCCCTCCAGGCTGGCCTCCGTAACGTTTGTGGAGCTAGATGACTTTACAACACCTTATCCAGTATGTTATTTATCCATCAACCAAACTATGGTGACTTTCTGAATGAAGAAACTGACAGGTTGAGATATTTGCTCAAAGCTACCCAGGTAGCCAGCGGGAGAGTCATACGGGAAACTGCACCCTCTTGCTGCCCAATCTAGGACTCTTCCCAGTGCAGCCGGGCTGTCCACACCCCCCGCCCCCACCAGGAGAACCGGAGGGTCTGAGACCCAGGGCCGGGAGCCTGAGTCCCAGAGTCCTGCGCGAGCCTTGGAGTGGCGACTCTGGGTGCTTTGCCGCAGCAGTTGCTGTGGCTGTTCATTCACGTGGGTTCATTCTTTCCAAAGGGTCCAGTGCCTCTTGCTCACGCGGTTGGCTGGAATGAAAACCTCTGGGCGCTGACATTTCGGATAACCAGCTTATCACAGACAACCAGCAAAATGCTGAGGTATGACATCAACTTTCGTTGTAATTCCTCATTTGAACTACAGGAAATTAGATAGTTGAGTCAAATAAGAAGGAGCGGGAGGCATTGAACGGGAGTCCATTGTCCTTGGAACTCAGCCATCCTTCCTGTTACCTGGGAACCAGCTGCCCTGTGTGCTCCCATCCACACTTAGGGCTGAGCTGTAAATCCTTTCCTTGAACACTTAATCTTCCCAAGGCCTGATTTGCTCCACACAGACAAGGACTAAGAGTTTGCTCATGTGTGTCTTGCTAGGAACACAAGGACGTAAACCACAGAAGATTTAAACTCATAAATTCCCAGAAAGAGAAAGGAATTAGACCAGATTTGTCTTTCTGCTTTTCACGTTTGCCATTTAGAACAAAGAATGTCTCCCCACCTCCTCCTTGGGATTTAATAACTTCCCCTAAATTTTCCCAGTTCATCTGTCTCCGGGCTCAGCCCTCGAGTCCTCGTGACTCTGGAGCAGCCAGACCACCTGCTTTGTCTTAGGTGCTGCAGCCAGGGGCTGGTTAATACAGCTTTGTTGATAGGAAGACAAAGAAAAGAAAAAAGAAAAAGAAACGAAGGGAGAGACAGAGAGAGAAAAGAAGACAGCGCTCCTGTGGACCCGCACAGGAGGAATTTTTGATCTAATTGAGCAGCTTGTTACACAAGTGACCCAACCAGCCAGTAAAATGTTTAATGGTTAAAAGATTTGGAATCAGATGGACTTGGGTCACAAAAGCACTATCACTTACTACCTCATAACCTAAGCTGGTTGTTCATAAGCATTTATTTCCTAGAATTTTTCAATATCTAAAGTAGATAATATACAAGAAGGATCTAGCTAACCGTAAATGCTCAGCAAATGGTAGTATGTTTGTATATTATTATCACTGTATATCTATTTATTAATATACCTCCATAATATCTCTGAGTTTCAGTTTCTCATTTATAACCATGATGATGTAGACAGCTCCCTAAATAGGGACGCCTTTAATTAACTCAACCACTATTTACTGAGGGCTCGCCTGCCTGCACTCAGCTAGACTTGCGTGACTCGGTATGAAACAAGATAGGTAAGACATTCCTGCATAAGTTCAAAGGAAGAATAAAAGAAAGAATAGCGCAGAGTTAGGATCAACACAGTTGCAACCTTAAATATGCAAAAACTAATTTTGAGGGGGTGTCAAGAAAAAGAGAAAGGATGAAAGAGCAGAAGGAAAAAACACAAAAAGCAGTACGTTTGGGTAAAATAGAAAGTCCATACCCATCTCTGAATTTATCAAAGAAACCCCAGTAATTGAGATAATACAACATAATGTACTAAAACACAAATGAAAACAGGTTAATACACTGACAACACGCTCAGTTTTGATACGGTGACATAGGTAGATGCTGGCCTTTTAAAATAAATTATTTTATAAAACTATAGCTATAAAAAGCACGTTTTAAACAGCAAATATTCAACTCAGTGTGAGTAATATTATCCAGAAATATACATATAAATAGCTCATACTATTTAAAAATTAAACAATTAAATTATATATGAACGAATGACAAGCAAACTGTTAATTATGGTTCAACTCCTGATCTCGGCATAAATTAAATTAGATTTGAGATTCCTATTGACTACAGTTGTCACATAAACCTGCGGCGCACTCGCCTGTGGGTTTCGTGTTCTGGTGACAACAAAGTTGTTAGACCACGTCCCTTACAGAGCCCGTGGGAGATGCCACAGAGCCAAGTGTCCCCTGAAAGCTGCACATCGACGTTATTTAATCCGAGGACGGCTTCCGGTGGCTCCGAGCAGAGTACTTATTGCACAAAGACAGAGGTTCCCTCCCTGGGCAGCACAGGGATCAGGCAAGTCCCACCCACAGCCCAGCAGCCGAGGGGGGTCAGGCACCCTGACAGGTGGTTCCAGGGTTCACAACCGATCTGAACCCCTCTTCTTTGGGACCCAGTCCGTTTCTTTTTCAATGGCAGAAATTCCCTCTGGGAAATTTCTTTCAGGAAATCAAGGTCTCAGACCTATTATTTTTTTTTATTTGCTTTTGAAAAACGTGCATTACAAGTATCTGTATTGAGAGGCTGAAGGCAAGAGAGACTGCTGGGTGTTGAAGGAGCCCAGCAGGCCTCACACGGCTCTGTCTGCCCTTCCTCCCTCTAGATGCAGGGCACAGGAGCTGTTTATTTTCCAGACCCCCTGACAGTCTCCTCCCTGGACTTCTCCTCTGCCTTGCTGACACTCAGCCCAGGCATTTTTCCCAGAATGAGAACCTGCAGGAAAGTTTCCCTCTGAGATCTTGCATGTCAGGAAATGTCTTTATTTCGCTCTCAGGCAGGACTTCCTAAGTGTAAATTGCTTCCACGAGACTAGAAGGCCAGGCCTCCAGCGTGGCCTCTGCCGCTGAGGCCAGTCTGATGCCACCTCTCATCAGAAGCAGTTCTTCCTCCCCCTGGGCTCATGTGTCGCTGTGGGAATCCGTTCTCCACTCTTACTGCTCAGCACTCAGTGCACACACGACCTGAAGCGTGCTGGTCGCTGACAAGTTGCTTCTCCTTTCTTTGATAACTTCTCCCTTTTTATTTTCTTTACTGTGTGTTTTTTAAAAAAATGTCCACCAACTGGATTTGTGTTGTCTAATGTGTCCTACTGATAAGTTGATCCTAGTGAGCTTGGCTTTTGTTTTTGTTTTCATTCTTTCTGTTTCCTCTCTATCTTTTGGAAGGTTTTTTCAAATTTATCTTTGAGTTCTTCAATTGTATTTTAAAATTTCAAGAATCCTATTTTATACGCCCAAATTGTTTTTTATCACAGTTATACATTTGCATTTATTTTGGTGATTATTTGTCTTTACAAGAGGTTTAAGACCAGGCCTCTGGTGGACCATTTCTCTCCCTTTGACTCAGTCCCTGTCATCCTCTGGGAGAAGCTGAGGGGCACCCCAACCCCCAGGCTGGCTCAGGTGCCCTCTTCGTGCTCCTATGACATCTTGTGTTTCTTTTTATCACAAAATTTATTTATTCACCCAGCCCATTCATGTCTTCTCTTTTGTACCTTTTCTTATTTCAGACAGGAACTGCATTATTACATGGTACTGTAACAGTTCGCTTTCTCTTCTATTTGAAGTGGTGCAAAACCCCTCCTTTCATATTTTGGGTCTTTACAGCATAAAACAGAGAATGTGCCACGGTCAGGCCCATTCCGGCAGGAGTCCTGACTGGATTCTCCCATCCCTCCCACCGCTGTGGCTGCTTCTCTGTGTGGAAGGTGCCAGCAGGGAGGACGTAGAGGCAGCAGGAAATCACGAAACCCCATTTCCCTGTCCAGCTCTTCAGATCTAGGTGAAGACATTCAGAATGGAACGGGGGGGCTCAAGGTGACCCCAGAAGTTATGAGTCAGGTAGGCTGGAGGCTGGCTTTCTCTTGGGAGGTTCTGCCCAGCTGTGTGGAAGCCGTGTTGGGTGGCTTGGAGGTGTTGGGTGTTGTCTTCTAGACCAGGACCTAACGCTGCTCAGGGTAAAAGGCATGGTGATGCCACAGGCCTGTCTACGTGCAGGTTCGTTACCCTGGGTCAAGTCCTGGTACCTCTTGGAGTCTTCAGGAAGGTCAGGATGGAGTTGCTCCTGCAGTGAACCTTCCCCATCACTGGAGATACCCAACAATGGCTCAGGTGTCCCTTCTAGGCATGAGGTACCATGGAAAGAACAAGGATCGAATCCCAGCTCTGGTATCTATGAGCTTTGTAACCTTTAATACTCAGAAGATATACCCACAGCTAACATCACACAAAACAAAGCAGAACGCACACTTTCCAATTTCAAAATGTACTACAAACAATAGTCATCAACATAGTGTGGTAGTAGCATGAGGATAGACACATAGACAAGTTGAATGGAATCGTGAGTCCAGAAATAAACGCATGCATCTTTGTCGGCCGAGTTTCACAAGGGCGCCAAGACCATTCAAAGGGGAAAGGGCAGCCTCTCCAACAAATGGTGCTGGACATCCCCACACAAAACAATGAATTGGAGTCCCTGTCTCACACCATGTAACAGAATGAACTCAACTTGGATCAAAGGCCCAAATGTAAGAGATAAAACTATAAAGAACTTAGAAGAAAACCTAAGAGTAAATCTTCACGACCTTGGATTTGGCAAATGATTCTCAGATATAACACCAAAAACACAAACAACTACAGCAACAACAAAATAGGTAAACTGGACTTCATCAAAATTAAAAAAAAAATCTTTTGCGTTAAAAATACACCATTAAAAAAGTGAAAAGGACACCCACAGAATGGGAAAACATATCTGCAAATCATAAATCTGATAAGGGACTTGTATCCAGAATATGTAAAGCACTCTCATAACTCTGTAATAAAAAGACAATTCAATTAAAAATGGGCAAAGAGTCTGAATAAACACTTCTCCAAAGAAGATATACAGATCGCAATAAGCACATGACAAGATACTCCTTGACATCATCAATCATCAGAGAATTGCAAATCAGTACCACGATGAGATACCACTCGATACCCACGAGGCTGGGTAGACTCAGAAAGTCAGGTAATAACAAGTGTCGGGGAAACGCGGAGAAATCAGAACCCTCACGCACAGGTGGTGGAAATGCAAATGGCGCAGCCACGTCAGCAAACAATCAGGCAGGTCCTCAGATGACGAGTCAAAAAGGTACTGCCTGACCCAATAATCCCACTCTTAGGTAAGAAATGAACAAGTACACACAGAAGCTTGTACAAGTATGTACTCAGCAGCAGTATTCATGATATTCAAAAATATGGAATCCATTTAAATTTCCGTCAGCTGATGAATGGAAAATAAGATGTGGTCTCTTCATATATGGAATATTGATCCGTCATAAACAGGAACAACACACGCTGCAACATCGATGAGCCTCGAGCACGTTATGCTGAGTGTAAGAATCAGGTCAATAAAGATCACATATCACATGATTCCATTTGTATGCTGTGTCCCGAATCGGAAGTTTATGGAGACAGAACGTAGATTAGTAGTTTCCTAGGACTAAGGACTAAGAGGGTAGGGTGGGAAGTGGGGCGGGAAAGGTGAAGTCCATGGGGTCACTTTTCAAAGTGATGGAAATGTTCTAAAATTGACTGTGGTGACAATTGCACTATCTGTGAAGACACGAAAACCCACTGAATTGTGCACTGTAAATGTGTGAAATTGTGGTAGGCGAATTATATCTTAATAAAGCTGTTAAACATATTCACAAGACACCCCGGGCCGACACTCAGGAGTCACCAGTGAACCAGCGGACCTTCTGAGCCACCAGCGAGCACACCCCATTCCCGCCTCCACGCCTGGGGCCGGATGCTCTCGGGCCCAGGGGCGTTTTCTCCCTGGGTTTAAGGTGTGAGGCTTCCCTTGTATGATTCTGGGGTCTCCCCATTCCCAGCCCTGTCCTCCCAGTTCACTGCTTCTCAGAGAGCACCTGATAGTGTACCTGACTGTTGCCGGCCAACACGTTGGATTCTGACTGTGCCAGCCCCGCTAGGGCGTAAGCCAATCGGACTCCCCCTGAGGCCTGGGGAAGGGCTGTGTCGGGCCCAGCTCACAGCTGGTTGTGGCGAAGCCGGCCGGACCTCGGTCTCAGGGCCGCCAGCCCACACACATGCCGAGCGGGGAGGTGCTCAGGTGACGCTGCCTTCCGAGACCTGGCGTGCCTGTGGCTTGGGCAGACCAGCTGGCCACCTGCAGGGCGCCCAGCGCCAGCGCCTGGTAGTGCCCTGCAGCACTTTGGAAGCAGGCCAGTTGGGAGAGTTGAGTTGCTTCTATCTAGCGGCAAAGTGGGGATTTAATAATCAGCCCATGTCCTCCTGAGCCACCCTTCGTGGGAGCCCTCCAAGTTCATTCCTTACTCACAGTCACTTAATTAATCCCCACACAGCTCTTCACAGCTGAAGGGGCCCCGGGAAGGTGAGTCATCCTGGAGGGTGTGCAGCTCTGCAGGGCCCAGGGGAGCCTGGCTGGGGCGGGGGAGGCGGGAGGCTGTGGCTGGTCCTGTGGAGGTTCCGTCCCTCCTGCACTGGGGGAGCAGGGCCTCGCGTCCCTCCTGCACTGGGGGAGCCGCTGCATCCCGGGCCCCTCCTTCCTGACATTTAACCGCCCCTTCCTCTCCACAGTCCTGTGAAGTAGCCCTTAGTCCTTAGCCTCTCCTGCAGATGACACCTCACCCAGACGAGGGTGGAGCAGCCCCGCTGGGGTACCAGCACCCGTGTGGTCACCGCAGTCAGATGATGCCAGAATGAGAGAAAGAATTACAACAGTGGACGAAAGGCTGGTGACGTGGAGAGACACGCACCACATCCTTCGATGAGAGGCCGACTCAGAAAGCAGCACTTACACTGGTTGTGGTTCAGATGAAGCCTGGGAAGGATTAAGTGACTTTGCTCCCTCAGCAATTAGGGGTGGAGACTGCGTCCGAGTCAGGTGTCTGTCGGGCGCTGGGGACACAGCAGGGACATTGCTCAGGGGACCCAGAGCCAAGACAGGAGAGAGAGTCCGATCCTGGGTGTGCGGGATGTCAGGGGGAGGGGTGGGGAGGGCAGGGGCGGCCCCTGGGGTAGGCTGGCCAGCAAGGCTCTCCGCAAGCTTGGACGGACAAGCAGGGAACTTCTTCCTCCTGCCTCTTAAGCCCTGACACAAGCCTGTTGGGAATTTAGGACCAGGACAAGCAGGACACCCACTGCAGGGCCCCACAGCTGCAGGGGCTGTCTGCGTCCTGCAGGGCACCCAACGGGGCAATTCCTTGGGGGCATAGGAGAGAAATAAGGGGAATCCAGCGCCTCCCCTAGTGCGGCTATTTCAGCTGCTGATGGGCAAGGCAGCTTGCAGGGGAGGTGGGGGACATGCGTGAAGGCAGAGTTTAAAAGACAATAAAAGAAAGTAATACTTAGAATCAGGAGAGAGAAGCTGGCCTGCTGGATGAGAAGAGCAAAATAATAATGTAGAACGCACACATATATACATACATACACACACCTGTATTTATTTACGTGATATGAGACCATGGAGCCGCATAGAACCAACCACTATACGTGGCCAAAGTGTCTGATTCCCTGGCCTGTCAGTCTCAGCTCTGCCGTTCTACGCTTATCAGCCAGGTTACGTCCAATTAAAGCAGACCCTGATTGTCTCGGTATGGATTTCACTACACAGACGGCAATTAAAAAGCATCTCCCTGCTTAAATGGCGATTTAAAGGAGGTGGTGATAATTGAGTCCACAGGCCCCCAGCAGCTGCGCCGCCCTCCATTTCGAGCAGCCGGAGCGCTGCGGGGGGGCACCTGGGGCTTCGAGCTGAGCCGGTGTCTCAGGAGGGAGACGAGCGGGTTATTGTTCAGTTCCGAGGCCTCCAGGACTCAGCTCTGAGTCACCTTGGGAAGCAGGCCTCAGCCTTCGCATCGACCAGGTGAGGCCCGGCTCCCCGAGCACACCTGGCACAGGCGGTCCTCTTCCTCCTACTCACTCCCCACCTTCTCGGCACCGCACACGTCATGCAGGAGAGTGGAAAATGGAAAGGAGCCTCATTCCCAGCAACACGGACGGTGACGGGGTTCCTCATTCATCTGCTTCCCAGAGTGAAGGGGGCGACTGCAGAGTGAGGGGGGCGACTGCAGAGTGAGGGGGGAGACTGCAGAGTGAGGGGGCGACTGCAGAGTGAGGGGGGAGACTGCAGAGTGAGGGGGGAGACTGCAGAGTGAGGGGGGCGACTGAAGAGTGAGGGGGCGACTGCAGAGTGAGGGGGGAGACTGCAGAGTGAGGGAGGAGACTGCAGAGTGAGGGGGGAGACTGCAGAGTGAGGGGGGAGACTGCAGAGTGAGGGAGGAGACTGCAGAGTGAGGGGGGAGACTGCAGAGTGAGGGGGCGACTGCAGAGTGAGGGGGGAGACTGTCGATTGTTGTCAAACAGCCCTGGGCTCTGCCCTGATCCAGCTGCCGGCCAGTTCTTCGGTCTGTTCACCCAACTGCTCTGAGTCCCAGGCTCCCTTCATGATGTGGGCTAATTCCTGCCCGTTAGGTGGTGGGAAACTTAAATGAGGTAATGGCTAAGATGCCCAGCACAGAACCAGTGCCCGATCACTGCAAGCCTTTCTCCCCACGGAAAAAGAATTGTAGCACTGTTTGAAGTGCTTACGATGCAATTTTGAAACAAATATTAGGTTGCAAAAGGACGGGTATACTATGCCCCTAACCAGAAACACCATGGAAACGAAAAATACCGGCAAGAAGTAAGTACAGGTGCTGAGAGTGCCTGAGATGGCGGGGGCGGGTTTTGGAACACGCCCTTTTTAGCCACCAGACCTTCCCTCCCGTCTCAGGCCCTTCCAGGGAGACAAACATGTTTATCAGCTTTGCTTGTGTCTGCGGTAACACGCTCATCTAAACACAGACACACAAACACACAATTTACCTAGACATGGTCAGCCTACCAAATATGTAAATGCATAGGACTACTCATTTTTAACATAAATTCGATCACGTCTTACACATTCTTCTACAAAGTTTTTTTTTCAGTTACCGTTGGAAACATTTCCACGTGGGTGTAATAAGCTATACTTCAAATTTCCTGATGAGTGGTAATTATTCCATAATACGGCTACACACGGTTCATGAAACGATCAAACGTCTTGATATACGTTCGGATTGCTTCCTGTTTTTCACTAACAGATACTGATGCTCTGCTAAACCTTGTCTGGTCTCCTCCTCGGGCACGTGGACTGATACTTCTCAACATTTAAAAATTCAGCAGATACCAGCAAGCTGCCCTTCGAAGCGGTCAAATCCATTCACAACCAGTAAAAGTACGGATGCGACATTTCCAGCACGTCGGCAGTAGCTGCGTTACCGAACTTCGCTTGTTTCACAGGTGACTGAGCCCGAGCCGACGGCCGTTTCTCTCTCCTCTTCTGTGACTTAGTTGTTTCCTGTACCTTCCTGATTATGTTTCTATATGTGTTCCGAATATTCATGTTTTTTGTGCTACTCACGCAGCAAATACTTCTCCCCAGGTTATCACTGGCCTTCTGCTCGGTTTGTGCCTGTTTTAGACATTGACAGGGTGACACTCAGTCTTTCCTCGTGTAACTTCTACTTTTCATTAAGACGGCTCTTCCGACTCTGAGTGAAAGACTTACCCCAGGATGTTTTCCTAAATCCTCCCCAAACACAAACAGCTCAAGTCTGTTTGAGGATGTGCCTGGTTCCAGGGACCACGGTGGCCTGGAGCAGCCGCCCCGGGACCGTGACCCCCCTGCTTGGGAGCCCGTGAGCTGTCTGCCCGGTGCGGCAGTAACACTGCGCGTTCTGAGTGGAGGTGGGAAACGGGCAAAGGGGTGACACCCGGGAGGGAAGTGGCCGGGGTCTCGGGCAGCAAGAGGGCTCTTTGCAGGTCAGGAACACTGCTTCTCTAGGGGGTGTGTGCGGTCAAACCCGAGGGAAGAGGTAGCTGGTTGAGGATGGAGGGGGAGGGGGCACAGGCCCAGGGAGAGAAAGAGTTTGGGGTTAAAGGGACAAAACAGGCAGGGCAGGTCCTCACGGCTCCTGATGCCACAGAACGGGTCTCGTTTCTGTGCTGAGCATGGCAGGAGGTTGGAATTCAAAGAGGGGGCACGTGATCCAGTTAAGTTCTGAACAGGCCCCTCGTGCCTGGCCCTCAGTGCCCCATCTGGGAATCAGAGTGCGGCCCAGAGCAGCCCGGGTCCCTCCTCTTGGGAAACAGGCCGTTCCCCACAGGTCTGACACCTGCTGACACTTAGACCATGGAGGGACCAGCGATATGGCTTGTACTTGTGTCTTTGATGGTGTCAATATCCTGAGACCCTGCCACGAACAAGCTCCGTCTTCGTGCAGTAGAACGCCAGCCACCAAACTGTACTTCCAGAAACTTCTGAGAGTCAGCAGATGCGGGCTGTGCTCCCCACCTCAGGGCTTAGGGTCGTAGGGCAGACAGCCCTGCAGGTGTCCCAGCTTCACTCACGCACTCTGCACAGTGCTTTGGTCGTAAACGGAGCAACCTCTGAATACTGGCTTAACAGGGCTTGCCTTTGCCACGAAACTCCACAACACAGCTCTACTGAGAACACACAGGGCCCCTCCAAGTCGGGGGAGGCCTTTGCAGGGTATGAGCTGGGATTCTTCTATATCCAAACAGGTAAGAGCCCCTGTCCCACCCCACGAGCTCTGACACCCACCTCCAGGTGGTCTGAAACGACAGCGTAAGCTCTAGGTTGGTTAATATCCTCTCTATTTGATGCAAAAGTAGTTTTCCTTTGTCACACTCAGAGTTCCATAGCATTAATTTAAAATAACTTTTTATAAGAAGAAATACAAATTCAACCAGGTGAAAGGTGACAGAACTTGTAGTAGGAGACACATCAATCTTTCCTTTCCCTCTGGAGAATCTCTGGGGAATCAGAGCTTCTGTGGGGTCAGAACCAGACGCAATGTGTTGATGAATAAGGTCAACCTTCATCCTTACTTATCCATCCAAAAATACCATTTTTCAGCCCGCAAGCTGACATGGCCACATCGGTCAAATGTGATAGAAGATGGGTCATCCACCCATGTGTGACCAGATCACGCCAGGCATGTTTCATCTTAAAGCGCGACTGCTGCTGAGACCTGGCAGCTCGTCTGAGAGGTGGAGCAGCCCGCGTGGCCCACGGCCAGGGATCACTGTCGCAGCCGAGGACTGGGCAGACTTCCCCACCGTCTGGAAGAGAAAAGAGCCTCCGCGGCCGTGTAGGACCAGCTTCCTGTGCTGTGAAAGCAATGCCACCGTTGTTCCTGTAAATGTTGTTTCACTCCACCTAATTGTTAGGGTTGAGTTGTGTCTGGAAAAGTCATAGGTTGAAATCCTAACCCCCGGACCTCAGAATGTGAACTTATTTGTAACCCGAGCCGTTGCAGATTAAATAAAGGAGGATGAGGTCATACAGAATAGGGTGGGCCCTCATCCAGTCTCACTGGGGTTCTTATAAAACGGGGAACTGGGGATGCAGAGACACACGCAGGGAGAGTGCCCTGTGACCGGTATTCAGGGGTCGGTTGATGATTCTACAAGCCAAGGATGTGGAAGATCTCCAGCAAACCCCCAGGAGCTAGGGAGGGGCCCAGGACACAAACTCCCCGGGGCTCGAAAGGAGCCACCCCTGCCCACAGCGGGGTCTCGGCGTGAGTCCGTCCTCCAGACTGTGAGACAGTGATCTTGTTCTTTAAGCCCAGTACCGTCAAAGCCGCTGAGCAAATGCACACGTCTCGTTGCTCTGCCCTCTCAGAGGCTCTGCCCCGGCCAGCCTGGTGGATAAAGTGTTTACAACATTGCGAGCCAGGGAAGAAGGCACTGACCCTCCTCACTCCACTCCTGGCTCTTACTTCAAAGCCACTGCTGACGATCCCTTTGGGGGCTGTTTATCTGGAGGGAGCTGAAGATCGAGGGTCATAGCCACATCCAACCTTGAGGCCCGTCACCCTGGTTCCACCTTCCAGGATGAGGGGCATTTTGGGAAAATTTCAAATTGCCCTTTTCCCTTCAGATCAGGGCCCAGAAACTGTCCAGTTGTCTCTGTGGAAAAGCGGGATGTGGCAAGTGAATAGTAAATCTTGGAATATCATTTTTTACCTTTGTTTTCCACATTTCCCTGTATGTCAGTCTGAGCCTTCCCCATGGCTGGAAGGGGTATTAAGATCTCTGCAGCTGGAACCCCAAATTACGATAAATTAGTCAGTGCTCAGGTATTGTGACGTCTGCAGTAAATCCCTGAGTGTCGGAAGGAAGGACGGAGGAAGAAGGGGTCGTGGCGTGGAGAGAGAAGCAGGGCACAGGTCACCGGAGGTTGGGGGGAGAAGGGCAGCAGGGGGGCCTTGCAGGGAAGCACAGGGCAGGGGCCGAGGCACTTCTGTGGCCCCGGCCGTGCTCTGCGGAGCTGCCCGACCTGGGACCCCGGCTGCTTTCGTGAGAGGGGCTGAACCACACCCGAGCACCCTGGGCGGCCCATCAGGTTCTCAGCTGTGCACGGGCTGCCAGTAAAAAGAGGGGCGTTTCACCCGGGGCTGCGGGGGACTGCCTAAGGGTTTTCCATGCCCTGAGGTCTGTTTGTGCTCCCATGCAAAACTATGGGACAATTTACCTGTTTTTCACCAGTTCTGGCTCTTGTATAAAGCCCTCTCCAGTGGAGGGAGGTACTTAACACCCTCAAGGTGTGGGAGGGGGTTCCCACACCTGCTCAGGGACCTGGTGGAGGCGAGACACTTACCCCTTCACCATCTGGTAAAGGGCCGGGCAGAGTGGGGTCTCCGGCCCCGAAGACACAGGTTTTCTTTTGTTCTTTTTCTGGACAGCAGAGCAGCGAGTAGTTGGGTGGCGTGGAAGCTGAGAAAGTTCCTAGTGAGTCTTCCCTCCTTCTCGGAGGTTCTAGGACCGTCTGGTCTCTGACACAGAGGAGTGTCCAGACTCACGGTAACTGACGCTTTCAACCACAAACATCAGAATCAACATGGAATGTATTTCCTGAGGTGAGACCTTCCTTTGAAGAGAATTGTAAAGCCCTGATAAGATTAAACGTGATCTGCTGCCTTAGGTGTCAGGGCAAACCGCCAGCTTGCTGTCCTCATGTCTGGAAAACTTGGACTCTCTTCTGAGAAGATATTTTACATCGATTTAAAAATATTTGCCTCAAAAAAATTTCAAATAATTCTGAAATTCTTGATCTTGACCGTAATCTCAGCATTAACATACTGCATCTCCTGTCTGCTCTTCCTGAGGTGATCTTCTTAAACCCACCAGATCCAGGGGTCTTTCTCAGGCATCACTGGACACGATGGATCCTCCTACTGGTCTGGAAACCCCTTCTTTCTGTGTCTGATGCAATTCACTTCTTAATTTTCAAGCTGCTCTTCCTACCCCCAAGTTAAGACCTTCCCAAGGTTCTGTTCCTGAGCCTCTAGTCTCATTCTTGGCGGTTTCGTTCACGGCAGGAATTTAACCTTTACCTCTAATCAAACAACTCGGGAAGGTTTACCTCCGAGCCTGTTTTTCTACCACATTTCGCCCGAATTTCAAGCGTCTGCCCCATTCCCCCACCCAGACATCCAGGGGCTCCTCAGACTTAGTTTCTTTCTCTGCCAACCAGCCATTCTGACTCCCAGGTCCTTCTACGCCATCCGGACCCTCTCAGTCACCTTTCTTTGAGCAGAAAACCACCGTTTACGCGCTCCTTGCTCCCATGCGAATTTTCAATCGGTTGCAAGGCTTTGAAGTCTGTCTTAGCTCTGAGATGACTCTGACATTCCCCCTTTGGCTTCTACCTGTTGCCACTGCAGCCCCCTGAGCCTGGTCCGCACCGTCTCGGTGCTGCCCTACCTCATCAGCTTCTAGAGTCTAAACCATCCTGTGTGCCTTGTTGGCTTTCACATAGGAAAATTTTTCTCTTTTAAATCTTATGCGAAAACCCCACGTATAAGATGCATGGAAGGTCCGACACTCTGGATGGCGTGGGGTGAGGGGCACAGGGTCTTACTGGCTCTCTGAGTGGGGCTCAGCAGAGCACAGCTGAGCAGCCCCTTCTGCTTAGAATCCCGGGGTGTTTCCCCCGCCTGACAGTTACGTGGAACACCCCCCCCGGAGATCCAAGTTCCAGCTCCACTGCAGTGCTGCCCACTGAGCTGCGAGGCCCTGGAACGTGACAGCTGTACTGCGTTTACCCAGCACGGTGTTTCACAGCGAAAAGCGCCCAGTGGTATTTACCGACTTGAAACCAGCTTAAAAACCAGCAAATGTAAGAAACATGTAGGCTGATTTCTATATAAAAGAAAGCACAGATAACTTGGAAGATCACCAGTGTGATTTTTCTCATCAACAGGAATAGTCTGGGGGAATTGTGAGATCTTTTGAGAAAAGCTATTGGACTGTTTTCAACAGGGACATAAATATGCTGCAGTCGTCCTGAGCTGGCAGTGCTCGGGGCTCCCTGGTGAACTAACCTGTGAGGATGTGACAGCCACTTCACTCACCTACGGGCTGCAATGGGGCATTAGCATATATTTACATAAATTTACATATAACATTCATGTCACCCCCAGCTCCCAAACCTGCATACTGGATACATTTTTTAAAAAGGTAGTGTGACCTATGGCAATTATATTCAAACCTGATATTCAGAACAAGATACATGAAGCAAAACAAAAATCTAAACCGATCAATTACACGCCTGATTAGGACAAAGACAGGCAGAGCTTCAGGGAGAAATGGAGGGGCTGGCATCTGGGGGGCGGTGTCTTCTCACACCCTGGCTGTTAAAGCAGGGGCAGCACACAGGCCCTCGTGCTCAGACACCTACCGGGCACCACGGTGAGCAACGCTGTGCATCAGGCTTTAGTGCTTGAGTTCCAGTTTCACGGATAGAACAAAACCACGCAGGGGTCTCGTCCCTACCTTCCCTACCACGCACACCCTTGGTCACTCGGAGTTGGTATTTCTCCAGGCTCCCTGCAGGGGACAGTTAGATCACCTCTGTTCCCTCTGTTGTTCTCCCGACCAGGCCTGAGGAGGGTTGGGTGGGTTTCTGGGGGCCTGCTAATCAGGGACTCCCCCTGCCTGTGCTGAGGAAGGGGGTGTCAGGAGGGGCTGGACAAGGGCCTGACCGGAAGCATCAGGAGGGCTGGGGTGAGAGCAGGTGTGTGTGAGCCTGTCCAGGGGGATCCCAGCGGTCACGTTCTCTCAGGCTCAGGGCCTTAGTGAAAAGCAGCTTCTCCCTGGCCTCCTGGGTCAGCTTCTGGTGGTCTGTCTTCCATCCCCGGGCCAAGTCCCATGGCTGGGGCGCTGCTAAATCATGGATGTCAGTCTCTCCTGACCCGAGGCCGGTAGGTGTGGGGACCTCTGGGTCCCCCTGGTGGCCTCTGTACCGTCCCTGCTGCTGGGGCAGGTGTGGTGCTGGCTGTCCCCTGCTCACCCACGCACCCAGTGCCCTCATTCCCCCGAGCTCTGCTGCTGGCTGAGCCCCGTGGGTGGGCGCTGAGGAAGCCCACTCCTCTGCGCCCTTAGGAAGGGCAGGATCAGCCTTTGTGAGTTTACGCCGGGATGGTGAGTGCTTTTCACGAGCAGGAATGGCCAAGCCATGACCAGCCGAGCAAAGAGGACGAAGGCCCTGGAGGGAGGGACGGGGTGACGCACAGCCACACGTATATGCAGACTTCTCCTGTCATCGCCGGAGGAAGGTCAAAAATTTGGTTGGTAGAAAGTGCAGAAGTTATCGTACATGACAGCTAGCAGAACATTTTTATATTTATATGGAGGATGTACTAAGTAGACTCCTGTGAACTGAGTCAACTTGTAAAATAGTGCCGCTAAGATTATATAACAAAAAGTAGCTGTCAGATATGAGTTGACTGTGTTAGTATATTAGGAATACAAGTTAAGAAAGAATGCGATGTACAGGAGAGGTTTGAAGTAATCACCAGCGACACTGTTTAGAAACGTAATGTGGCAAAACCAGCAAAGCGTCCAAACTCGCCAACCCAGCGCTCCCATTAGCTGTGACGACGGCAAAGTAGGTGACATTGCTGACTGTCACTGCGGAGCTGAAACGGTCGGGCTGAGAAGTGGTGTCCGTGCCCAGGGAGCTCCTGAAGGAGGCTCGCACGAATGGCGGCTGAGCGGATGGTTAGTCTAGAGCTTAGGGCCACGGCAAATGTGGAACTGAAGACGGTAATAGTGGCACGATGGCTTTTGCTTGCTTTCCTCGCAGCCAGTCTCATCATCTGATAGAACTGAGTTTCTATCATATCTGGGGTCATAACACTGGGTTAGTTAAGAAGACCCTTTCCTAATAATCTATCGCGACGCTCAGCCCATAACAGAGCGTCCTCTCGGAGAATAAGAAGGGCGAGACCTTTGGTCTGGCGGGGAGGTGAGCCCGGTGTGTGAGCCCATCCAGACCCGAGACCCTGCGGGGCGCCGGGGTCTAGAGGGGCAGGTGCCCCATAAGGAGCGTGGGCTTCACACCTGGGTGGTCACTGGAGGCTGATAATTTATGGGGCAGAATCGAAGGGACTGAGTGACAGGGCCAGTAGCTCCAATCACTGTGAAGGTCAGAAAGTGATGAACAGAAAGGGAGGCTGTAAATCTGTGATGCAAGGGAGGCCATGTGAAGAGCAGGAAGAGAGACGGAAGGTCAGGCAGGACCACAGAAATGGCAGATTCTATCCAAGGTCTACACTTTAGGGAACTTTTTTAACGGAAGGAATATTTTGTGTGTAGTTTAGAAAAGCTAGCATCATGACTCCAAAACATGCTCTTGGAAGGCATGTGGTGTAACACGAAGACAAGGCTTTGTCTGGAGACACGGCTGCTAACCTTGCGTTTGCTACGAAACCTGCTTTCTTTCCTTCCTCAGCTCTTACTGGAGCCCAGGCCAGCTACCAGGGACACAGGGCAAAGCACCTAAGCCTTCAAGGATCCTGCAGTCTAATGGGAGGCGAAACCCAGACCGTTAATTAACCCAGAAGAGGAGCACCTGAGCCAGAGTGATGGGGCATGTGTGCAAGGACACCCCTGAGAGGAGGGTGATTAAATGGGTTCTTTCTGAGTAAGTCCCTCTGAGCCTCAGTTTCCTTATCTGTAAAATGGAACCCTAGAACTGATGTTTTTTAAAGTCTTTTTCAACACTAGTATTCTAGAATTTTTGAAAAAGCTTCTAGGTGTTCAATAACTCAGAGCGAAGGACCCTGTTCTAAACGTACCAAAAGGAGAAAGGTGATTTTTTACAGACCTGTAATTACCCAAGTCAGCCGTTTCCACTTTAGACTGAAGTGACAGTAAATTACATGAATGCCTAGCTGACACATGCGTGTCCACGCCCATGTCACATGCACGTGCACGGTTGCACAGATGTGCTCGCGGGTACACACACGCAAATGTGTTACAGATCCGCTTAACTGGTTCTCCATGCTTCGTATGATTTGGAGTTGGAATTACCTTCATGTGCATAAAATAATCTAGGTTCTATTTCATTACAAAGAAATCTCATAAATTATCTTCAAAACTGACAACTGGAGAAACTGCATCTAATTTAGAAAATTATTGGCCTCTGACAATTGTTCGTGTGTCGATATATATTGGCCAAACACATATTTCTGGGGGTAAGACTAGAGAAAAGTAAATACACACAGTCTCACCGTGACTTACTAACTGCTTACTTAACACTTAACCATGCTTATTTGCATATTTCATAAGGTTTTTGAATTACTCACTTCTTCCCTTCTAAGGAAGGGTACCAAGAACAAATTATCTTCTGGTGGAGTACCAGTTACAGCAACAATGAGCTCACGAACACCTCAGCATGTCTTAAAGTATCCAGATTCATATTCTGTTTCTAACATCTTTGACCCTTACCTATCGTGTTCACCTGCTCATCCGCGTGTCTTTTACTCTAAACACAAAAGGAATGCCCGCTATTTGCCAGGCTTTGCTCTCGATGCTAAGATTCATGAAAATGAATAAGAGGAAGCAACTGGCTTAACTATAATTTAAACAAACATGCCAGTTTAAGATATTTTCTTCTCAGCTTTATTAGAAAGTTATTTGTGAGCTGAATGTATATCCTTAGACATTATGCAGGAGTTACAAATGTGGGTTTCCTCCAAAGTATATTGAGGTGAAAGTTCATGAACTTGTAATAATGTCCCTGAAAGTATCCTGTAAGTTAACGGGAAACCATGGCACAGTCTGAACCGGGATGATTTATATATCATTTTAGTTGTATATTTGGCCGGCCTTAAGCTACGTCTCTGTTTCGACTTCCAACCAGAGGGACTACACGGTTTGGTGCTTATGGCCCCAATGTTTTCACTTTTTGAAGCTGAATCAGATTTATAGCGTCTTTATTGAATTCTGACAAAAGCATTAGTTTCTAGTGTCTCACGTTGCGAGGATGTAGCTATTTCTCGAATACTTTGGTTTTGTATTAAGTATTTGTAGGACTGACTTTTCGAAATGATGGACCTTTCATCGCCAGCTCCAATAAACAGTGTGGCTACTAATTTCCAACAAACAAACCCCGAGCTTTACAGGTTAATCTTATGTTTCCGTGGCTTCTAGAGACGTGGCCTGTTGGCATCACTGAGCTCTGGGGCACCGCGGGCCTGTGGGGTTACCGTCATGATGCCTTCGCAGCTGTGATGCTCATGTTGAAGAGATGCAGCAGCAGACGCGGGGGGGCTGGGGGAGGCCCTGGTGGGGGGGACGCTCAAGACTGAGTCAAGTCGGATCCAATTAATCACCTTTTTAAAAACCGCTAGGAACAGGTGGGGGACTCAGATTCGGCGAATCTTCCAGGGTGCAGTGGCCGGTACAGAAAGAAGGGCCGTGCATCCCTTCATGCCCTCTGTCCCAGGGCAGCGAGACAGGACTCCGCCCTGGACGCCGAGGCCTCGAGGCCAATCTCAGTGCGGGGCTGCTGAGTGAAAAGCACTTTGATATCGAGAGAAAAACAGCCTCGTTTTTCAATATGTGAAGGAGACACCAGGAATCAGCATTTTAGAATATTCTAGGTTTCACCTGGCTACAGAAATGTGGTTTTAAGTCACTAAATTCTAACAGAGATGGCAGGTAGTGGGGGGATCTATGGGATGAAGATGATTCACCGTCCTGGCTGTTTTATCCCCCATTCGGAATGTCTGGAAAGACTCAGTGACCTGACCAGCTTGGCGGCCCATGGTGGGCGGTGCGCTGTGTGCCCTGGACTCAGTGTCGCATTTGCAGTTCCATTCACAGTCACATCGTGGAAGTGAGGAGGGTTACGCAGAGTGTGGGTTTAGTCCCGACAGACGAATGCACCTGTGTTTTCAGTGCCTGAGCGGGGAGCACACAGGGTGGGAGACCCGAGCCTGGCTGGTCCTGGCTCTCCTTATGTACTTGAATAACCGCAGATAAGCCGCTCAATTCCCCTCATTTTAAAAATGTGATAGAAAGATTAAAGCTTATTAAGTTCTCTATGATTTCTAAAAGTCCTACAAACACTGAGGGGAATTTAGCTCAGAAAAGAACGTTAGTTTCGACACAATACCAACATTCACACACTTAGATGTATACCCTGAACGTGATGTCTGATCCAAAACTTCTTGGGCCCGGAATGGAGCGCCTCATTCCTACCCCAACTTCTCTCCCTGACGTCATCTGTATCCAGGTAACAGAGTCTGTCCACATGCCTGTTCACATCAGCAACAGGGTCACTATTCATTCCTCCGTTCCTCTCAAAGCCCCACATCTACAAGTTTTTACGATTCTATCTCCAAAACACATCTTAGATCATTTTCTCTGCATCAACACACTTAGTCCAAGTTACATAATCTCTCACCTGACCAATGAAATAATCTAATTGTCTTCTCCTCTCCCTTCCTGCCCCTTGGCAATCAAACCTCCAGTCTGTTTAAGTACCAAATTTGAGATATAAATACATTCTGGGCTTTGCCTTGTTTGAAACCCACCAGTGGTTTTCCATTGCCTTAAGACGTCAGACCCCTTCTGACTGTGACAAGGCAGCATGGAAAGGCTCCTCCGCAGCCTCTGACCTGCTTTACCCCACGCTGCCCCGCGTCCACTGGGCTCCAGCATCTTCTCTGGGTTCCCCAAACGAGCTGGTACAGTCCTGACCTGTCTCTGTGGTACCCTCTGCCTGAAAGTCTCCCCACTTTTCTCAGTCTCTCCTCTACTATCTGCCCAGCCTCACCGCCGTCTTCCCAGCAGAGGAGTTTCCAAAACACCCTGTGAGAGTGGATGGGGCAGCGCTTCATCTTCTCCACCCACTACCTGTCCCCTGCTCAGTAGACTTACTGCAACTTGCAGTCGCTTTCTGTGTGTTTGCTTGTTTTCTGTGGGCCCCGTCCCTCGACTGCACGGGAACTGGAGCTGCCCCATCCTGTCCCCAGTGGCTCTCCCCGTCCTGGCACAGAACGTGGTTGGCAGGCCTGCGGGACCGTCACTGCAGCTATGAGACCCGAAAGTACCTCTTTCTCCAACTACAAGGAGGGGGTCACCTGTCTGGGACAAGTAATAGTGGGGTTCAGGTGATGACAAGTGCTGGTGTGGTCGAGTCCCTAAATCCCTGTGCATCTCCTCACCCCGGCACTGATTCCCAACAGCCCTGAAAAGCGATTATTCTGCCCATTTGTCTTGTTTCCCTTATGAGATGATAAGTCCTTGGGAGTTGGGTTAGGCCTTAGTGACCTCGGCACTCCACGTGGGTTTAGTGAAATCAAACACTGAACATCTGCTGAGCAACAGACCTAGGGGTTCAACATGTTTGCGGAATTAAATGGCATTATTTCATGACATGCGCGTCTCTTACGGGAATGTTAGAAGGGCCGGCGCTGTTTAAGACTCACTTGATCAGAGAATGTGCCCCTTTTTATCATGCTATTATGTTATTGCACTTGAACTCCGCGTATACAATTTTGAGATGCCTTTTCAACCTAAGGTTAAACTATGTAACCTTGAAGTGTGACCTTGGCTGAGCGGGGTCTTCCTGCCCACGCGTGACCAGCCGGCCTTCCGCCCAGCCCCGTGAGTGGCTCCCCCACCTGAGCTGCGGTCCCAGCCCGGGACGCGGACCCCTGCCTGCTCCCCGTCTTCCATCCCCCCTCTGTCCCCGGTTCCCCAGTGGCCTGGCTGGCTTAGCTCCCTGCATCTCTCCAGCCGCCCATCCTGTCCCTCACGCCTGCTGTCTTGGTCGGGGGCCGTATTTATCGCCTGTGTTCCTGCGTGTAGCCTAGTGGTTGGCCTTGCCGCCAGATGCATCTCTTACTTGCCGATTTACCTGCGTGGCATCAGTCACAAGGATGACCACGTGTATGGTCCCGCAGCCTTCAGAACAAAGGCCAACCCCCGACATGTCCTGCAGGGTCATTTGTGACGAGGCCAACCTCCCCCTCGGACAGACCTCCTCCACAGGAAACGCCAGGTTTCCAATGGCCGCACACTTTCCCCCGCCCTCTCTTCCCTGATTCCTTCTTATTCAGGGCTGATGCTTAAGCGTCACTGTCTCCACCTTTCTGCTGGGTCCAATCTCCTCCACTAGACGCACCTTTTGTGATGCTCCGTCCCACAGTGCCTGTGTGCTGAGTCAACCACCCCGCACCCCGCCCGGTGACCTGTGCTCAGTATGTGAGTTTCTGCTTCGTGAGACCCTTTCATCCTTATAGCCCCGGTACCTGCTCGCGGCCGGTGGCCAGTGAATACCTGTTGAAAGGACAATGTTTCACTGGGCGCATTTGTCCTAATGTTAATAAGTAATCATCGGGGAACGTTCTGTGGTTCACGGCTCTCTCTCTCACAAATATTGTAGCATTTTATCCTCACGGTACCACAGTGATATTTGACGAAAATCTATACATGATCTTTACATGCTTATCCACAAACTCTTGGTTCCATACACGTCAGTTAGTTGGAATCTCCATTTCCTACTGTTACAAAATGGGAAGTTTACCACCTGAAGGAAGGTTCAAAGTTGAATTTACGAATGGAGGGAAATACGAATTGTTAAGGATGAACATGGTTATCGCTGAGGAATAGATAGGACTTTGGACCCACAGGAGCTCCAAAGACAGAAAACTCCCAACAGGAAGCTAATGGGCTTTGGTGAAAAGGAAGACGCCTTTGGGCTCAGAGTGGAGCATCTGCAGGGCCAGGGTGACCTGCTTATTCTCCAGAAGCATAGGACCTACTCAGTGGATGACGGGCAGAGCCTGGAGACGCGAGAAGGAACCAGGAGGTCTGTTCCGAGGGAGGTCGTAGGGGAGGGAGCACGAAGACGGCTAAACCTGGCTGTTGTTACTACTGTGAGTCTGAAAGCGTGTGAGTGATTGTGTGTGTGAAATGCAGCCTTGGGTGAACTTTGCTGGGTGCCCTGTCTGCAGTATGAGCTGATCACAGCTGGTGACCTGTACAGGTGTTGCCATTTCAGTCTCACTGCATTTGCCCTGGTTTCTGGGTTGATCCGGCCTCAGCGGGCTGTGTGTTCAGGGACCAGGGGTCCATCGGCAGTGTAATCATCGCCCTTAGCACTTCATCTGCGTCCGCTGGACGCGTGGGGAGTGAATGAATGCCCGTGTGCGCCCAGCACATACACCTACACACACCTTGTACATCCAGCAAATCCTTGTGAACAAATGTTCCATGGAGGTGCAGGGTGACGTCCCCATGGCATCCTTGTGGGCTGTCTGGGAGGAGGGGAGGGGCTGCGAATACCTGCATCTCGCAGCCGAAGCAGACGGTTTCAAGTGCGTCATCGGCAGCTGTGTCCAGCCAAGATCCTTCTTAACAACCATCTTCGCACTTGAACCATCACATGTGGTAACTGAGAACCTGAAGATTCTCCGGCTGAAGGAAAGTTCTTCCTTTTTGGTGAGATTGCATGGTACACGGATTTTATTTTTTTAAGTCCTTGCAAGGAAACGTTTCATGCAGCCCCTCTCCATCCCTCTAGCTCTGTTGCCAAATAAACTTTCCTCATGTCAACCTTATTTGTGGACTTTGTTTTCAAGGGGGTTGTAATGTATCTGTGTCAACTCTGAAGGACACTTAAAGGGCAAACAATGTAAATGACATGTGTGATACACATGGTGTTTTCCTGAGCCATTAAACAATTTCTGTGCCCAGAGTCACAATGTTACACATCGTGTGCTTAGTCGCACGGATCCCTTAATACCCTTAGGAGCCCCGCTCTAACATATTAGCTATGATTCGTGCTAAATCACAAAGGACATCCCATGAACGTTCCCCCGGCCTCACCTGCCAGCCTCACCCACCAGCGGCAGATGCTGGGGATGCTGGGGTCGGCACCTCCTGTCAGGCTCCCCGGTGACCCTTCCTCAGGTTCTAAGCCTCATGTGCCGGGCATTATCCCCTTCCTGACCCCGCCTCTCATGCCTCATTCTTGAAATCATTCCAAGGCAGCCTCTGGAACTCGAGGCGGGCAGCAGAGCATCCTGTGTATTGCCCCGCCCCGGGCCTCTGCACCCCGGGCCGGCCCCTCACCTGGCAGCCCCCTTCTATCCTCCCTAAATCCCTCCAGCCTTGAGTCTCAGGTCACCCGAGACTCAGAGAGACTCCCTGACATCACCAAAACACGGGGACCTCACCCCACTCCTTGAGGATCACGGGATGATCTCCAACCAGCCCGCAAGATCCTTGATAACTTCTCCATCCACATCACCCATCCTTCCAAAATCCTGGCCTCTTGACTCCTGGACCGTTTTTTCCTGCTTCAGCCTCTGCTCCACGGCCCCCCCTCTGTTTTCTCACTCAGACGCTCCCCCCTCTGGCTGCCACCTGGTGCCTTTCCAGCTCCCTCCCTCCAGCTCCCAGTCTCCAACCAGCCTTTGGACAACTGTACAAGGACCAGCAAATCGCCCACTGACCCCACCATCTCCTCATTGACCCCCCGTCCTCCGTCCTCCCCTCCTCGGCACTCACACTGGATGGACCACGATTCGCTGCTCTTCCTGCACTCCTTAATCTGCCCGCCTGTCTCTCATCTAAATTTCCTCCCTTGGGAAGGTTGGCTTCGCCGTCTGCTTTGTGCCAGCCCTCCTCCAGAGACTGGCTGGAAGGAAGGATGCAGTCCTGGCTGTCTGGTCTCACCTCAAAGCATGACGTGACCTCAGGTGGGTATTCAGTTCCTGCTGGCAATACAAGGTCCCCGTCCCCTCCTTCCTTCCCTCCATCACATCTCCTCCTCCATACCTGGTCCCTTCCTCCCCTCAAGCCCGTGGAGGACCTGGCTTCCCACCTCATCCAGAAGCCAGAAACAGTTCAAGACAGCGACCCCAGCTCCCCAACATCTACACCCTGTCTTTGCCTCCTTGGAGCTGTGACTGGACCACGTCTGCTTCTTGGAGGTCACCCTCTCTCTGGAACAGAGCCTTGCTCCCTCCCCAGAAAGGCTCCTTTCCTGCCCTGCGTCACCTGCGTCCGTCTTCCTGAAAGGCAAGCTCAGTGAGGGCAGGGGCTCTGCTCTCTGAAGCATCCCCAGCATCTGGAACAACGCCTGGCATTTCATGGGTGCTCAGTCGTATATGTTGAATAAGTGAGTGCATGAATGTGGACACACAAAAAACTATCCAGTTATCCACACTGTGATCAAAATGAACATCAATTTACAAATAATCTCTAATAAAGAAGAGGCCAAAATTTGACTGAAGGAGAATTTGATTAGAGAGGAAGACATAATTTTTATCATTTTGGTTAACAGAGAATGACTCCATCAGACAGATATTTTTTCTAGAAAATGGATTAATGAAGAAAAAGCTCAGAAAGTTACTTTTCTTCTGTTGTTAATTTAACCAACTGAAGTATTGGTTTCCTGGAAAATTTTAAAGTTATTATTTTTATCTCTTTTTCCTATTAATACACTAAAATCTTCTATTAATCTGTCTGTCTCACTCACACACATATTGTTTTTATGCATTAGCATGTTATCCATTTACATATACATGGGCATATACTATAGACAATATCTGCTGTTAATATCTATCTGTAAATCATACACAACTTAAATTACAAAGAAAAGGTTTTTCTATCACAAGTCACCACACTCGTGACTTGTCCTCCGAACTAGATGTACCTGAAGTCATCGTGGTTACCTTCTGTCAGCAGCTACATATGCAAATGTTTAAATACAAATAATGTGAACCTATATAATGTCAAAGTCCTCCACAACCATCTCCCACCTCCCAACAAGCGACACTCCACAGCTCTGAGTGTGAACATGATGGGAAACTGGCATACGTTCAAAATAATAACGGGAAGTATTCAACGGGCTTTGAAAAACGCCAGTCTCCCACTCAGACGCAGGGTGAAATTAAGCCTGTGTTTGTTAGTTCAGATGTCCTCTTGGAAACAGCTCTAACTCTACACGTTTGCCTTGATATTATAAACGGACCCACAACTTAATAGACATAAGGGAAGGGATGGCAAGTGAGCGGCAGGGGCCGGTCTAGCCTTTCTCCCTCCAAACCCAATCCTAGCTTCAGAGATAGGCTGGCACTTAAAACAGGGCAGGGATCTGTAGTCACTTTAAAAATAATTCAGTTCACAGCAAGGGCTCAGTGTGGCTTTCCCTCTCCCCCCACCTCCATTTTGGGTGCAGGCCCTGTTATCACCAAACAGAATGACATTCACAGCAGGTACAACTGACACATGGAAATTTGTTGGATCAGTGGCACTGATTGGGCATCTGTACTTGCAAAGATGATGGCGCAAGTAGGAGGTGTTTAAACATGTGAGTTCAGAACCCTGTTTGGGGTCCATTTCCATGTAAATGAAGACCACCAGCGGCTTCCATGCAAGGCACGTGGCAAGACACCCAAGCCAGCCCCCAGACTGCAGGAACGAAGCCTTAAGCAAGAAAACCGATAAAGAAGAAAAGAAAACCGGCTTTTTCCTTACCTTCCCGCATGTCAGATTTATGCAAGAAACTCCCATTAGCACTAATGAGACTCATGCATGTAAATCTCCCATGAAACGACGGGAGATTAACCTCATCCATCACCCTGCAGACACGGTTTCTGGGGAGGCTTCCAACAGGCGGACTGCCTGGCTGCCATGGGCTCTGCCTGCCTTTCCTTAAAGTGCTGAAGTAGCAGGCCCTGGAGAGGCCTTGGGAGGAGGGCACTCCTGCAGAGCCACACGGGGTGGAGGGGGCAAAGCAGCAGATCTGCAAGAGTGTGAAGAACTCGGAGCTCACGGGCTGTACCACCCACCTTCTCACGATGTACAGTATTAGCCAAATGAAACCAATAACCCGCATCACGTGGATGGATTCTCTGCCCCTCAGAGTTCGGCATTTTTTCTTAGGAGAGCGGGCAACGTGTTTAAAGGATGTTCCCAGAACCAGCGTTCCCCATTTTCCTGTCCTCTGCTCACGTGGTTGCGCCCTGTACACACCAGAATTTAGACTCATTGCCTCTTTTCCAGGCGGAACCTGGGATTCCTGCCGCGGTGCCTCTGCTGGTGCTGGCGGAGGATCCCATCTCCACCAGCCTCTCAGGTCTGAGGAGTTGTCTGATCTCCAGGACACCTCTCTTCTCCCCTGAGTTTGGCACTGGTATTGCCCTGTCCACTCCTTTCCCACGAATCCGCCCCAGATCCATTCTGCCAACTTCTCCGGGGACATCTGACTGGGAGTGTCAGCTCCCCCAGAGTCACAGCCTCTGTCAGCTCCTCTCAAGTCTCTCCACGAATATTCAGTGAATATAAACATCGATCACAAATTTCAAAGGGGAATAGGCGTATAGATGGGGCAGCACGCTTCAGGTACCCACAGGCATACGAGGAGAAGAAACTCCTCTCCTGCCCAATCAGCTAACTCCTAACCCTGAGGCAACCTTGACTGTCCTTCCTCTGATGTTCCAGCACTGACAAGCATCTGTGTGCAAACACACTTTCAAAGTATACAAATGGTAACCCTCTACGTGGCTTTGCACCCTGCGAGTTTTCATCTCACGACATAGGCTGGGCTAGGTTCGTACAAGCTCCCGCCTTCAAAAAATAATTCATAGTGTTCTATTGCATGAACACAACATAATTCATTGAACGAGTCTTTTATGGATGAATAGTTGTTTCCAAATTCCTGCTCTTACAAACAAGTCTATAACGTGTAACAAAAGTATCCAAGTCTTCTGAAATGCTCGCTGTGTGACAAACGCCATTCAATCCATCAAGTCCTTCTCACAGCACTCAAGGTAAACATGCTGTGATCATGCCTGACATACACAGAAGGAAACAGACTGCAGAGATCGCAGATTGTCCAGAGTCATGCTTGGATACGGTCCCTGCAGAGGCCATGCTCCCTGGGCACCGCCTCGCTGCAGCTCCATACGTACAACATATATGCAGCTCCTGAGTGTAAGTGTCTGTGCACTACGTGGACGTGCTCGTGTGAAGGCAACATCCTCTCTAAGCTTCACTGATGCTGCCAGTAACTGTGTCTGTAAAGCCACAGTCCTCAGTACGGTTTGAACACGGTTGGTCGGTAAACGATGCTATGACGTTGTCAGTCTGTGGGTCACACGGATGATGCTGATGAGGTTGAACACTTTTTCTAATGTAGAAGCCACTTGCATCTCCTCTGAAATTTCTTTCCATATTCTTTCTCCATGTTTAGTTAATATTTGTTGTCAAATTGAATATGCTAGTAAGTCACTATCTACCTTTTTTCTGCTCTGTTCTAATGGGATTATTCCTTGTTTGTTTGTTTGTTTGTTTATTAATGCAACCCTCAAACAAGGCAGGCACTAAAATTTCCATATTTTGAAAGTGATTTTGATTAGGGAAGATTTATTCATTTAACTGCTATATCATCTGTGTTTAAATTTAACACCCCTTTCAAGACTGTAATACGTTATTCATTATGCTTTGGCAAGTGTCTATTAATTTCCACCCATGAATTTTACATTGGATTTAAATTGTGCATGAAAGCTACCCATGAGATAAGGGCTAACATGATTTTTATTCTGGTCAAATGAGAACACATCCACAAGGCAAATGAAAATGATACATCTGAGGATAGTTGTATTTCCTCCCCCAAAGTAAAGATACATATACCTCCAATGGCCGTTCTAGAACCTTCTATGGAATGTGGGCTACTTGAAAGTTCTCTTCTAGGAGTGAGGAGAAAGCTTATACATCACTAAACGTCACGACTTTGTACATATTACACAAGGCTCAGGCTGTCGAATCAAGTGGCAAGTGTCCATTGTTTGGAAGGAAATTTAAAAGCTCAACATGCTACTTTTCCATGATAACAAAAATTCCACTAACTCCATCTAGAAGGAACTGTTGACATTAGCAGACTAAGAGGTTTAATTATAAAAGCTTCAGTGGAAGATGCTTCCAGTTATTTAAACAGAATGCTCTTCTCTAAACATATCAGTAACGGTAGATCTTTGTAAATAAAATGGTGCACAATCTCTTTGTCAAACAAACGCTAAGACCCAAGGAAAGGATGTAAATTATGATTAAAGAGGAGGAAATATGAAAATGGTGAATAACGTCAGCATTAGGCTTCGACCAGCACCACAAAATCTCCCAGCAAGACCTCAGGGCACAAATTTCTCACGCGTCACAGACTTTCAGGCGATAATTGCACTGTTAGTCTCCCCAGGGATTTATGCAGGTCTCTGCCATGAGTGTGGGGCTGTCCAGAGCACATCGTGGAGCGTGGGGGACCTCAGGCTGCGAGTGCATGGAAGGCACGGACACGCCCGACACACAGCACCTGCCCTATAGGTGTTTCTGCCTTTTGGGTTTTTCGAGAAATTTATGATATACTGTCTGATGTTCAAATCTCCTGGTGCCAGTGACTTCAGGGGTCACTTTAGCACCCTGCACTACTCTATTGTCCCCGAGAAATAACTTAGAAAGCGGTCCTGCTGAGGTTGGGGCTGAACGAGCCCGAGGTTCACTGAACTGAATGTGCAGCTTCAGCGAAGCCCCGGGCTCTCTTGGCATCTTTGGCTTTTCACGTTTTCCTAGTTCTGCTCCAGGGGCACAGGAGGGACGGGCATTCCGACTCTGAAACTCATGTGTGGAAAACGCACGTCGCTCGGAAGCTTTCATAAACCCGCGGGGCGTCCAGGGACCTCCCAGTCTCAAGTCACCCAGGATGCCGGAGGAGCATGGGGTCACAGAGGAAGGGTCCCAGGCTGACCTCGATCGCGGTGGCAGCACCTCCACTGAGCCAAGAGGAGCTCCTCTCTGGTGAGCTCCCCGCCCGCAGGTGGACTCTGGCTGGCAGAAGCCCCTGGATCTGATGCCCCTTGTCATCCACACCCACACACGACCCGCCTATTCCCCAACTCGGCTTCAATCAAAACACCCACGGATGGAGGCAATCGTTCTCAGCTGGGGGGAGAGAAGTGTCATCACCTGCAGTCCCTGTCACACTCCAGGGGAGGGGGAGGGGTTAGTCATTTGCATCCCACTTTCCAAGAGAGTGGTGGTCCAAGACTGAGACAAGTCATGTAAAATGCAAATTTCCACTATCTCCTAAATTCCAGAAAAATCAAAGCTCAGATGCTTTTACTTATTTTTCACTATCTGTACTATTTTATAACATTACATTTTATAAACATTGTTATAACGGCAGGTAACAAAGGTCATAAAGAAGATTTAAGCAATACTGATGAATCACTATGAAAACGATCGAAAAGCATTAGGGATGATCTTGAGAAAACATGACTCGAAATTATTGGGCTGTTTTCTGAGCAGGGGGCCACGAGAGTGGTGAACTCGGAATCATATTAACAGCGTTGCTCCTTTTAGGCAAAACAGTGTGATTTAGTGGCAACCTAGCAGTTTTACAAATTCTTGGTGTGTAAGCATATATATACACACAATACTTTACATGCACACACAAATAATATCTATTGTAAATATGTGTGGAATAGACACAAGGAGAGCAATGTGTGATATTTGCATAGGGCTTTGGGAACATGGCAGGGGCAGGTCCCAGCAGTTAAGAACGCTGGCCAGGAGCTAAAACACCCACCTAAGTTTGAGTTCCATCCGTGCCCTTTACTGTGTAACGTTGGGCATTTTATTTAACTTCTCTATACATTAGTTTCCTCTGATATAAATTATGGATAAAAATCTGGACAAGAAGAGTAACACAGGGTGTTTCGAGGACTAAATGGGATAGAGTGAGTGGTACTTTGAGAACGGAGCTTGGTACATTGTAGATACTTAATGGATACTTAGCTACAATCACCATCATTAGTAGTTTACAGTATTTTCATGTAATCCATCACACTTGATCTAGTCCTTTATCCCTGTTTTACAGAAAAAGAAAGTAAGACTTTGAAGGGATTTGCCCAAAGGGACACAAATGGTAACTGGCAGTGTTAGGACGAAACTAATAGTATTTGTCAGCTGTTTTAAATAAATCCGATTCAAAGGGTCAAAGACCACAGATTTATAAAGTTGGAGCTATTTCGGCAGATTCCTCCTTCTGGACACACGATACACTTTTCTTTAAAACAGTCGCCATTCAGAACACAATCCATGAAGCTTTTTGGGAAACAGATATTGATTTTATTTTAAGTAAAGTCTTTAGCATAGAAATTGGATGGGAGTGTGATTTTCTCTTTGGGCTCTGGTTCAGAGGAAGTTGGATTTCCTAGAGCACCAGCTGTGGGGAAGCCACAGGTGCTCAGCTCGGCAATCATGGTGGCTAATTGGGACACATGGACAGAAAATGCCCTAAATCAGCACTTTCATCTCTCCCATAAGAGGAAGCCCCAAAGTCCTTCTTGACTGGGGTTGCTAAGGGAAGCCAGGGCTGAGGACAGGAAATATGGCCCACGGGGAGCCGGTGGTGGCCACAGGGTGGGGAGGGGCTGGGAGTGCGAGGGCTGCAGGACTGGGGCCGTCTGTACTCAACCGCTGCTGGCTTAGCAATGGCAACGGGACCATGGGCCCTTCCACCTGCATCCTTCGATTCTGGGTTGCAATCTAAGGAGTAGAAGCAGCAAAAGAACAATTCTGGGAATCCATAGTTCAAACAACCACACGGCAGCAGGTAACAAGACTCTGGATGGTTGAATACGATAACGCTGGGCATTGCAAGAAGAAAGGATGGTGGGCAAACGAGTGAGAGCAGCTAGTAATCAGTTTCTGGGATCGAGAGCCCTGGAGTGGACAGTTCTAAACCCTCCATCTGAAAGGACAGGGAGATGGAGCCACACCACGTTCTCTCTCCTGTGGACGACAGAAATCACAACTGCCTTACCAACACCAAACCCAAGCCGGGAGGAATTAAGTCCTTTGACCTAACAAGCAGCTGTGTGTGCCAAGTTATTGGTATCTATGTCTATGCCCTGAGTTCATCTCTGGGTTTTATCTTTTTCTCCTACATGGGAAGTCACTCCCAATTCATCCATCTAATGAACTAATCTTTCGAGGCCCAGCTCTGGGGTCATTTCCTCTGCAAAGACATCTTTGGCCCCTCTAATCAGAGCTAAGACCTCTTCTCCATCCTCCCAAGTCATCTTACCCAGACCTCTGCTGATACCATGAGAAGCGACCGAACTCCTTACAGGGCCGGGAAACATGCTCGGCTCTGGAAGGCGGAGGGACCAAGCAGGTGTTCTGCCCTGAAGGAAGGACCTTCAGGCCTGTTTACTCTTGGTCCTTACCACGTCGTTGTGATGCTTTGAGGACAGTGCCCATGCCTCACCCGTTTTATACCTCCAGAGTCTAGAAGGGCTCATGGAACAAAATAGGCACTCAACAGTGTAGAAAAAATGGGAAACAGATGAACATAATGATTAATACACAATTATCCCTTTGTATCTGGGACAGAAAGGGTAGTTGTGAAAGAAACCTTTCCTTTGAGTCCTTTTCTTGCTCTATCTATTCTACTGCTAACTTCTGAACATTTTCATTTGGTTTAGAAATAGACTTGGATTGAAGATTGAAATTTGAAGGCTTCTTGGAATTAGTGATTTGCGTCAAATGTAGATCTCTAAACAAAATTCCGTTGTCAGCCACCTGAGTCTGGTGCAGTTACTGTCTTGGCTACTTATTAATTATGTCATCTTAACATAGTCACTTACGTTCTCTAATCTTCCCTTTACTGAGCTCTGAAGTGGGAAGGATAATCTCTCAGTCTAGGAGAATTGGGGAGGAATTTAGTGCTTGCCCAGTGCTGGCGTGTGCGCTGGAGCTCGATCGTTGGTAGGTTTTGTTATTTCAAAAATGACACAGAAATGTGATTAATCACTCATTCAAATATACTGTGCCTCTCCACATTGTTAATATTGACCATGGTCTTGAGTGATGCCTCATCATACCTAAGTTTTGTATTAGGCTCTTATTATAAATAAAGAACTTCTGAATGCCAGATAAGCTTACCTTTGATGGCAAAGTCTATGTGAAACATTCCATGAAATTGGTAATTTTCTACTAAGGAATTACTGATTTCAAAATTCTGAGTTTTAAGAAATTCAACAGAAACTGTCTCTTCATTCTCAGTGCAGATTTGTGTAAAACTTTATAGTTAACATTCCCTACAATCACTTATTGTTCTCCATACCAGGATCAGAAAAAATAAAATAAAATCTTAATATTTTTCACACTGAAAAAAAATTTATTTAAGGTAATGGTACATGCTCAAATTGGGTAGGAAAATTCACTACCATAAAACATTGAAACCTCTATTTCTGTCTGATTAAGAAACTTAGCCATGCAACTTATAGTTTTAAAGTGATCCCCATCAAAATCCCAATGTTGTTGTTTTGCAGAAATAGAAAGATCCATGCTAAAATCCATATGGACCCTAAAGGAACCCCCAAATAGCCAAAACAATCTTGAAAAAGAAGAACAAATTTGAAAGATTCATACTTCTTGATTTCAAAACTTACACAAAGCTACAGTAAACAAAACAGTGTGGTACTGGCATAAAGACAGACACACAGACCAAAGGAATAGAATAGAAAGCCTACAAATAAACCCTTGTGCATATGGTCAAATGATTCTTGTCAAGGGTGCCAAGACCATTCAATGGAGCAAGGGCAGTCTTTTCAACAAATGGTGTTGGGAAAACTGGATACTTACATGCAAAAGAATGATGCTGGACCCTTAACTTACACTATATACAACTAACTTGAAATGGATCAAAACCCAAAACTAAACATAAGAGTTAGAACTATACAACTCTTAAAAGAAAATATATAGGAAAATCTTCATGATGTTAGATTTGGCAATGGTTTCTTGGTTATGATACCAAAAACACAGGCAACAAAAGAAAATAGATAAATTGGACTACAACAAAAGTAAAATTTTCTGTGCATCAAAGAACACGACCAACCAAATGAAAAGGCAAACCACAGAATGCGGGAAAACATTTGCAAAACATTTATCTAATAAGGGCTTAATATCCAGAATACATAAACAGCTCCTACACTCAACAACAACAGCAACAACAAAACTACTTGATTAAGGCAAAAAACTTGAATAGACATTTACCCAAAGAAGATATATAAATGGTCAATAAGTACATGAAAAGACCCTCAACATTACTATCATTAGGGAAATCAAGTCAAAACCACAATAAATACCACTTCACATCCATTTGAATGGCTATTATTAAAAACAAAACAGAACAAAACAACACAAAAAACAAGAAGCGTTGGTGAGGATGTAGAGAAATTGGAACTCCTGTGTACCGTTGGTGGGAATGCAAAATGGTGTAGCTGTGATTGAAAACAGTATGGAAGTTCCTTACTGTTAAAAATTAACATAGGATCAAACAACTTCACATCTGGGTATATACACAGCAGGGATTCAAACTGAAAGCAGGGATTCAAACAAATATTTGCACACTCATGTTCATAGCAGCATTATTCACAATAGCCAAAATGTAGACGCAACCCAAGTGTCCATTGACAGAGAGGGAATAAACTAAATGTGGTCTCTACATACGACAGAATCTTCTTGAGTCTTAAAGAGGTAAGGGATTCTGACACCTGCCACAACATAATGCTGGTAAAATCAGCCAGCCACTAAAGGACAGATACTGTATGATTCCCTCAATGAGGTCCCCGCAGCAGTCAAATTCACAGAGACGGAAAGTAGATGGTGGTTTCCAGAAGATGGGAGGAGGGGGAAATGGAGAGTGAGTGCCTAATGGGGACAGAGTTTTAATTTTGGAAGATGAAAAACGTTCTGGAGATGGGTGGCGATGGTAGTCGCACAGCTACATAATGTAAATGTACTTCACGCTCCTGAACTGTACACTTAAAAAAGGTCAGGAGGTAAATTTTATGTTCTATATATTTTACCACAATTTTTAAAATTCTTAAAAAAGAACATTAGCCATATATAACTGGAAGTTTGCAAGGAGTGTGGTTCTGGAGGTTCACAGCAACACTGAGAGAGGCTTACCAACAGTAATTGACAGCAACCTATGAGGACCTTGGGCTATGCAAATGGGCCCTAATTAAAGAAGTGCTTAATTCCTTAAAGATAAAGGGTCCCTAATAGACTAATAGTGGAGAGAGAGATCTGATTTTAAAGGGACTCTGCACGAGGCAGCCTCTGTACAACTGCCAAGGGGTGAACAGACCTATTAACATGGCTATGAAATTATTTTGGGGGTAATGTTGTAACTGGATAAAAGAAGACTACTTGAGTCTATGTTTAGTAATAGATGATAAATTCTGACTGTACTGAGTTTGTTTATTAAGATTAGGAACGTTGAACTCTTGATCAAATACAAAATCCTCTATTCGCAAACCTGTCTTTGTGCTTTTTGGAATTCTTGTTAAGGTAATAGACAAACATCTGTTTGCACGTAGAGCCTGAAGTAGGACACGGGGTCATTACCTTTATGTGGCTGCTTGGATCGCCATACGTCTGTGGACCAACAGAACCTTTCCTGACGGGGTGTTGCTGATAATTTCAGAGACACAAACACTCGATTGGATCCAATAACTACATTTTTCCTCTTCCACGAGATGCAGTCACTCTAGGGAAGAATAAAAAGGCAGAGGAATGCAGTTGATTATCGTAATGCGACAAGGATCCTACCTGCCGGGTCTAATCACCAGGGAGGTTTGTGCTTGAGGACAGACGGGGGATGACAGCCAGGCTGGGTGCACAAACACACGGAGACACTACGGGGGGACCTGGAGATCGTATCACAATGCACTGATTTGTGATAAATGATTCCTTATAGAAAAATCTCTTTAGATAACTAAATTGCTGTTTGTGATGTAAAGATTACACAAACTGTTAACACGTTCTCAATAAAACTAAGTGTAAGTTATCTTTGATTGAGTCTGAAAAGTATTAAGACAGTATGAAATATTTAGAAGTTAATTAGGGAAGCATAGTGATGTATCTGCATGTCGATACAGAGCTTTTATCATCATAGTTTGTCAGATGTGTTTTTATTTTTATCCTTGTCCATTCAAAAGGCAGTAAATAAGCTACGGTCCTTTCCATATAAAAGGTTTTCCAAGGACATCTTATTTGCTAATGAAAAAGGAAAACAAAATTCAACCTCTTAAGTATTCATTTAAAATTTTCATTTGTTACAACTATAAAGCAACAACAAAATGCAGTGTTTAAAATGGCCTTTGTGCATAATCTTCTATGGTGAATATGTACTTAGTGGGCACAGTTATTCTGAAGATGTTCTGAGATGTTACTAAATTGGCTAAGAATGGTTTGAATGGTATTCAGTGCAGAGGTTTTATGAAAAAGCATCTTAATTCTCATCATATGAAGAACATCAAGTAGACAAATTTAAATAAATCTTATAAACAAACCAACACAAAGCAAAACAATTAAGCGATTAGAAAATATATGAAAAGGATTGGATATTAATGATCAAAGCCACTCTATCTGATATAGTGCCAACACTGTTAAAAAATCACATTTTAGTGAAATATTGTTATATTAATTTACATGTTTTACTTTTCTGGTAATCCTAGAAATTCACCTCTATCGTTTTAAGCATTTCATAATGTGTTGTACATTCATCACATGGATTCCCATCATTCTGGGGGCTCCGTGGGGTTCTGGGAAGACAGCAAAGACAAAGACCACCGGGCTCACCCGCGAGGGGCAAATGACAGGCTTTTCATTAAAGTCATTAGGGTCTATAACATCGAATTTTGTGGACAAAGTTGTATTTGACACATCCTCTGTTCTCCATGCCCACGTTCACGGATAAGTCAGGGAGTTGAAAATGTCTTTCTCATTCCCCACACGGACAATGCCCTCCTCTCAGCCTTCATGGAGCTTCCTCCAAATATTGCTGTGTCTGGATCCTTGCGACAGTGACCTTGATCCTTTCCTTGGTCCCTTGAGCTCACGGGGAGCTGGGGCTCACCCACAAATACAAGACACTCTGCCCCACTTTTGGAAGAAGGGAACTTATGGTGACTGGCAGCAGGAGACACCACCTCTTCTCCAAGAGGTATTTTCACCCCGGAGTCATTTGTCAGATGTAGATTAAAAACGGATGGATTACAGGTTAAATGCCCTTGAAAGACAGTTGATGTTTCTTAGTAAATGTATATATATTTTGATTTAAGACAACTGAGATGTAAAATAGAAATTTCTTCTTTAAGGCAGAATTTAAAAAAATGAATGAAAAACTGAGCTGATGATTCTTTGAACAAAACACCTCGCATTATGTAAGACTCCACAGAACCGTCTACTAATGACTGAGTCCCTTAGTGACGTGATCTTATAAGACATCACCTTTTCTCAATTACTCAGGTACAAGAGGAAGCGTTATGCTCCTGTGGCTCTGGCTGTCTACAGTTCTCTGTCACATATGCTGCTTGCGATCGTTTGTAATGGAATTTCCAAGATGAGCTCTCATATGAAGTGTTTAGCAGGTAGCTTAGTTGCAAAACACAAATGACGCAAATAACACTAGCAGGTGGGGGTGGCTTTAGATGTTCAGCCCCACTGTGTCCTCGGGTACAGCTTTACTGCACCTTCCTCTCATCCACCATCACTCAGATGAGGATCATGGGGCTTTCTTTATAGCACTGGCCATTATGTGAAATTATCGTACATGTTTTACTTGGTTTTAAACTATTTGTTTTGAGATAATTGCAGATCACGTGCAGCTGGAAGAAATGATACAGAGATCCCATGTGCCCTTGACCCACTGCCCCTGGTAATATCATCTCCCCAGACTCTAAGATATCGTCACAACTGGGATATCAACACCCATTCACTCCACTGATCTTGCTTTACTTGTGCTCCCGTGCATGTCTGTGTTTAATTGTATGCGAATTGATCACTTGTGTATGTCCACTGTACACCCGCACAGCCAAGGCACAGAACGCCGTCACCACAAGTGTGGCCACCCTCTTATAAGCTCACCCACTTCCCTTCCCGCAACCTCGAATCTGCCTTCCATTTCTATAGTTTTGACAATGTTCTATAATGCAGAGAACAGACTGGTCGTTTCCAGAGGCAGGGGAGAGGGGTGTGGGTGGGGCTAGGCCAGACCAGTGAATGGGGTCAAAAGCACAAACGTCTATTTGTAAAATCAATAAGTCCTGGGAATGTAACGTACAGCATTACATCTGTGTACATTTGTGTCGTATATGTGAAAGTCGCTAAGCGAGTAGATCTTAAAAGTTCTCATCACACACAAAAAACTTTGTAGCTATGTGTGTTGATGATGTTGACTTTTATTTTTTGGCTGCACTGGGTCTCTGTTGCTGCGCGCGGGCTTTCTCTAGTTGCAGCAAGCGGGGGCTACTCTTCGTTGCGGTGCGTGGGCTTCTCATTGTGGTGGCTTCTCTTGTTGAGGAGCACAGGTTCTAGGTGCACAGGCTTCAGTAGTTGTGGCACACGAGTTCAGTAGCTGTGACTTGCGGGCTCCATAGTTGTAGCTTCTGGGCTCAGGAGTTGTGGTTCACGGGCTCTAGAGCTCAGGCTCAGTAGTTGTGGCTCGTAGCCCACGACGCAACCATGGAGACACGAACAGTTGCTGAGCAGATTCTGCCAGGCTGAACAACTGAGCCAATGATGAGCGAAACCATCAAACACACCTCTGCCCAGCATCTCGTGGTGTCGACCAGCGCTCGGCACGTGGGGAGTCGGGGGTGAGGGACTGCTTGGGGAATGCCCACACCGGGTTTCAGTTTGGGGCTGTTGGGGTCCCTTCTCAGGAACCCAAATCGTTTCTTCATTTTAACATAGTATGTCGTAGCATGTAGTAAAGAAGTGGTTTTAAGTAAAAACTCAGTTTTAGATCAGTGCATTTTAAATGGCTGCATTATAAAATTCATTGTAACTTTACCTTTATTAATATTCATGATATAAGGCCAATTTTGAATTTCCCCATTTAACAAGCGTGTGTATTGCTTAATGTTTAGATTAGTTATGTAGTGAATAAAAAGCATTGTTTGTCCCCGATTCAAGAATGATTGATTACATCATAGTTGGTTTTTAGACTGATTATGTATTGAGATAGATTGAAATGTAGTAATTTATCTTGTCATGAAAAATAGACATAAATGACCTCCTGTTTGAGATGTTTGCATTTGGGGCTAAAGGGAAACCAGATTTCTTTGTTTCTTCCCTCCCTTCCTTCCATCTTCCTTTTGTTCTTTTTAAAATTTGTTTCCAAATAGTGAGGTAGAAGAGAATATTCTAGGCTGATATTTGTAAGTACTTCTCCAAATATAACATATTATAAATGGGGTTATCTTTATGTTTTTCCATTTACCATTTTTAAACAAGTATCAGAGAAATTGTGACTGGCAATATGAGAAATCTGATCTATGAACGTAACTTTCGGAGCTGGTGTAGACCATTTTGAGGTAGGTTTGCTCCTTGCTAATTTGTATGTTATTATTAGAACTCCTTCTGCTTCTTGTTTTACTAACGGCTCATTGTGGATCTATGGCTTACATAGGACGTGGCTGCACATTAAAGAAACATCAGCAGTGCACCCAGGCCCCACAAGCCACGTGGCTGAGGAGGGACAGCTGAGAGGTGGCCCTGGGCACACCCGGGGGCATCCAGGAACCGCCAGGATCTCCAGCAACCCAGGGCCCGTTTGGAGCCCCACAGAACCGTTCTGCTGGGAGCCAAGAGTATCTTTATTTGACGGGTTTTAAATATAGACAATGAAACAGCTGTGTTTAGTGTCTTTGTGAACACGGACCGCGCTCGCTCAACAGCGTTGAAACCCCCGGGAATCCAGCAGCTATTGAGGGAACACGCTGTTATCAAGGGGTGAGTGTTTGTCAGTCACCAAATGTGCTGTCACCAGAGAAGTGCGGGGAGGAGTGGCTGGAGGACTGACCTGCGCCCTCCTCCTGGGAGAAACAGGCCACCCCCTCGCCCAGCGCAGCTGAGTCCCGGGTTCCGGGAACTGCTCTTCCGATTCCAGGAGCTGAGAGCCTCCAGCCTCCACTCCAGACCGTCTGTGCTCTGAAGACTGCAATTCCCAGCCATCATGAGGAACAACAGCATGTAATATGACATATCAAAAAATGTATTATGTGTTCTCACCAAAGTTATGCACATACATAGTTAAGGGGTCAGGTAGCTGTACATGGCTTGTTATGGAAAACTGTTCCCCAAATACCACGCACATTCTACTCCCAGCTCCCCAGAGGGCAGGGTTTTCAACTCTTTCACCCTTTCTTTTGACATTGACCTCCATTCACATCCCTAACAAAAGCTCTCCCTCCTCTAGGGCACTATTTCCCACCCAGAAGCGTTCATCTGTCAACTTCCAGGCTTGGAGAAGAAGACGCTTTCCAACACACACACCTGCCGTCCTGTCTCAGACACTTCTGTCCCAATGCAGTCACGGGGGACACTACGTCAGACCATTAACAACGTCACGTTGTCATGACTATGAAAACGCTGTGGACGGCGGAGCGTAGGCTTTACCACATCCCTCACCCGCAGTCAGCAGCTGTGCTTGTGCACTTGTATCCGTCCTGTGTGCTTCCCAAGAGTTTATCCTCAAAGTCTCCCAATTAAGTAGCCTCCTTTCACTGCAAGCAAGCACTGGGTGTCCATTTGGGGCCGTGGATGACATCTCAGGGAGCTGTCCGTGCGCTCCCATCCGGCCGTTTTACGTCAGGCCGCCTGAAGGGCTGGATGGTCCCTTCTCCTCCAGCCCAGCCAGTCCACTCCTCCATCTCCTGTTTACTGCGACCCCTGCCTTCCTCTTTCTTGGATGGATCATCACCCATTGCTTCCCAAAGAAAGGAGGTTCTTTTTTTTTTTTTTTTTTACTATTTCCATAATATTTGAGTACAAGAATCTAGATCGGAATAATTCCTCCTCAGGCGTTGGAAGGTTTCATTCCGTTATCTTCTACCTCTTGAAGGTTCTTTGCAGAATCCTTTCCCCTAGCTGCGCATTCCCAGAATTATTAGGACTGTCCCTTGTTCCACGCGTGCTGTGATGTTCCCGTAATGGGTGGGTGTGTGGATCTGTTTCCCTGATCATGGTGGGCGCCCTGCAGAGCACCCAGGGATCTTCTCTTCCCTTCTTCTCTTTCCGGAACTGCTACAGCTCATACAGGACAACCTCTGAGTCTCTCTCTCGGTTTCCATCTCTTTGTCCTTTTGTTCTTTTTTTTTTTTGAATTTTATTTTATTTATTTTTTTATAGAGCAGGTTCTTATTAGTTATCCATTTAATACATGTTAGTGTATGCATGTCAATCCCAGTCTCCCAATTCATCCCACGACCACCCCCTGCCACTTCCCCCCCTTGGTGTCCATACGTTTGTTCCCTACATCTGTGTCTCTATTTCTGCCCTGCAAACCGGTTCATCTGTACCATTTTTCTAGGTTCCACATATATGCATTAATATACGATATTTGTTTTTCTCTTTCTGACTTACTTCACTCTGTCTGACAGTCTCTAGGTCCACCCACATCTCTACAGATGACCCAACTTCACTCCTTTTTATGGCTGAGTAATATTCCATCACGTATATGTACCACATCTTTATCCATGCGTCTGTGTCCTTTTGTTCTAATCACGTTGCCTCATTTTACCTTCTCACCCTTCTAGTGAAACTTCTTAAAATGTAAATTTCAACACTCACATTTTTACTTTCAAAGTGAGCCCTCTTGTTTATTTGAATCACCTTCTCCCTCTTCCAATTAGGAAATATTTTGTTCTCATTTAGTAAATGCAATAGTTGTCTCCCATAATCTGAGAAAGTTAATGGGAGTTTCTTTTTTCCTCTTGCATACTTTCTATTTCCTCCAATTTGCTTCGATCCCTCTTCTGTTCTGTTTGTTGGCTTGTTCTGGTCTCTGTCATATTACGGGATTTTCTCAGGCATCCGGGGTCCTTGTCTGTTGCTCAGACTTCCTGGGGCAGCATCAGAAATTCTCCTAGAGGCCCTGCTCGTATGGACGATGCATCTGGATCTCGGGCTTCTGTGTAGGATGTTTGACAGGCTCTTCCCAGGGCCCATCAGTTGTGTGTAGTGGGTGAGAGTCGGACTCTGCAACCAGACGGCATGTGCTTCGATTCCAACCCTTCCATTTATTACCTGTGTGCTCTTGGTAAGTTACCGAATCTTTTCTCTGTATCAGTTTCCTCATTTGTAAAGTGGTTACCACTGAGGAGTTTATAAAACTATTTTTTAAAAGTGTAATGTCATCGGGATTGTGTCTGATACACGGTAAGTGCTGTACAGGTTAGAGGAGGGACCTTGAGGGGCTCAGTCTCAATCTCTGAACTTCCTTTAGCTCCAGCTTTCTGCGTAGCAACCAGCCCTCAGCTGTTTCTATCATCTCCCCAAAGAGACTCTCTGATTTATTCCATCAAAGAGTAAACCTGGAGTTTTCTGCTGAAAAGAAATTATCCCTGCTGTCTACTTGGCTTTTAACCTTTCAACCAATCTGCCAGTTTCTAGTCCAGCTTCACCTTGCCTCCCATGGGGCCTGAGTCTGCCAATCCTGGAGGGACCGAGGGTCCTGAGAGTGGTTCTGAGCCCATCTGCCTCCTTGGGCTCTGCTACATCACTTCTTCCTATCTCTGCTCTCCAGCTCTAAATGGGGCCGCCATTATCCCCTCTCTGTTCTTCTTCTTTTTTTTTTTTTTTTTTGATAAACATGACTCTTCTGTCATTTTAGTGGGATTTCAGGAGAGAGAAGAAGCTAATGTGCTTGGTCTGCCATCTTTAACTGAACACCCAAAGTCTAACATCTGTTCATCTCTTTTACAGAAAAACTGCATTCCAAGAAAAGTACAGAGACAACACAGTACGTTTCTTTAAAAACTTTTTCCTCCTAAAGAATAGTCATCTAAAACCCCATCTTTATTTTGACTTGACTCTAAATAAGATTTGTGTGTTGAATACTAACATTTATGCCTAAAACCAATGAGGAAAATGAATTTTCTCGTTTTTGTCTCAATTGTCTGTTTCCTGGGTGATTAGCCCACAATGATTTCCACTCGATTACTTCTCTTCTTCACCACATACCACATTTTTCCAATCCCATCTTTCTTCCCTTTGACACAAATTCTGCCTTTTGATGTTACAGCCTCTTCTTTCTCTTCTGTGACCCTCCCCTTGGAGGTATGATTCTTACAGGAGTAAACAGGAGGCTTTCTCACGGGTAAACCATGCTTTACTTACATTTGTATCTTTAGAACGCAATGCAACAAAAAATAATTTGGCAAAAATTACGCCTCTGTAAAAGAGACAACTGGTAAATAAAGTGCGAGCCGTGTGTCTCTCGTGGCCCCTCACTCTTCTGTCCTGGGTTCTTCTCTGTGGTGCCTTAGATGTCAGTGCCCAGCACATTCCTCTCTTCACCTGTTAACAGTATAATTGCTTATTGGATTCCTGAGCCCAAACTCCTAGCCACAATTTTGTGTTCCCCTCCATTGCTTCCCAAAGAAAGATGCTTGGGAGGTCTTCTTTCTTTTTTCCTATTTCCATAATGTTATCTGAGTGAAAAAATCTAGATCGGAGTAATCCTCCCTCGATGTTGAAGGGTTTCACCCCACTGCCTTCAACCTCTTGAGGATTCCTACTGAGGTCCACCCTGGGCATTCTTACTGCCTCCTCGACTTTACCAGCGTTTAGGGGTGCTGCCCAGGTGCCCCCACCTTGCTCAATGTTGGGGTTCAGGGAAAGCACAGGCTTCCCTCAACGACTCACCCCATCGGCCTTGCTGAGATTCACATATAAAATATGTGACCATTGGCTGTAATAAAATAAAAATTATGAAATGGATAAACTTCTAAAAACTCATCAAATTACAGATAGTTACAAGGTTCAAGTAAAAGGTTAACAAAAACCTCTTATGGTGTTCAGAATTCAGAGTTACATATGTACAAAGTCACAAATATATTCAAAGTTAAAATGTATATCATTATTAAACCTTAACAGTCTAATCATATCTCCCACCTTCCTAAGTGTATCTTTTTAGGCAAACATTTGATTAATTAAGTAATTTATGTGTATAAGTCCTTAAATTTTTTTAAAAAAATTAGACACTTTTTAAAGGTTACACCACATTTTCAGTTATTACAAAATATTGGCTATATTCCCCGTGTTGTAAATACATCCCTGAGCCTGTCTTACACCCAATAGTTTATATCTCCCACTCCCCCTCCCCTAGATTGCCTTTCCCCACTGGTAACTAGTAATTTGTTCTCTATATCTGTGTGTCTACTCCTTTTTTGTTGTATTCACTCGTTTGTTGTATTTTTTACATTTCACATACAAGTGAGATCATACAGTATTTGTCTTTCTCTGTCTGACTTACTTCACTTCCCCTCTGCCTGGATCAATCCTTTCAAAGAGGCAGCCCTTCCTAAAGCAACTGCCGTTTTATAGAATTGATAACTTGCCTCAAACTGTCTTGACATTTCGAACTATGCATCCAGGTGGCCTCGGTTTTACTCCCCCTCCCCCAACTTGAATTTACCGACCTCCGTAACGTTGTGCGATTCTCTGCACTTGTCCGTAAAGGAAGAGAAAGGTCCACCCTGGCTTAGCAGCAGGCGTCTTGTTTCCTCCCTAATAATTATCTGCTGCGTTCTATGCCGATGTGATCCTGTATTTGCTTACGTAATTGGATCAGTTGACACTGTTTTTTAATGAACTTATAAAAATGCTGCTTCTTTTAGACCTTAATAATTTGCTAAGGTTTATCAAACTCTTTTACACATACACACACACACACATACACACACACACACAATTTAGAACCTTAGCTGGAAGTTATAACAGAAAGAAGATATTAGGCACAAAAGAACAGCAAGAAAACTCATATTCTGATGCATTGAAGGAATGCTTCACTCTTTGCAAAAATGTATGTTTTCCTGGCTTCTTGCTTCATGTTATTTTCCAGACCAGCCCTCTCCCGTAAATTCATCTACTTTCCATTAAATCCACTAGTTTAAATTCTACTCACTTAATTAGGCCCAGCTCAATTGTCACTTTCTCCCACAGACCTTCTTTCAATTCCCCAAAATGTAATCTACAGTTTTTAAAAACCAAAACCCTTTTTAAACTTTTCATGTAACACCAAAATTATACCTTGCACTAAGGTTAGATCCATATCCTATTTATCTCATTAAACTGGATATATGTGGTCAAATTTAGTATAGAGTAATAGGACGATAATGATAACAGAAAAGCTCCCAGAGCACGTACTAAGTCCCAGGTATTTTCTCAGTAATTTATAAATATTAATTCATGCAAGCCCTGGGGCAGGGCTGTTGGAATCCCGTCCTACAGAACAGACTCTGAAGAAGGCCCTGACCCTGACCCGCTGTGTGGTGACAGGCACATCCCTTGCCCTCTGTAGATCTCTTTCTTCATTGTCGAAGATGCTATTGTCCATACACCTTCTCTACATTTACTGCGAAGTTAACTAATGTTCTGTTCTCATTTTTAGCAAAGCGCTGAACTGGGAAGACCACTGAGCCTACAGCAAGAGCAATTCCAAAAGGCACTGTAGGAACAACACCCACACGTGAAGACAGTAGGGTGGGGTGCTGTTCAGAAGTGGCTTGTGTGTGGTGGTTTTGTCTGGGGTGGGGGCAGGGCGGCCCTCCCAAGTGTGGGAGGATGAGTAGAGGGGGACCACCGGAGGCCTGATCTCGCTTCCACTGCCACCGTCCTCAGAAGGACTGACAGACATGGACCAGGGTGTAGTTAGGTGGCTGCATACGTACTGTGTAACTTACAGGAGTATCATTCAAGAAAACAGTTATGTTAGTAAGAGAGAACATAAAGTAACTGATAAATTTAACGAAAGATGTGCAACACCTGTCCAGGGAGAATGATAAAGCTTTATTAAGAGATGCTAAAGAAGATGTAAATCAATGGAGAGACAAACCACATATTGTGATGACATCCGTTCTCCTCAAATTCATGGGTCACGCAATTTCAACCAAAATACCAAATGAGTTGTGTAAGAAACTTGATATTTTTATATGGAACAGTAATGGGTAAAACACCTGTGAAGAAGAAATCAGAGAGGGACAGATTGCTAACCAGACATCAGGACTTGTTCTGAAGGTGTAATAATTAAGCCTGGATGGCATTGATGAGTGTTAGCAAATTACCTATGAACTAGGACGAAATCTGTGAACAGGCCGGTGCCTGTTACGTGGTGGAAATTTGGGATGGAGAAGCCTTGTCAAAAGAGGAAAAAAGGAGACACACTCCTATGAACGGAATAGAAAAAAATGGTTATCTGATGGTAAAAGATAAAGTTGGATTCTTACATCTTCTACAAAGTAAACTCATGGTGGATTGAGGAGTTAAATATTAAAAACAAAACCTCGAAACTCTACTTAAAAATATAGATGAATATATTCTTAGGTCTCAGAGTAAGAAAAAAAGTAAGACACCAAAATCATTGACAATAAAAGAAAAGATGGATGAATTTGACAATATTAAATTAAGAACTTGTTATCAAAAGACACCTTAAAAAAGGAGAAAGTCAAATTATAAACTAGGGGAAGACATATTCTTGATTTGCATAAAGAATATATAGAGACATAAAAATAAATAAGAAAAGCATACTCAGTATGATGAGAGACTGGGCAGGAAGCATTAACAAGCATTTTGCCAAAGAGGAAACACATCCATCATAAATACATGAAGAGGTTGTTAACAATTATTTATCAAAGATATGCAAAGATGAGATACTATTTTACCACCACTTGACAGCAATTTTTTAAAAGTCTGACGATGCGAGGTGTTGGAGAGATGACGACCACCAACTTCTTAGAGGTTTAATTTCATATCAAGAGAATAGCTTCAGAGAAGGCTAACGGTTGAAAAGATCTGAGAAGTCACCTAGTCCGGTGCATTTTACCCTGTGATCTCTGATGCCCCCATGGTTTGGAGGGGGTAGGGTGGCGAGTGGGGATCCAGTGGCGATGCCTAAGCCCGACCACAGGAACCCCACATATCATACTATATACATATAAACATGTCTATCATACATATTTATCATAATTTATAAATATCTGTATATCAGTATACCTTCCTGTGTTAGAAAGAAGAGACCCATGGCTAAAAAGTCTGAAAGCTCATCTACGAAAGCAACGCACTGCACAGATGAGCAAATAAAGACTGGAACTGGGCCGGAGTCACAGAGCAGGATAGCACAGCAGGATGGGAACCTGGTACCGTGCTGCTGTCGCTCCCATCACCTCCCAGTGCAGTGATGGAAAGCGTTCCAGGAGAGAGTTCACCGGAAGGGAAGAAGCAGTGGATCTTCAAATCCACTAAAATTCTGAAGGGTGTGCATTGTGTCTTCAACAAATATAAATGTAAGGCAGTACTTGCTCTGTACCTAAACATGTTCCTGAACAATTTACCTTAAAGTACGTGTCTGAAAGATAACGGTATTTCCTGTAACACCACCAACATGAGAATAATCTCAACATGAAAATTATATTCTCATCTTCAAAATTATTTGGTTAAAAGGAACCCAGGTTTTTGGATAAAACAGGAATGCCACCTAATAAAGTACTTGACAAAACAATGAGTCAGAGCAGACAAGATTGTTTCCATGTGTGACAAGTTATTTATACAGTACAGACATTCCTGAGTGGAGCACAGTGACTTAGAAGCCACACGAATGGAATGAGAACTAGATATATTGGTTTCATCTACATGACTATTTATTTGGGTGTCCTTGGAAAAGTCATTTAACACCTATTTGGATATCTATGTGTGGTAATGTCTATAATTATACTTTATCTGCAGTCCTAATGAATTATTTGGAAGATCAAAATGAGACAAAAATTATCAAAACACTTCAGAAAGTATGAAATGATACTAATACAACGTAGGAAGGATTAATACTGGTAGTGGTGTTAATAATAACACCAGTGCAAAGAGAAGATACGGCTGAGGTTTGAAAAAATAAAAACTGGTACTTTAGAATGAAGCACACAGATAAATCCCGGTCCTCTGGTGGCCTCCTGATTTATGCCATGGAAATAAAAATGTTAATATTTAGTAAAACCTCAAATCCTGGCTAATTGGGGGAAAGCCAATCTGAATTTCTGAAAGGTTTTAAAAGAAATGTCGTCCTACTACTTTAAAATGCATAGAGTCATAGGAGCCAATGGTTAATAAAACCACTGTGAGAGCTCCACTCATAATTAGATTAGGGTAATGTTTAATCATCATTGATTCATGACTTCAATCCAGTATTCACCCAATGCTCATGTGCTGTATTACAAGCCAGGCCCTGGGGAAAAACACAGAAGCAAAGGACTGACCCTGTCCTCAATGAGCTCACTGTCTACTGGGTGACACTGACAAACAAAAGTGTCGTTAGCACACAATATCACAAATACTGCTGCAGTATTGAGACCACAGGCTGCTATGGGCTCAACCTGGAAAGACAGACTTCTCAGTTTTGGAGGGGAGGGAAGGCTTCTCATATTGAGACCTATGGGGTAAGTTGGAATAAGCTGAAAAAGAGGGTGGGGAAGGTGCTGGACCTTTGTCCTAATGCAAAGCAGACTGACCGTGAAAGATTTTCAAGTATGTAGATCATAGACTTCGCATTGTCTGAAGTTCCCTTTGGCTGAAATGTGAAGAATTGATTGGGAGGTGGGTCTGGAAGAAGGCAGACTCGTTCAGAGGCCATGGCAACAACCCAGGCATGGGGTCCAGGCCCAGGGCCTCGAGGGCACTGCGCACGGGCAGTGAGGATGGAGATTCACAGGGGCCAGAAGCACTGGAGAGCCGCAGGTTAGGAGAGGAAGATGAGTTCAGTTTTGTTTGGTTTTGACGTAAATCTGGGACTTCCAGATGGAGACGTGCAGTCAGAAGATGGATGTACAGAGTTGAAAACACAGATTTTAACAAGCTGGTTCCCTGTCACATCGTCAGTTACTACACGCCTTAAAAAGAGTTTGTGTCAAGCTTCCCTTGGAAGGTTTGCACAATTACCCAAAGGACACATTCTGTGAAATCCGCCCTATGCTGGCTCCCGTGGTAGCGTTTGGCCAACCCCCTTCCATGTCTTCCACGGCCCCTTGGAAGCATTGTTCTCCCAGGTCTGTTGCCTTGGTCAACTCTTCTCATCTTCCCTTGGTGATCCCCCTCTACGTCCTCCATGGCCCATTGGAAACATTGTTCCCCCAGGTCTGTTGCTTCGGTCAACTCTTCTCATCCTCCCTTGGCATTGGCATCACCTCTCAGAGTTTTGCTGCCATCTAAGCACTGACAATTCTCAAGTGTGTCCTGAACACTTCAGTGAATTTCATATTTCTGGATCCAAATATCTGAAATGACCTACCTGGATGTTTCCCGGGGTCCTCAGGTCCACCATGTTCCAAGCTGAGCTAATCACGACCCTACCACCCTCCCCACGGAGGGTCCTCTTCCTGTCGTCAGTTCTGCAAAGGACCAACCTCCCCACCAACCTGAGACATGACGGATCTTTCTTCTCCTTCACACTCTTGGTCTAATTGATGTTCTCCAACCAGCCCATCTTCTCTGGTCCCATTACTCCTGCTTAAGTCCAGGGCCTCACTTTCTCTCAACTAGAGGAGCAAAGGCCACTGCACTGCTCACCTACCTTGTGTGTCCCCCTTCTCAATGCTCTCCTCCACAGAGCACCACAGTTACTATCAGCTTTGTCCTCTTTTAAACTCCCTCAGTGGGTTCATAGAAATCAATCAGTCCACGCTCCTTGGCTCACTGCCCGGCCTCTCCATACAGGACCAGAAGCCCCTTCTCAGCCTCGCCCTCCAGTCCCCTCTGCTCTGGACAGCACGTCTCAGTGACTCTCACTCGCACACGCTGTGTGGTTAAGCATCTTTGCCAAGCTTACGTTTTTCTTCTGCTGGAATGTCCCTTCTTTCACCCTGACTCATCCTCCAGGGTGTAGCTGAGGTGTCACCTCCATTTCCAGGACAGCCTTCCTTCATGCTCTCCCTGTTCCTCGGGGGCTGGGGGCAGGGCTGCTTTCTGCTCTCCTGCAGCTCTGTCCTCGTGATTTACCATCTGCACAACTTCCACTGAAATTACTTGTCTCACCCACAGGGGTCTTAAGGTCCTGACTATATGGTAGCTTCACATGCTCCAAGCAAGGCACAGGCTTAATGAAAAGAAATCACTCAGTGAATGTGGATTAAATTATACTCTGTTTGAAAAGCTGAAGGGCAATAGAAATAGAAGTAGAATAAGCCAATTTTAAAATGATTTCACTTATCTTGTGGGTGATTGGAAAACTTCTGTGAACCATGACAGGAATCTCTCCTACTTCTATAACCTGGGCCAGTTAACAATCCTTGCTCTTACTCCATTTATTTAAAAAACATGCCAACTATTTTATTTTTTGCTGCACACAAAAGTTATATTCTTTTCTTTGAATTGGCCTATTCAGTCTCGGTCAATAGAAATGATAAATACTCACTAAAGTCTCCTATTAGCTGCCCTAAATGTCACGGCCACTGTGAGTTTGAGTTTATTGCAACATACATGGGATGTGCTCACATCTTCATTAAATAATTGCTTTACAAAATGAATGGTAAAGTCTGTGTTATAGATAAATCCAGAGAAAGAGATATCAACCCACAAATGAAGATTTCAGTTAAGGCTTGGAGAAACCCATAGGTTAGTTGGAATATGGTTAGAAGTAAAAGAGAAATTTTCTCTCAATCCAGTTAAAAGGAATATGTTAAACAAAGATAGAGAGTCACAGATATAGAAATTATGATTACAAGGGGGTAAGAGAGGTTAGGGATACATTGGGAGATTGGGATTGACATATACACACTACTATATATAAAATAGGTAACTAAGAAGGACCAGCTGTATAGCACAAGGAACTCTGCTCAACACTCTGTAATGGGCTATATGGGAAAGGAATCTAAAAAAGAGTGGCCATATGTATATGTATAACTGATTCACTTTGCTGTACAGCAGAGACTAACACAACGTTGTAAAGCAACCACACTCCAATAAAAATTTTCAAAAAAGAATAAAACAACAAAAACAACAAACAAAAAAGGGACAGAGGCGGATGTGAGCCTAAAAGACCACGAGATGAAACAGCTGAACTGGAGTCCATAAAAATACTAGAAAAAGTTGTTCAGATGGAAGAGCCACATTCAGTTAATGAAGAAATCAGGAATCAGCCTGATTAATTTCCGTCTTGTGCAGGAGGCCGCGAGGGGCATTTGGAAACCTGAACTGCAAAGTGGCATAACAATCAGAGATAACGTTTACTGAGAGTCCGTTCTGTGACAGGCACGATCTCATTTAATGTTTACAACAGTGCCATTGAGGTCTCCCAAACTTACAGATGAATAAATGAAAGCACTGTGAGGTTAAGAAACATGTCCAGGACCACATGGGCTGTAAGTGGCGGAGCTTGGTTTCAAACCTGGACAGTTGGGCCCTGGAGGCCACATGCATTACCCCTGTCCTGCACAGGTGTGTTTTATGGTAGAAACATGTATTACTGTGCAGGAGGAAATGGAAGGAACAAAGGAAGTAGGTACCAGGGGAGGGAGGCTGTCTTTAAGATGAAAAAGTTATTGGCCACTCTGGTGAATCAGAAATACAAGGAAAGGAAAAATATGTTTCTAATGCAGAAGTTCTATTGGAGGATTTTGAGTTTTTTGGGGGTCAGTCATCCTTCTGACTTTGATGAAACTCTAGTGTTTCTTGATGGTGGGAATATAGTATCCACATGCCAGACACTCAGGGTATGCGGCTGGTTCCAGTAAAGTCACGGTCACCTGGGGGCCACTCTTCTCTCAGGTTAAGAATCTCCAGCCAAAGCTGTAGAAGTGGGAGGAAAGTGTAATATGGGAACCAGTTCTTGAGGAACGTTCCATCTGGTAGGAAAGACTGAAGCCTATCACAATGGGAGAGAAAGACAAGGCCAAGGTATCCTCAGGTACGGAGTCCTGAGATTCAAACTGTAAGATCCATGGCAGAAGAAGAAGCAAAGCTTTGCTCAGGACCTCTGTTGTATTATTTAATCACATATGATTCAAATGGCAGCTAGAACTATATGACGAATTACACTGATGAAAATCACGAAAACCTGGAGAATTAAAAACCTATGGGTTGACAAGAAAATAAAATCAATCATTCAGAACTGGGGTCATTGACCAAAGCCATGGAATAAACTGAAGACTGTCCAACCAAGAGAAACCACTGAATTTTGGTAAGATCGTGAAAGTCAGTGACATTTTAACCCGGGTCTGTTCCCACCCCTCCTCCCAGCTCATCGGCACAGGAGCCAAAAGCAGGCAAGAATGAAGAGAGTTGATTGGTTTGGGGGTCGTTGAAAAGCGCCCCCCTCAGGGCACAGTCAGTATTTTGTCTGGACTTGCTCTTCCCTGAGGAAGCTCTATTCCTACCTGGCAGTAGTGGGGAAGGCCTTCCTTCAGGGTGTCACCAAAACAATGGCAAATGCTGGGAAGAGCTCAGCTGCCCGAGGCTGTGATCCAGACCGGAAAAGAGAAACCCGGCTTGGAGTTTAAACGGCCGTCTGGTAAACCGTAATGGAAAAGGATATATGTAAGAAAAGAAAGTGTATGCGTGTATCGCTGAACCACTTTGCTGTACAGCAGTAATTAACACAATATTGTAAATCAACTATACTTCAATAAAAAAAAAAATTAATTAACAAAAAAAAAGGCCATTTGAGAGAAACCCTCGAGAACTGGTTAGTAACAGGGAAACTTTGGAAGAGCCCTGGGGCCTAAAATGCTGCCTGGGCATCTGGGAAAGACTAGACAAAGGAAAGACATCACCCGCTGGTCTCTGGGTGGCCCTGAGGCTTCACACAGCAGGGGCAAGAACTGAGGAGGCCAAGGGCTGGCCGCGCCCTGCCCCCCACCAAGAGTGCCAACAGGGTATAGTGGTTATTTTGAATTAAAGTTACCTAATGGCCAACACAAGAGGGCCGCTCTGACCCTCTTGTCTGTCTCCCTGCAGCAGGAACTAAATCTCTCCTGTGCATCTGAAGGTAGAAGGAACCCTTACCACCAGAGAGGGGGAATTCAGCCCAGAAGCTTGTATAAAACAAACTTCGTCACCTCTTTAATTTACCTCCCCGAAGCCCAAACTCTTCCCTAACTGAGCACCCAAACGCAACTTTCTGTCCTGTCAATTCCTCATAAGTGTGTTGTTTCTTGCATAAGAGGTATAAACGCTGTTTGCTTTGGCCACTTCTCAGGTCCCAATTTCTATGAGACCTCCTTGCACACGAATTTCTTTTTCTCCTGTTAATCTGCCCCATGTCACTTTTGTTAGTCCAGCCACAAGAACTCAGGAGGGCTAGAGGGTGGAATTTCCCCCTGCCCGCAGAGTCAAAGGCCTGGAGGTCGCTGGCAGCCTCCTCACATGGAGTCCTCGGCAGAGGTCAAAAGATAGCCACACCATGCGTTTAGGAAAATCTTGGCCTGACCAGTAATTTATACCGACTGGGCTTGACACCAAGGAATTCAGGCATAAAAATAGACATAGGAGTAAAGAAACAAATAAAAAATTCCAAGAACGTAATAAAAAAAGATAGCAGAGAATCCAGTGGTCACACAATGCAGGGCATACAAAATGTTCAGAATTTAACTAAAGAGGGCAAGATATATACACTAAAAACTACAAAATACTGTTTCAAGAAATTAAAGATCTGAGTAAATGGAAAGCCATCCCATGTCCATGGATCAGAGGATACAACATTATGAAGAGCACAATACTCCCAAAACTGATCTACAGATTCCGTGAAGACTCTATCAAAAGCCCAGCTGTTTTTTTTTAATGAAATTATTAAGTTGATCCTAAAATTCACATGGAAATGCAAGGATCCAGAATAAACAAATCAGTCTTGAAAAGGAAGAACAGCGTTGGAGGAATCAAATTCCTTAACTTCAAAAACTACTACCAAAAACACTAACGAAGTAACTGAGACAGTGTGATGCTGGTTTAAGGATAGACCTGTAGATCAGTGGAAGAGAATTGAGAAGCTAGAAGTAAACCATAACATTTATGGTCAATTTATTTATTTATTAAAAAAAATTATTTATTTAGGCTGCACCGGGTCTTAGTTGAGGCACACGGGATTTTCATGCAGCACGTGGGATCTTTTAGTTGCGGCACGCAGACTCTTAGTTGCAGCATGCATGCGGGATCTAGTTCCCAGACCAGGGATCGAACCCAGACCCCCTTCATTGACAGCACGGAGTCTTACCCACTGGATCACCAGGGAAGTCCCAAATGTCAACTTATTTTTGACAAAGGTGCCCAAACTATTTAATGGGGAAGAACAGCCTTTTCAATGAATGGTGCTGGAACAATTGGACATCTACACACAAAAGAATAAAGTTGGATGCTAACATCACACCATAGGTAAAAATGAACTCAAAATGGGTCACAGGTCTAAATGTAACAGTGAAAACTTTAAACCTCCTAGGAGAAAACTTTAAGTAAATCTTTATGACCTTGGGTTAGGCAATGGTATTTTAAACACTACGTCAAATGCACAAGCAAAACAAAAATGTAAGTTGAACTACATCAAAATTAAACACCTTTGTGTGACAAAGGACACCGTCAAGGAAGTGAAAAAACAAGACAAAGAGAGGAAGAAGTATTTGCAAATCATCCTTCAGACAAGGGACTTGCATCCAGAGTATAAAATAATCCTTTTGTGCAAAAATAAAAAGACAGCCATTTTGAAAATGAGCAAAGGCTTTGAATTGACATTCCTCCAAAGAAGATAGAAACATGGCTGATAATCACACAAAGAGATGCTGGACAAAATTTGTCATCAGAGAAAAAATGCAAATCAGATCCATGTGAGATAATACTGCACACTCATTAGGATGGCTACTATATATATATATATTTTTTTTTTAAAGGAAAAAAAAAGGAACTGAACAAATGGTGGCAAGGGTGTGAAGCAATTGGAAACCTCACACACCGGGGGTGAGAATGTACAATACTGTAGCTACTTTCGTCAGAACCTTGACAGTTTCTAAAAACGTTAAACGTAGAATTAACATCTGACAGCAATGTCACTTCTATCCAAGAGAAATGAAAACACCCCCCCACAAAAACCTGTACATATATGTTCATTGAAAAAGCATTTGTGATAGCCAAAATGTGTGGGAAATTCCAATTTTCCTCAACTAATGATGGCATACATGAATTGTGATATCTGCAGCCAATGGAATACGACTCATTCATAAAAAGGAAAGAAGTTCTGATACATGTTAGACCAGGGATGAACCTTGGAAACGATGCTGAATGAAAAAAGTAAGTCACAAAAAACCCTCGTATTCTTTGATTCCATTTATGCGAAATGTCCAAAAGAGGCAAATCTGTAGAAACAGAAAGTATATTAGTGGTTACTGAGGGCTGGGGGGAGAGGGAAAGGGAGTGGGGCTAAGAGTAAGGGGCTTCTTTTTGGAGTGTTGAAAAAGTTCTAAACTTCGATTACTGTGAGAGTTGCACAGCTCTGTGGACATACTAAAAATCACTGAATTACATACTTTTAATGGGTGAATTTTATAACATGTGGAATAATTCTCAATAAAGGCATAAAAAATATGGGTTTCCACTGTGGAGAGAGCAGGGATAAAGGGGGATCTTTCTCCAGTCAGTGGCATTTTCGATTTTCGTTTCTAAACTTCATCAATGGCCATGAAAATGCTCCCCGATTAGGCAGTGGTCCTGACTTCCACTCCTACTGTGCCAGCTGTCCCTCAAAAAAATCTGGGCCTGATCCCAGGTGGCCTGAAAATTTGCCACCTCGATGGCATTGCTGTCACCATCAATGGACTCAACATGGGACTCAACCTTTGGGCTGAGTGGCTCTTATGTGTGTGTTTTTTTTTAATGTCATTTTTTTAAACAGTTTTTATTTTATGTTGGAGTCTAGTTGATTAACAATGTTGTGCTAGTTTCAGGTGTACAGCAAAGTGATTCAGTTATATATATATACATGTATCTATTCTTTTTCAAATTATTTTCCCATTTAGGTTATTACAGAGTGTTGAGTAGAGTTCCCTGTGCTGTACAGTAGGTCTTTGTTGGTTACTGATTTTAAATATAGCAGTTTGTGCATGTCCGTCCCAAACAAGACGGTGGAGTAGAAGGACGTGAGCTCACCCCTTCTTACGAGAACACCAAAATCACAACTAACTACTGAACAACGACTGACAAAAAAAATACTGGAACCTACCAAAAAAGATACCCTACATCCAAAGACAAGCCACAACAAGATGGTAGGAGGGCCGCAATCACGATAAAATCAATTCCCATACCCACCGGGTGGGCGACCCACAAACTGGAAAACAATTATACCACAGAAGTTCTCCCACAGGAGTGAAAGCGCTGAGCCCCACGTCAGGCTCCCCAGCTTGGGGGTCCAGCCAGCGGAGGAGGCTCTTATGCATTTTGAATAAAGTTAACATATATGGTTCCATCGCTTCCTGCTGGTTGTTTTTTTGTACATTCACTCATTTTCTTCAAGTTTTACTTCAGCAAACGATTCTGCAGGTAACTATGTCAGTCGTCAGCATCTCTTGTGAACGCAAGACCACACATCAGAAACTCTGACTGGGGCAGAAATTCTGCCATTAGTCGAGAATGTTTCTTTTTAGAAATAGCTCAGAAATTATTTTAGAATTAATCACAGCAAAAGAACAACTTCCCCCCGCCAATGTGGTGTGTAACATTCTGACATTCAATGATCATAAAAGGATCACATGGAAACGCTTTATTGGAACTTAACAACCAACAGTCACGCTTGTGAGGGGACAGAGTTCCAGAAACAATGCTCCGTGATTTTATCAAAATGCCATTCACGCAGCCCAAGTTCACGCTGGGGTCAGATGGTCTTACAACCATTCAGAAAACCAGGCGGCATCTCCAGGAGTTTCCCGTAGAAAAGGAGGGTCATTTCATGATTAGCAATAAAGCCAGTGGCTCCCAGACGTGCTGAACAGCACAAGCTCCAGAGCTCTGCCCCCCAAGAGGTTTGTCCTCGCGCAAGACCCCCAGCCCAGCCTGTGGCAAAGGGGCATCGGGAGGAAGTGGTTGCTGGCGCCTTGAGAGCCTCCCCTGCCACCCCTCCCATAAGGACGTCTCGGCAGTCTGACCCTGAGCTGCCTCCGGGACACTGGCCCCTGAAAGTGAGTCCTCAGGAGAATCCAGCGGCCTTGGTGGCTCAGGCACTGTGAGCCTGCCCCCTGGGAAGCCCCCATCATCACTGCAGAGACAGTGCGGACGGTATCTCCTTGAGTTTTCACACAACACCCTCTAAGCCAGTCGGGCTGCAGCTTTGCAGAAATACCTGCCGTCCCCACCTGCTGCCGTAAGGCTATGATGCTCCGGGGTGCCGGGCTCTCCCAGCTCTGCCTGGGCAGCAGCCGGTTAATTGATGGGCACTGCCCACCGGTTAGACTCCTGACCCGCGGTCTGATTGGCTGCAGGATGCCCTGTGTGTGGGGCGTAGGCTGCGGGATAGGCAGTGAGCTGACACCTCTGGCGTCCCCACTCTCCAGGAGGGACAGACACAGGCAGCCCAGGCAGAGAGCCTCGTCAGCGACGCTGCCCGAAGTCGCTGAATTAACATCAAACTGGGTATCGTTCTGCCCATTTCCAGCAGCTGCCAGCCACCTACCCAGAAATCTAGAATCCTGAAATGTCGCAGAGTTCAGCCCCAAGGAGGAGGAAAGGGACCTGGATACTTTCCAGGAGAACAGGATTGATCAGAAAAGAGAAACCCAGCCTTGGTGCCCGGGAAGCAAGAGCGTGTGTGTCAGGGAGGATGTGTGTAGATCAGCAAAGAAGCCGACGTGATGATCACCGATATGCACTCTGCTGGGCACTGTGTCGGAGGGAGACAGAAGACCTAACTCCTGCCCTCGAAAAAGGTGGTTCTCCTCCTGCCGTGACCCTCCATCCCAGGTGTTCCCATGGAGACAGATGCCCTTCTCTCGGTGTGATGGGCCCAGGGGGCTTGCTTTATCAGAGCAGAACACAGCAAGAGAGGATATGGGATGTCCCTTCCAGGCTAGGCCACAGGGCACCAGCGTCTCACCTGCTGCTGGTCTTCAACTCTTGTCATCTGTGAGCTCTGATGGGACCACGTGGCTGGGAACAGAGGGCTGCATTTAGCCAACCACAGCATGGAGCTGAGGCCTCAGTCCAGCCCGCCAGGGACTGACCCTCACCAGCACGTCCCGAGGGAGCTGGGGTGTGGGTCCTGCCCCAGGTGAGCCTTGAGGTACCTGCAGTCCCAACCGACACCTTGCCCACTGCCTGTGAGAGACCCTGAAACAGGGTCCAGCTCAGCTGTGTCCTCAACCTGCAGACACTGAGACCATCAAGGGGCAGGTCCCTGAAATCACTAAATATTGTTGTGATTTGTTACACGGCAGCAGACAATGGATACAGAGATGTAATTGTGAAAGAAAATAATTGGCAAAAGAATAATCTACCTTCTAACCCAGTCCAGACGCTGGAGGAGCAAAGGTTGTTCTTGACAGACACCCAGGCACCTTCTGGAGAAGTGCCCACACCACTGCCCATCCCGGAGCTCCACCCGAGCTGTGGTCACCAGGCCTCTGGGGTCAGGGGCTCCTCGTGAGAGCCTGTTAATGTGGAAACCACAGCAGTATGAAGAGCAGGTCTGCTCTGCCCCCATGACCTGGCCTTGGCCACGTGCCAGCTTTGTGGTCATGGCCAACGTGGTGGACCTCCCTGAGCCTTCTGATGGAATCTCAGACAATCTCATTTCTACATGCACGTATACGTATCCAACTTTCAGGACAGTTATGAAGAGTAAACAGGAAATAATGAACTTAGATGCACCCAGCAGAATGGCTGGCACGTGGTGAGCTGTAAGTAAACGTTACTTATTGCAGTGGTAGAGCTGAGCCGTGTGCAGCATGAGAGGGGAAGGCCAGAGGGGAAAAGGCCCTTTGTGGAGAAGCCTTGCTTGTATCAGCAGGGGCACCCCACCCACCAAGGTAAAGTGATGAACGACCAATTTCTCTAGAAGGCAGGAAAAAGTGCACCAGAAAATCAGTCCAGGAGCCAATGGGAAAGTGGTTGAACGTCATAAGATTTTGTCCTCTTGAGCAAGTTCACCAGATAAAACCAAGAAAAACAAATTCACAGCAAAGAATTCTATTTTAAAAAACACTCAGTCCTGTGATTTACAGCTCTGTGTTCAGGACACTAAACTCACAGCAGGCTGTGGCCTGGGTGTCGCTGGGGAGCAGTCAGCCCAACCTATTCAACTGGCACCTGATCTGAGAGCATCCCGGGTACCGGATGGGGAGGAAGTAGGCGCAGTCGGGTGGCGGCACCGCCACCTGTGTCCAATCTGCACTAAGAGGGGGTCGATTAGAAGTGGGCTGACCGATGGGACGGGCGACAGTGAGCTGCAGAAGCGCTGTCAGGGAAGGTGCGACGGGTTTCTGCATCATTAGAGCTGCAGCGCAGGCCGCCATCCCTAGTGATGCGCGCACTGGCCTGAAGCCCATCACCAGCCATTGGAACTTATTACACAACCAGTTCTGAGGGGTTTGTGCCCTATTAAAAGCGGTGGCGGAGGGCCTATCTCATTGATCTGTCGCTCCTTTCAACTATCATCCCAATATACAGTCAATTCCACCTAGAAATAGTTTCTAGTTTTTTTCCCAAAATAAATTTGTCAAAAGAAGTATTTTTGTTATTTCTGTTAAACGTGAACAGACATTTACCTAATGACGAGGATGATCAAGAGTGGGGTGGTGATACTATCAGGTGCCTCAGCAGAGACCAAATATACGAAAAATGACTTCACAAAAAGAGAGGAGTCCTCCGGCTTCGCACACGTGGGGAATTAGGAAATGTACTGTTATTTGGAATTTACAGTAAAGGAGTCAGGTTAAAGGATTTAACTTTGAACAATTCCTGGGATCTATTTGCACTATTGGTTTTTTTAAATTAGTTTTTATTGGGGTACAGTAGCTTTACAATGTTGTGTGAGCTTCTGCTGCACAGCAAAATGGGTCAGCCCTACGTATACACATATCCCCTCCCTTTCGGGTTCCCCTCCCATTTAGGACACCACAGTACATTATATTTGCTCTATTGTTAAAGCAGTGGGATCTCACTCAAAACCCTGGTTGGTTAGGAGCAGGTTGGGTCTGCAGTGAAGCCTGAGGAGGTCTCCCGGGTGGTGCTACGGCGGTAACCGTGTGCGCCCTGGTCGCTGTGCCCGAAACCACTGTCAACACTGCTTGGGGGGTGTGTGTGCTGGGCGGCCTCCCTCTGCTCATTTCCAGAAACACCGCTCTTGGCAACGCCTCCCCTGTCTCCTTCCTTGTGGTTGGCTTATATCCGGCATTAATTCATTCTTTCAAAGGTATCCGCGTCCTGTATCCACACCAGCCAATCGCAAATTTCCCAGACACACTTGACCCCTGAGCAGCTGGGTTTGAACTGCATGGGTCACTTGCACATTGATGCTCTCACATGGTACACGTCCCAGTACCACGTGATGTGCGGGTGGCTGAATCCCGACACGTGGACCGTGGATACAGAGGCCTGATATGTACACAGATTTTTGACCACATGGAGGGTCACCTGTACCCGCAATGCTTCTGTCTTTGTGGGCTGTGACTTAAGTCTTGCCCCTGACAGAAAGCAGCTGACACTTGCTGGCCTTTCATGGGGGTGATGATGACCAGGATGGAACTCTCCGAGGGCGGCCAGGACCAGGGCAGGGATGCTGGCCTTCATTCTCAACTACAGCTGGGTCTCAGCTGCAAATGTGGAAGCAGTTTGGCATGACTTTGTCCACTAGCTCATGCTTCAGGAGGACCTGCTGGGTGCCGGACAGGGCCCTCGGGGCAGAGACCTCTGTCCTCCACAGAGGGGCTGGGATTCGCTTTTGAACACAAGTCTCCATTGTGCATTTTCTTGGGGGTTTTCTCCTTTCTGTGCCTCGGGGCCCCTGGGAGGAACGCAGGAGCCCCAGGATGAAGGGCCGACTTTCTGGCAGCGCGATGGAGATGGCCCTGGAGAGGCCTCCAACCTGCTCCCCTTTCCTTTAGTTGTGTCCTTGACACGCCAAAGCGAGCTTGCTGTAAACTGGGCGTGGTCTTTCTAACTGACTGCATCCTGGCTCACTCGGAAGTCCTCCCTGACCCGCCAGTGTCTTCCGCTTTTCCCCACACCTTCCCGGTCGCCCCGGTGTCACTGCTGCCCCTGCTGGCGTCGGACGCTTCTTCTCGGGGGCTGGGGGGACTGGGCGTATGTGTTGTCTCTGCAACGTCAGGTGAAGAGTCAGCCTTTCACGGTCGATGGAAAATTTGCGCCGCGCGGTGGGATCCTCCCTGGAGGCCCTGAGGTAGGGGTCAGGCTGCCTCCGGGAAGGGGTTCCCTTCAAGGCCGGAGGACCACGCCTGCGACCAGCCGCCACCAGCATCCGTGGCACCTCGGTAGGAAGGAAGGCCTTTCTGTTCTTCCAAAACAAGGTCGGAAGGGGGCCTCCGCCGCAGTAACTCCCACAGGTGGACCGCACTGGCTGTGCAACTCTGATTTAAATACGCCCCCCAAGCCTGCAGTGTCTGTGGCTCCAGACAGACTTCTGCAGTCTCGGAGCCCACACCTCGCCCAGCCCACACCCCGCCCAGCCCTCACCTCGGCCCAGCAGCGTCTGTCCCGCAGGACCTGCCCGGCAGCGTCTGTCCCGCAGGACCTGCCCGGCAGCGTCTGTCCCGCAGGACCTGCCCGGCAGCGTCTGTCCCGCAGGACCCATCCGGCAGGATCTGTCCTGGCCATGGAGCATCCAGCTCCTATCTCTCACTCTTCACATTTCATCTTCTCAACTAGAGGACAGACTTCTTGAGGCCGGATGCTGTGCTTATGTATCTTCTTATCTCATCAGGACCACTCGCAGGATTACTAAGAGATCCAAACACACGTTGCTATTCACATAGAGCTCTAGGGTTGACAGAGGACTTTTCCACAGTGACCCAAAGCGGTGGATGGAGGCTGCACGTGACTGTCCACGTTTGCAGGCTGGTGTGACTCATCTGCCTCCACGGACACAAGAGAGCGGACACAGGTGTCCTGACCACTCCCTAACGGTCTCTGGGCACATAATATTCTGATAAACAAGCACATGGATCAAGGACACCCATGTGCCTCTTTTTCTCATGGCCTTTAGAAATTATTTCTCTTTCTTTCCGGAGACAGACATTGTCTTTATAACCACACCGATATTTTCTGCTTTTTCAAGAGTCTGAACGTAAAAGAATGTGATACGGAGATGCGGCCCCCTCAGCAGTGCCAAGTCACACAATCAAGGCAGAGTTGAAGGAAATTATTGCATCAGACCATCCCGAGCCCTGATTCTGCCATATTCCTGACCCGTAGGCAACGGTGCCCCCAGGGAACACTGGCCATATCTAGAGATATTTACGGTGTTACAGCCCGGGAGGAGGCGTAGTGTTGCTGGGGTCTGCTGGGTAGAGGCCAAGATTTCTGCTAAACATCCTGCAAAGCCCAAGAAAGCTTCCACAGCAGAGAATTATCGGGTCCATCAACCTCCACAGAGTAACACGTGACGGCCTTTGTAAAAATAAACAAAGCAAAAACAACCAAACCAAAGCCTTGATCTGACCTCCTAGTTCGTCGAGGCCAAGAGGTCAGTCGTGTCAGAAGCACAGGCAGCGGGAAAGTCAGGTTTGTGCTTGTCTTCCATGGCACCAGTACCTTCCAAAGGGGGGTGGCAGGGTCCAGAGCGAGGGCACCAGGAGCTGGGCCACCCGCTGGAAACGTCCTCCGCAGCAGCGCCGAGGGCTCCAGACCTGCAGAGAGCACAGCAGCCCAGCAGGGACCACGGAATTCGGCGCAAGCTCTGCTAGGCAGCAGATTAAAGGCTTTACTGGAAACGAGACAGGGTCGGCCCACCTTGCTCTTCCCAAAGGTCTAAAACCTACTTCCTTCGTTCACTTTTTTTCCCCCAACAACATGGCTCTTTGGCTGAAATGATCACTCCTGTAGTTTAAGTTACTGTTGCCACATGACTGACACCCCTGCCCATGTCATCTTCTCAGGCCCTTATGACCTTCGTCGTGTGCTGGGCCTGTTGAGCAGGGAATCAGGTCTGCTTATATCAAAATAAAACTGAACACTTTGCTTGCAGTCCTGACAGAGGATTTTATATTTCAATTTTGGACCCCCCCTTTTTTTTTTCCTCATTTAAAAAAATGTAGGGATGATAAAAAAATTAGGAAACGATTGTCTAATAATACATAAAAGCCTGTAAAAGATTCATAGCAAACAGATCTCAAACTGGAACATTCTTTAGAGAATTAATGCAAAGAAAAACAAGCTTCTCATATGGGATGTCCAGCACTTGCTTCAAGCAAAATGTTATTACGCCACTTACATCCAGGCATAAGAGCTAGTTGTTATTTAATGTGGTGAGAAGGTAGAGTACAGACATTTACTCAGTAAAATCCATTTTGTTTCACTTCAAGCGCTGATTAAAATATCCTAAAAAGGGTGAAAATAGTACAGCCTTTGTCAGCAACTAACCCGAGATCGCCAGACAGCCTGCCAAGGTCAAGGATACGTCCTTACAAGGCAACCACGTGCAGCCCTGCAGCTGACGTTATGAGCTTCATAACCTACACAGGACCTCAGGAAGACGAGGGTCTTCACGTACCTATTTAAATTATTACATTTTATTCCCTTCCAGAAACTCTAAGTAGGCAAATTGCCCATTAACATAGACAGGAAATCCAGGAGCCTAAGGAAACTGGAAAGACCTCAGATCAATAAGAAACAGCAGTATCTGTTGAGTGGATCTAGGCTCCAAAGACCCCTTGCTCCTAACCTGGCCCAGCTCTCACCATCTCCCGGGAGGCTGGGCTTCTCCACGCCTTTATCTCAGGGAAGAGATGGGTCAGCAGAAGGTAGGGAAAATCTCTTCTAGTCTTTGAACTGAAAATTGTAGTAGAACAGGGAAGGATTCACTGCAGAGACAAGTCTGGGAGAAATCACCCCAAAACTGGGACCCTCCCGGGAGGCCAGCCTCAGCAGATGGCGGTGGACCACCGTCCGTGGATGACACAGCTCAGGGATCGCAGGGCGCTCTGGCCGATGACATCAGGGAAACCAGGGTCTCCCCTTCCTCCTCAGCCTCTGCCCCCACGCACGTCAGTGATGCTCGAGCCCCTGAGACCTGAGGTAAACATCTTGAGGAAAAAGGAGGGACCCAGCAGCGTGGGAGGTTGAAATAACAATTTAAAGATAAATAATATAAAATATTTTATATTTTAAAATATAAATTTAAAGAAAATATAAAATATTTTATATTTTAAAATAAAATTTAAAGATAAATTTTAGAAAAAATGTTTGCACACATACAGAAGAGCCGACTGAATTCACATTCAATGGAACCAGTTTAGTTCTCTGGTGCCAGATGTGACTATTTCTGGTTATCTCACGTCTGCTGGCCCCATTTCTGTCTCTGACATTTAGTCTTATTTCTTCTCAACCTATCCCTACTCATTACTCTCTTTATTAAGTCCTGCTCAAAACTCATACAAGGGAAGTACGAATAGAATATCACCTTGTGTCTCCATGTTGAACCTAAGACTAAATTAAACGCTGACCCAATTTAATAACATTTCGCCGTATTTTTTATAATAAAGACAAGAAATATAAGTACATGAACACATAGACTTAACATAAAACAATATTCTCCATCCAGGCCCACCTGGAGCACAAGTCTTTGCTGCCCACATAGGCCGTGTGTAGATGGACCAGGTGAGGCAAGGAAATCACTCCTGCAAACTGGCTGCCCGGCAGCATTATCCACCGCCCTTCAACGAGCTGGACATTCAGCCATCGCTATCTTAAAATAATTCCTGAGTAAATTTGATTGATATTTTATACATTGTGTGCATGTCTCTGGATAGGCCTTGAGAGAAAGTGAGTTCCATATCAAAGGTTTTAGAAAACCGGGCTTCCCTGGGGGCGCAGTGGTTAAGAATCTGCCTGCCACTGCAGGGGGCACGGGTTCCAGCCCTGGCCCAGGAAGACCCCCCAGGCCACGGAGCAACTAAACCCACGTGCCACAACTACTGAGCCTGCACTCTAGAACCCGTGCTCCGCAACAAGAGAAGCCACGGTAATGAGAAGCCTGTGCACTGCAACGAAGAGTAGCCCCTGCTCACAGCAACTAGAGAAAACCCGTGCACAGCAATGAAGACACAACGCAGCCCAAAATAAAATTAATTAATTAAAAAAAAAAAGAAAGCCACTTATATGTAGGAGATATCTCTCACCCATTGGCAGGGCGAGAGGCTAACATGCAGTTTCCAAGTGGTCAGGCATGAAAGCTTTGTGTCAAGGACCCAATCCTTCTGCACTGTGTGCTTTTCACAGACCATATGTTGGTTGCTTTACCCCTCTAAGCCCCAGTTTTAATATCGGTAAAATGAAATTTTAACAGTAAAACAAAGTGAGTTCTCCCAAACATTAAATCTATTCATCCATCCATACCTCCACCTTCCCGTCCACCCATCCATCCATCCTCTGACAGGGTTTAAAGATTAAAAGAGGTAATGCACTTAAAGTCCTTCATACTGAATCTGTTCTATCAATTGTAAAACAGCAACGATTACTGTATTCCTCCATCTGACAGCTTCACCATCATAACCTTTTCGAAAAGCAGGATCTGGGGTTAAGCTTCTCCATTCCAAATACTTGGGGGGTTCCTGATTCCAGACAGACTGAGCGTGCTTTCTTCATCCTCAGGTGTGTCCTTTCCTGGATCACGTACCTAAGAAACCTTTCTCATGCCCCACCGTGGCTGTCATCTTAGTTCCTCTGAATCCCCACAGGCTGATACACCACCCGTGTATGAACCTGTTATTTTTATGCCTCCTAGACCTCCCGGGCAGGAAACCTGACTTGTTTGTGCGCGCTCCTGGCAAAAAGCCATGTGCATACTTGGTGGGGCCGTAAATGCTCGAACGACACTTCAGAACTGCTGTGAGAATTGTCCTCTACTGATTGGTTTGGGCCGCTGATGAAACGTATCTATATTTTCTTTTTGAATTAAACTTTCATAGGTAAGTAGTTTACATGGTTTAAAACCAGACAGCAGTTGGGATCTACTGTGAAAAATCTTTCCTTTCTCATCTCTCATCGTCTGCCCGATTCTCAGCCCTCCAACGTATGTAAACGTTGTTCTCGGTTTCTTAGGGACCGTCAGACAGCCTCTGCGTATCCAGACAAAAAAGGCTCCCATCCTCTCCTTTTTATGACAAACGTAGTCTGTCTGCTCTGCACTGCTCTGCTGTTTGCACTCGTCACTTGACAATACCTCTTGGAATATAACAATCTAATTAACTGAACCCTCAAGCGTTGAGTCCAGGGTAGGTGAAACCAATTGTCCAGGGTCAGATGGAGCCCAGATTTCTTTCATCTCAGTAGATGCCTTGTCCTTTTACTGCATCTAACTGCGCCCAGACCTCAGACCTGATATGTAAGATAGTTCTCCAGTTGAGTATACATCAGTATGAAAGTCCTATACATAATACATATAGTGTAAAAATAGATTATATTTATTTCATGTAATGTCATAAAGTATAAAATGTCTTAAAATCCCTGTAAAAATGGTCACCCTGTGCATGGAAATGTGATACCAGCATCGTGTATTTAGTGCTAATTGAGAATTCCTTCACAGCAGAGCCTACTGTTGCTATGGACACCATCTCCGAGAGGAGGTTTAGAAAATTCCTCCGCACGTTCACAAGTCTGCATATTTCCCTTTAATTCTCAAAGAAATCTCTGCATGGGGTGACTTACGTGTGAGGATTTTGATGTTTGCGGTGAAAAAACACTCACCCGCCACTGCAACAAAGCAGCCACAAGACAAACATATTTACAACGTCCTCCACACGGACCCACATCAAAAAAATTAATCCCCCCTCGCCAGCCACAATGAGCCTCTCCGTGCCTGCGTCAGGGGCCCTCTGCAGGGCTTCATCCTTGCTGTCCTCGAAGGCGGGCAGTGGGTCCCGTGACCTGGTGAGGCCGCGGCGTGTCACCCCAGGGCGTCGCCTCCAGCTCCCTAGATAAGATTAGCCCAGAGCTCTGAGTCCACGGTGTGGCCGGATGAGAGGAGACAGCCTCGAGTGACGGCTTGGCCACTGCCGCGAGATCACAGGGGCATCGTCCGACGCTCTGAAAGCCGTCACGTCAGGTGACCTGGACCGATTATGAGTGGCCTCCCATCTTCACTGCGGCCCTCCCCGGCCTCCCCGTGTGCCCGCGCGTGTGTGTGTGTGCGTGTGCACAAGCGTGTCCCCAGCAGCCAGTCAGGAGCGCGTCAGCCCAGGCCCACTTGCCCCCTCTCTCCCCTCCCTGCTCCTGGGGGCACCCGTCCTGCAGACACTGGGCTGCCTCCTTCCAGAGGAATAGAAGCGACCCTCACACTGGTTTCCAGCAGAAGTAAAAGGGGTGCCTCCCAGCGGTGGACATGAAGTTTGTACACAACGGATGGTGTGAATACAGACCTGGTTTCCCCACTCCTCAGGCAACGGCGGAAACTGACACGACGGGATCACCTCTGGCCAATCTTTTTCAGTTAGGTGTGAGAATCGTTTTAAGAGAGGTTCGAATTTCTCATCCCCCTGTGAGTCACTGAGGGACTTTTTAAAAACTATTATCAACATGAAAACAAATGGTCTGTTCAAGTTGCCCTAAAACCGCACAGACAGGCTCAGTGCAGAGTGGGCAAATCATAAGCTCAAAATGGATGAAATCACAAGAAAAAAGCAGTCAACCAGCAAACAATGAATCAGAGCAGCCCGTAGTGCAGTAGCACGCTCCGCAGAGGCGAGGTCCTCTGGTAGCCGCCACGACAATCTTTGAAGGTGGAAGGAACGCCACTCCAAGTAATATCAAGGTACTGGACCCAAACGCCATATTAGGGATAGAATCGGAAAGTTAAAATTTCAAATGAGAATTAAGTAATACTCTCAAGAGGGGAAAGCTGGAAGGGAAAATTCAAACACCAGCATCTTCCTGAGTGAGTGGCCACTGCGCACACTTTAAGTGGACAAGATGTCCCAGAGGACGGTCCAGCAGTGGCCATTCTTCATCCACGGCAACACTGGCACTGGGACTGGCTGCCTGGGGCCTAAGCGGACATCACAGACATTGAAGGTCTTTGCTCTCAGTTACGCATCTGACACCTGCTGTTTCTTATGGTTTGTCCAGTTTTTAGGTCATCCTTCTGCAGTCACAACAGTAACGCCTTTGAGTGTAACTTAGGAAGGACCCACCCCAGCCTCTTCCACTGGGCACCATTATCCGCAATACAGGGGCCAGCCTGGATGGAGACTTTGGGGTCCAGGGTGGACGGGCAGTGAGAGGTTTTTGATACCGTGCCTGGAGAATTCTTAAGTCTACTTATTCTTATCCAAAGTTCTCAATCCACAGCAATCGTCACTCTGCTTAAAGGAGAAATCTTACCCCTCCAGAGGAGGCTCACAGGTCGTTCAGCCCAATTATAAAATCCTCAGTGTCAGACGTTGAAAACAATACATTAGGTCATATCTGTAACCCTTTTTATTACTGGAAATTACCTACTTCTTTTCTCATATTCTGTAATGTCATCTCCTTTTGTTTATTGATGATCACATTTTATACCTAAGGCAAGAATGACTCAATCTTCAGAAAATGTGATTTAACGGTGTCATTTTGCAAAAGCTCCCGTGTGGGATCAGTGGAAGGAAATAAGTATGTCGCCATGGACCGTGGCAGACCTGAAGCTTCGTGCTCTGCGGTCCAGGACCCGCTCGAAGGAGACAGAACAGGGCATCAGAGACACTAGGCAGAACAGGGCATCAGGGGCACTGGGAGGAGGGTTTATTTTCCACACCAGGAACAGGTGTTGCTGCACCATGACTGAGAAGAGAGCGATAAATAAACCCTCAGGCTGCTCTCGGACGGATGGCCTCTCTTCCTCCCTCTTTTGTTATCCTGAACTTTGGAGGAATAATAAAACTTTGTTAATACTCTGTTTTTCCTCCTCTGCATTTCTGCCCGCGGCATATGAGCAATTGCTTTCTGTTTGTGTTCACTGTGCTCTTATTTTTGGATTTTTTTTCCTTATGACAAGGGGCTATTTTTTTTAAAAAGCAAGACTTATCAGTGGGGACAGAGTTAATAGGGATTAGACAACGTGTTTCTCATAGAGCTTTCAAATCTTTTAACAGGAAGGTGTGATATACTCTCAAGAATTCCTTATTCATCGCTTTTGTACTTTTGCATGTTTGCAGGATGAATAGATGTTTGGGGAGGTGAACGGTTCCGAGACTCCGGCCAGATCTGAGGCCCCAACAAATCACCTTATGAAACAACACGGAATAAAGATGGAGTTCTGTGTGTGCCTTCTGCGGTTCATTTCAGGGAAAACAAACAAACAGCTTAATGCATTTCAATAAAAAGATTAGGCTAAATACGTGTGATGCATTTTTATACCAAGGCAGGAGGAATCATTGAAAATAACGAGGGATGCACACCTCTTTAAAGCAATTGTTGGTTGAAAGCAAAGTTAAATACTTTCAGGTTGCAAGTGAGCTCTGTGGCTTGTGTCCATGTGACTGGCTAGAGGAAGCCCGAGTCTCTGTGTGACCCCATGTGGCTGTCTCACTGGGGGGACCAGCCTAAGCCCTCTCAGTGCTGGTCTGAGGCCATGAGCGAGCACCCTATGTGCACCTGCTTCCTTGGGAAAACCCACGTTTCCTTTTTTAGGGGAATATGCTAGAGAGAGCTAGATAAAGAGTTTATGGTAATTGGTTGCTTTTTTTTTTCCTTTACACTGGGTGGTGCACTCAGTATAGCTTCTATATATAAGACCCTGATTAAAATAAGATCCGTCCCCATGAGTGAAATCTCCCTGACTTAGACAGCTACGCTCAAGTACTCAGGACACGCCCTCCTAGCTTCTGGAAACATTTAAAATATATAAGCAATTGAAGTCACATATATTCCGGACACTGTGAATTCAATAGGTCCAGGGTTGGGTTTATTATGTGCTCCTAAGCCTGCCCTACATCCGGCAGCCAGTGGTTTTACTGGGGACAGAAGGGCCTTCCACTGCCCAGAGGTCAGCGTGGTGGCTGAGAGGGTGGCCGTGGGGCCAGAGGGAGCAGCCGTGGGTCAGCCCAGTGTGGTCTTTGCCCATCAGCTGACCTCAGGGGGCCTGAGGCTCCTCGTCTATACAGCAGAGTCCACGACGCCTACTTCCCACAGCTGTGCTGAGAACTACAGTCCACTAAACAATGCTTAGGAAGCACCAGCCCAGGACCTGCACATGGGTCAGGGAGAGTCAGCGCTGGCAAACAAGGGTACACATTGTGGATACGATTTGGAGGTCTAAGATGACGGTGCAGGCTTTGGCGGGGGGTCGACTCCCCAGGGAGCCCCACCAGTGATGTCAAACACCATCTACCTCATGCAGTCATGCAGGGTTCTGCATCAGTGGTCCAGGGGCCACATCTGGACTTCAGTCTCCTTTTGTAAATAAAGTTTTATTGACACACAGCCACCCACTCGCCGCTGTGCTGACTGTGGCTGTTTGGTGCCACCAGGCAGAGCTGAGGGGCTGCATCAGAGACCATCTGCCTGGTGAAGCCTCAGATAGTTACTGTCTGACCCACTAGAGAAAAGTTCACCAGCTCTGTGAAGAGCTGAGCATCGAAAACCCCCAGAGTAGCTTGCCGGCGCCGCTGGTCTCAGAAGGCAGAGCTGAGCTCCAGCCCCAGGACAGAGGACCTTCCGAAGAGCTTTAATCTTCTTCACTCTGCAGGGTCTTCTCAGCATTTCTTAATTTTTGACGCCGTTGTAAATGACAGCAACTACAGTGACTGGGAGCTAGGTTTCTGAGAATAAAGGATTGTATTGAATTGATTTCTAGTTCTGGGAGGGGAGAGGGCCCTCAGAGCTGACGGGGTGTCATGGGGGTGGCAGTGGAGGGGGTGGAAGGGCGGCCGCACCCCCAGCACGTGGACGAACAGGAAACGCCCGCGATGACCGGGCCTCTCCCTAGACTCCCCAAAGGCGCCACCACTGACGCTGATGAATCAGCCCGTCCAGAACCTTCTCAGAGTCTGTTCCTTCCCGAAGACTGTGCGGGACGTCTGTGGAGGATGCAGGTGTCGCCGGCCGGTGGCCAAGCTTCACTCCTGCCAACGTGACTCGCAGGCTGGCCTGTCCTCTGCGTGCTCTGGATACGGGTGAGTGGAGAGCTCCACTCCCGGCTTCAGAAGGCCCTCGTGTGAGGCACGGACCCTGCACCCCGACTCCGGGCTGGGGGAGGCAGGTGGAGGGGACAGAGGAGGCTGGCCCCGCTGTCTGCCCCTGGGTTCAGTACCCCCAGAGGTTGCGCAGGTGTTTAGGGACACACTCAGCGTCGTGTCCCCGTCACGACCCACAAACACCCCTCAAGTCTATGCACACTTTCCTCCGTCGAGCCCCATCCTCTCCTGACCGCCCCCCGAGGCCTGCTTACCTGCGTTCTCTCAGGAGGACTGCCTTCCCTGCCACCGACCCCAGTTTCCCAGGGAGCCCTGTGGACGGGCAGCTTCCATGCCTCGCCTTCTCCTACTGCACCAGTGACGCCAAGGCCAGCAGAAGCCACTCCTCGGCAAAGGCATTAGCAAATGGGATTGACCTAAATTACTGCAAAGATTGCTGTATGAATTCAACATATGTTTTTCCTTGTCACTTATTTATGTCATCCTTATTTTTATTTTGTTTTATCTAAACGTGTAAACCATCTGATTTTATAGCCCTGCGGCAATTATTTTTTCTTTTTGGATGTTGAATACCTATTCTATTATCTAGATCGGCGGAGTGTATTTGCCACACCTGCTATACTTCTGGCGACACCGTACAATGCATTAGAGATCGCTGTAGTTGAGATTTGCTATTAAATGCACGATTTCCCAGACTTGGCCTGTGCAGCCCTCGCTCTTTCTGCCTGCTGTCCTGCCAGTATTGTGATGGTGCCCGTGTGTACACTGCAGTGGTCATAACAAGGGCAAAGGGGTGCAGCTCGAATCGGACACTTCCTGTCACTGAAAATCTGTGGATTCCACTTCACTGCTGTCGAAGCTGCCCCTCAGAGGTAATTACAATAACCACGGAAAGTTGTGGGAAAGCTCTGACTGCAAAGCCCTAATTATAAGGACTGAGTCCTCACGAGCTGTGAACGCTTTCCGGTGCCGCCAGCCAGGGCCATCCTGGGGCGTTTACCCCGGGAGGGCTCCACGGAAGGACGCCCCGAATTGCTCGCCCCCCCGCGCTGCACACACTGGCCGGAAGGTGTGTTCTGACAGCTGGTGTAGCCCCCCCAGGGCCCACCAACTGAAGGTCCCCCGGGAAGGGGCGTAACCCTGGGGGCACTGCCCTTGACCAAGGACTAGTCCCTTGGGGGCCACCGCTGTGAGCCTTAGGCGGCTGGAGCCGGGGAGGTGACAGCAACGGCGACCCGGAGCAGCATCAGAGTCCAGGACCCGTGTGTCCTCTCCCTCAGGGGCTCAGTCCGGTGGCAGCTGTGACAGCCTGTACAGGACACTGACCCTAAGACGCGCGTCTCAGCTCTGCCACCGGCTCAGAGCTCCTGAGCTTGGTGGGCCGCGGCCTCCCCGGCGTCTCCACCTGAACGGAGCGCAGCGGGGCTGTCTGTCCATCCCCCTCACGCGGCCACACCCCAGGCCTCGCTCCCAGAGGGGATGGGGGGGTGGGGGGAGATTTAGCAAACACTCGATGAGGTAAAGAGGGGAGCGCAAGCCCCGCAAGGCGCCTCCTTAAGGAGCTGGGAACCACGTTCACGTCCACTTTTGTGAGTGTGGAAGAACAAGGGCGTTCACCGAAAGGCCTTCCTAACAGAGAGGAGTCACGCCTGCAGTGTGCAGGGCACGTCTTATTGGGCTCACGGGGTCGCAGCGCAAACCGCCAGGTGATGCTTGTGGCATCACCTAGGGTGGGATACAGCCCCGAGCAGAGACGCACGAGATGAGCTGGACCGCGGGAGGACATTTACCCTCACCACACGTCTGTGTATAGATGTCTGGAAATGTCCCGAGGAGAAGGGAAACCTCCACACCGAGCAAGTCTGCCTGGGCTCCGGAAGCCTCGCGCGGGTCCCACGGGCACGTCCTCCTGGCTGCTGCGGGGCTGGGCCTGCTCCCTGGGTCGTGAGTGACTTACCTGCTCTGTCATCGCTCAGGTGCAGCGCCACGGCAGGAGTGGCCCCTTTCCGGGTAGAAGCCCTGGGTGTTCTCTGAGGCAGGGACCTCGGGGACGTGGGCCTTTGGCCAGCGTCCCGAGAAGCGAGAGCGCCACCGTCAGAGAGAACCTGACAGACACACCAGGAATGTGGCAGCCCGCAAGTCTGCAGAGGACTGGGGGGTCCTGCGGCCGGGGCCTGGGCAGGGGAGTCATCATGGGGACTGAGCAGGTCTCCGCACACCTGCCGATCACATCCTGCAGGCATCCGGGCAGGGTGAGGTCTGGGGACGGTCTCACTCCAACAGATGTATTGGAAGCCATGTGACCTGGACCCCGGCGAGTTCATGAGGTCGGTGGAGTAAGTCTCTTTGCAGAGCACGCTGTGTGGGGCGGATGTGGTGACCATGGTGGTGACTGCACAGCCGGCCACACCCTGGGACACACCCGCTGCCCCATCACCGTGACATCACCATGGTGACGGCAGCGGTGACACTGTCTCCTGCGGGGACCGAGGGAGCAGGTGAGTCTCTGTCTTGATTGCTCCTCCTGAGTTTGCACCTGAGTGAGACAAACGCTGGAGACCAGATGTGGCTCCGTTTTGGGAGCAGAACGGGGGAGTGACTTCCTCATCTTCCCACTAGCTTAGGAGTCAGACCAGCTTCCTACGCTCTAAGCACTAACGTTGACCCAGCAGAGCAGCTCCTGCCCTGGAGGCCCACTGCATCGTCCGGGGATGGTAGGGGGGGCTCCTGCAAGTTCACTGGGTGGCAGGATGGGCTGTCCACCTGGGCGAGCCTCCTGGTAGGAAGCCAGCTGGAAACAAACGGGGAGGGATGTAGGGGCGCCCCCAGCGTGGCTGCTGCACCCCATCCTTCTGCCTCATAAGTGCTGGTAAGGTTCTGCCCACATCACGTTGAAAATGTGCTCAACGTTCTGGGTCAGGACGTTTCACAGACATTGTCTCATTTCACCTTCATAAAAGTTATACAGATATGATTGCCTCAGTTGTCCAGATCAGGAAAATGAACTTGGGGAGCGCATGGGGCGTACCCCCGTGTGCGGGCTCACAGGAACTCTCTACTCGGCCACTAGTGTACCACGGGAGGAGCAAATGATCATTTCTTCCTCCAAATCCCAGCGCCGTTTCTCGGTACAGACAGAAACAGAAAAGCCCTGCGCCAACTCGCAAGGGAAGTGTCCTTACTCAGAACATTCTCCCCGACGGTGGCTGTGAAGGCTGCTCCGCTTTTCCTGGGAGTCGGGCTTATGTTGGTAAATGAGAGACTTGAATACACTTCTCGTCCCCCTGCTTCAGGTTTCAGAAGAGACGCCTCCTCCCACAGGGAGCCTCTATGATTTTCCCTTCCAGACGGGCTCCTTGCCATCCTGTCTGCTAACCTTTCTTCCTTGAGACACTGTCCACACTTGGTACCCAGATATTGATTGACTTTTTGGGCATTTGTTGTATGTTTACCACAGGAGGCCATACATGCAGGGGCCCTGCGTCGAGTCCACTATCCCCCCTCTGGAATATCAGAGGCCCTCCATAAATCCTCCTTGAATGAACGAATGATGATTCAGGGAATGAGTGAGGATACACATGTCCAGATCCCAGATCTCCGGAAAGAAGGCGGGAGCAGAAAAGCCCAGTGAAGCGCAGCTCGGCGCTCGGGGGACGTCTAGACTTTCCAGATTTCCTCGTCACGTGCGCAGATCGCCGTGATTTCCATGTCCTCGGCTGTTTGCTCTCTTTTCTTGCCTGGAGCACCAACCCTCTTCCTTCATAATTTTTCTTTAAGTCAGGATATGTACGTTCTCCTCCGGGTTCCAAGACTCTCTGTGTTCTTCATGCACCTGGGGCTTCAGGGTCCGTGCCCTGCCTGTTCCTTGCCTGGAACACATGTCCTCTGGTGCTGGGAGGCTGGCTTTGCTCCCTCTTTTCCTGCGAGACTGCCTACCTGTCCCAGTTCCACACCCACCCCTCTGGCCAGCGCTCGTTGTCACTCTTCATCTGCTTTTCTTCCTTCACAGCACTGAGACCTTTCTGAAATGCAGTGTGGTTTAGTTACTTGTAATGCTATTATCTGGGTACTGCTAGGATGTAAATTCCAGAAAAGCCATGTGTGTTTGTCAGTTTGTTGCTGTCTCCTAAGCACCCCAACAGACAACACAGAGTAGGTGTCAGATATATTTGTTCTTACGAGATGAATTTATAAAATTTCTACAGCAAAACTTGCAGCAACTTCAAGGTGGGGACTGTGTCGTCTCGTGTCTTTATAAACTTGTCAGAGAACCGTGGGCTCAGCAAAGGGCTTGTACCTCGACACTGATGGTTTCTGGGACTCAGTGAGGAAACCGTGACCTTGCGGAGATGGCAACTCCAGCCAAGTATTTAAACCGGTACTGAAAAGGCAATTCAAGTTAACTTGCTAATTATTTATTGAGTGTCCACCAAGAGGAGGGCCTGGGCAACGGGCTGAGTAAGCGTAGGAAGAGGTCACCTGGCCTCCTGCAGCTCTGTCCCATGTGGGACGAGAGGAGAAGAAGAGTCTGGGGTCTGGGTGGGACTGTGGCATGAAGGCTGCCCTGAGCACAGTCCCGTGCAGGTGAGGAACAGATGCCTGGGGTGGTGGCTGCACTAGGCCTGGTCGGCGGACCTGGAGGAGGCTGAAGGATCTGACTCGTCCGTGAAGCTGTTCGATCCAGCATCTACTGAGCGCCTTCTACTCTTGAAAGGCCGTGTGCCAGGGGTGGGGATAGAGCCATGCGTAAGGCTGGGCCCATCGGGGGACTGAGACTCTCGTGGAGGGGATATTTTGTCCTCAGCTTGAAGCTGACTGGACTTCTATGATATGGAGGCTTCCTGAATCCTTCTTACTTTCCTAAAGAGCATTTCTTTGTTTTCTTCCCACTCATGCCCAGCTCTCAAATGCGGGCGCTCCTCAATCCCATGTCCTCTTCTCGTTCTCTACCCTTGATCCTGGGTGATCTCAGCCACAGCGATGGCTCTGACCCTTCAGGCTTGTGGTCCCTGGAGCCACGGGCAATCACTTTCCGTATTCAACTCCTCTGCAAGCCATGTAACTGGACTTCCAGGGCTGGCCTCTGACGAGCCTTGCCTCCTGGGACGCCTGCTCTGTGTGGTCCCCTCCCCGAGGCTTCGCCAGGCCCATGACTCTCTTTCGATCAGCGCGGTGCAGCGGAATTGATGCTGTGTGGCTCCTCCGTGAGGCTATATGATGTCTTACTGCCTCTGTACGGGTCCACGTGAACTATCCCTCCTGGGGAAGCCAGACGGGTAAAGCTTCTGGTTATCTCGAGACCACCACGCCTGGCGGAACCCGGGACAGCTGTGGGGAGGAGCTGCGTGGAGAGAGGGCTGCAGCCACCCCTCACCCGTTTCAGCTCCTGGCCCGGTGGCAACACGTGAGTGAAGCAGGCCCTTGGACATGGTACCAGGTATCTTCAGACAACCCTGGCCACATCTGCCAACTGTCAGCAAGGCAGGAGCAGCTGTAAGGGAGACTGACCCGGGGTGTGTGGTCAGCCCACAGAGCCACTAGGCAGAGCAGGAAATGGTCCTTTGAAGCCACTAACCCCGTCCCTCTGCGATGCTCCCCCCCACTCCGTCCTCTCACCTCTTCTAGCCCCTCCACCTGCTCCTCCATTTAAGCCCCCAGAGCCTCTTCCCTGAGCCGGCAGGCAACGATGTCCTCACTGATTCGTGAACGTCTTCTACCTTAGTCCAAATGCAGCACAGCAGTGATCTTTACAACACAAGGTGTGGTCGTCCTGTTATTTTAAAATAGTTTTCTTGCTTTTTCCTTTTTTGGTAAAAGACATGATGAAGAATCACGAGGAACCAAGCCAGATAAAGTTGGCTGCAGTGGAGGGTGGTCCAGAGCTCCCCGCTCCTGGGGGACCCTGGGGGCCCTGCAGACCTCCAGCCCCTGTGCACGTTGCGGGTATCAGTGGGCTGCGGGGGGGAGTCGGGGGCGGCAGACCGGGGCCCCGCAGGAGACAGCACTTGCCAAGTCCCTGGCGGGACCTAATTAGGGTCCTAAGATTTATAAACACAATTTATGGGCACTCCCTTCGGATGCAACTTTTCCTTAATCCCTCATTATTCTGAGTTAATTGTATTAACTGAACTGAACGAGAAAATCATGATTGGAGGAAGATCATCAGATAAAAGTAAGAAAATATTAAACATACTGGAATTAAGAGCCAAAGAGCAGCGAGGAGTCTGCTGACAGGAAGGCAATGGTGGCGGCTCCCCAGATGACGCGCTGGGCCGTGGACAGTCAGCAAAGGATTCTCATTCTTGTATGCTTATCATCACTGTTTTGCTTGTGTTTGGGGTACGAACTCGACACAGTGACAAACACACTCACACAGCTCATGTAGACCCCGCACCCTATGATTAACATAATTGCTTGTTGCCAGGTTTTTGTTCTATCGCTATGTTCAGTCAGTTATAATGATTTCTGAGTAGCTATCTCATACCAAGGCTATGTGGAGAGTTACAGCAGGAATTATGGGATGCAAAAGCTTTCCCTTGAACCCAGAGGAAGATGAAAAAGTCACTCATCACGGAATCCTACAGGCCCCGCGTTCCAGACTCGCTCGCTTCAAGATACTCAATGTGAAGAACTACTTAAAATACGTTCAAATATATCAATCAAAAAAATAACTGAGAAAATCAGATCCTAATTGCAGACCTAACTGAAGGTAACTTAAGCAAAATAATTGACGCAAAAACTGAAATTATCTATGTCTTCACGTTATTATGAAGGTACACAGAAGGCTCAGTAAAGTTATTAAAATCAATGATTCTGGAAATTCCCAAAGAAACTCTACTTAGATGACTAGTGGCCATACAACCAAAAATAGGGAGGCCTTAATTTAAATAAAGAAGGGTTGTGAACTGGCCTGATGGTGGGCTGCCATTTGAAATATTTGAACATTCCTCAGATTTTAAATCTTACAATGAAATAAAAACAAATTCCATCGAGCACAGCCCCCAGGGTACTACCAGTCAATATAAAATAATTCCGCCATTTTTCTTGGAGTGTTTTTGTTTTTTTTTAAATGAAACTTGAATGGCTACAACATAAAGGACAAATCATCTACATTTAGCAATCACTCATCAGATACCACTCCCTCCCCACCCCAAATCAACTACCTCAAAAAAATTCCAAATACACGTTCTACAACTGTTGTTTCAAGTGTAGGACGCTGGCATTTACTTCATAAAATAAAAGAAGGTAAATAGAATGACAAGCCATCTTCCAGAAGAAAGACGAGTGAATCAGGAGACCTGTGTATAACTGGGAGCGTATTTCAGGGAGCTGAGTTGCCCCAGTTTTCTTGCTCTTACATCCGTTGGGTTAAATAGTCAGCCACCTGGTAAAGTTAAGAATCTGAGGGTGAGAGCGTACTGTGCCCACCAGGGGGCTGGGCTGCCATCACAGTGAAGCCCTTTGCTGACCCAGAGGCAGGGGCCTCGTACCCACAGAAAATTATAACACACATTTTTCCATGTTTGACATGGGCAAATACAAATGAATAAGAAAAGTAAGAGAACAACTTTCTAGGAACAAATCATAATATAGTAATAGTGCTTTAAATATTACAGAGTGCTTTTTACCTACATAAAGAGACACTTAGGAATTCATGTTTACCATAAATAAATAGTAATCTGTGAAGGATGTGGCGTAAGGTAAAAACTCATAAATATCTCATCTTATTTGGAAGTCATTAACCACTAAGCAATTAAGGGAAACTAAAAACTCGGTTTTTGTGTAATGGATATATTAAAAATTTATCACAGTGCGGGACACTGGCAATGGCTTTGAATTCTAACACATGCTTCAGGGATTAAATGGTCATTTTTCCACACTGTAAGAAAAATCTTCATTTCAATCCTGCAGTAGAAGCAGCGTGGCACAGCATTTAGGGTAAGGGCCCCGTGTCCAGGCTGGTCTGGGTTTAGAAGAAGTTTGTCACTTCTTTGTCCCTTGGTGGTGACAGTGGTTGACATCACAACTAGCCTGAGCACGGGACACACTGATATCAGTTTCATCTTGTTGGAAATGAGACTCGAGCATATACATTTTTACATGTGCATTTTCTTTAATCTAATTGTAACTTATTATTTCAAATATCTGAACTAGGCAACATTAACTTTTCAACATATCGACCATAAAGTGCGTGTTCAAAAAAATCATGACTGTGGGTCACTTATGAGAAAGTTTGGTTTGCTAAAGTGCCTGTAGACCGAGAAGGGAAACGTGTGTGTAAAAGAAAGGAAGGGGTGAGGAAAACAAGGAAGCTGGAGGTGGACCTGAGGAACCACCCTCAGGTTCATCACAGATCCGGGCAGGATGCCACTCTGCACGTGCCACGGGCAGAGGCGTCTGCTCCAGGAAGCCCTCCCTGACTGCCTCGTTAAAATGTGATTCTACTAATAATCAAGTTCAGTGCTACAAGCCTTTTTTCCAGGAGGAACGTGTGCTGATTACTGCGCTCCCTGCTTTCCTCATCTTGGCCCTAATGGTACGCGGTCTGTGCCCTGCAAACCCAGCCCAGGCAGGTCACCGTCCACCACTTATTTCTGGGAACATCCAGGGCCACCTGGGCCTGTCTCCCCGTGTGCAGTGCAGGTTACAAGGAGTAATCACTTCCTGCTGGAAAGGTGCCTAAGAGCATGACTATAACTTAACTCGTTTCAAAAAAGACTCCTTACCTATGGCTCCTCTCCTCTTTCTACTACATTGAACTTTCCAGTAAGGGCTCTGTTATTTATTTTTATTTTATGAAATAATTGCAAAGTCAATATAGTGCTTGTTCTCCATCTCACTCTCTTAACCCTAAATGATCACGCACTGAATACAGGTGCTTATGCTGGTGAAGAACGGGGTGGGGCGAGGGGCGGCCAGGAATCGGTGCCCTTTCAACCACAGGCCAGGCCTGGAGCTAAACAAAAGACACGGAAGATCGAGAATCTGGGGAATTTGTAGATAGTAGAGGATTAGACCTTGTTACTCCTCCCCTGAATGTGGAAAAGACTGCATCTCACATGCGCGCGCGCGCGCACACACACACACACACACACACACACACACACGAATGGTATTATCCCTTCTCACTGCCTGCCGGCTCCCTGGCTGGTATTTCAATCCACTGACCCCTCTTGCAGATTCGACCTGAAGTCAGCTCTGAGCTACTGGCGTTTTAGACTCTCAGCCACCAGGTGGCGGTAACTGCCACATCCAGCCGGGCGCCTGCGAACACGGGGACCCCAGGAAGTTGTTGATTTTAGAAGTCAAGTTGCCTCTGAGCAAGTCCAACTGACTTACTGTCAAAGTTTTATCATTCTATAATTTAACTCTTTAAAAATTATTTGACACTAAAAACAACTGGACTTGACAGTCATTTTTATCGTCTCCCTGAAATCACTTGGGGCTCTGGTGGGTGCAGTATTCACCGAGCCGTCCCAACACTTTCCTGTCCACCCCTGGCCACCCGCTGGAGGCACGGAGGGGAGCCGGTAGTAGGGGATCTCAACGTCCTTCTTTCTCACATTCCTGATTCTTTCCTCCTCCTGAGATGAAAAGGAAGAGGAAATAGCGCCTCAGCAGGACAGGGCCCCCAGGGTCCTGGGAGCACCCATGAGAAGAGCTAAGATCTTACTTTACTCTTCTCAAATTTTCCTCCTCTTAACAGTTTTCGGCATCTCTATCTGGGACCAGTTTTGCCTGGATTTGCTTGTGGTATTTACGTTACCTTACCATCTGGAGCTAAAATAAAATCACCAAGCATTCACCGTGGAAGTAAGGGCGCCAGCCTTAGCCTGTCTAGATTTGAATCCAAGCGATGCCTCTTTCTGTAAGTGTCATCCTGGACGATTTATGTGACCTTTCTGTGCCTCATTTTACTCATCTGCAGTATGAGAATAATATCATTACTTCCTGCATAGGGGCTCTGAAGTTTCCAAGCATTAATACTCACACAGTGCCCAGAACCGGCCTGGAACACACTAAACGCTGCGGGTGTAGGAGCTGTGACTGTCACGGAATGTCTGTGCGGGCCGGGCATTATGACAACGGGAGGGCTAGAAAAATAAGGCCGCATTGCTCTGCATAGCGGTTGGAGTGAGTGTCTGGCATTTGTACAACACCGATGCTTTACAGAGTAATTCATGCACAGGGTCTAAGTCTTTAAGAGTCCCAACCTTCTAAACAAAATAGAATATTCAAGAAAAATGTAAATTAACTGCACTTGGGCTGTTGTATAATCCTGGGACATGGACAAAATTTATCAAATGTGTGAGAGCTAGGAGTTGTTCCTCCTCCGATCCCCATCCAAGAGAATTCTGGGTTTGCACACAGCTTTTTATCCTTCCCCATCATCTGGGGATTCTGTGTTTGTCAGGTGGGTTCCTGGCCTTTTAGGAAGAACTGTGGGGCTGGGAGGGAGGGAGGTGGGGAGAGAGAGGGAGAGAGAGAGATGAAGAGAGAGAGAGAGAGAGAGAGAGAGAGAGCTCCCCGAGTGCAAGGAAGGGCCAGAGCCACAGGGACAGGGCTTTGTGCAGCTTTCGGGGGAGGAGCAGAGAGTGAAAGAAAAGGGCTAGTGTCTGGGGTAGTTACTGCGAAGAGTGGAAACCTAGCCGAGGGACAGGGAAATCCTGGAGAGTTTTCAAAGTTCTGTGAAATACTCCCCACCCTGTGTTTCCCTCCAAGACACGTATACCTAAGCGTAACAAAAAAATGAATTAGGAAGTAATTAGAAATATCATGAAATATTTTAGTTTTCAAAAGAAATAATTACGAGCGTTGTACAATGGCATCCTTTTCTGGTACATATTTGTGCTGCAGCTAAAGGAGAGAATCAGAAGGAAAGGGTAGAGAAGTAAAGTGGAGAAGAACATTAATGTTACAAATCAGCCTAGATAACCTCAAGTATCACGAAGTGAGTCCAGAGCAGAATCTGATTGAATTTCCACTGACGTTCCAAGCATCCAAAGAGACGCATCCATTCTAGCAACGGCGCCACAGACCAGGAATCAATAATAAGCATAAGTGGCTTACGCGCAGCTATAAAATATTCTCATATGGAGTGCAGACCTCAGGATGTGAGGGAATAGTGTCTCTCTCTGTGGACAATGGCTCTCACTGGGCAGGGAGAGCAGGACCCCAGCTCTCCTCTTATTCCTGGTCCCCCTCATGCTCCCCTGGGAGGAAAGTCCCTTCTTTGTCTTTCTGGTCAACCTACTGTCAGGCCATGGGGCCCCCTTTTGTGGGTTCCTTGAGACCTAGAGACGGTGTGCTGGTCCTCAACAAACGATCATGCTCGATAGCACACAAGATGCATTTTGATGTTTGCACTCGATTTCCTCTGAATTAAAGGAACCTATAGTTCCAACTGTGAAGAATGCTTCTGTGACTGGAAGCATTGCCCTTTGAAGTAGACATTGGGGTCCCCCCATATATTCTATCGGGGTCCAGGGGAAGGAGTGGGCCCTGGTTGGATTGTGTTTATCAGGGTAACTTCCTCCCACACACATGGAATTGGTCAGAAACAGGTGGGCCTAAGAAAGTCAGCAGAGACGTTATCCTGATAAGAGGGATTGATTCAGAAGTGGATTTGTAATCTACTCGAGCCGACAGAGGACAACAAGACTTTTGCTGCAGGCTTTCTCACTCTGATGAGGTTCTTTCCAGAAACGACCTTCTCTTCTACTGGACGTTGTCAGGCAAGTGCTGGACCTACTGCTGTGAGAATGTCCAAAATGACGTCTTAATTTATGCATTTTACAAATTCACGTGTTTGTGTGCTGAGTTTTTTTTAGAGCATGGAGCAGGCAACAAGTGTGTCTTCATGACTGAAAGTTCCTTTCTGTGTGTTTCAGAGAATTTATAATCAACATGCACCGTCATCTCCCTACCACACACATCAGACGTTTCCACACATTTTAGACCAGCAATATGGAAACCTTCGGTACCCTGTACCCCACATAACTCTTTGGGTTTGTACATTTCTAAAGAGCTAAACTGCCATGTAGCGTTAACCAAATAAGTAGATTCTGCTTTAAATTGTATACGTATTTCATCACCAGACTTTGGTACATACATGTGTACACACGTGCATACACACCACAGGAAAGTCTCTTTCACAACCAGTCAAAGGACCCCCTCACCGAAGGCAATACCTTTTATCTAAATACAAAGCAAATAATTTTTAAAGCTCTTTTGCCTCGATTTACCATCCATGCAGTAAACTGGGTAACATGATCTAGTATTATGTGTACAACTCTATAATGTTTCACTATGCATGTACCCATATTATCACCGTGTCAATCTAGAAAACATCCAACCAGAGAGAACACAGTCGGCATTCCAGAATGTCCCTTCCTACTCCTCCTAAGCAGCGACCACTGTGGGAACTTCCACTGATGTCCATTAGTCTTTCTGTTCTCGAACTTTATACAATGGAAACACACAACATGCACGTTTTTGTGTCTTGTTTCTTTCTTGCAACATAACCTCTGTGAAATTGAGCTTTGCTGTTCAGATATGGGTAGTTTGTGCTCTTGTGTCCTGGTGTGGGGTTCCACTGGGCAAACGTACCACTGAGCAGAGAATGATGGAAACACCCATGAAGGCACACGCATGCGTGCGTCTGCGGATCGGAAGGTTAGAACCATAATTACATTTTCCTGCATCCACGTGACAGCCTGTACTTGCTTAGTAATGTAACGGGAAGATTTTGGACTTCTGAGTCAGAGAACAGAGCTTAAACTCAGTTTTCTCTTTATAAGTTTCATGAAATTAAGTAAATCATTAATCCTGTCTGAGTTTTTCCAAATAATTGTATTAATAATGCTACCTAAGAGGTTTACTGTGGTAATTTAACTAACTCATTAATATATGAAATTATTTTTATTGAAAAGTATCATAAAAGTTCTAGGTAAAAAACCTTTCCTTTCTGGATGTTTAGAAGATAGTAACAGAAACCAGAAAAATCACCAGTTCTGGGATTTGATCCCAGTTCTCTATTTATGACATTTCAGTAAAATCTCTTTGCTTCTAAACTTTCGACTTCAAAATGGGAAGAGTATTATTCACAGTGCCTAACTTTACGGATTGCTGCAAGAATCAATATAGACATGATCCATGATAGTGTGATCCATGGTCAGTGGCAGTGAGGATTATTCTGTGTAAAAGACATAATATGTCTAATATATCTTAGTTGTATATGTCCATTTTAACAATCTATTTAAACAAAATTATCAACATCAGTTTTATACCAATAAATTTAAAAATATATTACTAGATAATGGAGGGACTTCCCTGGTGATGCAATGGTTAAGAATCCACCTGCCAATACAGGGGACACGGTTTCAATCCCTGGTCCAGGAAGATCCCACGTGCCGCAAAACAACTAAGCCCACGTGCCACAACTACTGAGCCTGTGCTCGCCTAGAGCCTGTGCTCTGCAACAAAAGAAGCCGCCGCAATGAGAAGCCCGTGCACCACAACTAAGAGCCAACACAACCAAAAATAAATGAATTAATTAATAACTACTATAAAAAAAATATGATGGAAAAGCAACAGCTAAAATTTTATAGCAATTTTCAACATAAAATATACACAAATGGCTACCAAATTCCAACTGCACAGGTCAAACTCAGGGGTAAAATATTAATAGCACTGAACAAAGATCAGGAAAAAGGTGTCCATCACCACCAGTGGTAGTCACATTATTTAGGAGTCAACACGTGAGTTAACTGCCGAACATTATGTGCATAAACATTAAAAGAGAGGATACTTATTTGCAGATGAAAGGATTTCATACCACAGAAACAGGAGAAAATTTCTAAGGAATATTAAAATTACTAAGAACTCAATGAGGTGGTTGGATTCAAGAAAATATACCACAATTAACAGCTTTTCATTTTATTAGCAGTCACCACATTGACACAGAAATTGAAGGCAGACATAAATCAACAGAAATAGAGTCTGTCTTGAACATGTGGAGAGACACAGATGCTCTGGGAGGAGAAAAGGGGATTAGAAAGGTGACTGAACCCACAAGCATAACTTGGTGCCTCTCCAGGCAGCCCCTGGATAGGTTAATTTGGGCAGGTGGAGTGTTTGATAAATGTATTTTAAAGTTCACTTGGAAAAAAAATGTAATAATCGTTAAACAAGTAAAGGTCGTGCCCTACTGATATTAAAACTCACTACTATAGAGCTAACGTTAGCAAATCCATATTGCACTGGCACAGAAATAGAAAAAAATAAAAACAACACAGATCATCTACAAGGAATAAGAAGCTTACAAACAGCTTCAAATACGTACGGCAAATAATAGGTGACAAAGAGAGCCTTGCCTCTCAGTGAGCAAAGTGGTTTCGCTCAGCTGGGCGCCCACCAAGTCGGCATCCATGTAGGAGCAAATATAGACAAACTGACACTGCAGTGGACACACACGTAACTCCATGTTGAATAAAGTTCTACATTTTTAAGAAAAACTATAAATGCATTGGAAATGCTTTATGTGACTATTAATTTAAAATGGGGTAGAACTTCTAAAGTAACAGAGCAAATAAATAGACCACAAAATTAACAGGTTTGCTTACACAAAAATTTAAAATTTTGGTATGGCCAAAGGCACCGTAAGTGTGGTGAGCAGTCAAATGATAGACTCAGAGAAAATATTTACACTACATGACAGAAAAAGAATTGATATCCCCCAAATGTAAAGAGAGTTGAAATGACAAGAATAAGATAACCAGGTAGAAAAAGTGTCAAAAACAGAGGTGGCAGGTCACACAAGTGGAAGCACAAAGTAAATAAAACATGCTAAGGCTTATTAGCAGTCAGGTACACGTGCATTAAAATAATACAACATTTTCACCAATGAAATCGGCAAAAGTTCAAAAGATTGATAACATCCACAGCTGCCGGTGGAAGAAGAGTTCTCTATAAGATGGTCTGCAGAAATCTGATATTACTGATTCAAATTCTGAATGATGTTCCCATCAACCCAACAGCCCAGTGTATGGGGATCCCTCCTAGAGAAATGAAAGCACAGGTATCCAGGCACAGATGCACAGAGATGCTTTCTGGAGCGGCAAAGCGCTGGGATCAACCCAAATGTCTACTGGCGGATGAGTGGTAGAATAAATTAAGGCTAAACCATACCATGGAGTATTCTGCTGTTATTAAAAAAATGAGATAGACCATGATATTTTGATCAGACTGATGTCCTGATACACAATTAAGTAAGAAAGGGAAGCTGCAGAGAACAGCTTTATGGTAATCCCATTGTTCACAAGAAAAAACTGTTTTCTATTGACATAGATACACTTGTGTGTGGATACAATTAAACTTGAACTTTTAGACAGGATGAGGAGAATAATATTATCTTTGTTTCTTTGTGCTTTTGTTTGCTCGGTTTATTATAAGCTTATTTTTGAAAATTCAAAAACAAATCCAGGTAAGAAAAAAAAACCTTTAAAATGGTTTTCATTAATGTTTATGAATCTAATCAGAATTTTCAATATTAAAAATGTTCAAAAGAATTAGTCAATATTCAAAGGGAAAAATGTATCACCCCTAAGTATTCTTTAAAGACAGAGCTTAAAGAGGGACATCTTGTGTTGCGATAGCCTTCTATGAGCAGAGACGAGGTGTCTTTAACACGAACAGCCTATCATGGGGGCAAAGCTATTCTGAGTCCTCATCCTAACTGGGAGAAGCCCTGCGGCTGGACCATACTCACCCAGTGTCCACAGCAGTTCACACGTGACCTGGCAGGAGGTGCTGCTATGAAGAGGCCAAGGCTTCAGTGTTACGTGCACACTGTTTAGCAGACTTGCTCAGAGCAAAGGTGCACGTAAATCAACAGCCTGTGACATCATCGTCAGGGCAAAATTAGGCTCCTAGCCGGTAGCTTACAAAAAGCCAACTCAAGCATATCTGTAATGTTCAGTGCAGATGTCACCTTAATATTTTAAAATTGTTTTTTATGAAAGATGACATTTTATTGGTGAAGGAGCTACACGGAGAGTTTATTTACTTGCTGATTAGATTTATAAATGCCCTCAGCCTTCGGGCATATGGAGGCAGAGGTGACAAACCCGTAGCTTGGCTAACGTGTGTCTTCAGCAGTGGGGGGACAGACAGAATCTGTTAATGACCAGCTGGCCTCGTCTACAATGGGGCAGCAGGCAGCGCTTCCAACAGCAGTGACTGTCAGAGTTAACTGTGAGACTATGGGGCGTCTATCAGGCCAGGCTGTCCAGGGCCTTCCCAGACTTCCTGGTTCCCTGTACGAGAGCTGTGATTTTAGATACCACATCCTCTGCAGAAAGCACAGGGCCTCTGATTCTGGAATGTGACTCTGAATAGTTTGTCAATTTTTAGGAGAGCCCAAGGGTCTCTTAGGAGCCAATCTATGTCATATCAAGAGACCAAGTCTACAGAACTATTTGAATTAAAAAAAATAAGTCTTTTCAAAGCATCTACTGTCATCAGAAGTGCTCACTGTGGCTGGATCCTTAGTGGGTTTCTTGGTAACTCGACTTAAAACTAATCCTCTGCCCCTCTTCTTGGCCACAAGTTTCTTCCTTCATATTTGTTGACAATTGCTAATTTATGAAATACGTCATAACAGGGGAGAGAAGCATTCTCCTCTCCTCATGTTCCTCCTGTGATTGGCTCTTTTGGGGACAGAATTCACACATCAGAAGGTGGCACTTTCTGAGTGTTTAAGACGAGGGCTGGCGTGCTAACCTTACACAGATTGTGCTTATCTGCAAAGAGACCGCTATGCGTTTCAGAAGATCACAGCACGTAGTATAAAGTGATGTCCTAAGTGGGCTCATTACAGCTTGAAGCCTGAGTCTCCTACATGCAATTAATGTTAATCAAGCCCAGTTTCACTCGGCATTCTCAAATTAGGAAAAAAATATGGGAATTTTCTCTACAACTAAGTAGAGAATTTAGCAAAAAAAGAAAGAAAAGAAAAAAAAGAGGAAAAAATTCAGTGGAAACAAAGTCACAAAGTAATTTTCAAATGTACTTATCTTCTAATCTTTTACGTTCTTAATTCTGTCATTTCTCTTGGTTAATTCCCAAGGAAAGGCGTTCCCTCGAACCAACCCAGCATAGCTCAAAATCACACAAACGTACTGAGCCCCAGACTCCTTTTCTTGGTGAGTGCCCTTCACTCATATCTCAACGTAGTAGGTGTTTAATTTTAGAAAAGCACAAATAACTGATTGATTTTTCAGTTGATCTGCAAAATCACAACACACCTCGAGTTTTCTGTTTTCTGACCTGGTGCTGATGTGATTTAGTGAAAGGAGCAGGGATGCACCGTGTCCAGGGGGTCCCTGAACCCACAAACTGCCCTGTGGATCCAGCGCCCTCAACTCCTCAGCTGCACTTCCCGACCCTCTGCTAGGGGCCTGGGATTATGGACGCACTCAGGGCCCCAACAAACACAAAACAAATGCTTCAAGAGTTAAAAAAAGAAAAAAAAAAGAGAAGAATTTCTTTAAATTTTGCATCACAATATTCATCTATTGGTAGTAGAATAAACATCTCAATTTTGGGAGGACACTGCTCCTTGCTCCCCTCAGGCTCTATGGCCCACCTAGACCCTCCATCCAGCCAGCCGAAAGCTCCCTGTTATTTGTGCAGTGATAACATACAAAGCCAGCATCTCCAACATGAAACTCACCACCTTTCCCACAGACTCTGTCAGTATCCGCATCGCCACCCTCCAGGGGCTCCACCTGGGAAGCAGCCACACCTCCCCCCAGCTTCCGCATCAGCATGTCCACCGCCCCTGAATACCTGCTCCCAGGTTGTGTCCCCATTTGCCCCATGATCAGCTTGGCCATGACCACCCACTCGTCTTGTCCAATGTGCTGCAAATGTCCCGAGAGCTTCCCTCTCCAGTCCACACCCTGACACCCACTTCCCCAGGTGGAAGCTGGGGCCTCATCACTAGACAGTAGGTATGACCGTGTCTATCCCCAACTTGATTCAAGTCAGCCGCGTCTTCCCTCATCTGTGGCTAAAAGTCCAAACCGCTTACCATGGATTTCCAAGAAGAGCCCCTCCCACCTCGCTCCTCACCACCCCCGTCACGGCAGCCGTCTGGCCGGGTGAACCTCTCACCCTTCTTCCAAGTTGCCATGGCTCTCTTGCTTTTAGGTCCTCACGCTCAATTCTTGCTTCCTCTGCTCCTGGATGAATCCTAGGATGTCTCCGATCCACTAGACAATGTTGGGTTCCCTTCAGCCATGCTCTCACAGCACCATGCTCTCTCCCTGAGGTAGTGTTTGTGAGTTTATTCTAATCATTTATCAAGTTGTCTGTGTCATCTACCAGTATGTTGACTTGCAGGGTCAGGGAACTTTCCTGTTTTGTTTACCATTCTCTCCCAAATATGACAGAAGTCCTAAAGTGTTTGTTGATTAAATATAGAAATGAATGAATGAATGGATACACAAAGGAAAAGAAGGATGGATGATGGATGGGTGGATGGATGGATGGACAGATGAATGGGTGGGTGGATGGATAGATGGATGGATGGGTGGATAGGTGGGTGGATGGATAGATGGATGGATGGGTGGATAGATGGATGGATGGATGATGGATGGGTGGATGGATAGATGGATGGATGGGTGGATAGATGGATGGATGGATAGATGGATGGATGGATGGATAGATGGATGGATGGGTGGATGGATGGATGGATGGATGAACAGATGAATGGGTGGGTGGATGGATAGATGGATGGATGGGTGGATGGGTGGATGGATGGACAGATGAATGGGTGGGTAGATGGATAGATGGATGGTTGGATAGATGAATGGGGGATGCATAGATAGGGATGTTGGGTCTTTACTCTGTGGGGAAAGATTTGCTTCTGCAGTGGTGGTGGTGTGCAATCATCAGTAAATTATGAAAGGAGCAGAAAGAAAGAGATAAGGAGGTCCAGAAAAATGCAGGGAGTCCTCTTTCACTCCGCTGTCACCAGCTGTGTGGGCCCAGCAGGATGGTACTCTCCAAGCTCCTTGCTAGTGGCCTCCAATCTGTGACTCTAGTGGGAAAAATGCAACAACTGAGACTCAGAGAGGAACCTGTTCACCCCAGAGAGTAAAGTTGCCACTTCACGTCTCTTAGCTCTCATTTCAGAAGCTGTGCTCTCCTGTGTTCAGACGGGGCTGTGGTTTGAAAGAGTTAATGTGTTACCAAAGAGTGAAGAATCTAAATTCTTCCACTTTCCACCAACAAGATCGGGTCTGATATCCAGGAAACTGTTAAAGTCTTCAAGCCCAGGCTGAGAATCTTCTTGACAGGCAAATGCATTTCTCAGCTCTAAGTAACAGTTGCTGAGAGATGTAGATATGGGAGCCGATTTCTCCCTCCGAGGACCCTACAAGTCAGTCACAGGGGAGTCCCTGTGTGTCAGCATCACCGATTTCTTTGTTGGTTTAAAATCAATACTGCTTTTTCTCTATTCATTTCTGGTCATGAAACCTTCAGTTTTAGTCAATCTGTATAATTTTTACTGTTTAGGTTTTCCTCAGGGTCCAAAGAAATCATTGCTATATCGCACAGTATTTATGAAGCTGGTGAGAAATCAGAGCTGCCCCTCAAAGCCTCCTGCAGGTTTTCTTCCTGGACAACATCAGACACGGTCGGTTCTGAGTGTGCAGGCTGTTCCCGCGCTCGGTTCTGACTGCTGGGACCCAGGCTGCAAACCGCACTTACAGCACCACCGGCTCCTCTGATCCAGGAGCTTGGATTCTAGTGGGAGATAATTACAGCCCAGGCATCAGGATGTGGCCTAGAGAGCAGCCTCTTGTCTGCCCAAGAGGTGTGGGGGTCTGGGGAGACTTCCTGTGGGGAGGGGGATACAGCGTGTTTGTTTTTCTCCTACGTGTCCAGGCCTCAGAACGCCGCAGCCTGGGAGAAGAGATATGGATTCTAGAGTCTTCACATTAGCCCTAAATTTTCATTGTCATTATTCAAACAGTAGCCAACAGAGCCAAGAACACAGGCGAAGAACATGCACGTGTAAAATAAGATGCATGTAGAGGACCTTGGCAAAGCCTGGGGAGGATCCATCCTTACACAAAGGAGAAACTTTTTTAAATGCTAAGGCTTAAGACTGAGCAAAACAGAACAATCAGGAAATACTGATCAGCCTTCTATCATTATGGCAAATAGCACCGTCACTTTGAGAAAAAAAAGTGTTTTCTTGATTAAAGCCACTTGTATTCTTAAGAAGGAAAAGTGTGTGTGAATCATCTCAGGTTCGTTGGTTTATTTTGGTTTTGTTTGTTCTGTTTTGAAGTGTAACATTCCAAACTTCTGTACCATGTGATACGAGCTGTAAAGTACAATGTAAAGTATCATATGAACCAGATTAGGAAGGGATCTCTCACAGGGGAAATAAAATATCTTGCTTCTTTCTTCCTAATATTCAGTCATTTGCTATAACACGTGTGTAACTGCAGACTGAAATCCCTAATTGAAGAGAATCCTCTAAGGCCTTCAAAACAAGAAAGTGTTGACACACATTCATGGACATCACTGCTAAGTGTGAAGTCATCTCTAACTTAGATTAAATAAAATGCTTGAAAAATGTGTCCTCAGACACTTGAAAATTTAATCCAGATTAAAAGTCAGAAACTCATAGTGTTGTGGTCAGAAAAGATGCTTGATATGATATCAGTTTTCTTAAGTTACCACGGCTTGCTTTGTGGCCCAGCATGTGATCTACTCTGTAGGTGGGAATGTAAATTGGTGCAGCCACTATGGAGCACAGTATGGAAGTTCCTTAAAAAACTAAAAATACAGTCATCATAGGATCCAGCAATCCTACTCCTGGGCATATATCTGGAGAAAATTCTAATTCAAAAAGATACATTCACCCCAATGTTCATTACAGTGCTATCTATGAGAGCCAAAACATCAAAGCAACCTAAGTGTCCATGGACAGATGAATGGATAAAGAAGATGTGGTATATATATACAATGGAATATTACTCAGCCATAAAAAAGAATGAAATAATGCCATTTGCAGCAACATGGATGGACCTCGAGATTATCATACTGAGTGAAGTAAGTCAGACAGAGAAAGACCAGTATCATATGATATCACTTATATGTGGAATCTAAAATATGATACAAATGAACTTATTTACAGAACAGAAACTGACTCCCCTTTATGGTTACCAAAGTGGAAAGTGGTGTGGAAGGGGGAGATAAATTAGGAGTTTGGGATTAGCAGATACAAACTACCATATATGAAATAGATAAACAACAAGGTCTTACTGTAGAACACAGAGAACTATATTCAATATCTTGTAATAAGCTATAACGGAAAAGAATCTGAAAAAGAGTATACATATATATGTCTAACTGAATCACACTGTTGTACATCTGAAACTAACAGAACATTGCAAATCAACTATACTTCAAAAACAAAGTCAGGAACTGATTAGGGATTTCTGAAAGACAACTTCATCTAATTGCAGAAAGGCTGTGGACCAGTCGTGCACTAATTCTGTGGGTGTTTGCTCTTTTCGCTTAGTTTAAGACAAGACAATGAATGAATCGATGTCTTTGAATATCACTTTTGAATACCCAGAGTCTGATAATTACATGTTGGAATAGATTATCAGATGCATTTTTAAAATTAACCGAAATTTATATCTTTATAGAACTTCTGGTTTCTCCAGAATCATCTCAAAAAATTTTATGTTGATTTCAATACAACTTGTGTTCTTCGTAAACACGAGGCATGTCCTTGTAAGATACTAAAACACTGTGGGAAGAGTACAAAAATCAGTGAACATCTCATCCACAAGGAGGTAACTAATGCTATTATTTTAAGGGCATGGTTACATCCGTCCCTTTCTACACACACACACACACACACACACATGCACATGTATATGCATGGGAAAACATTTATGTGTAACTGGACCACACATGGGTGCTCTCTATAACTTGCCTTTCCATTAAAAAAACATGTGTGGGTATTTTTTTCATGTCAATAAAATTAAACTTATTTTAACATTTACTGTCTGCTTCATAGCCCCTGTGGTTGCAGCATGTTTTCAGAATATGTTCAGGATGCCCTCTCCCCACCTTTTCAAACCAAACAGAGAATGCACCCCCTTGTCCCATATGTACATGTGTTTTCTAGAATCTCTGTGGGACGCATTTCAGAGGTCCAGCTACTGGGCCATGTGCTTCTGGGATGTTCTGTTTCTTAATGTCGACGGACAAGCAAACTGCTCACCAGAAGGGGCACACCCACTAAACCCCTAACATCAGGAGAAGAGACGGCTCCTTAAAATAGTTTTAAAAACCCTGCAGGGCTGATCATACCCATTGGAATGTCATGAATCCTCATTCTTTGAGGATTTTTGCCTCTTGTTTGATTTCCACAAATAGCCATGTCACACAGGCCAGGACAGCCGAGTAAGTGAGATTTAGGACCCAGGACCTGGATTTTCAGTCAAGTGCGGGAAAGTGCCCCGTGAACCAGAGTGAAATCTACGTTCAGAAGCCTGTTTACGCTCGAAAGGTCACAGAGCAACTTTAAAACACCGCAGAATTTCTGGGTATGCAGCGCCAATGACGTACTTCAGAGGATGTAAAAGTTATAACAGAAAGCCTCAGCATGTCTTCATCTGCTATTTTGAAATTCTAAGGTTTTAGTCTACTGTAAAGTTTATCTTTTCTTTTCCAGGCATTATAGGAAACTAACATCTTTCCTTAGAAAATATTTTTGTCTATTTTTTCTTAAAAAATTATTATAGTTTTATGCTTTCAGAATTAATGTAGTTTATGCTTTCTTTGCACAGCATAGAATGAGGTGTGGTTGCTGTATCTGTCTATTGCCTAGTTAAGTTTTATTTCAGGATGACGAGGATCCCTTTCTAGATTTAGCATTTCGTCTTGTGTTGTTACTTGTAACCATCTCTTCTACAGAACCAGGTCACTGGCCTCAAACGCTCATGGATACGGTGTCGGGGGGTGGGCGTTTGGGAGGCCACCCTGGGCACTGACGCGCTCTTCCTCCCCAAAGCATTGTTCACTGTCACTCTTGTCCCATCACTGCAATGGGACACATGCACACGCATATAATTCACTCTGCAGAAGTTGTAAGAGCCCGCCTTTGCCTGAGCAGTGGTCGGTCACAGGAAACACACCCGCTCTCTGTTCAGAGAAGCTGGCGGATGTGCATCGGGGACTCACGGTCCATCGAGGAGGGAGCCCACTGCCACCTGTGCCCACGCTCCATCATGTGGCCAGATTCCTACCAGAACCCCACATGCCCGAGAGAGCTGGGGACCCCGTTCCCACCACTCCGCAAGCTCACGTTCAATAGGGGCAAACCCAAATCTCATCACTTTTAGACGAGTTGTGGATTCTGAAGTAGAAAACCAGACGCTGCTGGGGAGAAGGGGTAAGAGGGTCTCTGGGATGGACTCCCACGCAGGAAGGGCCAGCAGGACGGCTCCTGACACTGTCTGCCCTGGACCAGACGGCTTCTCCGGAAGCATCTCAGGCCTCACTCCTGCCCGTGGGCGTCCGAGGCTGGTCATTTTGGAGTGGGAAGAGCTGGGGAGGGCGGAGCGCCAGGGGCAGCACGTTGGGGGGTGGGCACCTCACAGGCGCCCTCACTTTGGAATTGCTGTCGGGGAGCCTGGCCGGCATTTGTGGGTGAGGACGCGCGGGACCGCGGGCTCCCTCCTATACCCACTCAGCCCCACGTGTGACGAGGGGCTCCCTCCTCTCCCCTGACCGCCACCTATAACCCCACCACCTCAAGGAAGGACAAGTTTCAGGTCAAAAGTATCCGACAGACTTATCGACTCCCATTTCCGCTGTTGGGCAGGCTGGTTGCCAGTCTGTCTATCTGGACATGTTCAGTTCCTTGCATCAGAGGACACTGTGTACTCTGCGGCAATTCATAAACGAACAATGTATTGTTCACTGCACAATCCAATCCACAGTAATTATTTAAAGAAATAAAGTGAACAGCAAGATGAGAGAATAAAAATCTCGTGCTGCATCTCCAAGGCTGTGGCTTACCAGCTATGGGAGGAAAAGGAACAAATGAAGCTTCATGGGTGAGTGTGGTGATGGGAAGATCTCTGGTGGAATCTCACTGTGACCTTCAAACGCTGCCCTGCCCATGAACTGGGGAAGTACAGCCCGCTTGGAAGTTGAAAATGCCCTGTTCATGTACTTACATCCACTTGCAGAATTTTTCAAGGACCCAAGGAGGGAGGCTATTTATAATGTGCTTTCGCATTTCTAACGTCTCGCTGGCTTTCGCAGGGCAGCCAGTGCCTTGATGTTCAGCTTTAGTACAGAATAAACTTTCACAGCGTCAATGACTTGCATGCTTCTGCGCTGCAAACTCTGAAGAATAATGTGAGGAATTACACCTTTCATTACATAATCATTCCTGTAAATTTTTTCTAGGAAAAAGTAGAAAATGTAATGGATAGAAAATATGATAATTATATGAGTATAATATCTCTGATTGTACTTATCTTAACATTTTCTGTCTTAAAAAAGTACATACACAGACGCATGCACACAGATATACACACACAACTTACAGGGCAATAACCTGTGTGGAACCTCCCGGAGCTGGGGGTCGAGAACAACCCTGGCTCTGGGAAGCTACTGTGTGTATAATCTTGAAGGTGTGACCTCATCAGACTCAGAGCCTGGACAAACGGCCTTCAGGGAGATTATAATGTAAAAATAAAACTGAAAACCCAGAGGGCTCCGGGGCTGCGGAAGTGACCCTGAGGACGTGAAAGGAGTCTGCAGCATGTTCTCCTCTGACGGGTGCAAACTGGTCCTTCCAACACTCCAGCCCTCTTGTATGAGAAACAGAGATCTAAATAGCAGTATAGATAAAAGCAAATCACAAAAATAGTCCCGTCTGCACGGCTTCCTTCCTGTTGCTCTGAACCTGACTCACTGCAGCATCCTGGCCCGATAAAAAGGGTCTCCGTGGAGCCAGATTTAAATAGAAAAGTTAGAGAGGCTGCAGCACAGTTTAAAAATGAAAAGGGTAGAAGAAGATAAAGAAAAGAAAGAGAGAAAACTTCAGTCTCCTAATTTTAAAAATATGTATATGTATTGCCAGGAAGGCAGACCTGAAATGGTGGTTTGGGTAAACTTAAAAAAAAGCCCTTAGGTTAAATATATAGATCTTATTTATTACTATATAAATATAATAATAAGTAAATATTCATATATTCACACATAAATATATACATATTTATATATTCTAAGCACATAAATTTAATATAAGGTTTTGATAAATTTGTTTTAATTGCATAAATAAATTTGGCTTAAAACGGAAAGGAGAGTTCAAATAAGGCAGACAATGCCATGCAAGGATTTTATAAAAAGGTCATTTCAAAAAATGAATCGTCCAGAAGACCTCTATCATTTCTGTTTGAAAAATAAGGAAACCTAAATGTTTGTCCAATCCCACCACCGATGGTGACAACCTGGAATATTCTCAGGCTTGTTTTCTTATGCCGACAAAAACACTGGAACCATGATGTCAGACTTGGTAAGGCCCAGGGCTGGTCCTAACGACCATGGCCCAAGTAACATAGAAGCGGTACCGCTAGGTAAGCACATTCAGAGCATGTTTTATATTTTTTCAAATAATTTTTATGACGTAGTATACAATTTGGCTTCTTAGAGATTAATGCATCTTTTTCCTTTGCACATGAAGAAACGGACGTGATAGACGTGTTAGGGTCAGAATGAAATGCTTGCCTCACCACACACGCCCGAGGCGGAGAGGGGCTGGCAGCGCTGCCTGCTAACAGGAGTGACAGCGTGGATGGCAGCCCCGCCCTCCTCCAGGCGACACGCTGACGAGGAGGGACCGGCTGACCTGCTATGCCCAGTCCTGCACCTGTTCACCCGACCCTGCAGGTATGTATGAGCGTGGGAGCGGGATGGGCAGAAAGGCACATCTGTAGATGCCGTGGGCTGTCCCCAGGTCCACACCAAGCTCAGCCCACCCAGGAGCTGTCGTTGGAATTCAGGAATAAAAACAACGCCAGCATGAAGAAGCACATCTGAGCAGTAAATCTTTCCCATTGTTTCTGTGCTCTCTCTTAATTTTCCTCCTGCATTTGCCCCAGATTAATCAATGAGCCGATATCCGCTTCCACAGAGACCACGTTAAGCACACAATCACTTTATAATGGTTTCCTTCAGTGCTTCTGCAACAAAACTCCAGACACCGCCCAGTGTGACCTTGAATGTCCTCCGAGGACACTGGTACTAAGGCTCTTAGTCGGTTTGTTACACGGAGCAGAAAGGCTTGGATCTGGAGTATTCGCTACCTCCCCTCTGAAAGCATCTCAGCCCGGTGATGGTTTCACGATGGCATTTCTCAGCAATAAGACTCGGCGACAACTGGGTACTGCAGTGATTAGCATTCAAAACCCATCCGAAGCTGCTGCTGAGCTCCAGCTGCTAGCAGGCTTGAAAAGATCCAGTGCCTTGCAAATCTCTCAGACAGCAGCGTTTTGGAGATGAGCATTCCATGACCAAATCGCGTTCCGATGTAAACTCTCCTTCTGATGATAATGAATCCCACAATCAGACAGCCATTGCAGCCTGGGTGCTTTCAAGTCTGCGCCAGTGTCAGAGGCAAACAAAAACCTGGAAGGACTCAGGCTGCGTTCCTGAATAGCGCCCAGCAGCACCTGCGAGTTGGCAATGGCCTCCGGCAGGTACGATTCGGAGGAGTGGAGGGGATTGGCTGCCGCGGAGGATGTAATCCCACTGCCAGCCCCTTCGGCTGTGCCCCAGGCAGGGTTTGTCCTTGTGGAATTTGAAGGGTGAATGACTCTCAAGAACATACAGCTAACTCCGCTCAGGTACAAGTCCTTTCCAGCAGAAGCTACCTATTCTGCCTTGGAAATTTCAGCTTGTGACTCTGAGCTCCTTCTGTCCCAGAGGGGGAGGTTTGGGGTTCAGAGGCTGACAGCCTGCAGACAGGCTGCCGACTCTCCTGAGAGCTGAAACGGTGGCCACTGGATGCCGGCGTCCCAGACAGGACAGCTGGGGCACATGGCAGGTCCCCCTGTCCACCCAGGAGCCCCCCACCAGACAGCCCATCACTGCCACTTAAAGACACAGGTCCATCTGCTGCCCTGTCACCTGGCTACCAGAAGCCTTTCCAACTTTGAATTTTAACACACTTTGCCTTTCACTTTCCCCCTCAAGAAAGAAACACAGACATCAGAAACTTCAAACTCCAGCTGATCTGTAGTTTTGAGAGCCAGATAGAGAATCCCGTCAGAAGCAATTTTAGGGGCTGCAGAGGGGAGAGCTCACTCTGACTGGAAAGGATTCAGGGTGCACCTCCTGAGCGCTCCAGTGGCTCGCCGGTCCTGAATAAGTTACTAGAATAGCGAGGAGAGTGGCAGAAATGTCTAATGATGATTTCCTTACTAAAGGCACAAAGAAAAGGCTTGAGTACAATGGTGTTCCCTTTGTTCCCCAAATGAGAAGTTGAGGGCCAAAGGGAGATGGGATAGACAGCAGGCCGGCTCCTCCCCGTCTGTCCTTCGAGATGCCCTGGGCACTGAAGGCTCCACAGAGAACGTGCTGGGATCAGAGACACCTGGGTAGAGTGTGGGAGACAGCTCTTCCCGCTGTGTCAAAGGTCATGCCCGGGGTGCATCGCCAAAGGGTGAGTATTGCCTGGGATTGCTTCCTGGTGGCACATGTGTCATTCAAGAAATAAAAGACTGTCTTCCTCAGTCACAGACTGGCTAGGAAGTCTGTCCCCTCCTTAGTCCTATCAGTTCCATCAGGTGGAACCAGCCTCGCTCTCCTGCAGTAATTGGATGTGTCCTGGGGGGGCCACAGGGCCTCCGGGGTTTCGTGCTCTGCATGTTTATCCTCCCTCCCTCCCTCCTTCCCTCCTCCCTTCCCTCCTCCCTCTTGCTCTCTTTTCCCTTCCTTTGTTTCCCAATTATATCCTTGCGCAGAGCAAATTAGTGAAACATAAAAACCATGCAGAGTTACCCCCGAGATGCTGTGAGGGTGCAGTGAGTGTAAGGAAACTGTCTTTACAGACAGGAGGTGAGGCATGGGTCCAGACGCCACCACTCCGGACACAAACAGCCACTTGGGGAGGTCACAGCTGACACTGATGTGTCCTCACATGGTGCCAAGCATGCAGTGAGGACCCCGACGATTCAGGGGACAAAGTGACACCCGTGCCCAGAGCCACCTGAGCCCGAGTGGCTCAGACAGGACTGAACCCAGAGCCCACACCCATTTGCTCCACAGAGCTTTTTGCACAGCTGGGTCTGCCCGGCCCGGCCCCTTACAGGAAGCATCAGACCCCAGGAGAGAGGGTGGAACTGCACCCGCTCAGTGACTTGCTCTGTGCCCTGCGCTCTGCCGGGCTCATCAAAGGAGCTGCCCAAACCTACCTTCAATAGCCCTGCGGGGAAGGCACCATCGCTCCCATCTGCAGAGGGAGAAGCCAGGTCCGGAGAGCACATTCTCAGCCTCCGCAGGACACTTAGCTATTGTTAAAGGGCTGAGATTTGAGCTTAGTCGTGCCGCGGACCCCATGCTTCCAGACCCGGGACTCACTGCACTGACTGCCTCTAACGGCACCACTCGGGTTCACAGTGTCACCAGCTCCCACCCAGGCCTCTGCTTCCCAATCCCCTCCCAACTGCCCACTGCCATTAACTCAGACTCTGCCTCATCAGGATTACAATACCCGGAGTTCCTGTCTGCCATCTACCCAGCACGCGCTTCCCCTCCCCTCCCCGCCACCCTCCACCTGCCCTCACTCTGGGGGTAGCAGAGACTCAGGGAAAGGGGAGCGGGCCACGGTTTGAGCGCTAGGTTATCCTGAGGAGGCTGTGAGGCTGGGTTGTAAAGAGTCCCGAGGGCTCCTCGCTCCCGGACTGGATCATTCCTTGAGGAAGCAGAGGAAGGTTTCAGATAACAGAGGACCAGACCCTTCACATTGCTGGAATTTATGTTCCATCTCAACTTCCGGACATATTTTAAAACTAAGCAAATAGAGTCATTCCTAACATTAGTAGGAAAATTCAATTCAGATTTTAGGTGTCCACCTACTGCAGTAAGTTAGGCAATTTGGAAAAATAAGCCAATATTTAACTTGCAAAGTGTAGTTTGGAAGCCAAAGTTGGAGAGCAACTGCCCTGGCAACTTTGGCTTCTCTTCCAAAAGAGCCTTAGACCACCACCGGTTTTGATACAATTGAAATTTTTCTTAGAAGTCACATCATAGATGATGCTAATTTGTTTTGAACATTAATCTAAAAACATCCAAATCTCTGTCCCTTCCAACACCTGGAATTTCCTACATTATCCTAACAGTTTAACACTTTCAGCCTTATTTTTCTTCAAAGATGCAAAATGTACAACCAGACTTCTGATGTGGGGGACTTCTGCAAATCTACAGACCAAAGTGAGAACAGCCATTGCTTTTACGAATATTGAACTCCAAAAGTTTTCTCCTATATAGGCCAGGAGGAGGAAATCACAATGTATAGGCAGCCTGTGTGTATCTACTGTTAGTTATACATGCTTATGAAGAGGGAAAGGACCAGGGACGGCGTTACTCCCCATATGGAGTCAATACTCCAAGTACTTTCAGTAATTCTGAGGAGGGAATCAGTGCTCAATACCAGGTACCGCCTATATGGCATGCCCTGGAGCCTTCAGGGGCAAAAGCTGAAAATAGGATTTGTCCTTTGCCCTAAGGAAGACTTTAGTATTGAAACAAAGCAAGTAAAAATACTATAAGAAATGATATATCATTTGAAATGAGTGCTGTGGAATAAGATGATCACTGAAATCAGAGTGTGGGGTGGGGGCAGACGTAGAGAGGCAGGACCTAGGGGAGGTGCTGATGGTTAAATGGCAAGTACCAACCGAAGATAGGGGTCAAATGCAGAGGCACATTCAAGCAAAGTCAGGTGTCTTTGGAGCTGTCCATGGGTAGCTGAACCCCGATACGTCAGGTGCATGTTGTAAAGTGGCAGCAAGAGAGGTGGGAACGGGGGCAGAGACTGCAATCCCCTAGGTGATGGAGGGCCTTGAAAGGTTGTAAGCAGGGGAGCATCATGGATACGTTATGATTTTATGGGGATTATTATAAACGTTGTACAGAGGGTAGGTTTGAGGAGCCCAAAGCTAGAACCAAGGAACGTGGGTTAGGTGATCTTTAGAGTGGTCCAGGTGAGAGATGGTAGAATTCTGTTCAGGGTGTGAATGGCAGGAAGGGAGACGGGTGGAGAGGAAGGTTTGGACCTGACATCAGAAGGAGGACCCACTGAAGGAGGAACACAAACTAGAGGGAGGAGACACATCTGTGATGCTAGCTGTGTAACTGGAGGATGCTGACGTCCTGAATCAGAAGGATGCAGGAGGAAGAGGCTTCAGAGGAAAGGAGAACCACACTTGGGTGTGGGCCTGGGGCACTATCAAAGTCAAGGTGGCCATCCGTAAACAGTCAGAGCTGGGGGCAGGCTAAGAGTCCTCAGCACCTGTGGCCCCTTAGACCGTGGTAGTGGAGGAGATTAAGGGAGCACACAGAGCAAGGATGCTGCAGGTGGACAGTGGGACACCCAGCAGTAAGGAGCAGAGAGAGAAGAGAGGAGAGCAGAGGATGCACAGGAAATCTTGCTAAAACATGACCAGTGATGTCACATGCACTCTGGAAGCCCCTCAAGATGAATTTTAAAATATGTAAATTAGATTTGGAAGTCAGAACTCAGCGACATTAGTGAGTTTGGCTGAAACTGGAGGAGGGTCATCCAGTTAGTTGAAGACTGAAGGCAAAGTGAGGACCTGAAACCACATTTTGAAGAGGTTTGGTTGAGAAGGCAAAGTGGACTGGCTAAGGGCCAGAACCTGGGGGTCAGGTGAGAACAGGTGGAAGAGGTGACCACATGAGCACACACAGGTGAACCAAAAGGCTGAGGAATGAGGGGCTGTTGGTGGGATGGTGTGGGTGAGAGAAGGAGGGGGGAGGTGGAACGAGCAGAAGGGAAGGAGAGGGTCGGGAGCTGGCTGTGAAGGTAAGATGCAGCCCGGGAGGGTCTGGAATACTATTCAACCGTCCGTGTTCTACTTTTGTAATTTTCAGTGGAGGCTTCAAAGCTCAATAGACACCCCAGATGGAGGACTATGCTTCACCTTCCACATATGTGTATACGCTGGAAGGGCTGATGCTTAATTAGACTGCAGAGGAAGAAGAAACCTTCCAAAGAGTAGGTTTCTTAGCCCTGGGGTTTGAAACCCATTCACCACCTGTTGGGTGAGCCACTCTGCCTAAATAATACTTAGATTAATTAAGACTGATTAACTTGATAGCTAGGAAAATTAAAAATAACACATTCTGGCACTTGAAATTAATGAGACATCAATTGATTACCTAAAGAATGAAATAAATACTATAGTCAGATTCGTAACTCTTAGCTTAGGATGACTTTCTCCAAAAAGTATTGCGATGCACTTTTATAATTGGTAAATTTTTAAAAAATTACATCTGTGTTGTAATCACCATATATCTAAAGTACACGACAAAGGTCACTTCCCTCTTGGAAGTGGCCAAATGTCACTGTTGGATGTTAGAAGCTCTTGGGTACCATGAACGGGACTTACTGGCCACAAAGGTACCGTCTCTGACCTTCAGAACCCTTAGACAGGACGCAAAAGCCCTTCTGAAGTCCTATTTTTAAGATGAGCAATGCAAGGTGAAAACATTTTTCTATCTGTAGATACCTACCACTTACTGAGGATCCACTCTGTGGACACCAAACCAGGAAGGTGGTATGTTATCTCATGCATCCTCAGGTCACCCTCACGTTATCATGAAGTGACACTCGCTCACACCGGTCTGTCCCGGATCAGGATTTGGACCCAGATCTGTCTGACTCCAAAGCCCTTGATCTTTCCAGGGCAATATATTGCCTTCAGTTTCCAAGCCTTATTACACACCAAATGTTGTGCACTGAACACTGTAGAAGCGTCTGTTGGTACCTACAGGCATCCTGCCCGTCCTCTGCTGGCACCTCGTGGAGCCGTCTGGAGCCATTTTCTCTCTCTCAATGGTCACAAAGTGCTTGAGTTCTACTTCTGAGATCAACTCAATTTTATTTTCTGTCAATATCCTTTCTCACTTCTCTCAGTGATGCTGGTTTCAGGCATCTGGTTGTTCAAAACCTTGTTCCATTACTTACTATCTGCGTGACTTCATCTCTCTACACCTCACTTTTTTATACAAAAAAGGAGACGATACTATCCCTAGATCCTCAATAGTGATCAAATGGGAATAAACATTGACTCACTTCGCAGGTGTCTGGAGCAGAGAAGACAGATAAATTTCAAAATGTTGTTATTTCAAATGTGTTACTCCTTAGTGCAGAATGGATTTCTAAGCTGCATATAAAATCTGTTAATGTGATTTTAAAAATTTGGAATAACCATGCTGCAAAACTCTCCCAAGTGGGTATTTCTGAATTTTAGCTCATGGACTCGGGACATCTATTTGGTTGTGTGGAGCCTGTGTGTATCTTTCGTTCCAACCTGGAGGCAAATGTGCTCAGCAGTTGTGCTCTCGGGAGCCGGCTGTGTTACGGAAAAGTGTAGTCTTGGAAGCTAATGGTAGGGGCTAGAAATAGTTACCAGTCTCAGGGTTGGGGTGGCTACCACCTAGATCCTCAAATGCCAAGCCAACACAGAGCACTGGTTCACCAGGCAGAAATCTGGTTTCCTGGGAAAATGGCCTTCTGCTTGCCCAGAGCACCCCAAGAAAGGAATTGTGCTTTGACCAAAAAATAAGAGGAGTCTACTCCCAAACATTTATATAGGCATATGCAAATCAACTGAAAATTACATGTTTTTATGTAAAATATTTTCAGCAAAACTCAGGCTATTCAATTCTCATGAGCAAGTGTAAAAAAAGTCTAATTTAAAAATCAAACATCGATTAGAGGTTTACTGCAGGTTTATTTTGATTCATTGGGGCCATTAAAGTGTTTTGGTCCCTCCCAAAGGAGCTTGAGGCTGGTTTTCCTCCTTTGATGTCTGTCCTTCAATTAGTAAAGGTGGGGGGGAGGGGACTGAGGTGTCAGTGGCAGCTTCTGGGCCACGGGACCGCCTGATGGCACAAGAGAGGCCCCATTTAAGGCAGAGTTGATGGTCCTGGTGTGAACTAAGATGTTGTGGATGGTCCCTGCTGAGACAGGAGGGCAGTGGGAGGATTTTGGGGGAGATGAGGAAAAACAAGCATGTTCTAATTGAACTTTCTCAAATTTCTATTGATTTGGGGGGAAATTTCGCCATTTCAATCAAGTCCATCTAGGCACCATAGAATTTTGGTCATGGTACAATCTGGTTTGGCAAAATACGTGCTCTGATGAAATGCTGGTGAAGTACCTGCTCCAATTACGTACTACCACTTCTCACTCACTCACTCAGAAACATGGAATTCAGAGACATTTTTATAAAATAAAAAAATAATGCAGATCAGTGAATGTACTTCTAAAATCGTAAGAATAATTATTGGCTTTGTTCCTAGGTTTTATCTCAGCTCTTCAAACTCTATAATGAAGTTATGTAGTGTAAGTGAAAACACTTTAAAAAGGAAAAGTGGTATATATAGATATGAAGCATTCTTATTATTCATAACTTTGCTTCATTAGCTTAACAAGAACATATCAGGTAGCTTATAATTTTACCAAGTAATTAAGTAAACTTATACCCATGGACTGGACTTCCGTAAGACAACCATTTAATGAAATTAATGAAATTATCTTATTATTCTGAAGAGTTTCCTGTCACTTTTAAGGGAGATGGTGGGGGATGGGGTGGAGCTGCAATTAATACTGGTTTAATGGTTATTGTTTCACTTTCACTACAATTTTCACAAAGAACACTATTTTTAGTATATTTTTTATTGACAAAGTCAGAAGCCCGTGAGAAGTTCAGATGACATATGCATTGGATATATGAGAAAAGACACCAGATGGAAATTGAGAAAATCATACACATTTCATGAATATTCCAAGAGAGCAAAAATGCCATGGTTTTCCTTCTTATAACTTTATCTGTTTTTCTTATAGGATAAGGATGCTTTGCTTTGCTTTCATTTAATTGAAGAGAAAATATCTGTTGCTATAGAAATATGTTTTCATGCTGAGATTGTTATCACACTGGGTACTCTTTGAGATTCTGTGAGCAGCAAAATCAGATTTTTTTTACAGATTTTGTAAGTCAGGGCCTCTCTTAGAACTAGATTGAGTTTTATTTCCATAAACTTCTACCCACAGCAGACAAAGGAACCACCGTGCAGATCTCCAGAATTATAAAGACTTCAGATTCGACTCACAGGCTGAACCCTGAATGGGACTTCACACCTGTGTCCTTGCTCTCGGTCCCCGGCCCTTGCTCTCCAACGACCTCACAGGCGCTGCATTCACATTCTGGCTGGGCTGGCAGCTCTGACGGCTGCATTTAGGTGGTTCTGCCCCCCGCAGTTCACTCCTCCTGCGTCACGTCTGTCCTGTGAGCCGGAGCCGTGAGCGGCACCTGCCCTGGTCACACCGTCTCCCTGCCAGCGAGTTTGGAGAGTTGTCAGTGACATGGATCTTAAACATGTCTTGGCTCTTGTCAGGCAGCATTTTAAAAAAAGCTTCTGATTGTCTGTCTTTTTCTTCTGGAAGAAAATCTGCAAGAAGAGGCTTGGCAGTTTCCTGGGGAGCATGAAGCAGCTTGGCAGGGACTCACCTCACCAGCACCTTGTGTTCCAGGCTGTCCTCCCTGGGCTGCTCCCCACAAAGCCTGCAGAGCCTGTGAAAACGTGCACCTAGCGTCGTGTTCTTCCTTACACTCAGGCCTAGAGCAGGAGCCTCAGCCAGGCTTGGTCACCATGCTGTTCAAACTGGAATCTGGGTAAGCACACAGGGCTCTGTCCTCATTTATGGCTCTGCCCTCCCCTCTCTGTCCCACTGTCCTCACACAGCATGTGCACATGCATGCACAGCTACACACTGTCTCACACGTGTGCACACACACGCTTGAAACCAGATATAAAGGCGTCAACAGCGACATGGAGGGACGGGCAGCCATGGCAGTGAGTCATCATCACCTCGGTCCTCCTGTGACAGGTGGATGGAGCAGGTGGAACCAGGGTCTCTGCTCCCTGGAAGGTGAGAAGGTGTTTGGATTCTAAGGTCTCCCGGGTGTACTCTTATCTACAGTGTGTTCTATTACTCACCATGGCACTGGGACTGGTGTCAGGGAAATAAATAGCCTTAATTGTGGAAGAAGTGTAATCTAACATCTGAAAGAACTTCTGTTAGCATGAATGGAGTCCTCCTGCTTGCCTCTCAAATTAACAAGGACAGATTCCTATAGCAAACAGCCAGGGCGGGGACAGCAGATGCTCCCTGAGACTTCTGACCCCAGAGTCAGGCAAAGCCGTCCTCTCAGGCCCAGGAAACACCTGGGGCAGCAGGGGGGCAGTCAGCACAGTACTGATGGACCTGCTGTCCCCCTGAACTACAGACACAGCGAGGAAGTTAACTGGTGCTGTGGATGAAGTCCCTTAGGGATTGCAGACTCCAAGCAGGTTCAATGGTCCAGTGTTCTGGATTCTTCCACACTCTTAGGCACCACGGCTGAATAGACCCCATCCATACCGTGAGTGTGTGTTCTAATTAGGGGCACAGGTGTGCATGAAGTGGTGGTGCGAGGTGTTCAGCGGAAGGATTGGAAACGCCCTGTAATCACCTGCACAGCAGGTGTGCATGGGGCCTGAGCTTCCCTTCTGGGTCCCAGGTGCTCTGGAAGCATTGAGGCAGGTGCTGCCGGGGAAGCTGCCTGCATTCGGGCGGCTCCCCTCCTGCACACATCTGCCGACCAAGCTGGCATTTAATGCCGCGTCTCAGCAGGTGGGGCTTGTGTCCCCGGCACAAAGCTGTGGGCTCCACGACCTTCTGTTTTGTAAACAAGTTCATTTGTTCCTTTGTAGGCTGGAGAAGCCAGGAGCGACTTCTGTACTTCAGCACAGTTAACCAACCAGATGACCTTAAACCCCTGATGCTACCACCTTAGCTGCCTACACTCTCTACAGCACATAGCTGAAAACTTGTGTTTCTTTGGAACGTTCTTCTATCTGCTGCATCCTTGTTCTCTCCTCATCCCACAAACACGCAGAAAGCTGCTCGCGAGTTCACAGTCTGCCATGCTCAAAGCTGGACCACCCGGAACCCGGGGCTGCAACTTCACAGGTGGACAACCATGGACAAGATGCAATGCCCCCCTTCACACCTCGGATTCCTCACTGCAGATGGAAATGATCAGAGCAACAGCTTCATGGCTGTGGAGAAGTTTAAATGAGATCATGCATGTGCCAACCACACAGCACATAAGGCCTGCTGGCTCATTAAATGTTAGTTCTTATTAGATGTGGTACATATACATGGTGGAACATTACTCAGCCATAAAAAAGAATGAAATCATGCCATTTGCAGCAACACGGATGGACCTAGAGCTTACCATACTAAGCGAACCAAGTCAGAGAGAGAAAGACAAATATCATATGATATCACATATATGTGGAATCTAAAATATGACACAAATGAACTTATTTACAAAACAGAAACATACTCACAGAAAGAAAACTTACAGTTACCAAAGGGGAAAGGAGGTGGGGGAGGGATAAATTAGGAGTTTGGGATTAACATATACACTCTACTATATATAAAGTAGATAAACAACAAGGACCTACTGTAGAGCACAGGGAAGTATACTCAATATTTCGTAATAACCTATAACGGAAAAGAATCTGAAAAAGAATATATATATATATATATCTTCTTATATACTGAATCACTGTGCTGTATATCTGAAACTAACACAACATTGTAAATCAACTGTATTTCAATAATCATTTTTTAAAAATTAGTTCTTATTTTTGTTCTCATCGGTACTAACGTGTACAAAAGACAAACTATGTAAGCTTAGCAAACACACGGAAAACCTCCTGAGACACCAATTTTTTCCTCTAATAAACGCCTTTTCACTTCTTAGAGTTTACAGTCCTCATCAAAAGAGAAGGGAGATCATTGCTTGGGAAAGGGGTAAAGGGTCAGAAGCATTTATCTTGCTTTCTTATACAAAAGGAGCCAAACAGTTGATGAAGGAAACTTTCTTTATGAAAGCATTCTAGCTACTCAACGGAGGGAAATGCTAGAACGCCAGTTTGTAAACCTGAGGAATCACTGAGTCTGGGTAATGAGCATCACTGACTGAGAAGTTGGTGGGTGACTTGATGACAGATAGATCGGCTGCTAACTAGGGGCCCCCGACCAACTGTAACATCACAGAAGGGGGGACAGCAGACCTTACATGCTTCCCTCTCATGAAGAAGTAGGAAGACACGAGTCACATCAGAAACTGATGATGCCTTTAATCCAGCCACCGCTTGTAGGCAACACAGGGGTCAGAGGAACATGATAAATGTCACCACAGGGATGAAATCAGCAAAGTCCAGATGGTGGGACCCTCTACAGGACAAGTGACCCGGCTTCACCACGAGCAGGTTACAAGAGGTGGGTGTGAAGGGAAGGGAGGGAAACCTATGGGGGTCCAAGGAGGGGCTCCAGCCATGCCAGCAAGAGGCCCTGTGGACGGTATTTGGATTCTGATTCAGACGCATAAGTACAAGTAAGCATGTGAGACAATCTGGGAATTTTGAATCCTGCCCGGATATCTGATGATAATTAAGACTATTTTGAAAGGTTTGATGGGTGGTTATGCTTTTACAAAAAAGAAACTTTATACATTAAAAATTCATACTGAAGGATTTCTGGATAAAATTACACACTAACATGGCTTTACTTAAAAGTCACCCGTGTTTGGGAGAGCAGGACCGAAGGGGTGCAGATGAAGCAAGCTTGGCCCCTCGTATTGAATCGTCCATAATAAAAAGATAAAAAGTAAAAAAGAGCTGTTAAAGAGAAGGATGAGTAATTATATTCGCCAGGTCATGGGTAATGAGACTTACAAAAAGCAAAGAGAACCAGGCTCACTGGGCCCACAGCTATGAAGCAGGAAGGTGGTGGGCCGCCAGCGTCCAGGGCGGCTCCCAGGGCAGGGCAAGGAGGGCCCACAAGCTCGAGGAGCGGCTGTGGTGAGGACAGCCACTCCGTCAGCGCACATAAGAATCTGTTGGTATTTATTGGAAATGGTCACCCAGGCCCTCGCTGATGTAATAGGTCACGAACGGAGATCGCAAATCTATGGAGAAAAAAAATCACCCCAGGTGATTCCAAGGTCGGTGGTTCTGGAGTGACTCTGAAAAGCTCAAGTTCAAGGCCGGGGACCCATGCCTGTCTTTTCAGAAATAGACATTCTCGGGGTTGTTTACCCACAGGACCAACCCGCATTAACCAAGCTCCGAGCTCACAGCGTTTAAGGCAGCGCATCTGAGGGAGACAGAAACGACGTTCAGATCTGAGTCCATGCCCCTCCCTGGGAGGCAGACCTGTGAGGCCAGACTGTACCAGTGACACTTCCGGGGACAGAACTGAACCAGGGAAGGGACGCTGGTGGGACGCACATTTTTGTGTGCACGGGGGCTCCGGTCACTGCTGCCTTGCAGACTTGCCCTGGGAGGGCATGGGCCCAGGGCTGGGTCCTCATCTAGGGGTCTGTACTTGCCAGCTCCCCTCCAGGCAGGACTGGGGTCTGGAATCTGATCTCCAAGTAATGCAAGGTTTAAGCTGGCCCCGCCCATCCTGTGCTTCTCTAGGCCCCACTGATTGCCGGGAAACCTCAGGTTCCGGATGGCAGAGCCACAGAATGAAGGGGCCTGGGCCGCCCGAGCTGCATCAGCGCTGTGATAGGAGCAAGAAATAAACTTCTATCGCGTTATGCTTCCTGAGTTTATCCCTGACTCACTTGTTAAATAGCCTGGTCCATCCTGACTAATTCAGCTGATAGCACATGTTACAGTCACTGGACACATTCTATGACTCTCAGGCTGGGCTGCATATTTCTGCTGTGATAGGCGCTTGGGCTGATCTGATCTGTCGTCTTTACCAGTTCTTGGGGGCGGGAGCCTCCCAGACGCCTCTAAGGTGCTGACCACCCTCCCACTTGCCCAACTCACACTTGTTTGTATTTTCCGTAAGAGCAAATCGTTAGTGGAAAATTTCTGACAACGAATTTTAAAGATTTATAACTGAGATAGAATTTATATCATCTGCTTGTAGTCGTGAAAAGTAAAACACCGAACAACACAAACAAAATGACGCTTCCGTCCTGGGCTGCCATCCTTAGGCTCAGCCTGTCAAGGGGCCCAGCGGAGAAGCACAAAAAAGAAGAAACTGTGACCAGGTATAAATTTTATAGTATCAATGAAGAAAAGCAACATTGTTGCTTATCTTGTTCATTGAGAGACATAAATTTTTTCCCCTCAAGGATTTTCATAGGCCGGCTAACATTTAATGTAGCAAATATAACCTCAATGTATTTCTACAGCATTGCACATATTTTTATCATTTAAAGATATAAGCCTACATTGTATATAATTTTCCTATGGATACCGAACACAGAATAGCGAACACAATTTAGCCTTTCTTGATAAATTTGGCTAATTGGGGTAATTGTTTTGCTTTATCATAATGGTGCAATAACACCATTTGAGTGTTGGAGGTCATGAAGGTAAATGATTTGGTTTGTTTGTTTGTTCCTTACGGAATCAGGTTCGTATTTTTATCTTTTATCGTCCTCTCCCCCGCCTTCATTCCTTCTTTCCTGTGGTTTGGTTTTTACATCCTTTGAACGAACTCCTCTCCAGGCCATCACTTCCTGGGGCCGTTTGTGCCTCACTCTACACCCTGTGTGACTGCAGGTGGCTTGTACATCACGGAACAAAGTACACGGGCATCACGGCATCAGTGCGGGTTCCTGCTCCCCCCGACCCCGGCACCTGACCCCAAGGTAACCAAGTTCTCTTTCTGCTCTGTTTACTTTCCTGTGATGGAGGCCTAGCATGATGGTTCCATTAGTGCAAGAAGTGCTCAACGACTAACAATTCCTTTTGCTTTCTGTGTGAGAATAAGTTAAAAGAAAGACAGTACTCACAAAAATTTGACATTTTGCTTAGCGATTTCAGAGCATATGAAAGAAAGAGATAAGCTATTTATAGACGACAGACAAAATTTTCAGGAGAGCACACACACTGTTTCTCAAAAGGAGGAGTTTCCTGTATCATGGGCCTTTACAACTGCATTCCCACGTATACACATTATCATGAGTCTCCTGGTATAAAGTTTATGTTACTTGATCAGGCACTAAACAAGTCAATGCAAAGTGAGAGGGTACTTTGTACCCAGAGCTCACTTGCAGCTCTGTCATGAAAGGCTTTGGCCTTGGAAAGTGTCTCGCTGTGGAGGGGTGGTCACTGCCCGACAGGTGACCCCAGGGATGAAGCTCTGATGGACGGGGAACCAGCCTCCCTGGGGGAAATGGGAGCCAGGCTCAGAAAACTCCACCCAAAGGACAGCTTATCTTTACTTAGATAGGAAAGGGGATGCTGAGTTCTGCTCTCAACATGTAACATTTTAAATGAATGTTTAAGATAAATGGATCTAGAGAAGTCGCCTTGTGCCTTCATGGGCCGTAGTACACACACTGCTTAGTGCTGGAGAGCACATGAGTCACACGCACACACACACGCTCACACACAACACACACGCTCTCTCACAGGCTCACACGTGCTCCTGAGCCTTTTGAAAGCAGGTTGTAGGTGCCAGAGCTACTCACACCTCAACCTCTCAGCATTTATTTCCTAAGGGAGCAAAAAAACCCTACACAAACCGACAGTAATTTTAACAAAAAAGTAAGTTACTAGGGTTTCAATCACATCAGAAAATTCAGAGTCCATATTCACACACCGCCATTTCTCCATAATATGTTCTTTGTAGCTTTTTTTCTGCATTAAAAAACACAACTAGGGCTTCCCTGGTGGCGCAGTGGTTGAGAGTCCGCCTGCCGATGCAGGGGACGCGGGTTCGTGCCCCGGTCCGGGAAGATCCCACATGCCGTGGAGCGGCTGGGCCCGTGAGCCATGGCCGCTGAGCCTGCGCGTCCGGAGCCTGTGCTCCGCAACGGGAGAGGCCACAACAGTGAGAGGCCCGCGTACCGCAAAAAGAAAAAAAAAAAAAACACAACTAAAATATAAAATCACTTTCCTTTTATACTCAGAAGAATTCCTAAAGAGTATGACTGCTGCTATATTTTCAACTTTTTGTCAATGCATAGATATCTCCTGAATGGCATTTTAGAAAACACTTTCTTTTAATCATTTTGAAAAGTTGGTCTTGAAATTATAACTCTATTACTGAATAAGCGGACGAGCAATGCTATAGCTTCTTGTTTTATATTTTGTAAAACATCTTTTAAGTTAGAGAATTTTTAGAAAGAAGAGCATGCATGAAATGTAGGTGCAGGAAACACAGAAGATGTTTAGAAGTGGCCGTGCTCTGTGGGCACTATCGTCGCCCAGGGAACCCGACAGGAGGAGTCCTTTCCTTCTTCATTCATTTCCTCCCTCTTGTCGGGCTTCCTCCTTAAACCTTCCTCCTCCCCCTTCCTCTCCTTCATCCTTCCTTCCTTCCTTTATGTTTGCAAGGCTCTAAAATGGGTACAAAATCAATCAATGAATGAATAAAAGCAATGGGAACTCCCCTGAATCCTGCCTGCTCTGTACTGTGGCGACACACAGACACATTTCTATTGTCTTCTTGTCCACCAGCCCAGAAGTTTTTATGCCAATACACGCAAATAGATGTGCAGTTCAGACTTCTGTTTCTCTTCTGCATCTTGCTTTTTCCTTTAACATAATATCCTTGAAATCTTTCTACATCAGTTCATGGGGCGCGTCCTCATTTTTTACACAGCTGCGTGGCAAGACAAGGTGCTTTGGAACGGCAGGAAGCACAACACAGATGTAACTCAGATTCCTTCTGCTTTAGCTCTTATGGCGAAGCAAATACGTCTTGGTCTTTATGAATAATAATCACAACAACTACAACGTAAGGGGCTTGAGCCAGGCCCGAGACACTTAGCTCCAGGTGTCATGTGCCTTGTTTAATGCCATCCTCAACAGCCCGACAAAGCAGAAAACATCCCGCCTGTTTCACAGATGAAAACACTGAGATTCTGAAGGACTGAGTGTGTCATTTCTTCCTGCTTTCAAGTCCCGGCTGTTACATACTTTACAGTCACGGCTCCCAAATGGCTGTGTGACAGCATCTGTGTCTCACCTGGATTTGCACACCATCCTTCATGCCTCTGCAGCCACCCTCTCCTTCCTCATCCCAAGCAGCCCTGCCCTCGGTGAGACCTTCACCCACTGCCCAGACTCTTCGGACCATCCGTTCTTCAGACCATCTTGTTGAGGGCAGGTCTGCTCCTATCTGCCGTGTTTAAACTTACTCAGGTCGCCTCACCGTCCACAGAGCTCACCCCCAACTCATGGCACCCCGCGTCCCCTCCTGCTTCCACACTCAGACCTCTGGATCTTTGCAGATGCTGACACGATGTCTGAAATACCCACGTCTGTCTACAAAGCGCGTGGGCCCCCGTGGACCGCAGCCCAGGTGCTAATTCTCCAGGAATCCACATGCTCTCCCCAGGAACACTGAGATTCTCCCACTTTTAGGGTGCGCTATACTTTATCACTTTATGCATCCCACTTCTATAGCTCTTTTCAGTGTGTGGGTTTTGGGGGGTATGTGTGTCCCCTCCCTGTTAAATGATTAAATGTGAACACGTCTGTGGCAGAATTCTCTAATTCCACGTTTTGTATCTATAATGTCTGGCATGTAGCAGTTGAGTCAAAAAATGTCTTACGGAAGTGCACACAAGTATACACTTACGTGTATGGGTGAGGTTTACAATCATTTATCTAACAATTGTTATTTAAAAAGTAGTCATTTATTGCTTTTAAATGTAGGTTAGCTATCCTCCCTGCAGCTGTGCCTCTCAGAAACACAGACTCAGAAACGCTTCGGGGATAGAGGGCTTCCAATCAGCGGGGTCAGTGTTTGCAGGTTTAGGACCGTCTACTTTGCAGGAGGGCTGGGGCCGAGCGAAGAGAAGATGGACATTCAAGAAGGCACCACGAAAGTGAGGTGTTTGGTGGAGTGAGTGCATCCCTTGCATTTAATATAGTGACACACACGCTCCAGGAAGTTAAGTGGAAAATAATGGCATAAAGTGAAAAGTAAATAATCCTGCCACTTTTGACCCCATTAAAACAATATATACACACATACCTTTACCACATAAATGTTGAGGCATGAAAAAAGAAAGTTCTGTACCCTACATTTCACACTCAGTCACATTTATTAGAGGCCATTCTGATATGACCTCTGTTTATATGTTACAAACGTGTAATAACAAACCTTCCCACGGGGCAACAATCCATTCATTGATGAAACTAACATCAACTGCCCCATGCATGAAGCCAGAGCTGTGCTAAGAATTGGGAGTATAGGGACTTCCCTGGTGGTCCAGCGGTTAAGACTCTGCGCTTCCACTGCAGGGGGCATGGGTTCGATCCCTGGTTGGGGAACTAAGATCTCCTGCATGCCGCGCATAGCACAGCCAAAAATAAGAGAAGAATTTGGAGTATGAGTAAGACATCATCTGTGTGGTCAGGAACCCCCCAGTTGACACCGAGAAGCTTTGGACAAAAGGTGCTGGATAGAGAGGGAAAGCCCTGGGTAGGTGGTACTTCAAATCCAGAAGTGACGTCTCTGCATCTTTCACGGATCAACTGCCCGCCAGCTCCTCCCCCTTTCCCAAGAGCTTCTTCCCCCAAGAAATCAGGGAGGCCAGATCCACCTTAATCCTTTCTGGGGCTATCCCCCAGGCCCTAGAATGGCAAGGCTGTTACTCAGGCCGCTACAATCTGATATTTAAAAGCAACCCACTGTCCCCTTCAAAAACACCACAGCTGATTGAGACGCTAAAGTACCTTCTGTGTCTCAAGGACAGAATTCAGTGCTTTACACACTTTATATCTCATTTAATCCTTATAACAGTTGTGTTAAGAAGAAAGCATTATGCCCATTTAACTGATGGGGAAACTGGGGCTCAGATTCCAGAAGTTAAATAACTTCTCCAGAGTCACACAGATCCTGCGGCAGAATTAGGGTTTGCTCCCCGGTTGGGACGCCTCCAAATTTTGCCCACATTTCTTTGGCTTGACATCAAACTAGCGGGACTAGCCGGCCTTTCTTTTCTTAACTACTTAGTGTGTCACAGCAGGAGAGCGTCCATAGGTTGTGTTTCTACGGCTCATTTTCTCCTGTTCTGATCTGTTCTAAAATAATTTATTAATTGCCAAAGTACTGCTTTAAAGATACATGCATTCTAGCAAACCATTTCCATGGAAAATATTAGTTAACGTTCCATGTTTTAACTAAATGATTTATGCTACCGATTCACATCTCAAGTAAGAAAAGAAGTTTGAGACACTCATCAAATAGGCTTTTGGAAAATAATCTACAGCATCATTAAAGTATTTTCCAAGATTAACCCCTTTACCAAGCTTCTGACATATAATCTATTGCAATTCAAGAGAGTCTTTTGTATTCCGTGTTTTATTGCCTATGTTCCATATATATGTTTGGAGCTAGAGAGTGTTTGGAAAACCAGACTGAATGGACCACATTTTACCGGATTGTGTGGTGTTGCCTGCTCCGTAGCTCAGCCTCTGCACATGGCACTGGTGACTCATACCAGCATCGCTGACTACTGAACGGAATAGATGGAATAGTTCTCTTGGCCCTGAGGCTTGACACACATAACTCTGTGTGTGCAGGTGGAATGACACCTCTGGGGACGGGTTTTAATTTGATTTTATACCCACACCACTTTCAGGACGATTTCTGGATATTTCTTGGCAGGCCATTGATAAAGGCATGAAATCACTAGAAAATTTTCTCCTCTCTAAATCCCACGGGTTTCCTGGGCCTGCCCCGCCTTCTGCATGAGTAACAGCTGCTCTTCTGCCTTCTCACAGGCTCTGTGCAGGCTCCATCCTGACTACTCAGCTCACACACCAACCAAGCGCTTGTCTGTGGAGCGACTTCCCTGCAGGCAATAATCATAGACTCTATTGGGTGAGTTTGCAAGTAATAAAATTTGAGGAGAGCGTAAGAGTTATATTCACTTTTCCAAAAATGACCGGGGCTTTTAGGAACTCTTCGTTTAGATATTTACCAGAGGTTGGCAAACTCCTGCCTGAGGGCCAGGTCCACTTGCTGCCGACTTTGAGAATAAAGTTTTATTGGAACACAGCCCTGCGCCCTTGCTCACGCCTTGTCCTGGCTCCTTTCCCACGACAATCGAGTGGCTGCTTCAGAGACCACAGGCCCCACAAAGACTAAAATATTTCCTACCTGGCCCTTTGTACAAAAAGTTGGCCCACCCTGATCTAAGCAATCTGATGATTTACACCTTTTCCTTTTATAGATGATCATGTGAAGATTTACCCTTTGTCCCAGAAACCATTGTGATGACACATCAGTGTTCTCATTTTAAAATGTTAATCTGTTTATTTCAATCTTTAGTTTTATTTCATCGCCCAGGGACTAAAGTATTTATGACACACTTAAAGCAAATATATATTGATTACCCCCTGAGGGCCAAACACTGATCTTCAAAGGATGAGAGAATGGTAAAAACGTCCAGAAATCAGAGTGTAAGTGTGAGGGTCACTTGCCCTGTGTGCCTGTCCCATGTGGACCTTCTGGAGTATTGTCACCAGAGCCCCACGGGTGAGAGACGGTGGGTAGTGGTCAAAGCCTGGTGAGATCGCACATGAGTGTTGGCTGTGCTCTTGCTGTTGTGACTATTATCCCATTGGCCTGGAGGACCCTCAAGTTCCTCTTACACCCAGAAGAGTGACCACCTCCAGGGCCTGCGACAGTCACTCGGGAGAGGCCGGGCAGGCCGAGTGCAAAACGGGAGACCAGCGCCTGCTGGAGCCTTGGAATTTTTAAATCTTTTTTGAGAGTCCAACCATCTGCCTTGAAGATGCACACATCTCAAAACCAAGTGTTCTGCCTCCACTGAGACACCTGTTCAAGGCCACGTGCCCAGCGCAAGCATGGATTTCCAGCTCATTTGTCTATCTGTCTATCTGTCTATCTGTCCATCTATCTGTTCTTGTTTAATTCTTGGTGAGGTTGGTATTTGAATGCTGTGTACACCACGTTGACAATCTTCATTAAAATGTTGGACATTTAACACCATTCTAGAAATGTCAATTCAGACCCACATCCATTAAACATTCTTTAATTTATGACTAAAACTCAATGAGATTAGACAAGATAACCTCTGTGGACGAAACGACTACAGTTCAGAAACTTTAGCTGACCTTAAAGTCAACTATTAGTTTAGCGCTCAATGTGCATAGTTTTTTTTTTCTTTTTAACTCCAGGGAAATGACAATTAACCATAATGCCTTCCCCAGACAGAACCAATGAATGGGTTTCTTTGGGGAAAGTGAACAAGATATAGACAAGAAAATAATTAGAGCAGCTATGACCTATTACCCCAGTTCGTAAAGCTCTTAAGGATTGCAGCACCCACAAGGTTGCAGTATGTGGACGATGATCCTAGTCTCTAACTTCCACATCGCAGTGAGTAGTTCTATTATCAGACAGGCAAATGGGGGAGCCGGCAGACAAATAAATTACTATTGCACAGTGAACCTTAAGAGGCATTCCGGAGTTCTCAGAAATTACCAGTGCACCGGAATCTTCCTCTTTTTCCCCAGCAAAGTACCGCGTGTAAAATGGATCCCGCATGTGGGCATCGAGAAGATCCTACCGGCGCTTCTGAAGTCAGTTTCCTGCACACTTTCAGAGACTGAGCTTTGCAGAGGTGGGAATTGACTCACGTTACAGTCATGGAGACTCCAGCCTATGAGATTCCCCCCAAAAATATGCTGCCCGGCGGCCATCATTTGGTATAGGCCCATCCCCAATCTCCAAGCCAGAATTGGTAAACCTTACTAACCCGTTACTTCTGTAGCAAGTGCAGATTTGGGGGCAGTGATTCAAAATGACACCTTTCCATCTGAGGGTCCACATACTCTGCACTAGGGATCCCGGGGACCCCCCAAAACACCCCGAAGGATGCAGGCGTCTTCCCTGCCCTGTATAGCTTTAGTAGCAAGAACAACATACGCATCATCTAATTTAACTGCCAATGGCTCTTTTTAGCATAAACTGTCTATTTGGAAAGGATGCACAACAGGATTTTAACACCTCCCCAAAGCCTGGAAGTACCGAGAAGCTGGGATGGGAGTAGTGACTCAGCAGCACATGGAGGGTGCAGGGAAAGGGGACCCTTGTCCTCAGCCCCTTGAGAGCAGCTGGCAGGTACCTGAACTCCGTGGCCCGGCAGGTGCTGTTTGGGTCCAATTTTGTTCCCTCAGTCGGTCAGAGTTCAGAGATGCCCACGGACGTGATTTCACCAATTCTCCTTCAGGTTCATTTTCTAAAGGACAAGATAACAACACAACAGCAGCTTGAATAACTGAGGAGGGAGATTGACAAGAACCCTCTTCTCTGTGCTCTTACATTTAAAACAAGGACTTACATTTACAAATAGTCAACTGCACACGAAGGACTATACAGGATTTTACTCAGAAATACTGATGTGAATGGCCATGAAGGACAGGCCATGAAGGACAGGCCAGGCCATGAAGGACAGGCTTTTAACTGTTGAGTTAATTTATTTTGAAATCCAAGCTATTTAACTTTTTAAAATATATGTCTAGTTTTGAAGGTAAAACTAAGTGCGCTGAATATTTAAATTGACCAATTACCACCAATTGGTAAGATTATTGTCTTCTTTAACACTTGGATGCAATTAAGAAACAACTTAATAAGTGAGAAATACTTTAGGTGTGTAACAATTTCTTGGAAATAATGTGGTTTCATTGATAACAAAATGTCGTCTGTTGATGACAAGGGTATGTCTAAATGTCATCTTAGTTTTATTTTTGTAGAACGACAGCAGGAGACATTTTCTTATTTACTGTAAATTTAGAATTGATCGATCAACTTTTCTTCAAGGTTTTCTGAAAGATTGTCTCAGTATTAGGAAATTCGACAGTTCTAGTTGGAAAAGAAAATACCAAGATTACTTCAAAATAATCCTTGTTGTCAAGGATATATTTTGGTTAAAAAGAGAAGGCTGAACCAGAGTATTAGAAAGTGGAGAGAGCTGGGGGTCTCCTTGTTGAAGCTATTGTTTCTGGAGCAAACCTCCAAATTCAGAGACGCTTGTTAAATCTAGTCTATGACAATAACAGCCCAAGTCTTAATGGGTAGCAGTGGAGTGTGTCAGGCAAATGAAGAGACTCTGAGGGTCTCTCACAGTATTGCCATAAATCCTCTAAAAGACACTGTCCTCTGCTTCCTGTGCAATACCTCAACACAGAGAAAATAGTCAGGGTGCTTAGCAAGTGGGATTTGAAGTGAGATAACACACAGCCTCCCATGAAATACACAGGCAGCCTATAAAACGCAACCATACAGATTTTAGTATTTTCCCTAATAAGGATTTACCCATACAAATACATAAAAAACAGAACAATTCAGAAATATGCACATGGAGCTAAAAAGGTTTTAAAATTACCCTGAACAATCAAGTTTGAAAATTAGCATGAGAATTGGTATATTTTTGTGTGTATTAAAGTCTATTCTCATTAAGTTGGAGTTACCTTGTAATATTTTAAAATATGCTTTTAATACAAATTATAATTTGTGATTTTATTTAGAGCAGCATATAGCCAATGACACTGACAAAATCTTTGAGGACAATGTGTTTTGTGGCCTTTTTCTGCCTACCAATACTCATACAACACACACATGCCCATACGCAAATACGCTCACACACATGCACACACCCCCACAAACATGCACACACACCCACAAACATACACACACATGCTAGAAGTGCAAGAAACTCTTCTCAACACCAGTGGTTCTTCTGTGTGCAGTACAATTTGTAAAGTTAACGTTTATGTGACAAAGGCGAATGCTCCCAGCCATCCTCATATCAGGCTCACACACACACATCGTCTGGATTCAGAAATGTGTCACTAGAGGTCAGAATTCAGAGCCCCGGTCCTCCCAAGACAGAGGTGTGAGCACACACAAGTGTTCTGAATCCAGACGCTGAGTCTGGTGAAGGTGAGTGGGCTGGGTGGACATTTCCTGCTTTTGGCTTCCATTACTTTAACTTTCTGAAATCCAGACTTGCTCTCTCTGACTCCGAAAACTCAGCTTCTCTGCACCGGTGTCAAACCGAATCTCGGAAACAGAGTTTTGGGTAAAGTAGAAAAGAACAGCTTTATTGTTTTGCCAGGCAAAGGGGGACACAGTGGACTCCTCCCAGTGAAAACTATGTGTCCCAACCAGGGAAGACTCGATGAGGACTTTTATAGCGATGGTTCAAGGATGGGGTTGCTGATACGATTAGGGTGTGCGCAGGGTCTGTACGTCTCTAATCTGGTCTCAGGTGATCTTCTTGATAGGTTTCTCTGGTTCCTTTAATGTAGCCTCAGGCAGTCCTTCTCTGCTATGAAGAATGCTGACAGCTTAAAGAGCTTAAAGACAGTGTACTGTGTATCACTGGAGGGGGGACCAGCAGACCCTGCCCCAAGGCTGCACTATCGTTTCCTGGCTGCCCCTCCCTTGTCTTCGCATCCCCTCCCTTCCTGGATTAGCAACTGTTTACACCAGCCCTTTGGGACTCAGGGATGGTCATGTAGGCTGGAGTGGAACAGAAAGGCTCCCATGCCCAGGAGCCCCGCAGGGTCCTGCTCGGTTTCATCTCCATCAGATCCTTCTAAGGCAATTCCATAGATTTGACATTATTGATTTTGAAATCATAATATGATGGTTTAAAAATAGAATTGTTCTTTTCATGAAATACCAGTAAATACATGCATTACCACTAGATTAGCCAGACCCATCGTAGCTATCACTGGTGTGAACATCTGTGGGGTCGTGTACCTCCCTGAAGTTCAGGTTCTCTGACAATAATAGGGCTGCTAAAAATGTAAGGTATTTCCTCTTGCTCCAAAATACTACGGTCCCCAGTGCCTTTCCATGGCCCTTGACGTGAACTCCTGGCCAGGGAACCGTCTACATGGGAAGGGTGCTCCTCCTGCCTTGTGAGCTCACTCAGCTCTCGCCTCTGTTTGTTTACACAGCAGATGCACGTTTACAGCTTTGAATGTCGCCTAAGTGACACTAGGAATTACTCTGCAAATGCCTTTCTGCCCAGAAGTGCTCCCAGAGCGAGCAGGACACGGCTGACGGCAGGAGAGCGTCAGCCTGCTCCACCTTCTGCCCGGCCGGCCCTGTGACCTTCTCAGCAGGTGTCACACACAGAGTTGGGGACATCCACATCCCTGCCGCAGTTGCTTTCCTGAGGATCTGACTGTTAAAGGGACTTTTTTTTTTTAAACATCTTTATTGGAGTATAATTGCTTTGCAATGTTTGTTTCTGCTTTATAACAAAGTGAATCAGTTATACATATACATATATCCCCATATCCCCTCCCTCTTGTGTCTCCCTCCCTCCCACCCTCCCTACCCCACCCCTCTAGGTGGTCACAAAGCACCGAGCTGATCTCCCTGTGCTATGCGGCTGCTTCCCACTAGCTATCGATTTTACATTTGGTAGCGTATATATGTCCATGCCACTCTCTCACTTCGTCCCAGCTTACTGTTCCCCCTCCCCGTGTCCTCAAGTCCATTCTCTACATCTGCATCTTTGTTCCTCTCCTGCCCCTAGGTTCTTCAGAGCCATTTTTTTTTTATTCCATATATGTGTGTTAGCATACGGTATTTGTTTTTCTCTTTCTGACTTACTTCACTCTGTATGACAGACTCTAGGTCCATCACCTCACTACAAATAACTCAGTTTCGTTCCTTTTTATGGCTGAGTAATATTCCATTGTGTATATGTGCCACATCTTCTTTATCCATTCATCTGTTGATGGACACTTAGGTTGCTTCCTTCTCCTGGCTATTGTAAATAGAGCTGCAATGAACACTGTGGTACATGACTCTTTCTGAATTGTGGTTTTCTCAGGGTATATGCCCAGGAGTGGTTTTGCTGGGTCATATGGTAGTTCTAGTTTTAGTTTTTTAAGGACCCTCCATACTGTTCTCCACAGTGGCTGTATCAATTTACATTCCCACCAACAGTGCAAGAGGGTTCCTTCTTCTCCACACCCTCTCCAGCATTTATAGTTTGTATATTTTTTGATGATGACCATTCTGACTGGTGTGAGGTGATACCTCACTGTAGTTTTCATTTGCATTTCTCTAATGATTAGTGATGTTGAGCATCTAAAGGGACATTTTGATGAACTAAGTTCTGCTCAGATGACACAGGCATGTACCTCCCTGGCACTCTGAGTCACGACTGTGCGATTATCTACCAGCAGAAATGTTTCTTGCCTTTTTTCTCTCTCTGAAAGTTCTATGTGAGATTGGTTAAAAAGTGAGGTACATGTTTTGACAGGGCCTCTTCCTCAGAGTTACAACACTGAGTAATAAGAGCCAGACAACCCCTCCTCGGCACAGTTAGAAGCAAATCCTCCTCAGGGAACTGACTCGGAGACTCGGGAAGGAATCCGAAGGTCCTGACCGGACTCCGCTGCTCTCCTGGGACCCCGATCGGGGCTGGCTGAGCGAGAAGGCCTCTCTCTTAGTCTTCTGTGTAGTTCATTGGGCACCTCGGGGATGTGTGGTGGTCAAAAGAGTAGAGTGTGTCTCAGCCGCCATGTTGGGTGCAGCCCTGGCCCTGGTGCCCTCGCCAGCTCTGCGCATGCGTCTCGTCTGTAACTGTTAGTAGAAGCCAGATCCCATTGCTCAGCGATCAGGTGAAGATGAACCATTGCTTGTATGTGGTGGGTTCTCGGCCACTCTCTCCTGCTTCAATAGAGGACTTGTTTCCCTTTGTGCCAAATTAAAGATATTTCAGTAAACTCCTCCCTTGAGTACATTCTTCCTTCTAGAATATGCTCGTGAGGGGATAACTCACCTCCTGGATGGCTATGAAATTCATGTCTACTTCTGGTTTTGCAGAGAAAAGAAAAAGGATCATTTTCAGAAGACAGAGACGATAAGGTAGATAAGGAAGAGTTAACCATGAGTGAGGGAATCTTAGGAAGAAATGACAGGAAATCAGAAGGATGGATGCAGTTTTGAAATCATCCTTCTCTTCATTTTGAAATGCATACATCCCTCTTCTTTGTGTGTTCTGAATTGAACCTATCACATATTTGCCTGGTGACTTCTATTACTTAGATGGTTGGGACGTATTTTTGACAATTAAGAAGGTCAACTCCCCCTTCCACACCTGGGCTTTCTGACCTCTGTATTTCTCTCAGATCACCTGGGTAATATCACTCCTCAGAACATGACCTTCGTCTAAAGCTCTCAGCAAGAGGCTGTTGTTTTCAGCACGTTTACTAACGACATAAAAGGATTCCAGTAAATGCAATTTGCAATTTGGAGCCTTTATGGATAAAAACGTCACATGCATGATCAAGTCTCCAGCTACCCTCCAATCACTAGGTGTTCCCAGGCTTGGACCACCATCTAAAGCAAGCATTTCATTGGTTCTCAAAACAAACACTGGAAAGGAAGTTCACATTTCCCACTGTGGTCTTTTAGGGGAAGCTAGCGAACCCCCAACCAAGAGGACAGGGGTTAGAGGCTGTGGCTTGCCCATGGTGACAGGCAGGGGTAGCAGGCTCTGCAGGCTTGCAAGGAACTGGGCAGTGATGATACATCCAGCAACTCCAACTCCTAGCAGCCGCCACACATGTTTAATCGCACATGTGCACGCAGCAGGTCAATGCCATATCGTGTATAATGAAAAATGGAAAACCGTCAGTGGTGGACCCGTCAGATTACCATCACAAACAGTCTAGGGCTGGCCTGTATGTCTTGACAAGGCACAGTCACCAAGAGGTAGAAGTGAAAACTGTGCAGAGTAGCAGAAACAGCTAATCCCATCTACGTACAACAATGCAAATGCAAACCTAACGATACATTGTACATTTACAAGCGTACAAATGTAAACGCACAGGAAAATGTGTGGAATGGGTATAGACCCAACGGGCAACAGTGATGATCTTTGGAAAAACAAGTGAGATTTTGAGGACTAAGAAGGACTTCCACTTTTCAAGTTAAATAATTCCAATTGCTTTATGTTTTATTGCCAAAGCGACTTGATATAACATCTTATGCAGCAGCAACAAAAAGTATGGAAAAAAATATGATGATCGTTTTGTAGATCTATTACAATTGCTATAAAGAATGATTAGTAGGGGCTTCCCTGCTGACGTAGTGGTTAAGAATCCACCTGCCAGTGCAGTTGAGCCCTGGTCCGGGAAGATCCCACGTGCAGCGGAGCAACTAAGCCTGTGCACCACAACTACTGAGCCTGCGCTCTAGAGCCCGTGAACCACAACTACTGAAGCCCGTGCACCCAGAGCCCATGCTCCGCAGCAAGAGAAGCCACCGCAATGAGAAGCCTGCGCACCGCAACGAAGAGTAGCCCCCGCTCGCCTCAACTAGAGAAAGTCTGTGCGCAGCAATGAAGACCCAACACAGCCAAAAATTAATTAATTAACAAAAAAGAATGATTAGTAAATTCAGGTTAAAAAATTATGCTTCCAAAGTTATATAATAATTACAAGCAACTTGAACTCTCCAGAAACCCAAACATTCATCGCTTCACAGCCTGTTTATAACCGGTTCTGGGATCTGCTGACTGTTTACACACCAAGAAACAATGCTACAAGGAAATCACATTTAGGCCCAATTAGATCATTCTACCTCATTAAAAAAATTCTTCCTGATTAAGCAAAATAATATAGAAAAGCAATTAAACATGGAGGCAATTAAAACAAAGGCCAGTCAGGGCTGGGAAGGAGGGGGCTGCTTTGACCCCAGCGCCCAGCTCCCAGCAGCTGAGCCAGCAGTGGGCACGTGGGGCCCTGGTAAGGGCAGGTCAGCTGTGAGCCTGTGGCCACCCGTGGATGGGGGGATCGATCACCAAAGGCACAACCCCAGCAATGAACACAGCAAGGCAGAACAAGGGCTCTTGGCCTCACTGGACACAGAACCAGACGTAGCCTTGATGACCACTTAAGCCCCTCGATTTTCAGACGTGGGAATAGGCAAGGGGTCCAGGACCAGGCCCGGGTGGACTGTTCCCAGACTCCCAACTACATGAAAACCATCTTAGAGAAATCTAAGAATGTGTTTCTGGTAATTTCATCAAGAATAACACCAAGCTTTAGTCTTCAGGGCACCCGACAACCACTCCTGTGGCAGGAACAGAGTGGGGACCAGCACAGCCACAGAGCAGCATTCTCGGTTCCGCAATTCACATCTTACAGCATCGCCCCTCTGGGGTCTCAGGGATTGAATTTAGGACACTAGGATTGACCTTTCACGTGCACACCCCTGCAGGATTGGACGCCAGGGTGGTTACATCCATCCCTTAAGACTTTCAGGCTCTGCCCTCTGCCTGCCTGTGAAACAAGAGGTGTGTACTAATCAAAGCTCCCCAAGAGGCAACGCCCAGATAAATCCCAGTCAGAGGACCCAGAGACATCTGTAAGGCCGACTGGCCCGAGGCAGCGGAACACAATCAGGTTCACAGGTTGCATCAGACCAAAACTCTCCGGACCACCCAGTTCCAGAAACTGCCCTGGAGACATTCCGGACCACCCAGTTCCGGGAACTGCCCTGGGGACTTTGAACCCAGCCCAGCCTTCCCGCCTTTCGAGGGGCGGGACTAACGGTCCCCCAGGATACCCGAAAAGACCACCAAATAAGGAATACCCTGCGCCCTCCCAGATTCACCACACCCCTTTCCCTTCTTCCCCTATAAAATCTTGCCCAACCCTCGCCCGGGTGCGACTTCTCTGGCCCCTTTCTCTCGGACCAGTGCACCTCGCCCGGGAGCGCTCCCTAATAAAGCTCACTTGAAGCTTTCCACTGTTTCGCGGTGCCGTTTGTTAAGATCCGACCTTACATCAACCCGCGTTCCTTTCTCCCCTGAGAACCTCTTTGGTCCAGGTCCCAATTACACCTTAGCTGAGTTCCTGTCACCTCCCCCACCTGCCCCCCCCCCCGCCCCCGTCTTTCTCCCCTTCCTCCACCCACATGCAAATAACCTTTAAACTATTGTATCTATTACATCATACCACTGCTCAACAGTAAATCAACTCAATCCCATTAACAGCTATTATCGTTGTAACATCTTACACACGTATCCTAACCCAAAGTTAAAAGCATTTCCTATACACACTCGTGAATCATGGCCGTTTTACAGGTGAGACAAGTGAAGTTCAGAGAGCGTTGCGTCAGTCTGTGAGAGCTGGAACCAGTCACACCGGAGGCTTCAGCCTGCCCTCTGGGGCTTGTGAGGCTCTGTTACAAATTATCTCAGGTCTTAAGTCTCACTCCTGCTCCATGTGACCTTTAGCTTAAGACATTTTATTTTCTCACTGTCCCTTGAACACAAAGGGTACTTTCTCACTTCGGTTCACACCATTCTCTCCCTCTATTTAAATATCAAAGGTTTCTCAAGCCTCATGTCTAAACCCACCATTTCTCTGTTCAGACTCCCAAGGTCACTCCAGCCCTCAGCAGGAGGTCATTATCCTCTGGGGATGGACACGACCACCCTCCAGCCAATCACCATGGGTCCTGGAACATGAACATTGGTGATGTTTACGTTTCACCCGACGTCACTGGTGACTCTTCCTTGTTTTCTTGCTTTGGCTGTAGCTGCTGTTGTTACTATTATAAAAGATGGTAAGTTTCTTGAAGGCAAGGATTGTGCTTATTCATCTTTGTCTCACCGGGTGTCAGAAGAGAGGGGATTTGTTAAGTGAATGGATTTTAATAACAATAGGGATAAGCAGAGGAGTCCCTTGGGAACACGGATGACGGTTCCTATTCTGTGAACTCCTCATGTTATCACATATTAGGTACTCCTAAATAGTTACTGATCAGTTGGAAAAATATAAGTCATTTGTCTTAGTCTGTTTGAGCTGCTGTAACAAAATAACACAGATTGGGTGGCTTATAAGCAACAGAAATTTATTTCTGACAGTTCTGGCAGCTGGAGGTCTGAGATCAGGGGGCCAGCCTGGTTGAGTGAGGGACCTCCTTTGACTTGCAGACTTTCCCTGTGTATTCACAAGGCAGAAGGGGTGAGGGAGCTCTCTGCGGTCTCTTTAGAAGGGCACTAATCCCATTATAGAGGCTCCACCCTCACTACCTAATCACCTCCCAGAGACCCCACCTTCTGATACCATCACTCTGGGGGTTAGGATTTCAACATGTGAATCTGAGGGGACACAGACATTCAAAACATAGCGTCATCTTTCAAAACAAAGCCAACAGGCTGCATCATGAAAGACAAGGATGGAGCAGACCAGTTTGAAGTGCGTCTGTCGCGGAGTGACTCCCTGTGGCAGGGAGATGCCTTGTTGCAGGTGTGCGCACACTCACCAGAGTCCTTTTCACCCCTGCTGTGTCCGAGATGCCGCAACTCTAGGGATTGAATCGTGCCATTAACTGCTCACTGAACTCAACAGAGTGTGCAGGGGAACCGGGGTAGAAGCCAGAATTGCAGCAGAAAGCCCCCGTTTTAGGGTGCATACAGATTACTGTCTGTCATGGGCTGCGATTGTAGTGTGAACTCAAATATGTCACTGGGTCAACTTGAACCAATGCCATGCGTTCTAACTGGAAACTCTAACCCTGAGGGGCGTGGGCACATGTGGAGGAGTGCTCGGGATTGGGTGATGCTTGCTGGTCCCCGAAACTCACAGCCATTCATCCAGGGGGCTGGGGAAGGTGGAGACTGAGAAATCCGGTTCCTCTGTGTCAGCACATCCTCCAAAGGGTGGCTTCCCCAGTGACAGAAGGAGACCTTTCCTGGGAAAGCATTGTCATGCTAATTATTTCATTTGCTCCTCAAGACAATCATGAGAATAGGGTAAAGGAGATATCATTAGCTCTATTTTTAGAGAGAAACTGATTTTCAGAATGGTGACTTGCCCGAGACCACAAGCTGGGACTTGGTCTCCACATTCCTGACTGAACATTTACGGAACCCCAGGCTTTTAATCTTCTCTGAGACTGTTTGTGACTCACTTCCAGAGGGACATTTACTATATCCCCGAATCTGACTCTGGCAAACCTTGGGAACCACGACTAAGAAGAGGAGGAGTTGGGGGTTGTTTTGTGCCAGGTGGAGAAGACACGCCTGGACACACCTGCCTCTGGGATGGGATTCCAGGAGTTTAGGAAGAGCCTGCACTCCAGCTGGTTACACCAGTACCCACACCAGCCCCAGGCCCCAGCACTATAAACCCCTTCCCTTGAGCATTAATTTCTTTTAAAAATTCGCCTTTATAAAGTGCAAGTTGTCGTGATATAGATAATACTTTAAGTCACCATTGGTTCATTTTTCATGCATCAGGGAGGATAGCAGCGTTGGTGTGGGTCAGCCATCTATCCTCCGTCTCTCAAACTCTCTCTCTCTTTTACATACACACATGCGTGCGCGCGCGCGTGCACACACACACACACACACACACACACACACACACACACACACACTAGGTCTGAATCTCTCTCTTTCCACAAAGGAGAACCCCAGAGCGCAATGACAAGGATTTGGTACAAAATTTAGGGAGAGCTGGAGACTGAACAGCATGTGGTTGTCTAGATTTACCGAAGCACAGCGTCATGGTGTGATCAATGCTTTGCAGCTACCTGGAGAGGCGGGCTCTGCTCAGCACTTGGCTCCAGTCTGTGTGGAAAGCTCCTAGGATCAGGGGGGAGGGGGCTGGCTTGGGAATCCCTGGCTGTGGACCGAAGTGCCAAGGAAGAGCAGCCCAGCAGCAGCTGAGCCAGCGCAGCCAGAGCTGAGACAGACGAGGAGATGGAGAGTCGGGGCCACGAGGAGGACGCAAACACAGGTGATTACGTTCTAATCAGAAATGTCACGGTGGAGCCGTGCACAGGGTGCTCGGGTCACCCAAGAGGGCCCAGCTCTGCCGTGGGGGCTGGGGGCTCTCGGAAGAGCGCAGGACTGAGCTTCATCCGGTTCCTACACTCCTGAGATATGGAGCAGAGGAAACTTCTGCGGGGAGGAAACAGTAGGTACCAAAGTGTCGAGTGATGAGAGAGAATGAGAATGATGTGTTTGGAGAGAGGGTTCTGAGGGTCCTGAGGACGCAGGGCACCATCACAGTGTTCATTGGGGGTGGGGGGGGGCTGATAGGAGCAGGCTCATGTCTTAGATGAGAGCTGTGGGAACAGAGTTCCGGGGGAGAGGTGGGCGAAGCACCTGTGAGGAGACGCGGGGATGGGGCGGCAGCGGTGGAGAGGGCAGCCCAGGCAGCCTCGCAGGGAGGCGGGGGCCAGGTGCCCAGCCGTCCACCTTCTGACCTGGGAGGGCCCAGGTGGGCCGCGTGCACCCAGCCCACGACACCTGCACAAAAGGCTCGCTGGATTTCCAGGTATCACAGGTTTCGTAAGCTTGCTTTGTTTTCACAGCTCTAGCAGCATAAAACAGAAAAACCCTCTAGTTCACAGAGCTCAGAAGTGAGTAATATCTTGGGTTTTTGAAACCACATTGTACTGGTGGCCCTATGAGTTTGTGACTAGCTGTAGCTGTTTGTAAAATTATCAACATACGGCAGTTAAAAATTCTCAATTTACTTTCTTGCAGAATATATACTAGAAAAAATAGTTTGGAAAGAGTTAAAATCTATAGAAAAAGGTAAACATCCCTTTTTGATAAATTTTAATTCTGAAATGTCTATGGATATTAGGTCTTTGTTGAATGATTTCACCTCTTCAGTAAGAAGAAAGAAAGAAAAAGAGAAGGAAATAAGGCAATAAAAAAGGAAGGAAGGAAGGAGAGAGGGATGGAAGGAAGGAAATGATGAGAACAAGATAGATCAAGGTAAGATTGTTCACATTTTCACAATTTGGGAAACACTGTGAATATCTACCTATAGAAGAATCACTAATAAATCATAATGTTGTGATATTATCCAATATTTAATTACTAATAATGGCAAACAAAGCGATAGATATATTTCCAGTGTAAATGCATGTAGGTGGTCAAACGAAATGGTGAATGGAAAGTAGAATGAAACCCCAGGCATCTGCACAAGCAGATGAAATGAAAGAGCCCAGTGTTGCCAGCAAGGGGCAGAGGGAACAGGGGAAGAAGCACCTGGGCTTCCACCTCGCTGATGTCGGTTTTTATGCAAAGACACATTTTAAATGTATACATATTAAAACAGAGAGTTTAGGTGGCAACGTAGTATTTTCAAAACTTTAAAAAATTTGAGATTGCTTCACAGGACAATTTTATAAGAAAGAAATCTCCAGACGCCCCAGTTTGCCCAACAGTTGCATCTAGACCCAAGCACACCTCCAGGCAGTGAGACGGCGGGGTTGGGGGGCTCCTGGTTGTGCCCACACCCCACCTCGCAGACGTGACCCCCACTGGGGCCAGGCCGCTCAGCAGGTCCTGCAGGGTTTCCTCAGCGGCGGGGTGGTAGAGACATTGGGTTCTCTTTCTGTGAAGATGCAGCGGCTCCCCCTTTGCTGTAATCACAGGATTGGTGGCTTGACGCCGACAGCAACACCTCGCCAGCAGCCCCTGCACCTGAGCTTCACGCAATGCCAGGGGACCCTGTGGGAGACGGCTCAGCTCAGGGCTGCAGCGCAAGGCTCTAGAGGGGGACGCGCTGGGTCACAGCCTACCTGCCGCTACCCGCTGACTTTGCGCTTGGTCATCTGTGAAGTGGGAACGGCGTTAGCAACTGTATCTACCAGGAAGTCCCTGCCACGCTGTCAGCTCCCATCCGCTGTCAGCAGCAGTCTCAGACGCATCCAGGGACCGTTTTCTACCCTGCTCTGCCTCAGTCAGCTCAGGTTGCTGTAACAGGAATACCACAGAGGGCTAAAGGGCTGAGCGTCGGTGCGCCTGCACCCAGGGAGAGCAGGAGGAAGCAAGGCTCCTGTGTCTCTACCAGGGTGCTTACCCTCCATGCAGCCTCCAGCATCATGACTCAGTCGCCCCCCAAAGACCCACCTTCAAATGCTATCACATTGGGGGTTAGGGTTCAACAGATGAATTTTGGGGGGACACAAACATTCAGGCCATAGCAGTGCCTAATGAGCGTTTCACTCATGTGGCTCCTCATAAAAGGTATGACCTTTAAAAAATAATAATGGCAAAGGGATTGAAGGTAAGTGGGGATCAGGGCATTTTTAGCATACAGAGTTTATACAATATTTGTGTATTATTTAATTAAAATTTACTGGTTAGTCAGTACTTTATGCTTTGTTTTTACTTCCGTGTATTTATTTTAAAGGCTCTATAAAACGTGAATGACTCAGGATAAAGTGTATTATGTGAAAAGAAATATATTCACCTGATTGGTGCCCACATGTGGGAGGGATGAACCCAAGCCTTCCTGAATTCCACGTTCCTTACTGGTGAGGAATTTTTCATGATCCTTTGAAGCCACGGTAGCGTGAACCAGGCCAAAGAAATACGGATCATGATGGACAGAAATGGGCCAAATCCCACAAGCCTGTTTTAGAATTAGGCTCACAGCTTATGTCCCATCACACCTGTGACAGGCATACAGCACAGACGGCCGGCAGACAACAGCACCTGCAGAGTCTGGACCAGCCACTGCCGGCCCTGCTGCCTGTGCTCCACCCCAGTCAGCGAAGGTGCTCAGGTAGCTCCTGGTTTCTAAACCTGTTAGCATCTCACATGACATTTCTATAAATATCACAGAATCCAAATCTATAGTAAATGGATGGCTACAAAATTCTACAGTAAACAATTAAACTCTTACATTCCACTTCTGAGATGTTGTAAAACCCGAGTTACATGTTAGTATCAGTGCCTTTAGTGTAAACTGACCTCCACCTTGCTCTTTTTTTTTTTTTTTGCGGTACGCGGGCCTCTCACTGTTGCGGCCTCTCCCGTTGCGGAGCACAGGCTCCGGACGCGCAGGCTCAGCGGCCAGGGCTCACGGGCCCAGCCGCTCCGCGGCATGTGGGATCTTCCCGGACCGGGGCACGAACCCGTGTCCCCTGCATCGGCAGGCGGACTCTCAACCACTGCGCCACCAGGGAAGCCCACCTTGCTCTTTATTAGCTGATTAAAAAGATCTATAACTCAAAGGAAGCCAAGCCTACCTATAGCAATGATCTTCCCACCAAAACAACTTAGGAAAACAGCCATTCTGCCCACATTTTAATATTTAGATGGTTTTGTTAAAACAGTTAGAAACTACTCTGAGGGGGGAAAAAAGGCAGGTGCTAGTAAAGTGATTTGCTTCATTCTTCTATCAACTTATAGGTAAAAATCCAATAGAAAAAAACCCACGAAAGTAACCAACCTTAGTAACTCTCATGTGAAACAAAACGGAAGAAGTAACCACAGGAGCAAGTTTGTTGGAAACATCGGTAAACGTAAAGCATAACTGGGCCTGAGACCATACTGCTTCACCAAGGAGAATTAACCTGACCCCAACCAGGTCAGGATTCTGTAATGGACGTGTGTGCCCCTGCTTTGGAGCCATTGAGACTCAGAGGGTGGGAGGGAAGGGCGGGGATGGGGAATTGGCTCTGAGGCGTCTTGTGACCACATTCTTTTAGTTCCTCTTAGAATAAATGTCCCCGAGCAGGGATCTCAGCGGGTCTGCCTCTCCACCCTTTTCTACACATCAGTGCCTGCTCCGTGGACCTGTCCTCCACGCACTGGTATGGAAGCAGGAACGGATGTTTCCAGTCACAATTGTAACATCAGACTGCATTCTGGTATGTTAACCTTCTATTTGTAAATAAGTCTGTGAAAATTCTTGTCTTATTGCAAATATTTTAAAAGTCCATTGGTATAATAAAACCCAATGAAAAACATAGACATTTTGAGCCAATTTGTATAAAGTGAAAAGCATCAAAAACATGACAACCAGTTTGCACTCTCATACACTTAAAGTTTCTTTCTGTGGTGACAAGAATTAAAAGTGAGGCCAGGTAAGTGACCCATCCAAGGCCACACAGTGGGGTCTGACCCAGATCTCAGGATGTGAGGTCCCTTCCACCATCTGCTCAGTGCGTCCGTAGTGGTGTGTAAACAGCAGAAGTGAGCCATCGGGCTGACTGTCTCTGTGTGATGACAGCAGCAGTGATGGACTGTTAGTCCAGCAGGTATGATGCGTGTACAGGAAGACTCTATATAGTACCTGGGACAGTCATCACCCTGCCATGAGGACACAGGTGATGTTGGGGTCTCTCAGCATTTGGAAGACGTGGTCCTGGTTCTGACTCTGTTCCTTGGGAACTTGATGAACTTGGGCAAATATTCCAGTCTGTGGACAATACTGTTCATGCTTAACGCTAAGTTCAATGAGACCATCACTATGGCCCTTACCAGCCCTAAATGTTTGAAGGCTGTGATTAAAACATTCCTTTCAATAGTGAGTTCTAACATGCGTAACGGCATTTGATTAAGATAAACTTACGCACACATTTTAAGCAATGCACTTTAAAGACAAAATAAAGTATATCATCTCCTGACTGAAAAGCCTCTTCTTTATTTTTATTTGCTTCCGATCCCCCTCTTTTGAGAAACAGAGAATAAAGAATTTTTTAAAAGCTGCTGCCCAGACTTGGCCTTAGCGAACCTAAAGAGGGAATTCATAATCACAAGATCCGGCCTTTTTTTGGACTGCAGACAGAAGGTAGAACAGGTTGCAGGAACTAGTCTTTCATGTAAAAGCAAATGTCAAAGGAAAAGCTCTGATATTTGGTCGTGGGCTCCCGCTCTCTCACAGGCATTTCCTAAATCCACGTTTGATGAGCTTTTGCCTGGCTATCAATTCTGTCAGTTCCCTCCGGAGCCACACAGAGTGTGCTTCATGGAAATGTCATCCGCCAGGACTGCAATTACTGGCACTGCAATCACGGGCACAATGCAGAACGGGTCGAATTCAGGTGAGAGCGAGAACCGGCAATCAAGCCTGGGGACAGAGAACAAAGCCATTTTCGCTCATTTGCCGTCAACACAACCATCAGGCCTTAATTACAGGCGAGTGTGGGGCTGGCTGCTGAAAGGCTGATTATTACGCAGCTCAGCTCCAAATCAGCTCGGTATTGATGGGCTGCAGAGAGAGGACGCCAGCTTGGCCCCGTGAAAAAGAACAGGCAGAGGGGACCCGCTCTGGGAAATAAAAATAACTCAGAAGGGAGGGGGAGCCAGTACCTGAGAGCCAGCTGAAAATAAGTCCCCCAGTTGTACGGTGCAACCGGGCACCCGCCGCTCGAGTCAACACAAATGCACCTGCTCCGGTCAGAATTGTCCAGTCCCGTGATGCCCTCTGTTTATCCTCCTGAAACCCTTCTTTTCAAACAACATTCCCTAAAGGTCCTCCAAACTCAAATATACTGAGTGCATTCTTTATTTCTATTCCTGATTTTTTGTAATCAACTTGAGAGCATTCTAAAACAAGTTCCCAACTCATCCCTCTCTCTCTATATATGTAATATGTATATATTTTATAATGTATGTAATATGTATATATTTTATATGTATGTAATCTATGTAATATGTATATATTTTATTAAATATATATATTTTTGCTTATGTCTACATTAAAATCTCAAAAGTTCAGTTCAAAATATCCTCTAGAGACTGGGATATTAACATTTAATTGCAAGCCTAATCATCTTTGAATAGAGCCTATGCATTAAAAATGAACGTACTATTTACTGGTAAGAACTGCACACACACACACACACACACACACACACACACACGCTGCCTATATCAAGGCACTTAAATTTCTGTATTAACTAAACACAAAATGCGTTTTCTTTAGTATTACTAAAATTTCATTGTTATACTGACAGCCCCACAAGAGTATGTGACTCAGAACTCTTGTGTTTGAAGTTCTAAAAAGGTTCTGCTATTTGGTAGTGGGGTCACTTGGACATGGGTTGGGGGCCAGTCCCATCAGGCTGGGGGCTCCACACGTCCAGTTCTGCAGCCGGCCGGGGATGGAGATTGGACTTGCTCACAAGCAGGCGCACATTTCTCGGACTGGAGGATCTCACAAGCTCTATGGTGCTTAATGCCAAAGTATTCATCAAGGGAGCCTCACGTTTCCTGATCTGTTTTAAATGGCCTAGAGAATCAGCCCACCGTGTGCCTGCACTGGGTCCTGACACGACAGGAAATGACTAGTTCCTTGCATCCCCTCTCATCCCTTTTTGTCCAGACTTTCATTCTCCCAGGATCTGGGGCAGTCAGATGCTCATTTCTCCTATCTTCTTGCTTATGGGGGATGGTGGGAGTTTAGGAAAACTAGAGGGAAGAAGCTTTCTTGCCAGTGAGCTGGCCAAGTGCAAGGGGGTCAGAATTCTGAGTGATGGGATTTTTGTAATCTATCTCCAAGGTAAAGTGAAAATACAAAAGCCTTATTCTGCTGGATGGACATCGGATTAATTTCCTAGTACCCTTGGTGACTGAAGACCTAGAAAGTGCAATCTCTTTGCAGATTCTTTCATGCTTGCCTAGAAGCAAACAGGTTTACTACTGGAAACTACAAGCAGAGATCAAGCTAAGCTACTGCCCCTGTGCTCCCTGCACAGTCTGGACATGAACATGAAGAGGGGCATCTTGTCACACCACAGTCAAGATATGAGGGACAAACCCTCACTGGTTCTCCAAGTCGGTCCCTCCCTCCTCCAATCTATCCTCCACCCAGTGGCAAGCCAATCTCTCTATGAATTAAATTGGACTGTGCTTCTCCCCACTCAGGACCTTCAACAACTTCCTAGTGCATCACACATAGGCTTAAACCTACACTCTGTATCCTGCCTACAAGGTGTCATGAGAACTGACACTTCTTATCTCTCTTAACTCTTGGGTTCCTTACAATGGTTGACTGTAGCAGTTATCAAAGTGGGGTTCCAAGAATGCTGGGGGGTTCCTTAGTCCCTTTCAAGGAGTTTGCCAGGTCTTCCCTCATCCAGCGATATAATCTGTGACTGGATCATCTTCATGTGCTTCAGTCAAAACAATTTAATGCCACATGTTGACTGCAGACACAGAGGAGACTTCAGCTGTTCCTGAAGAGATTGGCTAAATGTGAAACACCCCTTTTTGATAATTTTCCTTTGTTGTGGAAAATATGGTTATTTTTCATAAAATTATGTTACTTATATTAACAGGTAATGGGTTTTTTATTTTAATTTAAAAATAAATGCATTTTAAGAAGGCTCAGTTTTAATTTTTAATGTGGTAAATATGACTCTCATAAATGAAATCTCTTTGAGAGCCTCAGAGTATGCAGAGAATAAGAGGGGCTTGGATCCAAAACCCTTGAGCAACGCTGATCTGAAGCATCAACTCCGCAGGCTGTTGCGCTTCCACACGTACTAAACTCTTCGTGCCTCAGGGCCTTTGTGCATATGCCATCTCTTCTTCCAGGAACACCCGTTCCAAGTCTAAATGTAACCCACTTCTGGGAAGGGCTTATGCCTCATTCTTTGTATCAGTGCTGCACTTTTCCTTTATTTAGGACCTCCATTTCTGTTTTTCTTGATTGGTTATTTATTCTTTCTCTTGTCTTACGGGAAGAAAGTTCACTGAAGCCCAGGACTCATCTAACTTATTCCCTGGTGTCTTCACAGTGACCAGTGCATGGGAGGCACTCAGTGAAGATGGGAAAAGTCAGTGCACAGGTGGATGGATGAGGTGAAGGGCTGTCACATCTCAGAACAGATTTTACTACAATAAAGGTTCGGAAGCTTCGCTGTCCATATTCAACTGTGGAGTACATTCTCATTTGTCTAAGATGTTTTAAGTGAGCTCTTCCTTGGTGACTAGAGGCTGTGTCATGCCAGGGGATACTTCTGGAAACCCTGGGAGTTGGTGGAATGTTCCCTTTGGTGGTTCAGGGTGGAGGGAGGATGAACTGAGGGAGCCCAAGAATCTTATGCATCTCGGGTCCATTTTAGGTCACAGACTCTAAAGAACCCAGTCATAGATAAAGAAAAAACTAGGTCAGGTCTGAGTTTGCCAAGCAGACACCATGGGCTTTTCTTTCGGATTAGGGACCCTGAGAAAATGGCAGAACCATGTCCCTTATGAAGAAGATGTGAGATCATTCTGTGATATACCTTTTAATCTAACTGAACAAAAGGCATGCCAACCCAAAGGTGCCTGTACTTAGTGTCATAACACAGGTTCCTCAACGTTCTGCAGAAGGTAGAAGACTCCCCCTTTTCTTGAGCAACGAGAAGGTGCTGTGAATGTGATTCGGGGGCTGGGGGGAGTGATGCCCACTTGCTTCAGTGCGAGGGGATTTGGGTTAGCACCCACATCAGTGAACACATGTAAAACCAGCTGTGTACAAAGAAACAGCAGAAAAATCAAGACTCTCTGATTAGGTAGATATGAAAGGACAGAACCTTACTTGGTTATCGATTTCTTATTTCCCCAAAATCCCATTTTCTACTTCTCATCCTTTCCAGCAGGATGGCATGGAGGAAGAATCTCCAGGATGTAGTTAAGCCCAGGTTTCATGAAGTCAGTCATTCAACATCCACTCAAGGTGCCAGAATGTTGTAGCTCAACATCCAGTATAGACCGTTAATCCATTTCCTAAATATAATATATACTGAAGTCCTTCTTTGTACCAGACACCATGCTTGTTCTTACAGACAAGATGACAGACAAAAATAGTGTCCCTGTCTGGAGAAAATTAGTCCCATTCACACCTTGTAAAAATCTGACTCTTTCTAGAGACTTTGATGTGGTGGATGCATCCTGCTGCTGGAACTGGAAGGCTTATCTTTAGGTACCACCCCCTAGGAACTCTGCCATGATTTTCCCATAGATTTCAAATCTCTAAAATAGAAGGGCTAGACTGAATTCTCTTACATCCCAGTATTAATATATGTCAGAGGAAATGAGCTCAATGCAGGTACACTTGGAGTGTGGTCTAGCAGGAGAATATAATCCAGAATTCAATCTCCCACTCTACACTTTGTACAGCAGTTGCAAGGAGCAGTAAGGTAACACTTGGGAGCTTTCTAGGAGAATGACTCAAAATTCCAGCTTTGGCCTTTGTTTCTTTTTTCTTCATCCTTTTATCCAGATTTGCTTGTTAGTCTTAGACCTCCTGGGTGCTGGCAGTGGAGAGGTGTCTGTTGGTAGCAAGAGTGGGTGCTGATTGTAATATACTTAATCTTGACTCAGCGGCTGCCTCTGGTTTTCAGCTCTTCTCAAATGTCTCATTGTTTCTCTCTATTATGTGTCACCTGCGTTTGAATTGACTCTAGAAGAGCACAAAGTCTTGATCAACAGTCTCCATGGTTCTCCATTGTGAAGGAAGAGCCATCCTTTGCTGTGGGAGCCCTGGGGTCTGGGACAAGGTGGCGTTTGCTGCAGCCCAGGATCAGAGCAGAGTGGACGGTGTGCCCACAGTGGGGCCCCACCCTTGAGGAGCGGAGTGCAGTTGACCTGCGAATGAGCAAGTCAAGGCTTCCAGACCTGTCAACACTAATGTGCTTGGGAATCCTGCTTTTGTAAAGTTATACCTGCCAGTTCCACCCCAAGAAACATGTTCTCCCACTGTCATGAGGTGCTCAAGTCAGTATCTGGACTGGAAAATCATTTCATCTCTCTGGACTTTGAGGATGAAAGCAATACTTTTGCCAAAAAGTTTTGATAACTAAGAATCATAAAAATGTTGAAATGTTTGAAAACACAGTGAGATAATGCCCCCTGAATGCCAACCCCCTTGTATTGCTGCACATGGCCCATAATAGCTTATATATTTTGGCTTTTTGCCTTGATGAAATGAGGCAAATGCACACAGTTTGCATGGGTATTGAAGACCAGCTTTGAACCATCTCAATTCCTGATTTTACTGAAGTGATTATCCCTAATCTAGATGCCTGAAGGAAGCAAAAGCAAATCGTTTCTGAAGGAAGATAACACAACATATAGCCTTGACATACAACTAGAATTTTAATCTACAATGTCTATCATTCAAACAAAATAAAACAAGGCATACAACAAAATAGATTTGACCAAAACCCAGGGAAAAACAAACAAACAAACAATAGAAACATTGGATAGATATGTTGGAATTATCTGACATGAATTTAAATTAGCTATGATGATGATGCCTAAAGAATTTAACACAATGTTGGATTTCAGGAATAAATGAAAATTATTTAAAAATCAAGTGGAAATTTTAGAATTAAAAATTAAAATTAGGGACTCAATTGATGGTTTTAACAGAATATGCCTAGATGAAAAGAAAAAAATAATGAGCTGGAAAGTAGGTCATGAGACAATATCACAATTAATGTACAGAGAGATAAAATAACATAAAATTAATAAAATAATATTTTAAAAATTAAGACTAGAAATATTCCAAACTGATGAAAGACATCAAATTCAAGAAGAATTAGAAGAATTAGAAATTCCAAATGGGATAAATACAAAGAAAACTACACCTGGGCACCTCAGAGTAAAACTGCTGGAAACCATACCAAGAAAAATAAATTAATTGCCTGTAATTACTTACAGCAAACTTCTTAACAGAAACAATTGAATTCAGAAAACAATGGAATTCTATATTAAAATGCTTAATGAAAGTAAATGCCAGTTTTGCAAAAAAAAAAAAACCCCTTCAAAAATGAAGGTGAAGAACATTTTCAGACAAATAAACAATGAAAGATTTCGTCATTAGTAGATACACATTAAGGAAAATACTAAAAGACTCTTTATTCAAAGGGAAATAATCTGATTGTAGCTCAGAGATGCATAAAGAATTGAAGATCAACCAAAATTGTATGTATGTGGATAAATCTAAGTGGTCATTGACTGTATAAAATAAAAATAATATCTTTTAGGAGCTAATGTGTTTATAAGAAAATAATTATGTGTAATTCATATTTATAAGATGTATTACTTCCCCTTTGATAACACATAAAATAGGTGGGTATGGGTGGATTAAGGGAATCATAAGGTCACTGAGTTTTTGGAAAGTGGTAAAACTACAACTGATATCAAATTTTAATAGGTCAAGAATGCATACTGTAATTTCAGAGTAACCAGTAAAGAGTAGTAAAAGAAAGTATAATTAACAAGTTCATAGAGGTAAAAAGGAGTATTATAAAATACTAAATCCAAATAAATTTAAGAAGAAAGCCATGGAGATGGTGGAAAAAGTCGAAAACCACAGTAAATTGTAGGATGCTAGCAACATTAGCATACATTGAGGTGTGAAAGTACTAAATAGTAACACCAAAGGTTATCAGATGGGACCAAGCACAAGACCCAGCTCTGCGCTGCTCTCAAGAGCCTCACCTTAAATATAGGGACACACACAATGTATGAAGAAAGACATACGATGTGAATGCCAGCTAACACAGTCTCCTATAGATTTCTGAAAACTACGGACGCTGAGGTCTAACTTTAGCTGTCATGATTTTAGGAGTCTTGGCTGGGGCGTAGGTAACTGTATTATTAAAAATGCATATGATGCTCCTGATGAACAGTTAGGCTTGAGACATGGTGATCCAGTCTTACCGATGGGAAACTGAGGCCAGAAGAGAAAGTGACTTATCAAAGTCTTTCCAACCATTATTTGTTCAGTAGTTAAGGGACAGCTGCTATGAGCTAAATGATGAATAAAGCACATTTCCTTAATTCATAATTCATAAAAAGTTATATATACATGTAGAAATAACTATAAAACAAGACAGAAGAGGAAAAGGTCTTAGAGAATGGACAAGATAAAATGTCATCAATTGGAGAAGTGAAAGATGGGTAATGGAAGAGGGTAAAGTTTAGTCTTCACAGAATAAGGGATTTTTAAAATCTGGATTATCAAGAAATGGGTGGGCTTGAGGCAGGCTGAGAAGCAGGGGGAAAACACAACGAGCTCTCTGCAAACAGTGTCCTCAATAACAAAGTAAACTGGGACTCTGCTTCTCATAAAATGCTCATCCTTTGCTTTGAAAAGCAAATACTCTTTTTGATTTGAGATATTTTGAAATGCCAATTTCTTAAGGTAACTGAGTTTTCAGAAAAACTGTGCCTGAAAGCAGACTGAGGGGCAGAGATGCTGACCTGGGTCCTCCACTTCTTCCTCCCACACAACTGACCTTGCGGGAGGTGAGGTCCTGGACCAAGTCTGAGTGCTGGTTGCAGCAGAGGTGAAGCACAGCACATCCAGCCAGCGCAGGAGCATCTCCAAGGCCCTATCCCTTGGCACTTGCTCCACCCACCCTTCGGGTCAAAGGAGGATGGTGGAGCCACGTGACAGAAGGAGGGCAGGACCCAGAATGACCGTGTAGGGCAGAACTCTCCCCCCAGCCAATAACGCACCTGACTTGAGCGAGAAACGCACTTGAGTGTGTCAAGCTGCTGGCGTTTCAGGCTGACTGCTCAGCAGTCAGCCTCCTCTGCTACAGAGTTGCCCCCCTCCTGACTTGGTCCATTTATTCAGCTCTATTCTCTGACCCACCTGCCCTCCTCTCTCTAAAGAACTATTTCCTTTTCTCCCCTGGGAACTGCCCAGCAAAGTACGTCATCCACGTGTCAAGTCCTTACTCAGCTGCCTGAGGAGCAGGCAAGGCACACACACGCTGTCAGCCACGCAAATCACCTACTCGAGGGGGCAGGCGGCACACAGGCACTCAGGAGGAACTTCTAAAAATAAAGTTAAGAGTGGTTCCCATTTTTCATCTACAATTTCAACGTGCAGCTCTCTGATTTCACCAAGTGAATACAACTGAGGTGCTGTCCTGCCCCAGGGCGTGCCTTCATGTGGGCAATGCCCTTACATTCGTGTTGGGCCTTACAGCTGACAAAGTGCATTTCTAGAAAGTGTCCTTTGAGTCCCAGAGTTGTGCCACGAGGATGGTAGGCAGTTATACGGGTAGGCAGGGTAACGTACCCACCTCATGATCCTTAATTGCAAAGTCCCTTTTGTCATGTGAGGTGCTGGGGATAAGGACATGGGCATCTTTGGGGGTCACTGCTCTTCCTTCCTTCCTTCATACATATAGAGAATATATAGAGAATATGGAGGGGAGGGTATATATAATAAAGGGAGGGGAGAGTCTGAGCCTTCTAAGGTCAAGTCTTGCCACTCTACAGCGATGCCTCTTCCTTAGAGAGAACTCCACCAACCCCAGTAACAGCTGAGGAAAGAGAGGTGGCCCTGTGCCTGTCCGGCCTAGGGTAGGTGTGTTAGTAAAGCAAAGCTCTCTTGCTCTGAGACGTATGGGAAAAGCCACCAGCTCAGGAATCAGGTTTCTGTGTGTTATGTGGTCTTCAGTTCCTGCCCGGGCTGTGCCGATTAGAGTCCCACCATGGTGCGATCCACTCAAAACCGGTGTGTTTCGGAGAAGTAAACAGAGCACATTAATATTTAATCAGTAAGATAGGGCAGGTTGTGTACCACGCGTGAATGCCCTGACCCTCTGTGAGTGGCCTGAAGTAAGCTGGATACACTGTCATTCCAGTTACTGAAGCAGAAAAAATAGATCAAAATCCCGAAAACACCTGACTTTGAAACAAAGGTGTGTGTGTGAGTTAAGTGGTTGGGTGGCTCCCTACTGACCATGGTGCACAGACACAGTTACTGGAGATGCCCTTCTGGGTCAGGTGACCCCCTCAATCAGCTGCTCCCAGATGGGCTGAGATTAAATCTGTGGTCCTGATGGTCCAGCTCGTTTTTCCAATTCAAATGTGATCTGAACGATTGTCTGACAATCTTCCATTTTGCCGTTAATGGTTAGTGTTTTTAACTTGAAGCCAGTTTAACGTTTTTAGTGGTATTTTAAGCTAAAGGGCTTACTCTGTGGCTTACCACCAATGACAAATTAACTTTTACATTTTGAAAATACTAAAACCCTCCAGAACCATCCCTTGCAGCCCTGTCTTTAATGGCTTTTAGTCATTACTTCAGAAGCAGGAAATAGAGCTTTTTATTGGACGTTAATAGCTAAAAGTAAGCATTCATATACACAAAGCACAGTTATTGCACATAATTGCTTTTCTTGTTTTTAAATTCTATTTTATTCATTTTTTATAATGTGAAACGTAAGCAAATCTTAACCTACGTCTTCTTTTATTCAAGTCAAATACAGGTTGTTAATGGACCCTAGATTCTGTCATGTCTGTTTTTCATTTAAAAATGGGAAAAAAGACTGTGCATGACGCACGTAATAATGCACGTGACGTATGGGAGGGAGAATCCAAAACCTGAGCGATACTCATTCTCGGGTTTCTAGATTGCTTGCTTCAGCATTAGCTCTGCTAGAAGTCCCTCTCCCTCTGCACACAGCCGCCAATGTCATCAGCTCAGGTGTTTACCATGCTTCACCGGACAGCGGCAACAGCAGTCTTGCTGGCGTCCAGACCACCGTTTGTATCCAGTAACCCACTATTCTCAATGCCACTGGGGTTTTCTCTCTAAAGCACGTTCCTAATGATATAGCTCCATCGCCTCGCTTCTCTTCACCTAAGGGTCAAAATCCAAAATCCTTAGATGGTCAACCAAGCCCTCCGATTGGGTTCTAGCCAATGCTTTCAGCACTGGCACCTCCATCCCCACCTGACGTTTCACATGATGGCAATGTCACCATCATTGTGAGTTCCCAAATATACTAAGATGTGTCGTATCTTCATGTCTGTGAACATCTATCTTCACTATTTACCTTCTTCTGTTTTCCTAAAGAAGTCGTAGACATCTTTCAAAATCCAGCCCGTTTGGAAGTTCTTTTGGTAAGACTTCTGTGATACTGGAGGAAAACACGAGTGTTATTTGGTCCACGCTTCAGTCCACCTTCACACTGCACTGGCTTTATTTACCTGTCTGTCTGCTTACCTGGGGTATGAACAACTAAGAGGCAGGACCTGTGTCCCACGGATCTTTCTGTCTCATCACCGAATACGACGTCTGGCGTGTTGCAGGGACTCAAAAACCAAATTATATGAGGCAATATAGTAAGAGAAAGAGTAGAAAATTGTTCGTCCTTCAGTACAGACGACCTGCAGCGTTGCCTTTCTGAAATCCACCTCCACAGAGCAGATGAAATGAGTACACAGTCGGTGCTCATTATTTGTGACTTCATATCCGTGAATTTGCCTACTTGCCAAAGTTTACTTGTAACCTCAAGTTCAATACTCGCTGTGCCTTCTCAGTCTTTCATGGGCTTGAACAGAGCATCAAAAAATTTGAGTCACTTGAAGTTCGCGGTCCCAGCTGGGGTTGAGTAAAGCCACACTCTGCCTTTGGTTTCAGCTCTCATGCTGCAAATTAGCGTCCTCTTTGATGGTCTATTTAGTGCCACACTTTCCACATTGTTGTGCTTTTTGATGGTGATTTCTCTGTTTAAAATGGCTCCAAGCACTGGGCTGCAGGGCTGCCTGGTCTCCTGAGTGTAAGGAGGCTGCGACGTGTCTTATGGAGCAAACACGTGCATTAGAGAAGCTTCATTCATGTGCCACTGGCTATGAGTTCAGTGTTACTGAATCAACCATATACGTTGAACAAAGTGTCTTTAAACAGAAATACACAGTACGAAAAACAAGGCTATGTATTGATTGATTGATGAAAATGTGACCCGAGGCTGGCAGCAACCTAACCCTGTGTTTCCCATCGACACTCTGGTCCAGAATTTGCTAAGTGAGTGTCCACAGTGACTTATAAACATAACAGCTATGAATAACGAGAATCAGCTGCATTATGTATAATTTTATACATGAATTACACATATAAGACTAATCTAATGATGTCCTTTCCTGACTAAAACGGCATCTGTTTATGAGGAGCAGTGTTCATGGTTGTTTTTCCTGTCTTTACGGTTGGCAAGGGGAAAGATGTCTGAAATGTCACACTGGGTTGGCAGCCTGAGTCCGGCCCAGGCTCACACTTGGTTCGTCTTGTTTAGTACAACACACAGTTTAGCATAATGTCCTCACGTCTGTCCTAAGTGCACAACCAACCAACCAGTTAAGTTCGCTGAGCGCTGCTCTTCTTCACGGTAGAACAGGACACAGCTTTGTTTGGTTCAGCCCTGAGCCTGGAGCAGCAGGCGTCTTCTCTATAGAGAGTCACTGCCAACCACAGCAGGGGCTCTACACTGAGACTAGTTTTTGGTCCTGGATTCTCTCAGGACCCGGTAAAGGCCATGCGTTTCCTCATCAAAAACATGCAAGTGCGCAGACCCACACAATTTTACACACATTTTCTGAAGGGTCATAAGCTGCCCGGAGCACGGCCATCTCCCCAGACCAAGAACCACGGTGACTGAGAGGAAAGCGGGGGCGCCAGCCCTCCACACTGCGGACCTCGCGCTCTGGCCCCGCCCGCCTCAGATCCTGGCCCCGACGGTAACTCCCCTTTATGCACCCCATCGTCCCCTCTGGCTGGACGCTGACGGAACGCCACCCACCCAGCCAACCCTCCCATCCACTAGAATTTAGCCAGGTTCATTGTTCACGTGCACTGATGTGCCTCTAGCTGCCACCGTCTGAGGGGGCAGGGGCAGACATGTCACCAACCCAAACAAGTCTCCCTCTTCCTGATCGCTGAAACCCACCACCCTCTCACGGGAGGAGGCTGTGTGGCTCAGGGACAGCCCCAAGACCCGGGCTCTGGCTGAACTGAAGCTCTGCACTTGCTATAAGTGTGAGCCCAAATTTTCTCTCAAAGAGTCAAGGCTCCTGATGAAACCTGGTGATGACGCTTGGTCCTCAGACATGTGGTGAGGATACCATGAGACAATGTGCTACCACAATGCCCATCGTGGTCCAGGCATCACCACGCAGGCCAGAAGGTCTTTCACCTTTGTCAGCTCCCAGCCCCACGGGCAGCTGGTGCTGCGTCATTATAGCTTGTCTAGAGCAGCCTTTTGAAACCTCAATGATCAGGCATCTTTTCTTTTCAGCAGGAAATTTTTTAAAAGTGAATGATCCTCTATTATACACACACATACACTATTAGGTACTGACATATAATAATTAATAATAATAATAACAGTTGTGGAATACGTACAATAAAAATTAAATTTTAAAATGCTTATTTTATCTGTAAACAGTACAAAATTTCTCTTCTGAAATGTATTAAGGATATTTTTAAATGAGGAAAATATCTTTAAATATACATTATTTTTAAAAATCTTGCTTATTTCTTAGCTCAATTTATATTGATACTTGATTTTAAGAACTGACATAGTTGAAGAGATACATCACAAAGAAGCACTCATCTAAAAATGGAAGAAGAGTAACTTCTATATTGGCTACTGTACCTAAATCATGATACTTATTTTTCAATTATTTCTATCCTTTATGCTGAGATTTTTATTGAAATTCAACTAATCAATTTCCATTGATCCCAAATGCCATAATTTGCTCTTGCAAACCAATCAGAAGGTGTTAAGTATATATATTTAAATAGATGAATTCAAAACCCACTGAAATTATTATTTTGACAATTTAAGAAGATTGCTTAAGGCTTTTTGTTTGCAAATTGTTAAAGAGGGAAAATTTGAGAGTTCTTAATGTTTCATATATCATATATAGTAAAAATTTAAAATCACATAACAATGACAGGATTCCTGAACATCCGTTTTCAAATGCTCTCTCCACAGCACAAGTTTCTTTTTAAAGAGATTCTCACTAATTGTTAGAACATCATGTTTCCTTTCAAGCAATATTAAATATATTTATTTTTCCACAAATATCTGCTGGTACCATATTTATTTAGCCCCTGTCTTCATGCATAAATAACAAATTTGGAGCATGTGTCCTTTTGTAAAAGAACAATTTAGCTCACCTTTAAGGTTGACAACTTTAAGAATCTGACACTAAAAACAAGCACACATCTTTGTGGTACAAGTAATTTTCACACTAGTGCTCCATTTCATTACAAAATATGGCAATATAGTTTATAAATCTATTTACTGAGACCCTCATAAACTGAAATATGGAGCAAAATGCCAAAGCCAATGGAAGCCTAAGGTTCCCAGTTTCAAGCCTGGCATTTCTTGCTACTCAGTTTCTCTGCAGAAAACCTGCATGCTGTCTGGAAAAGGTGAGGTGTCTGTGCCCATCTAGGAGAACCGAATGCAGTTTTTAATTTTATACAAGTAAGTTCAAATGTCTTTCTTACACCCCAATACCCTGTGAATCCTCTGAAACACAGGCATTCTGCTTTGAACACCAGTTCTTAGATTCCCACATCAGTCTTCAAACTCCCCCAAGATGACTTACTCCCATAAGCAAGGATCAGCTTATAATTCAGGAAGATTAGCTAGTGCCCAGCTGAGGCCCACTGTTTATTAAGTTATGAACAAAAAGCATGATGAATAAATTAATAAATTATATACAATGTTATATCTGTATATAAAATTTAATACACTCACATACATTTTAAGTTGCATGGATGAAATTAGTATCAATTAGTAATATCACGTTTTGGATAAATCAGATATTTATCTTTTCCCTTCTCACTTTTAACTTCCACGTCATCTATAATTAATCTTAATAGTTAAAATTTCTCTAGTATCATGTACTGCATTCTCTGTTTGTAGTCACTGCCATACACAAATCAACAAACTTTCAAACACAAAGATCTTGGCATTTTCCACCGAAGGGTCTGACATCCCTTTCTTCTCCCAAAGCTCACATTCTACCACCCTCCATTTTGACCTTGATGAAGTCACCTGCACTCTGTGGGGAGGCCCAGTGCTGGATGGCCTGGGGAAGCAGAGGTCCCCAGGCAGCTGTCTAATGTCTATCTGTTCTGAGGGTCAAAGTAGGTTGATCATCTCTCTTTTGTGAAGGGAATAAAGGGAAACACATATGGCAAAGAAGAGTAGAGAACAGTGCACTTTACACTCTCATCAGCTGGAGACTTTGGGATAAAAAAACTGAAACAGATGAATTAAGAAAAGGGGGCTCCTGCTCCCGACAAAGATGGAATATCAGAGACTGGATTTACCTTCTCATCAGAAACCACCAAGAACAAAAGTACAAATAAACACCTCACACGAAACAATGGTTCTCAAAACACCAGACATCAGACAATGAAGGAGAGTGATCCCTGAGAGATGAGAGTAAGACAGGGACCCTGATCACCCTGTCTGTCTGCCTTGAGAGAATTTCCAGGATGGGTGGCAGGAGGAGGGGTCCAGGAAGAGCCCAGTGGGCACCTGAGGTGAGGAGACAGAGCTGAGAGTCCATGGACACCAGGAAGGTCAGAGTTGTTGGGACAGAGAACTAAAGAGGAGAGACCCCTACACACCGAGCCCTGGAGGTGGGCAGAGGGTTGCCTAAGAGTACTTACTAGGGTGACGATCATCGCAAGTCTGAAGAAACTCTTTGAGGCCAGGGGAAGACTACAGGAAGACGCACCCACACGGGGCAGGGATAACTAACGTCTGCCCCCACAAGCCAGGGTGTCAGACCTCAGAACTCACAGGCATGGGGTCGAGCACTCAGAAGAACGTTGACTCACTAGCAAGGAATAATTGGTTATAGACTGAATATTGATTAGATGGATGCCTGACAAATTTTAAAAGCTACACTGTGAGGGATCAAACAGTAAATTAAGAACAAAGCTCAAAAATATTTCTAGGAGGGTTTCCCTGGTGGCGCAGTGGTTGAGAGTCTGCCTGCCGATGCAGGGGACACGGGTTCTTGCCCTGGTCCGGGAAGATCCCACATGCCACGGAGCAGCTAGGCCCGTGAGCCATGGCCGCTGAGCCTGCGCATCCGGAGCCTGTGCTCCACAACGGGAGAGGCCACAAAAGTGAGAGGCCCGCATACTGCAAAAAAATAAATAAATAAAATAAATAAATAAATATATATTTCTAGGAAAGAAAATGTACCCAGCTCTCAAAAAGGCAAAATTCACAATATCTGAGATTCTTTTAAAAATTACCAAGCAAGGAAAGAAGTAAGAAAGTAAAATTCATAGTGAGGAGAAAAATCAATCGAGTCAAACTATTGCAGAATTAATACAGACATTAGAATTATCAGACAAGGATGATAAACAATAATTATAGTTGTATTTTATATATTCAAAAAGTTAAGTGAAGACAGAGGATTAAAAAAAACCTGTATCATACTTCTACAAATGAAAGATACAACGTCAGAGATGAAAACTGCACAGGTTGGGATAAATGACAGATTAGTCTTTGAAGAATTAAAGATCAATGAATTTGAAGACATACCAATGGAAACTATCCAAAATGAAACACACAGAGAAAGAGAAAAAAGAATTTAAAAACATAAACAAAACACTTCTGGTGGCCTAATAGACATGTAACTGGAATAACCAAAGGAAAAGAGAGAGACAGGGGACCAAAAAAAAATATGAAGTTAATGACTTAACATTGTCCAAATTTGATGACAACTTCAAACCCACAGATCCAAAATAACTCAACCAAACCCAAACACAAGAAACACGAAGAGAAGTACATAGCGCAAGTAACAATTAAATTGCTCAAAACCAGCGATAAACAGGAAATTTAAAAGGAGACAAAGGTAAAAAAAGTCATGCTACATGTAAAGAGGATAAGGAAGATCACATTTAGCATCAGAGAAATGCAAGAAGACAGGAGAACACCATCTCTAAGTTCTTAAAGGAAAAATAATCTTGTTAACCCAGAGTTCATTACCCAGGGACAAGATCGTTCAAAAATGAAGGTAAAATAAAGACTTGTTCAGACATGTAAAAGCTGAAATGATATATATCATTGGCAGACTGGACCAGCAGGGAATGTTAAAGAAATTCTTCAAGCAGGAAGAATCTAATACCAGGTATGAATCTCCACAAGGTGACAAAGAACATCAGAAATGGTTAGAAACAGAAGTGTATGTTGTTAGGACTCTTGTATTATATGTGAGGTGGTATAGTATCATTTAATGGTAAACTGTAAAAAGATGAAATGTATTTTATAAACCCAAAACCACAACTGACATAATAGCTACTACAAAATATCTATAGTTAATCAGACAAAAAAGAAATAAAATAGAATTATAGATACTCAATCCAAATAAGGCAAAAATTAGGACAAAGGGACAAAGAACAGATGGAATAAATAGAAAACATAAAGCAAGATGGTAGATTTAGATCTTATATTAATAATCACATTAAATCTAAACAGGCTAAAGACCAAAATAAAAAAGCAAAAGTTGCTGAATTAGATTAAAAAAAGCAAGTCCCAACTATATGCTATCTACAGAAAGGCACTTCATATATAAAGACAAAAATAGGTTAAAATAAAAGGATGAAAACGATATACCATATTAATGCTAGTGAGAAAAATGCAGGAGTGACTATGTTAATAACAGACAAAGTAGCTTTCAGAGCAAGGAATATTACCAGGGATGAAGAAGGCCACTTCATAATGATGCATTAATAAAGAGACAACAATGTTTAACACTTATGCACCTAATAACCAAGTTTTAAATTACATGAAGAAAAGCTGAAAGAACTGCAATGATAAATAGACAAACCCACAATTATTTCAACATCCTTTTCTCAGCGGCAGAGCAAGTAGACAGAAAATCAGTACGGATAGAGTTTTGAACAACACCATCAACCAACTACCCATAACTGATATTTACAGAACAGTCTATCCAACAACAGAATATGTACTTTTTTCAAATGCACACTGAACATTTACAAGGTAAACCAAATTCTGGGGCATAAAACAACTCACAAAAAAATGTTAAAAGATTCAAGTCATGCTAAGTGTATTCTCTGACCACAGTGGAATTAAAGGAGAAGTCAATAATATTCAACAGGAAGTTATTTGTGAAATCTACAAACATTTAGAAATTAAATAACTAATGGGTCAAAGAAGAAATAAAAAGGGAAATTTGAAAATATTTAGAACTGGATGAAAAACAAAAAAATGTCCCACAATGAATCAATTTGTGGGTTGCCGCTAAAGCAATACTTGAGGGGAATCGGTGGCACTAAATGCATATGTCAGAAAAGAATGCAGATGAATGACTTCAGCTCCATCTTCAGCAACTAGAAAAGAAGAGCAAATGAAACTCAAAGTCAGTGGAAGAAAAGAAATTATAAAGATCAGAGCAGAAATCAATGAAATAGAGAAGAGGAAATAAATGGAGAAAAATATTGAGGGATCAATAAAATTGATAAATCTCCAATCAGGCTTATCATGAGAGAGAGAGAGGGAATTAATTACAAATATGAATAGGGAGAAGGTGAATACAGAGTACACACATATTAAAATATAACAAAGGAACATTATGGATGACCTTAGCTAATAAATTCAACAACTTAGATGAAGTGGAAAAATTTCCTTGAAAGACACAAACTACCAAGTCCATTCAATAAGAAATAGATATCATGGATAGCCTATATATAAATAAAAGAAATTTAAATTGTTGTTAAATATCTTCCCACAAAGAAAACTGTTCCAGATGACTTCACTGGTGAATTGTACCAAATATGAAGAAATAAATAATACCAATTATACACAGGTTCTTCCAGGAAATGTAAGAGAAGGGAGTACTTCTCAATTCATTCTATGATTCAGCATTTCTTGGATTACAAAATCAGATAAAGATATTACATGATAAGAGAAGTACAGAGCACCATGAACATAGATGCAGAAATCCTAAACAAAATTTAACAAAGTGAATCCACAGCATAAGGTACGTCATGACCAAGTAGGGTTTAATCAAGGTTAGTTTAACATTTGAAAATCAACTGAAGTAATTCACCACAAATAAACTAAAAAGGAAAAAAATCCACATTATCATCTCAATAAATGCAGAAAAATCAGGCGACAATATCTAGCATGCATCTCTGATTAAAACACTTAGTAAATTAGGAATAAAAAGAAACTTCTTCAACCTGATAAAGTGCATGTACTTAAAATCTGCAGCTTAATTTATCCCTAAGATCACGAATAAGACAGGATTCTCCCATTATCACTTCTAATCAACATTACACTGGGCATTTGAGCTGGACTGACAAAGAGAAATGAAAACTGTATTTGTAGATGACATCATGGTATATGTAGAAAATCTGATGGAATCTACAAAAATGCTACTACAATGAATAAGTAAATTTAGCAAGGTTGCAGGACAAGTTCAATACTAAAAATCAACTTTACTTCTGTATACAGGCAATGAACATTCAGAAATTGAAATTATAATAACTAACAAAGAATCAAAAATGTTAAATGTGTAGGCAGAAACTTGACAGTAATCTGCAGGACCTATATATTGACAATTAAAAAAAAACACTTCCTAGAGAAAGTAAAGAGGACCTACATAAATGAAGAAATATATCATGCTTGTGGTTCAGAAGATCCAGTATTTTTAATATGGCATTCTTCCTGAATTGTTCTACAGTGACAATTTCAATGCAATCTCAATCAAACTCCTAGCAACCATTTGCTAAGGAAATTGACAACCTGATTCTGAAATTCACATGTTAAAGAAAAGGACTGAGATTAGCCAAAGCAACTTTGCAAAAGAACAAAGTCAGAGAATTAACACTACCTGATTTCAATATTTATTTTAGAGCTTCAATAATCAATATAGCATGGCACTGACATAAAGACAACCATGCTGACCAACAGAACAGAATTGAGAGTGCAGAAATAGACCCACACATATATGGACAGCTGATTGTTTTCACTAAGATGGAAAGGCAATTAATGGAGAAAGTATACTCTTTTCAACAAATAGGGCTGGAACAATTGGATAACCATAATAAAAAATTAAATAAACTTTAATCCATACCTTGCACCATAAATAAATTAAAATAGATTATAAACCAATAGTAAAATATGAAACACTAAAACTTCTAGAAGAAAACGTAGAAGGTCTTCAAAACTTTGAGTCAGCAAATATTTTTAGATACAATATCAAATGTACAATCTGTAAAAGAACATAGTGTTAATTCAGACTTCATTAAAATGAAAAAGGTCCGTTCTTCAAAATGCACAGTTGAGAGAATGAAAAGATAAGCCACAATCTGGGAGAAAATATTTGCAGATCGTATGAAGGACTTGTATCTAGACTACATGAGGGGCTCTTAATTCAGTAATAACAAACACTCATCCAGATTTTTTTTTAAATATGGGCAAATGAGTTGAATAGATTCTTTACCAAAAAAGACATATGGATGGCAAATAAGCACATGAAAGTTTATGTTATGGAGCACACGTGGAGTTTATATCAATGATAACTTGATCAATCTGCTAAAACAACAAGAGGAGCTGGTCAAGCAGAGGGAAGAGCCAGTGTAGACACTCAACTTTATCTCCAGGGTCTGTCCCTTCTCTCCTTTTGAAGGCCTGAAATATTTACTGCAAAGGCTCAAAGTGGGCACAGTGTGATGGAGTCCCAGCTTCACTCATATTCTTGGTCTATAAAAGGTCATGTAAATTTAGGGCCTTTCCCTCCATAATGTGAAATAAAAAGCATACAGACTTGACTATCTGAGAGACAACATTTTGGCATAAGTGGATAAATCTGGTCAAGAGGAAATGGTATCTCCTGTCTTAATGGAAAGAAGGGATTTTTGAGTCAGGAAGATGCTGTCACATTGGAAAGAGTGACTGGTAAACGGTGGGGTTGAGGGCAGTGAGAACCAGTCTTACCGCTGGGCTTGGTGAGCCATGGTGCTGGTGTCTTCTCATTCCTAGGGTCCCAGAGAAAAGCTCTGAGCAGAAGTTCTTTACATGGCCAGCACCAAATCCCACAGGCAGTTTAGTGCGGGGCCTGGGTACAGGAACTAGGAGAGACTTACAACTGCCAACAGGGAAGGGTATAGCAACGGGTGTTTTCATAATTTTGTAAAAGGCACTCGGCCTCCAGCCCTCTCTCGCTTGCAGAAGGTGAGCTGATTGTCCCATTCAAGGCCGGCCCCGACACACAGGGACATGGGGCAGGGGGAAGTGCGTGTCAGTGGACCAGTGTGGGGAGGGAGGCATGGAAAAATGGGAATGAACGTGCATGGTGTCCCCAGTACCCAGGACAGTGCGAGGACGTCATGGTGATGATCTCAGTGTAAAGAGGGAGGAGGGGGAGAGAAAGAGGTGAATTTACAGAGGAGAACAAGCATGATAAAAGCAAGGAGTGACCGGGTGAACGCCTATTAGCAGTCAGCAATGGAAAAGTGTGTGCCTGGGAATATTTGTTTTTGGTAAACTTCTCCCCGTGACCACTTTTCTTCTGTTAAACTGTGCTTCTTCCCAGAGATGTTCATGATGGCTCCGAAGGTGTTTTTCATGCAACAGTACAGTCACTTCAGATGTTTCCTGAAGGACTGGGGGTAAACCACATTCCCCCAAAGGGGATGGACTGTCATGGGCTAGGTTTGGGAATCTCTTGGACTTTCTTGATGGTGAATTATTAGTCTGTGCCTGCTGACTTTTTCTAGCTAACTAAATTCAGGTTCAAGATTGTCATAAGGACTGGCAACATAAATCTGATTTGGGCAGAGAAAAATCCTGTTCAGAGCTTTTAAGTGTTGCAGAGAGCATCTGAGGTCCCTGATGGGGACTGGCCTGTCTCATAGCCAGCGTGTCCAGCCAGAGCCACTGAGAAAAAAGTAATAGGATGGGAAACAAAATACTATAATTGAATAATATGAGAGAGAGAGAGAGACGGGGAAGGGGGAGAAGGGGTTGGGGAAAAGAGAGAATGCAAAGACCAGATTCCTCCCACAGAGGTAGGTGCTGGGTTCCTTCACCTTTAGTTTTCCTGAGACAGGAACTCTGACTCTGCAAGTGTATAACCTGTTCTCCTTTGTTAACTAAACTGTAGTAAGATTGTACCTGATCAAAACAAAAACACCTTGAAATATGAACAGCTTAGGGAGATTTGCATTAAAGGAGAAATTTTAGGTGAAAAAGTCTTCAATTTCCAAAAGAGTGGAGGTCTAAAGACCCAATTCCTGGGTGAAAATTTTACAAGCCTTTTGTAAAATACCCAGCACTTCTTGTGGACACCACCTTATGTGCCAGGGCTGCAGTGGGCAAGCCCGAGGACCGCACACAGACTCAGACAGAGAAGTAAGTGATGGACAAACTTTGGGGCTTCCAACCTTGCCTAAAGTCAGCCCATTAACATTGTGCTGTCTTCTCTCACTTTACCTTGTTAACTGTTCATGATTTTTCCTAAACTTTAATAGATAGAACCTTGTTTTCTTCCCACTGTACTTTAAGGGCTATTGAACTTTGGGACTATGAAATACACATATATGCATATGTGTATAATATAATATATACTTTTATATAATATCTTATATAATATTTTAAACTATATAATATTTGTTTATTTTATACATTTTATTTATTTTTTAAACATCTTTATTGGAGTATAATTGCTTTACAGTGCTGTGTTTGTTTCTGCTGTATAACAAAGTAAATCAGCTATACACATACATATATCCCCATATCCCCTCCCTCTTGCATCTTCCTCCCACCCTCCCTATCCCACCCCTCTAGGTGGTGACAAAGCACTGAGCTGATCTCCCTGTGCTATGCAGCTGCTTCTCACTAGCTATCTATTTTACATTTGGTAGTGTACATATGTCAGTGCAACTCTCTCACTTCGTCCCAGCTTACCCTTCCCCCTCCCCGTGTCCTCAGGTCCATTCTCTACATCTGCATCTTTGTTCCTGTCATGACCCTAGGTTTATCAGAACCATCTTTTTTTCTTTTAGACTCCATATATATGTATTAACATATGATATTTGTTTTTCTCTTTCTGACTTCACTCTGTATGACAGATTCTAGGTCCATCCAACTCACTACAAATAACTCAATTTCATTTCTTTTTATGGCTGAGTAATATTCCATTGTGTATATGTGCCACATCTTCTTTATCCATTCATCTGTCGATGAACACTTAGGTTGCTTCCATGTCCTGGCTATTGTAAATAGTGCTGCAGTGAACATTATGGTACATGACTCTTTTTGAATTATGGTTTTCTCAGGGTATATGCCCAGTAGTGGGATTGCTGGGTCGTATGGTATTTCTAGTTTTAGCTTTTTAAGGAACCTCCATACTGTTCTCCATAGTGACTGTATCAATTTACATTCCCACCAACAGTGCAAGAGGGTTCCCTTTTCTCCACACCCTCTCCAGCATTTATTGTTTGTAGATTTTTTTGTTGATGGCCATTGTGACTGGTGTGAGGTGATAACCTCATTGTATAATACATTTTATAGTAACAGAACTCAATGAGAAAGAGTTCAGTATTTTTAAAAATATGTTTCTGCGTTCTGTATTTTTCTTAAGTTATGGATTTACAAACATCTGTAGGAGTTAAGTATTTTATACAGATATTTGTAAAGGAAAGAGTAGAATGCTGCCTAGATCCTTTCTCTGCTCAAGAAGACCACCTTAGTGAGGGGTCAGGTAGCCCTAGACTAGATCACGGACACACTCAGCTTTGTTAATGTTCCCCCACCTCCTTGACAGGAGGGATCTTACACTCCACGATACCTACTTATACTTTTAAATAAAACTTTAAGTTTGTCATGACAAAGTTCTAATGTAATGGCAAGAGAATGTAAAACATCAGATTTTTTTCCAACAAATAATTCTTACAATTGTCGTTTTAAAAATATTGGTAAGTGTCATAAAAAAGACAGATTTGAAAGACAAAGTACCATGATGAGACCTGAAGCTGAGAAGCAGTAGCCTTCATGGCATACAGAGTGTGGGCATCCTCCCTTGTGTCCTGTCCACTGTGTGGGAGTGGTCCTCAGGGCCCTTTAAAATACGCAGTGAATGCGGTGGGCGTGGCCTCCCCTCGCACCAACCAATCACCTCCAGAGGAGAGTCAGCCCCTGGAAAGATGTCTGGGCTGAGCCTCAAGCCACTGGGGCATCATGCCTCTACCTGTGAGGCAGCCTTAAAGACCAGAGCTGAGTCAAGACAAGCAAAACCAATAATGGATGAAAGTACTAGACTAGGCGAGTTGAACAAGACCAAGTACCAGCCCCTCCATATCCTTTCGTACTAATAAAGATCTGCTGCAGGTTTTTCTAGGTAAATTTCTACTATTAAAGATAATTTGAAGAAGATAATTTAAGTGCATTTATTGATTTTGGAGTTAAATCAGGCACAAATGAAGTCAGAGTCATAAACTTTTACATTCCTCCTACAAAGTGTATTCAACGTTTTGTGGTTTTAAGAACTAAAATCTCATTCTTGTTTGGTTCCATAGTGACATGTGGCATTAGGCATTTCCAAAAACAACTGATTGGTTAGACTTCAGGAAAATTTTAATTTTTAAATTACTCCCTCTACACGTTCAACCATTTGCTTTCAAATATTTTTTACAAGACTTCATAGGCCAATTCCTGTCTTTACAAGATTGGATTCAAAAGGTGACTAGAAGTTCAAAGTCCAAAAGTCTTTTTTGCACTTAGCTTTCAGATGGGAAAAATATCTACCCGGCATATTTTGTTTCTTTATTTTCATTTTGGAATGTCTTCAATTTTTTTTTAAGTACAATAAAAAAGAGTTTTAAGGAAAAGCTTTGCAAACACAGGAAGGCTCCGTGTGAAAACAAGATCATGGTTGAAACTACTCCACCACCAGCCTACTCCAAGTGGGTCAAAAAAAGAAGACATGAAAAGTGAATCAGACTCATTGATGTAAGGTCAAGGATGGTGTGACCCTAGCAGACTTTTGTTGCTTTGAGTTGAGGGGTGAGATGTGTCTGTTGTGTGATGCTCTTGTAAGATGACTATCTGGAAATGGCTCATCTAAACATGCTATCGGGTAGGAAAGACAGTGAATGGACACGAGTCATTTAAGGAGAACGGCCAGTTTGAGTTCATAGACCAACTTCCAATGAACTGGATCTTCTGCCTTCTTTATAAGGAAACATTCTATGAAAAGTCCCTCCCTCCTTGCCTCTGTGGGAGCTACAGTACTCTCCCTTATTTAAAAATAGAAGGCATCATAGCAACAGATGGCAGCCCGGAAAAGGAGTCCAGCTGAGATTTTCTAACAGACAGCAAAGGACGAAGGTTGACAGGCTCAGCATTAACTGTGCAAAATTAATATCCCAGAGAGATGGAGAGAATTAAGTGACCACAACACCGCTCTTTTCTCATTTTAAGTGTTTGCAGGTGAGAAGGGAAGGAACTAGAGCAGCATCAGTCTATTTTTCCACTAAGAAGATAAATAAGGACACGTTTGAAACCGAGAAAGGTCCAAGACCACGCTAGTTCATGGGCGTGTGACCTGGGCAGTCAGAAGGGCCCTGCACTTGGTTGAAGTTTCTGCTGTTGCTGTCTTGGAATTCTTAATAATGTCTGAACAAAAGACCCTGCATTTTCATTTTGCACTGGCCCCACAAATCATGTAGGTAGTCCTGGCTCAGGCATCCACCTTTAGGGAGGTACCTTTTTTGCTATCATTAAAAGGTTTCTCCCCAGTCTCCTTGCTTTAAACCAGATCTGCCCTCTGGTCCATGAGAAGACTCAGCTCCAAATCTGTCCTTGCCTTCACCTTCCCTCACCCCCTTGACCAATCAGAACCACCTCCTCTGGTTCATCTGTACATCAGTGTTTGTCAGTCTGGGAAGGGGTCATAATTACCCTCCCACCCCTGCTGCCAGTGTCTGAGTCACAGGTAAGGACAGGAGTTGGGAGTCTCCGACCTTTTGAAAACTCCAAAGGTAATACTCCGTGCACCTGCCACATTCCTCCCTCCCTCCCCTCTCCCAGCTCCAACCCCACCCACAGCTCCCAGGCCACTTGCCTTCGTTTCTTTCTTTTTATTTTTTTCTTTTTTGTGGCTGCATTGGGTCTTTGTTTCTAAGCATGGGCTTTCTCTAGTTGCGGTGAGCGGGGACTACTCTTCGTTGCTGTGAGCGGGCTTCTTATTGCAGTGGCTTCTCTTGTTGCAGAGCATGGACTCTAGGGCTCATGGGCTTCAGTAGTTGTGGCGCACGGGCTCAGTAGTTGTGGGTAGCAGGCTCTAGAGTGCAGGCTCAGTAGGTGTGGCACACAGGCTTAGTTTCTTCACAGCATGTGGTATCTTCCCGGACCGGGGATCAAACCCGTGTCTCCTGCATTGGCAGGCGGATTCCTAACCACTGTGCCACCAGGGAAGTCCCCACCCTCATTTCTTGTGGAATTACTCCAAGAACCTGGAAACTCCAGCATGACTTCCCTCAATTCATTTTCCATAATTCAAGCAGAGATATTATGAAAGTGGTACCCTCATTCCACTCTGCCCTGTCTTTGGGGGCAGGAGGAAATAGTTCCCAGCTTTCTCACAGAACCCCAGGGAGGTGCACAATCAGATCTCAAGGGAAATAGCTGTCCGTTCACCAGGAAAGTGAGCTCCTGGGTGGTGGGGACATGGCCCCAGCCAGGATTCATGATCATCACTGTGCTCAAGTGCAGAGGTCAGAGGTCAGTCATTGAGCAGTGCTGTTATTTCTCCCCGCCATCCCTCTCTTCACCGTACACATGAGCGCACACGTGCACACACACACACACACACACACACACACACACTTGCATCCACACCCCACAGCAGACCCTGAGTGTTCCCACACTGTTGGCATAAAGGCATCTCCATGGACAAACGTTGGCTCAGAGGACGTTTGTGCACGTTTGAGAGAAAGAGAACCCTGGAGACAGAGAGGGAGGCAGTGCTGGTGGGACCTGGGCACAGGGAGGGACTGGGGCTCCAGGCAGGCAGGATGCCGGGCCGGGGGCGGGGCTTAGAGGAGGGAGGCCCAGCGCGGTGCTCTCTGCCCTGGCGATGGATGGCCCATGAGGAGGCAGAGCCGACCTACAGGGTCAGGGGACCGTGGAGGCTCGGACCACGTGGGTGCCAGCCGCACCACGATCTAGGGGGTCGCAGCTCTGGAGGAAGCACTCAATAACTTGCTCAGCAGCTCACCAGGTGCAAGAAGAGGAAGCGTTAGTCCTTGCATGCCTGGGCTTCCGTATTGACGGTGCCACTGTCACACAGCACAGGCACCCAGTGCAGGGAACAAATAAAGCCTCTTGGTGCCCAAACCAAAACCAAAAACAAAAAAAAGTAACCAGGTCCAAACAACACAGTCACCAAGAGCCTGCCTTCCAAGGCACCAGGCACCCTTGGAAACGGGCTGATGGGAAGGGACCTGCCCCACAGTCTCTGGGCTGTGACAACCCCCTGGGACTGGGACAGGCACCAGCCGTGGGGGCAGAAGGGAGCACACAGCACCCAGCCCAAGTAGCACCCCCGGAGTTAATTTAGGGAAACGGTGAGTGCCTTGGGCTGGCGCCTGCTCACCTTCCCCTCCAGCTGTACAATTGGTGTAGCTTACATTGACCTTGGGGTCACTTTCCAATCCACTGCATCGTGCCTCCCTTCGGGTGGCACCTGAAGACACCAAAATAACAGGTCGATTTCCTTCTAATCAGTGGAAAGGAGAGCAGGGTTGGAGGGAGGAGGCTGGTGGGTGGGAGATGATAGACAAGACTTGATCTTAGTTTAACAGTCCTCCTACAGCCCTGGGTGAACCCCGCGAGGTTCTCTGTGCCATGCAGGGCCGCTGATGGGTCACAAGTGTTCCGCAGCCTCTGGATTTGGGGGCCAGGTCAGTAGCCGGCACACCCCAACATCTTCGTCTGTTGAGTTTTCTACATAGCTGCCTGGTCTTCGATGCTGAACCCTTCTCTCTGGCTCAGCTGCTCCCCTACACATGGGGACTTGTTTTTCGGGTTAATGTCCCCCACGAAGGCGAAGTCTGGTATGGGTGCCAGATCAGCGTGTGCTAACTGGGCATATGAATTATAAGACAAAGGAGTATCATGGGAAACCTGAGACGGAAAAGGATTCTCAGAAAGCAACATGAGGAGGAGTTTAGGTCTCTGTAAATGAGAGGAAGGCTCAGGTCTGTTTCTCCAGCCTTCCGTGGTGCTTGCTCTGTGCCAGGCACCCGTCTGGGCTCAGTGGGTCCAAGGGACAACCTGTGAGTCAGGAGCTCTCCTGGCTGCATCCTCCAGGTGGGAAAGTCAGTGCACGAGAGCTGAGCAGCTCGTCCGGTCAGAGTAAGGACAGGAATGGGACTTGGACGTGGGCTGGTCTGGCTCCAGATTCCAAGTGTGTAGCCTCCGTGCACTAAGTCATGATGAGGCAAGAGGTGGAGGGATTGACCACTGTGTCCGCTTCTGCTCTTTTTAGCATCTTGTCTGCCTTTTCAGTGTATGCATGAGCCAGGCCCTGGGGGCTGCACAGCAGGGAGAGCCCCAAACCGAGGCCAGAACCCACTGTTTGGATTCATTGCACCTAAAACTCTCAGTAACAATTGTGAGGACATTTGTACACTTATCAGTGTGTTGGTTTGTCCATCACATGTGAAAATCACGAATAGCTAAGGGCTCACCCCTCAGTGCCTTTTCAACATCATAAATCATGAGTAATAAAAGGTAGATTAATGAAATATAATTTACCTACAACAAAATGCACCCAATTCAAGGGCCAACTGGAGAGTTCTTAGAATATCCACAGAGCTCGCCCAGAGCCTCTGGCATTTCCTGCTGATGTCCTCTTGCCCTCCCAAGGGCAGTGTGTCCGGCGTGCCCATCCTGCCTGTGACCTTTCCAGCATCAGAGTCCCCATGGTCAGGGCAGAGTGCAGCTCCCCATGGGCCTCTCCAGCCCCCGACCCGTGGCCTCTCTCTACAGCCAGTTGCATCTCCTGCTCTGTGCCCAACGTGACCACCCGGGTCCAGTCCGGAGCCCCACTCAGCACGCGTCACATACGCCTCTCCTCTCCCACCATTTCTGTCTTTGTGAAATTCAGTCTATTTTTCTGCAACGGCCTCCCAGGCGTGCCACAGGTGGATGCCGACTTCGGGCCCTGTTGTAACGCCTTGAGTCTTCCCGGAAAGCGTGAAGGGAGATCCTTTCCACGTTGAATAAAAATGGAGGTTGTACTTTGTCTTTTACTCAGAACCTGCCTTGTCTTTTAGAGCTCTTCTCAGTGGTAGGCACCCTCGTCTTCATCTTGCTTCACCTGTTACCAGTGTCTGACTCAGCAGGTCACTCATCCCTCCTACAAATACCTTCCTCTCTTGATCGCCAGGCGTCACCATCCCGGGCATCCTTCCGCTGGCAGGCGTGCCGCTTCCCAGCTTTCTGTGCTGGGTCCTCTTTTTAGCCTTGACCTTGGAGTGTCAGGGCTCAGCACTCAGACCTCTTCTCTTCTCCTCTTTGTTTTTTGTCAATCTCATCTGGTCTCAGGGCGTGGAATGCCATCTCTATACCCATGACTCCCAGAAGCATCATTCCAGACTGAAACTTGTCTCTTAACTTCAGGAGACCCGCTTGGCATTTCCACTCAGTAGGTAACTGGCATCTCAGACTCCACATTGGGACTCCCTGTGTTTCCCACAAATCTATGCCTCCTAGACTAGCTGCCAGGTCAGGAAGATGTTCGACTGAGAAGCCCACCAAGGGTCTAGTGCAGAATGGGGCCAGCAACCAGGGTCTCCATTAGGGGCGCACACAGTCACGAGGAAAGGGAACGAGTATGTGCTGGCCCCTCCCACTTGTCAGACACTGTGCTCTCCGATTCAGGTATTGGCTCACTGAATCCTCCAGATATTCTGAAAGCATATATATATTATTAACTCCATCTTGTAGCTGAGAAAATGGGCACTCAGAGACATCGATTAAGCTGCCTAACATCACGTAGCTCATCATGACCAGTAAACACTCAGGATTAGGCGCAAGGCTGCTGATGCTCGTACCTGGTCCATCCCTGTACGAGGATGGGAGACAGTACACTCAGCACTTAATGTCAAAGACAGGGCAGGGGTGCAGTCTGTACGTATCCTCTGTCAGGTTCAATATCTCGGTAGGTGTTTTAGCCTCATAATAAGCTTGAGGACAACTATGCAAGAGAACAGATTTGTGGTTGCCAAGGTGGGAGGTGGAGAGGAGGGATGGACTGGGAGTTTTGGTTGCTAAGGAGGTGGGTGTGTGGGAGAGATGGGTTCGGAGTTTGGGATGAGCAGCTGAAAACTATTATATATGGGACGGTAAACAGCAAGGTCCTACTGTAGAGCACAGGGAACTATATTCAATATCTTGTGATAAGGCATAATGGAAAAGAATATGAAAAAGAATATATATATATATTTATATATATATGTATAACTGAATCGCTTTGCTGTACAGCAAAGTACAGCTGTACTTTGTACACGACTGTACACAAAAAGCTGTACACGACTTTATAAATCAACCGTACTTCAATAAAATAAATTTTTAGAAAAAGAGTGTAACTATGCAGAAGTCTATCATAAGACTTCCGAATCATCACAGGCGATATATTTAAATTTAAAATGTGTGCAACAGGCTTAAAATAATGACTTAACTAGCGATTCAATTCAATCACCACTGAGTTACATTTTAAAACAGTCAAATGGAAAAGAAACTCAGTATCATCTAATGAATGGGTGTCTTGTCTAAATGATATCAAACATTTTTGATACTGTTATTCATTAGTGTAAGATTTCTTGCCCAAATCACAGATATAGAGAATTTTAGAATTGGAAGGAAGCGTAAAGACTTTTTTTGTTGTTAAATCTTCTTATTTTACAGATAAGGTATTTATCTTTATACACATGATTTTTGAGTCGAAAAAAAATTAAATATTTTTAAGGTAAGAATACGCATTACAGTCTAGAAATACATTCTCTTCATAAAACATTAAAATAGCCTCCATTTATATAATTTAACACAAGAAAGATTTCAATCTTAACATTACACAGATGAGCTGTAAATATGTCATATCATCTTCTGCCAAACACCTTAAAATTCACAAAATATTGGGTCATTTTAGTCATTTCTTTTGAAGGTAACAGGTGAGGACTGAATACCTACCCAGCCAATACAAAAAAGTTATGCCAGATCTTCAGGCAGACTAATTACACTAATATATTACAGGAATGTTGTGCTGGATCTCTGTGTATGTTAACTTTATAATTTTAAAACATTTAGGAAAAGTGCAAGCTAATAACAAGACCTGTATGCGGTAGATAAGGGTATAAAGTAAAGTGTGAAAGTCTTCTAAAGTACCCAGTTAGGGCCTCATTCCCATCCTTCTGTAGAAAGCAACTTGTTGGGAGCTCGGCTAGGGATGTCCCGTGCCTTTACAACCATATCTGTGTATGTACATGTAAATACATGAATATACATATGCATAGGTCTACGTTAGAAATATTTCACATATCTAAGTGTAGACACATGTTCAACATGACATTTTATACAAGTGGACTTGTGACTCAATAAGGCTGAATTGACTTCTTTATATACATATATACAACCTGTATTAGCGTTTCTAGATCTGCTTCATTTGTTTAATGCACAGCATCCCTTTTTTCTTTTTATGTTCCCTGTTTAGAACAGTAATATAGACAATCCAGTTCATTAAACCAGAGAGTTCTTATCAGCACTTCCCAGAGTCCTTTGGGCTTGATAATGTAATTTACAAGCTTTGATCTCTAAGCATTATAATAGCAGAATGGACTTCATTCTTTCCGCAGGCCCACACTTGATTAAGCCCACCTCATGTGACCGTTGGGGGCAGGTGGAGAAGACAGCATCTCACGTCCTCTTGTAGAATGAATCATTGACTGGAGGGCCAGCTCTTCAACCTCAAGCCGGTTCAGCTGGTGGTGCAGAGCGGCTTCTAAGCAGAGCTACGTCTCCCCCTCCTTGTACAGCTCCTGAATCCGGCTCAACATCACACCTCCAGCATCCCCTTCTATACCTGGATTGGGATCCAGTCATCATCTCCCCTCCATGTGAACACTGCAGGGGTTTCCATGGTTTTACTACTACACACGGAGCACAACGAACGTCCCCAGCCATATAACCTTGGGTATTGTGAAGGTGTTTCTATAGGATAAGTTTTTGTCAAAGGAGCCGAGAAATTGCCAGTTCAAAGGACATTCACATTTAACCTTTGGTTGACGTTACCAAATTTATCACCAAAAAGCTTGCACCAACTTGCACTCCCACAAGTAGGAACTTGATACCCAAAGCCTTTGTGCTCTACAAAGGATGGAGAACAGGATAAGGAGCTTCCATGGAATGAACGTGTGCTCGCGACAGGCAAGGCTCTGTGTTAAGGATTTGACCTACATCATCTCTAAACCTCGCACCAGCCCAACCAGTTGTGCACAGCTGTACCATTTTCAGCTCACCTGGGAGCCAAGCTACTCCACGTTGCCCGACTAAGGAGGGGCAGAATCAGAATCTGGACCCAGAATTACCTGCCTCCAGAGCCCTTGTCCTTTCACAACAAGGTGACACCTTATCTAAGTTAAAACAGGAAAACCAGGCTTACAAATTTATGAATTAAAAATTCCTTTGGAGAAAAAACAATTTGTTTTAAAGTCCTTGACGTTATTTAGCATGGGATTGTGCCCGGCATTCTGTTTATTTTCACTGTTAGCTGTTTATTTGCCTGACAGGTTTGACTCCAAAACAATTGCCCTTCCTCCTCGTTTACACCCCATCTTGGGTTCTCTGGTGACCTGTCAGTACATGGAGCCTCGTGACTGCTCCAACAGTGCTTTTATATAGTGAAAAATCGGGCAATTGACTTTGTTTTATAATTGAACACGTATTTATAGAAATGATAAGGAAAATCAGACAGCTGTTTGAGTCTGTGATAAAGGGGAAAGAACAACTTGCGGAGGGCTGAATGGGCTCAGCTCTTGGCAGCGTGGTTCTCCCATTTCTTAGCATTTCGAAGATACAGTCTTATTTGCCTGGCAGGGACTGAACTTGCAGCCCTGATTTCGGAAGGTAATTCATTAGCCTGCATGCTAAGTAATCTGTGTCTCCCTTTCCCTGTGAGTTAATTGACAAGCTGACTTCAGAGCCGTGAACCCCCACTGTATGTGGAACACAGAAGTCTCTTATGTGACTATTTGTGGGTCTTGCTCACTGTGCTGTGCTGGTAACACTGGAAAATTCCCTGAGCTGCGTCCATCTCTACCCGCGAGCCTAGTGCTCGTGAGGTGACATGTGACAGTGGAAGCCGGCTCCCAGCCCAGATGTCAAGCTGTGGAAAATCTCTCCTAGCAGCAGCAGCTGGGTCATCAGGGGGGGCTCAAGTCAGCAAGGCTGACAGCCCTGCCATTGCCTGTGGCTCTGTCATGCAGGAAGGCTGCTCGATGCGCTGAAGCCATTTGCCTCTGACTTATGTTTGATCCTCAGCTATTTGCATACTGTTATGAGCTCAGGGGGCAGAAGAAAGCACCTGTGGAAATACCTCCTGAGAGCTCTCTGTCTGTGCATGCTTATGGTGGAGAAACTAGATGCCCAAGCCCTGAGGGGCACCGCATTGCACAAGCTTTACTATGAGGTAGACTTTCCCCCACAGATCAAGTGGCTCCCCAGTGGTCTGTGGAAGGAATTACCGAGTCTCCCCAGATGCAAGAACAAAGCGAAGGTGCTTCTTGAGGGCATCAAAAAGGAAAGAAAGGATATCCATTCCTTCCAACTGGGAGCACGGCTTCATCCCTGCTTTCTCCTTCAGTGGTTCCCAGGCTAGCGAATTGGATTGGGAGAAAAATAGTAACAGCTAAAATGCAAGCAGCAGAGAACTACTCCACACTGTGCAACAGAGAAGGGAGGTATTCTCTTTTGTCTGTGTGTTCACCCATCCACCTGCCATCTGTCATTTACCGACCTCTCTCTCTAATTCTAACTCTCTACCATCTATTTCTCTATGTCTATCATCTCTCTGTTTCTATCTCTATCTATCTATCTATCTATCTTCTATTTATCTTAATCTCTCTATCTTTCGTTGACTGGTTTTAAACATTTATAGGTTGACTGAGTCATTACCCAAGATGTTCAAGGCTCGTTGGGGAAAACAATAGAAACTAAGCAAACACAAAGCAGTGGCACCGGATTTGATGGTCCTCATGATCGTAGTTCTATTTACCTCCTCTGAACACTCCCTTCGTCTTGCATTTAGTCTTTTGTTTCATTTTTTCCTTTATATCCAGTTTGGTTTGATCTTAAAAGTAATTGGAATAAGCACCTGGTTCTGGGGGCTCTTTTCAGAGGCTTGCACAAGTTCTGTCTGAATCAGGAATACCCAAAAATGGATACCGCAGATCCACTTAACAATAGAGGAAATTTTCATTGCACAATTACAGCAAAGGCTTATTCTGCAAATATCCCTAGGAAAGAGAAGACAGTGCCAAACACACAGTAGGATGTAAATTACTAGGTTCCTTCACGGAAGGGTGAGGGAAGGGGGTACTCAGTAGTGCAGATTGCTGCTAGGCAGTGAAAGGTGAGCTGGGTGAGGAAGGGGAACAGGTGTCAAAGGAGGGAAAAGGCATTGGTGATGGACTTTATCTGCTGGGAGCAGCCCTGCCCTCCATGCAGGTGAGCATGGGTCCCACACGGAGTTGAGGTGGCATATTCAAGAAGGTCAATGTTCACAGTGCCTAGCCCTGCTGGGCTCTCCTTTCCAACCAAGGCTCCCTGGTAACAGGAGCTTTGGACTTGTAGCTCTGCTTCCATCTCCCTCCTTAACTTCTCCTGGTCCAGGTAGGTGCATCTGTAAAATGGGCATAACAATTCCTTGGGTTGCTCTGAGGGCTTCCTGAACTACAAGCCCAACACAGTGCACATCAAGAACCGCGAACAGCATCACTGTGTCTGCAGGAGGAAGGGAAACGTGCTCACCCCTTCATTCGACTCATGGGACAAAGTGACCCCCCTGGGAGATACGGCACACTTTTGGGATGGTCAGCTCCTTTGTTTAAGTTTAAGGAAGGTAACATGTGTTTGAAAAAGGAAGGTGGTTCTGTGCAGTGATGGAGAGATGGGACCCGGGACGGAAGATGTGGACTCGAGTTCTCACACCACTGCTTACTAACTGTCACCTTGCAGGTGAAACTTCTCCAGGGCTATTTTCTCCTCTTTTCCTTTTCTATATCTGTACAGCATCTTGACCCGTATTTCCTCCTAAGCTACATTTCTTTTACCTTTGGCCCTTCAGATTGCCTCTGTGAAATGGAATAGCAATAGAATTTAGCTTGCAGAATCACTAGGCTGATTGGGCTGGATAATGTTTATACAGCACTTGGCGTAGTGCCTGGCATGCATTCACATTCACCAAATAGCACTTATTCATTCCCCAAATGTACTAGGTGCTCAGTAGTATTTTTTTTTTAAATGAATGAACGAAGGATAATTTGAAAAGGTCTCACGTTTCATGTCTTGGAAATCTCGGAGAAACTATTTTACAGAGCTGAACTTTCTCCAGGTCATTTAATGAGCTGGTGACAGTGTTAGGACTAGACTTTAATTCCAACTCCTGGTTCCGTGTTCTTTTCACTGGAATATTTTGGTTTTGTATTTGTTTAATTGAATTGAAATGAACGTTAAAAAGAATGGCAAAGGGGATCAGACATTGACGTGGAGGTGTGCAAAGTTTTTCTTTTCTTGCATCACTTAAGAACTGAACCTCTCCTGGATGGGGGTCATGCTGGGCATCAGAACATCCCCTACAGCTACTCCCAACCAGGCAAACAAAGAAAATGACCAGGATGCAGAAACAATGGCCTGCCTTGTTCTTGGGGTGGTCAAGACTGCACCAGACACTTTGAGACTGTTGTGACACCCACGGAGTTGTCACCTAAGGAGTCCCACCGCCTCTGAGGCTCCTGGCAGTGTCCGCACATCTAGTGCAGACTAGTCTTGGACTGGATGACCACTGGCATCTACGACCAGTGGTGTGCATATGGCATGTAAGAAGGGAGAAAAAGTGGGAGCCTTTGGCACACACAATAGAATGAACACCTTGGAGTCCCAGATCCTATTTGCCTCACATGAGCCTGGAAGATAGCACCCTTGTGTTGGGTAGTGAGAAATTAATTTTAGTAACTGTAGTGTTGAACAGAAAGAAATCCACAGTGGACTGCAAACAAAGAGGAGTCTAGATTCTCACAGTGTTTTAGCATGTCAATAATTTGGCATTTTGTTGCATTAAATAACAGCCAGAAAAATAGGAGGAACCACCACTGCTCAGAAATATTTTCTGTTATGGAGAGTTAGGACTGGATATACACAGGCACGTGTCTCATAACCAGGCTCCTAACCCTCACGTAAGTCCCTGCTTGTTTTACATAATAAAATGTGAAATCAATCTGCCAAGGAAATCTACTCTGTGCGTGTTAAATGGTGGCTTGCTTATATTTATCAGGTCAAGAAGCTGGATGGGTGAAATGCAAGGGCACATTTGTCACTTTAGTGTGCTCACATCATTCTACTCATTACAAATTGGAATTAAACATATAGTAAGGAATGAGAATACAATTCATACAAGTTGCCGGTTTCTAGATCATTTCAATTAAAAATAATAGCATTGGATGAGCTTACAATTTCATACTCATCTTGGTTTTCCTGCTCTGAAGACCATAAATCAGGGAAGGGGCCCGATTATAGTCTGCAGGCTACAGAGGTGGAAGAGCTCGCGGGATGCTGAACACCAAGTGCTCTGCTGTCCTGCAGGGGCCTCAGACAACACATTCTCAAGGGGGCAAATCTTGAAGTTTTAGAGATGATCTTTGGATCTATAATATGTGCTTCTGCTGTTTATTAATGATTGAGATGGACAGATTAGAGGTCAGGAAAAAGCCCATTTGGCACGAAGCTTCTGTTACTGGGGCTGGTAACGCTGGTTTACACTGTCCGCACAGTGACTGGCACCTCGTCCCCCAAGGGTCTACTTCACCTGGAACTCCAGGACTTACAGGTTGGCAGATTCTAAGAAGCAATGACTCCAAAAGAGACAAGGACTGTCCTGCTTGAATCACGGAGTCTCTTCTGAGGTTGAAATCTCGGTGGGAAACATGAAGCCAGGGGCATTGGGAGCTTGGAGGACTCCAGTGAACAATCTAGATGGTTCTTTACAGCAGGTTTTGTTTGTTTTCTGTGTGTGCATGGAAATGAGATGAATGCTCAGGACTCATTTCGTTCCCTCTGATCCGCCTGTCTTTATGCATCTCTCCGATCCCAAACTCTGCGTTGCTTTGTCTGCAGCCCTTGTCCACCCTCTGGACCCAGGCTGCTCCAGTGTTGTTCTCTTCCTTTGTCTATTGTCTGCCCACCAAAGCATTTGTCAGAACCCATCAATTCTCCGTTCTTTCAAGCTGGGTTTGTCGCCGCAAACTCATTACCCCTCAGAGGTGCATCTCTCAGCTGGCTGGTGTTGCTCTTGTCACTGGGTCTCTGAGCTCCCCTGTCTATAGCGATGCTCCTCTTGGCCAGCGTTTCCACTGAAGCTGGATTTCTTGGGTCCTTGGGCCGCCTGGGGGGAATGGTTAGCACTCATCACTGTGCTGCATTCTGATCGGTGAGGGTCGGCAGTGGCTCACAGCACAGCCCCTCCCTCACGCCATCCCCCCCAGGAAAACCCGCCACAGCCTTGGGAACACGTGGAAACCTCACGTGACCCGTTCATTTCCATGAGGGAATGGTCACTGTTCAACTTACTTCCAGATTTCTCACAATGTGTCCCCCATCTACCCTTATCCTAAATAAAACAAGATGTCTCTTCAATGCCAGGTAAGCTTTGCTGTGAATGGAATTTTCTGCTCGCAGGAGAGAAGCAGATACCCTCTTCTGCAGAGGAAGACCAGTTACTCCATTTGCCTTGCATCCGAGTCTGAGAGGTCCAGTGAATGCTTCTCAGCATCCTTCAAGGAACCCAAGAATCTGCAGGTTAGCTACAGACCGTTACATCACCATGGCAGCTTCAGAGCTGTCCTGTAGTTCCTGAAACTGCTGAAGACCGGCTTTCCTGTCTGTAGATGGCAGGTGCTTTCGGAAGGAGGAGCCCGCATGTTCTCACCCCACGTTTCCCTTTCTGGATCCTGCTTCCCCTCTTCCCTTGCCTTTGTTTGTTTCCTTCCTTTTCCTCCCAGCCACACCCTCACTCAGTTCCATATGAATCTCTTGACAGCCACACCTAACTTCTAACCAGTGCTGTTAACAGAGCATGGGACCACGCAGGGCCTCCTGTGTGGGATGCCACCTGCCCCAAATGGCTCCATGGCACCCAAGCCAGTGTAAGACCAGGGTACCATGAAAGGCCCTTTCTCTCACAGTAAATACCAAAAACTTTCTGCACATCACAGTTTTGGTGGTTTGGATAGAGAAAAGCATAGTGAAGAATACAGTTCTACAATCCCAGTCCCTCAAATATTGCTTTCTTTCCTACCATAAAGCAATTTTGGTAAGTGCTTTAAACTGTGCATGCCCCATCTTACCAGACTTTCTCTTAATGACCCCTTTACTCTAAATGTCCACAGAAGGGCAGAGAGGATGCACCTCCTTTGGAAGGTCGGAAAGGTTTGTGGTGTGCGGTGCCAGGTGGAGCCCCTGGACAGAGGGCAAGTCCTTCCCCCAAAGAGGGGCAAGGCCCCAGAGCTGAAGCCATTTCTGGGAGTCACACAGGTAAGGTCTGTGAGGGGCAGGGGTGACTTTTAAAGCTAGGTGCCACCTCGCTCGGTTAGGGTGTCCTGGGGAACACCAAAGTCTGGACAAAGTTCTGGCTGGTCACCCTACCTTGACTGCTGCCTGTTTAAAGGGTCAGGGCACAGAGGCAAACATCCACAGCCTTTTAGTTTCATGTTCAGGGTCCTTCTGACCAAAAGTTGTGCTGTTATTTCTCCATAATAAGAAGACAAGGGCATTGCATGCTGAAGGAGACAGGTTTTATGGGTTCTTAGTTGAGCTATTCGTTAGGTCACTGGATCTCAGGTTTTTCTCTGGACCATGGAACACAGGGAAAATCTAATTTGCTGTGCTCATCTTAAAGGAGCAAAGGTTAATCAAGGCTTGGTGATGAAGATCTGCTGGTGATGAAGCCGCCCTGTGCCCCTAGACTTCAACCTCCTCACCCACGACATGTGGATGTCAGGCTCTGGAGGAGACCTCAACTCCCTGGCCATGAAGAGGTGGCCTCGGGGACCCACACAGAAGTACCTGGTGAAGTTCCAGATTCACCTGTAACATGCATCAGGCTTCAGCAAATATTTACTTGCTGAAAAAGTGTTTGCAGATGACTATTTACCAAGTGTTTGAAATCAGTGTGCTGGGTCACACAGGAGGGGTACAGTCACTTTTACTCGTGGGGGGTTCCCTCCTTCGTACCTGGGGAAGCTGGGGGCTTAGCGTCTTCAGGGAAAATCACAGCCTGGGAGAGAAACCACACACAGCACATACCTGAAGGCTCCGGGCTTTGAATCACTGTGTCAAAGCCCCATATTAAAACAGCCTTGGAGATTGGCTTGTGATGGAAAGGCTCTTTGCAAATACAAAAATCACAAGCACAGCACATACACATGGCTCTACATGGACCAGACAGGACAAAGGCAGCCCTACCCCATCCTCCTCTGAGCCCTTTCCAAAGCAGCCCCAGAACCACACACATCCCAGTCTCTTGGAAGCTGGAGCTGACCTTCATTTTGGTCTTTGTGATTTGGAATATCAGGGGACAGGATGGATGGGGCATTGCAAAGGCCCTGCTCCAGGGTGTGGAGGGAAAACTCAAGCCTCAGGGCTGCCCGGTGCCTGCTTCCCAGTCTCTAAAAATGGTGATGATAGTAGTTCTTTTAGACCTGGGAACATATGTGTAAAAGCAATGCTAATTCAGGAGTAGGACGTAAATGAAAGTTATTATTTCTAGTTTAGAAAAAACATGCTGGTTCCTCTGTAGCATGCCCATGCCAGTTTAAGGGGACACGGACCAGCCAGTGCAAACGTGTCAAATGCACGTATGTGCGCAGATGTGGACAGACAGAGGCGAAGAGAAGGCAACGTGTCTCTCATGTGCACCTGAAAGCAGAGCACTGCACCTGGCCTGGTGAGCACTTTCACAGGCGAATAACCCTGCTGTTATGCTCTCCACCACTGTTGCAACATACACTGCGAGTGGGTAACACAGTTCCAGTTCTCTGTGCAGAGAAGTGAGTGCGCCAGTTTTCAGATGAAGAAACAATGCACTAGAGACACGCAGAGTTCCTGATCAGTCACAAATGAGAGCAAAGTTCTCTTGACTTTGAGGTGAGGATGGGCAGTGCCCCTTCTGTGCCTCAGCCTGGAAGGCAGGCCCACTTCACAGGCTGGGAGCAGAAGCTCATCTCCATGGCATCTGTTCTCAAATCTGCTCTCCTCACAGCCGTCATGGCCCAGACACTCCCTTCCCCCTCTTCTCATGGGCCTGCTTTGACCACTGCATCTCTGGTAAAGCCACCAAAAATGAACAACAACGACATCAAGGCAGAAGCAGTTGGTGAATCAGCTAATTAGCTGTTTCACAGGCGGAAATGTGAGGCGCGTCGTCCCAGCCCGAGCAGGGCTGCTGGTGGGCGTCCCCCTTCTCCTCTCTCCCCTGCGTCCCTTCATACTCCATCTCTTTTCTCTGAGTTTTTATTCCTTTTCTGCCATTTTCTCTTCCATTCTTTTCCCACGTTTTCCCCCATTTTCCTTATCTCTTCCTCCATTAACTGACCTCCTTATTAAGGAGAATGTAAACTTAGCCTGTGACAAATTTGTTGAGTAAGATATTTCATTCCTCCTCTAAATACTGGTTGTAATACAGAATCTTGATTTTTTTTTAAAAAAAGTATATGTACACAGAAAAGATGGGATAGGTCAGTTCAAGTATGGCAACAGTGGTTATTTCTAAAAGGAGAGATTTGGGGTGATTCTCTTTTTTTATTGCTACTTTGAAAATCTTACATAATTAGATTTTTTTCACAGCAAACAAATAAAATATATGTATCTAACTCCTGTGTAAGTCTCTAAACAAAACAAGAAAAAAATGAATGTGTCTTTACTTCCAAATGGCCTTGAATCACGTTCTTTGAAATTGATGTTTAGGACCCCTGGATAGAACAGTTTCCCCTAAACACATCGTAGCTTTTCTCCCATGGACAAAGCATCTGGAGGTCAAGGATGGTGCCGCCATCCTCCCTGCTAGCCCCCAGGGGGTTCTCTGCAGGCAGAAGGCCCTCAGTCAATGGCTGAGAGCATAATTCTTTTCCTACCATTGTCGTGGGGTTGCTAACAACTTAGACATCAGGTCAAAATCTACGCTGTCAAGAGGTAATTCAGTAAAAGAAAGACAAATACCATATGGTATCACTTATATGTGGAATCTAAAATACAAACGAACTTATCTATGAAACAGAAACAAGACTCACAGACTCGTGGTTGCCAGGGCAGGGGTTGGGGAGGGATGGACTGGGAGTTTGGGGTCAGCAGATGAAAACTAGTGTATATCAAATAGATAAACAGCAAGGTCCTATTGTAGAGCACAGGGAAATCTATTCAATAGCCTGGGATAAACCATGATGGACAAGAATATGAAAAAGAATGTATACGTAACGGAATCACTTCACTGTACAGCAGAAATTAGCACAAGATTGGAAATCAACTATACATCAGTAAAATATACAAAAAAGAGCTACGCTGTCAAGAACCAGGACCAGAGTAATGTCCCAATTTTTCACTCATAGATTTGCACACTGCTCTTAGAGTTTAACTTGGTAAGCCCTACAGTCCTCACCACTACACACATCTGGGAAAGATACAGGGGGAAAAAAAAGAAAGACAGAACATTATTGTAAATGCAGTGTATGAGCCCTTTTTATTTCTTCTTAGTGTTTGTTGCTGGAATGTTGCGAGAAATATTTTTGAATTCTGAATTTTACACATCAGTGAGTGCATTACCAAAAGGATAAGCTCATGGGCGCCATAAGTGCACATTTCCCTGCTAACCATATTTGAACTTGTTCCTTCTTCTTTCCTGCTATATTCAAAGGGTGAGGAAGTGTGATCTTAAAGGGGACCTTTAAATACTTTTTGGTTTCTGTAAAATATGTCTTCTTTGAGTAGCATAGAAATAATCAGAAAAGAGGGAAGAATAGGAACCATTGTGATGTCCCATGCAGTGGACCATTGGCCCTTGTCTGTTCACTCACCCTGGCTACTGCATCACCCCAGAGGTGGCATCAGCGCTCCTCAGCAGGACTCCTGCAACTTCTGGGCTGCCTCTGCTCACACACTTTCCTCTTAGGCCAGAGTCGAATTTAAATACATCTTTGTACCACGTCTTTCACTGTGTTTAGTGGAAGGTCCAATGTGCATTGATTGGTTGATTGAAAGAAAGAGGACAGGAAAGAAGGAAGGGAAAAACTTCAGAAGTATAGACTTTATCATTTGAGTAACTGGAAGCTAAGAGCTACTTACTGGGAAACTTCAAGTGGACAAATCTTTCCTACAAAGAAACTCATTGAGCTCAGGGCCTAGACTTGCTCCTTTTCCTCTGTAATCCCCACCTAGCTCGAGGCCCGAGGAGCAGAGACCCAGCAAACTTTTATGAAATGGACAAGTAGGCATAACTTACGTGTTTCATGGCCCAGTATTATTAATATTGCTCCAATGGAACTGAGTAATACAACTCCAAAAGCCTTCCGTGCTTCTTACTAAAGACAAATGACACATTCTCTCCACATACCATGGAAGAAATGAGGCTTTGGCTAGAAGAAAACGTCCTATTCTAAGCCTTTACCTCCTTCGTCTCCTATTTCCTTAGAATTTGATTTCATGGGGATACCGTCTGGAGCAGTGGCTGGCACACAGTAGGGGTTTCATAAATGCATGTAGTAAGGATAAATGTGCTCCTGTCTTCATCCACTCAGTCCATTTAGGGAGCCCTGGTCACCCTGAGGAATATTGTGGACCTTCCAGAAAAGAAGAAGACAGGACAGCTGCTCCCAGAGACCCTCTGCGCAGAGTAAACCAGATCGTGGGGTGCCCAGGAGGAAGGCCTGGTTCAAAAAGCAACAGGGCCTCAGAGAGATTTTATCTAAGGGGTGGGCGTGATCTTAAATCACAATGAAATGAAGAAGAATGTGATTAGAGGGGGTTCGTGGCAGCAAATTCTGAGGCTCTAGAGAAGGGCCGGGATGAGGTTATGGCATCCAAGGAGGCACCAGTGGAAACCCAGGTGTGTCTGGTGACCGAGGAGACCCCCAAAACTGCAGAAGTTAAAGGAGGACCCAGAGGGGGAGAGAGAGTGGGGATCACGCCGCAGAGGAGGTGTGCAGGGGGGTTCTGCCTGTGCACTGGCGAATAAAAGAGAGAAGAGAAGCCAACTGGAGTTAGGAACGAAACTGCATTACGTAATACACGCTTTGTCATCGTTTCCCGAACAAGTGTGTTAAAATCAAGCTTTGGGCAGGTGAATCAGGTTCTGAAGGCCCTAAGAGAGAGTTTACTATTCTAGGACATTCTTGCTGAATTCTTTGCAAATAGAGTCTGTCATGCAAATAATAATTCTTTCCTAAATAAATAATCTGCTACACAAACTTATCTTTTTACAATTGCTTAAATGCGACCATAGCCTCATGTGGCCTCTTCCATAATCCGGACAGCTGGATTTAGGGCCGGAGAGAGAGACACAGAAACAGTGACAGACAACAGACATGGAGACCAGGAGGCACAAACTTATAGACTTTAGAAGATTTTTTTTTTGAAGCTGGCTGTGGGCAAATGCCATGGAAACTCACAAGGTCCTTGGTAGCCAGTTACCTACGGTGCAGAGTAGAATAAACATTGGAACCTGTACTTGGCACGCCCAGGTTCAAAGAACCACCGGTTTGTGCATATCCGTTCCAACTTGTTTTTGTTCACAGGACGCATCAGACTTGTGAGGTAGAATATGCGGGAACCTGAACATGCATATTTCTTCTGTGATTAACTATCTTTTAGCTTTTGTAAGGAGACTAAGTTGAATTAAGTTGTTTTCTTCGACTCTGGTGAGAGCTGCAAGCAGCGTGGTTACACTAGACATTTCAGTACGTGAATAGCTATGACTCTCAAGTTAGTTTCTGGTGAAAAATGCTCACATCACAGAAAAATATTCACCCTAATTGGCAACCTTGTTAGCAGCAGTTTCAGCAGAAAGGCTACGTGCGAGACCAATAGCGACAGCGTATCCTGACAGACTCAGTTTTTTCAATGACTAAATTTCGGACACACCCCAAAGCAATTAAATACAGTCTCCATAACAGAACACTCACAGGAGCTTGGAGATTATAATTTCAAATATGTTTCTATTTATGATATTGTGTGTTTAGTCCATAAGAAAACATTCAAGCTCATTCAAAATGTTTATGTGTCAAACCACACACACGCACGTCTATGAAAAGGCAAATCTGGGAAAAAGCTGCCATCTCTGTTGGAGGAGGGATGGTTTTCCCAAAGACCAATCCATGTCCTTCAGGTTTCTGTTTGTTTCTATTTGCAAAACTAAACAGTAAACATTTGCAAGACTCTTGGTTGACGGACATGTAAGGGGGAGTAAAGGAAGTCCTCATAAACAGACAGGAGCCAGCAGGATTCATTTTGGATTTCTGACCCACAGAACTGCAAGGTCATGAATTTGCTTTATTTTAACCACTGGGTTAGTGGTACTTTGCTACAGCAACGGTGGGGAAGAAGCCAGAGTCCATGGCTTCTCACGTACCTAGTCCAGCCTCATCCACCTGGGGGCACCTGGTTCACTTTCGTGCGACTTGAGTATCTGAAAAAGCGCCAGGAAGAGCAGCGACAGCGATAATGAACCCAGCGGGCTCGGAGGAAACACGCCGACACCGTGGGGGGCGGAAAACGTCAAGTGCCAGGAAGGGGGAGCGTGCTCCTGGGACTGGGGGTTCTTGGCCTGAAGGAGCATCTCCGAGGCCTGCTTCCTTCGCAGAGGCTGATGGATGGAGCGGGCGCTGGGGCGGGGAGGGGAGACCTGGACCCCGCGGTGGCCGGGGTGGGGCAGAAGGGAGCTTCTGCGTCTCAAAGCTCGAGCGTGAGTGCGCGGAGTTCTCTCTCCTCCCGCCTGCGTGGAGCCCCCCAACCCCGGGCGCGGGGCTCACACTGGGCGCTTTGCTCCCTTCAGAAACAGCCAGTGCTCCTACTTACTGACGTGAAGTCATTCTCGGCGCCCGAGCGGAAATCAGCCGGAAGGCGCCAGGTGAGGGCTGAGGATTTTTTAAAAAATGTCCACCTCCGTTTACCTCTGCAGGTAAACGCTGCTCAATTTTCGGGCCCGCTGACTTAGCAGCAGCCAAAGTGTCTGAGCTTCTGCTGATCGTTGCTCTGGAGTGTGTGAAAGCCGCTGGCATCTCTGGGAGGAGCCGGGGCGAGGGTGTGCCTGGCGGGGAGTCTCGGAGGGTTTATCCCACTCGGGCAATTCCACACGCTTCCTAATGGGGGCGCGACTGTCGGTAAGGCCTTTCCAAAAATCACCCCGAGTAACTGATCCAGAGCATCTAACTAAGCCTCTTACACTCCCTTTAACGTCCCACTCAAAAAAGAAAACACTCTCACACGGGCCAAAAACTTGAAGAAGAACGTAAATCAAAGCATTATTTATAATTGAAAAACACTAAACAAACCTCATGTTTTAACTTGGAAAACAGTTCAGTAAGTCAGGGTAAGTTTGCTAAATAAAATAGTTTACAGACTCTTAGAACAGTGTTTACACAGGACTTTAAAGCCACAAGAAAGAAACATAATAGAAGGCAAAGCACCCAAATCTATTACATGTTAATATATGTTCCAAGTTGTTCTAATAGTGAAGTCAGAAGTGGTTTTTATTTTTCTCTTACGTGTTCCGTATTTTGTATAATTTGCTTACAGTGAGCCTATATTCCTGTTCTCATCAAAGATAAAGTAAAACATTTTAAATGCACTCGAAATAGAAATGGGCCTGATTTGTTCAGGCCTTGCTCCCCCCATGGTTTGCCTCTTGCCCTAAGACCAGTGTCCCTCAGGAAGCTCCTTCCGCGTCCCCGCACGGACGCCTGTCTCAGCAGGCCTGGGGACCCACACCACCCTTCAACCACACAAGAAGCCTGCTGCTGGGTGGTGACGCCCCAGCCTGTGCCCCCGATAAGCGACCTCTGTTCCTTCTTAGGAAGCCCGGTTATTTGCAAAGAGTGCACTCAGCAGAACCCCCCAGGCGTTAAAGGAGAGTGCCCGTCGGCCAACCGGAGGGTACTGTCTCCATCAGCCCTGGATCAACACACGTGAAACTGGGCCACCCCAAGCCACTAGCAAAAAATTCATCCAATGATGAACGATCTATTACTAGGGTCTGAGAGCATTTTCAAGAACGCCCTATCCTCACGGCAAACTTACCCGTGACTAATTCGAGAGCTTCTTTTGAGCATTTGATAAGGGCCAAGTTCAGTAGGGGGAGAGAAAGAAAGAAATCCACTTAACCTGGTGGTGAGCATAGCAGGCACTTAATGAATACAAAATATGAAAAGGCATTTGTCTAAAGTTACCCCAGTTTCCATCGAGGCAAAATTTGAACTAAAATTTAGCCCTTCTTGTTGCTAGTACTTTATTCCTGTGTCAGGTGGCTGGAAGGAGGACCCCTGGCTCCCACCCTGCCCCAGTCTGCTCTCTCTTCCAGGTACTGTGCCCACGTGCTCTGCCCCAGGTGCCTGGGTCCTTTCCCCCTCCTGTCACCTCTAACTCCAGCCCAGGCTGCCGATTCCAGGCTAGGACACACCCCCACCAGGAACTCTTCCCAAACCCGAGGACTTTCTCAGTCATCTAACCTCACAGCCCTGTAAGGGCTGGGGTGTTACTGACCTTCAGGGTTGCACCTGCACCTCCTCAGTTCTGCAATCTGGGACCAACGACATATCTCCACAGAGTGGATTCTCATTTTAATTCTGAAACTGATTTCGAAATTCTTAAATACAAGAGCATGCCTTGTAGGGCAGGTGTTTGCAGGTAGACTGGACGGAGATGCAGGGAGGAAGGTCGGGAGCTGAGGGACAGGGCGTGGTCCTGACTCCATCCCCAGGGCACCGAGGTTGTTGTCCTCTGGACAAAGGAGGTGTCCCTCCTCCTTCTGCTTGTTCCCCACCCCCAGGGGGATTCTGGGTGTGCTCTGTGGGGTGCCCTGGCTTCCAAAATTCCTCCTCTTGCTTTTTTCCCTTGTCTATCTGGATCTTTCCAGAACATTCTACCAACTAAAAAAGACATCTGTCAGATCATTCCCTCCTTCAGGCCAGAATTCTTAATGCTCATATCCTAATTCCTCATTTACATGTACAAAAAATGTTTTAAAATGTTTTAAAAGAAAAAAATATATTTAAACCAAATTTCCATGTCTTACTTTAAAAAGTGACTTTTTCTGCAACATTTTAGAGTCAAGCAAAGAGAAGAATTTATAAAAATAACCTGGCTTGTGTTATTGTGGCAAGGAAGGAAGGAAGGAAGGAAGGAAGGGAGGGAGGAAGGAAAGAAGGGAAGGAGGGAGGGAGGAAAGAAGGAAGGAAGGAAGGGAGGGAGGGTGGAAGGAAGGAAGGAAGGAAGGGAGGGAGGGAGGGAGGGAGGGAGGGAGGGAAGAAGCCAGCCACCAGCTGGGACACATCACTTTCGAATCTGCCTCCTGCTTCTGGCCTCCAGCTCGAGCTGGTGCATTTGGCTTTATCACCAGGTGCCTTCCGTTTCTGAGAAGGGCCACCACCCTGTGTGTTAATTGACAGGGAAGATGTGCTGGCATTTCATACAACTTTGCCATGAAAGGGCTGAGGACAGTGTCAAAGTACTTTCTTAATTCTTTGACTTTAGACTGAGTCAGCAAATGAAATTTCTGGATAATTGTCAAAACTGAGAGCTACCCGGTGGGGAATCTTTGGCTAATGGCTGTACCTGGGATCACACTGTCACATCTAGTGCCCCACAGGGGAAAGAGGGACGTGATTAACAGGAAGGGATGGAGATGTGTTTGTAAAAAAGAGTGCCCCAAAGTGCGTGTGAAGAACCTCTCAGGGTAGCAGAAGAGAAGTGGGTCAGGGCAGTGGACACCTGAGATGGCTCAGCGATTGGTGTCCCACGAAGGAAGTGGGAGCAGGACAGCGGCCAGGGGTCTGTGAAAACGCCTTCCCATCACCAGCCTCCCGACTCTTCCTTCAACACAGGCTGGGAATTAACGCGCCTAAACTTCCTTAAAACAGTGTTTTGGATAAAAAGACTACACGGTCTCGGGAAAAAGTTCCAGAGTATAAACACACACGCACCATGCCTGTGGCTACTTCACAGACTGTGTGTTGTGTCTCACACTGTATGTGGTACCCTTTGCTGATGTGCGGACCTGCACGTACGACTGTGCACATATTTGCCCAAATGCATGAAAACTGATGACTGAACAGATGGTGTGGTTTCTTGTTAGGCTCCATTAGCGGATCCACGGGAATCCTCCTTCATAACCGTGGTCCAGACTAGATGATTCTGTCCGATGCCCAGGAGGTGCACCTCTCTCTGAGTAGCTGCGGAGCCTCTGGGAGGCCATGGGCTGGCTGCTTCACGGCACTGTATGTGGGATGCTGCGGTGACAGCTGAGGGGTGTGCGCCACCAGGGTGTGGATTCTGGACTGCCTGGGGCCCCGCCCAACCTCTGTTCCCTGTCTGTGAAACGGCGCTCGTGGTCACTTGCAGAGCTGTTGTGAGGATTAAATGAATTCACAGGCGGACATTTCTGAGGGCCCTTACTGGCACTTAGGTCAGTAAATCTCAGCCCTCGTTACTATTACTATTTGGTTACTTTGGTTTAAAGTCCCACAGAAGTGATAGAGATACAGAATTACAAAGTAATAAATACCCCAGAATGTGAGACACTCATGTTTTCTAGTGAAAATGCTTACTGGTGTCTCCTGTTGCAGGTTTTACTCAACAAAGTGTAGTTGTCACAGTTTCTTCCTGCTGCTTTAGGAAAGGGCCCTGCTGCCCCTCTGCCCTCTGACCCAGCTCCGACCAGCATCTCCTCTCTTCCCCATCCTCGACCTCAGGCTCCAAGGAAATGAGCCTTACCTTTTCCTTCCTACTTCTCTAGTCTACATATACACATCCTTTCTTCTACATTTCCAACTCACTATTCTTTTTTTTCTCTTCTGTCTTTCATTTATGGCTCACCCTATATCTCATCCTCCCTGAAGCCTTCCTGGACAGCCTTATCACCTGGCGATTTCTTACCCCCTCAAAATCCCAGCAGTCATCCATTGTTACTTAGTTCAGGTAACGCAACTTATCAAGAGGATGTGTGTGGGTTAATTAGTTTTAAGCACGAGTCCCTTCTTTCTGTCCAGCCAGAAGTCTCCTCACACACTTGTCTTCTGCTCTGTTGCCTACTGGGTGACCAAGCAGCCGTGAACCATCTAGAACAGAGGGAGGTGAGGAGCCACACAAGAAAGAATTCTACTCCTGCCACTGGCAATTCAAATTACTTTGGAAAAAATAACGAAACCATTCCCCAATTGTTACTGGATATTCAAAAGATTTTAATTAAGAATATTATTTTCGGGCTTCCCTGGTGGCGCAGTGGCTAAGAATCCAACTGCCAGTGCAGGGGACACGGGTTCGAGCCCTGGTCTGGGAAGATCCCACATGCCGCGGAACAACTAAGCCCGTGCGCCACAACTACTGAAGCCCGCACACCTAGAGCCCGTGCTCCACAAGAGAAACCACGACAATGAGAAACCTGCACACCATAACAAAGAGTAGCCCCCGCTCACTGCAACTAGAGAAAGCCCATGCACAGCAACAAAGACCCAATGCAGCCAAAAATAAATAAATTAATTAATTAAGTAATTTAAAAAGAAAAAGAATTTTATTTTCCCCAAATACGAATCTTTTGAGCATAAAAGATTTGCAGAACTAAGTCTAGGTCAGTTTTCCAGTTTTTAGCATCTGTAACACATATACGTGTAGATTCCCACCGGGACATGTACAGACACTGGTTCATCCTCATAACATCCATTATCATACTACACTGGCCACTGTCAATTAAGGAAGCCCAAGACAGCTGTTCCTGAGGCCGCTGTGTATTTTCCCATTATGGACATTGTCATTCATCTGGCTGTTATGAGCAGTAATGGCCTGTATATATAAAAGAGGGCCAGCTGAAGTCTTAAAAGTTGTGAACATCCACTCCTTCACTGAGTGAATTAATTCATGACAAAAGCACAGCTTTGCCCCACAACACTTTGCAGCTGCTGGGAAGACTCATAAAATAGGGAGACATACCAGGGTAAAATGTCAGTTTGTTTTCTAAGAGAAGGTCCTCCTGGTGTCTCTGAATGTCAAGATTACTGTTAATCATCTCTTTGACTCTCTCTAACCTCCTCTGGCCAAAGACAAAACAAAAGGGTGGACAGATAGGCTTCCACAAGTAGCTGTACACAGAGTGTCCTAAATACCAACAAGCCTGCCTGAGGGAGAGTGGACCTTCAAAGTCATGGGAGGCCAAGCTGGCCTGCAGGCTCCCGGCCACCATGACCAGCTTGAAAGATCACATGTGAAAAGTAAAACTTTTTTGACCCAATTGGCAGATTGAAATTTCTTAGAAAACTGAGTAGGGTGCTTAAATCCAGGGGTTAGCAAACCACAGCCACAGGTCAAATTGAGCGCTACCTGGTTTTGTACATAAAGCTTTTTTGGAACAGAGCCACACCCATCATTTACATATTTTCTATGCTGCTTAGCACTGTAACAGCAGACCTGAGTAGCTGTGACAGGGACCACGTGGCCCAAAAGTCAAAAACATTTACTATCTGACTGTTTACAGTGAAAGTTTGTCAACTCCTGTTTTTGGTCATTCCTTGAGAAACAGAAGCCCAAAGAGAGGCTACAGCCTTGAAAACATGGCACAAAGGGACTACAAAGAGACTGAGCCCCAGACAACAAACAATATTCGTGATTTGCATGGCAGTGAAAAATGCATTTAAAAAAGCAGGAGAGAAATAAATGCATTGTACCATCAGGTAATGCTGACATGAACAGCCAAAGCTGTAACAAGAAGCAAAGGCATAGCACTCTCTGTGTCAGCAGTGACAAATAGGTTAAGGATCTGATGGGGAGAAAGTACAGAGGGGACATGCAGATGCCTTCTGTTAGTGTCTGTTTGTGTGTGTGCATATGCATGGCTGTGCACACTGCTGTCTTCCCAGCATTACTGAAGAGCTGTGACTTTCAAACTTCTCCTTGCTTCATCTGGAAAGATTATTACAATTCAGATTACCAGGCCCCACCCTGAGAGTTTCTGGTTCTGTAGATTTGGCGTGGGGCCCAGAATTTGCTTTTTTAACAAGTTCCTGGGTGTCACTGCTGCCGATGGTGATTTGGACACCCCACTGAGAACACTGCTTAAAAGCTTAGCCACTGTTATTAAATTAATAAATCCTCCTGATGCTTCTTCAGAGCAGGAATTAACTCAGGTGAAAAGCAGCTCCTGTGATTTGTGATTATGACTTTGATTTCAGAGTTCATATTTAAAACACCTGTTGTCCAGGTTTCCTTCATGACTAAATATGGGAAGACTGGTCTTAAGGTACTTAAGATCTCTCCCAGGTCTGCTGTTCTATGTCCACGTCATGCCCATGGCTCTATCTTCGTTTTCATGGATACCCTGTGGGTGTCATACTGTGAAAAGTCTAGTATATTACATCTAGCAGATATATACAGACTCTATAAAACATGTTTTGTATATAACAGTTTATAAGATGACAGATCCAGCCTTTCTATGAAAGGTTAAAAAGAATGTAAAAATTCATTGAACTAAAATTTCTTTCCACCTTGTACTCATAACTTATTTCCTTTGCTTTACATAATTTTATTTCTTAAGAAAACTAACTTCTCTGTTTGGATGCATTTGCAAAGTATGTTCCAAAAGATCAAACTTTTTGAAACTGGTATAAATGAAAGCATTACTGATTAATCCAACAAGGAAAAGTAACACCTTCCTTTGACTCTCTGCTTCTGCTGAGATGAAACTGTCATGTTCTTTGATGTTTATTTCTACTCTAATTAATGCCAGAGCACTGATCAGATCTACAATCATATCTGAAGTCATGTTTGTTGATTGAATTTTTTTTAATAAATTTATTTATTTTTGGCTGTGTTGGGTCTTTGTTGCTGCATGTGGGCTTTCTCTAGTTGTGGCGAGCAGGCGCTACTCTTCATTGCAGTGTGCAGGCTTCTCATTATGGTGGCTTCTCTTGTTGCAGAGCACGGGCTCTAGGCATGTGGGCTTCAGTAGTTGTGGTGCGTGGGCTCAGTAGTTGTGGCTCGCAGGCTCTAGAGCTCAGACTTAGTAGTCGTGGCCCACAGGCTTAGTTGCTCCACAGCATTGTTAATTGACTCTTGATTTGCAGCCAACAGGGATGGTAAAGAAATAGTTGCAAAATCAAACAGTTTGAGTCAGGAAGAAATTGCAAATCTTTATCAAAGATTGCATCAAGTGGTCCTCACAGTAATTGAAACAATTTATAGTTTTGAATTTCTTTTTCAGGCTCAAAAGCCCAGTGGAAAATACCTGAAAATTCTCCAAAGAGGTGTTCTCTTTAGAAATACAGACCAGTCTTGCTAAGTGAAAACCAACATATCACATGAGACCTTTGGATCAGGAAAGCAATCTACCAAAAGGGACACTCCCTCCTGCACAGAGTGATCTTTCTTCTTTCTAGTTATTTTTCACTAGAATTTGCAGAATGCCACCTCCTGAACTTCCAGACATCTGTGGCCCTCTTGGTCTGGGAGACCCAGCACTTCCTGTCCTATCTAAGGGCACTTTCATGAGGAGAGCAGGAAAAAAACAATTCCAGCCAAAAAGAAGGAGTAAGTCCTGGAGAGAAATATCAAATGTCAGGAGTTGTTTCACCCTTAGGTTGGATATTTGAGGAGTTATATAGTCTCATTACTTGATGTTCATGCTAAAGTGTTACATTCAAAAGACTAAGAATCAGGAATGCATCCGCAAAGTGGAAATTCAGACTTTTGAAAATCTTTAGAATCAATGGAAAGATATTCCACATCCTGACTGGCCGCTGGTCTTATAGGACATACATCTGGCATTGGTCATTTCAGTGAAGTGCTAATCACATCAGAAGGCATGGTTTGGGGGCCTCAAAGCCAGGGTGTGTTTGGGGCTTTTGTCCTGTCTATTCACATCACTGCTGGGTGTGCTAGGTCAGGGTCATTAACCTTTCTGAGCTCCAGCTTCTTTTACCTAAAAAAAGATGTCGATAACACTGTCTAGGGGTATTTTGAAGATAACATGAGCTAACCTATGAGGAAAATGTTTGGAAACAGTCAAGTGCCAGCCTGTGACCTGCTCCCACTCAGCTCCGGGCAGACAGGTGCTGAATGAATGCAGAGCTGGGAGCCCTTCCCACCCGAAGCTGCGTGTCAGCATCACACGTCACGGGCCCTCCTCAGTCCTTCTCAATAAGCTGCTGAACCCACTCCTTTCCTCAGTGCTCTCAGGTCTACTTCACTAACAGGAGAGTACGTTACAGGAAAGAACAGTGATTAGAGTTCACTTCCGGCCCCTCCTTCATCAACAGGGGATCCTGGGAAATTATTATCTAATTCTGCGCCTCTGTGACCTCATCAACAAAGTGGGCATTTGAGTCATAAAAAGTCATAAAATTTTCCTGATTGAATTAGACCAGGTTTGTGAGTGAATTATTGAAATCTTCAAGGCATAATCAGACTTCCATGTGTGCTACTACATCACAACTCTAAGAAGTACTGCTATATCACAAATGAAAATATGCTTTATCAAATAGTCATAACTCTAACCAGAAGTTGAGTACTATGATTGTGACTTATCACCTCATAGCTTTAGATCACTCGTGCTTCTAATTTTGAGTAATTGAAACCGAATCACCATACACTCCAGCCCAAGTCCTCTGTGTCCGGGTGGAAGTACTAGGGAATTCCTTTATTTCTATCTATCTTACACTTTTCCTTCTATCTAACAGAAGCTTAATTTTCAGTAGAATTTTTTAAATTAAATTACACCCAGACCCTGATCTATTTAAATGTCCTAAAAGAAATACCTTTAGTTTCCTTTCTTTTTACAGTTCCATATTCACAATAGAAACATGGTTTCCCATCTTGATGGTGTCACCATGTGCTGAGTCTCTTCAGAACCAGAAACGAGATCGTCACCACATCATTCGTTTGATCCAGTGAAGAAAGAAGATGATTCCTTCTGTTTTGTTGAGTCCTTTTAACACCCTCTGGTACAATCTCCTGTCTGTTCTCTTGGGAAATTCTGCCAGATTCTCAGGAGCCTTTCCTTGGTCTCATGTTGCAACGCTCTTTTCTAAAATTTCGGCCTATTGTTCTAAGAACTAACCTTGCTTCCTAGCTCCTCGCACTTAGGTTTCTCAGACAAGCTGAGTGTTACCACGCCCTGTCTAAGGAAACCCTGGCTGAGCAATATTGCATCATTCTAGGACCCTTCCTTGTTTCACTGCCCTTCCTCCCAAATGTGTTTGTTTGTTTCTTTGTCTGATTCTTTGTTTCTTGGTCTTTCCAAAACATATCTTGCACAGTTCTCCAGCTGTTTTATCAGCTTTTGGTTTTTGTTTTGTTTTTTATTTTCCTTTTTGAACATGGTTCTTTGCAATTACTTCCCATGACGTTGTTCTTGGAAATTATCAAATCAAAACAAAACTACATTTCTAACACTTATACACGTCTTTTGATATTTTTGCTCATTTTCATTATAAATCTGATTACAATCTTTTAGACAAATCAGAAATGAAGGAATGTCATGAGTTAGAAGTATAACTATATCATCTCCTAATGTTAAGTAGGCACAGAATCATTTGAATGGAACAAAGAAGGTAATTAACAAGTGCCTGGATGCATGGTCCTCTCTCCTAGTTGGGTCTGAAATGGAATTATCTCCCATTGCTGAGGCTTCAAAATTGTTATCAGTTGGGTATTGGCTGGTGAGGAACTTCAGATTTGGCCAATTAGGCAGAAAGCAGAATGAGGTACATATTTATGGTAGAAACAAACTAAAAATAAATAAATAATAGCATTGTGCAGATACCAGCACAACTTCTACAATTAAAAACATAATAGAGTTACGGAGATCATTAAAACCATTTAAGTTGTAGGGAGTGGCTGGATTATGGTGCACTTCTGGTAAGATGAGACTGAAATAAACCTACTTCGGGAAATTTATGCTAGATATTAGCATAATCTTTTCTGGAGCCAGCCAAAAAGTATATGCAGTGGGAACATCCTTCACTCCTTAAAAGAATAAAAATAAATTCAAAAAACTCTCATGCAAACAAATTGGAATGAAATAAAATTCAAGTACACTGACTCATCCATAGGCTTTGTGAAATATCCTAGCCAATATTTGTTTTTCTTAAAGGGTTTGAGCAACACGTGATAAAAAGGGGTCCAGTCAAAGTGGACTAGTGGCAATTCCGTGACCCATTGACCACGGATTAGGCCACCCCTCAGCCAGAGCTCAGGAGGCTGAAGTCTGTGCTTTTTTTTTTTTTAACTGTTAAATTCCAACACTTAGAACAAATGGTGTCTGGCACATAGTAGGCACTGAATGATTTTTTTTTTTTTTTTTTTTTTGTGGAAGGAAGAAAAGGAGGGAGGGAGGAAGGGAGGAAGGGTAAGCTTTGGGACAAAATAATGAATAAATTACTCCAGTGAGTCCTATATTTCCCATATACTCTAACTTTCTGAAATTCTTTATAAACTTTCCAATTTGCTTTAGTATCTTGCCAGACAAGTTTTTCATTAATAATTATGATAGCTGCAACTATAACATTTGATCTGATTGTCTTTGCAACTGACTTGAATCTTCTAGCAAATTAAGTGACTAGATGATTTCTGCCCTAATCCAAATAAAGACACTTTTTAGTACACAGCATTTTGTTTCCTTCATAGATTACGCTGTGGGCAAGAGGTCTTTTTATTTTCAGTGAATTGGAAAGGATTTTGATGTCCTACTTCCATTGAGGGCACAAGTACATACATCCCAGGTAATAAATAATTTATCTCTTCCTCTGAGAATACCATAAAGGAAACAAATAAAATTGTTTTTCAAAAGGCAGCATGAAAAGCACAAATGAATTTTTAAAATATAAAACAATTGAAACTAATAACTTCTAAACGAGAAGCACCATTGCCCTTGGAGACGGTAGATACATTCACTTTTCCTTGAACAAACAGGTGTAACTCCTGTTTTTGGCTAATTAAGTGATGGTTCCCATGAAAGGTCCCTCTTTTAGCATTTAAGAAAATAGTATGCTCATATGCACCTTGAAAATGGAAGAGTAGGAAAATCTTACTGGCTTGAGGCTCAGCCTAGAGAGCACATCACCTCCCAGTTCCAAGACGCACATGGTCCTTGACTCAGCGCACCGGAAGGAGGGGCCAACACACATGTGCAAACCGATCCCAGAAGGTATTTCAGGATGACAGGAATTCTCCCAATGTAAAATGGATAAACGCTAAACTGTGGTGCAGATGAACTTTTGGTGGGAAGTATATTTCTAAAGAGGCTCTTTGCACACAGATATTGAGCAGCTCCTGGATTAGTACAGCCCCGCCAGTAGCAGGATTTGCAGCAGAGTCTCTTTACATGCAGCCCCCGAGGGCTGGCAGAAGCTCACAGCCCAGGACCCTGGTAGGTACGCAGAAGACATCCCTCCACCCTTTCATTTGATACTGACTCTGATTTAGTCTTTTGTTCCAGAGTTCTGGAATGTTCCAGACTTTTAGGAAGCTACATCTCAGAGAACAATATCTGCACCTGCTCCCTATTTGTCAGGTAAGCATCATTTGTACCCTGTGTAATTTAATCCTTGCAACAATTTTATGACGTGAGTCCTATATCCTTGTTTCTTACTTGAAAAAATTGGGACTCAGGAGGTTAACTTGGTTGACCAAGGACCTCTGGCTAGCAGGCAGTAGGGCCAGAATTTGAACCCAGACCCAACTGATCCAGAAGCCCAAGATCATCCCAGCACAGCCTCTGGATTTAACCCCTGGACTTCTAGCACCGTGCACTTGTTCTGTGTTTCTGGATTTTGGACTCATCCCAACCTGACTGGTAAAGGCCATGCTCTCCCTTCAGGTAACTTGGTGTGGAGACACAGGGTATGTGCCGCCCACGGCTCCCCTGCTCCCCCGCCAAGCCCAGAGTGCTGAATGCCCAGAGTCTGATGCCTTTTTCTTTATTCATATCTATACAGTGCGCTGGGACATCAATAGAGATATCACGCCTGATTCCTCCCACGCCACAAAACACCCAGTGATCCTTGAATTAACCAGAATCATGCTTTGTATGTTACTTTACAGAGAAATGAAAGTTGGACAGTCAGGGCACAGCCCAGTGCTCATATAACCTAATAATATCAGTCAGGCAAGGAAACAACGATGGATTACTTCTGCTGTGGCTGACCTTGATGGACTCAATTCCAGATTCCTTACGACACTGACCTGAGACCATAGAGAGGACGGCAATCATTTCCTTGAATGGATTGGTCATGCTCGCACTGAGGACCATTCCTCCAGGAGCCCTGCAAGAGTGGGGTGCATGGCTGACATGGTGAAACCCAGCCTTGAATGTCACTGAAAGGTCAGAGCTTAAAGTGGGTTCAGGTGATAGTAAATCATGAAATGTCTGGAGAAACTCAGTGCTCTGTGATGAAGGTGTGGACACTACACGCAACAAACCCAGCGGACCCAAATCAATCTGGAAAACTTTTTAAAGGGCATTTCTGACGTGCAAGAAACCAGGCCAAGTGCTAAAGAGGGCACAAAAGTCAGGGAAAAAAAGATGATAAGTAAAATCATGAAATTTGTAGCAGTCGGACTTGGGTTCAAATTCCTGCTTTATCACTTAATGACTATAAAATCTTGGGCAGCTAGAACTCAGCTTCTTTCTTTGAAAATGAGAATAATGACATCTACCTTTTAAAGTTGTCATTAGAGTTAAGTGAGATTATGTAAGTGAAACACTTAGCACATTGTCTGATACAAAGAAAATTCGATGTATGGGAGCTTTTCTTATTTTAGTAAAATAGAGTCCTTGGGGCTCAAAGAGACATAGTATTCAAAGCGGAATAGACTAAGAGTATACAGTAGGCACAGAGTATGATCTTTGGGGACTCAGATGAGCTAACGTCTTTGAGTCCAGTTAGGGGTTCTAGGTGATTTTAGATTGCACAAATTTAGCATCTGAAGAAGTTTATCCTTTAAGAGCATGTCTTCTGCAGTTCTGTGACCATCAGCAAATTATTTAACCTTTTAGTGACGATTTCTTATCTGTGAAATGTTGATAGTATGTGGTCCACACCTCACAGGGTATGGCAAGCCCTAAATTTAATGGCTTAAACATGAAGAGCAATTCATGGTACATAGAAAGCCACCAATGCATTTAGCTTTTGACAGTGATGGTGAAAAGGAAGGAAGAGGGCTTCCCTGGTGGCGCAGTGGTTGAGAGTCCGCCTGCCGACGCAGGGGACACGGGTTCGTGCCCCGGTCTGGGAGGATCCCATGTGCCGCGGAGCGGCTACGCCCATGAGCCATGGCCACTGAGCCTGCGCGTCCGGAGCCTGTGCTCCGCAGTGGGAGAGGCCACAACAGTGAGAGGCCCGCGTACCACAAAAAAAAAAAAAAAAAGGAAGGGAAGGACGTTGAAGGGATGGGATTGTAGACCTTATAAAGGCATCAGTGAAGGAAATGAAAAGTCAAAGGACATGAGATCTTCAGCTGATGCACAAGGCGTGGTTCATGAAGTGATCCTGGGTGGGCTTGGAGGGTGGGTCTGACTCACTTGGTTGTTACAAACATGGGGCCCAGCTCCAGGCGTGGGTGTTGGGGATGTGCTGGAGTTTGGTGAGAGCTTCACCTGTGGCAAGACCAATAGCTCAGCCCAGCCCTCAACAACCTTATTATGTCTCAGGAATTATTTTAAGAGCCTGACAAGCAGCATCTCATTTAATCTTCCCGGCAGCTCTACAAGGCAGGTACTAGTGTTATGCCCAGTTTATAGATTAATGAAATTATTCTCAGGGAAGTTACAAAGCTCGACAAAGCCTATAGAGTTAATACGTGGCAGAGCAAGGCTTGAAACTCAGATCTATCTGATTTCAATGTCTGTGCTTTTCCTAAAATATGACACAGCTCCCCATGGGCATAATCCATCCCAGGTACAATAGGAAGCCAACGGAACCTCCATTGGGAGCCCTGGATGGTTTCACATGGTAAAACCTCGATATTTATGCCAACTGCGCAATAAGGAGGAGCAAGCTCAGGACCCTAAGGGGCTTTCGGGGGTCACATCTGGAAGCCCCAAAGGTGCTGCAGCAAAGGCACTGGCAGAGTGAAGTGGGTGAGAGGCAGGGACGCTGAACTGCGGTCTGTAGGCGGCATGCTCCCGTGACTCAGACTGATAATGACGTTGAAGACAGTGCAGGAGTGGGGCTGCGGTTGGGAGCACAGCTGGGGAGAAGAAAGTGGTCTGGGAGGAGTGCCGTTGGACAGGTGAAGGAGCGTGACCCAGGTGGGGGGTGGTGGTGGCTATGAACCGGGAGAAGTCACAAATCAAAGGTGTGCGGTGATGCTGGAAGAGCAGTGGCCCCCGGGTACAGCTGATAGGGAAGATAATGTTGGAAAGAAAATGTTTGGGGAGGGGAGCAGCACCCACAGTGATAGTCCTCTTAGCTGCTACTCGCTTGCCTCCGCCGGCCCTCGCCAAAGGACACTTGCGCTTTGCGGCATTAGCTATCTTCACAGGCAGCCTGCACATCATTCATGATTCCCATCATTTTAAATGGGGAAGCTGACACTCAGAGAGGTCAGTGAATTCCCAAGGCCTCCAAACAGGTAGAGAGCAGGCTGGGTTTGAACCCACATGAATGACCCAAAGCACCAGCTTTACAATCTGTTTTAGAAAGAAAACTGGAAGTGGTATAAGAAGTGAATGTAGCACTAGACCAACCTGTGACAAACAAGGGGAGTAGAGGGAACCAAGGATAGAACCTCCCCCGATGGAGGAAACAGGGCTTTATAAGTGACTGTGCCTTTAGGAAAGGGTACAAGGCAAGCCTATGTAGCCCTGTGCTCTGCACCTGGCCAGCTAGAGGAGATTCCAACAGGAAGACTCCAATGCAGTCCAACAGGTATGAACTCAACCACAGAAGACACGGGATGGAAGGACTTTGGGTGGGGTTGGGATATGCTGAGCCAAGGCATCCTTGGGGCATCCAAATGGAAATATCCTGCCAAGGGCTAAATCTGGGCGTCTGCATTCCAGAAACTTGGGCAGGATCTGAAATTCAACTGCAAAGATGAGAGTTATGTTCGTGGAATGGACACCACCGTCAAAGCAGGTATGAGAAAATGAGACGGGAAGAGAACCAAGGACAGAGCCTTCAGAATAGCATCCTGAGCTCCCACCTCATTCAATTCCCTTTGCGTTTATGAATCCAATGTTTGCTCTGAATGCCTGACTTGAAAATGTTTTTAAGATTCAGTCTTCTGATTAATATTAATTAAGGGTGAGGTTTGGGGGCATAGCGGATAGGAACTCCAAAATGCTAGAAATAGGTCTGTGAAATAAGGTGTAGAGTTTAAAATGAGGTCATTTTCCAATTTCCCCAAAGCCCGTGTACAGTTGCTTCATGTATATGCCTACTTTGGGTGGAAATATTTTATTTTCTGAACTGAAAATGATCAATTTCTCTGTCATTGTTAACTAGGAGTGAAAGGTAGTGATGAACATATGGAAAAAATAATCTACCTCCAAAACACAGAAATTTAATTTCTGTACATTTTGCGTAAAGATGACTGAGGTTGGGTGGGGCAAGTATTTTGCTGATTTGCCCATAAAGGTGATCAGTTACCCACATGGAGGAGGTAGCAGAGAAGAGAAGGAATAGCAGGAAAAAATAGGGTGGGAACTGGGAAACGCTTCTGATTGAAACACAAAATGCATCATTTTCAGGCCCAATTTTCCACACTTAGAACAAGCCCTAGCCTATGAAAATTATTCATTAATTTTTTAACTTGAAAAATAGCCAGAGGTATAATAAAAATCACTATTTAACACTAAACACTGTTTTAAAAATTTTGGAAAACATGATGGTGAGTAATAAATTGACAAATGGGAACCAGTGGTGATCAAGTGCCACTGGGAAAGCGTAACAGGAAATCCTCCAGAGGAATCCTCTCTGTCATGAATTTCCAATGTGTAACCATCTTCCCCTGGTGTGTGTTTAAGCCTTGAGGACACCCTGCAGTTGTTGACTGTGGGCTAAGGCTTCCCTTCACAGCATTTTAACTCACCCCTGCCTCGAAATCAGCCATTATATGTTTAGGGAATTCACACCTATTTAATTATTAGCCTAAGTAAAGTATCATTATTAAGCTAAATCTGTTGGGAAGCGGGTAGAGGGAAACAAATAATCCGTTCACAAGGCAACTAGAAAGGACACTTTATCTCCTTCTTAGTTCACACAGGACAGTGATGTTACTGCACAGGAGCTTAAACATTAGGAAAGTGGTGTGCAGATTCTTGCTTGTCATCAGTAAGGACCGAGGGTCTAGGGCTTAGTGACCAGTCTTGGCTCTGCCGTGGCCAGTAACCTGATCTCACCCAAGGAGTATCACTCGGTCCTTCCCAAGCTATCTGTAGGTGAAGGATAAGATTTTTTAAAACTCCAATCCAATTATTTTGTAAAATACAATAAAAAAGAATTTCTGGGTCATATGGTAGTTCTATTTTTAGATTTTTAAGGAACCTAGATACTGTTCTCCATCCCACTACTGGGCATATACCCTGAGAAAACCATAATTCAGTGTCATGTACCACAATGTTCATTGCAGCTCTATTTACAATAGCCAAGACATGGAAGCAACCTAAGTGTCCATTGACAGGTGAATGGATAAAGAAGATGTGGCACATACATACAATGGAATATTACTCAGCCATAAAAAGAAATGAAATTGAGTTACTTGTAGTGAGGATGGACCTAGAGTCTGTCATACAGAGTGAAGTAAGTCAGAAAGAGAAAAACAAATACTGTATGCTAACATATATATATGGAATAATTTAAAAAAATGGTTCTGACAAACCTAGGGGCAGGACAGAAATAAAGATGCAGACGTAGAGAATGGACTTGCAGACACAGGGAGGGGGAAGGGTAAGCTGGGACGAAGTGAGAGAGTGGCATGGACATAAATACACTACCAAACGTAAAATAGCTAGCTAGTGGGAAGCAGCCGCATAGCACAGGGAGATCAGCTCGGTGCTTTGTGACCACCTAGAGGGGTGGGATAGGGAGGGTGAGAGGGAGACGCAAGAGGGAGGAGATATGGGGATATATGTATATGTACAGCTGGTTCACTTTGTTATACAGCAGAAACTAACACACCATTGTAAAGCAATTATACTCCAATAAAGATGTTAAAAAAAAAGAATTTCTGGAAAAATGACCATGCACTTGAACACTACATCAGTGCCAGTGGCCATGAGTGTATCTAAACTGGCATTGTCACTTCCTGTGTGTGTGGCCCTGATCCAGGCGGAGAACTGTCCCGTCTCTTAACAGCTGTTGCGAAGATTAAATGAGATCATGATGCGAATGCTTCATATCCAGGCGGGTGTTAGGTCATTGCTATTACCGGTTGGTCTTTCTTTATCTCCCTCTTATTTCTCATTTGGATCATCTCTAGCTGCTTCTGCCTGAGGGCTGCATAGAGATCCCAGCAGGTCTCTCTGTTCAAAGCCAAGCACTGTCCTACCTCAGCTCAGCTGCCCCAGGAACCCCTGGATGCCGTTCGTCGTGGTAAGTCCTCACAGCTTGGCCTGGTCTTCAAAGCTCTCCAACGGGTGGCACTGCTTCGCCTGGCTCTTCCCCCACATTCCTGCATCCCGGTCATCTGCACAGTCCTGTGGCTCTGGCCACCTCCACCCTCTGGTCCCGCAGCACCTTCTTCCTGGACGCCCCTTCTCCACTTGCAGGAACCCCGTCCTCTTCGGTTATCTCGGCAAGAACCATCTCCTGCTACCTGGAGTCACACGGTCTTTCATCAGCTCCTGCAAAGGCACTCGCAGCTTTCAATCTAATTAGAAATCATACGCGTTTACCTGTTAGAAATCTGTGTGTGTGCAGACAGCAGCCGACTTGCGCTTCTCATATTGGCTTCATCGCATTTCTTCAACTATGAGCATGATGACACCTTCTATTTCACATACAATGATTTGTTCCCTTCAAACAGATGTTTTCGAGTCCTACCATGTGGCAGATTTAGGGATGGGATAAATATGAAGGGAAGACCTGTCATTTAATCATAGATCTGTCACATTTGATGTTAGCCCAAAAGGTGACAAACACGCAGAGAAAAAATTACAAGTATATCCCTAACTGGTACTCAATGTATGCAGGCATTCTTTAAGCAGAGCGATAAAGGGACCTTACAGACAGCATGCAATCGCACAAACATAGTTAATAAAAAAGACAGAGCATGGCCTCTGGATGGACCGAAGCCCCAGCCTGAGCTCGGCCACGACTCCAGGCCAGGTGCCCTCCGGGCCAGCTCAAGGGCTACGGAGACAGCGCTGAGCGTGTGTGACACGCCACCCCAGCGTCCTGCCAGTAAAGACCTTCCTCCTCTTAACATTAGCTGAAGAGCCCCATTTCAGGTTTCTGGCCTTCTTGGTCATTTAGTTGAATTTATTATATCATATACATAGATTCCCAACCAATGGTAAGGCTTTTGTTCCCCTTCCTGCTCCCCAGGGGTGTGCAGCCACCCCGGGGACTGGTGGGAGAGCATCACTTAGGGACCCTGTGCCTGCGCGTGTGTGTATGTTTGGGTGTGTGTGTGTGTGTGTGTGTAAGGATTCCCACCATCCAGGCACTGAAGGGCTCTGACCCATAGCAGGGGATGAACAGGTGACCTTTTTCCGTTTGTTTTGTTTCCACAGTCTTGATCAGGTCACAAGTGAACACAGTACCTAGAGTGTGGATTTCTAAATTAGAACTTTGAGAAACCCTTGAGAGTGTAAAACGTCCATCACCAACAGACTGAGAAGGCCCACCTGAGGTCACCGCCTGGGACACTCCTGATTTGTGCGTTCCAGTCAATGAAGACGGCCTCTTGCATTCATAAAACAAGGCTGGCACATGTTAGAAATGGTAGCGCCTGGGAACTCGAGGACTTGAAAAGCTCCCCAGCCCATCTGCACTTCAGGTCACGGCCGGTCTTCAGCGGCGGGAGTGTCTCCTTTTGCTCTGAAGGGAACCAGCAGGGCCCGCATGGCCACGCCGCCCGCCTGAGCTGCAGCCCTCGTATGGAGCTGAGTCTGTTCAGGGGCTGTGACCAAACACCACGGGCTGAGGGCTTTTCTCATAGCTCTAGAGGTGGGAATTCTGTGATCAACGGGGCACAGATTGGGGGAGCCCCTTCCTACCAACCCGCTGTGTCCTCATGTGGCCTCTCCTCTCGTGTGGGCAGGGGGTCTGGGGTCTCCTCCTCTTCTTTAAGGACACAGACCCTATTGGATCAGGCCCCACCCTTACGACCTCATTTAACCTTGAGTACCCTTGAAAGGCCTCAGTCTCCATGTACACTCTCTTTGGGGCTTAGGGTTTCAGTATATTAATTTTGGGGGACACAGTTCGGTCTGCAGCAGTAGTACTTTTCTAACTGGGTGGGTGCACAGTAGGTTTCTGTAAAGGGAGATATCAAAATGCAGAGATATTCCGAGGGCAAAAGCAAGAGTCTCTTTGTAATTAACGTTTCCCTACTTACGAATCTGCAGTGTGCCCTGTGCCGCCTGCAGGGTCCCGGCAAGACCCTGCCCCACTCCTGGCTCTCGGCAGAGGCGTCCGCTGGGAGGGCGCCCTCACGCCCCCCGGAAGCCAAGCGTCGCCAGGCCTCCCTCACCCGGTCCTCCGGTGCCGCCAACCCCGCACAGCCCTGTCCCCCGACCTCGCTCCCTTCCTGCCAGGCCTGGAGCCTGCTCGCTCTCAGAGGGGCCCCCTGCCCTGCAGAGTGGGTGTTTCACTTTCCCCTGCTGCTTGCAGACCCCCGCATCTCCGCCTGCAGATGATAAAGCCCAGCCCCTTTGGACCTCGTGTGCTCAGGCTCTGCCACCTCCCGGCTCCTTTGCGGCCACTCTTTCTCCCATGTGGATGTTTCCTCATCCCCTGTGTCCGGGCCTCTCCCCGGATGTTCTTCGTCTCCCCCCATCCTCACGCTTTAAACCTCCCTCACAGCAACAGCTGCATCTGTGCCACGGTCTGTAGCTGGCACCCTAGCCCCCAGCCATCACCATTTATCTTCCTCCTCTCCCCAGAACTCAAGCCCCTCGCCCTGGGCCACCAGGCTACTGGCCTTCCTGGCCCTGACCGGCCCTCCTCGTTCCCTCCTCGCTGGGCTGTGTCTCCCGTGTTCTCTGTCCTCCGTGCTCTCCTCCTCTCCATCGACAATGGTGCCCAGGTCCCTGGAGAAGCAGCGCCCAGGCTGCCCTCCTCCTGACACTGCGAGGGCACCCGCGGGTGGGCTCCTCTCTGCGGCCACGGCTCCTGCCTCGGCGCTGGCTTCCTCTCTTCTCTGAGGCTCAAGGAAATGACTCACAGGTTCCCCCTGCTCCACCTGCATCAGTAAATCTCCTGGCTCTGCTGCATCCCCCCTATCCTCATGCCCGCAGGCTGTCAGTTCCCTTCTTCAAAAATCAACGACAGGGGCTTCCCTGGTGGCTCAGTCGTTGGGAGTCTGCCTGCCGATCCAGGGGACATGGGTTCGTTCCTTGGTCCGGGAAGATCCCACATGCCGTGGAGTGGCTGGGCCCGTGAGCCATGGCCGCCGAGCCTGCGCGTCCGGAGCCTGTGCTCCACAACGGGAGAGGCCACAGCAGTGAGAGGCCCGCGTACCACAAAAAAAAAAAAACAACAACAACAGAAACAACCTCACTGGAGCCAGAGTCTCCCTGAAGCCCCTGCCCCAGCGCCCTGCCCCCTTCAGGAGGCTGCCGGTGTTCACCGTCCCCACTTCCTCACCCCTTTTCTCCCCACACCAGGAGGCTTCATCCCTATAGCTACCCTGTGGCCAAGGCTGGCAATGACCTGGACACGACTCAACCCGAGGGAGGGTTCTCGGCACCCTGCATCCCGCCCACCTGCGGCTTTGGCACCAATCCGGACTCGGCCTCCCCCTTTCCTCACGCCGCCCCGTCACTGCGCGCCTCAAAACCCCCAGTCCCGGTGCGTCTCAGAGCTCAGTCTTCGGGCCCCTCATCTCTTCCGTGAGCTGCCTCCTCGGCCTTCCCCATGGCCTGCATCTCCAAGACTCTAAGGTTCAATCGCCAGCACCGGGGCCCCCACCCTGTGCATTCACCAGATGCTTGGGCTCCCTGTCGGATACAGGACGGGCTTCTCCACTAACCTGGCCAGAACTGGGCTCCTAATCTCCTTCAAGCCCAGTCCTCCCACATCCTCCAGCCCAGCGAATGCCCCTCCACGTCCCAGGCACGACCTTGAGGTCCCCTTGATGCTGCTTTTCTTCACGCTCCACGCCCTCTCATCAGCTAGCCCTGTTGGCTCTTTATTCCAAGTGTTTCCAACCAGGTCCCCCACGCTCCCTTCCCTCCACATCCACCATCCTTCTCTACCTGCAGCCCCAGTGAGTCCATCCAACTGGATCGCCTCTCCACCCAGAACTTTCTAGTGGTTTCCCGTCACTCTCACAGTAGCAGCTAGAGCTGTCACACTTGTTACATACATGCCCCTAACGGTCTGCTCCCAACCCTGCTATCGCTCCAACCTCCTCCCTACCGCCCCCCTCCACGTTCATTCTGCTTAAGCCCCAGTGGCCCATTGCCTGTGTCTTGAACATACCAGTAGCCTTGGTCCTGCCCCAGAGCCTTTGCACAGCCCCTCTCCCTGCTGGGCTGCTTCCTGTCTTATTGCTTTCTAAACTCTGCCCAGGGGCTCCTCTTAGCCAGACCCTCTAAACGGCCGTATGCAGAGGAGCACCCTGCTTCCTCCTGCCCCAGCTCTGCATTTCCCTGGGTCCCACCCCTTTTCTAGCATAATGTATTTTATCTGTGTTTGCTTGTGGCCAAACACACACATACTGAGATGTTCTTTCCTTAAAGGCAAGGATTTTTTTTAGTTTGCTACTGTATCCTTGGAGTTAATGAAATCATTAGTTTTTTGAGCAAAAACAAAAAATGAATAATATAAAATTGATGATGTTCAGTCACTGAGGAAAGAAGTCAAATATTAAATGAGAGGAAAAAGTCAATAAGAAGAGAGATTTCACACAAGGTTAAAGAACATGTAAAGACGACTGCCAGTAAACACAATGTTTGGAAACAACAGAGAAAACACAGAAAGTTGAGTCACAGAGGCCCTTCCAGTCCCGTCACATTCCTGCAAAATGTGGGGCTGCATTATTTTGTAAGGTTTTTAATGGGTCTGCCCAGAAAGACTACATTTTTCATCTGGAAAGGTTTCCAGCTGCCCAGGAAAGAACCGCGCTGAAGCCACTGTGGGGAAGGCAGGGGCTCAGGGCTCGTGGCACACACGCTGGCCTGGACCTGCCGCTGCACCCGTGAGCAGCTCCGTGCCATTCACCCTGGTTCGCCACACATCCACGAGACTCCAGAGGAGGCAGTGGGGTTAGAAGAAGAAAGACACCCGAGAAGACATGCCTGTTACGCTCCGGGCACGTCCGGAGGTGGGGGGCTACGGAGCAGTGTGGCCATCCTCCACCCCCGAGAACATTGCTGTGGGTGAAAATTCGTACTGATGCTCGTTTGGGGATTGTAAACCTATTACCTCTTTCATTAGATAAAAATATGACATAAAGATCTCTTGGAATGCTAACCAAATAATTGTGAAAGGAGTGTAGAGAACGGAGCCTCTCTGCACACACGTCATATGTTTGTGAAAGGAAAACGGAAGGAGGAAAGAAGGCAGGAAGGGAAACTCACGCACTCAAAGGAAGGACTCAGATGTCAGAATTTAATTACAATGTAAATTTAATTTTCTTCCAAAAAACTTCAGGGGCATTGGGAAAAGGGACAATATGTGTCACTCTTACAATGTGAAAACTCTTAGCTTCTATTGTCAGGAATCCCAAACTGTGAGTTTTTATGTTCTAGGAGGTTTGGGCTTGATTATTTTCTAAAGTAATCTCTCAGACAAAGGAGAGTAGTTTAGGAAAGAAGGTCTAGTGTGATTAAAGTGTATTTTTTAAATAAACAGTGAGTATTAACACTGAACACCAGACTGCAGTACAGGACGTCTTTAGTGGTATCACTGCACATGTATTCTTAAAAGTCTCCTTACAAACGGAGTCTCACAAAACCTGCAACACACACCACGGTGAGGCAGGAAGAAAAGATCCATGTATCTTTACGTGCGATGCCCACAGAGTGAGTCGGTGGGCAGACTCAAGCCAGGGTCCTTCCATCAGACCCCCTAACCCCGACTGGAGGGCTGTGCCCCTGCTCTGTGCTACGAGGCGGCTGGGACAAGGAAGGATGGTAGTTATGCAAGTTCATGAGACAAGGTCAATATTGTCCCAGAAATGTGAGAAAAGGCTGCGAGAGGACAGAGTGGGGGACAGTCGGGGGCACTGGAGGTGGCGACTCCAGGAGTGGACATGGAGTGAGGTCTGAGGATGCCTGGGGCTCCCCAGGGAGACCCGTTTGGAAAGAGAATTTAAAGAGGGTGTAAAGATGCATGTATGTGTGTGTGTGTGTGCACGCGTATGTGTGTTACACAGCAGGGATGTGCACGTGAGCTATTGTTTTGGGGAACATCGAGTAGACGAGAACACCGAGAGCCCTATTGTACAGGAATTCCAGTGAAGTTCATTTCTCTCAGCTCCATCCTGCCTGCTGCAGCTCTGCCCTGCGAGCTCCCTCTGGCCACAGGGTGCTGCTTCCTGTTTGCGTGATGCTCTGAGCATCTGTCCCCCTCCCAGGGGTGCTGGTCCAGGTCCAGCTGTGTTGGTGAAAGACAGCCAAGCCCACGGCGGGGAGTGGCTTCCTCGAGGACAGGCTCGAGGGTGTGGCTGGGCTCCTGGCCAGTGCACTTCCTGCGCTGTGCTGGCATCACCATGGAAACAGAGATGCTCCTTTTTCAGGTCTCCACCTCACCGGATGGCCAGGCAGCCTTTCCTCTCATTTCAACGCGACTCGAATGATCTCCACTCACACATTCATTGTCCTTCTCTGTTGCCCATGAGACCAATTCCATACGATTCAGCGAGGGACAGTCCTCTGACCCTCATCTCAGCCGATCCACATGGAATCAGTGTATTCTCTACACCTCAGGCTGCGTTCCTCCTGTTTCCTAGTGAAGGAGCGTTCTGGCCGCCCTCCTCTGCCCGGGAAGACCCTCCAGAACTTTCCTGAACGATGCTTCTCGCCGTCCTTCCTGCCGACATCTCCTCTCCACCTGACAACTTATGCCCCCCTGCCCGCCCCGTGGGTCCTGTGAGTTTCCACTGTGTGCTCATTTGTGGGGTGTGAGCAGCCCACACAGGAGGTGCTCAGGGGCTCACACACCGAGACACGCTATTTCAGGCTTCCTTTCAAGAGAATGAGCATTGGTATTCCTGGAGGGATGTCTGTAATCGAAGTTCGGGAGGTTCGGCCACTGTGCCGCTCAGCACAGGGTCTTGAAGCAGGGCACCTGCTTGCACGTCCAGCGGCGCCTTCACACTCGGCCCTCAGACCTGGCCCCCCGACCTGCTCATCCCAGCGGCTGTGACCGGGTAGGCCCAGGAATCAGCCAGTCCAGGGCCACGTCGCTTGTTAGGATATGGATCAGGCAGATTTCTTGAAGTTTGCAAATGTGTCAGCTAATTTAAGAAGTCCTGGGGGCTTCCCTGGTGGTGCAGTGGTTGAGAGTCCGCCTGCCGATGCAGGGGACACGGGTTTGTGCCCCCGTCTGGGAAGATCCCACGTGCCGCGGAGCGGCTGGGCCCGTGAGCCATGGCCGCTGAGCCTGCGCGTCCGGAGCCTGTGCTCCGCAACGGGAGAGGCCACAACAGTGAGAGGCCCACGTACCACAAAAAAAATAAAATAAAAAAGAAATCCTTTTGCAACTGCACACAGAAGTGACTTCACAAATCTGAGGATAAAAGATTGGAGGACAAAAGGGAGACACCGACCATCACTACACTGTGTGGTAATGTCCACTCCCAGTGGCCCCCCGATGGCATCCTGCTGCACACGCTCCTAACGCTGGGGTCTCCTTATGCGGTGAGAGTGGGAGCTAGTGACCCACAGGACAGGGTCTGAGAAGGCAGATTTCAACCTTTACTCATTTTAGATGGACAGTTGATTGAATCTCATCCTCTCTACAGAGGTACACAGAGAACGCTATTTACATTTCATGTTTCCCCCTTCTCTCTCTTCTTCATGACCGTTTCTTTCCTCCGTGTCAGACGCCAAAGCCTGTTTAACCCACACCATCCAGGAAGCCCTCCCAGCTCTGCCCATCAGAACGAGCATCCCTTCCCTTGAGCTGACCTCGCTCTCGCACGTGGCACCAAGCGTTCACTGTTTCTGTTCCCCTGCTAAATCCTGATTCGCTTTCCCGAATGCTCGGTCTTCACTCATCTTTTCATCCCTCCTCACCTGGCACAGTGATTGTACAAAGCAGTGGCTCAAAGATCAACCTTGTGGAAACCACTTTTGTCATCTTTCACCAATTGAAATGATGACCAGTTCCCCCATGTTCTACAGGTGATCCCAAGGTGGGGGAAAAGGGAAAAGCAGACCCCACACACAGAGAAAGGATGGTGAGAATAGAGAGAATAATGAACCTCCGCGGTAACATATCCGTCCCGCCTCCAAAACCCCTACTGTGTTTATCAGTGAAAGTGGGTTCTTGAGAAAATACAATTGTCCAAATTCCCAGTACTGATTCCTTTCTTAGAACACCTATGGGTTAGGATTTAAATGTTGTGTAAAAGAGCATTGTACAATTAATCATGCAATGGCAAAGCTGTTACCACTCAAGAGTTAGGTAAGGACAGAATAAAGTGGGCCTTCAACAATTGTGTTTATGGAAAAAATAGTTATTTACAGTTCGCACCAGAAATAAAAAGCAATTAAATCTAATCTACTAATCTAAGCTCTCCTGCTTTGAAGGAAAAAAATTATAATATATTCCCAGCGAGTTTTAAAACGCATTTTTATATCATTTCTTGAAATACTTTGCAAAGTATATTCAATGTTACAAGTCACAGAAAAGTCACTAATTATTAAATCAATTCAACTTTTGATTTTAAAATGGAAACGGTAACTATCAATTCCAAAATGCTATTCATATACAAAACCAAGGGCTTTTTCCACAGAGCAATTACTAACGTAAGAAATTCCAAGTGGAAAATAAACACAAAACTTCCATCTCTGTAAGAGTTAATGATACGGACCACAGTGACCACGTATAGGGGCTCTGCTATGTATGAGGCACTCATGGGTGGTTTACATGTAACACACATGCGTAGCATGTTACATATAACAGCTCATGCCATCTCCACAGCAACCCTATGGAGATCCACACTATTAATACCCACATTTCACAGTTAACAAAAACGAGGCACAGAGAGAACATTTATCCCCGGTTTTCAAAGGTCAGAAGTCGGGTTTATTCCCTGGGAGTCTGGTGCTCCAGGACATCTCTCAACTTCCTGTTCGTTGGAACATTTTAATATGGAAACCTTTATACAAATGCAAGAGTAAGCAGAAGAGTATAATAAACCCATTTACCCATCAGTCAGTTCTAAGAATGTCGTTTGGCCGATGACACTTCATCCATACTATCATATCCGATAACCATTTCTACATTATTTTGAAGGGAATTCCAGAAATCATATACTTTTATCTAGCAGTGTTTCAGTATGCATCTCTAAAATATAAGGATTTTATTTTTAAACACAGCCTTGATAGTATTCTTATACCTGAAAAAATCAGCGATAATTCCTTAATATTGGAGAGTTGATATTTTAAATAGTTGATGTTTTAAATTCTCATGTGTGAGGTCTCAACCTTCAGTCAGATGAAACATGTTTTCTTTCTGGCTGTATCTTAACACCTGTGCTCCATGTAGAGGGACACACATAAGGTGGAGAAAATTTAAGGATAAAGTGTCACCTGGAGCCTGAGAGCCAGGTCACGGAGAAGGAAGAAAGCCCTCCATCCATGGTCTTGCCAAGGCCAAAGGACGTGTCTCCTGTCCTCACTCTAACCTTCTCGTCACCATCCCCTTGGCCTGCTCTCGTCCATCCTGACTCTTCCTCGCCCAGCCTGGGGAGGCTCGGGGCTGTGCTGGCCACTCACCAGGGCGCAGCCTCCAGGCCCCTCTTAGTCCCCTCCCACTTCACCCCGAGTCACTGTGACTGGCTGTCAGCCGGGCACGTGGCTCGGGACCAGCAGTCCTCTGCGACAGCCACTCAGACATGGTTGTGAGGATTAAAGGCGGCGTCTCCTCAGTGAACCATCCTTTGCAGGCCTCTCTAGTCATTTAACGCTTCTGCGTATCTTGACCGTTGTGACACTGCAGGACCCTCCGTGGGTTCCTGGTCTGGGCACAGGTGACAAAACTCCCTTTGTTCTATGGTTTGGGGTGTTACAGGGGCTAAAGGTATTGACTTCCTGAGTTTCAGGGCCACTCCTGAGCGGGAAGATAGTTTCAAGGGTGGAGGAAAATAATGCGTGGTAGGTAGGACAAATCATTTACTATCGTCATGATGGAGCCACTCAACAGAGAAGCAGCAGAAAGAGAGAGATGCAGAGAGAGGTGGAGAGAGGAGGAAGGAGAGAAGAAGGAAGGAAAAAAGGAAGGAAGAAAGGGGGGGAGGAAAGAAGGGGGAGAAGAAAGGAGGGAAGGAGGAAAAGAAGGAGAAAGGAAACAAGAGTGTCCTTCCATCTTCCGCCAGTACTTGCTCCGTGGCTGGGCTGCTTTTCCCGTGGGTTCAATTATCCTCCAAGTTTGTTGGCTGGTTAGTTTCAAGCTAAGAGAAAGCCTTCATCATGTCTTTCTCTTTTGCTTATCTAGTTTATGAGAGTTTCTAATTTATATTATCAAATAGGCAGACACTGGACACATCTTTCCCTTGACTTACTTCTATTCAGAAGCTGTTGTAACAAGGCTGTACTTATATGATTTACTTATTAAAGAGGCAGTGACAAGCTCACAGCATAAAGTCAAAGATGGGATAAGAGGTGAATGAAACAAAGGCTTCAATGTGGTAAAATTCTATGGAATTGAAAGAGATAAGATATAAGAAGTAGTAAAAAGAAGTATCAGAAAAGGGGAAAAGTGAAAAAATAATATAATTAGTCAGAAAACTTAAAAAGTAATAAAATATTCATGAACAGCTAAACACATTCATGGACTAAAACACAAAGTATGAATTTTCTAAGAAGGTTCTCTTCATATGAAGAGTACTTTAAGCATGTAATAATGATTTTATACGGTATCAAATTGGGTCATTTTAGTGAAACAACCATAAAAACACTGGTTAAAGATCACTTACACATCTGACCTGTACAACCCAGATGTCTGCAGATCGGTTTTGTGGTTTCTACACTTACGCATATCGAAGCTGCCTTGCATGTAGGCATCTATCTCTAACACAACCAGGTGGTCGAGGAGCTCTTTGGAGGTCAGAGTTTGGAGCAGTGACGTCTCTCCGGAGCCCGCCATGTGGTGCACCTTCAGCCCAGGCCCCGCCCCGTCTATCTGATCCTGGACACCTTACATCACCTCCCCTTCCTCATTCTCCTCTTTGAAACGTGGACGTGCCTCAGGAGTCGTCAGCCTTGCAGGACAAGGTCACACCTCGGAAGTGTCCACGATGGTGCCTCGGAAGTGTCCGCACGCAGCCGGCGGGAGGGGAATCTTCCAGAAAACAGGCCCACAGCCTGAGAGGCATCGGAGCTTCCCAGGTGTGGGAAGCTGCCCTGCGGTTTTGGAGTCTGAGTCCCCAAGGGGATTACGATGTCCTTCATCTTGTGGGTAAAGTGGCCGTGACCCAAGGAAGCTGGGCCTGCTGGAGGTGGCAGGTGTAGGACAGAAGCCCTCGGTTTTCCCTGTTTCACTTCAGTCTTATCTTTTGTACCAAGTGTACACACCACAGCAAGTGTTCTCATGTCTCAGTTACTAGTAGTTTAGGGCAAATGGCTTTTGTCCTTTTTAACAAACTCTTCGGTAATCTGTGTGAAGGTCGGGGTGTGTCGCTCTCCTCATGGTCAGCTGGGGAAGCTCTCCAACTAGCCCATGAGTGTGGTCAAGGAATGAGGTCAAAATTTATTGCTTTATAGAAATTTATAGCAAGCTCAGTGTAGTAACACTTCAGTTACCTTGAATAGGGTTAGTTGTTTAACTTGTATATTTAGGAAAATATAAATCATCAGACATTTGAAATATTATCATATGAAATAGAAATTGGCCCTTCACAGCTGTAACAGTTCCTGACCATAGCAGATTCTTAAAATATGTCCCTTGAATTGAATTGAACTTACTCTATATCTCTCCAGAAGCTAAAACTGGGAACAATAGGTACCTAATATAAAACGGTAATTTCACCTCAAGAATATTATGAATAATATTCCAACCATTAACGCAACCCAACAATGGCACGGGCCACCCTGCTAGGTAGTAGTCTGTCCTTTTTTTTTTTTTGCGGTATGTGGACCTCTCACTGTCGTGGCCTCTCCCATTGCGGAGCATAGGCTCCGGACGCGCAGGCTCAGCGGCCATGGCTCACGGGCCCAGCCGCTCCGCGGCATATGGGATCTTCGCGGACCGGGGCACAAACCCGTGTCCCCTGCATCGGCAGGCGGACTCTCAACCACTGCGCCACCAGGGAAGCCCAGTAGTAGTCTATCCTAGAAATAGTCAAGTAGGCAGTAAAAAAGCTCCTTTCCAGGGACTGGTGTGGAGGGGAAACTAGTTTGTTCAGTACACTCTGCAGAACAGTACAATGAACATGGTACAACCTCTCTCTAATGGTTGTGGACCTAGAAATACTCAGGGTGAGGCATTAAGAATAATCCCAGTCACTATATTGGAATGGCTATATATTATATTTTAAATAAAATATATTATAATAATATATATTATATAAATATATATTATATATTTTATATAAAATATATTATATTTTAAAGCACGTTTGCTATTGTGCTCTTCATACCATGTGTCTGCACCCACTGTGAGTATGGATTCTGTTACTCACAGGTGAGACCCTCAAGCAGGGCCCTGCCCATCCACCTATGGATCAGCAGTGTCTCCCTTACATCGTACACACAGTGGGTACTTCGTAGGACGCATCAGTCAAAGAACAGGAGGATGAAAGTCTAGGACCTGGAACTGAGTTCTTGGGAATTCGGAATATAGAGAGAAATAAAATCTTAGCCTTTTAGATCTCATAATATGAGATTACTTTTTCTTAAAGAAAAGTTCATAAAGGTTGTCTATGGAATGGCATTCAAACACCGATGGTTAGCTATATTTAGAATCACAGAGGATACACAGTCATACAGCAAGATGTGGAAAGAAGGAGCATTTTGAAAGCACAGTGCTTCTCAAAAGCCTAAAAATGTACATATCCTTTGAGCTAGCTCTTGTACTATGAATTTATGCTAAAGGAATAATTAATGGTGTAAAAATTTTAGGTAAAATGTTGGCCATTAAAACTCTTTTTGCAAAGCAGAATTTTAAAAAGCCAACTGATAATATTACAACAGACCTATATTTCAGCATAGGTGTGAAGCGGAATACTATTGATCAAGAAAAAATGATGTTATGAAAATATATTTATTGATATAGAAAAAGCTACGTGTGACACATCAAGTAAAAAAGGAGGAAAGAACACAATGTACGGTATGATCCATCTTAATTTAAAATCATGTGCGAAGATAACAATTGCAAAGGTTTTAAACCAAAAGATTAATTGTAGTTATCTCTGAATTCTGGTATTTTCAGTGTTTTAACTTTTTAATTTTATATATATATATATATGCATTCTAATATTCTAATTTTTCTACAATGGGCATTACTAATTAGGTAAAGAAAACTCAAGCTGAAAAGCCTCTTTCTCCAGCAGCTCAGTATTAGTGGGAGTGACAGTACTTAGAAGATAGGATCCCGATGATGGTACCACAAAAAAGTGAGGGAGAGTAAAGCGAAAATGTTTTGAAAAAATGTATAATTTTTGAACAACTAAAAACTGTTTGGTATATAGAGAGTATTGGTTCGTTTCTCACAGTATTGGTTCGTTTCTCTAATTTGTGAGAGTCGCATGGCCCGACTCACCCACTCATGGTCAGAAGAGAAAGTAGAGGCCCGGAAAAGTCCTGTGTGTGCTTCAAGCTCACAGGACAGGGCAGAGGTCACCCACATGCTCTGGTCAAGGTAAAGCTCCCCATTAATAGAGCTGAAAATGAATGAAATGTCTCAAGAGAGATTTCGAAAGGGATACAAATGACCTCCTAGGACGTGCCAGTCCGGGAAAATGAAACTGTGAGCTGAAACGCTGGTGGATTCTCTGAAATCGGTGTGACCTGGGCTGGTGGTCCACCTCCCTCAGCCCGGGGTCCTCATGGTACAAGGGGGTGACAATATTTCCTTTTCAAGGGTACAGCAAGGATTCAAAAAGATAAGTTGGAAGTTTGCACCGTGGCCCAACGCAAAGCAAGCACAGAACACATGCTAACCATTCTCATTAACAATTTGCCTCTCCGTGTATAAATCAATAGTAAAGAGGAATTTTACAAAAGAATAACATTTCACAAAAAGCCACCTTTGCCCCTCTAATTCTGAGTCTGTGTCACGCTCATCTGAAAGACAAAGTGGGTACCAGGACGATGGGTTATGGGTGTAGGCTCACTCAGCACGCCCCACCAATTAGTTTGTAGAGTGGTTGTGAAGACCCTTTAAGAATCTGAGTAGAAGTAGCCTGTAATCTATAAGACACCATGTGAATAACAGGGATGGAAAATTAAAAACACTATGTAGATATATAAATATGCTTTTTAGTTAATGTCCATGTGGTTTGATTTGATTCGTTTCTGAAATATTTGGATTGCACACAATGCTGTCATCAGTGTAAAGATATCAGAAAAAGTCATAGCTGATATACCAGTTAAACATGTGCATATTTCATCAACTAAACAAAAAAGTAAAACTGAAACATCTAAATACCGAAACCAATAAGAAATGCTTTCTCAGTTGCCTAATTTGACACCAGGTATCACTGCATTCCAAGTTCTAGTTGTTTCTGGGTAACACTCTTTACAGTCCTAACAAAAGTACAACCCCAGTTGTGTTAACCTACCACAGTCTGTGACACTGCAGATGTCAACGTGGGTCAGACAAATGTCCGGGCAGCAGCTGCGTGCACCTCCGCCTCGGCCTCCGCGTGAGCTTCTGTGCATGAGAGAGGACAGGAGACGTGGTTAGTGACACCGAGACTGGATGGTTTCCCTATGCATAAGCTGTTCCTCTTGAATCAACCGAGGCTGTGCACACACGTATTTGCACTCAAGCAGTCCTGGAACTACACAGCCCTACAGTATGTCCTCCAAGGGGTGGCGCTTTTGAAATCGAAGTCTGTTCTTGAGTAAAAATTAAGGAACAAGGTCAGGTGTGTGAAAGTTGAGTCAGTCCTGAGGTCTCTGGGCTCCCCACTAAGACCACCAACAAAGACAGATGAGTCAGAGATGAACTCAGACGCCAGGACGCTGCCCGCCTGTCAGGTGGGAATCAGTCACCAGCAGAAGGTTCTGGGCTGCAGGGCAGGCGCCCGAGAATTAAATCCGGCAGCGCACGCAGGGTCAGGTGAGGATCTCACAATCAGATCGCTCACCCAAGGCCATATCAGGACTCATTCTACATGGAAATAATTTAAACCTTTAAAAATAATAAAAGTAAAGAAAGATGAGATGAGGAAGAGAGGAAGTTTCTGGTATTCCCTATTTTCTAGGTTTACCTGGAAAATGGGGTGATTGAAGAAAAGGGAAAGAATTCCTGTGGAACATGAATTCAATTTTTTCTAACCACCAACCTTATTCGTTCCAATTTTAGCAGTTCTGTGGGAGGAAACATGAAATATGAAATTCTACACATTCAACTCTGCATGAATCTTTTAACTCTACCTGGAATGCCCTCCTTCTCTGGGTCCTCACACGCCTGCCCAGATCACACTTCCTATTGTATGTGAGAGTGGCGAGAAGACTAAGAATCTTCACGTAAAGAAAAGCACAGAAAACAGCTCCCACTAGGGAATGTCCAACTCAGAAGCCAGATGTTGATCCAGCAGCCCCACTCCTGGGCATGTATCTGGACAAAGCTCTACTTTGAAAAGACACATGCACCCCAATGTTCATAGCAGCACTACTTACAATAGCCAGGACATGGAATCAACCTAAATGTCCATCGACGGATGAATGGATAAAGTAGATGTGGTGTGTATATATATGAACATTACTCAGCCATAAAAAAGAACAAAGTAATGCCATTTGCAGCAACATGGATGGACCTAGAGATTATCATATTAAGTGAAGAAACTCAGACAGAGAAAGACAAATATCATATGATATCACTGGAATCTAAAAAAATGATACAAATAAACCTATCTACAAAACAGAAACAGACTCACAGACATAGAGAACAGATTTGTGGTTGCCAAGGGGGAAGGGGGTGGAGGAGGGATGGACTGGGAGTCTGGCATTAGCAGATGCAAACTATTATCTGTAGCATGGATAAACAACAAGGTCCTACTGTACAGCACAGAGAACTATATTCAATATCCTGTGATGAACCATAATAGAAACAGAATGTATATATGTGTATAACTGAATCACTTTGCTGTACAGCAGAAATTAACACAATGTTGTAAATCAACTGTACTTCAATAAAATAACTGACAAACAAGAATCCAGATGCTATATTCGATGCTGGGGGCCCACTATCTCATTTGCTCCTCAGAGGTAGGAAATATTGTTCTCTTCTTACGTCTGCTCAAGATGCTAAAGAAACTCACTGAGACACACAGCTAGGACTCCAGACCGACTCCGACCCTGGACTTCCTTCTACATCTCCAGGCTGCCCTACAGTCTCACACCCTCTGATACATCTATCCTGAGTTCTTCATTCTTTTATGAGGAAACTTTTAGCAATTGTGAACATGCTTTGGCTCACAAGCAGAAACATTCTCTTTTGCAGATAGAATAGATGACTCTTCTAAGACAATATCATTGTTATTAAAATGCGGAGACCATTTTAGATCATTCAAAATCAAATGAAATATATGTATACTTTTAAAGGAAGTAATGCACTTATGAAGTTTCTGATGATTTCTTATAAACGGGAAAAATAAAACAAAGAACCCATTAGAAGATACTTACGAGAATTTCAGGCCTTGGGATCTTACTTTGTAACTGAAAATGACAGTAAATCTAGTTTCTACTTGGGTCAGAGTATGCTTGCCTATTGTGAGTCAGAAGTAAATGCTCTAATGATTTTAAGTAGCTCTCAATGGTTCCCTGCACTTGGGCAAGGCCATCTTGGAAAAGGTGACACCAACACAGCAAGCTGAAGTGCACACACGTGCACACTTATTTCATCTAAAGTTGCCCTTGCTTTGATTTGATTTTAGCCAGTTATTTTTCTTTTTAAAAATTCAGTAAGTCTAAGGAAGTTTACATGATTTTACGTTTATCAAAACAGAATATTGGATTTTAAAATGTTGGAAAAAATTGACTAGAATCTAAGTTATTCAGCCCCTACGTTTTACACTTTTTGTTAAACCCCATGTATCCAGCATCCTGGCTCTAATGCGGAATACCCGACTTAACGTTTATCCAAATACTCAAAACTAAGTGATTTAAAGAACCATTAACTAACATGGGCCAGTCCCAATCTTTTTGTAAGTTTATCTTAAAAATATAAATAATCTAATTACTGTGGGTTGAAAAATGACAGAATTTCAAAAGCACAAGCTGACCTTCTCATTTATAAAATGAGGATAGTGGATTGGATAATTTTTAAGATTCCTTCTCACCTCTGCAGCTAAGCTGTAATCATCAGTAAGTTAGGGAACTTGGTCTTTAAATTTATATAAATATTCTAGTTAATAATTATTTCATAGTCTTTAAACACATAAGATCATAGTTATTTCTGCATTGATAACATCACTTTTAAACAGAAGAGAAGCAATAAGCTTTCTATGGAAATAATAATAGCAACACAACTGAAACTAATAAACTGGCCAACTCTACAATTTCGCCCTTGGAACGTAACACACTGGATAGTAAGTACAGTGATAGAGGGACTCGAGGCATGCCTTCAAGGACTCTCTGCTGGACACACAGCTCATGCTAGAGTATTTACTTGTCCCTCTCTGCAGCCTTCCCCAGACAGATATCATTTTTAAAGGATTTATCATTAGATATATCTATTTGACTCATTTTCTGATGTGCTATCATTCATTTCTGGAGAAAGAGAAGTTATATTCATAATAACCTAAAAATAGAGACCTGCTCTGTGCTAGGTAATGAGCACGCATTGTTTCACTTAATCCTCACTGCAAGGTAGGTGCATCTTAACACCGCTTGCACAGAAGACAAAAAAAAAAAAATGAGGCACAGAGATGCTAACTAATTGGCCCAACATCACTAATTTGTGAATAGTAGACCGGTTTGAACCCCAGCAATCTAAGTCCTCAGCCTATGCTCATAACACCACACTAAGTCCTCAGTGCAATTAGAGGTCACTTCTAAAAAAAATAAAATCATCATTACCTAGACAGAACAAAAATCCTGGGGAGAATGTAATATAGGGTTTCTCGTTACCCAGATCACCTACAGCTTTGCTGTCCAATATGGCAGACACTAGCCGTGTGGGCTCCTGGGTGCTAAACGTGGTCCCTTTAAGCTGAGATGAACCATACATGTAAATACACACCAGATTTCACAATGGTACAAAAGAGACCGTAAAATATCTCACTAATAAATGTATGGTGACTACCTATTGATATGATATTATGGGTTAGATAAATATAGTATCAAAATTAATTCCATCTGTTTATTTTTATTGCATTTAATATTTGCAGGAAAACGTGATATTACATACGTAACTTTGTGGCTCAGATTATATTCCTACTGGAAAGGGCTGATCTGAAGTCTCAGATTCATTTCACAATGAGCTGCCTTTTGGATTTTTATGAGAATAGAGTCAAATACAAATGCTCTGAGTGAAGACCTTCTTGTTTGAGGTCGACATAACACATTCAGGTCAGTCTCAGGAACGTTAGGTGTGTATTCTGCTTAAATTCATAGCACTTAACTCAAAGTTAGTTAATACCAAAAGGTCTTTTCTCTGAGATAATTACGCTTTTCAGAACTTTCTACGGCGTGATATAAGCTATGGTGATATAAGCTATGGGCTCATTCTCTTGCTTTCCTGCAGGCCTCTGTGGCTCCTGATGAGAGAGGTGGGCGGAGGCTCCTTGTCCTCCGAGGGCACCCATGGTGATGGGAACACTCGTCTGGCCACTTGTCTGGTAGACAGAATCCTCCCCTGGAGACAGAGTGGGATTGGACATTGTCCCTCAGCTGAGGAAACCTCAACGGGTACCATCACTGGCTGATGAGGACGTGTTCTATCTCACACTGGCAGACAGGTTGGAGCTTTTCTTCACAGTAGCCTAAAAGTTTGCTTCTTTATATACTTCTGTTTATTTATTCACATTGTTTTCAGGCTTATAGCGTTTCCCATCACACTTCAAGTATGGTAGGAGTATAGTGGCTCGTACTCTAAATTTTTAAAAATGCACTATTTGCTTATTATTATTTTTCAGGCCAGACTAGTTTCATTTAGTGAGCCAGTTTCCACATATGCCTTATAGCAAAATTGGGCTGTGAGAAGTAAATACAAAATATCTTCAAATCTATGAACGTACAGCAACAACCTATAGCAACAATAATAAAATAATCCTAACAACCAGCTAACCACTGTGTTCACTTCAACAGACATCTTTCTGTAAGACTGGAATGAGAAGATCTCTTGTTCCTTTGCTTGATGCTCTGCCATGGAAATCTAACTCACTGGTCCTGCCCATGGAATAAAAGCAGGCTGACTGGAACAGACCTGAAAATCCTCTCTAACCGGGGTTAGCACATGACTGGTATTTTAAAGCATTTGATATTTGAGAAATGATGTGACTTTCTTAGTATCATCTGAGGAGACAAAACAATGAGATTTAGATGTAGATCCAATCAATTGCCTACAGAGCCAGTAATCCCCAAACCCCAAGCTCACCTGTGTCACCGCACAAACACAGCCTCACTCTAAGCCCAGCACTGTCAGGGTCCCGGGAGGTGGATCCCAGGAGGTGGGGGAAAGGAGAAGGCAGAGTGTGTGGTGAAAGGAAATGTGCTCCCTGGGGAAGACCTTCCTGTTTCAGGCTTAGGACCCTGGTGGGAGTCAGGGTATTTATGTTCTGACACCAGCTTGGCAACCCACCATCACAACATCACACATCACAACATCATGACTCATGAGTGTCATGATGATGTCAGCCACACAATCACAAATTACAGTACACAGGCAAAAAGGCAGTGGAGAGGAAGCCAGGATTTCTAGGTGGAAGTCCTGGCTCCTCAGCTCCCTCTGGAATCCCTTTCTTTTTTTAAAAGACTTTTTTTTTGATGTGGACCATTTTTAAAGTCTTTATTGAATTTGTTACAATATTGCTTCCATTTTACTTTTGGGTTTTTTGGCGAGAGGCATGTGGGATCTTAGCTCCCCGACCAGGAATCAAACCCACACCGCCTGCATTGGAAGGCAACATCTTAACCACTGGACCGCCAGGGAAGTCCCTGGAATCTCCTTCTTGCTCTCATGTTCCTCAGCAGTAATACAAGAACTTTCAACAACTTGTCTTCAAACCGTGTCTTCTCCCCCCTAGTGCCCCCAGGTCACATCCAGCCCATGAGTAATATTCATATGTGCCCCGGAGGCCAGTGAGGGCAGAGTCGAGCTGGGGGTCTAGAGCCCTGACTCCTACTTCATCTGCTTTCGTTTTCTAAAAAGATTCTTCATTCATGAAAGCGTGGAAGCCGTTGGACGAGATGATCTTTAAGCATTTTCCTGCTCAAAGAGCGTCGTGTACTTTATTACACCTGAGGTCAGGAAAGAATTAGTTGTATTAATTCAGCCTGTGTGATTCAAGAACTTACTTTTTAACGAAATACAACACTGACGTGGGCATGAAGATAACAATGAAGAAAGGGAATCGTTCAAGCCCAATTGCTTACAATACGTCCATACCAATTGGGAGACTAAGGAACCAGAGGCTAACCTGTCAGAATTCTATTAGCCGTCCATGCGGCCCATCAGCGCAAATGATTGTCTTTCTCCATATGCTCCGCCTCTGACAGAGAGGTCGGCAAACAGTGCAGTCCTCAGCCTCGCACGCATATTAGAATTATCTAGGAGCTTTTAAAATACAGCAACATCCACCTGCAGAGAGCGGGATTTAATTGGTGTGAGGTGAAGCCCAGGCATCAGTATTTTTTAAAAGCTGCCCAGGTAATCCTACTGAGCAGCCAGGGCTGAGAACCACTGGCTCAAGGGAAAGGCTTAAAGTCGTGGAGCTGAAGCATCCCAAGTTTGAATCGAATTCTTCCACTTCCAGCAGTATGAACTTCACAACTCAACTGGCTCCTCTCTTAGGGACACGAGAAAAAGAGAGGATAATAACACCACCTGCCCCACTCACCTTATAGTACTATTATGAAAACCAGTTTGGAAATAAAAGGGAAAGGCCTGGTAAAAAATACAGCTCTATGAAATTTCTATTTTTGCTTAAGGAAGACTCGGAGAAGTAAAACTCAAAGCCATGGACAAGGCACAGAAGCTGCAGACGTGAAATTGACCAAAAATTAGAAAAAAAATAAGGGGGGGGGTGCTATGTTCTTGGGTTTTAGCTACAAAGCTGTGGAATGGCTTTTCTATCTCTCAACTATGAAAAACCAGTGATGTGTAGTCTGGGTTTAAATCCCTTTATGACCTAAGATGAAAGTGTCCTGGACTCAGGACAGTGAGAGATCCCAGCCCATGATTTTACATGTTGGACCTGAAGCTGGAAGTCCTGAGACCGTGATTTAACAGATTTAATCCAGCAAGCGTATCCTCCTTGCGAAGAGTTGACCCTGCGGCACGTGAGTCGGGGCTGAGACAGGAGGAGGATTCCAGGTCCTCGACCTGAAAAAGCTCACCTCGCAGACGGGAAGGCGACAACACAGTGGTACGTCACCACTGCAGCAGGGATGAAGCCATCCTATTCAGACGAGGCAAGCGGACCAGGGCCTCTGGGGCTCAGCGCCCGGGCCCGTGCTCGGGGACCACAGTCCACACGCTGCTGTGGGTGTGGCAGACCCCCGGGAGCCCACTGTGGTAGGACACGTGTAGGGGTGCACGCCCAGCCCCACCCTGCAGTCACCCTTGGACCAGATGATTCTACACAGCTGGGTCTGGGAGGGACCCGAACATCACTGTCACATGATGTGTGAAAAGTTTTCAGTATTTCTGTACGTCGTTTTCTAGTTTCTCTGGAGTATCTTTTGAGATATAAAAAAGCATGATTCTCAGAGAGCCTGAGGAAACACCGCAACACTGCAAATGCAGGGGGATGGTAGGCTCTGCAGGGTCAGGGCTCAGCACAGGGCCCTGAGCAGACAGACACGTGAACACACAGCTGGAAGAGGACCCAGCCTCAGTGCCACGCTGAGTCGTAGGCGCCCTGTGCTAAAGTCATAGGAAGAGCAGAGTGTATGTTTATAGTTCAAAAAAAAAACGAAAACAAAGTGGCTCTGTGTTCCCATATCACAAGCAAGCCTGCTCTCACCGAATCGGATGTATTGACTAATACCTGACGAACTCTTCTCCCAGACTGAGTCTTCTTACTTTAACCTCAAGTCTGTAAGGAAAACAATCAAGAAGAAATTTGGGAGCAGGACAGCAGATGGGGAATAAAGGTGTGAAAATCAGTGAGAGAGGAAGGAACAGCGTACCTCCTTTCCCCTGAAACATGAATTACAAAAGAACGCTTTTCTCTGTCTTGCATATTCCTATGTCACCTGCCAGGACGTTCCTGCTCACAGGAAAGACCTTGAGTCACAAGAGGAAGGATAAAGGAAGCGGAGGTGATGGCCACGGCCAGGCAGTGGCCCCAGAGGTGGCAGGGGGAATGCAGTATGCCAGCTCAGCAGCTCTGCGACGTGGGGCCCCCATCGCAGGAGGGTGGATGCCGGGGAGCTGCATGGCGTCAAACCCCAAAGGGCTGAGAGGGAGAACAGGGTCAGGGGCCACAGGAGGGTGGAAGAGACTGGCCGAGCCAGTGTGACGGGCCGCCTGCCAGGAGCTCCAAGGCAGAGAGGAAAATGGGAGACTTCAGGGCACTCTCTCTGGAGCCCAGGGAGCACAGAAATGAGGAGCTTTCATTTCCCCCCAGATGCCTGCTCCTTGTGAGGATACATCACACAGTCAGAGCCACAAGTTCACACAGAGAGGAGGTGTGGACCCCGCTTGTCCGCAACGTGCCGGACCTGGACATCAGTGTCGTGATTTTTTCTGTTAGAGCTACCAAGACGGTGCTTAAGAGGACAAAGCCTTCCAGGGAGGGGACAAAGCAGACCCACAATGAAGTAATAGTATGTAGTGTGTCCATTGGGAGGGGTGGACACAGCCCTCCTCCCGGCTTGTCAGGAGTTGGACGGGTTTCCAAATACCGGAGCAAAGAGGGAGGATGTGGGAGGAGATCCATGGAAGGAACCCAGGCTTCCTGGGCAGGGGCTGAGGGCACGCTCGCAGGAGGGCATTGCAGGGAGACGGCAGTCAGCACGGGGTCCCCTTGGGGGCACTGGACGGGCTGCTTCGAGACGTGCAGCTGTGCGTGAAGGGGCAGACACAATCCCATCCTATGAGCTAGCTCTACTTTCAGTGTGAAGTATTAAATTAGTACGAAATCTCAGGTCACAGGTAAAGACAGGGCTTGCAGACAAGCCTACTGGGTCACAGATGATGCAGACGACGGGCTGCTTCAGGTCACCTGACCGAGCCTAGAAAGCAGTGTGTCCTCAGGCGGATGTGGAGAGGGTCTCCGGGTTCGGGCAAGCACAAGCACGCGAAACCCGCTGGGCCTTGCTGCATATTGAGAATAGTTTCATCGCAGGAAGAATTCGGGAAGAGTTGGTGAGGACCCGGATCTTATGAATTTTGCCTTGAGCTCAGCAAACCGTTATCCCAAAGTCAGATTTGTCACCTATACTTTATATGGCACAGCGGAGGCCAAGCAGCCTCAGCACTTGCTGTAACAAAGGATGGAGATTGTATTTTCATTTAATATATAAATGGAGGAATTCCTGCTTTAGAGTTACCTCCATTTTACCAATGAGATCAAAATATGCTCGTTTTAAATACGCTTCACTTTGTATCTCTTTTTATTAGGGAGGGTAAGGGCATCTAGATCCCAGGCACATATGAATGAACACGAAACCCGCTGCTCCTCGGGTACAATCTGATGCCCACTGCACCGTTCACCTTGTAGAAGAAGTCGACTGTGGAGTATTGGTTGAAAACAGGGTCATGTGCACAACACTCTGAGGGGTACTATGAGATGGATTGCTCTATATCTTTAGATGCTAAGCCGACATCATGTCTATCTCTATACACCTATATCTCTGTATTTACAGTCTCAGTTCTCAAGCAGCTGACCCCAGGTACAGAAGCAGTCACTGTCTGTGAACTAGATCTGTTATGTGCCATGAAAAATGATGTGCTTCCTCATGAAGCATATGATATCCCCAAAGTGGTAGGTATTCAAGCAGACACTGGATCAGCAGATGAATGCACACCAGGAAAGTTTTAAGAAGAACTCCTCCTGAATCAGGAGACATGCTGGACTATAGGACATTGATGTACACCCTTCCCTGTCAGGCTATGACATTAAAAGTGCTGAGGTCTTTGGAGCAAATACACAGGAGTTCGGAAGAGGGAAACCGTAGGCTGGGCAGGAGTTGGGAGTACTTCTCTAAAGCCTGAGTGTGAATCAGATGAGGAGATAAGAGGTTGGACAGTCTATAGACAGAGGGAATTGGAGTCACACCTCACGGGAGGCCAGGATGATGGCTGTGCACCTGGAACATGAAGTATCCTGAAGAGTGTGTTATCTGCCGGGTATCATCCATTTGGTCAATTAGGTGCAGCAAGACCACAAACGTCATGGCTCTCCTGCCTCCCAGCCATCGCTCGAGGCTCACCCAGGGCACCGATGCTTCGCAGTACTAGGGAAGGGAAGCCAACCAAAAGGGAATGTTGCCAGAAAGACAGACAGAGACAGGGTTTCTTCCCTCGGAATCAGTTTATTTCAAAAGAATGGCAACCCCAATACACAGTCAAGAGAATCAAGAGCAGAGTTACAGTAAAAACCCCAGTAGGACAAATATAGGAAATATAGAAAACCTCATTCTATTTTCCCAGGAGGTCCCTATAACCGAGGCAGAATCAGCCAAAAGGAAACTTCAGCGGTCAAGAAACTTTGACACAAGTCGCCTGAAATGCAAGTAAACTCTGTCGCCGCTCCTGAAACAAACCATTTAAGTGACGAGAAGAAACATGCCTTTTAAACAAATGGAAGAACAAAGAGCTATTCAGGAGATGAGACCAATTCTCCAATAAAGACTGCTTTTCCTGCTCAGTGAACTGTTATTATTCTCATTTAGATTTTTTTTTTAATTTTAAGAGAAAGGATGTGATTCATGACAAATATTTCCATTTTGAAGATTTTAACCTTTGTTTAAGAGACTAAAAAAATTTTAAAGCTTTGTGATTAACATTGGGGTGCTTTTCTGAGCACGGATTGTACATGATTTTTTTCACGTTATTTCAGCAGTGATACATTTTCTTTTTTGCAGAAATGCTGTCTCACTAATGTCATTAACTCCAGGAGAAACGGGAAAGGGAAAGTGGGAGTGAGAAAGAGGCTGGTGGCTCCGTCAGTGTTCAGGGAAGGGGACCAGCAGGGAGGAATGTGCGGGGCCAGGTGCCCCCGGCTGGTTCTTTGTGCTCCAGGGTGAGGTTTGGCATTCCTCCGTGATGGAAGAAAGCCCACAGCCTGCCTCGGTCTGAAGAAACCCAGGATTCAGTGGTACCAGGAACAAGCCTTACCTCTTCATGGGGAGGTCGTTCAAAGGTCAGAGGGCTGGCCTGCCTAGCTCAGTGCATGCAGGGCTTGTAACCTTGCTCAGACCAGAGCAGTCAGCCCCGATGCAACAAAAACCATCTACCCTCGTCCTGGTGCGGGCGGCACCTGCATCGCGGGCCAAGGTGCCCTTCTCAGGTTTGCTGCCATCAATCTGGAGGACCCTCTAGAGATGGCTGGAATCACCTGCAGTGTGGACACGCCGGGATGGGCCAGTGATAACGCCAACGTTATCAACGCCAGGTCCCTGCAAGCTGTGCTGAGCACAGTACATACAGCTGTATCCATGCACATTAGTTCTGTGGGTTTTCTCTGCTTCTCTGCTTCCCAAAGGCATCTGAGTGAAGAAGCAAAAAAGCCCCAGTGTCCTAGAAATGCCTTCTGAGTCATTTCTCCCACTGGGCTCAAGTCAGAAGCATCCTGAAAATTTTATTTGAATGGCTCTGACAATAGGGTAACACAACTGGGGCATCTTGTTTGGGACAAAGTTAAAGTGGACGGGGGACCTGGACAGCAGGTGTAAACCAGGATTGTCCTGGCATGCCGGAGCGTGTCCCCTGTCACAGGGCAGAACCCACCTGCTGTCATCAGTGGGAAAGGTGCTCAACAAAGGCAGGCTTTTCTGCATGTGGGTCATGGCATTCCTGTCAATTTCCCCCCAGAGACAGAGTTTAAAATCCATCACATTTCCAGTCTCTCCAGCCTCCCCTCCCACCATGCAGCAGCCGCTTGTGCCACTTAGTACTCCAGGGCGGGTTTCAGGGATTTCTTAAGGAAGAACAAATATGCCCTTTCGCGCAGTGTGAAATTCTGTCCTCCTCCTCCTTGTCACCATATGAGCGCCTTCCCGAGAGGGAGGAAGGGCAGAGGAATAAAGGGAATGTCTTTAAGAGCCATCTAAGGTAAGAAATGGGCCCTGAATTTTAGCAAACCTATTCTCAGAAATCATTGCCAAGGCCAACGCCATGAAGCTTTTCCCCTATTTTTCTTCTAGGAGTTTTACATTTTCAGGTCTTACGTTTAAGTCTTCACTCCATTTCGACCTGATTTTGTGCATGGTATAAGAGAGGGGTCCAATTTTATTCTTTTGCATTTGGGTATCCAGTTTTCCCAACACTATTTATTGAAGAGACTATCCTTTCCCTATTGTATAATCTTGTCACCCTTGTCGAAAATTGATTGAAAGTATATACATGGGTGGGGTTTTCCTGGGCTTTTTATTCTGCCCCACTGGCTTTACACCAGGACCATACTGTTTAAACGACTGGAGTTTGTAATATAGTTTTGAATCAGGAAGTGATTTTCTTAAGATTGTTTTTGTTGTCTGGGGTATTTTTTGGCTCCATATAAACTTCAGGATTGTTTTCTCTCTCTCTGCAGAAAACGCCATTGGGATTTTGAAAGAGATTGCATTGAATCTTCAGATCGCTTTGCATGGTGTGGACATTTTAACAACACTAAGCAACAAAGGGAAAAACAGACAAGTGGGACTATGTCAAACTACAGTGTATGCCCAGCAAGAGATGCAGTCAGAGTGAAAGGACCACCCACTGAGTGGAGAAAATATTTGCAAACCATATATCTGATAAGGGGCAATATACAAAACCTGTGGGGAACTCCTACAACTCAACAGCAAAAAACAAAGAACTCAGTTTAAAAATGGGCAAATGACTCCAATAGACATTACTCCAAAGAAGACATGCAGATGGCCAGCAGGTATATGATAAGGTACCCAGCATTACTAATTGTCAGGGAAATGCAAATCAACACCAGAATGAGATACCACCGCACACCTGTCAGAATGGCTATTATCAAAAAAACAAGAAATAACGAGTGTGGTGAGAATGTACGGAAAAGGGAACGCTTGTGCACTGTGGGTGGGAATGTAAGTTGGTGCAGCCACTGTGGAAAACTGTCTGGAGGTTCCTCAAAAAATTAAAAATATAACAACCATGCGATCCAGCAATTCCACTTCTGAATATTTATCCCAAAGGATTGAAATCACGATCTCAAAGAGATATCTGCACTCCTGTGTTTATTGCAGCCCTGTTCACAGCAGCCAGGATATGGAAACAGCATAAATGTCCATAAAGGGATGAATGAAAAAAGAAAATATGGTGTATACATACAAGGACTATTAGTGACAACATGGATGAACCTGGAGGACATTATGCCATGCGAAATAAGCCGGACACAGAAGGACAAATACTGCCTGATTCTGCTTATACAAAATGTCTAAGATAGTCCAGTTCTTAGGAACCGTGAGTACAATGGTGATTGCCAGGATTTGCTGTTCATGAGTTCCATTTACACAAGATAAATAAGTTCTAGGATCTGCTGGACAGCCTTGTTCCTATAGGTAACAACTCTATACTGTGCACTTACAAATTCAGGGGGATAATCTTATGTTGTGTTTTCACCGCAATTAAAAAAAAGAAATTCTGTAGCAACATAGACAGACCTAGAGACTCATACTGAGTAAAGCCAGCCAGACAGAGAAAGAGAAATAGCGTATGATACAGCTTATATGTGGAATCTGAAAAGAAATAATACAAATGAACTTATTTACAAAACTGAAATGGACTCACAGACTTCGAGAATGAATTAATGGTTACCGAGGTGGGGGAGGGGGGCGATGGTTTGGGAGTTTGGGATTGACATGTACACACGGCTATATTTAAACTAGACAAGCATCAGGGACCCACTGTACAGCACAGGGAGCTCTGCTCAATATTATGTAACAACCTAAATGGGAAAAGAATTTGGAAAAGAATAGGTACATGTGTATGTATAACTGAATCACTGTTGTACACTTGAAACTAACGCAACATTGTAAACAAACTATATTCCAATATAAAATAAAAGGTTAGAAAAAGAAAAATAACCATAGTGAAAAAACAGAAAACAACCCCAGAAAAACCTATTCTCCCCCCCACCGAAAAAAAAAAAAACACGTTAATCATTTACTGTCCTTCCTACGTTCTCATATTCACTTCAGCTTCAACGTTCACACAACCTTCAGGTTCTGGGGGGAGGATCTGGAAAGAAGGCTTGGGAAGTCTGGATTAATTATGGAAGAAACCAAGTGAAACACATATCCATGCAATGTTTTTAGCATGTTTAGTCCTACAAGTAGCCTGATCATCAGTAATAATGGGCTCTGAGGACTAGATGGATCTTTGATTAAGTCCAGCTTTTAATTCTGGTCCGAAATACAAAGGGCCACTCAACTTCCAAACCAACTAGCACACACACATTTTTAGGTAACTCTTTATACCGTGTGTGTACTGATGACCAAATACAATGGGAGATGTCAGAGGAATTTAGATCCTTTGCTCAAAGATCAGATCTCTTGTGAGGAGACAAGACAGAATTATATTTTTAAAAAACCAGTGAGACCCCATGTGATAAACAATTTGATGTGAAGTCATTCAATGCATATAAAGTATAAGCATTCCTTCTGGGTTGGGATTTGCCAGGGAACGCCTCATGAAGAAGAGATGGTTTAATTTAAAGAATGCCTTTGCAGGAATAATTTCCCAGCTGCAATTAAGAAACAGACCTTGATAGCATAAAGTTTCCAGACATTCATTCAATTTAAAGACTTTTCTTTAAAATAAAAAAAGGAGCCAAAATTCTTAATGTGATAAATACTCCTCTGTGTTTTAGAAATAAATACTTTAGATTCTGTTATCAATACTAAAAATCCTCATTCTGGGAGGGGTAAAATAAGGCCACCTGTAGTCATGGAAATGGGAGTTTTTGTGAGTTCTAGAATCTTAACACTGAGACCCACAGGACAGCACGGTCTTCCACTGCAGTGAGCTAGTAGCACTGTAGTTTGTCGGGCACTGCTGGGGGACAGCTTCTCCTCTGGCCATGAGAACCTCTGTTTATTAAAAAGGGGCACAATTTGGTCAAAAACCCAAAGCCCTGGCTTCCTCTCCAAGGACACGACACAGCACACCTTACCGAGGCAGAGTCGCCACAGCCTTGTGGACACTGTGGCTCACCACCAAGCCACAGATGCGGCCACAATCCCCTCAAGGTGCTTCCCTGCCCACCTGTCACCTTGTCAGGAAAAGAGGAGACCCCAGTCCAAGCCTTTGGGCCCACCAGTCAGGACTGTGGACCTGGGGAGAGAGCCACGCCTGGGATCTGGAAGCATGCATGTCCACCAATCAAATGGCTTAAGATCCCCAGTGTGAGGCTGTGGGAGGGAGAAGGTGGTGCCGGCCTCAGCTCAGGAGAAGGGGGGTTGCCCTTCCATTCAAGACCCAGCTCCAGCGTGGGTGCAGGTGTGGGGCTGCACCCAGTGCCTGGCTCCGTGCTTATTAAGTAAACAATATACGACTGGAATTCTTTCTTTCAAATGAAAGCATAATTATCAATGAAATTGGAAACTTCAAACATCCAAATAGTTAATCATCTGTTTTTCTTCAGCTCTGTTTAATGCTGACTCATCCACCCTTTCAAACTGACTGTGAGAGTCTCCCATACACATTGACTAGAGGACAGATTCATTCAAGATGTTTTTTTTAAACATCCAATCTCATCGCAATCTTTCACTTGTCAGATTTCTAAATCATATTTTGTCTCTAGATAAGTCTCCACCAGCTTGCTGATGTACTGCATCCTTTTAATTAAGTTTAAAGCAAAGGAGAAAAAAAATCAATATTGTTTGGTTTGTCAATGGCTTTGGAGGGATTCCCAAGCCGTTTAACCTGTCCTGAAGTCAGTTTATTATTACAAAACACTAGAATCATCAGTATGGTTTTATATCAAGAAACACACAAAAGGGGATTAAATTCACTCAGAAATTCAAATTCTTTTATGTAAATGTTTCTTCTCTGTGTATAATAATCATTTGAAATTTATTGGGAGTAAAGTTGATATGGTATGTTTCAAACACACAAACAATATGTGAAATATATAAAACACACAGTTGTATGTTTACATGTTTGTAGAGACATTTAACTTCTGACTGCCTCCAGATTTCCCATTTTTTATTATAGAACATTTGACATGATCATATAATCTAAATATCCCTCATTTCTTTGTTTCATAAGGAATTACTGATGCAGAGCAGTATATTACTTCTAACAGTCAGCTCTCAGCCTCGTGTAATCAGTTTTAGGTAACACAGAGTTCTCCATAAACCAATCCTGTGGGAATCTAACAACACACGACATCACCCAGACCTTTCTCTTTGCATCATTAGTGAGGGGATTGCATTTCCCCCAGTGATTTACATAGTGGCATTCTCCCAGTGCAAACTCTACACCGTAAACGAAGTACATCTTTCCAAATAATAATGAAGTAGTCTGTTCTCAGTAAGGTGATGAGTTAAAAGAATCTTGTCAACTGTACCTTCTGGGTTGTAAGCTCTGGTGGTAGGTAGGGAGGTCGTTGGACATTCTCAAACACGACCCACAGAGAGCTGATGTTCTACAAGTTGCTTTTACTCCCAGAGAGCCCAGAACGGCTATGCATGTCTGCGGATGTTAGCGGAAATCAGGGTGAGAACAAGCAGACCCAGGTCAGGACTTCTGCTCCAGGACTGCTGGCAAAGTCTCCTTCTTGCTCTTCCCTCAGTCTCCTGGAGGCAACTGGCCACAGCAGCAAGAACTGACTGGGCACTGATTCTCTCTTCCCAATCCTATTAAAGCAACAGGGACACCCGCGTTTACCTGAGTCCCCCTGGCTTTCTGCAGACCGGATCCTGCCCCTTCCTCTGTCGACTCCACACGCTCCTTTTCTGCCCTCGGTGCGACTCTGCGTTTCATCTCACTTGCCTTTTCCCTTTTCTCTCTGTTTCCTAGTCTCTGCCCGCCCATGTCTCTTCCTTTTTTCCTTCCTCTTTGTCTCGTTTTCTCTCTATATAAGGAAACTTTATTTGAAACAGACAAGTTGAAGGTTCCTTTTGAACTGCAACACGCCACATTTCACATATGTGGGTAGACACATCTATTTTCTCATCACTTAAGTCACACTTGTGAGCCCTATTCTGTGCTAGGCTCTGCTTCCAACACTCAGGTGCATCAGAGAATAAAACAAAACTGATATATAAATAAAACAATATAGCCATTCTAAAAGTTCTTTTTTAATTGAAAAGTTAAGTATGGGAATATCATGTAGATCTTCCACAGTGCCCAAATTTTTAGTTCATGTGACTAGGATCAAACAATAAACTTTAAATATATATTATGTGCCAGGCACTGAGCTAGACCCTGTTGACACAAAAATAAAGAAAAATGGTTTGATTTGTTTTAAACTCAGGCTCACAAAAGGTCCTCTGTCTACTCCAAAATTTACATCCATAACAGATTAATATACTCCTTCCACCAATTACCTTTAAAGAACATTAACAAAGGCACATTTCACAACCATCAGGGAAAATGCACATACAAATGGAGAAGAAGTAAACTGATATCAACATTTTCACAAATATAAAACAATGAAACAGAAACTGATTCTGTGAACAGTACTCAGCCAGTCCTGAGGCTGAAATTTCAGCAGGTCAGATAAATGCGCGAACCATGAACTGACTAGTCAGGAAGTGTTGTCTAAATATTCAGACTGCTTTGCACAAATTGGTAAAACAAACGCACAGAAGTGGTCTTGGTGTGTTCCTTCATATGAGTCTGTTCGTCTCTATAAGGCGAGCTCTGGAAACATGGGACCCCTTTTCCTTTGAGAGGGTGAGGAAGAGGGGCTGCCAGACTTCAGACTCACCCGGGACGTCAGAGCCGTCACCGTGCCTGCCGCTAGGTAGGCTGACGCATGCGCGCGCCTGCGGCTGCTCCCTGCTCACAATGAACAATGCGGTCCCTCCATCCCTGCAAAGACAGACAGCTCTGTGTGCTCAGACGGCTGGGGCTGAGCAAAAAGTAGAAACCTAGTCAAATACGCATAACTCTTAAAGAATTTAAATGGGCTCTTTTGTCTCATCCCAAACTCTGCTAAAACCAAAATCGTTAATTACATTACAGGCACGGCACTATGCAATCATTATCTGACCTGTGAACAAGGTCCTTGAGAGAAGGGCCAGCTGACTGCTTTAAAGAGTAGGACTCTGCAAACGCAAAGGCACGTCTAGGGCTTCCCTGGTGGCGCAGTGGTTGAGAGTCTGCCTGTGAATGCAGGGGACACAGGTTCGAGCCCTGGTCCAGGAAGATCCCACATGCCGCGGAGCGGCTGGGCCCGTGAGCCATGGCCGCTGAGCCTGCGCGTCCGGAGCCTGTGCTCCGCAACAAGAGAGGCCGCGATAGTGAGAGGTCCACGCACCGCGATGAAGAGTGGCCCCTGCTTGCCACAACTAGAGAAAGCCCTCGCACAGAAACGAAGACCCAACACAGCAAAAATAAATTAATTAATTAAAAAAAAAAGCACTTCTGACTTTGGGGGCTACTTATGAACATCCCTCAGTCAAAATCAGTACTGAGTCACTTCTGTGAAAGTACATATCCTTGTTTTCATTCACTAAATTATTCAACTTGCATTTACTTAGCATCTACTATGTGTTGCAGAGGAAGCAATCAGGCTCCACCCTTAATTCTAGGTTAAAAATGATTTTTAAAAAAAAGAAAAGGAAAAAGGATGTCATCACTGTGGCAGCAGAGCTGTAAAAGCTCTTTCACAAACATGATCTTATTTTATTCTCCCAGGAATCTTGATAGACATGATGTCTCTATGTTATGCTCCGTTTTATAGGTAGAGATATAAAGCTGTTTGTCAAAAAAGTGGACAAGCTGAAGCAAGCGTGGCAGTAGTGTGACTGCTTGGCTCACACTTGGGGTAAAGCCCGTAACTCCGTGTTCTTCCACTGGGGCACCTTTTCCTCTTACTCACTCTTGTCATGGCCCATTCTTCTTTCACATTCTCAAAGCACCTAGCACCATCTTCAGCACAGACCAGGACCTCAGTAAGTTCCTATCAACTGACTTCCGTTTACCAAAAGGTGTTAAAGAGCAACATAGTCAAAACTGGAAAAGCAAATGTTCCTATTTCTGAAGGAAGAGCATCGCCCTTTAGTTCGGCTGGGTTGGGAGGAAGGATCCCACCTGCCGAGCGTGGGTCACTGGCCCACGGGTTCATTTCAGCCAAAGGAACACTTGGGTGGTGTATGGACCGTGTCAGGATGGTTCTCAACAGTTCACACTGGGCAGGCCACGTATCCTACAGGATTCCACGTCAAGAGCAACTCATTTATCCCGGAAGCCAAGAGGAGACTTTAAAAACCAAAAGAAAACAAAACAAAAGCCAGCTTACCGGAAAATGTCCACAGTTCATGGCTGTGTGAGTAATAAACACCATCATCAACGAAAATGATATTTGTCACTTTCCTTCTCAGGAGAACAGGGCAGGAAACAAGATATCCCCTCAAGAGTCATCCCCGAGCCCTGCTGCCCACAGAGGAAACCTCACACAGTGAGCCACACCAGGGTCCCACGCACACACACTTGCTACACACGGTTATTATCAATCAGGTTTCCTTTTTTGTATTTCTGATTTGCAGTGTCTCTTGAAGACTCTTCTGTTCAAGAACAGAAATTTGAATTAGGATTGCGTGGAGGCAGAAAGCAAAAAAAGACACCAGAAGGTAAACTAAGATGCTGCAGCCACAAAGGATTTAACAACATATTAACAATATGTGATATTTGTATCCCAAGTCAGTCTAATAATCAAACAAGTATCTGCTGAACACCTTTTATGTGTGTAAGGTACTTGAAAATCCATATGATGGAAATTGATACCCACATTCTCAAGGAAATACAATCTAGCTTTGCGTGGGAAATGAATACATTCATTAATAAGTACCCTGAGAAGTTAGGTGACTAGAAGAGCCAGTGAGTGGTACAGACAATACTAGTAAGGGGAGGGCCAGGTCCTAAGGATAGTTCAGGTTAACACAGGAAGGGCATTACCTGAGTTTTGGAAAGAGGATGGCGGTTTGGCCCTCAGTCTTCCCCAGTCCACACCCAAAGCCTCATCTGTGCTTTTGTGCCAACGATCTTTCCCTTCCTCTTCACTTTAACTTCACAATAAGCACTAGGTTACTGGTTTTCTTTTCTTTCCTTACTTAATCTTTTACTCCTTTACCAATATCACAAACCCCTTCACAATCTATAAAACCATCACCATTTAAGCAGAGCCCAGCAGTAAATAGAAAGGACATTGCAAATTCCAGTTAAACACAGCAGGCAGTGTATGTAACTATATGCACACTTCACCTAAGTGGACCACACCGATTCTACTCATCCCTACGTTAGATGGCTCAAGTGGACCCCTTAAACCAGCTTTTGGTTAAAATACATAGAAATAAAGTTCAATACCTAAATACCTATTTTCCCTGAGTAAGTTTAATTCAGCATAGTCATACTATTTAAATTGCTAAAATAAATGTAAGGTTTTGAAATTATCATAAAGCACAGAGGATTCTTCACTGCCTTGGGAGCAGAGCCTGCTCTGAGACCACTGCGTCCTAAGATCACTGTGGCAGACAGAGCTGGTCTAGGTGTTCAGCGGCTGCCTATTTCTCCATGACGACTCCCTGGGCCCAGCATTAGTCTGTCCCACTGGCTTCAACGCCCCCTCCTTTTCAGGATCAGAGTGCTGAGACTTCTGAGACCAGATGAGAGGAGGTCAAAGGCTCCTCTGCCGTGCGATCCTCTCTGAGGGTGCCCACCTCCCGAAATTCTGTGCCCCTGACTCATCCTCGTTCCATCCTAGTTCTTGCCCTGGAGGAAGAATTGAGGGAAAGGGAGAACTTTTCCTGTCCAGGAGTTCAATTCCATTTCCCTCCCAGCACTAATATCGATTGCTGTGAATAAGCATCAGGAGTTTGGGTTTTCAAGGGTCCTTCTCAGCTGCTTGAACTCAAGTGGCAGATACACAACTATTTATTTTTTAAGTGGTATCAAATGGTCCGAATGAGACAGAACACACTTACTGAATAAGTAGAGGAAGGAAAATTAAGTGTATGGAAGGTTCAGGTTTTCAAATAGGAGTCTGTACACCTGGCTTATGAAATTTTTCTTCAGGGAGTTTAGAGGCAACATCATTTTTACAGGAAGTCTCCCAGCGATTCAGGGAAAAGTCAGGGCACGCCCACTCATCCAAGTGTCTTAAGCACCTTATGAACTAATTTCCATGCAACAAAAACATACCTGTTCCAAAGGTCAAGGTACACAATGTAGTAACATAGACCAAAATGAGGTGATCACCACTCCTGGGATAAATAACTCTACACTGAATCATGACAGAAGATCCAGGACTGTCAAGGTCCCCAAAAAAGATGGTGTGTTGGTCACTCCAACAGCCATAAAGAGGGTGCTGTGTTCCGGGTCTCCCCACCAGCCTCTCTTCAATTAACAGAGTTGCTGAGCACCAATCATGTCCAATGTTTGGGTAGGAATGCACACACTAAGAGCAGCATTTCAGAGCCTCATAGGGGAGGTGGTATTGTGACATAAAGAACTGTAAATACAAAGGAGACAATGATAAGACCACAGAAGTAAAGGCTGTAGAGATTCGGGGAAGAGGGCTGGATTTCCTCTGGGAGGACAAGCAAGGAATTTGTGGAAAGGTGGCATGGGAACCAGCCTTTGATGGGTGGACAGCATGTTTGCATGGATATCAGGGAAGGACAGGGCAGCAGGAAGGGACAGTGTGGCCAGGGGAGAGTCAAGTTCCTCACTGTCCTGAAGATCTGCAATTGATGAGGATAGGACAGGGATGGAAGTCAGACTTGAGAACGGGTGGGGAATTGCCTCAAATGGTAGGTTGGGTGTTTGGGTTTAATTCTCTAGGAAATAGGAAGACCCCGGTTCTGTTTGAGCATGAAAATGCCAAAGCTGTACTTTGGAATAATTAATCTAAAAACAGAATGTAGATGCATTTGTAAGTGTGAGCGTGAGTATATGTGGGGCTGGGAGAGCGGCATCTAAGGCGACTGTAAGAGTCCAGGAGAAAGATAATGACAGTCTACTCTGAAAAAGTGGTAGGGGGAATGGAAGGGAAGAAACAGTTGGGAGAGCTATTTTAGAGACAGAATTGGCAGGAAGTAGCCACTGATTGGCTGCCAGATTAATTATCCCAAAGAATAGCTCTGGTCTTGTCACTCAACTACACAAAAACCTTCCGCAATTTCCCATTATCTGCAGAACAAAGTCATCATCTCCTCGTACGTAGACTCTTGTGAGGATGACAGGCACGACCCACAATGACCTACCCCACCCTGGGCTTCAGGTCTGTCCCCTGCTCCACCTGTCCTCACTTCAACAAATGGTCTCTAAGTCGTCCCTTAGTAAAGCCACGTGTATCCTTTCCCAGCAACTTTCCTCACCTTATTTCCCCCACCCAAATTTTTTCCTTCTTCTATAATTATCTGTTGAAATGTACTTTCCTTTCAAGGATTATCTCAGACACGACCTTTTTCATGTTATCCCCACTCTAGCCCTGTTGACACAGTCTCTCCCTTCTTTGAGACAATCATAACATGTAATTTATGGTTGCTTACCCTTTGTGTCAAATTTCAAATCACACTAGAGTCATTTATAATTTGTATTTTCGTCCCTATTGGTCTATACAATTTCTGAGAACAGAGGGTAATTCTGATTTATTTTCTTATGACCACAGCATCTAATCTGATACAGAGTTGGTGGAAGAAATGGGTGAAAGAATAATTATATGCACAACTTTCAGATGGAAGGGAACATACAGCAAAATTCCTCTACCAATAGCCAACAAACAATGTGAGCAAATGAAGAAATAGAACACAGAAGAAACTTCTTACATCTGATATCCAATCTGTGGACACACAATCCCCACTGGGTTAAACCCTGACACTTTGATGGCTCATCTTCTGGCCATACTCACATCTCACATCAGTCAGACTCTTCTTGCCCTCCAGACCCCGATCTGAACGTGACCAGCGGGATCTGATTTCAAGACTGCAGATGACAAGTGAGGACCATAAGATTTTGATAACCAAGATGACATAGGAATCAAAAAGGAGGCTGATGGTAAATCCTGGCTGACAGAGCGTGAGCCCAAAGATGTGTAGCACATGGCAGCTTCCTCAAGCCCACGTCACACACACGCTTGTGTCCAACCTGTGTGGCTGTGCTGATGCATCTAGACAAGGACGTGGCCCAGCAGCCCGGATCAGGTAACTGTTCTGCCTCATCTAATAAACACTCTCCAACTCTCCTTAGGTAACACGGAAAGGGAGCACAGGATGTGAGGGGCGGGGCGCAGCACAGCTGATCTCGCATGGGTCTAAGGTATAGGCTGGGAACTGCTTCCCTGGGTTAAATGAAGGATGACGGCATCGTCCGGAGAATGAGGACGATGTGTCATGCGACTGGGGGACCCGCTCCACTTGCAGTCAGAGTGAATGAACACTCTGGAGTTGAGTGTGTCCAGGGGAGGCCAGGCCCTCAGCCCCTCGCTCCCCTTGCTGGGTCTGACACTGGTCAGGGGGACAGGAACAAATGGGGAGGTGTAACGAGCCCTCTGTCCCCCCCCAATTAAACACAGATTGTGCGCCTACTTTGCCTCAAGCTTGAGATCTCCTTTAAGACACACATGTTGTAAAGGATTCGAGAGGAGACATCCTCTCCCGAAGGAGCTTGAATCTCTGTCCTGGTGTTACTTAACCAAGTCAGCCAAGCAGAACCTCTGAACACCAGTGCCTCAGTGTGCAGCGGCTCCAGGTTATTACTGGGGTGTGCCCGCTGCACCTCCTTACCATCCTTAGGTCCCTGGGCGAGCTCATGCCTCAGCTTGCAACGCCTGTGAATCATAACACTCCATTACAAGTACCGAGTATCTAATTGTGTGTGACAACGCTGCTCGGGCGAAGCTCAGATTTATGGATGGCAGTGAGGAGAGTCTGCAATTTCTGAACACTGGGAGAGATGCTGCCTTAAGCATCTGGGCTTTGGAAAGAGAGTTTGCAGAAAGGGTGGAATCTAAGGGAACTTAGAGCACGAGGCCAGAGCTGGGACTCCCATCCTATAAAGTCACCCTGTGGTAGCACTGACAGTATGTGCCTCCCCGGTCCCTCCTTTTCCCACTCTGTCCCCATGTATGTTTGGAACCAGACTGTTTGCTTTTCCACTTTTTGCTTCTACCTTTGGTTTCTGACTGGATTGACCACCAAGGAATAGAACCACAATTTATTCTCCCTCCCCAAGAATATAGCACTTCTGAGATTTTCTAAGGTAGCTTTTTTGATAGTTTCATTCCATTATCCGTTCTTCCTATATTCAGAATGGAGGCAAAGCCTGAATCCGGTTAAGTGAGGACAGAAAGGAACATGTTCATCGCACCAAGGGCACTTCACCCACACACTGTGGGAGGAGCCTCTTAGGACAGGTAGGACCCTCAGAAGTGGAACACCAAGAGGTTCTGGTCAGAAGGGGGCTGCGAGGAAAAGGTGGAAGATGGGGAAGAAGAGGAAAGAAAAGAATATTTCTTTGCTACTTGGCTCATTAGCTGTTGGTTGGGGTGCATTGTTTGAAAAGAATGAACGAAGCAGAGAAAACACAAATTGTGGGTGGCCTGGGCATTGAGAACAACAAAAAAAAGGAATGGAATCGCAATGAACTTAATACCTGAGAAATGACTTAACACTTTGCATTATTTTTCAGAACATACACATGTAAGTACTAAGGATGCATCTTCTACATCCACAGCCTTCAGTACATCAATGAGGACAGGGTGAAGGAAGTAGTCATTTGTTGTTGTTTATTTCTGTCCCTGGCACAGTGATGGCATTTTTATAAAAAAATAAAACTGACAGAATCAAGCACGCTGTCTGAAAATCTCAGCTGGTGTACAATGGAACTTTGGAACTAAAAGGCGATCCGTGGTCCACAGGCCCTTTAAACGTGCTCTTTGCCACCCTCCTCTGGGATGTGTGACTCTCTGCAGGGGCAGCTCTCTGGGGGGAGCTGCAGCTCAGTGGAAAGAATGCCTGCTTCATTTCAGCAGGATCTGCGAGCAGATAAGAAATCTGACATTCTGAAGAAGGCTTTGCGTAAGCGTGATATAGGGTTATAAATTAGTTTGAAATAACTAGTTTTTGAAAAAGTTAGCAAAAGTGTAAGGAGGAAGTCTGGATGTCTTTCCTCCAAGAGCCAAAACAGGAAAAGACGCTACTTGATACCTGATGTCCTTCTGGATCCCAGAGGACCTTTGGAGTAAGGGACAATGGGTTCACGCTGCAGAAAAGATTCAGGGGGTGTAGCTGCACAGCATGGCTTTGGTCCTCCCGTGAAGCAAAATGAGGGAGAATAGTATTTATATTTTTACTCTTGGAGACATTATACATTCTGTGAGTCATGCTTAAATTTGATCTTAACATAGAACAGTAGACTATTACTAATTTGAAAGCCATAATGAAGCCTGAATTGCATGGCTTATTTATCTTTACACATAATTTCATAAACATATTTGGGGCACAACCCTTACTCTGTTATAGAGCTCATTATAAATTTGTCTCTGTAACATACCTCTCTCTGTGGAAAAAAAAAAATCCTTAACTCGACATAGAGCTTTCCAGAGAAAAGAGGAAATAACTATTCCCATTATTTTCTTAAATGTCTTCTGTTTTATGAGACACCTCATGGGATTACTTTTGAATACCTCAAGACTGAATGTCTTCATTCTTTTAGTTCATCATTAAGTAGAATGATAAACCTCTATATTGTCATATATTTAGATCAAATTCTGTAAATAAGCGCTGAGCCTACATAAAATCATGATTGTCAGCCCAAACAAGTTCTAAATTATAGATACAGAGACTCTTCAGTTACATTCACATTTAATAAAAAGCTTTCATTTGGGGGTTTATTTTCTTAAGCAGTATATATGTTTAATAACCTGAACTCTGTAATGAGTATGTTATTTTGCCTTTTTATAATTATAGAGATAATAAGAGTACCCATCATCCTATAGCTTCTTGTAGGCTTCACATTATAAAATCCATAAGTAAAGCATTCAACGTAGTGCATTTGTTAATAAATATTAGCTATGATTATTATTGTCTTTATGATGTTTTCCTGAGAGTCTATTTTTCTCATATAATACCGAAATTTTGATCTTCCGAAAGTATGATTTTACCAGTTGACCCATCTTTACAACATCCCACTTTAAATTAGAATTGGGAATAGCTGAAGCACACATCTTAAGCATTTCTCTATTGTCCATGAACTTTTCTCTTTTAGGCTCCTTTCCTCCCACTTCTTATTCTTCCCTTCCTTCCAGCCCCTTCTCCACTGGCATGCAGAGCACTTTTCTCCTGTTGCATCTTTCCACTGTCTCTAGATGGAGAAGCATTTCCCAACGCTTAGAGAAAAGTTATGCATATGGCATTCTGAGCTCTTGATAGAGCGGATTTTGTATTAAATGAAACACATTTTCATTTAAAATTTCCCAAAGGGGCCTCCTTGGTAGCAGCGACCTGGAAAGACTTCTGTGACTCAGGTGGGAAGTCTGAGTTTCAGGTGTGCGCAGGGAGAGCTGTCTAGCATCACCCGTGGGGTGAGTTCTCCATCTCCCTCCCTCCCCCATGATGGGCCTGTCATTCTTTTCGACTTTAGTGGGACATTTTGAGGACAATATCCAGCCCACTCTTTTACATTTCTGAACATACCATTGCCTACCGTGGTGAAAACTTAGTGTTTATTTGTACTCACAAGGTCTCATCACTTTGGATGCTTTAGGCTACCAGAAGTAGGACATGAATTGTATAATGGATGTTAGCTGCTAAAAAAGTGTGCTTAACCTGTGTGTACCCAGGCTGTTACTGCTATCTAAATACTGCTTCTTGGAAAGAAGGTGAGGCAGAGAGCCAATGGGGCTGTTTCTTCAAGCGTGGAGCCTGTGAGGTTAACGGCATACACTTTATTTTCCTGCAGCGTGGCAGGTGGAGAAGACCCACCACCACCGGTCAAGTGGAGAGAAGCAGTGCAGGAGTAATAGGGCCTGCGCAGCACGTGAAGTGTGTGAATCCACCAGGACGACTCACCGTGTATAGTCGCCATAAAGGAATACTTGCCTAAAGCAAAATAAAGTCATAGTCACAAAGCAGATACAATCAAGAGAGAAAAGAACTTAAGAGGAATTTGGTTTTCAGCTACATGTCTTGAGTTTCACACACAGTCCGGTGATTTCTGTAGGTGACCAAGAAGCCTCTGACTGGGTGAATCCCATGTCGGTTCCACTGACCTGAGCAATCCTAGATCAGACCCACTAATCAAAAACAACACCTCCTCTAAATCTTCCAGGCTATTGGCCTTAGGCTCGCTTCCTGCTCTTCCTTAGAAATGATCCCAGTCAAGAAGCAGGAGGTGCTGCTGCCCTCTGGCAGGGGCACTGCCTGCAGCCTGAAGCCCCACCGCTGCACAGTGACACCTTTGCACAGCAGACCCTGCCCAGGGGTGGCAGATACAGAGACACACAACGTTAGAACCAGGAAGGAACTGAGAGGTTATGGAGTTCACTCCCCCATTTTAAGCAAAGATCCTGAGACGTGGAGAGTAGAAATGACTTGTTTAAAGTCACCCCCGAATTATGAGAAGAGCTGAACTAAGATGAGGTACCTTCACGTGAGCTCTGTCATTGTCTAGGTTAGCTACAGATGGGGGAATCTCACTGAGAAAATAAAAAGGAATGTTTTTTAAAAAAGGAAAGGATGCCTAAGGATGACTAAACTGTATAATATTAGGTGAAAATCCCCTCTGAGCAGTTAACGGGAAAGAGAAGGTTCCTAGTGTCATTGGTCATTTTCAATATGTTGAAGAATTTTACTCAGAATTTCGTAGCACATGTGTAATCCAACCGATATCACCAAGCTAGGGGCGAGTTCCTGAAAATCAGTAAAGCGGTTTGTTAGTGGTCCTCCTAATGCTGCCCTTGGTTACCTGAAAATCCCTGGGCAGGAGCAAGTTGGGATGCTGATGCACCTAACTTACAACCAGTGGGCACATTCCCATCAGGGAGAACGGGGCCGGGGCCAGGGTGTGGGGTGGAGAGCAGGCAAGGAACAGGGTTGTGCAGAGAGGATGAGACGTGTGGAGATCAGGTGCTGAAGGTCGTTTTCTTCTATAGAGTCCCATTTTTCTAATGCTGATTGCCGAGTCAGCGTCCCTCACATTTCAGTAATGCATCTGAAGCTAAAACAAATGATTCAATCTGCATATGCTGGATTTTGAAGCTGTAAAGCACCAAGTACACAATATCCTTGGCCATACTGTGCCCTGTATGCATCCTGCCTCTAACCCCTGGCATGTTGACAGCCATGAATATTTATCACAGGCTGAGTGTATTTTCTAACTTCTTCAAAATTGAACATACATGAAATGTTACATATTAAAAATGAGAAGCCACATCTAATCTCACAAATCTCACCGTCCTTCCCACCCAACTGACCCCTTTGATGAGACACTCTTTTGATCACTAACTAGATGAACAGGTGGCGGAGTCCATTTGTAAACAGGTGTGTTACACCGTCCCTGGAGAACAGACACAACACTTCTTGGCTTGCACTGTGGGTGTGGGTCTCTTAGGGAAAAGGATTGTTTTTGAGCTAACAAAATCCCAGTAACAGCAAATTAGCTAAAGAACATTTGGGCAGTGAAACTACCTCCATTCTTGTTCTTGGGACTATGAAGAGAATGGCAAAAGATAAGGAGGATTCAAAACACAAAGTTTGTGGAAAATTCCAAGGGTTAATTCACTACCAAATGTGCCATGTTCACCAAAGAACGATTAACAGATGAGTTTGAAATTTATCTGAGCAAATGATTAAGATTTCCTTTCCTGTTATATACAAGTATCTACCATCAACCAGCACTTCTCACTTTTACGTAATCTCAGACTTCCATTTGTAAGCAAAGACACGCAGTTTTTTGATGTCTGAGCTACTTAAAGTTCCAGACTCCGAGAGAACATAAAATGCTAATTCTAATCTAACTTTTCCTTTACAAAACTTAATCAAGGGGAAGGATAAATTGGGAGATTGGGACTGACATATACACACTACTCTATATAAAATAGATAACTAATAAGGACCTGCTGCAGAGCACAGGGAGCTCTTCTCAATACCCTGTAATGACCTGTATGGGAAAAGAATCTAAAAAGAGTGGATATATGTATATGTATACCTGATTCACTTTGCTGTACAGCAGAAACTAACACAACATTGTACATCAACTATACTCCAATAACAATTAATTTTTTTAAAAGTTGGGGGAAAAAAGACTTAATTGAAGGTTCTTATTCTGAACAGATCTGCCTCCAAGGGACTGCAGTAGAGTCATCTGAATGTCTGAATGCATGACCAGTTTCTAATTTGAATCCTCTTCTTCTCTTCCCCTCGATGTCTCTCCAGCCAGTGGTGAGCCTGTGGATGACCAGGTCACTGCCCGCATCCACCCTGCTCATTTCCCTGCGTCGAGGCCGAGCGTGACGTCACAGACCCAAGTCAGAGGTGAGTGAGACCCCACTCAGTGGTGATCTGGGGCTTAGCCATGCCTTCCTCAAATGTTCTGCTGCTGATCTCTGGGATCAACAGCTTTAAAATGTTCAGAAATTGCAAAACAGACACGTGACATTTACCAACCCTCTTTCCTCAAAACAGAAATTTGTTTACTGTTTCACGCATTCTCAGGTAAGCAAAGACTTGTTCAATTGTAACTGCATATCATAAGGGGACAGCTAAGATATACATATATAAACCATGGTGAATGAGGACCAACTACCTAGAACTCTCACAAACTTGGAGTTTAGATTTTATAAGAAGGAGATAAACTTAAATCATATATTTAATCAAGTAGAGAAATATGGTTATACAATGCCATGCAATCGTGAGCTAATTTTCAGAATGATCACCTGGATCCCTGAAGTATGAATCATCTAAGAAAGGGACATCAACGATTATCTTACTCTCTTATTAAGTGAGAAAAATGGTTTAATCTATTTCAAAATGTATTCAAGAAAAAGTAGACATAGAAGAACTGTGATTACTAAGCATATATTTATATACATATATAAATATATTATGTATAATATAACATGTGTTATACATGTATAATATAATATACATATAAATAATAGCTATATTATGTTTATACTTATACAAATATTCAAATATATAAATGTATTTATATAAATTATATTTATAAATATATGCCATAGGTATATGCTATATATTAATATATAGTTACTATATGTATGTATGTATGTCTATATACCTTGACTCACTGTGGGTTAGAAATTTATCATAGTGCTATCTCTTTTGGTTCTGCACACAGTAGGTGCTCAATACATGCAGGGTGTATGAATCGCTCATTAATGTGCTAAACATGAAGGGAGGAGATGAGTTTAAGGAGCTACCCCTTTAATTTTCAGCACTGACTGATATTTTTTCTTCCAGGAGAAGATGGTGAGGGAGCCCCTGGGCTGCCCTTGTTACTGAGTCTAACGAGACTGTTACTAAACTGTTTTAAAACGCAGAATCTAAACATGATTCATAAATTTGCAAGTTGGGTTTGAGAGAAGGGAACACAAGGAAGAATCTCTACCCCAGCAGCTGGAATTCCCACAGAGAGAGACACACTCCCCTGATCTTAAACCCTGAGTCAACATCTGTCCTGGACCTAGTGGCCCGAGGGCCACCCCACCACCCAAGTTCACTTGGGCATCTCTCTCTGCTTTTCTGGGGCTCTCGGGTTGGGAAGGAGCTCGTGGGAGGGGGCAGGGTTTCACTCATCACGTGGCACTTATTCATACCACATTGGCCACAGGAACTCTACAATCGAGTACCACATTTATTCTTCTGATAATATAGTCCATGCCCTAAAAAGAGCCAGTGAAGAAAGAAGCTTCCCTTAGAAAAGAAAGGAAGGAAAGAAGGAAGGAAGGAAGGAAGGAAGGAAGGAAGAAAGAAGAAAGAAAGAAAGAAAGAGAGAAAGAAAGAAAGAAAGAAAGAAAGAAAGAAAGAAAGAGAGAGAAAGAAAGAAAGAAAGAAAGAAAGAAAGAGACAAAGAAAGAAAGAAAGAAAGGAAAGAATGAAAGAAAGAAAAAGAAAGGAAGAAAAAGAAAGATAGAAAAGGAAAAAAACAGAAAGAAAACCAGTTACTCTTAAACGACACAGCACTATTCTGGGAACTGTGACCATTCTCGCCAAACTACAGGACATGAGGTCAGATTTTTGAATCCAGAAAACGCAAATAATTACGACTTATCATATTGGCCATGGAGAAATCAGAACCACAGGATTTCTCAATGCAATGCATCCATTGCTCATGTGTTCAAAGTGCAGTGATCACTGCTTCCTAAAGGAAGCCAGCAAGTCTGTCTGCAGAGATGAGGGCTTTTAAGGATGAAGCTACAACCAGCGCCATGAGCACATACACCAGTACAGTCCCATTCTCGCCATCCCTCAGCCTCACCACACATCCCCCCTCTTTCCTGCAACTGGTGATGAGCACCACCCAGACAACAAACAGCTGGACGGATGCCAAAGGGCCATACATCCGTGGTCTACCGTGCCCTTTTTAATCAACTTCCTAATTAAAAAATGCCATGCTGGCATGAGGTATGAAGGGAGTAGGCTTGGGATATTTCACAGAATAGCATCCCTTAATCCTAGGGTTATGGAAAATCTGTGTTCTTACAGATGTTTATGAGTTTTCCTGGTGCAGAGATAGATAGAATCAATTTGCTTGTGCCTGGCCCTCAAGATGTATTAAATTTATCCTGAAGGAAACTGGTTTCTGAAAAGCTCTTGCCCAGATGCATTAGGCAGGTGGGAGTTTCAGTGAACCAGAGGGTCCACTAGCAGATGCCGCATTGATTTCTGAACGTTCACAATCTAGTCGACCGCTCCAGAGCAGACTTGATTTGATGGCTCTCTCTGGGGTGCCCTGCAGACTCAATTATTTCCACAACCAGTCTGGCTAGCATTGTTTCATGGCGACCATGCTCTATGCTTTCAGCTTCTGATCAGATGGTAACAGGCGAGTGGATCCATGTACCAGGGAGGGGAGCTTGGGCTAAATTTAAAGTCAGTCTCTAAGAACTGTCCATCTCTTTTAGGGTTGAGTGATGTGGGAGCCCTTGTGATTGAGGGGTCATTCTTGCTTTTAAGGAAGCATTCTGCTGAGTGCCATTAAATACACTGAGTCCAGGCATGAAGATGCTGCTCAAAACAGTGTTTGAGCTAGAAATCCTCTGATAAAAATCTTCATCAATGTACTAAAAAGAACCCCTACCTCATCAGTTATTAATCCATGAGTTGTTTGATTTCATGACCTAAGTCCGACATCCCAACCTGAAAACATCTCAGGCAAATGTCCAACAATCTTGGGGTGATTTTCTCTAAAGCCATTTGATTGCACCATGTAAGCAGTCAGACTTTAGTAAAAAGCAGTCGGTATGTAACACTGAGTCATAAAGTTCCTTTCAACTATACAATGAGTACCCAAATACATCTAAAACAGGTCTACATGACACACATATTAATCCAATGGCTCAAACACTGTCAGCCTGCACACAACATTTCCACACGGGCATTTTAAAAACACATATATACATGCACTTAGCAGAACCTTTGAAGAGATTAATTGTAGTTCCCCCAAAGTACAAAAATACATCCTAGTACAGAATTTTAAACAAATAAGGTCAATAACCTTTTGAAAGAAAAGATATTGATACTCTCGTCATTCCCCGTCACTGGGAACCCACTGAAGAATGGCCCTGGACCACCCTAGGCACAGAGACCCCCCGTATCCCGACCTCTCTTCCCTTTGGAATTGAAGGGCACCTGATTTCAGACTAATATTTTGGCCACTCACTGAGCTTAAAGAAATTTACTATAAAAGGCTACTTTTCTTTCTAAAGTTTATCTGTTTATCTGCAACCTTAGAACTAAACTAAAAAAAAAAAAAAAAGGAAAAGAAAAAGACAAATGCCCTTAGAAACCACATTTCCAGTTAGGCACACATCACCATATTTCCAGCCCTGGGACTTTTCACTGTCTTTGAAGGCAAGCCCTTCCCAAGTCCACAAAACCAGTGTACCCGAGAACCAGTGTGACAGACAGTGGCGTAAAGTAACTCTGTCAAGTGGAAACTAATATGACATAATTTTGGCCCTCAAAAAAAAGCTAGACTCTACCTCTGAAAGGCAGCCAGGCACAAAGAAAGCAACGTGGTAGGTAACAGTCAAGTGTTCTCTTCTGGGTGTAAATGGACACGTTGAGGTCAGAAAATGAATGCTGATAATTTGCCCCAAGAAAGTTATAACCCATTGTAAAACTACAAGGAATGATTTTAATCATAGAAGGCTTGGCTCAACTCTAAAATAAAATACATCAATGGAAGAATAAAAGAAATATTCTTTTTCTCTAGGTAAGAGTTCACGAATCTATTTTGAAATAATTTGGTATTTAATACTGTTTGGGTTAAATTAAAAAAAAAAACCCCTCAGTTGTTTTCTCATCCTAGTTTACCAGCAAATTTAAAGATAACATAGAAAAAATTGATTATATATATGTATACATATATATTCTTTGATGTAAAAATGCACAATTCAGCTATTACGCAAAGCTCAATGTGACTATTCAGAAACTTCAAGTATGAGGGGGAAAATTATCAAAACCAAGTATCGGAAGCTGCATATAAAGGGTTAAAATGTTTTCCAATATCTTCTGTTTGAGGTTTACTTTTATTGAAGGTAGTTTTTATTTTTTCTTTTTTGGAAAGACATAGCTTTTTTAAACAGAAGAAATGACCCTCCAAAAAGTTGTATTTTTTATCAAATATTCACTGTCATTGTCTAAAGCAAACAGCTGAACTAAAGCAACTCTGTAAAAAAAAAAAATTAAATTAAATTAAAAAGCCTCAAAATAAAAGCAAAATAAAATCCTTAAGTGATTTTAAAAAATTCAGGAACCTATAAAAAGACAGTTAAAGGATAGTAATTTCTACTTAAGTCCTACCTTAAAAGCAGATGAAATAATTAGGTCAGTTAAAATGAAAACCTTACCTTTTAAGGAGAATAGGGATTATGAAAACAGGATAGAACTATTTATCAGTGAATTTCTTGAGATGAAAGTATATTTAACTAAATATTAAAACACCCATATTGCAGTACTACAGTCACAGAATTATATAAGAAATGTGTGCCACTGATGACAATAGAAAATTAGGATTCCAGCAGGCTTTAGACTTATTTCTCAATTCAGAAGACTGATTTGTAAAAACAGTCTCCATTTTTCTGAAAAGAACTGAAAGTATCAGAGCTTGTGCTAATTTTTCTATCTCTTATCTGTAGATCCTACAGATCAATAGAAACTTCAGTTCGATTTGCAAAATCTCCAGTAAGTTGCTGGTTAAATTAGCTAAAATTTTCTTCCAGCTAGGAAAAATATATACCAGTCAAAACTAATTATGTCTGGGCTTTCATTGAAACAACATTTGCTAATTTTACTGGTCTGGATACACTGTTTCAGAAAATATTAATTAAACACACTGAATAATGGCTGCTGTAAATTTCTGAAAACAATAATCTCTAAACAGTTCATTTTCACTCCAGACAGACGCACGGAAGATGGATGAAGCGGCTGCCCCAGACCGGCAGCAAGGCCGACCCTTTTGTTACCCACCATCGGAGTTGAACTTTGCTCCACTTTGGGAAGCGGACCTAACGCTCTGGAAACAACAAGGAGAACAGGACATATTTACCTGGAGGGACCGGCAAGGAGAAACCTGAAGAATGGCAAACAAAGTGGTCCGAGTGAACGCCCTGAGCCCGCATCCCAGGGGCTCCTCCGGCTAGGCCAGCCTCCGAGCCGTCGTTCCCACGGCAGCCACCCCTGCTTCCATCTTAGGGACTCACCCAGAAAATTCTCCAACCTGCTCCACGACTACAAACTCTTCTGCTTCTGCACGCCCACCATTTGTTCTCCGTGCATCCAATCAACTTCCCACCGCACCTCTTCTCTACCGGCGCTCAGACCCGGGGCCACTGCTCATCTGTATGCTAATTATTTTGCCACATGGACAAAAGTAATAATGCTTTCAGACAGGAAACTAACAGGCCTGAAGTCGGAGATGGAAATTAATAAGTTGGCACCACTAAACGACGGGGCCGGGGCATGCGTGCAGCGCCCTGCCTGGCGCAGGATGTGGAGCCTCCATTGACAGGAGCCTCGGACGAGATGGGCTGCGAGCCCGCCCGGCTGTGCATCCGGCACAGGCTCCCTGGGAGACCACAGGGCTGCAGCAGAACAACATCAGTGGCAGACTGCTGACTTACCCTGTCTCGGGCTGCATCCTTTAAGCTCTACAAAAACATAGCAATTTCCCCAAATCCTAGCCTGGGAGGGAACTTCATGGCTGAGCTAGATATTTTTCAAGTTAGAGCTATGGCTTAAACCGATCATTTCTAACCTGGATGTTTATTAAGCTTCCAACACAGTCAGGCAAGATTGGGGATGCATGCTGTATGCTTCTTACATTGTACCCACAGGCCCCTAAACCTCTAAAGCAGAATGTGTATCATGTGCAGTGCCGTATTTCATGTAATAGATGAGAACTGTAAATACCAGAGTCAGGCTGTTAACAGCCACCGGCTAGGCTGTATGTCTAAAAATACCACCCCCGCCCGCCCCGGCCCCCACCCCCCACCCCCCGCACACTAATGCTATGGTAAATTCACGCTGTGGCCAAAGAGACCTCAGAAAGTCAGCTGAACCCACAATATTTTCCATGGTCCTATTGCTGAGCACCAAAACAACACAGAAAGAGGTTCCAAGCCTGGCCCCCCACCTCTTCAAATGGGAGAACAGTTACACAAGAGTTAACGCCAACTGACTCTTAAAATCTCTTTCGGGTTGCCAACCGCACTATGCTCTGTTTCAGTGTGAGCTTCTTCTATCGTGTTCTTTTCAAACAAAAGACATAGAACTATTCCTCTAAGAAAGTTCAAATATTATCAACCTCTTAGCATGGCTGGAAGAAAACAAATGTCAGAAAAAGTTTTATCTGAAAAGGCAAGAGCAAATAAGATTTCAAACATACAAAAGGGAACATAGATATATGACTTTCATTAACATCTTTCCAGTAAAAAAAATTGCTTATTTTTTACGTGCTTCCTGAGTCTAACAACACATGTTTTCCCCTAGCCGTAGTAGCCACACCACTGCGCTCCCTGCAAGCCTTGCTCCTATCACACTCACTGCTCTGAAAGGCCATATGAAACCATAAAGGCTGCTTAGCCCCTCCCACCCTCCCCCTGGACGCTAGCCTCAAATACACAGACTCCTGTTTAATAACAACTCCAGGCAGCCTGCACACATACCGGGCTCCCACAATGATATTAAGGTGGAGAAGAAGCTCTGTTGGAGAAAGAGTCCTTTGTTGACTCGTTTGTACATCAAACCAGGCAATTTTAAGAACTGTTATAATTTGGCATCAAATAAGAGCTGAAGATAGCCAGGTAAGCAGGAGACAACTATTTGTCCAGGTACTTAAGAGGCCAATGAAATAATTCTGAAGAGCTGCAAGTTGCAACAATCAGATAAATCCTAGGCAACCGTTAAGTAGAAAGAAAGAGGTACCTTTTTGTAGGAGAGTTGGTAGCCATCCAGCACAACCCCGATCTGCAGCCTATTTCTCCACACACGCAGGGCTATTTCTGCCACAGAGAGACCATGGCACATGTTGATCACACTTGCCTATACATTTCCACTCCATCGGCCCCTTCCCTCCAGTGCCGCCACTCTGTCAGCTCACCGTGCACAGGGAGAGTGGAGGGCAGAGTCACCACCGTGATAAACCACTGCAGGTTTTCCCCAGAACACAATGCTGACTGTGGTTTATGTGGGGAGGACGACACGGAGCTCCGAAGTTGCCAAGAACACCTTACTCTAGCTTTCAGAGGTGATTCCTCTAAATCCCGAGCGTCTTGCCTGATGTCTTGAGACCAGACATACTGGTTACTACAGAGGTTACAATTCCCTTCCCATCCAGCCCTGCTGGAAATCACTGCAGTCTGAGAGCAAGAGACGCTTTAAGAGACTATCCTGTACCATTCCGTCTTCTCACAGCACAGCACCCGTCACACTTAAACTAAAACATTCCCCCCCCCAACTTTTCCAATAATCACCACGTGGGGAGTAAGGATTTTTTAAAGAGATACATTTTAGGAAAAATTTCCTAACAGAACAGCCCAACACAGCAATGCTTATCAGTATTTCCTCACATAATAAATAAGCATTTATGCATCCTTTCTAGTTTTATAACACCTGGCTTACATTTTCTCTGCCATCTCTGATTACTTATACAGATACCCTGAGGACTCATTATGATGTCAAAGCTTAACACAGTTTCATTGTGAAAACAGGCATAGGAAAATCATTGTGTATGCTTGAACAATGCAGGTGTGAAAGAGACACAGAGAGAAGAGAGGGAGGCCAAAGAGACAACCAGGGGCAGAGTTAAAGAGGGAGGACAGGGGAGGGAGAGAGAGAGAGAGAGGGGAGGGGGAGATGGGGGAAAGAGGGAGGGAAAAGGAGCAACAGAGAGAGACAGAGAGACAGGAGGACACAAAGCATATACTCCAACTGAAACCACGTTGCACTGAAACATAGCCTAATGTTAGAAGGATGTATGTCTGCTACCTTAAAATAATCTGACATCAGAAAAAATCATACAATAAATTACTACGAAAGTAAAGTAGTATATTCCTTGTGCAAGTTATGATCATTATAGGCAATATTTCTAATTTGTTGGGTATATGCCAATTAAAAATATATATTTTTTTTATCAGCCATAATATATGGATGTTATTTACCCCTTCCAACTTCAAAATAAAAATTTTTTAATTATATAAATATTTTCTTCTTTACGTTTGTGCTATCTTTTCTCCTTAGTTTAGTTTGGAATAAGGTGTAAATCAATGTAAGGTGAGAGCTGTGGTAAAGAACACACCATGATGAAACGTATTTGGTGGAAAATGTGTTACTCATTTTCAAGTTTTGTTCAAGTTTATCCTCTATTACTCTTTTCTGAGGAATGCTACACACTTTTCAAAGAAAACAAAAAGAAGGCATTCATGAAAAGAGGTTTTTAAAAAAGCTTGAAAACAAGAAAATGCATAACACTATTGCAATCAAATTATGATACAAATTAATTTGATTATTAGAATTTAGCAAAACTGAAGATCTCTCTTTCTGAATCTGCCATTCATTTGCTTCCTAGACAGAGTTCTGGTGAGAACTTGCATCAAGGTAGACTCTATGGCAAAGTACTAGATGCATTTGAAAAACTGGTTATTGATTAGAAAATTAGAGCCCTGGACTCCAGGGGCCATCCAGCCAAGCCACACTTCAACATCAGGGCAGTGGGGTCGTTACAGAAAAGCATCCTGCTGGTCCCTGTTACTCCACCGAATGGGGGTCTTAATATAAAATATTTCAGAGGAAATACAATTTTAAGTTGTCTGAAGTTAAAAATGTAGGTACCAAATTGTTTAATGAGTAAAATTATTTTAGATGATATAGTCTGTTTTTACAAACAATACTCTCCCTTAAATTAGATTGCCTCATGGGTAGAGTCGGAAATCTAGTTTATACATGTGACTTTGAAAACATATTTAGGCAACAAAATGAATTTTTCTGAGAAGTGATTGGATTTTTTTATCAGACATGTGAAGTATTTCTAAAAGCAAATCAACAAATAATCAGATTTTTAACTCTAAGTTTTGAATTTTAAGTATAGTTTTAACAAATAGAAAAACTTTAAGAAGATTTAAGCCTGCAAAATAACTTATTTTTTCCTTAATCTATTGAAAGATGGTATATAAAACAGACAGAAAACATCAGAGGGTGAAATAATTGGGTGTATCCAGTAATAAGGTGTGAAATATAAACATTTTTGAGGGTGTAAAAAATGAATAAGTTAGGTGAAAAGTAAGTTAGGTTAAAAATATGATAGGAACAATGAAAGCTATACGTCGAAGAGGCCCATTCTCTTAAAATATTCACATTTTCCTAAAATCATGCTCATACAATCCAAAGGAAATAATGTACTCATACTCCTTTAGGAATTTTTGTACACCACACATACATGGTCACAAATTATTGGGCCTTCAACCTTGATCTCATCATCTAACACAAATTTATGAAATTGGCCTAAGTTTTGCTGAAGGATGCAAGTTTAACTCAAGAAAAGTTGAAATTTATGTTTTCTGTGTACTTTCTGCCTTATTGGTCTATCTGCCTTATTGGTAATTCTGGCTCATCTTTTCAAAAATGAAATTTTAACAATAATCACATAACGATTTTCCATTTGAAAAGCATGTCCACATAGTGTTCATAGGTTTTTCAACTCACAACTACATGTATGCAAGTAATTTTAATAAAATCATGTCTAGTAATTTGAAAAGTAGGGTAAAATGTTTATGTGCAACATAAAGGTCTAGAGATTGCCTATCTTTTCTGCCACACTCTTCAGAACATCCCATTGTGACCATAAAGTCTGCTCCGCCTTCTACCTCAACGAGTACAATCATTAAGGTGATGAAACTGAACCATTTTCCCATTGCCAGTAAACTAGTAGGAAGTCAGTCACTGCTGAATGTAATTGCTATCAGCAGCGGACAGCTCCCGGTGCTGAAAGGGAAAGGGAGAGAAGCCTTGCTCACAATAGCTCACTCAACCAGCCTTTGAAAAATCACAGCAAAACTGAATGAGGTGGCAAGTGCTCAGGCTGAATAGCACTGTCGACAGAACAATGGCAGCCAATTCCAAATCCTACTATAATCACATTAATGAGATTAATCAGTGAATTAGCAGCAGTCAAATGTCAGGGAGGCAAGGAAGAATCCAACCAAGATTGGTAATTAACTTTTTTGGGGGGGAGGGAAAAAATCGACTGTGCTACCTCATAGGTTTCTCAAAAGTTGACAATTTTGCTTCACAAATCTGAAGACTATATGTTATGATCAAAAGGCAACATATTACAATATAAATCCAGGTATCATATTACTGATGCTTCAACTACAGTCCTCTGAGAAAAGTGATGTCACTTTAAATAATCTTCATAAACTATCAGCCTTTTACTGTTTTTAACTCTTCAAGTGTAAAATTAATGTTTAAAAAAGAAATTATTTCTCTAATACTCAAGCTAAAATATAAAAAAATATGGCTGATTTGAAAAGAAGGATTATATAATAGCTGCTATTGCTTCTGAGAAGTCTATGATACTGTAGGGAGAGTTTTAAAAGTGCCATGAAGTAAAGAACTATTATGCAAACAAATCAGCTCTGGTCTACTGTTTTTAATTTTAAAAATTTATTACTACAGTACAACTTTAAGGAGAATTTTGACCAATTGACCTATTGCCTTTGAGGTGATAGAATCATACACTTTCCTTTAGGTCAACTAGAAAAAATAAACTTCCTTTTTTCTAGAATGCATCACTAGCATGTATTATATACAATCAACACTCTGGATTCAAAGTTCTTCAGAGGTGAAAACTTATAGGTATGAGTGGTGCTGTTTTTCAAAAAGGAGTATTGTGCAAAAACCCTTTTTATAATTTTTAAAATAATCCCATTTTAATCTGTATGGAATACATGCCTTTATTTATCATTTAAAAAGCCACATGAGTTTCATGAAGTTGAAGAATTAGAAAGAAAGCCTCCCTTATGCATGTAAGGGTGGTACTAGGGTGCTTTTGTCTATGAAGTTAGTTTTGTTCAGTAAAAAATACAAACACTTAAACAAAAAGCTCCTATTATAACAAACATTTTTACTGTAAGTAAATAAATAACTTAAAATTCTATAGATTATATTGTTTTAGTGGTATGAGAAACTATCATGGCTAAATTAATACTAAATTGAAAATCAGAGCTCTATATTTTGAATAGCTAGCCATTATATGAATATTTATATGTGTATAAATTTATGGCCTTATTCTGATCTATCCTGAAGATAAAGTTTACAGTTTGAAATTTTAGTTTATTAATTTAAGTTGTGTTAAAGGCATACTTCTGTTACAAATGAAACACTGTTTCATTATTATGAACTTGAAATGTTTCAGTTACAGTTCAAAATCTTATTTGAGTTTCTCAATTTAAACAATATAAGTCAACTTTTTATCATTAGGCCGATATAATATGACATTGAGAATGTTTTAACAGCCTTTGTAAAAAATGAATTGCTTTATTTGCAATGTCAAGTAATCCAGTAAAGTCTCTGGGAAGTTTTTGTTTCAATATCCGTATATCATCCAAGTACAGTCCATGCAGCAAGGTCTTTTTTATAAACAACATCACGGTTACAGCATGCAACATGATACCCATTTTGCTTTAAAGAGAGACTTCTGTGGATTACAAACTCCTAGCCCAGGAACACTTCAGCTACCAGCCATGTTATGAAATAACTTTCAGAAGGAGCAGACAATAGGCATTGCAGCACCAGCCCTCGAACTACAGTAAAACAGACCCTGTGCACTAACCCCCAGAATTAACCTAACGAAGATCACGTACCTCACAGCATGACCACAACCGCTCACGAGTGCGACACGCTCAGTGTTAGTAACTGCGCTGACTCAAAATACACAGAAAGCAAACGAGCCCTATTCCACCCCAAGTTTGAAAGGAGGATGAGGAATATGCCTACCACCGAGATGCAGAAAAGGCTGCTTTTTGTCTTCAGTGAATATTGATATCATAACCCACAGTCCAGGGAGTCAAAAAAATTAAAATACACCCACCAACAATGAGTACAAAAACCAGGGGGCCTTCAAGAAGACTGCAAGGAAAGCTCTCTTCTTGTTTAGTGTGCAGTAGCTTAGGGAAAAAAAATGTCGCCGGGGCAGGAATGACAAATGCGGTGCGATAGGCTCTCAGGCCTGAGGGATCTGTTTTACTTCCACACACATCCCCTAATGCACACACTCCCACTCATCCTCTCGATATGCTTTTTTTTTTCCACATTTTTTTCACGAGCTCCAAATCCCCGGCATATGACCTTCTGTTAAATAGATAAAAAAAAAATTGCTTATCAGTCATGCAAATGAGGCTGAATTCATTTTCCACAACAGATGGCCTCATAGATAATGATGATGGAGGAGAGAAAATTGAATGTCTCTCACAAGGTGGCCATGGCAACCGAGAGCAGAATAATATCAATAATAAGCTCACTGCATAATAAGGTTGTCAATCCCACAAATCAAAGCCTCCAGCTAAACCAGGTACACCTCCCCAGCTAGTTACCAGGTAAATAAATATATACGTATGTATTGCATTTCGCAGTGACCATAAAAATAGCTAGAATTTTAAGCGTTTCTGTGGAAGAGTGTGTGTGTGTGTGTGTGTGTGTGTGTGTGTGTGCGCGCATGCAGGCGCATGTTGGGGGTAGTTGGATGATGAAATGACAATGTGACATGTTTTTTCTTTTCTTTTTCGTCTATTATATTTACTGTAAAGTCCTTGGTTTCACGAAGGACTTTTTTAAATAGCCATATTGAAATTTGGGATGTGGTGCGTTGCAGTCCGTACTCTCCCCCTGCCTCCACCCCCGTCTGATGTGTGGCTGCATTGATGCAATAGCAGCTCGCCTCAGGCTTCCACCTTGGCTCCCAGGGGGACATCCTGCAAAATGAATCAGCAGCCATCCTGAGCAGGCTGATTAAAATGAAAATGGCAAGGCACATGTCTGGGCGGAACTGGAGCTCAGCTCTGCTGCCTGTCTGGCAAGCATGCTCAATATAGCTCTTGCTAATAATGGCTTACTGCCTTTCGGTTTTTAAAAAGGTATCGCCCTTTTCCCCCTCAACCGACTGGTGTTGCCGTGTGTGTGTGTGTGTGTGTGTGTGTGTGTGTGTGTGCTTGTAAAATGGATTGTTCAATTCTAATTCTCTGCTGCTCACATGCAGACTGCCTGCCTGCCGACACCAGAACTGTGAAACTGAACTTACCTCCGTCTTTCTTCTGGGGAGGGGGACAGTTGATAAGCCTTGGGGTAAAAGAACCAGTTGTAAATTCAAGCTGCCTAAAAGACCAAGACAACATTTTTTACACCTAGAAACAATAATTTCTAACCAAATCCTGGACAACAGACCTTGTGACAACTCTAACGCTACCTCCCAGGTTCACAGTTGGACCCTCTGAAATGCAGCCTCTGAAGAAACCTATTTCTGTCTCAAGCATTTGCAACCAGCCTGTTACTGTATCCTAGATATTATGCAACACAAAGCATCAAAAACAGAAAAATGAAAGGTGACGAACTGATACAATAATATAACAAAATTTCATAAAAATGTATCTCTGGCTTTAAAAAAATTCTCAGGTATAGCTTTAAGATTGCCCTCAAATAAACTATACTTTTCAATATCTCTGACAAATTTTTCAGGGTTTTTTTTTTAAGGCATTCTGGAAATTAGAACATTATCATCTCTCATGAAAAATGCCTTAAAAATTAGAAGCAAGGGTTTTTCTGAATCCATTCTATCTCACTTTTCCTATACATTTCACTCTACATCAGTACCAATCTTCCAGTTTTGCTGTCTAAATGTCCCTTTTTTGATTTCTTTTGGTAACAGATGCATGAGTTTTATGTGAAATCAAATATATGTGTGTATATATACGTATATACTTATCTTTATATATTTATTATATACACACTTATTTTGCCTTTAGTAATCCCTGTCTCTGAGACGTGATCTTTTCCATCCTGCACTCCAGCCCTGCTGCTGCTGCAGTGTGATTCAGAAATCAATAGAGCTGCCCTAATGGAGACTCCACTCGGCACTCGGCTAAGCATCTGCAGTCTCTCCCTCCCTCTCTCTCTCTCTGTCTCCTCTCTCTCTCTCTCTCTCTTGCTCTCTCTCTCACACACACACACACACACACACACACACACATAGAACTAATGACGTCTGTGCAGCTTTTTCAGCTGATTGGGCACCACATCGGATGTTCTATGGAGCAAAGAATAGGAATCATTTCTAGTCTGTGGAAAAAAAAATGGGAGCATGTATTCTCCTGTGTCTAAGACACAGATCCTGAGCTCCCCAGACAAGCAGCCATGCTGATAAAGGACAATTCTTCAGGTTGTGTGGTCATGATGCAGTTAGGGAGGACTCCAAACCCATCGTAGAACTGTAACCATAGCACAAAGGGAATTTTTCCATCTTATAAGGGACAAAGCCTTCCTCTAAACAAGAAGCAGAATAAAATTTACAGAAAAAAAAAGAATCTTTAGGGCAAATAGTGAGTTCCAGTACACTATTTAAGGGTTCGAATATATATCATTATTTAAAAATACTTCCAAATACACATTTAAAATAAAGGACAAATGAAAAGAATATATATGTACACATACATACACACATATGTAGTTATTCTCTGTGAGTTTCTCTGCCTTATCTTAGTTGTGTTAGCAATAAGTTCAGTTTTTTAAGTTAAATTTATCTCCAAATATCTTATCTTACAGTAAGAAAGAAATCTCTAAAGGATACTAAGCCATGGTATTTTAAACCACACATTTACATATGTGAATGTGTTTCTTACACACATGTGCATGTCTATGGAAACACATTGTCTATTAGACACTGGGCTCCTGCACACATGCAAAGATGTGTGCACAAGCACACACAACACACACAGAGGCATAACCCCACTTCGTGAACTCATGGTACCTGAAGCTGCAGGCGTATTTCCCTGAAATGACAGGAGTGCAGCACCTGGGGTTTTACCTTAAAGGGGAGGAATTTCTGGGCTCTGCAGCAGGAAGCACGCCTTGCCCTCACCACACTGCCAGCACATGGGCTCACCCTCTGCTTACTGACAACAACTGCCCCAGACTGGCTGTGGCTCCAGCCAAGCGTTTGTATTCTTTCCAGCCACCCTCTGCGTAGCCTTAGAGTTTGAGATTGCAGCACTCGTATGGCCTAAGAGGAGGGGAAGAAATGGATGAATCGTGAAGCCACAGAGCACACAGCAGAGCAGCGTTTCAGCCGGCATCTTGCCGTTACCTTGTAGGTCCACTTAATAAGTTATGATTTCTTAGAAAATGGAATCTGCTCTGCAGTATGGGACAGTAAATAAAACCCTTAAGGACACACCACAAGGGCTGGGGAATACCCCAAAGGCTATTGAAATGAAAAATCTCTTTGTAGTTTGCAATTAAATCATACAATGAAACATTTTTTGCCTCCAAATAGCTATCAAACCCTTTCTTAAATTATTTTTAATATATTTTATGCTGCCCTTAGAAGTTCACTGTACAGATTAAAGCCTTTCTGTATTAGAAAATTCATAGCTTATCTCCATTATTTAATTAATTAGTAAGAGAATATGAATTGGAATATGCAGCCCCTTCTAATGGATATGTCCTCCAGTTTAATACAAAAAAAAAAAAAAAAAACCCAGGTCCTTTTGCGTCTTGAATTATAAAACACACAGGTCATATCCTACGCTGTGTTTCCAGCCATCTAATGTATGTTCTGATTGTTCCGACAATAGATGGATCTCTCATAGTGTAAGAAGGACTGTCTCTTCCTTTCAGTTCTGGATTTCTGAGCAGACTCTGGTCTCTGGTATCTACAGGGGACTTTCCATTTCCTCACATGCCATTTTTCACACCAAGGCTAAGGCATGGGGGTAGCTCTCCATGTGAAGCAGGAGCATGACCTATCTGGGTCTTGGTTCAGGAAGCTCATGAGATGTCCTAAAATATCTTCTTTGCTTTAGTTCAGAATTATATCTGCATCAGTGACAGAGTGGTGTGATACACAGAGGAGTGTTAGACTCATGTAGGACAGCAGCAAATAGAATGAAATCATTACAGTGGGTAGAAAATGGTTAAAATGGTTATAATCTGGAATCCAGATATTTCTGTAACCCAATGTATGCTATGCAAAAATAGGCACTAACATAACCCACTCCATCAAAAACTAAAATTTCCGAGTTAGACATATATGAGATAAGGGCTATTTTATTAAGCTATCAAACAATGATACAGATGGGAAACCCATTCTCACTGTGGGGAATTGGCTTCAACGAATCAAAACATCTGTAGAGTGCTTCAGGAGCAAATAGTTAAAAGGAATATGGTTTAGGTGATTAACTGGAAAACAGAGGAATGAGTAAAATCCGGGGGTCGTATCACAAAGAAGAGCTGGCATATCAAGTACAGTTATGGGCAGAAGGAAGTTGGTTGCATAACCCCAGTGACCGAGCTGGATCAGAAAGGACAGGCCATGAACTCATCGTTGTGCTTTTGTGTCTGTATTGAACTGACTATCCCATTGCATGTTAATAGATATTGGGGGAGTCTGGAGAAATAAAGCATCCATATTCAGATTTTTAGAGAATCTATGATTTTATAGAGCTGGCCTGATTTTATACAACTGGTCGTTTTCTTGGCAAAACATCTAGGTATAAATTGTATCAAATGTGATTCTGAGATCTGAAAGGCCATTGAGAATTTAAGGTTTAGATGATGACAGCCAGCAAACTAAGATTATCTATAAAAGATTTTTATCTCACCCCCAAGTTCATAATTTTAAAAACACGGTCTGCAATTTTACAAAAATTAGTACTATTCAATTAAGCTTTGGTAGCCCAATAACTTCACAAATATCTGCCTTCCAACAAGTCTTTCCAAACTACCTCTAGGTTCCTGATCTCTTGTCTCTGAACAATCTTGCATCTGGAGTCTTTATATCATGTATTCTCATCCTTGCGTCATCTGTTTAATGTCTCTACAACTGTTTGAGTTACTTGAAGGAAGGGACTTATCTTAGCTTATGAGTACATAGTAACAGTGCTGGTACAAATCAGGTGCTTATTCAAAGTATTCGATTGATTTTCCAGTTCACTTATGGGTCTCATCACTACAGTAAAAACAGATATATGCATAGACACATTTTAGACCTTTACCTTATTTAGAATTGAATTTTTCTTCATTTTACTGGGAACAGTATTAAGTATCAAGCATATCTAGAATAGATTTAGTACTGAAAATCATTCAGAGAAAGAGAATCTAGAAAAAACACGAATGCAGAGAAGATACTAGAAATTGACCAGAGGAGAAAGACACCACGTCTGCTCTTCACAGCGTAGTGCGCTTTTTCATTCTCTTTGAGTTTCCAGCATGTGAACCTCCTTCCTATACCTAGACCCACCCCAATATCTGAGTCTCCTTAGTAAGTAGGGACTGTCTCTCACTATAGATACTAAAATTACTAGATATTTATTTTCCCGACTTCCCTTTCAGCTAAGTTGTGGGCACATGACCTATGATTCACCATTATGACATGCCCTTCCTAGACTTTGAATTGCAAGGTGGTTACAAAGGAGCATGGCCCTCAAAGCTTATTCTGTGGTGACGGTGACAGTTGTAGCACAATTAATTTCCTGGAGAAAGAACAGTGTGTCTCATGCTTATGGTGGTAGCAGCACTGTCCTAACTGGACCAACTCTACTGCATACTTTTAGGGATTGTTCTTAATGAGCTAACCTTGAAGTCTGATATTGCAGACATCCTAGTAGTTCTATCTTTTCTACTTAAGGCAGCCAGCTTATTTGCTTGTAACCACATACACAGAGTGATACACGTATTGATACTTAGGATATAGCAGACACATCAAAATAGGGGAAATTAAGGTTACTTATTTCACTTGGGAGAGAAAATCTGGCAAGTTAGGAATTTGTTTCTCATGGTACCTGCAGGCAAAGCAATTAAGTGATCATCCATGGCCACATGTCATGATTTGCTGAACTGACAAAGAAGGCTCTGTTTGATTTGTAGAACGGAAGACTTTTGGTATCTGGGACGAGATGTCTGATATGAGCCCCACCATAAAGATTCCATGTTCTCATCCAGTCCTAGAAATGAGTAGATTCCCAAACCCAGGGCATCTAAAATGAAGGGTATCTTTGAAGAAAGACCTTGCAGTAACATCATGAAAATGAATGATCTTTCTCAGACGGCCCTGTAGCTGTTTCTCAGGGTAATGATATACAGGAAAAGGGAAACACCCAGACCTCATGGGTGTCACTGGACCCTGGCTTGCCTAAATTCCTGGGAACACAGAATATCACGTGGTCCACTGGGTAAAGTGGGGACTTGTGGGGAGAGGGACCCATGACACATTAGCTCAGGGGGACCTTAAACTCTCCCTACCTTTTCCCCCAAATTCCTAGGGGAGGACATGAAAAAGACAATCAACGATCGTCAGAATCTCCACCTTAGATCCCTAACAAATGAGCTGTCAGCACAGTAAATCAAAAGCACTGTGGCCTTGCTGGAGAAGTCACACATGTAGAGTCATCAACCAAGTCTGGAAGGATGGAGCCATGGGGGTTCTCCTCCTGTCCCCTTTTATTCATTGACTTGGCAGGTACGGAAGGCAGGCGCCCGGAGGATGGCTGTGACTTACTGGAACCCTAAGCCAGGTTGTCATTCCAAATGTACTTTATTCAAGGAAATCAACACAGTGTTATCCCCACAAGAGATGGGGCCAGGTGGTTTCCCTTCGTGTATTGGGAACAACAGTATATCGCCATGGTCCTGTCTCAGGTTAAATTAATTCTACATCTTTGCAGGAAACAGAATCATCTTCCCACCCACAGGACATGAGGCTGGCCCACTATAGCAATGACAGCATGCTAAAAGGACCCAAGGGTAGGGGCTAGGGTTCCCTCTAAATTTCTTAGTAAATTATAGTCTCACCAGAGGCCAGGAGGCAAATTCAATAAAAAACACAGGGACCTGCACCATAGGAGTTACTGGGGTCTGATTGTCTGGGCATGTCTAGGTTTTGTCTACAAACAGAAGACAAGATGTTTTGCTCTGTGCTCTCTGCTTTCTCTTTTTGGGTCTTCATGTTACTGGGGGGCCAGGCCAAGGAGGGTGTATGGTGCTGGTTGAGGAGCCTGATCCCAGTTGCTAGGGAGCATAGGGAGACTACAGTGCAGGAAGGAGGGGAGGGGAAGTTAAAAGGAATGAGGGGGTTCCTGAGCACCTTTCGGTAATGCCAGGTTCATAGGTAACAGCTACAGGGGACAAGAGGCCCCCCGCCATGCAGACTGACACTGGGGCTCGGATCTCTCAGTAGGGACATTTGGGGCATCCAGGGAGGTGAGCCACTGTCTGGCAGGGGTGTGGCTGAAAGCAAAGGGTGCAGGACAGGGCAGGCAGGGGCATAGAGTGAATGTCTGTGGAGAACTGGCCAGCAAAAGGAGGGTAACATTCCACTGTGCTTCTCTCCCTTGCTTCGTCACATGTGTTTTACAGGGTTTTGTTAATTGTCTCCTCTCCTCTCTTTCACCCGTGGTTTTATGGTATTGGTGGTCTATGGCATTCAGAGGATTGACATGGATTTATGGCAGAACAGAGGAGGAAGGACACAGCCTAGAGATCCTGGGCTTGCAGCTGGCACAAAAAATTGGGGTTGCTCCTTTCTCAGGAGGGACCAAGAGGCTATACAAGTTCTTTTCAGAGATGTGTACCCTCGTTGGGCAGCAAAGGCTAGCAATAGTGGGCATCTGTTCCGTTTCCATCCCTCCTTGAGGAATGTCCCTCCCTGTGAGCTCTGCCACATGGGTGGGACAATGATGGCAGCAGGTGGGGGCCTGGGTGACTGCAGCAGGTCTGACGCCCGAGGAACCAGTTAAGATGTCCTGAGGGAAGTCGCTCAGCTGTGTGGCACGAGCACTGTTAAATGCTGCACAGCCCTCTCTCCTTGTCCTCTGCTCCCAGGCACTCTGTGAGCTCCCAATATCTTGTTAATAAGCTGCCTTTTCTGCTTAAAGGACCCAATTGGTTTCTTTTTCTCAAACCAAAGCATTCTGACAGCACAAAATCACGAAGACACAACAGCACCCACACAAAGATGCTACTCCTCCCACAAGATGGGAGCCAAGCTACAGAGCAGAGTCTCCCCAGGGTTTACCTGACAGCAGGGCTCTAAGCACCATCTGTTGCACTAATACCATCACCCACAAATCCTGGGCTAGTGCCCTCTTTTTTTTACTTATTAAGACACCACTCAGCCTTCCACATGGGGTGGCTCTTCTCCACTCAATATCCCATGGCATTCAAGCTCTAAACATTGTTTCTCTCCAACTGCATATGCCAAATCCCTTAGGCTCAGGACAGGACATTCATTGGTCCAGAATCTACATCATATCAGGAATGAAGCAAGTAAGTAGGCTCATAAAATCCAACTCTTCTCGGCTCTGTCAGTTACGAGCCCTATTTACAATATCAAGATGGAAGAGACTTTGCAAGGAGAAACACCTTGAGGACACATCTTTGATGTGTGGTCTTCTTAATTTGTAATAAGGGACAATTCTTGCTTTATCTTTCAATACACTCCACAGCAGGAGTTCTGCTTCCCAGTTACAGAGTAAAAATGCCTTTGTCTTCGATCTCATTCTATTCTTAAAATAGATACGGAAGACGTGCATGCAGCATCAGGGCCAGCCACACCGCATCTCCTGGGAGCCTCACCCAGACCTCCTGAATCAGAATCTGCACTTGAAGAAAATTCCCAGATGAGTTGTATGCAAATGTTCAGAAACATTGGATTAGATCAGTGCTTCCCAATAGAAATACAATGCAAGCTTCAAATATAGTCAAAAACTTTGTAGTAGCTACAGATAAAAAGAAAACAGAAAATTAACTTTCATAGTATATTTTATTAACTTTCATAATATATTTTATTTAATCCAATATATCTAGAGCAAAATGTATTCAACATAAAATATATTTAAAAGATGTTTTACATAATTTTGTGTGTAATTCTATTTTTTATTGAGATATAATTGGCATAAGACCTTATGTTAATTTCAGGTATAATATAATTATTCAATACTTGCATATATTGTAAAGTGGTCACCACAGTAAGTCTAGCTAACATCCGTCACCATGACTGTGTGCTCTGCAGTCCCCGTGCATCACGCATGGAGCCAGCTCGTGTTTAAGTGCTCAGTTGCCACATTTGGCCAGTGAGTGCTAATAGGATCTCAGATAGAATCCATGAATCTTCTCTCCTGCCTTTGGATTGGCATAGGTCTGCTGGAAATCCCCTGGTCCAGAGAAACCAGAGGAATGCCTACACGGAGGAATACAAGGTAATACTAATGACCAAACACCCAGCACATTTTCACATATATAGGTATCAATAATAATAAATAGTTATGGACTAACAATGGACGAATGTTTGCTCAACGCTGGGACAGGCTCTCCCTCCCACTGTCCAGGCCCCGTGAAACCTCTCCGGTCACCTTTCTTCTCTGTTTCAATGTGGGTGTAGTCGTTACCCTATAGCCCTGTAACTCTTGCTCTATTTGGGGCCTTTAGTTATGTGTAATAGGAAGACAGGCATGGGATACTCAGCAGCTTCAGACTTTGGGGAAAATCAGTCCATCCCATCTCGACTCTGGCCCTCCTTGCTTTCTCCTCTTGGGCCCTGCAGTGGCCTGTCCATCCCCACGTTTCAAGGCTTGAATTTTGTTGGACTCCCTCTGCCATCCACTCACTAACCTTCCCACAAGTCCAGTGTGGACGGCAACGTATATTATGTTTTCTTCTATACCTTTTAACGATGTAAGTTCCCAAGCCCTCTCCATACACTGATTGATTGCAGTTGGGTTGATGGTGAGTTTTACAGGAGGACGGCTCAGTGTGCTTCTTCACTCTCTGAATGTAGCATCCAGGAGCAGAGCTGTTTGTCCTTGAACCTGCTCTCACCCTCCCCAGAAAAGAATTTCAAAGACTGGGGCTGAATACCACTCTGTTTCATGGAAGTCATGAGAAATGGAAATTATTGGATGCCCACTATCTGAATTTATTTAAAAGAGCTGTCTATTTTAAATAGCTGACTTTTAACACATATGATTATAACTCATTTCCCAAATGCAATTACTTTCTAAATAGAAATAAAAGCATAAACAGATATTAGAATTATAGAAAATTAGAAGTAAAAAGGCCACATTAGAGATTATTAGTGTTATAGTTTAGGAAACTGAAGCCTAGAGAGGTGGGAACTGGCTCATAATCTATGATGGGGGAGGGGGAGGGGGAGGGGAGAAGGAAGGAGAGGGAGGGAGAGGGGGGGCGTTTCACAATGTGAAACTAACTTGAGCTTTTAACACGGCACAGTCACTCACTGGAGACAGCATACTGTTTTAAAGACATCTAAGGATATTCGGTTAGCAGGAAATTAAACATTTATTTATTTGTGGGCCTATAGAGCTCAAATTGGGACGTGAACTCAAATGAATAAATCATCTGCATCAACGATTTCAAGCGAAGTTTGAAAACAACAGCGTGCGATTTGCTGTGTTTCTTTAACTGGGTCCAATACGCCAGGTGAGAGAGGGAACTAATACACCAGAGACTTCAGAAGTACTTTCCACGCATTATCTCATTTAACTCGAAAGTCAGAAAACACATTTATAAAGTACTGTGAGTGATTTAGCTACCCAGACTTAACTCGTTCCAAAAGCTTTACTCAGAGCCCTGCCCCCGGAGCTGTACGTTGCTTAGGACTGGTCTTAATTGTTCAAATACGCTTGGGGCACCTTCAGGGGCGCTGACACATCTTACATAATTTCTTCAGTGCAGCAAATCTTCACTCTTGGAAAATGAATTTCTAGGAAGAGCAATCCTAGTAAATAAAATAAATGCTACACTTATTAATACCCTTTTGAGACAAAGACGTGGTCAGAAGGTAGCCAGGTGGAGTCTCAAATGGGTGCCTCTAAACTGGCTCCGAAAGAGGAATCTCAAAGACAAGGTCACACGTGTTGACCAAGGCCATTCAGACACGTGTACGCCATCAAAGATCCTACCACGGGGAGCCCCAGAGGTTCACCCAGGACACTTGCTGAGCAGGGGCGTTCCCCTGGCCCCTGGGTTGTGGAGGAAACCAGAGCAGCTGAAGCAAATGCAGTAGCGTCCAAAAAGAGTCAGGCAAAGCCGGTGTTCAGACAAAAATAAAGATGAGTGGAAAAGTGTGCAGGCCTCAGTGTTGAGAGAGGATCGGGGGCAGCTGGCAGCACGGCCCTCAGCAGGGACCATCACAGACAGTCTTTTGTGCCAGGAGATCTGCCTGCATTCCAAGGGGATGCTTAGTAGGTGCTCTGCGGGGCTGAGCCCCCCGCCACCCGTCCTCCGCAGTACTGCATCATAGGAACGGCTGCGTGCGGGCCGGGGCCAGCCAGCTGGGGTAGGGGGTAGAAAGGGCGGCAGACATGGAAAGGGGGCGGGTGCGGTGCCGAGCATGGAGCGACCATGAGCCCATGGAGGCTCCGGGGAAGGAAAGCAGAGCTGCTGGTCTGGTTTCAGAGGCCAGGCGATGTGGACAGAGAAAAAGATACACACATACATAAAGTGTGGTGCGCGTCCTTAAGGCATCGTAGATTTACCTTCTATTTTATGTTTCAAGTTATGTGTTTATTGTCATTAATTAGAAAATACAGATAAACAGTAAGAGTAAAAAAACATGAGGTAAAATTCTGCCAAGCTGCTTTAATGCAATCAGCTTTATGTTATCCATGCCCAGAAAATTTTAAGCAGTGTATTCTGTTATCTCCTAAACTAATCATAAAATATGAAAATTAATTCATCCGACTTTTATTCAGCAACTTTAAAAAAAAATTTAAGACATCTATCTTTATATTTTGAGGATCCCTATGCTATCCTCTAACTTTTAGTCATTAGTTACCAAAAATTAAAAGAACTGAATCATCACTTATTCACTCAACAATATTTGCGAAAATTGGAGATTGAAGAATCATAGAACTTTTAAACTAAAAGACCCCTAGAATATTATAGCCTCATTTACCTTTACAGTTGAGGAGACAGAGGCCCCAAGAAATTGAGTGTTACCTCAACTAAGAAGTTTTCAGTAACTGGGATGGCTAGCCGGAACATTAGACAACTTGGCTATTTACATGCAATCCAAGTATCACAAAGGAGGCAAGACAGTCTTTAAAATGTGTCTCTTTTTGGCCTGGACTTTATATCTTGGCATTTGACTTTATGCTAGTGGTTCTAACTAATTTATGTGCTAGGACAAAAGGAGAAAAGAAGAAATTATATATTTGTATATTACTACATGCAATTTACTTATATATCTATAAACATAGTTATATGCTGCTCAAGACTGAGTATTGGCTTCCTTGCTTCTTGGCTCTGAGACCCTGGATCACTCCAGGACTCACCTGCAAAATGAGGGAAATAGTAGCAACTTCTTCAAAAGGTTGTTCTGAGGATTCAAAGAATTTATTCAGATAAAGTGTAAAAACTTTTTTCACTCGGCGGCATGTGGGATCCTCCCAGACCGGGGCACGAACCGGTGTCACCTGCATCGGCAGGCGGACTCTCAACCACTGCGCCACCAGGGAAGCCCGTAAAAACTTTTTGACACAACTTATTGGCATGTAGTACATGTTTCATCAATGCTGGAGGATATTATCGTCATTGTTATGGTTACTGTAAATAACGATAGTGAATTCCTCTGGGAAGGAATGGAAGGAAGAAAGGGAATGAGAATTTGGAGAGAAGCAAAAAGAACCTAACTTATATCTAATACTCTTTTTATTTTAAAACTTGAAACCAAGTGACAACATGATCCCATTAGGCAACCTTGACTGGTGTGCCCTTGGTGTCATAGAGTATTCCTTTATTTTTCTACACATCTGAAATTGTTCATAATTTAAAATGTGGATAACCTTTTCCAGCATAGCCTAATATTAATTTTGGTTCAATCTGCATCCCCTCCGAATGTAACAATATTAATACACAGGTCTTTTTCGTTATTTTGTCTTTTAATCTTTTAAAATTTTAAAATAAGACACATACAGGAACACGACACAAAACAGATGTGGAACTTAATGAGTTAGTACAAGGAAAACCGCATGTGGACCCCCAGCCAGGTCAAAACGCAAGACTTTGCTAGTGTCCTGCAGCCACAGAAGCCTCTCTGTGCGCTCTGTCCCAATGCCGTCACCTCTGTCCTCCCCCATGTCGACCACTATCTTGTGGAGCCCCCATAGCTTTCTTAACCTCACGCACGGTGCGGTTCACCCTGCCCCTCTGCCCCTTGCATCCTGCAAACTGCCTCTGGATGGCAGGGCTTGGGACGATCAGGTACTTGCCTGTGGCAGGTCCGGTGGGGTTGTGTGTTTCCACCATGAAGTACATCATGTCTGGTTATGTTTTTGTGATGTTACCAGACGATGATGCTCAATGACTAGATACAGGGATTCAGTGAAGTCTGCAAAATGACGGTATTCTAATTCTATAATTTATTCTTGCTATATTAGAATATTTTCGTAAGAAGAAGCTCACACTCATCTACTGTTTGGTCTCTCAACAGACTTCATATTGGAGAGGCAGAATAGGGTTTGATATTATTTTATTTACTGTTGTCAAAGTAATTAATTTGTTCCCTATCATCCTCCAAAGGAGACCAATTAGGTTTTCTAAAATTTCTTGTTAATAAGCAGACTTAAACATGTTCAATAGGTTTCTAGACACTATTATCACTATATTTATTGAAGTTCAGACAGTTCATCTTTGGCCAATGGGAGCCTCTTCAAGTTGAATCTTGAATCATTTTGATGTGACTCTCGTAGTCTTTGATACCTTTCTTTCTGTCTGATATGTTGAGATGTTTTCCAGATTCATTTTGTGCCTTTCCCGCTCCATTTTTCTTAGAAACTCTGGTTTCTTTTACTGGGAGATAATATTTCCATAACAGCACCTGGGTGCTAGGAATGGTCTTTGCTATCAGACTGGTATTGTTTTTAGGCATTTTCAGGGCCTAGCTAGGGGATCAACCAACATATAAGCTTGTTCTGATACTTAACAACTCGAATCCAGGACTATAGGCTTTTTATTTTGTCTCTTACCTATCACATCTCTATCTTTCTTCTACATCAGAAATCTATCAAGGACTGAGCAGATGACTGAATTAGCATATCACATAATTACTTACTTTTTGCTTTATTCCAGAAAACATATTAGTCTCAAAATAACAATACTACATATTACTGCTACCGATAAAATTACTGAAAAGTTTAAAAATTGTTTTTACAGTAGGTTGTCTCATTCTCTCTCCATTTTCATAGTAGAACTATAATTATACTGCCAAAGGATACATCTGTCAAAGGCTAAACTCTCCCTCTTACCCCTTTGTTCAGTGTTATTCTCACAAGGAACTATGTGCTCACTGGCCATCGCAGTCTCTCTATTCAGAGGTGTCTAGTCATTTTGGTTTACTGATGCTCATCTTCACATATACACTCAAGAAAGACTCAAGAGAGCACATGCCCTAAGTTTTTCAGGATTCTTTTGCTGAATATAAAAAATTTTCATTCATATTTCCTCAAGCACCTTAAAAATATTACTCCATTTTCATGTACAAATTCCCACCAAGTAAATCTGAGAGGCATCACCCATCACTACTTTTACACCATGTCCATGAATACACTCCTACTCTCCTTTCCTCCAGACAAACCAATATCCCAAATTCATCATGTTTTCTTTGAACTTTCCCCCTACTCTTTACCTTTACTAAATGCTGGCTCTCCTTATGGACATTTGTCTTCCTGCTGTCCTCTCAAGTGGACAAGGTTCTCAGCATCTAGAACCAATGAGGTGTCCACTGATGGGCCTCTACTGCTTAGGTCCATGCATGGCAATAACTAGGTGCATGATGAATTTCTGTGGATTGAATAAATGAACAAATGAGTGCATTTGGCAAGCAAAATCTAAGTACATAGGGAAACCAAAACAGTTTTAGAAAGAAAGAAATGATGGGAGAAAAAATAATTTTCAGAGCAAGAACAGTCCCTGACACTGATAACTAGTACTTACCTTACAAGTGACCAATTCATGCTGCATAATATCCTGATGCAAATTCACACTCAAAAGGAAAGGAATCTGAAGTACCTTTTTTTTTAAAGAGTAGATTTTAGAATCCTAATTTTAATTCCAATTCATCTTAATTGATTCACCTTTTTTCACCTCTGGGTTCTCAATCTTTGAAGAAAACAAAGAGGAAAGTGAACTTTCTATAAACAGAGGATTTACCCACCCTTCAATGCCCTGGACAAATTTTGTGAAGGTCTTCCTGACCCTCTCCCCATCTTGTCACCTTTTTGGGTCATTTCTCTATTTTAACCCTTTCCATAGACAACTCTGTACTAGAATGATTTCACAGGTGCCTGATTTTCTCCAGAGTGGGAATACTTCATGTTTGAGTCCTTTATAAACCCAAGGATCATATATTACACAAAATAAATGCTCAAAGATGTACTGAATTGGGGGAAATGTTCATTCTAATCATTGTCTCATTATCCTTAGAAGATAAAATATATTTGAGGAAGTATGGTAAGCACTGACTAGAAGATTCGATAGTCTGGCTTCAGACCTGTACAAACATATATGATACTTTAAAACTGTGTGAAGATACATAGAGACACTCTTTAGACACTCAACAGCTCAGAAACAAGGAGGGATGTTTTCTCAAGATTACGAGATTTTAAAGGAGATTTAGGAAAAATACATTACTCCTTTGAACACAGAAGTGACACTATAGGTCCTCTACTCTCCACTGGGACACTTTTAAATAATTAACTCCAGAGTGTCCACTTTTTAAAAAGGAGACACAAACATTTTATAAAAATAAAACCCAGGCAATTTAGAGCACCAAAAAATAATATAAAGAAAATAAAGAGAAGAAATCCCTTATCTTAATCAGTCTACTATTAGTCTTGAATAATATGGTTATTTTGCTGGTGTTGATCTACAGTAAATTATTACTTTGGGGGGGGTATTTGACCAACTAGGGAAAAGATGAATAAGTAACTGCTTATAATATGTCAAAAACAGATTAACAAAAAAGACTTAGGAATAAAGTGTTATGATTCTATGCCCAAGTTTAACTTTCGAACACATTTTGTGTTCCACTCCAAAATAATAAAATATATTTAAATACAAAGATCCTCTTGTAGTTTCATGTTTCTTCCATATTGTTTGTATCACCATACGTATACCACATCATGTTTTCCATTATTGTCTTCAGTAGATTTGATCAATTTCATTGAAGAAGAATGGGACCAGCGGTGGAATCCACCTATGACCACAGGATATCTTTTTTTTCTGAGTAGATTTGTCTTCTTTTTAGTAATTCCTATTGAGATTTAGGCCTTATATTTTGTAGCTAAAGTATAATTTGACTCTGTTCCGGATGTAGTTAGTACTTCTTTTGCCCTAACTCTTAAACCTTATGATGTACAGCAATGAGGAGAAACTTTGTTCTCCGGTTTTTTCATTTTCTCAATAATTTCCACCATGTTCAGCAAATTTCTGAACCGTATTGTTGGGGTTTTTTATCTTGTGTAACTTTTAAAATAAATTTTGAAATTAGTAAATATGAATGTTAAAACTTTTTCTTGGGTGTTATGTTCACAGTTACTGCACCAAAGTCTTAAAAATCATGGAGACCTTCATTCATGTTGATGTAGCCTCCTGCCTGACATGGGAGATTTCACACATAATGATTTTCCAATCCTGTGTTAATCACTTCCCTGTTTCTCAGACTTTGAGCTCAAGGCTTCCTGGCATCAGCAGCAGTGCAGCTTTGCTTGATTACTAACTACAGTGTGTTCTTCTGGTGCCTGGATCTCTTTTCTCTCTTCCTCATCTATTTTCTGACCACAGCAAAATGAATTTTTCTTTTTGTCACAATATTCTCACTGGTAATAAATTACCTTTTGTGCCTTCTGAGGCTGGTTATTCCTCCTGTGACTTTGAGGCCTTCCTGCCCCGCCTGCCTCAGTGTCTTGCCACGTTCGTTACCCTCTCCTGAGGTCTCCTTTCAGGCTCATTGTCAGCTTTTCTTGGCAGTTGTTACACTTCTTTAGGTCCCTTCCTACCAGATGGTTTACACTGGGTCTCCCATCTGATTTTTATGTATTCTGTTTCAACTACACGGTGTTCTTTCTACCAGCCAGTTCCTTCAAAGAAAGCCTATCCCCTAGGCATCCAACACTTTCTATAAAGAATAATAGAAAAGAAAACACAACAGGTATGTTTCCTTTCCTTCTTACATATAATTTGATTTCTGCTACTCAGTGGATGCCCACATTCCCATCTCTGTCCTTGTCTCTTCTGTGGAAGGTGGCCCCTGGTGACAGGACAGAATGCCTCTCCCCGTGGTCTCGGGATGCTGTCACAGGCAGTGTTTCTGTCTGCAGTTGGCAAGTAGAGTGAAGTGCTTGTCCACGTGGCTGGGTACTTGGGGATGGGCACTGTCAGGGAGACAGTTGTCAGGAAACACTTTTCAGCAGCAGGTCACAATCATGATGATCTGGGGTCAGATATCCTAGGCAAAAATGTTCCATCTCTCTGCACCTAAGCAACTTAGAAAGACAATTCTGAAACCACCTCTCTACTTTCATAACTTCTACCCCATTTTATTTTCCAGGCTGTTGCTCATTAAATGCTTGTATTTGTAAGTTTCAATAATAATAATAATGCTAAAGAAGATTACATATTCAAGAAAGTTTCCCCTGGCCCCATGTATTCCCATGACCATTCCCATGTCTGCAAGGATCATTGTTTGATTTCACCTGGAGTCTTGCAAAGGAAGCAGCTCCAGTACCGCAAATGAGAATGCCACCATGTGACCGCTACCGTAAAAAGGGACAGAAGATGGAATCTAGGCCATGCCGAAAAGAAGAAAGTACTTCCTGACTTGTATAAATCTGTAGGTGGGTATAAAAGCAATTTGGTAAAGTTCTTTCCCAGTCGGGTGCTTCTACCAAACTTAATTGACAATATCGATTTATTGAACCCCTCTAATGGGCCAGATATTTAGATAGGATATGGAAAAATAATAATAGCAACGATTTACAGAACAGTGTTAAGTGCTGCACATTAGGGTGGGGGCTTTACATATATATTCATTATCTTACTTCCTCCTCACAAATAGCCTTTGAGTTGTGTGATGTCAGTCACGTGACCACCGACAGAAACAGTGAGAAATTGTAAAATGTAAATAAGTTCACTGACTGATCACTTCATCCAAAACCAGTTCCACATAGCTTTTATTGCTTTGATAAATATTTCTCTAAGACAAGATTGACTGAATAACATTTCAGTATTCACAATGTTTTTGAATATTTCACTGAGTATACATTCATCCAATTAAAAATCAGAGCTCTATCAAATTTTTCATTCCAGAAAATGACCTATGCTTATTTATAAAGTAATTCTTTAAAGAATTAAATCTATTTTTTGTGTATGGTTACATTTTCTTTTTGTATTCAATATCATCATCATCACAAAAATTTTGCAGTTCACTTATTCGGTGTGTGTGTGTGTGTGTGTGTGTGTGTGTGTGTGTATTTGAGAATTTTTTCTGTCTCTACTGTGGAATATTGCAGTGTGTTTAGACAGAAATATAAATTACATTTGTATCTACCACAACCAACTCCAAATGCATTTCTGTCTCATAGGTTTCTTAATTTAGTACAGTGTTTCCATGATGCCAGGCTCTATCAAAATGTGTCTTCTTAATTTCATTGCAAAAATAAACAATTTTATCTTGAGTGTTAAACTTCTTAACCAAACTGACTAGGGTCTCCATGATAATGTCAGATCTTTCACCTTCTGACACAAAAGAGTTGGTGGATTCCATGATTTAATAGAGCTCTTTCTTTGAAGCATCTGATGGCAGTGAAACAAAACTGGTCTCCAGACGTTTGTGAGGTTTACCTGCAGCTTTTCGAACAAGCACAAGAGTGGTGACTGCTGTAGTTTTTGTGCTTGCACAAGGAAACAGATTCAAGCGAGAAAAACTGATTTATAAGAACACTTTTTTGACCTAAGATAAATGTTCTGCTTCACTGCGTGATAAGTAATCACATGTCTTTAGGCACAACTTTCATTTTCCTCAAGATCATGGAGGACAAGGAAAGAACAAGAATTGACACAGATCGGAGGAGACCTGGGAGACACAGGAGCTGTAGATAATGTGGGTTGGTTATTAGGATATTAAACACTGAGAAAAATGGGCAAAATTTGAATAAGGTCTGCAGCTGAGTTAATAGTATTGCATCAATATTTTGATAGTCAGGTAGTATGGTCATCTTAACAATATTGATTCTTCCAATCCAAAAGCACGGTATATCTCTCCATTTGTTTGTGTCATATTCAGTTTCTTTCATCAGTGTCTTATAGCTTTTGGAGTACAGGTCTTTTGCCTCCTTGGGTAGGTTTATTCCTAGGTATTTTATTCTCTTTAATGCAATGGTAAATGGGATTGTTTTCTTAATTTCTTTTTCTGCTACTTCATTGTTAGTGTGTAGAAATGCAACAGATTTCTGTATATTAATTTTGTATCCTGCAATATTACCAAATTCATTGATAAGGAATCCCTGTCAAAATACCAATGGCATTTTTTCACAGAATTAGAACAAATAATTTTAAAATTTGTATGGAAACATGGAAGATCCTGAATAGCCAAAACAGTTGTTGTGTCTCCTTAGACTTCTCTTGCTGTGACAGTTTCTCAGACTTTCCTTGTTTGTGATGACCTTGGTAGTTTTGAGAAGAACTGATCAGATATTTTGTAGAATGTCCCTCAGTTTGAATTAGCCTGATGTTTCTCTCATGGTCAGACTGCATTAATGTGTTTCTGGGAGGAGGACCACAGAGGTAAAGTTCCATCCTCATCAGCCATATCAAGAGTCCATGCTATCAACATGATCTGTGACTGTTGGTGTTGACCTTGACCACCTGGTTGAGGTCATGTTTATCAAGTTCTCTCTCCACTGTAAGGTACATCCACCCCCTTTCCTTCCATCTTCTTTGGAAGGAAATGACCATGCTCAGCCCACACTTAAGGGGCAGGGGTAGTGCTCCACCTCCTTGAGGCTGGACCATCTACATAATCTATCTGAAATTCTTTTGCATGGGAGATTTGTTTCTTCTCCATTCATTTATTTCTTCAATCCCTTATTTATATAAGTGTAACTCATCACTGTTTTATATCTGGGATTTTAATCCAATATTATGTTATTTGTTTTGTTGCTTAAATTTTTTTACTTTTGGCCATTGGGAGCTTTTTCAGGCTGATCCCTTTGTCCTTTTGTTGAGTCCCCATAATTGTGTTCTTTGAGCACCTTCTTTCATTCTGGAACCATGACATGTTCTAAGCTCATCTTATATATTCCCTGTCCTACTCCTGAAATCAGTCACTTCCCTAGGGAGCCTGGTTCCTTTTTTGGTGAACAGTATTAGAAACCAAGATCTGCCTCTTGGGTGAGCTCATTGCTACTGGGCGTCACTGCTTCTTGGCCCTCTCAGCTGACAATGTAGGAAATAAACATATGCATCTTAACTGAAGAAACATACATATCTACAATTACATCTCTGTCTGTCCATCTGTCTCTAAAAGCTAAACATGAGCTCATACTGATGTCTCCAAGCCTAACTCAGAACCACTTGGCCCACTCTAGTCTTCTTCTGTTTCATTTTAGAATATATCTTCTGCCTTCTGTCTTTTTAGCCATTTAGTTTTCTCTTATTAGAATACTTACCCATAGCAGCTCACTTTTTCTCTTCCCACTTGTGCAGCTTTAGAATAAGATGAACATTTTTGTTTGAATTGTGCGCAAAATAAAAGAGAGTTGACTCCAACTCCAAGAGTTGAAAGGCACTCATGATTAAGAGCTTCAAGATAAAAAGTTGTACCATCTCAGGAGGCCATTTAGAGAACTTTGATGTTTGCACATCTGTCCTCAGATAAGTTCTAAATAAGTGAAGTTGGTAGACAGCTTAGCTGCAATTAGATAATCTACTATCACCATCGTGTGAGCTTTGGAGTAAATAATAATGAGTTCTTTACTATCAGAGGCTCTACTTAATTTTCTATTTAAATGAGTTTATCACTCTTTAGTACTCCTTAAGATCATTTCTTCAGAACTTATAGACATGAATGAATATTTGATCAGCCTGTTAAGATTGATCTACTGTTTGTGTTACAGCAAACGTTAAGACTACAGGTGTCTTTTGCGTGAATCTTCAGATGGCCTTCATTACTCAGGTAGAATCTGCTAAACCATCTGAAACTCTGAGGAGTTTCCAGATCATTGTTACGTGGAAAATACCTCCTGGAATAGTAAGAGCTGATGTGTGAAACCAGGAACATCTAGAACCACAGGAGTTGGCACAGAGTGTGATCTGGGAGACAGAGAGCAGCGGGTCCCAGGGCTGAGGGTGGACCAAGGTCTACAGACGTAAATAAACAGCTTAGGAGATGCTCATTTCTTGAGGACAAAATGGCATTAGTCAGACTCTCACAGATGATGACATTTCAGGTCAGTCATACATTAAATGTTCTATCCCATTTCTTGATATAGTGGGCAGGAAATGCTTCCTGATTTGGGGGACCCATCATAAGAATGCTGTTCTCTAACCTCACACAGAGGCTTCCTGGAATTACGCCAGGGGTCCTAACTGGGTCCCGGTCCCCAGCCCCTTAGGAAGTGGGCTGCACAGCAGGAGGTGAGCAGCAGGCGAGAGAGCAAAGCTTCATCTGCTGCTCCCCATCGCTCCCCGTCGCTCCCCGTCACTCCCCGTCACTCCCCGTTTCTCTCATTACCACCTGAACCATCCCCCACCCCCACCCAGTCCGTGGAAAATTTGTCTTCCACGAAACCAGTCCCTGATGCCAAAAAGGTTGGGGACGGCTGCTTTACTCTGAAGTTGGAAGAAGCAGTTCTTACTTTGGCAAATGCTGAGTGTTTGCTTCTTGTGCCGAGGGCAGGGGTGGAGGGGAATGAGGGTAGTGTGTTCTGACATTGTAATGACGTCGGGCCCTATTAAACAAGGTGGATTACTGGTTCCTCTCAAAGCCCACAGAACTGATAGTCAAGGGATCACGATGAAGGCTTAACCCCAAGGAAACAAGACCAATGAAACAGAAGGAGAAACAACAAAGTTTTGGAAGCAGGAAAGCCTGTGGATGAAGGGCAGCTGTTCCTGCACCCACTATCCATGACCCTCTATAGGAAGCCCAGAGGAGGGCAGATGTGGGACACAGAATCCCAGAAATGCAGAGGAATTGGGGACCACACGCCCTTGCAAGGTGGGGTGGAGGTGGGCTGAGGTCAGAAGTGTCTTTTGAAAGTTTGTTTGAGATGAGAAAGTCATGTTCTTGTAGATTCATTTCGTCCCTTGCTGTAAGAGGAAGGGTGATGGACCCACTCACAGCAAGTCAGAACTCTGGGGCTTTGTTTCTAGAAGAGGTTGTGTCCCAAGTCTCGGGGTGCAGGCACAGACCTGAGACAGCACAGGGAGCATGGAAGAGATCACACACGGAAAGTGAATCTCCAAACTCCCTTCTTAGAAGCAAGACAGATGGACTTGAACTCCACAGGTAGAATTTTGTAGGTTTTTTCCTAAGAAGAATGAGAATCTCAAGAGAAGGACGTACTGATGGTGCATCTGGGGCTAACCTAATGAAATAGTTCAGCCAGACAAGCCCACAGTGCAACCCAGGCGTTGACAAGCCTGTGCATTTACACAAAGCTTCAAATCAACTTCTGAGGGGAAGGATTTCCAGACATCTGTGAATAGCCTCCAATATAAAAAAAAGACACAAAACCAAACAAAAGGAAAGAAAAACTCAGAAACTTGTAGGGCAAAAGTTACAGAAGAAAAGTTCAAAAAATGATATTTTCTGGACAATAAGAGAAGATAATGCATACCTAAAATAAGAATGATAATTTATATGAAAAGGAAGGGGATTCAAAGAAAGATCTCTTGCATATTAAAATTTGACAGCATCTGCAAAAATTCCAATAGAAGGATTGGAAGACAATCTTGTAAAACTTGCTAGAAAGTAGAACAACAAAAAAAAAAAAAGATGGAAAACAAAAGACAAAAGGGATAAGACTGTTACAAGATCCGTACATGAACTCCAGTGCCTGGCCAATAGGAGACCCAGGAAAAGAGAATAAATAAAAGAGAAGTGGGAGATTATCTAAGACCTAAATTTAATATATACCCACACTTGAAGGACTGAGGATCACAGATTAAGAAGGCTCACTGAGGACCCCAACTGATGGCCAAAAGGAGCCACACCGAGACACACAACCCTGAACTTCAAAACACACTGGAAAGGTGGTGGGCGTTCCAGAATCCCCAGGAACCAGAAATCCAACAAGCTTTTCTGTGGCAGCACACGAGAAAAGACTTCCAAAATTCGGAGGAAAGGTGCCTTCCAACCTAGAATTTTATCCAGTTAAACTAACGAGAGTAAGAATAGAAAAAACTTATAAACATGCCAAGTGTGACAGACCTCATTATTCACATAACACTGTCCATCCCCATCTTCCTATTAACAGTTAAGTGCCCAGAAAACAACCACGGCACCTAAAAATGTTTATGTCACATAAATGTGCCAACGAGATGTATGCAGAAGTCTGCTGCAAAGAGGTTTTTCCTTCCCCTTTCAAATAAAAGGACAAAGACAGGTAAGGAGAAGGTTTGGTGCCTTCTTTCCAGAACACAGATGTGAGGTTGGAAGCGGAGCCAAGGATTGCACGATGGAATCACAGACTGGACTGCACACCTTGATGACACAGCAGACCACACACCAGACCTGAACTTCCTTCCTTCATGCTTCTTGCCACGTGAAAAACAAAAACTAAGCTCTTTGGCTGTAAGAGGAGAGTTAGGTTTTCTGTTACAAGCAGTCAAGTGCAACCCTGATACATATGTGTCAATAATTCGCCTCCTTCTACCCATTTTTTCTTATGAAGCTACTGCAGGATGAGCTCCATCCAAATTTAAGTAGCGACCAAAGTAGGAAAAGGGCAAGTGACTTGACTCAGGAAAGTTGATAAGGGATTTCCCAACACAATAATGAATGCAGATCCCTGGATAAGCCCAGGGCCCCAAGCCTAGAGGGAAGTTGACCCATGATAGATTAGGAAGACCTGGACTCAGTAGGGGTGTTGCAGGAGGGGGATGGAATGAAGGGCTTACCTGATGGAGAGAATCCTCTGTAGAGAGCTTGGACCTGAATTAGAGATTGGAACAAACTATGTAAATAAGCAAAGAAGATAATTATTACACTAACATGGTAAAAACACAAATAGTGTCCTAGAAGGGAACACAGTCATTGTACCTATAAACCTCAGTCATGAATATATTTTTGTAACAATTATGAAGTAAACACTGGATATTTTCTCTCAGAATTATGATATGATGGTTTTGGAGTTTGGGTGGGGAAGTGTTGGTGTATTTGGAGTGTGGATAAGAGATCTAAACCTCATCTTCAAAAATGGAAAGTCAATAGATGCTTTCTTAGCTAGAAATAAGCAAACCAAAAAAAAAAAAAAAAACACCAGCAACATAGGAAAAAATTCACAAATATAAAGGCAAATAGAATAATAGCAAAATATAAGAATAAAGAGATAAAATTGTAAGTGGCTACTTCTGACGATAGAATAACTAATGAATACCATTTTCCTCACCTTGTAGAACTGCTTCATTTTTTAAAATCTAAGTGCGTGTATAATTTTAATAAAACTAAACAAATTAAAGTAATATATGTTGAAGGTGCTGAAGTTAGGTTTATGTTAATATCTTCATTTTCTCCCCAAATATGGGCATCCTTCTTCCTCATCTGGGTAAATCTCTAATTTTCCATCTCTTTCATTTTAGCATATTTCTAGTCTAGTGATAAACAATAAAAATGAAATAAAAGAACCCAGGATGATAATATCAGATTTCAAAGTGCAACTTTTACAACTACAATTTTTGGAGTGTAATAAATATTCACAATTAGCACCTTTATGAAAAATGGCCACAAGACTGTTTGCCCATTTGTAGGAAATAGTCCCATTGAGATGCATGCAACCACCAAAATCCCTAAGTATTATTCCTAATACAGAATACTGCAAAAGGACCTCTCTTTCCCCCCAAAGGTCTCCTTTTTAAACATGTCCTATTAATTCTGTGTGTCTCATAAGAACAAAGTCAAGGTGTGTGCAGGGCTGCATTCATTTCTGGAGGCTCTGGGGATGAGTTCATTCCCAGTCTCCTCCAGGCTGGTGGCTGAATTCACGCCCTTGTCATGCTAGGACCCGAGGTCCCTGTTTCTTCCCTGATTGTCAGCTGGGGTCAGACGTCGCTCTTAGAAGCTGCTCATATTTCTTCTGCTTTTGATGTGACTCCCCTCCTAAGGCTTCATTTGGGTTTTGCAGGCAAGAACACAAGTCTCTGACTTGGTTGCTTACGTGATTTAAATTATTTCCTGTCGTTCTCTCTTCTATTAAATCATGGATATTGTATGACTGCCTGCAAGTTAAACATGCATATGATATGAATCCATAATGTAGATAAAAGCAGTTTAGATGTTTTGGGCTCTTTCATAGCTGCTACAGGTCATCACTGAAACAGAGTGGTATTAAATATTGTTTTTCCTTTCCCAATTATTGGGTATTCCACTTGTAAATAATTATACAAATAGAAAGGAACTCCTTTAAATTCTCAAACTAGTTTAAGAATATCATTTATAAGCCTGTTAATCCAAAGCTCTGTATTGCATGCATGTCCCTGTGCCCTTTTGTTGCCTAAAACCATTGCCATGCCCTGAATTTATGATGGTGCTACAGTTTGTCAGTGAACCCTGGCACTGGCTTGGACAACAGCTATGACTATACAGATGGCAAACTGTTAGCATGTGAAAGACAAATGAAACTGAATATGAAAAGTGACAGAAATCAAATATTCACCTGGGCTACTATTATACACCTTCTCTTCCTCTAATTATATAACTTAGATGAAGCACAAAGATAGTCTGAAAGATGGATTTTCAGAATAATATATTAACCTTGGGAAAGAGCTCCTATCTGATCTGGATTCCAGGGCCAATTTACCTGCTGGAAACCACCTCTTGCTGCTCATTTAATCTTTTTAAGTAGCCCATTAAAGCAAAGCTAGAGACATCTATATCTATATCTATCTATCTATCTATCTATCTATATATATATATATTTAAATATATAAATAAATATAAATATATTTTATATAAATAAATATATATAATATATATTTAAATATATATATAATATATATTAGGCATGTGGAGAGGAAAAAACCAAAACAGCACATATGAGTCAAGTCTGTTTCCAGAAAACAGAGCAGGCGTGATAAACCAGAGGAGACTGTGCTGCCTGATGGAATAATTAGGAGGTTACAGATATGAGTCCCGCTCCATGTCATCCACCTGATTCTGGTCATTCCATCGTCACTGGTTCATTCCTTGAGGACTTCATTTTTAAATCTCCAAGCACCATCTTTTACCCTGTAAATTGTCCCTAGATGGAGTCTCCTCTAAGCTAACATTATTATTGGAAAATAAACCTTAGGAGGAATTAATAACCAGCTAAGAAATATTAAATTACTCCAGAAGCAAGATGGGGCTTTGGGGTTTGCTGAGAGAAACACTGGGAGGGGATCAAAGTCAGAGGTCTCCCCTTCATAATTTTGCACAAGGCTAGCCCTACATCTGCGGTCCGAAACAACTACCAAGTTTCCTTTTTCTTTCCCCACTAGGAACATTCAGTTGTTTCTGGAATGATGATTTCACCTGGGGACTCAAATGAAATGCAGGTCCCTCTGGTACCTGCCATCATCTGACTTGAAAGAAGGTAAGATTGTCAGTTAAAGACAAAGCCCTAATTCTAGAGGGAAATATTGTCTAGTAAATATTATTTTAGAATTTCTGAATTCCTAAAATTATTTAACCCTTTCTGAAATAGTGAAAAAGCAAAGTCAGCATCTTATCAGAGCTCAAGAAATGATTTTGATCTTGACCAAATTTTTACAATTCCTCTTTTATACTGAAACTAACTAACCCAACATGATCATTGTCTAGAAAAACTCAAATTCTATTTTTCTTCAAAATATAGGCCTGTAAACCCTTACCCCAAACCCTTTGAATTACATATGTGTCAAGTTCAGACCTCCTTCAGAATTTAGAAAAGGTACAAGGCATGTACACAGTGAGTCACATGACATCCTGGAAGGTCTGGGGAGCCCCAGGTAATCAAAAGCCACCCTTGCAGACATGAGGACAGACACACTGAGAAGACAGGATGAAGATGACGGAGGTTTCCACCTGCCCAGGGCAGGTGTGGCTGGCTGTCACCTTTGGAGCATGGCAGGTTTGCCTCCAAATGGCAGCTAAACAAACACACAAAAAATAGTTTTCCAGTGTGTTTTGGACTTCTGAATCACAGACGACAGATTGTAGACCCATATTTTTATTGCCACTATGTATGTGAAAGACACTTAAAAAAAAGAACTGAACTAATATGTGAGGTATCCATCTTACGTTCCAAAACACTTTTAAAGAAGGGAAGGAGGCAAAGTCAATGAAATCACGAAAAAATTGTTGAGTATTTGTCCTACAAACACTATTATTCAAAAGACAATGATTAAAGCAATCCTAAAAAGAGTCAAGTGATGTCATTGACTTCAGAGACTAATAAAATGTAAATTCAACTAAATTAACTCTATTTTAGCTGTACCAATTTATACAAGAAGTAAATCTAGGGTAACTTAGTGGCCACTGCTTCAGAAGAATAAAGGATATTTAAGAGTATGCATGATTATCCCCCAAATGAATGAAACTATAACAAAAGAAAAATAGTCTAATGATCAGTTGGTTAATAGGGACTTAAAATAGAGTATAACTGTGTAAATTATTAGATGTTAGGGTTACCCTGGCCTGTTCTAGAACCTATTGCCACTAGTTCAAACCAGTAAAATGAAAACAAAACCAACCAACAAAACCAGATAGTTTTGTTTGGACCAGATAGTTATTTGCTGTTTCAAATGTGAATTAATTATTGAGAAGGAGGGGGGAAGGGCAGTAAAACTAACTAATGTTGTGAATAAAATTGGAATTTTCTACATCAAAATATTTGTTAAGTATCAGCTGATTTGATCATAGGAGAAAACCACAGGAAAGAGGAAAGCAAAAGAAAACATTGTAAATAATTTCCAACAGTAAGTTATGGTCAGGACAGCTAGGCCTTTCATATGCTGCCTTTCATATGCTGGCTCAAGAGTGGACAGAGCTCACCATATTCTAACACCAAGTTATCTCTGTGTTCATGACCCAGAGAGCTTGGTTTTCAGATTTATTTCACAGAGACCCGAGTCCTGTACAAACACAACCATGAAAATTTAAAGCAACCACTGAGCTCCCGTGAGTTGGGAGTAAACTTGGCTTTGGCCCAATACCGTGACTTCCACTCAGCTTTTAAACTATTTTTAACTCTGTTATAAAATGCAGTGCACTGAGAAGCAATGCTGGAAGCAAGGGTCCGCTGAAAACACTAAAAGGAGTGCTAGACACACCATCTGGAAAACCCAAAGGGCAAAATGAAAAGGAGGAACTACAAAGAACGGGGAGTATGCAGCAGACCCGAGGGCTACCAAGGCAGAACAGGTGGCCAGGGGAGCGTGGAGGGTAAACAGTGCAGATTACTGCATTTCTCATGAGGAAAGACACCGTGCTAATCACAGACAGAAAGGAGAGTCAGTCAATGCAAAGAGCACACACGGCGCTGTGTGTCATCGACTTTCCCTGGGACGCTCACTGGCAAAGACACTCTCATTCCTGCCAGGGGTAAATCTTCATGTTTCCAGGATGTACATGGTCCAGATTGGTTTGCAGATTATTTGAATAATTTTCATCTGTAATTCTAAGGTGCTGTCACTCATATAAAGAAAAAGCAAAACTCTGTTATTCGACACACTCGACAGCTCAGCGTCACTTGGTGTATCTGTGATCATCCTCCTGCACAAGTGTCAATCTTTCAAAAGGACATCCTGTTCTCTCTTGTTTTCTCTTTTCTTTTTGTTTAGGGAAAGGCTCTGTAACTTCCCCTGAAAGTTGAGTAAGACTGTGTCTCAATCCAGAATAGTCCTCTGATTCCTGCGTACACAAAATCACTGCTTCCAGAAGTGAAAGCTGTGGTGAAGACTCAGATAGGTAACCTAGACTTCTCCAAGCCTTTCTGATTTTTGTACCCACTTTACTGTATTAGACCTGGAGTCAAGTGAAGGAATTGTTTGCAAGTTTAGAAGACAGATTCTAGTATTATAATCAGTATCTCACATGTAACATAGACCCAGACAAAAATATCAAATATTAAAGATAAAAATCAGTGTTAATAGTCTATAAAAGCCAAAGTCACATTTTATGTTATTTTATATAAATATACATGTGTGTATATATATTTTATATTGAAATTATAAATATGAAGGTAAAATGATAGCTATCAAAGTTAAATTTCAGGGCCATTGAATGTGGGTGGAGTTGACAATAGGAAGCTGGTTCCCCTCTATTGTTCTTCAAACAAAGATGTTTCCAAGATAACATGTGTTGAAGAATGGAAAGAGAACACTTTGTTCTTTAAAGCTCTAGAGAAGAGGTATAAATAAGAAATGAGAACATTAGTTAATTGTATTAAAGAACTTGATGTTTCAGCCAGTTAAATTAATATTTGTTGACTAAGCCACTAAAATTGTCAAAGCCTGAAAAATCTCTTTCTGGGGATAGACCTGAGTAAATTGCCCTTTTGGGGCATCTAATCTATTGATAGAAGATGAAAGTAACCCAAAGATGTATAATAGACATTAGCAGGTGTATAATAATATTCTCTACTTAGGATGAAAGGTGGAACATTTAGTGATTCAATTCTGTAATGGTTGTAGAACTATTACAGTGTTCTGTTTCTCCTTGAGTCAATTTTGGAAATTATTGATATATTTTTTCTAGGAATCCAGCCATTTCATTGAAGTTTTCAAATTTATTGGCATAGAGTCATTCATATTCTTATCTATTTGCATCAAAAGGAATAAAATACCAAGGAATAAATCTAACCAAAAAGGGAAAAGACTTGTACTCTGAAAACTATAAGACACTGATGAAAGAAATTGAAGAGGACACAAGTGAAGGGAAAGATATACTGTGTTCATGGATTGGAAGAATTAATATTGTTGAGATGACCATAGTGCCCAAAGCAATCTACAGATTCAGTGCAATCCTTATCAAAATACCAATGGCATTTTTCACAGAACTAGAACAAATATACCTAAAATTTGTATGAAAACATAAAAGGCTCAAATAGCCAGAACAATCTTGAGAAAGAAGAACAGAACTGGAGGTATCATGATCCTTGATTTCAGACAATACTGGAAAGCTAAATTAATCAAAACAGCATGGGACTGGCACAAAAACAGACACATAGATCAACAAGAGGGAACAGAAGAGAGAGCCCAGAATGAACCCACATTTACATGATCAATTTATCTATGACAAAGGAAGCAAGAATACACAATGGGGAAAAAGCAGACTCTTCAATAAATGGTGTTAGAAAAACTGAACAGTCATATGCAAAAAATCAAACTGGACCACTTTCTCACACCATATACAAAAGTAAATTTAAAATGGATTAAAGATTTAAATGTAAGATCTGCAACTATAAAACTTCTAGAAGAAAACAAAGGAGTACCCTCTTTGACATCAATCTTAGCAATAGTTTTTTGGATCTGTCTCCTCAGGCAAGGGGAACAAAAGCAAAAATGAACAAATGGAACTACACCAAACTAAAAAGCTTTTGTGCAGTGAAGGAAACTATCAACAAAATGAAAAGGCAGCCAACTGAACGGAAGAAGATATTTGCAGACAATGTATCCAATAAGTGGTTTATAACCAAAATATAAAAAGAACTCATACAGGTCAACATCAAAAAATAACTCAATTAAAAAATGAACAGAGGACCTGCATACACATTTTTCCATAGGAGACATTCAGATGTTCAACAGGCACATGAAAAGATGCTCAGCATCACTAATCATCAGGGAAATGCCAATGAAACCCACAATGATCTCACACTTGTCAGAATGACTATCATCAAAATGACAACAAAGAACAAGTGTTGGCAAGGATGTGGAGAAAAGGGAAACTTTGTACACTGTTGGTGAGAATGTAAATTGGTGCAGCCACTATAGAAAACAGTATGGAGATCCCTCAAAAAGTAGAAACAGAACTACTGTATAATCCAGCAATTCTAATTCTGGGTATTTATCTGAAGAAATAAAAAACATTAATTCAAAAATATATATGCACCCCAATGTTCATAGCATTATTATTTACAATAGTCAAGATATGGAAGCAACCTAAATGTTCGTCAGTAGATAAATGGATAAAGAAGAGGTGATATATATATATATATATATATATATATATATATATATATATCACCTGGAATATATATATGCAATGGAATAGTACTCAGGAAAAAAAATGAAATCTTGCCGTTTGCAACAACATGGATGGAGGTAGAGGGCATTGTGCTAAAAGAAGTGAGTCAAACAGAGAAAGAAGAATACTATATGATCTCACTTCTATGTGGAATCTAAACATACAGCAGGAATGACAGTACAGGCTTATGCCTGCAGTTCCAGCACAATTGGTAACAGCTTCCCATCAGTGGGGCCTTGGTTTGGATGACAAGTTATAGAAGCATTACTAGGCCAAGCAAACTTGTGTGAGCTGGAAAGCAGATTTAAGATAAGCAGGTAAAGAAGATTATCTGAGAAAACTAAGTTCTTGGCAGAAATGAGGAAAGAGAAAAACTAACACAATTTCCACTGCTGATTCTCAAGGAGTCTCAGGAAGTGGAGACATGAGTTATCTTTGGAAGCGGACGGGGTTACTGGGATTCGAGAAGCCAGCCACTTCTCTCTTGTACCAAGCCAGTGTAGCCACCATCAGCTCGCCCCTGCATCACCACATGGGCTTCCAAACCAGTCTTCTCCCTTCCCTCCACAGTCGGTTCTCTACAGAGAAATGAGAGTGATCTTCATAAAGCGTAAGTCGGATCATTTCAGTCCTCATCTTAAAAACTTGAAATGTTTCCTTATTTTACTCACAATGAGAGCCTAAAGCCTTAAGACAAGCTCTAAAACTCCACACGATCTGCTCCCTACACAAACACACACACTCACACACACACACCTCTCCTCAGTCTTTTACTTCTCCCCAGCCACACTGGCCTCCTTACTGACACACCAGACACACACAGGGTCCCTCTGCTTGGGATGTTCTTTCTCCCCAGGGCCACAGGTAACCTGTCTCCTTCACCTCCTCCAGGTGTTTACACAAACACCGCTTCCATGAGCCCTGCTATTACCACCCACTTAAAATCGCATTCCAACATGCACACTCCTGCTGCCCTTACCCTGGTGTCCTTTGTTGTCCCTGGCACTTAGAACTTCCGCCTACACTTAATTTTTTAAATATGTTTATAATCCATCATCTGTCTCCCTTGACTACTGTGTAAGTTCTGGGAGGGCCGGAGTCTCTGTTTCACTCACTGCTGTATCCCATGAGCCTAGAGTAATGCCTGTTGCTTACTATTGGCGCCATTAATATTTTTGCATATGTATCTTGAATGAGTGAAACCTGAGTAAGGAACCAGAAGAGCATCCCCTTCTCCCCACCCCCAGAACTCCTCCCAACCCTGGTCCCCTTCGACTCTGGTAAAGACTGGAAATCAATATTCTGGAGAGAGCCAAGCAGAGGTACCCTCAAGTGTGAGGTCTCTACTGCTGTGTATCAAATCTCCACAAATTTAACAGCTTACACAGCACAAGTTTATTACCTCTAGTTTCTGTGGGTCAGGGCCTGGGCTTGGTCTTCTGTTCAGGCCTCTCCAAGCTAAAATCAAGGTGTTAGCCTCCTGGCATTCTCATCTGAGACTTGGGTCCTCATCACAGAAGAAAGTTAGAAACAGAGGTGGAAGCAGTCAGACTATAATAATCCATTAAGGTCTTATTAAGGATTGTGGTCTTTATGTAAGAGCAAGGAGAGGCCCTGATTATTTTTAAGTAGCAATCAGGTTTTCATCTTGTTAGGAGCACTCTGGCTCAGCTCAGAGAGTGGATTGGAGAGGCTCAGAGGAGGCTATTTCCGAGGTCCAGGGGTAGACGATGGTTTCTCCACCCAAAATGGAAGGAAGTGGATGAGAGGAGACACATTAAAGAAGGGAAAGTAACAGGATGAGAGAACTGAGCAGATACAGGGCTGAGGGGTGAAAGTGGCCACAGGAGACCACACAGCTGTGGGAGCGTGGCACCACTCACAGAGACAGGAATGTGACCGAGAGGGTAGAGGGACATGGGTTTGAAGTGACCCTAAGACACCTAAGTGAGAACAGATTTGGAAGGTGCCCACACGCAAATACCTGGCAAAGGAAGCTGAGTAGACGAGAGCCATTGACGAAGGAGTGACTCGCATTTCTCCTGGTCTTCACTCAGTGGAGAGATCACATAGAAAATGAGAAAACAATGAAGAGGAGAAACAGGTGGCCCAAAGGAGCCAAAACCTGGAGAGTCAGCCCTTAAATAAGCAAGTGGGCATATGTGGTTTCTAGCAAATCACTGAATCTCTCCTAATGTTCTAATTTGTTAAATGGAGCTAATACTGCTGACCTACCTCAAGGAGATGTGATGAGCATGAATCTACCATCTGGAGCATTGAAATAGCACAAGTGATGACTTCACATTCCATTATGGTTAGTGTAATACCCAAAGGCCCACACCAGGAGTATCTGAAACAACCAGGAAAGGGGCAAAAATAAGAGTAATTTTAGACACTGTTGCCGGTATCTGGGGTGGTGAGGAGAAAAATGACCACTGATGGTGCTTATCATAAAAATTTTAAATATCAGGTACTCTTCCTGTAAGTGGCCCTCCCCTTTGTAGAGGGAGCCTCCGGCTTACATGCCTCAGGATTTGGGGGTAGGTGCTTATAAGGAAAGATTTGGGGTATAGAGGTGTGGAATACTTGTGTGCCCAGCTCTCACAGTTAGGAAATTAATACCCAGAGAAGCCACTGAATTGTTCCTGGCAATTATCACCAACAACTCCTCATCTCGGAGTCAGACAGAGGCCGTTCATTTCTTATCTTACTTAACTCTTCATAGCACTTACCCCTCTAGGCCTTCCCTCTTTGTGAAACTCTTTCTCTCCTGAATTCTATGACGACACAGTCTACTTAATCTCCTGCAACTTCTCTGACAGTTCTTTTCAGTCTCTTGTGGGGAAATTGCCCTCTATCCAGACCCCAAATATTGCTGTAGGGCCTAGTCCTTAATTTGTTCTCACTCTAAAATATTGCTCTGGATTTCCAGAGGGAGATGCTCTGATAGCACCAGGATGTGACAATAAGTGGCAAAGACCAGCTGAGATGCCTGTTGAGTCAGTTCTTCCATAACCGTAGCCGTGCATCACCGTTAGAATGAAGAGCTCTCCACATAATAAGAGAGTGAGGATCTCCTGTGTCACAGAGATGTGGGTGATGATCACTCTGAGTCATCAGGAAGAAGTTAGAGCATCTCAGGAACACTGCTTACAAAGACTGAAATGCATGCCCTAGGGTTTTTAAAGATGTTTCCACTAACTGGTCACATTCACCACCCATATTTTCAAGTGACCAACTTGCTGCTTCCACTTGGACACCTGACAGGCATCACAAAATCACCACGTCCAGAAGCAAGTGTGCTCTTCACCTCTTCCCACAGACCTGCTTCCACAGCTCCCTGAGGGGCACCTCTGCTTTGTCTTATTGCAGACACCAAAAAGCCTATTTCTCCTGTAGTCCATATCAATAAATATACTTTCAAAACACATGCGGAGCCTGACCACTTCTTCCCACATCAAGTACTTCCAGCCTAGAAAACCCACCATCATGTCGCACTTGATTATCCCAACAGCTTTGTAAAGCATCTTCCTACCTGCTTTTCTCAGACAAAGTCTACTTGCAACAAAACAGAAAACAGAATGATCCTCTTAAGAACTAACAACAGACCATGTTCCATCTCCATCCAAAATCATGAAATGACCCCCATTTTATTAAAAATAAAAGGCAAAATTCTCACACTTGGTCTACAAGGCCCTGCATGGTGGGGCTTCTCTTTCCTTCTCTGGTTTCACACCAGACACTCTCTGCTCCCTCAGCTCCTGGCTTCCTGGCTGCTCCTCCAGCAGTTTCTCCACACACAGGAATACAGGGCAGCCTCTCACCTTCATCCGCTTCCTCAGATACTCGGGTATTTTCACAGTGACGGATGCCCTGTGACAGTCAGCTCACTGAAAATCGCATCTTCTCCTTTGTCAGCCCCCCCCCTTCCTGTTTTATTTTTTCTCACAGCACTTTTCAGTTTCTAACATATTGTATATAACCCAGTTTACTTTCTGCCCTCCACAGCTGTGAGGTTCACCCCTGCATCACAGGACAGGAGTGGTGAGCACACAGTAGGAACTCAAAACATCTCTGTTGAAGGAAAGAAATTTGAAAATATAATTTAGAACTAAAGTAATAAATCTTGGGCTCTCTGGAAAACCCAACTTGCAGAACAATGTACTGCACGAGATCCTTGCCAGTCTTACTGTACTTCAGCATCCTGATTCTACCTTGGCCACATTTCAGGTGAGATGAGCTTTTGGTGACAGACAGTGGGATGTGTTTACCATTTGTAACATTGTGCTCATGGGATACTCTTTTCCTAAATACCAAGCCATCAGCTTCCAAACAAACTTATGGGACGCAATGTCTTTGTATTGGGGGGTTCCCTCACCATGGCCCTGAGGCCGCATATGGGGTGGATTCAGCAGTGAGGACAAGCCAGGTGTCTTGTTGTTCCAACTCTCCTTTGCTTCTGGTTAGCCATAAACTAGAGCCGGTACATCGACCTCTGTAGCCTAGTTTCTACATCTATAAAAAGACAAGTTTGGGCTGTGTGGATGTTAACAGTATTTCCAGCATAAAGGGTATGTTTTTTTTTTTTTTTTTTCAAAAAGGAATCAAACATGAACAGAATTAGAACTTATCCCAGTAACTCTTGGCTTTCATGAAACTTACTGGGTTAATTTATAAAAGCCAAAGTCCACCAGGGTACCATGGGGAACTGCCTGCAAACCCACCCTAATTCGCCTGCCATTTAGGGAGGTTCCAGAAGGATAAACTTAGCCCGAGGTTACTTATACAATTCAATCATGGCTGATCAGGGACCTTTATTAGCCAGGGAACTTGTCTTGAATGACACAATACACATTTTATCAGTTGATTTCCTAAGAAACTGAAATCCCAGGTAAAGAGGCATATGATGGGTCTGGCCTCTCTGTGACTAACTGTTTTATTTCCTCCCAATGGGTCCACTATCTACCTGATTTTTTCCAGGGTCTCTAGCTCTCTGGACCCAGAAGCACTTCTAGACAGCTAGTGGATCCAGTGAAACAAGGTGAGAAGCAGGGGGTGCCTGGCATTTATCAAATGTTTACCCAATGCCAAGGACTCTCCGTGCATGCCCACATGACAATCTAATCCAGGTTTGTAGTAATATTGATCTTTCTTAGTTTTCCTACTAACATGTCTTCATAGAAGAAAATCAAACTAGCTGAATTTTCTAGAAAGTTGGAAATATTCCCTTATTTGTTAAGGTTAATGGTGTAAGTTGTCAGAACCAAACAATTACATTCTAGGTGTCCAGGAGCCATTATTCAATGTTTGTGCCATAGTTTTCTCAGAATATGTTTCAGGGAAATAAAACTGTTATGGGGTCCCCACGTAGACTTCTTACATCTAGAGGAGGCTTTATATCATCCTGTAGGGATTCTGCAACTGGAAAATTAGAGAGAGTGCAGCCTAACTCCAGTAATACATCTTAAATAAGTTTTGTAGAAGGAGGTGGAGGGAGAGAAGAGGATTAGTTACCATGGAGACAAAAACATTTATCTTTAACAAATGATAATTCTCAAGAATTCTGGACATACCAGTTTATTCATGTGACAAATATTTTTGACTTCTCCTACGAGTAATACTGGTTAGAGACTGAAGAACTAATGGCAAGCTAAATCCTCGTGGAATTTAGTGTAGTGATGGAGGAGACATCCGTCTACAGTAAGATAATACTTAACAGGGTGGGTCTTCTTCTCCCAACCCTTTCTCAGGAGGCTGTGCTTATCTTCTTTCCTTTTCCCCTTATTTCCTTCTGGACTCCAAGCCCATATTAAACAGGCTACAAGAAGGAGAGGAGGTTAATAAGGAGAATACAATAGTCAGAGACATTTTTATAATAATGCACCAGAAATGTGTTACCTGAAGAAGACCAGGTAACACAGGCAACTGCATAACCAAGTTGTCTCAACTGTTCTGTGCAGGACTGTACCTCCTGGGTGGAAGCCTCTAGGAACCCAGAACTAGGAAAGGAGCCTTCCCTCTGTGCTCTACGTAAGCTCTTCCATTGAAACGTCAGGGAGAGAGAACAGAGAATTTAATAAAAGTCATTTATAAGAATGAAAAGTGAATTCTTGGTGGTTCGTAAATACATCTAAATTTCATGACATATAACTGACTAAAAATAAGATCATGTCTGTGAGGGTAAGGTGATCTGTGAGTGATGGGACAGCTCTGATGAAAGGACTCAAACCATCGTTGGAAATAGCACTGCTTGCATCATGATAACAATAGAATGAGAAAAGCACTCTGCAATGGTCACTTTCTCATGCTGAAGCTTAGGAGCTTGGTGGAAGTTGGGGGAACCATAGGGAGGTAGACTTCAAACCCAGATTAAATGGTGTTGGGGAAGGAGCATCAGAGACCGGCTGCAGGAAGTCCAGGGGGGTCCCATCCTAGGTGTGAGGCAGAGGATGAATGCCGATGGTGGGTTTGCCCCTGTTCTGGATGGGCTGCAGGCTTTAGAGTAAATCTGCAAAGGAAGTAATGCTACATTTCAAAACACCAAGCAGTGGTTGACTAAGAGACTGTAAAATGACTTTGAATTTAGAGATGAAATTATGAGAAAAGTAGGTTTACATAGAGGGCATGTAGATCAGAAAGTGGGGGGGGGGGACAGGGGCTCAAACATGCTCTGGTGGGAGTTAAGTTTACGGTGGGCTCTGCTTGCTCCTCTCAGGCTGCCCAGAGTCTGAAGGCTGCTGGGATGCTATTGAAGTTTGGATAAAGAAGGTGAAAGCACTAACTACAAACAATTGAGCACACCCACTAACAAAAACAGAAAGGAGTGACTATGGGGGGAAAGCACACATATTCTTGGACGCAGTTAATCACAAGAACACTGTGGGGGGCCACACCAAAGGCAGAGGGAGCTGGGGCACCCAGAGCTGCCGCTGGTGGAGGAAGGGGATACATGGAGATAGCTCCAGGTTGAGCTGATAAACCCTGTCCTGCAATCGACCCCACACTTATTATCACTGTGGGAAGGCTGTACTGCCAGGAGACATCCAACCGGGATAACTCTCTAATGTTGCAAAAGACGAGGAAGTGTGGGAAGGGATGAGTGATAGGGAGGTGGCCCCACCAGGGCTCAGGCATCCAAGCCGCTGCCTGCATCTTCTACAGCAACCCATGCACCAAAGTTTCCGGTCATTTTCTCCTAGTCTGATGGCAGTCAGGCAAAAACTATTTGTGGAAATAAAGGGAGGTTCTTGGTAAGCAGGGCCAGGAAGTATGTTCTAAGTCACTAATAGATTTTAATCATTTTGTGAGTATCTTTTGATTCTTATATCCTTGGAAAAACTATGGGAATGAAGTCAGTGCAAAGTCTACACCATGACCCCAACGTGGGGCTCATTGTGAAGAGCCTGAAGTCCTGTTACAGGCTGTGTGAATCTGAGGACCTGCTTATACCCCTGAGGTGGTGTTCGAGACCCTAGGGGTGGAACAGACTATGTGAGATCATCTCTAAGTTCTCTCAGATGTTAGCCAACTAGAATACTGGCTGACGGTGGCCACGCTCCATAGAGGTAAGCAGTTAGGTACAAGCCCAAGGCACAGGGTCAGGGATCTAAATTAACATTAACTTCAGTGGCTCCAGGGAGCCAGAAGGAATGTCACAAAGAAGCCACAAAAGGAAGTGAGGAGATCTTACTCCTTAAATGATGACTGGGCTCTTTCAAAAGGGAAAGAGCACCAAATAAAGTAACAGAATGTGAGAATTTTTCTTGGAGTGGTGGGAGTGAGTAGTGCTCTGGAAGGACCGTCTCTCAGAGATTAACTACTAAGGTGAGCATACTTGAAAACTCTAAGCTCATGGAACTTTTTCATTTCAGATCCCACGTGTATCTCTGGTGCATAAGGAAATTACAGAGCACTGAATAAATAGACTAAAATTAGTAATAAAACAAACTATGGCTACTATATGCATTCTGTATGGTATTAATTACATAAAATATGGTAAGTCTTGCTTAATTGTCCAATAACTGGTATGTTTTGGTAAAAGTTTCATAAACACTTTAAAGAAAACATGTATTCTATGATTGTTGTGTGTAGTAATTTTCTATGTTCCTACTTAAATAATCTGCTTGTTTAATTAGAATTGAAAGAGAAAATTATGCTTAAATATTACACTATGATTATGAATTTGTTTCTCTTTTCAGTTTTTTTTTCTTCTGGAGGGTTTATTTTTGATTATTATCTTGTTGGTGTTTTCTTAGCTCCTTAGATCTGTGGTTTGGTGTCTTTATTAATTTTTAAATATTCTCAACCATTTTTTTCTTAAAACATTTCTTTTGTACCATTATCCTTCTCTTCACTCTCTAGAATTTCAATTCCACATATTTAGGCCTTTTGTTAGTATCTTACAGCTCTTGGACAGTCTGATTTGTTTTTGTCACTCCTTTTTCTCTGTGTGTCTTAGCTATGTAATTCCTATTGAACTGTCCTCAAGTTCACTGATTCTTTCCTCAGCTGTGTCACTTCTACTGATGAGTCAGTTGAAGGCATTATTCATCTCTGTTAGTGAGTTTTTATGTCATTTGATATTTTTTCTTATACTTTTCATCTCTCTGCTAAAATTCAGCCACCTCACCTTGCACGCTGTCCATCTTTTACAAAGAGACATATTAAATGTAGTTATTTTTTATGTTTCTTTTCTGATAGTTCGACCACCTGAATCAGATTTGTGTATGGTTCTGTTGCTTATTCTGTCTCTTTGCAGTTTGTGGATTTTTTCTTAGATTTTTCATGCTTTATATATTTTGTTGAAAGCCAGATATCTTGTGTAGAACTGCAGAGCCTGAGGTAAATAGTTCTTTTGTTTTTTGTTTTTTTAGCCTGGAAATGTGTATGTCTTTCCTTCTAATTTTAGTATGGAGTTAGTATGGAGTTTAGTATGGAGTCTATGTAGCTAGAAGTTGCACTGCCCTGGGGATTTTCTGTTCTAACACTAAATGGTGAAATCAATGTGCATGTACATTTGAGATCAGAAATAAAATAAAATTTCTGCTTATCACCATTTCTGTTCAACATCTTACTAGAAATTCTAGCCAAGGTAGTGTGTCAGGAAAAACAAATAGAAGGTGTCTGTATTGGAAAAAACCATAAAGGTTATTATTTACATTTTCTATGATTGTGTGCATAGAAAATCCTAAAGATTCATCTCTTAATTTACAACAACTAAAATGTTAGGCAAGTAAGTTGCTGAAATAAAATTCCATATAAAAATCAATTACATTTTATTAAGAAAAAAATGAATTAAATTGAAAAAAATATATTTTCTAAACTATCAACAAAAATATTAACCACATTTATTTATTTAATTTTTATTGGAGTATAGTTGCTTTATGATATTGTGTTAGTTTATACCGTACAGCAAAGTGAATCAGCTGTACATATACATATATCCTCTCTTTTTTTGGATTTCCTTCTAAATCTAAATAGAGCTAGAGAAGTGCAGGAATTCAGCAGGTATCATTCTAAAATTTATTGATAACATTTTTAAAGACCCAATTATATGAAGATATATCATGTTCATGAATTGAAAGCTTCCATGTAACAAAGATATTAATACTCTCCAAACTTATTTGATATTTAACATTTTCTCAATTAAAATACCAACAGTTGTGGTGCATGTGTGTGTTTGTGTGTGTGTGTTCAGAAGCTTAATGCAACACTTACATGGAATTTCCAAAAGTCAAAAAGAGGCCACGTGTTCTTGAAGAAGGACAATGAGGGTGTTTCTTCTACAAGCATCAGGACTGATATTAAAGGCATAATAATCACAAAAGGGTAAAACTGGTGCAGGCATAGACAAATATAGCAATAAAACAGAGTAGAGAGTTCAGAAACAAATGTATGCAAATGTGGACAGTTGATTTATGACAGAGATTACACTTTAATTCAATGTAGAAAGAATAGTATTTCTAAAAATATTTACAGAAAAATTTTAAAATATATAAAAATTAACCAAAAACACACAGAGACACATCATTTCAAGATAAATGAAAGTCCTAATATGGGTGAAAGGAAAACTAAAATGCTATATGGGAGAATATATTCATTGCTTCTAGAGAAGTAAGGCTATCTTAAATAAGCCAGTCAAAGCACAAGCTCTAAGTGAAAACATTGATACATTTATCTGCAGTAAAATAAGAAACTACTACTTATCAAAAGACACCATTCACAGTATGAAAAGATAAGCCACATAATTAGAGAAGACATTTCCAATACATATAACTAACGAAACATCACCTAGAAAACATAAAGAATTCCTGAAAATCAGAAAGGAAAAATATAAACTGGGCAAAATATTTCTTCTCAAAAGGAAAATGTTCATTGATTACTAAGAGCATATAACAGAGCTTCTCCTAATGAGTTATCATGGACATTCAAATTAGAACCAACATGAAATATCTTTACAAACCCTATAATCTTAGGAATCTAATAATTACAAATGTTGGTAAGGAGATGGAGAACTGAGCCCTTGTATATGCTGCCTGTGTGAGTGTGGGTGGATAACAGCACAGTTGGATACAGTCTGTCATTCCCTCTTTTTCTCTCAGTCTGTCTGTCTCTTTCTATCTATCCTTTCTTGATAGAGAGATAGAGAGAGTGAGAGAGAAATAGATAGATATCTCCTATGATGTAGCAGTCTCAGTCCTGGGTACAAACCTTAGAGAATCCCATTATTAGTACCTCAGACACATGTGCAGAATATTCACAGCAGCATTTTCCAAACCAGTCGAATGCTGGAAACAATCTGAGTGTCCATTAGAGGAAAATGAAACATAAATTATACCTATACATAAAAACATGGATGATTCTTACAAACATAATATTGAGCAAAAGGAAGTTAAAACAAACAAAACAAAAACAAAAAAGCAACAACACCCACTATGCTGACCACCTAACGTCCTGATGAGAATGCAGAAAGCATAGTAGTTGAGTCCATGGGGCTCAGAACAAGAGCCCCTTGAGTAGCCTCACAACTCTGCTACTTTCTAGGCACCTTTGTGCAAGACACTTGAGACTCCGTCTTTATCTGTAAAGTGAGGTGAATAATTGAAGCTAGCGTGTAGGTTTGTTGTGAGGGTAATCTGATTAACACAGGTAAAGAGCTTATAACAGTGCCTGGGTGACGTTTACCTAGTGATGATGATGATTTTACTTAGGGATACAGAAACAAGGGAAAAAACATATAAAGAAAATTGAATAAACTGTTACAACAGAAGTTAAAATGGTATCTACCAGTAACGGGGAGACAGATTACTACAGAGGAGGCTGCATGGAGCTTCGGGTGTTTGTTTTACAAACAAAATGTTCATTTGTGTTTCACTCCCTTTTCTATATGTATATTATATTTAACATGCTTGTTTAAAAATAGATCGAATACATGGGAGGAATAATGTATCTACTGGAAAATATACTGAGGTGGAAAATGATATTTAAGAACTCTTCTCAGAGGTGGCTGGAAAGTCTGAAGTGAATAGAAGCATAATGCTAAGAGATTTAAAGGTTGGGAAGAGAAGCATGCAAATCTGGATAAGAAATGTCTCACATTGGCTCAAGTGGTTCAATGGTTAGGAATCTGCCTGCCAATGCAGGGGACACAGGTTCAATCCCTGGTCCAGGAAGATCCCACATGCCATGGAGCAACTAAACCCATGTGCCACAACTACTGAAGCCCGTGCACCCTAGAGCCTGCAAGCCACAACTACTGAAGCCCATGCACCACAACTACTGAGCCCACATTCTAGAGCCTGCACACCTCAACTACTGAACCCACGTGCCACAACTACCAAGCCCATGTGCCACAGCTACTGAAGCCTGCATGCCTAGAGCCTGTGCTCGGCAACAAGTGAAGCCACTGAGAGGAGAAGCCTGCACACTGCAGCGAAGAGTAGCCCCCACTCGCCACAACTAGAGAAATCCCACGCACAGCAACAAAGACCCAACACAGCCAAAAAATATGAATAAATAAATAACAAAAAGGGGGAAAAATCTTTAACAATTGAAAAGAAATGTCTCAGAAAGAAAACTCTGGAGGGAGAAATAGTTGAGGAACTCATGACAGTAGATTTTCTAAAATAAAAACAAAACAGAAGATGAAGATCTCAGATTGAAAGACCCTGAGATGTATAATGAAGGAAACACACACACATCCCTAGACACAACTTGCAAGTGTATATTTACAAATAAGACAATTCTGAAAAGCTTCCAGAGAAAGAAGAGATCAAGCACAAAACAACAAAAATCAGGTAGACATTTCTAACTGATACAGCAAAGTTATTAGCAGCTCTTTAGAAAAACATAAAGGTGTAATATTTTAAAGTCTTACATATTAATGCTAATACTTTATGACCCAGGAACTGTTCTACGTGTTTTACGTGAATTAATTAACTAGTTATCTATCAATTCACTCATCCCATCCCCCGACCCTTCTTCAATCTCTTTGACTTCCCAGGTCACTGTTGTCTTAGATCCAATGGCCGCTGTCCCACCCCTGTGTGCTGCCCACTCTCGGAGGGGATTTTCCTTCTTCTCACTCTAACTGCAGCCTCACCCCATCCTGTCACTTCTCTGTCACCACCCTGCCCTTGCCCCTGTGCCAGCGGCAAAGTGGCTGCCACAAACTGGCATAACCAGATTGAGGGTTGGGACATTTGAGGGTTTTAGAGACTGGGCTGGGGTTGAAATAGAGGAAATTATGGGAACAAAACAGACACGTGCAGAAATTCCCCAGTATATTGGCAAATTATCTCTTGGTTAACAACCCATTCAGTGAACTGGTCATTTATTGAATTGATTTTCAGTTGTTTGGCTTTTGGCAAATTGATCACTCGGCAATGAAAAATTGATGTTCAGACAGTGGCTCTCAGGCTACAGCCAGGTGACTCACTTCTGGGGATCAGTGGCATCTCCCCCCCTTAAACTATGATGGAGGGGCTCCGTGGTTCCAGGTGCCATCACCCCCTCTGGACAGTGCGGGGAGGGAAAAGCCCAGAGCTGGGAAGCCTTCCAGCAGAGAGACCTCTGCTCCAAGAGGCAGGGAAGGAACTCGTGGGAAGGTCCACTCGAGTGGAGATCTGAAGGGCAGGCAGGTGTTAATCAGGAGAAGAAAAGTGGGATCAGCTTCTAGTAACAAGTGGGAAGTCCAGGCTGGCTGAGCAGACGGAGAGCACAGTGGCCAGTGGAGCCAGAAAGGCAGTGAGAAACACACGGGCATGTCACCCCAGAGCAAAGGGGCCCTGAACGGTTTTACATTTTCATTTTATCAGAGTCTCCGGATGTAACATACAGAATTATTGGGGCAAAGCACAAGAAGACCAATTTAGGAAGCAACTGAAGTCTTCCGAGGGGGAGATGAGAGTGACTTCCGCTGGAGCAGAGGAGGTAGCGATGCTACAAGGTGGAGAGAAACGCTTACAAGGAAAAATTGACGCGTCCTGGAGATGAAGTGGATGTGGAGAGGGCAAGGGAGGAATATGAGAAGAATACTTAGAGCATCAGCAGTAAGAACTTTCATTCTAATAATGATGACGCCTAATATTTTCCAGACGTCTGCTATGTGCCAGGCACTGTGCCAGATGCTTCACTTACGCGCGTTACTACTTCATCTCGAACATAAACCTGCAAGATAGGCTCTACTGTCACCCCCATTTTAGAGATGAGGAAACTGAGGTCTCCATCACCACTGCCCGTTAGAAGTATAACGTGAGCCACATACATAGTTTAAAATTTTCTAGTAGCCACATTAACAGAAGTAAAATGCAATGGGTGACATTTATTTTTGAAATATATTCTATTCATTTAATCCAATGCATAAATACCATTTCAACTCTTAATCCATATAAAAATTATTAATGAGATATTTACATTCTTTTTCCACAGGAAGTCTTGCAAATGAAGGGTGTATTTTTGTTTGTTTGTTTTGTTTTTGCAGTATGCGGGCCTCTCACTGCCGTGCCCTCTCCCGTTGCGGAGCACAGCCTCCAGACGCGCAGGCTCAGCGGCCATGGCTCACGGGCCCAGCCGCTCCGAGGCATGTGGGATCTTCCCGGACCAGGGCACGAACCCGTGTCCCCTGCGTCGGCAGGCGGACTCTCAACCACTGCGCCACCAGGGAAGCCCTGACCGGTGTATTTTACACGCAGGGCACATCGCAATTTGGAGGCCAGTTTCTTAGAAATAGTTGATCTGTATTTAGATTTCATAAAATTGACAGTTGAAAAAGTTGATTCACATTCCCAAGTTGTTCTAAACATATTTACTACTTTTCCAACAACTGAACTGAGCCTCAGGTTTTAAAGTTAAATTAATTAGAATTAAATACAGCTGAGGATCCAGTTCCTGGGCAGCACTGGCCCATTTAAAATGCTGAGCAGTCCTACATGGAAGAGGCTGCCCTACTGGACAGCACACGCCAAGAGAATGTGGACATTTCCCCAAGGCTTTTCAGCCTAAATTGCAGTGCTGGGATCTTGAGTCCAGGAAATCTTACCCAAGAGCCCACACAGTACTGCGTCTCTGAGTGACATGCTCCTGCCCACCTTTCCAACCTCAGCTCGCTCCGGGCAGTTCTCTCCTTCCCAAGCGATTCCTGAGCTGGCAGCTCTTTCTAAGCCCTAAAGATGTTTGCACAGGCTCCCTCCTGGCCTGGAATGCCTACTCACCAACTGAGTGGTTTCTCTTTCTCTTTCTTCCACTTCAGCCTAAATGCCACTTCTCTCCAAGTGCGTCCTGTCCACCTGAAATAAAGTGGGTTCTCCCGGTCATGACTTAGGCAGCTCCACGGAGGCATGGGCTCATGTAACCATGTTATTATAAATTCATGTTTTTAATCATATCCAATGCTTTCTCCCCCACAAGAGTGTAAGAGATTTCATACTTAGTACTGGTGCGTAGAGAGGGTTGTGTAAATATTTTAATAAAAATAATACATCTTTTAGACATCCAAGTGAGATGAGTAAAATAGGGAGTTATGGGGGTGAAGCTCAGAGGAGCGGGGACGTATAAATCAAGGGATACAACCTTGTGCGTGGACAGAAGCAGAAACCGTGGTGGACGAGGTTCCCCAGGAGAGCTGTGCAGGGAAGCTGGACAGCCGCCTTGCAGAGCTGGCTGTGAGAAAAAAGTAAAGGTGAAACTGGGTGAAAAAGAAAACCTATCATACGTTATTAAATTAAAAGGGCAACATACAGCCTCAAAAATATCAACTTTAGGGTTCAGACTCTGCAGTCATTGAAATCGCTCTCTGGGATTCAGTCCAGACAGCAGTGGTGTCCAGGGGGTGTCCTGTCTCTTACAACTGTGCACGTGAGCCCCGGACACTCCAGCCCGGCAGCAGTGATTTCCTATGATGTGCCAGCCAAACCAACATCACTCAGCTTCAAACCCCGACTGGTGTCGGGAAGAACCCACACCTTCTTAGTGACGCTGCAACCGTCAGTCTGGCCCACGGCCCCTTTCAATCAGCACACAGTGGAGAGGGGTCCTTCTGTCCTCACCTGTCCTTTCCTTCTTTCCTCAGGTGCAAGGACAAATCCTGCTCCAGGTGCAGTGTGCAGACCAGACCCTCGAGGCCAGCAACACATCAGCCCTTGGTTGTCTCCTTGGTTCCAGAATGCTGGACTTTCCTCTTTCCTTAGGGTCACTCACCCTCTTTCTTGTATCACAAGCGGGCCCTTAACTCCACATGCTTTCTGCTGCATTTCCTCGCCCATTTCCCCAAACCCATCACTCCTGAGCCCCCGTCTCGTGGGGAGGCTCTGCTTCTCCCTCTGGCCCTCCTTGGTGCCAAACGAACAGCAGGGCACGCTTTCACGGGTAACTTCTTGCCCAAATCCCCAAGGCTGAGAATATTAACCCACACGAAAGCCCCATAAGATTCCTCTAAAAACATGGAAAAATAATAACTTCTATCAAATTCAGTACATTTTCATCAGCAGAAGGTTCTGGGCAAGAATACACAGCGCAGGGTTTGTTTACGCTGTCTGCAACGGCAGGCCGGACCCGAGAGCGGCACTTAGCAAGCAGGCAGTGGTGGGTCCCCAGTGTCGGTCGTGCAGCCAAAGATTCTGGGGCTACTGGGCTTCCGAACGAATCAGAAATTCAGATTCAGAATCACTCTGAACGGTGCCCATATGTCCTGATTGACTGGAACAGACCTGACTTCAAATATTCTGTCCCATTTTCAGAGCATGTGTCAGACCATATGTCCACATTTATGTTTAAGAAAATACGGTATTCATTTCTTTAGCAAGAAAGTTGACCCAAATCACGGGGAACCACTGCTGGCTCCAAACCCTGCCTCTCTCCCCACGCTAAAGAGCAAGTGAAAACGTTCAGGGTTCCCTCGGGGCAGCTCTGAGAGCAGCGTCTACGAGAACCAGAGGCAGGGCCAGGCAGAGGATGCACGCAGGCCCCGGAGCCAACACTGGTCAAAGCAACACCAGTGCACAGCTGTCCCAGGAGGCAGAGCAAAATAATTCTCTCTCTCTCTCTCCGTTTCATGATTTTTACTTTACCTTATCCATGGACTCAACCTTGACATTTTGCTCAATTTATAGCAAAGTAGAGAGATTCAATCTCTTCTTAAGCAGAATTATCTGAATATCTCCTATAAATGGCCACGATCCCTCTACCTACTCCTGCTTTTTGGGATGGTTTATACACACATGTCCACATAACTGTACAGTAACAAAAACAAAGGACAGAGAATAATTAACCGGTTCTCCTTCCAGTTTATTACATATATCTCATTTTATGCTGTCTTCCATAAGGAGTTACTTCCGTATGGGAAGGCACCATTCTTTAGAATGGCTATAAATGACATAGCCTAGCAGTGTGTGGTACCATTCCATAAATTTTCCTCTGAATTCTGAAGGTCAAAATTTAATACCATGAGGCAGTTATGTCACTTAACAAAGGTCCCCAAATACCACTGGGACACACTGACCACCTAGGAAATATGTATTCATATAAACACAAAAGTACCACCCCATCACTAGGCTATTGTTCAACGATTTCAAAACAAGATTTATAACTTAGTTCAAATGGTGTGTTATAATTTGATCTGTATTTATTGAACATTTTTTTATTAAAGGAAAGTTGAAAATCTGATAGAGATAATCTAATTATAATATCTAATTACAGAATGAAATAAAACCAGCTTAATGAGTCTCAAATACTAATTAATATTCTGACAAGAAGCTGGAATTTTGACACTCCAGTCATGTAGTGAAAACATAGCAGCACCTAAGCATGCGGGATGTTTTGTCACTCTGAATTTGAAGTTCCTCACACCTTCTGCATTGTTCACATGAGAGCTGCCTTCTTGGAAGCTTTACTAATCATGGTCTAGATCCATCACTAACTGCTATTAATGCCACTCACCATGTGGAAATACTTAAAGAGAGATAGTTTGCTAAACTCTGTTGGGGTGAGCAAACGAGAGATGATTTTAATCAGTAGCAGTATAAAAAAGTGTTTTTATTTTTATCGGGAGGGTAAAAATGAAGGGTGCCCTGAGAGGAACAGGAACAGGTGTACAGCGGTCATTTCAGTAGTAAGTCACCACGTGCACAGAACTCCTTCTGATACGTAGCACAAGCTGGCATGGAGATGAACTCCCAGCGCTGATCTGACGCCGCATCACTCCTGCCCTGTTCTACCCTGTGTCAACCAGGGACGGTAGCACCGTATCTGGTTGCTTAAGGGTTAGATGAGTTGATATTTGTCAATCACGTAGAAGGGAACCCGGCATTGTCAAGTGTTTGGCAGACACTGTGTTCTTTCACTTCTCACAGAAGCCTGGGTTGCACCCTCATCACAGAGGTCCAATGTAACACCTTTATTCTCAGCTACCTGCAGCACCACCTGTAGTGCAAGTTCAAATTTTAGCCAATCAGATACCCAGCTTGACAATGGCTGCACATGGAATAGCAGGAAACAGGGGTGAGAAAGGAGCAGAGAGCTACTCAGATATAAGTCGACAGAGTGTGTGGACGGGAAGAGGCCAGGGGCTTAAGACTTCATGAAGACAGAAAAAAGCATTGGTGCTGCGTCTTCAGACTCATATCAGTGCTATCAAAGGGGTCCTTACGTTGACATTGACCCATGAGGAAAGAGCTGGTGAATATCTCAGAGTCTTGTCAAAAACTTCAGAAAAGTAGCTTTGATGTAAACTTATCTCACACTGGATTTAGGTCACGCCTGGCGTCAACTGCAAAACCGATGATCTCCAGACAACAGATTGGCCGGAGATCATCTGTGTCTCCGCCACCTGCTTCATGTCTCACTGTCACAACCACACAGCTGATCCAGGGAAGATTTTAGGGTCCTATGACAAATGTCTAGTACCAAGACCATCCTCTCCAATAATACACGATTCCTCTAACCTTGATACGATTTGTTTCTAAAATACAATTTAAGTAAGTGAATAAGAAAGACATTTCAAGAAGCTGTATTTTATTCTCAGAATCCCAACCAGATGAGCAAATACAGTTGCCAGTGGTCAGGTACATGATGGGGGGCTGAGCTGTCTGACTGTATGGTCTTAGACGAGGCATCTCACACCTCTGAGACTTTATGTTTTCTTTAAAATGGGGACGAGATGGGCCATGACTCCTTTCTGATTCTGCTGTTCTACTTCTTCTCCCTCTTTATTAAAAAATGTTCAAGTCACTTAAAATTAAAACAAAATAAGAGCACTGATGGCACCTTAGTGTCTTCTCCACATTTCATGGAATTTACCCTCCCCAAGGTCATGGGCGACCTAAAGGATGGAGACCCTCTTGGGAGTTGAGAGCTTTCCTTACCTCTGATGCTTTAGTTCCTTCTTTCTTCATTTTTCTCTTTTCTTTCTAGATCCTCATTCTCTTAGGTTGCTTCTTTTTTTTCTCTGCTCTCCACCCCTCATTGACAATTAATTGCTGATATTCTCAAGATTTATTCTGAGTTTTTATATTTCCTCACTGTTTATATATATCTTGGGTAATTGTATTCAGACATAGCTTCAATCAGCACCTACAGGCTACATTTCCCAAATACTGACTTACGTTCAATGTTGCTGTATTAAAATTTTAGACACACCCTCTTAGCTGCCCATAAGATACTTTCACCTGGACATGTACTATATGCATTAAGACAAGCATATTAAAATGCTGATTATTTTTTTCTGACCCCATCTCCTATGTTTATATAGAAACATCACTATCTAACTTGTTATTAAAATAAAAAACCCAGGAGTATGTCCTAGAATTGTCCCCCTCTACTTTCTCTGATCTATTTTCTAATCACTTGCTTGGGAAGCCCTGTCAGCTGTATTCTTTAACTGGTATGAAATATTTTCCTTTCTTTCAATGCTCTCTGCTATGACTTTGGTTTGGACCTTATCATTTCTTGCCTCGGCTACAGCAATACCTTGCAAAATGATCTCCTGTCTCTAGTCTGTCTCCTTTCCAATTCATCCTTCACACAGCTTCAAAGTGACCTTTTAAAATTCATATTTGATGGGCTTCCCTGGTGGCGCAGTGGTTGAGAGTCCGCCTGCCGGTGCAGGGGACGCGGGTTCGTGCCCCGGTCCGGGAAGATCCCACATGCTGCGGAGCTGCTAGGCCCGTGAGCCATGGCCGCTAAGCTTGCGCGTCCAGAGCCTGTGCTCCACAACGGGAGAAGCCACAACAGTTAGAGGCCCATGTACTGCAAAAAAAAAAAAAAATCATATTTGATCGTGTAACTTCAAATCCCTCAACCTTTCTCAGCTACCTTCAGAGGAAGTACAAACTCCTTAGGTAAGTGCTTCGTGGTCTGCCATGAGCATCCTGCCCTGCCCCACCTGCTTCCGTAGTAGGAACATCCTCACGCCAGCAAGACTCAGGACAAGTGACATCATTCACACCCTCCCTACTGCACACCTTCTGCACACACACCAAGCGTTTTCTCCCCTTGAACCCTGCCCTCCGGCTCCTGTAACACCCTGTGTACTTGTATGAGGACGCCTAGTGCACCCCACTGTGATGCTGGTTTCATACTTTCTCTACCCCCACCCAATTGGAAGGTCCTTATGAGTCAGCATTGGTAGCAGACGTCAATTTATTCCCAGGACAGGCCTCATTCTAGGTGCTCAGTAAATACTTAACTGGATAAAAGAATAAAAATAAAGAATAAAATGAGGTGCTTCCCTGGTGGTGCAGTGGTTGAGAGTCCACCTGCACGGGTTCGTGCCCCAGTCTGGGAAGATCCCACATGCCGTGGAGAGGCTAGGTCTGTGAGCCATGGCCGCTGATCCTGCGTGTCCGGAGCCTGTGCTCCGCAACGGGAGAGGCCACAACAGTGAAAGGCCCACATACTGCAAAAAAACAAAAAAAGAATGAAATGAATTTATTCAGAAAAGATTTATTAAGCATCTATTATGTATCATCAGACACTGTTCTAGGTACTCAGATGTATCAGTGATTTAAACAAAGATGCTCTCATGGAGGTTACATTCTGGTGTGCAGAGAGGATGATAAAAAAATAAGGCAGAATAAATAAGTAAATCATATAATATGTTTGAAAGTGATAACTGCTATAGGAATAAAAGACAAAAAGTACAGTAGGATAAGAGGATTCAGAGTCATGAGAGAGAGAGAGAGACAGTTTGCAAATTTAACCAGTGGTCAGGGTGAGCCTTATTTAGAAAGTGCTGTCTGAGCAGAGACTGAAGAACCCAGTGATGACCAGGAGAGAAAACAGCCTTGCAGAAGGCTGAAGATTCCTGGCCGTATAACAAGGACACCAGCGTGGATGGCTGGTTAAAAGACAGTGGAATACATTCAAGAAAGCTCTAAAACTGAATCAGTGTGTCTCTGACATAGCATGCACTGGTCCATCATTGAGAAGATTCCAGAGCTCAGAAGAAAAGCAAGAACAATATGTTCAGTAATCAGAGATGGAAAAGTTAATTCACAAGCCATTCAAAAGTGCAGATTTAAAGAAGAATCAGTTTTGAATTGGAAACAGATGACTTAAAATTTACATAATAGCCAGTGTTGGCAAACTATTTAAAGAAACAAATTATGATGTATTTATAAGATAAAATACTCTTAAGCAATTAGAAATCTTGTTGTAAAATATAATGCAATAAGAAAGTGTCTACTATATAGTGTTAAGTGACTAAGGAAGATTGCTCAACAATATATGTAACAAATTCCAATTTGTGTTTAAATTGTGCATATGTGCATTATAATATGTGGAAAAATAAATGCAGAGGAGTGGGAAGAGGGTAGTTTTTATATTCTTTGTTGTAATTTTCTATATTTTTCAAATTTAAAAAAAGTATAATTTTGGGCTTCCCTGGTGGTGCAGTGGTTGAGAGTCCGCCTGCTGATGCAGGGGACACGGGTTCGTGCTCCGGCCTGGGAAGATCCCACATGCCGCAGAGTGGCTAGACCCTGTGAGCCATGGCCGCTGAGCCTACACGTCCGGAGCCTGTGCTCCGCAATGAGAGAGGCCACAACAGTGAGAGGCCCATGTACCACACACACACACACACAAAAAAAATAGTATAATTTTAGAATCAAGAAAAAAAGCAATGCTATTAAAAAGACACAGAGAAAGTTCTGAAGCAGAATCTAACATATATTAAAAAGCGTATAAAATTTTAAGAGAAACCTCATATATCATTGAGAAAGCAAAGCATTATTCAACAATATTGCTGCTGGTAGAGATGGATAGTTATTTGAAATAAAGCAAACAAACTAACAAAATGCAGGTCCTTCCCTCACATCATGAACTAAAATACATTCCAGTCATATTAAAAATATATATTAAAAAAATAAACTTTAGTTGAGTCTTCTGGTTAATGATGGCAGATTGGCCACATGTATTTACATATCCTTCTTCTTAAAATAGTGGGAAATTAGAAAAAAATCTTGATATCCATAGCAACCGAAAAGACCAATGAAAAATGGAAAAATGTGGATGGAGAATCATCATTTTTTTAGCAGGGAGGAAGAAGCTACAAATAAAATACTGGTATAGGATGATATCAAAAGGAAGGAAGCTAATTTTCCAGGCAAAACCTCTGAGATCTCAGGAATTGTTAGTTATCAGTAGCATGGAAGTGAGGAGGTAAGGAGAAAAGGTGCAAAAAGCTGCACTGGCTGAACACCTGTGTGTGTGTGGAGGGGTTGGGGGGGGCAGCCACATCCTCAGTTACACTTCCCCACCTGCTGTCTTCAGGATAATGTAACCAGCCTCCTCACGACCCCATCCACACCTCTAGAGAACAGAATGTAAGTTTATTTTAAAGTACAAGGAAGTAGATTGAGGACCTGAGAACACGGTGGTCTTATAAATATTACATTAAAGACACACTCTAGGGCTTCCCTGGTGGCGCAGTGGTTGAGAGTCCGCCTGCCGGTGCAGGGGACACGGGTTCATGCCCCGATCCGGGAAGATCCCACATGCCGCGGAGTGGCTGGGCCCGTGAGCCATGGCCGCTGAGCCTGCACGTCCAGAGCCTGTGCTCTGCAACGGGAGAGGCCACAACAGTAAGAGGCCCGCGTACTGCAAAAAAAAAAAAAAAAAAAAGACACACTCTAAGATGATTAGCTATTCAGCTACTAGAAAATATCCCCCAGGCATATAGATCCAGTCAAGAGATTGAAGGATCATTCTCTGGAGAAACTAAATAAAGCCCATTCCATCAAAGAGTGTTCAGGATCCCAAAATGAAATGGCTGCTCCCCAACACACCGCCAACCTGATATCTCTATAGTGATGTCAAGCAGCCAACGAGTCTTATTCATGCATCTGAACTTCTCATCAGCTTGTGAGCACATAATTCACAAATATAAAGTCAGGTACCACTTAACGTTTGCAAACAGTTTTCACTGAGAAAGGAAAAAATGCAACTGAAACAAAATAAAAGAGTATGGAGGAAATAGAGATAATACAAGAAGGAAAAGAGACATTTAGAAATTCTAAATCTTACAGTGATGAGAAAAGACATTGCTTCTATAAACTAAGAGCAGTATACTGTGAAAAGTGAACAGAGGGTAAGAAAAAGTCATTAAAATTAGAAATATAAAAGTAAAATAAAATAAATAATTATATATATATATATATATATAGCAATGGAAAACATAAGAAAGGATTTACTAATGACTTCCACAGAAAGAGAGATGAAAAAATTTAATTCCATAGAAGAGTTCACGAATTAGAAGTCCATTAACCTTGTTAAGGAAGTACCTTGTTAAGGAAGTCCTCTATGTTAGATAAGAGCAAAGACTTACCTTCACATTTTGAAGGAAAAAAAATATTACCATAAAGAATTTTATACCTAGCCAAGCTATCAAGTAACTGTGAAATACATAGAATAAATTAATTTTCAAAGATTCAAGGATTTAGAAAATTTGACCATCATGTGTTCTCCCTTTGGAAGATAGCAGAGAATTTATTTCAATAAAGGTGAAAGTAAATCAAGGAAAAGTCAGGTATAGAATGCAGGAGGCACTAACAAAGCAGCACTGTGAACCAAGTCTCTGCATGTCAGTGATGGAGTAGATCTAGACAAAAACCAGGACAAATGGGAAAAGGAGATAAGAAAGCTCTGGAAAGGAAGTATTCAGGAAATAAAGGGACTGATTACAGTTGGCCTTCCCTATTCACAGACCCAGAACCTGCAGATGTGGAGGGCTGACTTTACTATGCCATTTTATATAAGGAACTTGAACATCCATAGATTTTAGTGTGATGGGAGAGTCCTGGAACCAATCCCCCATTAGGATGGAGGGATGACTGTATTGGCTATAACAGATCATTTCGTAGAAATTATTACAAGTATAATACAACTGGTGGATCATTGAAAGAAAAATCAAGAAAAATATATGGAAGAATTAGCATAGGCATAATTTTCTACTGGTATTGCCATGAAATATTTACATAATTGTGTGTTGTGGGTTGAATTGTGTCCCACACATAGATATGCTAAAGTTCTAGCCCTGGTACATGTAAATTTGACCTTATTTTGAAATAGACTCTTTGGAGATGTAGTCAAGTTAAGATGAAGTCACTAGGGTGGACCCGAATCCAATATGACTGTTGTCTTTACAAGAAGAGAAGACAGACAGAGAGAACACCTGTGAGACTGGAGTTAAGGCAGCTGCAAACTGAGGAACTCCAAAGATTGCCAGCAAACTACCAGAACCCAGGAAGAGGCAAAGGACTCTATGGGTTTCAGAAGGAGAGTTAGCCTTTGGCACTTTGATTTAGGACTTCTGTCCTCCAGAATTATAAGACAATATATTTCTGTTGTTTTAAGCCACCCAGTTTGTGGCAATTTTGTATAGCAGCTCTAGGAGATGAGAACACATTATGTAATCAACATATAACATAATCGATGATGTTACTATATGATATAATCAATATTTGCTAATTTAATAAAATTATTCTAGAACCATGTTGGCAGAGAGACACAGAGATAGTGGTGTAAGACTGCTACATCCTTATGAATTACAGAATAATTTGATAAATTAAGACATAGCAGTGGAATCACATTAAACACACATTACTGAGTGTCTACTCTGTAGTTTATTTATATGCGGATTGATTTATATGGAGATAATATCAGAAGAATACAAGCAAATTTAATTTCATACCTATCTCATAATTTACTGTGTGCCAGGAAGTGTTCTAACCTATTAACTTGCCACTCCAGTAACTATGTGACTTATTTTTACTATCATCATTTCCATTTTTATATGAGAAACTGATAGTGATTAAAAAACTAAGTAAGTGGCAAAACTTGGATTCAACCCAAGCACTCTAGTGTCAGAGTCTATGCTGGTAACCACTGTAGTAGATTGCTTCAGACAATCAGTGAGGATATATAGCAATAAAGGGAAATAAATCGCCTCCAAGATGGTGGGTAAGGATGCCCGTCAACTGGGAACTCGTGTATGCCGACGGTTGTGCAGCTGTTTTAGAAAAGGTTTGGCCAATCAGCTCCATACATACGCATGTGATAGAAAGGGTGGTACCTGGGCACCAAAACACATGAGGAGTAGAATAAATAAGTATACTGTGGCATATCATATAATGAAAAACTAAACAGCAAATAAGATAAATGAAATACAGCTGATGTACTTTGGAAACACTTTGGCAAACTAGCAGAATCTACCTGAAACTGCACACATACACACTCTGCAGTTCCACTTCCCAATCAAATGGGAACAAGTGTTCATCCAAAAAAAAGGATAAGAATGGTCATAGAAGAATTCTATGCCTTAGCCCCAAAATGACTTCAAGTGTCCTTCCAAATTAGAGTAGATACATAAATTGAGGTATATTCATGAAGCAGAATATGCTTTATGTAGTGTAGTGATGTAAACGGGAGCATAGATGAACCTCACACACAGAATGTTGAAAAATGAAGTCAGGTGAAAGGAATAGACACTTAATGATTTGTTTTGTAGAAGTTATTTGTTTTGTCTCTTCTATGATTTTAGCTGTCAGGATGGTGGCTACCTCCCAGGGGAAGGGAAGTTGTAGGGAAAGGTGGTGTGCGGTGGGTTTGGGGTGCTGATCGTGTTCTGTTTCTTTACCTTGGTAATGTGGGCAGGAGTGTGATCACTTGGGTATTATGCACTGAACTGCACGCCTGGGATTTGTGTACTTTTTATACATGTTCAACTGAATTTTTAAAATAATAGGCTTAATAAATATATCATCCCTGCCACTTGAAGGAGTCGAGTTTATGCAATGTAGAAATACAGGACATTTGTAAACAAGAAACCCTCTTGAGATGAGTAGTCCTGGTTAAGGGCAGAGACGAGGACAAAGATTTGAGCCCTGGCTCAGTCACTTTACATTTGCATCATGTCAGTCACATGTTTCATCTCATCAATTTCCTCAACTGTGAGGTGAGGAGGATAGTATCTCACGGGGTTCGGTGAGTATTAAATGAGCTTCCAACCCATGGCTTACTTCTTCTCCAGGTAACCTATACTCCAAGCCAGGTGTTGGGGAACACTTATTTCCCTCTTCAAAATGATGCCATCCTTCTTTTCTGCAATTGCTCTAAAACATTCATTGCCTTGTGATATTCTATATTTTATTTGATTTTTAAATTTTTTTCTTATACTATTCATTTGCTTTTTCCATCTTCTGGAGGCCAGAAATTGCTCTACTCCCATGAGTCTAAGTTTTTTTCCTTCTAAAATGAAATTAATACTAACAGTTATGACCTATAACATACCTATATAATACTTTTTAAGTGTAAAGCATCCCCAAAGTATAAAAGATTAATAGTATAAATGTCTAATATTTTTACAACACCTAACAAGACCCTTATTGAGGCTCTGGTGCACTTTTGCTGATTTGATTTCTGGCCCAGCCTGTCTGCACCTTCTCCCTGCTGCTTTTTCTGCTCTTAGCTTTTCTTTTTCTTTTTTTCTTTTTTTTTCTTTCTTTTTTGCCTTTTCCCACCTGGTCTTCTACAAAGGAACCACTGGCACCTACTCCTTACACTAGAATCAAAAAGAATAAGCCACAGACACAATACATTTTCCCCCCAGAACCTGGCTCTGAATCTTTTTCATTTATTCCATCTTGCTCTTTGCTTCCATTTTTCCGAATCTGTAAGATTCTGTACCTTTCAGTTTGCATCTGGTGTTCTTACCCTGGCCCCTGGTTTTGAGTATCTGAACACACTGGTCCTCTAGTGTCAGTCTCAAGCTTTCTTCTAACCTTGATTCCCATCCACCTGTCCATCTGACAAGGGTAAGCATAAACCCGCATCCATGACCTTCTAAGTAGAATGTTCTGATGAGACATTTAAGGGGAAAATTTAAAGGAAATGTTTTCTTTTCTTTTTTTATTTTTGAGGGTGTTAAAGAGGGACAGAACAGTAACCACTTATTAATTGGACTATTCTCATAAGCTATGTTTTGTAAGTGCCATGTTCGTAACCAAGCAGGACCCTATGGGATGTTCCTGGGACAGAAGCCCCTGTCATGTCCTCTGCCTGCCTCTTGTTTGTAGAAAAACTTTAGCCTCCTAGGCTGTCCCCAAGTTCCAAAGAACAAATTTAAACAGAGCAGTGAGATGATGCAGAAACAAAGGAAAAGAGTCAAGCAAGACAAAATAATAACAGTTTAGCCATTACACAAATTCAAGGACATTTAATTCTTCCTCAAGGGCTGTAGATAATACTCTGAGCCATGTCCTCGAGCTGTTTTTCAGATACTGAAATCCCCACCAGGTGGAAGAATTTAACTGTATGCTGACCACAAGCAAGTAGAGACCAGACCGGTTGAAACTGGAAGGTTGATGATGTTGACTCCTGATTACCTCATCACCAGCCAATCAGAAGAATGTCCACTAGCCAAACACACACCATGCAACACCCTCCCTCACACTGTCTTTAAAAACCTTTCCTTGAAAGCCATGGGGAGTTCAGGTCTTTTGACCATTAGCTGCCCATACTTCTTGCTTGGCCCTGCAATAAACTCTGCTCTTTCCTTCATCAAAACCTGGTGTCAGTAGATGGCTTTCTTGTGCACATGTGAATGGACCCAGATTTGGTTTGGTAACATGTTTATGACCTAATCATTCCAAGTTTTGCATTGATGTCTACATGCCACTCCCTTCTTTCAAGGAATGTTTTATAGTAAAAGCACTGGTCTATCAAAATAAAATCAAAGCTTTATTTAGGGGGTAAACTTAGGCTGCTAAAACACTGTGTTGGCTGCTGTTGAAATACTGTCTTTTGAGAGTGAAAAAGAGAGTTATTTCTATGTTTTAAAGAATTTTAAGAAAATGAGTTAGTCGTAAGGTTTATTAATCTTTCCAGAGAACATATTGATTAGTCTTAAAGACTGGACAGTTAAGTAAGTGGTGGCTGAGACATCTATTTTCTACAAAACTGGAAAAATAAACCTGGTCCTAGAAGAATGTATGATAAAATAAAACATGTGAATCAATGTTGATTCTTAAAAAAAAAAAGAAAAGGGTGGATTTTTTTTGCTTTTGCTTTTGTTTTTTCTTTTTGGTTTTTGCTTGGAAGATTGGGAGATGGGAATACAAATGGGATATGTTAGGGAAAGTAGATCTAAAAACCCAGGAGAAGGTATGAATTACTGAGAACTGTGGTTCTTAGGGGCAATTTTGTCCCCCAGGGGAAATTCTGCAAAGCCTGCCCTCACTTTTGGTGGCCATTCTAGGGGGCACTATTGACTTCAGGTGGGTGGAGGCCATCAATGTTGATAAGCATCCCACAGTGCATAGGAGAGCCCCTAACAGAGGAGACTTATCTGGCCCCAAGTGTCAACAGTACTAAAGCTGAGAAACCCTGAGTAGAGAATTGCAGGTTGAGGGGAGGGAAGCAGTGGGAAGATTGTGAGATTTTAGAAAAAAGCAGGTTCTCGGACAGGTCTCTTTAGGTTTTAGTCACCAGAAGAATGAGACTGGAGAAGCCCCCAAGTAGAGTGGGAGAAGACAGAGGTATTGAACAGAGTCTCAAAGAAGCTTTGCATGCTATTCAGTGTTATTGTCTCTGTCAATTTTTCACTAGTTAATATATATTACTTTTCAAGTTTTTAGAGTCAAATTTGAGTTTCTTTTGGGTGTGACAGCACATTGAGATATGCTTAAGGAGAAGGTCAAGAAGGCCTCGTTTATGGGCTCCCCTACACTACTACTACTTCTCTAGTCTGTAGAGGCCTGTCTTAACCCTTGAGTGGCCAGTGGGGGCCAGCCCCCGTGACAGGACCAGTTTCTGATGGACATTTCCTGGCCTCTCTGAAGATCTAGAGCTTTCTCTTGGATTCTTATTTGTATCTGACAATGACACTCTGGGGATTTAACCTGTTTCAGTGGCCTCCAGATTTTTGAAGTTTTCTGCCTTGTGCATGTGAACTCATTACCCATTTCATGAGTCTGTCCATGTTGATCCTAACGGTTTCTGCTAAGCTTTTTGCAATCTTGTCAGGAGGAGGAAGGTTCAATTCTAACAGCTGAAATTTCATGTTAAATGAAGGCTTAATATGAAAATGACTGCTGCAATCAGAAGAGGTCCCAGGGAGAGACCTGTGAAAAAAAGGAGCTTGGATAGCAACCACACCTGTTAACTGAGAATCTAGCCCATAAATGAAACTACTCTTATTACAAAGCTCCAGTTCGTTCTAGTACGTGCATTATTTTCCCCAAGGGCTCATATTACTCATATTTTTAAGGGTCAGAAAAGTCATAAATAAAAGTTAAACTTCCAGGTAAGAAAGAATTACATTTAAAGTATTATATCAGTATTTATTTGAGGAAAAGAGATACACGACATGCACTGCATGGGATTGCATGCATGTAGGTAGACAACTGTAACAATTGCTGTTGGTTCTACTCAATACCCTCTCCTCACTTCTTTCTTGGGAGTAGAACCCTGATTTTGCCAGGTACAAAACTTCCTCTTTGATTTAAACCAATCATTCTCACTCACCCCCCTTGCCAGCAATGGGTTTAGGCATGAGCATGTGACACACTTTTGGCCAATCATATCTGAGAGAGTCTGATGGATGTTTCTCAAAGTACGTGCATCCTTGTTCTAACTGAGAGACACAAGGAAGAGTCACTCTTACTCTTCCAGAGAATGCTGTCATGTCTGGACGTAATGCCTGGAATGACAGTCTTCTTGTAACGATGAGTGGTAAACTATCAGCCTAAGACTGCGCAGAAGTGTAGAGAGAAAGTGAACTCTCAATTACTTGGTTATAATGTTAAATTAACCAACTTTAAGCCATCCCTCTTCTGGGCTTCTTATTTACGAGGATAATGCTTAAGTTGATTCAAATTGGGATTTTCATTTACCTGTTCCAAAAAAAACCCCACTAACTAATGGAATAACTTTATGTTTGTCATGGAAAGTATGCTGTCTTCCTTTCCTAAAGGAACTACTGTGTACTAGTGAGTCAGAAAAATTCGTGAGCCATCCTTCCTCATAGATGAATGAACAGAAGGAACATTTTGTTTAGGAGAAGGCCTCCTGGCTTGGGTTTTATCTCCATACTTACTTTCTATGTGTCCTTAAGGAAAGTGAGCTTTATCTTGAATTCATCAAGTCTATATATTCAACATGAATATTAGTGTGTGTTCACTTCAAAGTTCATTTCAAAGGTATCCTAAACAGGGCCTATAGAATGTCAGTTTTTATCTTCAGAACATCTACATAAATTATCTGATTTGTCAATATTAGTCTTCACTGTTCCTGGTATTCTATGTAAATTTGATATGTATTGTTACATGTAACCTGGTATTCCCAGGTCAACAGGCATCTAGAAATCTCTTTTAAAATTCATCATGATCTTCAACAAATGATTAAGAAACAATTATATAATCTGTTATGTATACAAACATGACTACTAGATTGTAAGAGTTGGAAAACTGAAAGAGAATTATGATAAAAGTCATGTAAATTTAACATATTTATTGAGTGCCTACTCCTATTTTCACCACTATTGACATCACATACATGTATAGTGTTTTGGAAATTATAAAGTAATTTTGTATCTGTTTTTTAGTTTAATCAGATTAACATATACCCAGAACTGTGCCAGATGCTGAGGAAATTCAAGAAAAATATAAAACTGGCTTGGCTAACTGCAATAATGCCAAACAAAATCTTTATTGAAAAGTTTTACTTAAAGCCAAATATTGGTGAATTTGAAAAGAGGTATTAGATCTAGAATTTTACAGTAAATTACAGGAATCCTAAAAGAAATTGCTTCAGTGACCTGATTGCAGCCACCAGGAATGTAATGCGTGACACTAATATGACAAAAGAAAAGATTGTTTTGATTAGTGACTCCATGGCACATTTCTAAGCCCCAAAAAGATAGATACATGAGGTCTGTAAGTTAAAGAAGATATTTTTTTATGTAGACACATCTATCTTACTTAAAGTGTGTCATTCCTATGGAACTTACACATTTCAAAATATTAATTTTCCATTTGAACCTGAAATTAAATCTGAAAAATTTCAAAAGAATTCTCTACAATGCAACATAGTATAGTCCTCTTCATTAAAGTATAGAAATTATTTGATATTTTTCTTATATGTCTTTGAATTTTTACCCATGGAGAGTTAGGCAGAAGGCTTCACTGATTTTTTAGCATATTAGCCTTTCTAAAAAAACATGATTTTTTTTAAAGAAAGCAATAGAGAAAATGGTCTTTCTTAGAGGTAAGATAAATCCTCATAAAGACATGAAGATATAGAATATACTAATTCTGATTCAGAATTTGCAGTTTTAGAAGTTAAGAATGTCACTGAATCTCAAAGTCTTTATTAAAAGTATGATGATCAAAAACATGGAATTTGCAATGTGGCAGACTCCCAGACTTCAATCTTACCTCTTTCATTTGCTAGCTGTGTGAATTTGGAATATGTGCTGGACTTCTATAGGTCTTACTTTTCTCATTTATAAAATTAAAACAACATTATCTACTCTAGATGTGAAAATCCTCAACAAACTAATATCAAACCAAACCTTGTGACAAAAAAATATATGTATAATAAAGATTATACTCAATGGCAAAGTGAGATTTATCCCAGGAATGCAAGATTGGTTTTCTGGGATTTTTTTAACATCTTTATTGCAAGTTTGGTTTTAACATGTGAAAATGTAATAATGTGATAATTATATGATTATAAAATACAGCCCCAAGGGAAATGTGGGCATACGCACCAAGACACACGCATGGATATGTTCACAGCGGGGCTATTCCTAACACCCAAACTGAAGCCCATTCAAATGACCACCAGCAGTAGAATGGATAACTGGAGGGCGGCACATTCCCACAGTGCAATCCCATACAACAATGAGAATATGTGGGCTACAACTGCATATAACTACATGGACAAATCTCACAAACAGAATGTTGGTCAGTGTAACTAAGGCACAAAGCATATGCACCACGTGATTTCACTTACATGAAACTGAAAAGCAAGTGAGGTTCATCTGTGGTGTTAGTAGTCGGATATGGTTCACTTTGGGGAGTGGGTGATGAGAAGGGGATTGGCAGTCATGTAAAAGCCGTTTCTTATTTTGATCTGGGTTCTAATTACACAGTTGTGATAATTTGTGATATTTTATTGAACTGTACACTTAGGATTTGTGCTGTACACTTAAAGACTGTAACATCCTTTTATGACGTGTAATTTGTCCACAAAATCAATCAAGATCAAACAATATATAGCTTAGACATGTCACCTGTGTCATAAAATTACTGTTTAAAAATAAGATGATACAACTTAAGATGACACTGACTCTGTGAGGAGGGGACATGCCCTAATATTTGTAGGTTATGAGGGTTGGTGTGGGGTAAATGGGTTTATTATTATGCTTCAAAACTTGCATATGTTACCAATAAAGAGTGGAAACATGAAAAACAAATAGAACCTGCTGTGGAAATTTGGATCAGAGGTAATAGTAGATTGAATCAATGAATGGCAGGGAAAGTTTCAAGATATTCTTTAAAGGAGAATGTGCAACAAGTGCTGGTTGTCAGCATATGCAGGTGAAGCACATAGACTTCTGGTTTGAGCAGTTTGATGGGTGGTGCTGTGGAGAAGAGGCCAGGAACGGAGCAGATTTTCAGAGCACATCAAGAAAACCATTTTGAGCATGTTTAAACTGAGATTCGTGTGGGGAGTTAATGTTGAAATATCAGGTAAGTATCAAGAGTTGAATATGTATAAACTGCTTCTCAGAGGAGACATCTGGGTGGGCAATACTAATTTGGAAGTCATCAGCATAAAACGATGTCAAAAAGTTCTTGGAATAGATGAAATACCCAAGAGAAAACTGTATGGAGAGGTGGAAATCGAGCTCAGGTTTGAACCGAGTGATTTTAAGATGAAGGTTTGGGTGGAGAGGAAAAGCCATCGAAGAAGATAGAAAAGAGCCAATTAGGTTAGAAGACATCCAAGAGAATGTGGTATCAAAAAAAAAAAACAAATAAAACTGTTTCAAGACATTTCAACTCTGTCAGATAAGTCAAGCAGGTTGAAAACATAGAACTCACCACTGACATTGGATTTGGGGAAATGAGGATCACCAGGGGTCTTGTCAAGAAAGTGCCAAAGGAGTGGTGGGCGTAGAAGACAGATAAGAGTGTGTTGAAGGAACAAGGAGGGGAGGCAAGAGAAAAAACCCATCCTGACATTTCCTGTGAAAGCCTTGCTGTGAACTGATGATGGATATCTCAGTAACAAAGAGAATAACAAAACAAATAACAAATTGTTATTATAATGAGATTATCTGTCAATGACCTAAGGTCTGGAATATAATGGGCACTAAACAAATGTTTATGCGTGAATTAGTAAGCGAACAGAAATAACCTTATACCATGATTTTCCCAAAGGTAACTCAAAATATTTCTCTGTAAGTCTTCATTTTTCAAAAAGTCACAGAAAAGTGAGATATTTGGTTGAACATACAGCTCAAGAACTTAGCCAGCGGTAGGACTGAGATGTGTCCTGATATCTTGGTTCATAAGTGTTTCCATTGAGATAATAGGAATATATGCACATGAATCAAATCAATGAGTAGATTAGCATACAGCTCAGAGGACTCAGTCCAATGTAAGTGGACATCATTCAATCCGTTGAGGGCCTGAACAGAACAAAGATGCAGAGGAAGGCTGAATGCGTCCTCTGTCTGCCTGACAGTTTCAGCTGGAACACCAGTCCTCTGTTCTCAGCACTCCTGGTCCTCAAGCTCCAGACCCAGACTGGAACCTGCACCATAGCTCCCTGGCTCTCAGGCCTTCAAACTACCCCACTGGCTCTCCTTCTATAAGTATAGTCTCTCTGCAGAACCCTGACTAATACGTAAGTATTTTCTTATTTCCATTGTAATTTTTTCTTTGATGTGTGAATGCTCTTGACAGGTGCTTTAAAATTTATAAATTAATGGGAGACTTTCTTATACTATACTTTGTAGTTTCTAATTTTATTAAATTGTGGTCCAAGTATATAGTCAGTCTGACATTAATTTTCTTGGTATCTTTTGAAACTTCCTTTGTGATTAAATATACTTTCTTTAAAATGGAAGTTCTATGTATGCTTAAAAAGAATGTGTGCTCTTTCATTGTTGGGTGTATATCCGTTAGATCAATATCAGATCAAACTCATAAGTTTGCATAAATTTTTGTCTAGTTTTCTAGATTTATCTGTTTCTGAGAATAGTCTGAGAAATATATCTAACTAAGGTTTTTAGATTTTTTCCACTTATTGATACCATTTTGTCAATTTTTAGTTTATGTTTTTGAGATAATATTGTTAGGAACATACAAAATTAAGCTTTTATGACTTTTTATGACTATAGTAAGACCTAAGAGAGGTCTTCAGCTTCATCTCTTTGACTGTATTTTTTCTAGTATTAACATTACTGTTCTTGTTTTCCTTGTTTATATTTGTTTGGCATATCTTTATCCATCTGTTTTAACATTTCTCTCATATTTTAGGTGTTTCTCATAAAATTCATAAAGGAAATATCATTTTTAAAAAGTATTCTGGGGCTCCCTATTTAATAGCAAACTTTTAAATATTTACATTTAGTATGGTTATTGATATATTTTGATTTATTTTTACTCCACTGGATTGTTATACATTCTCTTTCTATGCTTCTTAGTTTTTCCCATTAAATATTAATCACATACTTAACAGTGTCCAACTTTAATAAACACTTCTATCTTTTTATCAAGGAGTAAAAGTATTTTTGAACCATTTAAATCTAATCCTGTCTACATGTGTCATCCAGCTTATCAGTTATTAGTGCTCTCAGAGAGTGTTTTTTAGATCTTCCAGCATTTGTCTTTTCTGTTAGAATCATTCATTATAGTGATTTATTTGTTCATCATTACTCCGTGTGCCCCATCCTTCCTCATGGGTTCAAAATTTCTTTCTTAGAAAAATGTATCCTTAAGAAACTCTTTCTCCTGCTATTTATGTGAAAAAGTCTTTAGTGTATCTGCACTTCTGAAAGGCAAATTTTTAAGTTGATTTTTATGCTCCTTCAATATTTTAAAAATATTCTTCCACTGTATCAGGAATATACTGTTTGCAGATGAGGTCAATAAAAAGGCTTTTGTTTAAACTTGCTGAAAGATATTTGCATATCTCAACGTCCATAAGTGAAAAATATTAAATAAGAATAGATGGAGGGACTTCCCTTGGGTCCAGTGGTTAAGACTTCACCTTCCAATGCAGGGGGTGTGGGTTTGATCCCTGGTTGGGAGCTAAGATCCCACATGCTTCATGGTCAAAAACCAAAAACATAAAAGAGAAGAAATATTGTAACAAATTCAATAAAGACTTTAAAAATGGTCTACATCAAAAAAATCTTTTAAAAAAAGAATAGATGGAAAATCCCTTAAAATAGTAAAATGGTTCAGTCGTAGTTACAGTGTGATGGACACGAGATGTGCTAGGTGGACCCCCTGAAAGTGTTGTCAGCTGATTAACAACCTTATTCCACCTGCAGCCCTAGTTCCCTTTGTGGTGGAGACTTATGGGTTCACAGGTTCTGAAGGTAGGACATGGGCATCTTTGCAAGGGATGGACATTATTCAGCCCCTCACACAGGCACTGCACTCAATCTTCAGTGTAGCCAGGCCCAAAAGAAAGTCAAGCTCCCAACCAACGCAGGTTAGGATTCTGATTAAGAAAGAATGGAACTTGGCACATGGGTTGGGCACATCTAGGTTGGTGTGTGAAAATCTTGAATTCCCATGTTCCTCTGAGATGTTTGTCCTGCAGAATTGTCCCACTTCTCTCTGTTAAGGACAAGAACTCCATTCTTACTTAAAGAAACTTCAGGGGCTAGTTCCTGGTAAAGCTACCTCCACGCCTTCTGACCATTAGATCATAATTAGGGATACGTCACGGCTGAGATGACGTGAGTCAGATAAGGAGTTATAAGATTCAGCCAATAGGGACTGGCAGGAGTCAGAGGAGAAGGTGTGGGACTAGATTCTGAGGAATGCTTGATCGGGAGACCCTGGAAAAAGCTTGCGTCAGGGAAAGTGTGTTGACTGGGAAGCAGTTTCGAGATACAAGTTTCAGCATCCTGGCAAAGTCTTAGGAGATGGTGTGAAATCACCACTTGGGTGTTTCCTAGAAGCATGGAAAAATCAATGGCCCATGCTAAGTGAGATGAAATGCTGGAATTGCATGGCAGACTGTGGGAGGAGGGACTGAAGTGCTCACGGAGGTAGACATGCAGAGATGAATATGCTCTGTAAGGACAGAGCACCTGCCAAATGGGGTGGTCATTGGGAAGGTCCGGAAGATTCGCCCTTTACCAAAACAAGGAGGAATGTGCAGGAGGAGAGGCACCAGCACCACAAAAATTTCAGATCGATGGTGGGTGTCGTCATCACAGAATCAGGGATTCTAAGTACAGGGACGGCAGACTCTGCCAAGCAGAGGCCAGTTGGCAGTGTGTCCATATCAGAAGCCAGGTGGATGCAATTATCATCATGACTGGTGAAGTTGGATTGGCAGCCAATGAGTCCTGACCTTCAGAATTATGAAGATGGTTTACAGAACACAGCACTCTTATGGGGGAAATAGATGGGTAGCCAATCAGGGTACTGCTCACATCATCAGAAGAAATCAAGGATGGATGCGCTGGAAAGTCAGAGCAGTACCCCTTGTGCAGTCCCTGAACCTGAGTCAGTTTTTAGACCCAAGACCCATTAGCTGAAGAGAAGGCCATGTTCCCTGGAGGAAGGATCCTGAAGAACCATGACAAGTATACACAGCAGTCAACCCCCCAGACCTTCCACTAAAGGATGTGTGCCATTTCCTTTGGTAACTGTACATCAGGTAAAGGGGAATACCCAATCACTTCCAGGATTGTTGGACACAGGTTCAGAGTTGACAATTATACCTGGAGACGTGTGGGGTCGTTATTACCCTTCAGTTAGAGTTGGGGCATATGGGATCAGGTTACAGATGGAATCACGGCTAATGTCCAGCTTGCAATGGATCCATTGGGTCTGTAGACTCACCATGTTGTCATTTTCTAGTCCCCTAATACGTTTTTGGGGAAGACACATTGGGTAGCTGGTACAAACTCCACATAAGGTCTTTGACCTGTGGAGTCAGAGATATCAGAGGAAGAAAGCCAAAGAGAAGCCTCTGAAACTGAATCCTGCCCCCATTCCAGCCAAGATAGAAAATACCTATCAAAATAGCATCCCACGGGTGATGGCAAGAATTAGTGCCACACTCAGGCGCTAAACTATGCCAGGGTAATGGTCCCGCTGTGTCTCCATTTAATTCACCAGTCTGACTCTCTGGGGAATTCAGGTCTATCTGGGAAGGGGCCAGTAGTCCCTCACAAGCTACCTATACCTGTGTCAGAGCAAGCTTACATGACTGCAGGCATTAGGCTTGAGGCTGTTGATTTAATGAATGTACTCTTTCTCATCTTGATTAGAACAGCAGATCATAAAGTCTGCATTCACATGAAACTGACAATAGCATATATTTAGTTTTCTACCTGGGCTATGTTATCTCTTCCACCCACTCTCATGATATGGTCCAAAAGATCTGGACCATCTGGACATCAGCTCACTATGACATCAGCTCCCTAGGACATCACGCTCATCTGGCTAGTAAGAGGTGACTAGACTGTTGGAGTCCTTGGTAATCCACACACACCCCAGAGTGAGGTAGATAAACTTTATATGACATCAGTGAAACCTTTTAGGGGTCCAGTGGTCAGGGTATCTTACCCAAAATAAAGGACAAGCTATGGCATCTTGTCCCCCACCACAAGAAATTACTCCACTTGGTAGGCCTCTTTGGGTTTTGGACCAGCATGTCCCATACTTGAGAATGCTGCTTCTGTCCATATACCAGGCAATGCAAAAGGGTCCCAGATTCAAATGGGGCCCAGGCAGGAAATGGCACTGTAGCAGGTCCAGGTTATAGTGCAATCAAGACTCAGGCCATATGACCCAGCAGATCATATGGTGTCAGAGATGTTAGTAGCGGGAAACGGATGCCATGTGGATTTTGTAGCCAACACCATGGTCAAATCATAATGTAAGCCTCTGGAGGTCTGAAGCAAAGCCATGTCATCTGCAGTGATGAATTGCCACCTTTTCAGAACTAATACCTAGTATGCTATTGGTAGAGAGAGAACACCTGACACTGGATTACATGCATCTGGAATTGTCCATCTTGCCCTGCCTTGCATCAGTCACTAAGTTATATGATGAGATTGACCCAGCAACAAGCCATTGTGTGACGTTAGTGGTTTTTCCAGAATGAGCCTAGTGGGACTAAGGGGCACATGCAGGCTGCGTGCTCAGGTGTCTTGAGCTTCCTGTCATCCATCAGTGCCATGGCAACAGCTATCCTGCAACTCATACCCATTGTCATGTGATCAGCTGCCATGGGAAGAAAAAGCCCACGCTTGGTTTACAGATGAGTTGGCTGGGTAGGTACATACAAGATGGAAATGATGACACCTGCACCACAGCATCCCTCACGAGTAGCCTAGAAAGATGGTGATAAGCCTGGTGGCTCACCCTGAATGCCCCTCATCCTCAGGTGGTATGTCTTGTTATCCACTCTGAGTGGACAGATAAGTGGTGTAGTGATAGAGGGGCTGCCCAAAGTCATAGAGTAGTAAATGGCCAGAGACAGAACTCAGACCGGGCAGCCCACGTCTGCACTGTTGCCCTTAACACTTGGCTGGTCTTGGAACAATTGGATGATTTTCTCATACTTGATACCAAAATAAATTCTAAATGGAACAATGATCTAAGCTTTAAAAGAAAAGAAAAAAAGAAAGCACAAAAGTACTGGAAGAAAACCTGTGAGTTTTTATTTTTATATTTTTATTATTATGATTTTTAATAATGATATTTTAGTGCAGAAGAGCTTTTAACTTAAAAACCTATGACCTAGGAAGAAAAGTAGCTCGAGCTCACATCACAGAGAAAGTTTAATTTCCTTGGTATGTAATAGACATGCACAAATGTGCAATAAACACATCAGTGAACCAGCAGAAACATGGACACAGGTATGCAAAGACCTTTGATAAAGGCTCTGCAAGTGGCTCTCAAAAATGTGCAAATAAGATCAACCCCATCCATCATATCAGAAATGTAAATAAAACTCCTATAAGATATCACTTTTTCCCATCAAGTGGACAAAATCCAATGTTTTAAAGTCCACTGTGCAGGGAATGAAGTGGAAAAGTGTCTGTGAGATTTTTAATTTGTGCAGATTCTATAGAGAGCAATTTACCAAAATGCATCAAAATTTGAAATGCATACACTCTTCACATTATTGCTGTCTTCTTATCCCATCCCACAGTATATTTTTATCACAGTAGCCAGAATGATCATCCCAAAATATAAATCAGAGCAGACCATTCCTCTGCTCAAAGCTCTCCAATGGTCCCCTCATTCCTCAGAGGGAAACCAAAGTTCTCCAAAGGGTCCATCATATCTGGATCCTTCTGGGTCCCTGTGACCTCACCTCCTGAAAGTCTTTTCCATACTTGTGGAACCCTTCCAATCATTTAAAAATAGTTGTTTTAAACCCACAGCATAACCTAAAGTTAACATATCATGTAATTTACAGCAATGAATTACATGAATAATCACAAAATAAAAGCTACATGTAACCGCCATCCAAGTCATGAATTGAATCTCCAAAACCTAAGAGGCCCCCTTAGAGTCCAAACACTGCCAGGGGAGATCACGCTACTGGCTTCTCACTGCAGAGTTCCTGCAGCCTGCTTCTGAACTTTGTATACATAGACCAACACATGTATTCTTTTGTGTCTGGTTCCCCTTGCTCAACATTACGTTTGTGAGATTCATTCATGTTCAGGGGCACTGTAGTGTGCCCATTCTTGCTTCACTATCATATCATATCTTATAATACCACGCTATGCTGTGTCAGTGCATACCACATCATGCCTTATCATGGTGTGTCATGCTATGTCATGTCACATCACATCATGGCATATTTACTAATATATAACAAAGTACTCACTCATTCTAGAGTTAATAGACACTTGGACTGGGGTATGGGGTTATAATAATGGAGTTATGAACATTTCTTTGTGTGTTTTTAGTGCATTTCTGTTAAGTATACACCCAGGAGTAAAATTGTGGGTTATGACATACACATGTGGACAGTAACAGTGCAGAACGCTAGATAAATTCAAAGAGGTTACACTCCTACTGGCACTGTATGAGTGTTTCAGTTGCTCCAATTTTCTTTTTCCCAAACTAGATATAATGTTTAAAAATTGAAATATTTTCAATCTTAAAGAAAAATAAATCATATTACCTACACTGAAACTTTTATGATTAAAAACAAAACATGTAGAATTGCTAAAAACAAGTTTCTCAATAATTTTAATTTAACCAGAAAATCTGATAACCATAAACACTGAGGGATTTTCACTAATTATGGTTGTACTAGAAATTTATCTTCTTAAAAAAGTAGTGCTAAACAGATTCAGCACTTTGCAAAATTCCTTCACCATTTTATTTTCTGAGGTTTCAAGGCAACACATGCTTATTGGTACAGCAGTCTCATTATTCTCAGAAAAACGCTTTCCAACCCTGGCCTTCCAAATTGGGGTCAGTATGTACCTTTCCATACAATTTGAGTTTTCATCTTTCACATCTCCAGTTAAATCCTTTATTAGTGAATAGCTTCAGCACAGACCATTTAAAATTTTTCTGGCTTCAGATTTCCTAAGACTATCCACATCCTCTTAGTAAAATAGCGTTTGTCCTTACTTTTTTCTTTGATTTTCTCAAACTGTAATCTATTTCTATTTCTTCTTACATCACTTTCAAACAAGAGAAAACTAACCCAGGGCTATTGAGGTTAGCTTCACACATAGAAATCATGGTTCACCCTCTGTGCCAACAGACCCTGATTAAGACATTGTCATTTCCTTGTAGGTGTGGCTTTCCAGATATTCAGTTAAGTTTATTATTATAATTAAAATCTTCTCATAGTTATTAGTGTCAGTTCATGAGGAGGAGGAAGGTGGCTTACCAGAGTCATTCCAAGAGTCCAAAAGCATCTAGCCTTGTTCTTCATAAATATGTGGATGAATCCATTGAGCGAGAGAGGGAGTAAACGCACTATGGCTTCCTGCGTTCTGAAAGTTCCATAGAGTTTGATACAGGCTTATCTATTCTAAAGGAGGCTGAGATATATGATAGCGTGTAGCTAGTTAGATATTTAGATCCATTTCTGTAATGCTTTTTGGCCCAAATGCTTTACAAGTTCCTTTTTCACCTACTATTTTCATCAGTAATTTTTCAAAAAGTTTTTTGTTTGTTTGTTTTTTTAATGCTGAGTGCTGAGGTCACTGCCCCAAACTTTGGAGAGAAAGACAGGAAAACACAGAAAACTTACAGCTTACTGAAGCAGAAACCTCCAAAGAACCAGTACTAGGTTGGAAATCCTAAACTGTAATTGACAAATCGATGGAGGCCAACTCTGAGAGGTAAGAACTCCAGTGGGGACCCAGTAACCCGGGGCTCCCACTCCAGGAGCTCCACCAGGTTCCCACAGTGAAAATAGGAGAAAACTCCCCTTGTGCTTCTCCAGGAGAGAGAACACCAGAACACTCTGTTCCTAATAAGTTCTGCTCTCAGAAGAAACTATTTTACCAGACTCTAAACTATTTGGAGTTTACCAAAACGTCCCTGACCTGGGGGAGAGGAGACACTCAACCCCAGCCCCCTCCAGCCATCCTGGCCCACGTCAGAAGGGGGCAAAACCGAGAACTCTTGTGAAGTCCACTGTCCAGAGGCACAGTCTCACCAGAAACAGAGACCTAATCCTGTAGAATACTTCTCTTCTCCTCACACTTCATCACCTCATCACTAATGGCTTACTGACTGCAGTTCCTGTTACCCGGGACATTATGGCCAGCCTTCACCAAAGTAACACATTCGAAAAGGTAAAAAAGGCAGTTTGAAAGGGTAGAATAGGCTTCAGAACCAAGTCAGATAGAGCAAGGATATTGGCATTATCAGACCAAGGTTTTAAAATTATTGTGATTAAAATGCTAAGTGCTTTAATGGAAAAGGTGGACAACATGTAAAAACAGATGAGTAATGTAAGCAGTGAGATGGAAGTTCTGAGAAAAAATAAAAAAACAAATGCTAGAGATCAAAGAGCCTGCCACAGAAATGAGGTACAAGCCTTTGATGGCCTTGTGAGCAGACTGGATGCGACCAAGGAAGGAGTCTCTGAGCTGGAGAGTATTCAGTAGAAACACAATTTCCATCCCCATCACAGTCGACTCCTTTGTAGAAATTGCCAAACTGATCCTCAAATTTATATGGAATTCCAAGGGGCCGGGATAGCCAAACAATTCTGAGAAAGAAAAACAAAGTCGGAAGACTCACACCTCATGGTCTGAAAACTTACTACAGAGCAATAGTAACCAAGACAGTGAGATACTGTGCAAGAATTGTCACGTAGTTCAGTGGAATAGAATTGAGAATCCAGAAATAAACCCATACGTTGTCAACCATAGCATTAAGACCTTCCAATTGGGAAAGAATAGTGTTTTCAACAAACAGTGTTAGGACAATAGTATGGCCAAGTGCAAAATGATGAAACTGGCCACTTACCTCACAACACACACAAAAATTAACTCTGGGCTTCCCTGGTGGCGCAGTGGTTGAGAGTCCGCCTGCCGATGCAGGGGACGTGGGTTCGTGCCCTGGTCCGGGAAGATCCCACATGCCACGGAGTGGCTAGGCCCATGAGCCGTGGCCACTGAGCCTGCGCATCCGGAGCAATTAACTCAAAATGGATGAAAGAATTAAATGTAGTCATTTTAAAACTCTTAGAATAAAACATGGGGTGAATCTGCGTGGTCTTGGATTTAGCAAAGGATTCTTAGATATGACACTGAAAGTACAAATAAAAGAAGACATAGGTACACTGAATTTCATCAAAATTAAAATCTGTACTCCAAAGAACACAAGCAAGAAAATGAAAAGACAATCCACAGAATGAGAGAAAACATTTGCAAATCACATATCAGATAAGGGACTTGTATGAAGAATATGTAAAGAACACTTGCAACTCAATGATAAAAAGACAAACAACCCAATTAAAATTTGGCAAAGGATCTGAATAGACATTTCTCCAAAGAAGACATACAAATGTCCAACATGCACGTGTAACGATGCTCCACATTTTCAGGCATCAGATTAAATCAAATCAAATCAAAATCACAATGAGATACAACTTCCACCTAATTGATGGCTAGAATTAAAAAGTCAGATAATAGCAAGTGTTTTGACAAGTATACGGAAAATCAGAACCCTCATACACTGCTGGTGGGAATGTAGAATGTGCAGCTGCTTTGGAAAACCATCTGGCAGTTCTTCCAATGATAAATTTGGAGTTTCCATATGACCCAGCATTTCTACTCCTAGGTATATACCCAAGAGAAACGAAAACTTACGTCCACACATAAATTTGTACACAAATGTCTATAGCAACATTATTCATAACGGTCAAAAGGCAAAAACAACCCAACAGTTCATCAATTGTCCAATGAATAAAGAAGAAGTAGTATATCCATATGATGGAATATTATTCGGCCATAAAAAAGGATGAGGTACTGATACATATTTCAACATGGATGGAACTTGAAAATACATGTTAAGTGAAAGAAGCCAGTCACAGAAGATCACATATTATATGCCTCCAAGGCAGACATGTCCAGAGAAGAAAATCTATAGAGATATAAAGTAGATTCAATAGATGTGAGGTTACTGAGTGATAATGGTGGGGTAGAGATAGGAGGGTAGGGGAGTGACAACTAAAGGGCATGGGGCTTCTTTTTGAGGTGATGAAAATATTCTAAAATTTGGCGGTGGCGCTGGTTGCGCGTCTCTGTGAATAGACTGAAAAACATTAGACTGAACACCTTAAATGGGTAAATTCTGTGGTATGTAAAATATATCTCAGTGGTGCTGTTTATAAAAAAGAAAGCCCCCTACACACACACCCCCCATACTTGCAGACATGCTTACACACCAGAGTCCCGACCCCAAAGAGCCACAAGTTCACAAGCGAGTTCTTCCTATTGAGTGAAGCTTGCTCATACTTGAAATCAAGGGAGGGAGAATTTGTCTCTAGATTTTGACATCTTTGATTGATTTAAAATAGATAAAATTTGAACTGTCTAATAAATGTGCTTAGAATTAAGTGATTCAAAGTAGATTTTGGGAAGTTCGTTTTTGTTGTAATTCCTTTCATTGAATACACAGCCTAGATTAGGGACTATTTATTTTATGTTTTTATTGAAGGATAGTTGCTGTACCATATTATGTAAGTTCCAGGAGTACAATATAGGGATTCACAATTTTAAAGGTTACACTCCATTTATAGTTATTATAAAAGATCGGCTCTATTCCCCATGTTGTACAATACATCCTTGTAGCTCATTTTATACCTAACAGTTTGTACCTCTTACTCCTCTCCTCCTGTATTTCCCCTTCCTTCCTTCCCTCTCCCCACTTTGGAGGGCATTGTGCTAAGTGAAATAAGTCAGACAGAGAAAGACAAATACTGTATTATATCACTCATACGTGGAATCTAAAAAATACACCAAACTAGTGACTATAGCCAAAAAAGAAGCAGACTCATAGATATATTTATTTGATATTTTAAAAGCCACTTAACTGAGTCTGCTTGAAACAGGCAACTATCTCTAGAGTTCCCCAAAATAAATTTTTCTAAATGAACCTATTCAAAACTGATCACCTCAATGTAAGTCTAACCAAGGTGACAGTTGTTGGGGTGATGGATGATAAACTCAAAGACCAAAAATCCTTAAAATATGAAATGCACCTCTACTATTAAAAAGTGTGAGATGACTAACACAACACTTTGTGGTGCCAGTAAGTGCATCTCAGTCCTGGAGTAGTAGACTAACATCAGTGAACATGGGATTCAATCATTTAACAAACCTGATTGTCTGCTCTGTTCATTCTTTCTATGCTTTGCCCAATTAAAATGAATGATTGAACATTTTAATCCATCATATGATAGTTGTGATATAATTGGCTTGTGAGTAATAAATTACTGTTCATGTTTGCACACAGATACCTATTGGGCTTCTGCTATACATTCCAAGCCATTTTCCAGGTGCTGAGTAGGATGTGGTGAACAAGATCACCCTCAGGAAACTTTTGTGGAAGTGGTGGGCTCAGAGGAAGGCAATGAGCAAGTAAACAACCAGACAAAATTATAGGAGATGCTGTCAGATGCTAAGAATTCCAGAAAAATATTAATAATAAGGTAAGGGTTGAAACAGTGCCTTGGGAGGGGTTTATTTAAGACTGGAGGTTAGAGAAAGCCTCTTTGAAGAGGTCATATTTTTACATGAGAGACAGTTACCCATTCATCTGCATGTTTTCCAGAAGGGATCTTCAGTTAAGGCTGCATCTAATTGAGATTCACTCCAATTCACACTTTGATGGGGAAAATCACAAGGATAATTAATAATTTACATTATGCTCTGTACTTTTTTGCCTTTGTTCAATGTGCTAATAAAGAGGCTTTCTTTGCCATGAGTTATAATCAGACGTTTGACAGTGAATTCTTGCTAACAACATCAAATAACAAAAGAGTATTACCTATAACTTTAATTGCTATTGGCCTGGAAAATTATCTAAAATATTGACTATCATTTGTTCTCCAAACAAATTTTTAAAAATTACAAAAAAAAAAAAACCAACCCTACATTTTCCAAAGAGTGTTCTTTGGAATGCTAGTTCCAAGGAATAAGTTTTAAGTAAAACAGAGATCAAATGAATTGGTGAAAGCCAGGCTTAAGCAAAGTTGAACTGTTTTTTGTTTTTTTTTTTCTTTATGCTGAATGTTTCAGAGCCTTTGCTATACCATTCGCTTGTAATTGACTTGTGAGGCATAGGATATCAGCCTGTTCAAGATTCTCGGTGATAGAAAGTAGTGCTTTCTGCGCTGGCCATTTCATACATTTTGGACAACAATGGAATAAATTTTCTTTAATTCTGTTTTTCATATTCACATTCATGCTAGCTTTAAAAAAAGAGGCAGCATAGAATTAGGAAACTACTCCAAAACAAAAAAACCTCTGTATTACACTTCCTTTTTCTGTAAATCAGACAAAAACCTCTGCTTGCCTATGCACACGGTTGATAACAAAATCAAAGTTTAAGTGTTATTTTTACTACATCCTTATCCCAAATAGACTGAAATAGCCGGCACAGCAAATATGTTTGATAGATCAATAGAAGGGATCTGATGAAGTGTTTCATCCAGTGCTTATTCAGGTTAATTTGAAAAACATTTGTCAAGCACTACCTGAGCAGAGAAAGCCCTGCACTCTTGGAGATGGTATTTTATTGGAAGATGCAGGCAGAAAAATAAAAATGATTCTTAATATCATAAGTGGCATGAAGAAAAAGAAAACAACAAGGAAAGGCACTGAAGTGTCAGAGTGTATGAGGCATTTTACATGATTGTTTGGGAAACTTTGAGGACACAGTACCTTTTAGATTCTATTAGACGTCTGAATGATGGGGGGTGGTGCGCCCCGTAGCTGTCTAGGTGAAGGGCCCGCAGACCTCCACGTGGAAAGACGGGCAATTGTCATGGCCTCGAAGCAGGACAGGATTGTAGACAAGAAAAACTAGTAATTCCTAATATGTAGTGGTTCTAGGCGAAGACAAAGGAGAGCAATATAACTCAGGTTTAAACTGAGAAAGTGAAAATATCAGTTTTCACAATGGCTTTATTGATGATATATTGTAACTACCAATGGGCTGTGCTGATGCAGAAAACTGATGCAAATCAGTAATTTCTACACAAAAATTGTTTCCCTTCAGCTCACAAGGATTTAAGGCATCAGACAGCAAAGGTAGAAAGGAGATTATGACTTATATCTTTGGCAAAAGATCCATCCAATACCAACAGGAACAAAAACAAATACTATGAATTTACTAAAACAGCAAAAGGGATATGTTCCCGACTAATGCTGATTTTTTTTAACATCTTTATTGGAGTATAATTGCTTTACAATGGTGTGTTAGTTTCTGCTATATAACAAAGTGAATCAGTTATACATATACATGTGTCCCCATATCTCTTTCCTCTTGCGTCTCCCTCCCTCCCACCCTCCCTATCCCACCCCTCTAGTCGGTCACAAAGCACCAAGTGGATCTCCCTGTGTTATGCGGCTGATTCCCACTAGCTATCTATTTTACGTTTGGTACTGTATATATGTCCATGCCACTCTCTAATGCTGATTTTGTCACTTTTAAAAATCAAATTCACAACTGCCAATCCTGTCAAAATTAACATAAATTAAGATAACAACACTAAAAATTAAACCATGTTTAAAAATACAATTATAACATCAAATGCATGGTCCACAAGAGAAAAAAATGAGAAGTTGGACTTGGTTAAAATTAAAAACTTCTGCTCTGCAAGACACTGTTAAGAGGATGAAAAGACAGGCTACAGACTGGGAGAAAATCTTCACGAAACATATATCTAATAGAGTACTGGTATCCCAAATAAACAAAGAACTTTAAAACTCAGCAGTGAGAAACCAAACTACCCAATTAAAAAGTGGACAAAAGATCTGAGCAGACACTTCACTGAAGAAGACATACACATGGAAATAAGCATGTGAGAAGATGCAGGCAGAAAAATAACATGATTCTGAGTATCATAAGTGGCATGAAGAGAGAAAAAACACAAGGAATTGGAGTGATGGAGTATATGAGACACTTTACATGACAGTTTCTGTCATTAAGGAAATGCAAATTAAAACAACACTGAGAGGCCACTCCACACCTACTAGAATGACCAAAATCCAACACCGGCAGCACCAAATGCTGGCAGGGATGTGGAGCAACAGGAACTCTCGGTCATGGCTGGTGGGGATGCCGCATGGTGCAGCCACTTCGGAAGACAGTTTCTTATAAAACTAAACATATTCTTCCCACATGATCCAGGATTCACACCCCTGGGCATTTTCCCGAAGGATTTGAAAACTTATGTCCATATAAAATTCTGCACCTGAATGTTTATAGCAGCTTTATTCATCATTGCCAAAAACTGGAAGCCAAAAACTTCACTAGGTGAATGGATAAAAACACTGTGGTACCTCCAGACAGTGGGATATTACTTAGCGCTTACAAGAAATGAGTTATCTGCCCATGAAAAGACACGGAGGAACTTTAAGTGCATGTTACTGAGTGAAAGAAGCCAACCTGAAAAATCTACGTACCTGGGGCTTCCCTGGTGGTGCAGTGGTTGAGAGTCCGCCTGTCGATGCAGGGGACACGGGTTCGTGTCCCGGTCCGGAAAGATCCCACATGCCTCGGAGCGGCTGGGCCCGTGAGCCATGGCCGCTGAGCCTGCGCATCCGGAGCCTGTGCTCCGCAACGGGAGAGGCCACAACAGTGAGAGGCCCACGTACCGAAAAAAAAAAAAATCTACGTACCGTACAATTCCAAGTATATGACATTCCAGAAAAGGCAAAACTATGGAGACAGGAAAAAGATCAACGGCTGCCAGGCAATTGTGGAGGAGGGGAAGGAGGGAGGAATACGTGGAGAACAGGGAATTTTAGGACAGTGAAACTATTCTGTGATACCATAATGATGGATACATGACGTATTCGTCAAAACCCACAGAAGGTACAACACAGATTGAACCCTAAAGTAAATTATGGACTTCACTTAATAACAAGGCTTCAGTATTAGTTCCTCAGTTTTAACAACATATCATACTAATTTAAATTCAAGATGTTAATAATAGGGGAAGCTGTAGGGGGAGTTTGTGGAGAGGGTGTCTGGGAAATACTCTGTACTTTCTGCTCACTCTTCTCTAAGCTTAAAACTGCTCTGAAAAGCAAAGAAGAAATAAATAAGCAATAGAATTATGATGCCAAAGACTATAACTTTGTTTGTAAATGCCAGCATGTTCGAATTGGAGCTTACGCTTCCAAATATCACAGCTCCTTAATCCTGTGACATTCTTTCCCACAACACAAAAAGAAAGAAAATAGAGAGAGCATCTTTATTCTCATCAGCTTACTCTCTGACTTCATCACACCCCTACCACGTGTATAACTTCCATTCACTCACTTTTACACATTTTAGTTTCTTCACATGGAGATTTTTGTTGTTGTTGTTAATATTGTTGAGAGTTGACAAACTACAGTTACTAAATAAAACACACTGAGATGTGGAGCCTAAAAGGATGTCTCTAACTCCATCCAAAGAAGACATCTTGAGCACTGTTTCTCAGGACCCTCATGACAGAGTGAGCCCACCGCTGGGGCTTCCTGTCATGCAGAACCACCCCCTTGAGGGATTCTCCTGCCTTATCCCATCTTGGATTTTATTCCCAGGTTGCTTCGTGTTCTTTGTACCCTGTCCCTAACCCCACACAGCTCTTCTTTCTCCTATTTGTCACTATTGTTTTTCCATTCCGGGCAAGGAAACTCCCCACCTCCTGAAACTCTTCCTTGAGAATAAGCTCTCTTCCTTCCTGTAACTGGAATCTGACTCTCCTTTCCATGTTCCAGGGACATCACCTCTCTCCTGGTGGCCATAACCAGCTAACTGGTCTCCCCGGCAACTGCCCTTGGGCTCCTCCAGCTTCCATTTTGTAATGAGAGTGAAAATAATCTTTTTTCAACGCAAACCAACACATAGCCCTACTTAAAACTCTCCGGTGACTTCCAATTGGCTTTAAGACGAGGAACAAATTTATAACAGGCCCTCAATGGTCCTTGTGAACTGGCCTCCTTCCCGTACTAGCCTCATTTCCTTGACTCTCTGCCCCCTCTCCTGGCATCCTTGCCACTGGGATCTTTCAGTTCCTCGTATGTGCTCACATACCCAGCCCCAGCTGGGACCCCTTCCGTGACTTCCCTAAGAGTGACCAGTTCCTTCATGTATGCTTCTGAAGTATGATGCTCCTCCTCTCTTATGTAGCTTTCTATATTTATAATTTACAATAATTTGTGTAATTATTTTATTCATTCTCTTCCACTACCATAAGCTTTATAAAGGGGTTTTTCTTTCCTCTTCGTCATACTACCACAAATACTTAGAATAATGCTAAGGAATTAATGATGATTAATATCTCTTGAATCCATTAATTTCCTTTCATCCCACTGAACTACCGTGATTCATGCCCCCTCAGCTCTCGTAGAGCTGACCAAATCAGCCAGACTAACTGGTTTCCTAGCCTCGACGCCCCACCCCTCCTTCATACTATGCTGGCAAAATCCTACTAAGCGCAAGCCAGATAATGTAAATTCCTATTTGAAAATTTTAACAGCTCCCCACTGCCCTCAAAACACATTCTAAACTCTTCAGTACAGTATATAATACTTGCCTTGGTTTATAGCCTGCTTATCTGTGTGGCTATATATAGGTAGAGATAGATATAGTTTATTTTATATATATCTCATGCAGATTCTATCCTTCAGACATACTGAATTACTTATAAGTTACCCAAAGAGAGCAAGTCAGAGGATGGGAGATAGAGCCCATGGCTACAGGGGTATGGACCTTCCAGACGTTCCTAGGTTCTAGTGGTCCAAGACTTATCAGCATATCCCCTGAATGATGAAGACAATCATTGTACCACTCACCACCAAAAAAGACAACGTTTTTAGGGCCCCGTTGGATTCTGGAGAAAAAATATGCCAATTTCATTGTGTGTCTGATCCATTTACCAAGTAACCCATAAAGCTGCCCATTGGGAGTTGGACTCAGATCACGATGTAGCAAAGTCCAGACCATAAGGAAGTTGCCCAGTTGCTTGGGTCCTACATGGCCTGGTCCATCCAGTGGAGCTCCAATTAGCTGTGACAAACAAGGACACTGTGTAGAGCCTTTGACCATGTCCAGCAGGAAGTCATCTCACAGGTCCTTGGAAAGTGAGAAAAAGTCTGCCGTCTCCTGCAAATAATCACGGTCCTGTGAGAGCTCCTGGCTTTCTCTGGGCCGTGATGAGTACAGAACACCCAGCATGGAACCCCAAGTGGCATGCGACTGAAAACAATTATTATGTATCGTGTGTATATGTGGGTGGGAAGCTCCAGCCAGCTTCAGCAGCAGCAGCCCCAATCCCAACAGAATCACTCATGTCGTGTGGCTAAACCCCCCCCTCACCCCACACCCATGTCTACACTGGAGGTCCCTGTAACAAGTTGATTAGTAAGAGAATGTGGGCGTGGCTCACATGTGGGTCCCTATCATGTGCTGTCGCCAGGCAGGGGTGAGCTTCTGCCACTTGCTGATCCTCACCGTAGAGTTCCTGAAAGAAAACCCTACCAAGGGCAGAAACTGAAACCTTTCAGCAGGCTGTCTTATTTATCAGGAAGGAGTCGTGGCCAGAAGTATGGATGGGCATGGATTCATGGGCAGGGGCTCACTGTTTAGCCTGATGATCAGAACATGGAGAGAACAGGGTTGGAGGACTGGTGACAAGGCCTGCGGGAAAAGTGTGTAGAAGACCCATCAGAGTGCACAGGGCGTGTGAGGATGTTCGTGTCTCTGGGAGCACTCATCAACAATGCCATTGCAGAGGGGTCTCACCATAACTGGGGGGTGGGAGTGGCCTGCTCCCCGGAATCCAGTTCATGTCCTTCCCAAGTCCCCGGCACCTGTTCTGTGAGCGAGCTTGCAGAGTGACCACAGCGGTGGGGATGAGACCATAAATGGGCTCAACAAAGCGAGAGGACTCTCTTCTCACCAAGGTTAATCAGGTGGCTGCCTCTGTGAGATTCCCGGGGCTGCCAGAGCAAAAATTGGGTGGCTGAAAACAACAGAAATTTATTCCCTCACAGTCTGGAGGCTCGGAGTGAGAATTCAAGGTGTCTGCAGGGCCACGCTCCCTCCCTCTGGAGGGGGGTCCTTGCTTGCCTCTTCCAGCTTTGGGTGTTTCTGGCATTCCTGGTTTTGCTCATCTTGTAGCTGCATCACAGCAGTCTCTGCCTCCATGGTCACATGGTGTCCCTTCCTCTGGGCTCAAATTTCCCTCGTCTCATAAGGACACCAGTCACTGGAGTAGGAGCCACCTTTTAACTTGGTCACATCTGCAAAGACCTTATTTCCAAATAAGGTTACCTGCACAGGTGCCAGGAGTTAAGACTTGAGCATATCTTTTGGGGGGACATGATTCTACCCACAACACTGTGGCTGCCGAGCCCCCAGTCTCTGAATGGAAGAGGTCAAGGCTGAGCTCTGGAGGTAGCATATTTCTTCCACCAAGGAAGCAATGATCTGCACAGTAGAGCAGCAGTGGTCACATGTCCCTTCCCAATCACACCACACACTCTGTCATCCAGGAAATCATACAGAAATCAGGAAATGCCCTACTGAGGACTCAGTTACACTCAACCAGGAGAAAGCTCCCTGTGAGACTAGGGTGCTATCCTACAGAATGGGATGCATGCCTGGGAACCAGAACAGATAGAGCCCTGAAAACACGGATCTCGGCGTCAAGGATAAGCAGTGAGAGTGACTCCTCTTATGATGACTGCTAATAACCCACTAAAAACATTTCTCCTGTGTACCTCTGGATCTTCAAGTCCCCCTGGTTTAGAATTACCAATCCCCTAAAGTGAAAATACTTCTACTAGCGCGAGCAACAAAGGTTCCATTGAACGGGAAGCTGCCAAGGCCACTTTGTCATTTGGGGCTTCTTGTGGCTCTGAATCATCGGTCAAAGAAAGGAGTTACTTCATTGTCTGGGGTGAGTTATCCCAATTATCGAGGGAAAGTAGAGTTGTCTCCCACAATGGGGACGGGGGGGATGTATCTAGACTGCGAGAAATTCTTTGGATTGTCTGAACCATGTCCCAGTAAAAGTGAAGAGATGAGTATAGCAATTCAATCAAAGAAAGAGCACTAAGGACTCAGACCACAAGGTCTGGGCCACCTCCGCCCCTGACAGCATAAGGCAGCGAGTCATGGAGGAAGCTGTGAATATCACGAGTGCAAACCTCCAGTCGCAGGGCTGCTTAAGGATGAGAGGGTTGCAGCTTCTATGCACATTTTCTTCTTTGTCTGAGGTATATATTCATTATTATGACTCTCGCAAGGAGGTGTTTCCTATATAGATATACATAATATGTATATAACTTATGTATAATATATTAACAAACCACTTCCTTTTCATTTTCCCTTTATTATTTCCTTACTATTTTATTTAAGAAGGCTGGATTTGGATTTACAACACAGACTTTATTTACTTATTTTTTCCTTGTCTTGTTCCACTTTTTATTTTTTAACATCTTTATTGGAGTATAATTGCTTTACAGTGGTGAGCTAGTTTCTGCTGTATAACGAAGTGAATCAGTTATACATATACATACATCCCCATATCTCCTCCCTCTTGAGTCTCCCTCCCACCCTCCCTATTCCACCCCTCTAGCTGGTCACAAAGCACTGAACTGATCTCCCTGTGCTATGCGACTGCTTCCCACTAGCTATCTATTTTACATTTGGTAGTGTATAGATGTCCATGCCACTCTCTCACTCCGTACTAGCTTATTCTTCCCCCTCCCATGTCCTCAAGTCCATTCTCTATGTCTGCATCTTTATTCCTGTCCTGCCCCTAGGTTCTTCAGAACCTTTTTTTTTTTTTTTTTTTTAGATTCCATATATATGTGTTAGTATACAGTATTTGTTATTCTCTTTCTGACTTACTTCACTCTGCATGGCAGTCTCTAGGTCCATCCACCTCACTACAAATAACTCAATTTTGTTTCTTTTTATGGCTGAGTAATATTCCATTGTATATATGTGCCACAGCTTTTTTATCCATTCATCTGTCGATGGATACTTAGGCTGCTTCCATGTCCTGGCTATTGTAAATAGAGCTGCAATGAACATTGTGGTACATGACTCTTTTTGAATTATGGTTTCCTCAGGGTATATGCCCAGTAGTGGGATTGCTGGGTCGTATGGTAGTTCTATTTGTAGTTTTTTGAGGAACCACCATACTGTTCTCCACAGTGGCTGTATCAATTTACATTCCCACCAACAGTGCAAGAGTGTTCCCTTTTCTCCACACCCTCTCCAGCATTTATTGTTTCTAGATATTTTGATGATGGCCATTCTAACTGGTGTGAGGGGATACCTCATTGTAATTTTGATTTGCATTTCTCTAATGATTAGTGATGTTGAGCATCCTCTCATGTGTTTGTTGGCAATCTTCTGTGGAGAAATGTCTATTTAGGTCTTCTGCCCATTTTTGGATTGGGTTGTTTGTTTTTTGATATTGAGCTGCATGAGCTGCTTGTGTATTTTGGAGATTAATCCTTTGTCTGTTGCTTCGTTTTCAAATATTTTCTCCCATTCAGAGGGCTGTCTTTTCATCTTGTTTATGGTTTCCTTTGCTGTGCAAAAGCTTTTAAGTTTCATTAGGTCCCATTTGTTTATTTTTGTTTTTATTTCCATTTCTCTAGGAGGTGGGTCAAAAAGGATCTTGCTGTGATTTATGTCATAGAGTGTTCTGCCTATGTTTTCCTCTAAGAGTTTTATAGTGTCTGGCCTTACATTTAGGTCTTTACTCCATTTTGAGTTTATTTTTGTGTACGGTGTTAGGGAGTGTTCTAATTTCATTCTTTTACATGTAGCTATCCAATTTTCCCAGCACCACTTATTGAAGATGCTGTCTTTTCTCCATTGTATATTCTTGCCTCCTTTATCAAATATAAGGAGGCAAGAATGCGTGTGGGTTTATCTCTGGGCTTTCTATCCTGTTCCATTGATCTATATTTCTGTTTTTGTGCCAATACCATACTTTCTTGATTACTATAGCTTTGTAGTACAGCCTGAAGTCAGGGAGCCTGATTCCTCCATTTTTCATTCTCAAGATTGCTTTGGCTATTCAGGGTCGTTTGTGTTTCCATACATATTGTGAAATTTTTTGTTCTAGTTCTGTGAAAAATGCCATTGGTAGTTTGATAGGGATTGCATTGAATCTGTAGATTGCTTTGGGTAGTAGAGTCATTTTCACAATGTTGATTCTTCCAATCCAAGGACATGGTATATCTCTCCATCTGTTTGTGTCATCTTTAATTTCTTTTATCAGTGTCTTATAGTTTTCTGAATACAGGTCTTTTGTCTCCTTAGGTAGGTTTATTCCTAGGTATTTTATTCTTTTTGTTGCAATGGTAAATGGGAGTATTTTCTTAATTTCACTTTCAGATTTTTCATCATTCTTGTACAGGAATGCAAGAGATTTCTGTGCATTAATTTTGTATCCTGCAAATTTACCAAATTCATTGATTAGCTCTGGTAGTTTTCTGGTAGCATCTTTAGGTTTCTCTATGTATAGTATCATGTCATCTACAAACAGTGACAGCTTTACTTCCTCTTTTCCAATTTGGATTCCTTTTCATTGTCATTTGCTTCTAGGTATTTTTTGATTTCCTCTTTGATTTCTTCATTGATCTCTTGGTTATTTAGTAGTGTATCATTTAGCCTCCATGTGTTGGTAATTTTTACAGGGTTTTTTTTTTCCTGTAATTGATATCTAGTCTCATAGCATTGTGGTCAGAAAAGATACTTGATACGATTTCAATTTTCTTAAATTTACCAAGGCTTGATTTGTGACTCAAGATATGATCTATCCTGAAGAATGTTCCATGAGCACTTGAGAAGAAAGTATATTCTGTTGTTTTTGTATGGAATGTCCTATAAATATCAATTAAGTCCATCTTGTTTAATGTCACTTAAAGCTTGTGTTTCCTTATTTATTTTCATTTTGGATGATCTGTCCATTTGGCAAAAGTAGGGTGTTAAAGTCCCCTACTATGATTGTGTTACTGTCAATTTCCTCTCTTATGGCTGTTAACATTTGCCTTATGTATTCAGGTGCTCCTATGTTGGGTGTATAAATATTTACAATTGTTATATCTTCTTCTTGGATTGATCCCTTGATCATTATGTAGTGTCCTTCTTTGTCTCTTGTAATAGTCTTTATTTTAAAGTCTATTTTGTCTGATATGACAATTGCTACTCCAGCTTTCTTTTGATTTCCATTTGCATGGAATATCTTTTTCCATCCCCTCACTTTCAGTCTGTATGTGTTCCTAGGTCTGAAGTGGGTCTCTTGTAGACAGCATATGCATGGGTGTTGTTTTTGTATCCATTCAGCCAGTCTATGTCTTTTGGTTGGAGCATTTAATCCATTTATATTTAAGGTAGTTATCAATATGTATGTTCCTATTCCCATTTTCTTAATTGTTTTCGGTTTGTTATTGTAAGTCTTTTCCTCCTCTTGTGTTTCCTGCCTAAAGAAGTTCCTTTAACATTTGTTGTGGAGCTGGTTTGGTGGTGGTGAATTCTCTTAGTTTTTACTTCTCTGTAAAGGTTTTCATTTCTCTGTCAAATCTGAATGAGATCCTTGCTGGGTAGAGTAATCTTGGTCGTAGGTTTTTCCCTTTCATCACTTTAAAGATGTCCTGCCACTCCCCTCTGGCTTGCAGAGCTTCTGCTGAAAGATCATCTGTTAACCTTATGGGGATTCCCTTGTATGTTCATTGTTGCTTTTCCCTTGCTGCTTTTAATATGTTTTCTCTGTATTTAATTTTTGATAGTTTGATTAATGTTTCTTGGCATGTTTCTCCTTGGATTTTTCCTGTATGGGACTCTCTGTGCTTCCTGGACTTGATTGACTATTTCCTTCCCAATATTAGGGAAGTTTTCAACTATAATCTCTTCAAATATTTTCTCAGTCCCTTTCTTTTTTTCTCTTTTTCTTCTGGGACCCCTATAATTTGAATGTTGGTGCATTTAATGTTGTCCCAGAGGTCTCTGAGATTGTCCTCAATTCTTTTCATTCTTTTTTCTTTATTCTGCTCTGCAGTAGTTATTTCCACTATTTTATCTTCCAGGTCACTTATCCATTCTTCTGCCTCAGTTATTCCGCTATTGATTCCTTCTAGAGAATTTTTAATTTCATTTATTGGGTTGTTCATCATTGTTTCTTTGCCCTTAGTTCTTCTAGGTCCTTGTTAAACATTTCTTTTATGTTCTCCATTCTGTTTCCAAGATTTTGGATCATCTTTACTATCATTACTTTGAATTCTTTTTCAGGTAGAGTGCTTATTCCCTCTTCATTTGTTTGGTCTGGTGGGTTTTTACCATGCTCCTTCATCTACTGTGTATTACTCTGTCTTCTCATTTTGCTTAACTTACTGTGTTTGGGGTCTCCATTTCACAGGCTGCAAGTTCGTAGCTCCCATTGTTTTTGGTGTCTGCTCCCACTGGGTAAGGTTGGTTCAGTGGGTTGTGTAGGCTTCCTGGTAGAGGGGACTGGTGCCTGTGTTCTGGTGGGTAAGGTTGGATCTTGTCTTTCTGGTGGGCAGGACCACGTCTGGTGGTATGTTTGGGGGTGTCTGTGACCTTATTATGATTTTAGGCAGCCTCTCTGCTAATGGGTGGCATTGTGCTCCTTTCTTGCTAGTAGTTTCACATAGGGTGTCCAGCACTGTAGTTTGCTGGTCATTGAGTGGAGCTGGGTCTTAACGTTGAGATGGAGATCTCTAGGAGAGCTTTCGCCTTTTGATATTACATGGGGCCGGGAGATCTCTGGTGGACCAATGTTGAACTTGCCTCTCCCACCTCAGAGGCTCAGGCCTGACGCCTGGCCAGAGCACCACGACGCTGTCAGCCACATGGCTCAGAAGAAAAGGGAGAAAAAAAGAAAGAAAGAAAGAAAGAAAGAAAAAATAATAATAAAATAAAAGTTATTAAAATAGAAAAAAATATTTAAAATTATAATGTAATAAAAAAAAGAAAGAGAGAAAGAAAGAATAGGGCAACCAAACCATAAAACAAATCCACCAATGATAACAAGCACTAAAAACTACAACAACAAAAAATGGACAGTCAGAACCCTAGGAAAAATGGCAAAAGCAAAGCTATACAGAAAAAATCATACAAGGAAGCATACACATACACACTCACAAAAAGAGAAAAAGGAAAAAAATACATATATATAAAAATTTTTAAAAGGGAGAGAGCAACCAAATCAATAAACACATCTACCAGTGATAACAAGCTCTAAATACTAAACTAAGATAAACATAAAACCAGAAACAAATTAGATGCAGAAAGCAAACCCCAAGTCTACAGTTGCTCCCAAAGTCCACCGCTTCAATTTTGGGATGATTCATTGTCTATTCAGGTATTCCACAGATGCAGGGTACATCAAGTTGACTGTGGAGATTTAATCCACTGCTCCTGAGGCTGCTGGGAGAAATTTCCCTTTCTCTTCTCTGTTCGCACAGCTCCTGGGGTTCAGCTTTGGCTTTGGCCCCGCCTCTGCATGTAGGTTGCCTGAGGGCATCTGTTCCTGCCCAGACAGCATCTGTTCCTGACCAGACAGGAAGGGGTTGAAGGAGCAGCTGATTCGGGGGCTCTGGCTCACTCAGGCCGAGGGGAGGGAGGGGTACAGAATGCAGGGCGAGCCTGTGGTGGCAGAGGCCAGTGTGACGTTGCACCAGACTGAGGCACCCCGGGTGTTCTCCTGGGGAAGTTGTCCCTGGATCATGGGACCCTGGCAGCGGCAGCTGCACAGGCTCCCGGGAGGGGAAGTGCAGATAATGACCTGTGCTTCCACACAGGCTTCTTGGTGGCTGCAGCAGCAGCCTTAGCGTCTCATGTCCGTCTCTGGGGTCTGCGCTGATAGCCACGGCTCGCGCCCACCTCTGGAACTTGTTTAGCCAGTGCTCTGAATCCCCTCTCCATGCGCACCCCAAAACAATCGTCTCTTGCCTCTTAGGTAGCTCCAGACCTTTTCTCAGACTCCCTCCCGGCTAGCTGTGGTGCACTAACCCCCTTCAGGCTGTGTTCACACAGCCAACCCCACTCCTCTCCGTGGTATCTGACCTCCGAAGCCCGAGCCTCAGCTCCCAGCCCCCACCCACCCCAGAGGGTGAGCAGACAAACCTCTCGGGCTGGTGAGTGCTGGTCGGCACCGATCCTCTGTGCAGGAATCTCTCCACTTTGCCCTCCGCACCCCTGTTGCTGCGCTCTCCTCCGTGGTTCCGAAGCTTCCCCCCTCCCACCCCCCATCTCCACCAGTGAAGGGACTTCCTAGCATGTGGAAACTTTTCCTCCTTCATGGCTCCCTCCCAGAGGTGCAGGTCCTGTCCCTAACATTTTGTCTCTGTTTTCCCTTTGTTCTTTTGCCCTACCCAGGTACGTGGGGAGTTTCTTGCCTTTTGGAAAGTCTGAGGTCTTCTGCCAGCATTCAGTAGTTGTTCTGTAGGAGCTGTTCCACATGTAGACGTAGTTTTGATGTATTTGTGGGGAGGAAGGTGATCTCCACGTCTTACTCCTCTGCCATCTTGAGGGCACCCCTCCAACATAGACTTCAGAATAGAAAATATGCAGGTGCAATTTTTGCTTGTTTTGGCTTTTTCATGAGACCACTTTATTGAGGTATGATTGACATACAAAAAATTGTACATATTTAATGTATATAACTTGATGGATTTGGAGATAAGTATACATCCGTGAAACCATCACCACCGTCTATACTGTGAACTTTTCCATCACCTCCACAAGTCTTCTCCCACCCTCTTTGTTTATTGTCATTTCTTTTTCTGTTTTTTTTTTAACTGGAATTCACAGCACCCAGAGATAGAGATGCTGGCAGTTAGGAGCCAGTACCCCATTGTAGGAAGAGCACAGAGCATGTGGCAGCAGCCCAGGCAGAAGCAGGAGGCTCCCGAGTTCCTGCCCTGAGAGGCCAAGGTGATTTCAAGATTGCTGTGAGCTCAGCTGGCGGCTTTACCTGGGGTCGCAGCCCCCCTGATCTGGACGACAATGCGTCTCTGTTTCTCTTCCAACAGGATACCCCCACTTTTGTTCCTCCAATCCTTTCCAAAACGTTTGGCTTCTGTTTTCTCAACTGATCTGCGACTGATGAACCCACTATCAACTGTTTTTTACCTACCCACGAACGCTTTCTGTTTACCGATCTCTTCTTTAACCTGCCTGATTGCTAGGATGGTCCCCAAGACTTTATCCTGCGACTGCACTAAATAATGAGCTTCTCGAGGGCATGCATGATGCCTATTCATCTTTGAATCTGATGACCTTACGCTGCTGGCTACAGCATACAGCTCAGTGCCTAACATACAGCACCGGCTCAGTAAATCCCTAATGAATGGCCTCATTTACTGTCATGACTTCAACCACATCTACCTGGAACTGAGTCTTGTAGGCAAGTCCATAGTCTGACCTCTCTCCTGAAGAGATTATTTAATTGGCAGCTATACCCAACTGTCTGGAATCACCTTCAACTCATTGTAACTCATATCAAACTGGTCTACTCCCCATTCCCAAATTCCAGTATTCATTTAATAGCATTATCACCTACCAGTAACTAAAACTAGAATCCTGAGCATTATTTTCAAGCTGGCTGTGGCTCACCTGTTGAAGAACAGAGCAGCATGGACAGCCGTCCCACACCCCTCCTGGAGGGTGGGTAGAGCCCTCACCCCAAGCCCACAAACTTGCTCCTCCGTCCCTGCTCTAAGGCTTCTCTCTCAGTCTGTGCCGCTGGCATATTTAGTTCTGAAACCCACGTGGACCTGCCCAATGGCTAACCAAACTGCATCTATTCAGCTTAGAGGTCCACATGTCCTCCTAATTTTGGTCTTTCTCTCTTGGTCCCAATTCCTCTCATTAGGCAGGTTAACCTGTGTCCTAAGAGTCCTCCTTCCCTGTCTGTCTGTGGGAGCAGGAGAAGGGTCATCAAATCCTGTTCACTCCCCACGTCCCTCTACCACCTCTACTCATGGAGTCCAAGCTCTGGCCTCCCATCTAGATGACAGAAAATTACAATTATCTGGTCTTCCTCCCTCCCTTCTCCAGTCAGCTTCCCACACCAATATCACAATGATCCTTTAGATGTGTGAAAATTAATATCATTTAATCCATTAGTTCTCTCATTAACTAAAATAAAATAAAAACCCCTTACCTTATTATCTCCTGTGTTTTGTATGGAATTGAATTAACTGATTATGTTACCAAATTCTCAAGCATTAGAACCATGTCTTTTTCATTTATTATCCTTTTTATTTGTTTCAGAACCAAGTCTAGGGACTTCTGACCATCCCTCCAACTGTGCACTCCTGACAGTTTTTATTGCTGGATGTTTGAAATAGTGTGTAAAAGAGCAGGATTTAATACTAGAACACAGAAGCTAGTATCTGTCCTTCTTCACCCACAGAACATATACAGATTGCACATAACAGAAAATTCAACCTAAAGTTGATTTATTGTCCCACATAATTGGAAATTAAAAAGTATATGGGCTTCCCTGGTGGCGCAGTGGTTGAGAGTCCGCCTGCTGATGCAGGGGACACGGGTTCATGCCCCGGTCCAGGAAGATCCCACATGCCGCGGAGCGGCTGGGCCCGTGAGCCATGGCCACTGAGCCTGTGCGTCCGGAGCCTGTGCTCCGCAATGGGAGAGGCCACAGCAGTGAGAGGCCTGCGTACCACAAAAAAAAAAAAAAAAAAAAAAAAAAAAAAGTAGAGAGCGCTTTGGGGTTGTTTGGTTGACGTGCACCATGTCACCAAGAATACAGACCCCTCTGCTCTGTCTTCCCCCATGTCCACCCCTTCAGAAGGCAGGTGGCAAACCTCATGACAGACAGGCTTGTGTCAGTGGTCAGGCCTCCAAGCAGCCTTGTCCATGCTCAGTGGAGAGAGAGCAAACCTCTCTTCCAACTTCTGTTCAGTCAAGTGTCCTGAATCACTTTGGTTGGGCTGTGTAAATAGCATCCCACTCATGCCTATGACAACAGAAGTGATCCTGGCATTGGAGAGTGAGGATGCACTGCTGGGGGGTCATCCCAAAGCACAGGGAACCTTGGGGAAGGGCCAGGATCCTTGGGAAAAACCCAGGAATTTTTACTTTTCAGTTAGTTTTTTTTCAGCTGTACATCAAAAGAACTTAACCACGGGAGTGTAACTAAATAAGGTACTTACTGTTTATATATATATATCTATTATATATATATATATATATATATATATGTAGAAGATGTAATATACATATTTCCCAGATAGGAGTCCAGTCTGGTGAAGGATTACAGTGTCTCTAAGCAACCCAGCTCCATCAGCGTCTGTTCCTCCATCCCCAGAGCGTTGCTGTCATCCTCAGACACAAGACGTCTGATGCTCCTCAAGTAGCACCTTCACAGGCCAGGCAGAAAGAAGTGACAAAGGGTGGCAGTGAGTCTCCAGCCTCCAAACACACACACACACACACACACACACACGATACCCAGAGAGCCCCTTAGGGCTCTTGGCCCCAACCGTGTCACGGGGTCGCCCCGGCTAAGAAGGAGGCTGGGATGGAAATGGAGAGAATTGTTTTCATTTTTTTGGAACCCAATGCCCTTGAGTACTATGGGCTGAGCTGACCAGCTGTAATTCTTCCTCGCTGTAGGGAAAATACTTTCATGGCTTAGAAAGGTTGCTTATGGCAATTTCAAAATAAAACTTGGTATTTTCCCACAGGAAATGAATCAAAAGGTAATACCTGTGTCTCCTCTACTTCCACTCTGAAAAGGCAAACCCAGAAATCCTTGATGCAAACTATAACAAGGAAATAAAGAATTTCAATTTGATTGGACACATCTAGGTGCAAAGCCTTATGCGGGTTAGGGGAGCGAGATAAACACGAGTGAGGGTTGGTCTCTGCTCACAGGATCTTGCAGCCCAGCACGGAGAGACTTGTCACCCAGGACACATGGACACTTCAATTTTCCATAAAGTTGTCTCCAATCTCAATTCCACTTTTTTAAGGAAAATATCATGTCCCCTTTTGTGTTTCTGCAAATTCCACGACGGAGAGGAGGAGGAGGAGGAATTTGTATCTACACGTGCTTCTCTGGTTGCAGTTTCCTGCCTCTGCTGCACTGCTGCCCGTGGCCTGGCAAGCACAGCAGGTCGAAGACATCACCCTCTCAGCTCCGGCCACACACACGCTCACACTCACACGCACGACTTCCCTGGCAGCACATTCCAGTAAAGGTTTAGAAAGATAAAGTGAACTTACATTAAAAATGCAGATAGAGGGCTTCCTTGGTGGCGCGGTGGTTGCAGACTTGAATACATCACTTATTTATCCACTTGTTCATTCAATAAACCAGTGCTTACTGAGTGCCTACTGTGCCAGACACTCTACCTGGCACGTCAGACTGACAGGTGAGCCAGGGCAGGGATGCTCTCTGCACCCACGGGGCAGACAGAATAGAGCGTGAGATGGTGAATGCCGTATATATGAATCAGAGTATCACAAAATAATTGTGAAGCCTGTTTTCAACAAGTTCTTCAAGTGAAAGGTACAAAGGTTAATGAAAACGTAAAACTTGTTCAGGGAAGGATTTCCAGAGAATAAAATGATGAGACAGACTCAGAGCCGAGGCTGTGGAAGGACCATGAGAAGGACGGGGGAGATGAGACAATCACAGAGAGGGAAGAGCCTGGATGCCTGGGGACTGTGGGGGGTGGGGGGAGGGGAGGCAACTGAGGAGGAGGGAGACCAGCATGGCTGCGGCACAAAAAGGGAGCATCGCGTGGCGTCTGTCCAGGCTGGAGAGGAGGAAGTGCCAGCCCTGCACAGCCACATGGGACTTACAAATGCCATTGACCTTCACCTCAGGTGACTCTGAACTGGAGGCTTGGTACGAGCAGGTACTTAGCTGCAGTAGATGATACTGCACATTAGAGGACACACTGACAGGTAGGAGAGAGGAAGCAGACGCTAGTCAGGAAGCTACTGACCTGTCCAGACTGGAGAGGACCATCTCTTGATCTAGGGAGGAGGCAGGGATGAGAGAATCCAAAGCAGTAATGGAAGGCATTAGAGGGTAAGATGGGCAGGACTTGGTGAACTGCTGCTGCAGAAATGGTGTCATGAGACAAGGGAGCAGTCCCACATGTTGACTAGATGTCTACTTCCAACTATGACAGAGTTACTGATACTCCACACACAAAAAATATATACAAATAACAATTAAGCTTGTCAAAGATCCTTAACAACTTTGGCCATTGGACAAATGCAAGTGAAAATCACAAGGAAATACTCCTATATGCCTGCAATGAGGAAAATCTGCTGATACAAAGCAAAGGCAAGTATGTGGAGCAGCTGCAACTCTTTTATGTTGCTGGTGGGGATATGAAATGCTCACCAATTTGGAAGACGGTTTGGCAGCGGCACAAAAATGCATGCCTTGACTATGTCATGGCTCGCTCTGGGGCTTCGCACTCAGCAGCTTCTTGCCCAGCAACCTCTCCCCACCCTCCATCCTTCTCTGTTAACGTCTAGTTATCCTTTCAAGCTCAACTCAATCATAGCTTATGAAGCCTTCCCATTTCCAATAGAGCAGGTGGAGTTCACCGTTAGGGCACGTTCCTAGAACCTTGCATTCTTTCTTGGAAGGATATCCAAGAAGGGAGTTAAATAATTGTTATTTAAATTATTAATTAAAATTATAATTCATTATTTAATTTTACATCCCTCCAGTGGAATGTAAGCTCTGTGAGAGCAGGGCATGTGTCCGTCTCTACCACTGCTGTGGCTCCAGTGCCTACTATGCACTTAAATGGTTATGGAATGAATGAAAACGTGAATGAAAGAATCTGTGTAGGGAACACAGGGAGAAGGAAGTAGAAAAGAAAGAGTGGCGTGTTTGATTTTGCGTACTATGAGGTTAAAATATCTGTGGAACACTTAAAAGGCTTCTCCTCGGAGAAAATTCAATATCTGATTTTAGTAAAAGTTGTGAATTACAATTAACTTGGTAATTTGAGGAGTACAAGGAGAGAAGGAGGCGTTTGCTCTGTACCTTGAAAGCGAAAAATGGTGGTAATTGAAAGAGAACAACCATTAATGTAGAGCAAGATTGCAGTGGACGTTATCATCCTAGAGTGACTTATACTTCATGTATTTATTTATCTTTCTGATCATAAAATTAACCTAAAATTCGACACCAATTTTTTTAACATAAAACAAATACTTTGTATAAAGTTTTGATTGCTTACTGACTGAAAAATACTCATTATGGAAAGTAGGAATAATTTGACCACAGTTTTGTATTTAATTTCAGAAATAAATAAAAGCAAACTAAGATGTGATGAATTGAGCTCACATTTTGAAAAACTCAAGCTTATCATTGCTAAAATCAAGAGAGGATAAGTGTAATTTTCAGTATGTAATAATTTGTAACATTAAGTCTGAAATTACTTCAGAATGAAAAGTTAAACATTAATTTTCTTAAGTTTGGATAGAAAAGTTGACGTTGGTTATGGTTTTCCCATAAGTATCCCTACTAGTTGTTAAAGTCTTTGACCCCGAAGTTTGCTTCTTTACCCTTTATTTTATTTCTTGACCCTTGGTTCTAATCTCCTCTTGCTTGTGTTGCATTCTTTGCTCCTATGTTCCTTTCCTTCCTCCCTCCCTTCTTTCCACAGCATCTATTAGATATCATTATGTGCAAAGCACCGTTTTAGGCATTGTGTACAAGGACGAAAACATTTTTTTTCCCCTTGATCCCAAGTCATGCAGATTCATCTGGTGGTCCTGTAAAACAAAATAACTAAACAACTGCAATCCAATATGATAAATATTAAGAAAGATACATGAAAAAATTGCCGTGGTCATCCAGAGGGAGAAGTTGATAGCACGGCAGGCAGAGCTGGGGTTGATGGATCCGGATTTCTTACACGACTTTCGTAAGTTGCTTTGTCGTGACCCATAACATCTTAAGAAGCCAACATATTGAGGAGTCGAGGCTTTCTGATGAATAAATTTAAATCTAGAAACAACATCTCCCACAAGATGTGAGATTGCTATTCTGATCTTCCTTATAACCACTTCCCCTTTTCTTGCATTAAATAGCAATCTAAGGACAAAAACTTAAAACCAGGCCTCAAAAAGAAGCTAAATATGACACTGAATTTCTATATCCTCCTTTTCTGAATACCTCATGTACGCGTAAGTGGCTCTTGGCAGGGAGAAATTAACTGTACTTGAATGACGTGTGTTATGCTTGTGCTTTCTCTTAACTAGGTTAGCTCCCCGAGGGCGAAGACCAAGACTAATCATACATTACTAATAGTTATAACAACATAGAGTTAGTGTATTCGTTTTGTAATTTTCAAAACACTTTCACTTACGTTGTCTTCTTTAACCCAGAAGACAGGTGTGGGAAGTTGAACGATATTCTTAGGCTTTCTTACAGGTAAGGATACAGGGAGGGTAGTGGATTCCCCCGTCCAAACCCTGGGTCCTCACCCCACCCACCCTGCCTGTAGCAGCTCAGGCTACATGAAGGTTAATAAGCTCATGTAAAAACATGTCCTGGTTTGACTGAGCGCCTATAAATCCTGATCCCCACATTCTTTAAAGGTAAGCTTCTCATTTCTCTGAATGAAGGAAAGAGATAGTAAAAAATTTGCAAGCACTGACAACCTCCTTCAAAAATATGAAGTTAGCGGTTCCCAGAAAACAAGAGTAGAAAGGAAGATAGAACACTATATAGCACATAAAAAATATTGAGGCCGATTCTCCCTGCAGTTTCCAATCCAGTGCCAAAGAGGACTAGTGTTAGCCAATGACAAATGCTCTTAACCTCAGCGCACTGTGGCCAGGATACTTTCCCATCAGCCAAAGACAGCAGCATCCCTCCTCCAGTCACACACCTGAGAGTCCACAGCATAGCCTCTCTCCTCTGTCCATGATAGGATCTATTGATGCACAGACAGCATGTAGGGGAGGAGATGCTGAAGCTACAGTTTGAAGACCATTTCCATAACTTCCGAGAGAACTGGCAGGTTGGAAATGAGTCAATGGTTCAGATAGGTTGCCAGGTAATAAGGAGAGTTGTTAGAGCAGGGGAATAACTGCAGCTGCTTTAACTTGAGCAGGAATTCAGCCAGATGTCAAGGTGGGAGCTGCTGCTTGCTGCAGCAGAAGCCTGTCTTCTCTACGTTCCTAAAAGGACCACGTGCCATGAGTTCAAACAATAGGTTGACAGCTGCAGCTCCCAAATTGCCTTCATCTCTTGTGCAAGGGTAACCACAATGAAGTCAAGAAAGACAGATTGATCTCGTGTTCAAAGAGTCATAGTGCTGAAAAAAAATACCAGTGACTGGGGTTCAATAGCTTCAATTACTTGCATGAAATGAACTGGAAAATTTTGGCAAGTCAAAAAATTAAGAGACACAAAAGCTGGTTCAACATTTACTCTGCTATTAAGAGATCATAATGAACACGCTTATTTTCATCAGTATTCAGTTCAGTTGAATCACACAATGCTTGGCTTTCAGATTCCTCCATTTTGGGGCAACAAACGTTCTCAAGTGTCCAGAGAACGGGAAGGATGAGAGCCCTCCCTGTGGGTCCAGGTTTCCACCCTCTTCCCATCAAACCAGCTTATGTTCATCCACACGAGGAAACTTCAAAGGAAACGCTTTTAGGAGTGATGTGGTTTGAACGCAAGCAAACATGCAGATCACTTGAGAAAGGCTGGACTGATCCCCTCGGCAAGTTGAAGAGGTCATATGACACTTTTGCTGTCCTTGACCCCAGATCCCCCCACACATTATGTACATTCATATATTGAAGGTTGGTGTGGCCTCTGCAAGAATCAACCATATAATTTTTTTTTCCTTTTTTGCGGTACGCGGGCCTCTCACTGTTGTGGCCTCTCCCGTTGCGGAGCACAGGCTCCGGATGCGCAGGCTCAGCGGCCACGGCTCACGGGCCCAGCCCCTCAGCTGCACGTGGGATTCCCCCCGGACCGGGGCACAAACCTGCGTCCCCTGCATCGGCAGGCGGACTCCCAACCACTGCGCCACCAGGGAAGCCCCAACCATATAAATTTTTATCATGAATGACAAAGGCAAACATTACGTGTAATTTCTTCCTTCCGTTCCCTTTTCCTTGTGTTTCCACCTCATGGGATGCTTTGCCATTCCTCTCATTCATCCTTTAAGGCCCAGATCAAATGTCACATCCTATGGGAAACTTTTCCTCCCCATCTTCTACACTTTCATAGTAATTTATTGATTTATGTCTCTATTGTATCTCTATTATAGATTATATCTCTATTAGTGTCCTCATTACAATTTTTTTTACTAGGTAACTGCCTAGGTGGCGTTCCCGCTAATAAATTATGAGCACAGACTATAACTTATTTATTTAGTATTCTCAGTGCCTAGTATAGTGTTTGGCACATAGTGAGAAATCAGTAAATAATTGTTGATTTGATAGCCTCTGCATTCCAAGGAGGTCAAAGATGCTTAAAGGATGAAATAGTAGCAATGAGCTGGAAAGAATGGAAACTTACATCTAGGACAGGTCTCACAAAATTTTCAAATGCAAAGGGAAAGCCATAAATGAACGAGAGTCCTTTTGATTTGACATCCACTACTGCTATCGATGTTCATACTGCAACATCAATGCAATATCTAAACTCTGAACAAGAGGGTGGATTGAAAGGATGGGGATCAAACACAAGTTTAATTTACTCAACTGACTTGCAGTTGTCGAGGTGCTTGATGAGACATCTTCTTTCAAAGAGTTTCTTCTCAGAGACCTCAGCCATTTTTGCACTTTCTGTATAATTTCTGTACAGATCACCCCAAAAGATAATTTGCTGTCTTTTCCTAGAAGTCCGAAGCTCTCATACTCCACGTATGAGTGCTCATACTACAGTTTCCAGTTGTATATCTCACTGTGAAACTCAGCCTCAGAAGCTCCAATACCCAGCTCTTTCACCCTCCACGATCATCTTCTCACCCCCTCCTGTTTGTTTTCTTATTTGCATCTTATTTGCCTAATTTGTGGTTCTATCACCCAGTCATCTGGATACAAGACCAGACAGAGTGCCTCCCATTCTTTTTATACTCTCTACTTCCTCCTCCAATTCCGAGACCTAATTGTTTACAAAGAAACACGGGTTTTCGATCTCTCTTCTTTCCCTATTTCTACTACATTTTCTTCTGTAACGATCCAGCTTAGGCATTCCTCCACTCCTGTATCTCTCTCTAGTCCTCTACCCACAGTATTTCCAGAATCCTATTCCTTAACCATTGCTTTCCACGTCTGACATCTCAGTTCTGCACTCTGGCTGACGTTCTCGTGCTTTCTGTCTACTTTCCTAGAACGTTCCCACCTCCATCCTCAAGTTCGGTCAGGCTCCTTACTATTCCTGGTGCATCTCTACATCTGAACGGTGACTCAGGTCATCACCTCAAACTGGAAAGCTGTCCCTCTCCTCTCTGTGTAAATTCTATCTGTCCCAGGTTCTATCAGCTCAGGTTCCACTTTCTCAAGAAAAGTTTCCTGACCATTCTAGCCCAAAGGAGGCAACCTCTCCCTCCTCTGTGCTCAGAGCACAGAGCCAAAAAAAGGACAGCACTTATAAAGTGTTCGGTTTATATGGTGAAAGTCTTCAGCAAATTTGTTGAATGAACAAACACATGGGTGCATGCCTGGCCACTATTATTTTAGCAGCTAGTGGAACACTTACTGGTCCTGGCTACACTTCCTATGTAGACCACATGGGATCCTCTGCACCTGTGTCAAGCAGTGGAAGCGTGGTGTGGCAGCCTCAGTGAATTTTTTCCCACTCCTGGAAAAAAATTGCTTCAGTGATCAAAAGAACCCCTAGGAAATATGGTTATGGGCATTTCCTCCACAGCTCCTGTTCTCTCTCAAGGATTTCTTGGAATTTCTATCCTGTTAAAGAATGATCACTCCACGTCACCATGACCCTAGAACTTCCCTGCCACCTCCATCCTTTTCCAGATCAGTTGCTTTCTCCATATGGGAAAACTCACAAGACAGGAATTGGAACTTGGGCATTTGTCTAAATCAACAGGATCTTCTGGGGTAGATTTTTAATGCCTCAGGGGCTTTGGAGCTGGCACTGTATCCTAGGAGAGGACTCACTCAAGAGCTTGGGAGCAACGCTGATGGACTGAGGCTAGTTAAGTAGGAGACCTTCAAAGGATCCCTCCCAAGCACACCACAAACACCCACAAACTGTGCACATTGCAAACATGTGGAAGTGTCTGTCTTCTCTCACACATTCTCCTCAAAGCACACACATGTTCTGTGTTTTTCCTCCTGCTCATCAATCACCGTCATTTGGCTGCTTGATGATAAACTTCTCATAAAAGTGATCATGCCTCTGACAATTATAGGATGTGTTAGATATTCTGACCAGTTAATGGGCTAGTGATAAGACTTGTAAGTGATTAGCACATGTATAAAACATGCACCCTTAGTATACTTATGTAAACTCTGGTTTATAGGACACCAGAGAAGAAGGATTTAGAGTGTTTGTTAAAATGTAATCAACCAGAACACATGCAAGAGATTCTGATTCAGGACAGTATATCCTGTTTCTGTAAGTCCTCTGCCCATTTCTCCTCCTGTTGCTGAAAATAAGCCTTAGTGGATTCACAGTCCACACAGTATGGGTAGGTAAGCCAAATATTGATTGAGATTCAACTTATCCTGATGCAAAGTCTCCTCCAGCTGTGAGCCTGTGAAATAAAACAAGTTACATGCTTCCAAAATACAGTGGTAGGACAGGCATAGGACAGACATTCCCATTCCAAAATAAGAGAAATAAGAAAAATAAGAGAAATAAGATAAAAGGAAGATGTGACAGGTCCCATGCAAGTCCAAAACCTTAAGACTTGGGAATAATCTTCTTTGGCTTGATGTCTGCCTTCCAAATCCACAGGGCCTTTTGTCCACCTTCCAGATGACCTTCCAGACACACTGGGGTGGAGGTCCCACCTTCTTCCAGACACACTGGGGTGGAAGTCTCACTTTCCAGACACACTGGGGGTAGGGGCATAAAGATTCACTCCATTACATTCCAACCCTGGCCTCTAAAATTTGTGTCCTTCTCACATATAAGATATATTCATTTCAACCCAATACCCCAAAATGTCTTAAGTCAACTAAAAATCCTAAAGGCAAAAGTCTCATCTCAACAGACTACAGGCCAGCCACATTTGCCCATCAGGCCATAGTTTGATGACCTCTGGTTTAGTCCACTCACATCTGATACAACTATTGCTATGATTGGATATAGACCTTTCCCTTTGCTCTTTGCTTTGTATTGATCTCATCCTTTTCTTATTCCTTTCTTATTCAATTACCTCTTTCTTTTGTGTTAAATATAATTTAGTATGCCCTATTAATTTCTATGTTGAATGTTTAGTATTTTCTTTTGTTTATATTGTTGCTCTGGGTAATACAATATTCATCTTTCACCTCAATAATGAAGTGAAATCTAAAATAATATAAAAACTAAAATAAAGTAAAAACTCTATACCAGTTTATATAACCATATCACCTGCCTCTCCTTTGTTATTTTACTGTCATATATATTCAATAAATATGCAATATAAACTGCAAATATAGTTTTATAACTTTAGCTTTAACAGCCTTTTAATAAAATCAAGAGAATCAATGATAAATATATACAATATATTATATATATATAATATTTATGTAAATAAAATGATATTTTATTTTAAAATCAATGAAATACAATTTTTTTTTATCTATCCACATTTTTACCATTTCTGGTGTTTTTTATCTTATTCACAGATCTAGGGGTTCATCTTCATCTAGGGGTTACCTTCAGTATGAAAGATTTCTTTCACTATTTTTTATAGCGTATACCTGATAGCAATGAATTCTACCAATGTTTCTTTATCAAAAATGTCTTTTTCTTGCTTTTAATAGTAAAAGATTGTTTCATTAGATATAGAAAACTTTTTTTTACTTGGGGCTTTTTGAGCTTCATAGATTTGTAAATCAGTGTTTTTATCAAATTTGGGAATGTTTCTGACATTACTACTCTAAAATATTTTTTATGACTTGTATTCTTTCTCTCCTTTTGGAACTCCAATTACACATCTGTTGGGACGCTTGGTAAATCTCTTGAGTCTGTCTTCATTTTTAATCAGTCTTTTCTCTCTGTGCTCTTTAATTGAATAATTTTAATTGATCTATCTTCTTTAAGTTGATTCTTCTACCTGATGTGCTGCTGATGAACCCATTTAGTAAATTGTTAGTTCAGATATTGCACTTTTCAGCTCTAGAATTTCCATCTAGTTCTTTTGCATAGTTTTCAATTTTCCATTGATATTTCGTATCTGTTCACTCATTAATAGTATATTTTGATGGTTCATTTCATCATATTTTCATTTAACCACTTGAACATATTTATAAATGCTACTTTTGAGTTATTGACTAGTAATCCAACATCAAAGTCCATTTTGGGTTTTTTCCCTTAATATGGTCTAAACTCTCCTCTTTATTCTCATGTCTAATAATTTTTGGTTGAAACTGGACATCGTAGATAAAACATTGTAGCTACTCTAGATTCTGGTCCTCCCCTTCCCCCGCAGAGGGTTGTTTTATTGTTCATTCTTTGTTCTGTTTTACCAGGCAATTCATGTGCCTTCACATAAACTATAAAATATGTCTTCCTCCGTTCAGCAAGCAGCCACAGATGTTTCTGTTCTTTTCTTAAGCTTACCTATCTAGGTGTCTCCCTTGTTCCTGTTTAACTCTCAGCCAGTGATCAGATATCTCATGCCAATAAGTCTTCTACTATCTGCTCATGCTGTGTGTGGACTGAGGGATGCATTTAAAACATTGACAAGCCTGCAGACTTCCCGGGTTTTCCAGTGGGCTCTGGAGCTTCCACACAGATGTGCCACTTATCCAGCAGCTAAGGACTGTGGGGACTTCATTATCTCTGCCTTTTTCTACCTCCCTCTTTTCCAAATCTCCCTTTTAAGTTTTCAGCTTCTCTGCCTCTCAAACCAATCACACCACCCCTAGCTGGTTAAACTGTCTTTTCTTTTCCTGAAAAAGCTGGGGGATGAAAATGCCTTAAGGACAGAAAATCACAAACGTGTCATTCTAATCCACAGCACTAAAAAAGGTTTCCATGTTTCTGAATAAACATAACAAGAAACATATAAAGGGTGTGTGATCCTCTCATGCTTTTGAAAAAACTCTATGTAGCACTAAAGTTCTGCGGCACAAGCTTTACAAAGTGCATGTATATGCAAACATTCATATTCCACTGTTAGGACTGCTTTTATCCTTTGTCTATTCATGTATGGAATAATATGTGAATAGTTAAATAATAATATTTTCTTTCAAGTGTTTTCAGCCTCTTTTTAAATAAATTAACATTTCAACTAAAGTAATAACATGAAAATGCACTCAGTAAGAACATCTAGAAACACTTTAAAAATACTAAAAACATAATTTTTCTTGATGTTGTGTTAACTTGAATTTCTGCAATACAACATTTAAGACAGTATTTAAGTGCACAACTGAGGAATGATAAAGTTGTGATTTCTTATAGGCTTTCATACCTGCTAGTTTCTATTTGTTTCTGACTTTATATTTGGTAATTTAGATATCTACATCAGAATCCCTGAGGTGACAGTTAAAATTTGAATTCCTAGTCCATCTCTGTTATCCTGTATCCAAATATCTCTAAGTAACACTCAGGGAACTTGTATTTTTATTTTTAAACAAGTTTCCAGGTCAGCTGTTATGGATATTGAAATTTGCTAATGAAGTTTTTAAATATCAAGGTACCTATTTATTAATTACATTTTGGGACATTGTTTTCTTTCTTTTACCTAATTACTTATACATTTATTTTAAGGAAATAATTAAAACAAATCAAAATAATATGGTGCTTGAAGATGTTTTTATGCTATTATTTATATATAAAGTTTAGAAAAAACGTAAGTGTCCAGCAATAAAAGAATGACTACAAGGCTATGGTGAAGAAATTCTATGATACAATATAAACATTAATATTATACTTATGTGAGGGAAAATAAATACAACAATGTCAAGATAATAAAACACAATAAAATTGTATATATACCATTATTAAATCTATGTAAAAAAAACTGTACTGACACAATTAAAGACTAGAAACAGAAGGAAATAAAATCAACTATGTTAAGGTGATGAAATTATACATCATTAACAACAGTCTACATTAATGCTTTGATATTGTAATAATACTTTAAAAAAGAAATTTAAGGAAATCTTCTAATAATCAAGTCAGACAATGTTGATTTTTTGAAGTATATTCAGTGCAAATCTTTTTATATGAGGCTTATTTAGCATCACTCCTTCTCTGAATTCCGGTAGAATTTTCTAAATGTAACATTCAGTCCGCAGTTGCAGAAGGAAGAAGTTGAGGAATTACCTTCTCAGGAGGAAAGGAGTATTTGCAGAGGCAAGGGGTGCTGAACGACTGAGGAAGAGAGAAAATCTCAGCACCTACGGGTTTGAAGACACGTGGTGAGTTGGAACACTAGCTAAGGGCCTGTGTCTGCCAAGCTAAGGAGTTCAGCTTTTCTCTTAGAGGCCACAGGTAAAGATGCGTCTTGAATAGATGATATTTGCCCTTGTAAGCAGAGGGGATGCAGCTGAGAGGTGGAGGCTGAGATTTAGGATGAGAGGGAGAAGGCAGATGTGTGATTTTCCGATAAGCACGTGCGGTGTCTCGACTCCCATCCTCCCATCCCTGCAGATGTACTCCGAGAACTACTTCCCAAATGGTCACTTGGGCCCAGAAAGGTGTTGTCTCTGTGCCAAACTGGGTTTCCTTTCAGATTAGAAATTTCTCAAAATAAGTGGCTTGTTAGGAAGTAAAACTTTGGTAATAAAAATGAATAAGGAAGGAAATGTGAGCTTTGGGCCATAGAGAGGGCCTGCCTATCATTACAGAGGAACCGGATGGATGATTCCAGAATTTCCAGAGTCAGACCTGGCACGTGTCCTGAACTGATGGGTATAATTTTGAAGGGTCCTCCTGAATTAAAATCCTTATATATTATACTTATTGAGCACTCACTGTGTGTAAAGAACTGTGCTATGGAGTATACAAGGAAACCGCTACGATTCCATGAACGCTCAGACCCATGTAAGAGCAAAACCACAGGGTAATCAAATTGTTACAGCATCTGATAAATCACTGACAGGGAAAATGACCGAGGCCCTACATAGGGGACGCCCAGAGGAAGGGTCAAGATCCCCCCCAATGCAACGGGTGGGATGGGCTTGGTTTGATACAACTGCAGACCAAAGTCAGAGGCATCACACATCTTCCATTGTCTGAAGTTTCCTCCCTCTGTGGACTCATTTTCTTCTCTTGAAGCAGAATTGTACTTTCTTTTTCATGTACTGCCAGACTCCTACCAGACTGCTGGCCTTTCTTCTCTTCCTAATGAGGCTTGAGGTTTCCTCCCTAATTCACTGACTTAGGGCACCCCACACCCACTCTGGGCAGGTCCTGAGCTGTGTCACTCAGCATCTAAAATTTAAATCCCCTCCTGGAGGTGGAATCGTGTTCTCTGTTCAGCATGATTTAATCTATTGTTCTGCCCAAGGTACATACAAGGTAAATGATAACAGTCAATGTCCTCAGGGCAGTGCACAAGCAAGCCTCCCCGCCGGAATCCCACCATCAATGGGGTCTGATGCTGGCTTATCACCTCACCGTGAGGGTAGTATTTAGCCCACCTGTGCCTTCCATTACGTGGAGGCATTTAAAGGAGGCTTACTTCGTTTTAATGGCAAAATGAGACAATGGAGTATTTATCCTTTTCAGCATCTTTTTAAAATCAAAATTACCCTTTAATCCCAATTATGGTTATTAACTTATTGGTTCCTCCATATTTCACTTAAATAATTTATTGCAGAACACTCAAGGACAATTCTCAAACCCAAGAACGGCTTCAAGTTGACATAAGTACACGGCATTAAAACAATGTGAGTTCCAAGCACGCAGGGCTATCGGCAAAGTTGCCTCAATGCTCATGGCCTGTTATATTTACCTCCCTCCAGGGTGATTGTGCAATGGCTCAGTCGAGGGTAAAGACAATTCAGCAGTTCATACACAGAAAGGAGAACCTCCAACCAGACTGTGTGAAATGCCAAGTGTAAGTATTAGGAAAAAATTCAAGGATAGAAATGTTTATAAAATTATTCAGAATGTGAGTGTATATGTGCATGCGTGAGTTTGCACACATTTGCGTACGTGGATTAAGGTGAGGAGGATTGGGAGAGCAGGTAAAAAGATCCACAGCATTGAGGAAACAAGGACATAGCTATTTTCTGTTTCAGCCACCAAACTCACGTCATGGAATGGGGAAAAATCGTGTATCTACACGTCTGCTGTCATTCTTTGTATGCACGATCAGAATAAGATGTTCCTAGATGACAAGGTCATTCTAGACCAGGAGAATGTGATCCTTTAAAAAATATTGGGTCGAGGGATTGATATTATCCCAAAAGTCTTGTAATCATTGGTTTAAAGAGGGACACAGCAGTACACGGACAGAGACAGAGACAGAGAGACTGAGGAAGAGAAAGTTTGGAGAACTCTGGTTAAAAGGAAATGAGATCTGGCTAGCTCTCACCATACCCTTTTACCAATAAGAAAACCCACTTCTTGTTTAAAGCAAAGGCAGCCCTACACCAGGGCACAGGGGTCTGCAAGCAGAGGGCAGGCTGGACCCCAGCGCCCTTTGCCCCCTGGCCATTGTCCTTGCCCAGGGCACACCCGGCACAACCAAGGAGTCAAGGAAGGGAGTGGGGCCTCCCCAGCCACACCTTCCTGCGACAGTGAAGGACAAAACAGGGGGAACAGCAGGCATTCTGCCACGAATTCAAAAATAAATTTGCCTCAACCAGTAGAGATAACTTCTTATTTACAAAATATTCAGATTTCCACACATTTTCATAAGTTCTACTTTTCCAAAGTGGCATTGATAAACTTTCTCTTTAATTGGTATTCATAGGTATGGTCTTAAAAGACCCAAGTATAACCAAACTTGCATAAATATAGTCCATGATACGCTTTCCAATCTGGGAGATGACTTTTTTTTTAACATCTTTATTGGAGTATAATTGCTTTACAATGGTGTGTTAGTTTCTGCTTTATAACAAAGTGAATCAGTTGTACATATACATATGTTCCCATATCTCTTCCCTCTTGCGTCTCCCTCCCTCCCACCCTCCCTATTCCACCCCTCTAGGTGGTCACAACTGGGAGATGACCTTGATCAAAAACTTCATAGGAAAACACCTCTCTTCACAGAATAACACATGCTAAAATTTATTGAGACTTTGAAAGTAGCATATAAAAAGAAGAGTTGAGTTTTGTGAATTTTGCTTTGAAGACTCTCTAGGAATCTGAATTAACATTGCTGAGCTGGACTCTGGCTAATGTGAGCAAAGGCACCATGAAAAGTCGAGAATTCTGAACTTCAGTCAGCCACAGAAATCAGTTTTGGAAATTAAAGGTTTGGAAGAATCATTAATTTCATCAAGTTACATTATTTTATGTGAAGAGGCATAAGTTGGGGGATGTTTTAACTGAAGAATAACATTTGTTAATGAATATATAAAATCATAGCTATATAGCATATGATGCAATGAATTTTCACAAACAGAACACACACTTGTATTTACAAGATCCTTAATTAAGAAACCAAGTATAACCAGCATCTCAGAAGCCACCCCTGTGTCCCTTCCTGGTCACTCCTCTGCCTCCAGGGGTAACTGCTGTCCTGGCCCATTCACCATAGATTAATTTGGCCACCCTTTGACATTAACATAATGGAATTGTACAACATGTGGTCTCTCACATCTGGCTTCTTCAGCTCCACGCTGAGTTTGTAAGATTCACCCACGTTGTGGTGTGCAGTTTTGGTGTGGTCGTCCTCATCATCCCAGAATCCCATGTGTAGTTATCACAATTTATGGATTCATTGAGCTGGTGCTGGGCACTTGGTTATTTTATAGAGGTTAGCCATTATGAAGAGTGCTGCTGATTATATTGTACAACTGCCCAGTTGCTTTTCAAAGTGCTTCCAGTTTATACTTCCACCAGAAATGTCTGAGAGTTCTGGTTGTTCCCTATCTTTGATATAACTTGGCATGGAGAGTCTCTTTCCATTTTAGCTCATCTGATGGTTATCAATTGCAAGATTAATTTGCATGTTTCTAAGGACAAAGGAAGTTGAGCACCTTTTATGTATTCATTGGCTATTTTGATATGTTTCTGTGAAGTGTCTATTTAAGTTGCTTGCCCATTTTTCTACTGGATTTTTTGTTTTCTTATTGATTTGTTCAATCAAGCTTTACAAATTCTGTGTGTGAGTCTTTTGTTGGATGGATGTATCAGAAATAACTTCTCCCTTTCTATACAGTTTGTCTTCCATGCTTTTAATGGTATAGTTTCATAAACAGTGGTACTTAATCTTATTATAGTCAAGTATATCAATATTTCATTTTCAGGCTTTTGTCCTATTTACAAAACCTTTACCTACCCCAAGTCATCGACATGATCTATAATTTTCCTCTAAAAGATTTATTTTTAAATATTTCAGTTTTAGATCTTCAGTGTGTAAGAATTTACTTTTGTGAATGGTTAAAGTGGGGATTAAGATTAATTTTTTCCATATACATATCCAATTGACCTAACACAATTAATCAAAAGACTCCTATTTGCCCACTACACCACAGGATCACAATTTTCATAAATCAGGTGAGTTTTATGTGTGGGACTGACTTCTGTGCTCTATTTTGTCCTTTTGGTTTATTTGTCTATCTTACTATTCTGTCTTAATTTTCATAGTTTATAATAGATCCTGATTTCTGGTAGATTAAGGCCTCCAGTTATATTCTTTTTCTTCCATGATTGCCTTAGCCATTTGCTTTTCCATATGAGTTTTAAGAACAGTTTTTTAGTATTCTAAAAAAATCTGCTAGAATTTCAATTGTAATTTCATTCTATCTATAGATCAGTGTGAGAAAAATTGAAATTAATGTAATACTGATTCTTCCAAGCCATGAGGGGGTTATATTTCTCCACGTATTTATTGTTTTAATTTCTCTCAATTATGTTGCATACTTTTCAGTGTAGAGATTTTGCTGATTTTTGTTTATTTTTATATGTTTGATGCATTTTGATGCTATTATTAATTTTATTTTCTACTGTTTATTGTTGCTATATAGGAATCTGATCAATTTGTGAATATATGATTTTATAGCTAGTAACCTTGCCAACCTGACTTTTAAATTATAATAGTTTTTCTGCAGAAATATTTGGAATTTCTAAATACGTAATCATGGTATTTACAAAGTAGTGCAGTTCTAACACACTAAATAAATCAACCTGATTCTTGGTGAAGACTGTTCAAACATAAGATACAGAGCTCACTCTTTTTCTCCTATCTAAATTTCCTTTTAGAATCTCTTCTCCATTCTGAAAATACAGAGAACACACTGACACACAGAGACACAGAAAGGGCATCAAAACCATATGTGTGCACAGGGTTAAAGATAATAGCAGGAAGTAGGCAAGAAGATGAGTATTTACTATGTGAAAGTGAGACACTGGCTTTTCTATTGATACCCTTTTATGAGCAAGTTTAATTAGAAATGCAGTAAAATTTTATAGGTGAAATAAATGATATGTGGTGAGACTGAGAACTGCATGTTAACAATTTGTGCATTTGTAAATTACTTTTGATAGCCATAAAAATGATTATTTAAGGAATTTATCTGCATGGGAAAATATTCCATTTCTCATAAGTGAACAAAATAGATAATAACATTATAACCATTCTTATTATCGTTTATTAAAATGTCTTTTTGGTCTTTTCATGTTAAAGCAATATAAAGAAAAATACATGAGAATAATATTTTATTTAAAACTAAAGAAAGTATTAATTGCACTTTTCTCAGAAAATGGTTGAATATAACATATTTGGAGCTTAGGAATATGTTATGGGGCCACAGCCACAGCAAACACAAAATATTTAATTTAAATAAAGACCATCTTTAAGACATTGATGAAAAATTGAAAATAAAACACAAATAAATATTGATAGAAAGATATTCCATGCTCATGAATTGGAATAACTAATATTGCTAAAATGTCCATACTACCCAAAGCAATCTACAGATTCAGTGCAATCCCTATCAAAATTGCAATGACATTTTTCACAGAAACAGAGCAAAAGATCCCAAAATTTGTATGGAAACACAAGGGACACTGAATAGCCAAAGCCATCTTGAGAGCAAAGAACAAAGCTGGAGGCATCTTGCTCCTTGATTTCAAAAAATATTACAGAGCTATAGTAATCAAAACACTATGGTATTGACATAAAAATAGACACATAGATCAATGGAACAGAAGAGAGAGAAAAACCCATGAATATACGGTCAATTAATGTATGACAAACGAGCCAAGACTTTATGAAAGGAAAGGACAGTCTTTAATGAATGGTTTTGGGAAAACTTGACAGCCACATGTAAGAAAATGAAACTAGACTACTGTCTTACACTATACACAAAAGGTAACTCAAAATGCATTAAAGACTTGAAAATAAGACCTGAAACCATAAAACTCCTAGAAGAAAACATAGGTGGCAAGGTCCTTTACTTCAGTCATGGTGATGATTTTTTGGATCTGATTCCAAAAGAAAAGGCAACAAAGGCAAAATACACAAGTTAGACTACTTCAAACTAAAAAGCTTCTACACAGCAAAGGAAATCATCAACAAAATGAAAAGGCAACAGACTGAATGGGAGGAAATACAGGGAAATCATTTATCTGATAAACCATATGGAGCTTCCTCAAAATATAAAAAATAGAATTATCATATAACCCATTGATTCCACTTCTGAGTATTTATCTGAAGATTATGAAAACACTAATTCAAAAAGATAAATGCACCCCCATGTTCACTGCAGCATTATTTACAAAAATAATGCCAAAATATGGAAGAAACCTAAGTGTCATCAATCGAAGAATGGATAAAGGAAATATAATGTATATAAACAATGGAATACTATTTGGCAATAAAAGTGAAATCTTGCCATTTGCGACAACATGGCTGGAATTGAGGACTGTACACTAAGGGAAAGAAGGCAGACAGAGAAAGACAAATATCACATGATCTCAATTGTATGTGGCATTATAACAAACAAAAAACAAGCTCATAGATACCAAGAGCAGATTGGTGGTTGCCAGAGACAAGGGTTGGGAGAGTTGGCAAAACTGGTGAAGAAGGTCAAAGGGTAGAAACTGCCAGCTATAAAATAAACCCTGAGAAGGTAATGTGCAGCATGATAACTAGAATAAGTAACACGCTATTGCTTATTTGTAAGTTTCTAAGAGAGTAAATCTTAAAATTCCTCATCACAAGAAAAAATGTAACAATGTAGTGGTGACAGGCAGTAGCTAGATATTGTGGTGATCATTTTGCAAGGTAATGAGTCCTGCATTACTGTGTTTTACACCTGGCTCTTAGTGTATTATATGACAATGTTGTATGTCAATTTTACCTCAATAATAATAATAAATATTTTAAATAAAGTGGGTGGAGCCAAAGACCTAGGGAGAAAGGGCCTATAGATGTTCATCAGTATTGCCAACAGCTCAGCTGTGAACCAGGTGTGCTGTTCTTGTATTAACTTGCACTAGGATAAAATGAGAGGCTTCTAGCTGTTCCAGAGGTTGAGCTTTCATGAAGCTGGATGTGTCTTTACATGGAGCAAGGTGTATTTGTTGGACCAGATTTCCTGGACTAGAAAACATGAAAACAAAACAAAACAAAACAACACCATTTCTAATTTATTATAAAACTTCATTTTTGATACAAAATGAGAACATTTAAATAGGGTTACATCTGTATATTACTCTGGATGATAATACATATTAAAATTACTGTTATCTAGTGTCCTTCAGAAAATTATTTACCAAGAACATCATTAGAGTGAACCAGATACCTCTTTACTCCTTGGTCAGGACTATGAGCTCTGGGTAGGGCAAAATGACTGAGAATGACTCCATCTCCCGCACTTCTGTCCATGGTGCTGAAAAGCTTTTTCAAGGGAAATGGCAGTTCAAAGTTAGGAGTAAAGAAAGAAAAGAAAAAGGAGGTAGGAGGCAGAAGACAGGAATAATAAGGGAAAGTTAGGGAATAAACCTTCTTAGAAGTAGGTGAATGGAACTATAGTGATCTCAAAAGAATGAGGAACATTTTTTTCTTTCTTTTTCAGTTTCCCATATCTCAGGCTCAAATACATCCAATACCACAGTCATTTATAAGGTAGCAAATGGTAGAATATGAATCCCAGTAAAAAACAAAGAAAACAGTAATCTGATCAAATATAGATATAAGAAATATAAAGTAGTCAAAGTTGGGGCAGCAGTCAGGCACCGCCAGACTACCACCTCCTGGCTTAGAGATTATTGTCTATAAATTTTCCATCAGGTGCCTCTGGAGGCTTGTCACAGAAGGCTGTGAATCTTAAATAATAAAATCTATTATGGGCAAATAGAAAAATGTTATATTTTGTCCATAAAGATAACTGGACATTTGAGGCATAGGGGAAGAGCCATAGTTTAAAGATAGTATGTGAAAAAATGTTTTCTTTTTTGGGGGGTGGTTGGCTATGAGCCTTCAGTGTAATATAAGTGCCAAGTAAGTTATTGTTTCTTAAGATTTTTTAAAGGAAAGTGTAGTAATAAGAAAAGGGAAAGTGATACATGCCTGACTACTCTGGGTTGGTCAGGGCTCATCTCTGGGAACAGACTTCATCTGGTTCGATATCAGTGGGAGACCAGAAAGCATGGCATTTGAGGATGAGGGGAAGAAGCTGAGGACAAGAGCTGGGAGGAGGGTAGACAGGAAGCAGTGGTGGTTGTCATGAGGAAGACGCATCATTAGATGTATCTGTCTAACCCTGGATGGGAAAACAAGGACAAATAGTTACAGGGCATGTATTAGTCAGGATTCTCCAGAGAAACAGAACAAGTAGGGTGGATGGATGGATAGATAGATGATAGATAGGTGATAGATGGATAGATAGATAGATAGATAAATAGATAGATAGATAGATAGATACATTTATTTTAGGAATTGGCCTGATTATGGAAGCTGAGAAGTATGAATGGCCATCTGCAAGCTGGAGATCCAGGGAAGCCTGTGATGTAGCTCATGTCCAAACCCAATGGACTGAGAACCAAGGAAGCCACTAGTAAAAGTCCAAGTCCAAGTTTGGAGGCTTGATAACTAGGGCACTGATGTCCCAGGGCAGGAAAAGATGGATGTCCCAACTCAAGCAAGGGAGAAATTTCACTCTTTCTGTACCTTTTTGTTCTGCTCAGGCCCTCAGGGGCTGAATGATCCCCACCCAAATGGGTGAGAGTGTCTCCTTTACTCAGTCTAATCAAATGCTAATCTCTCTGGAAACACCTTTGCAAACACACCCAGAAATAATGTTTTTTCCAGCTCTCTGAGCACCCCTTAGTCTAGTCAAGTTGACACATAAAATTTACCATATAGCGTAACAGTGTGCACTTCCAGAAAGGGATGATCTAGTAATCAAAGCCTTCCAACATTGGAGGGAGTAGCTTGAAAGGAAATGTACGCAGAGGCACATGAAGTAGTAATGACCGTGCAAGTACCAAATAGACAACTGAATGATAAGTGTGAAGATCTACTACATCTATGTTCACCCATGACTCCTGGTGAACCATGGGAGGGTGGGATGAGCTATTAGTCTCCTAAGCCCAGAAACTCTTGTAGAGTTGCTTATAAATGCATAAAATGGCTTAGAAGACCATTTTCACATTTACCTCTCAATTTTCTTTCAGTCTAAATTTAAAGCTCGGCTTTTTTGTCAAAACCATCACTATAGAAAATTATATTATTACATCAGTGACTCTTTATTGGCCGAAAGATTCCATGCTCTAGAGTTGCCTGTCATGTGGGGTACATTTCTTTAAAATTTGATAAAACTTATGAATTAGCTCCCAAGAAAAAATTCACTTATAAGCATGCAACCCAAGTTCACATACACAGACACACACATATGCACACAGGCTCCTTTTTGTGCAATTGTGGTATGTCCACAGAATTCTGAAGTCAAAACTCCCAGCTTTGCTTTAGGGTTTTTGATATTTCAGTAATAAATCATGAGTTCCTTGACAAGAAGGAAGAAGCAAAGCAACTTAAAATCAAGAACTGTGGGCGCTGGCCAACTGACCAATCCCCAAGTGAAAGGCATCAACAATTCCATCTACAGAGGAGTGAATTACACATAACTCCTGTGGGGCCTCTATTTTGTATAAAATGACATTTGAATTAGCTTCTTCTTCACTTTAGTCAAATGTTTGTTTTTACACTGTGTCTAAGCAACCATGTATTCACTCCTTAATTCTTTGCCATGTTGAAGATGATTGCAGGATAATGAGAAGAGCAGGTCAGGGAGCAGGACGTGAGCTTTCTGGTCCCAGGTCCAACCTAACAACACTTGTAACTGGACCAGGTAGCTTCCCCTTCCAGGTCTCACTTCCCTCACCTGGGAAGTAAGGAACCTTGAGTAAAGGATCTGTGAGGTTCGTCCCAAATCAGAAATCAGGCTCTACCTCCTGAAGGCCTGTGAGCCTGAGGATGAGGGCTCCCTAAAGGGCAGGTGGACATACCCCTACCTGCAGTGGTTTCCACTTTAATGCTACCTTGGAAAACTATTTAATCTCAGGTGAACCTCGCTGTCCTTAGCTATTAGAAAAGAATAACTTACTTCTAGCATTCAATGTGTGGGTTAACTAAGAAAATAAATGCAGTCCTTATCATAGTATCTAGCACATACTGAGCACTTCGTGAACAGGAGTTGTCAAGACCAGAGTTTTATTTCTTGTAGGATGGATATTCAGAAAGAAAATAATAATCATCAGAAACAGCCTTATTTTAGCACAGACATGGTTTATTCTATCTAATCTAAGATATTAAGAATTGGAGGAATTACAATGCAGATGCATATATATATTGATATATTCGTGTGCATATGTAAATATACTATATATATTTATAAACAATGCATATATTTATAGAAATAATTTTATACATATTGTATATAAATATACTACATATGTTTGTCACACAGGTTATTTCTCTCTATCATTTTATAACCTGTACTGTTTGAATTCCAGGAAATTTGGTGTTTTTCAATTCTCCCCACCACCCCTTCTTTCCCCCTCCCTCTCAACAAATCTTAACGTTTTTAAGCTGGAAGTCATTTATCCCAGGAGGTACTAGTGATCTAGATGTGACATCGGACTAAGGCACTATCTTGATCTTTCCTGTCACTTGCTCCCCTGGCCAGTTTCCTCCAGTCCCTCTCCCAGAGAGCGGCCAGAGCCAGCCTGCACACATGCAAACCTGGTGACCTTCTGTCGTTAAAACAGCTTCCTGTCATGAGAGGGCCAATAGGTAGAGCCTGCCCTGGGATGTGAGGCCCTAAGCTGTCCTCCTGCACTCATCAACTGGAGCCTCCCACTGCACCTCCTTTCCAGGTGTGCCATGCTGCAGGTGTGCTCCTGGACAGGCCTCACCGTTGGGCTCCCCCCGTGGGCCTGATTAGCTCCAGATCCGCCTCAGGTTTCCCCCTGCTTTGTGAGGCCTTCTCAGATCCCCATTTCTACCCCACTCCTCCATACTTGAACTCCCTTTTACTGAAGCCCTTTCAAACTGATTATTTTTACATGACTAGTAGTCTTATGACCGTCCACCTAGCATGGTGCTCAGAAACTAGCAGGAATTCAGCCAGCATTTGTTGGATGAATCAGTAAAAGGCAGCTCCTTAGGGGAGAGGCCCTTGTCCCATTTATTTTTGTATGGTTTGACTTTCATGGTACGTGCACAATTTACAACTGAAAATAGAGTGTTGTAACCTAAAATGATCTATCCTACACAATTTTGAAACTTAATTATCATTTAAGGTATGTCTTGGCTCTAACTATGAACCCCGCCGGGAAGAGAAACTCCATTCTTTCAGTATCTGCAACACCGACTCAGTACAAGGCACGTGTCGGGGATTAAAATGTGTGGATGGATTGATTTCGACACTCTAGGAAATTGTCCTACAATGATTTTGATGAGTCAATAGAATTAATTAATGTCAGCAACAAATCCAATCGTTTCTAAATTCTTACCATTCTTTAAAAAACACTAAGCTTTGTAGTTATCTCGAAGAAGATTAGCAGGTTGTGGAGAGAAACTTCTTGCTCTAACTGAATACACGAAATAAAGTATTTTTTTTGTTTGTTTTGTTTTGGTTTGGTTTGGTTTTGGTTTTGAATGTGAGAGAATATGCACAGGAAAAATGATGGATGAGTTTATGTCAGGTGTTATGATCTTGATGTTTTATCTGTACAATTTCCTTCATAATTTCCTGAAACTTTCAAAACTAGTATTTTCCTCAACATTCCAGTTATTGTTATTACCCCGCAGGACAGAAAGTGAATGAAATATCAATTCTGGTCTGGTCTGGCTCAGAGACTTTAAAGGTGTACTGATTTGAAATTTCTAGACAAGATGATTTGCCGGTCATGTTGTGGTGACTTTTCACATGCAGTGAAATCAGAAAAAGACGAAGGGGAGATATTTGATAATATTTTGTTGCTGAAGAGTTACCTTGGGCCAACTCCACCATTAGTCACCTGAACATAAAACCTCCTGAAACGCTAGAACCCACCTTACACACAGCATCCTTCCCACTTGGCAAAGGTCATTTTTAACTACAGAAGAGGATTGTTTTGGGGAGAAGCTTTCTCTAGATTTGATGCTAAGTGAAGAAATACAAAGCTATTCCTCTTCATCAGTTCCTCGGAACCAAAAAAGAAATATTTTTTAAATTTCATTCACTCTTCTGATTGGTGATAGCCAATCCTGCAGAAATTCCAATGCCAGATAACTATAAAAACTTCAGAAGATGTGCTTCTAGTGCACAGGTATTGTCAAGCCACCCAAAAGAATACCTCTGAAGTTCACCAGCATGGCATCCCCAGACAGTATGCTGTCTGGACCTGGATATCAGAGAAGCACAACTGTACAGGTAGGAACTCCCAAGACCCAGCTCCACGGTGTCTCATCTTGGGGAAAAAATAGTTGAAGAGTAAGTGGAAACAGAAACATAGAGCAAATACTCTGATCTGTCTTGTAAGTCCCCATCTAACTCTAGGTGGAGATGATTTAGAAAGTGTAAAATACACCAAACATTAATTAAAACTGGAGGTTAATTTCTGTGGTTGAACACAAGGGCATATAGTACAGTATCAAAGCCTGGGCATTGCCTCCACAAACCTCAGAGCATAATTAGAAGTCAGACCCCTGGCCATTCATGTGGAAATGATGGAACAAAATGGTGAAAGGGGAAGTGCCGTTTCTTCCCAGATAGTTCTTAAACTCAGACATGGAAAATTGCTAGACGTGTTTATTGGAGTGTCGATCACATGCCTGGCACATAGTAGATGATCAAGATGGACTAGTCTATAATTTAAAAAAAAAATTTACAATAATAACTGTTGCTACTGTCATTGCAAGACAATTTGGGGACTCTATACAGTTCATTCAGGAATTCATTAATTCATTGAGAAAATGGATACGTGCTCCTCTTATGTGTCAGACATCGTCACAGATGCTGGAGCCACTTGTGCCATTAAGACTTGGTTCCTGCTGCAAAGGCATTTAGGGAACCGAAGGAAAATGTGACTATATCAGCAGATGTGCTCAATCAAGTCCTGGGACAGAAGAAAATACAGGATGGAATGAGGGTGTAGAAGATTCAGGGTCATGAGAGGCAGAGGAGGCAGTGGAAATCATGTTCAGGTGTTTGTGGGAACACGTGGAAGAGAGACATCATTCCAAGCAGAGGGGGAGGTGGAGCAAAAGCTTAAACATATAACGTGCTTTTCTTGGAAATTTACTGCAATATCAGAAGATCCATACGAAAGAATTTATCTTTGTTGGATGAAATTGAATAACTTGATTGGTAGAACCTTATAAATATGAGAATATGTTTCAGACAAGTACAATATATGTTCCATTAGGTGTTTTCGGGCCAATAATTCTTAGCATGCTTTCGTGTACTATGAGCAAAGTAACATGTTTATCTTCTGAAATAACATATGTTTCCCATAAGATCATTTAAAATTAGGTAACTTATGGGCAATTTGAATTATTCAGGCAGTCATGGTGTAGTATAGCCCACCTGACATATTTTAATTTAATTCTCAGCTCTGGATTCTGCATGCTTAAGTGAGAATTTGATCCATGTGGAAAGGAGGTTTGGAAAGTTCTGCTAATCAAAAAGTGTCTTCTGTTGGAGGTTGCGTTCACTACACTGTTGATGACAGAAGGACAGGAGAGGGTTAACTTTAGAAAAATATCACCAATGAGAGCTGTGACCAGTACACATAGTAAAGCATGACTGAGAAGCACAGGCATAGTTTTGAAACTTCTTGACTTTTATCGTAAGAACAAGAGCTTCTTTGCCATTTGTGCCAACTCTATTTTATAAATGTTTGTCCTTGACTGCTAAGATCTCTGTGTCTAACTATGATTCAATATTTTCAGGCTAAGCAATGTCACAAAACAACATACAGACTTATAAATATGACAGTCTGCCTGCTGTTTATAATACCATCATGATGACAAAGAAGACCCCAGTGCAACACTCTGAATTGTGACTTTCAACTGATGGTGATTCCAACTCTATGAAATATCCTTTCCAGTAGGCAATAGAAATGTCTTTTCAAGGAACAAAATGTGTTATACATTGAATAGAACCAATAGGATCTAAAGAGATTTCAAAGATGAGTTTCTGAAATCCACAGAAAATTCTAGAATTGTTCAAAAATTCTCTACATATGTGCTTTATAGTTGGTCCCATTCCAACTACAATATGTGCTTTCTAAGGGCCATGGAGACTTCTTAATGTTCTCTACATTGCTAAATAGTGTTTTGGGGTTTTGAGAGATGCTCAATAAATACTTGCCAAACAGCTTAAAGAATGACTTTTATCTATGCTCATGGCCAACGAGGTCTAGAGAATGTGTCCTGTAGAGAGAATGAATGATGTCCTTAGACCATGCAAAGTGACTGGAGTGTGACCACCATCCTTCAAAATGAGAAGCAAATCTCCTAAGTGAGGAAGAGAAAAATCACTGGAAGCAAACCAGTTACATATAAAAAACTAGAAAACAGTGCTGGAGCAAAAGTGTGCCCACCGGGACCTAAGAGGGTGACCCTGTAGGTATGAATTTAACAACACTCTCCTCTCTTTCAGATACCTAGTGAATAGAAAATGTGTAGAATTTCATTACTTTTGTTATGAGTAAATCCTTGTATGATGGAGCATCATGAAAATGGATAGCATACCAGAGTCCTAACTAGTAGGCTATTTAGGAGCACTGGGCATTGGAGAGGCACTATCAGGACGACCTTAGGTTCTTAGCCTCATGAGTACTAAAGGTTTCATTGCATCCATAATTATCCATTATTCATGAGTTTGAGCAAAGAAAAATCTTGTGAGACAATTCTCAAGAAGTAAAAGAAAGGTGTTAGCTGTCATAGGCATGGATTATGGATCTGTATTGGGTTCCTAGTTCTGTCATAACAAAGCACTACAGACTTGGCAGCTTAACACAACAGAAATGTATTCTACGAGTTCTGGAGGCCAGAAGTCTTAAATCAAGGTCTCTGTAGGTTTGATTCTTTCTAAGGGCTCTGAGGGAGGATCTGTTCCATGTCTCTCACCAAGCTTCTGGTGACAAGCAGCAATCCTTGGCTTACAACTGCATCACCCCAAGCTCTGCTTCCATCCTCATATGGCTTTCTTCCTGTGTGTGTGTGTCTGGGTCTCTTACAAGTACACTAGTCATTGAAATTAGGGCCATCCTAATGACCTCATCTTGGCTTCATTACACCTGCAATGACCCTATTTCCAAATAAGGTCACATTCACAGATATAGGGGATTAGGACTTCAGCATAACTTTTAGGGGGACACAATTCACTCCATATCGGACCCTAGCCTGGTCCTCAGAGCACCATGGTGAGTGTGGGGTACTAATAGGTCTTACCACACTCTAGCCCCACACTTGCTAGAGCTTTCCTTCACAACCATAGCCCAAGATTCTAGAAATGTTACCCTAGTGTGGTATGTCTTAGGAAGAAGTGCAAGGCAAGGTCTTCTTTTGTGTGTATGGGGGGTGGGAAGGTTCTGCATCTCATCTGCTGGTGGTTACATAGGTGTACACATGGGTAAAGATCCATGAACCTGCACACTTAAGATTCACTATTTTACTGTATGTCAATGACATCTCAGAGATGTTTCAAAATGGTTCTGGACCAAGTGTAGCACACGCTTTCTGTGGCATGTATACGGTAGGAAATCATAAGTATCCTGATCTGACACTGAGCCACATCACTCTCTGACTTACATGATGCCTCATGCTAACATATAGTCATTATTTCTTTGAGTTAATTATGAACATACACTCGAGTTAATGGTCTACTAGTAATGTTCTTTTTCCCATCTATTATTTATGTAGTGATTTTATTAACTTCATTTATTCATTATGTTATTCATTCTCTGAGAGTCTACTATGCCCCAGATATTGCAGTAATTGTTGCAGATGCAAAAATGATTCAGACCTGATCCTACCTTTGAAACTCACTCTGTAGTCATGGAGTCAGAAACACAGAAAATTGCACAAGCTGTTGCAAGTGCTGTGTCTGAGAGACTATTAGGGCACCAGAGGGGCCAAGAGAAGGAAATCGTTACCAGGCAGAACCCTGTCCAAAGGCAGCAAAGAGGGTGATATTTGAGTGAGGATGGAGATAAGAAATTTTAATGACAGATGTAGAGATCAGGCAAGCAGGTGAAAAATACAAGGGATGCTAATATAACAAGGAGACACATACATATATGCAGACGCACATACATACACATACACGTGTATACACACGTGCATACACACGTGCATACACGCATGTATGTGTACATGTACATATACACATGCATGTACATGCACACACTCATGCACATGCATGCATACACACTCTTGCACACACACGCAGTCCCTGGTAGTGACCTTTCACCTCCCAGTTCCCAAGGACATGAGAGCATCACTTGCGTGGTCAGTGTCAGAACTCCGTTGTGCCAGGTGCTGAGGCTGGGGAGGAGAATGACTGAGAAGGACAAACCAGGCATTTTTCTGAGGATGAGATGAGAGAGGGCTGTGGGATGCAGAGTGGGAGTGTTTTCTGAGCAGAAGCTGTGAGGAGAGAGAAAGGGCAGAGGGAGGCCAGGGACCCTGCCCAGGAGCCATGCGCTCTGACCCACCTCCCGTCACTCCCTCCAGACAGCAGGCGCAGAGGCTCTGTTCTTCCCGGGCGTCCTCTGCACCCTAGGATGCTGACTTGCTGGGCTGGGGCAAGTCCTGGGTCTGGAACAGGGACTTGGGTCTCTTCTCCTGCCATCATCACAGGTGATTTTTTATCCAGTGCTTCTTGTGAGTCAACTCCTGTACAGATATTATCTCTAATTTGCAGAATAGGCTTGTGAGGCTGATTTTTTAAAATTCAATTTTATGGAGGTGGAAATCGAAGCACAGAGACACTTACTTGCCCAAGTTCCACCGGTTTGCCCGATGCCAAGGCTCCTACTTTGGCCACTATTTCCTGCTACCTGTGTCCAAACTCAAGCCCGTTTGCTCCTCTGGATACTGACATGCGGAGCCACATCCAGAGGTCAGTGTCATCCTGTTTATATTCTTCCTGTACATCGCACAAGAGTTCCAGGGGAAGCAGGAAAACTTCACGGAAATCCCTCCGCCACACCCAGCAGGCTGGGACTCTCGGGTCAGCAGGGCCGTGTTCATTCACCCTGTGCCCATCGTGGTCCTGCACCTTCGCCTGGAGCCCGGCTCCCGAGACTGAGGGGCATCTGCTCTCAGACCCCCGCACAGGGTATGAGGTCACTGCTAAATGCTTTCACAGGGGCCACCTCAATAAATCCTCCTAACAACCCTCTGTGCTGGGAAGCTCTCCCCTCTTTCCAGTGAGGGAATGGAGATCCCTCAGCACCCCCACCAGCCAGGAGCAGAGCAGATCTGTGAACCCACACCCTGCACTCGCATCCACCGTTCTCTTCCCCCACCCTCACCTGCACTCACCCGCCTCCTGTCTACTGAGAATGCAGATCTACAGGTGGAGAATGAATGTGTCTTCAAGCTCATGCCCTGGTCTGGGATGATGGGCGAAAGCCTCCCACACCATCAGGACCATAGGAGCTCCTCTGCGTTTAACACTCACCGCAGGTCAGCTCTGCCGAGCACCTCACTCACCTCTGCTCATAACAATCCTGTGAGGAGGGCGCTGTCACCCACACTTCACAGCTGAGCAACTGAGGCTCAGAGGACTGTGTAACTGGCTAGCATCCCTCAGCTGAGAGGCAGCAGTGCAGAAATTCAACAGCAACTCCTGCCATCAGGCTGCCCTTCTTTGTTCCACCACCGAAGATCCTTCTCAAAGGAGAGAGTAATTCAGTTTCAGTCTTAATCTACATTCTATTGAGTGATTATAACATACAGATTCCACAGTGGGAATACTATCGGGTCTTTCAAAAGGTCCGTAATTCAGACAGAGAATATGGGTCCAGAATTAGGATTAGGGCATCCCCTACATGGTGAGATTCCATAAATACTGAAGAGACTTGGCTTCCTGGAATGCACCCCATCCCTACCTGCTGCCTCAAACTCCAGCCACCAGCATTGCCAGTTTAAGGGCAGATAGCTGGGTATGTGGGGTAAAACTGGATGCCTCGGCCATTTAGACCTCAGATCCCGCAGTGTGCTTTCCACAGAGAGGTCAGAGGTCACTGGAGAATGCAGGGAGCTGTGGCCCAGGCAGGGTGGGAGCAGAGACACGTCCCGCATGCAGCCTGCCCTGCCTGCAGGCACGGTGACAGCTCTGAGTCCTGACGTTCCGTGGTCAGGCCCCGCCGCCCCTTCTCCAGTCTCTACAGTCAATCTGGGTCCAGGGAAAGTTCGCACGTCTGGGAGAAGGGCTGAAACTTAGCAGAGCCGAGGCCTGTCCTGGGGAGGCCTTCGGGCTTCTACATGGAGCCTGGTGACAAAGGACACCCAGCTTGTGTCCCCGGCTTGGTGGGGTCTCAGGGCCTGTGGGTTGTGGGCTGGGCACCGACACCACTGTCCTTCCTGCCAGGTGGGACTACTAAGGACACATTCTGAGTTCCACAATTGAACCAGAAATAAACTGGAAAAAAACTGACTTTTGTTAAATTTAGATTAAATGTTCGACGTGCTGCTAACATAGAAATGAGCACCTTCAGAGGAATCCAACGTCTAGTAACTAGGAACCCAGGGGGGATGAGAAGCAGTGTCTGGTGTACATTCTGTAGGAAAAGAAGTCTGAGTTTAATTCAAAGTGCAAGAAAAATGCAGAAGTTGCATTGTAATTTATCTTTCTCCCCCTTCTTTGGTGAATATGTGATCTTAAGCAAATAAATACTCTTAACTGTGTAAGTCTCTCCTTCCCAACCTCCAAGTCCACCAGCAAGGAACTTGAAGGTCATCAGTGTTGCTGAGAACCTTCGGGTCTGAGGACAGAACAGAGGAAGACTCGCTGAGAGCACCTGAGCTGTGTGTGCGGCGGGGAGGCCGGCTGTCCACCTGAGTCTGGGCCGGAGCCGCCATTCTCCTATTCTCAGTGGTTTCAACCCAACAAATGGCCACGTTCCATGAAATAAAGTGGGAAGTTGCCCTGCAGTTAAAAAAGCAATAGGGGGTTGAGTTTGAACTACACACAAATCAGCTGCAATTGCAGCTGCAGAGGAGGGTCTGCTCTGGGCACAGATTCAAGGTGCCCGAGGGTTGGGGGTCCTGAGACAGACCTCCCGACCTGCTTCTCCCTTCCCCACATCTCACCTCCAGGCCCAGGCTGACACCCGTGGGGTCCAGCAGGTCAGTGGACGGCCCCTCTAGGGACCAGAGCCCAGGTGGCCTCACGGGTCATGGCTTCCCTCACTGTGCTCCCCCCTCAGCCCCTCATTTCCCTCCAGAGTAGCCTCCACCCAAGCCTGATGCAACTAGGAACCTGTTACACTTGGGGAGTGTCCATCTGCGTTGTCCTGGGAACTCACCCGACGCTCAGGACCCACCCAGCGCTGCCCCCAGAGAGGAAACCAGGAAAGGCCATGAGAGAAAGCCCACAGCTTTGCAGAGCTAAGGTTACAGGGAGGCCTGGGAGTTGTCTCAGGAGACCCTGAGAACTGTCTCAGCCCGGAGCCAAGTAAAGGAGAAAGGAGGAGAGATCAGGAAACAAAGAACAGCCCTAATAACTCACTGAAGGCCTGTGATGTGCCGACCTTGGCACACGCAACCCTCATCCCAATCTGCCCCACACATGAGGTCAAAGGAGGTGCAAATTCAGGCGGTGAGCTCGCCGAGAGAGGCGAGATCTGAAGCTGGGATTCAGACACCAAGGACCCTTCCCTCAGGGTCAGCTGCCATTGGGCTTGAGCCAGCCAGCTGCTGGACCTGGGGTGTGGCTTTGCCCTTTCATAATGGGCCCTGCTCTGCCCCTCCCACTTAGCCTTTGCAGTGGGGACTTACTGATTTTTATTGCTACCATGCAGTCTGAGAAAACCCCTCAAGAGTGTCCTGATCCTCCGGGGAAAGGAGCTCTGAAGATCATCCCAAGGGACACCTGCCACTAGATGCTCTGGTGACGCTTAGCAGCTCGGTCAGCTGCCCAGGCGCTCTGTGCCCCTGCTGCTCAGGTGGGGCAGGTGAAGGCCGTAAACGCAGAGACCAGGGAGCAGTAGCAGCACAGCTGCAGACAAAGGCCCAGACCCAGCCAGTCAGATGCTGCAGGGGAGAAGAAGGTTCCAGAGCCAAAGCCAGGAGGCTTATGAAACAGGGAAGAGGGAGGCTGCCTCCCACGTGGCCCCTCCAAGGAGAGCCTCCAGATGGCTGCTTTTGATCCTTGTGACCCTCTCGCCAGCTCGGTGGTCCCTGAGCACCCGGCTCACAGGTGAGGACAGGAGACTACGCTGCTAGCCCACCACCAAGTGCAGCGGAACCGGGGCTCAGACACCCCCTTGCCACCCCCACCCCATTGGGAGAGTCTGTGTTCAGCCCTTCCTTGCTTTGATGTCCCACTCTCTCTCCTTTCTGAGGTGGAGAGAGAAAGTGAGTCGCACACAGAGGTGAAGAAAAGGAGTCTTTCCCCAAACCAGCAGACCCTCTGGGCAGGTGCTCCTACAGGAATGTCTGATGATAAAGGTGAGAAGGTGATAGGGAGGGTGGGAGGGAGGGAGGCGCAAGAGGGAAGAGCTATGGGAACATATGTATACGTATAACTGATTCACTTTGTTATAAAGCAGAAACTAACACACCATTGTAAAGCAATTATACTCCAATAAAGATGTTAAAAAAAAAAAAAAAGGTGAGAAGGTGAGATGGGCCATCGAAGCCCAGCTGCGCACCTGTGCCTGGGACGGGGTGGGGGGGAAGGGGGGGAAGTGGGAAAGGGAGGGAGGGGGAGCTAGAGGGGAGGGGAGGAGGAGGAGGAGCTAGAGGAGAGGGGAGGGGGAGGAGGAGCTAGAGGGGTGGGGGAGGGGGAGCTAGAGGGGAGGAGGAGCTAGAGGGGAGGGGAGGGGTAGGAGGAGCTAGAGGGGAGGGGGAGCTAGAGGGGAGGGGAGGGGGAGGAGGAGCTAGAGGAGGAAGGGAGGCGAGGTTTGAGGCAGCTGCCTCTGGGCTTCGGATCGGCTTCCAGGAAGAGCTGAAGCCCACGCCCAGTGACTTTGTTAAATGGCTTCTGCACATCCATCGTTTGTTCTACTGGATAGAGGTCGCACAGAACGGGAGGAGGAGAGAGCCCAGGGCTGTGAGGCTCCTGCAAGTCACCATGGGAACCAAGGGCAGAGTGATCTCCCGCTGACCTGCCCAGTGCCACCCCTGGAATTCCAGCTCTGAGGATGCAGTCCAGGTGTCCCAGGCTCATCCTCCACAAAGACCCACCAGAAGAACGGTGGTAAACAGCTCATCCGTAGCAGGGCCCGCCCACTGTGCCCCCCTCTTCCCCAGGGACCCCCTGGAATCAGCAGGAGCAGCTGACTCGGGAGCCTCCTGTGTGAGCACAGAGCACGTCTGTGGGCTCTGTTTTCACAGCCAAGTTGTCAGACGTTGGGGAGGGAGAGGGCAGATCATGGAGCTGCGGTTCCTTCCCCTGCGCGGGGTGGTCGGATCAGGGCTGTTCAAAGCGGGTGTGGACCTGCCGCCCAACACCACGCCTTGGACCCGACGCCGGATATTGCTTCCCTGACTCGGACCTTCATGCCCATCACTTGTCAGAAACGCAGACCTCGGAGTCAGAAAGTCCTGGGGTGGGCAGAGTGCTCTGGGTGAAACATGCCCCAGGGGGTTGTGATGGGGACCCCAGTTAGAGAATCACTGAATGACCTTCCGAGAAGAGGAGGCACTCCTACTGGGGCCAGGCCAGGAGGTTGAAGGGCAGGCAGGGACTCTGGTGGCAAAGCTGGTGGAAAAAGCCTCTGTCTGGGCACTAGGACACTGTTTCTACCAGAAAATTCTTCCCACGGAAGCATATGGCTAGAACTGAAGTGAATGGCTTTACTTTTTAATATAAACTTATTTATTTTATGTATTTATTTGGCTGTGTTGGGTCTTCGTTGATGCATGCGGGCTTTCTTTAGTTGCGGCGAGCAGGGGCTACTCTTCTTTGCGGTTCGTGGGCTTCTCATTAGGGGGCTTCTCTTGTTGCAGAGCACAGGCTCTAGGCGAGTGGGCTCAGTAGTTGTGGCTCACAGGCTCTAGAGCACAGGCTCAGTAGTTGTGGCGCACAGGCTTAGTTGCTCTGCGACATGTGGGATCTTCCCAGACCAGGGCTAAAACCCGTGTCTCCCGCATTGGCAGGCGGATTCTTAACCACTGCGCCACCAGGGAAGCCCTGAAGTGAATCGCTTTTTATTCCAATGACTTTCCTCTATTTCTTAGCCACAGGATTTTTTATATGGAATTTTATATGTGACCCCAATGTGCGTTGGAGCAGATGGAAGTACAGGTGTTCTAGTTGCATAGGACGAGGTGCACGGAAGGGGGTCCCAGAGCCTCCTGCAGGACCCTGTGGGCTCTTAATGGACCCCCAGTTTCCATGCACAGTTCTCAAACTATCACGTTATCATAATCCCACCCCAACTGCTAGAATTATTCTTTAGTGCTTACCTAACATGTGGCATTTTAAGTATGTGGAAGTTCAAATGACCAGCCTTCCGTTTATCTCCTATTTTTAAAAGAAACATCTGCTTTTGATCTATGTGATCATCACACATTTTAGGCAAAAACACCATCAGAAGTGGAGACTCACTGCCAGTCAACCTATTCCTTTCTATATTTAGAGCAGGTTCTAACTGTTTGACCTTGAGGAACTTACTTCCCTTTTCTGAATCTTAATTGTTTATCTGCAAAATAATAACAATACTGACCTCATTGGGTTACTGAGAAACTGAGTAACTTAAAGTCCTTATATCATTGGGTGCGTGATGAAATCTCAGTAAAAGTTAGATGCTATTATTATTAGTAGAAGCAGTTGGTATTATTGAGATGCTCTTATTGTTGAACTGAGGTCTGCACGGCGGAGTGTTCCCCAGTCTTAGCTGTGTCCTTGGGAGCCACCCGGAATGAACCAATGGGATCCTTCAACTTCACAGAGACAGCAGCAGCCTTCGGCTAAGACTTCCTTCACCCTCTGACCACCAGACTAAAGACCCGCTCGATCTCCTTGCTTCTTCTGTCTCTCCCTTTAGCTCCATGTGCCTTTCCCCCTGCGCTGGTGCCGGGTCCTGGCCTCCCCAGGACGCCCCTCTGTCCCTGCCTGCACCAGCCTCCTCCAGCCCCTCTCCACCCACCAGCTTCAGTTGTCTCAACAGGCACAAAACCCTCCCCACCGCACATTCGCTCCTGTTGGCCGTCCTGCCTTATTCTTGTCCTCACCACACCTCCTCAAGAAATGTGACCTCCCACGGTGTCTGTGTGTCCCCTGTCCCATTAATTCTTCATAGCTAGTCCTCTGGAAATTCTCTCACGAGAACGATGGCCCCCTTATAGCTAAACTGAATGGAAGATTCTCAGTTCTTATTTTGCTGAATCTTTTAGAAGTGTGAGAATATTGATTACTCTCTTGTTTATTAAAAAAATCTGTGCCCCAGTTTCCTTGACCCCAAACGCCCGGGTTTTCACCTTGGCCAGTGTATTTATTAGTCTGCGCTGGCCGCTGTAACAAAATACCACAGATCCGGCAGCTTCAAGAACAAAAATGTATTCTCTCGCGGTCCTGACGGCTGGAAGTCCGAGATCAAGGTGAACACAGGGTGGGTTTCTCCTGAGCCTCTCTCCTCAGCTTATATGTCCTGTGTCCTCACGTGGTCATTGTGGTGTGTGTGCATCCCTGGTGTTTTTCCATGTGTCCAAATTTCCTTTTCTTACAGAATACCCAATATTATTCGTTTAGGGCCCCCCTGACAGCTGCATTTTAACTAATCGCTTCTTGAAAGGCCTTGTCTCTAGATACAGTCACATTCTGAAGTTCTGGGGCTTAAGGCTTTGACATAGGAAGTTGGGGACACAATTCAGTCCATAACATTGAGTTTTCTTTATGAGCTTCTGCTCCCTTCCTGCTGCCTCCCAGGGTCTCCCACAGGACTGGAGCCCTGGGTGGCCCCATCCCCTCCTGGCTGCCATGGCTGGACATCCAAGCACACACTGGATGCAGGGTGTGGCTGCCACACAGGCCTCTTCAGCTCAACACCATCAACATTCAGGGAACATCTTCCCTCTGAAGTTTGTCTGTTCTTTGTTCTGAATTCCACATCTCAATGAATTCATTTAGGTATTAACCTACCACCCATCTATCCTTCCAAAAATATTTATTGAGCACTATGTTTGAGCTGTCTTAACACTCACAGGGCTTACACTAGAATGAGAATGTTAGCTATGTCCCAGACCAATGGAGGCTGTGAGCAGTAATGGCGAGGAAAATGCAGAGACGGGAATAAGTTTGGGAGATACAAGGCGAAGTAAAACTACACAACTTGGTGATAGATTGAGTCTGAGAAGTAAGCAAAAGTAAGGTGTCAAAGTGGTCCTCTGGTTTCTGGCTCGCACCATGGGTTGGAGAGTGATCCCTGCGGTGAGCAAAGAGGTTCTGGGCAGGAGTTGGCCATGCCCTGGGGAAGACTAGAGACGTCGAGGGAGATGAAATTTTGGCTTGGGGACCAGCTGGGTTTGAGAGAGCAGTTAGTGAGGAAAAGCAGTGCAGGAGTGATGTTAGTAGTGGTGCAGACACGGTCCAGGAAGAGAGCACAGGGTGAGGCCAGGCAAGGGTGCAGATCTGAGTCCCAGAACCTCGGACATCTACAGGTTCCTCAGGGAGGCTGGGCACCCCAGCGGATCGTGACGGCACAGCCGTGTCACGTGTGCGGAGCAGGTCTGGTCCTGGAAGACCAGCCAAGGTGATCAACTTTGCTGAGGATGGAGCGCTCCCTGGGGGCCATCACCTATCTTGGCACAGCAGCGACTGAGTCGTGATGGAAGCAGAAGCCAGACTGGAACACCCTTCAGAAGAAGCAGATGCAGCAAGTAACTCTTTCAAGAAAACTGCCTTGGAAGGGGGGCAGGGACAGCGAGGGAGCTGGAGGTGGATGTGGGGTCAGGGGAGGATGGCTCGGCCATTTTATTTACCTGCTTTTAAGAAGGTGTTTTTGGATGGAAGAGGTGAGAGAGCTGCCCAGCTCCTCCCCACTCCCCACTAAAGAGTTAGCTCCCTGCTTCTTCTCCTGCTGGGGTTGTTGGTGGCTAACAGCTCATACCTGAGTCCTTCTCAGGTTCTGCTTTTGATGAGGAGGGTTGTCTTGTCCAAACTCAGCCCCTTTCATGGGAGCATCCTCATCAATACTGTCCTCAGTAGGGCTATGAAGACCTAGTTCCCATCCCTCAATGAGGGAAACTCGGAAGGGCCATCCCAGCTCCAGAGCTTCCCAAGGAGTGGGCTGGGGGTGCTCCGTCGCAGCTGCACGGCAGCCCGACTTTTCCCCACAGGTGTTGATTCCGAGATCGCTCCTACAAAATCCTTTCCCCAGGAAACCCACTTGTGATGCTCCATGGGGCCACCTCCTCCATCAGGTGCATTCTGCTCCTCTGTTTCCTTGGGGTCCCAGCACAGCCTCAAGGAAGCCAACACAGAGGAGAACTGTGTTTGGTGTCCCTGCAGCTCAGTCCCTCAGCCCTTGTGTGTCCCCTGTCATAGCAATCACCCCTCAGTACATACGCAGAGCTCCATTTACAGCCACCGTGCTGCACTGACTCATTAAAACACAGAGTGTTACTGAAATGTGTGCCATTCCAGGGCATACATGCATTTTCCCCACACTCTCAATGACATCATAAATTGAGTGTGTCCTGCAGCCACACTCTGTCCCCATCCTGCCATTTATTTTGTGTCAGGACAAGCAGTTTTAATCCATGACAGCTGAAAAAAAAAGCTATGCAAATAATTTTTTTGAATGTGCCAACATGAAATGAAGAAAAGATTAACCTACATGATAAAATTCAAGCTCTACAACGTAAGATGCCTTCACATAAACAATCTAAGAGTGAAGAGCAATCAGTATGCAACTAGGCATTGGCACAGTCGCTTTAACCATGTGAAGGGCATCATATAAACGATCTAAGAGTGAAGAGCAATCAGTGCGCAACTAGGCATTGGTACAATTGCTTTAATCATGTGAAGGGCATCATAAACATCACTCAGCCTGGTCGTATTGACCAGCAATTATAGAATTAATGCTAGCTGAATACAGCTACAGACTCAGAAATTCTTATATCAGTGGAAATCTGAAGGAAAGGAAAAGTTACCGCCAATATTAGGGTGGATTAGTACAACGGCTATTTCCAGGAAGGGTACTTCCTTGATGAACAGAGTCTATGTGTATTATTATTGTCTTTTGACATTGTCTGTCTATCAACTACAAAGTGAATTTTGGAAGTGCAGGATCATTCCTACCTTTTTCATGTTGTATCCTCCAATACCTACTGTACAGTAGGTTCCCAAAAAAACATTGGATGGATGGATGGTGGGTGGATGGATGGATGGAAGGATGGTGAATGGGTGGATGGATGGATGTGTGGCTAGGTGGGCAGGTGGATGCATGGATGGATGGCTGGATGGATGGATGGATGGTGAATGGATGGATGGGTGGATGGGTGGAGTGGTGGAAGGGTGGAAAGATGTATAGGTAGATGGATAGAAGAATATGTGTACACATATGTAACCCAGATAAGTTGTCAATATCAGGCACATGCATTCAAATTAATTATGACCATTCTAGGGATTTTTGTTGACAACAAACTTCTATGAAGATAGGCAATATATGATCACTGTTATATGCAAATACCTTAACTAAGGCAAAGTCTCACCTAGAATAGTCCCCCATCCAAAACTAACCCAGTTGCCAGAAATTTTAATTTATTTCTTCATTCATTCATTCAACAAAACATTTTTATATGCTTACAATTAGTTTGATATTAGAATAAATAAGGTATGATCTCTGTGCACATAAAACTTTGACCACTGCTAAGAGATTATCTTATGGATTTGTTCGACAATTTGATTGCTTCCTTTTGTCACATCTTTAATTTGTTTATATTTTAGGGGTAGTGTCACTCACCTTCAGATAATGATAGTGTGGTCTGTTGGCATTAGTTTTCCTCCACATCTAATATTGTAATGCTTATTATTACTAATACTCTTATATTTATCTGCCCTTTACACAGAGCTTATTTTGTGCTAAACATTTTGGTAGATGCATTAATAGATGGACACATCCTCATAACTAGGGGAGGATATCATCACCATGTATTAGTTGTGAATGCTGAGACTTGAATGGATTAAAGATTCATTGAAAGACTCAGATATACAGGTGGAGAATTTGAATCCACATCAGTCTGATGCCAGATCTGGGGATTTATAGGTTTTATTTTATTTACCATTGTCCAGGTGAATCAGACATAAACTTGTTGGGAAGTTGGTGAGGGATTATTTGTCTAAATACAACGATAGAAATTGTAGGGGCTATAGAAGAAGATAGATATGGTCCCTGACTCCAAGAAGTTTACAAGGTGGAAGAGGAAGAAACAAGGTCTGGACATTCAGTCAATATGAGAACATTTCTGTGAATTGACCATTTCCTGAAAGTCATTACTTTAAGACGTTCTTAAATCCAGCTTCCAGAGCATGGGTTGTAAGTGATGTATAGAAGCTACTACAGTGATTTTGCTCAACAGTATTCTGCTCAACAGTCCTGTCATTAATAGCAAAACAATTTCTAGACAAAGAAATGCAATAGGCATTATATTCAGGACAAAACCTAGGGAAGGTAAAACACCTGTGAATGGAAGGGGTTTCTCCTGGAGAGGTAAACTGCTCTAAATAGATGTAGAAATGAACCTGGGCATGGTCAGAGGCCAGAAGTGAAGTTCTACCCTTTCTTAACACCCAATCTCTCCAAGTTTGAGTCTAACACAGGTTCTTCCCAGAGGTCTGCCCAATTTCTCCCAAGTTTCGTTCGCTCTTTGGGACACACTTGCCTTTGTCCAACGGTACAATAGTCCTTGTTTTCCCAGATCCTGATTAGAATGGCCTCCATGACACAAAGAGCAGCTGCGTCTACCAGACAGAATTTCCCTTCTGCTGCCGCTATCACCCACAGGATTTAGGACTTCCCTGAGGACCCTGGCCTCTCACGTGTCACAGGGCTGGAGAGGACACAGGGTCTATGATCAAGAGTAGGTGTTCATGTGGTTCAGGCCGCTGCTAGCAGTTTGGGAAAACTGCATAACCTCACACTAGAGGAAGATGGTGGTGTCCACTGCAGAGCTTCTTGTGACCATGACATGGAATCATATGGACGAAGTTGCTTTACGAATTCTAGAATTTATTTTTAAAGGTATATAGCTGTTGTCTGTGCCTTGCAGCACTGTCTACACTATGTCTTCAGTGGGTCACTGTCTTCAGTGGGTCATACTTACTCCAGGTAGAGGATTGGGTAGATATAAATAAATGCAGTTTGTCCCAGAGCTGCACAGCCTAACAGTCTAATGTCTTGTTCCAATCAGTCCAAACTAAACCGTCATGGCCTGGACAGCCTCACTCCAGGGTGAGCACAGGCACGCCTGTCTCTCAGGAGCTGCTGCTTCTCAGCCCCAGCCTGTGTTGGAGGCTCCCACTGGGTCTGCAGCCCAAATCCCTTGATTAGATCTTTTTCTTGGGTCTTCCCCAGTCGAAGTCCTCCCCAAATCAGCCTCTCTCCTCAGCTCTGAGACTCAAGCCCATTTAATCAAGGACTGCCCTCACCCCGCGGCCTGACTCCCTGGCCTCCCTTCTGTGAAGCATCTTCTCTCAACAGGTCATCAACAGGGCAAGGCTTGTGCTGGTTTGTACTCCTTGCCTGGAGCACTGTCTCTCTCACCTCAAGACATTGTCTTCATTATTCTGCTTCTGCCCAACAGCTCTTGGTCCTTAAAATGAGCATTATCCAGACACATTAACCGATCACATTTAAAATAAGTTTCATCCAGGGGACTTCTGGCGGTCCAGTGGTTAAGACTCCGCGCTTCCAATGCGGGGGACACGGGTTTGATCCTTGGTCGGGGAACTAAGATCCCACATGCTTCACAGCACAGACAAAACAAATGAAAATAAAATAGAATAACTTTCATCTGAGCCAAATGGGGACACAAATACAGCATCCACACAACAGAAGATTATTTATCGCCATCCCAGAAGACGATGTGGTTTTGTAGCATGATAAGGTAAACCTTTGCTTCTGGCCTCTGACCACGCACGGTTTGTTTCCCACGTCTGCTTTAAAGCAGCTTATTCTCCATGGGCCCTCACTCTATTCCCTGCATTTCTGTCCTGAATAGAGCGCCTACAGCCAGGTGTTTGTTTAAAAATCATCATTGCTATTAATGACAGGATCTTGTTCGCTACAAAAAAGGCTGCCCCGGGGTGGGTGTGTGGGGGGGGGGGGTGGGGGGGGGTTGGCCAGGAAGGCAGCAGGGCCCTGGAGGGCGCAGTGTCACGGGTGGGGCTCCGCTCAGGGAAGAGCCTGCAGAGCAAGGCAGGTGCAGCCTCCGCTCCTGTGCAGGGGCCCCGGACCAGCCTCTCCTGCCTCCGGTCTCTGTTTCCTCATCTGCAAGATGAAGGTGTTGCGCTGAATTATTTCTAGTGACCCTTAACTCCGACGTCACTGCCAGCCCCCTGAAGAGCATCCTTGCTGGGCTGTCTTCCCCGACCCAGAAATCCTGGCTGCGGTCTTCCTGCGGTGCTGATGGAGAACAAACACATCAAGTGGAGAATAGCACTTTATGTTGATCCATGATTCTTTCATCCTTGTGTCCCTTGATCTTAATAGTTATTATCCCCATTCTCTGGATGAGGAAACTGAGGCACAGGGAAATTGCGTGGTTTTCCCCAGGTCTCCATGTGGAGCCGCATCATAACCCAGGCCCACTGGCCACAGCTCACTCTGACAACCATTTTCCAAAGGACATTTACACACTTAGAGGCGTATTCATCCTCTCCCTGAACTTGGAGGGGACAAGGGGGTCCAGGAGGAGAGTGTTGAGTGAAAGCCCCAGTTCTGAGATGGCAGAGGCCCAAGGCCCAGAGAGCAGATGTGGGTTAGGTCTGTGTGGGAAAGGGAGTGAGTGGCCCAGGAGGGTCAGCGGGGCAGCCCGGGCCGAGGCCACTCCTGTCCTGGCTGACTCGGGGCAGTCGCTCCTCTCCCTGTCCCCCACAGCCACCTGCAACCTCATGTGGCTGGGAGCTGTCGGCATCCCGAGGGGAGAAGAAGCTGATTGTCAAATCGAAGGCATTCGATTGTTCTGGGACTTTAATTAAAATCTTTCACCTCGCCTCGCTCATTGCTCCAGAGGCTCCTCAAGTGACGGGCCTTCACCAAGGCTTCCAAGTGTTGGCAGTCCCCCGTGATCAACACCTGGATAGAGCGGAGAGAGGCTCACAGTTCCACCAAGGCCGGCACCTCAGGGCTGATGCCAGCCCCCAAAGAGTGCCCCGTGTAGTCTTCTGCCTCCTTGTGGGAAGGGACATGGCTTCCCGTTGTGACCGCTGTCCGGAGCCCCTTCTGAGCAGCACGGGACACAGAGCCAAGCAACGGTTAGGAGCAGGGTGGCCGCCGGCAGCAAAGCCTTGACCACAGAGGTGTGCGTGTTTCTTTGATCATTTAGGTTTTTGTGTTTACTTTGCGCGATGAGAAACCCACAGCTTGGTGGTGGCAACTTGGTCCCAAGGCTCTTAGATGATCCACTGTCCTCTCTCTGTGCCACGGGGATGGCCGTGGGGCTCTGGCCAAGAAGGAGGGAGGGCAGGGTGGAGAAGGTCGACCTGGGCCAGATTCAGGACAGGTCCCTGCTTCTCATCGGCAGCCTCTCCTGGGAGAGAGGCCAGGGTGTCTGTTTCCAGCTGCTCACACGGAGCCCCCTCCTAATAACACAGACTCCTTTAACGGGGAGGCAGGGCAGATCTCACGAAGAGGCAAAGACTGCCTGACTGGTTCTGTGACGACCTAGCAGGTAAATTATGTGCTAATCACTTATCCACTAATTGTGCACCTTAATTTTTCTATGTGGAAAGGACAATGTAAGCCTCACTTCAGCCTGTAGACGTTAAAATGGAGCCACGCGCATCATTTTGACTTTCAAAGACCCACACTCAACGCAGGGCAGGCACATACTCAGCGGTTACTAATTTTCTGAGTTGAGTTAACGCCATTTTCAGCTGCAGGCCTTTGTTGAATGCCCAGTGGGTGCGAGGCTGGACACCAGAGGCTCCCTGGAGGAGACCCTCCAGAGCCAAGGGCACAGACAAGGTCAGTCAGAGCAAGTTGCTCAACTCTGAGCATGGCTTTGCTTCTGCAATCTCATCGGGGCCCCCCACCCAATATGAGCCATTTCTAGAACAGGATCCAAGGAGAGACTTCACACTGCAGGTGCGTGGTGTCCCCATTTACCTCTCTGAGGATGATTCACATTTTAAATGGACACTTGAATCAAGGATGTTTAAACCGCAAGAATGAGCTCATGGGGTAGTCAGTGCCAACAGAGGCTTTGTTCTTATCCAAGACACCTCAGAGAAAACTCACGATTTGAAATCAATCAAGAAACCAGAAAGCAAGACCACCTTTGCTCCTTGCTGGTCTGGAAGAGAGTGTGGGAGCCTGTGAGACTATCCTGCATGTCCCCAGGTGAGACTGGACGTGTCCTGTCCCAGAGAGAGAATTACCGCACAGAGTCTCTGGTACGAGTCCCAGCTTAGCTGCTGCCCTGTAATTGGCTCTTGGGGAAATCACTGGAACTGTCCAGCTTCATAAAGTTCATATGGAAAATAGCAATAATAGCCCCTCTCTTTGCTGTAAAGCTGTTGTGAGAGTTTAAGATGGTGACGCATGTAATAACCCTTGGCCAGCACTGCGTCCCCAGGCAACTGCAGGCTGAGGGCACACTGCCGACCACTGGCCATGCTTATTGGGCTGCGGACTCTTCCTAATCTTGTGCACAGATGTGCGCCTTGAACCTGCCTCTCCAACCTGGAGCTCAGAGGAGGGACAGCACACAGGTCAGGAGACTCCAGACCTTCCGATTTTCATGCTTCTGAAGATGTGGCGTTTGGCTGGGAACTATTTTCTTTCTATCATCTTCCTTCAGGATGCTGGAACAGAAATATTTCAAAGAGGAAATAAAATGCAGCAGAACGTTTCCTTTGGTGATGAAATGCAGTGCCCGTGGGATTTTCTGGGGCTCACACCCAGTCACTCATTATGGCAGCTTTTATCAAGCTGACTTGGTATAGAATCTCCCTGAAAATTATTTGAAAAATACTTAGAAATTCTGTGTCTGGGTTGGAAGGCCAAGGTCCAGCAGTGTTCTCATGCCTAGGACATCACAGAGCGGCATGGCTTTGGGGCTGTGGACAGGAATGACTCAGGAGTCCCCCCACCAGCACCACCCAAGGGCTGTCATTAAGCTCCGTGGAGATGTGGATTCTTTCGGATGAGACAGAACTGCTGATTCTGGATGGTTTGCCTAGGAAACCAGCTGTGTCCAAGGCCTGCCTTCTGCAGAGGTCAAACTCCCTGTGACAGTCCCTGTGGTATTTGGAGCAGAAGTGGCCCATGCTGTGGCCGTCAGGAGGATCCTCTTCTGGGGAGATTGAGGGCAGCTCAGCGGTCAGGCTGACATGAGACTTTCGCTGGAGGCCAGGGGGCCCCACAAGGTCCAGAGTCTGCCCATGGAAGGGCCTTTTTCCTGGAAGAAACACGTGAGTCCAGTCTGTCAGTAACCAGTGCCTAGCTGGCAACTGACCAGCAGGGTGGTCACTTGGGGACACAGAGGCTCCCCTCGACCACAGGGCATTGTCCTTACTGGCCTCCCCAGATGCTGGAGCCTGCAGAATGGCTGCCTGCAGCTGTGCAGAGAAGAAGAGCCCGGAGAGAAGTTAACGTCCCCATCACTGGACATTTGTTAGAAATATAGAGTCCCAGACCCCAGCCCAGAAGTACCGTATGAGGACCTGCCTTCAGACCACATCCCAGGAGATCACACCAAAGCCTGGGCTGTGCTGGCCTGGACGTGCTGCTTGCCCTTTCTCTGCAAAGGCCTGGGTGGATTAGGGATTTGATTTGCCTTTTGGTTTCTCTAGTTCTCTGTCCAGGTTTTAAACAAATGAGTGCCATTTTCCTATTTTAAACCAGTGTCACCTCAATGGAAAGTTCACCCCGCACTGCCCTGGATTCTGAGGGTGTGGGGAGGAGGTGGGGAAGTACCTCTATTTCCCCTTCTGCTCGGATATTACATGCACCGCGGAGGTCTGAAATACCTCGACCACCCCTGTGAAAATGGCAGGGGCTGAGCTACAGCACCTGGCGCTAGACTGGCATTTCATTCTGCAGACGCTCAGCCCGAGAGCTGGGGGGCTTCCAGACGGAAGGGGCGGCTGCTCCTCATGCCGAGGAGAAGGGTGGGTCTGGGCTGCTGCCCCCTGGCAGCAGGCTGCTCTTGCCTGATCCCTGGACCAGGAGCTGGGCACTCAGAGCACCGAGAACAGCAGCCTTGTGCAGAAAGAGGGCTGTGCCCGGGCAGGTGGCCATAACCTTTCTTCTTAGAAGAAGGTGAGAGGCTGGTATTGAGCCAACTTCAGAGGCTTCTCTCTTCCAAACCCCACACGCAGGGACAGACACCATTTCAAAGCTGCAACCCTGAGGGCATCCCCACCTCCCCAGTACAACTTGCTCTTTCCCCAAAAAGCCAACCCCATTTTCCTCCCAAGACTGGCTTCTGAGGGCCGAGCCCTTGACAGAGCCAGCATGTCACCTTGGAGACTCTCCATCCCGGGTGTGAATCCCAGTTTGGAAACTGACCTGTTGTGTGTGCTCATAGGAGTAGTTCAACTTCTCTGAGCTATCATCTTCCCTCTCTTATTTCATTTGTCAAAAAAACCCCATAAGCTATCACCTGTAAGGCAGTGTGGAGGGCTCACTGAGACAGCACCAGGATCTATAGCAGAGGCCTTTCACGTATGTGTCTGAGAGAGTCTTGTGTTCACCGCCTCCCTTCTCATCCCTTCTCCAGAATATTAGTCATCTCGGTGCAAAACAAATGTCAGAGACAGACAGCTTAAACAAGAGCCAACTGTGGTCTCAGGTTCTGGGAACTGGGTGTCTGCAGGGTTGGTTTCTTGGAGGCCTTTCTCCTTGGCTTGCAGACGGCTGCCTTCTTGCTGTGTCCTCACCTGGCCTTTTCTCTGCATGTGCATCCCTGGTATCTGTGTGTCCAAATTTCCTTTTCTTATAAGGACTCCAGTCAAATTGGATTAGTGCCCACCTTAATGACCTTATTATAACTAATCACTGCTGTCAAAGTTCTATCTCCAAATACAGTCTCATACATCCTCAGGTACTGGGAGTTAGGACTTCAACACATGAATTTTGGGGGATGCACAATGCAGCCCATGACATCCAACTCTCTAGGCTCTCCCTTGTCCTGGTCCCTCTTGAATTCCTGCTCGTTTGCAGATAATCTTTGGACATCATATTAACCTCCCCTACAAAAATTGCCTATAAATCTTGTCTGGATTTCCTCTTTAGAAACCTTTTACCAAACTGCAGCCAGAATAACATTCTCCATTATTTTTTCACCATAATAAATCAAAGTTAAAGCACCTGTACACCCATCTGCCCATTCATTGGCTCATTCTCTGGCAGTCTTGCTCTGAAAACCATCCAAGAGCCCAGCCTTGCACCAGCCATTAAGGAGACCTCAAGGTGAACAGGACAAATCATGGAACCTCTTCAACGTGTAAGAGGATGCTTCTTCCCATGGAAAAAGAAAAGCTTTGATTAGTGAGCTCTCATGCCCCTTCCAGCTTGAAAGCTCTATAACACTTTCATTATCCTCATCAAAAAGCATCAGAAGAGCATCCTCATCAAAAGGACCCCTAACACCGGGATCTGTGCTCTGCCCGGTAAAGAATGCTGCATGTCTCCTTTCTGCCTGCAGGGAGCTTAAAATTGGAGACGGGTGGTTCCCCACAGGCAGGTAACTTTAAGGTAACACACGAATGATAGAATTGTAAGGTTTCACACTAGCTGGAGTCCTACTGTTACACTCTGGCAGCAGTAATGGACCCCTGGTAGTGTGGCCCTGCTCTAACCTGTCTCGTTTACCATCTTGTTTCTTACTTGCAACCACGCTGTCTGAAAGGTACTTTTACAGCCACGATTTAAGGTGAGGAAACTGAGAAATGCACCCAAAAGATTTACGCAGCCAGAGAGTGTCGGCCAGGATTCAGCACCAGACGCTGGACAGCTCCCCAGAAGCCCTGCCTTGGGGCAGAGGGACATCTGCAGAAAGGCCAGTCTAAACCAGATGCTCTGGGAGCTCAGCCATGGGGACATCCCTTTGCAGGCAGAGTGCTTTGTTTCCCTGAATCAATTACAATGAAGGTAGCACTCTAATCCTTGTTGCACTGAGAATTTGAAAGCTGAAGTGCTGTTCTTTGGTCAATTCACTTGAATCTCCAACGAGTGAATGAATGAATTTAATAAGCGTTCATCAGAAACACGAACAGATGGGTGTCCCCTGAGGATCACAGGCCCTGTGAACCCAGAGATGTGTTCTATTTCCATGCCCCACTCCCCAGGAAGATAAAGCTACATGATCCTCCAAGCTCCACATAAACTCCCTTCCTCCTGTACCTCTAATGTAAACTTTTGATATGATTATTCTATTCCAACTAAATTACAGTCACTTGGACACACATCCTGTCCTAACCCCAGCCCCAGCTCCTCCCTCACCCCATGAGATGGAGAGACACTTGAGCAACAGGCTTGCAAACCCACTACTGTTTCTTAGCCAACCCCAACCCTGAACACACGTACACACGGCACCCAACCCGCAGACGAACACATAACAGCTCTGTAATGCATGTCTGTGGCATGGAAGATAGATTTTGACTCCTAAAGAAGCAAACTGTCACATGAAAAATTATTAACAGCAGGAGTAGTAGAGAAGGGAGGCTGCTGGACATGATCCATGAGCTAAAAAGAGTGTGAAAGGGGATAGGGAGATGGAGAAGAGGGAGAGACAGGCTGGGGTGGGGGGAGATGGAGAGAGAGAGAGAAAGGAAGAGGAGAGGGGGGGGAGGAACAGAAGAAAAAGGGAAGGAAGGAAGGAGAGAGGGAGAGAGAGATGGAGAAAGAGATTTGCTCAAGGTTGCAGTCATGGAGAAAAAAACACACCATGTTGTGGAATCTTGATTTATAAAATTGAGTTTTTATGAATGAATTTCTTTGCTTTTAATCTCACACAGTTTAAAATACAATATGAACTCAGGTATAGCCATTTTTAAAGATAAAAGTAGAGCTGAAATCAGGAAGTGGAGCTGCCATTTCAGGCTACATCAGAGAGAATTGAGCACTTTCATTCCCCATCAGATCAGTCTGTACCCACCTCACTTGGCCTGCAGGAGTGCCCCTCTCTCTGTCTCTGTCTCTCTTTCTCCCTCTCTCTCTCTCTCTCATACACACACACACACACACACACACACACACACACACACAGGCACACTCCCTATCCCCAGCTCAGCGCCCCCATCTCTCTGCTGTTTGCATCCCTCGCGGCTCGGCTCCGCAGTGGGTGCAGGGGGAAGATTTATAGGGGCTGCAGCTTTGCTCCTGCCTCTCAGACACAGGCTCGTCCCACACAAAGCTCCTTTATATGGGGTTGTTAGCTCTGCTCCACTGCCTTGGGAGGCTACATATTTCTAATCTTTGTTGTTTTTAATGTTATGCTTCATCCCTGGGCTTCTGGCTCCAACCATATTCTGACCCCAGAATACCAACAGCAGTAAAGCCACTGCCATTTGTCACCCCCATGCTGAGCGCCTGGGGTTCTTAAATTAAAAAGCGTGGGAGGGAGCAGATCTCAGAGCTCTCTCTCTCAGCCCGAGAACAGTCTGCAAATGCAGGACGCTGGCACACTCTGACCTCTGACCGAGCACCATGCCTGGTGCACAGCATTCCCAGGTTTTAACAAAAGAAATGTACCTGTACCTGTGCTGGATGCTGCACAGGTGGGCAAGATCAGAATGTGCTTACAAGGCTTCTCTTCTCTAAGGGAAGCCATACACACGCAGGAGAGGAAAGTGCCTGATGACGGAGCAGCAGGGAACCCAGCACCGCCCTGAAATCCAGATCCCTTCCCGCCTGCATGCCCTGTGCTGTGCAGCCCCCAGGCCACGTGACAGCAGCCAGGGAAGGGGTCCGACGGCGACGGATACCCCATCTCTGCAAACAGTGCTCCCCGCAGGCCACCAGGACCTTGGCGATCACACTTCTGCTGAGTCTTATTTCCCCTCCCCTCTAAGTCTTCTGAGTGAGGGCGTGAGGAGACACAGTGAGCGGGTCTTCAGAAGCGCTGAGCTTGTGAAGGACAGGCTTTTGCATGGAGACCGATACCAACATGGCCGTGCCGTTGAACACGCCCCAAGCAGTCCCACAGCACGTTCACAGGCGCTGGCCCCCCGAGCCCCGCTGCCACTCTGCAAAACAGATTTCCAAACACACATTTTGCCCCGTTTTGCAGATGAGAAAAGGGCCCAGAGAAGATGGACGGTTTCCCACCCCGCTGTAGCCAATGTGTGATGGAGCCATCAGCCCAGAGCCTACAACTCATGGTCCTACATTCACCCTTGTGGGCGGGTTTCTCTCCTGCATAAGGTCTGAGGCATATTTCAGATTGACACCCTGAGGCAATCAAGTCGAACAGCCCTTGTAACAGCGGATATTCCCCTTCCTGGTCTGGGTATATAGGTCAGGGCCAAGTTCCGGGTGCAGCAGAAGGCCCCCACTTGGACTGATTCCGTGAACCCAGACAGAGCTCCATTCCTCCACCAAAGCCTCTCCCACCAGCTCCACTGATTGCGGTCATGTATCATTCATCCTTTAGGGTTAAGGTTTTCAAGTGCAGAGACCCCTGGGAAGGTGTGCATCCTGGGAACAGGTTTCCATCAGGCAGGGAGACCGTGTCTGCAGAGGACATCCAGAAATACAGGGCGACGCCCACCTGGCCATCGTGCTGAGGTTGAAGTGATTTCTTGTGTCATAACCCAAATGCAACACACGCTGTTCTGGACATTGTGCTCTTGCTTCCTAGCTTCAGTTGACAAGGAAAGACGGTTCTTCCGTTTAATGACTTTTGCATGTCAACCTGCTTGTCCCTCCAGGACAGCATCTATTAGATATTTTTAGAAGGTACAGCCTCACTATGGGGCTGTGTCTGCTGAGTGACTATTAAATCCTGTCTGGTAACAAAACACTGCAGGTGGATTACAAACCACTATTTTCTAAACCATCGCAATAGCCTTTTCAAATAGCTTTACTGGCAAATTCTATCAAAGATTTAAAGAAAAATTAATACCAATCCTTCTCAAACTCTTCCAAAACTACAAGAGGAGGAAACACTTCCAAACTCATGTTACTAGCATTACCCTGACACCAAACCCTGGCCAATATCTCTCATGAACAATGATGCAAAAACCCTCAACAGAATATTAGCAAACTGAATTCAACAATATATTAACAGAATCATACACCATCAGCAGTGGGATTTATTCCAAGAGTGCAAGGATGGTTCAACACTGCAAATCAATCCATATGACTCATCACATTAACAAAATGAAGGATAAAAATCAGATTGCATGAAGTTTCAAGTAACTGAAAAATCTGACTCTATGGCTTCATATTCTAAATTTCCTTGTGGGAGCTTGTTAGCACTACTTTGTTTGTAAATTTTTTAGGCCAGCAATACACTCAGGTGAAGTAAAGAATGAAGTGACAATTGAAAAAAAAAAAAAGACATTCACCTAATATTTAATGAATAGCTGAACATTTTGTGAACATGTCTTATGGGCAAATCTTGGGGTACAGAAAGGCCTGTATCTCTCACAGCTCTCTCTCCTGTGGCTTCCAAAACCACACCCAGCTGCCCTCTGGAAAGCCACTGCCTCTTCTTGCTAAATCAGAGAGTCTTGCTTTGGGGCCTCAAAATAAAACCCTTTCTTTGGCCTCCAAGGTATTCTATGATGTTAACTGTCTTCTGGCGTTTTCAGCAGTGGTTTCTTCAACGGCAGGTTTTCTCTTTTTGTCTCCGATTTGCTAAGCACAGGCACTGACTGAGGGGCGGCCCTGGGCTCCGTGTGGGGCTCCATAAACACAGTCCTCTCAAGTGCTCCTTTTTCTCATGCCTCTGCAGAACAAGAGAAAGACTCTGAAGTCTCATCTGACCTTCATCTGACCTTGTATTCCTCCCTGCACCATCCTACCACCTGACATGGAGCATGTCCTCAGCTAAACACAGTCTCTCCTCACAGTGAGCCCTCTTCCTAGATCCCCCTGTCCCTCAATCTAAATATGGGCTGAGCACCCATAATTCAAAAATAAATAATCATTGCATTTAATTATACCCATATTGCATCCATCAAAATATCATTTACAGTATACAAGATGTTCTCATACATATCCCCCTGTTTGATTTTTATGAAAACTCTTCAAGAAAGAGATGACTGATATTGTTCCAGTTTTACAAATGAGAACATCAACACCCAGGTACAAGGACATGGATTTAATTAGCGCTAGTTCTCCTCCCAGCTTGGTGTCTCATCCAGTCCTCTCAGCAATATCAGTGGAAGAGCTCAATCAAAGATTCCCTCTGGTCAAACGAGCCCTCTTCCCCAGCTCAGATTCTAAATACATTGTGTCTCAAGAAAGACCCAAAGTGATGGATTGTGGTACATGGTCCGCTGCCTCATGGTGACTCAGGTGTGTAGTACAGCACATCAGCAAGACTAGTGAGGGGAAGAGTACTTCTTGCCACATCACCTGAGACACTCATTGCTTAATGAGAGGGTCTCGAGATGGAACACCCACCTTCTCAGAGTGCATCACACTTTACCATGCATCACGTTTGCACGTCTCTTGGCTACTTGGCTGGGGTCATTGTCTCCTGATTCCTTTTACTGAAATAGAAATTCTTCTGAATTTTTGTTCACTGATGTTCACAACCTCTCCGAATTTATCTTCAAAGAGTGGCTGAGCCTCTGACTTGCATAGTTCTATGCTGAACTTGATGCCCCTGCTGTGAAACCAGATGAAGATGCAAGAGTTATTTATTTCAATCCTCTGCACCTTTCCTGTTCGCTGTCATTTTCTTGCTTTGTCATTTTACTTTCTTTCTCTTTTTTTGACTGGGAGTCAATGTAAAAGGAAAGTGCATGGAGGGGGTTGAGAGTTTTTCACTGTCTCGGGGATCCCAGGCACCTCACTTAACTTATGGCACCTCAGTTTCTTTAACTCTGTAGTGAAATCAGAGATAATAGATGCATTTCACATAATGCAGATTCCAAACAAGTGGTGGCATTATTGTTAGCGATTACTGTCATTATTCTCACCAATGAGGTGGAGATAACAGAACTTTGGGCTCCCCAACATCTATGATCCAGGACTTGCCTGCTTTCATTTGGTGCTTATTTGAAACTTCAGGAACAATATTATAAATGAGTTTAAAAAAAGAAAAAACGTAGAAAAGTGGCTGCTTCTCCATGATGAATACAAGGAATTATATTACATTGAGCATTACCATTTCTAAGTGATTTTCCATATTAAATCATGTAATCTTCCCCACAACTGTGTGAGAAGATATTGATCTGATACTGTGTAGGAGATGGAGGGTTATTAGAGAGTTTGGTACTTGGTCAGGGTCAGGTAAACACTCTTCCAAGTTCATAGCTAATATGTCAGTAAAGAGTCTGAAGTTGCAAGTCACAGAAACTGACTTTGGCTTAACTGAGAAAAAAAAGGATGAATGAATGAAAGAACAGTGAATGAATAAATGAAGACTTTGGGGAGAATCCTGGGCTAACTCACAGAACTGAAGGGCAGTATTTCCAGTCCCAGGAGTCTGCAATGCAGGACCCTCTCACAAGAAGGTTTCACAACTCCTTCCATCTCTGAGTGGGTCTGTCCTGTTGTGAATTCCCAGGAGAGTCATTCTCTCATCTGTGTCCAGAGGACCAGTGAGAGTGGGCAGCCAGCTCTGTGTGTGCACCATGGTTGGGAAGAAGTGAGCTCAGGAGGGGTGCCAGGGCCCCTGGTGTTAAAGTGTTGTCTCTACAGCCCTAAGGTGAGAATGTGTATTTCAATTTACTCTAGTTGGATAGCTACTCTCCTTTAGATTTGCCCTTTCTTAACCAGAATTCAAAGTCTTTTAACCATAAAGAGGTGATAGGCATGAAGGGTTTAGAGCTAGCTCTCAGGGGAACCATCCACAAGAGAAGCATGGTGCATCTGTGGCCTCCGTTCCACCAGTGGGAAAGGAGTAACACTGCGCTGAGGCCTGGGACCAGCAGCTAAGAGCTCAGGGCTGCCTGCTGCCCTGGAGTGGGGGGGGCTCATGTACAGAGTATCCCATAAGGACTCCCCAGATGTTGGCTCCTCCTGGCCCACTGCGTTGTCTGAAATTCCACCCGCAATACTTCCTTGTTTAGGACAAGGCCCAATCCCTTGCTGATAAATATGATCTCCCTGGAGGACTCTCAGCTATTAGTCCTGATTAGGAAGCACGGTCCTCTCCCCGTGACAGTGAGCAGAGGTGGGCTGGGCTGACGAGGGGCGTAGGACTGGCCGCCATGGCCCGAAGTCAGTGGAGAAAAACATGGACCGCACAGCAAAGACTTCATGAAGCAAAACACATTTCACTTGAACAAGTGTCTTCATTTTGATGTGATTCCATCCTGTGTTCTGCTGTGTCTAGGACCTTCTTTTTATGAAATAATAATGATCAGATGTGATAATGTTTTTAAAGCTACCAACTCAATGTCAGCCTTCCTCCCAGTGTATTTTTATGTGATTTTATTAGTTCCTTTAATATTAAAGTTTAGCAATGTCTGGCCTACGACATAGCCAAGGATGGAGAAGATGTAAATGACCATGAGTGCCTGGGTGGCCAGCAGGGATAGAGACAGGGTCCCTCATGGGGGAGAATGCACAGCGGAAGAGGCAGGACCGTGGAGAGAGAGACCTTCCCAGCTGACAGTTTGTTTGAAACTCGTTCAGGATAAGAGAATAAGGCCCAGGTTCATTTTGCCCCAACCGCCAACCCAAACTTCACACAGTTATTCTTGCAAAGGGATCTTTGAATTCTTTTCCACTGAGCATCTTGGAAAGTTCATTTCCCTCACCATGCTGTCACTGAAGATGGGCCGTGGCAGAAATGGTGCACTCTGTGCTCGCCTCTGCCCTGGGCTGCTAATGATACCAGCTGCAGAGCTTCTTGAAATCTTCTCCAATAGGAGAAATGCCCACCCATTGCCTGGCTTCTTTCGGATGAGGTCAGGCTGGCTTCTGACCCAGCCCGCCCAGGCCAGGATCAAGGAGTGGGCTGCCCTGATCAGCATTGTGCCCCGGTGTCCAGCCAGAGCACAAGGTGGGTGGAAGTTACGGAAAGGCACCTCAGTCCCTGCTGCAGAGTAAGGCCTCCTTTCCTGACACCTGGCCACAGAGCTCTCCTCTCCCTCAGGGGCACAGGTGCTGTACCTCAGAGCCCCTGTGAGCCTGGAATACAGGACGTGTGCACGTGTGGACAGGTTAATGCCTGTCTGTGTGCATGTGCACACCTGCACTAGCCTGCTGGTGTCGTACAGGAGAAGCTCGCTGTGGAAGGAGCATCAAGGTCACTCTGTAAGGATGTGTCCTTCCAACCACATTTAGCCAGGGCCCACTTTGCAGCCTCCTCCAGCCTGGCAAGGACGCAGACGGCCACATGGCTGCCACAGCTGGTGGAGGATGGAGCTGCGGGCCTGCTGGTGGGAGCTGGCCACCCACTCCTGTCTCAGGAATGCTTGGCCATCTCCTCGGGCTGTCAGTCCAGCCTGGGAGGGACCTCGGAGTCTTAGGAGCTGACTAACCACCTAATTCATTTTTCATATGCTCTTTTTGGCTGGCACAGCAACTGACCAGTCCCAGGTTTGACCTGGTTAGAAGAGGAGGTCAGATGCCCCAAGGTTGCTTACACACATAAGCGGTTTTTACAGCTCGGACTAGTATGACAGTCAATTCAGTTTCAAAGCCAGATAAATTTGTTGAAATCTGTGTACACTGGTTCCTGGCACTACCAGCTAGCTGGGTCTTCAGACTGACTCTTTATTTTGACTTCTTTCTCTTTACGCTAACTTAGTTTGTCATATAGTAAAGTAGACACTCAGTAAAAGTTACAATAATTGTCAGTGACACCCAGAGCAAACTAACTTTTCTAGCCCTCGGTTTATTTTTTTTTAATTAGGGGATAATTTTTTAGTAATTTTATCAATAAGAAAACAACAACCAGCTTTTTTAAAATGATAAAAGGACAGTTGATATCCGGCAATGGATAGAAATCCAAGTTCCACTGGCTCAAGCAGGGAGAAATACATTGGCTTATGTCACTGGCAGGACGAGTGGGCAGCAGGTGGGGCTCAGCAGTCGTCACAGCTCAGCAGCTTTCTTTCCATCCCGAGCACTGGTGGGCTCTGACAGCCTTTCTGATTTGGCCCTATTCTCTCTTTCCCTCCTTGAAATGTGACCACTGCAACTCAAAAGCAAACCCCTAACGGCACTTGAGGCACACCACAGTGCTGCCACTTCCTGACGACAGGTCTCTCCCTTTTTAGAAAAGTTTAAACGACCTTGTTATGGAACAATTGGCATAGAATGAGCCACACGATCGAGTCAAGTCCAGCATGTGCGTATGCTTGTGAAGCCATGACCACAATCAGGGTACCCCACGGCCTCCTCCCCCCGCTGCTGTGCCCCCCTCGGCCCCTTGCCACTCCCTCCATCCCCGTCACCCATTCATCTGTCTTCTGTTAGTTTAGGGAAACTTGCATCTTTTGAGTTTCATATAAATGGAATCTTCTGTCTGGCTTCTTCCATTCAGCATAATTACTTGGAGATAAAACCATGTGGTGTGTGTGTCAGTGGTTCGCACCTTTTCGTAGATGAGTAGTCCTCTGCTCCAGGCGTGTACACATTTCTGTCCATCTGCTGATCGATTGATGTTTGGATTGTTTCCAGGGTTGGGCCATCACAGGTAAAGTTGCTATGAACATTCAGATGCAAATATATATGGCATGATACATATTCCCTTATCTCTTGGGAAAATACCAAGGAATAGAAGGTCTGGGTCATACATGTAGTGGGTGTGTGCTTGACTTTTTAAGAAACTGACAAGCTCTTTCCTAAAGTGGCGGCAACTTTTCCCATCCCCCAGCAGTGCCGAGAGCCCCAGGCCCTCCAGCCCCTCACCGACACTCGGCCAGGTCAGTTTTTCTTTTAATTTTACACATTCTAATAGGTATATAGTGGTATCTCATTGTGGTTTATTTTATGAAGCTCATTTTTAATGGACATTCATAGTTAGTGAGTGTGGATTATTTCTAAAAATGCAGTATATCGAACATTAGTGAAATCTTCCAAACATCTACCGTATTCCCCTCTATCACAGAATTTGGTGATCCTGTTGGAAAGAATTGTAAAGTTAGTGGGAGGTGTGTTTTCCATAATTTTCTTTGTTCATTTTATTTTAGATAATGCTTTAAATGCATGCCATGCCCCCCATTGTTCCTTGGGTAGAATTCTGTCTCAATAAAATTGATAAGAAATAAATATTGCAACATTTCTATTTAAACTTTATTAAAATGTGCAAAATTTCTATTTAAACTTTATTAAATTCCACAAAGATGATCTCCTGTAACACTGAATGTCATATTTCAGGGGATTTGCCCTGGATCGAAAGCACATTTGGAGAGAACACCAGATATTTTGAGTTCTAGACTGGAGGCCTCCAGAAACTCAAAATTATCGCCCTGTCAGTTGCAGCTTCCCCCCGCCAAGTGAGTCACGCTGTGCACCCTTCTTGACTCTCCCCTCTCCTCCTTCCCTCTGAACAGAGAACGTATCTCGTTGCTTTGTCCCCAGGTGACTCCTAACTGTACAGAAACCTTAAACCTACGAACTCTTCGAGCCTCTACCTTCGTGTTCCATGGCTTCGCTCTCGCTTCCTCTGTCCAACTGAAGCACATTTTCCTCTGGTGTATTCGCAGGAGTCCCTGCAGGTTCCTTCTGTCCCATTTTCTTTGAACATGCGCTGCTGTTGGCCAAGGTATGGGGAAGTGTTTGAGCCAGGGGAGGGGGAGAGGCACTTGCCGCAGAGTCGGTGGAGGCAAGCTGGGCTCCCTGCTGTCCTGTCATCCTGTCACCTGCCCCACATCCCTCTCTTCCCACCAGCACCAGCCTGGCCCCTTTCCCATCACCCTCTGCTGTGTCAGCCAACAGGGAGCTGGAATCCTCTGAGGGTTATTTGCCTTTAGGACAACAAGGACATCACCCCCACTGAGGGTGAGTCAGGCACTAAAAATGCGCTCTGGGGAGAGAGGATTACGCGGTTTAATCTGGGTCTTGAACAACCCAATAACCCGAAGAGGCATGAGTTGTGCAGACCATTCGACAGATGAGATAACTGAGGCTTGAAGATTTCAAGTTATTTTTAAAAAGGTCATTCAGCCGGTGATGGTCGCCCCGAGGCTCCAGTGCAGCCGAAACTCCTTCCCCGAAACCCATGGCCTTGACCAAGCTCCCCAGTGTCTGCAAAAGGAACGAGAGGTTGTAGAACTGAATCCGGCACCTACTGCGCGTCAGGCGCGCTGCCGCCACAGGCGCTTCGGGGCTGAGGGTGTGCGGCAGTGCTTCCCAGTGTGAACTGCCCCAGCCCCACACAATGTCCCTTGTGTTTATGTAGATGCAGATTCCCCTAAATTGCTCAGACCTTGAATCAACATCTCTGTTGATGGGCCCAGAAATCTGCATTTTTGATGAAAACACCGGGCAACCTTTATCTGTACTAGAATTTTAAAACTCCTAATGTAACTGATGGCCTCAGAAGCCGAGTCCCCCCAGCCCCGGCTCACTTGCAGGGGTGGCACTGGGGACCGAACGGCGCGGAGCTAACTTCTCCCAGATGAGTGAGCATTGACCGAAGAGCTGGTTTGGGCGATGTGGTTGGGAACCTCCTTCACCATCCACACTGGCAGGAATCACACCCTGGTCCTGCCTTCACAGCCCAGGTCCAGAGGCGGCGCTTTCTTTCAAAGAGTGTGCTTTCCAGGCGGCACAGCTGGTCCTCAAGCCCCATAAACACGGTGACCAGAGAATCCTTGTGTTGGGATGAGGTACTTTGAGGGTATGTTGGGAAATTAGTAATCATTGCAGGGGACCCCAGGCATTACTTGGGGCTGTCTCAGCAAACTAGGATCCACGGTCTGTTCTGCTATAACCTTTGTTTCAAAAATGCAGATTTGTTCCCGCACGACTGATACATCAGGGAACAATCTGAGCCGTAATGTGGATTTCATGTTTGCTTATGCATGATTTCGTCCACAGGAAAAGCAAGGCGAGCCCAAGCTGTGCTCCTGGACCGAGCCAGGTGGGGACACACAGCCATGTGCACCCCACTGCCTGGCCGTCCCCACCCCGCCAGGTGTCGCAGATGTCCCATCGCATTCCAGGAGTCCTCCTCCCTCTGTAACCCCCAGTTGTCAAACCTCTGACAGCCTCTCCACGGGGCACTGCAGGTCTCTTCCAGGGAAGAGTATCTATTGCAGGATTCTGTTTCCTACCCTCCACCAGGTGTGAAGCTATGCCCCTATTTTTATTAGGTTCCTTGTTATGTTTTCTTAATGTGTCACTGGTAAGGACTTTGCGCGTCATGTGTCCGATCTCATAAGCTCGGGGGACTTCACTGCAAGATTTTGCGCATCGTGGTGACTTTTGGAATGAATACATTGCTCTACCCACAACTCTGTCTGAGCAGAGCTCCCACACCCCATCTCCCTTCTGCTAGGCCCGGAGCAGAGACAAAGGAAAGAAGGCTGACAGGGAGCACGTCGTGGTGTCTGCAAACCTGCACTTGAAGAGCCTAGAGTTCCCTTGGTGCCCAGATGACCCTGTACTGTAATAGTACGACGGCACGATGATTTATATCCTTCTTCTTTCCAGAGAACATTCATGGTAGGAGTCATCTAGGCCATGTGGAGAACAAGGTTGGGGCCAGTGGGTCTGACATGAAATTAGCACACTCTGGGTTTGGGGCAGACTGGCCGTGCCCTGCCAGCCCTCCTGGAAACACTGTCAGGTTCCACCTCATCAGGGAGGCCTGGCGCCAGGTCTGTCGGGGTGCAGGAGCTGTGCACCTCATGTGGGTGGTGAATATGTGTGGAGTCTGTGATTCCTCAGACCCACCGGCCACCGCAGGTCACAGGCACAGCCCCGTCCTGAGCAAGCCCTCCCTCCTGCGCCTGCAGAGGATGCGATTGAGGCTCCAGCAAGGTCCCTGAGTTGCAGATGGATAGCGTCTGTGGGTCATCACGAGGAAGCCGTCCACCGTGGAGGAGAGCGGCTAGAGCATCCGCAGTTGTGCGGTGAGGATGCCCCTGGGAGCACTGTAGCGGGGCGGGTCCCCGAGCGTCAAGCCCAGTCACATTAGCTCCCCTCTGTCTCTCCCTCTTTCTCTCTCATGAGCTCTGGCTACATTTCTAAGATCTTTTATAGTATCCTCAAGTGTCACCCCATTTACCTACTGGAACTCCTGGTGAATGTCTCATGAATCCCTTGGTGAAGAATGCCCAGCACTGGTTGGAGGAGTGAGGAAGGTTCAGAGCAGAGAAGGAAAAGGGAATTGGAGGGGTCCCAGAGTCCCCCGCGAGTGGGAGGAGACATGGCTGCTACACTCACCCCGGGCAGACAGGAGCTGTGCTCGGTACCTGCGACAGTCACCTCCTTCCATTTTTAGAGGGACCTGTCAAGCAGGGATGATTATCTGCGATCTACAGTTGAGGAGACTCAAGTCTGTGAAATTTAAATAATTAATTTGCCCAGGATCATGAATATTGAGCGGGGAGCTCCTCTGCTTAGCTCCAGAGCCCTCCTGGCTCTCCTTCCCTCTGCCACCTTGGAGAGAGGGCCTGGGAAGGAGGAGGGTGGCAGAGGTCGGCTCACAAAGCTTGGCTCAGGGATGCAGCCAGCTGCGTGAGCACCTTGTAGACGGCGTGACCTGGTGGGGATGTGTCAGAGGAAGCCTGAGGCTGGCAGTGCTGGAAGCCCTGGCCTCCTGAGACCAGCTCCTGGGACCAGCTCCTGGGCTCACCCTGTCTGCCTTCCACCTGCCTGGGAGGACGCCTCTGTGGATGCCCACCTCTACCAGGCAGAGGGCCACCCCGGCAATCGGAGTGACCCGATTTAATGTCTTAGATTTAGCTCTAACTGTGGACAGAAAACAGGACCAGGCAATTGCATTTCATGGTGCCAGGAACGCCAACACCAAATGTCTTCCTCTCCGCAGCCAGCCCTCCTGCCTGACATCCTAGTATTATACATTGATGCCTTGGTGTTGCGGGATCGTCTACTGCAAACATCCTTCACCTGCTGCTACTGTTAACACAAACTGATTCAGCCAGACCTGTTCTGAGGTCTTGTCCAAAATAGCTACGTGCTGAGATGCAGCGCACACCCCTGTGGACGTCGGAGGAGACGCCGAGGACGGGGAAGTCTCAAGACCACTTGGGGCTCAGGGGCAGGCTGGTGCCACCGTAGGGAAAATGAAAGGGCTTTGGGCAAAGGTGGGGAGGAAAGGAGAGGGTCACCGGACTGGGAGAGATGCGCAGAGAACGAACGGTGTCGTTTTTAGATCAGCGAGTATTTGCCAAGACCAAGGAGGAGGAGAAAGTGGCAGCAGAGAACAGTTAGCAGGCCGTCCAAACTGTCACCACAACCTCCCCACGGGAGCCCCGTCGGGAAGGAGGTCTTCCTTGGGGCCGGAGGACTAGATGACCTCTGGGTTCCCTTTCAGGATCTATGGGGCTCACTGCTCAGGGTCCAGAGGGGGACCCAACCCACGCGTCTGAGATACCATCCTTTATTCCACTGTCATAAGGGGATATGTTGACTACTTCCATTGTGTTTGACAGAAAAGTTGGCGTTCTAAGGACTAAACAATGCACAGGTTTCTCCCCATAAAAGGAGCCAGGGGTCCAGGGCTGGGGATGGGCAGTTGCAAGGGGCAGGTGCATGGCCCTCCCGTCCCTGCACTACCATGACGCATGCTTCAGGTCCCAGGCGGCAGCCTGAAAGGTCCTTCGCCCATTCTACTCACATTCTAGAAGGCAGGGAAGGGGGGAGGAGAGGGGAGGTCTCCCTCTCTTTGAGGACACTTCCAGGCACCAGACACAGCCCTCTGCTTACATTTCTAGGCCCAAACCTAATCCCTTGGACACACCTGGCTGCACAGACGGTGAGGAAGTCAGGTCCCTCACACTCGGGCACGTGCCCCAGGTGGCCCTGGAGCCGCGGCTCTCGCGCCATGAGACCCTGAACTCTCTGGACCAGAGATGCGGCTGAGCCCCTTTGTGTATTTTTCTTCAAACACAAATTCCAGGGCACCTGCTTGGGACTCAGCTCATAAATGAAAGTTCGATAAGCAAATCCATTAATCACCAAGGGCCTTTTGACTGGCAGGTCACCACGCTGTGATTCTCGTAACCGTGTTTCTACTTCGATTCTCTTTATCCCCCAGCTTTGCTCCTTCCCAAGAAGCAGATTGAAAACTCACCGAATTCCTCCAGCTGTCAGCCCTCGCGCCCAGCCTCTGGATCTCATGGACGTGGCTACCATGATCCCACACAGGCCTTCCACTGAAAGCTTGCTGGGAACCCTTCCCTCAGACGCTGCTTTTCCTGGGGGAAGATGGAGCTGCCACACGTGCAGCACAAGCGACAACCCTGCCACCCGGCCCTGCAGCGCATCCTCGCTCCACCCTGCGCCTGTTGGTCCCCAGCACCCCCGCACCACAGGAGGGTGGGGAGGCGGGGAAGTGGGGCCCGGGGGGACGAGCAGGGCTCTGGGCTGAGCAGTTCGGCAGCCTCCCCAGTGAGCCTCTGTCTCAGGGGGCGGGGCAGCTCCGTCCCTTCAGGACAAAGGTGGCGGTGGAGCAACTACTACCCACCCCAAGTTCCCAGAAGATGACCCGGAGCTTTGGAGAATCCAGGGTGTCCCTGGGTATGCTGGGCCAGACCTCAAGTGCAGGTGCCACTCCAGGAGGCCGTCCCTCTGCAGGGGTCACTCGCTAGAAGCACCGGGTCCAGAGGGGCCTCCTGTCCCACCTGGGCCACTCCAGTCACGGCCAGACACCTGCCCTGGGCCCGTGTCCTGCACCCACCAGCCCCAGTGCCCTCCTGGACACAAACAGCCCCGCTGTGAGCCAGCTCAGGGGCAAGGGGCACGGGTGTCCTCCCCTCACTCCCTCTTGTTTCCCAGGCCCTCTTGTAATGCCTGGAGCACAAAGCACGGAGCCTCCCCAAGCTGGCAGACAGTCCCGCTACCACGCCTGATGGGTCCTGGGTACCATCTGTGTGAGGTTTATCTCTGGGTCACAGACACATGGAAGCGTCTGCTTCCTGTAGTTTGAATACAAGACACAGGTAACACCTCTCATCAGCAGAGAGAGTCCTGTGTCTCCAAGACAACCGGACACCTCACTCCTGGGGAGGAAGCTGCCACGGCCTGCTCAGCCTCTTCTGCGGAGGTGGCCAGGGACCCCACGTCCTCCAGGGCAACCAGCAAAGGAAAGGCACCCATGACACGAGCCCAGAAACACGGGGCCCAGCACGAGGCCCTGCGCAGGGCCAGGGTTCACGGCAGACGCTGTCTCGAATGTGAAGGTAACAAGCAAGGGAAGGCCTCTGTGGATTAACAAGTGGGCCGGGGGTGACAGCTAAGAGGAGGCCAGACGCAGGGGTTCGGGATGAATTTCCTGCCACCTTGGAGGGCGTATGTGACCTCCTGGTGCCTCACACACCCATCTGTACAAAGGGGGGAGTATGGCCCCTGTCTAGGATTAAATGAGCGAGTGCCCCTTGGTGGCTCAGAACCGCACTGGGCCTGTGGGATGGGCTGGCTAAGCCCAGTGACAGGTGGTCTATGGAGGCCCAAGGAGGAGATGCAGTCTCTGCCTTTTGGCAGGAGCTGTTCTAAACGCCCTTGAGACTGGGTCTGGGTTCCTGCCTGTGGCTGTACGGGCCATGCACTGCACGAACTAGACACTGCAACTCCACGTCTAGGCAAATCCAGCCTGGATTCTGGTGCCCGTGGATAAGTCTGCTTGGCCAGGCGATGCACCCAGCCTCCAGGACCCTGTGAAGAGGCTTTGGGTGCTGGGTGTGGGGCTGGATGCTGGAGAACAGGGGCTCCCAGGAGCCTGTGATGAGAGCAGGTTTGGAAGCTGGGATTGGGGGGAGGGATGACAAATGATGCCTCTGCCTGGGGCCAAGGATGGGAGGGAAGGGGGCTGGGGTGCGGGGCGGCGCCCATCAGAGCCTGGAGCTCTCCTTTGAAAATTTCTCCACTTTGCCTTGGGCTGGGCTGATCCTAGAGACAGAGAGAGAACAGTCGTCTGGGGCATGGCAGGTATCCCATGTGTGGGCCTCTCCAACAGGCTCCCAGCCGGCTCCGAGCCCTGGAGGCCCAGCCCAGGTGGCGCCCAGCCCCATCCAGGCCCCGACTACTTACCATGCAGGCTCCCTTTGTGCAGGAAGGCGGCGCTGGCCCCATCCAGGCCCTGTCTCTCTCCTCATTGCCTCTCTGCCACCAGCTGCAACCGTAGCCCCCCACCAAAGAGAGGTTCACTGTTTTCTCCCAAAGAAAAGAACAGCATTGCCACCCATAGCAAATTAAAATGAAGTGCAAAGACATTTCCGGGTCAGCCAAGCACAGCGGGTCATCAGTTCTCTGTTGCTCTCAGCACGAGAAGACATTTCTCAGCTGGTACATTCTGGTCCCTGGGAAGTGCTCTGAGGATGAAATACCGGGATTTGTGCGCTTGTGTTTTTAGAGCATTTTATAATGCAATTCAGGGTTGTGCAGAGCCCCCTGTGTGCAGAGCCCCTCTGTCCCACCACACCCACGGGGATGTGTGTTCTGGGTCCTCCCCCCTCCTGCCCCCTCCAGTGCACCCTCTCTGGATAGAAACCGCATCCCACCTGGACACATGAGGCTCCACAGCCCAGCAGGACGGTCACTTGTGCACAGACCACCATCCCATTCCCTCGTGAGCAGGATGAGGGGAGGGATGGAGCAGACACAAAGGATGCTGCAACCCCAGCAAAGAGGCTGGGAACCCTGCCCCTCCAGGCAGCAGACGGAGATACAGCAGGTTCCCAAACCTCAGTCAGGTCCCGGGGGCCCAGCGTGAGGGCAGCGCTGCTTGTGCTGCGCCCTCCTGTCCCCCGGCCAGGGCACAGCCTTTCAGAGCACTTACACTCCTCGTGTGATGCATGCCCTGCCCTGGTGGGTTCCCGTGGAAGCCCTAACCCAATGTGACAGCATTTGGAGGTGGAGCCGTTGGAAGGGAGGCACCTCAGGTTAGATGAGGCCATGATGAGGGCAGGGTCCTCATGGAGAGATCGGCGCCCCTGTTAGAAAAGGGGACACCAGGGAACTCTCTCGGCCATGTGAGGACACAGGGAGAAGGCCGCCAGGAAGGGCCTCCCCAGGACGGGGTCAGCCGGCACCCTGGCCCCGGGCAGCGGCGTCCAGAGCTGTGAGGAGAAACCTCTCTGCTGAAGCCCTGACCGTGATGCTCCCAGATGGCACCGGAGCCCACTGAGTGCCCACTGGCTGTGGAGGCAGAGGCAGCCCTCCTGGGAGGGCTGCAGGAGGGCTTCCTGGAGGGGGCAGCGAGCAGGCTCTTGGAGAGAAGAGGGAGCCTGTCGGCCAGAGGAAGCCATTCCTCATCACAGAGGCAGCATTTGCAAACGTCCAGACCCAGGGACAGCATTGGGGTAGGAGAGGCCGAGCGAGGCCGGGGCAAGGCTGGACACCCCCCTTGCGATCTGTGCCCACCTGTGGTCACTGGGGCTTTGCCAGCACCATCGGGGCACAGGGCCTGATGAAGCCCGCTCTCACTCTGTGGGGGCTGAGGGCTGCAGACAGCAGCAGGACCTCGAGGGATGCAGTCGCACCTTGGGTGGGTCGAGTCTCTAGCCCCGAGGCTCCCACGCCAGAGGCAGCTCCACAGGAAAGAAGGGGGCTCGCATCACAGCTTTCAAAAGGAGATTTTTTTTTAAAGCTTACAATGAGTTAGAAAAAAATGTTCTCACTTAGACATTGAAAAACCAAACAACCCAATTAAAAATTGGGCAGAAGACCTGAGTAGACATTTTTCCAAAGAAGACATACAATGGCCAACAGGAACATAAAAAGATGATCAGCGTCACTAATTGTGGGGAAAATGCAAATCAAAACCACAATGAGATACCACCTCACACCTGTCAGAATGGCCTTCATCAAAAAGTCTAAAAATAACAAGTGTTAGTAAGGACGCAGAGAAAAGGGAACCTCTGTGCACTGGTAGTGAGATTGTAAATTGGTGCAGCCACTGTGGAAAACAGGCTGGAGATTCCTCGCAAAGTTAAGAGTAGAACTACCGTATGATCCAGCAATTCCACCTCTGGATGTTTATCTGAAGGAAACAAAAACACTAATTCAAAAAGATGTATGCACCCCTATGTTCAGTGCAGTATCATTTACAGCCGCCCAGATATAGGAGAGACCTACCTGCCGATCAACAGATGAATGAATAAAAGAAGATGTGGTACATATATACAATGGAATATTACTCAGCCGTAAAAAAAGAATGAACTCTTGACATTTGTGACAACATGGGTAGACCTACAGGGTATCGTGCTAAGTGAAGTAAGTCAGACAGAGAAAGACAAATACTGTATGATCTCACTTACATGTGGACTCTAAAAAAAACCAACAAGTGAACAAGCAAAACTAAACAGAAACAGAGTCATAGATTCAGAGAACAAACAGGTGTTTGCCAGAGGGGAGGGGGTTTGGGGGATGAAAGAAATAAGTGAGGGAGGTTGATAAGTACAAATTTTCAGTCACAAGATAACTGAGTCATGGGTATGAAATGCACAGTGTGGGGAACACAGTCAACAATCACAGAGCATCTTGCGTAGTGACAGGTCGTAACTGAACTTACGGTGATCAGCTTGAAATGTATAGAGATTTTGAATCATTACACTGTGTAACAGAAACTAGCGTGGTGTTGTAGGTTCATTATACCTCAGAAACAAACAAAGAGACAGAATAACTCATAGAAAAAGAGGCCAGATTTTTGGTTACCAAACGAGGGTACAGAGGGCGGGGGGACTAGATGAAGGTGGTTGAAAGGTGCAAACTTCCAGCTTTAAGGTGGGTACGAGAGATGTCACGTATGTGATTAGCGTAATTAACACAGCTCTACGTTATCTGTGAAAGCTGATGGACAGTAAATCTTAAGCGTTCCCGTCACAAGGAAAGAAGTTTCTTCTATTTCTTTAATGTTGTACCTCCATGAGGTGATAGATGTTCACTAAACTTACTGTGGTCGTCATTTCATGATGTGGGTAAGTCTGATCATTGTGCGGTGCACCTGAGACTTATCCCGAGCTGCAGGCCAATATATATCTCAATAAAACTGGAAGAAAAAAATAAGTTCTCACAAAATGTGATAATAAAACTGCTTCATTTTTTAGCCCAATTATATTTCTATTCAAATTAATTTTACTGTTCGGACTCATTATTTCAGCACGAAGGTTCTTGTAAATCACATTTTCTTGACCTCCCTGCTGTCACATCACAGAGCTTCATGGGAGTCGGCTGTTTTGTTCTTGCACAGACCTAGTCCGGAGGAAGAACTGGACAGGTCTTTCTGCAGGTGCAATTTACAAATAAATGGGCCTGGTTCTTCCTTCTTTGAGGCTCAGCTAGTGGCACCCATGATACTCTGTAATTAATCCGTGGTGTGCGGGGAGGGACGGGGCTGGGGAACCAGCACCGGGTGGACTGGATGGTGTGGGGCTGAGAGCTGGGAGAAACCAGAGCCACAAAGCCCCCAAGTCCTGGCACCTGGGAGCCTCTGTCTCCGGGGCGTAAAGTGGGGAGGCGTCATGTGTCAGGCTCACCTGCGGGCCCCTGCAAGTTTGTCAGAAATGCAGCCTCTCTGGCTCTCCCAGAGGCAGGGCTGGGCACGTCCAGCGCTCACCGACAGCCAGTGACCAGACAGGAAGGGCCGAGCCCCTCACCAGACACAGATTATTGCTCCGTGCACCGTCCAAACATCATTTAAATGCACAGAATGAAGTGCTTCACCAGGCGTCACAGTCATCACTGCTCCGTGGGCTGCACTGCTCAGGTGAGCCGCTGGAAGAGAGGGAGGCTGCCCCGTGGAGGCCAGCGCTGTCCTCCCAACCCCTCCGCCCTCGGCTCGGAGCCCACGGGCAACAGACACTGGGCCTCGGGCCTTGGTTTCCCAAGGGGTGACCAGGTCCTGACCGGACAGCTGGGGAGACCCCACCGGACACCGGGCTCCACTGCTTGTGCTGATTCTGCAGGGCCCTCGGAGAGCTCCTTGACCTCGCTTTCCCAGTTCGTGCTGAAATATCCATGTTACTTTTCTATTTCTTGACAAAAGCATTGCAGGAAAAACATAATCTGGCTGTTTGGGTTTTCCTATTGTTTCCCTGAAAGATGTGTTTGTTTGTACTCTTGTGAATCTATGGTGAAGCATTGTGTATTCGATGAATATCTGTTGAACGAATTTTGTTTTTCAGCCCTTATGGTGAAAGCTTATTTAAACGACCACCTTGTAGAAATTAACCAAGTGTTGGTTTTGTACAAGATACGTATTAAATACAGAAATGTGGTCCGGAAGCCCGCTGCTTCTGCCGTGGAAATGCTGTGATGGTCTACTGTGAGCCAGAGGACCAGCTCATCCTCTCCGTTGATCTCACCACGTGCGAATGTCGTTCTGGGTTTAACCCCACGATCACAGGGCGCTGCCTGCCCTTCGGGCCGAACGCCTCTGGGGCCAGTGGAGCTGAGGGGCCCACGCCCTTATTCTCTAGCAAGTGAGCAGATGGTGGAGGAATGTCAGTGAGTCTGAGGACGGATAAGCAGGCCCAGCTGGGACCAAGTGCTGCATATCAAAGTGTGGGAACAGCCCTGGTCCTCGGGGAGGAAGAAGCAGCGAGGGTCTTGCAGGCGTGGGTCCTGCCTTCCCGTCACAAAGGCTCCAGAACCCCTTTGCCCTTCGAGGTGGGCAGTAGCCCTGCACCCGCCTGCCCCTGCCTGCCTGAGGCTCTGCGTCTTCACTGCCAGGCGCCCAGAGGGGAGGCCACTGCTCATCACAGCCTCTGCTCTAAGGCGAGCCTGCAGGGCACCGATTTTGTGCCACCTTCAGACCGTGTTGACGGTGCAGACAACCCCAGAGACAGGAGGAGGTGCCGCCTCTGGAAGCCCCAGAGTGTGTGTGTAAGGGGAGCCCAGCAGGCCCCCCTGAGGCAGGAGGGGCTGAGTCCAGAGGTTTCCGGAGAGGCAGCGCAAGGCAGGACCAAGGTGGCTCAGGGCCTGAGGGCAAGAGGAAAAGAGTCTGGGAATTGGTGGGTATGTGGTGGACACAGCTGCAGTGGACACAGCTGCAGTCCGTGGCCAGGTCAAGCCCCGTCTCTGAAGCAGGACCTCGGGCCGGGCTGCACGCAGTCCATGCCCTCCACCTGGGCCCCGTCCCGGGGACCCTCCCCTGCCTGCAGGCCTGGGGGTGAGGGCGGGGAGGGACTCGGGGGCGTCACAAGCTGGGAGGGTCGACAGGACCACCTGCAGGTCAGAGGGGAATCCTGACCGCCTGCCACTATCCTCTTGGCCTCCGGGTCACTTGTGGTCTGCGATGGAAGGTCCCAGTGTGTGCGAGCTTATAAGACTAGCAGCTGAGAACGCTCTCCAGGAAGCAGGGGCTGCAGTCCACCCTGAACGAGCAGCACACGGCACCCTCGAGGAACAAGCGGCCCTCCCGGGAGGTGGACGGCCGTGGGGCCTGCCGGCTCGGTCCCGGTGCAGAGGCGGGCAGCCGGCTCCCGGCCGGCCTGGGGCAGCTGCTTGGGCCCTGTGACCCCGGACTGCAGGCCAGTCGACAAAGAGGACTCTGAGCTGGGGTCAAGTCATGGCCGCAAAATGTTCACGGGACCAGCAGACGGGGAAGCAGCGGTGGTCAAGAGGAATTGTACAGGACGCAGCACGAGCAAGTGGATGCAGCCTCAAGCCCCAGTGCGGCCGCCGCTGTGGAGCCGGGGTCGCGGCACGAGCGGCCCTCAGCTGGGCTCCCGGGCCAAGCGCTGACGCTGGGGTGCGGGCGGCCAGGCCCTGACCACACTCCAGCGGCGCGGGGAGAATCGGGGGTGCTTGGCGGGAGCGGGCATCAGGGGCCAGGCGCTCCTTCAGCAAGCGAGGCCGGAGGGGCCCAGCGGCCCGACCCCCGAGGGTGCACGAAGCTGCTGCAGGAGGGTTTGTGCGGTGGACGCCCCCAGCCCTTTGCTGTCGGGGTTAGAAGGGAAGAAGGACGCGCGAAATGAGCAGAGGGGCAGGGACGGGGACGATGGGGCCGAGTCAGGAGCCGGGATGAGGGCTGCAGCCGAGCCCCCGGAGCTGAGGCCCAGCAGCCGGACGCGGGAGGCCGGGGCGGCCGGAGGGCAGCGTCCGAGAACGCCCAGGGCCAAGGTCGGAGGCCTCGGCCCCCTCCTGGCGGATACTTTGTGTCCAGCAAAGATGCTGTGGCCTCGGAGCCTCCCCCAGCCGCCCAGCGCCCAGTGCCCAGCGTCCAGTGTGCGTGACAGGGGCGGCAGGCGCTGGAGACGCGGGACTCTGGGGGCTCAGGGCCCGTGTCTGACCGGGCGCAGCTGGAACGGACATCGGCCGCCCTGTCCCTTCTGGTGACCAGGCACACAGCGCTGCAGGACCTGTGAGCGGGAGCCTCCTGACCGCCGAGCTGCTGCTGGGCGATGGCGTGAGGCCGTGTCAGATCAGGGGCGCCTCTCCCCTCCGCAGGAGATGAGACCCCACGGGGCTTCCTGCAGCAGCAGGCACAGTGGGGCGCCCCGAGATGACAGCGGCGAGGGAGTGGGCGGGGCTTCTGGTCAGGGCGCTGGAGGTTTGCTGGAGGCCTTGCCCCTCCACCCCTGCCCCGTACCTGCAGGTGGGGAAGCAGAGCCTCCGAGGCAGAGCCATATCTGAGAGGCCCCATGGCCCTGAGGAGGCAAGGAGGGTGGTGTGAGGCCACTCAGCCCCGTGGTGCCGTGGACTCCTTTCCCGGAGCAGCCGTCTGTCCTCTGCTGCCAGAAAGGCCGCTCGGTTCTGTGCCCTCCTCCTGTGTCCCGTCCTCCGCCTGCTGCTTGCTTTCCCTGAGTCCAGTGTCTGCAGTCCGTGCCTGGGGGAGCCCCCCTCACCAGGCGGGCGGCAGCTTCAGGCTCCGTGCCCTCACAAGGTGGAAGGCTGGTCCACGAGCTGGGGCCCGGCCGCCTGTGAACAGGAGCTCCAGCCAGCCCATCCCTCCGTCTCCAGGTTCTGCTCTTGGGACAGAGGGCAGGGAGGCCAGAGTGCGGACGGCAAATCATATCAACACCGTCTCGACTGCACTGTTAGAGCCTGTGGTTTCCTTCTGACTCGCCCTGTCCTCCCTCCGAAATGGCAGAAAGATGCAGTAACGGCTTCAAAGATCATTAAATGCCACATTTCTGTAAGATGGAGGGAGATGGAAGTCGATCTGAAAGTGCTTCTGAGTAATCTGATTGCGAGGCTTTGCCTGTGAATGGAGGAAACACACACACACCCAACACACACACACGCAGACGTGAGCACACACACGCCCACACACATCCAAACAAAACACACACACACACCCATACACACACACACACACTGCCCAAAGACACACACCAAGCACACAGATACACATACCCACGCACCTCTGTATAAAGCTCCTTTAAAAATATCTATATTGAAATATTTTCCAACATTTCTAATATTGAACATTTCTAACAAATCCTAGACACTGACATGCTATTCCACACCAGGAAAACCACTCCTCCACGTGTCCCACAGATGGATAATTTAGAATAACTACACAGGTGATTTTTTCAGACCCCCCTTTTCTTGGTCCCATGTCTGGTGAGCTTGGCGATTCCGTGGAGAGTAGGTTAAGCTGGAGGGTGAGGACAGCTCTGAGCCAAGGCAGAAACCTGATCTGAAGGGGATTTGAGATGTGGCCTTGTCGCCCTCATGGCCTGAGATGCTGGCAGGTCCCTCCTGGTCACCTGGGCAGCAGGTGCTGGACAGTCCAGGCACAGACGAAGGTGTGTGGTCCTGACTTGAGCTGGGAGGCTGTGCGGAGAGCAGGTGAGCCACCCAGAACATCATCAAGCCCAGGTCGGGACTCAGAGCCCCCGGCTGGGAGCTGAGTCAGCAGGCACCACCCTCGGAATGAGGCCCAGGAAAACCCGACACCCCTGCAAGGAGACTCTGTGCGCTTTGTAAAGGGACGTGGGGACACAGAGCACATCGGTTACCACGACAGAGAACAGGACGGGACGTCCACCGGTGAGCAGCCGGGGTGGAGCTGGGCCGCAGGCCTCCCGGCTTGGGGAGCCGCCTTCCAGCTCAATCTAAGCTGCTGTCACCTAATCCATCCAGGGGTTAGGAGACAACGAAGGGCTTCCCTGGTGAGCCCCTCTGTGCTCCCCACCCCTCAGAGGCCCCGCTGCCTACAGAGCTCTGCTGACCCCTCGCCCAGCATCCTACGGCTTCCCGACCACCAGGTCCTCAGGCCATGACTCCCGGCTGGAGGGCAGTGCGGCAGCTACTGGCCCCGCGCTGGCTCTGGACGCACGCCCCTCGTGCCTGGGCTGCTCCTAGCTCCTCCCGCTGCCTCCCATCATGCCTCGCCTGCCTGCGAGGCCCAGCTCAGGCCCCACCAGCCATCCTCCCTGGGCCCTGCTGTCGGCCGTCCCTGGAGGGGTGCAGGCGTGCTCACTCACCCGGGCCCACAGCCCCAAAGCCAGACCAGCCCGCGTGGATTTTGCCCCCAGGACACATGTCGTTTTGAAAAAGGAAACTCTCAACATGGAAAAACTCTTATAGAGCCAGTGATATGGATTCAAACCTCCATGCAATCAGAGCATCTGTGCGATAGCTCAGAGAACGGGCACTGTAGGAACTCAGAGGGGCTCTCAGTCACGCATAGTAACCAGCGCAACTACTCTTAACATGCACCCAGCTAAGTCTTCCTGGATTTGACGCTGCAACCCTTGCATTTATGGTTTCCCATCTTGGCACACCGGGTGAAGGACGAATAGCAGTGGTTTCCTGGAGTTGTTTGTTTGTGGGAGCAACTTTTTTTTTTTTTTTCAGGAATTTTGTAAGCCGGTTGACATCACGTTGTAGCTTGAAATCAGACATGATGGGAGTATTTACACTGCTGAAATTGGCAAATCCTACAATCCGGGCTTTTTATTTTTCATTTTTGGATAGTTCTGTAGCATATGGCAGTACAGCACTGATTAAACGCATCTATTAGTTGGATTATTTAACAGTGATTGTTTACTGAGTAAGAGTTACGTGCCAGGCAGTGACCGGACACTGAGAATACACCTAAGATAAATAAGACCGACTCCTTTTTCGTAAGCAGTTCCTGTTTAGCTTCAGGACATAAAGAGTAAGCCACCTGCCTTGAAATGTGCTGAGCCCTGGTGTCTGTGTCCACCAGCGCGGCTCTAACAGGACCATGCAGACCGGGGGGCTGGAGTCGGGGGTGGTGGTGGCGGCTGATAACCACGGACGCTGATTATTCACAGTGCCAGAGACCGGAAGTCAGAGATCCGGTGCCCGCACAGCTGGGTGCGGGCCCTTCCGGGTTGCAGACTTCTCACTGTTCTCACAAGGAAGAGGGGGCGGGGGGATCTGTTCGGCCTCTTTATTTTCCTTTTCTTCTTCCAGTTTCATTGAGATATAATCGACACACAGCACTGTTTAAGATTAAGGTGTACAGCATAAGGATTGACTCACATACATCAGGAAGTGATTATCACAGTAAGTTTAGTGAACATCCATCATCTCATATAGTTACATATAAAGAAATAGAAAAATAATTAAAAGGCAAAAATTGTTTCTTCTGATGAGAACTCTAGGGTTTACTCTCTTAACTTTCAAATATAACACACAGCCGTGTTCATTATATCTCTCGTGTTGTATGTTATATCCCTAGTATTTATTTATCTCATAACTGGAAGTTTGTACCTTTGGACCACCTTCATCCTATTCCCCCTCCCCTCATCCCCCAGCTCTGGTAACACAAATCTGATCTCTTCCTCTACGAGTCTGTTTGATTGTTTGTTTTTGAAGTATGACTGACCTACAACACTACGTGAGTTCCTGGTACACAACACAGTGATTCAATATTTCTATACATTACAAAATAATCACCGTAAGTCTACCTACCATACGTCCCCATACAAAGACATTGCTTAGTTATTGACTGTATTCACCACACTGTGCATCTCATCCCCATGACTCATTTATTTTGCAACTGGAAGTTTGTCCCTCTTAATCTCCCTCACCTGTTTCTCTCCTCTCCCCACTCCTTTCCCTTCTGGCAAACCCCTGTTTGTTGTCTCTATCTGTGACTGTTTCTGTTTTCTTATGTTTGTTCATTTGTTTGCTGTTTTTAGATTCCACATATAACTGAAACTGCATGATATTTGTCTGATTTATTTCACTTAGCGTGATACCCTCTCGGCCATGCATGTTATCACAAAAGACAAGGTTTTATTCTTTTTTATGGCCGAGTAATATTCCATTGTATATATATGTACCACATCTTTGTTATCCAATCATCAGCTGTTGGACATGGGTTGCTTCCATATCTCAGCTATTGTAAATAATGCTGCAATAAACATAGGGGTGCATGTATCTTTTTGAATTAGTGTTTTTGTTTCCTTTGGACAGATACCCAGGAGTGGAATTGCTGGATCTATGGTAGTTCTAGTTATTTTTTTGAGGAACCTCTATATTGTTTTTCACAGTGGCTGCACCAAATTACATCCACACCAACAGTGTAGGAGGTTCCCTTTTCTCCACATCCTCACCAACACTTGTTTTTTGTTGTCTTTGGATAATAGTCATTCTGACAGCTGTGAGGTGTGGTTTTGATGTGCGTTTCCCTGATGCTTAGAGATGCTGAGCATCTTTTTATGTGCCTCTTGGCTATCTACACGTCTTCCTTGGAAAAATGTCTATTCCAATCTTCTGCCCATTTTTAATCAGGTTGTTTTTGTTGTTGATGTTGTGTTGTTTGAGTTCTTTGTATACTTTGGATTTTAGCCCCTTATCATATATGTCATTTGCAAATATCTTCTCTCATTCGGTAGGCAGCCTTTTCATTTTTTTGACAGTTTCCTTCTCTGTGAAAAAGCTTTTTCGTTTGATGTAGCTCTATTTGTTTATTTTTGCCTTTGTTTTCCTTGCCTGAGGAGACACAGCCCAAAATATATTACCAAGACCAATGTCAAAGAGTGCACTGCCTATGTTTTCTTCTAGAGGTTTTATAGTTTCAGGCCTCACTTTGAATTTATTTTTGTGTATGATGTGGGAGAGTAGTCCAGTTTAATTCTTTTGCATGGAGCTGTCCAGTTTTCCCAACACCATTTATTGAAGAGACTGTCTTTTCCCCATTATATATTCTTGCCTCCTTTTTTGTCGATTAATTGTCAATATAAGTGTTTATTTCTGGGCTCTCTGTTCTGTTTCATTAATAGATGTGTCTGTTTTTGTGCCAGTACCATACTATTTTGATTACTGTATCTTTGTAATATGGTGAAATCAGGGAATGCAATATCTCCCAGCTTTGTTCCTCTTTCTCAAGATTGTTTTCAAGGTCTTTTGTGTTTCCATACAAATTTTAGAATTATTTCTTCTAGTTCTGTGAAAAATGCCATTGGTATTTTGATAGGGAATTGCATTGAATCTGTAGATTGCCTTGGGTAGTATCATCATTTTAATAATATTAATTCTTCCAATCCACGAACATGGTATATCTTTCCATATGTTTGTGTCATCTTCGATTTCTTTCATCAGTGTCTTATAGTTTTCAGAGTACAGGTCTTTAGACTCCTTAGGTAGGTTTATTTCTAAATATTTTATTCTTTTTGATGTGATGGTAAATGGGAATTTTTCCTTAATTTCTCTTTCTGATAGTTCATTGTTAGCACATAGAAATGCAATAGATTTGTATATATTAGTTTTGTATTTTGCAATTTTGTCAAATTCATTGATGAGCTCTTGTAGTTTTTTGGTGGTCCCTTTAGAATTTTCTATGTATAGTATCATGTCATCTACAAACAGTGACAGCTTTACTTCCTTCTTTCAATTTGGATTCCTTTTATTTCTTTTTCTTATCTGATTGCTGTGGCTAGGACTTCCAACACTATGTTGAATAAAAGTGGTGAGAGTGGGCACCCTTGTCCTGTTCCTGACCCTAGAGGAAATGTTTTCAGCTTTTCACCATGAGTATGATATTAGCTGTGGGCTTATCATATATGGCCTTTATTAAGTTGAGGTTCTGTTCCGTCTATACCCACTTTGTTGAAAGTTTTATCATAAGTGGATGTAGAATTTTGTGAACAGCTTCTTCTGCATCTTTAGGGGTCTCTGGCTGCTTGGTCTTGGGGGTCCCAGATTTGGTGTGTCAGCCCACTGGCAGCCTGGGCTGGGGCCCAGGGAGTCCTGAGGCTGGTCCCTGCTCACTCGTGGGTGAGGCTGTTCCCTGGGTTAGTTCTGGTCCACTGGTGGGCGAAGCTAAGTCCCAGGGTCTCTGGCTGCAGGGCCCTGTGAGATCTGGTGCCAGGGCCAGCACAGAGGTGTGTGGGACTGGTTTCTGGACCCTCTGGTAGACAGGGCAGGGTTCCGAGGTGACTGTGGGCTCAGGGATGTCTTGAAGGAGCAGGCCTGCTGGTGGGTAGGGCTGTGTCTCCTCCAGGCTATTTGCTTGGCCTGGGGCATGCCAGGAGTGGTGCCTACAGGTTGTTGGGCAGGGGCGGGGCTGGGGCCTGGGGCTAATAAGATAGAGAGAGGACTCCAAAGTGGTGCTTCCCAGTGCCAGTGTCCATGCAGTAGAACAAGCTCCGAAAAAGGTTGTGGCCACCATCTCCATCCCCAGGTGAGCTCCAGCTGCCTCCACCCTCCCTGGAGACTCACCAAGATCAGAAGATGGGTCTGGCCCAGCCTCCTTTCAAATTCCTGTTTCTGCCTGGGTCCTGGAGGTTGTGAGATTTTATGTTCTCCCTTTAAGAGTGGAGTCTCTATTTGCCCCAGCCCGCTGGGACTCCTGAAATTAAGCCCTGCTGGCCTTCAGAGACAAACGTTCTGGGGGCTCATCTTCCCAGTAAAAGATCCACAGGCTGCGGAGCCCAGTGTGAGACTCAGACCCTTCGCTCCTTGGGGAGAACCTCTGGCATTGTAATTATCCTCCCATTTGTGGGTTGCTCACTCTGAGGGACTTGGTCTTGACTGTACTGTGTCTCCACCCCTCCTACCCATCTCACAGTTCTTTCTTTATGTCTTTAGTCGTAGGAGATCTTTTCTGTGTATTTATCAGTCTTTCCCAGCAATAGTTGGTCTGTAGGTTGCTGCAATTTTGGTGTGTCCACAGGAGGCAGTGAGCTCAGGGCCTTCCTACTCTGCCACCCTGGCACCTCTGGGGTCTTTCATAGGGGCGCTCATCCCATTATAAGGCTCCACCCTCATGACCTCATCACTGCCCAGAGACCCCACCTCCTAATGCCATGGCACTGGGGTTGGGTTTTTAACATATGGATTTTGGGGACACAGACATTCAGACACAGCCCTGGGTGTGTGGAAGTTCTCTACACCTGGGTGACTGTCATCCTCTCCCTGGGGAAGCCTTCTCTACCCCTACAACCACATCCTTACCTATCATCCTGGAAGCCTCTCCTCCCCTGGCACCGCGAGAGTGGCTTAGTCAGAGGGTTATGCTGGATCTCAATTGCCTGTTCAGTCCTTAGTGAAGAACAGGCAGATGTGGCGTGGGAGTGGCTGGTGGTAGCTCTCATGACGGGACGTGAGCACCGCCCCTGCTCAGGGACGGTGTTTTTCTGCCTCTTCCAAACCCACAGTCCCTGGTCTGGAGGAGCCCCTAGGCAAGTGCATAATATACAAATGTGCTCAGAGCACCTGCCTCCCTGGGTTGGTGGTATGTTCACCTACCTGATTCCCCAGCAGGTCCATAGACTCATAAGGGTTCATGGTGTGGCTTTCTCCTTTGTCTCCCTGGTACCCAGCAAAGAGTTGTGAACAACATAGGACTCCATAATTTCTTGTTGAATAAATGAATGAATAAAATAAAGATCCAGAGATGAAAGAGATAATTGATAGCTTTGTTTATACCCCAGTGAGCTCCCCTGTAGAAAATACACATCAGATATACCGAGGATGGAAGAAGGAACAAAGGAGGCGAGAGGGGAGGGGTGGGGGGAGAAGGGAAAACAAAGAAATTGTGCATTGCTGCAACAAGAAAGATTTAGGATTGATTAGGAAGAACTTCCTTACTCTAAAGGTTTTTTTAAGAAAATAATTAAAAATAAATTCTTAAACAAAAAGAAGTCACAACTATATTTGAGAAATTTTTTCTGAAAAATTGTTTTTCCCTCTGAGGCCAAAGAGAGTGAAATATTGAGCTCTGTACAGGAAAAAGAAATTGACACACACACACACACACACACACACACACACACACGTGCCTGACTTCTCCCCCTATTCATTAATCCCACGGTTAATGCAAATACTTATATCTAACAAAAGCATTCGGATCAGCTCCCAACCATAGTGAAATAAAACAGTTATAAATTAGTGCAAAATTCCCCAAATTGATCTCCAAGACACCAGAAATGGTGCCCACTCACCACCAACAAGAAGGCAAAAGTGATGGGAATTAGAACTTGGCTTTCTTTTCTACTTTAGGGTGCATTGGAAGGAAGGATGCTTGGAGGTGTGAGGGGCAGTGGACGCCTGCATCACAGCCCATTTTGCTTTTCCCATAAACTGGAAAAAACAGAACAAGAATATGGGAAAGGATGCACACATGGGCAGAACATAATCAGAAAAAGTGCTTGAAGCACCCCTAGCCTAGAATCACGAATACTGTTAACTCTAATCGGAAGTTCAGAAAAATGGGAAAAAATGGAGATTTTTAAACATGTGCATTGCAGAAAGTACTGCACTGTTTTAACAAAAGTCACCATCCTCGTGGCGTGGTAAACAGCGCACCTCCGGCAGTACATCACACACTGCAGGGCGCTGAAATATCACCATTGTTTGCAGGAGGCAGCGTACAGCCACGCTGGGAGGCTTTCAAATCAATGTCGGCAAACAGCCTCGCGACCCTCCAGAGAGGACTTATGCAGCCAGCAATTCAGTGTCCAAAACGTGCCCTTTCAAGTCAGGGCTGAATCTCTGCTTTTGCATTTATATCCATTTCCTCTTCCCTGGAACTTGCCAATGTGTCATGGGTTCTGGGGTGTTTCACTGAGATCATTTGAAAGCTTCTTCATGTCCTTTTCTATCACCAGATTCAAAGTCTAATTTCTCACCTCCAAAGGCACTATTTTTTTAATGCCCAAGGCAGCAGCCGGAAGTACCGCTGCACATAGTGTCACACCCAACGTGAGCCAGTCTACACCAGGCTTATACAACGTTTCCTCTTACAAAATGTGCTGATAGGTAATCTGGTTTAACAAGAATTAGGAAATAACCATATTCTAAACCACTAGTCCCTAGATTGTGGTACATACATGCATGCATACTAATGAATAATTTGTCTTTTAGAACAGGTTTGGTTTTCAAATTAATTTTCCAAACTCTAAAATATTTCTCTCTAAAGGTTTAAGAAAAGCCAGGAGTTGGGGTTGAAGGGGGTTTCTCTACGTGATTATAAAGACGTAAACCAAACACACACACGTACATGTATATGCACAAAAACTCATGCATGTGTGTATGAATGAATCCACAAATGCATGTGTACATATACACATGCACATGCATGCACACATACATGTGATTTTGATCAGGGTCAAAATCTGCCGTGCATCCTGCAATCCCACGTCCCTCACCTTGCCCGCTCCAGCCCTCAGCTCTGTCCCTGCATTACCGGTTCCTCTGGTGCACCAGAGGAGTCCTTCTGAAATGAAAATCAACACACCCTTCCTTACACAAAAGATACCTGAAAACATATCATAGATTCAAATGTAAAGCCATACAACTTTTAGAAGAAAACATTGGATTAGTTCCTTACCTGACGTCCAAAGCACAAGTCAGAAGAGAAAAACTGGAGCATTTGAACCTCATAAAAATTACATAGAAGTATTTTTCTGTGAGAAAGCCCCTGCTCAGCAGATGGAAAGACTTGAAGGAAGTGTGTGCAGGTCACCTGCCCAATGAAGGACTGTATCCAGAGCGGTCGAAGGACCTCAGAACCGAGCAGAAGGGAACAAACCATCCACTTAGAAAATGAGCAAAAGACCCGGACAGACATCTTCCCAAAGGATGTACAGACTGCAGATAGACACAAGGACAGACACTCTCAGCACCCTTAGCTGGCAGGGAAATGCAAAGTAAAGCCACCAGAGGCCCCACCACACACTTATCAGAAAGATGAAAACAGGAAATGCCAATCGCAGCACGCGCTGGGGAGCACAGGCAGGAATCTGACTGCTCCCATGTCGCTGGTGGGGACGCCAAGTGCTCCCAGTGGGAACGGGGGCAGCCCCTTAAAATGCTCAGCCTTCGCTCGCCCTGTGGCCCCAGCCCTGCTCCTGAGGCCGTGAGAGAAATCAGCCCTCACGTCAACACAAAAATCCATAAACAAAGGTTCATAGCAGTGGTGGTCATAACCACCAACACCTGGGAAAGAAAACTGTCCTTCAACAGATGGATGAGTGCTCAACCAGGTGCACCCCTGCAGCGGGATGTCACCCCCTCAATGAGGGGGAAGCTGTGGATGCCAGGACCTCCCAGGTGGGTTTCGAGGTTATTTTGCTGGTGAAAATGCCAATCTCCTAGGGCCACGTGCTGTATGACATCATCCTAGGTTTTTCTCAAGTGACAAAATCTCCCTGACGGAGAGAGGTCTGTGGTCCTCGGGGGCGCAATGTGGTGAGGCTGCGAGTGCAGAAGAGCGTCTGTATGGCTGTGCACAAATGCACACGTGTGATACCATGTCACAGAAGTTCACACTCCCCAGCCCCAGAAGAAAGAAATAAAAAGAGCGCAGACGGGAGCTGGTGGGATCTGAGCAGGTCTGCAGTATGAAGGGCATTGCACCTGCGTCAGCTCCCTGGCTTCACCGTCCTCAGGTTGCATGAGATGTTCTCATGGCAAGAGTGGGGCAAGGAGCACGCGGTGGGTCTGTGCTTCTCAGCAGCTCTTATGTGACCCTAAAATTATTTGAAATAAAACACTTCTAAAAATCTTGTTGGATCAGCACACTGGTTAAAATGCTTTAAGGGGAGGGGGGATAAATTAGGAGTTTGGGATTAACATATACACACTACATAAAATAGAAAACCAACAAGGACGTACTGTATAGCACAGGGAACTGTACTCGATATTCTGTAATAACCTATATAAGGGAAAAGAATCTGAAAAAATAGATATCTACGCATCTGTGACTGAATCACTTTGCTGTACACCTGAAGCTAATACAACACAGTAAATCGACTATACTTCAATAAAAAATTTAAAAATAAAATAAAATGCTCTAAGAGCATCACATGTCCTCTGTCTAAAGACCAAGGTCCCTCGCCTGTCCCTGGAGGTCCGGCGGGATCCGTCAGCGGCTCTGCAACATCGCCCGGTTGCCGCCTGCCTGGCCAACTCCTACAGACTTTTGCTGACTCTCCTCTGAGGCCTTTGGCGGCCGCGCCACGCAGGCTGAGTCAGGGGCCCTTTCTCTGCACCTTCACGAGCCGCGGCCCATGGCGGGGGCCCACGTGTGTGGCAAGGGCCAGCAAGCCCGCCCCGCTCTTGGTCTGTCCGTGCAGGTGCAGAGACTTCACGTCTGCAGCTGCCTGGCACCGAGTGGATTCTCCACCATGTGCCATGAATGTGTGAGAATGCGCACTGTGAGTATGTGTCGAATGAACAAGTCGGCAGTGAGAACATCTCCATACTGAAGACACACACTGGGGAGGCCGACGGAGGCCCCGTTCCTGGGGGAGGGGAGTCGAGGCCAGGACGGCACAAGTGTGGGCGGGCAGGTCCGAACAAGGACCCTCAGAAGAGCCCGCCTCCGCCCTCCTTCTCTCTTCTGTCCTTTAGTCCTTCCAAGAAATATGCTTTCGTGTCTGCTCCCCGCCAAATAATTAAAAATTATTTGCCAAGCCCCGCCCCTAGCACTGAGACACACACAGGGACTGGACCCGGACCATGTGGAAGAGTCACACACCCCAGGCAATGATACGAGAGGACATAAGTGAGCCCAACTCTGCTCCAGGTGGAGGGGGGAGGCGGGACGCCCGCCCGCCCCCCACCCCTCCCCACCCCACCTCTCCCCCACCCCTCCCCACCCCACCCCTCCCCCACCCCACCGCCGCCCTCCCCACCCCACCGCCCCCCTCCCCACCGCCCCCACACCCCTCCCCACCCCACCTCCCCCCCACACCTCCCCCCACACCTCCTCCCGGGAGGCTCAGCAGGGCTCCCGGAGGCTGCCCATGAGCATCACACTGGCTGTGTCGCAGCTCTTAATATCTGACTGACCAAGTCCCGCATCCCTCTTATTTTATCAAATTTTTAAAATATCCTCAACTATTTTTTTGACAATCACGAAAAACATAAATACCAACACATTGACTAAAACTACATTTCACTATAAAATTATTTATGAAAAACTAATGTACTTATAGTATTATTATATTTAACATATAGTAGACGTGTATAATATTAAATAATACAACATGTAACATACTTAATATATACATTTAGTACATATTTAATATATATTCAATACACATACTCTTAAATGATAACAAGATCTCTGGGAAAGCTTACCTTTCAAAGTTCGCACGGACTTAAATAACTAGGAATTTCAAAGCGAAAAGGAAACAGCCACCCACAGGAACACTTCCCGCCAGGGTGGGGTGAGGTGCGGGCGGCCATGGCAGGAATTACCCGGCTCCGGGCCCGGGCCCACCGCGTGCCCCGAATCCTCCCAGCAGCCCTGCAGCTCCCAAACGCAGCTTCCCCTGGGCCCCCCGGGACCTGCATCTGGTGCTGCCGAGGGGGCGCATCTGCCTGGGACTGGAGCGGGGTGTGGGCTGGACTTGGGGCAGGACAACCGGGCATCGCTGACTCAGGGGGCACGGGTCTCACTGCACCCACATCACACGTGAGGAAGCTGAATTTCACTAGCCATGGGGAAGTCCCCAGCCCTGAAAGTCAGAAAGTCACGGACACGAGGGTCAGACCAGGATTTCTGATTCCAAACACGAGCCCTTAGCCGTGCTGCTCTGCGACTTCTCCAAGGCTGAGACACGAGATTTTCCTGTCGGGTGAGAGCGGGACAGAGGGAGAAAGGGCTTCAGAGCCACGTCCTAGCATCGGTAAACTGAGAGCAAATGCTGGTGTCTCCCCGCCTCAGCTCTGGCTGCGTTCACCAAACCGGATTAGGTTCCTGCTGCGTGAACTGGCCCTTTGCCGTTAAGCCTTGACTATTCGGTTTGATCAAGCTACGAGCATTTTGCCTTCATTTATAATTTCCTGGTGTGTTTTGGAATCCTTTACACCTAAAATCATTTTGCTAGAAAGAGGACAGGAAGAAAGAGGAAGAGGTCGCCAGGGTTTGCAAGGAACGTCAGGTTGAGAAGCACACGGGCAGCCGGGAGGTCAGATCCAGTGAGAGCTCGTCCACCACCCACCGCTGGGATATCTCGCAAAAGTGATGGACAGGAGCTCTGCAGGGAACAGGGAGGGAGGAAGCGGCCATCATTTGGTTTCTGCACACAGGGCTGTCGCATCTGCAGAAAGGTGACTGTGGAGATGGGGTGAAGGGACAGGACTGCAGCTTCCTGGGTCTTCCAGACATCCTGGTCTGGGAGCACCTCATCACACACACTGAGAGGCCCTGACCCTCCCTCCAGCTCTCACACGGGGCTGACCTTGTCCTCCACCCCGGAAAGAGGAGGGTGACTTCAAAGAAGATGAACTTCCCAGGAAGGAGGGGGGGAGAAGAAGCACAGCTAGAGGTGCTCAAGATGAACGTGGAAACAAATAGCGTGAAAAGCACACCTGAGATGAGCGGGCTGCTGAGACCTGAGGGGCTCGAAGCCAACGCACCCACCGTCTTCTCTGCGGGACTCAGCTGACCACGGGGGTCGGGCTGAATGCGATATCATTCGAATGCTCTACAAGCCACCGTCTACTGGAGGAGACGCGAGCAGTCATCACAAGGAAGGCAAGCGTGCCGATCTGGGTCTGCACGTGCAGTCGGTGTATGCAGCCTCACTGCCTGACGGCTTAGCGGAGCTGCTCCACCAGCCAGCTGCAGACGACTCTGTTGAATTACTCGGCATCTTTGTTCTTCATGCTCTCATTGCAACAGAGCAAAACCTGGCACGTTGGACTTGAATGTCTGATGGTGTTATTACGTATATACACAGCTGCCTACACGTGCACGCACCCCTGCACTCATGCACGAGGCTCTACCTGCATCTACACGAACCCATGACCTTCTCTCCACAGGGCATCTGGCAACGCACTGGTAGTTGTCATAAATTTTGGGGTCTAGGCAGCTGTATATGCCCAGGATCGTGAAGAGTAAACAGTAAGGAGTGTGGTCTGGTTTTCCTTTTTGAAAGTAGCAGTTTATTAATAACCATATGATTAATAACCACAACCAACATTAATCTTGCTACAACCATTTGCACCTTTACTCGTGAGCAAGCTTCGACTCTCCAGCCTCAGGGTCTGGAATTGAATTCTCACATACGAAGCCCTAGTTTCTAGGAGATGACAGAACCTCAGGAGAGGGGGGTTTTCTGCCGGAAGAAGAAGTGGACTCGGGTTGAGGGGCGGAACTGTCCTGAGAGTCCCAGACCAGCCCTTTCCATCAGGGGGCTGTGATAGGACAGTGTTACGTGCCTCCTCCCTTCAGCTCCCTTCCCTCCCCGGACCATCACCCAGTGACCTGACAGTACAGACTTGCACCCAGAGCCACCCACGTGGCAAACCCATTCGATTTGTTTGCATCTTTGTGTCCTCACCTCTATGTGATTCTTCTGTGGGGAAGACCCAGATTAGACCCAGAGAAGTTGGGCTGAAGCACTCCATTTCATGCTGTACTATTTTCTCTTTATGACTCCTTGTATCTGGTGGTACTGGCCCCCGATGCTGAGCTTTGAGGAGTCCCCATCTAAACGATTGTTGGTCTGCATAGCTAAATCCATCAGACACTTGAGACCCCTGACGAAACGCAGCCTTCATTGGCATGGTCCTTTCACACACGTGGCCTTGTCGTTCTGATTTCCATTCAGACACAGGCTTTGAGGGCAGCTGCGAAGGACTTACATGCCTCTCCTCCCATTTCTGAGAAGGGAACCCTGTGGCCGGATTGGAGTGTAGCCACTGAGGACGCAGGGGGTGTGAGGCTGGCCTCTTGCAGCTTCGTGCTCCATCCACGTCCTGCCAGAGGTGGTTTCCTGACAAGAGAGAACCAAGGCAGAGCAGGGGGGCAGACCATGCCCAGAAGACGTGTCCTGGCCGTGGCATTTGGTCCAAGTCTCAAAATTGCTCTGATTCTCAATTTCTTCAGCTGGAAAACAGGGCGCTTTGTGAGGGCTGGGATACAGTAGGACACGTGGCTGGCGCACACGGAACACTCGGCGTTACAGTGATGATTATTTTCCTGGTCCTGACTCTCTCCTCATCGCTGAGAGCTGTCTACTTACATCCTAATAACCTTAATTTATTTGGTGTATTTTCAGAGGGTGAGACGAGAGCCTGAGAAAACAGGCTGTCAGTGTTACGCTTTCTCTCTTAGCTCAAAGCCGCTCAAGAAGTCCCCGCTTCATCTTTGGACTGTGCGTGACAGAGGCTTAGAGGGCGGTGAGGATAATCCGGTGACCGGAAAGCGAGGAGGAGAGGCCACAGCTGAGGAAGAGCAACAGGGTGACCGGTTCAAAAAGAGGAAAGATGCACAGGCTTCTGTTGTCGTGTGTGTGTGTGTGTGTGTGTGTGTGTGTGTGTGTGTGTGTGTTTGCACAAGAAAGCATTCCTTCAGTTTCCTAAAACTTGAATTCAAACCCTGACCCCACTACTCCCCAGCTGTGTGACACGGAGCAAACGGGCAGCTCCTGGGCCCCAGCTTTGGAGGTGACCCAGGATAACAGACAGGGAACACCGATCACAGACAAAGCCAGCGTCCACTCAATACACGTTCATTTTCCTCCATCTTCCTTCATTTAAGAAAATAGGTGAGGCCATGGGAGATGTCTTCATTGCACATCACCTTTGACCCACAGATTTCACTTTTCTAAGGCCCCCAGGGACATTGCTGTGGAGTCAGCCATCACCCCAGTGGGACAAGTCTCTCTCTGGGCTGCAGCTCCAGGTAGGTTGTGGTCCCCACCTAACTGGGTCCAGGTCAGAAAGAGGCTCATGGGTCTCAGGACCCACCCTGTGGAGTCTTTCATTCCTGGAGGCCTCCAGGTCACCACCGCCCTCCCTGGAAGACTAAGGGACCCTCCACTCTTGGAGACTGCTGGACCCCAGCTCCCCCAGAAGAGACCTGCCCTCCCACCCACCAGTGAAAGTTCCCGCAAGGAATTATCTTCCTTGACAATGATAGGACCAGGCTCTTAGCAGCTGTGCGACCTCACGCCTCCCAAAGAGGGGCACTAAGGTCCTTGCACACCAGCAAGGTCTTTAACAAGGAGCTTCCCGAGAGGTGAGGGGCTCCCCCGAGGAAACCAGAGTGTGGGTTGTCATTTTGTGGGTAAAACGTAGTCCTGTGGGCTTTGCCCAAATGGTCACAAGACGAGGCTGCCATCGTCCTGCTCCGTTCTGTCCTGTGCTCACAGCTCAGCTCAGCTGGTTCTGCACATCTGCCTGGAGGGGAGACACTGCCTGAGGTTCGCCTGTAGGGCAACTCACTCCCACCCGGGCCTCCCTGCTCCCTCCCCAGTGTGGACGAGCGGGCTCACCTCGGAGGGCTTGGTTTGCCTTCCCAACTTTCCACACACAAATTTCCACCCCAATGGAGATGTGTGCATTTCATCGCTCTGATAATTCAGCCCTGAGCTGATTTACGGTTAGCACGTTAATTATGAATACGTGCATTACCATTTTTATAGCCTATTTGGATATGGGTCAGCAGAGAAGGAACCGTTACCCCGTCTCCATTTATCACTCGTGTTCAGTCCCGCATACTCGTAAAACAGAAGCCGTGTTCCAAATAGCAAGGATGAACCTGACCGTTTCCCCAAGTCCCTTCGATTTCATCAAATGCACAGAGTGTCAAGTTTTCGTTTAAAAAATGTGTCTGGCGGCAACCCTTGACGGAGCCTCTCCCAATTCCACCCCCCCCCGCCCCACCCCACCCCACCCCCGCCAACTGCTGGGAAAACCCAGGAGAAAGGGAAGGGTCACATGCACATCACAGGGGACGCTCTGCACGCGGATGGGGTTTCCCACAATCGGCAGACCTGCGGGCTGGGTGAGGAGGTGGGGGGGTGCCTCTTCTCAGCCCGCCTCGCTCCCACCGCCGCTGCCGCCCAGGACCTTTCGGTCCCCAGTTCCTCCTTCAGAGCAGCACTCAGATCACTCTCTTCAGAGAGTCGTCTGGATCGCCACCCAGCAGAATTCCCGCCTCCCTCTGGGCTCCTGGGTGGCCTGTGCCCTCACCCCCTGCAGCGCCTCACGCCTGCTTTGCAGACATGAACACGATCCGATGTCCCACCCTGGGCGCCATGGTCTGGTCACAGCCTCTGATGCAGCAAAGGTGGTTTAAGTCCAGGCTCCACCATGTCCCCAGTGCTACAGCCCTGAGCCCGTGGTTCGTCCTCAGTTTCACCATCTGATTACTGGGAATAAGGCAGGACGATCACAGGATTAGAGGTAAATATTTGAATGACTAGTACGACCTCTGAACAGTTGCAGGTACCTGTGAAATATCTGTGGAAAGAAGCTGTGATGAAAAGGAAACAGAAACCTGGGTCTGCGCAGCCTCCTCTGCTCTCCCTGGGGTTCTGGGGTCTTTCTGTGTTGTTTGGATACTGGGAAAGCAGCTGGAACGTGGAGCCGTGGGCCGCATAGGTCGGGGGCGTGGAGGCCAGGCGGGGTGGGGCGCTGGGCCAGTGCTTTGGGAGGAGAGTCTGGGGGTTTTGAGAGAGTCAGAGCCTGACAGGTCCCCAAGATGGGTCTCCTTCTCGACGTCTAGTTCCTCTCGTGGGGCATCACCGTAGGACTTTGTCTGAAACCAGAACACCTGCTCCAACACTATGCAAGTTATCCAAGAGGAATGAAAAGTAAACCTGGGCCCGAGCTCATCTGGAGGAGCTCAGGGACAGTCCAGGACCCTGCACTGAGAAGAGCGAGGACAGCAGCCCCAGGGGCCAGAGGCAGGGACCGTGAAGCCCGGCCTGACCTGCCACCCGCACGGAGCCAGGACGCGCACTCTGCTGTCCTCGCATAGCTTGCCTCCATCTGGCTTATCTGAGACTTTCTGGGAAAACATTAGGGCGTTTCAGTCTAGCGCTCAGCAGCCCATAGGACACACAGTGTTCTGTTTGAAATCTGTGTCCGTTTCCCAGGGCCTTGCTTCCAGGCAGAGCAAGGAGGCCTCTGAGTATTTGGGGTTCTCGGTGGAGTCAGGCCACGTGCTTTGCTCAGGGGCGCGGGAACGTGGCTCGGCCATGGTCTACGTTCCCATATACCCAGTGGGCTGAAGTTTGGAAGGCCAAACCGAAGAAACAGCAGCAGCAAGGACGAAAATCGTGGACTTTCACTCAATCCTACACCTTTAAGGCGGCTGGCTTATCTGCCCCCGCCTCCACTTCAGGAGGCCAGAACCTAAGAGGAAAAAGGTAAATCAACCCGGCAAACAACCTTCCTCATCTTTGAGTCCCAAAAGGTTGCCTCTGGACTGGCCACAAGCTGTGCGCCCGGCCCTGCCCCGCCCGCTATGGTTCCCATATGCGCTTCAGACCGAGGCTGGGCCCTGCCGGCCGGTGCTGACTCCCACCCTCCCTGTCCTGGTGGATGTTCCCGCGCCGACCCTGCCCTGGGCTCAGGAACACACATTCCCGCAGGTTCCTAGAGGCTGTGATCGTGGTGGTCCCCTGCAAAGCCACAGTGACTGGAGCGGGCTGGACACACAGCGCTCTGCTGTAAGTGACCGAGATTTTGCCGTTCTTTGCAAAGATGCAGCGTCCGGCCTGAAGCCGAGTTCATGGCTATGCCACCATCAGTGGTCAGCCCTGGACTCTGAGTATTTACTTATGTCTGCGAGACTGAGTCACAGCATTTGTAAACGGAGACAATGCCACCGGCCTCTGAGAGTGGCCATTAGGATCCCACGTGTGTGCGCACTACAGCGCCTGCAGAGCGCCTGGCATGTCGTAGGCGATCGGTAAACACTCAGCAGATCGACAGGAGATATTTCTCCTCTCGTCCACATATCCTTATGCTATAATTACGATATTAACACGGAATCATGCATCTCAAAACTCCTTGACTTGACAGCTCACAGTTTTGAGTGACGGTCACTGGCGTTCCTGAGTTACCGGCTTCATGGGGTCCATTTCCCTTGATGAACGTGGCCAGAGTGCACCTGACCCTCCTGGCCACAGCAGCTGCCCCGACGGTCAGCGCTAACTGGTCTCCTGGCATTTTCTTCATGCTGTGGGCCTGCAGAGTCCCTACAGCTCCATACACCAAACACAGCAAGCAGAAAGGTGTAAGCTGGGAAAAATCATTGCCCCACAACAAAAACAGCAGAGAGACGCTCAAACCCACACTCTGTGCTTTGGAGGAAGGACAGACGGCACAGTGGGAAAAGCCCAGAGCTGACCATTCGGAAGGTCGCAGTTGATCTTCCAATCAGTAAAGTATGTGGTTTCAGACATGCAGCGTCCTCACTGGACCTTCCCTTTCTCACCTGAAAAAGGAGAAGGAAGTGATCTGATCTGGTTGCTCAGGGAGCTGCCTTCACTTTAAGAAGATCACATACAAACCAGAAGATGTTTAGACCAGAGCAGGCAGGATGCAGGGACAAAACAATCATTCAGATGAGAAAGTGTTGAAGGAGCTAGACTCAGAAGGGACGCATCACCTTTCCCTGAATTTCTGAAGGGCTGCTCTGCAGAGCAGAAGCCAGACGTGCCCTGTGTGTCCTCAGAGGCTAAGGATCTAAGGATCTAAGCTATGTAGCAAGATGCTACAACTCTGAAATAATATATGTGAAAAGACACATAAGTGAATAATATGAAAGTAAACATGCCTTAGCGACCCCAGTTTTTGGAAAGCAAAATGGTCTCTGAAGGGAGCAGAGTCACCTGTTCCAGGGAGCCTTTGCACACACAGCATGAGTATTCAGAGGGGATTTGAAATTTCAACAGGGACTGGGCCTCCAGGACCCTTTGCCAGGGGGCAGCGGTGGTCACACAGGCCGCGCAGTCAGAGCACAGGGGCAGGGGTGCTCCTCGCGGGTTTGCCATGTGACAGCACCCCCTGAAGTTGTGCTGCATGGCTGCCTGGACCAGTTAGCTCTCTCCCAGCCTTGAGATGCTGTAATTTCATTACTGTATCATCGAAGATCTCTAAGCTGCTTTACAGTCTCTAATTCCATGAATCCATGAAAAGGCTATTGCTGCCAGAAAATTCTGCCTGTTCCCGTTAGTGTTCAGTAAAGTAGTGCTTATTGATGGGTCTGTCTTTATACTTCGACCTATAAAATCTGACTTAATAAAATCTTACTGATTCTAAAAGGAGTCAAAATGTTATTTTTTCTAATAAAAGCAAATAGCTTCCACTTACCAAGACTCTGTCATTTGGCACGCGTGTGTATGTGAGTTTGTGTGTCTTGAACAAGCATAACTCAAATTTACTTCCGAGCTCTATCTTTGCCCCTTGGAGGGCTTTTCAAGAATAGCCTTCATTTCCCGTAGAGGAAGCCTCTAGAAGTCCGCGGCTATTTTGCTTACTTTGAAGTGTCATTGTGAGGGTCACTTAAGTCACAAAGCATCTCAATTCAGAGGGTAGAATGTCGAGATCAGATACTAATCTGCTGCAAATTTGGTGTAACATCACCCTCTCTCTCCCGCAGCCTGGGCTGCAGGGGGATGGGACTGTACTGGCTTCTCTGATTCTCTGTCTGGGCGTCTCCCCGCTGCATCAGGGAGAAACAAGGGTGTTACTAACAGAAACCCTTTTTATTGAACTTGTACTGTCATACACTGGCTTCCCACCCTCTATCTGACAGATGTTTGAAACTGATTCTTTCCCCCGTGGACATTTTTGAGCATATTTTTGGAATTTCGTCTTACTGGGATTCTCTCCTGCTGTTCCTTCCACTTCATAGATGAATCTCTATTCTGGAAGGCTGCCTCTGGCTCCCCCATTGTCCTAGGAAGCTGGAGTACCTCCATCCTCTTCGCAGACCTTCTGCCGTCCTCCACGCACCACCCCATCTCAGCCTCCTCCCCACGCCATGCTGCGTACTAAGCTCAGTTCTTACCGGGATGAACTCCGGGCATGTAAGCCCAACTCAGCACGGTGCAGAAGGCTGCTGGGCTCCTTGGGCCTGAGACAGGCACCAACAGAGCCTCTTCTCAACTGCAGGGGACAAGCTGCCCAGGAAGTCCCCTCTTGCTAGGCTAGGAAATGCACAGCCTAGCAACGTTTCCCCACACCTGTTCCTCTCCCCCAGCCTGGCAACTCTGTGTTCAGTTAAGGAGGAAGTTCAAGAATGGGGGAGTGGTTTGGAATGACTTCCTTCGTCATGTCTACTTGTGTGGCGTGCGGCGCCCTGAGCCTGGTGTCGGTGGCGTGCGGCGCCCTGAGCCTGGTGTCGGTGGCGTGCGGCGCCCTGAGCCTGGTGTCGGTGGCGTGCGGCGCCCTGAGCCTGGTGTCGGTGGCGTGCGGTGCCCTGAGCCTGGTGTCGGATAAGCAATCACATGGATGCTTCCGTCGACGCACAGGCGGGAAGATTTCCGTTTTAACCCCTTATTCGTACACGAGGCACCATCTCCCAGGAAACGTATCTAACATAATGTACAACGTATTTAATAGCAGCCTGCCAAGGCAGTTTAATGGTCCTCATTTACATGTAAAGGACCTCAGACTGGAGAAGTTAGGTAACTTGCTCCTGGTCACACAGGTAAAAGGTGGCGGAGCTGAGATTCACTCCCAAGACCACTTACTCCAGAAGCTCCCTGGTGCTTGAGCCCCATGACCCTCAAGTTTGAGGGAGCATATCACAACCAGCGGAAATGGCGGGTGAGATGCACGTCACTGCCCGCCCCGCACTCCTAGAGCTTCCAATCAGCAGCTCCCGGAGGGGGGGCGGAGGACTTGCCTTTCTAACACGTTTCCAGGTGATCCTGCTGCCCCTTGGTCAGAGGACCTTGGGAAGAACCATGTTACACTAGCCTGACTTCCCTGGATGAATGATTTCCTCTCTCTCTTCCCCTTCCAGGGACATCTTCACCCGTCAGTGCCAGCCTGGGTGTGCCTTTCCCAGAGGCCGGGCTGGGCAGATCTCCACCACCAGCATCGCTGGGGTCCCAGGTACCTTTGGTGGCAGAGCTGCCTGAGGACATCTAATTGGTCCCTGTGATCATGAGAAACTCGCTAAGGTTTTCTCAAGGGAGAAGGGACGCTTAGACTTGTGGTTTGAAAGGTCATAGTGGAAACAGGATTCCCAGCTCGTGCAGACAAGTGTTTATCCGAGGAAGACACACCCGGAGCCAAACATTTCACTGGGTTTGTTGGTGACAACGTAATGCCATTTCATTGGATGTAACTCTCGACCTTAACAGACCTTAGAATGTGCACACGTGCAGGGGACTCCAATGTTCCGCTTTCGCCCACCGGCTGATATGCTTAAGGGTCATGTAAGAAGGTCGGAGGAGAAAAAAATTAAATAAATGAAAAAGCAAGGTAATTTAATTTTGAACACTGAGTATTCATTTGGAATAAACCAATTTATAAAGCTGGAAGTGACAAGCTCAAATTAAATGTACTTCCTTTTATTACTGTTTTTCTACACCCTCGTCAGCCAATTACACTCTCAAATCATTTAGCAGAAGGATCATCTTTACTCTCTTCTAAAGTAGATAAATTCTTCTTAAAAATCCATTTTAATGTCTGCTTGACACCGCATTTACATTTGTATTTATCACGTTTCCTGAGTTTTCTCCGTAAGAGGATTTCCATTCGGGATCTGTGTATCTGGACACGGGGTTAAGTGCCCTTATACAAGGACACCTGAATATCATGAAGAATTCAGAGCCCCAGACGATTTCTAAGCCCCGGGCTCAGCGCAGCCTTCACACTCGGTGATACCGCTGCATTCACAAAGACCGTGAGCGGCGTCCTGCCTTCGAGGGCGCACAAGCCACGAAACTGAAGCTCACATCAAACGCCACACCGGCCGACTGGCTACTCCTGGCTACTCAGGCAAGGTTCACTTTACAGGGTGGTTCAGACAGCGTTCATGTCCTGTTTACATCAAAGCTATCCCAATTTTAGAAGTGGATTAAGTGTACATTATGCTTCTATTGTGGCATTTTATTCGTTCTGTAATCCTGCTCGAAGGCAGCAAACCAGGAGCATCATTTTGGCACCACGAATATGAATTCCATGTACGGATAGATGAAGGTGGGGAGGGGTGGGGTGGGGGAGGGAGGGAGGCACTCAGGGATCGTTGCTCACTTACCTGGGCATGCTTCTCGCCACTTCTTTATGTGCCAACACTCTGCCTTCAATTTCGTCTTCAATTTTGAGAGGCTCCTTTGGGTGGATGCTGCCCCTCTCTAGCCCCGGGCAGCTCTCAGGGAGGTCCCTAACCGCTGGAGCCCACTGAGGGCAGCTGCAGAAGCATTGCTGTGGCTTACAGAGGAGAGGGCACACACAGCTGGGGGGGCAGCATGGAGAAGGGGAGCCTGGGGCCCTGTCAGAGGCCCTTCCCAGCACCCCCACCACCCTCAGCCATGCGGGGCGTCACCTCTGCCATCACCTTGTGGGCAACCAGCCAATTTATTTACCCCTCTGGGTCTTCGTTTCCTAATCTCCAAATGGGGGTGGTGAAACCTCTCATAATGAGAGAGGGAGTAGTGAGAATTACGTACAGCAAGGGGCCATCCACCTAAAGCAGCATCACTTACTTATGATAAACGCTACTCCTCATATCCACCTCGCCTTCCTGCCCTGTGCCCCTACCTCCTGCGGTCCTAGGAGGGAGGGCCTACTCTCTGATCCCACGCTGCCAGCTAGTCCTCCACTTAGGTTAATCAGGAAGGAAAGGGCTGTGCCTCTGAAGTGTACTTGCCTGTGACCAGCAGTCCCTGGGAGACCTGGAGACGGGGTCCCCTAAGTCAGGAATGAGGCCCTGACAGCAGGGCTCTGGCCACAGCGGTCCACCAGCTGCAGACAGAGTTTGAAGAATTCCAAACCTATTCCTGTTGGTCTGGTTTGGTGGCAAAACATAATATAGAAAAATTAATAGAAAAATCCCTGCTTTACACAACCCACAGAATGTTCTAGAGCAGCGTGGGCGGTCGGGGTGCCTGACCCCGGCTGCTGAGCCCTCCACAAGCTAAACGCTTGCGCTGCCGGTTGCAGAAAGGGCGCCCAGGAGGTGCTACTGACCGAGGAGGGATTCAAACAGGTAACATGCCTGCCATCACAGCTCTGGCTGCCCCACACTTTTATGAGATTAAGAACAAAAAGTCTGGTGTGAGCAATTATGCATTTATTTCAGATGAGGGGGATATCACCAGAGTGGAGACTGGACTTGAGGCATCTGAGTTAGCACGGGCAGGATGTATGGGTAAAAAAATTAGTAATAACCAGAGGTCTCCAGCTGGAGGAAACCACAAGGCAAAGAGTGGAAAAGGAAAAAGCGAAAACTACTTGGGGACGGTGAGGAGAGGCATTCGGCTGGAGTGGGACTTGTGACCGGTGAGCTGTGAGGTGCGCCGGGACAGCAGACACCCTCTACATGGATTGAATTCGGTTGAGGTGGGACTGCCTGCTTTTGGACTTGCTCCTGTATGCTTCTTGATCGTGCATTTTAATGGCCATTTTCTGACCACGGCATCTTTAAGGTAACTGAGTTCTAAAAACGCAAGGACCACGCTCAACCCTGAGGCTCGCCTCTGAGTCTGGGGCTTATCTCCGAACGGTGCTTCCAGAAGTCACGCCGCCTCCCTGGGGACCGGGGTCCAGACGCACCTCCTGGGAGTTGCACGGAGCTTCACAGGAAAAGCCACAGGGACAAACACCCAGAAACAGAAACCGCACACAGAAGATACCCCTGTGCTCCCCTGGGGTGGCGTTGAGGGTCTGCAGGACGGACGGGTCCTGCCAGTGTCTGCTCTGCTTGACGCTGGCACGGGAGGACCGCGACCTGCCCCCAACCCTTCGACCCTGAGCTGCACCCCAGCCCTGCTCTCTCTTCTCTGATGACTTTCCCGCTCCTTCTGTGCCACTAGCAGGGTGGGTGCTGCCTCCTCCTAACCCGGTCCTCCTGCCTCTGCCCATCTGTCCTCACAGCCTCGCTCCTCTCACAGCCCTGACACACAAAGCCACCCCTAGAAAGTTCTCCCACTCCCAGGCCCCAGCGGGAGCAGGACCCAGCCAAGCGGGGAGCTGTCCTGTTCATGGCTGGAGGCTGCTGTGTCCTCCCCCTGAACTGCTTCAGCCGCTGCTTCTCAAGAGAGGCTGACTCTGTCCTCCCACGTGCATGACGCAGACGCTACACGTGTCCAGGGTGTGCGATGAGGCTCTGCCGTCACTGTTCTTCCGAGGCTTGCGGCAAGCAGCCGCCTCTGGGCCGGAGACCCGAAATCCTCTCCTTGGAGCACTTTGAAAGCCATGGCCCGCCTCGCAGGACACAGGCATGTGAGGCAGAGCCGGACAGCGACCATGGCAAGTGGTCAGAAGCGCCTTCCGTAGAAGCACAGCCCAGCCACTCGCCTTTCCTAGAGGAGAACGTGCTGCTCTGTTAGAACCTGCAGGCCGCCTCAGGACCCTGCCACCAGGGCCGCCACCCGCTAGCCTCCGCCGAGGTCCTGTGATGTGTCAGACGCCCGCCAGGCGCTTCACTTGCCCCGGTAGACCCTCACAGCGACCGCATAGGCAGACACAGATATTACTCCCTTTGACGCATGAACAACGGCTTAGACAAATCCAGCGCTCCCCTAGGATCTCACAGACAGCGAGTGGGGATCCAGGGTCCAAACACAGAGCTGCGTGACCCCAGAGCCAGCGCCGGTTCTCAGAGGACATAGTCCCATCAAGAATCAATCAGTGGGTCCAGCTCTGAAATGGACATGTGACACAGGTCCCCAGGTTCTCCGTAGGAATGAGTGAATTCTGGGTGGGCAACTTAAACAACAATCAGAATGACAGGCAGGGCGTGGATGAGGCTATCACGTGTACGGACCCCAGGCTGGAATTTCTCCCAGAAGGGCCTCAGGGAAGGTTGTCTCAGACAAGGAACAGCCCATCACATTTGTACAGCTCTCATCATGCTAGGGGAGAGGCCGTTGTATAAGAGGGACTGGGTGTCAGCCATTAGCCCAGTTCCAAGAGAGGGCCCAAAGTTCTCCCTGTCACTAGCAAGCCCCAGGTGCTAGGGCCAAATGCAAACCCTTACACCTCCTCTGCTTCAGGCTCTGCCTCCTCCTGTGGGCCTGCTCTTGAAGACACCTCGAGGACAGACCCCTGCATCTTTCCAGACCCTGCTGTACCTTCAGTTCTGTGAACAGTGCTGACCCTGCCCACTGCCCATCCTGGGAACCTCCCCAGCCCACCCTGCACCCACTCTCCCGGCCCGGGCCCCGCTGCTCCTGTCTTCATCTCGGGACAGCATCCCACCATCCGGAGTCTCAGCTCCACAGCCTTGCCCACCCCCACAAGCCGGGGTACTTCTGTGGGCGCAAAGGCATCTGACGGAGTCAGAAATGAGAAGCAAAGTGGGGAACAGAGCCACTCGTCACCCGCACTGGGCCTGACAAGGACGAGAGCAGAGGCCTGGGCCTCTGAGGGCCCAGGAGAAGGCGGAGGGGAGGTCAAGGAGCTGATACCAGCACTTCTGTTCAGCTTTCCAGAAACCAGTGGTCTTTTAGAGGGCATTCACTTATTTTTAAAAGAAACACATACCCCACAAGATGTTTTAAAAAAAATTAAAATGTCATTCACAGCCTCATACCAAAGAGATTATTAATTTAATATCTTGGCATATTTCTCCTCTAGGAGATTTTCCAAGGACAGATACTTTTCAATGATATTTACCTGGACTTCTGAAACTGATGGTAAGTTCTATTTTCTGGAAAGGTTTTCCCAGAAGGACTGCTTGTGTCCACTTAAAAAAATTTGTCCTCAATTTCCTATGAAATTATGTAATTCATCATGTCAAATGAAAAAAAAATGTACCTCCTAAAAGTTGAGAATTCTGTTTTACTGGACAGACTTGCTGAGGACTTAAGCCCAGGACACAGCCTCTCAGAGAGCTCTGAGGGACCCGCTCACAAGAGGTCAGGGAGGAGCCAGGATCTACAGGGGTTTTTGCAACAAAGACCAGGCAGTCGGAACATCAAAGATGACTGTTCATTAAAGAAAACCAGACATCTCAGGTTAATGGATTTAGTGCTTTGCTATGTATAGGAAGATGCAAGAGTCCAGGCTCATTGAGATCGCTCCTTTGATCCACACCTCAGCTACCTGAGGCCAGTGTCCTGTGCTTTCGCATCCTGAGTCCCCTCAGGGGGCACCGTGGAGGGGTGGCTGCAGTGGCTGAGGGCTTGGTGGCCACGACTTCCTTCATTTACTGATATGGGAAGTGACATTCTTTGCTTTTTCTCCCCGCCATCTTCAATGCAGGTTTTAATTCGGCTATTTAAATTTGTGTCTCCTTGTAGCCTTTCCCCGCTCTAACCAGCTCTAACCTGATCTTTGCTTTATTGAGTTTTCACCCACCTAGTCTGGTGCCAGGTGTGCAGGTCCAGAAAATGGCCTGGATTCAAATCCGTGCTTCCCATTAGCCGTGAAGCCTCGGGAGCCACACTTCTCCTCTCTGTTCTTTGGCTTCGTCACCTACACCTCGGGGGCATCAACAGGACCTGGCTCACAAGGTGCCTGTGAGTTTTGTGAGTTAATGCACGTCTAGTACTTGGGATGATGCCTGCCGTAAACACTCAGTACCTGTGCTCGGTATCATCACTATTAACATAATCAGAAGGGAATTCTGCCCCGCTTCTCTCAGGTAACTTTTATTGCAGATGGCACTGCAGTTTCCTAAACGTCTTTATCTCTGCTAAGAAGTGAGTCCTCTTCAGAGGCTGGCTGTCCTCCCGTGCCCAGCCTGAGGAGCGCCTGCCTCCTCCCCGCACGCAGCATCCCCTTAGGTCCCGTGGGGTTCTTTTACTCCTCTCATTATGTCTCATTTTGGGTTCATTCTTCCCCTGAAGAACCCGGCCTCCCGGGCTGCTGTCTGCACCCCCACGGCTCATCCAATCACCTCCCAGGTCTGCAGCTACAGAGCAGTGAATTGAAACCGTCGGGCTCAAGCGTGGCCTTGGCAGCTCTGCGGGACGGGTGAGCAGCTCCCCGGCTCCACACTTTCCTGGGGCTCATTGAACACGCGTCCAGCGGCGGACCACAGTCCCCAGCATGCACTGCGCTAGGGCCGCGCCCGCCCGCGCAGAGGAGCATGGAACTACAATCCCCAGCATGCCCTGCGCCCGCGGAGTGGCGAGGAACTACACTTCCCAGCATGCAGCGAGCCACCGGCGCCTCATTCCTGTTTTCCGGTGGTGTTCTGTGCGGGGACAGGGACCCCCTGATGATGCAGTGAGGCTGTGATGGCTACCGGCAGAGCAGCGTGGCTGCAACCGACAGGCCGCCTGCTTCTCTGCGGTCGATACCGGCTTCCGTGCTCTGGAGCAGGGAGAAGGCCATGCAATTCCTGCAGCCACGCAAGGTCCTTGGACCATTTTAAAGAGCATAGCACACATTTTAAAATATGGTTCCATCAGCTCTACCGAAAGAGGGAGTTCTGTATAATATGGCAGTCAGGCGTTGTTTGAGGGGGAGTTACGGATTGTGTTCATTTTGCATCAGGGACAGTTAGCTGGGTACCTTTTCACATTGGGCACCTTTACTGTGGGACTTGAGCACATCCACCTGTAATTCTGTGCATCTAAATGCAGTGCGTGAGCCTGAGCGCTCAAGATTGTGTGTGCTTGTGTGCCCCTCCCCCCGCAGAGAATGCCTCGGGCTGGTGACATTTCTTACAAGAGAATATTCGCAGGCTGCAGGCTGCAGAGGCTGCGGCTGCCTCCCCCACAGGCCTGACTGGCAAGATGGACGGGCGCTGAGCCGGCTGCCCTGTCCTGCACCTGCCTGCTGGCAAGGCTCCCTCCCCACCGACAGAAGCTCTCTTGGCTAAGGCTCAGCGCCGCCCGTGGCTGTCAGCTCCCTCCCAGGCCAGCAGGAGACCCAGGGGGCCCCCAGCACACGGAGCCTGCCCTTGTCAAGAAGGCATGAGCCTTCAGGGACCCGCTGTAACCCGAACAGAGACAGCCTCCAGCTGCTTCTCCAGGACGGGCTGGGGCTCTGCACAGGCTGCGGGTTCCCCCAAGGAGCTGCGCACCTCACATGGTGCTGACAGCGGGGCAAGGTCAGCGTGTCCTTCCTCTGCTTTCTTGCATCCAGCAGGACGCCTGCCCTGCTTGCTAAACTGGGCTCCCGGGGGCTCTTCCTCTAGGGGTTATCCTTGATCTAGTTTGTGTGCAAGGACAGGAGACTGAAAACAGACAGATACTCCTCCTGGAGGCCTCAGTGTCTTCTCTGTAAGATGGTGTCTTAGCTGGTTGGGCTGTCGTAACAAAACACCGTGGACAGAGGGGCTTGAACAACAGATACTTATTTTTTCACAGTTCTGGAGGCTGGGCAGTCCAAGATCAAGGCACCTGCATGCGGGAGCTCTCTTCCTGGCGTGCAGACAGACGCCTTCTTGCCATGGCCTCACATGGCAGAGAGATTGAGTTGGGGGAGCCCTCTGGGGCCTCTTCTGCTTCACATAAGGACATCAACCCCATTGTAGGGGCCCCACCCTTGTGACCTCGTTTACACCTGATTGTCTCCCCAAGGCTCCCCTCTAAGTACCATCCTACCGAGGGGTGGGGCTTCAGTATATGAATGGGGGGTGGGGGGAGGCACAGTTGAGCCCATAGCCTATGGGAAGATTGGACTAAGACATTTTCAAGGGCATTTTAGCTACAAAACCCCTTTGTCAAAAGAAATTCTATGTAGAACTTGATGTGTCCCATGTGAGAGGCTGATTTTTCTAATCTTTTCTTTTTTCTTTTGTTTCTTTTTCTTGACTTTTCTTGACCTTTCTGCAGGGTGTGTTCTGGCTCTATGGAGGTTGGTGGGGTGGCCTGGAGACCCTCACCCTCATCATGGGTAGCAGCTGTTTTGTTGCCCTGTAGCTCGAAAGAAAGGTGATTTATCCATGGTGGGGAGTGGTTCCCTCGTCTCCCCCACGCCTCTCTCATCTGTAAAATAGAGATGACAGTAGCGCCAACGTGGTAGGGTGGTTATTAATGAGGTAATTAATGGAAAGCACTAAAATAGCATCTGGCGAAGAGTGAGCGCTTAGAACGGGTTGGCTGTGTGTGTTTCCATGCATATGGTCAGTACTGATACGTCTCAGCTGCACCCACCTTGAAGCAGCTACTCTCAGACAGCCTGTAGACAGAGAGCAGAGTCACAAACACACACATGCCTTGTGTTCTGCCTGGCAACACGTTCTAGACTGTGGTCCCAGTAACGGCAGTGTTCCTGCTGAGCTGAGGACACAGAGCCTGACAGTCAGGAATGTGGAGACGGCTGGGCACAGTCCTCAGAGAGAGGATGACTGAGGGAGAGTGAGCTCCAGACGTCTGCCTGGGCCCTGTGAGTCTCTGCTCAGTGCATGTCTGCACACGTTTAGGGCAGAACTCCACGGGACAAGGCAGAGACAGTGCCAAGGGACCTCGGGTGAGCAGGTGCCAAACCTCACACTGAGAGAGGAGATGGGAATGGAGTCCAGTCCCGGGGCAGAGACCTCCTGGAACTGTGCGGACCGTCAGTGTCAGTCTGCTCCAGCTACTGTAACAAGTACCACAGACGGGGCCAGGGAAGGAGGCGAACTTAAACAACAGAAACTTACTCCTCGCAGCTCTGGGTCTGGAAGCCCGCGATGGGCGCCAGCAGGTGAGGCATCTGATGAGGGCCCTCTCACGGGCTACAGAGTGCAGACATCCCGGTGAGTCCCCACATGGCAGAAGGGGTAAGGGAGCTCCCTGGGGTCTCCTCCACGAGAGCACAAACCTCCTTCATGGGCGCTCCACCCTGGACCAAAGCATCTCCCAGGGGGCCCCACCTCCTGATACCATTGCCTTGGTGTTTGTTAGGATTTCAACATATGAATCTGGGGGGAGACAAACATTCAGACCATAGCAATCAGTAAAAACACTGGACTGGCCAAATCTTTCCTCCAGTTTGGTGAAATTAAGCCCAGAGTAAAGGCTTCTCTGCCCACCACTATAAAAGCTACAAACAAGCCCGTGAGAGGATTGAACTGATCTAAGGGGAACCTGACCGCCTGCCAAGCCAAACTTCAAGCTTCTTTAAAGGAAGAAAAGCAAAGCCACACTCTTGGCAAAGCTCTGCTCACCATCAGATGTAGACAGGTACAGCCGCTACACATCCGTAAGCAGATCCAGGAGGAAAGCAAGTCAATATAAACCGAGTAAGAAATAACAGATGTGATGAAATTAGCAGACACAGACGTCGAAACAGCTATTATAAACATTATAAATAGGCTCCACTATTTAAATGAAATCATGAACATAATGAGTAGGAAATATAAGCCACTAAAATGATGTAATTTGTATATCAAAAGACACCATCAACAGAGTGAAAAAGCAACTCATGGGATGGGAGAAAATATTTGCAAATCATGCATCTGATAAGGGATTAATACTGAATATATAAAGAAAGTTAGAACTCAAGAATAACGAAAAAGAAACAGCTCGTTTTAAAAATGGGCAAAGGATCTGAAGATATACCGATATCCAACAAGCACATGAAAAGTTGCTCAGCGTCACTAATCATTGGAGAGACGTAACTCAAAATCTGACACAGGCTACAGCATGGCTGAGTGATGGACATGATTCTGAATGGAATAAGTCAGACAAAAGTGGGCAAACGCTGCGTGAGTCTGCTTAAGTGGGGTCCCTAGAGTAGTCAAATTCATGGAGACAGGAAGTAGGATGCTGAGTGCCAGGGGCTGGGGGGGCAACTGCAGAAGAAAAGAGTAGTTGATTTAGGACATCAGAACAGAATCCATAGAAAAAAGCTGGGGAAAAAAAGGAGAAGGGTAAAAAGAGGGACAGATAAATTAAAGAGATTATGACCGGAAATTGTGAAAATCTGATGCAAATTATAAACCCACACATGCAAGGAGCTCAGGGACCCACCAAGCAGAATAAACAGCAAAAGAACCACACAAAGAACATCACAAGCAGATTTCTGAAAACCAGTCATAGTCAGAAAATCTTAAAAGCAGACAGAAAAACAAAACCATGTTATTTACAGAGGAACAATTGTAATAAGACGAGAGGCTTTCGAGTGACTCCAAGAAAGTCAAGAACAGCATCTTTAAAGTTACTGGACAAAAATGCTGCCAACCTACAAGTTGGCAAGCATACAAGTAAAAGTATCCTTTTCAAAATGAACATGAGAAGAAGACTTTTCCACATTAAAAAAAGGTGAAAGAACTCATTGCTAGCAGAGCCATAGGAGAAGAAATTATAAAAGAGGTGTTTCAAGTGGAGAAGTGATATTAGATGGAAAATTGAAGTGACAGATATGAAATACACGAGAGTGAAATTACCAAGAAGAGCAGTTTCTACACGAAGTAAACCACCTAAACTTAACTGAGGAAGATAAATGAACACGTGACCAACTGGAGTAATATGTGATGCTCTATAACAGGAATATAATGTACTGTAAAAGTGCTATTTCTCTCCAAATTAATTACAAATTTTAATATTTTTAGTGAAAAATTCCACTGGACCCAAAAAAATTCCAACTGGTTCAAAAAATTCAAAATATTTCTCAAGTTCATTAGAAAATAATTTAAATGAAAACATAATAGGGAATATTGTTCCTAATTGTTCTAAGAACAACATGGAGCTACAATAATCAAAAGTGTGTAACCAGAGCTAGAAAAAGCAGTCAGATGACGGAAAAGAATCAAAAGTAAAAGAATGCACCCAGTTGACGTAACAGTTTTGTGCATTTTAAGAGTGATCCTAACCTTGAAAATAAGTAGGGGAAAATGGCAAAATGTTTCCGCTAATGAACGGCCACATTTAGAAGCAAAATCTCAAAACTCTCAGAGACCAGTTACGCAACAGGTATCAAAAGTCTTAAAATGTGTTTGTGCTTTGGCTCGTGAATTCTGCTTCTAGAAATTTACCCACATACAAATATCAAACAAGAGACTCAGTATGCTCGTACAAAAATGCCATAAAATTGACGTTCACAATCGTGAAAAATTAGAGACCTCTTAAATGCTTTACACTGGGGAACTGATGGAATAATTATAATTTTGTACTTAATATATCATGAGCACAATTGCACATAACCAAATATGCAGCTACACTATTTCTTCAAAAATCTGTTTATTATTTGATTTGTTGGAGAAGTAATCCGTGCCACACATTAGGCCGGAAGCCAGAAATCCGCATGAATAAGGGAAGTAATTTATCCTTGAGAAGCTCATTCCGGTGGAAAGACAGACACGAGGAGACAAGGTGTGTGCCCCCGGTGAGTAAATCCGTAACCACGTAGCTCATCCCTGACGACACAGTTTTGTTACTGAACGTCGACTGTTTCCCAGGCTCTCTAAGTACCTTGTCTTCACCAAAGTCTACAGCTCCAGCGGGATAACAAGTGAGTTCACCGCATAAACGAGGTGACGGGACGTGTCCGGTGTCAGGGAGGAACCCTGAAGCCGCGTCCTTTTTCCAGGGCAGCCCTCTGCCGGCACTCCTACCTGGGAAGCCTGTAACCTTCAGCTGCTCGGAAGGCAGAACACTGCCTGGGAACTTAGGACGTCATCTCGCTTGTTTTGTTCTGTTTTGGTTTTGGGTCTGTTATCCCTTTTGATGGAAATGAAGGACACTAAACCCTAAGCAGCTGAGTCTCACGGCGGGTCACTTGGGTCACAGTGACGTAGGCATCCCTTCTCCTGCCCGGACCTCTGGCTTCCGCGAGGAGGAGACTCTGGCAGTTGTCCTGACCCACTGCACCAAAGGCTCTGTGGCTCCCAAGTGCTCATGAGGAAGCTGACAAACTGAAGGTAAGTGAGGAGGACAGACGGTGTCCAGTGTGGAGTGGACATCCCCAGAGCAGCTGTTGGAGCTCTCCCTTGCTACACATGCAGACTCAGCCACAGACACATCACACACGCACCTTTTCCTTGTTCACATGTGTGTGTGTGCGTGCTTTCTTTGTTACCTCAGTTATACACTGAGGTAGAAGAGGAAGTGAAACACATTGAAGTTAGATGTTTGAAATGATGTTTCATAGAGCAAAAGTGCCATAACTTCGTACCTCTGAACAAACAGATAAACAATGCCCTTCTCTTAGTAATGACCGTACTCACACAAAGTTTTTGCGTGTATTGCTGGAGTTGTGAACATCTGTGGGCCAACACTTAGAATCCCCATCTTTTCCTATGTCTGTAAAATAGTGTTAAAGAAAGCAGAAGTGGACAAGGTTTCAGGAAGCTGCCACTGACTAAACGCTGTGTGATGTTTGGGAAATCTCTCTCCGGCTACGAGCCCTGGTTCATCCATAACGTGAGGGTAAGAAAAGACGCCTCAGTGGGTTGTGGGGAAGGAGATCTTGACCAAGATGTCTGACAGCAGTGTCTGTGGTGCTGGAGGTGGTTTAGGCCAACGCAGGAAAACTGACTTTTAACTTGTCACGAATTTCCTGAGCCCATTGTTAAATACAGCCATTATTAAAAATTAAATTATAGACTTACAATCAAATGGATTATATTTAAAACAAAATAATAAAAAATAATAATTTCTCCAAACTCATTGCTTCCTAATTACATTATTATATTTTACTATTACCCTTGAGGTTATTTACATATGCCATGTCTGTATGTGGAGGTGTATGTATCCTGACATGTTACTGCATACCTCTTCCCAACTTCACATGTAGTGGCATCATGTTGGGCACTTGAAATTGACCCAAGTGAGACTGATTTCACCATGGAAACTGGCACACCCCTGAATCACAGCTCGATGTATTGTTTTGATGATTGTCTAGACTTAAGATGATGATAAATACTAGTAACACAGATTAAATTTAAATGGAAATGATATCTGCGACCATTGCATTGTGAAAAGTGCGAATCACTGAGGAATTATTATTTTAGTATCTAGAAACTATCGTCTGATTCAGCAAAGAAGTCACACACATCATTGACAAAGGAGGGAAGTTCTAACATACAGACACGTTGTTTCACTTCCGCCTCACTCGGTCTGTGTTAGGTAAACAAAAATATCGACCAATGTATGCGCTGTAATTATGCTCACCTGTAAATAGCAAATCATAGTTTGGCTCTGGTTCTGGAGTTTTGAAAAAAATGAGCAAAAACATTGTTTGAGAATCGATTTTTCTATGCACAATTTATGAGTGTTATGTGTTTATTACTGTTTGTAAATATTGGGTGACATACCCTTTACATCATTACAATTTTGGCAAAGTATTGCGTGTATATATGCACACATTATTTCTTGTTAAACAGTCACCCGCACACCACTGTAACCACTGGTACCTCGAACATGGTAGAGCAGCGGGTCCTGAGCTCTGTCCCTGGGTCAGTCCTCCAGTCCTGGCAGGGTTGTCAAAACAGATGCAAAATAATTGATCTCATGGGAAAGCTGAGGCCAGTGGGAGTTTTCGCAAACTGGTGGGATGCTTTAACTCATCCTCGGAGCCCCGGGGGGACACGTTTTTGCTGGCTTTGTTGCTGGGTGGCTGGTTTTAGCAAAGCTGTGGCACAAGCCACCATCACTTGCCCAGGAAGTCCACCCAGACATCAGTCTGCTTCACGCCAACGCTGTCTTAGCTCTTGGATTTCTCTCTGTCCAGAGTGCTCTGTCACCTACTCTTTCCCTGTGTAACATTTCCTCATTCTGTAAGACTCAGCCCAATCGTCGCATCCTCGGGGAAGTCATCACCAGCTGGGTGCCTCTTCTCTTTCCTCTCATAGTTCCTTATTGTAACTCTTATCATGTATTTCGTCTGTCAGTGTCCGAAATTGACTGTAATATCCTCAGGGACAGGAAAAGAGAATTACTTATCTCTGCTAGCAGTTAACAACAATTTCTTATTGAATTGAATAGCGGTGATGAACAGAAGGAAAGCTGGAGGATGTGCCCTTCCATAGTGATTCTGGGCTGTTGTCACGGCATCACTGAATAAAGGAGTCTCGTGGGGAGACTGTCCGCGTGCCTCGTACACAAGTGGGGACTTGGGGAGTCATGTCTAAGGTGGGGTTCTCATAGTTGGGGCTGTAATTGGATGGGTTGGGGTTTGTCCATGGGCTATAGAACCCAGAATCAAGATTTATCTGAAAGTCAGCGTTCAGAGATGTTTTAGGAATTGAGAAGCAAAATAAATAGCAAAAAACCCCACAAAGTAAACCAGTCCAGGCTTAAAGTTTAAAATTAAGTCCAGCACAAAAAGCACAGCAGTGTGGAGCACATGAAAACACAAGATCTGGTTTACAAAGATCTTGGGGCAGACGTGCGTCTAGCCCGCGGGAGCTAAGTTAGGCGTTGAGGACACGAGTTGCACAGTGAGAGTGAGAGACCCACCTTTATTTCTGTTTTTCGTCCATTGAGGGATAACACAGACAAAGGTACAATAATTATAAATATACATGCCTATGAGCTTTCACAAAGTGAACGCGCCTATGTAATCACCGCCCAGAAGCATGCTGGATCCAAGAAACCTCCAGGCGACGCTTCAAGTCAACACGCCGGCACTGGAGGAACTGCTCTAACGTCAACCCCACACCTCAGCTTCCTAGGCTTTTGTGTCTGGTCTCCTTCACACGGACTTGTTTGCAGCAGCCACTCGTTCTCTCAGGCGACCATGGTTTGCCATTATCCATTGCCCTGGGATATTCTGTGACATAAATATACTACAGTTTTCAATTTCGGTTGTTATGAATAACACTGCTAAGGACACTATTGTCTGTGTCTCTTGGTGCACATATGTGCACATTTCTTTGGAGTTTATACTTAGGAAAGGAATCACTAGGTCAAAAGGTAATGCTCCTTTTCTCTACTTTACTTCATTTGAGTTAACAGTATATTTTTTTTAATTTTACCTATATCATATTAATTTCATAAACTTCCCTTCTTCTTTAAAGAATTAGGATTATAAATTCAGGATAATAATGTGTATTCTTGATTAGTAACAGTCTAATGTAATTTGACACTATTGCCACTCTTTGTCAGTGATTTACTCTGAGAAGACAGAAAGTCAGCTATCTCTGCCTGTTATTCTCATACATTTTTACTCTCCATATATCTTAGACCACGTCAGATATTGTTATTCTTGTGAAGTTAATATTTGTTTGTATTTATCTATATATTTCCCATTTTCCCTTTCCCTTGCTTTTATTGCTTTTTCTGGATTTCTATTTTATTGCTTTATTTCTATTTTATTGCTTTTTCTGGATTTCTGGTGTTTCTCTCTGGAATCATTTTCTTTCTTCCTAAAGAATTCTTACTGTTTCTTTTCATGTACACTTGCAGGCAACAAAACCTCTCATCTTTTTCATGATGGAAATGTATTTATTTTGCCTTCGCACGTGAAGGACACTTTCTCTATTATGCAGCTAGAGAAAATAATAGCAGGTTTTCAGCTATTTTCTTCCACACTTTGAAGGCATCATTCCATTGTCTTCTAGCTCCTACTGTTTCTGTGGAAATGCCAACCATTAGTAATTTTGTTCCTCCTTTTTCTCTACCCACTTCTAAGATTTTTCTCTTCATCTTTGGATTTGAGCAGTTTTGTTACGATGTGTCAGGTGAGTTTGCCTCCTGTCTGTGCTGCACGGGATCCACAGTCCTTTGTGTACCTATTACTTGAGTTTGATCATCAGTTTTGGGAAATTCTCAGCGTTCTCTCTCTAACTACTCCTTTTGCCCCCCTTCTCTCTCACCACTCCTCCCAAGATTTCAATTATGCAGTTAAATTCTCCCCATGTTCCACATGTCTCTGGGGTTATTTTCTGTGTTTTCCTTCTCTCTGCTCAAGCATGGATATTTTCTACTAATCTGTCGTCCTATAATCTAATCCTCTCTTCTGTGCTTTAAACTCAACTATTACTTAATTGAATCTTAGTTTCAGTTCCTGAAATTTTTACTGCTAAAGTTATTAATTGACTCTTCTTGTGGATTTGGATTTTCTGCTTAAATTCCTCATCCTTGCTTTACCATGTTAAGCAGAGCAATTTTACAGTCCAGGTATTATAGCTCCAATAAATGGGCTTATCTGGGGCTCATTTCCTACTGTTTTTCTTCCTTCGTTTTTTTCATGGTTGCACCTGGCGAGCTTTTATGAAATGCTGGACACTGTGTATGAAAAGTGATAGAGGCTCTGGATGCTGGTGTTTCGTTTTTTTACTTTTTTTCAGAAGGTGCATCTTTCCCGGGTCCACAAACAAAGAGGGGCGGCTCTCCTTACTCCAGTTGTGGGCTGGGTTCATTCATGACCAGGATGCAGGGCTGCTTGTTTGCTTGTCTGTTTATTTGTTTGCAGTTTTGTAAGGCTCCAGATCCCTCTTGTTTTCCTTTCTTCTAGGGAGGTTTCCAACTGAAATTCAACCCATCTGCCTCACCCACTTTTAGGTGGGACAGAGGTCAGTCAGTCATTTTGGTCAAACACCTGCCAACTTCAGGCGAAAAGTGGCACAGCAGTTGCCTGAATCAGTTCAGTAGCTTTTTTCATGCAATTCTGGTTTTCCTGGCTAAATTCAGACTGCCTTCCTGTATTGGAATAGTTTGTGTCTCTTCCCCCAGTCCTCGGAAATGAAAAGAATAATGCTCATGACTGAAGAGAGGGTCATGAAGACTGTGCAAATATTTGGAAAGCAACATAGTTTGAACACTTGAAAGAAAAGTGCAATATAAATGATTATTTTTTGAAGCACCATATGTAGGAAATGCAATCCAGCTTTTTTAAAGAAGAAGTGTTTTGGCGTTTCATCCCAATTTACTGATGAATGGTAACTAATGAAATGTTTGTCTGGGATTCTGAAGAGGCAATTCAATTGGCTGTATGTAGATAGATAACGTCAGTTGCTTCTGATCTTGCAGACCAAAGCATCTTATATAATGATAAATTATACCAGGTTTCAAAATCCTCTAAATGATGTTATCTGCAATACCATTGCCTCTCCTTACTATCTCCCATTTTTATTTTCTCTCAGTGAAAGAAAGAACAGTTTGCAAAGGCTTGTAAATTCCAACTCTTATCTTTGAAAACGGTTGTTCTTTTCCCTCATCTAAACATACAAATAGACTCCTTTCCCTAAGCCTGTGATAAAGAGCCAGGAGAAGACTTCGCAAGGTTTTGATAAAGCATCCTGAGTAGCCCAGCCAATGAACAAAGATATGAGAGTAAATTATTATCTACCTGGACCACTGCTAGCAGACCCTGTTGACATTCTCAAAGGAGGCCAAGCTTAAGCTGAAGGAGAGGCTCAGAAAAAGTGGAGAAATAAACAAACAACAGAAACCTGGTAAAGAATTTGGAATCACAAAAGAAATGTACCTAATTGTCCCCAGTACTGTTGACAGCAAGAGGGAGTAGAAAGGCCTTTGAAGGCAGCTTCAGGCAAGGTGACTTGCAGGTTTCCTGCGACCTTCCGGTCTTCCCAGTCATGACTCGGCCACTGATTAGCTGCACGACTTGGGAGGACCGCTGGGCTGTCGGGATCTTCCTCCGTGAAAGGAGGAGATGAGCCGTGATGTCTGATTCGCCTGCAGCCCTGCGGCTTCTGCCCACAGGGTGCGGGGTTTCAGTTCCGGAGGGATCACTGGGGGATGGTGGGCACCCCACCTCTTGTCACAAGGCTCCCCACATTCAGTCCCAGATGCACAAAACCTCGTCCCCATCTTCACTTCCTTTGCCTTCTACCCATCACAGGGCTGCTCAGCTTATCTTCTGAAGTTGTAGTTTCGATCACGTTCCCTTTCTTCTTGAAGAAGAAAACTTTAACTTTAACACTTTAAAAGTTATCCGCCATGGCCTGGCCCTCTATCCCAAATGCCCAGGTGCCTCTCCTGTCCCTCCCCTCCTCTGTTACTACCTTCAGCTTTATAGTTTAAATGTGTTTATTTACTTTGGCCGCACCACGCGGCACGCGGGATTTTAGTTCCCCGACCAGGGATGGAACTCGCGCTGCCTGCGGTGGAAGCGCGGAGTCTTAACCACTGGACCGCCAGGGGAGTCCCACTGCCTTCAGCTTGAAACTCACCTCCTGGCCGTGGCATCATCTCTCCCCTACGCTCTTCCTCCCGGTGTTTCTCCTGCCCCAATATCTTCCCCCGCTTCTCTGCTTATCAGCAGTCAGTGCCTGCCGCTTCTCATCCTAGATGCCGCCTCTGTCTCTTTTGTGACTGCTGATCCCAGCATTTTTTAAGTCGTGTTTGTTGATGTTTTATTATCTTCTGTCCAAACGGCCCTAAATATGTGCTTTCGGAGAAGCCTTTTCTACCCCAAGAAAATGTAAAAAACAACAGGACTTGGTAACTGTTGTCACATTTATTTTACAATAAAAATTAATATTCAAAACCTGAAGACGGTAGTCAGCTCTGTCCCACCCCCAAGTAGAGCTCTCACAGCTCCTTCGAGACTGAAAGAGAATTACGTGATCTGAGGGTGTGGTCTCAGATGAGTTGGTCTGGGTTCGTGGTCTTCAACTTATTTTTAGAGGTGAGGCTAAGGAAAAACAAACGCTGGTCTCTCTTTTCTAACCACATGTATCCATGAAATTCAAGGAGATGGTGGAGACAGTTTGAGGACTCTGGTTGTTAGGACAATGAATAAGGAATATCAGAAGAAACATGCCTCAGAACGTGTACTGGGGGGGCTTCCCTGGTGGCACAGTGGTTGAGAGTCTGCCTGCCGATGCAGGGGACGCGGATTCGTGTCCCGGTCCAGGAAGATCCCACATGCCGTGGAGCGGCTGGGCCCGTGAGCCATGGCCGCTGAGCCTGCGCGTCCGGAGCCTGTGCTCCGCAGCGGGAGAGGCCACAGCAGTGAGAGGCCCGCGTACCACAAAACAAAACAAAACAAAACAAAACAAAAAAGTGTACTGGGGATCTCTGGTTGTGAAACAGATCACCACAAACAGTATCTTAAAACAGCCTGCGTTTATTGTCTCCTGGTGTCCAGCGGTCAGAAGCCTGGGCTGGCTGAGCTGGGCCTCGGCTCAGGGCTCCCCGGGCTGCAGTCAGGGTTTCAGCTGCAGCGTGTTCCCCTCTGGATGCTGGGTCTCCTACGAGTCTATGTGGGATTGGCAGAATTCAGCCCCTTATGACTGTAGGGCTGACGCCCTGTTTTCTGGCTCATGGCAGCCAGGCGTTGCCCTCTGCTCCCAGAGGCGCCTGCAGCTCCCCGTCACGGGGCCCCTCCCGAGCCGGCAGCCAGCTCCTGGAGGCCGGCAGGGGACTCTGCTGCTTCTGGTCTCTGCACCCGGGAAGGCCCACAGCCCCTTTGAAAGGGCTCTCCTGATTGGGCCAGGCCCAGCGGGGTGTCTGGTTTCTGATTTCCTTTAGGGGTCATATTACATCTGAGGCTTTCCTTCACCTTTGCCACGACCTGCAGTTCCATCCGTTGCCTTCGCTCTGCCTGCTGGTTTCAAGGACGTCACAGGACCTGCCCCTGTGAGGGGAGGGGACCACAGAGCAGGACTCATTGGGGTTGCCCTGGGGTGTGTCCGTAACAGAAACTTACTTGCAGAGACAGGCAATCACTCAAAGTGGATGGAACATGTAAATGAACATAGCGGATCAAAAATGTCAAATTAGGGGGCAGAGCCTGGGAAGTGAAACATGCATTTACCTAGAGGCTTCCGGCCTAAGCCTTCCTTACGTGCCCCCTGACATCATCAGATCACTCCACCTGCTCGTCAGCCTTGCCACTCGGAACAGCATGTCCTGAGTTTATGGACAAGAAACTGCACCTCAGTGCAAATGGAAAACTTGCCAAGGCGGCAGGGGTGCTCTGTGGGGGGCCGGAGGGTCTCTGAGACCATCCTGGCCTTGGTCGTGGATGCCTGTCCAGAGAGACGGGTCCATCCCAAGTGTGCACACCACACCTCGGCGTGGGCCTGTGCACCTGCTCAGCCCTCCCAGGGGAAAGGCGACCTCGGAAGCTCGCAGCAGCGACCCCTCCACTCCCGGCCTTCAGTGGGATATCAGAGGCCGTGGGCTCAGGCTTTTCAGCTGCTCCTGAACCTGCCTCTGCTGGTCCCGCTGCCCCATCAGCCCCCTGCTCGCCCCGCAGCGTCCCTGCTTCCAGACCTGTCCATCACCCCCGACCCAGGCTCCCCGCTGGGGCGAGGGAGCCTCTCACGAGCAGCTCGGACCCCAAGGCTCCCTGTGAAGACACCCCCGGGGCCCCACCCTCCTTCCTGGTGGCGTCCAGGCCTGCGCCTGGCTTCACTGGCCTGTGTGCCCGGCAGCTCGTGCTGGTTCTCCCTCCAGCCCCCTGTGACGGCTCCTCCCTTCCTTCACCGCCTGCTCGTCCTGAGGTCCTCTGGAGCCCTCCCATCCGCCCTGGACTCACCCCTGCAGAGCTTGTCACCCGGGATGGAGCCCGCACACTTGATAAATGGCCTTTTCTCAACGAATGGTGGGCGAGCACCCCAGCCCGGCCTCAGCTGTCCCTGTTCAGGCCCTGCGTCCCCAGAAGGTGGCTGGCAGCGGACGCGTGGTTCGCAGACGCTGCAGAGAGCTTCCTGCGGCCAGGTCAGCCGCTTGGGAGCTAGTCCTTCCACGACCCTTGTGAAGACTTGCTTAGCGCTCCTTTAGGGCAGGCTGGCTGGGTCTCGCCAGGCCCCCTGGAAGCATCCTGCTGGGACTCGGGCCCGCCCGCCCTCACCGAGCCCTCTCCCACTCACCTCACTGGGGCTGCGCTGCCCCTGCGGGAGCCTGACCACACACACACACACACACACACACACACACACACACGCCCCACTCTCCACCCGGGCAGGTGCAGCCAGGGAATGAGGCTGGAAGGGGCTCACCTGGGAGGGGGGCAGGGCTGCGCCTGGGGGACCTGGCCGGGGGATGCAGGGTCCTGACGCCCGCTGCTCGCGGGAGGAGCAGCTGCAGGGCTGAGGGGACCTGCTGAGGCCGAGGCCTGGGAATCCCAGAATCAGAAAACCATCCAGGGGCTCGGACTTCCGTGCACTGTACCACGGGATGGCGTTGCCTTGGCGCTGCTGACCTGGCCCAGCCCAGTAAACAGGTCACCCGAGCCCCGCTCTCCTGCACCCACTGTGGTGGGAGAGGTTTCAGCCCCTCCCACATTCCAACCTCCCCCAAAGCGGAGGGGAAATGCGGGATGGGGGCTGGAGTCCAATCTCGGACTTCAGTGAGGCCCCTGGTAAGGCCTGGGTTTGGGTCAAGAGAATGGAGCCTCCCTCCATATGACCTTGGGGGCCACCGTTTCTCCTGCAAAGTGAGGGAATGACGAAGGTCACCTGCGAGATCCCGCAGCGCTTTAAAGGTCTAAGGGTTTTGGAAGGTGGCTTTACTGATGGGCTATTATTTTTATTGAGATGATATCCATACAACATAAAGTTACCCGTCTGAGGCGCACACTTTGGAGCCACTCTGTACTTTCACGACGTTGAGCAACCAGACGGGACCCTCACTCCCACCACCAACAGCAGGCGGCAGTGCAGCAAGAGAGAGCGCTCAGCGGCCTGTGAGGGGCATCGCCCGCTCCCCTGAGGCGCCTCTCCGCCCACGGGGCTCCGTTTCAGGCCGTGGTCCAGCCTTCCTCTCCTGCTGGGCCGCGTTCATGATCAGCCAGCACTCGAGGAAGGGCCGCTGCAGGCCTGGTGGCGAGGAGACACGGCTCTGCAGGCCAGGCCCGTGGACCGGAAACCCCTGCAGAGCCCGGGAGAGGCCACAGGAGCTGGGCGGGCACGAGGGTCCCTGGCTTCCAGGGCTGCTGGAGCAGCGGCCGGGCTGACACACAGCACCGTCTGCTCTGTGCAGAATGAGGCTCCTCACTTTCTGGAGAGGAGCAGAGCTTTGGGGGAGTAGAAACGAGAGTCTGGCCCCGAGGCGGGAGGGAGCAATTGCACCGGATTTCTCACCTGATCCCAACACAGGCGTGAAATCGGAAACCGGCCCTGGCCTCACCTCCCAGATCCCTGTGCTTTTCCCTAATCTCCTTTCCAGCATCTGAAAGTAGACATTAGTCTCTTCCCTGATCTTCATTTTCATCTCCACCCACTTCGAAGAGTAGTCCATGTTAGTGTCTGTCAATTTGCCAACCCAGGGCTGTGTTTTCTGGGAAAACCTGTGCTCCTGTATTTACTATATTCTCTGTAGACATAAAAGCTATGCCTCTTTTACATGAGAGCTATGAAGACGGGAATAAATATACGTAGAGAATGTACTCTCGGCTCAACCTGCCAGGTGCTGTGCCTGGACCGACTCCGGTTTCTGGAGCAGGAAAGCCAGACGTCCATCACCACGTTGGGGTGATCTGGGGGGACATTAGGCCCTTGCTGCGGGTCATGCAGGGAGCAGGGTTCGCAGTGGGGGAGACTGAGCCCGTGACGGTCAGGACGGCTCAAGCCAGAGCCTCGTTTCATAAGTGAGCAGAACGACACTCCAAAGGTCATCCAGGAGCGGCTGGAGAGGATTCGCCCAGCGTGGGGTCTGCCAGCCCTTGGCAGAAGCCCCGGCCCACCTCCCCCTGCCGCCCGGCCCCTCTGCTCCATCTGTGCAAATCCCTCTCACGGCCCCTCGCTTAGGCAAGGGAAAGAGCATCTTTCCCTGGAGCACGGGAAACGTGGTTTATGACTGCTGCAGAGAGCGCTCTCCGAGAGACTCTAAATTACCGTGCTCTCGGAGACATGCATGCATGAATAATAGATCCAGCCCAGATGCAGAGCGCCTTCTGTGCGATTTCTCAAGGCGCCTCGAGAGCCTCTCAAGGGTGCTTGCCGAGGTCACAGCCTACTTGAGCTATTCCGGGCCAGGAGAAACAGATCTCTGCAGGTGGAGATGAAATGCCAGCGAGGAGAGACTTCCTCAGCAACGTCAGCCCTGTGCTGGGACCGGCTGAGAGGCCGGAGGAGGGGGCAGAGCTGCACGGGTTCCACTGTCCCTGAGGAAGAGGTGGTACGGCCGGGGCTCTGCATCTGCTGTTTCTTTCATCCTTCCCGTCCAGCGAGGGTGGATGGTATGGTGGAAACCCAGACCGTCCTACCTGTCCCAGAGCCCGGACTCTTTCCAGGATCACACATCACAGCAGACAGAGAAAATTCCAAATCTGTGAGGGAGGTGTGTGCGATCTTGATGCCTTCCTGGAAAGCTGGAACCTCCCTGCTAGTCCCATGCTGGGCTCAGTGACCTTGAGCCTGTCATCGACATTCCTGGAGCACAGAGAGCTCGAAGTCCCCGTGTGGACAGGGATGAAAGGCCGTCGCGGGCTGTAAATGCCACAGTAAATGAAACATGAAGGCGCCCAGGGGAGGGGGGCGTCCGCGGCTCCAGCTCCAAAGTGGGCACCGAGGTCCTCCCCTGACCTCGATTCTCGTAGAGAGAGAATCTCGTGCTCTTTCATTAGCGCTCAGCCTCCGACTCTTTGCTGTAAGTGCAAGTTCAATCGCAGTCTTGGAAGGAAGTGGAGGCCACCCTGTCTTTCCATCGTATGTACAGCAGGTGTGTGCCTTCATGCATCCCAGGGTCACGGTGGAATGCTTTGGGAAGAATCAGGGGCTTGTCCTGGATTGGTCGCCGCCAGGAAATGCGGTAATGAATCCTGTTTTGGTGATGGAAGAAGGAGACGGAATAACGCTTTCCTCGTCATCCCTACGAGGCAGGGAGGGCTGTGGTCACATGTGTGGTCTGCACGGGCGGTTTCATTCAGTCACGATGTCTCGAGGAGGTGGTGGCCTCGTGCAACACGGCACATGGTTCTGTGCTATGTGTCTGCTCCCTAGGAGAGCCTGGGCCCAGCTGCAAGCGGCCGGCCGAGGTCAGGAAGTCTCTCCTCTCAAGAACGTGTATACCATTCCCGCTTTCAGCATCCTTGGTTTAGCTGCACAGGCTTCATGCTCTCTCTCTAATCATTGCAAAGGGTGGCAAACCTCTACGGGCCTGATAAAACCAGAATAAACATCAAATAGCTTTAACTTTGAAAGCAAGCCAATATTATCTCAGGGTTCAATCACAGGCATGTGTCTCGAGATCAAACAAGAGTATCCGGAAAGCGGTCACCTGTCTAGAAAAATCTAGAAATATGTGCCGAAAAGTTTGGTGTGTTAGAAAGTCTGTTTCAGAGAGAAAGAGAGAGAGAGACTACAGTGCGTTAATTTCTGATGTAATGCCTTAAAAGCAAGGTTTAACTGAGGAAAATTCTAAATTAAAATATTTCCTGTACAGTTACAGAGAAGGAGTGTTACTACTGATTATACTGTATTTATCCTCACTTCAGCAATTTAATTTACATGCAATTTAAGCCCAGCCAGTAATAATAGGTGGAAGAATATTACCTCTTAAGACACCCTTACATGCAAATTGTTTTTATATGAGCCTAGGGAATAAGAAATTTCTGTAATAATTTTTCTTTCGCTCAAATTTGTAAAACGTATTAGGAAGCGTATAAAACTTAGTGCACATTTCTAGAAAACCAGGAAATGAAAGCAACGGGCTCCTGTGTGAGCACCTCCTGCCGCCCGACACCAGCTCTGTCCTCGCCGTCGGGCCTGTACGGCGCCCAGCGTCTCTCGGCTTGGACCCGGCCCGCCAGCACTGTGGCCCCTGCAGCCACTGCACCACGCAGAGCAGGAGCTTCTGGGTACAGCACCAGCAGTGGACGGCAGCCCGGGACAGACCGAGTGCAGCCCAGCCGGTCTCCCCCACGGGTCGCCCTGTGGGTCTAGGGAAGGCTGTGTCCCAGTGGTCCCAGGGCAGCTCAGGACACAGGACACTAGTCTTAGACCCAAAGCCCAGCGCCCTTGGCCGGTGGGAGTGCGCTCTGCCGGGCGGGAGGTCGGGGTTGATGCTCAGAGGCTCCCGAGCAGGCAAGATCAGCTCCTCGGCACGAGCTGGAGACGCCTGTCCCGGAGGAGCTGAGCCTGCGGCGACCGGTACAAACTGCCCTCGGCCGGGGCACCACCGCTTCCACCCACTGGGCTGGCTTCTGCCTCCGGAAGAAGAGCGAGCTCAGCCGCCTCTAGCCCAGCCCCGAACGTCCGCCAGGCGAGCGTGCCTCTGCCTGGGGCTCTCTGATGCTGGGTCTGGCCATGCTCTGGGTTTGGCCCCTTCCTGTCCTGGGAGGGGGCCTGGGGCTCAGACCTGCCTCTTCTTGGCTGTAGGCAGGCATCAGGGAATTCCAGGGAGGTCCGAAGCATGCCCAGGAAGTCAGGCTGGACCACCTTACTGGAGTCGAAGTCAGCTCCGCAGGGCCACGCGACTCCAGGAGGGCCAGGGTCAGGCAGGCCGGGCTGGGGTCCTCCTCCAGCCTGCGTGGACCCTTGGCGGTGGGTACGGTGACCAGAGGGACCCGTGGGAGGCTGGACCAGAGCACAGGTTGATACCACTGGTCACGCAGGTGGCTGTCACTCCTTTTTCCCTGTAAAGCCTGTTTTTTTATGAAGCCTTTTCTGACAGTCTTTTCTATGGACCCCTTTAAGTCTGTATCACTGCATGGCGTTCATTTCCAACAGATGACTTATCGCAAGTTGTAACAACATATTTGTTTATGTGATTGTTGTCTGTCTCTCTGTATTATTTGGGATAGTTTCAGATGTGTAACAAAACACCCAAAATAACTGGGGCTTAAACAAGACAGAAGTTTATTTTTATCTACATAAAGCTATTTTGGAGCCACACAGTCCAGGGCTGGTCTGATCACTCCCCAGACGCCAGGGACTCTGGATTCCCTCGATTATGTTGCTCTACCGTCCCCGACGCATGACTCATAACTCACGCTGTGAGAAGGCTGCCTGAGCTCCTGCCACCACATTCAATTCCAGCAGGACGGAAGAAGACATTCAAACAGACATGTCCCCTCGCTTGAAATGGCTCCATCTGGAATTGAACACAACCCTTCTGCGTGTGCCTTTGTCAGAGTTTAGTCACAGACCACTGCCGGCACCAAGAAGGCAGGGAAATACGGACTTTATCTCAGACGCCATGTGTCCAGCTAAGAATTTGTTTTACAATTAAGGAAGAAGGGAAGAAAAAGGATACGGGGGAAAGAGCAAATCTCTGACCCTCTCTACTAGTAGAAAGAAAAGCCCTGGGTCGGCTCAGCAGTGCACACCAGCTCCAAGCAGCGTTGGCACCCAAGAAGAAACTGTGGAAAAGTAAGTGTATTAAATAAGTGAAACCCCCCCAAAGTGAAGGCTTACTTAGACTCTCAGAGAATACAGCAGCCGCCGTAAACCTTGAATAGCGTATCCGTCCTGCGTTGTACTAAACGTAAGCAAACGACGAAGATTCCCATCATTTACTTCTACTTCTGCCCAGCTGTGCGTCCGGCTGTTGCTACTCATTTCCCCTCCCCCACCCCCACCCCAGCACCACCCTGACTTCAGAAAAACATAACCCTTCCAGTGGAAGTTGCCCCCAGTCAGCAAAGTTTGTCTCTAACTCACATTCCCTCAGCTGTGTTTACCACCAACCTCTACGTTCACGCTTCTAGTAATTGAGAATGTTCAACATCTCCTGACCAATCCTCACTTTTCTCAGGAGTGAAACACAGACACAAGAACTTCTCCTGAGCCCCTGCCCCTCTCCTGCTACAAACGTCGATCTCCCCCTCCTTTCCAAGCCGGTGGTAGGCAGGGGACGCCCGCTTCCTCGCCCGGTGCTGTTTCCAGCTCATCGAGTTGGCGATGCGGCCGCAAAGTGGCCCTGAAATTGGCCAGGGCATCCGAGGCCTCCCTGTCCAGACTCCACGTACCGTCTTGAGTTGTATTATTGTCTCTCGCCTCTGCAGCATCTGCTCCTTCCTGCTCTCTCCTCTTGGTTTCCAGGAAACCGCTCTTTCCTGATTCACTTCCTACCTCTCCAGCCCCTTCTTTTCCATCTCCTCTGTGGATGCCCTCCGTTATCCTTCCTCATGCATGTTGATGCTCCCCAGGGCTCCATCCTGAGCTTTCCACTCTCATTCCAGACAATTTTCTAGGAAGATCTCGTTCAAGTTCAGGACTGTAACTGCCACATGCCCCTCCCGTCCATCCCCTCCGGTCCATCCCCTCCCGTCCATCCCCTCCCGTCCATCCCCTCCCGTCCATCCCCTCCGGTCCATCCCCTCCGGTCCATCCGGTCCAGAGGGAAGTGCAGCTCTCGACTAGATGGTACCAGGCAGATTTCTCATCAGAACCCAAACTCAGATTCCCCAAAGGTTCCCTCAATCCTTCCCAGCTCTCTGCTCCCCTCTTTTAGTAAGAGACCCCTGTCTGTGCAAATACCAAAGACAATTGTGCAGTACCTGAGGTTTCTTTTGGGTCCTCACTTTGCACCCAACCAGGTACTGATCTCTCTCATTTCTCCTCTTACTTACTTCCTACGTCTGCCTCTATTTTTTCATGCATCTGCGCTGATTAACGCCCCTGTGGACGCCCCAGCTTCTTCCCCCAGGCCCTCCCGGCCTTCACGTGTCCATCCAAGCTCGACCAAGTGACATTCCTAACAGAAATCTGTGCCACCTCTCTGGGGACAAGCCTTGCCGTTACCCACAGAATCCAGTCTTAGGAGCTTGTGGGACGTTGCCCCTACCCGTCCAGCCTGCACCGTCCCCAGCTCCGCTTCCTGGACCTCCCCACGCCCCGGGCTTCCTGGAGCATCACAACCTCTGTCCCCACACGCACTGCCCTCTGTCTGGGAGGTTCTCCCCACCGTCCTTCTAATTAACATTGTTCATCTTTGGAATTCAGTTCAAGCTCCTCCATCAAACTTCCTTTACCTTTTCATCTGGGTCCTTGCTCTAACTGTAATTAATTTCCTGTGTGAAAGGAGCTTGTCAGCCTAGCCGTTGGGCTGTCAGCCCTGGCAGGACAGGAGTCGGGGCCGGAGCCTGGCTACCCCACTGTGCCCCGAGGTCCCACACAGGCCTGGAGGTCCTTCCCGCACACACCCAGTGCGCCTCTGTCACCCTCTTCTCCTTGCATCCTTGTGCCGTCTGCCCATCTGCCTGCTCATTGGACTATGAGACAGAGATCAGAGATGGCGTTTGGAACCACGGCTCCTTAGTTCAAGTCAGAGACTCGGGCAGCAGGCTCTCAGTATAGACCTTGACAGAGTGAAGGACTGGGCGACATTCTTGGGTTCGTGCCTGGACCCCCTTTGTTGACGGCACAACCTTTCTGCACATGGGGCAGGGCCCACACAGGACACTGATGGGAGAGGAGAGCTGGAGACCCACTTTTTATTGACAGGTCTTTCTAGAAACGTTGAGTCTACCATTTGTGTTTTTAAAAACTCCAACATGAAGCTGTGAGCATCTGAGGCCCAAGGGCTGACCTCTGAGGGCCCAGTGCGTGTCTAAGCCTCGGTCGTCCCTCTGCCGACCTCCGTGCACCTCTGATGCCCCAGTTAGCTTCCTGGGCCCTAATTCCCCTCCCAACCCTGTCTCAGAGCTGATCTACCTGGACGGCATGTCAGCCCCTGTAAGAGACCACTCTCCTGACATCCTTTGCTCCCCTCACTACACGCAGGAGAAAGACCCACCTTGTAGCTGCCCAGTGAGACCCCCTGATCTGTCCCTGTCTTCTCCTCCAGCCCATCTCCACCTGCCCAGGCACATCTGACACTGCCTGTGCCTTGCCACCCGCCCCCAGGTCTCCCCACCCCAGACAGCCCCGCGTGGCTCTCCCACTGCTGCTGTAGCAAATTGCCACAAACTCAGGGGCTAAAACAACACACATGTATCACCTCAAGGTTCTGCAAGTCAGGAGTCCAAACTGGGTCTCCCTGGGATGAATCAAGGTCCTGCCTCCCTTCTGGGGGCTCAAGAGAGAATCCGTTTCCTGCCCCTTCCAGCTTCTAGGGGCGCCAGCATTCCTTGGCTTCTGGTCCTTTGCTCCAACTTTAAAACCAGCAGCATCTTCAGATCTCTGACTCTCAGCCCTGATTCTGTCCTTACATCTGATCTGGGCCTCCTGCTTCCTGCTTTCCTAAAACAGACCCCGTGACTCCCCTAACTGGTCTCTCATCTCAAGATCCTGGACTTCATCGCACTTCAAATTCTCCTTTGCCACATGAGGCCACGTGTTCTCTGGTTCCAGGCAGGAGGATGTGGACATCTTGGGGATGGGTCCCCCATGGCAGGTCGCCCTCTGCCCCCGGTGCCGCGCTCTCACCGCCCCCTCACCACTGACCTTCAACAGGATGGGAGGAGAAGCTCGTCTTGATGACCACGCAATGCTGAGCACTGGGCCAATACAGGGCAAACCCTCAGAAGAGCAGTCAGGACCCACGGACGCTTTCCCGGGTCCCGACCCTGCAGCGTGTGTTTTCTCTGGGTCTGGTAGGAACTGGCCTGTTGCTCATAAGCTGGTCGTATTTATTACTCTTAGGAGCGACTTTCACGCACAGAGACCCCTTTCCAGAATGGGAAATGCAGCACGATGGCTCAGGGGGCAGGCTTCTCCCTGCCCTTGACCTAGAAGCCTGGGCCACAGCTCAGGCCCGGGAGCCAAGTCCGGGCTCCCAGGACAAGCAGCTCATGAGACACCCGGCCGGGAGCTCCCTGAGCTCGTGCTCCAGGCCTATGACCTGCACCCCACTCCCACCCCAGCACACAGCAGGAGCTCTGCAAGTCTGTGTTCACGATTCTGGCCCCAGACGCAGGTTACTCCACGGATGACGGGGCCCCCGAGGCAGCTCCAACTCGGAGCAAGTTCTGCTTAGACCAGCAGACACGTGGGCCTCCACCTGGGCCTCCAGGTACCACCGAGGAAGGATGAGGCCCAAGTCGCTTGGCCACCAGGGATCCACCCTCCAGGCTGCAGCTCAGCGCCGCTCTCAACCACCCAACCCTGAGCTTCCACCGTAGAACACTGTCACCCCAGCCGGATCCCACACCGGGTGTCAGAGTCCAGACAGACACCCTGCCGTCCAGCAACAGCGATGACATGGGTGAAGTAGGAGCTCTGCCAACCATCGTTAGCGGCAGTGACTCACCAGCGGGTATGGTTCCAAAAGCAGTTTAAGGAACTAAAAGAAGCAAGAAAATGCAACGACACTTCTTCAAAACTTAAATTTTAGGCAGTAACTTAGGCTGTGTGTTCCCTGATTATTATATCTTAGCTCATGTTCTGGCAACTTTCCTTCCCTTTGATACAGAACCACAAAACCCCAGTCGACATCTCCCGAAACAGAGGAGCCATCGGCCCAGCCTTGCTGCCAAGAAGCCTGTGTACAAACGCATCTCCAAGGAGCCTTATTCACGCTGCCCTCACCTTCCGATGGCCGCTGCGGTCCATTAGGTTTAAATGAAAGACTTGAAGGCACAGAGGCATTTCCGGGGAAACCGTAAAGGGCTGAGCTGAAGAGCAAATGCCAACGAGAGCAGGAACCTGCATTTCTGCCCCTCGGCAAGGGGGTCCCGCCTAAGGGTCTCCCCCTTGACGTCCCGAGCAATTTCCTATTAAAGTGAAAGGAAGTGAACCCAGGTGCACTTCCTTCCGGGTGCACCTCCTTCCAGGTGCGTTAGACCCGGCGGCTGGAGTCCCAGTGTCCCCGTTCCCGACTCCAGAGTCGCTGCCTCTGTGGCCTTTCTGTGTCCTACCAACAGCTCCATTTACTACTGAGTGAAATCACAAGTTCACATTTTCAGAAACATCCAAATCTCATCACAGTGAGACTCGGCAGAGATATAATTTGGGGAGGACGGGGCCCATTGGAAGATAGCTCTTTTTATTTCACGTGTGTGAAATAATGAGGCTTTTAAAAATTGCTCGAATTTTCTTGAAAAATAGTAGACTTTGAGGTGATATCAATAGAGGGATTAATAAGGACAATAAAGCAGGTTTTGTAGACCGAGGTAAAGCGATAAAAATGAGGGAGTCGTGCTGAAGGCGGAGAGGCTGCACGTCAGAGGTAACGAGCATATGGGATAAATGAGGAGAAGAGACAAATGTAGCAAAAGATGAATCCGAGCCCCTGACTTATTTCCGGGGAGGGAGGCACACCGACAGATGGCAGAACATCAGGATGTGGGATTAAGATCGATTCTCAGAGGACAGGTGTGCAGGACAGAGTGGCCTTTTCTGAGTCGGAGACGCGTTCCCTCCGTAATATTTCACTGCCGGCTGGATGCCAAGGTGCATCCCCCAGCCCTCTGTCCAATGTGCCCTTACAGCTGTGCGCCGCGTCCTGTCTGCATCACAGGCTGAACTTTCATCCCTTCCGAGATGTATGGCTCCCTCCCCACTTTTCAGCAGGATGTTCAGGCTCCTGAATTCAGGGAGAAACTCCATTTGGAAAACATCCTGCTGGCGCGTAGCTGGGCTGTAATCAGGTATCAGAACAGAGTGCCTGCGCATAAGACGCCAGACGTCACAGAAAAAGACTCGTCTGACTGTAAACAGATGCAGTAACACTGAGCATCAAAAACACTGTGACAAAATTAAATGGCAAATGAAAAAATACCTGTTCCATGTAACAGATCAATGTCCTTAAAATATAAAGAAATCTGACAAACAAATAAGAACAAATGACTGACAAGGAAAATAAACGGGTGATTGAAAATATAAATGGGCGATAAATATGTGAAAATATTCAAATTCATTAGAAATATAAATCAAATGAAGATAAAAGTTGTACCCTGTACCTATCAAATTGATAGAGACAAATGCAAATGAGTAAAATAAATGCAAATGAGTATTTCAGAAGAAGTGAAAAAATAAATATAATTCTCTTGGATGTTTGTGGTGAGACTATAAATTAGTATAGAATTTCTGAAGAATAATTTGGCAGTTACTATCAAGAGCCATGTAAACACCCACACTTTTTTGCCTAGAAACATTGCATTGAAGAACGTACCCTAAGTTAACCCCAAAAATACACCCGAAGATGTACATACATGTGGCTTGGTGCATGGCACTTAAAACGTGTGCCCGTGGAAGATTGGTTTTATCCATGTGTTCATCCAACAAGTATTTGCTGGGTTTCTATTTCTGTGTTCTGGGGACACCGCAGTGGAGAGCCTGGCTGTGGTCTGTGCTGCTGGGGTCTCTCTTTCAGCTGAGGACACAGATGAGAAACAGCTAAATACATCGTAAAATAGCACCACGAAGAAAAACGTGAAAAGGAAAAGAGGTGGAGAGAGACGCGATTGTTCCTTAGCAGAAATACTAGGCAGCCACAAAAATAGTATCATAGAGACTATTTAATAATGACACAGAAAGCAGCCCAGGACATTTTAAGGTATAGAAGGAGATTGTGAAGCAAAAACTTTATGATGATCGCATTAAAACGCACACAGAAACTAACTCTATAAGCAGGAGACGGACTCACTGAAACGCTCCGTTAGCTGAGTGATGAGGCCGCGTGTGATTCTTTCAAAGCTGCTTCCTGTATTTTCCAAGGTTGTGTGCTTTCCCAATGATGGCGCCTCTTGTGAAATAAACGTGTTTCACATTTCACATGGAATTTTCAAGTTGCCTGTGGAAATGGGGAAAGTAAGCCCATAAAAGACCTCAGGCTTCTTCACAGATTGTGATGAGCTTCTCTAAGGAGCCTGTTGTGTGTGCACTGCTGTGTGAGCTGGTTCAGAAGGAAAAGCTTGAAAGGCCAGAGGTGAGGGGACAGCTTGGGAGGCTGCGTCTTCTCCTGTCTGTCAGGCGGAGCAGGCGAGACAGAGACCTCTGGGCAGCTGCGGAGGCCCCGTCAGAGCAGGGTGGGGGGGTCCCTCCCGGGGACAGGCCGTGCCTTTGCGGTCTGCCTGGGAGGACCCGGCAGGCAGTGAGAGGACCCAGATGCTAGGATCACGCACAACTTCGGGGTCCAGGAAGGGGGTCCTTGTGGCTCGACCTCAGCTCAGAACAGCCCCAGCCAAAGAGCTTTCACTCGCTGGTCACCAAGAGCATCCTCAAAGCTGGCTGTACTGCACCACTGCACAGGCTGCAGAAACATAAAACTATGAAAAACATGTTGATGGAGACAAGCCTGGCTTTTAAGGAAATATGAATGTGCGGTGACAGCCCAGCCACGTGGACAGACTGTCCACCCAACCTTCCAGACGTTAGTAACACCTCGGTAGTCTGACCACGTCAGCTCGCACTAGCTGTGCACATGCACAGTTGGATTTATCTCCGAACAGCAGTGCAGGTGCAGAGACTCCACAGGGGGCACCTACCCCAGGGATCCTGACTCTTTGCACCTATGCGGCAGCAAAGTGATAGACGCTGGAGGCCAGGACCTGTCTGGCGGTGCTGGGTTAAGAGCGAGAACAGATCAAGAAGCGTCCAGGTGCCAGGCGGAGGGCTGTTTACCTTGTGCTTTTGTTTCCTGTAGGGTTGAACCTGGCATTTTAAATCTTCAGTTGTGGCCTCTCGGGGCTCAGCGTGAGATCCTGAGAAAATGGATCTGAAGCCGGGGTATCCCTGCCCTGTGCACAGGAGGAAGCCTCCAGAAGGGCTCGCCTCTCACCCTGCGTCTCCATGGACCCCGATTGCAGAAGCTCCTTGGGTGGGGCTGCCTGCCGCCCGCCCCCCTCCCGCCGGCCCCAGTGCCGTGCAAGAGGCCGTGGAAGACCGCCAACCTCGGCTGCTGTTAGCACTTGGTGGGAGGTGACTCCTAACACTGGCTGTAGACACTGCAAAGGAAAGGAAGGCTCGATGGCCTTGCAAAGGCAGGAGGGGAAATGCAATATGCCCTTGGGGCTGCCTGTAAGGAAGTGTGTGTGCTGAAAGCATGCAGGACCTGCTGCAGGCGGAGTTGAGCTGTAGGGAGGCAGCCAGCAGCGCCTGTGAGGAACCTGCTCCCTCCTTCCCTTTGCCCCGCCCTTGTCCTTCTGTCCGTGGGATGCCTTCCAGACTCGCCTCTGGCTCTTGAATCTTTTATTTCTGCACTAACGCCTGGAGGGGCCTGTCCAGCCTGGGATGCCAGGGAAAGTCATGGGTGGCACACGGCTCTGAGTGCAGACCGGACCCCCCGCGGTCCTGACCTCTGTGTCCTCGGCCACCTCCACCGGGATCAGCTCAAACTCAGGACATGGAGCTGGAGCGCCACACACACACACACACACACACACACACACACACACACGCCGCCCCCTCCTAATAGCCCGGCGCCACCTGCCGTGCCCCACAGTCCAGCTGCAGCTCAGCGTGTCCCCTGAGCCACTCCCACTTCCCAGGAGCCGCTTTCAGTCCTCACAGCCACCCACCCAAGAGGAAGATTCAGAGACCGGCATGTTTGCCCAGCGTCGCAGAGCAAAGCGGCCAGCGTGGCATCCGTCCTCCGAATCCCTGCCACCTCTGTCCCCCGGCCCACGCCCACGCAGCCCTGCCAGGACTCAGCGGGGGCTGCGCTTCCCCCAGTGAGGCTAATGTGGGCCAGGGGACATGGCCTGAGCACCTGGGGACCCAGCCCGGCCTCACACCCGGTGGAAACCCCCGATTTCTGAGCCCCCTTCTCTCACTCTCCTGGGGGAAGAAGCTCACAGAGCAGGAAACTCCCCTGATGTCTGCGGTCTCTGCGATCCTCACGGTGACCGCTGTGCCCGGCGGCCTGTGCCCCCAGGCCCCCTTCGCAGTATCGCCTGTGCCCGGGCCAGTCACACCCACCTACTCCTGGTGTTAGTGGAACTGAGCATGGAGAAGGCCCGACGGCTCTGGAGCTGAACAGTCGAAACCCCGTCTTATCCCTTCCGGACGCAGGTTCCTCCTCTGTTCACAGGGTGACCATAGCTCCATCTGCACGAGCTGACTGCAGCCCCAAGGGAGGGGGGATTACAGTCTCTACAAAGGGGAGAATAGTAGCAGCTGCCCAGGGGCTTTTGGTTGCACATCACTGTGGGGGAGTGAAATGATGAGGGTTAAGACTGACAACGTGATCTATTAACATGTTTAAGTTTAAAGAGTTGTTTCAAACTAGGAAGGCTTAACAAGCCAAGAGAAGAGGGGCTTGCACCAAAAAACCCAGCAGAACCCCAAATACAAAGATGGTGAATAATAAAATAGGTCAGACTAACAGAGACCAATTCTATAAAATACAACGGGAAGAACGCAGCCGACCTGCCCATTTGAGTCAGAAATGTACCGGCGTTTGTACTGGACAGAGAACCAGCCATACCAGGGGCACCCACAGCCAGGGTCTGCTCTGGAACAAGCAGAGGGGCTGGTGACCAGCAAGGCTCTCCGGGGCACGTAGGGTCCACGCGGGGGCCCAGCCCGGGCCCGTGCCCCTTGCCCAGGGCGCTGCAAAGAAACACTAGAAGAACACAGAAAATAGTCCTAGCCAGAGGACAGGCTGGGGAGTCATTCCCAGGGTGGCGCAGGGCCGGGCCGGGGGTCGCTGCCCCAGCCCAGCTTTTCAGGCCATGTGAAGGGCTGAGGCAGGCGACAGAGCAGGGACAGACAGCAGCACGGGGGGGTGCCTGGCTCACGGCAAGCGCTCAAGGCCCCATCATCTTCGTGCTGCTGTCCGTCTATGTGCTGTGAGTCCGCCCTCCCCGCTTCCAGCCCAGGATCCCAGCGCCCGCCCCAAATCACCCCCAGCAACGGGAGCTCGGCCGGGCTCATGGTTGAATCGTGTCCCCAGGGTATGACCAGGTCCTGGGCCCCGGACCCTGTGATGGGAACCTGCTTGGAAACGGGGTCTTGGCAAACGTAGTCAGGATAAGCTTAGGGTGCGTCTAAATCCTGGGGCGCGTCCTTACGAGAGGAGGAGACATGGAAACGTGCACAGAGGGGAGACAGAGGCAGAGCCGGGGTGACGTGGCCACGAGCCGGGAGCCCCTGGAGCAGAGGATGCAGGAAGGTCCCTCCCACGGGGCCTCCAGAGCGGGCTCATCCTCACAGAGCCTGCACTGGGGACGCAGGCTGCCTCCCAGACCGCGAGGCTCATGTGCTCCAGCTGCCGGGCAGCCCTTACAGCCAGGGCCTCCTCGTGGTCCAACTGAGGGTTTGCTGACCCTTCACTGAGGCCTGGCATTCCTGCCTCTGAAGCCTCCTGACCCAGGATTTAGAGTAAGACCACTGCCCAGAAAGCAAGGCCTGGCCTAAATGCTGCCCTGGCCGCCTCTGGAGGAGACCCTTTCTCCATCCCCCCGGAGGGCCGTCAGCAGCCACCCTGCACTCCTTCAGCATGGAGAGGCCACTCCAGACGCACGTCCACCTGGGTACCCTGGCGAGGGTGACGGCTCCCACTTACCTGGGTCCAGCTTCTATCTCCCTCCCTCTCCCACCCCCAAGCTCACACCTGCACCCTCCACAAAAGAGCCAGCTCTCCTGACCATACCGTCCCCAGGGAGCTCACCGTCCAGGCCGCAGCCACCCTTCCAGTCTCTAGCGGTCACACCCTTACAGGGCAGGGGCAGCTCTGTTGTGAGGCTACCCCCCCACCAGGGACCCACCCTTTGTGTGACGGGAGTGGAAGCAGCTCAGGAGGGACCCACTTTCCCACCTGGTGATTCAGCTTCAACTGCTTGAGGCCCCCAGGGAATCTCCCAGGAGAGCAGGCCTCGCCCATCCTGTCCTGGGTCTTGAACCCCAGAGGCCACCGTCCCCCACTGCTGTCCCCAACCACTAGGCAGCTCTACCCATCCCAGCAGAGGCCACGCCTGAGAGCTCTTTCCCAGACAGTGTCCAGATGCTCCCAGACCCTCCACAGTGCTTCCTGCAGCCTTGGCAACCCCTCCCTCTTCAGGCAGCTCCCCAAGTTCTGGAATCCCATTCAGGGGGCGGGGAGGGGACAAACAGCTGCATTCAGTGGGACACAGACCGGGTCCCCTAGAGTCTCGGAGTCTCTGCTCTGAGAGGAAGCCATTTTCAGGCCAGCCGCCATCAGCCAGGACTTTCTCTCCTGACGCCCGTGCAGAGCGCTGGGGAGTCACCTTCCGGTTCAGGAACGCCCCACCAGCGTCTTTCTCCCCGTGGACTGGGGCTCCCACGTGCCCATCCCCCTGGTGCTGCGCCCACACAGGTGGGAGGGGGTGAATATGGCTCCACCTGAAACTCAGCACCTCCACTTTCTTTCAATGGAGATAAAAGAGAGTGCGCCCTCCGTGGACCACCAAGGAAGAGTGACTCGGATCAGAGCCAAGGACGGAGAGCCTCCACCTGGGCACTGTCCCTGCAGGCCAAGCCCGTCCCCTCCTAAAATCTGAGTTGGATGTTGAGGAGGTGGGAAGGTCTAACTCCCTCCATCACGGGCTCTCCCCAGGCCACCTGGACGTGCCCATCCTCCCACTGTTATCCATACTCTAAATTGTACCTGCTGCATCTCACTTATTTCCTTCTTCTTTTCTCCATTAATTTATCCTCAAATGGCATATTTTAGACACAGCTAAGCCACAGGAAGATTTCTATTACTTATCTTCCAAGATGTGAGCTCCAGATCCTCCCCAGAGCCAGATGTGGGGTGTATTTATAGCACACCCTGAACGGTCTGAATCTCAAACGGAAAATGTGCAACACACCATCCTGCAAAGGTATCCCTCCTCCTGGGAGAGGGACGCAGGCTCCCCACCGAGGGTCTGGCCCGGCGCCTGACCTCGAGGACCACAGCTGCTCTCCCGAACTTGAGCTGCTTCGACCATTGCTGGCCTTCGGAATAACCATTAAGAGTCTGAGCTGAGACTGGCCCACTTCAGTGAAGTGTGGATTGTTCATTGAAGCTGATGGAAAACTGATGGAAAGCTGAGTGTAAAAATGTGAACTTGTTCGATATTTCTTCTTCTTATGTGAAGACTACAGGGAAACCCGTCTTCACCTGCGCATCCCCACACCCTCCAGCAAGGGCGTGCTCTGAGCCCCACAGGCAGTCTGAGGCCACGTCCAGTAAGGCCAGCGTCCTCCCTGGACGCAGATGTGCCGTGCAATTCCCGACCCACATGGGTGCTCAACGTCAGCCCCTGCTATGGAACTATGTGGCCCATGTTTGGGAAGATAACCCCGGAAAGGGGGAAACATCAGCTTTGGGGTCAAAGGATGTTGCATTTGGAACCTCCTTGCTGCCAGAACTTCATCCCTCTGGGTCTCAGCTGTCTTGTGAGCCGTGAAGGTAAGCCCCTCGCTCAGTCCTTGTTGAGATTAACTGCGAGGAAGCCGCGTGCCTGCTGCACCAGAGAAGTTCCGTAAACAACGACGTCCTCTCCTTACGGAGAGCGCAGGTGCACACCTGGCCACTCTGGGTGGCATCCCACTGGGTAGAGCCCCTGTCTCAGACTTGGCCCCTTTGCACCATCCTGGTCCATTATGTAGCCCTGAGCCCCGCCAGCCTGGTTAGCCAAGCTGTCCCCTGGGCTCTGGCTGTGGTCCGGGTACCAGGTGGCCCATTGTCACGTGCAGAAGAGTCTAGACATCCAATGAATTAAGTGCTTTGCTCTACCCAAGTCAGCCTACCACAGGCGAAGCCAGAAATCTCAAGGAAGTTAAAAAACAAAACCCTTAAAGGACCAAGATCTGGGAGACTCCGGAGTCACCCTATTCGTCCCTGCAGCTGTGCTGGGTACAGGCCCCCAGTCATCCTCCGGAAGAGAGGACAGGTCAGGCTGAGGGCAGCTCAGTGGCTCAGGAGAGAAAACTGACGTCCTGATTAATTCCCCTCTCAATGCCAAGTGCCCCGAACTCTAGGTCACCTGCAAAACATGACTGGAGCCCCCTCTGGGCGATGCCTGTCCCCGATTAAACTTGTTGTCTGGAGAGAAGCCACACAAGTGAAGAGGCTGGAGAAGCAGCAAGGGGCCACCTGCACCGTTGTCCACACCAAGGTTTTGTCAAGAACAGGGGTCTTCAGTGACAAAGGCCACCCTTCAGCTCACGTCACGGTGCGCAGCCCACCATGGGATTTGCTCAGAGGAATCTCCACTTGCTCTAAAGGGTGGCCCTCTGACAGCGTAAAACTTTTCCTAAAACAATGCCCAATGGTCCCAAAGAGCCTGGAAGGAAACTGGTCAATGACTCAGTCTCCAGGGGCCTCCATGCCCGGGACCGGAAGTCACACATCCACGCAGCCCGCAGGGTCTGCCCTGCCTGGTCAGTGTGTTCCCGCACACACACCCCTGCCGCACCCCGCCTCAACTGCCATTGGGCTGTGCGTTTGCTTTTACAGAAGCAGGGTCCTTGCCCTCCAGCTTTCCATCCCCAGTTCCCGCCCCGAGGCCATGGGCCGCTGTCCCCACCTTGGACTCCACACGCCATCCATGCCCTTCAGTCACACCTGCTGTGGCTCTGAGCTCACCCCAAACCCAAACCTGAGACAGACAGAGAACAGGCAGTTTGCGTGAGGCAAACACGGTGGACAAGCCCAGGGCTGCCGGACGGACCAGCAGGAAGGGACTTCTGGATGGAAATGGGCATCCTGGCCCTGACCTAGTGTCCCCCTAGCCCTCATTGCAGGGACAGCCTCACTGTTGCCCCTAGGACCAAGGCCCACCATAGCTTACCCTGTGAAGAGACGCGTCCACCTGCCCACCACCGCGCCTCCCTTGCCTGGGTCCCGTCTGCCACCTGCATCCGTCCCTTCACCACTGCGGCCAGCCAACCTCCCCCCAAAGCCCCCTCTCACCATCTTTACAGGCTCCCAAGTGTTCAGAATCGGCCTCAAGGTTATCTCTGTGCCCTGCAAGGCTGCTGTAAGTCTGCCTCTTCCCTGTGTGCACTCCCTCTCCCGTCACCCCCGGTCTCACCCTGTCCAATGCTGGAGCCACTCGCCCCTTCTTACTCAGGACACATCAGTGCACATCACAAAGGTCCTGCCTCACGGAGTTGGAAGGCACGGAGTTGGAAGGGATTTGTTGGAAGGCACCTTGTGCCATGGAAAAGGAGACACAGAGCCGGCGAGGACCGGCACGCAGACGTGGGGTGACGGGACCCGTTAACTAGGGTGGTCAGAGCTTCCCTAGCGAGACAGCGACCCTGGAACAGAGGCTGGGAGGGCAAGGGGCGAGCTGGGGGATGTCGGGACAGGGGCCAGGCAGACAGATACCACAGGGACGGCCCCACGGGGGGCGCGTGGTCTCACAGCGAGGCCAGGGACGAGCGCGGAAGGTGAGGGTGGGAAGGTGAATGCCAGGGGCCGGGAGGCCATTACGGGCCTTTGGCTTTTGCTCAGAGAGAAATCAAGGCCATGAGGATTTTGAGCAGAGGAGTGAGATGGTCTCACTGGCCTTTTGAGGAGCGGTCGCTGTGCTGAGACCAGAACTGTTGGTGGGCCAGAGCGGGCAGGAGGTGGGCAGGTGCTGCCGGGACGCGGCATGACACGTTGGAGCCTGGGCCCAGGCAGGGCCGGGGCAGGAGGTGGGGAGTGATCAGAATCAGATTCCCTCCCGTATCGGGTTCCAGGTGTGAGACACAGACCAGGGAGAAGGCAGCGCCCCGGCTTTGGCCTGGGCTTCGGGGAGGTCGGCGGAGGTGGGGAGACTGGAGGAGGTGCTCGGTCAGGGGACAGCAGGGGCTCCACCTGGGGCACAGAGAGCGGGACACCCCGGCAGAGATGCTGAGAGACACTGGGCTTGGCGGAGTGGAGGGTGCATGGGAGCCAAAGGAGCGGCTCACAGATCCTCGTCAGAGTCGTCCTTTCAAACCGGGGGACACAGCAGGAGGGGCAGGGGTTGAGCCCAAGGTCAGAAGGTCCTAAAGGTCAGGAGGGACCAGTGAGGACCCCAAGAAAGGGCAGCAAGGAGGGGGAGGGAGACCGAGATGGTCTGGAGTCCGGGGAGCCGGGGAAGGACGTGTGCCGGAGAGGCCTCGGGTCACGACCGCAGGGTGGGTGAGCAGATGCCCAGGGGAGTTACTCCTAGAGCTCAGAGTCCGGTCGGCACCCAGCAGGTGTTGGAAACGGGCTGCAAGAGTGAAGCTCACAGCCTGGCAGCTTGTGAGGACTCAGCTACCAAGCAGCCCAGCCCCTGCACCTGCTGCACCAGCAGAACGAAGGGCAAGGAGGGAAGCAGCTTGACTGAGCCGACACAGGAGCCACGGCTCAGACCCAGGCCCCGACCACGACATCACAGCTCTGACCCCAGCGTCACAGCCAGACAGTCAAACGCGCGGACCCTCGGCGCTCCAGTCCGACTCCCGGTGTGCCGGCTGCTGGAGGGAAGAAGCCTCCCCGCGCTGGTTCCCTGAGGGGCAGGCCCCCACTTCGGACTCAAACGTTCCTTTGGCCCCAGACTCCGGGGCCTTTGGAATCGGCTCCCCCATCCCCCGCTTCCCTGCTCATCATTTAGACAGCAACACCCTCCCTGGCTACTCCCCAGCGTCGGGAGAGGATGGACAGAGATAACGCATGGAAATGTCTTGCATATTATGAGACGCAGAGATTTTTTGAACTGTCTTCTGTTCTCCATCTGCTTTATCTGTGTTCACTCCATATTCTCCTCGGCGGAAAGCCAGCAGCCTTCTTATTCGTTTTGAAGTCACAGGAGCTCCTCTTCCCGCCCCGCCCCAAGTGGCTTCTGCGGACGGGACCATCTTTTGAACGATCCATGTTCGGTGACAGCCCCGGTGCTCACCGGCTAGGTCTACAGACCGTTCCTCAGCAGAGAGCCCAGGACGCTATTTTAAATAAATGTGCTGATTTAGAAAAAGGACAAACATCAAATAAATCTTGTCTATAATGGCCCGTCAAGTAATATTCGTGAAGATTAGCTGCTGGAACCCGTGAATCTCAGGACGTGTAAATAACCCTGCTTTTGACAGGCAACACAGATACATTTTGTTTAAGAGCTAAATGTCAGGAAATTCATTTCTGGGGAGTACCAGGAGACGTGCACGTCAGCATGCTGCTACCGCTGTGATAAATTTGGGGACACAGAATGCAAATCCTGCCTTTGAACTTCTCACAGCCTCCTCAGCAGCCTGGAAGACTCTGAGAGGGGACTGGCCTCACCTACAATCAAGGGGGGCAAATCCCCGGAAGCAGCTTCCCCTCTGCTGTTCTCTCTCCCAGACCCGGGCCATGAGAGTGGGAGGGGAACGAGGAATGCAACCAGGTTCGGACTTTCACAGGCGAACACTCGGAAAGGATGCAGGTGGCCTGCGGCCTGCACGGACTGGGAAGGACAGTGACAGGGGACACATGGCCCAGTTCCCACGGGGAGAGGCACCAACCAGCATGTGAAGATTTTTCTGTTGACCGTGTTACTGAGTGCACGTAAGGTGGATGTCCTAAAAAAAAATGCCAAGTGTGAACGCTTTCACCTAACAGCCTTTAATTTGCAAGTCCAGATTCAAATCTCAATCCAAATGGACAGACATAATTCTCAACTTTAAAATGCTGGTAATTTCTAATCCTTCTCATTTTTAAACACTCTGAAAGCTCTAACATCACCCCTAAAAGCCTTGACGTCTCCTCCTTCCTTAGGGGAGTAAAAAGATGAAGGGAATCTACAGAAAGCCTTTTGCAAGGCTCCCGAACGGGTTAATATAGGACACTTTTACTTTTAGGACGTAGACGTTTTTAAGAGCTGCTAGCATGTGGCTTAAGTCACACAGCGAGAGGGAGTTCGTGGCTGATGAAGTGGCCACAGCTGCCGTCCAGGCTGTGTCTGTTTGCTCGCTCTACTTGGTTTTGCTCCTATCTTAAGGAATTCTTCGTACACGTTCGTTCATCTAGCCATGCATCCATCCTTCCATTTATTCATTTATCAAACACTTCTCCTGCTGCTGGTGATAACAGGGCCATTGCCACGTTTGCTGAATTCTTATAACCAGACCTCATGCTGGCAATTGTATGCAGGTGAGCTCTGAGCTCGTGGCTCCTGGGAGTGGGGTCACATTCCCATCTTCTACACGAGGAAACCAAGGGTCAGGCTTGAAGCAAGGCTGCAGTGCAGCTCACCCAGGGCCCTGTTGGGTCACGTGGAAACACAGGGAAGAATGGGCCTGGGACAGTCGCTGGGAAGCTTATGAGGTTGGAAACCACGGCTGCCCAAGGTCAGGGTGGTGCCTGGCTCGAGGAGTCTGACAAAGGGTCACGGAAATGCAGAGGGGGACCTGCCAGGGCACAGGGGCCGGGAGCACAGAGACGACGGACTGAGACCGGCAAGTACGGAGACTTCCGACCCTGCAGAAGGCTCAGGATCATTTCATCCCAAGGAAACGCTCAGAGGCACAAACACAGACATGGTCACGCGCGCTGCTTCACATTAGCAAAAACTACAAACAACCAGTCGTCCGACCATACGAGGAAAGTTACAGCAAGAGAACAACAGATCCACAGAGAGAGGTTCTGTCACAGCACCGCGGCCAGGGCTGGGGGGCCACCAAGACAACAAGGCCGCTGCAGCCAGAGGCGGGAGAGAGGCAGCGCGAGAAGAGGACGTTTCAAGGTCAGCTGTCAGACGCGGGGCGAGGATCCGCAGGACTGAGGCTGGGACACACCTGCTGTCTCTACCGTCATCGAGGACGTGGCGGGCTCAGCAAAATGCAGCAGGGGAGCTGCGAGGAGGAAGAAGGGGGTGGCCAGACTGGATGGGAGGAAGCAGACGAGAGAGCAAAGGACCCCGCAGGAAACAGGGCTGCGAAGACCAGAGACGGCTGCAGGTGGAGGGGACCCGGGCACCCAGAAAAGTCCTCAGTGTTCCAGGTGCTAGGGGCCCGTGAGAAACACGATGGGAGCTGCAGGGATGCTTCCGACCTGGGAGCAGGCAGCGCAGGGGAGAGCAAAGACTGGCCTCAGGAAGGCGGCCTGGCCCAGGACGGAGGGGATGCCGCCCTCGGAAACTGCTCGCCCACCCACCCCCCTCTGCACTCCTGGTGGTGGAGTTAGTGTAGGTTCCAACTGCATTCCACAGGTAAGTGCGTCTGTCTCACACTTCCCTGACCGTTTCTAAGCCCTCGGGTCCGGCCCTCACTGGACACCCCCCCGAGAACCGCCTGCCCCCCCTTCTGAGATGGAAGCTGGCTTTCCAGGTGGAGCCCACCCTGCACAGAGAGCCAGGAGTGCGTGGAGGACAAAGCCCACAGGAGGGCCTCAGGGAAACTTTCTTAACCAGCTGAATGGAAAAGAACTTTGGGACAAACGTTAGTAAATAACACCAACGGAACGACCAAGGATAAACTTGTTTAAACTGGTTTTTTTAGGAGTAAAACCCAAGAGAAACTAGAAGTTTTGAGATATGGTATTGCGAGTAAAAACATAATCACGTGACTTGGATGTGACCCCGGTGAGCCTCAGAGTTGTACTTTCTGGGCCATTCTGTGTGACGGGTGGACAGACTTAAAGGTGGGACACTTGGCCCCAGCCCCTCTGGGTTCACGCCGTGTGAGACCCTCCACTCTACCCCACGGAAGATGCTGCAGGTGGGGGGACATCCCCTGTGTAAGACTCCTTTCTGGCAGGCCCTCCGGAGGCTGACCTTGCTGACTTGAGGGAATGTGGGGAACGGTCACACGGCAAGGAGCTGCAGATGAGCGTCAGAGGTGCAGGTGACCCCTAGAAGCTGTGGATGGCCTCTGGGAGCAGAGGGCGGCCTCCAGCTGACAGCCAACACAAGGCCAGGCCACTGGTCCTCCCACCACAAGGAAAGGAATTCTGCCGACTCCCCGAGGGCGCTCGGAAGTGGACCCTTCCTCCGCCAGGCGTCGGGGGGGAACGCAGCCCAGCACATCGTGGTGGCAGCTCTGCGAGGCCCTGAGCAGGTGGCCCAGCTCAGAGGGTGGATTTGTGGCCCAGACTCCTGACCGATGCGCACTGAACAGTAAACGTGTATAGTTTGAAGCCACTAACCTTGTGGTGATTCGTTACACAGCAAGCGAGCCAGGATTCTCCAGAGCAACAGAAAAGGAGAGAGAGACAGAGAGAGAGGGAGGGCCCCAGGCACGGAGGATTAGATCATCGGTGGCTCTCTGCCGGGCGAGAGTTCCCTGGAGCACGTGTGTCTCTGCCTCGTCTGGTGTCTCTGCCTTGTCTGGGGCCCCGTCTTGGGAGCCGCACGCCCCCCCAGCGAGGCCTCAGCGCCGGGCGGCCTCGCCCCCGCCCTGCTCGCTGATTATTCTAACAGCCATCCTCCTCCGCTCCCCCCCTTGACTCCAGCCGCGCCCCGCCGCCCCCGGCTCTGGCCTAGTGATGCCCCACCCCTCCCGTGTCCTGCTAGTGTGTGTGACCCCGTCCCACTGTCGGCCAAATCAGGGGTTAATATTTATTACTTATTCCCATGGTTCCTCCTAAAAGCCGGGTCCTGTGGGTCAGGGTTTGGGTGGGCAGATGCTCCTAACCCTCCAGCAGCGCTGATAAGTGTCCCTTCTGAGCACGGGCGTTTCCTCCCATGTGTCCTTGTGCAGAAGCAGACATCAACATGGGACCTGAGATGGGCGGCGGCGCGGACGGAGCCCCTGATCTACAAAGAGCAAGGGTCGTGTCAGGACCCGCATGACCCGACTCGGAGTGGGTATTTGGAGAAAGGAATTACCCTCCGAACCCACCTGATGCAGAACTCCCATTGTCTGAATTTCCCAGACAGCGTGACCCAGGGCGTGGCTCTGGGGCAGGGGGCTGGCCGGGGACCCCAGGGGAGGGCCCACGTTGGCCACCCCAGGCGGCAGCCTCAGAGCAGGGCCCTGCCTCCTGTTTCTGGGTTCAGGCCCCACGTCTCAGGGTGCAGTGGGTTTTCTTCCTGCCCCGTCGGTCTCCCCTCAGTGGGGTCTCCTAGTCAGGGTCCCCGATGACTGACGGGGCCGCACGGCTGCTTCAGGCCCCCCCAGTGCTCAGGTGCAGACCAGGCCGACACGTCCTTGCTGGGGTCCAGCCCCTTGGACAGGCACTGGGTGGGGAGGGGAATGTCCTGCAGGCGGGGTCAGGAGCCCCTGGGTGCCCTCGCCCGGGGAGCCGAACTGAGGCCTGGGCCCCGATCCGACGGGTGGGCGGGCCCCAGCGCTGAGGTCTCTGGGCCGCCTGGCCCCAACTCGTCACACCCAGTCACTCGCGTGTCCCTCTGCACGTCGGCTTCAGCACCCGTCAAGGAGTTGGTGCCCAATACATGTCTGAGGGATGAGTTGCCAGGACAGCAGCCAAGGACGCGGTTGGTTCTCAGCGACTTCTGAGTCCTTTTCAGTCTCAACCTCAGACAGGGGGGTGGAGAAACGGGGGCAGTTGCCAGGGCCCCACCCGAAGCACTGTCTGTCCAAAGCCTGTTCCTTGTGTGTCTGAGCAAACGTCTCCCGGAGAGAGTCTGGCTTTAGTCCCCTTCCTGGGTGAACAGGAGCTGCAGAGACCCCACGTGTGACCCACCCTCCTGGCCCAGAGCCCCACTCTGAACGCATGATCAGAACTTGACGCCTGGCTGGTAGATCGTTCAGGCTCTGGGGATGAGAAGTCTCTGGGGTTAGTCTCTCTCCCCAAACTCAGGCCCGTCCGCGGGGGAGTGCTGTCAATCTGCTAGACTGGCCTTTCTTTTCTAACCAAAACAGCGACCTTCTACCCCAAGCACAGCAGGGCTGGGGAGAAGCAGCCCGCAGCGACGGCTTGGGCTCCTCTGCCTGTATCCCTTGGACCAGGAACGCTGCTGGGGAAACAGACCAAGAAAGCCGTCAGTGTGGGCTGAACACACAGGAAAGGAGCGCTCATGCCCACACTCTCCTGCGATTCTATTCAACACGCATTCACTGAGCAGCTGTTCTGCCAGGATACGGGCTCTTAGGAGACGCTGCTGCCAAGGCAGCTGTCCTGACACTTCCTTCAGCTCGGCCTCCCCGGGTTTAAAGCAGGAATCCTTCACTTGCCTCCTACACGTCTGTCCCAGAAGGAGAGATTATGTAACAGAAACAAGGAAGGAACGGGGAGGAAAGGAGAACCCAGAAGAGACCAATAGGAGCCGGAAACTTAGGCGAGGCCTCCTGGGAAATTCCTGCTGAGGTCTGGGCTGCTCAGGGAAGGTGTCTCCGTGGCAACGGGAACACCTCGCGGAGGGAGGTGCCCAACCTGGCCTGTCCAGAGTCCTCCCTCCTCCTCCCCTGGGCGGATGCCTTCTCAACACCCAGACCTTCCAGGCAGCCGGATGCCGTGGGCTACCAGAAGTAAGACACAGGGTGCGATTCCCCACACGTACCTGTCCTCCTCCCCCGTATGCCTTCCATAATGGTGGCAGGTCCCACCCTGCACACACATCTACGTAGACACAGATGCCTGGCCTGATCCCAACTGGCTGAGCAGAGTTGGAACCCAGCAGACACAGTGGCTCTGTCCTTTACTCTCTCCCCTTGGTGAAAAGCAAATCTGACCTCATCCACCTTGGGAGGTCTAGGGACACCTCTGTATTCCAGTTTCCTTCCTCACCATTGTCCTGCCTCAATACTCCCGGGGGCTTCCACAGCAGCAGAAAGTCCTCTTGGATGGATTCAGCCAATTTTTCAGCTTTTGTGAAACTTTGCGCAAAATCATTGGTTCCTGGAACCCTCCATCATCCAAACCGTCTGCACTGTGGGTGGAGACACATTTTCTGCCTGGAATGTCCACTCTCACGTGGGATGAACTTGGAAGGAGACGTGTGAATCTTCCAGCCCAGTGATGCGTGGCTCCAGCCATGGCTGCCGTGAATGACCACCACACAGGGACGCTGCCTCATGCTCTGATGCACCATTGAGACACTCTGCTGTCACACTTGCCTCTGTCACTCCCAGAGCACAGCTCTTCCCACAGCTCCTCCCACAATCTCCCGAGCCCCTGACCCCAGCCTGTGCCTCCGGCCCTGGACCCAGTGGCCGTGCCTGTCTCTGTCACCCGTAAGTCCGAGAGTTAGGGCAGCATAGCTGCGATCACCGGGGCTGGGGTCCGTGCCCAGTTTCAGCACCAGATCTTAAGCTGACATGCAGGTGACAGTTCTCACCACATGCTTTCTGATTTCTAAATCTCTCTCTTCACTTCCAACTCAGAATTAATTGAGAATTGTTCTTCCTTAGATCCAAACTCTCCTATGGTTATAGAAGCCCATCTGCACAGGTAAGCAGTTCTGTGTACATAACTTTGCATTTTTTTATATCCACTTTTTCTCGAGTGGTCAAACGCCCTTTAAGAGCTTCATTTCTTCCTTCTCACAACATCGCCCTGCCTCAGCCAGGAGGAAACGTTAGACTTGGATGCAGTCCAGTGTCAGCCGCTGGGGCGGGGTCGGCCTGGCCTGTGTGCTGAGCGGACCTGTGACCACTGGACTGGACGCGGCTGGCAAGGCTAAGGCCTCTTGTCCTGAAGCCGAGCGGCTCAGCCTGCAGGCGTGATGTGGCATCAGCAGCTGAGTCCACAGGCACGCGTCGGGCTGGGAGAACCCACATGACCAGGGATTTCCAGTCCAAAGGGTCCAAGAGCACATGGTGGGGCATGAGAGGTGCTGATTTAGAAAAAGGGCTGGGCTCCCTGGGAGGGGAGCCCAGTCTTGGCCCTGGCTAGTTGAGGGGTCAGGGAATTGCAAAACAAACAGTGTCAGCAGTGGGGACAAAGATTCAGTTCCGTGACCTTGGGTTGAAGGACACGTTCGACGTGGGTGGACCGAGACGTGTGCAGCTGGGATCTTGTCGCCTCGGATGTCAGGCCTGGAGCAGCTGGTTAGTTCCATGCCCACTGGCTGTGGGGCTGAGTCTCTGATACCATGCTGCCTGCGGGGGGCGGAGGACCCCGAGGGGGAAGAAGGGAAGGCTCGTGGAGCTGCAAAACCATCCCAGGACGCTCTGGGACGAAAGCAGTGTGCTTTAAAACGAGGAACTTTCTTCTTCACCATCAAGTTAAAAAGAAGTCATAATACCAGTTGTTACTAATGAGAGTGTAGCAATAAAGACATTCCCGAACATCCCCGTGGAAGTGAAAATTTGAAATAAAACAGTATTTCTGGCAAACAGTAGGTATCAGGGAACTCAGCGTTCGTATCCTTTGGCCCACTCTTGGTAACTTTTCCTAATTATACAAATCTAAACCGAGAACGTAGACAAACCAGGACATTTATCACAGTGCTCCTCATGGCAGTAAAAATGGAAGCAATACAAGTGTCCACAGTGAGGGAAGCGATTAATTAAATGACAGTACTTGGTGCCGCGATGGAGAAGCAGCCACTGGCTGTCCTGCAGTGGCCGGACCCCCCGAGCCCCTGGGGATGTGTCGGGGCTGGACCCAGACTGCAGTGCCCTCCAGGCTGTAGACACACACACCCATGGGAAACGGAGAGACAGCGCAACACACACCAGCATGTTGATCTCTCCCTGGTGCACGTGTGCCCGCGGCTACTTTGACTGACCTTGAGCTGGAAGTGGTGGCTGTGTTGTCCCCATGTTATTTCCCGGGTTGGCTCAGTGCTTGGTGACAGCAGCAGACAGACACTCATGGACACGATGGGGAGAAACCCAAGTGCAGCTCAGAGATTTCTAATTGTTTCCACCACGCCCTCGAGGGGCCCATCACACTTTACTCATTCCAACAGCTCTCGCACACCTACTCTGTTCCGGGCACAGTGTCAGGTGCCAGGAGGTGCGAGGCCGTGCCCTCTGGTTTCAGGGAAGCACACAGGGTTCGCAGCTGGCTCTTCTGGTCGGGGCGCCTGCCCAGGGGTCAGAGGAGCCTGTAACCCTACCCCACCCCGGGAAGGGAGCTGGTCCCTCTGCAGACAAGATGGCTCCCGCCCTCTTTGCACAAGGGAACCACACACACAAGCAGGTGCTTATACTCTTGTAAGGAAAATAGACACAGTCAGGTAAATCCCAACAGAGCGGAATGTGTTCTGCTCTGTTACAAACTGGCCTGGGGACCCCCCGCGAGCCCCTCCCTGATGCTCAGTCCTGGCCCCCCGCACGGCGTCTCCGAAGAGCCGGGGAGAGAGCTCTGTCCAGGCAGCTCGTCTCTCCTCAGGCCCCAGAACATGCTGGCTGCTCTTCCTCTTCTCGCCAGGCCAGGGAGCTGGTCCAAAGGGAGAGCCCGGCGAGCACGTTCCCGGCTGGCCCTGCTGTCCTCGGCGCCACCCAGAGAAGAGTCTAGCGAGCACCGTCGTGACACACCCACCCCACCACGGGTTCCGAAGGGACGCAGTCAAAACCACGTGCAACTGAAGTGGACTGTTTCTCTTTCCTTTTCCGTTTTTCCTTTTGTTATTATTTTTTAATTCTACTCCCCAAGGCCGAGGGCTGCATTAGTGAGCAGAGGGCGGGATCTGTGGTGGCAGGAAAGGCTGCTGGTCGCCAGGGAGAGGGAGACCCCCAACAGCCAGAGCCGTCTCTGCACGTCCTGCTCTAGGGAGATCCAGGGGCTGCGACAGCCGAGAGCTGGCCTGGCACATCCCTCGCCGGCCCGCTGGGGATGCAGGACCGGGAAGTGGCTGGCAGGAGAGAGGGCCACTCAGAAAGGCCGGTGGGCAGGCTGAAACCCCCTGGATGCAGTGCAGCGAGCTGGGAGAGCGACCCCCACGGCTGGCAGGCAAACTGCTGCGTCTGGGTCAAGGGAGGCTGTGCTTCACCTCCGGGTGAGCAGGTGGGTGGGCAGGTGGGCCCAGTCACAGGGGAGGTCCTTTCAAGAAGACAGCCCACCCACGTTTCCTGCTAGAGAACCTGGGACCCTTGGAGATGTGGGCCTCTCCACGCACGACGCACAGACAGCTTCCAGGCTGGAGAAGGCTGCCGCCCGCCCCCCAGTGATGCAACAAAGACGAGCCCAGAGGTTTCTCTCAGAGGGTTTGGTGGCGGGTACTTCCTCCCTTGCTCCCACTCAGTCCCGCTTTCTTCCGCCTTAGAGCTCATCTCTGAGCTGCCCTCAGATATGCAAAAAGGGCGATTAATAATTAATAGGACAAGAGCCTCTGTCTGCATTATTAAATGCCCCAGCGCTGGCACAGACCAGCCCAGAAAGTAGCTGGAAACCTACCGCTCCTGCAGCTGCACTTAGCGGCTTCTTGAATTCTCTGATCTTTCTTCTGGAGACAGAGGTGAACCCAGGCGCCAGGCACTGGGGGGCTCGCGGGAGTGCTCCCCGGGACAGTAAGGGCCTGCCAGGCCAGAGCACCGCGGGGGCCTTGGGACTGCCCCCCGGAGACCCCTTTGTCTGCCCACCCGACAGCGGCCACAGGGTCCCCCCAGCACAGAGAGCTTTCGGTGGGGGTGGTGACCATCACCCCCAAAGGCTTCATGCCCTGGGAGACCACATCTCACAGCCTGTGAGATCCACAGAGGGTGGGACATTGTTATCTCTCCCATTGAACGGATGACGAAATGGGGACCTAGCAGAGTCTACCCAAAAGGGTGCTGGTTTGCCCCAACCGCGTACTGCTGGGGAGGTACTTCATCGAGTCCAAGGTGCACATGTTCTTTTTCATAGGTTAACATCAAAGGCATCTCCAGTTTTTGATGCCGTCTTTTTGGAGGAACATAAACTATGCATCTTAGGATTGATGGCATGAACCAAAAGCCACCCTAGGTCCCTAACTGCGCCCCCTCCCCCCTTCCTGCTCTGGTGCTGCATTTACTGGAAAGTAAGGAAGCAAGGAAAGGTTGACCCTTGAGCTTCCCCTCCCGCCCTCTGCCCCGAATCTCCCTCCTTCAGAGAAACCACAGTAGGGTCCCTCTGAAGAGGCAGCGGGCCGGAGGGGGGCTGTGGACTGAGGCTGTCAGAATCAGGCTGCAGCTGACCTTCCGTCACAGGCTCTGTGACTTGCGGTGGGCGGGGGGGCTGTGGAGGGTGCTCCTGGGCTCCAGAATTAACAAGAGCGCCTCCCCCTGGGCGGGTAGGGAAAGGCAGGTCCCTCTGCGCAGTCTCCCTGCTGCCCCCGGGAGGCCTCAGGCATGTTCTTAGGGCCCACAGGGGGGCAGACTCCAGCGGGTGGTCTCGCCTGGCCGTGAGCTCCTTGGCAGGGTCCTGACCCTGACCCTGACCCCAGCCCGCCAGCGCTCTACAGGCCCAGGACGGCACTAACACACCTTGCCCTACAGCTGGGCAAACAAACGCTCCCGGACACGGCCCTGCACGTCGTCACGCCTAACCTCTGCCACCACCAGGCTGATGTCAGCGTCGTTTGTGTTGGCCCTTCCCGGCACAGGGGCAGCGCTAGGACAGCGTTTCATCCACAGGACCCCGCAGCAGCCCTGCCGGGTGGCCTCTGCTCTCAGCACTGAGCCCACTGCCCTGCCGCCCTCACTGGCACCGTCCCCATCTCCACCCACAGGCGTCTGGGGGCTGGGCTGACTCTGGAGGAAACGGCAAAGAGCTGCCTGAGATGACGTCCCCCTTTCCCCAGGGAGGGGCCGGGTAAACAGCGGCCCTGAGGCTGCACCTCAGCCCAGGAGAGCCGGGCGAGGGTCCCAGCTGGTGACGTGGCACAGGTGACCCAGCCCTGATCTTCTGCTCCAAGTCCCGCCCCTCTGAGAGTGGAGCCCAGGCCACTTAAACCTCACTCCCAGATGCCACTCCCGGCGCCCTGGAGGCCCTGCAGCGGGGTCCCGCCCCATCCAGGCTGCCTGGGGAAAGGCTCCCGGCCTGCAGCCAGGCACCCAGCTCCATCCCTGAGATGAGAGGCCCTGCACTCACGTCCCTCGGGAGAAGGGGAGGGCGATGACACCACCCCACAGGCAGCTCTGAAGATCAAGGGCGTGACATGCCCTGGCACCTGCTCGGAGAGGGGGCGGCGCAGACAGAGGTGCCCGCCGGGCCACAAGGACGGCAGGGCTGTCGACACCCCAGGCTGGGCCTCTGCTCAGCACGCCGGACTCTATCCATCCCGGCAGCTAACTCAGCTCCCACTGGCTCCTTCCAAGGGTTCTCAGACCAGCCGCGGCCAGTCCGAGGCGCTCTGAGCGGGGCAGCTAAGACAGGATGCAGGGAAGCGGCGGCCAGCTGAGCAGAAGTGGTCAGGGGCGGAGTCTCCAGTCCCCTCCTCTCTGAAGAGCCGGCCATTCCTCTCCCTCCTCTCTCTCTGCCTCCGGTCTCTCCGCCTCTGTCTCTGTCTCTCTCTCTCACACACACGTTTAATAACAGCTGTGTTGCCCCCAGCGGCTGGCGTCTTGGCGGGAGGGCCTGGGGTCCCGGCCAGCAGGAGCAGAGGCTGGTTTGACCAGTCGCGGGCAGGCGTTTCCTACCCCCGTTCCCCCTTCCCCGCTGGGGTCTTCCTTCCTCAGCGTGTGTAACGCCACCTAGCACTAAAGCTGAGCCTAAGGTGTGGGTGCAAGTAAAATGCACATTTCTGAGTAGTTGCCACACGTCGGGCACTGCTCTGAGCACCAGCGACGTGGTGGGATTTAATGCTCCCGCTTCACAGACGAGGAACCTGAAGAGCTGCTGAGGCCGCACATCCTTTGAGGAGGAACAGAGCCCACCTGGGTGTCCCCAGGGTCTCCCACAGGCCCGGCCCCCGGCCGGGACCCCGATCCCTGAGCACGCTGAGGCCCGGGGATGGGGGCTGGAAGGGGGGGCCGGCTGGTCAGAACCAACCAACCCCGTAGCTCACAAATTTCACTCTTCGGGCCTGAACCTCCTCCATTCCCAGCCCACGCCCTTGGGCTGAAATTCCCCTTTTCCTCCCTTTTTCTTCTAACATGAGACACCCTCCCTTCCCGGCTTCTTCCTCAGCAGGTGTCCCCTGGCGATGGAGAAGCGAGAGGGTGATGGCCCCAGGAGGAGGAACAACTGACGGAAACCGGTGGGTTTCACCACGTTCGGGTTGAAGCCACCAGCCCTCCTGCACCTGCTTTGTCGTCCTTCTTAGCAGGCGTGTGGGTGCAGAGTTGGCCCGCACGTGGTTCTGGGTCTCGGGGAGACAGCAGGCGCCCTGACACTCAGAGAAGGCGGCAGCTGCTAAGGACGTAGTGTGAACAAAGTGCTCGGAGAGCCAAGCGGGGAGGAGAGAAAGAGATGGCTCATGTCCCGTGTGGGCCCCAGGCTCCAAGGACGCGCGGGTCCTGACACCGGGTCTTGGCACCAGAGCCCTAAGGAGACAGTTACACGAGTACCGGCGCTGGGGTCCCGTTGGCGGGGCCAGTGGGCAGCAAGAGCAGTAGTGCAGTCAGCACCTCGGGGTCAGGGGAGTGAAGCCGCTTCCCCGTCCAGGGCACCACGCACGGGTCTGTCTGCACTGTTCTCCGAGCTCCTCAAGAATGGGCTTTGGACAGAGGGTGGGCGCCGTCCAGGGGGAGCCACGTGGAGGGATTCTAAACAGGAAAGCAGGGACGAGAGAGGTGCCTCTGGGGTCCAGACCTGAACTCCAATAAGAAGATGCCATGGGGGTTCCTAACGGGCTGGAAGGAGAAAGAGCTGTCAAACCAGCAGAAACTGGTCTTTTGAGAAGCGCTTAGGGAGCAGGTCAACCCCAAAGGCCTGGGCGGAGAGAGGGAAACAGGGAGCAAAGCCCTCAGGGCTAGTGATGGGGCAGCTCCACCACTGAGACCGCAGGGAAGAGGTGGGCAGGCATACGGTAAGGGCCCCGACGGTGTCCACACCCTGATCCCCAGGACCTGTCGAATATGGTCACTTCTGCGGCCAACGGGACTCGGCTGACGGCAGTGAGTAAGGGTCTCGAGGTGGGAGAAGAGTCTGGATTACCAGGTACCGTCACGGGGCCCTCACGAGGGGGAGGCGAGGTGAGGACGGAGGCCAAGGTGAGAGACACAGAGAGGGAGGGAGAGCCATCTGAAGACACGCCTGGCTTTGAAGATGGAGGAAGAGGCCACAAGCCAAGGAAGGCAGGCGCCTCCCGAAGCTGGAGAAGGCAGGAAGCGGATCGTCCCCTGAGGCTCCGCGAGAAGAACAGCCCTGCCAGCGCCCTGCGTAGGGACTGTGGCCTCCAGACCATAAGGTAGCCTGTGTTCACGTTCCGTGGCAGCCGCAGGAAGGTAACACCGAGGGGTCACGAGCACGCTGCTGGGGGCTGTGCCCTGCGGCTGAAGCACGCAGACGTGGAAACCCCGCAGCAAGGAGCCAGCACCGCAGCGGCGCTCCTGGCAGCGACCCCGCATAGGGCTCCCGGCCCGTGGATGCGATCAGAAGCCCGAGGCCGGCAGGGCCGAGGCTCAGGTGCAGAGCAGGTGGACAAGGGGGCAGGGCTGGGACAGATGGAGCTGGCCGGCTGCGCAGAGAAAAGGCACCAGCGTGCAGAGGGCAGAGTGGGGGGCCCACGTGGTCCAGGGGCAGCACCCGCCTGGAGGCTGTCTGGGCTCAGACCGACCGTGCTGCTCCTTGAATGTGGGGTTAAGCATTTAGCCTTTCCTCTCTCAGCAGTGGGACGGCTGTGCATCCTCTCCAGAGTGGGAGTCGATGCTCCACCTTGGGGATGCTGCAAGGAGACCCAGGAATTCCAGGAACACCACTTCTGCAGCTTCTGCCTCTCCATGTCCAGCTGGCAGCCTTTCTCACCCTGGGAGTGGGGAGACGGGGAACAGACCTTTCAGTATTTCCCATAATAAGTAGAGCTGGCAGCTCCAGGAATCAATGGGCATTTCTTGCAAAGCCATTAGCTATTAGCTTTGAGAGCTGAGGGTGGACACGGGGCGTGTCTGCAGACAGGCAAAGCCAAGGGCACACTCTGAAGCCCCCAAGAGAGGACCGCAGAGCCCGGGGCACTGCCTCAGCCACGCTTGGATCCCCAGAGAGGTGCGACCCACCAACTCGTCAACACGAGGAGGGCAGCCCCCCGAGGGCAGGAGGGATGAAGGGCTCTTCCAGCCACAGTTCCTGGGAGACCAGAGGACCTGCGCCCTAAGCTCTTCTCTGCTGGTGGCATGACCTCTAGCCCTTCTCCAAGCCTCCCTCAGCACGCCAAGCTCGGTCCCCCTCCCCACGAGAGGACAAAAGGCAAGATGGGGCTTCTCAAGGCTGAAGAGCTAGAAACACAGGTAATGATTCAATGGGAAATCACATACACATGCCCACGTGTGCACACGCTCAAGCACACACACGCTCATGCACACACACACACACACACACACACGCTCAAGCACACACACACACGCTCAAGCACACACACACTGGCACGCACAGCCCCAGGCTGCGTGTCTTCCTCCCCCGCGTCCTTCTCCCACCCCTTCCACTGCGGGCATCCCTATCAATTACTTATGTTCACAGATGTGCTCTCAGTAATCTCACCCTTTACTTGTCACGCTGGGAGAATGGTTAAACGACCCCAGGCAGCTTGGCAGGAAGTGGGGAGATGCTTTGAGAACAACCTCATTTGCATCACGCAGAGTGCATCCCTGTGTCATCGCAGAAGATTAAAGTTTGCCTCTCTCTGCCTCTGCTCCCCAATTCAGACACCTGACCAGGCACCCGCTCTTACAGGGAGGAAAAGAACCACATCAGCAGCCTCCTCCCTCTCCCCTCTCTCTCTCTCTCTCTCTCTCTCTCTCTCTCTCTCGCTCTCGCTCTCGCTCTCTCTCTCTCTCTCTCTCTCTCTTTCCCCTTCTTGCCCAAATATTCTTTGACTGCATAATTGAAACCGAGGGAACAAAAGTGCACAAAAGCAAGTGGCACAGATGTTTCCATCACAGGTACCTCAAATAACTCCAAAGGGCCCTAACCGAGTAGCGCCTGTGCATATATTTCATGCCTGGTTCGCTGAGAATTAGCATTGGAAGTCATCGCCGTGAACGCAGGGAGCTGGATGAATTTCAATCCAGCACAGAAACCAGCCGCTTCTGTTGCTGGCTGTCAGCGGCAGTCACATCACTGCAGATATCTTTTGCAAGACCAGCAGAAGCCAGCGTGTCATTTTTGACATAGCTGCTTGTCCCTTTTCACCGCTCAGCTGACAGCACGCCTAGCGCCTGCCTGTTGCTCTGTACTGAACAGACCCAGGTGCCCAGGCTTGAAGCTCTGGGGCTTCCCTGGAAGATGTCAGCTCAGCTCTGTGTCTTGGGCGGCGGAGCTGCTGGACCAATTGATCTGCCTGCCGGCTGCAGCAGGCGTCCAGGAGAGGGATGGCCGCGAACATCCGCGGAAATCTGATGCGTCTCTCAAAGGATAGTCACACCAGTTCTGGGAAGAAGGCGGGTGATGGCGGGGGGCGTGGCCTTGCCAACGCTGAGCTTATGTCCTACCGGGGTGCCTCTCATCTCTCCTTATCCCTGGAATAGCGGTTGTACCTGGGGAACCTGAAACAGAGTTGCCACGGCTGGTACCTCCTGCTGCACTGTTTTTCACCCTTGCTATGTATTTTCAGATTCTAACTTATTTATCATCTTTAATCGTGTGGAGAAAACATCAGCACAGAGGGAGGAAGAACACTCACAGAATCAGAATCTGATCAAGGACTGAGTCCGCTGCTGACTAGCTGTGTGGCCTCAGGCACGTGGTTTGGTGTCTCTGAGCCTCGGTATCTCCACCTGCACGGTTGAGGCAGTGCCTCTCCCTCCCCAGCCTCATAGCATCAGTGCTCTGGGGACTGTGCAGAGGACATGCATTTCAGGAGCAGGACATTTGCTGCTGCAGCCTCCCCTCCCCTTTGCTCCACTCCTGGGAAGTTCACGGTGCTGCCTTTGGCCCAGGCCCAGCTTGGGGAAGGTGCGGCTTGGGGACCGCTGTGCCTGGCGCTCTGCCTGTGCCCCTCCCTGTGCCCTCAGGGTGCCCAGGGCAGCAGCACCTTATCTCCACCTGCAGGTGCAGCTCATGCAGCTCACGGAGAAGCGGTGACAGCAGTTCTGGCTGGGGGGTCCCTCGTCCCATGGCCCCGCCCCCACCCCGCCCGCTCTCTGCCCACAGGGCTGACCACACGGACCGCGGCGGCGGTGGGCTTCCTTGTTCTCCGTCTTCTCCTTGGGTCTGACCGGAGAGGAGCCCTGGCAGGAGACCGTGGGGAGAGAGCGGGTGGGGAGCGGGTCTTTGTCCCCCGGATGCATTCCTGCGTGGTCTCCGTGGACACCGTCACCCAGCCAGAGGCGGCCTTCCCTGTGAGACCCTCGGCTTTGACACCTGCTCCTTCCCGTGGTCCCTCCAGGCCCGGCAGCGCTAACCGAATGCCACGACCAGCCCTGCGGTCGGTCAACCACTGTCACCTGTATTCCCCAGCACCCTTCTATGTGGCCCTTGGTTAAACGTTCCCTAACGTCTGTGTGTCGTCTGTGCCCCGTCGGCCCCGAGGGACACGAGGAGGGGGCTGGGCACCTGGTGGCCAGGGGACACTCAGGGACTGTGCCACTCCTCCAAGGACGTCCACGCCACCAGGAGGGCAGTGAAGGGGTCGACCGCGTGTCAGAGGAGAAGCAGAGCCCGGGGCTCAACACCGTGAACAGCCCGGGCGAAGCCGTGAGCACCTAACCTCTCCCATCCCAGACGCACCTCCCATGTCATCTGTCTCTGCATCTTCTCGCGGCCGCACCCGCTCCCCAGGCCTGCTCGGGGAGGGGCAGCCCGCTCAGCACCCCGAGTCCACTTCCACGTCCTGCTTCCTGTGGCGTCGGCTGAAGGGTGGGCTCCACGGCCGGCCCTTGGGGCCCCGTCCCTCCTGCTGTTTCCTGAGCTGCAGCGTCCAGCCTGCACCCAGCTGCTGCCTTTAGTGGGACTGGACGGCCCCCTTCCTGAGCGGAGCCTCTGGGACCTGCTGCCCATCTCCCTGGTGGGAGCAGTGCCCAAGCCTGCAGAGAGAGGCCTGCACATGTCCGGGGGCCTCTGACCCTCCGCCTCCGGGGGGGGACCTGACTGCCTTGCAGGTGTTTCAAATCAGCCACGAAGCAGCGAAGAATGGGGTTTGCCATGGATTTCCTTTCTCGGCCGGGAGCAGCTGTGCATCTCCCCAGGGTCTGCTAGAGATGTTTAACTAGAATCTGGGAGCAATAAGAGAGAGGTTGTTGAAAGATGATTCCTGTCCTGTGATTTTAGTTAATGAAAAGAGGCTGACGGGTCAACAGGGAAGGAAATGGGCAGGGTCGACCCCGCTCCAGCGTGGATGCCCTGTTCTCTCTGAGGCCTCCCGGCCTTTAATCCATACACAGGAGCCCCAGCAAAGGGGATTTCCCTCCCAGCAAATGGCTACCTGCTCCCCCGGGGAGATGGAAAGAAGAGAGTCTGTATCCTGTGCTTCCAATGGTCAGGAAACTAAGATCCCACATGCCACACAGTGCAGCCAAAAAGTGGAAAAAAGAAAAAGATAAAAAAGGATATTGACGTTAAGAGGAGGTAAGTGATTTGCCCAATAACACATGTTTAGGTTAGGGGCTATGAGGGGCACATACATAAAACTGACTTTACCTGAAGGAATTCATAAATCCCACTGGAAATGTAATGGGGCAAAACCATGTGGACCCACGAGCTCACTGTGGGTGAGACAGAAACAGCTGTTATTCACCAAAGCTCCATCTACATTTTCTTATTTCTCAGCCTCTTTGCAGCTCCATGGGGACACGAGTCCTGTCCTGACCACTTCTGGTCTGAAACATAGGAAAATCAGCACAAAAGCCTCTGTGTCCGCGGCTGCAATGACTTCAGAGGTTGTGTCGCAGGTTTAGGGTGCCCCTACGTCCCAGTGTCCTGAAGCATCCCCGTTCACACTTGTGCCCCACACTTGTGCCCCGCCTGAGGTATTGCTCCCAAATGTGCCTGGAGCACTACCAGTGCACACACCACAGATTCTGAAGCTGTTTTGGTCAACAGGAGGGTCTGTCCCCCACCCCTTGAATCTGGCCTGGGTGTGTCACTTGGTTTGACCCACAGGATACGGCAGAAGTGATGCCTGTGGGGTCTGCGTTCCAGAATTTCTGTTCCTGTTCTTGCTGCCCTGGGTCACCACGCCGCAAAGCAGCCCAAGCCAGAGGAAGAGAGACCAGACAGAGGAGAAGCGGGTCACCCAGTCAACACACAGAAGCACCAGCCAGACAATGGCCGGAGTGAGGCCACCGCGACTCCTGCCCCAGCGCACGCCATCCCCGAGATGAACACGGACTCACGTTCCAGCCCAGGAGAAACGATGCGAAATCTAAACTGCTGTTTGGAGTGGTCTGTTGACCAGCAATAGGTAAGCGAATCAGTGCCTCATTGGGAAGATAAATGACAAGGACTTCTTAGAGATGGTACAGGTACAGAATGGTGGCTCTTTCCTTAGCCGGGGACCCTGAGCGCTTGTACAAAGCAGACTGCTCCCTCCACTGACCTGCAGGGGGGATGAAGCGAGTAACACGCCACCCGCCGTGTGGACGCCACCTGGCAGTAGAAGCCGGTTTCTCCTGGGTGGCACACAGGGCATCTCCCACTTAGCATTAGTGATTGATTTCTGAACATCAGGTTTGTGTAAAGACACTAACCAAAAGTTTTTCTTCAATTTTTTTTTTTTTTTAATATGTGTTACCTGTTGATCCAAAACTCCTGATTGATTTTCCAAAGCAAAACTAAAACACAAAAATCTTTTACACGTGAGTAACAAAAGAACACACTGGTACACAAAACGCTTACAGTGTAACTCCATGTCCACAAATGGTGACTATGGCGTCAGCAAACAGGGCCAGCACCAGTGACTTCCTGAGAAACGCAGGTCTCCCAGGGACACCTGCGCGCGCAGCTGACCCCGCACGGGCTGTATGTGGGGTGTCACCTGAGACTTTCCCCGGCACATGATCTGTTTGAAGCGCTGTGCTGAGTTTGGGAAAAATGTTTCTATGCGACATCAGCAGAAAAATACTACAGTAAAATTTGGTTTTTAAAACCAAGAGGTATTCTATCAAGAATATTAACATTAACTGAGGAGATAGACTGACATCTGCACACAAGATATCAAATACTTTCCAAGGTCCATCACAGGCGACAGAAGATCTAGTGACTAAAGCAGTGAGGGAGTTCAGGGCCGAGAAGAAAGACCAGGAGTAACGGGAAAGGAGTGGGGCAGAGAAATAGATGTGGTTATGAAGTTCTATTTGCGGCAGGGGAACCGTTTTAAAGGGACTAAAGCTATACTTAAAAATATAAAGTATTGAATTATCGAGATAACTGTATGGAATTTACTAAAAGATATATAAAAATGATGACTTTGAAGTCTTAATGGCCAGAGGGAAGAGCAGGAAGATTTCTCATCTTCGACCCCACGTGTGCCTGGAGCGTTCCTGAGATTAACACAGTTATTTGAGCTCGTGGATAACGCCTATTAAGCTCGCCTTAATCACAGTTCTGGGGGATCTGCAGTGGCTCTCGATGCCTGGAACTCTGAACCATGCAGGCTCCCCCCACCTAGGATGCCGCGCAAGCGTTCCGGAGAGCCTGCTAGCCTTGGTGCAACGTACACACGATGAAGGTGGGCCTTATCCAAGGTCAAAGGCTGAGCGGGGAGCCAGGGTGGAGATTCATCTTCAAGGCTCTGAAACCCACACTGAATATGACCCTGTTCCCTAATCACATTTCTCTCTCTTAGAGGAATTCACCCCGAAATTTTGCATCTCTGAACATCACTGTCAGCCTCTGAGACAGGGCTTCCTTACTGAAGCCCCTCCGGGTTCATGGTTCTCTCCAGAGTCTCCCTATTCCACTACCAAATAGTTCCTCTATTTCCCCAGAGGTTTCCTGTACCTCCATTAGCACCTATTTAATTTAAAATAAATAGTTCCCACAAAAAAAAGTGCATACCCTACTTATTTTTTAAAAAGAAAGTATATCACCCATAAACCTACCACCCAATACCGTCTACAGCTTGTCATGAGATATGAGAGATTGATCCCACTGAAAACTCAAAAATCACAAGATGTCTAGGCCGACACAGTTCCATAGTTGCTAACTAGAGCACCTCTGTTTATAGGATGGAATAAGTGATATTTATGACATCATCAATGAAAGGTTAAATTACGTTTCTCATATTCTGTATACAAGAAAGGGTGCAATCCATTTTAGGAATATTTTAATTTAAAATTCAGACTGGGGGGCTTCCCTGGTGGCGCAGTGGTTGAGAGTCTGCCTGCCGATGCAGGGGACGCGGGTTCGTGCCCCGATCCGGGAAGATCCCACATGCCGCGGAGTGGCTGGGCCCGTGAGCCATGGCCACTGAGCCTGCGCGTCCGGAGCCTGTGCTCCACAATGGGAGAGGCCACAACAGTGAGAGGCCCGTGTACCGCAAAAAATAAATAAATAAAAATAAAATAAAATTCAGACTGGGGTGTGTGCGTGTGTTTAAGTTTTGCTGCCCGTATTGGTAAACTTTAGTTATCTGCAAAATTCAGTTGGTTACAGCATCTTGTCACTCCTTGAAGTGGTTACAGCATCTTGTCACTCCTTGAAGTGGTTACAGCATCTTGGCACTCCTTGAAGTGGTTACAGCATCTTGTCACTCCTTGAAGTGGTTACAGCATCTTGTCACTCCTTGAAGTGGTTACAGCATCTTGTCACTCCTTGAAGTGGTTACAGCATCTTGTCACTCCATGAAGTGGTTACAGCATCTTGTCACTCCTTGAAGTGGTTACAGCATCTTGTCACTCCATGAAGTGGTTACAGCATCTTGTCACTCCTTGAAGTGGTTACAGCATCTTGTCACTCCATGAAGTGGTTACAGCATCTTGTCACTCCTTGAAGTGGTTACAGCATCTTGTCACTCCTTGAAGTGGTTACAGCATCTTGTCACTCCATGAAGTGGTTACAGCATCTTGTCACTCCATGAAGTGGTTACAGCATCTTGTCACTCCATGAAGTGGTTACAGCATCTTGTCACTCCATGAAGTGGTTACAGCATCTTGTCACTCCATGAAGTGGTTACAGCATCTTGTCACTCCTTGAAGCTGGACAGATGAGGCATTTCCAAACAGCATTAAGCAGCGGGATAAATAGCTGTAAATATCACATATTTGGACTCTAATGAAGTGTCAATTATATAACCTTTCAGAGTTTCCATGAAGCTGATTATAATTGTATCTAAAATAAATGCAATGTAATGACTTGTGAACTGGCCTCAGTATCAAAGCAATGATGCTTTCACCGTGAGGCTGAGAGGGGCTCAGAGGCAAACGTGTTAACAGAACATCAGACTGGGTTTACCATTTTATTAATGATCTGGAAGAAAGAGCAAAGATGCAATTAGTGAAAAGCACAGATTCCAAGGTCATCCAAGAAACTGAAATGTTGAAGTGATGAGCGGGTGCATTTGTAGACGGTTCCCGCTGCTCCCAGAGCATTCCCCCCCTCTTCTACCTCCCTCTGTGACAGGTGTCACTGCCCCGCAGAAAGACTCTCAGGCACAAAGACGGCGGAGACTTGCCAGGACTCTTTCCCTTCCCCAGAGAGCACGCGCGGTGAGAGAGAGCCTGCCGCCCAGTGGGAACAAAGTAGGGGACGACGACCAGAGGCGGCTGACGGGCACAGCCCCAAGCTGCTTCACAAGTGGAGTTCATTTCCCATCTCACAACAGCTCGGTGACTGGCTGTCACTACCTTGTTTTCAAGACGAGGAAACAGGGGCTTAGAGAAATTAAACAACGTTTTCAAGTAGAGAGCAAATGTTGTGTGGTGTAATTAACTCACGCCGGTGTTTCTTAAGAACAGCGCTTAGGTGCGGTCAGAGGCCAAAGAAGGGAGGGTGTCTGTGTCACGTGCACTCCGAGGACTCAGCAAGGCCTGTGCTGATGCAGCAGAACACACCCTGGGCCCGGCCCGTGCCCTCCTCCTACCCAGCCGTGCCATCTCGGGCGCCCAGACCCTGCTCTGTCGCCTGCAAGAGGAAGGAGTCTTTGAGAGAAGCCGGTGAGCTCCAGCGGGCGGGCGAACGCGTCCCCTATGGAGTGGCCACCCCCCTCCCTCCGTTTCCCATCCCCAGGGTGAAGGGGTGCGGTGAGCACCCCATCTAGGGAACCTGGAGACCTCGATCCATGGAGCTCGGCCGTGACCCCAGGAGGCCCTGCCGGCCCCCCCTTCCCCCAGGCCCTCGTCTGTCTCCCTTGTCCCTCCTGGTGTGACAAGTTCCCTGCCGGGCTCCTGTCCCGCGCCCGGGGCTCGCCTTAGTGTTCTCCTGCCTCCGTGCTCTCCGGGGCTGGCGGATGTGTCCTTCCCTGTCTCCCTCGGCTCCAGCCTTGATCGAGCTGGTGTCCCCAGGCAGGGAGGCGCAGCTGGGCGCCGCTGCCCTGACTCACCGACCCGGGCCTGCCTTCGGCCCGGTTCGCACTGTCGCCCCGGGGACCCCTCCCGGCCACCGACCCTGCTACGGGAGGGCGGGACATGGCGCGGCTGACAACAGGCCGGCGCAGAGGAGGCGTCCACGCCAGCCGGCAGCACCTCCGGCCCCGCCCCTCAGACGCGACTCCTCCAGGCACTGATGCAGGAGGGCTCGCGTGGCGCAGGCCGCGCAGCGTGCATCCACCTGCGGGGCCCCGTTACCGCGAAGCGGCTGCTTCTGCTCGCAGGTCACGGCACACTGGTGACAATGACACCGATGTCCACACTCAGTGACCTCATCCGTGAAAGACACAGCTGAGACCCAAAATACGAGAAAGGGGGGCTCCGAGCAGTCGGAAGGGAACTAAGCTACGCAGCGTGTCCGGGGAGAGACTCCTGGGCCTGCGTGGAATCCCCGCTGACTGCCGGTTTCCATGCAGTTGTCACACACCTGCGTGCCTGGCCCCCAGGTAGACTGTGATGACACACAGCAGTGTAAAGACCGACAGACCGACAGCAGCAAGAAAAACAACTGACAGTGGAAGACAAACGAGAATGGAATCGGCGGGGCGGAGGCGTGGGGGAACCTAACCTGGATCCCGGTGGTTTGGGAACAAGTTCTAACAGCGAATGCCCGGGAGCATCACAGATTCACCCAGTAACTGAGGCTCCCAACCATGGTCTCGGACAGCAGGACGGTGAGCTATGACTCACGCATGCCATAAAAGATGCCAGGGGAGGGGCAACCAAACTTGGAAATCATTGAAAATTGTTAATGCAGTGAACAGCGCACTGTGGGTTACAGAGGGAAAATCCACACCGGTGGAGAAGGTGGTGCCTGCGCGGTCTGGGAGAGAGGACGTGCGGCCTCTGTCCTTCCCGTGTTTAAGAATCCCCTCCAGGCCACGTGGTCCTGGAAGGAACCCAAGTTCAGAGCCTTGGTTTGAGTCCTGGTTCTGCTTCATAACTGGCAGCAAGGTTGGATCTATCCAAGCCCCAGTTTCCTTACTTGTAAAAAGCACAGGCAGTATTTCTGTGTCTACTAATTCCTAAGTGTTTTGGTGAATCGTATGAGGCAGTATCAAAGAATACAGTTCGTGTAGCATAAGTTGCTTTGCCCAGTGAGGGCTTTTTATAATCGTACAAATAAATGCAACTTAGGCAGTAGATGAAACTAAGCCCCCTCAACACTGGGGCGGAGGCAGCTGACTCCACAGGCTCTCCCCTGACCCCTCCCCTCCCCACACCACGATCCTATTAACTGCATGCATAATTAACATGGTCTTTCAGCAGCCGTTCCCTCCGTGAAATACAGGGGCATTATCATGATATATTGTGAGATTTTGCCGCTTTGAGGTTACAAAGTGCATAATTAGCTTATGTCACTCTGCGTCATTACCTGAGAATAAGTGGCTTCATCCATTACCGTGGGCAGTGCCGTACCACAGTGAGGAGGGAAGCAAAGATCCCGCTCCTTCATTACAGGGACAGCAAGAAGCTAATTGTGAGAGTCCATTTAATGCAGGCGGTTTGGCAAATAAATTTTTCATAAAATAAAACCAAGTGTCCTTACAGACCACCCCTTGGCCCGAGATTCTGTGCCGGTGAAAGTGAGACCCGGAGGGCTTGAGTCCCACGTCCACGTCCGGGTTAGAAGTGAAGCTGCCACACGTGAATGGGAGACACACGCAGGTAGCACGTGCCAGGTGCTGTGCTGCGTGCTGCTTCTCGCGAGCTCACCTTGTTCTTGGGAGATGCCTCCAAGTGTGTGCAACGCTGCCTGCACTGTGTGCACGTGCTCCCGGGTGCCACGTCCCTGCTCTAAAGGAGCCTGGCTGCGACTTCCACCCTGGCTGCCGCTCTGTCCCCACTACACCCAGGAGGGAGCTGGGTCTCACCAGATTCTCCCAGAGTCCTAGCAGCTCTGAGCCATGTGAACCCCCGGAAAACCCACTCCCTTCCATGGACCCCCGGGAACAACTCTGGGCCATACACACCCAGGGCGACCCGTCATGTGTCCGCTTGGGCCTCGACAGTAACACCACCCGCCACGGCTCGGCTGTGTCCGTCCCCCTAGTCCACCCCCGCCAAGGGTTCTGGTGTCACTGGGCAAGCCCAGCGGGGGCACAACGGCTCCACAATGTACGGGGGTGGTGGCTTGGCTGTGTGTACAGATGGCCTTTCCAGTGCTTTGTAAATACACACGGCAATGTCATTTGTGACAACTGGGCTGTAATCCCCACCCCAAGGAAGAAGTAAGTCCCTTGTTTTTGAAAGGCTACACTCACAGAGGCTCAGATTAAAGTAACGGACTATCATAATTACTTTAAAGTCATGCAGAAGGGCAGGGTGGTACTACGGGAAATCATAGCATCAGCTTTACTGTTTCTTCTTCCACTTCTATTGAGCTATAATGGATTTACAGCACTGACGAAGTTTAAGGTGTGCAGCACGGTGATTAGACGTACGTACGTCATGAAATGAGGACCACGGTGTTTAGTGAACATCCGTCATCTCACTTAGACACAGCATTAAAAAAGTAGAACAAAATATATATTTTCCCTGTGATGATAACTCAGGATTTAATCTCTTAGCAGCTTTCCTATATAACATACAGCAGTGCTAATTATATTGATCATGTGTACATTACATCCCTAGTACCTACTTATCTTACACCTGGAAGTTCGTACCTTTTTACCCCCTTTATCCAATTCTTGACTGTATTCCCCACACTGTACATTTCATACTTGTGACTTTTATTTTGTAACTGCAGGTTTGTACCTCTCAATCTCCCTCACCTCTTTCACTATGGCAACCGCCTGTTGGTTTCCTGTATCTATGACTTTGTTTCTGTTTAGTTATGTGTATTTTTTATTGCTTTTTAGATTCCACATCTAAGCGAAATCATACGGTATTTGTCTTTCTCTGACTTATTTCACTAAGCACAATACCCTCTAGGTCCAGCCATGTTGTCACAAATGGCAAGATTTCAAGTCTTTTGTGGCTGAGTAACATTCCATTGTATACATAAAAAACTTCTTTATCCATTCATCTGTTAATGGACACTTCGATTGCTTCCATATCTTGACTATTGTACGTAATGCTGCTATGAACATAGGGGTGCATGTATCTTTTCTAATTAGTGTTTTTATTTTCTTTGGATAAATACCCAGAAGTGGAATTGCTGGATTGTATAAAAGTTCTATTTTTAATTTTTGAGGAACCTCCATATTGTTTTCCATAGTGGCTTCACCAGTTGACATTCCCACTAAGAGTGCAGGAGGGTTCCCGTTACCTGATATCCTCGCCAACACTTGTTATTTATTGTCTTTTTCATAATGGCCATTCCGACAGGTGTGAGGTGGTATCTCATTGTGGTTTGGATTTGCATTTCCCTGATGATTAGTGATGTTGGGCATCTTTTCATGTGTCTGTTGGCCATCTATATGTCTTCTTTGGAAAAATGTCTATTCAGGTCCTCTGTCCATTTTTTAATTGCATTGATTGTCTGTTTGTTTGTTTGTTTGTTTGTCTTGCTGTTGAGTTGTATGAGTTCTTTGTATATTTTAGATATTGACCCCTTATCAGATAGATTGTTTACAAACATCTTCTCCCATTTGGTTGGCTGCCTTTTCATTTTGTTGATAATTTCCTTCACTGTACAGAAGCTTTTTAGTTTGATATAGTCCCATTTGTTTACTTTTGCTTTTGTTCCTCTTGTCTGAGGAGACAGATCCAAAAAATGATTGCTGAGGCTGATGTCAGAGAGTGTACTGCCTATTCTTTACTCTAGAAGTTTTATGGTTTCAAGTCTTACATTTAAGTGTTTGATCTATTTTGAATTTATTTTTGTTCCTGGTATGAGAAAGTGGTCCAGTTTAATTCTTTTACATGTAGCTGTCCAGTTTTCCCAACACCATTTATTGAAGAGGCTGACTTTTTTCCATTGTATATTCTTCCCCTCTTTGTCATAGACTTATTGCTCATGTAAGTGTGAGTTCATTTCTGGGCTCTCTATTCCATTCCATTCATCTGTGTGTCTGTTTTTGTGTCAGTACAGGACTGTTTTGATGACTATAGCTTTGTAGTATAGTTTCAAGTCTGGGAGTGTGATACCACTAGTTTTGTTCTTTCTCAAGATTGCTTTGACATCTTTTGTGTTTTCATTCAAATTTTAGGATTATTTGTTCTAGTTCTGTGAAAAATGTCATTTATATTTTGATAGGAATTGCAATGAGTATAAATCGCCTTGGGTAGTATAGTCATTTGAACAATATTAATTCTTCCAATCCATGAACGTGATATATTTTTCATCTGTTTGTGTTGTCTTCAACTTCTTTCATCAGTGTCTTACAGTCTTCCAAGTACAGGTCTTTTACCTCCTTAGATAGCTTTATCCCTAGGTATTTTATTCTTTTTGATACAATTGTAAATGAAACTGTTTCCTTAATTTCTATTTCTGATAGTTCATTGTTAGTGTGTAGAAATGCAACAGATTTCTGTATATTAATTTTATATCCTGCAACTCTACCAAATTCATTGATGAACTGGCGGGCAGGACCAGGTCCTGGCATAGCTGGCTGAAAGGCCCAAGGTGTCCTGGAGCTGGTGTCAACCTGATGCTGGGCAGGGCCAGGGCCCAGGGTGACCCAGGCTGGTGCCGGCCTGCTGGTGGGTGGAGCTGGTCTTGACACGGTTGGTTGGTGGCCATGGTGGTCCTGGGGCTGATGTCAGCCCACTGGTGAGTGAGGCTGTGTCCTAGGGCTAATGATGGCCCACTGATGGGCAGAGCCAGGTCCTGGGTTCTCTGGCTGCAGGGCCTGGTGATCCCTGAGCTAATCCCAGCTCACTGGTGGGTGGGGCCAGGTCTTTGGGTTTCTGACTGCAGGGCCCTGGGGTTCTGGTGTTGGTGTCAGCCCACTGGCGGATGGGTCTCAGTGGTCCAGGGCTGATGTCCCTCTGCTGGTGGATGGGGCCATGACCCATCAGCTTTCGGGGCTGATGTCCACTGACTGGTGTGTGAGGTTGGTTCCCAGGACTAGTGCCAGCCCGCCAGTGGGCGGAGTGGGTCATGCGTTCTCAGACTGCACTGTTGGTGGAAATATAAAATAGAGCAGTCACTGTAGAAAACAGTATAGATGTTCATGAAGACCTTGAAAATAGAATTACTGTGATCCAGCAATTCCACCTCTGGGTATACATCCAAAAGAACTGAAAATAAGATTTTAAATAGATATTTGCACACCTATATTTGTACAAGCATTATTCCACAAGGTGTGGAAGCAAAACCCACGTGTCCATGGACAGATGAATGGCTAAGTGTGGGCCATCCATACAATGGAATATTATTCTGCCATAAAAAGAGATAGTATTCTAACACATGCTACAATGTGAATAAACCTTGAGGACATTATGCTAAATGGAATGAGTCCGTCACAAACAGTCAAAAACAGTGTCATTCCATCATAGGAAGGCACTTAGAAGAATCAAGTTCTTGAAAACTGAAAGTAGAATCGTAGCTGCCCAGGGCCGGGGGAGGGAGAACGGGAGATGCTGCTTGACGGGGACAGGGTTTCAGTTCTGCAAGATGAAAAAGTTCTGGAGATCAGTTACACAACAATGTCAGCGCACTTACCACTACTGAGATGCGCACTTAGACATGCTTAAGAGGGTAAACTGTATGTTTGTGTATTTTACTACGTTTTAAGAAAAAGAGACCCTCATGTGTAAGGTTGGGAAAATAATTCCCTGCCATGCTATCATGTTGGAAATTGTTTAGAACATAACAGGTGCTGAAGAAATGGTTGCCATTGTCATTTACAATAATCAAAGAGCAAGTCCACTGGGTTAAAGGGAACACGTGCAGGTGGAGTGCTAATACCTGCCCAGGGGGAGCTGCCAGGAGGTAGCCTGGTCTGATTGGGGAGGCACATTCCAGAGAAATTACTGGCTGGGGAGATAAAGTCACTGCTGAGATTTGGGCAACCTGGACATATCTCATCCCCGGGCTTTTTAAAAAAATTCTGGGCCAACAATTGAGGAGAGCAGAGAGTGTGTCCAGAGACATCTGCCCTGTAAGTACACGGGGAACAGTAGGACCTGCAGGGTGGTGACAGGGAGGAGCTTAGAGCAGAGACCAAGTGGATGGGGCCTAGACTGCAAAGGCGTTTGAAGCCCCAGGGCCCTAAAGACATGGAGAACCATTCATCCCTCATATATAGAGGTCATTTTTAGAAATAAAACAGAAAAACAGCAGATCCTCAGTTAACAGACATCAGACCAAGACAGAATTTTGCCCAATGGACAATAACTAACACCAGAGGCTTTATGAGAAAACTGTCCAAGGGAGTCGCTAATAATCCTGGAGAAAACAGACTTTGAGCCATGAGCAAAGGTCAGGAAGTCAAGAACCGGCTCAGACGTCACACCTGGTCTTGCTTTCGGCCGTGGGGGTCATTACCCCCGTGCTGTGGCACCAACAGTGGCGGCAGCAGGAGCTGTTTCAAGGGAACTCACTGGTGGTCACAGAGCAAAGTCTCACTGCTCTGGCCTCGCATTTGTGCAGCAATAATGGGAGAGAGACAGACAGACGAGGACAGGCGTGCTCGGTCTGGGCACCTGGGCCTGACCTCCCTCCGTGCAGCTCAGGTGGCTGCAGGCCCACGGGTGGACTGAAACAAGAATGAACAACAAAGGAAGATCTAGACCGACACCAGGGATGGCAGTGGGCCAGGGTCTCCAGCCAGAGAGACTCTTAGCACCAACACCCTCCATCTATCCCCAAGCAGGAGTCTGTGCCGGAAGGAATTCGTTCCTGCTAAGCCTTGGTATTAGTCCGGGTCTTTGCAGGCAGGCCATAGAGTCTGCTTCTGCCTCATTTAAGACACAGAATTGACTGAAAGCATTTTGGAGGGTCTGCAGGTTGGTGAACAGTGTTACACTTGTGTTGATGCCTGTGCCTGGTTCTCCCTCGGAAGCTCTGCAGACGCAGACATGAGGGGCTCCTCGGCCAGGCCTGGAAATCCTGAGGGCTCTCAGTCAAGTCCTGTTGACTGACGGCTGGGGAACGAGCAGGTTGACCTCAAAGGTCTTTGCAGGGATCTAACTGCTACGTCATAGAACTGACTATCTCTAGGACATAGATTCCTTGCTTTGATTCTTACGCACAGGTAGCCATGTCACGGTGCTTCTCCCAGCCCGGCTCCAGCTAATGTGTGACTTTGACCCCTTCACGTCTCTCAAGCTCATTCCTCATCCCTCCCACCTGAACAGCCCATTATCTGCAAAGCCAACAAAAACTGTGGGCAGTAAGATGTGGCAGAGCCTGGATCGTGGGGATTTAGGAAGCCTGCACTCAATTCTGAGCACCGCCGTGGTCCCGTGGCCTCCGGCACAGCCAAGGGAAAGCCAAGGACGCGGAGGGACGCCCGGCCAGACCTTTCCTGACAAGGAGGCCATCTCCCAGAGGGCAGGGAGACAAATCAGGGACAATTGTCAATAGCAGCTAATGGTGATTTGCTCCAATCTTCCCAGTAATAATTACTCTGCAGTGCACTGCTAGCTCCAGCAATGAATATTTAACAAGAAAATATGTCATCAGTACAAGCCCCCATAGCAAAGGAATTAATATTAATGGGACGAAAATTGAGCCTCCTTTTGAACCCTTGGAGAAGACGGTAAAGGTAGTGATTTTTAAAGAACTCAGCCAGTCTCAGAGCTGACCTTGACCTGGGCAGGCTCAGCAGAAGCCAGGAGAGAAGCAATTAAATATTCAGTGTGGGCCTCCCTCCGGCCCTATTTGGGGCTTGGGAGCTCCCAGCATCTCGCATTTCAAAGCTGCTCTGCACAGAGGCTGAGAGGCTGGGATGAGGAACGTGGAGGGGCCTTGGAACAGAGCATGAAGCCAAGAGGCCAGCAGGTGACCGATGTCGTCCTGGGCCCAAAGCTGGATGAGGACCCAATGGAGCTGGCGGTTATTCCAAGCCCTCGTTGGAGGAGTCGCCCATTTCCTCATGCTCTGATGGGGAGCAGTGCCCACACTTCTTAACAACAAGCCCAGATCTTCACAAACGCCTAAAATAGTCCCTGGCACAAAGTGGATGCTAAGTAAAGATGAAATCACTTCTTTACCGAAGTGATTTGAGACTGAGACTTGAACCTCTCAGTTCTCCTGCAAGATAACAGAAGGAGTGGAAGAGCCCTGAGCTCACCTCTTGCAGGGACAGCCAGGCAGCCCCTTTGGCATCAGTGGTGTCGGAGGTTCTCCATCCTGCACGTGGCCATTCGGACTTCTCCCACTTCAAGTTTTGGTCAAGGGATTCCCAGGCAAGGGGAATCTGACAAATTTGATTTTCCCACACAGTAAGTGCTCAGCAAATGTATGTGTAGTCATTCAGTTATTTATTCATTCAATAAATATTTACTGGATACTTAAATACTTAGATCTACTGATCTAGAGTTCAAAATAGACCAAAAGCATTTCCGTCGTGATATACGGGAGGGGAGAAAAGGAAGGTAATGAATGTAGACTCCTCTTTCCAGGGAACTAGATAAGTGGGGTGTTAGCTGGAGGACAAAGAAAAGTCAAGGGAGGTTCTTCAGAGGATGAAGAAACAAATCATTCTATTTCATTACTTCTATTGGAAATAAGACAGTAGAGAGGGGGAAATTGACAATATAGGAGTTAGAGTGGAGGGTGTCTGGAAAATAACATCTCTGAGGAGGTGACAGATGCGGGGTCTAAAGAGTGATGGAGGGGGTGCACTTGGCTAAACACATAGAGACCATCCTCAGTTGCATGGATGAGCGGGTAGATGGATGGGTGAGTGGCTGGGGGGATGGATGGATGGATGGATGGAAGGGTAAAGAATGGATGGTTGGATGGGTGATTGGTTAATTATTAATTCATTAATACTCACTTAATTAATTATTAATTCATTTTGGTGGGTTCCAGGACCTTAGCTGTTGCCTCTCACCCAGAGCACACTGAGGGCTCAAGGACCTAAAACCTAGAGAGACTGATAAAATGTGGCTAATGAACACCCAGGCAGCTGAAGAGACAAGGGGTCAGGGGTCGCCTCCTCGGGTACACTGGTGACGTCACCCATGAACTAAAGAATGAGACCCTCCTGCACGGCTGCTGCTCTCTGAGTGCTCAGAAATTATCTTTTTAGAATGCCAGTTTAATCCTATCATTTCACTGAATGAGCTCCTTCGCTGACTTCCCTTTGCCCTTAAGATAAAATATAAAACTCTTACCGTGACCTACAATTCTCACTACTGTATCCCTGTTTCTTTTCCATGTGGACGGAGTAGCTACTGCAGCCTAAAAATCTACTCCAACATTCAGTAGATCAAAATAACAACAATCTCTTATTTCTTACTGCATCTGTGAGTCAGCTGGGCAGTTCTTCTAATGAGGGCCAGGCTGGGCTGTTCTCAGCTGGGTTCACACATGAATCTGTGCCGGCTGGTGTGTCAGCTGGGGGCTGGCTGGTCGAGGATGGCTTTGGCTTGTGTAACTGGACCTCCGCCTGGGCTTGTTCACAGAACTGTGGTGGAATTAGAGAGAGAGAGAGAGAGAGAGAGGGAGGGAGAGGGAGAGGGAGAGGGAGCACAGTGGCCTCTTGAGTTGTGGTCACTTTCACCGTATCCTCATGGTCAAGCCAGGCCAGCCCAGATGCAGGGCTGGGGAGGAAGGCAAGCAGACCGCAGCCCTAGAGGGAGAAGCTGCACCGTCAGAGTGAGAAGACTGTCCCTGCCGGGAAGGGTGGACCTGGCGTTGTGTCCACAATCAGCCCTGCAGGCCACGCTGGGCACCTGCGCCCACAGCCCTGCCCCTCTGCCTTCTCTCCGTCTGTCTCTCCTCAGAACCTTGGTGCACATTGCTGTGCATGCCTGGAACACCTCTTTTACATCCTCCGAGCCCCCATCCCTCCTCACAGGACCAACTCTCATTCGACCTGCAGGCCGTGTTTGGACCATCACTTCCTCAGGGAAGCTCCCACAGCTACCCTCAGTCTGGGCGAGCCCCTGCTATTTTCCCACAGAGAGCAAGATATACATTTCCTTTCCAGAACTTGGCAGAATTCTGCTCACATACTTACTTGAGAATGGTGTGTTTCATGTCAGTCCGCTAGAATGCAAGCTCAATGAGGGAAGTGTCCCTGTGGGTTTTGGCCCCAGCTCTTCAGACAATACCTGGTGTACAAGAGCTCCATAAATATTTGTACTGCGATCACATGAATTAATAAAGGAAAGACACTTCTTATTATCACAATAGGTAATAAACTCGGTTCCTATTTCAGGCGGTGGCTTGCCCACTATTTTTGTCTTTGCTCTCCTAAATCAGTTCTCACTGGAGAAAGTGAAACATTTCAGCATGGGCCCTTCTTTAAAGGGTTTTATCCAAATCAGCTCTACTGAGCTGTTCCTGACCTTATACCCCGCGCTGCACTGAAAACCCTTAGGTGTAGATGAGTGTAGATGATGGTGGAATTATGCTTGGAATCTGCATCCCTGGGCTTCGATTCAGGTCAGGCCAGTTCCTAACTGTGAATACGGGAGGGGACTGACCTTGCTAAGTGAGCCTCAGTTTCTCCTCCAAAGGGAACAAAAATGGTGTCTCTCAGAGTTTAACGATGGCTAACTCTGCAATGTGTCAACAAGCCCATCCCATGGCAGGTAATCAATCAGTGTGAGTTCCCTTCTCTCCTGCTCATCTTTATTTTCTTGACGATCTGGGGGGGAAAAAAAAAACGCAGCACACAGGAAATGCTCAATTTATGGCTGGAGAATTAAACTGATGGCTCTCTGCTGTGGATCGAAACAGCAGAGCCAAGCGCACCCGTTTAGAAAGAACGGAGGTCAGCTCAGCTTCGGAGGCAAGCAAGATGAGGTGCAGTGGGCACGAACACTGGCGACACGGGCCTCTGTCTCCAGAAGCAGGTCAGGGCCACGCGGACAGACTTGGAGGGACCCACCTGGGCATGACAGTTGGGTCTGGACTGACACCAGAGGGAGAACCAACAGAGGATGTTCCCATCTTGCTTTTCTTGGCAAAGAAAACCAGGACTGGGATGCTCACGTAGGTGGAATGTCTCTGCCCCACTCTGGGGCCAGTGTCTCCAAAGAAATCCCAGTGAGTCAGGGGCTGACTCTGTTGTCCCCACGATGGGCTCACGACCTTCAGGTGGTGAATGAATCCCGGCTTTACAGACTTGGGGCTGCAGGGAACTTCCTCGGCGCTCACAGCTCCGGATGCAGAGGGGAGCACGCCAGCAGTGTGGAGTGAAAGACAGCAGGGGCACAAGTGGGGCCACCACAGGCCTCTGGTCGTCCCAACGTGGCCTGATGTCTGAGAAGGTCAAGCCGCCAGTGCTGAGAGCTGGACCAGTCAGGGAACGAACACACCCTCCTTCCTGGGCCTGTTCTGAAAAGTTCGGTGGGACCCCAGGTCTCATCTTTCTATGGTTTTCCTCTCCTCTCTTCCTTGTGTTCCCCAAGCCCAGGGCTGCTCAGGGTACAGAGGAGGCCATCAGTGAGAACATGGGGGCCGTGGAACTGTGTTATTTATAGCTGATCCACTGATTCCTCCGAGGAAGTTCTCCACTTGTCACTGTCTTGGAGGCCTCCCACGAGACCTGAACCCGCAGAGTAAGCCTGGGCCTGGCGGCTCCCCCGACGACCCCAGCTGGTCTCATTGGACCGCACAATCCCCTCTCTTCCATCCACAGCTGCCTGGAGCACTTGGGGATTTTCAGAAGCGGCAGCAACTCCCCCGCGTTTGACCTCTTGCTAACCAGCGCCGTCAGCCGTGTCCACAGCCCTCATCTGCACTGCACGTATCTCTTATTCACATCTTCTTATATGAACATAGCGTAGGTCCTGTTCCTCCTACAGCCCCCAATCTTAAGACTTCAAGAAAAGTAAAACTAGACTCTAGTAAGAAAAAGGCTGAGGACCCCGGGTCATGGAGGTCCATAACATGCCAATATCTCTGCTATGATGGGTTCATCTTTTTAATAAACATATAAGACATGAAGATACTATGTGAAAGCCAGGGTTCTTTTTTAAATTCCCATTTTTAGGTTTACTCGTTTATTTTTGTTTCCATTTTTAAAAAGTTTTATACGTCCAGAAAAGCTGTGAAGAGGACACAGTGTTCCCATACCCACACTCCCCTCTGCAGGTTCGCCCTGTTCCTCACATCTGACGTTAGTGTAAGATATCTGTCACCAATGATGATGAATGAACCAATGACGACGCATTATTGTTGCATGGACGGCAGTCCGTAATTCACTCCTTAGTTCTTACCCAGTGTCCTTTTCTGGTCTGAGGCCCCATCCAGGATCCCACATTACACTTACTTGTCATCTGTCCTTAGGCTCCCCTGGACAGTGGCAGTTTCTCCGAATTTCCTTGTTTTCATTGATCTTCATGGTTTGGAAGAGAACCGGTCGGGTGTTTTGTAGAAGTTCCCTCGGTTGGGACTTGTCTGATGTTCTCCTCACGATTAGACTGGGGTGATGTGTTTTGGAGCAAAGACCGCCGAGGTGAAGGGGTGTTGCTATCGTATCGTGTCCGGGGTACAGCTATCGACCTGACTCATCACTGGGACGTTGACCTGGCTCAGGTGTGTCTGCCAGGTGTCCTGGCAGTGAGCTTATCGCATTTCTTTCTTTCCACCCTGTCCTCTTTGGAAGTGGTCAGTGCACACAGCTCACACTTAAGGAGTCGGAGTTACGTTCCACGTGCTTTGGGGCGGAATATCTACATGAATTGGAATTCCTCTGCACGAGAGATTTGTCTATTCTCCTCTATTTACATATTTGTTGAATAATTCATTCCTATCCATGTGAGCTCGTTGGGTATATATTTCATACCTTGGGTTATAATCCAGCACGACTTTATTCTGTTGCTCAAACTGCACCAGCCTTGGCCCCTGGGGCTTCCTTCGGTTGTGGCTCCCGTGCTCCTCCGTCACACCCACATCACTGTCAGGGTCTGCTTTTGTTTCTGTGTTTGAGCTTCCTAGCTTCCGGGCTCACCGTATTCCTGGAAGGGGCCATTTCTCCAAGGAGCTTAAAGCCCTTTTCAACTATACATTGCCTTGAGGTTCTCTGGGATAAGCTGTGACGGTGGATGATATCATCGTATTCAAGGCAATGGCCTCCTAGCTCCATCAGCAGGGCAGCTCTCCTGGGAAGTCTGCAAACGCAGTCTTCTCCAGCTCTGGCCCCGCTCCCCGCAGGGCTCTATGGCTGTGCGTCCAAGGGACAGTCAGTGAGTCTGCAGCGGGAAACAGGTGTCGGCACTGTCACCAGTTAGCAAAAGCGCACACAGTCTGCATATTGGTGACTCCAGGACGTAACACCGATTCCTTAGAAGAATCAATGAATAACAAGGCTGACCAAGAATTGCATACAATTTTTCAGGAAAACAGATCTTGTTTTAAATTATGACTCCCGATCACTCATGTTGAGATCTGGCAAATCACCAGCTTCTCAAAACTATGATTCCCTCATCCTGAAACAGGGGCAGGTGGGCCCGTATCAAAGGCGTGATGAAGAACAAGCTCGAAACTGCGGCCCACGCACCCAGCGAGGACTTCACACGTCGAGGACACGGAATAGGTGCCCAGTTGTTTTCCTCTGTCTCACACTTTAAAGGAGCCTTTAGTCAACACCATCTGCAGGAACTAAACTCAGAGGAGGCCGAGGTGTCTGTGGAAGAGAACCTGGCTTTCCACGGGGTCCCTGGCCTTCCAGCAGGGACTCTGGGTTTACCAGGGGGTCCTGGGCAGATGTACCTCATCTCGGGAGGAGGAAACAAGTCCCCCAAATTCTCCCGGGGTAGGAGCACCGCTGCTCCGTGGGGCTGGGCCATGTTTGCCAGGGAGGAGCCACAGCCTGCAGCCCTGGCTTTGCCCGAGCCAGCCCAGGGGCAGCTCAGCTCGCTGGGTCTCTCTGAGACTCCGTTTCCCCTTTTGTGAGACGCAGCAGTTGATGGGCTTTCTGTGAAAATTGAATCGGCACGTGTGGAGTGCCTGGCAGAGGAGACCCTGGCAACAGCGGGGCTGGTGCCCCGCCCCCTGTGCCGCCCACGCCTGGGACACCAGTGCCCAGGGTCCTCCGCTCCCCCGCGGCTCAGCGGCCTGTCCCACCTCTGCCGCTGGATGAGTGCACAGAACCCTCACAGCCCCGACGGCCGAGGTTCGTGTATGCGGGTCCACGTCGCCGCGGGCAGGTCCAGGCTGCAGGTTTCTCCTCCAGGAGACTCGTGCAAGGACAGCCAATGTCCTCAAAGCCAGCTGAAGCCCAGCCTCCCCGGCGAGCTGCCGGGGGTCGGGAGCGACTGGGTGTGTGGGCGCGGGAGACGCTGGGGCCGGAGCCCGGGCGAGGCCGGGCGGGCAGCATGGCCCAGCGGCTGCCAGGAGGGTCAGGAAGACGGGAGGCCCACGTGGGCACTCAGGTGGAGCACAGAGCCTGCTCTGAGGACTGGGGGGCGGCCTGCCCGGTGAGGTGAGCTGAGGGCCCGGCCGTGGCCTCAGACCCTCAGCTCAGTCCTCAGGCTGCGTCCGTGAGGGCCCAGGCCCCAGAGCCTGCTGTGGAGTTGCTGCCACACCGTCAGGGTTCACGTGCGTGAGACCCGGGGGCTCTGAGGGCAGGGATGAGAGGTGACGGGGGTCCTGCCCAGCCCTCCACCCCGCACACGCTCCACCCTCCTCGCAGTCTGGGGCCAGGTGGGGCGGTCACAGGACCCGGGACCCCAGGAGCCCTCAGCCACGTGAGGCCTCCACATCACCAGCTCAGGGCGGTGGCAGGGAGCTTCTGACCTGGGCTCCCACAAGGGCCGTACCAGGCCTGGCCGTCCCCGGACCACTCGGGGCGGGGAAGTGGCCGGGCCCTCGGGGAATCAGCCCAGACTCACGCGCAGAGTCCTTTCCTCCCTGAAATCCCCGAGCCTCTGCACTCCCCGTCCTGCGGCTCTGCACGGCGCGAGGACCCTGACTGCTGGAGCCACGGTAGGCTTGGGGCTCCGAGGCTCTTCACTAGTGAGGGTGTGCGCGTGTCTGTGTTTGTGAGTGTGTGTGTGGTCAGCAGCGTGTCCAGGGCAGACACCGAACGGTCAGTCAGGCTTTATTAGGTGAACTGAATTGCCCAAACTAAACCTAGACGCTACCGTGCTCAGCTGGAAGCTCACCTCGTTCAATAAGGAAAGAGAGAAAAACAGAACATTTGTGGAGCATTGCACACCAAACTCTTCACAGACATGATCTCATGTAACCATCATACGAACCTGGAAGACACATACCATGTGTCCTGTTTAATATTCCTCCCAAAGAAGCCGGCTCAGAGAGCCAGACCCACACGCTGGCGGGTGCCCGCGCGCTTGCGAGGCTGGCGCCAAGGACTCAGGTCTCCAGGATGCGGCAGATTCATTCGGTGACACCGTCAAAGAAGGCAAGTATGAGGGGAAGAGTGGGAAAGAGAGGACAGACCAGAGCTGGAGGAGAGGAGCCAGGTGCACCGAGGAGAAGCCGCCTCCGGCTCACCTAGACAATGTCACCATAGAAAGAGGAGGGGCTTCTGGATTTTTCTAACATACAATGCACAGAACTGAATGGTTCAGGGCTACAGGGAGCGGCCAGCGGGGCCCTTTCAAGGGAGCTGTCTGCCGTGAGTGCCTGAGGGCTGCAGACCAGGAGCACAGGTCTGCCCGGAGGACGGTCCCCTCGGAGCGGCCGCACAGGGCCACCCACAGGACACATCCGGATGCTGAGAGCCAGCAGGTCAACAACAGCTGGGACGTGGGTACCGGATGTGCGAGTGGAGCCGTCTGGGAAGGGAGAGCACAAGTGAGGGTGGAGGGGTGGGGACGAGGGTGGAGCCCCGTTCCTACTAGTTCCGGCGGGTGGAGGCTGCCACTGCCGCCTGAATACAGTGACGCGGGTTCTCAGCATCTGGAAAACAAGGACATCATGAGGTATTTACTAATAAGACTACAGAGAGCAGGGAAAGACACGGGGGAACCTACATGCGCATCGTCAAGTCAGAGACGCCAGGCTGCAAAGGCTGCAAACTGTAGGATTCCCACCATATGATGTTCTAGAAAAGGCAAACTGTGGAGACAGTAAATGATCAGCGCCTGCCAGGGGGAGGGAGGCTGAATAGTGGAGCTCGAGCGGAGAGGAGCCTGTTCTATACGATGCTGCGACGACGCCGCACGGCGCCACGCATCTGTCAAAACGCACAGAACGTACAAGCGTAAACCCTGATGTAAACATGTAAACCATGAACTTAGCTAATAGTAACGCATCAGTAACGCTCACTGATTGCAACAAACCTAGATGCTAACGCGGGACGTGAACACCAGGAGGAACTGGGGGGGGGGGGGAAACGTGGGGAATCCTCTGACCTTTAGACCCAGTTTCTCTGTACACTGGAAACTGCTCCAAAAATGAAGTCTATTAAGTAAAAAATTACATAGAGCAGGATTTAATTTTGCTGACAATTGAAGGGGTTCTTTGGGAAAATGCAGCCCTTTCCTTCCGTCACTCTGACCACCACCCACGATGTGTGAAGAGAGCAGCGATTCAGGGTTCGGGGGTTCTAGGGGTTCTTGTCTCTCCACTCGGCTAAACCACGATGACCAGCACCTGAGCTATGAAATACTTTTGTGTGTGTGTGTGATTATTGGTTTTTGGTTTTGTTTTTTTTTTTACATCTTTATTGGAGTATAATTGCTTTACAAAGGTGTGTTAGTTTCTGCTTTATAACAAAGTGAATCAGTTATACATATACATATGTTCCCATATCTCTTCCCTCTTGCGTCTCCCTCCCTCCCCCCATCCCACCCCTCCAGGTGAAATACTTTTCCTCAAGCGTAGGTGTGTCAACCTCGTGTCTGCACTACTACAACATTTGTTGTTAACTTCCCCAATTTTCCTGTTGCCCTGGAGGAAGCTGGTTCAGAGAACGTGGCACAGGTGAGACTCTAACCCCAGGTCTCCACCACTCAGAGCCCAGGTCTGCTCAGTGGATTCCCTCCCACAAGCCGCCCACACCTCCCACTTCCAAGTCCAGGGTCCCTGGGGCAGGCGTGACTCCGGCTGGCAGCCCTGCAGTGTGTGTGCCTTCTGTGCATCCTGCTTCTCTGGAATTATTCCCCTCAAAACGCCGCCCCCATGACCCTTGCTGCCCCCCACTCAGCCGCCCTGGACGGCGGCGCTGCCCGTGCACCCGCCTCGTTCCTGCCTTGCTACCCTCTTTCCACAGAACTCTCTGGTTCCGACACTACGTCAGCGCTAACTTCTCCTGCAGGGCAGCAGGCAGCCGCCCCTTCCAGGCAAGCAGACGTGGGTTCACTACTCTCATCTTTTCGTCCTGCCACAGTCCTTGAGTTCCTGCAGTTCCTGCAGAGACGGACGACAAGCCAGGTGCCAAGAGCGCTGGAGAGGAATGTGATTCCCCTGCCGCCTGCCGTAGAGGCCCTGGCAGACCCGAGGCCCAGCCGGCAGAGGCTACGAAGGCGGCCGGCAGTCCTGGGCCCCGGCAGCTCCCCGCGGCCGTCCACCGCCGAGCCTGCCAAGACCCCAACCCAGGACGAGGTGGGAGACGTGCCAGAGGCAGCGGGGGCCGCCTCCAGGCCTTGGCTGCCCCACACGGGCGGCGCTAAGTCGCGGTGCCGGCTGTCCGTGGCTGCAGAGCACATTCCCCCAAACTTTAAAATGTCGTTCATTTTTAACTTAAAATTATTATTTTATTATGTCTCATGCCTTTGCAGGTCAGGAATTCAAGGACTGCTGGTCTGCCCTACATGGCAGCAGCTGGGCTCAGATGCTCCATCCACAGGCCTGGACCTTGGCGGGCACAGAGCAGGGTTGGTCCCCTGTGGGCCCCTCTCCTTCCCGGGAGGCCCAGTCCTCTCCAGGTGACTCCCAGTGGGTAGCAGGAATTCTTACTTAGTGTCCCAGGGCCATCAGAGGCAAGCTTCCAAGAGGCCGAGGCAGGAGCTTCAAGTTTTTCTGAACCGGCCTCCGAAGCTCTGGAATGTCCCTCCTTCTGCATCCAATGGATGAAGCAAATTGCAAAGGCCCGTCTAGAGTCAAGAAGGGGGGAGAGGCTCCCCGCTGGAGAGAGGAACCGCAGAGGGCCGGGAACGCAGACGTAGGCGCTGGCTACCGTGGAGGGCCGATCGCTGGAGTCCAATACAACCCGAACTGGCAAACCCCTGCAGAACCACAGAATACGCAAGAGGAAGGACAGTGACCCCAGGGAGCGCCCAGCACCCGGTCCTCCTTCAGGGCTCACCCTCCGCCCCCTGCCCGGCTCAGAGAATAGGCCTGGAGCAGCCCACAGTGGGCTGCATAGCAAGGACGCTCAAAAGCCCTTTCCTGCAGGGGCTGGAGTGTGTCCCAAGTAACAGGGCTGTGGACACAACGCCCTGCAGATCCTGTTTCCCAAAGAGGCCCTGGCAGGCAGAGCTGAGGGCACAGTGTGCTCACAGCTTCTGAGAACCCGGAGGGGAGGCCAGGGAACTGGTGGGTCCGCCCTGAGGGTTTCCTCGGAGCCAGGGACAATCTGCTTTCTAAGCCTTTTAGGTCTTTAAAAAATTCAGCATTTGAAAGGAAAAACTGGAGCTATATAATGAGATTAGCAATAAAGCATCTAGTAGAAACCACACACTTCCTACAGGTACGAAGCTTCCCGGGATCATGAAGACGGCAGGGAGCCGCAGGCGCAGGAAATGCAGCTCCTAACCTCCAAGGCCCCAGAGCCCCGCTCACCCCTATGGATAATCACCGAAGTCCTCCAGGCCCCGCTGTGCACGGGAAGAGCCCGGACCTCCCCCACCAAGGAAAGGAAAGGCCAGGAGGTGGGCAGGCAGGGGCACACGAGCCGGGATGAAGCCTCGGGGGGACTCAGTGCCCGGGGACTGGCAGGCTCTCTTCCTCTTAACACCGCCCACTCTGCGTCTCACAGCCAGGCTCCCACCAGCACACCTGAGGAACTTCTCCACACAGAGAGACTCTGGCAGCAAACGGAACTCTTCCCCCTCCCGGTCTCCTCTTCTGGACCCCACAGAAGGCTCCTAACAAGCCTGTCCCTGTCATGCGGCCACCTGAACTGCCTTTGTCACAGAGGAGATGGGCAGGTGGAGACTAACCTACCACTTCTGGCAGCAGCTAGAGCCTGTGACCTAAACCCCCAAACCCAAAGCCATAACCGCTGTTCTCAGTGACTTCAGACTGAATGACGTGGGCACATACATGGAAGAGGCTGGTGGGCTGGGCTCATGGTGAGGATGTGTGTGTAGCATCGAGATGCCGGGTTAGAGCAGGATGGTGTCCAGGCGGGGAGCCAGGCTGAATGGAGGGCAACACGTGGGCAGAGAACACGTGGGCAGGTGCATACAGAGACCGGCCAGCCCCAGACGGTTACTTGCTATCGGGGTGAGCCCCGTGAAACCCAGGGCTGCAACGAGATCAGAAAGCACAGGGAGGGAGGAGCAGAGGCCACAGGGCCAGGCAGCACCTGACGGCAGGTGGCCAGGTGAGGGCAGGTGGCCAGGTGAGGGGAGGTGGCCAGGTGAGGGCAGGTGGCCTGGTAAGGGGATGTGACCAGGTGAAAGGCAGGTGACCAGGTGAGGGCAGGTGGCCTGGTGAGGGGAGGTGGCCAGGTGAGGGCAGATGGCCAGGTAAGGGGATGTGACCAGGTGAAAGGCAGGTGACCAGGTGAGGGCAGGTGGCCTGGTGAGGGGAGGTGGCCAGGTGAGGGCAGATGGCCAGGTGACAGTCAGGTGGCCAGGTGATCAGGTGAGGGGAGGGGCCCTGGTGTCTCTTGTTGCCCATCCTCTCCCTGACGGCCTGAATCCACCAAAGCATTCCCCTAGACACAGCACCTGCACGTAAGAGGTTTTCAGTAACAGCCTCTTAGTCTCCTTCCCCTGTGTGCTCAGCTAGAGAGGGTGGGATGGTGCAGGGGTCTGTGTGGGTCTGTATTGGTGACGGGATGTGAGCATTTAAAATCAAGCCCTGTAACCGGTAGCAAATACTATGCATCTTTGGAGAAACAGGAGAAAAAAAACTATACCTTAACTCTACAATTTTCCCAAACTACCAGACAAAAAGATGAACATAAAACATCTTTTCTGTAAGATAATGAAAACAGACAAAAATGAATACCAAGCCTGTGTGATTGCTAGTTCCTCATCTGACAATACAGAAGCTTATTTTAAAGGGTAATATTTATCAAATGTCTATGAAAATACCTAGCAAATACTTCATGATGAGGACATTGCCTATGAGGCTGCACCACTTGAATTTTGGATCTAATCTATGACTTAATCGTGTTAATTACACATCTACCATTAAATAGCAAGTCATCTCAGCCTATACAGTGTATAAGAGGTGGTTCAAAATTGTATTTGTAATATGTCCACAGGCTTATTTGCCGTAAACTAAAGTATCAAATTTTATCAAATAGAGAATGTAGATGTTTAATTGGAAAACAAAGAGAAAACATAGCTGACTTTGCTTTCCATAAAATAAAACGCACACTCACACTCGTCACAAAGAGTCTTTCTTCTTCCCAATGTCAAGTGAGATTCTCCAAAACACATCACGTGCAGTCACTTATCGCGAGAGCGTCACCCGCGCTGTCACGTTTCCCTCACTGTTAGGATTATAGAGTCCTGGCCAGTGTGCTGCCATTTCCTGAGAGAAACAGCTTTGCCCAATAGCAGAATTAAATCCTATTACTGGTGCCCTTAGGTTCATGAACAGCAGGTAACCTACTCACGTCAGCGTTGCACCCACGGTTAAGGAGGACAGAGGGGCCGGGCTTCACGGCCTCCTGCATGGGGTTTCTCGGGCTCGGGGAGAGCCCTGGGCGTGGAAGCTGGCTCAGTTTCTGTTCTGCCTCCTTTTCTGTGCACGATATTCACTCCCTCCCTCGCTCGCTGCGTGACCCTAAGCGAGTCTTTTCCCTCATCTATAAAACGAGGGCTCAGCTTGCAGTCACCAAGCCCCCTTCCAACAATTCCACCCTGTGTCTCTATTTAGGACGAGGAAATGCCCTTAAAATGAGGTTACAGAAGAAAGAATAAATAACTATGTGGGAAGCCACTGCTGTGTCTGCAGGGCAGACGCGTTCTGCACTTTGCGGCCCATAACATTTCTCCCTCATCTATTTCTTATCTGCGTAAAAGCAATGAGATGCCACCTCATCCAACACACATTCACGGAGCGCCCACAGTTCCATGTGTGCTCAGGCCCTGGAGATGCAGCAGAGCCAAGGGACAAAGGTCTTCACCCTCTCAGGCCTCCCTGTGCTGGGGGGACAGGCAGCAGAAATAAACAACCGAGGTTGGAAGGTGTAATGGCTCTTTATCACTGCCTGACAACTACCGCGTGCTCAGCAGCTGCAGACACACAAGCTGACCATCTCCTGGTGTCTGTGGCCAGGAGCCCTGGCACCGCCGAGCTGGGCTTTCCGCTCAGGCAGCAATCCAGGTGCGGGCCAGGCTGCATTCTCATCCCCATCTTCACTCACTCAGGCTTTGGCAGAACTTACTTGCATTTGCAGATAGCTTAGTTATCCAAAGCAAACCACAGCAAGACTCTAGGCTGAGTTTGCAACAAGGGGTCTCACGTCTGTCAATGAGCCGCGAGCGAGGCCCCGGCACCCGGGGCACCTTCTGTAGGCACAGGTGGCCACAGGTCCTGCCCACACCCGGGGAGGGGCTCACCCCAGGATGAGAGCACCAGGAGGTGGGCCTGCTCAGGCCTGTCTGCCACAGAGGGCCCGGGTCCCATGGAGGAAGGAAGGCCAGGGAAGGTGGGAGAACCCAGGAGGGGGCTGCGTGTGAACAGGGAGGGCACCTATCCCAAAGAGGCAAGAAGGATGTCACAAGTGTTGCTGCTCCAGACGGAGGAGAAAATGCACAACCCCCCCACCCATGGGAGAAGCTGCCCCGTCTGTTCAGGACAGCAGGTGCCCATCCTTGCTGCAGGGCGTGGCCAGAGGTAGAGGCGTGGATGACGTCGAGAGCAGAGAGGCCAGACCATGAGGGCTGGTGGGCCCCGGGGTTTGCTTTGCGTTTATCGTGCGTGAGACAGGAGCCCCTGGGAGGGGCCCCACGGTGCAGTGACAGAGCTGCTTGGTTTTTACAGGGTCCCTCTGAGCGCTGGCAGAGACTCGCGAGGTGGGCACAGTTGACTAGCCAGGACACCATTGCAGGCTGTCCTGGCGCTGATGGAGATGTTGACCGCGGTGCTGACTCTTGGGTGGGGAGAGATTCGCACGATGGCTGGATTTCAAAGATGGCGCCCGCAGGCTTTCTGGATGAATTAGAAGTGGTTTCTGCAGCAGTCAAGCCCCTACGACAACTCTGGGGCTTCAGCCTGCGCCCTCCTGCAGCACCATCACCGTGTCCCCACCACGGCCGGCAGTGCCCGAGCCGGCGGGCACCTGGTCCAGTCAACACGGGCATCTCGCTGGTCCCGCTCTCACGCCTTCTCATGGAAAACAACCCTCACCTCCTCTCTCCTTACACCCTGTCCCCTCCAGGCCTGTGACAGGCCGTTGTCACTGCAGGGGACGCTATTCCCCAGGAACAAACCTTCCCTTCTCTAGGGCTCCCTCGGCCTCTCTGGGCAGAAGTAGCAGCCCCTGCTGCCTCCACTCATCACGTGCCTGTCCTCCTCCAGGCTCTGGGGGCACCATCTTCCCTCGTTCCAGCCTTCAGGGGCTGCCTGACACAAAGCAGACACACATTAAACCTAATAACGGCGCACCACAAAGGAAAGGTTAATGTCACCCCTGAATGACTAACCCAGCTGACTGGAGAGCTGCGTCTAGGGCCTCCAGTTCCCAGCTGACTGGAGAGCTGCGTCTAGGGCCTCCAGTTCCCAGCTGGAGGCAGCAAGCCTCAAAAATTGGGCTTCAGTTTCCACCTGGAAGGCCAGTTAGGGACCAGGAGAGGCCACCTGGAAGGCCAGTTAGGGACCTGGAGAGGCCAGGTGGAAGGTCAGTTAGGAACCTGGAGAGGCCAGGTGGAAGGCCAGTTAGGGACCTGGAGAGGCCAGGTGGAAGGCCAGTTAGGGACCTGGAGAGGCCAGGTGGAAGGCCAGTTAGGAACCTGGAGAGGCCAGGGGAGTTCGGTGAAGAGAAGCTGGGCTGCAGGCAGGGCAGGACAGAGTGGGCCCGACGGGGCTGTGTCCACACCTGGAGTCTGGGGGCGGAGTGTCCACGCTGGGGCGAGAGCTGGGACGGGTGCCCCTTGGCCACACTCAGCCCCCATGGGCTCCATGTGCCTGGCAGTGTAAGCAGGTCTGGTTCGTGCTGAGCCCTGCAGCCTGGAGGCCAGGGAACTGGCCCCCCGAGAGCTCCCTGTCTGGGCCTTGCTCTGGGACACTGGTCACCCTCCCCCAGGACCCCTGCGCCTGGGACCTCAGCGTGCCTCCCCCAGCTGGGGCCCTCAGGCACAGCCCCGTTAAGCCAGTGAGTCAGAGTGACACCTGGACACCGTGGGCCGCTTAAAGGCCCCACCTAAGGCCCTCCTGGAGGGTTCACAGGCCGCACGCCTCCATCCCATGCCTGAGGGCAGCCTCCAGGAAGGTGCAGGGCGGTCACCTCACAGGACGTGGGCAGGTCCTCTGATGAGGAAGCCAGAGGCCCCGTGGGAGACTCGGCCACCTTCCCCTCGGCCATGAGGATGCCAACAGCCCGGGCCAGATGATGCATTAACCTATTTCTCACGCGGGCGAGGGTCGTCCATCAGACCCGCTTTCCTCCCGGCAGGACGAGCCGGCTGCCAGGTGCCCGCTGCTCCACCGGGGGGCCGCCGGCTGTGACTGTGGGCAAATCCCGTTCCCTCCCTGGGCCCCTGGAAGCAGGCGGTATTTGACAGGTCCCTCTCCCTTCCCAGCGTCAGCACAGGCTCCCCCAAAACCAGATATAAATAAATATGGATTTAAAACGTTCTTATTTTTAAAGAACCATAATTTCATATTATCCCAGGCATCTTATTTTCTAATATTAGAGGAAAGAAAACACTTTCAAGAAAACCCTTGCTCACCCTGAAGTCTGAATGGGTCTGGACAGGTCTCTTTTATAGGAACTAAAGGTACAGCCGAATGCCCATCTTGACTTTATCATGTTAAGCCCCATCCCTGGACGGCCCACCGAGAGCTCTAAGCTGGTGGAGCAGTGCCTCTACTGATGGGCATCTTCTGTGGGTTTGAACCCGTTCTGAGCACGGCTGCTTCCAGGACTCCAACAAGGTGGAAGACAGGGTTACTCACCCCAGACGTTATTGCTGGGACTAAAGTAATTTGGCACTCAACGTAAATTCGTGCTCACATGATGTGTCTCTTTCTCCTACAAGTAGAGGGCAGCCTCAAATGCAGGTTGATGGAAACATCTCACGTTTTCCCAGACAATGGGAGTTTGGGGTGTCTTTCTAGTTGATGCGTGTTTACCCCACAATAGCAGCTGGATCCACGTTTAATGCAGTGCAGCACACGGTTCCTCACAGAATCGCTCTACCTGAGGAATCACACAGCAACGTGGAATCTGGAGTCAGGTGTCAGTTCAAGCCCTCGTTCCTCATCGTGTTGCTTAGGGTCTTCCGGGAGACTCAGGCTCTTTGAATCGCTCTTGATCTGTAAAATGCGTCTAAAGACACCTGTTTATTCCATAGACTTGCTTCAACGACCAAGATAACGCCAGTGAGGGCGTTACTGACGTATCCTCTGCAACAAAGAATCGTCTCTAACCGACAAGATCACACAGCACAGAGCAGGTTCTCAGGGACGCTCGTGGTTCCCCCTCCACGGAAAACTTGCGAGGCTGATACAGGAGCGAGAGCAGAGCCGGCCACCCTCCGAGGCAGCGCTGCGTCCCGAGGCCACTGCCCAGAGGCCTCTCGTCAACAGCCACTTTCACCAGGGCTCGCCCAGGGCTCGGGTCAGAAGTCTCGTCAGCGGTTCTCAGCGTCCCTGGGTGTCGTTCGAGAGCCCCTGAATTTACGGCCAGTTGATCAGACATGTGGCGACCCTGGGCTTGTGCCTGGCGTCTGGAGTGGGAGAGTCGTGTGGGCCTGAGCTCCGACCCGGCCGGAGGCTGACACGGAGGCCGGGCGGTTAGGTCAGAGCTGAACCGACATCAGCTGGAGTTGCAGAACTGCCGTTGGAGAAGTGCACCTGCACCTTCGGCCCAGAGCCGGGCCCTGCCCACCGGCTGTTATGGCCCGACTCCGCTGTCATCCTCCAGCAGGCCGCACAGGGTCCTTTCTCCATCGCCGCGCCGGCGGTCAGCTCCCGGCTCTCACAGTACTTCAGGGCCTCCCGCCACCTTCAGGACAAAGGCCAGGTCCGTAACGGTCACAAGAGTCTCTAAGAAGAGACCCCAGCCTTGGCATTGGGCGCGAGCGGCGCTCGGTCGCCGCACTGGCAGCGGCCAGGCCTGGTCCAGGGCTGTGGCCCTCTCTCCTGCCCCCAGATGTGGTGTGATGGGTGATCCCACGCGTCGCCCTGACTGGCCACAGGCCGCCCAGAGATCTGCTCAGCGTGACTTCCGTCAGCCTGTGAGTGAACTGAGCTCGTCCGCCCAGGGAGGGCCTGGAGAGCAAAAGGGCAGGGAGAGCACAAAGTCTCTCTCTCTGCTCACGCCCGGGCGTCTGCCTTCTCCCGCCCTCGGACCTCGGTGCCTTGGGTCTCTGTTTTCAGACTCAGACAGGGCCTAACCCCAGTAGCTCCGCAGGCTCTGGGCCTCTGCGCTGTCCTGGCCTCTGGCTTGCTGACCGCAGGTGGGCCGTGGGACTCCTCGGCCTTCGTAATCACGAGACAGCTCCCGAAATGCTGTGCTGTGTCCCGTTCAGGTGCACTTATATGTATATATACCTCCGGTTGGTTCCGCTTCTCTGGAGACCCCTGGCCACCACACGCCACCATGCCACAGAAAGCCCCAACCAGGGCCAGGCGGTTATAGGTTCAGGGTTTCCTGGGACAGAATCCAATCCATGCAGATTGCGTGTGCTGGGCAAGCAGAACGGGGGACTCGGGGTGCCGTGCCCCTTGGTCTAGCTGACGCGACCAGGGAATCCCCAAGCCCAGGGTCCCGCCTCCCCGATCCCCATCACGTCGCCGCGAAGCTGTTGTCTCCGGCCGCCGGCCGCCAGGGGGAGCCCTCTCAGACCCCACTCCAGTCTCGCGGTCACGTGTGTCTCGTCTCCGAGGAGCAGCCTCCACGCCCCCCTCCCCACGATGATGCTCTCCCCGACTCCTCAGCAAGCCCGAAACCCCCTACCCTCACCTGCCCAGCTCTTCCGAGACGTCTCCCCTGCCTGGCCGCCATCCTCAGGAAGCTTTCCGCGAATCCCCTCCGGGGGGAGCTGCCCCACTTCACCCTCACATGCCCTGGGCCCACGCCCAACACGTGAGAATTTGCCCAACTCACCTCCTTGTTAAGAAGCGTGTGACTCTCCTCCGAGGCCTGGGCGCCTCCCAGGAGAGATGCTGCGTCATAGTTTGCACCCTTCCTGCACCTTAGCGCCCTGCACACTGGAGCGCTAACACTGCACGTCCGACAAAGGTGTGCTGAGCTCCGCCAAGAGTGACCAAGAACTAAAGGATGGGCAGGAACCAGAGCTTTGGCCGAGCCCAGATTACCGCAGCCTACCTGCAGCCAGCCAGGAACCAGCGCTGTGCTCCAGGGCCCACCAGGCACCACTGCCAGGATATCACCTAACCATCGCCCTGTTCCAGGGCTGCTACTAACCCAGCTGCCCCCCACCCCCAGATTACGAGCCCTCCAGGGTAAAGGCACCACCCCTGTGGGTGTCTTACTCACCCCTGTATCTTCCAGGAGGGGGACTAGGGACCAGGAAGCGCCCCACACATGGGTGTGGCTGAGTCAGGTACCGAGGGCGGGTACCGCCCACAGCTGCGCTTCGTCTCTCATCCCCGTGGAGGCAAGAGGAGCCTGGACTTGGCGTCCAGAGGCACTGACTTGGAGCTGGTCCATCAGCGGGGCTCTGCACACCGGCACCCTTGCTGTCCGCCCCGGCAGGTGGCTGTGTGCAGAGCCGACCTCAGCGACGTACCCTGGTCACAGAGGCCTGGTCACCGCTCTGCACCGAGCCCCGCCCCGTGGTCACATAATTAGTGTCCTAACACCATTCACTCTCTGACAGTATGCTTCAATTCCAGATGTTGCCACTGACAGCTCAGTCTTTGCAGGGTTCATTAGGTCTGGCTGTTCATCGAATCTGCCTAATTTCCAGCTATGCCCTGTCCTGTCGGAAAAAAATGATAATGTGTAACGATTACACAGTTCGCTTGTTTAGTGGAAAACAGATGTGTCATCATTCTCTTGCTGAAAATGGCTTTACCTCCAGAGAGTGCTCTGCACGTCCTGTAGTGGCCCTGGTGTGGGGTCCACGGTCCGCCCAAACCACTCATCAGACCCAATATCCCTCCTGCACCACGGGAGTCCGTCTCTGAGCATTGCTTTTGTTGGGTGTTTTCTGTGGAAAGAAACACCCAACGTGTTTCTTGCTCAAGGTGAACGTTCTTGTTCACCAAGAACGTTCATCGGTGTTGAGTGAAGAAAGGGTTCCAAGGCCAAGTGTGTGAGAGGATTGACTTGAAAGTTAAGTGTGTGTATTTAATGCAGCACTGGTTCAAGATGTAAATGCACGGTCTCAACTGGGGACCATCGGTGAGGGGAGCACAGGGTGCAGCGCTCCACAAAGCTGTCTGTCCCTAGCAGCCCCTCTGCCCCCCCCCCGTTATTGGGGACCAGCTGCGGGGACAGAGGTCTGGAGAGCATCCTTGCAGGATCAGTGCCCTCGCCTCTCCAGCTCACGGTCAGAAGGTGACACGTAAGCAAAGATGGTGCCACATTCCTCCACGCCTCCGACAGCTCTTCATCCAATCATCCAATACTTCCTAGCAGCTTCTGTGTGCCCAGACGGTCTTCGGTCGGGCTGTCCGGCAGCCGGCCCTGAAGAGCCGGTCTGTGTACAGGTGCATCGTTAAGGAAGTGTCCCCAGAGGAAATCTGCATGGAGCAGGGCACATAAGACAGGAGCAGGGGGCCAAGCACGGGGGTCCTCAGAGGGCGGAGAGGGCTCCAGGGGAAGGCATACCTAGGTGCCCCTAAGTCTCAGAGTGGGGCAGCCATGCTGCCATACCAGCAGGTGGGAGGGGAGGGTCTGCAGGACATGGGGTGGCAACGCTCCAGGCCCCCAGCTCTGCATCAGCCTCCCGTCTCTCTGTACACACAGCGCCCTCCCAGCTGGAACCCACCCCCGTCTGCCCCAGAGCTGCCCGGTGTGTCCTGAGCTCTCTGCCGTCACGAGTCCTGTTTTGCTAGGACAGTGGCGTCTGCCTTCTCGCCCTGGATCCCGCACAGCTGCTGGTGAGGCACATCGCTCGAGGCGGTCCCTGGGGTCGGGCAAGAAAGGTGAGGGATAAGCTCGCCGGGCACCGGCTGTGGGGAGCGAGGACGGCCTGATGAGTCCAAGGAAGCGCTCTCTGCTTTCTGAGGCATCTGAGGAGGAAACCACGAAAGACGACAAGGTTTCAGCATCGTCTTGTCACGAGGTCAGGGGGACCTCGGTTCCATCATAACTGCATTTCTGAAGCTCTACAGTCTCCAGAAGACCAGACTCGGTCATTCAGTGTGGAGGCCCTAACGTCCCTCGGAAACCGAGAAGAACTCATTCAATTCTACCCGCACTTCTCGGAAACCTGCAGGCGCCACCAGAGTGTGTTAGGCGGTCCGGACCGTCAGGACGGACAGCCCGCTTGAATCCACATGCATATTTCTGTTTCCGCAGACACAGCCATCTGCGATTCTGTTCCAGACGGCGGAGAGCCACCAAATTGAATTCCTGCCCCACGATCACTTCCCAGAAGCAACTCTGGGGCAACTCCCAGCCCCGCACAGAAGCGGGAGCCGTCGGGGGCCCTGAGGAGGAAACCAGTGCCCTGGCCTCGCCCCGGGTCTCTCCCCCTTGCCAGCCCCCGAGCTTTGGGGGAAAACGTGAGCAAACACACAAAGGAGGTGAAACCAGGCGCGTCCCTGGGCTCCGCTGCGGCCCCTACCTGGCTGGAGATGTCCCTCAGATGGGGCATTAAAAGGACTCACGTGGGGCAAGGTCGTACCCAAAACCCAGCGTTCATCTGCCTAGTGTTTTTGACCTTATTCCAGGCACCAGGGACAATTCCAGCCGAAGGGCTTTGACGGGAACGATGCCACAAGGGCCTGGCCTCACCCAGTGGGTGTCCACTGGCCGTGAGGGTGGGGACAAAACAGTCAACGCAGAGCCTCAGTGTGTGGCTTTGGAGACCAGGAGGGCAGCGAAGGGCCTGAGTGGCCTCTCCCTGGAGCTGAGGTCTGAGCGGCTGGACCCCACTGGGCCCACATCGGGGCGGACGGCGTCTGCCCAGGGAGCAGTCGGTGCAGGGCCCCAGCTGGAAGCCCCCTGGCATGTCTGAGGGAGGATGTAAGCCAGGAAGAGGACTTCAGGTTTTATTTGAGTAAAATTAGAAGCATCAAAGGGCTATAAGCAGAAAGGCACCATCATGCAGTTTATGCTTCTGCAAAGCTCTCCTGGCTCCGTGGAGCACAGGTGTGGGGCAGGAGGGGAGGTGAAGGCAGGTGAGCAGGCCGGACGCTGTCCTGGGTCAGATGAGGGCATGGCCAGGACAGGAACAAGGCGGGGGGGTTGCGGGTATTTGGTGGAGGGTGTCACAAGAATGACAGACGGATTTGAATTTCAGGGGGACAAGGTGTTTTAGTTTACACAGCTTAGAGGATGCTGAGACGAGCTACAGAGACTAGGGGACATGCAGGAGAGGAAAATTTGCTTCTTGGGGGCTCGGGACGCACTGACATTTTACCACGTGAAAGCGATCCGCTCTGACTGTGAGGCAGCAGGCGCCTGGCTGTGACCCCACGCCTGGCTCCGCCCGGGGGACCTGGGCGTGTGTGCTCCATGGCCCCAGCTGGAATGACAAGATGCTCCTTCAATGAGACCGTCATCCATGCCTGGAACTTCGCCTGCTCCTCTGCTGTGGGCAGCAGGACAGGGTCCCCAAGACGGGCTGAAGTTCTGAGAGTGGGTGTGACACATCATAGGTCACACAAAAGCCTACCCCCATCCACTGTCACCTCAGTTAAGAGGAGAAGAGGGGACGTAGCCCAGGGAAGGAGAAAGAAGTCCGTGGGGGCAGTGACGCGTCAAGCACAGAGAGAAACGCCAGATTCTAGTGGAACGAAGACACGAACAGTAAAAAATGAAGAATCGTGAAACAATGGGAAAACAATGGGCTAATTCAATAAACGGCACTGAGAATTGTCTAAAGGGGAACAATTCAAATGCCAAGCTTTGCTTCACTTCATACGAAAAATAAACAGAAAGCCGAAAAACAAAATGAAATCCTATAGATGCAGGTGGTTGCCGTGTTCCCTAAAGAGCCTGGGAGCTAGAGGGTGAGCTGAGAGTGTGGGGCTCTAGGTCAGACAAATGCAGGCTCCACCCCGGGACCCATTACATGTGACGTAGGAAGCCGCTTCACTTCCTTGCACTTCAGTTTTCTTATATGTGAAAAGAAGAGAAAAGGTATCACAAAGACTAAATAAAATACTCCCTTTAAAGCACTAGCACATGGCATGTAGCTGGCAGGCTGTAAGCACCCACTTTATGTCACCTATGTTACCGTAACTGTATGTATTTTATAAAAATTTTCAACAATAACGAGGACATTATTATTTTTGCCAGACAGTCCTCAGACCTTCAGAACCTTCCATCTGTCCGATGCCCATTGTGGTATAGTCAGATGAGCTTCAGACACCCGAACACCCACTGCAGGCTCAACAGCTCCAAAGGCGCTCCTGACGAAGGGTCCCGTCGGGGGTCTTCATAGTGACATGTCAGGTCCAGAGCTCCGAGTCCCCAGCTCTGGCGTGAACATCTTGGTTAGGAGGGGCTGGGAGGAAGGGGAGGGGGTTAGGGATCCCGTGGTGGGCCCCGTGCTCTGTGATTTACAGACCAGATGCTGCTAGATCTCCATGACAACCCAGCCAGGAAGGCACCGCGATCCCTGCCTGACAGATGCGGAGGCCAAGGGTAAGTGGGTAACCCATGGCGGGTCAGCGCTGAGGTTAGATGCAGAAGGATCCCGGGCCGAGCTGTTCACTCTGACACATTCTCCTTCACTCTTGGGCGGAGCTACTGCTCCAGTCAGGCCCAGAGCCAGGGGAGCGGTGGGTCACTCGCACAGAACCTGGGCCAGCAGGAGACACTGGCCCCAGGCAGACCCCTAGACCAACGTTGCAGGAGTGTGGAGACGCTCAGGTGTGGGGGGACGGCAGTGACCATTTGAACTCAGCGTGGGCAGGGTCAGGGAGACTCTCATTTTAAGGAGATTTTTTTAAAAAGGAAAAAACTAGGTTTCCTTTAAAAAGAAAATTGTATAGTACATGCAGTAAATAGGCTTTTGAAAACCTATAAAGGCTGTTCCGACACAGGCTGGCGTCATCCGCCCCAGGGAGCGCCTGGGCCCCTGGGAAGCTTGGGTGGAGTACAGCCCGTCTCGAACCCCCAGTTTCTGGTGGGCAGAAATCGAGGACGCCAGGTGAGGGGGTCCCCGGGATCCACGCCGCAATTCCAGGACGAACTTGATTGTGAAATAAGTCAGAGCCCACCTGTGCTGAGGGTGCGCTCGTGCATCTCAGCCCCGCTCCTTATTCCCCAGAGTCAGGGTCCCACGGGTCCGAGGCCTGAGCGCACGCGGTGCCGTGTGAGCGGGCGGGGGGCCCCTGTCCGAACACTCAGAGAGAAGAGAGCTGAGGCCACAGAAGAAGGTAGCTGCCCACGCCACCGTGAGGGGCAACCACGAGACCAGCGTGTCAGCCACCACCCGGAAGGACGGTACCTTCAACAAGCTGATACTCCAGCCAGAGGGAGCAGACGGCGAACCGGCCAAGCAGGGGTGGTTCCCATCGCAGCCCCCAGCCAGGACCCAGGCCTTGAGCTGTTTCCCCGATTCCGGCTGCAGGGCTCCCGGTGCGCAGTTCTGGGTCCCACTGGGGTGACTCGTCAGCCTCCCCAGCCCTGCGATCTCACCCAGGGCACCTGAGCCGCCTCTGTGCTGGCCGGTACCGCAGTGTAATCCGTCCCGCAGCGATGACCTTATTTAGGCGATAGAATCTTATAACTCAAATAGCTGCAGGATGGCCTATCTGTGCAGCACAGATAACGTATTTTCTGTCAACTACACCGTGAACCAGTTTTTCACCTCATTTTTTTTTTAGATCAGAAGTAAATGGAAAAGGGGACGACGGTATAAGATCTTGGCGGCAGCGGTGACTGAGTGTCTGCTCCTCGGAAGGGAGAGCTGACTCATGGGGGCCGCACATCGTGAAGAGGTTTGTGCAGGAGGGTCTGGCCCAGCCCATGGGAGGTCGTGGCCTGTGGGAAAAGAATAAAGCTCGTGGCAATACCAGCAGAATCAGGGCTCCCAATTTCCAGGGCGCGGAGAGGGGCACGGAGCGACACGAATTCGGAGGAAGGTGAGGAAAACCGTGTATGGCCGGAGACTAAAGGTCCTCATCGCTGGGTGGTAACCACCTAAGGGATTACCCTCACCTGAAGTTTACCCCGAGTTTCCTCCAGAAGACTGTACCCGTCCATCGCCAGTTAATGCGAAACATGTCTTTCTGTTTGCAGACGTCTGAAGAAAGCGTGCCTGAGACATGGCCCAAGGCCAGGCCCGGGTCTGGGGACCACGCCCAGGCTGCTGCCGGGGTCCCTGCAGGAAGCGGCGGCCCTTCCCACCTAACCGCCTCGGCAGCTCCCTCGGGGCCAGCGCCCTGGAGCCACACGCCTGGACTAACGGCCCCATGGAAGCGACGAGCCAGAGACCTGCTCTAAGTATCAGCAACCACACCGCACGCTCCAACAGTGGACCTGCACGTGCGGCCCCGCCGGCGGGAGGGCTCTGTGCCGAGACCTGCTCGCCGGCAGGGCCTGGGGGGAAGAGGGAGGCGGCTAGTGACGAGGGACAGGACGGATGGAGGGGGACGAGGGGACAAGGGGGCCGGGAGATGGTGCATCTCCACCCAGGGGCTCAGCAGACAGGAGCCCGCCCCCCCCCCACCGGCCCGGGCTCGGCCTCCAGAACGTTCCTCGTCCCTTCGGGCAGCACCTTCCCACCACCCTCTGCCCTTCTCAGGCCATCTGGAGGTTGCGCTCCAGCCCTGAGGGACCCCACATGCCCCCGCCGGCCGGCCAGGCTCACCTCGTCTGGGAAACACCTGCTGACGAAAGCAGCCCTTGGCGCTACCTAAGCCCTGAACGCAGGGACACCAGCCCTGGCCCCTGGGGTCCCGCCTGCCCTGAGGTGGCCTCTGTCCCCAGCCGGGCAGCTGGGAAGCACAGTGGGTGGCTCTGCACCCAGCTCTACAGAGAGTGTCCAGGTCCCCGAGGAGCAGGGCCTCAGACACTGAGCCCCTTGTCCCAGGCGTCTCACGGGCGCCGCCAGCCCCCATCGCGCTCAGGAAGCGCCCGCGCCCCTCCGCGTGGCCCGAGCGCCTGTGCCTCATCCCCCCCACCCCCACCCCCGCCATCGTGGCGCTGGGCCAGCTGTGCTTTTGCACCTGCCCTGGTCGGTTGCCAAAATCTGGTCGCCTCCTCCCGATGGAAAACACGCCTATTCAGTCTTCCAGAACCAGCCTGACCGCCACCTCCTGACAGGACACCCACCCCACAGAAAAGCTCCCCTCAGGCCTAGAGCCGTGCGCTTCTGGAGGCAGGCGGAGCCAGGCAAGTGTGGACTCAAAGGACAGCCTGCCACCCTCAGCCGGCAGCGCCATGGGTGCCGGAGGGCAGGGGCGGGACCGTGCAGGGCAGCTCTGCTGGAGGGTCCCCATCGGATGGAGACGCGCTCCCAGGAGCCCCCTAAGAAACGCACAGACTGCGAGCAGAGCTGATCCGCGGATTGGAGCTTGGAACCCAGGGCGGCACAGGACGGTCAGAGGTGCACAGGCCGCACCCAGCCTGCTGTCCATCCCAAAGGCGTTACCTGCAGGTATTCTTAACCGGCCCACGAGTGGGTGTTTAGATGCTCCCATCAACATCAGAAATGGGCCAAGCACGTGCTCCTTGACGTAATGGAACGCCATGAAGGAGACTCTCCAACACAGGCTCTGCCATCGCTCAGACGTGACCTGGCTGGGGCTCAGCTTCCGTGGGAAAGGACTCGCTAAGCAAATCAGTACCGGAAGCAAGATTCCCATCACCATTTCCCCTCGTCCTTGCCTCACGTGCCCACTCTCTTTAAGGTTTCCTGAGCAAGGAGGTGCTTTAAGAACACCTGGCAAAAGCCTTATCAAAGGTCGCCGGGCTCTATAAATGCAGCTGTTTCACTGGGGTGGGAGGGAAGGAGGGAGGTCGGCGCCCATTCAGTGTTTGAACCCCGAAGCCGGGGTCCCGAGTATTAGAACTGCCCTGCAACGTGGCAGTGCCACTGGCCACGGGCCGTCCCTTCCGCCCATGCCCGCTATCTCCTCGGATCTTCACGGCCGCCCCGAGAGACCAGAGTACGTTTGTATCTGGATTTTGTACCAAGAAAACAAAGCCTGAGCCAGACCATGTGATTCCTCGAAGGCACACAGCCGGTCCAGGGAAAGCTGGACTCGGGCTCTAATCCCTCCTGACAGCCTCTTAATTCCAGGCCCAGTGCGGCTGTCACGGGGCGGCTGGCGGTGCTCTTCAGAATAGCTCCTATGTGATATGCACTGATCGATGGATTCGAATCAGTGAGATGCTCCGTACACAAGGTGACCCACACACAATAAAATCTAAATGCTGGACCGGCACCCCGAGTTCACAAGGTAACCGCAAAACCCACTGCTGAGCACAGGGCAGGGGCCACACACACTCCAGCTGGAGGCTCTCAGGACAAAGAGGAGGGAAGGGGGTGTGTGACAGTCACAGGCTCTCACGTGCACCTGTGTGAGGTCCCCTGAGATTCCGGGGAGGCCTGGGGGAGACGCACCAACAATGCGAGGGCAGCTCTGTGCTTGGCCACTGTCCAAGTCACCCTTTCTTTCCGCTCGGCGCCCGGCCAATGCAGAGTTCCGAATACTTGGGGGCTGCCCCCTGCCCTGTAGGTCACTTCCCTCCATTATAGCTGGGGGGGGTGGGGAGAGGGCAGGCAGAGGCACGGTGCCCGGGGCAGCCTGGTAGCAGAGCCAGTGGGTCCCTGTGCGCCTCCTTGACCAGAACGGGACCCAGAGCCTGCGGTGCAAAGGCACCTGCTCCAGTGTCTCTTCCGCCAGGATGAGGAAGGACCAGGAAGACCTGGAGAGAACGTGAACCACGACAGGCAAAGCAAGGGGCCACATCCTCATTGCCTAGAAACCACTCCTTCTTTCCTCCCATCAAAACCCACGAAAAATCTGGTGTTTCCTTAACCCCGATTAGAACAAAGTGTAAGCATATGGTCTGCTTGAGTCGTGATTACCAGGAAAATGCTCACCTTTCACTGGTCATTCATATTTTCTCCACACCCAGAGACACCTAGCATCCCGACGTTTCCCCGTGTTCCCAAAATCACCACGTGAAGCCCCTGACATTTCCACCTAAAGTATAGCACTAAGGAGAGTGAAAGTAAGTTATATTGTTGTTTAGTGAGCCTTCACTCCACCTCGCCCCTCCGCGGGAAGGGAGTATCTCCCTGCCCCAATCCTGGGCACGACCATGGATTTGCTTTGGCCGACGTGCCCTGCTCACCCCGTGTTGGTGAGCCTCTCAGGTCTGAGCCTTGGTCCACAGTGGCAGCTGACGCACCAACAGAGCAGACGCGAGGTTCCGTATTTAGGGGGTTCCCGCTGCAACTCACTGACTCACGCTCACCTGAGGGCCCTCCCGATGGTGGACCACGCGGCAGGTGCAAGTCTGTGTGCACATCACAGGCTTTGAAACAGCTAGAAAAAACATGGCAACAGCAATTCATTCATTTTACTAGACGGGATCAAAGAGAAGTAACTCTCACGCCAAAGTCAAGGATATTTATGTCCCAGCACCCTATTTATGTCCGGTTATTAAACTAACTGGACCTACCATGCTGTCAGTCCTAAAGAAAAATGGGAACTACACGCCCATATCTGCGGTAACTGCCCAGTCCCCTCACTCCCTCAGGCCCATCCCTCCAGAGCTATCTCCTCGGCATCCCGCTCTGTCCAGCCTGCGGCCGTCGGCCTGGGGCTTGGACCTGGCCTTGCCCCAAGGGCCTGCGGCGGGCGAGCACTTCTGGTGCTCTGAGCGGCCTTGAGTGCCGCGGCTGCATCCGCAGGAGAGAACTCAAACCACAGGAGGACCTGCAGCAGGCCTGGCCACTACAGTGGAAACTGCAGAAGAAAAAGGTACACGAACTTCAGAATTTCCGCTTCTGGGAGGCGACGGAGGGAGTGACTAGTTTAATTTAGAGCAAGTTTCCCGAAGGCATTGTTGTGCAAAATGTGATAAATCGGTGCTGGCGATGACCCTGCAGACATGAGACTCTGGTCCACAGTCTAATTGTGAAGATATAGAAAATGTAAAGTACGCTAGGTTGTTTATTTTTAATGAAAAATTATGCTTAAAACAGTTCATCTTGGTCAGCTGGCGAAATTATTTGCCCAAAGTATGTTCTTCCTCAGTGACACCTGATCAGCACGGTGTCCGCATACGCCCCCCCACCCATGAAGGCTCTTCTCAAGGACCCTCAGGTCTAGACTCACGTCCAACACCCCTGCTGGGGGAGGAGCGGTGGGCACACGCTCATCAAGACATTAAATGGACCACGAATGTCCCCAGCTTCGCCAAGACTGTTCTCTTTCACTCCCTTCCTCTTTTCTGATCCTCAAGGCATCCACGCTTCACAGAAGGACCTCACGGCCCCTCCAGGCTGTCAGCCCAGGCTCCCCACCCGCTGCTGACACGTCGGGCAGGTAACTCCCGTGGGGACTGCCCTTTGCATTATAAGATGTTTAGCAGCGTCCCAGGTCCCTCCACACTAAATGACAGCAGCGTCCCTCAAACACACCTGGGGATATTGCCAAATGTCCCCTGCGGGGCAGAAACGCCCCTGGCTGAGATCCAAACATATTCGACGTCTTGAAGCAATTTATCAAGCTGGCTTAAGACGATGTTTCACATATTTTGGCTGGTAAAAAACCTGTATGTAAATTCCCAGGGCAGGTTGCTAAAAACACAGTTTTCTAGATTCTATCCCAGACTTACGTTGCTGATCCCTGGAGGCGGGTGTGTGAGCAGCTCAACGGTGTTCTGACGGGTCAGGGCCTTCCTGCTGTCCCCCGGGACAGCCCTCGGACGACGGCCAGAAGTCCACAACAGTTCTAGACGCCTCTGTCAATGACACATCCAGAAAGTGAAAGTGGGCCCTGGTACCTCAGCATCTTCTTTGCTCTCCAGGGAAAGCCTTTCCGGGGCCCCACCCCTCTGGGCCAGATCACGCTACAAATCTGAGTCTAAAATACCCTCTGGCAAAGGGAAGGACCTGTGTCACCCCTGGGGCTGGGGAGCAGCCCTTTCCCTAGAGGACGGAGCCAGCCCAAACTTGCATTCAACTGGGGACCTGTGGGCAGGAGAATGAGAATAAATAGAATTTACTTAAGATTTTTTTCAGAAACATCTCGCTACCAGACCAAATTCCCACAGATGGTATCGCTTTGGACTGGGATTAGTTTTTTTTTAATATTAGGCAAAATACAGGACTGGTGAGATAAGGATGTGACATAAGAAACGGGAAGACGGCACACAAACGCCGGGGGAGCTTAGCTTCAGCCTCCAGGAGATGTGGCCAGAGTCCCAGGACATGAGCCATGTGACTCCAGTTTCCGTAAAGATGTGACAGAAACAAGTCATTTTCTGAGTTAATTTTAATTAGGAGAGAAATAAGAACACGTGTATTCCTCCACATTCTTACGTGGACCTGGGTCCCCAGGAGACAGTCTGGGCTCAGGGATCCCCAAGGATGTCGGATGCTGAGGGGCCCGGGGTGGGGGAGGGGAGGAAATGGGGGAGAAGAGAGACTGGTGGTCTCTGGGGAGCAGGAGTTCTTGTTCCTGCCGCTCGCAGGTGAGCTGCTCGTCTGGACACACAGCCCTGGAGGTGGCAGCAGCAGCGTCCAGCCCGACAGGGACCACATCCTGCGCCCGCCCTGGACGCCTGCTCCCCAGCCACTTAGCTGTCCGAGCAGCAGGAGGCCTAGGAGTCCCCCATCCCTGCTCTTTACTCCTGTGAGGAAGTGGTCGCCTGAGGATCGTAATAAAAGTGTAACTAGCTACCAAGGCCCACAGCACTTGGCCGACCTCCCCCTCCAGGGTGGGGAGCCCCTCGGGGGAAGGTCCCCACGGCGGGGACTCTGTGACGGCCACGCAGGAGGGACCAGAGGGTGGGACAGGCGACTCGGGACTTCGATAAACTCCATGCATGGCCTGGGTTGCGGACGCTCACCGGGACGCTGCCCTCTCCGTAACTGACCAGCCACGTCACACGCTGTCCCCTGTCACCTACCTCTACCGTGTTTTGCCACATAATACGCTGACTGACTCAAAACCAGCTGATTTTGGATGAAAACACTCTTGCATTTTCAGAAGAAATAATACTAATTTGGACGGTGAGCATCTGATCGGAATTCCCTGTAAATATTTGGATCAAGCGCTGGGGGAAGAGAGAGACCCGGTTGACTGTAATTGATCATGGAAAACCTATTCCTTACGGTGTACATGTCGGTATCTCCACTGGGCTCAGCAGCTTAAAAGGTCCCAGGATGAAACTGGCGTAGAGAAGGTGGTGTCCTCGGGTGCCGGCTGACAGTGACAGATGGGAACGGGGACCAGCACGCTTTCAGCCCCGATGGAGGGCAGACAAGAAGCAGACCTCGTTGTGGGTGGGTTGTAATTCATTTCAAGATGCAGAGCGGCTCAGAGCTCAGAGGTGAACAAAGGGCCAGGGCTGCAGTCCCCAGAGAGTCTCCGCTCAGATCTGTCCCCGTCTGCTGAGTCTTCAGAAGGGCTGCTTAGCCATGACCTCCGCCCTCCAATACCGCGAGGAAGCTCTGGGCAGGGATGGGACCGAGCGTCACCATCGTTGGTGGAGAGGGACCCGATTTATTAAACAGGAGTGACAGGTCTGAACGGAATCGTCCCCCAAGACCGAAGGAAGAGGGCCCCTTTTGTGGACAGCTGCGGGGGTTCTGCAGCGCTTCAGACGGGGCGTGCGGGGCAACGCTGGGATGCGGAACACACGGTCCGGGAAGAGCGCGGGGGCTGGGGCGTCTCCTGGGGAAGTCTGAGAGGAGGAAGGAAGCACAGCTGCTGCCGCGGGTGTGGAGGAAGCCTGGGGAAGGTGCTGTCAGGATCCGTGGTTGCAGGGCTGCAGACACGTTCTGTTCCAGGGATGCAGCCCTGAACCTGGGTACCACAGAACCTCTCCTCGGCCTCAGCCTCCCGCGGGGCCTTGGCCTCCCCCCGACTCTCCTCCCAGCTCCGCACCCCCTGCCCCCTCATAGAGCATCACCTTCTCTCACTGGGATCCCAGAAGCAGACTTCATCAGGACCCCCCAGGTCCAGCACCTCCCCTTTTCATCCACTTTTATAGATGAAAACATCTACACACATCAAAAATGCAAGGCAGATCACCACTCGCTTTCCAAAACTCTTCAATCACTTCCAATAGCTGAACCCCCAGTCCAGGCTCAGGAGAAAGTCCTTTAACCCCAAGCGTGTCCCCAGCCCTGCGCTGTCCAGCTTCACCTCCACGGCCACCCCCGGCTCCACCCGATCGTGAGTCACCACCAGGCGGGCGCACAGCCGCCCAGCTTCATACGCGGTCAGTCCTTACTGGTCTGGGATTCCGTGTTGGTACATCTGCCTGCGCACCAAGACCTATTAGTGACCTGCAGTCAGCACTCGTGGGGCCTTCGTGGGCGTCCTCAGACATCGCAGAGCAGGGAAACACGTGCACGTCCAGATCCACCGCCCTGGCTCCACTGGGACAGGACCACATCCCGCCTTCTCCGTCCAGCTCACACGCAAACAGGTGTCCTTCTCGTGGTCTACTGAGAGCCGCGCTCTTCACATCTTGGTGACCTTGTTCGTGGTTTTCTGTCTAAAATGGTCCCCAGGCGTCACGCTGCAGTGCTGTCTAGCGTCCTAAGCATACAAAGGCTGTGCTGGGCCTCCCAGAGGAGCTTCCATACAGCACGAGTTACGGGCTGTTGGCCCCGAGTTCAATGTTAGTGCATCAGTGATGTCTATTAAGTTGGGTGTCTTCAAACAGAAACACAGAGAACAAGGTGGTGCACTGTTTGGTGGATGAAGCTGCTGTGACCAGACGTCGGCAGGACTCTGTGGTGGTTCGCTGTATGTGTCCACTGGGCTGGGCTGCGGTGTCCCGATATCTGGCTAACCATTATTCTGGGTGTTTCTCTGAGGCTGTTTTTGGATGAGATTCCCATTTAAACCAGTGGACTGCAAGCGAAGCAAACTGCCCAGGGTGGGTGGGCCGCGTCCCATCAGTTGACGGCCCGACCTGAACAAAACCTGACCGTCCCGAGCAAGGGGGGGGTTCTGCGGCCAGCTGCCTTTGGACTTGAACTGCAGCGCCCCCTCTGCTCTGGGCCTGAGGCTGCTGGCCATGCTGCAGACCGTGGACTCACCCGCCTCCACCATCACAGACAGTCTGTGCATATGCACATCCTGCTGGCCCTGTTTCTCTGGGGAGCCCTGACCAACACACGGACCCTGTATCTCCCAAGAGCAACGGGCCAGGTTCACCGACTCAGCGCTTGGGCCCACTTTTCGGGAGCGTAACTGCCGTGAATAATGAGAATAGACTGCGTCGTCCCCGCCGCCTGGTTGCTATTATTCAGGTCACACAATTATCCCAAGCCCCCGTCCCCACCTCTCACCACGTGAAGCCCTCCCTGGACCCCTAGACTCTTGCCCTGGGGTCCCACAGGAGCCGGGGTCTCGCCCCTGTGGCAAACCAGGCACAGAAATGGCACAGAAGTACCTGCGAGTTCCCTTTCTCAGCAAACCGTGGGCACTTAGGATAGCGCTGTGCTTCCCTGGAACACGGAGGCTCTAGACGACCCTCTGATGCGCGACTAGCCCGTGAGAGCAGCCCTCGCGGGGGGACGGTGGCTCCCGACTGCAACTCCGGGCTGCTTTCACGCCTATTGAAACTGGTACCGCACTGTGCGCACGGCCACGTGGTTGAGGTCACCCCGTAGCCCTCCTACGGAAACTTCCCGGGTCCCGTTACAGTGCTGGAAATGCCTGCGTCTGCTCTCTGTATTTTGAGGCCTTGATGGGCACGGCGAGGACAGAGGTATTTTCCGGGCCAGGAGCAGGCAGGGTCTTTCATCAGCACTTCAGCTGTTCAGACCAGCAGGGCCTTGAGGAAATGAGGAAGGCGTGTTTTCATAGGTTGTAAACCAGACGACGTCATCAGAACTTGGGGGCATCTGGGCTGAGACAGCCGCTCACTGACGCATCTTACTGATAACCCGGGGTCGGTGGAGTGGCAGGGAGGGATCCGCACGCAATCTCCTGTGATCCCCGCCACGCGTCTCCTCTCCTGACCATCTCACCCGGAGCGGAAGACAGGGTGACAGGGCCAAACTGCTCTGGGGACAACATCTAGAAGCAGTGAGCTGTGAAAACTTCAAGTCTAGGGAGAACTTCAAGGAAGTAGATTTGGGTTCACTGACCTTGAAACGTTAGGAAGGTCTGTAACATTCCCAGCTGCCCCAGTGCGGCCGGAGAGAGAGGACGCCCTCCCAGAGGAGGGGCCAGGAAGCGGATGGGGCTCTGGAGGGCCCTGGAGAAGCTTTACGCCCCCCTGCGTCCCTCTAATGCGGAGACCTGGGTCACGTCCCTCCTGGGAACCGTCAGCTTTGATCTGCTCCCTGGACACCGGGTTTGGATCTCAGAGCCAAGCACTCGATGCCTGTGCCGTGGAGGGACCCGTATCTCGGGGCAGGGAGACATGTGGCGGTCACACGGCTTGGCCGGCTTGCCACCTCCCCTTCCTCCACGCACAGACCACTGGGTGGGCCTCAGCTCCCCCCATCCCAGCCAGGCCCTCGGCCAAGCACAAGCACAGCCAGCCTGGCCGCTCTGCCCGGAGGTCCTGTTCTACCTTCCTGACTTATCTCAGACTCTGGCCCCAAAGCTCATATTGACATTGGCGACAATTTTACATGGACGGTGACAAGATCTGACAGAGCTTAAAGTTTCAGTGAAAAGATGACACAGCTGCTGTCCAAACACAGGCTCAAATCCGGGGCCAAAAATGTAACGTCTGCTTGATGCACACAAGTTGCGTCATCCCTCTGCCCTCACTTGTCCTTTCTATAAAGTACACGGGGTTGGTTTGCCAGGAAGGGAAGATGAACTCACACCTTGAACCATGAAACACCAGGCAGATGTCTGTTCGTTAACGGTACCAGGAGACGTAACTCTGTTGCCCACCTCAGCATCCTTGGTCACACCTGCAGCTTCATTCCATAACCTCTGGTCCATGCACAGAGCATCTTTTCCTGCCACATTCTCCATCCACTGGGGACAGGAGCCCAGGGCGCAGGTGCCCCTGCTTTTTACATGGAAACCAGCATCTGTCACATTTCTTAGGCTCTATTCACATCTGGTCAGAATAGCGATCCTGCTGGGAGTTTCAGCATCTTGCTCTTTGACAGTTTGAAGACTTCAGATGGCAGAGATCTTTTGCTTTGGGGAAGAGTCGCTCAATACTAAGCTGGGTACTAAGGCTGGGTTTTGAAAAATAAAATCCTGGGAACATTCTATCTATTTTTTACTAACTTTTCCTCTGCCATTTTGGGACCCAAAATGGAGGTGATGACTTATCCCCAGTGGCAGTGTTTGCTGTAACGCTCCCCAGTGTAACAATGGATAACTCTCACTACATATCACTGGTTTCTGAGCGGTACTGATGAAAATAATCATAATAAAGACCAAGGTCATTGCTTTGCGATGTGAATAGCTATTGGTAAAACTGAAATGCCAACTAGCCTTCAATGACCTTGAGGTAAAACCGTATTATAGCTCTGATGAATTTTAACGACCCAGTGCACACGACAGGGCCTGGAGAAAGCATGTGTCCTGCAGACTCTCGTGCTTTAGGCCAAATACACCTGCAGCACCACTTACCAAGAATATGACCGTGAAAACGTTACATCCACTCTGAGCCTGTTTCCTGTCTGGAAAAGAAGGGGGTTGATGCCATCACAGAGAGCTCAGTGAGCACTTGTGGACTTAGATGTAGGGGTCCAAGCTCAGGGATGGTCACATCCTCACATGCAACAGGGATTAATGTTCTCCCGCACACCGAATGCAGGGAAATCGTTATGGAAACAAAGTTACTAGACCTACTGACTTAAGGCTCCAGGGAAGTGAAACATCTAGAAACTTCGATGGAGACACCCATCATAGGATGGTCCACAGAGCAACAGGGAAAAGCAAGGGAGACCAGACACCTCACTCTGCACTGAGCCTCCGCTGGACCCTCTGTTTGTGAGAACAGGGCAGCTGGGAGCAGTCGGGTTATCCTGGTGGGTGAGGATTAGAGATCATCGTGCCTGGATTGGAGGACTAATTCTACCACTAACCAGCTGATAACCTCGGGCAGGTTACTCATCTGTGCCAATGCCTGCATTTTCTCAGAGGATCATTGAAAGGGTTAAATCAGTTATGCATGGATAGTACTTAGAGAACATTCCAAGGGCTCAGTTAATGTTAGTTATTTATCTATGTCAGGACTCGGCAAACTCTGGCCCTCTGCCTGTTTATATAAATAAAAATTTATTGGAACATGACCCTGCTCATTTGTTTAGGTGTCGTCAGTGGCAATTTTCACCCTACAACAGAAAAGCTGAATAATTCAGACAAAGACCACATACTCGCAAACCTAGGATTTTACTGTCTGGTTCTTTCTTGAAAAAGTTTGCTGATCCCTTGAAACTGTTAATTTTATGTGTCAAATTGACTGGGCTAAGCATGTCCAGATATTCAGTCGAACATTATTCTGGCTGTTTCTACAAGGGTGTTTTTTGGATAAGATTAACATGGAAACTGACAGACTGAGTAAATCAGATTGCTCTCCCCAGTGTGGGTGGGCCTCACCCAATCAGGTGAAGACCCAAGTAGAAGAAAACGATTGACCCTCCCCTGAGCAAGAGCAAATTCTCCAGCAGATGCCCTTGGACGGCATCTGCAGCGTCAGCTCCCCTGGTCTTCAGCCTGCCGGCGCGCCCCGCAGACTGGGCTCCTCGGGCTCCATGACTGTGTGAACCAATTCCTTAGACGTGTATTTTACAGATCCCGTTTCTCCAGAGAGCTCTGTTCTCAATCTGTCATTCACTGGAATATTCAGGACATCTGAACACGGCCCTGAGACTGTTGTAAAGGACCTTTCATCTCTTTCAGGATGGCTTAAGGAGACATGGGCCTGAGCCAATGCCATCCCAGAGGATAGGACCCCTCACAGGTTGTACTCGTGGGCAGTGGAGGGAGGGGCTCCTGGCTGTCCCCACGTGACCTAAATAACTAGGTCGTCAGGCCCCTTCAGGTCCCACCCTCCCTCTCTTTCAATCTTTGGGACTAGGAACTACAATTGGAGGTCTTAAACATTCTTAATTAGCTTGTTTCATTATCACATTAACACTTACCACTTTTTATAAAACTATTTTAGTTTTTAATCATCTTTTATGATGTTACTCCAATTAACTGTGTTGGAAAAATGCTGAACCTGAGCTTCCAAGAATAAGGTGCTAGTTTTTGAGGTAACTGTGTTTGATAGTGGGGTCTTCTCAGATTTCAGCACCTGGAAGTGGGCTGGTGCATCATTTTACGCACTGATATATGCATAACAATATAGATCTATTTGCACAAGTAAATGCATAGACACAATATGTATTGTCATCTCACCACTAGTCGGCATCTGAAGAAGCCATTGATATATACCTTCTACATTTCTGTTCGTTCACTTAGCCACTTCTTTATCACTTCTCTTTAGCAAAAATCGTAACATTGCGATTTCACTGGAGCCTCCTTCAGAGATCACTTGGTATCATGGAGTGAAGTTAGGAACTACTTAATGAAGCAACCCACCCGAAGCATGATGGCTCAAACACAGCGGAAGGTTACGTCCCACCACGTAACAGAGCGTGGAGGGCAGGGCCGTCGGGGGTCTCATGCTGGGGCTGCTCTGCCGTCTTCAGCAGGTGGCCCCCAAGGCTGTCCAGGCCCGTCTCCGTGTTGCGGGGAGGATGGGGCCGTGCGTGGAGCCTTCCTTGGGCCAGGCCCAAGCACTTGTGCTCACATCCTGTGAACTAACCTTAAGTCCCGCTGCCGCACCTCATTGCCGGGGAGGCTGGGAAACCCCATCTCGCCGGGCGCCCGCGAAGAAGAAAACAGGAATTTTGTGAACAGCCGGAAATCTCTGCCATTGCCGCTCAGCCGACGTGGGGAAACAGAAGGTTCCTTGAGTCTAATCACAGGTGGAAATGAATATTTTCATGATGCAGAGAAGAGCTTCATGAATATTCAAGCAGCCTTATGAGAGAGGTAAATCAATACTAGTGTTTTTGGGGGGTGTAAAGTGGGGACTGTGAGTACATAAATTCAGGGGCTCCGTGGTGCTTTGAGGTGTCGCTGAAGAAAAACATGAGACTAAACTCCTGGGCTGAGCCCATCCCTTTATTCATGCCGATGTGGACCGGCAACCTCAGGGTTCGACATCGATCTACGCGGTAAGGACAGAGGACCAAGTCTCTAGCAGCTCGTCTTATACGGAGGAGGACTTGGGTCAAGGTGACCCTCAGACCAACGGCAAGCCCGTGGTCACCGACACCAGGACACGCAGGCACCTTTAAGGTACCTGCACGCTCAGAGGGAGAATCTGATTCAGGGGAACTGGAGACCTGAGACGTGAGATGCAGTGGAGCGAGGAAGAGGCACTGGAGCCCGAACCCCTGTCCTGCTGTCACATTTCTTCCATCAGTCATTCATTCAACAAGCATTTGTTGTCCACCGCATACTGCAATGCTTCAAACTCAGCTCAAGCCCTGTTCCGTGGCACTTATGTTCCAGTGGGGAGACACACGGCAACAAATACACAAGCCAAGGGGAAGCGGCAGACTGCTGTGTCTGCGCAGAGGATGAGCAGAGCCGACCTGAGGCCGGGCGTTGTGCGTGTCCACAGCCCCTGCCAGCCCAGCACCAGTTCGTCAGCCTCGTCACACTCTGCCCTTTAGAGACCCATCCCTCCTGCACCCTCAGTCCGAGCAGATCGGGGGCTGCGTGCTCGGCTCTGGGGTGGGCGCACACCTCGGTATGGACGGTCGGAGCGCAGCCTCCCTTCATGCTGAGGCTCCGCTCCAGGACAAACAGGCCAGGCGGCTCCTCCCGGGGCCTTTCCTCAGGAGAGCAGGAAAAGAGTCACTTTCTACATCAGCTGCTAGTCAGGGGCAACGCAAGCCTGAAGCCACGAGATCTCTGGTCCTGAGCACTTGGAGGGAGCCCCCCGCACCCCCTGCCCCAGCACAGGAGGAAGTCGGGCCCCGCCAAGGGCCCAGCCGACAGGAGGAGAGGGGCGTTCCGGTGAGTCCCTCCGTGCGGCCCACTTCGAACCAGCCCTCCTCTGGCTCCCCAGTTACGGGAGCTGATGATTCCCATTTCCCTCAAGCCTCTTTGAGCTGTGGTTTTGAAATTTGCAAGGAAGAGGCTTCGAATACCCAGAGAGGATGGGGGCGGGGCCTAGGGGTGGGGAGTAAGGAGGGCAGGCAGTGGAGACTGAGAACAATGTGGTCAGGACGGCCTCTGGGAGGGGACAGCTGCTCTGGGCACACGGATAACAATGGCACTGCTGTGTGATAAGCCGGGTAAAGCAAATTCTAGGAAGGAGTGGCAGAGGAGAACACTTGGGGTGTTTGGGGCTCAGCGCGGAGTCCCCAGCAGCTGAGCAACAGAGCCAGGAGGACCGGGGGCCCACGTGCCGTCCTGGGGTAACGGGCAGAGAAGTGGCAGGATCTCATTGATGTCGTTAAAGGGTCGCCCTGATAAGCAGAAACAGAGTGATGGTTCCAAAGACTAGACGCTGCTGAGGAGGGCTGACGCCGCGCGGGTCAGGTGGAGGTGGGAATGGGGTAGGCTTGAGTGGACGGAAGCGTCCTTGGCAGGTAGAGCCAATGGGACCTGCCGGTGGCTGTGCGTGAGGGGGAGGGGGGAGGAGGGGTCCAGAGTGACCCCGAGTCTCAGGTTGGTGGGCGCGGGGGCCTGGTGGTGCCGACTCCTGGGAAGGGACGGTGATGGAGAGAAAGGGCTCGGGAGGTCTGGGGTGGCCACTGGATTGAGATTCTGATTCTCAGGCCACAGCTTGATAACTGATTAATCACTCTGAACCTTAGTTCTCCGAGAACGAAAACGTAAGCTCTATCGTGAGAGTAAGGTTGAGGCAGGGAAAGTAAAAGTGACAGAGGCAGGGCCCACGTACAGCAGGCGCTCAGTGAACACTGATGGGCCTTGGATGTGCGTGGAACGGGGATCGCAGAGGCGGGGCAGCCCCGTCAGAGCCCAGACGCCCAGCACAGCGCCAGGGGTCCACGGCCGAGCTGGCCAGGGATTCAGACGCATCTGGGCGCGTGGGGCTGCCTAGTTCTGTTTGCAGGGGGAACTGAGCCGCCCCCAGGGAGAGGGCTCACGCTGAGGAGAGTCCGATGACGTTGCCGTTCAAGACAGGAGTCCTAGGGTGGGGCGAGGAAAGGGACGGAGAAGCAGAAAAGCCATCTCCCTGCATCTCTGCTCCCCCGTGCCAGCATCCCCTGGTTCTCACAGCCTAAGGGCCCTGGAGCGCCCATGGGGCCCCAGCCAGCTTGGTGAGCTGCCCGGACGCAGGTGCCCAGCAGAGGTGGCAGCAGCCGGCCTCTCAGGCAGAATCCAGGTGGATTCCAGAAAAGGAGCAGCGCCCACCGCAGGCCTGGTGGGGCCCCCAGCACACCTGTCATTTCAGATGAGACACCTGTGGGGACCCAGAAGAAGAGGAAATGCCAGGGAAATTGCGCAGGGAGCAGAAACTAAGCAGCCCACCAAGCCGCATCCCTCTTCAGCCCCTCCCCACGGAGCGCTCCCTCAGCCCCAACCCGGACCACCTCTCCTTCCGGCAGGAGCCTCTCTCCTTCCAGTTGTGCTGACTTCCTTGGGACGCTTTTGTTAGCTGCCTTTGTTCCCGTTCAACAGTTTCACATCTAATCCCAGAGACAAAATCATCCAGGTGTCCTCAGGGCTTTGCAGAAGTGTGTGAATAGCCACTTCTGCAGAGGTCTTTCCTTTGTACATTTCTTAAAACGTTCACGCAATTTTTTTAAGTTCCTTTGTAATAAAGAAGCTATTTTTAACCAGACATAAATACTGGTCACTTTATTGGTTTGGAGAAAGTATTTTTAAACAAGTCATAATGATTTCCCCGTAGAAATGCCTCAGCTGAACGCTGGGACCTAGACGGAACCTGACCATACTGAGATGCACTCAGCCCTTCAACAGGGGCCCGCCACCCGGTCTCCATTGCTGTCACCTCCACAGGACTGTCCCCAAAGAACGAGTGCCAGTCTGTGCTCCTGAAGTGTCTCCCCCTCCCCCCAAGGACCCCTCAAGGGATGGAGGAGGAAGTACCTTGATAAAGCTCTGCTTCTGTAAAAGCCATATTTGCTCATGGCAGAACGCTTAGGAAATACAGAAAAAAAAGCACGAAGGAAACAAAAATTACCCATCACCCTAAAACCAAAAAGTAACCTTAGCCTTTGTGAGCCTCAGTTTCCCTAAGTAAAAGGGGAATAAAGGTGTCCCAATCGATCATAATAAATAGGGCGCCGTCCGGATGGGTAGCCCACCTCTTCTGGGGTGAGGCCCAGCTCACAGCAGTGCCCTTTTCTGAGGCCTGTCCCAGAGGTGAGTCAGACACACGTCTGTGTCGGTGACCCTTGGCCCCGGCCCTACCAGGCAGAGTGGGAACAGCGGCCTGACCCAGTGACGGGGGGTGCCCAGGGGCAGCCCTCTTCTCCACATCTCAGAGCATCAGAGGAGCCCTGTCTGCAGGGACAGACGGACAAGCAGACAGAACAAGGAGCAAGAGGTGAGAGACGGTGCAGCTGGGAGGCCGTCTGTCCGGGCACCGTCCTATAGGTTCCCCGGGCCTGTGCTGCCCCGGGGCCCCGTGCAAGCTCCAGTCAGCTCTCGTCGGCCATGAGGACTCTCCAGAGCCGGGACAAGGCCCAGCTGTGCCCTGGGTGAGGCCTGGTGCAGGCAGGATGGGCCCCGGCCTGCGAACCTCTCTGGGTGGGTGCTCGCCCAGGCCCCACGTGCAGGGGCACGGCAAAGCCCTCTCACAGCCTCCCCAAGGGGGATCCCTCCCCATCTCCACGTCCCCACGGGGGGGAAGCCCATCCTAGGTCACAAAGCCAGGGAGTGCCTGGTCTGGGCCCCAGAGCCTGTCCTCAGAGCTGCACGCTTCACGGCCAAGAGCTGCAGCTCCAGGGACAACAGATGGTACAGGTCTGTGTTCTGGAACATGCTCTTTCTTCTCTCTCTTTCTTTTGGCTGCGCTGCGGCCTGTGGGATCTTGGTTCCCCGACCAGGGACTGAACCCGCACCCCCTGCATCGGAAACGTGGAGTCTTAACCACTGGACCGCCAGGGAAGTCCCTCTTCTCATTCTTCTAGTTTAGATGGGCTGCCAATCACCCGCCCGATCGAAAGCTTTCAGTGAATTCTGGCAGGAAACCACTCCATACCCATCACCATCCTAGACCCAGGAAATCAGCGATGAGATGGTGCTGCCCTGGCCCCGGAGCAGGCAGGCCCACGGGGAGGGGGCCGGCTGGTGGACATGGCAGTGGAGGGGTGGGAGAGGGGGCTGGGAGGAAGCCCAGGGGACCAGGCGAGCTGGCTGCCCCCCACCCACGCACGCGAGCCCAGGACACCCCCTCCCTTGCAGCCCTGCACTGCTCCCCCAGGTGCTGGGTGGGGAGCGGCCACCAGCCCCAAGGCCCCGGCCTGACCTTGGAGGTGCTTCCCTCCAGGCTTGCCGACCCCAAGTCTCCCCGCTCGCCCCCCATGTCCCGCCCCAGCACGGGGCTGCCGACACCCACACCTGTCAGCCCACCCAGCCTCCGGGCGACCTGTGCCGGTTCCCTCGGGGACACTCGAAGCCCGAAGGGACGATCACTCTAACAGGTTTTCTCTTCGTGTCAATATTTTCGGGAAACAGCCCTTTTGCTTGAGTGCTCTCAGGAATACGATTAACATAATTTCCTTCGCTTTCTCGAAATTTGATGTTTACAAGGCTATCTTGGCAAGAGCATACCGCAGGCTGGCGGGACCCGATGCTGAAACGCTGCTCTTACTTTTCATATTGACATTGCCATCGAATAACCTGGTGCTCTGCTGTGCTGTTCCCAGCCACTTCTCTGGGGCATCTTGAAGGGAAATGCAGGTATTTCCTGAATGGAAAGGAGCCCCACGACCTTTGGGTCTGCCAGCGGGGCTGGCTCTGTACACGCCTTGGCCATCGTACCCTCTGTCCAGCACTGGGGAGAGGATTTGTTCTTCAAATGTCAGTTCGTGCTTCACCTCCTCCAGGAAGCCCTCCTTGCCTTCTTGCTCTTGGCCCTTTGTCAACAGAGTTGAATCATTCTTTCTCTGAGCTACCATTATACTGCCTCAATATTTGTGTTATTTTGCTCATAACACTATACCAAAGGCCTCTGCTTATATATCTGCTTCTCATACTAAATGATAATGTCCTTGGGGCCAGAACCGAATCTTACTCATCTCTGCAGCCGCACGGCTAGAAGGGTACCTGGCACCCAGTGAGCTCCCCCGGCCGGCAGTCTGTAAATCGGCCCCAACACCTCCTGGTGCTCACATCCCTACGGAACCCCCTTGTCTTGCCTGCAGGCTGGACCTAGGGATGCTTCTCTAATCGAGAGAACAGAGCGAGAAGTGACCGATGACACTCCTGAGATTTGGTGACAAAAGGCGGTGACTGTCTTCCTCACGGGCCCACTGTGGTCCTCAGGGCCCGGCCCCGGGGAAGCCGCCGCCGTCTCATGCTCTCTAATGACCAACCGAGTCTCTGTCTTAGTGAGACTCTAGCATCTCGCTCTGACGGGAGCCTGGCAGCCGGGGCTGGGCCGACACAGAGTGCAAGCCCCCCACACACCTCCCCACACGCTTTGTCGCATTTGATTTCAACTGTGCAGTGAACATCATACCTAAAGACTTTTGATTATTTCATCTACAAAAAACAGTATGACCGACGGTGAGAAAGTGACCTTCTGTTCCGCACCCAGGCAAGCGCTGAGGGTCAGCCTGTACCCAGACCCAAGCCAGGGAGCGGGGCTCCGGGGCTCGATGGGCTGAGCCTTTCCCGTAACGAGGAAAGCGGTGCGGCCCAAGCACTGCTCCCTCTTCTCCCGAGGCCTTATCAGAGTCCCGCTGGGGTGGGTTTCTAGCGCAGCCGCGTCCAGGCTGGCGGGGGAGGGCGGCGCAGGGCCGGGATGTCCGGCTATGCCACCACCCTCCTACGCCACTGCCGCCTGGCTGCCAGGAACACTGAGAACAGAGCCTCGGGCTTCCCCCAAGACAGAGCTGAGGACCAGGGAAGTGGGGGGAGACTGCTCCTTCCCAGGAGCCCAGGTAGAGCCCCCTGCCCTCCAGATTCTGGAGGAAGGTCAGTGGAGAATGTCGGGGTAGCAGTCCTGCCCCGCGTGGGCCTGCCCCAGGCCGGAAGCATCCCAGAGGACCAGGCTGGAGCACAGGCTGGCGTTACATTTCCAAGGCAGAGTCTCTGGGCATGAAACTCACCCTCCAGTTACTTCCTTTCCTGCCAACATCGCAGTTCATCATCGGATAGTAACAAGGGCACCTCCCATCTTCCCAGCACGCTGACCTCGGTTGTCTTTTTGGAGCAGCTGGTGAGTGGACAGCAGGACTTGGAAGCACACGAGGGGGCCGCCCCCATTGCTCCCCGGCTGCCCTCTCACTCCGCCCAGGGCCCCATGCCATCCGTGGACGGAGGGACCACAGGCTGCCCTGGGAACGGGCCCCGACCCTGCTTCAGATGGCGTGGCGGGGGGGGGGGGGGGTGGGCAGGAGCTCCAGAGCACGGTCTGCGCCTCCGGCAGGGGGTGGGCACAAAGGGCTCCGGAGGCCTGAGACCCAGGCCTGCCGTGGCCGCGCGCCCGGGGCTCTCGCCTCTGCCTGCGAGCCTCTCTCCCCTCCCCCACGAGACAGAGTGCACAGGCTTCCAGCCTGACAAAGAAGACGGCCACATGCGTGGACCGCCTCTGCTTCTTAGAACCGCACTGCCACCGCGGAAGTTCAAAGGGAAGAGAGGCAGAGAGACATCAAGGAATCTCTGGAAGATGCAGGCCGGTGAGGGGGCGGCTTGACGGAGGAGAAGAGAAGGAAAGGAGGAACACCCGGCGCCCCAGGCCAGAGCGAGAAGCACAGCGAGCCCAGCCCGTCCGTCCGGAGCCCAGGGAGGCCCCGCCGCGGCCGCAGGTAGAGACAGTGGCGGTGCTGGGGCAGCAGAGGGCTTCGTGCAGAAGCCACAGCTGCTGCCTTCCGGCTCCGCTCTCCACGCTGACCACGTCGGGTAGCACACACAGTCCCTTGTTGTCACCGAGCTTGGATCCCAGCTGGGAAAATCAGATCATAAGTGAGCAAATAAAAATGTACATAAAATGGAATGAGGAAAGCACACGTGGTGCTAAAGCCAGGTGGAGATTTCAAAGAGAGGGCAGAGTGGGGACAGGCTCAGGGAGAGCGCGACACGCCAGGTGGCTGGGGCAGGACTGGCGTCCGGCCCCGAAGGGAGTGTCGGGTGTTTATTCTAGATCAGTGGGCAAGGGAGCCTCTCCACAAAGGGGACATTTGGGCCAAGAGCGGGAAGGAAGAGGCCAACCGGGTGGAAATCAGGGAGGAGACTCATCGGAAAGCAGAGATGTGAAGCAGAGGCCCAGGAACATGAAGCAAGACACGCTCAGCAGGCTCTCGGGGCCTGAAGTTGGGCCCAGCGTCCAGCTGCATCTCTGCACATTTTGCTAAATGAATACCTCTCGAGGAGGCGCACACAGCTGGGTACCATGCGTGAGGCCAGGCCACGCGGGCTCTGTGAACCGGGGTGAGCAGGCCTCACACCCATCGCAAACCGAACTGGCAGAAGCCACAGTCCTCACTGTGATGGATTCTCCAGGTCGTCGGTGGAGATGGGGGCGTGTCTTGACCACGGAAACACACCCTCTGGGCCCTGCGGCACCTCCTCCCGGGGTCTCTCCCAGAGATGATGTGAGAGAGAAATCGTATTTCCCGCCCCGCTCTCTGAGCACACTCTGCTCTGGTCCTCTCTACCCCTGCAGCCCTGGGCCGGCTGCTCCAGGATATCTGAGATGAACGGCCAGGTTTTGCTGGAAGGAGGTCGCTCTGGGGCACACAGCTAGATGCAGAGCTTGGCCTGGTCATGGGCCCACCAGAAGCCCTTGGCAAACAGACCTGCCAAATCTGGTAATTCAGCTGCTGGCAGTGATGCCGGTGATTTTTGCCTCCATGTCATTTGCTTATTTATTTTTTCATTGTGTTTAGAATCTAGATGGAGAAGGAAGGCACTATGTACTGGAGACGCCCTCGAAGATGCCAACAGAAGTGAAAGGACCACGACCCACCTATGGACATGTCCAACCACAGATGCTATCACGTGGATGAGTAACGTACAAAGGTTCTCACCGTGGTTGTTTTGGCCAAGAATTGGAAGTAAACTGAATTACATCAATTAGAGAGAAGCTGGAAAAATTGTATTACATCTGCACTAGAAACCATTATATAGTCATTAAAAATAATTAGCTGTACTGGGTAATTTAAGGTGATTTCCACAAGTTGATTTGGAGTGAGAAAACAAGAGGTTGAAACTATGTATTAGTGATACTATTTTCATAAATAAATCTTGAGTATATGTTGTACGTGTATTATATGGGGGAGATATGAAAAGACAGATCAGGTTATTGAATACAGCTTACGGCTAGGGAAGCAGGTTCACTGATCTTCTCATTTCTTTTGCTCTGTTTTGATAGATGTAGAGTCAGAACTCATCGTTTAGAGGAGAGAAATCAAGTAACAGAGACAAAAAGTACATTTAAAGATATAGAAGTAAACAGAGAAAAACAAGCAAATAAAAAGGTGATAATGATAAGAAGCAGAAGATGCCGACCCACCCTGGACCCACCTCCGCACACTCAGCCAGTGGGCGACCTGCGGGGCGCACGGAGCCCGCACGGGACGGAGCACCCAGGGCACCCTGAGCTCAAGGCCGCCGTCCCACGGGCGCCTGGACACGCAGTCCCCTCTGCACGTCACCCTGGACAGGGTGGAGGGAGGCCTGGGGAGTGAGCCCTCCTGTGTGACCACGTGGTGAGTCTCCACCTCACTCCGTGGTGTCTGCTGACCAGAAGCATGTTATTAGGAACAGAAAGATAAATATTAAAAAGTCTAGGAGAGGGGCTCCCCTGGTGGCGCAGTGGTTGAGAGTCCGCCTGCCGATGCAGGGGACACGGGTTCGTGCCCCGGTCCGGGAAGATCCCACATGCCGCGGAGCGGCTGGGCCCGTGAGCCATGGCCGCTAAGCCTGCACGTCTGGAGCCTGTGCTCCGCAACGGGAGAGGCCACAACAGTGAGAGGCCCGCATACCAAAACAAAAAAAAGTCTAGGAGAGGCGGGAAAAGACAGTGCACAGAAACTGCTGCTTCCGTGAGAAGCCGTTTGACACCATTGGTGCTGCTGTAGGAGCCCAGCAATCAGCACCCTTCCTCTTACCAGAGCTCTGAGCTGATGGGGCGCCGGACAGAGCCCGGACAGACGCCGGACAGACCGCGGGCAGGGCAGAGGAAGAGGGTCAGGAGTGAACGGCAGGCTTCTGATTCCCAGACCCAGCCTTAGACTGACAGCCCCGCGCAGTGACCTGCTCCTACACACCTCCCGGCAGGGAAACCGACCACTGTGGGAGGCCAGGCCCCAGGAGGGAAACAGAGGGAGCTCAAGCCTCATGGCCAAGTCACCAGCTAGTCGACCTGCCGCCCCTCTCAGAGAGGAGAGAGCCAGGGTGACGTGCGGGAAAGGCCTCTCTGGGACAGTCCTCCCAGCTGGCAGCAGGAGTGGGACCCCACGTTTTCCTCAAAATATACAACTTGATTTTCTCCTCTTTGCATATGGATTACTTTGCTTTCAACAAATATTAGCTCAAAAACGATGAAAACAAAGAGACTGGTCAGACCATTTCCTGTCCCCTCATCACTGGCCTTCCCTGAGTAACGGGGAGCCGTGGGCTCGCACAGCGGGAGCTCTGGCGTCCTCCCGAAGGAGGTCCTGCTCCAGACCCCGCCCCCAGCGAGCCGACCTCGGTCCCCTCGGCCAGGCCTCCCTGATGGTTGTGACAGTGGCCTGCTGCGTCGTGGGGAAGCCGGACTTGGAACTCAGTGTCCCTGCCGATGTGAAATCGTGAGCTGAGCTGCCCTCGTAGGGTTCAGAGGGATCTGAAATGACCGCCGTGGCGGGCAGCCCCCGGCCCCTGCCACCTGTCCCAGCAAGGGCGCCCACACGCTCGGGAACAAGCACTTGCCGCCTCAAAACCAGGAGTGATGAGCAATTCATGTGAAGATCCTGGAGGAATCTGCACTAATTAAAAAGCAGATGGAGTTTTAAGAAAAACCTACCCAGGCTGCAAGCTTCAGATTATTATAAACCCGGGTGCATTTTTATGAAACAATCCAAAATGCAAAGCAGAACAGAGGGCCCGTGTGGTTTCCGCGCCCTCGGTGCACAGCCGTCCTCAGACCCACTGACTGAGCTGGACAGGGCCCCAGGCCCTGCAGGAGAAGCGTGGCTCCCAGAGCAGCCAGGGCAGCGGGCAGGCGAGCCCCAGGGACGGCTGCACCAGGACACAGGATCCAGCTGCACGTTAGCACAACCTTCTAAAGAGAAAGCTCCCACCAGGGTGGGCACCACCTCACGGCCAATCCACCCCCAGCCCTTGAAGACCTCCTGGCAGAGGGGGGGACACCGCAGGGTGAGTCCTGAGCTGACTGGGGGAAGTAGGACGTCCCGGCCCTTCCTGCAGCCTGACCCCAGCCTCTGTGTCCCCAGATCCCTGCGATTCTCCTCTGGACTTAACATCTCACATCCGGGCTTTTCTTTCCCTTCACAAGCTCTTCTTTCCTCCCTGGAGTCCACAGCCTGCCCTGCAGTGACAAGTTTCTGTGTTACCTTGAGCCCAGGGTTGAGTAGGACACCCCCGAGAGCACCCAGACCTTGGGGTCGGCCGTGGCCCTTGGGTTCCAGGGGAGAGCGGCGCGTAGTCGACCCCTGTCCTCAGACCACCCCCCGCCCCCCGGCAGGGAGATGCCAGGCGTGATGCCAAATACGCCAGGTGCTGTCACAGGAGAGAGCGAGAGTCATCGGAGCAGCAGTCTGGGTGGGAAGGCGGCGAGGGGAAGGGGGCTCCCTCCCCACTGGGGCTCATCCGCCCACCAGCCCTAAAAGCTGCCCCCACTGCCCCGCCTGAGACCCCCATTTTCCACGAAGCTCTCCTCTGTCATCCGACCGTCCCCTGAGCAGAGATTACCTGCTCTGCGAGAACTTTTCATGCCTCTGAACAGACCACGTGCACATTTTCACAGTTCCCTCGTGAAAGATGTACTGGCAGCCCTCAGAATGAGCTCGGGGGAGGGGGCGCGGGGAGACGTCCTCAGAACTCCTGGGCTTCCTGTAACTGCCCACACCCTTTTCTCAGCATCAGACATGCCTGGCCCTGCCCTGTGGTGTAATAGGCTCCAGGGCCCCGGAGGGGCACTGAGGGGTCTGCCGGGGGCCAGGTCACCCATCGGGCAGAGCCACCTGCTTCGGACCCGAGTCTCCTATCTACCAACTGTGGGCCTGCGGGCGAGTTACTCGGCCTCTCTGTTTCAGCTTCCTCTTCTGCGACGTGGGGCAGATACCGCCCCCCTTGAGCTTCCCTGTGAAGCCGTGATGGGCACTGTCAAGCGCTGGGCTGGAAGCAGGGCTGCCGTTCATTCCTGGGTTTTTCCTTCCAGCTGCGCTGCCTGCGAACCTCTGCGCCCACGCTTCCCAGAGAGATCGCACGTCCCCCCTCCCCCCCCCGCCCCGTTGCCATGGAGACAGAGACGAGCGCAGAAAGGCAGGCTCAGCACAGTGGCTCGGGCTCTCCTCCCCCAGGAGGGCTCCCTGTCAGCTCAAGGCAGTGAAGGCTCATTAGCAGGGGAGCCGCAGGCCGTCTGCCCACAACTTCCCAGGGCCCAGCCTGGCCCCGAATCGCCAGCCCCTCCCTCCCTGGTGCAGAGCTGGAGGTCACCCAGACACCCTGCTTCCATTTCTCTGTGTAAGTCCCTCCCAGAAAAGCCCAGACCTGCGTCTGCGTTGGCCTGAGATACAGCTAAACCAGCCGGAGCACCTCTAAGGGGGGCCTTGAGCGATCGGGGCTCAGATCTGTGCAGGGGTGCGTGTGTGTGTGTGTGTGTGTGCGTGTGTCTGGCACTCTACCGGACACCTGACATGCGTGCTCTCGTAAAACCCAGACAGCAGGCTGAGGACACAGAAGCAGCACCCCCCAAATGGATGAGTAAAGTGAGGCTCTGAGGGCCCAGCGACGGCCCCGCTCACACAGCTGGGATTCCCAGTCCAGTTCCGCCAGCCCAGGAACACAGTTCCACCTGGAACTCTGCCGGCAAAGTCAAGCTTTTTGTTCTCAGGTGCGGTCTCCGCAGGCCTCCGTTTTGGAGTGAGCTGAACAATGGCCCCCAAAGATAGCAGATCCCAATCCTGGAACCTGTGGATGTGACCTTACGAGGAGGAAGGGTCCTTGGAGACGAAATGAAGGACCTTGACGTGGAGAGACTGTCCTGGATTATCAGGGCGGGGCCTAAATCCAGTATAAACAAGCTTAGAAAAGAGCAGCAGAAGATTGAAGATTCAAATCACAGGGAAGAGGGTGACGTGAAGACGAGGCAGAGACGAGGGATGCGGCCAGCAGCCCGGGACACCCGGTACCTAAGAAGCTGGGGAGGCGGGAAGGACGCCCCCGAGCCTCACACGTGGACTTCTGCCTCCGCAGCTGGCAGGGACACAGCCTTGCCGTTCAGGGCCACCCATCCTGTGGCCATCTGTGGCGGCAGCCACAGGGCCATCGCGCAGAGGGTAAAGGTGCAGGCTCTGAGAACTAGCGCGGGCCCATCCAGCTCTGTCGCCTCTCCCCACGCGGCCCGCAGCGGCCAGCCTGCACCCTTTGTGCGGGAGCCCCACCTTTGTCCAGTTCAGAGCGTTCCTCTGAGCTCCAGGTGCAAATATCCCCAAACCAGCTCAGTATTCCCATTGAGATGCATGAAGGACATCCCAGGTATGACACGTCCAGAAGGATGGACACACCCTTCCCCACACCCACACCTCAAAAACCATGTTTTCTCCATTTTCCCGGAGGTGTGGGCTCGCTCCCCTTTCTTCACGCCCACTAGTCAGCCTGAGAACAAATTACAGTGATTCCCACTCCAGAACAGGTCTTACCTCCGATCCCCGCTTCGGGCAGCCTTGTCTCCTCTGAGCAGCCCCGAAGACACCCCCAGGTGCCTCCAACCCCCTCTTCCACCCGGCAGCCGGAGGCCACCCTGAAGCAAAGGTCTGGGCACGCACCCTTCTGCACCGCTGGTAACACTGCCAGCTCCCTGACGCCCTGCCCCCTTCCCCGCCACCCGCGTTATCCCTCAGGGAGGTGACAGCACCGCCTCCCTCCTCGATGCTCTGCTCACAGCATGGGGGTGAGACCCCCGCCTCGGGCGCCCTAAAACCACACTGCCCTGGATGAGGGCACTGCTCCCCAAGGCCTGGGAGACCTCGAGAGGATGGCAGTGGAAGCAGGGTGACAAGAGATCCCAGTCAGAAAGGCCATAGCCTGTTTGGTTAGGGACGGAGAAGACTCACCTGCCAGCCCGCTCAGACCCTCGTGGCGGAACACGAGGACCGCAAAAGGGAGAGGACTCGACCCGCCCCCGCCGGCAGACTGCTCTGGGAAGCGGTGAGCACACGGGCCAGAGACCTCGGAGCGGACGGCCACATACCCTGTGTTTAGGGAACAGCGTTCGCTCAGTTGCGCCCCTGTGCGTCATCTAGTAAAGACTGTTTTCTCAGCAGAATCTGCTGCGTGAATGAATGAGGAGGCCCATCGAAGCAGCTCAGGGCCCCTCTGCTCTAGGCCCAGCCACCGATTTCCGGGGAAATCGGGGAAAAGCAACCCCTCATTTACCAAACTCAGGATTGATTCTGTAGGTCGGGCATTCGAACCGGGCACAGCGCGGGGTGCCAGCCTCTTCTCCCTGAAGACTCAAACGGCTGGGAGTGACTGGAATGGCTGGAGGGCTCTTCCCTCACGTCTGGCACCTGAGCTGGGATGACTCACAAGTGGCACTCGGCTGGCCTGTTGACCCAGTGTCCACACGTGGCCTTTCTCTGGGGCCCAGGCTCCCCCAGCTTGTAGGGTCCCAGGGGCCGTGTCCACACGAGCACCCCCAAACCCGGGCAGAGCACCCAGCTTGGAAGGTCACCTTGCTCCCAGTCCTCTGTAGGTCAAAGCAGTCCCACGCCCACCTGGACCCGAGGCAAGAGGCCACAGGTCCCATTCCTGGAAGACAGACAAAGAGCCGTGGCCATCACTTTAAACTGCCAATACCAGGAGCCCAGAGGTGGAGGCACAGAGACCTGCGCTGGGCGGCCGCAACCACGCCCCCTCGGCCCCTGTCCTCTGACCCCTACAGCTCGGAAAGGCAGGGAGAGGCCCGGGAGCCAGAGATGCCGCCTGGATTCAGAGCACACGGTCACAGGGAGCTGCTCCGTCCTCCCACGTGGAAGCTAAGCATTGCACAAGGCCGGGCAGGCTTTTGCCAACAGCTCGGCTTGTGGGATCAGAACCAGCGCTCCTCCCGTTGCTCTCCCAGCGTCCCAGGCTGCAGCGCAGATTCTGGGCAGGACTAAATCCGTCCCTCAGCTCCTCTTTGGTTTCCCCTACGAAATGGATACAACGGTTACAACAGTTTCGACCTGGATGTGTGGATATCTTCAGGGCAGGAATATAGAGGTGGACCCCACGTTGGCTGGAAATACCAGAGAAGCAACAGGATTCAGATTCTGCTTTCCAGACTTGGGAGCCTTGCTTGCTTTGACCGACTGTCAGCTGAACTGCTTGTGTGGTTCCCAAAAGCTACACGTGAAAAGATGAACCATAAGTCAGCAGTACGCCCCAGAAAGATCCTTAGCCTGTGAGCACTGAATTTTTTAAAATACTCATACCCAGAATCTTAAAATGCAGCTCCTCTAAAGACACAAGCGCTGCGTGATTGTCTCTTTTTAGATCTGCAGGCACGTGGCAGATTCACATGCCCGTATCTGAGCGCAGGCGCTCTGGGGCAGCTGGCCTCCGCGGTGTGCAGGCTGGCAGGGCTGGAAGGGAGACAGTTGTGTGCCAGGTCCTCCAGTGCCGGACGCCTGTCAAGCTGTCTGCCGAGCTCAGGCTCATGGAGCAGCGATTCTGCTCTGCGGTTGGGGGTGGGGGTGGGGGAGCTGCCCCCGGCGCCAGCCTGCGTCCTGGGCAAGGGAGTGGGACCCTCTGTGAGGCCCGGCCACTTGTCCACTCTGCCGCCCACTCCCGAAGGGCCGAAGTTGCCCTGGTTTGTCAAGATCAATCCTCTTCCTTAAATCACCATTGCTTGAGGGAGTCCATTACGGCTGGCCAAAATGACAGAGGTCAGTCTTAAAACATTAATTTAAAGCTCTAAAATGATCTGCTAAATTTAGACACAATTCCGATGAGCACCTAGTTTCTCTCTTAGAACATCGTTGGCTTCAGCGGGGAGAAGGAGTGCAGAGCTGATGATTTGCACGTGGGGAGCTCAGGACCAGCGGGAGCCTGTCTGGAACGGCTCCGTCTCCGGTTTAGAAGGCGCCCCCAAGAGTGGGAATCATAGATCAATAACTCGGTGCAATTCTTTAGAGCTGAGGGAAAGCATGCTGGGTGGTTCTGCGTGATGCGGAAGGGGAATGTCTTCCTGGCTTTGGGGGAGTCGGGGCTGACCAGCAAGATGCCTGCTAGAGGTGGGACACGTGGGCTCGAGTGGTGCTCTGTCACAGCAGGCTGAGCTCTGTGGGCTCTGGGTACCTCGCCTCCCCCCACCCCCCACTCCCGGGCAGCACAGCAGAGGCCCTGTGCACGCTCGTCTCTGATGGAGACTTACAAGGGAGGCGAGGCCCGGGGACGGTGCGGAGAGACAGCCCAGCCAGCACCGCAGGGCAGGGAGCCGGGGGACGGCTGGACAGACTGACCCTGGGCATCTTCCGGGCGGCACGGGCTCGAAGCCAAGACTCCTGTGCCCCTGCGGCAGCCTGGGTGTTGGATGCAGCCCAGAGACAAAGGCAAAGCCCAGTATCCTGTCACCTTGCTTCAGGGAGGGAGCAGGTGGGAAGCAGATCTCGGTAAGCGATGAAGGTCGACATTCACAAGATTCAGGTCAGCCAAGGAAGATAAGGCAAGAAACAGAAGCCCACACACATGCCAAGGTCAGTACGCAGGGGCCCACCCTAGGAGAAGCTTACCAGGTCAGCACACGGGGAGTCTTCTCACAAGAGGGCCCGGAAGTCCGGGAGCAGACACTGGCAACCCCTGCTGTGCCAGGCAGAGCACCTGGTAGATTCTCCTAGTGCGGAGGGTTGGTGGAGGGAGGGAGGGAGGGCGACACACCATGGACCAAGGCAGAGGGGTCTCTGCACCACGACTAGAGGTGCTCCTCAAAGACGGAGAGCTAGGGGGGACCCTGGAGACGGCCCAGCTCCCTGCCACCAAGTGTGCTTGTGAGAAATGCAGGCTCCCAGGCCCCACCCAGCTCTGCCTCTGGACAGGACGCCCAGCAGTTTCACATGCACTTCAAGGTGTGAGAAGCACAGACCCAGGTCAGCCTCTGGGGAAGAGGTAGGGCACATGCCCGTGGCCTAGAAGAGAGGGGAAGATTGCCCCCGGCCGGCCAGCAGGCTGTGAAACCCAGCCTGCGTCTCCCTGTGTGACGGGGAGCTTGGCTGCGAGAACACTCAGGGGGACACCACAGGGCTGTGCAGCAGGAAAGGAGCTGGACACCATGTGCCTCAAGGCAGGTGACACGGACACAGAGCTGTGTACAAGGGAACAGTTCCAACAGCCAGAGCCACAGTGGAGGGAGCCACCTCTACAGTGGGTTAGAGCAGGGGTCCCCAACCCCCGGGCCTCAGACTGGTGCCGGTCCATGGCATGCTACGAACCAGGCCGCACAGCAGGAGGTGAGCGGCAGGCGGCGAGCGAAGCTTCATCTGTAATTACAGCCGCTCCCCATGGCTCCCCACCAATCCCCACTGCTCCCTCCCACTCCCCAGCGCTCCCCAGCGCTCACATTACCGCCTGAACCATCTCCCCGCCGCTATCCATGGAAAAATTGCCTTCCACAAAACTGGTCCTTGGTGTCAAACAGGTTGGGGGCCGCTGGGTTAGAACACTGAGCCCCATGCCTCGTGGCAGGACATGGCAAGAGGGTGGTCCTGCCTTTCCTCCAATCGCGGGTCAGGGATACAGGGTGGGAATGGTCATTGCACCCAACCACAGGTCAGGGACAGGGAGGCCGTGGAGCAAGCAGAGGACAGGGGTCACGGAGCCAGACACCTTCTCCGGGGCTGCGCAGCTGGGCTGTGCGGGGAGTCGGGAGGGGGCAGGGCGGACCCGAGGTCCTGCAGAGCCTGCGGCAGTTTCTGAAGGTCACGGAGAGCCCAGGAAGGATTTCAGGCAGAGGAGCAGAGGAGCCCTAAGGACGGGAGGAGAAGGAGGCTACACGGAGGCCGTGTGGAGCGTGGATTAGAGCGTGTGTATTAGCAGGAAGCGGGCTGCAAGATGCGGCGGGCACAGACTGGGTGCAGAGACCAGTTTAGGGGTTTCAGAATGGTCAAGACCTGAGGTGATGAGCGTGGAGGACGGAGAGGGAAGGGTGCCCGCAGGAGAGCAGGACATGGGGCTGGGCTGCCGGACTCCAGCGCACGGGGCATGGGTGAGGGGGACGGTGGAGCCTTCCCCAGGATGGAATGCAGGGAGGGGCGCAAGTGGAGGTGAAGCCAGGACAAGCTCGGACCCCTGTTGGCGGCTCCGGAGGCCGCTGGGGGGTCTCCTCAGCAGAGAGGCCCCGGCGGCTGGACGTGAAGCTCCGGGGCTCTGCAGAGGAGTCGGAGGGGTGCGTAGAGACAGAGGTGGCGTATTTGCGCAGGTGTGACTGCAGCCAGGGGTGAAGCTGAGATCCCCAGACTGTGCCCAGGGTGCAGAGACCAAGCATGGAACCCCAGGATCAGACAGAGAGGACGGACGGGGCGGGGGGGGGGGGGCGACAGAGCGAGCATGGTAACCGGAAGCCAGGAGAAGGTTTTTCCACAAGGACGGAGTGGATGAGTGTCCGACACTGCAGGTCACTTAGGATCCAGGGTCCACTGGCAACCGGGTGACACCTGAGGCTCTGCCCGAGCTCCCACTCTCCTCCGCCCTCTTACAGGAGCACCCGCGCCTCTTCCCGCCTTCTCCGGCAGCGCCCGCAGTCCAGCCATCTGCACACGGGGGACCTCACACCTAGCGATGGTCACGGAGCGGACGACGCGTCTACACATCGCTTCCTCCCTCCCGCGGGAGCCCTGTAGCAAGCCCCCAGCTCCAGCCTGGCGCAGGCAGGCCCCTCGGCTCCTGCTGTGCACAGACCCAGAAGTGCGGGCACACGGGTCCGGGGCCCAGCTACCCTGGGGGCACGGCAGGGGGAAGGGCCTGAAGCAAATTTCCTATGTCAAGGCCAAGGCAGGTACAGGTGCCACAAGACAACTGCAGGGACTCCAAATAGCCCAGGAGTGTTCCAATGCCACACCAGGTACCCAGGCACGCGTACACACAGACACGCTTAAACCATACGTGCGCACACATGAACCCTCACATACACGCACACACACGTGTGCACGCGTGCTCGTGCACACGCTGTGGTATGGTGTCCCCCAGGCACGGGGACGTCCCCCACACACACAGCCCCTCACAGCCGGGACAGCCTCCTGGCTGCCGCCACCGTCCTGGGTGCTGCTCCTGTGCGTGCTCCCTGGACGCGCAGCCCTCCCCGGCTCAGAGCTGCTCCCCTGTCATCTGGTCAGAGAAGCTGACAAGCGAGGGCAGGTGGCCAACTTGGCCTGAACTCCACTTGGAGGCTGGACTGGCAGATAAATTGGTCCAGAGGCGGGCGAGGAGCGGGAAGCAAGAGGGGGGCCCAAAGGAGAGATTTCAGATTCGTTTTTCTGCTCACCAAGCGTGCGCTCTCCAAGGTTCACAGCTGTAGTCCGGGAGGCCGACAGGGCGCCAGCTGGGAGCAGGCAGATGGCACGGGAGGGGCCGGGGCCCCGTGAAGATGGGGAGGAAGCTGTGGCTCTGGAGGAACGGGCTGGCCGCTGACCTTGGGGCATCTCTAGAGGCATGACGGCTCATTCCAGGTCACTCCAGGGCCACGAGAGCCAGGCCAGAGTCGCATCCAGCCTGGGAAGCGCTGACCTCTCGTCCTCATGCTGCTCGGGAGAGGACAGGCCCTCAGCCAGGGGCTGCTCGGACAGGCTCAGCACGCGCCCCTGAGCCCCGGCCCTCGATGAACTGATGGCTGGTGCCAGTGCGGCCGCTTACAACCAGAGAGGGAACGCGGACAACACAGAGAGAGCAGCTGCTGAGAACGCTTCTTCCTGCCGGTCGTGCTGAGAGGCCGCCCCAGGCCCTGGGTGAGGTCGGGGTGGCGGGGGGCGGTTACTGGGCTGGGTGGCCACAGGCACACAGTTCTCGCTCCACGGGGCGGGTTCAGTCATTCACTGTTCATCCTCTTGTTGTTTCAGTAAGGCCCAAGATAAAAGGACAGAACCCCTGCAGGAATGGCTGTATCCAGACACCTGAGCTTGCGGGACGTCACGTGACAGTCACCAGCAGTGACTCCAGGCCAAGAGTAAACGGTCCGGCTGCTCCTCCCAGGGCTGAGCCTCCCACGTCCCCCGGGGAGTGGCCGGCTCTGCAGGCAGGGGGACCCCAGGGCTGGGGGGAGCACGTAGTTATGGGACAGGCTTGGGGGCGTCCCCACCAAAGGGGCCCCTCGGGTGCACCTGCCAGGGTAAGAACGGCCTGTTTCCACGTCCTGCCTTCCCGTCAGCGCCGCCCGAGTCCCCGGCACACGCGGCTGCCTCTCCTGGATCCTCCGTACCGGCCTCTGTCTCCAGCCTCTTCCCCTGCAGCTCACAGACTGCACCCAGTGGCCAGGAGAGGTCAGGGTGGGCTGGAAGTCTAGTTGGGGCATCGAGACAGACACTCCACAGACAGAGTGATATAAAACCCTGTATGTGTGTCTGTGTGTGTGTGTGATGCCATCCCTTTGGTCTAGGTGCAGATTTGGGGGTTGGGGGTCTGTGTTTACCAGGAGGTACCTCGAGTTTGCTTGAGCAGAACCACCAGAGACAGCCTGAGAAGACTGGGCATCCCTCCAGCAGCTCGGCTCCCACAGAGGGAAACGCCCACAGGAAGACGCGCTGTGAGCCACGTGGCGCCCGAGGGCCGGGGGATGGCTGAGAACCGCCCCCCTGCAACGCGCTGGGGACCTGGGTGTGCCGAGCAGGAAAGTAAGCACGGCACCAGCCCCAGACCAAACCGCCTTCCAAAGCAGCTGTGCTTTCACCGCTGACTCCCCGGGTACCGATGGCGTCACGGCCTTTTGGAAATGTCAAATCCATTCGGTCATCATTTTCTTCCTTGAAACAAACGTTGCAGATGGGAGAGGGGATGAGAGTAAAGGTCAGGTTGTGGTAAAACTGTGTCCCCCAAAAAGACGCCTCAAAGTCCTAACCCCCGTGCCTGCAGACTTGACCTTGTGGGAAGTAGGGTCTTTGCGGACGATCCCTGGTGCGACCCTGATCCCCTACGACTGGGTCCTTAAGAGAAGAGCAGACACACAGGAAGGAGATTCCACATGAGGACACAGACACAGAGGGAAGAGACCAGAGCCCGAGGGACGCCCAGGGCCTCCAGAAGCTGGAGCAGGCGGGAAGGACTCTGCCCACGGGGGGAGGGCACGGCCTCCAGCGCTGCGAGGAGATACACTTCTGTTGTCTTAAGCCACCCTGTTCGTGGTCCTGTGATGCAGCAGCCCCAGGACACTAATCCAGGGAGCAAATAAAAGTGGGTGGCTGCAGGCGGGGTCACACAGGAGACAGAGCAGGCCGAATCACCCACAAGCCCCTGTGGTGAGGGGGCTGGACGTCCGCGCCAGGTACACCGGACGTGCCGCGGGCACGGGATGAATTAACCCCACGCTGTGTCGCGGGGGCCGCAGGGACCAACAGCTGCAGTCCCCACCTCCGAGGGCGAGTCCCCCCGCCCCACGAGCGCCCGATGTCACTAAACAGCTCCTCCCCAACCCGTCCTCCTTCTGTGGGTGCCGTCGGCTCACCGGCTGAAGAGGCGCTCCCGGAACGGCCCTCTGTCACCTGCCCACCATCTGATCAGATAGGTGAGTGGGCTGCCGCGCTGGGGTGACCTCGAGATTGGCAGCGAGATCTCAGCCGCAGTCCCAGGCCGACCTTCCGGTGCTGAGACCTCGTGCCAGCGGCACTCCCTGCCTCACTCTGGAAGTCAGGGTCCCCTACTCACTGGAGGCTTAAACACATGTGAATCTGCCTCCTAAATTATAAAGCGGGATAAAATACCGATTAGCATTTTGACGTGTTTATCAAAAATACATACGAAGCTCCCCTGAGTTCCCTACGGCTCACAGGGCAACCAGGAGGCAGGCGATTTCACCGCCCGCCGCGGAGGGGATGGGGCAGGGGCCGTCGGCCGCCTCATCTCAGATCACACCTGAGATCGCGGGCAGAGGCCGGTGTGCGAGCCCACCCCGCTCCCAAGGGCTTGGCCCAGGGAAACGAGCACTCGGGCAGATGCAGTCTCTGTCCTCGAGTTGGGATGCCCTTAGAATCGTCAGGGCCCAAGCAGACTGCCAGCCCTTCCACCCCTGGGGAGGAGCCTCCACGGGAAGCCGGGCCCTCAGTTCCCCCACCTCTAACGGGTGAGGCCAGAGCACTTGCGATGCTCACGGGGCGAAAGCAGGTGCTGCTGTGGACACGTCTCCCAGGCTCGTGGACACAGAGAGAATGAGCACAGTGCTGTGTGCGCGTCACGGCAGCTTCCACAGGCCGTGGCGGGCGGGCCGCTGGGCTTCATCCACAGAACATGAGCCAGGGGTCCCCGCAAGCACCGTCCTGGGCGTGAGCAGATTTCTCCTCCCGGTCGAAAGCTCTTCCCCTCGCAGGCAGAGCCCAGGCCTCAGGCCAGGGTGTGCGGAAGGGGAGACACAGCAGGAAGTCTGTGCTTCCTGGGGGATGGCAGGAGTGATAGAGGGTCTCTCCTCAGCAAGCAGGCAGACAAGCATGTGCCAGGGGCGGCAGACGTGAGATGGGGAGGAGAGCGGGTGGGCACCGGGGCCTGGGACGGATGCAAAAGCAGGCCTTCTGGATCCCGGAGCTCTTGGGGTCTTGCCTCAGCTGCTCAAAAGTATTGTGTTTTAACTCCAAAATACGCCAAGACCCCTGCCCGCCTCTGTCCCTGAGCCTCTCCAGACTGTGTCCTCGGACGGCAGAGAAGCACGACATCAACAGTCAGCCCCTCGGCCCTTCTGTCCTCGACGGGCCGCCCAGGGCAGGGGAGACCGCGGGGCCGCGCTCCCAGGTCCCCAGATCAGAACCTCTCCCTCTTGTGCACGAGAACCCCTCAGATCACACGCAGGGCAGTACGGCCACTCGCCCTGGGACAGCTGAGTGGACACCAAATGCAATTGCCTTATGTTTGGAGGGTGGGATGTCGACCCGTCTACACAAGCACCCACGGCTCTGTGCCACGTGCACTGTGAGGGGCACGTGGCAGGTGGAGCTGACCTGGGCCGTGGCACGGCCGTGTCTCTCTGCCCGTGTCTGTCCATCCATCATCTCACGCTACAGACGTGCAGCTTGGCCTCTGAGCACAGGGCCGGCGCCCCGCAGCACCATGAGATGCTCTCCCCTCCCTGTCTCTCTCTGTCTCCGTCTGTCTCTGTCTGTCTCTCCCTCACACACACACACACACGCCACACGCCACACGTGTACACGTGCGTGTACTCACACGTGCCGTTAGTCCCTGGGGGTTACATCTGCGTGACCACCAGGCACACTTCAGCAGAGCTAGGGAGGGGAACTCACCCGTCTTCCCAAAGCTTTGATCCATCTTCCTTATTTTGAGTACGTCTCAAGCAAAACCCCCTGGAGATCACCCCTTCTCTTTATTCATCTCCCCTCTCCCTCTCCAGGCAGCAAGATTCAAAGGGAAGAACCCAGGTGAAGAAGAAGCCAGCAGGGGGCGGGGGCTGTCACTGCCCTGCACAGCCCACTTCAGGGCCTCCTCTCCCGGTGGGTCTGGGGGACGTCTCCCTGCCCAGAACCTTCTCCAGATAGGGGGCTGTGTCTGCTGGTGTGGCCTGGCACACTCCCGGTAACCTGCCCCGGGCTCGGTGTTGCGGGTTCTCAGCCTCCACAGTGAGGCAGGACCTGGAGCTCTTCCTGCCCGCGGCTCTGCTGCCCCTGCCAGGAAGCCCTCCTGCAAAGCCACCAGGGGGGACAGACAGGTCCCAGGTGAGCGGGCCGTTGGTCGCTTCCCTTCCTGCGGGCCCTTCAAGCTCGGCCACGGGAAGGCTCAGCCCCGAACGGTGCCTCTGACCCTTAGGCAGCATCTCTGACCCCCGGAGGGCAATCGAAGCCCACCCACCCTGCTCTGCTTCTGGGGCTCCGGCCCACCTGCATCTCTGCCCACGAGCCCACCTGGGAGGACCCTGGAGGGGATGCTGGGCCCCAGGACGCCATCCAAGTCGGCGGCTTCACTGCAGGGCTGCTGGGAAGCGGGGGGCTGCAGCCCCACCAGGCCTGCAGAGCTGAGATGAAGCGCAGTGGCTGCCGTCCTGCCAGGGCGAGGTCTGTTGGGTTCCCACAGGTGGCCGACAGGGTGGGGACGACAGTCTAGGGGCTGCTGCCAGAGACCGTGACGGGCGAGGAATCGTGATGCTCTTGGCGGGCTCAGGTCTCACCCTGGGCCACCTGGGAGTGGGAGCCGACATCAGCAGCTGTTCCAGAGTCTTCTCCTCACGTCCCACCACGGGAGATGCACAACTGCAGGAAACAGTCTAGGCAGGTGGGCACAGAGGGCACAGACCCCGGGCAGAAGCCTGGGGTGGAGGGGCCTGGCCAGCGTCCAGGGTCCACAGCGGCAGGGGCAGAGCAGGGGCACGGGCCAGGGATCCACCTGGTCTGCGTGGCCTGTGCACGAGCTCCCGGGTGGGCCAGTGGTGGGGCTGACCCTCTCTGTCCCCGTGAGCACAGAATTCGCCCAGGTGCTGCAGCTGGACCCGGCCCGGATTTGGTCCTGTCCACGCTGCCTAGTCAAGGCCCTATTCCCCAGCACACACGCGCACGCACATGCACACACAGCACACACGCACACACAGACACACATGCACACACGCACACACACCCACACACTTGCGAGTTTGGGCTGGAGATTACGGGCCTGCCACCTTTCCTCTGCCCCTCCGTTGACCTGTGCCCTCTGGCTCCCCTGGGTCCAGACTGTGGGGTGAGTCAGGGCGTCACCAGTCCCTCAACAGCCCTCTCCCTGAGGGTCACCCCGGCCCAGGCTCAGGCCAGAGGCACAGGTCCCAGCAAACACCAGCGCCCAGGGCTCCAGCTCTCTGGGCGTAACCACGCCCTCAGACTGGGTGGCGAAGGTCCCGCCCGCAGCCCACCTTCCGGGACGGCACACTCCATCGGTGGCTGCTTTGCGACACCTCGTGTCTGCTGCTGGAACCCTCACCGATGCAAACCGCAGCTCACTCCTTTCCTCATGTGCTGTTGGGACACCCAGTCCTAGGGAAGTCAAAGGATTCGCCCAACTCCCAAAGCCGGACAGGGACAGGGCTTTCCCTGTGCTCAGCGTGATTTAGGGACTGGCCTTCTCACCTTGCTGAGAGAGCCCCGTGTGTGTGTGAGAAACGGAGGGGGTGGAATGAGGGGCAAGGCTTGTCTGAGATCAGGAATTCTAGGCACAGAGTAAGGGGTGCCTCAGGGGCCCAGCACTCCGCCAGCTGAGAAGTGGGGACCGGCACTGGTACGCTGGCCTCCTCCGTCACAGGAGACTTTGTAACCTACAGAGCCAATCACATTCCACTTGATCCGCAGCAAAGATTCTCAAAGAGAAGTGTTATTTCCATCATTTTAAAGATGATCACACAGGCCCTGGGGTCTCCCCGTCAATGAAGAAAGAAGCGAGGAACAGAGGAGGGCACCTCCTGCCGGTACCCGGCTGACCCAGGAGTGGTGTGGCGCTCCGCGCGTCCAGGTGTGAGACGGGTTCCCATCAGACTATAAAATGAGGGGCAGATCCGATGGCCTCCATGGCCTCTCCCAGATCAAAGACGAGTGCAGGAAGTGACTGGCTGGAGACGGAACAGAGCTCCCAGAGGTCTCTCTGGACGTGCGTCCCTGTCGCCACAGGATGGCCAGAGCCCGGCTCGCAAGCTCTCCTCCCTGCCCAGGCCAGGCCCAGCGGGATGTCTGCGGTCCGGCCAGATGGCCAGCCGGTCCAGGGGCGAGTCAGTCTCAGCCCAAGGCCGCGCTCTCCAAGTGTGATGAGAGTTTCCCTCCTTACCCGCTGTGGTGAAGCCCTGGGCGACCCCGTGTGGAGCGCAGGTATGGGCCTCTGGGAAGTCGGGAAGCGTCCCCTCCCCAGCCCACCGCAGAGGAGGCTTCTGAGAGGACTGGACAGCACGCCGGGGTTTCAGTGGGGGGCGGCTGCTTACTCTTCCTCCTTCCACAGCGCAGAGCCCTAGCTGTGCCAGGCACACAGATGACTCTTCACCCTCCAGCCTCCTCCCCTGGCTCAGCCCCCACCCGCTGTGCAGAACCCGGGGGGGAAGAAAAAGAAGTCGAGGAGAGACTGACTCCAAAGCGATTCCCCAGGATGACGCTGAGCCATTAACGAAAAAGAAAAGAAAGAAAGAAAGAGCAGAACACCCTGAGCTAGGTAAGACCTTAGGACCAAAGCCGTCGCCACGCGCAGCTTCCTTCATATCCTAAGCTGACGTAGCAAGTCTCACTTCATGATTTCAAACACTCAAGCTTGTCTCCCAGGAAGGTGTTTACAAAGCCGGGCGTTTTGATTCAGCACATGTCCCATGAAAGCCAGGGCGCGTGGCGGTCAGCCCAGGGGTGGGTGGTGGGATTCAGGACACGGTGCGTCCCCCGGGAGGGCAGGGCGGGAACCACCCTGCCCGCACCCCTTGCCCTCCGCTGCCCCCTGTCCCTGCCCACACGCTTCAGCCCCGCACGTGCTCTCCAGAGCCACCCTGGGGACGTGAGATCCTGCTGGCTCCCACAAGAGGCACTCAGCCAGGCACTGACCTCAGGGTCACTGCTGCCCCCACCATTTTTATTATCAGGGCCCCGAGGAGGAGGAGGATGCAGCAGCGTGGAAGCGGGCAGGTGCTTCCTTAGCTCAAGTCCCTGGTGGTCCCCTTAGAAGGAACCTCACACCCTCTGGAGGCCCCCCTCTCTGGATATCTGGTGGGGAGACACTCATGGACCCAGTGCCCCGAGGAGGGCTGCAAGGTCTGGGTACTGCGCGGGCCAGCCTGTCTCCATGCCCGTCCTGTGCCAGGCACGTGGCCTTCTCCAGGGCACTTCACCCTCACAGCAGTGCAAGGAGGTGAGGCCTTGCACCCGTCCTGCAGAGAAGGGCGCCTAGGCATGGAGAGGTCCCAGGTTCCCACAGCCAGGAGGGGTTTGAGCCCAGGGGGTCTCTCCCCAGCCATCAGGTGGCAGGTCCTGCTTTAAGGATTGGCTCCTCCACGAGAGAATATTCTATTTCCCTCTGTGGCCCTACGGTAGGAGCCTCAAGTTAGAAGAAACGGGCGATGCTGACAGACTGCTCGCCTGTGTTCCAAAGTAAGTCCAGTCACAAGCAGAACTCAGCCTAGTGGCAGAGTCCTCGGGGGCACGTGAACGTCAAGGATTCACCCGGAGTGGGGGACTTCCATGGTGGTCCAGTGGTAAAGAATCCACCTTCCAACGCAGGGACTCGGGTTCAATCTCTGGTGTGGGGACTAAGATCCCACGTGCCTCAGGGCAACTAAGCCCGCGCGCCACAACTACAGAGCCCACGCGCCACAACTACAGAGCCCACGCGCCACAACTACAGAGCCCATGCGCTCTGGAGCCTGCGCACCACAACTAGAGAAGAGAAAGCCCACAAGCCACAACTAGAGAGAAGCCCGGCGCTGTAAGAAGAGCCCGCATGCCGCAACAAAGACCCAATGCAGCCAAACAAAGAAGGACACACGAGCCCCACCCAGAGAAACACAAACAGTGCTGATGAAATCGACAAGAAAAAGGAAGAGGGGGAGGCCTTCCCCTGAGCTATTTTCACTCTGAGATTTCTTCTTCCAGGGGACACAGGTCGCGCCGGTATTTCCCAGAGCCCTTCTCTTCCTCCAGCACAGGACCCCAGGGCTGATTTGAGGGGAGATTCTAGGAGCAGAGCGGGGCATCCCCTGGACACACTCAAAGCCGGTCCCCGGCCCACCGCAAGCCCGCTGCTCGGCCATCACCCCTGAACCGGCAGTAAAACCAGCGGGACTGCGCCCCAATCCCCGTGCCTGTTGGGAAATTCTACCCGCCCAACAGTTCACGGCCCAGGAGAAAGGCGGGCTGTGATGCAGTGTGAGCGCCCGCAACCCTGCTTGGGAGAGAGGAAGCCCCTGCCCCCGGAAGTGCCTGGCAGGTTGTTATCTGACCCGTCCGGAAGGTGGGACGTCCTGGAGGAGCCCAGAGCACCCTCCCTCCTGGCCACACTCAGCACCCGGCCTTGAGTGTCACTGAGAAGCCCCCAGAGAAGGGCCCGCCCACCGGGAGGGACCTTGCCCCGCGTGGATACCGAAGCCCAGGCAGCTGGGGGACAGCACAGCCTGTGCTTTACGTGGAACAGGTGAGCTGGTCAGGCCCTCGTCCCTGGGAGCTGCCCCAAGCCCTGGGCTGGGGACACCTCCACCAGGCCGGTGCCGGGAACCCCGCTGTGTAGATAGGCAGGTTCACACAGGGCCGCCCCACCCAGCAGGGTCACTCGAGCATGCGTGGGCCGCGGTGCAGTACACGCACGGACACACCCACCGCACCCCAGCCTCACGGGTGTAGGTGCACGCCTCACATACCACGCGTGCCCCACACCAGAGTCACCAGGCACACTCGTCCCTGTGCACGCTGCATCCGTGTGCTCACGAGCGCACCCAGGGCCCGGCCCTTGGTTAGAGGAGCCGGATCCGGGAGCCCCCGGCTCCTCTGCGGTGTCAGCGCTGGAGCCCCTCGCCCCGCCTTCCCCACTGCCAACAGCTGCCCCGCTGGTCTTCCTTCCTCTGTCCTGCGGGCCTGGGGCTCAGAGCTGACAGGAAACCCGGGGAGGAGGACGGACAGGAGGAAGACAGATAAGAGGGTCACAGCTGCTGAGACAGAAGCGGGTCCCGTGCAGACGGAGCGGCAGATGCTGCCTCTGGGCCAGAGTCCCTGGGGTGCAGCAGTGGGGGAGGGGGCAGGTGGGGGAGGAGGACGGAGAGGGATGGAGGGGGGAGCTGGAAGGGGCAGAACCCGGGGGGAGGAGGGGCCACGAGGGCAGGGGGTCCTGAGAGGGGAGCCAGGAAGGGCACCTGTGGCGGCTTGTGTCTGGGACCCAGGGGACGTCACTCGGGTCACAGCCCAGGGCAGGAGCGCTCCCGGAACGTCTGCTTCCCTCCTCCAAAGATCACCCTAAAGGACACTCTAGCACCTGCCCAGAACAGGCCAGCGTCCTGACCACCCACCAGGCCCGGACCCCTGCCCAGGGCGCATCGCTGAACCTGGGACGCCCGCAGGCTTGACCCCCACCAGGCCCTCCCAGCACCCACCCGGGACCTGCAGGGCCCTCGAAGCGTCCTCCAGCACAGCGCCCAGAAGGTCTTTCCCAAATGCTTGCTTACTTTTTAAAGACTTTACCTTTTCGAGCAGTCTTAGGTTCACAGCAAAATCGAGGGGCAGGTACGGCGAGTGCCCATAGCCCCTCCTCCACACGTGCGGGCTCCCCCTTGTCAAGCTCCCACCAGACAGTGCGTTTGGTGCAGTCAGTGAACGGGCACTGGCGCGCCATCGTCACCCAGGGGCCAGGGCAGGTCAGGCTCACTCTGGGCGCTGCACCTGCTGCGAGCGTGGGCGGATGCGGAAGGACGCGTACCCTTCAGTGTCTCCTCTTTCCTCTCTCTCTCCCTTTTCTTTTTAAAATTTTACTTACCTGCTTCAAACTCCAGCCAGGCCCCCTCTAGCTGCCAGGAGAACCCCCAGGCCCTTCAGGACCACGCCCGGGACTGTACCAGCCCCGTGTCTCCACTCGCCTTGAAGAGCTGATCATCTAATTTCTGTCTCAAATCGGGATGCTTTCGAGAGTGAACAGAAGGACCGGCTGCCACGAGTAGCACTTCCGGAGCCACAGACAGAAGTCAGGACTGCTTCAGCAGGCCCGTCACGCACACCTGACAGGTACACCCTCACGCGCCCACGCGCCTGCAGCTCTGGCCCTGAACTCGTGCTGTCTGCAGGTACCTGGTGCCTCCCATGTGCCCAGAGCACAGGCCTCAGGTGAGAGGAGGACTCCGTCCCCAATCACCAAGACCAAGGCCTCGCCTGCCCCCAACTGCCACGCCCCTCCCGCTGGCCGGCCGGGAGCTCGGCTCAGGGCCGCCGCAGAGGTGGCAGTGGAGGGAGCCCGGGTTCTGCCAGAGGCGTTCCCACCAGCCCCGTAGGTCCTCACACGCCTCCCACCCCTCCTGGGCCTGCTGAGGACAGCGGGTCCTTTGTCATAAGTGTCTACTGGATTGTTCATCCTATTTCCCAGGCAAAATAACGTCACCATCGGAGGGACGACCGTCCTGCGCAGAGGTGGGCTGTGGGGTCTCGCCTGTCAGAGCCTGAGGGCGCTGAGTCGCTCGGCCAGCCCTCCTCAGGTGGGGAAGCCACCAGAACATGACAGGCGAACCGGGAGCCTGGGCCTGCCGGGGTCGCACCGTCCGGCACGGAGGGATACCTCAGGGCCAGATCGGGGGTCCGGCTGCAGCCCGCGTGCCCCAGGCCACGCGGCTCTCCTGAAGCAGCCCAGCACCCCTCCTGGGATGCCAGAGGAGACCCAGCCCGCGAGGCCGAGCCTCCAAGGGCTCCAGCTCAGAACGGGCCTGAGGGCCTGCGTGACCCTCGCCGCCAGGCGGAGGGCGGCGAGCCTGTCACTGCCACGCCTTGTCCCACGTGCCTTTGCCCCCGCCGAGGACGGCGTCCTGCCCGCACCCCAGGCGCAGCCTGTGTCACTCCTTCGCGCCCCTGGCCTCGCGCACCAGCTGTGGGCGCCCCTACCCCATGGGGTCCTCGCTGCACCCGGCAGCACGGCCCCTGGCTTTTGAGTTCACCGTTGCCGGGTGTCTGCTGCGCACAGAGCCACACAGCACAGCGCGGTCTCGCGGGGGACGTGGAGACCGGCCTCTGGCCCAGAACCGTGAAGGCGGCATGATGGGGATGAGGCTTGGCCCCCGGGGCTCCCCCCCGCACCTGCCCCCGGGGCCTCCTGTCACTCTGCCGCCTAAATGCCTGTTCCATCCACCGTGCGATGCCCGCAGGGGCCTGCATTTTAAAGAGCTAGTAATGAGGCTTTCCTTCTGAGCGGGCAGATTGCCATCGCTATCGGGGGAGGGCACGGTTAAAGGGGCAGCTCCCTCCGCAGAGTCGCAACCCACGGGCAGGCCCCCGGTCTGCGCCTTAACCTGTAAGGGCCCCCCAGGCCCGCTATCCACAGCGGGGCGTGGTCGGGACCACGGTGTATATCGGGTCACGGACCCACTTCCCCGACCCCAGCCCCATCTGCGACCGGACCTCGGGGGCTGAGGTGCCCACAGCTCACTTTGGGGTCGTTTCTCATGTCAATTGGGGCGGCCTCCTGACTGGCTGGTCGGTCTCACCTTTGGTCGACTTGCTAATCTACCGAGAGAATTATTTTTAAACACAGACCTGGTTGTGCTTCCTCTGCTGTCGTTCCTTCAGTGACTCCCCAGGCTGACACAAAACAGAAAGGTCCCCAAACCTGGCATCTGAGGCCCTGAGGGATGGCTCTCTCCTGGGTCCCGGCCGGTGTCCCCCACGTCCCCCCGCTGCCCTGACAGACTCCATATCCTCAGGGCCCTGGCCGTGCACGGAGCTCCCTGGAGGCGCCCCTGGAGGACTGACCGGGACCCCAGCTGGTCAAAGCAGAGACCGGCATCCCGGGTGGGAGTGGGACTGAGCGGGGAGTGAGGGTGAGGGCGGCTGTGTGGACGGAGGACAGTGCAGGAAGGGACGGTAACAGAGCAGGACGAGGAGGGAGGAGCTGAAAGGATGGGCGTCCTCCCTGAGGACAGCAAACCCTGACCTCCAAGGGAGGCCTATGTCCTGGTCCAGGCGTCCCTCCTGGAAGCCGTGTCTGGGCCGCTCTGGGGCCGTGCTGGCCACTGACCAGGCGGAAGGCCCATGAAGCAAGGTGCATACTCAGGAAAGAACTAGAGAGCAACTTGGGCGTCACTGGGTCAGGACCCACGCTGAGAGGGAGACAGAGTAACTGCTCCGAGGTCGCGGACGTGGCCGTCTTGGGCGTCACTGGGTCAGGACCCATGCTGAGAGGGAGACAGAGTAACTGCTCCAAGGTCGCGGACGCGGCCCTGACCTGGCACTGGGCAGAGGTGGGGCCTCAGCCGGGGAGGGACCAGGTGGGGTTTCAGGGGGTGGAAGAAGGGGACGGAGTGAGAAGACTGGATGAAGGGACCGTACGATGGGGCGGAGAGGACCCTGAGGTCCACAGGAGAGGAAAGGCAAGGGGCCCCACCCTGAACACCGTGCTCCCGGGAGGAGGTGCGTCGGTTACCCGCTGCCACGCACTCTGCTCCAGGCTGTGGGTCTGCGCGTCAGCTGGGCCCCTGCTCCATCATCCTCCTCTGCCTGAACCAGGGTTGCGGGGAGGCAGCTGTTCTGGGGGGAATTGTGTCCCGCGTCCCGTGCCCCGCCCCCCGGCAAAGGACACGTCGAAGTCCTAACCCCCGCGCCTGCGAACCTGACCTTGTGGGAAGTAGGGTCTTTGCGGACGATCCCTGGGGCGGCCCTGATCCCCTACGACTGGGTCCTTAAGAGAAGAGCAGACACACAGGAAGGAGGTTCTACGTGAGGACACAGACACAGAGCGAAAAGACCAGAGCCCGAGGGATGCCCAGGGCCTCCAGAAGCTGGAGCGGGCGGGAAGGACTCTCCGCAGAGGGGAGGGCACGGCCTCCAGCGCTGCGAGGAGATACATTTCTGCTGTCTTAAGCCACCTCGCCCCAGCCCCCGTTCGTGGCACTTTTTCTGGCTGCGCTTCCTCTTCTCGTGGCAGGAGAGGTCGTGGAAACTCGGGGTTCTGAAGCTGTGGCCTGGAGCCGGGACCCGGCTGCTCCCACCCACAGGCCCCTGGGCAAAGCCGTCCTGCCCACATAGAGCGTGGGTGCAGACGGCGAAAGGTGGGGCAAGCACGGCACCAGCCACTGCTCGGGGCGCTGCTCGTGTCCGGCTGTGTGGCCACAACAGAGGCCGTTCGAACCTCCTACATCCCTATGGACACACACGCATACACACTTACACACACACAGGCACACACACGCACGCACATGCTCCAGTTACACAGAAAAGAAACAGTTCCACAGCATCATGGGTTTCCAGGACCCCTGCCTTCTCCACGTAGAGGACTCTCTCCAGGGCCACCTGCGTGGGCCCAGGGCAGCCCCTCATCTTCTCTTTCTTATTTTGATGCCTTTGGCCCCACAGCTTTCGCCGCCTTCCCTCCTGATCCTCCCCCTAAACTCGGAGCGGAACCCACCCTCCTGCCGCCCAGAGCCCCCTAAGTGTCGTTACCACACTTGTCCTGCTTCGCTGCAATCTCTCTGTAACGTGGGTCTTCCCAGAGGCCACGGGCTGGGCCACTGCATTTTGTGCTCCCAGCACTTCACACATAATAGGACCCAAAGAATATTTAGTCAGTGAAATACTGGATAAATGAAATAAAGAATGAATAAATGGATGAATAAACGGATTAAATATAAATTGAGACCATGTGATAAAGAGTAAAAGAAAGCTTTGTAAGATAAGGAATTTTAGAAAATAGATTATTTAAAATAGATCTAGGAATGGGTGTTTGGAAAGGGGAAAGTTTTGCAGAACGAGAATAGATAAATGGGTTCCAAGAGGAAGCCGTCATCCCGTGAGGACTGAGGACGACGGCGGATGTGGTCCCGCAGCCCTCGGGCTCGGTCTGTGGATGGTCAGGTGTGGAGGGGACATGACGGAGGCCTGGGGACAGTCGCCAGGTGCACGAGGAATAGAAGGATCCCGGGCTTTGGTGGCTGACCGCCCGGAGCCATCGTTGGACACTCACGTGGTCGCAGGCGAGGCCTTCCCCCCCGCACCCAGTCCTGGGCTCCGACTTGCAACACAGGCCTGTGAACACCCTCCAGAGTGGTCATAAAATCACTGCAACAACAGCTGAGCGCACTGAGCCACGCCTGTCTCAGGAGAGATGCCCTTGCCTCGCCTCCCCCCAGCTGAGCCCTGGGAACTCAGGGCACGGGCTCAGCGCACGATATCCAGTCCTCACGCTGCCTGAACGACTGGGTGACAATCACACCTTCCATCCCCGCTTCCCGGCGCCGGCCCCGGAAACGCAATGTTGGACGGGGTGGACCTTATGGCCGCTCCTTGCAGCGTATGCTTTTGTGACTCCATCCGACACTCCGGCCACAGGGCAGAGTCTATAATATGATTTTGTCAGACATTCCTGAAAGGTTGATGGGAATTTCAACCAAGTCGCTACTGCAATTTAAGACTGAAAGGGTGAAGACCGACAACAGGGAGGGAGGAAGCCAGGGACGGACCCTGAAACCCGCAGACTCTTATTTGGTTTCAACTTTCCTTCTAGCATGCCACTGCGCTCTCTCGACCACAGCTGCGACGACTTTGAAAACTGCAAGAACTTAAGAAATCTATACCCTTCCCTTTGCGTGCAGACCCAGCCATAATAATTCTCAACATTTTCCACTTTCACATGCAAAAGCCAACTTCCAATTATTTTGAACTTATAATTCATGCTATTGCTAACAGTGCTGTAATTACCTATTGGCACATTCAATTTCCTTGAACACCAATAAAGCTCTAGGTACCTTTATCTTTAATAAGTGGGAAACAATTCCTGTGTTGTTCTCACTATTTTGTGAAGCAATTGTGCAAAAATTCGGGGGTCATTTGACATTTGACCACTTTAAACCCTAACTGTGGATGCGGGGCTGTGACATGTTTAAGAAGAAAGAGGAGAGAAAGCAGAGGAGGATCGGGTTGCGGCCCTGAGCCGTACGGCTGTTCACTGGCTTCTGACCCAGAGTCTCTAGGCTCTACTTTCCTCATCCATAAAACAGAAGAAGTCTTTGTGGGCCAGTGGTGGGCAGGACACGTGATTGTGCTTTGTAAATTGCCCAGCTGTAGGAAGCAACTGGCTATCCCGACAAAATTCTGGTGGATAGAAAGTCACCTCGTGGGCTTCCCTGGTGGCGCAGTGGTTGGGAGTCCGCCTGCCGATGCAGGGGACACAGGTTCGTGCCCCGGTCCGGGAAGATCCCACATGCCGCAGAGCGGCTGGGCCTGTGAGCCATAGCCGCTGAGCCTGCGCGTCCGGAGCCTGTGCTCCGCAATGGGAGAGGCCACAACAGTGAGAGGCCTGCATACCACAGAAAAAAAAAAAAAAAGAAAGCCACCTCATTTCTAAGCTCTGCTACTCGGTGAATTCTGAACCAGGTGTACCTCCCTCTACAAGCTCTCCCTGGCTGACCTCACCACTCTCACCTCCACATACCCCCAGAAGACAACCCGCTCAGCAGCTGGGGTCCCGCCCCCCGCCCCGAACTCGAGACACACTGCCAGGCTCAACTGTCAAGTCACTTGAATGCCCCACAGACACCCAAAGACCAACAGTCCCAAACATAAGTCCCTGTATTTTTTACCCTTGTTTAAGCTGCTGGTACCAGCACTGACTCATTCAAACCAGAAGCCAAAGGGTCCACGACAGCACCTCCCTTTATCACCCCACCTTCACCAACCCAGTCAGCTTGAAGGCTGTGTCCTGGTAGTTCACGCCCAAATGCTTGCTAAGTGCACGCCCTCTCCAGGCCAGCATCCAAGGCTGGGTCTTCATCATCTTCTGCCGGAACTGCTGGTTTCCATGATTCCAGTCTATTCCTACGTAAAGCCAGCTTTCCCACTGAAACTAGAGAGAGCGTCCGGAAAAACCAAACCCGACCTTCACCTGTCTGCCCGCACAGGTCCCTCTGCCTGGGAGTCCACGCACATGGCTCCAACCTCGCTCGGGGTCTTCTGTGCTGGGTGCCTCCGTGCACATGTCTCTCTTTGCACCTACGTTTGACTGGAAGCAGCTCGCGCTTCCAAAACTGCGCTGTCGGTTGTCCACTGATATTCGTATGACCCTCCCATCTTCCCAGACTCCCTTACAAACCGGGATCCAATGAGAGGCGTGCAAATGAAATTTGGGAGACAGAAAAGGAGAAGCAGTATCTTCTCTAGCAGCCATGGTGGACAGACATATATCAGAGCGTCAGCTGACAGAGGTCGGATTTTTCTAGTGGCTTCCACGCACCCACCCGGGGCCCTAGGTCACCAGGTATTGGTGGTGGCTTCCCTGCGAGTCCCGCAGCCTCGTCGTCTCCTAAAAGTCTTCCATTAATTCACACACGTCCAGGTGTCCTGAGAGCTTCCGGTGGCCTTCCTGGCCTCACTCCCAAGAACTCCCCACAGGTCTGTAAATACCGAATCCCCCTGTGTGTCAGCCTTTCCTGCCTGAGGCCCCAGAGGGGGTTCTGTTCTCCTGACGTCCAGTCCTAGGTGTGTTCCCGCCACTCCTGCTTGTGCGGACAGAGCCCCGACCTGAGGAGGACCCAGAGGATCTCCTCAAACTGAACAGAATTGCCCACGTTCACGCACCTCCCCAGAGCTTTCCGGAAACAGGCAGGTGCTCTGCCACGTCTATGATTCTAGGCATGAGGATGACGAGGGGTTGAACGTAGTGAAACCGAGAGGCACAGCCCCGTGGGATCATCACCGACCCCTCACCTTTGTTAGGATCAGAGCGCTTCGGGGGGCATTCAGTCGTCTCAGCTCCCCGAGGGGCATGTTCCTCCTGCATCACCAAGAAGGCGTGGAGTCAGGACCTGTCATGGACCTCGTGCAGGGACACGGCCTGGAGGGGTCACCAGCAGATCTGGCCCACAGCCAGCGCTCAGCAACGTCAGCACGCAGTGTTAGTATCGGCCCCAGGACCTGGAAATGTCCCGTTTCCTCCACTACCAGCTGTGGAAACGTGCCCATCATGCAAGAGGGACACACATGCTTAATCAACATACACAGAAAACGTCCCTCCATTGATACAGAAATCGTACTAAGACAAAAATATATATTTTTAATCGTTGATTGCCAATGTTAATAAATGAGTATGGAAACAAATTTTCCCCAATGTTCTCTTAGATACTTCTGGGAGATCTATGGGGTTTTGTTTGTTTGTTTGTTTTTTGCGGTACGCGGGCCTCTCACTGTTGCGGCCTCTTCGGTTGCAGAACACAGGCTCCGGACGCACAGGCTCAGCGGCCACGGCTCACAGGCCCAGCAGCTCCGCAGCATGTGGGATCTTCCCGGACTGGGGCACGAACCCGTGTCCCCTGCATCGGCGGGCAGATTCTCAACCACTGCGCCACCAGGGAAGCCTGAGGATGGTTGTTTTTTACCTGCCTTCTTTTTATGTTCCTGGAATAGTCGTGTTCCAATGAAGGTGTACTGGTTAGGTGACCGGAAAGTGAAAATTAAAGTCTGAAGAAGCAGCACACGAGCATTGCTTTTCCGGTGCAGCTGTCCTGCAGCCTCACCCTTACTCTGATTTGTCCATAAGTTCGTAAGCCTTTCCCTCCGAGGGAGCAAGGGTTTGACCCCTAAGAAATGCAGCCGAGGCGCAGATGTCTGCAGCGTCAAGCAGGCCCAGGAGAGGCCCTCGCCACAGAGAGAAGGGTGTTCAGCAAGCTTAGGGAGGCTGGCCCGTGGGAAGGGAAGACGGATGGAAGCCCAGGCCCTCTCAGGAGATGGAAGACCAGGCTCCAGGCCTGCAGCGGGGTGAGGGCGTGAGCTCCCTGCTCTGAGCCATCACCACCACCTGCCTCTGGTCCTCCTCTCCTGGTTGCAACCTCCCTGCCCCAGTCTGGCAGCTGGAATCCTCCAGACACACCCAGAAATGGTGTTTGACCAAACGTCTGGCCCTCCCACGGCCCAGTCACGTTGACTGACACCAACCAGTGGCCCTCAGAGGCAGGGACTTCAACCCGCGGAGGCGTTTCAAGCAGGCCCCGCCCGGCACGACTGGCTGCACCCTGCGGGCCGAGCACGGTCTGGAGGTTAAAATGAATGGAGCTGCAGCGGGTCCCCAGGAGCAGGGGGCAGCCCCTCGCCCCAAAGCCCCTGAAGATGAGCTGGCGCAGGAAGAGAGCAGTGGGGCCCAAGGGTCCCCAAAGTTTCTATAATTCTGACATCAGTCAGGTGGTCACCGCCCCCGTTCATGGGAAGCCTCCCTTCATCACCCCGAACGGCGTTCGCCTATTTCCATCTGATCACGGAATCTCATACTAGAGCAGGCATGCCCCTCCCAGAATCCCTAAGGGACCAGAAGGACTGAGACGCCAAGAATTTGCTCAGGGATCCGACCCTTTTTGTGTTTGGCGCAAGAGAACCCTCAGCAGCACAGAGGCTGCTCCCACCCGAGCGCCCGGTGGGGCTGAGGGGGGCACAGCAGACTCACCGCGTGGAGGATGTGTCCCCTCCCACCTCCATGCCCTTCCAGCCTCCTGCTGTCTCTTGGGGGGCTGGGACACCCAGGCCCTTGCAGTCAGGTCGGGCTGTGGCGTTCTCACCAGCAGCCCTAGAGCAGAAATGGCTCCTAGCCTGAGCGCTGGGGCTGCACCTTCTCCACGGACATCGCTCTTCTCTGCTCCCTGACTCAAGGCCACAGGTGCCCTGCAGCCCAGATACAGCCGGGGTCCCTGCACCACCACCTGCAGGAGGCCCGGCATCAGACTGTGACATGGGGGCCAATATATGCTTTTCACTGAGCCTCTGGGACCTTGGCATTAATCGCTCTAAACCACATGTCAAATAGAACGATGTCAGATCAAGTCACCCCACTGTTCAAAACAGGCTCCCATCCCACTCAGGTAAAAACCAAAGTCCTAAATGTCCTGGGAGACCCTGTGACCACCCCCATCCTTCTTCCAGCCTCGTCTTTCACCCTTTCTCCGCAGGCTTCCCACGTCCCCCTCACACGTACCAAGCATGTTCCTGCCTCAGGACATTTGCACCTGCTGTGAACCCTTTCTCCAGGTGTCCATCTGCGTGACTTACTCATCTGCCTGTTCTAGGGACTTATTCAAACGTCATCTTCTATTAAAGTCACTGTAAACATACTCCCCATCCCCGTCCCCGAGGAGTCTCTGCCTTAATCTATATCAACATCCAATGTGGTGTGCAGTTTACTGGTTCTACCTTGTGTCTTCCTCCAGTGGAAGGTGGGCTCCATGAGGGCAGTGACTTGTGTGTGTTTGTGTGTGTGTGTGTTTTGTTCACTCCTATCCTCTTAGTGCCTAGAACCATCTCTGTGACCTGACAGGGCCTCAATAAACACCTGCTGAATGAATGAGCTGGAATACATGAACCGATATTACAAACAGAGGAGACAGGCAGGAAATGGGAAGAAAAAATTCAGGAAACCCTTATTATAAAAGGATAGTGCTTGAGCTAAACTCGAAACTGAGGGCCCGGCGACGGCTCCATGGAGCAGGGGACTCCAGGCCCTGCTTGCAGAAGAGCCTGCTTCCACCCAGCCCGGGGACTCGGGAACTTTCCCAAAGTCCAGTATCATGCCCGTGGGGAAGGGCAACAGGACACACACAAGCAAAGGCAGGCAGGTGGGTAACACTGTGCCTGCCACACCAGTGCCAGGCTGGGATTCTGGTCCTGCCAGTAATTTGCTCGGCGCTTACCCCAGGTCCGGGCAGGCAGTGGGTGGATTCAGAGGATAGCTGACGCACAGAGCAGCTGCGGGGGGCAGGCGGGCCCCCGGCAAGAGACCTGCTCCCAGCTGACACCGGTGGGTGAAAGGGGCCACCTCCAAACTAGCCAGGGATTCAGCGGGGAGACGGGCGGGACTCCAGCAGAGGTCTGGCGGCACAAGCGGTCAGGTGGAGGTCTAGGCCGAGCACCTCCGGCTGAGCTGGGTCAGCTACTGGAGGAGCGAGACAGACAGACGGCCAAGGTCTCTAGTCTGCGGGGGGCAGGGGGGAGGTCTTTGAGGTTCCTTCCAAGCCTGCCGACCCCTAGCCCCCCTCCTTCCTCTCGCCACCTGGCTCTGGGCGAGGGGAGGATGAGAATCCTGGATAAATACATGGCCTGAGCTCTGCAATACGGTTATTCACAACCTTGAAAATCAAATAAAAAGTTGCAGCTTCCCCTGACGGGGGAAACCACTTCATCACTGTGGGCACAGTCCCAGAGGCACGGGTGGCCCCAGGGGCAGCCCTGGAGATGCAGGACCGCCCAGGGCCCAGAGCTCTGCTGCCCCTGGCCACGACCCCCCACCCCGCCCCGCAGAGAAATGAAAGGCCTCTCTCCACTCCACTGGGTATGGAATTGGCTTCTTTGTGTTATTTGTTTCTTTTCCTACCAGAAGGAGTTCAAAAGTTGAGAGCTGATTAGTATTCCAGGCGCCAGAACTGCTGCAAGCCAGCTCCAGGGCGGGCGATAGAAGCCTGGGCTCACCGCCCACCCGCCCCGCTGGAGACCCCGCTCCCGGGCCGGGGAGCTTTCCGGCCGCCCCTCCCCTCCTGCCTCAGTAATCATCCTTCCCACCCCTGCCCGTCCCCCTGGTGATGAGAACAGCCGTGCAGGCAGTGGTGGGGCCCAAGGGAATCCCCCAGGAGCCTCACTGGCTGCCTCTGCAGGCAGGAGTGGGCACAGTATTTGCGTACACTTGTGTAAGTTATGCAGCAAATACACCTCTCTTTAACATTGCAACCTAATGAAATCACTCAGACAGCACATTAAAAACACGACTTACTCTGGGGAGAGTCGGACCCTTTCCGCGTTAAATCATTTGAATGATCATTTGAATATATTTGCACAAGTGTCGAGTTAAAATGGCCCTCGCCCGGGTTTTCAGAGTTAATGGGGGATGGGGGGACGTGTCCACAGTCTGCCCCAGGCTGCCCAGGGTTCCTGGAACCTCGGGGGCCACAGGCGCCCCCAGCAGGACGTCGGGCGCTCCCGGGCACGAGGAAATGAGCTCAGAGTCCCCATAAACCGAATTCATTTCACGGGGCCTCGGGTGGCAGTAAATCTGCGCCTCTGCAGAGACGTAAGGGTGTGGAGAAGAGTTAACACAAGCAGAGCCGCTGCGGGGAATCCTGGTGGAAAAGGGTGTCAGGGAGCGGAGCCAGAACCCCTCAGGAGCAGGGCTGCGCTCAGAGCGCCTCGGAGACCCGGGAGCTCAGCCCACCGCCAGGGCTGAGGCCTCTGGCCTGGCCGCCCTGTAGAGCAGCCCGGAGCACAGCCCCCCCCCCCCCCCCCCCCGGAGGACGTAGAGGCAGCCTCGCTGCGGCTGAACGCGTCCCAAGGTCCCGCCACTCAGGCCCATCCTCCTCCCGCAGAGCCGACATGAGAAGGTTCTCCGGGGCAGCCAGCTGAGGCAGGTCCTGGGGGGAGGGCCCAGGGCCAAGGGCCCTAGAACCCTCGTCACACTTTCTAGTTTACAAAGTGCATCTTCCACAGACACAATTGTTTTCACTTGCTTTTCACGAGAACCTTCAAATACCAGAGAGAGAAGCTAGTCCATGACGTATGTGACCTGCACGGGGTACTCAGCTGATGGGGGCAGCACGACCGAGTCCCAGGCTGCCCCTCTCTCTTCCTTGCCCGGCACATCCCCAGCCCAGCATCCGCTCTGGGAGCAGCCCCCTGGCTGGAAGCCCTTCCCCCAGGGTACCTTGTCCACAGCCGGAGCTGTGTGGTTGGGCCCCATCGGCTCCTGAGAATTATTCCTTCCCTCAGAGTATGATGGCAAGCTGGCCCCAAGGGCAATGCCCCTCAGACCACCCGGGCCCTCAGAAGAGCCGGCTTTTGTCCTTTAATCGCATGACTCCCGAATCCCTACAGCCCCAGAATGGATAAAAGCCCAGCAAGTCAAACCTGTGTCCACGCTGAGATAGTGTATGTTCCTTGACCTCCCCCGCCCTGGGCCTGGAGGACCAGATCTCTGCCCTAGCTGATTCCCACAGAGCAGATGTCTGTGCCTTTCTAGAACCATCACTCTGATGAACTCTCTGCAGATCCACTGACTTATCTGGAAGCAGAACCCTCGCCATCTGGACCTCAGCATCCTATAGCCCTCCATCTGCACACCCCAGTCCGGCCCACTCATTTCACTCAAGTCAGCAGAGCTTTATGGACCCGCACGGCATACAAGCCACCGTTAGGATCTGTGCTGGGCTCAGGCCAGGAGACCAGCGGTGTGGGCTCTTGATCAGCCTGTCCGGGCCGGTGGGATTCTCGCTTGCTGGGTTTACTGCCAGGATGGGCAGACGTTTCCCAGCCACTCTAGCCACAGTGAGTATTTCCTTTGGCAAGATGTTCTCACCACGGCTGCGTCAGACAGGCAGCCTCGTTTTCAGGAAGAACAAGAATCACCTGTCAAGCGTGATCCCATCTCACCCTTTTTTAACTCAAAGTGCCAACATGTTTTGGGTTAAAATGACTCATTCTCCTTTTCGAGCAAAAGATCTAGGTGTGGGGAGGTGAGGTCAGAGGCTGCCTGGATCGCTTCGTCCCTGAGTTTCACACATGGCCGCTGCCCCAGAAATGCATATTTCATGCCATGGGACCCTGCCCGTCCTTGACAGTCCAGGCCAGGTGCCCCTGTGGTACCCACTGGCGGAGGTACCGCTTTCCAGGGCCACGGGGGCTCAGCCCCAATCCAAGAACACAGGCTGTCAAAGGGAGCCCACAGTTCATTCCCAGTTAAGTGGGTATTTTTTACCACATGGAAACGCAGATTTTCTGCCCATATTAACTGCTCCGTAGTCACTACAGGACAAAGAATTGACAGCACTTTTTGCAAGAGAGCTCATACTAGGTATCGTATCAAAGAAATAGCACTGTTGCAAATAAAATGATACATAACTAATTTATACTGTTGGGATGGAGGTCAGTTTCCTCCATGTGAGCTGAGTTGGGATTCCGCGTGAGTTAGTTCTTTGGATGAGGTCTTCCCCAAACCCAAGCTGTTTATTGCTCTCCCAGATTTCGTGTTGCTCACATAGTTAACACGGTCCAGTGCTGGCAGAATCGCCATCTGATGGCGGGGAGGTCCTGTCCAGGCCGAGCGCCGTGATAAGCTCTGTGCTTGACCTTGTGACCCCCAGCCCAACCTCCCAGTGGCTGACCAGCGTTCAAGGTGACCCCGTGTCCCAGGACCCACCCCCGGCCTTGCCCTGCCCCTCCCACCACTGCTAGCTGTGGGGTATGTGGTTTCGTGGAGGAATTATTAGAAACCACTGATTTTAAATTGTTTTAGAAAAACCCGAAAATAGGGAAGACTTCTCCGGTCCGTCTCAGCTCCTACAAAGTATGAAGTGTGCACAGCAAGCTTCTTTTCACATCAAGCACTCTTTAGATTACATTCTCACTCCCAGCATTCAGTACTTGGTGATGAAAAAGGTACTTCCGATTATGGAATAAAGGAAGTCAAACAAAATCAAGTCTCCCGCTTCCTCAACCCCACGTTGCACTGATCCCCAGATGCTACATGCTACCCATGGAATGTGTGTTCCACGCAGCCCGAGTGTCCCCTGCCCACTGCAACCGGCCGACCGGCTGGCCCTCCTTTACCTTCCACCGCCCTTTACCTGGAGAAGTAACCCGCTGCTCGCTGCCAAAGCTGCTTCCCTGCTTCACTGCTGGACACCGCCCTGGCCGACAGCAGGCTTAGACACCTGGCCACCCCTCCGCTCCCCGCTGGCCTCTAGCTCCCTCCCGGCTCCTCCAACACAGCACACCCACCAACGTGTCACCCTGTCCCCTCTGTGCCTTTAAAATCCTAGTCTAACCTCGGGAGGCCCGTCAGGGTCCTGCCCATGCCTCTTGCTCTGAGCTACCACCCAGGGGCCACGTTTCTCTAGACCACCGACTAAGTCCTTCCACTTGTTCTGGCATCATAAGCGAACGTACCCGGTTTAGTGGGAAAGCAATGAATTTTGGAGTCTAGCTCACCTGCATTCAAACCCCAGCCTGTCAGGCCGACACAGCTGGCCTGTCGGCCACAGGAAGCAGGACTCCCTCTTGGTCACAAGTCCATACTCAGCTGACGGCGCAGTTATCCATCTTTCACTCTGCCTCTCACGGTTCTAGGCACTTTCCAGGAATTTTCTATCCAGTGTGCAGAGCGGCCATCGTAGCAGTAGCCAAACACCCTGCCTTTGTTTCATTCTGTTTTTGCACTTTTCCAGCTCATCACCTGTGCCCGTGATCGAGTCCTTCCCCCGCCCCAGCCCACCTCCTGGAAGCCACTCCATGTGTTTGGTTTCCGTCTTTGAATAAGTTTTGTGCATGAAGAATTGTCTGGTCGGGCTGCTCCGGATGGCTGTCCCCCTGCTCTCTGGACACCCCGACGGAGCAGTGCCTGCTTCACCTATGCCCTACGCACGTGACTGACATTCCTGCGTCCTTGTCCCGGGCCCCAGCTGCTGATGGTTCTTACCAAAGGGCTGGTGAAGGGCGTGCCCCTCTGCTGGTTTCCCTGGTAACCGATGAGCCCACCGGACGTCCATTCCCCTGTAACTGGTCGTCTCCCCTGCCCCCGGGAGCGAAGGCTGCTGCCACGTCCTGCCCACCGTCCTCTGCACACAGTGGGGCGTTGCTCCAGGACCCTGCTGCAGACGTGTAAGCCCCCATCCTTTAAACCACTGATGTCTCTGTCGCTGACTCCGGACTCTCTCTTCAGTCTTGAAGCTGGGCAGGCACAGGTGGGCACAGCCCAGAAAGAATACAGAGTAGAACCTGCCTATTTATGTTTCAATTGACCGGCTGGCATTGGGCTGGGCACTCGCTCTGCTTCCTACGTACTTCACTCTAAGTGTTCTGTGGCGGGTCTAGGCGGGTCTAGTCCACGGCTGATGCCCAGGGTCCCTCCTGCGTCTCCACTGTGTTTACCCCCCGCCAAGCCATGCAGACTTCGCCACCACACATTCTGTTTTCGCTGCACTGGACACTGTTTAAATGTCACTAGGTGCCTCCAGACTGCTGTCAAAGCAGGTATCCAGGCCCACTCTCACCTCATCACCTGTGCACATGGATTTCCTTTCCTATCCATCCTTTACCAGTAATTGGATTGATGTTGAAAGTCCAATGGGTACACAATGAAGAAGCGATGCAGTTCAATCTGGCATTTCTCTGATTCCATGAGTGTTGTGTTTCTTCATCACCTGCCCTCCCCAGCATTCAGCTTCCTCTCTTCTGAACCGTAGACTCATTTTCTTGGCACATTTTTCTTGAGTTTCCTCCTTTTTTCCTTCTTAATTTTAAGAAGTATCCCACCTACTCTAGTTGGCCAGCCCTTGTCGGTTTTAGATGTTGACGGTGTCTTCTAATCCATCACCCATCCCCTCACCGTGCAGTATCTTCCATTGAACAGAAATACAACATTGTAAATCATCAGATCCGTCCCTTTTCCTGATGGGTTGTACTTTTGAAGTACAGTTTAAGAATTCCCTCCCCACCCAAGATTATAAAGACACTCCCACATTTTCCTCAGCTGCCTTTACAGCTGTATCTGTCCCATCTGGGTCTTCAGTCCTTCCAGAGATGACCTTTGTTCGGCCTGAGGCTGCTGTCCAAGGATACTTTTCTCCATAGACTATGTCACCTCTGTGCCATTACCAGATCACTCATCCTCTCCTCACTCGTCCGTGCTGTCACACCCTGGGCTCCCAAATTTCTAAACACGTTTCTGAAATCTATTTTCTATTTCTTTTGTCTGTAAGTCAGTTCTCCCTCCAGATGCAGAATTTTCCTTACTACCTCTTTCTAGTGTGTCTTAATATCTGACAGTTTAATTCCCCCCTCTTTTTTCTTTTTCAAAATGTCTTGTTTATTCTGGACTTTTATTGTTCCATGAATTTAAAATGGTTTGATTTTTTTTAAACAATCACACTAGAATTTTTATTGGAAGAACGTTACAAGGGTAGATTTATTGGGGGGGGAACAGACTTCACAATGCCAAGTTGCTTCATCCATGAATATGGTATATATCTTGCCTTTGTTCGTATCTGATGTCATGTCCTTTAATAGATTTTTTAAAATTATTTCATAAGTTTCTTAGGCATTTAGTGTAAATTCTTTGATCATTTGTAGCTATGGCTGCTGTTGTGAATGAATTTTCACTTTCCACTTTATTTCTTAGTTGATTGTTGCTGGTTGAAATTTTTTATAGAGTTTGCACAAGTAGAGAAGCTTCTCATGAGACATAACTGAATAGAAAACTCCTCAGCTTTCTTGGGTCACAGGATTGAGCTTTTAACCACACAGACTAGTGGCGAGCACAGCTTGCCCTGGGAGCAGACCTGACCCAATGCACGAACACGGTGAGCAAGCTGATGACCCTGCAGCTGACAGCATCGCCCCATTGTCACAAACCTGGACTTTGTCCTCAGGGCTGCCTGAGCTACTCCACCTATTCCTGTGTCCTGTTGAGAAAGCGTCTTACCCTCCTGAGCAGTTTCCTCCTCTGTAAATGGGAACACGGCTATAGCAGGCCCCAGGATGCTGATTTGATGATTAAAGAACATGGTGCACATATAGCGCTCAAGAGTGCCCAGCCTACGGTCAGTTCTCAGTACGGACTAACTTTACTATCACTAGCTGTGAGACCACAGGAAAATTATTCAATCTGTTCGGGCTTCACTTTCTTCATCAAAAAATAAAAATAAAAACCTTGAGTTTCCTTTTTCCACCTACCTCAGAGTCCTGTCACAAACACGAAATAGGAAAATGGAAAAATCACTTTATACACTGTAAAGTGCTATGCCCACCTAAGGTTATGATAGCCGTTGACACCCCTGTTCGCTCCCTTTCCATTTTCTCTTCAGAACCACTTTGTCCATCTTGCTTTTGCGTACATCTGTCCATTGTCAGCAAATAATGATTCAAACGCACTGTCTGGGTGTCTGCTATCTGCCCTGCAAGGTGCTAAGTGATTCCAAATTTACAAATGCCCCCTTCCTGCTCATCCTAACAACCCCATGAAGTGTCACAGAGCATGTTTCACATGGACTCTCAGATGACCAGTGGACCAGGACCCAGCCCGCTTGATTTTCTTAATAGTCACGAAGAAAATGACTCACCCAGGAACATAGATTTTCCTCCTGAAAACAAAACACAACCAAAAAGCCTTGCCTGAGGAGTTTTGATCCTGTGGCTAAAAGTTCTCAGGACTGACGTCAAACATCTGCTGGAGATCAGACGTGTTGAGAAAATGTATGATTCAAAGGAAGAAGAGGACATTGGGCAGGGAAGAAACGTTGATCGTCTCTGCGTGTCAGTGTGGTGGCAGTGACACTATTTACGGTATCTTCTTTAACGATACCTACAACCCTACGCACACGCGCGCGCACACACACACACACACACACATGTTGTCCATCTGTAACCTCATTTTACAGAAGAAACTCAGAGTCAGACATACTCAGTCATTTTCCTTGAGTCACAGAGCCAGAAATGTATGGTGTGATTTTGCTGCAAAGCCTGTAGGACTCCCCAGGTTATACAGTCGTACATGGGAATAGGAGAATTTAACTAAATGGCTTGTATTAGTTTAGAAACCTTCAGAGGCCACTCCAGATAGTTCACCCAGAGAGAGGTCTAACAGAGGGAGTTGTCTGCAGGCATTTTTGAAGAACTGAAAGAACAAGGTGGTGGTACCCACGCCAGGAAGCCCCTGCTCCCCCTGGGATGGAGTCCATGTCCTGGAAGTGCTGATCTGCCCCTGCTGCCCGCACACTCACCAGCTGGTACGTAACTTCCCTGTCATTGCGTTCCAAGGGGAGAACAGAACCAGAACCCCACGAGCAGACCAATGTGGGGCTCTCGTTTTCAGGCTTCCAGCTCCCATCCTACAGAGGAGACCACAGAAGGACAAGCACGGAGCTGAGCTGCAACAGGACATGCTGGGCACAGTGAATGGTTTATTGAGAGCGCTGTTGCAATCAGAAATTTACTTGGAAAATTCATGAAACTTTGCTCAGGAACAAAGAAAGCAGGGCTTTGAGTTGCATGTGAGTGTGTGTGCGAAGAGACCCAGGTCAGCGTCATGTTTATCTCTTCCACTGCCTTAGGGAGCATTAAGCACAACTAATGTGATCACTTAGGGCCGGTTGAGCCGAATTCAATGGTAGGAACCCTAACTTTCCATGAAGCTACAAGATAAAAGGATGAATTAAAGTGGGCATTAAATCACCGACTTCTGATATTTCACAGGGTGGAGGAAAAGCTCAGAACCACAGAACCCAGTAAGACACGGCTGTGCCCCTGGAGCAGAGGCCATCGCACAGCTCTGGAGGCCAGAGCCGGAAATGCAGCTCCAGCAGGCCTGGTCCCCTCCATCTCAGCCCTGAAGGAGCATCTGCTCCCAGTGTGTTTCCAGCTCCTGGCCAAGGCCAGGAAGCCCTGGTATCAGCTCTGGTATCGGCTTTGGTATCGGCCCTGGTATCAGCCCTGGTATCGGTTCTGGTATCAGCTCTGGTATCGGCTCCCTGGTACCATCCTTGGTATCAGCCCTGGTATCGGCTCTGATATCGGCCCTGGTATCAGCTCTGGTATTGGCTCTGGTATCAGCTCCCTGGTATCAGCCTTGGTATTGGCTCTGGTATCAGCTCCCTGGTATCAGCCCTGGTATCGGATCTGGTATTGGCTCCCTGGTACCATCCCTGGTATCAGCTCCCTGGTTTGGGTTCATCACGCCAGGCTCTGCCTCTGTCATCACAGGGCCTTCTCCCTGTGTCCTCACGTGGTCCTCCCTCTATGCGTGTCTGTGTCCAAACCTCCCTCTTTTTCTAAGGACACCAGTGGTATCAGACTAGGGGCCACCCTCCCCCAGTATGACCCAACAGCCCTATTTCCAAATAAGTTTCCACGCTCAATACTGAGGCTTAGAACTTCAACACAGCTTTGGGGGACACAGTTCAACTCCCGGCTCTCAGGAAGCATATGAGACACCATGTGGAAGTTCCTCCATGGGCACAACATCAGTAAGTCATCCAGGTAATTAGGATGCTCTTTCTGGGGGACTAGCTCCCAATTTCCCAGACATTCTGGGAACATCTAAAATAGACAAGTTTTATGTAACTATAAAATTAAAATTTGTTTATTAATGGAAAACATTGCATAAAGTAACTTCTAGTTTTCTAATGCTTACTTTCTCCAGAAATCACATGGGATGCTTCACATATGTTATTTCATCTTCACCATCACAACTGTCCTCCAAAGAGCTACTAGCACCCCCCTTTCAGAGCAGAAGAAACTGGGGCCCAGGTAGCTGATGAAGGTGACAGGTTAGTAAGCTGAAGAGCTACATTTCAAGTCCAGGTCTGCCTGACTCTTGAGACAGAGCCTCTCCCTGCCATGTCCACCAGGTCCACTAAGAGCTCCTGTGGCCTCTGCCTGTCATTCCCCTCCTCCCTGCCCACCAGCAGAGGCCCCTAAGTTCCAGGCTGCCCTGCCCCGGGTCCTGAAAGCCTCATGCCTCTCTGTCCAGCCTCCCAGCACCCAGTCTCAGAATCAGGCAGGAATTGTCGCCCCTGCCTTAGTTGATCCACAGATGCCAGGAGCCATACTGCCTGCCTGGCCCCCCCGGTTGCTTGGACACCCTCCCCCAGCAGCACCTTTTGGAAAAGCCACAGGCGACATGGGGGCACAGATCATTAAAATTGTTTTGGATGTTGCCAAACGGAAGAGAACTTAAATATCGTTTGCTGTGGTCAACATCATGGCCCAAGATGTGAGACGGGGGCTAGTAAGAGCCCCCTCTGCCCCCTGAGAGTTTTGTGCCCACTCTTTCTGGCAACCAGAGGCTCTCAAGCCCGTATGTCATGGTGGCGCAGTGTGAAAGCAGCACACGGGTGAGTGGGGAGAGACATGGCTGCCTTCGTTAGCGCTACCCCTAAACCCCAATGACCTTCAACATGGAGGGCGTATTTGGCTTCCGAAGGCTTACACATGCACCAGGCGAGCTGCTGAGGCCCAGCAACGCCCTTCTGTTTTTCATGCAAAGACTCCAAATATTGGATGACTTTATGGATAACATTTGGAGGTGTTACATTTCTTGGATGAGAACAGGGCAAGAAAACCAACCGATTTCACTTTCTGTTTTTGTTTAAGGAGTTGTCGAAAGATCTACCCCCTTTCCAAGATGCCCCGGCCCTAGATTCAGAAAGTCTCCTTTGTCCTCCTCTCCTGATGAGCGAGGGGTGTGGGAGGTCTTTATGAAATGGCACATATAAGAGAAGCAAAGAGGAAAGCATCCCAAATGGTGTTTTTAGGCATACCTATGTTAATTTCATAGTTTAGACCGGTAATGATAGAAGTCATTTTTGCAAATTAAAGGTCAGGTAAAGTAAAAATTATGAAAGTACGTTCACAGCATAAACAAGTGAAAGATGCCAAAGACTCCATCGGGGCGGTGGGGGGAAGCTGAGTGTCCTGTGATGGGCACAAGGTGCTTTGACTTGTGAACCTGAGACACGTCAGTCCCCTGCCCGAGAGGCAAACAGAGAATTGCCTTTTTCAGCCTTTGCAATCCAGTGTGAAAGTTGCAAATGTACCCACCTTTCATTTTATTTCAGTAACCTACTCTATTATTGACAGACACCTGGGCCATGTGGTGTTTTCTCTCGTGCATAGAATCTAAGAAAAAAAGGGAAGTTTGCACTGCAGAGTTTCCTTACCCAACGGCCCCGTGGGAAAGGGAAAGCCAGGTGTTAGCATCCTGAGGTCTGTTCAGTTGGAAGGAATAGTGGAGAGAGGAGATTGAAAACAGCATCACAAGAAACGTGACCCACCGAGCCCACTGCCCGGTCCTTGCAGCGCCTACTGACAAACTGGTCACTCACCCAGTACCTCTCTCCGCTCTCTAGCAACCTTGGGAACCGGGGTTACAGAGAAGCCAGCATTCAAACCCGGGTCTCCGGCACCCACTCAGGAGACTCCACCTCTATAGCTTCATGTCCCGATTCTTTATTTGGACATCTGTCAGCATCCATCTCCAAGGGCCTTGTCTTCACTCACAAGCCATCTGACCAGGCTGCATTTTAAAAAAGCAAAACAAAGCACAATCCGAAAGATAGAATTCAGGTTTTTAAATTGGGTGCATGTTGCCTGTGTGCAGCCAAACGACCAGCTTCTGTTGAGGCCCCTCCTGAAGCCTGGGTTTGGGACTGTGCAGAGAGCCCAGGGGCCGGAGCTCAGAAAGGAGAGCATGCGCAAGGCAAAGGAGGCGGGAGCAGGCCTGGGGGGCGAGATGGCCCTCTGCCGCCATTGCCTGCAATGCTAGATGCACAGGCTGGCAGAAAATGCTTATCAAAGAGAACTTCCCCCAATCTGATCCTAATTGATGCAATGTTCTGTGTCAAATCACTTCCTGTTTCCTGATTGCGGCTAAGAAAAATGTGATTTAATCAGAGCGTTTGCCACAGTTCAGAGCCCCTGCAGCTGAAACCAGGTGCAGCCCCCCACCCCGCTTCACGGAAACACCAGGGCGGCACAGGATGCAAGACTCCTCGCTCACAACTTCAGCCACAGCCACGGGAGGAAAAACTGCAGACGCTGCGGGAAGAAATTGAGGACGACTCCACAGCAGACACTCAGCCTTGTCAGAAGTCAGCTCATCAAACCACCAGTTCCTAAGAGACTGGGATGCGTTCTCTCTGGATGAAGACGACACAGGGCTGAGCTACGATTCCCACCCAGGGACCTTCTGCTCTGCCCCAGGGTGACCCCCCACCAGGTCCCACCCATCTCACCATCCTCTCTCAGGAATGTTGACCACAACCCACACTCATTCAGGGGAAGCTGCTTGTTTCACACACACGCTTCTATCCCCATTTCACACCTGAACGAATCAAGAATCAGAGAGAAGGGACCTGCACAAAGTCGCGTAGCCTGAAGTCTCGGGGTCCAGCCCCTCCAGCAGTGTCATTGAGGAAAAGGCCCTTCAACCTACAAGCTCCTTCCTAAACCTCGAGTGTCTTCCATTCCTTCTGAAACGTTCCTTGAATACTTCATACGTCTGAGGCATTGTTACAAGTGCTAAAGATACAGAAGTTTTAAAAGATGAGCAAGCTCTCTGCGCTCATGCAACTTATACTGTAATGAATAGAAGTCAAGAATAAAACAATAATAGCTGAGGCACATAGGATGGGAAAATAGCAACAGAGGAAACGTGGGAATGTGACGGAGAGCTCTGGGTGCGGAGGACCACCCTCAGAATAGGGGCCCAGTGAAGGCCCCCCACGAGGAGGGACCCGCGAGAATGCCTGGAGGAGGGGCATCTGGAACAAGAGACATGAGCCCACACCAGCCCCCTGAGCGAGAGTGTGCACGGCCAGCAAAGGCCAGGGGGCTGGGCCGCGTGAGGGAGGGCAGCGCGGCGGGCAGTGGCCCAACCTCGGGCATCGGGGACCATGTACGGGCTGCAGGCTTCTCCCTAAGAGGGGTGGGAGCCACCGGAAGGTTTTGAGCGGGAGGTGACAGTACCTGGCTGAGCCCACAGCAGGCCCGTCTACGTACTAAAAGTGCAAGGGCAGCAGGGGGACCCCTGGGGAGGCCGTGGCCACAACCCAGGGGAGAGATGCTGATGGCTGGACCAGGAGGCGAGAGGCAAATTCTGGATGTATCCGAAGGTAGAGCCTGCAGGATTTGCTGATGGACTGGGTATGGGAGTGAGGGGGACAGCAAAGGGTGACACCAGGATTTCTGACTTAAGTGACGGGAAGCACGGGGTGGCTAGGAAGTAAGATGAGGAAGGCGTTAGGAAACCCTCTTCTTCTGCAGACGATACATGGATTTCATCGTCCCTCCATCACATCTGTGCACACTCACAGGACTCACACCAAACTCCTCACCGTTATGTACAAAATAGGAACACCCTTTAAAAGGTCCACATTCTCATTCCCTCAGAAACGATGAAAAGGTGTCTTTTGGCTGAAAAATGACCCATAGTTATTTAATGTTTATATGGTGAACTCATTCCAATGGAAAGCACCACGTAATACCAGGAAAACAAACTCTACACGTGGAAAACATCTTGTTTGTCAACCATACACTCTTTGCTCAGTATAATCTAGAAATACAAATTCTTCATTTCTACCAATAGTCATAAATTCTACTGCTTTTTATTTCTGGGTAAACATAAAGAGGGCTGAAAGCCAGCAGTGTGGGTGGAGACGACCAAGTCCCTAAAATCAAAATGTAAGCCTCTCAGCAGACATGGGAAGGCTGGCAGAGCCAGCCGTCACCTTAAAAGTTGCCGTCACCTTTCTCTCCGCTCGTAATCCCAACCTCATGGGCTGTTTCTCATCAGGACCACACAGTCACCTTAGAAGTCTGTGGGCCCAAGTCTCTCGCTCTCCCCATTTTAATCCAGCCTGATGCTGCCCCACATGTGTCTTTTTAAAATGCAAACTTGGTAACTACACTCGTCAATCCCTTCCCATTGCCTACGAACCAGAGTCCTGATTTCTGAATGGAGTGTAAGTCCTACCGGCTCTCTCCGCACTTGGCTTCGCCTCATTTTCTCTTGCAGACGCTAAGCTGAGCCTCAGTAGACTCTGTCCTCTTTCCTGAACACGACCCAGCAGCTGGTGAACCTCCATGCCCTCCAATTCCTGAAGCACCGTCCCCTGTACTGCTACCCCTTCCTCATCCTTCAAGACCACGTCCTACGATACAATCCTGAGATGCCTCCCAGATTCCCCTTGCGAAGCTGGGTGCCCCACACAGATGCGCTTCCATCACCACCCTTAGCATCATCTCCATCACCTATGTCTTTGGCCCTGACTCACCTGGAAGCCCCACCTCCTCCAGGCTCCAGCCCGATGCACCTGCAGCCTTTCCATGGAGCAGGTTTCCTGCCCAGAAGCGCAGGACACTTGAATGTCTCTAACTTGTGGTATCAGTAAAATTCAAAGAGCTTATTACCCTCAGACCTGAAGCCATGATCCAGAATCAGGAAAAAATACATAAAATGTATAAAACAGGCATCTCAAATTAAAGGCTGCAATATAGGCAGGAAGGGGCAGATTGAAATCTTCAGAAAATTAACCAACGAATTAGAACCACGAAGGAGAGCAAAATAAGCAGATGTGAATTATGAGATGAAACCTAAAAGCAGGCAAGCCTCAGAGAATTCCAGAACAACTTAGAATTCCAGAAGTAAGCAGAACGCACCTGCTCGAGGTTGAGCACATCCTGCTCCGAGGGGGAGACTCAAATCTCAGGCTCAAGGTGGGTCATTAAATATCATGGAAAAGTTATTAAAAACCTCGGAGTTATGTTGACTTCATATATATATATATATATATATATATATAAACTATGTCACATTAGCAATGAGGTCATAGATTCCCTACAAATGAAAAAAATCAGGTCACCATTAACTATGATACAAATAATTTTAAAACTTCAAAGAATATTACTTACAAAAGGTTATATTCAAACTGAAGGCTGACAAAAAGACCTGGCCAGAAAAGCAAAGAAATTATAGGAGTTATGAAAGAAATTTTTTTGAAAACAATCCACTCAGAATAGAATTTAAAACTACAAGTATGAGGTGAACCGAGTATCAAAAAGTGAGAGTAAACAGTGTAACAAGTAAAGCACAAGATTGGCCTAGTCCTTAAAAAGTAGTAGAAACAATACAACCATTAATTAAGGACATATTGACCAACAGCTCTGTCAATGGCCAGGGTCTGAAATGACAGTGTTGTCACTGACTGAAGGATTTATTAGAAAGAAAGTACTAAACATCTCATCTTAGGGACAGGCACAAAGACATTCCTGATGTCGACTGCTCTGAAGAAACACATTATCTCTCCAAGATAAAAGTGCATCGTACATATCAAAATGTAAAAAGAAAACGCTCAAACACTCATTAAAACATACATAAAACCAGAAAGCACAAGTACGACAAAGACGTTTAGAGTGAAAAAGTAACCACACACGAGGGCAGTGCCGAAGAGATACATCTAAACCAAAATGACGAGGGCACGGTTCAAAATTAAGAAATCTGCAAAGAAATATCAAGTAAATATAAACAACAATGTAGGAGAATTAAGACTAGGAGTGATAAACAATAAAGATATGAGAAAATTGCATTGAAAGCAATCCAGAGGATCATTATAATTTCGTAATAGGAGCAACACGCAGTGAAGTTATGTGTTATACAGGCTACAATCTCTACCTCAATGCAACAAAGCTAAAAGGCTTTTTGAATGAACCAAAAAAAGGTGAATTTGGAAAGAATTCTAAATAATTTTTAAGTTAAGGAAATAAAGCAAAAATACCACTGCAAACAACTTAGAAATTAATGATGATGAGACTACAGATGAAAATTCATGATCTGTAGCCAGAAGAGATTCAAAGCCTTCCATGCCTGCATTATTGTTCAAAACTGAAATTTAAAAAATGCAATTCAGAACAATAGTATAATACTTTCGCCCTAAAATGGGCCAAAATTATTTTAATAATAATCAAGTTGGGTAAACTGTAAGGAAGTGGTCAGTCTCATATCATACGAGTGGAAATGGACATGAGCGAAACGTTGCAGAAGAGAAATTTGCCAATAAGTAGCCAAAAGCCCTTAACCTGTAAGCTCCCTTTGTGACCCAGCAATTTCACTTTTAAGAATTTACCCGAAGAAGATAAATTATCACGGAAGTATAAAAAGATTTATCTCCAAGAATTTTCATCACAGCATTGTTTATAATAGAAAAATACCGAAATGTACTGGAACAAGCCATAGGAGGAGTCGAGTGACACGCTCTATCCAGGGAAGGCACACGTCTCCTCACAGCAATGGCGTGCGACACTCCTCACGCTGAGTAGAAGGGACTGGCTGTGTCGTGCAGGTGAGGGGGAAAGGCAGCTGGAAAGCAGGAGGCATGGCGATGCCAGGTTAGTAATAAACAAATTTGCACACAAAAACATATGCCCGTCAAATAATTACCATCCGTTTACTTCCTCAAAACACATATTGCTACAGAGCAGAAGCGAGAGATTTTTCAGTATTTGGATTTCTTTCTTCTAATTTTCTAGCGTGAATATTAGTAATTTGCAATCCTCCTGGTAAAAGTTATTAGACACAAACAGAACATCTTGAGCGAAGGTAGTTACCATTAGTAATCGACATGCACAGTATCCCTCTTCTGTACCCAGCTGAGCTAGTCCCTTTCAGAAACACCCAAGAGACACAATTCTGGGCTGAGAACACACTTGGACAAGTCACTCCTTTAACTGATGAGAAAAGGGGTCTCAGAGAAGGCAAGTGACTCACGAGGCTCACTCGGGTGTTGGAGCAGAACGAGGGTCAGAATCTCCACCGCCGGACTCAGCCCAGTGCCTGGAAAGGGCCCTGCTCTGCGGCAAATGAATTCTATTCTGTGTAACTAAAAAGAAAAAGGGGGAAATTCGGTAGCACTGCTTTTACCAATGTGAAAACCTCTTCTGGTCCTCTCTCCCATTGCCGAATAGGACGCAACGGGAGGAGTGCCGGTATATCACGTCTAACTGGATGCAGCCGTAAAGCCACGGGCGCTGGGCCTGGAGACAAGTGTCTCTGCTGTCCCCAGTTAGCAAGGCGCATTCCATCCTGGCCACACTGTGCAGGCGAGCGGCTATTTCTGTGTTCCAACCCCAGAGGAGCGGGCTACTGAAGCACCGATTTCAAATTTGTTTTTAAATCCCACTTGGATGCAAAGGGCAATTTGCTGTCTGGGGTGGGGCTAGCAGTTAGGATGCCTGTCAAGTGGCGGTGGCCCCCCAGCTAGAGGGGAACTGCACTCGCGGCTTGTGGCCGGACATCTCCCACTCGCGGGGCTTTGAAAGTCTTTGTGAAAAGAGAAGGCTTGAAAGGGAAAAGGAAAGACTTCCCGGAACAGCCTTGGTGGGAGCTCCACCAGGACGCGTGTCTCCATGGAGACCAAGGTCAGCTCCGGCGCCAGAGAGGCAGCTGTCTCAGCCTCGTGTTCAGCGGGGACAGGAGCTGCCAGATACCCACACGGAGGACAGAGATGCTGCAAAACCTCCCGTGGGTGTTCTCACTCGCCTGACGCCACAGCGAGGTCTGAGCAAGCTTCATGGAACAGGACGTGACTTAGCTCACGGAGCACAGGTTCCCCAGGTGAGGAGGGAGACGCAGGCCTCTCCTCCGGGAGCCGGGAGGCTCCCGGAAGATCATGGCTACAGAAGCATCTGGCCAAGGGCTGTCAGAGACGGCAAGATCAAAGGCATCCCTGCATTCAACCGTTACTCATCAAATACAGAGATCCAAGGACCAAACTGAGCACTGAGTGGTCTCAACAGGTCACCAGAACCCAAGAGGAGAGTGAGGGGCCTGGACCAGGACTCGGGGTGCCAGAAGCCGAGGGTGACAGGCGGGGGTGACCGGGCACCGCTGCCCGAGGCTGGGCTCTGCCCCCCAGAGGTGAGGGCGTGGGGCGGGACCGGGGCCGGGGTGCGGCCTGGCCTGGGAGGAGAGGTGGCCAAAGGGCCACAGGGAGCCAAAGCGAGCCCCCGACTCCAGGGAGGATGACATGCGGGCGGAGACGCTTCTGGTCCGCGGGGAGCCGCTGGCCACCCAGGCCGCGCTCAGCCCCATCTGTCACGCACATACACGCGCGGGCCTTCATGGATTCATCCGAAGTCAGCCCCGACCTCCAGCCCTGCCCCTGCCGCCCCGGCCCGGAGCCGCTGCCGAGAGCCCCTCCCTGGCTTCCCGCCCAGCCTCCAGCCACAGCTCCTCACCAGCCCCGCCCAGCCTCCAGCCACAGCTCCTCACCAGCCCCGCCCAGCCTCCAGCCACAGCTCCTCACCAGCCCAGGGCCTCGGGCTCCGTCCGTTCCTCTGCCGTCCGTGCTCCGAAAAGGTTTTGGCTTCGAATACGGTGCGCCCGTGCCTCGTGTAGAGTTTCCATTCCTCAACCTCGTGCCCGCTTCGGGGTCCGCAGGAGCCTCCCTCTCCTCTCGGAGTCTGTCCCTGCTCAGCCCCAGTGCGGCTGGATGCCTCCCTTCTGTGTTCACCGTATCCCTGCACAGACCTCAGCCATGCGTCTGTCTGCCGCACCCGCTGGGACTTCTTTGCGGGCAGTTTCTGCCTGTGTCCCCAGGCCAGCCCTCACAGGGGCCCCTGCACGACAGGCGTGCCCAGCTCACACCGCAGCCCCACTGAGTGTAGTCCAAGCTAAGCCCCACTGCACGGCGACACCCCACACAAGGTAGACGGGCTCCCCAGGAACGCTTCTGCCCTCAGCGCTCGGCCCCTGGCTGCCTGAACAGCCAGGGCGTGCGGACTGACCGGGTGAGAAACACACGCTGCAGGGCAGCCACCGCTGCCCGTCCCGCTCCCCTCTCAGCAATTCAGCCGTCAGCTCGGTGCTTCTCACTGGAGGGGCTCAGGAAGGATTCGCTGAGTGAATGAGGAAGGGTGTGTGTGAGTTCCCGGCCTCCGACTAGCGGTCAGACGCACAGGAGGTCAGGAGACGCGGGTCCGGGCTCGGTCCTGCCGCCACAGCCTCTGTGTCCTGAGCTCTGGTCTGACACCTTGGGCCAGTCACTTAGCATTTCCAAGGCTCAGTTTTCTCATCTCGAAGTGGGATAATCACCAACGTACATTTCGTTTTTGTGGTTTTGCATGAATTGTAATATAAGACCACACATGTGAAAAGTCATTATGAGCTCCAGAGCACTTCATTCATTCATTCAACACACGTTTCTTGGGTGCTCACGACGTGGCAGGCACCGATCGAGAAACCGCGGATACAGTAGTTTTCAAAAAGCCCTCCAAACGCCCTTTCCCTCTAAGCTTTTACATAGAGCAAGCCCGGCCCATTGTCCTACGCTACTTCATGATAAGCACATAAAATGCGCTCATTAAATATTTGCTGAGAAATCAATGTATGCCCGCAACGAATTCCTTTACAATGAATTTATCTTCTCAACAAAAGACTTTCCTTATCTAAAGTCACAAAGAAATCAGTTACTTTATTCACCGAATGTACATTGAGTACCTACTCTTTGTCAAGAGCCTCTAGCAGTGGAGGTGAAATGAGAAGCCGGAAGCTTTCCTGCTCCCAGCGACAGCACATCTATTAGGGGAGGTGGACAAGTCGGCAGAAACAACCCCAGGACATAAAATGCTAGAAACACCACAGCAAGGCTGGGGGTCAGGGCAGGCTTCCAAGTGGAGATGAGGACCCTTGAGCCAAGTCTCGAAGGATGAATTTGAGTTTTCTTCAGAAATGAGGGCAAGTCAGACCACAGCGCAAGGAAAGGCGCCGAGGAAAGACAACGGGGGTCGTGGCTGAAGATGAGGTCCGGGTATCCGAAATTAGGCTGGAGAAGCCAGCCCTGGGCTGGTACCCACTTTACCCAGGGGGCCGTGGGGACACGGGCGGATGCAAGCAGAGGAGGAGCCACGTCAAGGTCATAGATCAGGGAAAACCCCTGCCAACTGTAAGTGGTGTTCTCATTGGTGCGAACGGGGAGACGTGTCTAGAGGCAAAGAGATTAGAAATGAAATACTTTGAAAAGAGCCAGCTGCTTCCATATTGACAAATTCTGAGCTAAACCCAGCTCCTTCCATTTCTTTACCTCTGTGTCCACAAGAAGACATCCTTATTCAGCTCCTCCTCAAGCCTTCAACACGCAACCAACTGTGGACACTGCAAATTAACCTCAGGCCAGAAGACATGACATGGAAAGTGTCTGGGGCTTCCAGAGAGAGGGTGAGGAAAGCGGCGTCCACCCCACGCCCTCAGCACTGCCTCCTGTCCCTTGCCTCTTGGTCACACCATGGCTGGAACCTGGCTGGGCTCAGCACCCCTCCCCGTGTCCTTGCTGCCGGTTTTTCATGCTCTAAGGTGGTATGAGACAGTGTCTGGTTTAACATAAAATTATAGATCACAGCAATTTTAAAAAGTCCACTGTTTCGGCACATGCCTTCCCTTGAAGACACTATGACCTCAGTGCTGCACGTCCTGGACAGGTGTGTAACCTCATTCTGAGTGAGAAAAGCACAAGACACGGGATAACACGGCGGAACTTCACTCTCACAGCAGGTTTGTTCCAAGAAACTGGATTAGGTGAGTATCGTGTGACTCCACGTTACTTCCCAAGGTCCACTGGGAGACACGTGGTCCCAGCCTCAGCTCCCGGTCACGCCGCGTGCTGCTGGGGTCCCCTCCCGACAGCTGCGTCCTCCATCCCCTTGGTCTAGGACACGCTCTGTCCCCCTGGTCCGTCCCTCCACACTCAGCACCCAGCCGCCCTGCAGCCTTCCCTGCCACTCCCTCCCACTCCCTACTGTGCTGGTTAGAAGGACTTTCCCCCCAGTGAACTCCCCCCAGTGACCAAGTGTAGGTTTTGGCTTGAATCTGTAGGCCTGCCTGATGTAAAGTCATTTGTAGCACAGGTTCATGCAATCACCAGTGCCCAGAAAGGAATCAGAGTTCAAACCTGCAGCTTAGACTCATGTGGAATGGAGACCATGGCCTTGGGCACATCCCTGCAAGGACCTGAGAAACCCCCCATGATTTTCAGGGCTGCTCCGGGGAACCAAATGCTGCAGCCCCTGACCTCTTAATGTGCCCCTGAGAGAGCTCCCGGGTCCATCATCCCCAGGTCATGGTCAGGACACCCGAGACCACACTCTGTTGGGCGATTCCTGAGCTGAATCTCAGGCCTTCCTTCTGGGGCCTGTCAGTGCACTTGAAGGAGACTTCAGAGCCTCTGGGAGATCTGCTGGCCCAGCACCCCCCAGCCAGGCCGGAAGACTGCTCCTGAAACAGCACAAAAGCCCACTCTTAGATTGGTGCAAACAGGGGACGCCATGTACTGAGATTCCCTGAGCAAACCTGAAGGGCCTTCATTTACCATTTGCTCCAAAAGTCTACAGATCAGGAGAATCTGGCTCAGAGAAGTAAAATCGCTGCCCCAAAGCCAAGGACAAATTCAACTGACTTCCACTGCCGGAGAGCTTGGCCGGGTGGGAAGAATTCCCACTCTGCACCGACAGGCCACGAGAGCTTGGGAAGCTCCCCTCTGGCCCTGTTTCACCCTGGAGGAGGTGCGGTGACGGCCTGCTCGTGGCCACAGGAGCAGAGCGCATCGCAGGCTCAAACCTGGACGTGGTACATCACTCCTCCGAGAAGACCAAGCCCACCACACCCATCTGTGTCACCCCATTTCCTGCCCCCCGGGGGCTGGCTTCCGTTTGTGGTGGTTGGTTTGGGGCTGCGGCAGGGGTGCCCCCCAGCAAGGACAGGTGCATATATATGCTTAGCCTGCCTGGTTGAGCAAAGGTACGAAGGAGGCAGGGAGAACCCCAGCATCCCTGCTCCAGGGCCCCCTGTCACCGGGCACAGGTTCTCACTGAGCCCTGCCCGGTCAGGGCTTTGCCTTCCGCTGTCCAGGGTCCTGAAAGTTAATCCATAGCTGTTCCTCCTGCCTGTGTCTTGTGCATTTCTCTCGTTTCTCCTCATCCATTGCTTCCCCAAACTTGAGTTCACCATAACCACGGCTCCACGTGGGCCTGGCAGCCCAGCGTGACTCAGCCCTCCAATGCGAGGACGGGGATGGACTCAGAGTCAAAAGTGGGGCCAATGCTGGGGGCGGGTGTCTGTCCTTCCCGCCACCTGTGTCCTCCCTGCCCCTCCCTCCAGCGGTGAGGCTGGCGGTGAGTGGGATAAACTTGGCAGCGCACTGTGCCTTTCCCAGTGATGACTCTTTTGTTCAAATAACCCCTGTGCAGATAGTTTAACCCCATAGGAAAAGGCTGAAGTTCCCAGAAGGGAGCTCTGTCCTCCGGGATGTGGCTTGGCAGGGCAAATGCTCACTGAGTTTTCATTTTAATTATAGCCCCTCTGCTCCAGCAGAGAGTGGCACAGATGACGGCCACTTATTGGAAAAGCCCCAGCCGGCCTCATCTTCCTGCCTTTAATGGCCAGACTCAGGGGTCCTCCACGCAGAGCTCTTTCCAAAACAGGGGCTGGCAATCTGGCAAGACGGGCATCAAACGAGGGACTCGAAAACTAGATCCCACGGTCGCCTGGATTCCCACCCCCTTGATCTCCTTCACTACAGTTCACACATTTTTCTTGAGCACGTCTGTTTGAGAGACGGCGCTCCAAACACTTACGGGAGGAGGGTAGGCAGGAGGGGAAGGAATAGGCTGCAGGGAGGACCCTGATCTCCAGAAGCTCGTGACCGGGAGGGGAGACGTTGCCCAGAGTAACTGCTGACCACTGACGGGCAGGGCGCTAGACGTGCAGAGGGGACCCCGGCCATCCCTTGGAGCAGAGCTCACTGGACGGCGTCTAAGAGAACGAGTATGGTTTGAAGGGCATCTTGCTGGTCGGAAACCCAGAAAGGTGGGGGCAGGGGAGGGGGCTGGAACCATGACAAGCAAGGATGAGGCAGAGACGGACAAGGTGAGACACGCTCCACGTGTCTGAGGCCGAGGAAAGAGCACCTGCAGTGGAAGGCACATCTGGAGAGGGCGGAGGCCAGCTTTATCACAAACGGCAGGCTCACCGCTCTGTGCTGAAGGTTCTGGCAGGCGCGTGAAATGAGCAAGACCATTTTAACAAGACTCACCCTCACGGTGAGATTCAGAACAGATTGAGGAACCGTCAGGAATCTCAGGGGAGACTTCAGGGGCGAAATGCTGAGTCCAGGAGCCAGGGCAATGCTGTGGACACAGCTCGGGAGCCAAGCTGACCGTCCGTGTCCTGGTCACCTGCCTGCGAGCGTCACCCCCTAGAGGAGGCACAAAAACAACCACTCAGGTGTCACTGTCAGAGAAGGGCAAAGGGGAAGAGCCTCTGAGAGCAGCTCGCCCAGCAAGGAGACGTTCACCCAGCAAGCCATCAGTGCAGAAGGCAGAGGAACTGGGCAAAATCACTCCTCTGCTGAGCTTTCATTGTAGCCTCCTGAAGAATAAACGGAAGGAAAAACCTCACCACGCAAAAAAGATACCACCGCCTTGTGTATGTTTAAGACGGTGCAAAAACTGGACACTCGTGGCCCTGAAGCTGCACATCTATAAGTTTGTTTTGGGTTTTATTTTTTTACATCTTTATTGGAGTATAATTGCTTTACAATGGTGTGTTAGTTTCTGCTGTATAACAAAGTGAATCAGTTATACATATACATATGTTCCCATATCCCCTCCCTCTTGCATCTCCCTCCCACCCTCCCATCCCACCCCTCTAGGTGGTCACAAAGCACCGACTTGATGTGAGAAAGCACCTGGAGGCTGGAAATGCCGTCTCAGCTGATTTAGTGCCCTCAGCCCCGGGGAAGGCGCCCGGAACCTCTAAGTGCTGAATAAATGGCTGCTGAGGGGATGGGAGTTCACGTTGTGAGTTCCAACTATGATACTAACAGCCACCACTCACCGGCGTTTACCAGGAGCCAGGCGCGTCATCTGGCTTCTAATCCCTGCAACAACCTAACGGGGCAGATATCATCCCAATCGTACAGACGGGAAAATGAGTCTCCGGGAATTAAATCTCACAGCTGGAAAGGCAGGGGGCTGCCGCTCAGCCCACCTGGTCTGGGCGAAGTCCACGTGCACGACTGTTTACCAGGCAGCTGGCCCAGCACGTTGCTTCACAAAGGGGCCTGGGGCGACAGTGCGGATGACACCATGATGCGGACCTCAGGCCTGGGTCCTCGCCGCGACCGAGCACCGACCCTGTGGCCCTGTTGGCAGCATGGGGAGCCTCGTCCTGACACGGGCCCACGGGTCAGGACCTCGGCTCAGGCCCTTCTCGCCCTACCGTCGGGAGAGGGGCACCATCCAGGCAGCAGCTCAGGACAAGACCCTGCTTCCTCGCTTGCACCCGGCAGACCTGTAACCCTTCACCTGTGACCCCTCAAATACAATCTCAGGTAAAGGCCTGGGGTTTATCTCCATCCAAAGAGCCCCATGAAATCTTTAACTCCCCTTTCGGAAAGTGACCACGAGGGACTAGCCTGTGGCGTTTGCAGGTGAAGTGCGCTGACCGTGGCACCAAGGGCGGCTGCAGGGCCCCAGAACTCCCCGCACCACCCCCTCCAGCCCTGGGTGTACCTACAGGGAGGCTGCCCTCCCTCCCACCTTGGCTCCAGAGCCCCAGACCCCGCAGGCTGGCCTAGCCCAGGAGGAAGGGCTGCTCCCTCACCTCTGGCTCCCAAAGCCACCAGCGTTCGCAGGGACGGGGGTGCGGAGGAAGGAACACAGGCCCGGGGGCCAGAGCACACTCACCGTCACCCAGCCAGGCTCCGCGGGGCATGGGAAGGAGGTGCTGCTGGCCCCCGAGAAGGAGCTGAACCTCTGCCTGTTCCTCAGGTTAGCCTGTGTCTGAGCACGTGATCTCACAGTCCCTCAAAGGCCAGTGGACACGTTCCAGCAGCAACAGGTCCCCTCCAGACATAGGCACAACCTGAACCGCCAGGTCGGGGATGAGCAAACCTCCCAGCCCTTTCCGTGGTACGTGGTCGCGCCTTCCCGCGAGCTCCTCTGGAAGCTCACACACCAGCTCTCCTGCACTGCTCCTTCCCGTCAGCTTCTGGGGGTGGGAAAGCTGGTCCCATGCAAACCAGACATGTCCCCAGGGTCCCACCAACACCTCTCCCCACCCCCGCCTCGCAGGGAGCGAATGCACTGCTCCCCTGAACTTAAAACCTAACTGTGGATGTAAATATGACTAAAATGCAACGCACCCTTCCACTATTTGATGACTCAAGAATGCAGAAACTGTAAAACATAAGTTATGTCACGTTACTATGGGCCAGAGCATTGCATCACGTGGCGGCAGCCCAATGCCAGGGGCCGTCTGTCACCGCCTGAGGTGTGCACAGATGCTCCCACCGTGAAGGCCACAGACCCTTGTGCTGTTGGAATCGGTGGCCGGGCTCCCCTCGCTAGTGGACACCAGGGCTGCCTAGTCTTGGCCCTGGAAGCTGTCCCCACACAGGGCCACAGGGCTCAGCAACTACCAGCTGTTACTCCGTCGGCTCCGCGCAGACGGGGACTGCAAGTGGGAGGGTAGAACTGCTGGTCGTGGGTGGACCCGTCCTCAAAGCAGGCCCCAAGCTCCCGGGCCCTGGTGCCCTCATCAGTGTGTGTTCATGCAACCCTGCCCACGTGTGTACCTCTGCACACCTATAACAATAGAAGTTCGTATCCTTCTCTAGAGTTGATCCCGAGAGGAGAAATTGGCAAACGTGCACATTCTAAAATACAATATCCTAAATAACATTTTACCCTCTTATTTTATTGTATATACAGCAAAAGAACTTCCCCTTGGTAATTGATCACAGCCAGACCCTAATGTTCTTAAAGATAAGAGCAATTATAATTATTAGAGAAAATGCAAGTCAAAACTACGGTGAGGTACCACCTCACGTCGGTCAGAATGACCATCTCTAAAACGTCTACAAATAATAAACGCTGCAGAGGGCGTGGAGAAAAGGGAGCCCTCCTGCACTGTTGCCCTCAGTAAATTAAAGCATCCAAATGCTTTGTAACGTGTCGGGATGCTATGTGTTTTATTTTTTTGTACTGGAAAGTTGTTGTTTACGATGGCAAGATCTATAAAATGAAGCATGTGACCTAAAAAAGAAAATCGTCTCAATAAACTTATAAAGGAAGGGATACACAGAAGGCTGGTTCCTGTACTTGATCATTGATCTCGTCCCTCAGTTAGGAGGAGATCAGCATGGAGTGGGGTCATGAGCCATGATGACGCAACTGAGAATAGACAGTTACTAAAATACCACATTGGAAACCCACTGTGCCCGTGTCCTCTGGGGACATGACGGGGGGAGGGACGGGAGTCAGGGAAGGCCTCTGGGAGCAGCGGGTTCCTGGGCCGAGCACGGGACCCCACATGGGTGCACTGGGGGCACGTGTGGAGCACCGGCCCCTTGTCGAGCCCCCCAGTCTAGGGTGGGGTATGAGGTCTGGGGGGTGTGGACACAGAAACCAGGACCCGGGCCACGGGGCCCCCGCACCTGCCCTGGCTGCAGAGGCCCACGGGGCAGAGGCGCAGAGCGGCGCCGAGGACAGAAGAGCAAAATGAAACAGATGCATCAGGAGGAAAGAACTGTTCGGGCATGAATTGGCCGCGGCGGGCAGGACAGGTTAACGGAAAGCGGCCTCCGGGAGACAAGGGCAGGGATTCCGGCTGCGGGGCAGTGTCAGGGGACGACACAGCAATGAACAATCAAAGGAAAGTCATGGGAGAGGGTCTATATAATAGAGCGTGTAATTAATGTGACAGTAAATCCTGTGTGCAGCCCAATTCCAGTTCTGTGTTATCTCTAGCAGCGTCTAATTTTACCTCCCCTATTAAATTCTAGCTCTTGAGGGCAGGGAATGTGTCTTACCCTGTGTGTGCATTACCGTTTCATAGGTCCTGCCTCAGTGATTTACACATGAAAGCTGCTTGATACGTGTTGATGGATTTTATCTGATGACTCAGCAAGGAAACTGAACCAGGGAAGATGGCAGATTCAGAACAGATATAAATAAGGCGTTAGCTGGTGGGAAGGCGTCTACCCTTACCGCTACCTACCTACCTAGCTACCTACGCTACCCTACTGTACAGGGAGATGGCGTCTACCTTATCGCTCACCTGGTGTGTGTCCGCCCTGAATAATACGGAGCAGATGCGGCCCCTGGGCCCGAGGGACCTCCTTCTCCATGGAACGGGGGTTGGAGCTCGTGGACCAAGTCAAGGAGCTGCCAACAAGGGCCTCACGACAGGCGACACCTGGCGAAGACATCATCCCCACAGCACCCAGGGCCCGGGCCCCTTCTGGTCATAAACATCCGTAACCTCAGCTGCCCTATCTCCTCTGTCCCCGAGAACAACTACGCTGGTCATTCTTATTTCAGTGACGTTTTTGTTGTCATGATGGAGAAAGTGGGAGAGAAAAGAAAAATGAAGCACATGGTGACATTCACTCATGCATCTGTGCAGACAGGGCCTCTGTTTAGCTCACGGCAGATCCAGGTGGCCCACTAAATGGCAGTGTTTGAGGTGCTCTGATCCGGGGCCCCACGAGCCCCCCAGCCAAGCCCACACTGGACCTCGTCCCACATTCTGCGTCAGAGCCTTTTTCCTACAGAGACTCTCTGGCGCTCTTTCTCCCAGCCTGGTCCGTAATTAAATATTTTTCTTTTCACTTTCCATTGATTCCCTCTCCTCCTCTACCCCAAAGCTGCAGGTCACAGCAAGGCAGGGAAGAGCCGGGGGCATGCCCGTGTGAGACCCCGACACGCGGCTTCTCGTGGAGCTGGTACTTCACCCGCCTGCGCGGTGCTGACCAGAAGTGCATCCTTTCCCACGCCTTCGTTCTGCCTCTTTGGAATGCGCTCATTGACAGTTACAGACACGTTCAGGGGTTTCTTCACCTTAGCAACCTACACGATTATAAATAAGAGTTAATGATTTCTTCTCTTTCATAAGAAGAAGGTGTACTTTAAAATACTTCTCTGTCATCTATGCTATTAGGATTACGTTTAATCAGTCAAGAATACACTGACAGGTAACGGGAAGGTAGAGCTGTTCCTTGATATTCTGGGACCTGGGTTTTACATCAGACAACTATTTTTTTCCCTCTTTGTTTACAGGGATAATGATAATATTGATATGCTTTTTTAAGGACATCATCTCTTACTGGTCCATATCAGAAACCACCACATGCAAACTCCCTTCCTTTCTAAGAGCAAACGCAGGACTGGGCACCCAGCAACCTGGGCTGTGGGACTTTGGACAAATAGCTTCCTCTCCCAGGACCCCAATTTTCTCACTTGTAATTTAAAGCAACTGGGCTGGATGGTGTCTATGACTACTTCTAGCACTTTCCACGAGCCTAAGGGCGGTAGGACACCGGCTGCCCGATAGCTTACACTCTACTGTGGATGCTAGGATGGCCAGAGTCTCCGTAGGTCAATGTCTTAGAACAGGTGCCAACGAAGATGCAGGAAACACAAAGGTAGGAAACGCTCCCCTTTGTCACCCATTGACACGTTATCACAAAGAGCATATTACAAGGCATCCGGAAGGAGGGCTGCGCTCTTACAGCTCAGGCGGCGGCAGTGCGGGGAGAGAATACCAAACACTGTGCGCCAAACCTCAGAGGTGAGAAGGAAAGAGTCTGTTCAGGAGCCAGCAAGAAGACCCGCCCTTTACTGAGCCCGTCAGGCCAGGAGCTGTAAGCCAGGGACGCAGGAATGAAAGAGCCACAGTCATTAGGACGCAAAGGAGAGTTGATCCGAGCAACTGGCCGGCAGAGGCGATGCTTGGGTAACCCAGTGACCGCTCGCACATTTCCGAAGCACTCTTCTTTTCTCTCAGTAAACACCAATTCACGACCGGGCAGTGGGTCAGTGCCGGGCCTCCAGAGAGGAGCTAGACAAGGGGATGCAGGTAGACGGGCCTCGGGTCTCGAGAGGACCCTACCGGGGAGGGTCTGAAGTGCCCGAGAGGAAGGCTCCACCTAACTGAGGGACAACGGGGGAGATTTCCAAGCAGAGAGCCACAGGGGCATGCCGTAAAGGCAATTAATCTGAGCTGTGTCGGGGGGCTGGGACGGGTGTCGGGACCCCGGCAGTGACTCCAAAGACGACAGACCCGGTGGAGAAGATGAGAGCAAGGTGGACTGACGCCGGGCTGCAGATGGAAGTAAGCCAGCGGGGCTCGAGGGGTCGAGGCTGTCACCCGGGGTCTGGCAGCTGCTGCGAGGGCGCTGAGGCCCCTCCCCGTCCTCCCTGGTGGCGGTGGGGCGGGCCGTGGGGAGGGTCCTCATTTGACGCATTACCAGATCAAAAGGTGCCGGGGATGCCGACATCGCCTCGACGTCCCTGGACTCGTTGTCTTTTGACGGTGCTGGATTCGACATTGCGAGACTTTTGTCCTTAAAGCACAATCGATCCTATTTTCAAGTGCTCCAGAAATACAGTAAACGCATAGAAACCGGCCACCGTTATCTGAGGGGAAAGAGAGCAAAGCAGAGGGAAGCGAGGCCGTCCTTCCTCCTCTTGGCATTTGTCTGGCTCCAGATGGGATCCCTGAGCATCTATTTTTCAAAAATCCCAGTCCCTGAATTCACCGCCTGCGGCATGGCCTGAGCGTCCCCTGAACGAGAACCACGGCCAAGGGCAGCATCTGCAGGCTCGCTCCGTCCCTGTCACAACAGAGCTGTCAGCCGCATGACAACCGGGCTGGAGAAACACTAACGTCTCAAGACTCCAGACCTGCTGTGGCTTTTTCATAATTGCTTAGCTCTCCATTAAGGACAAAGAGAGCCGTCCATTTCAGGGAAGAGAATCTACAAACTTCCACTTTTCCTCCTTTCAAAAGCATTGTCCTTGTTTCTTTCTTTCTTTCATAAATAACAAGCTTAATCAATTATCTTTGCTTTATCTGCAAGGAGATTGTTTCTTTCAGGGTGAACTGTTGTCGTATTTTTAAGTGTGTGCTTTTAATTTGTCAGCAAAATGACATCTTCCCCAAGGATCTTCCGATAGTAGGCTTGAATCCTAAAAATTCTCATGCAGAAACCCCAGCTAGGAAGGTTAAGTTGGGGCATGTCAGACGGTGATGGAACGTAGGCTGGTGCAGCTAACCTGCTCTCAACAGGAACAGTGGGCCGGGGACCCACGGCCCCTGCCTCTGGTTCTGTGACTGAATGGGAGGAAAAAACACTTTTTTAATAGAAACCAGAAAGTAATCCAAAACCAACAAATAAAGGGATAAAATGAGGAACTTGTATAGCGTCTGGTGGGGATTCTTTTTTCATCTTTCCTTGGCCAAAACTTGTGAGAGATGGAATTCATGGTGCTGGCCGGGATCGAATCATTCCATTCCACACCACCATTGGAAGAGAATGACCATCTTTCCTGGATTCTAGGATGCCATCAGTTATAAGATGCCCCGTCTATTCATGAACAGCTTTTCAGGGAAAAAAAAAGGCTCTGTTAAAAGCAACCATCAATTACCAGCCACATTCAGATTTCAGAAACACTCCCAGGTGAAAACTATGCATCTTAGAATCAAGAAATAGGGTATTTTAATTCAAAGGTCATCATCAAGTAATCATTTTAAAAGATCTAAGCAAAATGGGCTCATCGGAATACAGGTCATTCTGCCCCAACAGCGGCAGGGCTGAATTAGAGACGGAAAGCAGAAATATTTGCAGAGACACCAAGGAAAAGAAAGGATTCCAAAGAAGGAAGCTGTGAACAGTTTATATTCACAATATTCATAGAAATATTAAGGTTTATCTCTAGCATGTAACTTCCCGTGAACAACCCTGATTATAAAATGTGAAAGCACATAGCAGGCACTCAACAACTGCAAAGATGAAAATGAAAAGCAACAATGAAAAGAAACGATCTCTGTTTTATTCACTGTTTTATCTCCAGCCCCTGCCTCACGTGAAGTGAACACTGAATGGAGATGCATTGGTGCCGAGTGCAGCGCCGGTCTAATCTCCAGGTCTAGTGATTCCACATCCTATGGATCTCAGGGCTGGTCCCTCGCCACCTAATCTGGAACCTCCACATCTTGGCGTCCCTGCTTTGCCCCCACCACCTCCCAGCGTCCCCCATGCCCTCCCGTCCACCGCCACCCGCTTCATCTGTGTGCAGAGGCAAGGCTTCTACGTTGAACTTGTAGGTCAAGCTGGGAGGAACTGGCATCTTAATCATGTTGCAACTTCCTGTACAATAACATGGATTCTCTCTCCATTTACTTAGTTCTTGGATTTCTTTTATCAGAGTTTTAGAGTTTTTCTAGACCTTGTGCATATTTATACCTAAGTACTTCTTTTTATATATATATATAAATGTAAATGGGGTTTTTTATTTTGAATTCTAATTGCTCACTGACGATACATTAGAAAACAATGAACATTTGTGTGTTAACCTTGCATCCTGCAACTTTGCTATAACTGCTAACTTCTTCCAGGAGTTTTTTGTTGTTGAGTCTTTTGGAATCTTCTATATGGACAATCATGTCATCTGCAAATAAAGACAATTTTATTTCTTCCTTCCCAGTCTGAATGCCTTGCATTCCATTTTTTTGTCTATGGCAGTAGCTAGGAATTCAAGTACAATGTCTAATAGGAATGATGGAAAAGAACATTCCTGCCTTGTTCCCAATTTTAGGAACAAGCATCTGTCTTCTCACTGTTAAGTACAATATGCTAGTTGTCAGGTTTTTTGGTAGATGTTTTTTTATCAAGTTGAGGAAGTTCCCTCTGCTACTGACAAATTGTGTCCTCCTAGAATTCATATGTTGAAGTCCTAACCCCCAATACCTTAGGATATACCTGTATTTGAATATAGTTCCTTTGAAGTGTGAATTAAGTTACAATGAAGTCATTAGGGTGGGCCCTAGTCCAATACGATTGGTTTCCTTACAGGAACAGGATATTTGGACATAGACACATGCAGAGAAAAGACCATGGAGAACGCAGGGAAAGGATGGGAACCTGCAAGCCAAGGACAGTGGCCTCAGGAGAAACAAGCCCTGCCGACTCTCTGATCCCAAGACATCCAGGCTCCAGAATCACGAGACGTTCTGTGGTCGAATCACTTAGTCTGAGGTACTTTGTTATGGCAGCCCTAGAAAATGAATACATCTTCTATTCCTAGTCGCTGACATTTTTTATCATGCGTGGATGGTGGATTTTGTCAAATGTTCTTCTGCATCTCACATGATCATGTGACTTTTCTATTCTAGTTTATTGATGTGATGATTACATTAGTTGATTTCTGAATGTTCAACCAGGCTTGCATACCTGGAATAAATCCAACTTGATCATGGTGTATAATTCCTTTTAAACACTGTTGAATCCAATTTGCTAGTAATCTGGTGGGGGTGGGGAGGGATGTTTGCACTTATATTCTTTATGTAGATGCAAGTTTCTGACTAATTTTCCCTTTATCCAAAGAACTTTTTTTTTAACTTTTCTGGCAAGGCTGATCTACTGGAGACAAACTCCCTCAATTTTTGTTTATCTGAGAAACTCTTATTTTTGACTAATAAATTTACTAGATACAGAATTCCAGGTTGATGGGGGGTTGGTTTTTTTTTTCAGCTTCTTAAATATTTCACTCTGCTCTCTTGCTTGCACGGTGTTTGAAGGAAAGTCCGATGTAATTCTAATCATTGTTTGGAAGCCATAAGTTTCCAAGAGGAACCAAGGAAGCTGGTCCAGCAGAAACACCAGACCGCCATCAGCTGGAGCTTCCTGACAGCCCCACTCTGGGGTTATGTAGGGCATAGCTCTCTGGCCTCTTTGATAAGGGCCCTAACCCCATCCATGAGGCTCCACACTCATGACCTAATCACCCCCAAAGGCCCCACTTCCTAATACCATCACATGGGCTTAGACTTCAACGTCTGAATCTGGGCGGGGGACACAAACTTTCAGCCCATCAGTCTTCCATCCCTATATTGCTGTGAACTCTCCTGGTGTAGCCAAGGTCCAGAAAAGCTACGTATCAAGTTACTACTAAATTATAATCTCAAAATAAAGTCTGAACACACTCTATTCCTCCCAGATCACTCCCTCATGCCTGGTCTCAGGGGGCCTCCACAGCACTGCAGCACCAGAACCAGGGCTATCATACGCTTTACAGATCCCTAAGAAACCGAGGCCCGAAGGTGACGGGTTTGCCCAAGGTCACTGAGCAGTAACCAGTGGTCCAAATTCCTGCTTTCCAAAGCGTCCCACTCACCACACTAACGCTGCACAAGGAGCGTTTGGTTCACTTTGGGCTTCATCCAAGGAAATGTATGACTAAAAACGCCAGGCGGGCCTCAGCCTCACACTTTTATTTCTCTAACGTGACGCAACTTTTGGCACCCAGTAGGTAACCAGGGCAGTCTGTCTCCCCCACTGTGATGCATTTTTTGGGTCAGGGAAGAAGAGAAGCCGCTCTGTGTTGTTAAATATCCAGATGGTACCGCGCAGCTCATCTCCAACCACTTCTGCTTTAAACTTGGGGAAATTTTCTTGGCAAAGATACTGTCGATCCTATTGGCAAGCAGAGCGATTTATTCCTTAGTATGTCAAAAGCCCCTCTTTTGACATTAAAATCATCACTTTTATTATGGGAAATGGACGTGCTATTAAAAATCACTTGTTTGCTGCCCATTTCCTCAGCTTACACGTCTCCCTGGGGGCCTGGCCGGCCAGAGCCTCATCCTCAGACAGAGGAGACACAAGACGTGGGGCGGGAATGGGTACAAGTGTGTGTATAACTGAGTCACTGTGCTGTACACCTGAAACTAACACAACATTGTTAATCAGCTAGACTCCAACATATGAAAACAAAAAACGGAGCCACAACACTTTTAAAATCAGAAGGTAAAAACTGCACTTTTAGACTGAAGAGAATGTTTTCACATATAGTGTGAATCTATTCATCTTTATACCAATGAAGTCATAAAATACAGTTTGGACAATTTTTATTTTGATTGAACGTGAAGCTGCGTCGTTGAGGACAGCATCTCCCTGGTCTGTGATGCTTTCCTGGGATATAACCAGAGGGCTTCCCAAGTCACGCATTTCTGTGGCCCCTCCCCCAGCGCTCAGAGAACCCTGTTTCCTGGTCGGGGAAGGCCCTGCCGCCAGCGCTGATAAGTGAGCATTTCACTCAAGTCACGCGGGCCTCCCGGGAAGTCGTGCTCTCCCCCTCCTGCAATTCCGTTTCAAGGGGCTGAAGGAGAAGAGAGCAGGCAGAGCAAATGGCTATTTTGGAAGGAAAATCCTGATGTAACGAGAGGATGAACTCCGAGTTGCCGTGGAGACCTTTTAAGATTAGCTGCTCTCGGAGCTCTTGGGAAGTTTAGAAGGAGTGCAGTGACAGTGACATGCTCACAGGTGAGGGCAAGGTCTCAGGTGATACCTTCACCGCCAGGCTGCCCACGGGTACAAGAACTCACACAGCTCACATTTCACAACCTGGACGAAGAAACGCTGATGCATGATCGGGGCGCAAAAGCACTGAGGGTTCATTCCTGGCGCCTCGGACAAGTGCCCTGACACCTCGGACAAGTGCCCTGTCTTCAGCATGGGAGCCAAGACCCCACCTTGCAGAGTGCTTGGCACAGTCAGGCCCCCAACACGGGTTCACCAGACTGTAATGAAGCTACAATCGCATCCTATTTATCCAAGAATCCCCCCCAATCTACCACAATACCCAGAAAATCGGTGGGAGCCGTCACCGTGCCCACAGGCGGGAGGTGGCTGCTGCCACCAGTGATACAGAGGAAGAGATGCACAATGGGGTTCTTATTTTTGTCCCCGCAAAGCCACAGACGATCCCGTGGCAGCTCCACTTGCCAGAGACAAACCCCTCCCGGCATCGCCCCGATGGGAACACCGTCCTCCCCCGCCATCCACGTGCTCCAGGTCGCCTTCCCCAAACCCAGTCACAGAGGGCTCTTCGAAAACTCATACTGGAAGAAGCCCAATTAAAGCACCAGAGCTCCACAGACTCACGCACGGGATGCCCTTGATTGTGAGTGTGTGTGTACGTGTGTCTCTGACGCATTCCCACAGCAGCTCTAGTAGTCCTGTTGTCAGGACGCCAAAGCCACGTATGCAGCGTCAGGCAGAGCAGCGTCACGGCTGGGACCTGCACACACACGCCTGCTTGGAAGTGTGCACCTGTCCCCTCAGCTCTGAGGCCGCTACCTCACCACCGAGGCCAGGCAGCACCCCGCTCTGCCCCTGAGCACTTCCTCTTCGTCAACCCCTTCCTTCTTCCACAACAAGATTAAAATTGTATTTTATGACTTCACAGTGTTATGACGAATATATTCAGTGTTATTGGTTTCAACGTTTTCTTCAATCTAAAAGTTCATTTTTGAACTTTCGCCCACTGGAAACAAGTACATTCAAGAAAGCAAACCGTCAACTAGAACAACACAAAAATCCTACATACTGGAGCCTGAAATTAACCCATTCTCCGAATTACAAAAGGCAAAAATTCCAGAAATGGACGCGGTGCTTGCCCCACGTGCCCCCAGCTTCTGGGGCCCAGCCACAGCAGCCCCTCGGCCTTTGCTGGGCCGCTGCACCCTGCACGGCGGCCTCCATCAGTCCCTGCCGCGCTTTCCGCGCCGGGACCACTCCTGCATCCACACTCACCGGCTTCCCCTACGGGATGAGGGCGTCTCCCTTTCCCGTCCCCCTGGCCACGTCCCACACAGGCGGGTGGTGGCTGATCAGACCTGGGGGAGAAGCCTGAGCTCCTCTCAGGCCTCAGGCCCCGCTGTGACTCTAGCTGAGGGAGGTGACCACCCAGCCACAGCCCCGCCCCAGAGAGCATCTGGGCCTGAGGCTCGCCCCCCCTGGTCTCAGCCCACTGGCCTCACCTTCGGCAGGCCTGTTCTCCTCTCTTCATGGCTAATGGGCTACACAGGACGGGAGCATTCTTCTGCATTATCGATCACACTTCGAGCCACAAGTCCCTGCTGCCCAGTCTTCTGCGGCCTCCCGGGGACATTCGGCAAATGTCAAGGAGGGAGTTTCTAATCAGCTCCACCGCTGGCCGCGGGGGGCCTTGCCGCCCAGGTCTCGCTGCGCTCACGTGGAGGGGAGGGAGGTGGGCTCGCTGCTGCGGTCTTCCTTTCTGCCGGGACTCCGTCTCCGAAAGGAGCCCCCAGCCCACCGACAAGCATCGGCTTTGGTGGCCGGCTGCTTAGACAACCAGATTCCGGGAGCCTGGACCACCCCACAGAGAGGAAGCGCGGCTGCACTTGGCTTTCGGACTTCCGCCCTTCGAGGCGGTGCTTTGTCTTTTCCCCCTGCCTTGTTGGACTCTTCACGGCCACCGCCTGTGCCTCCCCCATCTCTGTCCTCCTGCGATCACCCGACCCTCCAAGACCCCGGCCGCCCCTCCGCCACACCTGTGGGAGGGGCCCCTTCCGGGACTAGGGAGGAGCCTCACGCGCCCTCCACACCCCTACCCCTGCACTGCGTGAGCCTGACGGCGCTGGTTCTCTTTCCTGCGTTCCAGGTGGCGGTGCTGGGACTCACCGCCTCGGAGCAAGAAGCCCACCTGGCCGCCTGGGCTGACCCCTCCTTCCCAGCACAGCCTCACTGTGACCTTGTGTGCGGTGAGCACCGCTCAAACTCAGGTACGTGGATTTGAACCCACAATGCACCTTTCTGAGCTTTATTCCTGGACCCACGGGCGAACTTTCAGACCCAGCTACTGAGAACGACCCTCCATCCTCCTGACACACACATGAAGTTACGGCCACTCTGGCCGGCAGCTCACTGCATGCGGCAGGTGCCTACGCGTAGCTGTTGAGTGACGTCAGCATCCCTCTTCGGGGTTCTCTGGGCCGCTGTGGAGAAGGGGCCCCAACAAGTGTGGGTGCAAAGACCCTCAGACGCCACTTTCCCTCGTGACCCGGGGAGCCGACACCATAGGACTCAAATCTTTGCTCTGACGGGCGCTACCCCGTCCCTATGGGCGATCCGAGACGACCACGTGGTAATTCTGCTGATTAAGTCACGCCAATCACTCACGAAGCACCCCCCCCCGTCCCCCAGCTGAACACCGTGTGACCAGGGCCACAGGCAACCTGCACGTCCTGCTTCCTGCACGTCGGCACAGGGGCAGGGAAGGAGGCCCCGAGGGGGAGGTGGGCGCCTCAAGGCCTAGGCTGGAACCTTCCCCCGGGTCCGCCAGAGGAGGCTCTAACCACGGGGTGTGGCCGTAGGGCCGGCTGATCTGGGGACACAGCTGAGGACACCGCGGACATGCAAGCAGGGGGCTGAGATGGAGCCAGGGCCAAGCTTCAGTCCCGCCCCTTCCTGCTGCTTTGAGACGCCCGACGCAGCTCTGCACCCACACCTCCCATCCAGGCCGGGCCCCAGCACCTCCTGGACGCCCTCCTCCCACCTCTGCCTCTCACCCAGCCCGGGCTCCTCTCTGTTCCACGGTGTTTGTTCTGTAATAATCTCTAAAGGATGGAAGTATTATTTTTCTTCCCTTATCTTCACAAAGCAAGAACAAAAACAAAAAACAAAACCCCACACCCCCCACCAGCCCCCTGGAGCCCTCTTACTCTCAGTTTCCGAGATGTTTTGCTCTGAGCTCTCACTGCAGCCTAGAGCAGATGCCACCACAAACGAGCTCGGCATTTGACCCCTCGCTGACCCTGGAGGTCAGACACTCCTGGCCTCACGTCATGACCCGGCCAGCCCAGCGCCGCTCGGAACGCTGCTCTGCGGTCACTGCCTCAAATTCTTGACCTTATCTCTGAATCTGTGTTTTGTGAGTGAAATCAGAGAGACCAGGAGGCCAGGAGGCTGGGACCCGCCTCGCACCGTCCCCTGGACAGGTTCCTGGCCACCAGCGCCCCAGCCTGGGCCTCCCAGGCCTCGCTGCCCTTGCTCCCCGACTCTGGTGACCACTGAAGCCCCACCTCTGCGGGCCCCCTGCACAGTGCGGGGGGCATGTTTGTCCACACCCTCAGGCCACACCCACAATACCCACATCGGGCCAAGGCAGCGCCATCCCCACCCCTACTGAGCGCGCCCTGGGCAGCCACGTCCTCTCACCCCCGATCCAGGTCACGCCGAGGGTTAAAGACTCTGGGGGTCACGTGTCAGCGGTGTGTAAAGGAGGTGGGCACGGAAGGGGAAGTGCCTGGCTCGCCGTCCCCAGAGCCTGTCCCCACCCGGGTCTCAGGCGTCAGTGTGGACCCTGGGCGTCTGTCAAGGCCCGAAAATATCCTGGTGCCTGGGGCAGCGCCCTCAGCCGGCTGTGTTCCCAGGGGACCCTCGTCCTCTGCGCCCTTCCTGAGTCCCCTTGTGTTGGTCTCTTCCAACTGGCTGGGCGCCCACCAGGGACAAGTCACAAACACGAAGCGAGTGATTTCATGATTCTACACGTGAGTTAAGTTCCCATACATTTGCATTTAAAACTAGCATTGCACTGTAGAAAGATGAAAGGTAAAATTCATGATAATAATTCAAAATTACGATTTTTCTATACTTAAAACCACGCTAAGTGGCAAATAAAAGCAACACGGCAAGTCGAGGGACAGACCATGGAAGACAAGAGAAGTTATATTTTACTGACTTTAATGCACTCTGTCCGGCTTTTGGAACAAGGGCCACAATTTTATTTTGCACCACGTCCTGCAAATAGCGGAGCCAGCCTTGCCCACCGGCACCCCAATAGTAGCACCCCAAGAATCCTTTAACACTCCGTCCTCCCCGCCCCCAGCTAACAGCAGCCCCCCACCTGCTCCCTCAGTGGCCAAGCACACGGATGCGGCAGGAGGGTCCCGCCTCCGAAGTCCAGACCATTTGCTTGGGCCCCGCCTGGGCTGAGGCCCAGGTCCCGGGGGAGAGCAGCGTCTCCCAGAGTGGAGTTGCTGACGGCAGCGGCAGCTCCAGACGGATGGGGGGTGCCGGCCTGATTAGATTGGCCCGAACGCTTTCCACATCAAACCAGCTGACCCCTGACAGGAGACAGGTTGATTTATTATCCTGCCAGCACCGCTGACAACACGCCCAGCGAGCTCGCCTCTGTCTGGTCATTTTTCACGCTCTCTGCACACGAGTGGCACCTATATCCTCTGACACATTAGTGCAGACGGCCCCGTGGAATGCTAAGGGCTCCCGTCCAGATGCCTCTAACAGGTTCCGATGAAGAATCTAATCGGGGCAACCGAAATCGCTGGCTGAGCGCGCCCGGAGGAGAACATGCGCCGCTTTACTAAAAAGGACGAGGCGGGTCTGAGCCCAGGAAGCCTCCGCACAGACCGTTAGCGCTGGACAGGCCTGGAGACCGCGAGGCTCCTGAAGCCCACAGTGGAAGCGCCAGCCGGTCGCCTGCCGCCCGACGCTCCAGCCTGCGAGCGAGGCGTGGGAGGTCCCATCCCACAGCCGTTAAATGCTCCAGCCAAGCCCAGTTGGTGTGTTTAACTGTCCATTCATCCAGATGTCACTAATTCAGCATTTGCATCCACGCAGAGGGCGTGAGAGCGAGTTCACCCGCAGCCTGTGGAGCGAGAAATCGGTAGCACCGCCGAGGTGGCAGAGACAAACATCACCTCCTTAAGGCCGCGGTGCCAACTGCTCGCAGGTGCCGTAGAGCCAGGGGCTTCCAGGAGCCGTCAGGTGCCCAGGAGGTCACCTTGTCCACGTGTGGACAAGGCAAGGGTTTCTGTTTGCTAATAGCGCTTGCCCACCCTGAGTTCACACGGGTGCCTGTGTGTTAGGGTGACCGTGTTCTGGTCACTGAGCTGCATCCCAACCAAACCCTGGGTGCCACGGCTCCCAAGGCATCAGGACTCGCTAGAGGCCGTGCCACGTGGCAGGCCCGTCCCTCAGCCACGTCTCTTCAACTCTTGGGCCTCAAAGTGCCCACCTGTCTAATGGGGGCCTTGAAATCCTCGTAAGACCGAGAGAGGACTCACAGTCAACATTTCTGTTTCTTTTACCCCAGCGTCAGCGAAAGCCGACGTAGCCTGCAGAAAGCGAGCAAAACGTGTGTAAGTGATCAGGGTTAGGATCAATGTTCACGTTCAGCAAGGTTCTCGAAGTAACAAACCAGGAAACAGGACTCTGAGATGCAGACGGCAAGCCTGGCAAGATGCAGACCCGCACAAATGCAGACAGTGGCCATGGAGACAGCACCGCACGGCCATGGCCTGCGTGTGCCCAGCGCCGGGGCCTGTCCCCTCCTCAACCGTGAGTACTGTGGGTACATGTGAGCCCCTGTGTCCCCTCAGAACGGAAGCTCCCACCTTCTCAGGAAAGTCTGAGCTCCTGCGAGGTGCGGGTGTGACCACAGATGCAGAGGCGAAGCAGGGTCCCCCCCGTGCAGGGCAGGCGATGTGGCCCCTTCACTGTGGCTCCTTAGCCAGCTGGAGCCGTGCAGTCCCGTGACCACCCACGGGGCCCAAGGGAGCAGCACAGAGAAGGCTGCGCTCTGAGCGTGAAGGTGTCACATCTGCTCTCCGGGAGGTGACATGAAAGGAGGCGCGAGGCCATGGGGCAGAGTTTCATTGCCCTTCTACGTCTACATAGGCATTTGAAACGAGCACCAATGTCCCCAGCTTTGGGAAGGGAGTAATAAAGCAAGAGGGGAGAAGTCTGTTGCGGAAAGACAGTCATAAAATCCCTTTGTCCTGTACACAGAGCCCTCTGGGACAGAGTGAGGGGCGCTCGGCCGCCAAGAGCCAGCCGGGCCGGTTTTCTGCGTGCAGGGGCCGGTGGAAACGGCTGGGAAGTCTGATCACCACGTGGGAATGAGCACAAGACTACAGGGGGGGTTCTGTCAACCCATCCCCGCCGCTCTCCAGCGAGGCCCACACTCGACCAGCCCTGCCCACGCACTCAGCTGCCCAGGGACCGTCAGCCTGCCACCCTCAATCATGAGCAGACGGTCAAGGAATACCAGACGGCCGAGGAATGCTTCTAACAGGGAAGCCAGCGACCAGAACGCTCAAACAGGAACAAAGCAGCTTGCAGGAAGCAGAGACTGTGTAGGAAAAGGAAACAAGAAAAGACTCCATCGTTAGTGTCCACAGAGATGCAACAGAAAACACTGCATCCACGTGGCAAGCTCCGGATGCTCAGAAAGAAACAATTCAGAGGACGAAAGACAATTAAATTATTAGCGATTAAACCACGAGAGCGGATTTCCAGCTTCTACTTATAACGTAGCAGGCTGGAGGGAGCACTGCCCTCACCCTTACAACAATAAAAAGCAGACACAGAATGTACAAAGGGCCTTTACCTGACTCCAGTAGAGCTGAAGTCGGAGTGAGAACAGCTCACCCAGACCCTAGGGCAACAGCCTTGACGGGCAGCATCTTTTTTTTAGGCAGATGCCACAAAAGTCTTTAAGAAGAATTCAGCTGAATTTTGAACAAACTGCTGCAGGACAAGCGTGGGCTAGTGGGAGTGTGGAACCCGGGAAGCCAAAACCAAGAGGGGATTCACACAGACTCCAGGCTCTTTTCCTGTCCTCACCAAGCGGATAGACAGTAAGAGAGAGAAGCTGGCCTAAGTGTGAAATACAGGACCAAAAAGATGGACGTTGGATTAAAAGTGAAAATATTCACATTTTGGTGCTTGCCCTGCCCCCCAATCAGCTGTGTGGTCTTAGACAAGTCATTTCCCTCTTAGAGATTGAGTTTCGTCACCTGCAGTTTAAGATGCCAGGTTAGGTTTGTGTTTTTCACACCGTCTGGGCAGGAGTGCCTGGGGAGGCGAGGGGTGCAAGACTCCCAGCCAGTGCCAACCTGATTAGCTGAGTATTTCAGCTCTTCTGTAAAGTTCCATGTACAACACTACTGCTAAAATCATCATTGAAAGTACAGACCAGGCAATCCTAAGGCCCTTACCAGGCTGTGAGTTTAAGGGTTGACTGTTTGGCCAGTTCTGGGCACCCACTCCCCATACCTTAGAGGCCCCTGAGATAGAGACCCCAGGCATGGGGTGGGGCTTCCCTAACTACTACCAACAGCCACACCAGTCCCATCCATGCCATGGCTGTAACCTGGCACCGGCACCGTCAGTAACCTGGTGCCTGACACGCCGTTTCTGCCCCATAAATGTTTGATGAAGGAAGACAAGAAATGCCATGAAATAGAGTTCACTCATTCACTCAACAAACTATCACTGAAACTATTAGGCACCAGACAGTATGCTAGGTGGGAGCAGTGAGAGAAGATGCAACTCCCGCCCAGACGCAGTCCAGTAAAATGCGAACTTCGAACGCAGTGTGATGAGTTACGGGCAGGAAGCTGCGGAAGCAAGATGGGGTGGCCCCAAGCCTCCACAGCTGGGTGGGGAGACCAAGAAGGAGCAGGGGTGGGGGAAGTGGGCTCTTCTGCACATGGAGCTGGCTGGAGCTGACGTGGAGAGGGAGGCGGGGGGCCCAGGAGGCTTTGGAAGAGCCATTGACAGTTCAGAGGGGCTGGAGACGTGGGCTGAGTCCGCCCACCAGGCGCCTTAAGTGTTGGCCCTGGGGGTGACCTCCCTCTGCAGGGGACGGAGCCATTGGCAGGTCAGACAGCACAGGAACTGGTAACATACATGCTTTTTTAAAGCCCACGCTCGCTTCATGGGGGAGTTTAGATCAGAGATTAGAGTCTGGGTGATCGGGTAAGAGAGGATGGTGGCCCCAGATGGGGTGATGGCAGTGCAGTGGAGGAAAACGGGTGGATTCAAGAGATATTAGGAGAAAAATAATTTAGTCATTAATCACTTATTTTGAGAGAAAATGATCTTGGTTGTATGGCCGAAGCTGTGTGTTTGAGAAGCTCGCTATCATCAGCTATTCATCTTTGAAGCCCAAATTAGTATCTCTTTAAATCAGGAGGATACGCCTTGATCTATCATCAGCAGGCAGACAAAAAAAGCAATTCGCAATTGAACTCTGTATTTTTAATGCCGCTTCCTCTCTTTCTTTTAGGCAGAAGATCTATTCTCGCTAAGCTGATTGAAGACCTGGGCCGTGTGTTACACATGAATAATAAACGGGGATGACAGGTGTGTGCCCGGCCTGTGGACACCTGCTGCCCCATGTGCATGCAAATCGTACTTTGGAGCGAGTTTGTGTAACTGATGGAAAAAAGCACAAGGAATTATATTGCTGCTTTAAAACCATTCAGAGACCCTGCTGACACATCAACCCCACATTAGAGCAGAGTGATGCTAAATAGTGAGAAATGTGACATAAAAACGCTCTTTACTCTGGAGGAGAGAGAGCGTCTCTGGAGACAGAAGCCCGGGATTAAAATTCCAGTTCTGAGACTTCCTCAACATCCTCACCTGTGAAATGGGCACCTCCCAACTCATGGTGTTGTTGGAAAAATAACTTCAGCCAGACGATAGGCACGAAGCCCCTGCTGGCAGAAAAGCTCCCCAGACGCGCGGCCCCTTCCCGTTCTCTGTGGTCCCTGCTGATCACGGTCTCTCTCATCGCGTCTGGAGCATTTGAGCCACACGCCACACGTGCCACTTCTGAAACCATCTTCCCATCTAGAAGGGAAAGCGGCATGAAATCCAGACCTAAATCAGTTTCATCCTCTATTTGACCGTCAAAGACAGCTTTCCACTCTGAAGCAAACCGGGAGCATCGTTCAGGCAAAACTGGATTCCTGAACCTCACCAACTCTCTCTGCATTGATGTGCCAGCCGTGGAGCCGGGTCTCGGCTTGCCGAGCGCCGGGTGGTCCCGCTGACTCCACGGAGGGCTCAGGCCATCCGGGCCTCTGGGGTCATGACGCGGAACGCCAGCTGCCTCAACTGTTCAGGCAACGAGCACGTTGGAAAACGTACACCTTCTATGCCCCCTTCCAAAACCCCTCTCGGCCATCAAGGGTGATAACTCTCCAGCGGGATCGTGTGCCAGGTCACAGCTGCCCCGTCCCCCAGGGCATCCACGTGTCTGAGACCTCGAGGGCAGAGCATACAGCTTCACTCTGGTTCTCGCCCCTCTCCACCTCCAAAGACAGCGCAGGGCACGGAGCAGCTTAGATGCTTCTCCCAGCAAGGTTCAGCCCAACAAGAACCCTCTCCGCCAGCCCCGGCGGTGGCCAGGCGCCAGGTCAGAGCTGGGCCCAGGGCACCGGGAAATGCGCGGTACTTTTTTCACGCGTTGCTCTGACCTGCGCCAATCCTGTCAGCTGCTTAGCATCGCGGTGCCGCACAGAGCTGGAGACGGAGGCCCCGGGTGGCCACACAGCTGCACAGGGAGGGATGCGCACTCAGAGCCGGGTCTGCCCAGCTCCCGTGCTAACGTGCCCCCGCACAGGCTGCCTTGCTTTTCCAGGCGGCATGGGTTGCTTTGATCCACCCACCCATCATGGAAGATGCCTGCCGACCACCAATTTACACCTGACTAGGAAACCTGGTCTCCATCCCCAGGGGCTAGAGAAAGGTCTGGTCTGTGGTGGAACAGAGAGGGCGACACTCAGCCCCGGAAGCCCAGCGTCTGGGGAGAAGGAGGCCTGCAGCTGTGACCAGCTCTGCCCCACAGCTCTGGGCCACCTCCAGCAAACCCTTCCACCCCTTTCACCGGGTCCCCGCTGATCTCCAGGAAGGAGATCTGGTGACTATCTCACACCTTTTGGGGCTTCTGGTCCCATTGCTTCTGACACTGAGAGGAGGGGGATTATAGCTCTGTCAGGGGCAGGGCGCCAAGCAAGGAATCAGTGGACCCACCATCCGCTCCCAAGACACAAGGCCGTGCCTACCACCCCCCACGCCTGTCCCCAGGGCAGGACGCACCAGGGACACATAGGGCCTGGTGCACAGAACCGGCTGGAAACAGCAACAGAAGCACGCTTGGTGTCGCCACAGCGCAGCCAAGTGTCTGCTCTCCCCACGCCGTCCCTCCTCACGCTCTGCTTGTGTCTCTCTGCCCGTGTGAAGTCCACGTGGATGCACGTAAGTCAGTCTTAACTAACTTCAGGTCAAATTCCGTGAGGCGTCCCGGGAGCTCAGAGTCTAGTGTACAGCACTTCCCATGCCCTCCACCCGCCCGTTTTCCATGCTCCCAAGAAAGGGGGCTGTGAGGGGAAACCAGCCTGGCCCCGCTGGACCTCTGTCTGAGGCCCCCAGGCTGTCCTCTGCCTGTTACTCCTCGAGTCCCAGACATAGCACGTTTCCGCACACGTCTCTGATGTCATATGATTAAATCAGGTGGCAGCACGGAGGCTGGGGTCACGCTGTGTTTTTCTGTAACAGCCAGTGCCGTGACCTCTTATTTTTAGAAGAGCACACATCCCTGTTCTAGAATAAGCGTAACCACTTATACTTTGCAGAAATCGGAAGGTTTGGAAGCTTTCCAAGCACGCTGTCTTTGGATCCAGGTAAGTTCTAAACCCCCTTCTCATCTCCTACTCAGGACAAGTCGTCCAGAGAAACCCGTCTTCACTGTCACGCCTCCTCCATTCACCGCCAGGCTGCCATTCCCCCAGCCCGGCGCCCCCACACACCGGCTGCCCCACGCACTGGTCCTGCACCTGTCCCGGCTCCGCCGATGCTGGTGCAGAATCACCCTCGCTGGCCTGCATCAAGATACCGGCATGAAATCTCCCATTTTCTTGGTCCCTCACACGGACGTCTGCCTGGCCGGGCCTCGGGCTCTCTGCCCTGTGTCTGCACACTGTCATCACCCCATCACAACGGGACCTCTGCAGACCTGTCCGGATGCCCCTGAAACCTTGCCCTGCGCTGGGCCCATCACTGCATCATCGCAGAGTCCCCGCGGACGAAAGATCCTTCTGCCACCACTGCAGCTGAGCTACAAACCGCTGCCCCTTACTCCTTCGCTTCCAGGCCCAGACTGACCCTCGCGGCCACTGAGGATAATGAAGGCTGCGCGGGCTGTGGCGGGGTTCATCTGCATCGCGGTGCAGCAGCTCTTGCGGCTTAAGTTCCCCCTGCACTCCTCTTTCTAAGCCAGCTCTCCCCACGACGCTCACACACCACAGAGACTGAAAAAGAACTTACTGAAGCCAGATCGATATAAGAAACAAGAAGTAGCATAGCATCCATCTGTACGAGTCCGCTGAACATGGAAAGACAATGCTAAAAGGAAGTGGGACGGAAAATCGCTCACTGTGTGCAGGGCAGCGGACAGGGCACTGGGCTTCATGGTCACAACAACCATCATTTCACAAGTCTGTTCACCAAGACTGAGAACTTCAGCAAATGTTCAACACAGAATGTGGGTGCATAAAGTGGCTTTCTAACCTCATTTCATGTGACGCCCCCCCCCAAAAGCCTTTGTGCCTTCACTGCACCTCTTCTGTGAGGTTCTCCTTGCCAAAGCTGGGCTTGGTCCCAAGTGAAAATGGACAAGAGTCATCGAGGCAGCGCTGAGTAGTTTCCCAAAGGCACAGGTGCACCTCAAAGGTACCAAAGACCCAGGAAGGATATGCATGATATTTATTACCCAAGGTCAAGTGGCTTAGGGCTCAAATTCTGAACTGAAGCTACTCTTTCTTCACTATTTTTCCTGATGGTGGCCTTAAACGGCACCTTTTTAGTTATTTCAAAATATTTACATTTCCAATCTATTTGTAAACTTACTGAACTATGAATATGTTTCACCTTTAAATCATGCACATGCTTCCCATTAACCACGAGCGTGTTTATTTCATTTCTACCTGATCTCATTGGTTAACACTCAGGAAGTATTTGACCATGGAAATTCACTTAGAGAATGTCTACTTACACTGTCTGGGCTGCCCAACTAGTCCCACTACTAGCTGAGATCTAGCAGCTGGTGTAGAAGAATCCTCCCTCAGGGTACAAGTTCAAAAGCTGCATAATTATGTTTAAAAGCATTGAAAGAACCAGAGATCAATAAAGGCAACTGAAATTTAAAGGGGTCAAGACTCTAGAGAGGAGAAAAGCAACTTAAGGTGATCTGGACTTTCAACCCAGATGTCTCCTCCATGGTAGGCATAGAGGCTAAAGAGGAAACAGTAGCCTGAAAATGATGGAAGGTTTACTGAGTTGGAGAGATAAAATTTGGAGTTCAGGACTACCAGCCAGATCTGGAAGACCAAAGATCACAGAAATAAAGGGAACATGGAGAAGTGAGTGTGATTTTCAGCATGCAATTTCCTCTTGAAGCACTTTTCTGACCCTTAAACCGAGCATGCATTAATTAGCCAAGAAACAAAACAGAAAGCATCTGCTAAGATGCTAAAATGTTATGTAGAGATTTCAGAAAACACACAGAGTGGAGGAGACAGAATTTAGAGTGTAGATCCCACACAGGGGGAGGCAGTATCTGATAGATGTTCCAAGCTTTCAGTCGAGACACAAAAAATCTGTTCTTGAAATAAGGTCCATGAGACACTGTGCAGATGCTCATACATGGGTCTTGGACACCCAGAAAGACGAGAGAGGAAAAATGGAGTGGAAGCAATATTCGAAGAAGTACTGACCCAACATTTTTCCAAAACAAATGAAAGATACAGATCTATGGATTCAAAAATATGTATGAACTCTCTGAAAGATTAAAAAACAAGCAAACAGGCAAATTCTATAAAACATTTAAAGAAGAGTTAACACCTATTCTTCTCAAACTATTCTAAAAACTTGGAGAGGAAGGAACACTTTTGAAGTCATTCTACAAAGCCAGCATCACCATGATACCAAAACCAGACAAAGACATCACAAAAAAAGAAAATTACAGGCCAGTACCACTGATGAAAGTAGATGCAAAAATCCTCAACACAATATTAGCAAACTGAATTTAACAATACATTAAAAGGATCACACATCATGATCAAGTGTGATTTATCCCAAGGATGCAAGGAATATTCAGTATCTACAGATCAATCAATCTGATACTCCACATTAACAAACCAAAAAATAAAACTCATGTGGTCATCTCAATAGCTGCAGAAAAAGCTTTTGACAAAATTCAACACCTATTTATGACAAAAGACTCTCAACAAAGTGGCAAAGAGGGAACAATACTCAACATAATAAAGACCATATATAACAAGCATACAGGCAACCTCATACTCAATGGGGAAAAGCTGAAAGCATTACCTTTAAGATCAAAGAAAGACAAGGATGCCCACTCTCACCACTGTTATTCAACATAATATTGGAAGGCCTAGCCAAGCAATCAGACAAGAAAAGGAAATAAAAGGAATCCAAATTGGATAGGAAGAAGTAAAACAGTCACTGTTTGCAGATGACACATAGAAAATCCTAAAGACACCACCAGAAATCTACTAGAGCTCATCAATGAATTCAGTACAGTTGCAGGATACAAAATTAATATATAGAAATCTGTTGCATTTCTATACACTAACAAACTATGAGAAAGGGAAATGAAGAAAACAGCCCCATTTACAATTGCATCAAAAAGAATAAAATAGGAATGCATAGGAATAAATCTAACTAAGGAGGTGAAAGACCTGTACTCAGAAAATTATAAGACACTGATGAAAGAAATTGAAAACAACACAAACAGATGGAAAATATACCATGTTCATGGATTGGAAGACTTAATATTGTTAAAATGACCGTACTCCCCAAGGCAATCTACAGATTCAATGCAGTCCCTATCAAAATACCAATGGCATTTTTCACAGAACTAGAACAAATAATTCTAAAATGTGTATGGAAACACAAGAAAGCCTGAATAGCCAAGATAATCTTAAGAAAGAACAGCAAACCTGGGGGTATCATGCTCCTTGAATTGAGACTATACTACAATGCTACAGTAATCAAAACAGCATGGTAATGGCACAAAAACAGACACATAGATCAATGGAGCAGAACAGAGAACCCAGAAATACACCCATGCTTATATGGTTAATTAATTGAGAACAAAGACGGCAAGAATATACAATGAGGAAAAGACAAGGCTGTTCAATAAGAAGTGTTCAGATAAGTGGAGAACCACATGCAAAAGAATCAAATTGGACTACTTTCTCACACCATATACAAAAATAAACTCAAAATAGATCAAAGACTTCAATGGAAGACCTGAAACCATAAAACTCCTAGAAGAAAACAGAGACATGCTCTTTGACATTGGTCTTAGAAATATTATTTTGGATCTGTCTCCTCAGGCAAGGAAAACAAAAGCAAAAATAAATAAATGAGACTACCTCAGACTAAAAAGCTTTTGCACAGAGAAGGAAACTATCAACAAAATGAAAAGGCAGCCTACTGAATGGGAGAAGATATTTGTAACTGATATATCCAATGGGGTTAATATCCAAAATATGCAAAGAACTCATAAAACTCAACATCAAAAATAATCAGATTAAAATATGGGCAGAGGACCCGAATAGACATTTTTCCAAAGGAGACATACAGAAGCCCAACAGACACATAAAACAATGCCCAACATCACTAATCATCAGCAAAAGGCAAGTCAAAACCACAATGAGATACGACCTTACACCTGTCAGAATGGCTGTCATCAAAAAGACCACAAATAACAAGGCAAGGATGTGGAGAAAAGGAAACCCTTGTGCACTGTTGGTGGGAATGTAAATTGGTACAGCCACTGTGGAGAACAGTATACAGGTTCATCAAAAAATTAGAAGTAGAACTACCAAATGATCCAGCAATTCCTGGGTATTTACCCCCCAAAAACCAAAAATACTAATCTGAAAAACTCTATTCACTCCAATGTTCAATGAAGCATTATTTACAACAGCCAAGATATGGAAGCAACCTAAGTGTCCATTGATAGATGAATGGATGAAGAAGATGTGGCATATATATATATCTATATCTATATAATATATATATAATGAAATATTACTAATATTATATATTATTATTCATATATATAATTAAATATTACTCAGCCATAAGGAAAACATGAAATCTTGTCATTTGTGACAACATGGATGTACCTAGAGGGTATTATGCTAAGTGAAATGAGTCAGACAGAGAAAGACAAATACCATATGATCTCAGTTATGTGTGTGATCTAAAATACAAAACAAACAAAACAAAATGAAAACAGACTCTTAGATACAGAGAACAAACAGGTGGTTGCCAGAAAGGAAAGGGATGAGGAGAATGAAACAGATGAAGGGGATTAAGAGGATCAAACCCCCAGTTATATTATACATAAGCCATAGGGATGTAACATACAGCTTAAGGAATACGGTCAAGAATGTTGTAATAACTTTGCAGGAGAGAGATGATTGCTAGACTTGTGGTGATCATTTTGTAATGTATGCAAATGTTACATCACTATGTAGGACACCTGAAACTAACATAATATTGTAAGTCAACTATATTAAATTTAAAAAACAAAATAAAAGGGCTTCCCTGGTGGCGCAGCGGTTGAGAGTCAGCCTGCCGATGCAGGGGACATGGGTTCGTGCCCCGGTCCAGGAAGATCCCACATGCCGTGGAGCGGCTAGGCCCGTGAGCCATGGCCGCTGGGCCTGCGCGTCCGGAGCCTGTGCTCCGCAACGGGAGAGGCCACAACAGTGAGAGACCCACGTACCGCAAAAAACAAAATAAAAAATACAAGTAGTAGTTTTCCATTGCTGTATAACAAATCAGCACAAACTCAGAAGCACAGAACCTCACACACTTACTATCTCAGAGTTCTGTAGGACACAAGTCCAAGCAGGGCTCGGCTGGGTTCTCTGTTCAGTTCTCATAAGGTGCCAACCAAGGCTGTGGTTCTCAGCTGGAGTTTGGGTTCCTCATCCCAGCTTTCGTACGTTGTGGCCAGAATTCACTCCCCTGCAGTTATGTGATAGAGGTCTCGTTTTCTCTGTAGCCGCTGGTTGGAGACCCCTCTAAGCTACAGGCACCTGTATCTGTAAACCGTCCACAGAGTGGCTGTGTGTTCTCCCTCCCAGGCCAGCTGGAAAAACTCAGCTTTTTAAGAGATGGCCTGATTAGGCCAGACCCAAGCAGGACAGCCTCCCTCTTGAGTAACTCATTGTGAACGAATATGGGGCCCTGATTACATCTGCAAAATCCCTTTATATATAACATACCATAATCCCAGAAGTGCTATCTGGCCATATGCATGAAGAAGGGGGGATTATAGAAGGGTGAGAATAATCCACCTACCACAACAACTATTCACGTCAAAGTAAAACTGCTAAGAAAAGAAAAAGAGAAAATTCTTATAAGTGGTCAGTAGAAAAAAAGAAGCCTGTCCTTCAAAGGAGCAACAGTAAGACTGACAGACGTCTCTACAACATAAACAAGAGAAGGTAGAAGAAAATTACATGAAAGTTTTAAAATGCTGAAAAAAAATCAACTGGAACTGAATACATACCAAAAATAGCCTTTAAATATTGAGTAAGATGAATGTACTTTTAGACAAACAAGAATTGAGAATTCATCATGAATAGAACAATACTAAAAGAAATAAACTAAAAGGAGTTTTCAACAGAAGAAAAATGACCCCAGAAAGAAGCATATAAAGGCAGGAAAGAATGAAAAGTGCTAGAAAGGTAAACATGTGGTTAACTCTAACTGAATATGGAATATCACTAATACAAAGATTAAAAATTTTATAGGACTTAAATTACATGAAGAATTGAAACATATGATAACAACTGCACAACAAATGGGAGTCAAACTATCGCAATGTCCTTGATACTTCAAAAAGCAGTAAGAGTAATATTTTAACTTATACACTAATTAATCAAGGATGCATGTTATAATCTTTACTGTAATCACTCAAAGAATAATAAAACATGTATAGCTAAAGAATTAACAGTCACTGTAAAACTAAAAATACATACTGTTAATTAATTAAAAACAAAGCTAGAAAGGAGAAAAACAAAACAAAGAACAGATATGCAAATAGGAAAAAATAGTAAGATGATAGATTTTAAACACAAGAATATAATTAATTATGTTACATGAAAATGTAAACAATATAAATAAAAGACAAAGGTTTTCTAACCTGTGTTTTAAAATCCAAATACATGCTGCTTATAAGAAATATGTTTTAAACATAAAAATACAGAAAGTTTGAAGTAAAAGAATTGAAGAAGGTATACATTGAAAACACTAACCAAAAATATCTGTCATAGCACAACTTATATCAGATAAAGTAGACTTTAAGGCAATGTGTATTTTTAGAGATAGAGACATTTCAAAATAAAAAAAGTAAAATTTAATAGGAAGATTAAATCCTAAATTTATATGCACCTAATAACACAATTTAAAACATACAATTCAAAAGCTGAAAATTGACTAAAAAGAAAAATTGTAGCAAGAAATCTCTTAATAAATTCTCTTAATAGAAGTTAAAATGAACAAAAAAAAAATCAGTAACAATATAAAAAATGTGAAAAACACAATTTAAAAAAATGGACCTAACTTTTCAAATTTGAGTGGAATATTTACAAAAATTGTTTATATTATGAGCCAAAAAAGCAAGTCTAAATACATCTTAAATGATTTAATATATTCTCTAATCACAAGAGGATCAAACAAGAAATTAATAACAAAAGCATAACTAAAAAATTTCCAGATGTTTTACAAATTAAGCAATATATATCTAAATAAATCATAAGAAAAGTTACAAAGGAGATGAAAATTTTTTTTTTTTTCTTTTTTTGCAATACGTGGGCCTCTCACTGTTGTGGCCTCTCCCACTGTGGAGCACAGGCTCCGGACGCACAGGCTCAGCGGCCATGGCTCACGGGTCCAGCCACTCCGCGGCATGTGGGATCCTCCTGGCCCAGGGCACGAACTCGTGTTCCCTGCATCGGCAGGCAGACTCTCAACCACTGCACCACCAGGGAAGCCCGAAAATGTATTTTTAACTAAATGGTAATGAAGGTACGACACATCAAAGCTCTGGTGTACAGCTGACAGACTGTTAGAGGAAAGTTACAGGTATAAATGCACATATTAGGGAAGAAGCATTTGTTGGAAATAAAGGGGTCAGATAGCCATTGCAAGAAGCTATTTAAAAGAAAAACTATAAATCATACCAAAAGTAGTAGAAAAGAAGATATAATAAAGAATAGAAAAATTGTAATAGAAAGAATTTTTTAAAAGCTGGAAGTTAACTGTTTGAAAAGGCAAATAAGATCGAAGAATCCCTAGCAAGACTGATACTGACAAAAAGAGCAGGCATACACTACCACATGAGGAATAAAAATTCAGACATCACACAGGTGAAATCTTCTCTTATTTCACGACCTTGGATTAAGCAGCAGTTTCTTAAATATGACACCACGAGCAACAAAAGCAAAAGCTGATAATTTGGACTTCACCAAAATTCAAATCTTTTGGGCATCAAAGGACACTATCAGAAAGTGAAAAGACAACCCACAGAACGTGAGAACATATTTGCAAGTCATGTATCTGCCAAGGTTCTAGTGTTTGGAATATATAAAGGCCTCATCCCAAGTGAGTCAACAAACTGAAGACAAACCACCTAAAGGAAAAATAGGCAAAGGACTGGAGAAGGCATTTCTCCAAAGAATGTGCAATAAGCACGTGCAAAGATGCTCAACAGCCCGAGTAGAGAAGTGAACACGGAAAACACAGTGACATATCCCTTCACACCCACTAGGACGGCCGCGCCCAAAAATCAGAAGGTAACAACGGCGAGCGAGGACGTGTAGATATAACCCTGACACACTGCTGGTGTGAATGTAGAGTGGAGCAGCCGCTATGGAAATCAACTCGGCATTTCCTCAAAAAGGTAAACATCGAATCACCACATGACTCAGTAATTTCTCCCCCAGGTATTTACCCAAGAGAAATGAAAATGTGCCCGTACACAAATGTTAACAGCGGCATAGCACAACAGCCAAGAAGTGGAAACAGCCCGAATGTCCATCAATTGATAAATGGATAAACAAATTGTGGTAAATACATACAATGGAATATTATTCAGACACAAAAAGAGATGAAGTACTAATATATGCTACAAAATGGGTGAACCTTAAAAACATTCTGCTGGGTGAAAGAAGACAGACACAAAATGCCACACATTGTATGATTCTAGTGATGCAAAACGTCCACAATAGGCAAATCTTACCACAGAAAGATTAGTGGTTGCAGGGACTGGGGGAGGGGAAATAAAGAGCCGTTGTCTGAGGGATACAAGGTTTCGTTTTGGGTGATGAAATGTTCTGAAATTAGATAGTAACAATGATTGCACAACTTGTAAATATACTAAAAAACATTGAATTAGATACTTTAAAGTGGTTAGGATGGCAAATTTTATATTATGTGAATTTTACCACAAAAAATTAATAACTACATAAATAAAAAAATATATTAAGTTTGTGGATTGAAGACAGTATTTTAAAGGTACTAATTCTCCCCAAATCAATCTATAAATTCAACATAATTCCAATCAACAGTCTCACAGGGATTTCTGTGTGTGTGGAAATTGACAAATGTATTCTATGTGGAAATGCAAATGGCAGAAAATATCAAGGACAATCTTGAAGAAGGAAAACATTGAAGACTTTACAGGCCTGGGTTTCAGACCTAATCTAAAGGTACAATAACTAATGTAATATAGTACTGGTGCAAGAGATCGACAAGGATAGATATTTTTTTTTTAAAAAAATCTTTAACATGTAAATATTTTAGAAGAGGGAAGCCTAATTTTCACTGGGGAAGAATAAATGCCTCCTTCAAAAATATCTCCCTTCCACTGACAGGTGAGCCGCGATCATCGTGATGTAGGTAACTATTGAGGCCGAGTTTGGGTATGAGGGCTACTCATTTATTATTTATTATTTAATCTTTCTACTTTTGTACATGTTTACATTTTTCACAATAAAAGGTTTTTTAAAAGTGTATCGAATATTTTAGAAGTAAAAATGAAAAACCTCCCTCCCTAGTAATTAAAATCTAAAAGTCTCAAGGAATAAGGATCTGTAGAACCAACCTTTAACATTTTCATGTGAAACCTCATGGAAGAAAATAAATATGAAAAACCCACCAAAGCCAAATCCACTTGGGAGCCATCTGATCCCTCCAAGTCCATGCTCAGTCTGTCTGGGGAGGCATTTCTGGAAACATATGGCCCGTCCTCCCACTGAGCTCTGATTGCTGGGTGCGGATGGCTAGACACACAGGCAAGAAAGACTCAGAAAACAGAGTGACACCATCCCAGGTGGCACTGCAAACTGTTAGCACCGCGGGCCCGAGACCCCCGGGCCTCCTGGGGTTGCTGGCCGGCAGCTGTGAGTAGAGCCTTGGACGGGATCTGCGGACCTCCGCTCCTGCCCTTGCAAATTCTGGTGGCTTGACAGTGAAGGAAGGAACGGCAGTGTGTGGTCGGCCATCAGGCTCAGGTGAATGTCATCACTGCTTTAGGCAGCAGAGGGAAAATCAGCTAAAGCTGAAACGTGAACAAGGTACAGCAGTAACTAGACAGAAGGAAATGATGACCCCGTGTGTTGGCTGTTTGCCTCCTGGTGGGAGGAGGCCAGTCGGCAGTCTGTGTGGACACAGGGGGACACGGCAGTCAGCAGGCTCGCAGCCTTCCTGGGCCACCTCTCTCCAGCCCTTTTCACCCTCAGGAAAGAGGTGAGTTTTCTGAGTTACACTGTGGCAGAGATGAACCCTGCAGGCCGAGTGGCCGGTTTCCCTCTTCCCAGCTGAAAGAGAGCAATGCCACTCTCGTCACTGACGATCATTCCTTGAGGTCGTGGTGGCCAGCATCTGCCCGGAGGGACCACCCTGGACAGACGCTGCCTCTCCTGGTGACTGCCGGGGACCTCACACAGCTGTCGGGCCGCCTGAGAGCCTGAAGCAAGGGCCTCATTTCTGAACTATTAGCTTCACTGTTTTGTTCTGCTTTCAGATCAGAAGAGATGCCAGGAGCCAGCCCATCTTCAGATGCAATAAAATAAGACCAAGCCCGTGATCTCCTCTCGCCATTTGACACGGAATTGGACCCGTTCGCCTGAAGCGTAAATGTGATTTGTTATTGATGCGTGTCAAAAATACACCCCTGGGCTTCCCTGGTGGCGCAGTGGTTGAGAGTCCGCCTGCCGATGCAGGGGACATGGGTTTGTGCCCCGGTCCGGGAAGATCCCACATGCCGCGGAGCGGCTGGGCCCGTGAGCCATGGCCGCTGAGCCTGCGCATCTGGAGCCTGTGCTCCGCAACGGGAGAGGCTGCAACAGAGAGAGGCCCGCGTACAGCAAAATAAAATACACCCCTGCTGTTCTGGGGAGACATTTTGTTGATTGCATAAACCGCAACTTTGACTTAGAAAGTGCCGTGAGTGTGCAAACTTCACGAACAAGGCTTCCAGATGCTCGTTGACATAACAACCTTTTACTGCACCCTGCTGTGTGCGGGTGACAGAAGTTTCCGGAGCGCATTCCCCGCCGCCCCTAGGAGCTCAGAGCCCCTCGGGAGGAGCAGAGGCACACAGGTCAGTTCAGGGCGGGGACTGTCTCAAGGGCGCTGCGAAGGGACAATTATCGGGTTCTGTTTCCAGCCTCCTTGCAAATGAGTTCAGTCTTTTACCAAGTTCCTATGGGAAAGCTGGTCTCGATGACAACCTATCGCTCTGTCTTTACCAGGGAAAAACGGGTTTTGTGCACTTCCCCCAACATGTAACATTCTGGCTCCACGGTGACTTCAAATATCCCTGAGGGCATAACACCACAGACTAACAAAAACGAGTGGACCCGGAATATCTCAGTCACTCCCTTAACTTAGCGGGATGTGGGGGCCTGCGGATAGCCCTCCCCCATGCCATGCACACACACGTGACACATGCGCACGTGTGTCCCTGACTACAGATCTGCAACGCAAGTGCATTCCCACCGTACTGCTGGAGAACCAACACAGGCTCAGACCGGGAGGAGAGGTTTTAAAATGAAAATCTAACTGTAAAACTCGTCGACTTTTATGGACAAAAGCTCAGCAGTGTCTGGACTTGCACACAGATGATGCTAACAAAGGGGGGAAGCACACACTTTGGGGTCTGGCTGAACGTGTGGTTCTGGGTACAGTCGGCAGACTCTGCATCCGGGGAACTCGCTCGAGGAGCCAGTGGTTCTCGAAACATGAGCTTACTGCTGGTCCCCATTAAAAAGCTAAAGTCCCAGAAATATCTTGGAATAAGTAGACTACACAAGAATAAGGAACTCAAAGACTTTGAGGGATGTGGATTTATCATGAACCACGAGGTCACTGCCTTGTACGCTCTTTTCTCCTTTTATTTTGCATAAGATGCATTGGTTGTGGTTACCTTTACACTTTTGTCCTGAGTTGAAGATATTACAGGGGGATCTGAGCTAGGAGAAGAATAGGCATCCCCAGATCAGGTAGTGCGGATGCCGAAACAGCTGAGGGCAAGGCTGCACACGGCTGTCTGAAGGGTAGTTGAAATGCATAAGGCAATTATAAAATGTATAAGTTCTTGCACATACAAAAAGGTGAACTTTGATGGATGTTTTCTGTTCCTTTTTTTTTTTTTTTTGCTTTGCTTTCATATATATATGTGTATGTATGTATTTATATTTGGCTGTGTTGGGTCTTCGTTGCTGCCCACAGGCTTTCTCTAGTTGCGACAAGTGGGGGCTACTCTTCGTTGTGGTGCGTGGGCTTCTCATTGCAGTAACTTCTCTTGTTGCAGAGCACGGGCTCTAGGCGCACAGGCTTCAGTAGCTGTGGCTCGCGGGCTCTAGAGCACAGGCTCAGTAGTTGTGGCGCACAGGCTTAGTTGCTCCGTGGCATGTGGGATCTTCCTGGACCAGGGATCGAACCCGTGTCCCCTGCATTGGCAGGCGGATTCTTAACCACTGCGCCACCAGGGAAGCCCCTTTTTTTGCTTTTCAACATCCAATCTTCTCTCCTTTGGGTAATATTTCACATTTAATATATTAATGCCCAATTAATGTATATTGATTATATAATTGTGTAAAATGTGCACAATTATAGAATTGTACAATAATTATGTAAAAATAGAATTGGGCATTAATATACATAGGTATGCCCACCTCCCTCCAGGCGGGGGAGAGCCACCTGCCCCGTCCCTGGCAGCCAGGTTTCGAGCAGTGACCTAGGCTCATAGATTGGATATTCCTTCTTGGCCCTATGAACCTGGAGAGAAGGATACTCGGGATCTATTCAGTGCAGCAAACAGCATCCCAGTCTGACTGATCCAGCCATTAGATCTCCAGATGCCCCTTGGAATCTGCTAGTTCACAAGCCTCCTGGGGGTTTTGTGGGTCCCCTATCACTTTAATGAATTTCCTCTTTAAGTTATACAGAGTTGATTTTTATTTCTTGGAATCAAGAAACTTTGGGTAACAGACCTTTGAAGAACCTTCACAAAAGTTCGGGAGTCCATCACATCACCTGCTTGCTCTGCACCCTTGTATCAGTCACCCAGCCTCTCTCGGCCACAGGTCTCCTGGTTGCAACATAATAAACGACGCATTCACATCTGTGGTTCCCTGGTGTCACTAAAATAGTGGAAACTTGTATTCCAAGCTGACAGACTGTAGACTGTACAATAAAATTTTCAAAGATATAATTTAAAGAGGGAAACACACAGCACAATGGCTGCTGATAGAGAATCATCCCTGGGCTTTCCCTTAGTTCTGACATCAGTATAAACATTGTCTGTGTCACCAGGTCCTACGAGGCTCACCTGGAATCATGAGATGCTCTTTATGGCTGGACAATGCCATAAAGGTCGGGCTCAGAAGTGGGGAGCACACGGTGATGTTGTCACAGACGTGGGTTTGTTTTTAAAAATACAACAGTAATAAAAAAAACAATAGTAATTCCTGACATTTGTGCAATGCTTTCAGTTGTCAAAACCATTTCACAGCCACCCATTATCTCATTGGAGTCTCACAGGAGCCCTGTGGATCACTACCCCCGCTTCACAGCCGAGAAACCAAGACTCCCAGAGGTTAACTCACTTGCCCGGGGTCACCTGACTTGTCACTGGCCAGGAGGGGCAAGACCTAAATCCTCTGAGTCATATGTGGCACCCTTCCTGCCACGCCAGGCCCCTCCCCCTCCTTTGTGGGTCCCGAGCACGAGATGGGGCATCCTTCCTACCCTGCTTTGTGTTCACTCCCAAGATACAGGCCATCACGATTCTCATTGTTTTCCTTTCAGAATAAAGTCCGGCCCTTTTTCAACAATGCTTTCCTTAATCAACCTGGATTACAAAAGGAACCAAAGCTAATATTTCCTTTCTGGTTTAATACGTCTATTTTACCCATTTTTAAAGAGAGATTAGCTTGTAGAAATGGCATGTAAATCCACAAAATACACAGTCACCTTCCTTTGGATTCCAGACAAATAACGTGAGAATAATCCTGACGAGAGTGTGTTTGCAGAACCAGAAAGCGCTGCGAAGATAAATAAATAAGGGACCCAGCGCCCCTGCAGCACTCACTCAACTCCCTTCCCCATTCACGGATGTGAATTTATGGCTTTCCTTCCCAGGTCAAAGGTAAAAGAATTCATCAGTGGAGCCTATAATTAGTATGAGTGGTTAATTCTGAGGGCTTCACTGCACACTCTCGATGACATCTCGAAGCATTAAGGGTGGCCATTATGAGGAAGTGCGCTCACCAGTGAGTGAATACTGGAATTAGCAATAAAACGCTTGAATCCCCGTTTCACTTACAATTTGGCCTGAGAAGAATAGGACAGCTTCTGTGGAAGGGCAGCCACTGCAAGTTCTTACACAACGTGAGAACCTCGGGGCTTTGTGGGAAATACACGCCTAACTCCTCTTTCAGGAAATCAATGCGTCAATTACCCCAAAGAGAGAAATTAAGGACACATTGTTCATACAACAAGGGATTTCATTATAAAAAATTCCAATAACAAGTTACTAATTTCCCAATTTAAATAAAACAAAAACCACTCTGATTTTTATCCATCTCTTAAGGAATTCAGAATTTGTACAAAGAAGGATACACCTAGATTTTCAGGAGACAAGCACATGGTCAAAATATAGATTATGCCATGAATATATACATTCGTTTACGTTTAACTTAATTGTGTGCAGTGACAAAACTTTTATTTTTCAAGGGTTGAACATTTAGCCACACAAATTTGGCCTCAATGCTTAGCTTAAAAAAAATGTAATAAGAAATTCAAAATAGTCTCTGATCCAACCCTAAATGCCATCAATGTCTCCAGCCAACAATTGAATCAATGTCCAGAGGTGGGTTATATTTTTTGTACATAAAATATGAGATTTAGCAAAGAATTATTTTATTCACTCATCCATCATATGTCCTTGAACATCATGAATAACTATGTTAGGTGCTAAGAATACAACTTTGCCTCGAGAATGATTCTGTGATCGGAATTTTGAAATGGTTTGGTCCAATGTATCAGTTGGAAGGATCACTCTGGCAGCGGGATGATGGATGGGCTGGAAAGCAGAGGTGCGGTTGCTGATTGCAAGGCAGTATAACTAACCCGTAAATAAATAATGAAGCCTTTAACTGAAGGAATGTCGGTGGATTTAGCGAGAAAAGGGTGGATTCAAGAGATTTCGAGCATCTGGAATTAACAAGACTCCTGGTTTATTTTGGAAGTGAAGGAAGATAATATTCTGCACTTAGATGATGCTGGCATTGAGGGAGGCCTTGCTGCCCGAGTGGACAGGGGTGGCATTCTTCAAGGAGGAGGAGACAGAAAGACGAGTAGGTTTGAGGAGAAGTGGTGGGTTCAGTTCTGGACGTGCTGGGTTTTAGTTGCCTCAGAACACGATGGAATAGTGAAGATCTTCAGTCTAATGCAATAAGTAGCTTCATCTTCTATCTGAGAAAAGGGAAATCACAGAGGTAGAGTCACTTGCCTAAGGCGCAAAAATAAGCATGAAATTAAGTGAAGCCCAGCACTCAAGAGACCTGGATTCCATTCTTTCTGCCCTAGAACAGAGGTGTCCAGCCGAAGCCCTTGAGCTGTGTCCCACGCACAGAGGTGGTTTCTCAAACCACATGGCGTTTTCTAAGGGACCCAACATTTTAAAAAATAGTTATTTGACAAAAAGAAAATGTTTCTGTGTCTTGAAAAATTAGAACACCTGGCACTGTCCTTTCCTTACGGCACCAATCACCTGGAGGCAAGGAGCCCGTGTGGATTGCCAGCGCCTTCTCCAAAAATCCGCACCTGCCTGGTCCCTTTCATCCTGGGAGTGGGCAGTGTCCTCAGGTCTACCCCATGCTGGCTTACTTTTACATTTTCTTGTCATCTTGCTTTGTGTTGTTTCTTGTGTAGACGTAATTGACAGCAGAGGATTAATGTCCTGAGAATCTATACGCTGGAAACGTTCAAAAATAGAGTAATTTTAAAGGACTTTAAATAATTATTTGTATCCATTTTTTTAATGGGAAAATTGAGTTTAAAATGTGCTATAATGTGAATGGTGACTGACCGATCAGGGCTGAAAATAACCCACTAGCAATGTACCCAGAGGCCCAATCCATGTGTGATGGTTAATTTTTTGCCAACTTGACTGGGCCACAGGGAGCCCAGATATCTGGTTTAACATTATTTTGGGGTGTTCTGTGAGGGTGTTTCCGGAAAACATTAGCATTTGACTCTGCAGACTGAGTAAAGATCCGCCCTCACCAACGTGGGTGGTGACATGCAGCCCGTTGAGGGCGTGAATCGAACACAGAGTTGGAAGAAGGTTGAATTCTCTGTCTGTCTGGCTGCTTGAGCGGAGGCTCGTCCTCCCCCAACCCCGGGTTAGGAGTTACAGAATCGGCGCTCCTGGGTCTGCGGCTCGAGAGCAGCCAATCGTGAGGCTTCTCGGCTTCCGTCTTGTGAGCCAATTCCTTACAGTAAATCTCCTCTCCAGATACACAGGGCACACAGAAGCACACTCCTCTGGTTCCGTGTCTCTGGAGAACCCTGACGAATGCTCCACGTGGCACGGGCAAGGTGATACGGGGCGTGCGGCTGCACGGCACAGGCCGGGAACCCAGGGAGCTGGACACGCGCGCTGTGATCGCAGCCAACCCGACTCCAGGCCACGCCCCGACTCGTAGCACAGCTGAGTGTCAGGACACAGAGCTCCGACTCTCCCCTGAGGAAGACTGTGACCACGCCCCCCCATCTGCGATGCTGCCCTCGGAGAAGCCCAGAGTCCTGGGGTGCGTGGTCCACCGGGCCGCCCCCTCCAAGCCCCCACTCCACCCCACAGGCTGGTCGTCCTCTCCGAGCAAATCTCAACCACAGAAGAGTCTTTACTTTTCACTAACTCCTCCCATCCTTAAATAACCCAAGAGCGCGTGAGAAGATTAAAGACGGCAGGAGAGGAACAATGCCCGCCGGGCATGGGTGAGCCCTGAGGTCCTTCCCGAGCATCCTCCAGCCTCTGCTCTTCACGTGGGATTGGAGCCCAAGGCCCCCCACGCGCTCCTCGGGGCCAGGCAGGTGGAGCAAAGAGCACATGCGCTCGGAAATCCGACAGATGTGGTAGCAACGGCAAGCCCTACGACCTTCTAGCTCTGTGATTCAGAGAAAGGCATTTCATCTCTCTGAACCTCAGATTGCTTGTCTGAATCATTTAGCCTTCATAAAAAGACACAGAAAACGTACTGGCATCTAGAGCACAGCCAAGCTGGCTGAGGAGACCAGGAGGCCACAAGTGTGAGAATAAAGAAAACATAGACGGGAAAAGCCTGGCCCCAGGAGGACATGGCCCAGCAGCTGTAGCCCCATGCAGCACCCACCTCTGTCTTCCTCTGAGAAAGCCACCTGGTTTCTTTACGCTGCTGTCACCGGGGCATCACATGCAGCCGGACACTTTCCTAACTGGCACAACAAGACCTAGACTGCAAGGCTGTTATGAGATTTAGAAATAATCCGCTTAAATCGTATTACGTCCTTAACAAGTATTTTATCACAGATTTTAGTATCTTTGTTAAAATTAACAAGTAAAATTCCATCTGTGACCTTTGATAACGTCCAGTAAAAACAGCAGTTTTATTACGGGTCAATTATGGCCAAAGTTAGCATTTGCTTATGTTATTTCTCCCCCACTAGCTAGAAAGGCTCCAGAATTTGAGTGGATGTACTTATGATACTATGGGCAACCTGCACTCCAAGAAATGATCAGAGTAAAATGGAAAAGTTACTGATCCTACAAGATTATCTGAGGAAAACATACGAAACACATAGGAAAGGATTTCGAAGGAAACATATATATATATATATATATATATATAACTATATATAAGAATAATCAGATAATAGAGACCTATATTCAGAAATCAAATATGAAATGAAGTTTATTAGCGGATAGGTGTATCTTGCCCCTGAAACTCAGTCATAAGAAGTAAACTCTTTCAAATTAAAAGTAAAATACAGGGACTTCCCTGGTGGTCCAGTGGTTAAGACTCTGCACTCCCAACGCAGGGGGCCCAGGTTTGATCCCTGGTCAGGGAACTAGATCCCGCATGCCGCAACTAAGACCCGGCACAGCCACATAAATAAATAAATAAATTTTTTTTAAAAAGTAAAATACAAACAAAAAAACAATTTCTCTGAAAATGAAGATGAAATTCCTTCTTCACAATTTTTAAAAAGCTCATAAAAGCCTACTTATTTATATTGCTGATCTTATCACCTCTCTTAATATAATATTAAACAACTGGAAATTCTGCCAATGGTAGAAACCTTAACAATGTTAAAGCGATAACATTATAAACACAAAAATCAGAGGGGAAAGGAGGGAACTCGGCAAGAATTGTACAAGTGCTATAACCCTCTCATCTTTCATAGCCAGAAGTTGATGATATCTAAAATTAAAACGCAGGGTTAAAAATATAAGAATTCCATTCTCTTAGTCAATGTTTCATAATATTTTTCTTAGCCTTAGAATAATATTTTAGGATATTAAACAATGTTTTTGGCTCTAATTTCTGTTCTCATCTATGTTACTTGATTGTTTTTATAATGTGTGTTATTATTTATATAAAAATAGTAAAGTCATTAGAAATTTTAAACAGGAAATGAACACTCCTGTATTAGTCTGGGTTCTCCAGAGGAACAGAACCAACAGGAGATGTAAATATACACAGAGACTTACTTACTATACGGAACTGACTAAGTGATTATGGAGGCTGAGAAGTCCAAGTTCTGCCGTTGGCAAGCCGGTGACCCAGGAGACCCAAGGGTACAAGTTCCAGCCCAAATCCAAAGGTCTAAGAACCAGGAGGGCTGATGGTGTAAGTTCCAGTCCAAGCCTGAGCCCAGAGAAAGGAGGAAACCAATGTCCCAGTCGGTGCAGTCAGGCAGAGAGGACAGATTCTCCCTTCCTCCTCCTTTCCGTTCTACCCAGGCTCTCAGTGGACTGGACGAGGCCCGCACACTGGGGAGGGCCATCTGCTCTATTCAGCCCACTGATCTATGTCAGCCTCGTCCAGAAACACTTGCAGACACACCCAGAACAACGTCTGAGTAAATGTCTCGGCACCCGTGGCCACAGCATCACTCTCCACTCTGCATCTTAGCAAATTACAAGCGGATGGCCTTGAGGCTGCCCCTCAGCAGAAGGACCCTGTCCAGACCCCAGGAGGACCAGCACGAGGAGACTCCCGGGTGTGCAGGGGCCGAGCAACCCACTTGCTTTCAGAACTGGCACTGTTCCCGTCGTCTTCCCCGTCACTGCTGTCTTCCCGTCCTAGGAACTGGAGCTCTGCATTCTAAGGACCAGGGCTACATCTTTATCCTTAGTTGAGTTTAGGAGCTTGGAGGAGGGGCTGGTCTCCATATTAAGACTGGATTGTCCAGGAATCATCTCTCACCCTGTATCTCAGCCCCGCTGGTCACTTCCCAGGAGCCACACTCACTCTGACCTGGGGAATAAGGATAATGACCCAAGCTAGACTCTCCTAACCGCCTGTGAGGGCAGCTGGGACTCTCTCGGCTGGTCCTACCACCTCCCCTCTCCCTGCTCTACGGTGGGGACAAGCTTGTCTATAGATCAGCTCACATCATATAAACCACTTCTACTGAACCCCTGCAGTGGTTCCCACCACTAGCAGCAAAAACTACAATGAAGTTCCAAAGCCACACTGGCACTGCAGGCCAGGTGTAACGGGATCCCCTCCCACCTCTGCAGCTACTGCCCACCCCACGCCTTCTCAGGCCACACAACTGTCACCCAAACATGCCGTGTTTCAGCCCTGGCTTTGCTCGGCCCGGACGCCCCTTGCCTCAGTTCTTCCCCGATGGAAATCCTTGCCATGCGTCAGAGAGCAACTCAATGGTCACTCCTCTTGGAATCTCTGGTTTCCCAATCAGAATGGACACCCCCCTTTCCCACACTACCAGATGTCTCCATGCCTTGAGCACAATGGTTCTTTACCTGCGTGTATCCACGGCCCCCGAAGGTCCAGGGCGGTGTCGTGTTTGCCTGTGCAGCTCCCCAGCACTGCTGTAGTTCAGACTAGGTGATCCAAGAATTCTGATTTGCTGAACTCACTTCTCAAGGGAAGAGTTTTATCTCGTGTATCAGCAGCTACATAAAGTCTCCAGAAATCTGGGTTGTGGTCTTCCTGTCACCTTAATCAGGAGACTTTAGACATGGCTTTTACCAGTTTATTTTTAAGGTAATTATAAATAAGGATGCTCCTGTCAATATATTTCGTAAGTATGAGGAAAAAATCGACTGGATTTAGCATAATAGACTTCAAACCCTCAAAACCTCTTAACAAAGCAGCATCTACAATATCCAAGGACAATGTGCAATTCCTTTTTATTCTAACAAAAAGAACGCGTTCCCTGATCTGGGGCGGGGGAAGGTTGGGATGAGACACCTCGGCATCTTGCTTCACTCGCGAGCATCTGACTGAGGACAGGCACAGACTCTCCGGCAGCAGGAGGAAGCCCGGCTCTGCAGAGGTCGCTGTGCAGAGACGGAGCCGGGCCCTAATTGCAGCCGATCAATCAAAGGGGTTTAGAATTGCAGCACGGCCTTCTCCGGCTGGAGTTAATTAAAACGCTGGCGTTTCCCAGACTGTCGTCAAATGGTTGCTTAGGAAGACGTGCGTATACACCCAGGGGGCAAATACAGGCTGCCAGGCTCCTCACCAGAATACCCCCCGGACCTTGCTGGTTCTTTCACCAAACACCACCAATCAGTGACTCTTAACCTCCTCTGCAGTGCCCTGTGAAGTGCCCAGCATTCATCTGAAATGGGCGTAACTCATCCGTATCCTAAGAAACCATGCTTCTGGACAGTCACGTTCTTTGCAATCCAATGAACAGGGAAACCGTGCTTAAGCCACGCTTAATAGAGCTTCTGAAGCACAGGGCAGTGGAGGTGAGGACGCAGCCTGCTCCTCCCAGAGGGAGAGGCCCAGACGCGAAACTGGAGAGGGTGCCGGCCCCTGCCCTGCCCGCCTGGGAGAGCGCAGGGGCTGGGGGCGGGCAGGGGGAGCAGACTGAGGCTCAGATGCCACCGACCCTCAGGGTTCCCACCAAGATTTACCAGCTTTCCTGGAATGAATGTTCCTCCATTGGCTCTGGGCCCTCAGGGCAATGCCCAGAGACTTAAACTGGTTTTGGTCAAGTTCACCAAACGTTGCTTTGCTGGGTGGAGCCTGCCCAGCGCCTTACTTGGACTCTTAACCAAATCCTTCACTAAGGGGCTCCTTAAACTTCATTAGTGTTTGGAACGATGGTTCAGGAAGAAAACGAGGCAGCTCCCACCTGGCACTGGCTACACCTGACTTCGGATTAGTCTGGAGTACACAGGGCAGGAGAACAGCCAACACAAGGTGAGAACGCGTGAGGCTTCCTCTCTGCCTCCCGGGCTCCCCAGCCGTCTCCTCCAGAGACACGCCGTGTGGCAGGAGAGGACGGTCCCTATGGGAAGGTCATCCAGGCCAGCATGGGGAGGGGGTCAGTAGGACGGGAGCAGACGTTCAGGCCAGGACACCGCTCGGAAGCCGGCTCCATCCTCCAGCCCATGGGGCGGGTGGGCAGAATGAGGCCATAGCGGTAGGGCTGGGGGCGGGGGGGCAAGGAGGAGGTCCTGGCATGGGCAGCGAGGGTCCGTCCCTCCAGGCACATGGGCCGGATCGTCAGCCAGCATAAACCCCCAGCTGCCCCAGCCTGCGGGACGAGGGAGAGGAATTCCAAATCCCTATTTCTCGGTGTCCTATATGTGCCTTTTCTTCAAACAGTTTCCCTAAGGAATGATCTCATCCTGTCTCATTGCTTCTCAAACTCTTCCACCCTTGTAAACTCCTCATTCATGGCCCCTGGCCGAGCTTTGCAGGCGAAGTGCCCAGTCAAAGGGCTGAATCATGGCACCTGACCAAACCACCGGACCAGGGCCGGCTGCCGTCTGTTCCAAAGGTGCACGTATTCCTCCCAGATGAGGCGGGGCCGCCTGGGCCTCGACGGCAGGGGCCTGTCCCGAGGGTGCGTCAGCCACCAGAGGCCCTGCAGCCGGAGGAAGATCTTCCCTAGTCACTGGGACTTCGGCCACACTCTGACATCAGGGGAGGTACCTGGGCGTCAGGGAAGCCTGAACGTGCACCCTTCCAGTCAGCCTTGAAGTGGACTTCCAGCCCGTCGGAACACCTCCAGGATCGCAGACAAGGCGGCTGAACAGGAGCTCACATAACGGTGACAACAGTCTGAGCCTTCTGAGGGGATGACCTAGAAGCCTTCCCATCGCCCAGGCCCACCACTGTCCCTTCATGGGCAAGTCGGTTCTACGTGCAGTCGGATGACCTTAACTCCAACTGCAGGCTCCTCCCCTGAATCAGACTCATCCCAACTTCCCTTCCACCTGCCCTGCCCTCACATGCTTTCCCACGTGACTCCAAAAACATCCATTTTACAGAACCCTCTGTGATAAACCAAAGGGAGCTGGCATCCCTCCACCAACATTCTGTGCAGGAATAAGAAAGCACCCTGGCCCGGCTCTGCGGGCATCTCCCCTGCCCAGGCAGACACAGAAGCTGTCCTGGAGGAAGGGGTCAGGGCAGGATACCCACACTGGGGGGGACAGCCGGGGGACCACAGGGGCAGGGAACCATCTGGACGACTGCAAGCAGATGCTCACAGGGTATGTTAGGACCAGGAGGATAAGGCGAGGGTTTTCTCCTCCCTTCTAGCTTTATATAGTTCTGTATTGTGGTCCTATTATTTTGCAATGAAAATAATAACCAATTGATTTAAGTAAAAATAAAAAAAAGAAAGTTCCTGAGACCCGCCTGTTGCCTGGCGGCCACGGGGTCATCCGTCCCTCCGCGGTGCCTGAGACCCGCCTGTTGCCTGGCGGCCACGGGGTCATCCGTCCCTCCGCGGTGCCTGAGACCCGCCTGTTGCCTGGCGGCCACGGGGTCATCCGTCCCTCCGCGGTGCCTGAGACCCGCCTGCTGCCTGGCGGCCACGGGGTCATCCGTCCCTCTGCGCCTCACCAGCAGCCCCAACTACGGCCAAAGCTCCCCCTGCAACGGGGCTCCCTCTGATTTCATTCCTTCAGAAATCCAGCATCTTACATCTAAGTCCCACACAACTCCCCAGCTCTCTTCGTGCCCATTCACCAACCACGGAGAGAAGAATCGCCGTGACTGCCAGCACGAGACTCAGAACCGAAGAGAAGCACCGTGTCTGTCACGTGACTCAGCTCAAACCCTGAGAAATCATTGCAGTTTCTAACCCTGATTTTATTTCTTTGGGGCTCGGCTGGCTTCTCCTTGCCTGGACCTGTGGGCCGACGCTAATGCGTACATGTATCCGATTAAGGATAGGATTTACTTCTCTGTTGGAGATGAAAGCTTAAGGCTCCAAACCTCATCCCTGAAGGTGTTCTGTCCTCAATTTCCCATAAGCTCTTCCCATGGACCCCATCATTTCACAACCTCTCTGCAGAAAGAAGGCATTTGGACTCCTATGAAACGTAAAGGGCTAAGAACATAAATTTATATCTTCTCCCTCCTGTGACCTCACCTCCAAAATGTTAAAGGAATCAAGAGGTGTAAATCCTCAGAGGCAAATGGGAAAGGGGACAAGCAATTTCAGCTGACATTTGACAGGCAGGCAGCGTGAGGAGTGGGCCAGCACGGGGTGGGGGGCAGAGCTACACAACGAAGCACCTGCAGAGGACGCTGGCAAGGGCCCAGCTCCGCCCGCAGGGGCTGGGAGATGCGCGAGACTCCCACAGGACCGCAAGCACCAAACCCAGGTGAGAGCCAAACCCCACCACCTGACCCCGGGGCAGCAGTTTGATACTGACCATTGGCTAGGAGCCCAGGCTCTCACTTTCTGCAGCATTGGAATGGGAACGCATGGCAAAAAGTGGGTGTAGGATGTACAGGCCAGGGGTGCAGGGTGCAGGGCTGGCGCTGGAGAGATGGCAGTCTGTACACGGAAGAGCTAGGCATCCGGACCTCCCACACACACCCCCGGGCAGATCATCACACAGTCCTCTGGAGAAAGGCAGCGTGCTCGGGGGAAGAGAAAGTCACCACCTACGGATGTGGAGCGGTCCCCTGACGAAATGACCGGCCCAAGAACATTCAGCCTTTCATGATGGGATGACCATCCCCCCCACACACACACCCAGAGCTCCGGGACATCAGTAGGTGGGTAAATAGATGGATGGACGGATGGGTGGATGGACAGACAGACAGACAGACATAGGTACACAGATACATAGGTACGTATGTACATACACGATAGATACGTAGATGACAGAGAAAGAGGAGGTAGATGGATAGATAAATACACGGCCTACTAGACGTTAAGAAAACACAACACAACACTCTTCTCTAACACAAAAGACAGAAAAAGAAAAAGCATAAGGAAGAGGACGCAATGTAGAGAACAGAACAGAACTTCAAAAACATCTTAAAATACTGCCTTCAGTATTACAAAACAAGGTTAGGAACACTTGAGAACAGAAAAAACCCTAGAAATTAAAAAGTGATAGCAAAATTCAAAATCTTAATACATGATTGAAAGATAAAATTGAAGAAATCTCTCAGAAAGTAAGACAGAAAGATGCAATTATGTGAAAACACATTAGAGGCGTAAGCGGTTAATTGAAGAGATTAAATACGGAACCAAGGGATTTCCCAAAAAGGTGATAGAGAAATCAAGTGGAAGTTATTATGGAAAAATTAATTCTAGAAAATCTCACATATTGAAAAAATATAAATCATGAGAGAGAATGGTCCAGCTGAGTGTCCAGCACAAGGATTGGAAAGTCTACAATAAAATTAATTCATTGATTAATTGATTAATTAATTATCAGAACATCAAGAAATGAAGAAAAAAATCTTAGGAATTTCAGAGAAAATGGGAGACCCCGTTTCTCATCTCATTTTCATCACAGCCAAAAGAATGAGCATAAGAATGAGGTGGGATTTCTTAACAACAATTTTGGATTAAAAAACTCAAAAATAGTTCATACTTTTTAAAGGCAAGCACTTAATTAAAAATTCTAAGGCAATTCTCTACAGACCCAAGCTACCAACCCAGGGTGCATGCTAATCACAGTACTTTGAGATGTAGAAAAAGGTAAAAGGTTGACCTTCAACGGACCATTTCTCTGGAAGCCGCTGGAGAGTGTGAACCAGTAAGACAAGGGAATACATCAAGGAAGAGCTCAGGGAAACAGGTCCAGTCCGGGAGGGCAGGGAAGAGAAGTCCGAGGGTAACAAGAAGTGGTACCAAGGACAGAAGGCTCCGGGAAAGGGCCGGAGAGAGCAGAGGCCTTGGGAATTTTACACTGGCTCATCTGGAAAGAAGAAGGGGATATTTGTTTAGAAAATTAAACAAGGGGGAAATTATGCAATTGTTAAATCAGGGAAAAACAAAACTCTATAACAGAAAGAATATGATCATGGTACACTACTTGGTACTACAGAGTGCAATACTTATACAGTTAAATAATACGATAAATTATACGATAAAGCATCTGCAAAAAGTAAGGATATTCATTTGAAAGATTACAAGTAGAGAAAATGATGCAATCATAGTGCACGTCTTGGTTCTACAGAGAGCAACGTTTACCCAGTTTAATGATATAAACACTGATTTAACTAAAAATAGTGACATAATAATATTGGAAGTGAGGGAGCTGGGAAGGAGAGGTAAACCAGAGCTAAGTCCTCACACATAAGAAAAAGAGGTGAATAAACAAGGTCTAAACTTGATGAACTAGCTGTGGCAACACAAGCACACCATTCAGGAAAATTAGGAAATCTCTCACAGCGTTGGAAGTTGTCTATTCTAGGGAGCAGAACTGTGGAAGGGGGTTTGGGACCAGTGCCATTGTTCTCGTGCTGCTGTTTGCTTTTTCAGACTGTGTGTACGTATTATTTTTACTAAACATTCAATTTAAGAAGAGGCAGGGCAGGACTTCCCTGGTGGCGCAGTGGTTAAGAATCCGCCTGCCAATGCAGGGGTCACGGGTTCGAGCCCTGGTCCAGGAAGACCCCACATGCCGCAGAGCAACTAAGTCCACACGCCACAACTACTGAGCCTGCCCTCGAGAGCTCGCGAGCCACAACTACTGAGCCCATGTGCCACAACTATTGAAGCCTACGCGCCTAGAGCCCATGCTCCGCAAGAGAAGCCACCACAGTGAGAAGCCCACGCACCGCAACGAAGGGTAGCCCCTGCTCGCCACAACTAGAGGAAGCCCGTGTGCAGCAACAAAGACTCAATGCAGCCGAAAATAAATGAATAAATTTATGTTAAAAAAAAAAAAAAAGGAAGAGGCAGGGCATGTTGGAATACCTCTCACGCCAAGGCCATGGTCAGGGCCGGACGAGCGGATTCCTTACATTTGTTTGCAGCTTTTCAGTTTACAAATGCTTTCCTATGTATTGTTATTTAGTTTCACAACAATCCTGCAAGGTGGATATAATTTTCTTATTTACAGAAAAGGCAATGAGTGCAGAACACAGGAATAAAGTGTCCAGGGGTGTGGAGCAGAGCTCCCATCCTGAGCTTGGAACACTGTGATCCATTCCACTAGAGCCACAGTACTGGGCGAGGAAACATTTGCTTTTCCAAAAACCATGTGCTGGGGGGGAGGGATAAATTAGAAGTTTGGGATTAACAAATACACGCTCCTGGGAATTCCCTGGCCATCCAGTGGTTGGGACTCCAAGCTCTCACTGCTGAGGGCCCAAGTTCAATCCCTGGTCGGGAAACTAAAATCCTGTAAGTTGTGTGGCGCAGCTGGAAAAAAAAATTTTTTTAATTGTTTAAAAAAAAAAGAAAAGTACGCACTACTCTATATAAAATAGGTAATCAGGGCTTCCCTGGTGGCGCAGTGGTTGGGAGTCCGCCTGCCGATGCAGGGGACCCAGGTTCGTGCCCCGGTCCGGGAGGATCCCACATGCCGTGGAGCGGCTGGGCCCGTGAGCCATGGTCGCTGAGCCTGCGCGTCCGGAGCCTGTGCTCCACAACGGGAGAGGCCACGGCAGTGAGAGGCCCGCGTACCGCAAAAAAAAAAAAAAAAAAAAAAGTGTGTTGTTTCAAGCTGCTAAATTTGTGATAACAGAAAATAAATACAATGTTAAATATGAATATAAATTTGAATAAATTAATTTTATTTATTTAAAAAAGCAGGTGCTAAGAGAATTTCTGGCGTTGTGACAGTTGAGGCTGCCATAGTGCATGCCACTGGGCCTTAATCCATTTCCCAGAAATAGGGAACTTCATCATTTTCCCTCTGAAGCCGCCCACTCTCCTGAGACCACCCTCAACTCATGGCCAGCAGGGGAGAGGGGAGGGTCCCCAGGAGCCCATGTCCACCCCAAGTGACCTTGTCCCTCAGATCAGCAGATCCCTTTTCTTTCCTGATTCTCAAATGAATTCCACTTTCCTTCATAGGTTTGTGTCTACGCCGCCCTTTCTCAGGCTCCCCTTGCCTCTCCAACATTCAAAGGGTTAACACAGCTAAAGGCACACCCTGTTCCCCAAAACTGCCTTGGTTTTCACTGCCCCCCCGCCATCGCCCATGCCAACCCGACGCCTTCACCCCAGGCCTGAGTGACCAGGTCGTGGCCATTTTGTGCCCAGAAAATTCCACCTCAGCTTCATGAAGCTTCAAAGGCATTGTTCCCGGCACGGCGAGAAAGCAGACAGACGGGGGCTGAGAGTCAGCGGGGACCAGGTGTCCTCGGCGGGGAGACGTGGCCTCATAAAAGCCACAGCGAGCAATTAGTGGCAGCCAGGGTCTTTAGGAAATTTTTATAGCTCCAGTGCACTTGAGTGACTGCATGGGAAAACTGGTCATTCCGTGGGGATTAATGAACACTTTTCTGTCAGAGGACAAGGTGCACTCTTGAAGAAAAGAATGACAAAAGGAACTCAATTCCCAATGGTTTCGACTTAACCATCCTTTTCTTTCCGCACGTTGAGAAGGAAATGTGGGAAAATTGTCACCTGCCAAGAAGAACACTCTGATTTATTTTCCTCCAAAATATGAAACGTCGGCCAAAGACCCAGCACGGCAGACTGGCTCTCAGGCTGCAAGTGACCGGGCCCGGCCAACCAGGTGGCCAGCAGGCCTTTTAGACAAACAAGCGCCAGACATAGAGGCGAGGGTTCGTCTAAATCGATCACAACAGATTAATTGGAACTGTTTCACAATTGTTGCTCAAATGTCTCTGAGCAGGTATTCCCTTAAAAAGCACAAAGATTCAGGAAGGAGTGGCAGTTTTGAGAAATCTAATTACGGGCGTGAACACCGTGTCACACCAGAAAACCAAAAGGAAGTTTTCACTAGATAAAACCGTTGACCGCGAAGAAAATCTACAGTTGTGTTTACAATTAAAAATACTATTACTTCAAATTACCTTAAAAATATCCTCCAATTTTCCAATATCTTTATATCTTTTTCCAGTATCTCCAATATCTTTCCAATATCCATATATTTACTACAGAAATAAAGTCGAATGAACCAAAGTCAATATTTTCATTTTGATTTTATTAAATAGCAACTTGGCCCAGATCCCAAATGGGTTAGATGTAGGTGGACTTCAGTTCACACGACGAGAGAATTCCAAACTTCTGCTGAAGAGTAACTTCCTACTGGAATGGTAATTTTTCTATTTTATACAAACATGTATTCTAAGACACAGCTATGACAGTGGAAAAATGGGAAAGCAAGGAGAAAGCGTGGAATCCAACTGAAAGAAAAATGGGCAAAGATTTGAACAGGTGATTCAGGAAAGAGGAACTAGGACGGCTCCGTGTGACCGTGTGAAAGGACAATCGCCTTCTCCAGAAGAAGAGAAAGGAGAGGCATACACACTTATCGTCAGATGAACCAAACTGCTTCAAAACTGGAAGAATTCCAGTACTGGTGAGGATGCAGGCAAACGAACACAATCAGATTTGCCGATTAGAGATTGGCCTTGGGAAGCTGTCCTGAAACACCCACCTCACTTAACATGGCAGGTGCCCTGTGATCCAGCCATTTCACCCCCGAAAGCCCCCAGCAGGATGAGCCGTTTAGACACAGGTACGTGTATGTACATCTGTATTTAGATGCATAGATACACAGATGTGTGCATAATACCAAGTGTGAAATTGCTTGTGAGAAAAAACACCCTGAATGCTGAATAAATACTACATCCATACTCTATTAATTAGTATAATTAGTATATTTAATTAATATGCTATTAATTAGTATATTTCAGGCTACAAAAGTCCAAGCAACCCAAAACAGCTCAAAGATAGAAATGTTTTGTCTCCAGAACAAGAGGTGGCAGGGTGCTGGGGGCAGGACTGCGGGGGTCGGGGGCTTCCCATCACTGAACCCCGGTGCCCCAGCAAACCCGTCTTCCCCCTCAGGCTTCTCTGCTCATGGCAACAAGGAGACTGGAGTGACAAGGACCCCAGCCCCCCTAAACAATGCCCAAAGGCCAGAACACGGGACGTCGAATTTCAGTGGCCAGAGCTGTGTCACAGGCCTCTTCCTGAACCAGCTGCCAACAAGGGGATTGAAAATAGCGCAGTCCCCGTCCCCAGGGATCAGATTTCACGCCCCAGGCTAGAGAGGACCAGCGTGGAGAGCAATGAGCTAGGAGGTGCCCGCGGGGAGGGGGTGAGGGCAGCCTTCAGCTCCTGCCACAGGCACCAGGAAGGGACACTCAGCGGCAATTATGGCTTCCAGCGGGTCCTAACGCCCAGGATATCAGAACGTGACCCTATTTGGAAACACGGTCTTTGCAGACGTAATTACTTACGACAACGTTACAGAGTAGTAGGGTGAACCCAATCCAGTGTGACTGGTGTCCTTATAAAAAGGGGAGATGTGGACACCAGCTTTGAAGTTCCTGCAGGAATCTTCTGGGCAGGCGTTGGGCCAGCACTACAGAATGGCGGTGGAAATGGGAAGAAATGATGAATTCAAGATTCTACAGAGGCCCGTGTGGAAGGATGCAGGCGCGGAGCCTCCCTTGCCTTTCCTCTCCACATCTTGCCCTCTCCGTAGAAGCTGGAGAAGAGGGACCTAGGATTCTAACCCGTGTAGGCCAAGTATCTGTCATAAGCAGAGGCACTGGAGTAGGAAGAAGGGAATCTAAATTCTCATCGTAGACCCACTGCCAGCGAACATTGACTCGGGCGGTGGACTTCACCTCACGGCCTCAGCTTCCCTGCAATAAAATGATGCCGACTCGGATGCTTTCTCAGACCCATTCAGCTCATTCTCCAGTCTTTTCTTCCAAATGCCTATGTCACAGGTTAGCATGATTTTAAATAAACTCCGTATCAAAAACAAAAAGTTTGGGGGAAATGTGGACACAGAGACAGACACACGGGGAGAGGCCATGTGAGGTTTGGAGTACGGCTGCCCTAGGCCCAGGGACCCCCAGGAGCTGGGAGAGAGGTCTGGAATAGGGGGCCCTGAGACACCCTGAGGTGGGACTGCTGGATCCAGAATGGGGAGGGAGCACACTTCTGTCGCTGAAGCACACGGCGTGTGGTTCTTTGTTAGAGCAGCTCTAGCGAAAAATACAGCAGCCGAGACCAAAATCCTCATTCTGTATTTCCCTCTGTACCTACTGGATACAGCGCTGTCCAAATCACAAAGGAAAAAAGCTGGAGTATGTTAATGATATCCCATTTTTCTAAGAAAAAATACATATGCATATGTATATGTGTTTTTGTATGTGAACTGTGTTTTTATGTGAGTTATGTGGCTGTATATGTAAATTGTGTTTCCACGAGGATTCAGAAAGGGGGGCTGTCCCCACCGATATTGTTAGTTTGCAGGAGGCTGTGAGGGTCAGCGAATTTTTCAGTTAAACCCCCTGCACACACCTGCACTGTCTTACTCACTACCATTACTTTAAAATTCTTAATCGAGTTAATACTTCCAAAAAGAAGGGAGCTTCAGCGCAAGGATCTCCAGGCTCCCCAGCCAAGGTCACATTCACGTGGAGTCCCACAGCCTTGGAGCCGTCATGTCAGGTCCTGGCCTCCCCAGGACTCCAGGACCTCCCCTGCAGAGACCAAGGACCGGGCAGCACCTGTCTGCTGGTTCTCAGCAAACCACAGCCACAAGCACGAGCTTCTCCAGCACCCCTGCGCCCCGCACAGCTTTTCCTGTGACCCCGAGTCCCCTAGGACACACCTCCACAGCCTCACTTCAGCCATCTTACTAGGAAGCGTCCATACCGGCCCCAGGCCCCACCTGCAGAGATGGACCCCAGCACCCTCCTATACTCAGGCAGCACAGAATCCCTTCCCTCATCCTCCTTTAGCCAAAAAGCCCAGGAAACCTCTCCGTGGGAGCTGGGAGAGAGGGCACCTGCCCCACGCACCTGAATCCCAGCTCAGCCTCAGGTTGGGGCCTCCACAAACCAGGCGGCCCCCTGGGCTGGGACCCCTGAGCATCAAAGCTCTGAGGTCAGGCCCCCGCTGGCTTCGTCTGGGGCTGACGCTGTGGCGGTTCCCGTTTCTGTGTCTATTTGTCACTATTGACCAAGCTCGTCAAAACAGTCCAAATGGTTTGCGGGTGTCAAGCTCAGACCTATGAAGAGAGGAGAGGGCATTCACTGACAGGCATCCACCACCTTACATAATCATCTCACTTAACCCTCAAGACCACCAGACCCTCCCTTTGTACAAGAGGAAGCCAGGGGGGCTAGCTGCCTGGTCCCAGGTCTCTCAGATGCTAAGGCGCCCCCTCTCCTGCCTGGGGACCACTCAGGTCCAGCCAGCCAACAGCTCCTGTGCTGGGTGTTTCACAAATGACAGTTGTTCACCTTCATTCGACTTTGCTTTTCCTATTTCAGTTCATACTGAAAGAAAAGCAATTCACAGACGGCGGCAAAAGGCCCCAACGCTCTGTTTAAGATAAAGCAGAGCCCCACAAACCCTGTACCCGACTGTTAGTCCGACCAAAGACAAATTCCACAAGCAGGACCTGGGACGTCGAAGCCTCGATACCCTGGTTTCCTGTTGTTACAATAAAAATAACAGAAATCATCCTGAATGCTTGGCCAGCCCCAACTCATTTATCCTCTCACAGTAAATCCACGGAGTGTGAAGTATTCTTATTCTCTGTAAAAGTACGCATTTTACAGAGAAAGAGACTCAGAGAGGGAGATTAAGTAACGTTTCCGATTTCATAAAATGAGGAAGAGGTGCAGCCAGGGTTAGAACTTAACTTCTAACTCCCCAGCACTGGGGCACCTGCACAGCTCCTTAGCTCTCAGCATCGCCAGGTCTCGTGTTGGCACCTCACACACAGGGAACGAGACACAGTCTTTGCCCACTAGGATGCCCTCGTGAAACACTGCTTTGCGCGTTCCTCGCACATCTGCAAATTGAGATTGACAGCCACACATTCCAAATACATGAGGTTAGAATCAATCGATGTATTTATTCCACTGCAATTTACTATAACACACTGAAAATAAAGTAGCTGACATAGAAAACGAACTTAGGGCACCAGAGAGGAAAGGGCAGGAGGGATAAATTAGGAGTTCGAGATTAAAAGATACACACTTCTATGCATAGACTAGACAACCAATAAGGACCTACTGTAGAGCACAGGGAACTCTACTCAATCTTTAGTAATAACCCATAGGGAAAAGAATCTGAAAAAGAATAGATATATGTATAACTGAATCACTGTGCTATATACCTGAAACCAGCACAACATTGTAAATCAAGTACACCTCAATTAAAAACTAATAATCAAATAAAATAAAGTACCTAGCAGATTTCCAAGTCATCTGGAACCCCAGCGTGAAAGAGAGGGCAAAAACTCAGCAGGGACCAGGGCCGTCCTGTCACAGGGCCTCGTGCCCGCGCAGGAACCCGGCTCGCCCTGCCAGCCCATGCCCGTCTCTCTGCCGTACAGCGCGGTCCGTCCCAGGGACTCTCCAGAGGCAGGGTTTCCTCGGCTCACAGGGCCAGCCAGCCTCCACGGCACCTCCAGAGCCTGGCCGGCTCCAAGCTCAGAACCCACGTTTTCCTTGTGTACACACTGAGGCCTGTCAGTCATTTCCTCTACGATGGGACAACAGGGAGTGAAACCGCCTACTCGCACGTGACCTTAGGATAGCAGCAACCTCACTTCTTCTCGTTTTTCAGCAGACTGTGTTTTAATTGTAGAGGTGGTGGTGAAGTTAAGCGCTCCATCAGCCGTGACTGCTGGCTGATAGGAGCTCGCGGCCCCGCTGGCGCCCGCGGCTCAGCGGGGCTCCAGGTGCAGGGGTGCAGGGAGGCCTGCACGGTGTGCACCCTGCTCGCCAGCCACCGCCGGAATCGGACGTGGCTTGTTCAATTTTACGTTATTTTTCATTCCTACGAAGAGGAGAACAGTGCAATTCCCTTCAGACAGCAGCAAGGACCCGCACTCTGTCCCTGGCCTTAATCTGATCTCTAATAAAGGAAAATCAAGGAGAAGAGCCACTGAGCGGCCCCCAGCCCGTGGGCAGCGAGCCACAGGGAAGCCGTGGAGCAGAGCCCCTCGGTGCCCAGGGACGGGATGCCGCCTCACTGGTGTTTGCAAGACGCCTCCAAGGAAGCGGTCACTGCTTCCCCAAATGCATCAGCAGCGGCAATTAATAACTACCATATGTTCCGAAAACATTAACAGTGTTAGAATTTGTCTTGCAAGGTGTTTTTTTAATCCGATCTGAGTATTTCCACTCCACAGTTAACAATTCTTCAGAGCCTCGGTAATGCTGGTGAGCGGAGACGCCCCCAAGAAGGTGGTTTTCTATTTTCTCCTTAAAATCAAAGGGCACGGCCAAGGCACTTTATGTACCTATTCAACAAACACAGAGGGCTCGGCTTCTAGCCCTCAGAGAAAGGAGACGCGTATTTACTGGATCCCATTACATGCCCAGTCCAGCAGAAAGCACCTTCCGCCGCGAAGGTCAGTGGTTTCTCACGGCTGCACGGCCACCGCGATCCCTGTTTTCAGACGAGGACTGCTGACATTCAGAGGGGTCTGTTCGAGAACCTGTCTCGGGAGCTGGAAGACAAGGCTTGGAGTTTACTGGGGAAGGGCCTCCGTGGGGAAGTGGGAGGGGCCGGTGGGCATCCACTGACGGGGAGCAGCTGGGGCTCTCGGTGCAGCCAGAGCCTTGGAATCCCTTAGCCGAAGGCGAGATCACTGCAGAGGTGGGCACCAGCTGCCCCCCACAGATGTCGCTGCGGAGAAAGCCCCGGGACAGAGCCCGCGGCTGGAAGGGTAACCGCCCTTCCCTCCAAGGTGACCAAGTGACTGGGTCGCGAGGTAGGGAGAGGAAGGCTGATTAGAAAGCCAGCCACCTGGCCTCAAGCCCTGTCCTCCAGGTGGCCTCCCCTTTCTAAAAACCACCAACAATTCCTGACGGAAGGTGCAAAATTGTTTTGACAATTTAATGACAATAAGCGCCAAACGGTCGCCGTCCCCCCTCAGCAATGCTCGTTGCTCCCGTCTCATCCGAGAGCAGCCAAGGGAGTTTTCCTCCCGGCAAAGCCTCCTCGCGAGCGGAGGCCAGGCCGAGGCTGCGGCAGCCGGAGCCTCCCCGGCCCCGTCCGTCCTGCTCTTCCAGACTTCCGGCAGGGCCTCTCGGAGCAGCCTCACCTCACAGGTGTGCTGGTACGAGCGAGGGCCGGACCATGGATGCAAGGAACCTGACGGCCTCGGTCAGCGCCTTTCCTGAAGGACCCGCGATGCTGAGGCAACTCAGCAGAACCACGAACGCAGAGGAGGAAGCCCCAGGGCCCCAGGAAGGCCAGGGCTCTGCCACCTCCTGCCCACCCCTGGGCAGATGAACACGGAAGGGGAGGGCTAAAACCAAGCCTGACTTTGTCCTGGTGGGAGCAGGCGGGACAAGACAGCTACTTCTCTGGGTTCCTGTAAGTAGAGGACTGCGTAAGGTAAGGAGGGGGCCCAAGGACCTACTGTCCAGCACAGTAGGGAACTATACTCAATATCCTTGTAATAACCTATAAGGGAAAAGAATCTAAGAAAGAATACACATCTATATGGATAACTGAATCACTTCGCTGTACACCTGAAACACAACATTGTAAATCAACTATATTTCAATAAAAATTAAAAAAAATAAGTGGGGGGGGGGGGTGGCCCAGATTATGAGGCACTAGGTTCTTCCCATTGACTACACCTAAGATTTGTTTAATGGTGAGCCTTAATAGAATAGGGCTAATGTAGTACATTAAAGCTAAATTTGTTTAAAGTCCAGTAGACCTCTTATTTTTGAGCAGTTGGATCGTGTATTTGTTTCCTAATGCTGTGTAACAAGTAGCACGAGCATCACAGCCCACACCAACATCTATTTTCTATCTCGCAGTTTCCACGGGTCAGGAGTTCAGCCATCCTAATGGCCCTCTGCTCAGGGTCTGCTGAGGCTGGAATCAAGATGTCCACTGGCTGTGTCCTCATCTGAAGGCTCAGCTAGGGAAGTACCACCTCCAGGTCCCTCTGGCTGTTGACAGAGTCCATCCCCTTGTGGCTGTCTGACAAGGTCCCTCGTTCCCTTGGCTGTCAACTGGAGACCACTCTCAGCTTCGTCACTCTTGGGTGCTGGTTCATGGCCCCTGCGTGGGCAGTTCACACCTGGCCCGTTCTTCAAGGCCAGCAGGAGACTCTGTGATGCTGGAGTCTTACATAATGTAAAGGTGTCATGGCAGTGAGTATCCTATCACCTCTGTCTTATGACATAACCTAATCCGGGAAGTGACAATCCCACCATAGTCCCAGGTGCTCCCATGCTTACGGAGAGGAGATTATGCAGGTCTGTACACCTGCATAAGGCAGGATCTTGGGGCCAGCTTAGAATTCTGTCCACCTGAGATGCTCATCATTTTGCCTTAGAAACTGTCTTCCTAGATGTTAGCTTACCTCCCAGAGCTAGACTGTCTCACCTTTATGGGAAAAAACACATATTTAACCAGTTACCTCTCTCAAGGCATAGTTCAGAGCACCAGGCTTTTGCATTTATAAGCAATGTTTCTAGCTGCACATAAGAGTTGTTATTCATGCACACATGTTTTTATTTCTTTAAATGGGAATTTGGTACCATTTTGTCAAGAGAGAGTTCTTTCCTTCAAAGGAACGTAGTAGATTCTTTGCTAAAACTTTACCTGGGGACTGATGTCATACAAGCCATCTCTTGTTAGAAATAAGGGAAGAGGGGAAATGTTTGGGAATCATGCAACTTTCAGTCAAATAGAATTTTTATTACTATTGATCTTGTCAAACTTTAAAAAATAATCTAGAAAGTAACTGAAAAATAAATAGCAGAGATCAAAGAAGAATCAAAGAAACGGTCAAATCACCTGCCTGTTGTGTAAATTTGCAAGCTTCCTTTGGAGTTTCAACTCTCCAGAGCCCAAAGTATTTACCCTCTGCTCAAGCATAGAGCTTTGGGCCGTGGGGGAGGCGCTATGATAAAAGCCTTTTTTTTTTTTTTTTAAGAGCTAGTTATATTTGGAAAACACGCTGTTAAAAATTGGCCAGTCACATTGGTCTGGGTATGATCAGCCCTTTCTCTTAATTCAGAATTTTTTGTGCATAAACAACTCATTCCATCATTTTCAGCAAAGGAATAAAGTTCTCCTCTCTCAAAACCTTACCCGGGGTGGGGAAGTGACCCCGCAGAGCTAAGGGCGGGAGCGGCTCAGGCCCTCACGCTTCCTCCCTGCCGGTAGGTGACGAAGCTTTTTCTCTCGAACCGTGAACACACTCTGCCCGACTCCCTGCACAGACACTGATTTTCTCCCTATTCCTTATGTTTTTGCATCAAATTAAATGAACCGGTTGAATACTGACAGGCCACAAATCAATAGCAGAATGAAATCCTTGAAATATTCATGCGCTGGTTACTCTTGGGACCAATTCACAAGGAGCGATTAGATTGCCGGCCAGGATATTCGGGGCTGCGTCTGCTTAGGTATCTGGAGTCTTCCTCCTTCTCGCTTCAGGGTGTCCTCACGCCAGCTGTGCTCACCCACTCCTGCTCGGAAGACACTGAGCTGGAATTTGGAGACCAGGGAATCTCAACTTATTTGATTTGTAAATAGGGATGATGAAGAAAGGGGCCGTGAGCCCACCCTGAGCTTGGCTCTGATCAAGTGTTCAGAGCCAAACATAAACTAGGGCGATGCCAGCATCAGCAAACGTTTCTCAGGTAACGTGTGTAATAGACCACCTAAATGTCACGAGAGGCTTACGGGAGCCCAGAGATGCATTAAGATGCTCGTGGCCCAGACAAACGGGCAAATGAGTCATTGCCCTCCGTACCCAGCTGGGTTCCTGAGCACTTCTCGTGAGCCCGGGGGCACTGTGCTTCCTCTCCGACCCACAGTGCCCACAACCAGGCACACAGGGCTAGGCAAGACAGAGGTGCCCACGCCCTCCCTTCCCTCTGTGACCTCCACGGAATTTGCAGTTATGTGCTATGTGCGTTTGTGTGTTTCTAATGTCGGTTTGTATGCACTTTTTTCTCTTTTTGTTTGAATTAATATTTTCATTTTGATTTTTGGAAGAACTAATTTTTAAGCCATCTCTAGTGATCCTTAATTTTTTATTTTCATTTCGCCTTTATACTTGTCAGTTTCTCCCTTACACTTTATTTGGAAATTATTCAACTATTCATTTTCTACTTTCTTCAACTGAACACTTGTTTATTAAGTAATCGTGTTTCAATGTGTACATTTAAGGCTCTGAGTGTCCCGCAGCTACTCAGCTGCATAGCGCATTCATTGTTGTTCAAAACAAAACATTTCATATTTCAATTTTATTTTTAAAACATAAAAACCTAGAATTATTTTCACAATAAAAATTCTACAAATAAACCATATTCTATGGAAACAATGACTAAGTAAAAACTAATGAAGGAAGTTTTTTTAAAAGAACTAAACTTCACCACTCTGAGATGACCATCTAACTACTGCTGATAATTGTCCTTCCTGTGTCCTTGTGCACACACATGCACACACACATAATGTTATGTAAATGGGATCGTATCATGACTACTATGACTTTTTAACAAATATAAGTTTGATTTCCAAATATATGGTTTTAGAGGGGGCATAGGTAGCTTTTCATTTTTAATCGATAATTTTATTGTACTATTATCAGCAAAGACGGTTTTTATTATATAAATTCCTTGGGTTTATTGAGAATTCTTTTTTGGGCCAGTTATAAATACTTTTTAATCTTTTATTTATCAATGAACATGTACATCCTCTATTTGTTGCTGACGTGTGTGTATACAATCAAGGTTAATTGTATTATTTAAATAATCTATAATTTTACTTTTATCAACTTCATCTAACAGTTTCTGAGAAACACTTGTAATAACTCCCATTCTGATTATGGATTTTTCAATTTCTACATGTAGTTCTGCTGAATATTGTCATATATTTTGCAAGACTATAAAGTTAGGTGTAGGGGCTTCCCTGGTGGTGCAGTGGTTGAGAGTCCGCCTGCCGATGCAGGGGACACGGGTTCGTGCCCCGGTCCGGGAAGATCCTACATGCCCCGGAGCGGCTGGGCCCGTGAACCATGGCCGCTGAGCCTGCGCGTCCGGAGCCTGTGCTCTGCAACAGGGGAGGCCACAACAGTGAGAGTCCCGTGTAGCGCAAAAAAATAAATTAATTAAAAAATAATAATAAAAAAATAAAGTTAGGTGCATACAAGTTTGTAACTGTGGTCAGTTACTGATAGATTGTTTCTTTTATGATCCACTTTACCCATAATTTTCCCCAAAAATGTATTTCATTCCATATTAGTTATATTAATTTTGCTTCAGTTAATATTTTTCTGTGTACATTTTCCCATGATTCTCAACCTTGTATTTTATTTAATAATTAAGCTTCAAGCATGTCTCAAAATCGCATACAGCAGGTTTTTCTGTATCAAGTCTCTGTCTTTTAGACAAAACAGATGTGAATTTTATGGTTTCAGGTATTGTGATTACTGATATATTTCTATTACCACCTTATTCTGTATTTCCCATTTACTGTTTTTGAATATTTCATTTGACTTCTCCTTTTCTGCCTTCTCTTAGATGAATCATTTTCTTTCAATCCTTATTTTCTTCTACTTGGAAGTCTTATATTACATTTTATTATTTTAGTGATTACCTTTATATTTTCTAACTTGCATACCTTTTGCATTTTTCTAACGAAATACAAAGTTGGTCAGTCTCCATGTACTCCCTCCAAATAAGAGACACTTATGAACTCATTATTTTCCTGTAAATTCCCTCTCGCAAATTCCACGTTATTATTGTCCAGTAGTTTCAGTCCATCACGCATTATATTTATGAAAAGTATCTATTACATTTCCATACCAATGTGATTTGCTTATTTCTTTACTCACTATTGCTGCTTTCTGCCAATTCTTTCCACCTAGGTTTGGTTGTCTTCTTGCTGAAGTACATCCTTTAGTAGCTCTTTTACCAGGTCCCTTTTGTGTGTCTGAAGATGCTGTCATGTTGCCCGCACTGTGAAAGCTAATCACGTTTTAAGTGAAGTACGGCTGGCCCCCTGGATTCAACCAACCTCAGATCAATCTGCAGCTGGTGGTGAATCTGCAGATGTGGACGGAACCCAGGCTGTGGAGGGTGAGCTGTACTATGCCGTTTTATACAAGAGACCTGAGCACCCTCAGATTCTGGGATCTCTGGGGGGTCCTGGAACGAATCCCCTGGGATACCAGGGGACCACTGTGTCACCTGCTCTCAACCCTTTGAAGACGTCCCCGCATCGTCTCCTGCATCTGGTGATGACAATGAGGGGACAGCTTCCATTTTTATTGTTATTCCTTTGTAGGTGATTTGGCGTCCCCTCCCCCTCAGGTTGTAAGATTCTCTTTGTCCTTAATATTGTAACAGTGTCCCTAAATACATCTGTCTTCGTCTATCCTGCTTGGAACTCAGAATATGGGAAGACACGTGAGATGTACCCGCCGTCCTCCCTCTGGCTCCCCAGTGCCTCTGCACACGTGTTATCTGTTGCTGGAGCAAGCTGCCTGCTCACCCCCGCAACGGGCTTTCCTTCACACTTGGTGTGTAGTAAAATTCTAGTATTTCACTGAGTCGTCCTTTTCCCTTGCTCTGCTTTGGGGCAGGTTCGGGCTAGGGAGCCGGTGCAGTGCAGGGCTGTCAGAGTGATGCTCCTTTGCTTGTCCAACACCCATTTCAAAGTTTATGAGTGAGACGCCGTTCGATCACTGCCAGCTAATACTTTTGCAATGTTTGTTTTTCACTTTCATGTATGTCATCTGGTACTGGCACAGGAATTCTAAGATTTAGCTTCCCTCCTTCATCTTCCACTCAAGTTTCCCTGCGTTACCTTCAGAGTTTAACAAAATGTGTGCATTTTCTGTCTCCGATTCCTCTGGTAAGATCCTCATGGGGAGAGACGCCACAACCCATTACCTTTGACTCTTTCCCTGCCAACCCTCTTACAGGACCCTAAGTAGATCAGACACTTGGAGGACGTGATTACCCAATTGGATAGCATTCTTAGGAAGTATGCTAAGAATTCTCTGGACTCCGACGTGGTTAGCGGTGAGTGACGTAGAGGACAAAGGCGGTCACCCGGCCGCCATGCGCACCTGACCTGGTGAGTAAAGATGGCGCTCAGAGGGAAGAGCCTGGACCACTTGCACCCAAGGTCTTCCTGCTGAGAATACTGCCCTGCAGATCAGCTCTCCTTGGCACAGGAATCCGCAGGAAGAGGTCAGCCTGATTTGTGCCACTTAACAACTAATCCAGCAGTGACTCCCGGCTCCTGCCCGGGCCCCCGCTGGGCTAAAAGAGGGGATTTAAAGTACATCTGGGCAGCCTAGCCAGAAGGAAGCTGGTCAAGGGTGTGGCTATTTTGATCAAAAATGGAAGACAGCTCACTCAGAACCCAAACGCCGTGCACTGGTAAGACACATGAGAGTTCATAATAATTTCAGCTCTTTAGGCAGGCAACGTATGAGCACACACACTGGCCCCAGAGACAAATACACACACGTGCACGCACCACATTCTCTGGGAAACTTGATCATGGTCAAGAGTCCCGGGATTCAGAAACTACCTGTCATAATTTACGCTGTTAACGGTACAAATTACGCTTCAAGAAGTGCTCCTCTGTCTTCCCTACATGCGAAGTGCAAACACGTTTCCTAATCAACGTCTCTTCCAGTTATTTGCCCACACTGAAGGGCACTGCCGTGATTCTGTATTACAGCCCATCAACACAATCCGTAATAGCAGACCACAGCTACATTTATCATTTTATTAGACAGTTTTAACAGGAAATGTGCCGGCTCAGGATCCAGGAGGTCTGAGTGTTCCATCCTCTGTCTGGGCTACAGTTTCCTTATCAGAGAATGGGGTCTTTGACTGGGAGGCTTCTCTGGTCCCCCACCCCCAGTGCTAAGACTCTGACAATCTGCTGATTTGCCCAGTGGATGTCTAGAGGTCAGTGAATTCCAGTTCCCGTGGTCCAAGGCATTGAGATGGAAGTCCCCTTGCTACGGAAAATGCCACCCCCCGTGGTGCACGCTGTTCCGTTGCTCTAACAGTTACAACACTAATTGCCGCAACATCATCTCATCCTACGGCTGCTGACGGGCACGGTGCAAGCACACAGTAAAAACACATCCTCCTGGTTCTGGCAACATGCTCCTTCTTCCACTCATTTGACAAGTATACTTATAATGGGCGTACCATCCCCAATATTCCAAGCCGTGTTCTAAGTCCCGTGGGAAAAACAGAGCTGACCCCGACATGCCCTTCCCTTAAATAGGGCGCGTCCCCATAAACAGAGCTGACCCCGACATGCCCTCCCCCTTAAATAGGGCGCGTCCCCATAGTGTGGTTGGTGAGGCACTGTTTGCCTCTGTTGCTCTGGAAGAATCACCAGTAGTGCTCCCGTGACCTCCCTAAAGAGTCCCAACTGGACGGCAACTTAGATGGGTCACCTTACCTTGAACGAAGACCCCACGTCTAGAGCAGGAAGCAGAGGACACGCGATGATGAAGCATGAAAGGGAAAGTTGGTGCTGGGGGTGCAGGAAGGTGGGACATGTCCAGGCCCGGGGACGGGTGGGAACCAAGAACGTGCAGAGCGGAAAGGACACCGTCCAGCAGAGGCAGGGATGGGATGCGGAGGAAGCAGCGCCTGGAGCCTCCAGGTTTGGGCTGGTTTACATCACACAAGGAAACAGTGACGAGCCTCGGGAAGGCATGGACGCCCTCCTTCAGTTGGAGGGTGGGGACAAAGCAGTCCCCAGACCAGCGGAGGACGTCACGTGAGCCCCGTGACCCCGCTGAATGGGGGACGACAGAGGCCCATGTGCCTCAGAGGGTGGCTACAAGGAAGTAAAGACGGCAGAGCGCTTAGAGGGAAACAATGCCTCCGCCACTTCAGAGAGAGGTTTTTATGGGGCGAGTGAGCGTCGGGTGCCTGGAGGTCAAGGGCAGTCAGACGAGAAAGGTGAGGCTGCAGGAAAGGGGAAGTGGGTGAGGCTGCAGGAAGGGGAAGTGGGTGAGGCTGCAGGAAGGGGAAGTGGCCAAACACAGAAGCTGCTTCTACACGTTTAGATGTCATACAAATGGTCCGTATGATCAGTTTTTCCAGAAATCTTGCATACCATAGGCACCAAATAAGTGTAAATATGACTGAATACAATAATCATAACATACACATCGAAACCTTGGGATTTCAGACCAGCCCACCTGAGATCCGAGGGGACCACGGCTCAGAAGGGCTGCAGCAGGCGCCCGCTGGGACCCAAGGGTCTCCTGGACCCTGGCTTCCTCTTCACCACACAGGGGCTTCTCGGACTCTCAGGAGTGTCAAGCCGGACTATTCTGGGGGTTTTTTCCTTTTCTCAGAGGAGGCTAATTCCATCGCTCTGCACCCCAGTCTTCCCAGACTTCTGACACTTTGATTTTTGTAACATGCATCTTAGACTCAGTGTGGTGTGGCATTAAATACGTGTGTGATTACCAGGAATTGCAATTAACTTTGCTTTGAAAACTTCCAGCACCCTTGGGATAATTCGAGGCATGGCAGGCTTTAGGAATCATTTCTCAAGCCCCTCCACTAGTTCTGCTGGAAGGTGTGACAGGCATGAGAATGCAGCTAATGGCATTTCACCGCCCCGATCTGGGAGCGTTGCTCTGAAGCTTCTCATAACACCCTGGCACATCTGTGCAGGATCCCATGTGCATGCGCTCCGAGCTGATGGGGGCTGGGACCGCACAGCTGAGGTGGAAGCAGAGTGGGGAGATGCCAGAGCAAGGTGGGGAGGAGAGGTGGGATGAAAGCGGCTGGGACTTCTCTAGCCTCGAGGCGTAAGGCAGAACGCTCCCATTTCTCTCCAAAGCTTCCATCCCTTACCCCTGAACGGAACAATTTCACTAAACACACAAATAAGGAGGAGCAGTTAATATCCGCTTTAATAAATAATCTTTGAGCACCTTCAACATGCCAGACACTGCCTTAGGTACTGGGGTGGAGGGGGCGACGGGGAGAAACGTGAAGATAAATCAGTCATAATCCTGGTCCCGAAGGGGCCCTCCACGGCACATGTATAATTCAAGGCAGACGGGCTAAGTCTTCAAAGAGGAAGAGATGTTTATCCCCAGCTGGGATCCATCGGGGAGAACAAGGCATTTCATCTGCATCTTGAAGACAGAGGGGGATTTCAGCTCTGAGAGCAGCGCAGAGAGGAGAGACTTCGCAGACACAAAGAGCAATGCAGAACGGCAGGGAAGCGGGGAAGCAGGGCGCGTTCCAAGACAGCGACAGGCCGGATTGCAGAGGGGATGCTGGGGAGAGGGGCGGCGCGGGGGAGACACGCAGGGTGGGGCCGGCCACTGCTGCACGCACACACGTACACATGTGCACAGGCACGCGCACAGACACACGCACGCACGCATGCTCACAAGCGTGCACACACTCACACACTCCTGTGCTCCCACACATGCATTCACACTCGCGTGCGTGCTCTCCATCCCCTGCACTCACGGTCACACGCGCACCCTCCTGCTGCGGGGGGAGACCCCCGTCCAGAGCAGCGAGGCTTGCATCCCCCTGGTCAGCGCCCAAGAGCCCAGTCCTACAGCTCCAGTTGAGAAAGCAGAAGCTCTTGGGGTATAAGGGGATACTTGGTAGAGAGGCACTAAGGTGAGAATTGCAGACCACTCTAACGAGGGTCTTAGACAGGAGGTTAATTCTCAGATGCCAGATGTGCCTCCTTTGTGGATCCCTGAGGAGGAGGCGAACAGAACCCAGGCCTGAAAAGGCCCTGCCCACCCCGCCTTTCTCCCCGCCGAGGGGTCCTCGGACCCCTCCCTGCCTCCCTCACCTCGCGTCTGAATCCGGGATTCGAGGCCCTCAGGGCAGGGAGCAGAGGCCCTACTGGCAGGCACACAAGGGCACCTGGATGTGACCGAGCCCTCTGGGGCCAGGGCTGGGAGGTCCCTGGTGAGGAGACCCCCGGGCGGCAGCCCGTTTCCCGCGACTCCTCCCCCAGCCTGGCTCTATGAGGTCTGCGCCTGTCCCTGGACGGGCCCTCAGGGTTATGGTGGCCGATCTTACAAAGTCCTGGACACCTGCACGGAGATGCACCCACGGAAGGAACCACATGAGTGTCTCAGACTCTCCCCTCGACGCCCGCGAGAAAGAGGCTCAGGTTATACACGCTCACTTCTCCATCCACCCACAACCAGAACACACACGCCACACACACTACTGAAATATAAGTGGGTTCAGACAACGAGGTCATGAAAAAGAGAGAAATATGGCGCAGGAGAAACAGAAGCCAGTCTCGTGTACAAGCACCAAAAGGTTAAACAAAATATTGCTAAACTAAGTGTAGCATATACTGAAAATGTCAAGTAAGGTTTATACCAATAATGCAGGGATGGTTCCCATTCAACAGTATTATTGTAATTTACCACATTAATATATTAAAGGAGAAAAAATGTATAACCGTCTTAACAAATGCACAAACAAATTGTTTGGTACAATTCCAAACCCATTAGAGATTTTTTTAAAACCCCGTGATTAAAAAAAGAGACCTTCCTTAGTGGGGGAAAGGATAGCCACTAATAACCCAGAGCAAACATCACAGGTCACGCCGAAACTTCAAAGTTAGAGGACTTTACTGCTTGCACGTGTCTTTCTATACAGAACTATCCTTGTACAGGAGGGTCTAGCCGGCTGGATAACAAAAGAAATAAAAAAGATAATTGGAAAGAAGGAAATTGAACTGTCATCATGCAGAGAGGTATGGCTGTCAATACACAAAATCAAAATAATTTCCAGACACCATTTCAGAACTAGTTGAAGAGTTCAGCAAGGTTGCTGGATGCGAGATCAATGCAGCAAAATCAGTTACCCAAGCAACGAACAGAAAATGCGATTTTTAAAAGATACCACTGATTTCTCGGACACTGATTGGGACACAAAAAAGGACCCAGAAGCCAGCTTGCAGAGGGTCCCATGGGCTGAATTTGGAATAATTTGAACAACAAAATGAATAATGACACAGTGGACTGTAATCCTTGGAAGTAAAAAGAATTCATTAATCTATTCCGATACTAAAGTTATGTAAGAGTAGGGAAGAAGGTCTTCAGGGTAGGAGAATGCTGATAACAAGAAAAGAAAGAAACGATCGAACAGGAAATCACTGCTCTGCTTCCAGCACAGATTTAGCAGTGGAAGCTAAAACCACCAGGTGCAAGACTGTGGGGGAACAGGATTTCACGAAGCCTCAGAGAATCACTCCCAGATTACTCATTAATTCCAACAGGGAAAGATGCCTTTATAATGGAGGAAACTGGCAGCTGGCACCTGAACCAAGCGGGCAAGCCCCCCACGCCAGTAGTGAGACAAACTGACACCAGGTGGCGGGCTGTGTGACGGACGGGGGCCACGGGTCACCTGGGCACTCACCGGGCAGCGTGAGTCTGCTGTCCAGCCGGCAGCTCAGCGTCTCAGGAGCAGCTCAGCGCGGAGTGTAGTCCTTGATCAGCTCCTAAATCAGACCAGACAGAGAAACTACAATGAATATCATGCCTGGAAAATCGGCAGCCCTTGAATACGGATTACGTATTGGATAATAGCATTAAGGTTAAATTTCCCAAGTGTGATAATTACGTTGTGTTTATGTTTTTGTTCCTAGCTAACGTAAGCTGAAGTGAAGTGCTATGATGTTGGCAAAATGTACATATATATGGGGCGGGGAAGGGAGAGAGAGGGAGAGAAAGCTGGGAGAAAGAGAAGGGGCAGGCGTGACAAGATGCTAACAGCCGCTGAACCTGGGTGAAGGCATGTCAGTGTCTGCTGTGTTGTTCTGGTAGCTTTCCTGTAGGCTTTAACTTTTCAAAAAGTAGGAAACGAAAAGATGCTATTTAAATAGCAAAAGGAAGAAAGATCCCTAGTAAGAAATGTAATAAAAATTTCAAGGCTCTCATGGAGCGAATTATGCAGCCTCACTGAAAACCATAAAAAGACGATATAAATGTAAATACGTATTGACATGTATCGACAGACTCTCTTGACTAAATCCCAGCCAGGCCCCTCGAAGCTGGCTTCTCGACTAGCCCTCAACCTGGGCCTACAAAGACCTGGACAAACGCTAACCTAGCCCCTAACAGCCCAAGGCCACTTCCCGGTGGTGAGCCTGGGCCTCTTAAAGGGCCTGAGAAAACGGCAAGCTGGTCCACGTTCCAGCCGACACTGAAGACGGGGCCCCGAGTCCCGGCCTCTGCAGGAGGGCAGGAGCCCACAGCAGTGAGCACCAGGTGGCAACCCCAGTGGGCCTCACACGGGCCACCTTCCCGCAGGAGTCACTCCCCGACGCCCCCGAGCTCCCACTCACCCTTCCCCGCTCCCCAGCCCCTGCAGCACGCACAGAAGCGGGGTCCCCCAGTAACAACCTGACACCCCAAACAGTCCAGCACAGCTCTGTTCAACAATACCCATGAATCTTAGCAGCAAAATGTTCAGCGGAAAAAGGCAAGTCCACGATGCACTCGCTCAGAATCATTCATTTCATTCGTGGATCAAGTTCAGCAAAACTAAACAACTGAAAATTTGAAGACTGTTACCCTTCGAAGAAAAGGCAGGAACTGTGTAACACAAAACTTAGACGATGGATTACCTGTCCCCTGAGGTAGAGGGATGCAGGGTAAATCGAGTCCTTCAACGTTCAGGTAAACTCGTGGCGGGTACAGTTTATTCTTTAAACAGTGCGTGTGAGTTACGCGCACTTGTGTACGTAAAGCACATTTCACAGTAATTCTTAAGGGAGGCTCTGCCCAGCGGCCTCGCGGTCGGGTGGCCGGGGAGGCCCCAGGTCCGCAGGGGCTGCAGGCGGCCTGAGAGGTGAGGCCCATCAGAAGGCCTGCAGCAGGCACCACAGCAAATAGCACGTGTGTTACTATTATTATTTATGTCTTAAAAATGAACAAGCGCTGCACAGAGCCATCACCTGACCTGCCTACGAGCCAGCCCTCTTAAACCCTGGGCCTCCCGGCCTCTCCTGTTAGATGCTCCCAGTGGGCAAGACAAGTGACTAAGAACACTTAAAACACACACACACACACTCACACACACACATACACACACACACACTCACACACACTCACACACACACTGAGAATCTACCAAAGGCTGAAGGCACCAAAGCAGAATCACATCCAGTCCACGCAGCCCAGAGCGACTTTTCCTAGCCCTGCCGATCCCCACTCGACACCCCAACCTCAGAGCGCCCACGTCAGACCCGTGAGAGGGTGCAGCAGGCTGAGTGTGCCCGCGGAACAGTAGGTCCTAATCCCCGGTGCTGTGAATGTGGCCTTACACGGAAAAGGGGTCTTTGCAGGTGTGGTTACGATAAGGATCTCGAGATGGGAGAGCAGCCTGGGTTGCCCAGGTGGGTGAGCATTGAAGGGAATCACAGGTGTCCCTCTGGGAGAGGCAGAGGGCCATCTGACACACAGAGAAGGTGACGTAAAGACAGAGCAGGGGGAGGTGTGAAGATGCTGGCCTTGAGGATGGAGCTGAGAAGTGGGGCCCCATCTGCAGCCTCCGTGGGAAGTGCAGCCCTGCCAGAGCCAGGGTCTCAGACTCCCGGCCCCCAAAATTGTGAGAGAGTAAACCTCTGCTGTTCTGAGCCACCCAGTGTGTGTACTCTGTCGCGCTGGCCCCAGGACACTGACATGGAAGGCGAGATGGAGACGTGGAGAGGCCGGTTCCCCTTCAGTGTGGACCAGCCCGCCTGAAGAGCATGGAGCCGGGGGCTTCGACCTCTCCCCTGGGCAGACGTGCTTGTTCCTTACGCAAGTGAGACCAGAGGACTTCTCAGCATGGCTCAGAAGTGGGGAGCTGGGCTGGGAGGCCAGGCTGCAGACTGGACCGAAGGAAGGAAGAAAAAGAATAGGGAGCTCCGAGTGCAGGCCGGTGGACGCTGGGCTCACAGACCACGCGCCCCCAGGAGACGGCGGCTGCTCCGGGGAGAGGGCGGAGCAGGTCAGGAAGGATGTGGCGGCAGCCATACGTATGCTTTTTAAGTTAACGGACTTCATTTTTTACATCAGTTTTGGGTCGAAGGGGCAAGAGGTCCTGTAACGCAGGACCGCTCCCCCGCTGCATACCTCCCAGGTTTCACATGGGCACGGAGGGCGCTGTGCCACGTACGGGTGACGGCGAGGACCCGGCATCTGGGAAGGGACGGCACTGGAAGGAACAGGCGTGATGGACAGGCTGCATCTGGACGGTGGGTTTGCGGTCGGAGCACCTTCCTCACAGGCCAGCCCCCCAACACAGAATGACAGAATTTCACTTTTCTGTTTTGAGCCTTTCACTTCCTCTTGCCTTCCACTTCCTCTTCCTGGGTCACTACATCACGACTCGTGGCACCGGGCTGGGGCCAGGCTATTTGGCCCTGCGCTGCCCTTCCTCCCAGGCCTTACCTGGGGCGACCCCACCGCGGCCCCGGTGACTCCAGGGCCATCTCTGCAGCTTCAAAGACCGAGTGAGGACAGGAAAGCCTGGCAACCGCCGTGGTCTCTCCGGTGCGCCGGCCCCTCCAGAGGAGCTGCTCGAGATCGGATGCAGGGTCTCCTCCTCCTCTCTGAAGACCACCTCCCCCCCCAAATTTTCTCTCTTCCCTCTAACCTCCCAAGCCTCGTACATCTCCTTCCATCCTGGGATAAAGCCTCATTCCCCCTACTGTTTGTGCCCCAAATTCTCAACTTCCTCTGCCCACTCGAGGTTTATCCATGGGGGAGGGAAAAAAGCCAGAAGAATCATGCCGCGTCCGCCTTCCATCCTGGGGTGTCCCCGCACCCCGAGCTCAGACCAGACAATGGCTTGAAGGAGAGGATGGGGTGGAGAGGGACCACAGGGAAAACAGGACAGACTGACAACGCCGTGGTGATGGGGGAGGCCTGGCTGCTACTTGGGTCCGTTCTAGGGGCGGGGTTAGGCCTGGTTACCTCACCACGGGCTTCTGGACGCGGATAAAGATGCCCAGAACCACTTCCTGTGCGGCACAAGGAGACCCATGGCAGGGTGCCGTCTGGACTCCAGCAAACACGCGTGGAAGGGACGGGGGACGGGGGGCTCCCAGGAGCCCCGGGCCCGCAGGGAGCGCAGGGACCGTGCCGTCGGTAGAAGGGGCCGGGAGCCACACTGCACAGGTGCAGGAGTCACTGGGAGCCGTGAGTGCGAAGGTCGCTGGAGAAAAGAGTGTTTAGGGACACTGGGCTCTGCAAACACGTGACATCAGATGGCTGGGTCCTTCTGTGTCTGACCCACGTCGCTCAGCAGGACCGCCCCGGGCCCAGCCAGGCAGCGGCCAAGGGCATCAGCGCCTCCTTTATGGCAGAGTAGCGCTCCACTGCGCATGCGTGCCTCAGCCTCATTCCCACTCCTCCGCCCGCGCCCGCGGCGCTTCCAGGTCCTGGCTGCCGCCAACAGTGCTGCGCTGAGCCCTGGGGTGCGTGTGTCCTTTCAAACCATGTTTTTCTCCAGATACATGCTTATATGCCTGTATGTGGAATCTTAAAGAAGAATGACACAAACAAAATTATTTACAAAACAGAAACAGACTCACGGACTTAGAGAACAAACTTATGGTTACCGGTGGGAAGGGTGGGCGGTACGGATAAATTGGGAGTTTGGATTGACACGTACACACTGCTATATTTAAAATAGATAACCAGGGCTTCCCTGGTGGTGCAGTGGTTAAGAATCTGCCTGCCAGCGCAGGGGCCACGCGTTCGAGCCCTGGTCCACGAAGATCCCACATGCCGCGGAGCAACTGAGCCCGTGGGCGACAGCTGCTGAGCCTGCGCACTAGAGCCTGCGAGCCACAACTACTGAGCCTGCGCTCTAGAGCCCGTGAGCCACAACTACTGAGCCTGCGCTCTACAGCCCGCGAGCCACAACTACTGAGACCGTGAGCCTAGAGCCTGTGCTCCGCAACAAGAGAAGCCACGGCAATGAGAAGCCCACACACTGCAAAGAAGAGTAGCCCCTGCTCGCCGCAACTAGAGAAAGCCTGTGCGCAGCAACAAAGACCTAACACAGCCAAAAATAAAATAAATAAGTTTAAAAAAAAAACAAAAAAGTTAACCAACAAGGACCTACTCTATAGCACAGGGAAGTCTGCTCAATACTCTGTAACAACCTAAATGAATTCTCAAACCTAAAAGAATTTGAAAAAGAACAGACACAAATATGTATATGTATGTACATGTATAACTGAATCACTTTGCTGTACACCTGAAACTAATACTACATTGCTAATCAAATATACTCCAATATAAATGTTAAATATTTTTTAATTTTAAAAAAAGTTTTTAATAAGAAACACCAGGTTGAAAGGGACAGGAGGAGGGTGGCCTTGAAGATGGAGATGGGCCCAGAGGAGCTGGGTTGTGCTTCCCCATCGGGATACCTGGTGAATTTTAAGACCACAGGAAAGGATGAGGGAGGTGAGGAAAGAGAAATGATTTCGGGGGTAATCAACAGAGGAAGGAGGCTGAGAGCTGACGGGCAAAGCAGGAGATGCTGAACCAGGAGACATCATGGCAGTGACTCTGACACACCTGTCGAAATGTTGCGTCCACGCACAGAACAGCTCATGTCTTTTGCCACTAGGCACCTCCGACATTTTTGCTGTTATTAGCTCGGCCGGTCCTGCCCACTGGCCCTGTCACCTCCACTCTGGATACGGTGACTCTCGGTATCTGGACCACCTTGGCAGTGGCGCGTCCTGTCGCTGCTGAGTGGTCCACTATCTGGGGTTTCCCAACCATATCAACAGTGGTGTAGCAGAGGGAGGGGAGGGGATCCAGGGAACATGGGGAAAAACGTCTCCTGGGGGCGTGGGAGCAAAGGGGGTAGGGCAGGGGGTGGAGGGAGCACCTCCAGGAGGCCTGGCCCCGGGGGGACGCGAGGGGCTACCCTCCTTCCCAGGGGGAAGCTCCACTGGGGCTCGAGGATTTGGGAAGTTTTGGGGAGAATGTGGGTCTGGGGTCATGGGGTCACGGGGCATCGGGCTGCCGGGGCTCCCTCCACGCGGCTCCTGCAGGGCGGGCCACACCCGCTCTTGGCCTCGGAGCTCCGTCTCCCGATGCTCTGAGAGAGAACGAACACGTGTTTCCACCAGGGCTCCTCGGTCACCTTAAACACCCTCTTCAACTCCAACACACTTATACATTTAATTAAGCTTGTTGGTCTGACTGATGATCGTGTCCTTTTCCCGGCCCTCTACTTCCCACATGTGGTTTGGAAAGATGCTGACTTGTATTTAGAGCAGAAGAGTCATAAGGATACAAGTGCCTGTGGATTCATCATCACAGCTGAGCGTTTCTTCTTTGCTGTAGTCTAGGCTCAGAAAAATCACAAAAGAAAGGAATATATACCAGAATAGCATAATGTATTTGGAAAGAATTTTTCAAAAACTAAATGAAGCTGTGGAATTAAAGAGGAAACGCGAGTCTGACTCGCAGTGGAAACGCAGACCCAGCCCAGGTGAGCGGCCAGGAAGGGCTCACTCATTACGCGGTGATGTTTGCTCACGTCTTATCTCAAATGCCTACATCTAAGCAATAAAGGCTTCTCTTTCCTGCCCTTGGCAGAAAACTAAAGCCCCAAGGCAGTCATTGGAAAGACTAAAATAAAACAAAATCTACATAAACAAACCCGGCTCCCACCAGCTCCGAGGCACAGCCGCTCTGCCTCCATCACAGATGGCGATGAGAACTCAGGGTCCCGCTGGACAGGAAGACACACAGGGAATGCCGGTGTGCAAAGCTCAGACGCCTGGCTCTGGGGGAGGGGGGCACGGGGCAGTAAACTAAAGAAAGGGTTTGAATTTTGGACACAAAATTTTGTATAGAGACAAAGGTATCTATCCCAAACCCCACTCATTGGTTCAGAACTTCAACTCTTTCTGAGACCATTTTAATAGTGCCCTAAGTCCTATTCCTGCGGCCAGGACCCTTCCCCCAAATACTCTCTGCATTCTGCTGCTAGAGAGACGTTGCCCACGCAGTCGAGGTCCCAGCTTGGACGCTGCTGCTACCCTAGTTGTGGGGTGAACTGTGTCCTCCAAAGGCTATGATGAAGGTCTGCCCCCAGGTGCCTGAGAATACGACCTTATTTGGAAATAAGGTCCTTGCAGACATAATTGGTTACGAGGAGGTCAAACTGGATTAGGGTGGATTGGAAATAGAGTCTTTGAAGACGTAATTGGGTTAAAATGAGGTCATTCTGCATGAGGGTGGGCCCGAAGTCCTACAGCACTGGTGGCCTTGTAAGAAGAAGAGACAGACACGCCCGGGGAGAACACCGGGGAAGACGAAAGCAGATATTGGAGGGATGGTCTCCACACCAAGAGCCCCGAGCACCACAGGCAAACTCAGAAGCTCAGAGAAGACGTGGAACGGATTCTCCGGCAGAACCTCCAGAAGAAACAACCCTGCTGACACTGTGACTTCAGACTTCTACCCTCCAGAACTGTGAGAGGATGAATTTCTGTTGTTTTAAGCATCCCCGTTTGTGGTGCCTTGTTACCATGGTGCCGCTAGACTAATATAATTATGTTCACACAAAAACCTGTCCGTGAACACTCATGGGGCTTATTTATAATAACCCAAACTGGAGAACAACCCAGCCGTCCTTCAGTGAATGAATAGTTAAACAAACTAGTGCATCCACACCACGGAATACTACTCAGCAATAAAGAGAAACAAACTCTTGCTACAAAGAGCAATTGAATGAATTTCCAGAGGATTATGCAGAGTGAAAAAAGCCCATCCTAAGAGGTCTGATTCTACTCACATAAATTAGTGTAAGTAATAAAATTATGAAAATGGAAAAAAGAGGTTAGTGCTTGGCACAGATGAAGGCGGGAGTGGAGACGAGGGAAGAGATGTTACCGTAAGAGGCAGCAGGCAGGTCCTTGCTGTGATGTTCTGTATCTTGCCTGTACCGCTGTCAGTCACCCAGCTGTGATGTTTGTGCTGTGGTTGTGCAGGGCGTTACCACTGGGAGAGACCAGGTGAAGTGTCCACAGGATCCCTCTGTACGATTTCTCACCACTACATGTGGATTTGCAATGATCTCAACATAAAGATAAAAAATCAGTCCACGCGTTACAGTTGATTTTAAATGTTTTTTAAAATATTGATTCTCTCGCATCTCCATCACTAAACAACCTATAGTCTCATGGCTAATTATGAAAACTTGCAAGAATATAGGACAGATATTAAAAATCATCCCATTTATGTTCCCAGAGCACATCGCCCGTATCCCCAGAACAGACCAGAACCGCGATGACTTCTTTACCCACCTGTCTCCAGTGCTGGGGGGCAGGCACCCTTCTTTCCTGAGGTTTGAATCATCTGATCATGACACGGTGCCTGGAAGCCTTGGGGGTCAGGCAACATTCACACCAAGCCCATAAGAGAGCCTAGTGTTCGGTAAGCAGACAAGAGGGTCAGTAAAGAGGAGGAGGTGGGTGCCCACTATTTACTGCGGACCAAGCTGTCCTGTTGACATAGGTTACCCCCTGGCCCCTGATAAGGTCACAACCACTGACGACTAAACAGAGAAGATGCTTAATCTCGGGGGGGTCACATGTCCCTCTAAGTGCCACAGGTCCTGGTACTATATACCCCAGATGTGGCGTCTAACCTCAGGGACCGAAAGGGTATAAAGGAGCCTCTCTGGGAAGAGCTGGGGGCTTGGCCCGGGGGGACGGGAGGAGGGTGAGCCTTGAAGCAGGAAGGATCCTGGTGCTCAAGGAAGAGAAGGAGGCCACGGGGCAAGAGCCCAGGGGACCAGGAGACAAAGGGAGCTGAGGATGAGGCTTCCCCCAGTCCGACCAACAGGTCCAGGACACACAGGTTACACTTCCAGCTAAAATGCAGAGAAGAATTTCCCACAAGCCCCTGGTCCCCCTTACAAATCTCAAGGAAATACCGTCTGTGAAGGTACCTCAAGAGGATCCATTTGAATGGTTCAGATACGTAAGGGCCAGACCACCAATATAATTTCACATCGTACCACCTCAATATAACAGCTGATATAAAACTATACCAAAATAATAATAATAACAACGGTAATGTTTAGTGGACAGAGCTAGAGTCGCCCAGTGAATTTTAAGGAAAAATCTACGCCAGGTCTTGGGTAAAGATTCTGGATTTTATTCCAAGTGGGAGAGAAGATTATTAAGAGGGTTTTAAGAGAAGCAGTGACGGGAAGTAGTTTACACGCTATAAAGATAATTGCGGTTCCCTCGTGGAGAATGGATGTAGCCGCAGAGGGGCTGTGAGGACGCTATTACGGGGGGCCGGGTTCCCGCTCATGTTGGCCAAGGGCGAGGGTGGGCACAGCCCAGACAGCGCAGGTTAGGAGGGGGAGCCACAGGACAGACGGCACGTCGAGATCAAGGGTGATTCCATGTTTCTGCCCTAAGTAACCTGGTGGATCATGGTACCGACAACCAAGACGAGGAAGAGTGAAGGGGACCCGTGGGCGAGGCTCCCAGATGCCCACGGACACCAGGTGGGGAGTCCGTAAGGATGCTACTGGGGGAGAGTCGGGGCGGGAGAAAGGGATCAGTACGTAGACAGACGCCCAGCCAGGGGACCAAATGCCATGATCTAAGGAGAAAACGCAGAGGAGGGGAGAGGGTGAAGATGCAGCCCAGACAGAAGAAGCAGAACCAGACACGGGGTGGGGGGACACTGGAAGAGGGGGTGAGACCCACACAACAGAAGCTGTTCCTTTATCCTCAATTCCAAGAACTGGAGGGTCAAGACCCCATAAAATGACCACACACACACACACACACACACACACACACACACACAAGGTCAGAGCATAGTCTTTCTAACAGAAAAATAGTTAATGCCTCAAAAACTTTAAAGTAGTCATATCAAATAATTATGTGTGCAAAAACTGCAAAAATATTAACTGCAGCAATCACATACTCAATCTCACTCATAAATGTTGACGTGGGTGGCCAAGCAAAGGGGCAGAGCTCTTATTTTCACTAAACATTCAGTTTAAGAAGAGAGAGGCAGACAGTGGTGGACTACCTCTCGTGGCATGAAAATAAAGATGGATACTTTAATTGTATTTTTTTATAATTTTCGAGCTCCAGTGGTCTAGTATAATGTCTGGGGCAATTTTTTGACCATATTACAAATTAACCAAAGACTTCCAAAATATTTATAAAGATTTTTCCTCGTCTTAAGTTTAGGAATCCCGGCCGTAATTGCCCTTATAAAACTTCGTGTACAGAATAAGAAGTGAAAATGTGCTTAGAGTTTGGTCAAGATGAGATAAAGTAGTTAGCAGCCTATGATACTTGTTAATGTTATTAAATTTCAAATAGTATCAAATAATTTCTAAATAAGAAAAGTTGAGAACGTACACAAGTGAGGAAGAAAAGAAAAGGGACAACAGTATTACCAGTTTGAAAGCTAAGAAGAAAGCGGACTGAAGTTTGCGCCTAGCGCTCCTTCAAGCAGCACTGAAATAAAACAGAACTCAGGAGGGTCCTGAGTGGAATTTATAGGCATTTTTCTCCTCCCAGGCTCCTCATTTACAAGATGCAGGGGACCAAACAACCAATAAACGGTGGCTCGTTGTCAGCAGTCCCCTCCAGAAGCACCATCCTGCTCTTTTCAGGCGTCCCGGCCCAGACCTGTGGTCTCTTGGTCCACATCCGCCACCAGCTGTGATGAAGCGCAACGTCCATTCCTACTGGTTATGCAGCCATGGGTACCATACGCCCACCCACTGATCTGAAAGTGTTTTCCTGAAGCCACAGGCCTGCTTAACAGCCAAAACCATGCGTGACACTCACAGCCCTCTAAAATTGGGCCCGTTCTTACGTGCCAGGTGTCCCCGGTGGAAATCAGATGCGTTTATCAGGTGCACTAACACGCACGTTGAACAGCGATGCACAGCACGAGACAGTTCATTACTAGAGGCCAGAAAACAGCCCCGAATTTCAAGTTCCCCCAACGACCATCACAGCCTCCAGTCAGGAAACGAGCCTCGGGAGAGACCATCCCTGCCGCAGAGACCCCCCAGCTGCTGCCCTGTAGTGTGTGTGAGCACGTGTGTATGTATGTGTGTGTGTGTGTGTGTGTGCTGTGTATGCACGTGTGTGTGCATATGTATATGTGTGTAGGTATGTATGAGTCTATGTGTGTATGAATGTGTGCATGTTATCATTTGTGTGTGTGTGTGTGCGCGAGTGTATGTGTACGTATGTATACATGTCTATGTGTGTATGAATGCGTGTGCGTGTTACGGATTTGTGTGTGTGTGTGTGTGTGAGCACGAGTGCACGCTGCCACACGCTCCTCCCCTGCACAGCCCAGCACCTCCTGCATCTCCTGCTCAGTTGCCTGAGGCCGCTGCAACACTCTGAGGTCGCACAGCCAGGCCACCCCCTTCCTGGCCCAGCACAGGCACCTGACCATGGCCCGGCCACGTAAGGCCCCCCACGGCTCCCCATCGTCCAGATGCTGTCAGCAAACTCTTTCTGCAAAGGGCGCCAGAGGAAGGGGCTTGGGCGCTGCAGCCTCTGACCTCCAGGGAGGGTGAGCACCGCAGACCTCCGGAGGTGTCTGCTTTCACTCCAGCGGCAAACGGAAATGAAGCCAAGGGGCTGGGAGTCCAGGCGTGACACGTGTCCACCAGAGGCTGCGCCTGGCTTCCCTCGGGTCTGGCCCTGGGTCTTCGAGTGCTCTGTGACCAAGTCTTCCAGGGGTGGCCGCGCAGTGGCTGTGAAGGCTCCGCACGGGAGGATGGATGGACAGTCCCAGCCGCTGCAGCAGGTCCCAGGTGTCATGGGCACCTCTGTCTCCCTACGTCCCTCGCCCTTGGCCACACCCCATCTGCTCCGATCTCCTTGTGGCTGGGGTGGCCTGGCCTTCACACCCGACGGCCTGAGCCTGGGCTGCCGGCCTTCGCAGGTCCCGGCTGCTGCACCTGCTGACTCACGTTACCCCCCGGGGGGTTAAGATGCTCAGTGGGTCCCCAGGGCCCGGGTGTGTTTTCCCTTCACCCCTTCTTGGGGGGTAACCTTCATTGATAACCAAGTCAACTTCCCCTGCTGACACAGTAAGTCACCTCTTTGCCTGTCGTCAGGTGACAGGAGATGAGATCAAGGAGGTACCGAGGCCCGGGGCTGAGAAACCAGGTTACGGGTGACCTGGACGTCCCAGGTGTTTCGTGTGGAACGAAGTGAAGGAGGAAGCAGGAAGCGATGGGGTTGCTGTGAATCTGCAAGACAGACCGTGGGTGGGGCCCTGGGTTTTAGGACAAGAAGGTCCTACCAGGAGCAGGCAGGGTGCTGGGGTCCCTGCCACTCTCCTGCCCACGAGGCCTGAAGCTTCGGAGCACGGTGCTACCCAGAGCCAGGGTCTAGGGCAGGTGCCGGAGAGATCTGTCCCTTATTCCTCCACACAAGGATCCCACAAGGCAGATCGTGAGCCACGTTCTACAGAACGGGAAACTGAGGCTCAGTGAAGTTAAGGAACCACAAAGGCCACAGAGCTGGTGAAACAGCAGAAACATGATACAAATCTGGGTGTCCTGCTCCGCCGCCCTACACGCCCAGAGGGAAGGCTTATGCTCAGAAGGACCGCGGGGATGGGTCCCGATCAACACGGAAGAACCAGGGCATTCGAGTACCTTCTCAAACAATGTACTCTTCTCCAGAGACAAGCACTACCAAGGGCCCATCCTGAACTGTCGGGAAGAGAGCCTATGCCTCATGGCAGAGGCCAAAAGCCCGTCGAAGCCAGGGAAAATGAAGCACATTATGAAAATGAACATGCATCGAAAACAAATTAGCAATCCCCCTTGCTGGTACCTGAGTTGCTTTTCTCATGCGTCGACACCTTCCTGTGGGGATTCGCCTGAGTGACCGTCTGTGCCCCATCCCTGCAAAAGCAGATGAGCCCCCGTGATTTCCTGTCAGCCTCCAAGAGGCTCCGAGAGGTTAAGCGCTTCTGAGTTGTGAACAAAGAACTTTTCGTTCTACAGAAAAGGGACAAGTCTTTACTTGACTAAGAAAGATTTTTGAAAAAGAAGATTATATTTCTTAAGCCATAACAATGTGAGGATTTTTAAAAATCCAAGGAATTAGCTTTATTATTACTTCACCGAGACATTTTTTTTCAACTGAGACGCCCAGTCGTCAGAACAAAGATAGGCTTGGTCGTGGTTTTTGCTCATGAATCAGTGCATGTGTGGAGGACTCACCGAACCGAGCCCTCCCTAAATCCAATTTTTAAATGTCTATTGCATCCTTTCTCAACCAGGCTTCTGTGAGAGAATGAAGCGCCCGGGAAATGATGGGATGACAATTTCCCAATTTGCCCAGAAGGTACGGGCCAGCACCTGCACAGCAGGGAAATGGTTTCCGGTATCAGGCGTCAGGGCTTAACGCTCTCAGCCCACGAAGAAGGTCGGTGTGATATAGCCTCTGCAAGAGTGATTGTCTGGGGTGCATCAGAGTTACTCAGGAGAAGAATGTAAAGATTCTTCCTGTTTCTGTTTCTAGGTAACAGGCCCAGACACACAGCGCGCGCTCTCCTGTCTGCACCGAAGCCGCTAGGTAACAGGCCCGGACACACAGCGCGCGCTCTCCTGTCTGCACTGAAGCCGCTAGGTAACAGGCCCGGACACACAGTGCGCGCTCTGCTGTCTGCACCGAAGCCGCTAGGTAACAGGCCCGGACACACAGCGCACGCTCTCCTGTCTGCACCGAAGCCGCTAGGTAACAGGCCCGGACACACAGCGCGCGCTCTCCTGTCTGCACCGAAGCCGCTAGGTAACAGGCCCGGACACACAGTGCGCGCTCTGCTGTCTGCACCGAAGCCGCTAACACAGTCAAGGGCGGAGCAGGAGGGACGGATCTTACCGGGGCTCTAGGTTAAAGGCCTGGATCTTCCGTTATTAGTGATTTAGAAGCAAAGACAGAATCTCTTCTTTGTTGACTTTGTTTTTGTACGTATATTCACTGCCAGATCATAAAACAGAACTTAAGAAACTGAAGGGAAGATTTTGGTGGGGTTTCTGTCCAGCTTTCCTGAGGTGTAATTGACAAATTAAATTGTAAGATATATAAATTGTACAGTGTGACGATTTGATGTGCATATACTTTGTGAAAGGATTCCCACCACCGAGTTCATTAATTCTTCCACTGCCTCACATATTTACCTTTCCTTTGGGTTGGGGGGGTGAACATTTAGGTTCCACTCTCTTAGCAAATTTCATTTATACTCTACACTGTTACCCACTGTAGTCACAACACTCTAGGGTCGATCCTCAGATGTTACTCAGCTTGTAACTGAAGGTTTGTACCTTTCACCAACCTCTCTCTATGTCTCCCGAGCCTGGCCACCAGACCCCACCCACCCTTGGAGGGCAGTTGTGTGTCTGCCCTGAGGGTAGCAGGTGGATCTAACCAGCTCTGGTGTCAGATGGCCCTGATTGGGGGGAGAGGAGGGGATAGGCAGCCTCTCCTCCCCCAAATGATGGGCAGGACCTGCCGCGGTCAAGGGTGTGGAACCCACGGGTGAGAGGCTGATCTGGGTCAGTGTGGGTCCCCTCCACCCTCTGGGTAGCACTGTGACCTTGAGTGAGATGTACTGAAGCTTCTTGGAGGCCCAGCTGCTGCTGGTCGAGTGGGAATGATGAGATGTGCGCCCCGATGTATAAGATCATCGCTGGCACGTGGGAAAGCCCCCGGGTGACAGGACACAGCCGTCCCCAGACCTGCGGGCCACCAAGGCGGGAAGGACGTGGACAGGCGGACACCCTGGCTCCCCTGCGACGGCTGCTCCTGAAGCTCTGGAGACAGCCCTGGGGCTGTCCGCGTGCGCGCCCACTCTGGTGTGAGGGTCCCAGCAGCCCACAAAGTCAGGCTGCCCAGCAGGACGAGGACACGGGCTATAAACTAGCATGGAAGTTCCACGGGGCAAGGGTTTTTAATGTCTTCCCACTGCTGCGTCCCCAGGGCTTAGAACAGTACCACCAGCAGGTGCTCAATAAATCCTGAATAATCTGTTGAATAAATGATTATGTGAATTAAATAGGTGTGGTGTGTGTGTACGTGGTGTGGCCTGTGTGTGTGTGGTGTGTGTGTACGTGGTGTGGCCTGTGTGTGTGTGGTCTGTGTGTGTGTGTGTGTGGTGTGGCCTCTGTGTGTGTGTTCTCTGTGTGTGTATGTGGTGTGGCCTGTGTGTGTGTATGTGGTGTGCCCTGTGTGTGTGTGTGTGCGTATGTGGTATCGCCTGTCTGTGTGTGTGTTTTGTCTCTGTGTGTGTGGTCTCTGTGTGTGTATGTGGTGTGCTCTGTGTGTGTGTGTGGTGTGCTCTGTGTGTGTGTGTGTGTGTGGTCTCTGTGTGTGTGTGTTTGGTCTGTGTGTGTGTGTGTGTGTGTGTGTGTGTGTGTGTGGTGTGCTCTGAGTGTGTGTGGCCTGTGTGCGTGCATGCATGTGTGGTCTGGGGTCCCACCCCCCGACAACGGAGCAGGCCTCAGAGCTGGGCAGCCGGTTGCTGGGCCCCCAGAAGCACCAGACCAGGCTCTGCAGCTTCACGACAGCACCTTCTAGTCTGAACCATCCCTCTGGGGCCCTATGTCATCGTGTTTTATGCGGGTAACACTCCTTAAGGGGAAAGAACAAGGTGCATTAACACTGCCTCAACAATAGAAGCTCCATGACCTGGAAACACCAAAGACGCCTCCACGGCCGCTCAGGTGCGCCTCACCTTGCTCTGAACCTGTTTGCTCCCATCCTGTTGCCATAGTGATGCCTCAGTCAGGGCTGGCAGACACAAGATAAATCACAGAAGGCGGCTGTGATGCCCACCTCTGAGGGGCTCCCAGAACTGCAAAAGCCCCTCTCCCTGTGGGACAGCTGAGGCCTGTGGTTCAAACCCTGCCCTCGTTCTGCTCTGGACACCGGCCTGTGTTGTCACAAGTGCACTTTGATCCAACAGAACCGAAATTCCCCCGGAACACACACCCACGCCCACTCCTGCTGGCGACCCTTGAACATCAAAGAATCATTGACCTAAGCCCCAAAAGTGGTTTAAAACACCTGCCCCATTCCTCAGCCCTCAGACAAATACAAGGTTACTCTTTTCACGTTAATAATCAAGTAACAAGGCCCAGAAACTCAAGAGTTCAACCAAAATCACCCAGTGACGGAGCAGTAGGGTGAGGACCACGTACTGACCCAAACTCAACTTCCTCACAACGGGCCCCTCCTCTCCCACTTGCCCTTGTCTCTATAGATACAAAATTATAGCAAATTACCTCCAAGGGGCAGCCAGGGCAGGTGCCATCCTGTGGTCATGTGTGGAAACATCCGTATCTTTTAAAGTTACATATTGAAGTACTGATATTTACAGGTGAAAGGGTATATCTAGGATTGCCTTGAAAATATTCTTGCAAAAAAAAACAAGTGGTAGGTGGATGGAATACGGTTCCTGGAATGCTGGCACTGGTTGAAGGTAGGTGACGGAGGTGACAGAGGGGCTCTCTGTTTCGAGTCTATATGAAATTTTCCACAACGTAAGGTTAGAAAGAGGTAGACGGCACGTAAAATAGAGCCCCTCCGGGGTTGTTCCAACAGTATTTCAGAGTTTACTGAGCATCTACTGGGTGCAGGCTTCATGCCAGTGCTGGGGAACCCAGATGGGTAGGAGGGTCCCTGACTTCACATCTCTCACAGTAGTGAGGGCCCCGGGTGGCCTGGCCAGGAGTACTTTTCTATCAAATAGAACGTCTGATGGACTGTGGAGGCCTGCCAACTCAGCTACTGCCTTCCATTTCATTGCTTTGGTCAGAATGTAGAAAGGAGGAGCCTTCTGTAGGGAAGAAAGCCTTAGGAGGGGAGCGGAGCCCACCCCAGAGGAGCTGCTCCGCGCTGCTCACTGCTGGAAGCGGGGCGGTGGGGACCACACTCTGCAGACTCCTCGATGGAGGAGAACCCGCGGGGGGAAGGGGAGGGGGCCAGGGAGGATGAGTTCGGCTCAGGAAGGTTCTCGAGGAAATTGCCACTCCCAGTGGAGACCCGTGGGTGACGAGGAACTCACCCTTCCATGCTGATTACTACTAGCCTGGTTTATGACCCCTCACTATGCCTCAATGGCCCAGGAGGAGGACACTGCAAAATGAACAAAACACGCTTCAGCCCCCCCCCATTGTCCCCAAATAAGCCATTATCGTCACAGAGAAAGTAGAGGACACAGACAACCGGCACAAAAGTCAAGTAGGCAGCCCCAGACCTCACTGCCCGGGGTCTCTCCTCCAGACTTTCCCTGCAGGTATATTCAAGTCAGTACATTTCTACAAAGATGGGCTCACAGTACACATACAATTTATTACCTCCTTTTTTTCCCTCAATTAAGTGTGACCGCATTTCCATAACACATATGTACATCCAAATAAAATATAATCTTGATTCACTTTCTTTTTAAAAAGAAACGTACATGAATTTTGTGCTTCCTTTAGGATAACAGCGAGGGATCAGAAACCCCAGCGAAGGAGGACTGCAGCTGGTTGGACACGTGAGGACAAAGGGGACAAGAGGCTTGTGGGGGGGGCAGTGGGACAGCACCTGGGGGGTCATGGGCCTGGCCCCCCACCCCGGGGTACAGAGGAGGAAACCGGGTCCTGGAGCGGGCAGGTGTGAGCTTGGGCCACACAGCCGCGTAAGGAGAGCCCGGTGCCCACTGCCGAGAGGCCCCTCCCTCAGGGGCACCGACTGCCTGTGGTCACATCACTAACAGTACGAAGAGAATGAAGATAATACGTGTTATAATATGTTTTACTCAGAGAACTTCCGACAGTGACTTGTATTCTAACACTGAAGAAAATAAGCCATGCGGGTAGTTACATGGAACTGAACTACCTAGGTGGGGCTCATGTCATGAAAACATTGAATTTCAGGGGAAAAGGACCCGGTAGAATCCTTCACTTTTGAGATGAGCAATTTCAAGGCCCAGATCGCTTTATGAACCAGCCCCCATCACATAGCGTCAGAGCCGAAACCGGCGCCCAGAGCCCCTGATTCCCACCTGCCGGCCCCTCAGCGCCTTCTGTTACCCGGGTCTCTGCTCCTACTTCAAAACTCTGACAGAATGTCTGCAAGTCACCTTTATCTGTCAGAGGTCATCATCCTCTGGCGACTATCCGTAACCTATGTCTGCAAGAATCCAGGCCTGGCTAGGACAAGCTCCTTCTTTACACACAGTTCTGGGCTATCAGGTCTAGTTTCCCTGCAAAATGGAACTGGCCCAAAACACTGCTTAGGGGACTGATCCAACACAACCAACGAAGAAGAGTCAGGCTACTTCACCTCGAGATGCTGAAAACAAAGGACTCGTTTCCCCAAGCCTGACCCATAGGACAGGACCCCATTCCACCCCTACCCACCAGACAGGACCCTGTCACTGGACAAGGACCCTCTCGGTAAGAGGCGCTCACAGAGGCAACTTTGGCAGTGAGGACACCTTGGTTGAGTTACGTATGCGATGCAAAACCAGAGACTACGCTAAGCATGGCATCACGCTGGAGCATGGCATTCAAAACAGAGCCAAAACAGAGCGGAACAAAGTCCTAGTCAGTGCACGGCATGGACCACGCCGGAAGAAAACCACCGTCCAGGTAGGGACAGGATGCAGAGGCCAAGCACAGCCCTGCAGAAGGGGCTCACCTTTCCCGGACCAGCCCTGTGCCTCCGATGTCTGGCTCAGAGCTCACCTTCTCCTAGGGCCATCGGCGGGGCTGCTGGGCCTGCATCCCCCATCACCCTCAACTCCACGGCACCAACAGAATACGGCAGAGATGCTGGCCAACAATCACATCCTGAATCATATGCTTCACAGTTGTTTCTTTTGTGTTATAGTTATTTACACAACTTTTAGGGATGGAATCACATCTCGCTCTGATCGATCAGGAAGCTCACACAGGGCCAGGGACTTAATGGATACCCACTGATGGTTGATTATTATCACGAAACCTTCTGAAGGTCGTTAGTGTGAAAATCCTTTACTCTAAATCAAATCAGAGTCCTGTCCTTCTGCTTGCAAAGTACTTCAATCTTTCGTGGATACCCAAAACGAGTATTTGGGGCCCACTTCTCAGAGTGCTTCTCTTTCTAAATTCCTTATTTTAAAAAGATGGTCCCTTTTGAAATAACACGTGTTGTTGCCCGGCCAGAATTCTTTCCTATGGGGAAAGCCCCTCCCCACAGATAAGCCTGCCCCATCCTTTTTGTCCAGGTGCAGCCCACGCTGGACCTGCCCCTCACCTCCACCCCCACCCACCCGAGGCTGTTTGCTTCCTGCAAGCATGTGACCCAACTCAGGCCAAGCAGAGCCGCCTTCGGACTTTGGGCAGGACGAACGTGAAACGTTGCTTCTCGCCTCTGAGTGATACCTGGCAGCCAGTAGCCACTTCACTGGCCCTTAGAGAGGCCCGTTTCAGACTGAAGCCCAGCAGAGGTGAGCAGAGCTAGGAGGTGGGGGGAGGGGAGATGGGAGGACAGCCTGAAGCCGGGCACCCTGACACCCCAGGTTTTTCTTAAGCTTAGGTGCTGCAAATAAACCACACACCTGAGATTTTCCGTGAGATGCGTGTCCCGCAGGAAGCCAGCAGCTGGAAGACAGCAGCTGGTACCAACACCATCCTCCAGTAGGTCCCATAAACCAGCAAGTGTCAACAGGGTGACTGTTTCCGGGGAACAAAATAGTGAGGGTATCCTTAGGTAGCTTTCTGACAGGAAAAAGGATTTCAGAATAGCCTCTATTTTTCAAGATAAACTAAGTATTCACACAGAGGTCATCTCAGCAGGAATTGTTCTGCCTTCACCTCTGCGACCCCCAGTGTAATTGATTCTGTAACTGATAGGGTCTCACGTGCTAGGAATTTACGACCACAAAAATGGAGGTGGAAAGAACCAGGGTCAGAGAGGGCAAAGGGAAGCGGAGTCCCCGGAAACTCTGCCAGGACTATGGTCCGTGCAGACAAATCAGGCCCAGTTGGGAGTGAGGTCCTGGGCTCCTGCCTCTGGCTTGTCCCTCACTAGCTCTGCCCTTGTTCTGGTCATCAGAACCCTCTGCATCCCCTTTTCCATTGGGTCCCTGCCGTCGTAAAGCTGAGACCGGGCTGCGATTGGAGCACAGAGAATCCAGGCAGGAGGACATCTTGGGGAGTGCAGGTGATGGGAGGAGTCCCAGCTCCAGGGACAACTCTGCACAGACAAGTAAATCCCAAGGCACTCCTCCAGCTCTTCAGAACCTGAGTGGAGGTGTATCAGTGACATGACTCCTGTTGGGTATCCCTCTGCACACCAGCACCACCACGTCCCAGGGAATCATTGGTTGTGCTAACATCAGCCTCTGTGCAGGTGAGAAGGAGATGGGCCATCCTCTGGCAGGGCTCACCTTTCCCACCACACCACCTTTCTCAACCCTTCTGTAACTGCTTTTGAAAATCTAACAATTGTCTGCGCAGAAAATAAATGTAGGGCATCAGGTTGAAGAGGAAGCATGATGGGGAGAAAGAGGAAGAAGGTCTTTACCAGGGTGGGGAGGGCAGCTCGGGGCAAAGCGAGCCCAGCAGAGGCTCAGAGGCCCTCCCTGCTGCGCTCACTCAGTCCCTACAACCCCCCAGCTCTGCTGTTTCATGAGGCCCCTCCCTTCCTGTGTTGTAAGAGTCCAGTTATATGTTTTATTTGTTATCTACTGCCATGACAGCGCTGTGTAACAAACCACCCAAACTCAGTGCTCTCGACAACCTCCATCTAATACTGCTCACTGTCTACATGTCTGCTGGGAAGTTCTGCTGATCTCGGCTAGACCTGCCTGTGCTCCTGAGACCTCCGCCTGCCCCTGTCTGGTCTGGGATGGGCCAGCCCAGAGGACTCAGCTTTCCTCCACACATCCCTCACATCCCTCCAGCATGCTTGTATAGCAGTGGCCAGGGGCCAGAGGAAAGGTCCAGGCTGGCAAAAACTCACCACATCGTGCATCTGTGGACAGCAAGATGCTCTGTCCCACTGCAAAGGAAAGAAGGTGGTGGCCAAGCCAGTGTTGGAGCAGAACAAGATCGTTCACAGAAGAGAAGTTACACAGAGAGAAAATAAACAGTGGATGTCCCTAAGTGCCTTGGTTGGTTGCTGCAGCAGAGGGGCTATTCACACCTGGCCAACCTGCCTCACTGTAAGGTGTGATACAAATGAGATGCCAGCATGTGCACACCTGCACCACACACTGTACCGTAGCTTAACCATTAAGGGTACAAACTCTGGGGTCACGCTGCTGTGTTTGAATCCAAGGTCCACCACTGGCTAGGTGACAGGCTTTGGCCAATTTACTTAATCTTCCCCGTTTATACGTCACATCCCTCATCTATAAAATAGGGATAAGAATCTACCTACCTTAAAAGGTTAGAGCAGAACAAACCTATTACAAGCGACACATCTCACAGCACCTGCCACAGAGTAAGTGATCAGTAAACATTAGCTTATCATTATTCTTATCACGATGATGATGATGGTGGTGGTGGTGGTGGTGGTGGTGGTGGTGGTGGTGGTGGTGATGATAAAAGGGTAATGACGGTGACAGTAATGATGACGATGATGTTTTCATTTGGTTTCCCCCACCCCAACTCCCTTACCTCTTCCCTCTACTTTTCTAAATTCTGTTTACTCTAACTTCAGTTCTTATAACGTTGGCATGAGTTTTCTAAATGAAAATGTATGGGCACACCTTTTCTCAACAGGAGTGAAATGCCACTAACTAATGGGCAACGGATTAAAAAATGCTCATCATTTCATCCAGTGGAAAAGATATTTAAAGTTAAACTATCAGCTCAGCAGAGCAGTTCACTCAGCAACCCCAAATTAAAGATACGGGGCTTGCAAGATAGGAAATGACAGACTTTTTTGATTTTGAACATGGTGAATTTCTGTTAGTGATAATCACATATGGATTTGTAGTATCTAAAATGAAAACATAAACGACATTACCCATGATCAGAAACAATAGGAGAACTTCTATGCTCATTTTACACAGTTGTTTTCCTTTAACATAACAGGCAGTCTTTTCATATCGCAACACCCCACTTGACAAATACGACACACTTGGAAAAGCTTCGCATTCTTGGCAACCCTCCATTGTTAAGGGTTTAGGTTCTACGGAACGTTTAAAAGCAGTGACAAGTATTTCACTGTTACTTCCATGAATTGCAGGTTATATTGGAAAACTGGCTTCAGAGAGGGAAATTACATAGTGCTGTTTCTGAACAGGCAGACTATACCCAGTCTGTTAAAACCTGGGTTTTAGAGATCTAACAATGGAAACCGCGTGGCAGCAGTGGCACCCGAACGTTTCTTTGTGGGGTCTGCCCCAGCTCCGAAAGAAGTGGAATTGAGTGTCAGCATCTCCTGGACTCAGCATTCATTCAGCAAACATTTCCTGGGTGCAAATCTGGGAGCCGGGTCCTCAGTAGTTGTTGGAGGGCACAGACGAATAACACCCAACCCTGCCTACCAGAGGTGCCCGATCCAGAGAGGACGGCAGGGTTAGCTCATCACAGCACGGCGGCCACAGGAGGCGGTGCGTGCGGACAGTCCATGGAAGCACGCATGTTCAGACTTCGCTCCACCCCGGACCGTCAGCCCCTGCAAGGCAGCAATGCTGCCTGACTTATATCACCAACCGTCCTGGCACCTTCTCAGCACAAGACAGGGCGGCTCCCAGGACCGGAAGATTTTGTGCTTCAAGCCCAGAAGGGAATGGCTACATTACCTGGAGGGGACACTGTTTCCTCACTAACCTCCTAAATCTATTTCTCAAAGGAGTAGAAACAGGCATCTTCTGAAGAAAGCAAACCATAGCCAGAGCGCTGTTAATCGTGCTGGTCAGGATCCCAGCACAAAGTGACCAGCACGTTCCAAAGGGGTGATTAAAAGGAGATTACCAAAGGCACTGTTAGAACATGTGGACAGGTTAAAAGGGAGCAAAAGAGACTGAGGAGGCACCCAGGGGCTAGTGACAGTGGTCCCTCGGCCCTGGGGGCCAGGGGAAGGGCCATTGCCAGGGAGACGCTGCCTGGTGGGTGCTGTGCCCTCCATCACGGCCTGGCCGGGAAGGAGCTGGAAGGACATCCACCCACCCCTCTCTCCTCGCTGGGCGCTCCGTCACTGGACGTCAAGGAGGGGCCAGACGGTGCAGTCCTTCCAGGCTGCCCCCGGCTCAGGGCAGAGCGGCGGTGACACACAGTAGGGCAGCGGGGAAATGCACACCCCACCAGCGAACAAACTATGAATTCTCAAGATTTTCGAGCCTCTACCACTCACCAGGACAAGGGTTGGTAGTGAAGGCACGAACAGTGATGGCAGGTGACTTCTCAGCCTCGAGGAGCCCTGCAGTCGGGGGCGATGGCGACAGCCAGGCGACCCCAGCTCCACAACCCACCCCCATCCAGTCTCTGCCGCCACTGGCGGCAGCGTGGAGACGATGGACGGAGCTCCATCCATCGCTCCCCAGACCCGACCAGCTCCAAGGGCCTGTAACTTCCTTGCCTTTCGCAGGCGGGTGGTCCGGGGCGCTCCCCCGACGTGCGCACGCGTGTGTGGATGGGTGTTGTCTGCTTAAAGGAAAACACACAGGGCTTCCCTGGTGGCGCAGTGGTTGAGAGTCCGCCTGCCCATGCAGGGGACACGGGTTTGTGTCCCGGTCCGGGAAGATCCCACATGCTGCGGAGCGGCTGGGCCCGTGAGCCATGGCCGCTGAGCCTGCGTGTCCGGAGCCTGTGCTCCGCAACGGGAGAGGCCACAACAGTGAGAGGCCCGCGTACCACAAAAAAAAAAAAAGAAAAACACACAACCGGAGAACTGAGACTTTAAGCTCTATTCAGGGTCCTACTGCAGACTACAGCCCAGGAGACAGCCTCTCAGTAGCTCCGAGGGAACTGCTCCCGAGAAGAAGAGGGAGAGGCCAGTCCATATATGATTGTTGGCCTGGAAAAACGTGTGGTCAAGCACACATCTTGGTAAAAGATCACTGCTAGTCGCAGAGAGAAGATAACTCAGGTTAATGATGTAGTGCTTTTCTACGTAGGGGAAGATGCAAGAATTAAAATCTTCCTGAGACAGACATGTAACTACCTAAGGGGCCTGTTGTCCAAAGCACAGAGGCCTTGTCCTGATTTCACCCTGAATCCCTCTCCAGGTGCCCCGCTGCCAGCGACGGCAGTGGCTGACGGCTCAGTCCTTGCAGAGCTGGGTGCTCAGCAACCCTCCCTGTTCATTGGTTTCAGTGGGGTTTTTTTTGGGGGGGGTGGTATCCCAGAGGGAAATGACAAGGGATATCAGATAGTTTGACTATTTTCCACAAATGCCCACAAGCCTCCTCTCCCAGGACCTCCACTGGATGTTCATGTGCTGAAACATCTAAACGGGCAGGAGAGCCAGGCAGCTGAAGGGCGTGGCTGCCCCTGGGCTCTGAGTCCTGCGTTCTTTCACACCACATGTCTTGGGGAAAATTCTTCTCACTTTTCCTTTTAGGGAAGAAAATCACATAAACACTGCCCAGGAAAGTGGGAGGCAGGGGAGGAAGAGGGATAGGAGTCGGCGTGTGTGAGGCCACAGGGCCCATGTCCAGGAGGACAAACCAGCTGCGGGCCACATCAGCGCAAAGAAGGGTGGAAATCATCTGCAAGTTGGCTTCTCTCTTTTCCTAAAGAGCCCTCCAGGGAGGTGATCGTTACTCCAAAGCTTTCCTGCACCCCTGGGTTCCACCCGCCGGCTTCATGGGGTGTGTGTGTCCTCCATGCGGGCAAAGGGGTGGCAATAGTCACATCTCAGAAAAGAGGAGGGATGAAGAGACAGCAAAGGAGGCTATGATGCCCCGCAATGGCCACGTCTGGTGATGCAAGATGGAAAAGGAAAGAATAATTGCTTTAGAGAAAAGCACATTTTTCCAAGACTTTCTGATATTAACCCAAACCCTTTTATCAGTTAACTCTAAGCACAATTAGATCCAAAGACAAACAAGCCATTTGTCACTGTAGGGATAATTTTTCTTGAGAACATTGAAAGCAATTTTAAAAAGTAATAAAGTATTTAAAGGGGAACCGTCAGGTCAGAAATTAGACTTTTTAAAAAATGTTTTGTATCTCTATTTTTCTACCTTACAGTGCTAAGCGAACCCTCATAAAAACCACTTGTTTGTCGACATTTCTGTTTTGTACTTCGGGTGCAGAGGACCTGATCTCTACACACCCTTCTGATACCAACAGCTCTATCTCTGTGCCATCAGTCGGGAGAGCCTTGGAGGCAATGGCCCCATCCTTCAACTCCGGTGCTTCCGTGGGAAGACAGGCCACCCACTGCCTGGAAGACCCAGTCCTTCCCCACAGCACGCTCACGGGGGTGTCCCCCAGACCCGCACTGTTAGGTCCACATGGCACCCACGTTCAGAGAACAGGAGAACAAACAGGCAGGAGAGGCCCCATAACACAGCCATCTGCGTGCAAGGAACTGAAGTCAGCTTGCAGGGAGCTCTGGGCTCAGCCCCACAAACACACCACACGCGCTGCAGATTCCGCTGCCACGCTCCAGCATCCCGGCCAGCCTCCAGCCCTAAACCCTAGCACGGCCCCTCCTCAACAGCCGACCGTAACCCACCAGGACTCACACAGGTTAAACGTGCAAATGTGCGGGACTGAGTCCCCAGAGGTCGGGCCCGGAAGGCCACGCGGATCTCAGGGACAGGTCAGGCCTGGCCAGAGTCGGCCCCAGTGGAGAGCGGGGGACGGCAGCCGAGAGTTGGAGGGGCAGGTGACTCCGAGAGCCTGGGCAGGCGCTGGGGTCCAGGAATCAGCCCTGAGAACCAGCTGATGGGGGAGGAGCCACCGGGAAGGTCTGAGGCTCCGGGCAAGTGCTTTCTATCCGCGACGTCGTCTGACTCCTCCTAACCCGGGGGGCGGGGTGGTAAGCATTACTGCCCCCATTTGACAGGCGGAAAAACCGAGACTCCGCTGAGTGACCTGCCTGAGGTCCCAGGTGGTCAGTGAGCAAAGAGAGCCGGGACCTGAACTCACCCCAAACCAGGGTCCCATTCAGGTCGATCCAGCTGAACTCCCAGCCAGCAGGGTGAGGCGTGACTCCAGCCCACCTCCCAGGGCGTCTGCTTTATTATGAGGGACTCCGGACATTTCAAAAGAAACTGTGGGTGCCAACAGCGAATTTTAGGTATCTCACCAGAAAAACACCCTGACCAGGCCCTCTTCCCATAAATCCAGGGCAAGAACGGGGCTCTCGTCAGTCAGGGAGCTTCCCTGACCATAGGGTGTCCCAAATGTCCCATAACTGAAAGGAGGTGGCAGGACACCCAGCTAAGGAGTCGGGAGATGGGACTCCCTCCCACTGCCCCAGGGACAGCCGACTTCACCCCTCGGCACCCCAGTCCTCACACCTGTCAAGGGCAGGGTGAGCCCTGCCTTGCAGACTGGCTGGAACCCAGGGAGACGGTGCAGGAGGGCCCAAGTGGTAGTGGGCGTCCTTCCACAACACCTGGCTTTGTCCTCCCAATTTGCCTAAGACGGATGCCCCATGAGCTCCCTATTCTGAGAGGGGCTTTAAGGGTAACTCCAAACTGTAAAGGAGAGGGCTGGCCACCTCGAGGCTCAGACCCCTCAGCAAATGGGATTCTGCGTTGGTAGGAAATTTTCCCCGTGGTAAATATTTAAGTGAATGACCACATTCCAGCCGCTCTCGGGAAAGAAACCATTTAAGAAAATCTTTGAGGAATTCTGTCTAAACGAAAAGGAGCTTTTCCCCGACCACCTAGCTCTGTGCATGTGGACAGCCCCGGGCAGGGCCGCTATGAAGGACGGTGGAGGGTTGGTCCAGGTCACGACGCAGACGAAGACCTTCTGGGCTCCCCTGGCCCGATAGCTGCCCCCGACGGCTGAAAGCTGTGCGAAGGAAGTGACAAATTTTAGGGGCTGTTTTCTGTGTATGCGGCACCAGGGAGCATGGGAATGAAGAACAGAACAGAATTTCTGTGTATTGTGGTCACTGTTACCAGGTTTCCAGAAGCCATGGAGTAACTGGATTCTTTTGCCCCAAGAAGACTCAGAGCAGGCGCCTTCATTCATTCAGTCACTGGGCAAACGTGAGCAAGCACCTTCCCTCTGCACGTCCTGTCGTTCCATCTCCATCTGGAGACCGGACGCTGCAGTCAGAGGGTCCAGGGATTGCTGAAGACTTCGAGGGCCCGGCCCCACGTGTGTCTCAGTCCCCACAAGGGAACGGGCATCAGCTGGAAATGCACAAGGGAGAGAGAGGCAAACTTGTCCCGAGTTGCTCGGCCTGCGAGGGTCTGAACCTGGCCCCGTGGCCCCAGCCCCCTGCTGTTCCCACCATGTGGTCCTCAGGCCCCTCCAAGGGGACGTGGCTCTTGTTCCCACACCAGCTGTTTGCAAAGTGAGCCAGAGCTCCCCGAGCCGAGAAGCTGGTGTGAGCTGAGTGAAAACTGAGACCGTAAACATCCACTGGAGGCTTAGGAGGACCTGTAAGGGTATGTTTTACTCATTGATGCAGAGGATGGAAGCGAATACATGAGGGATCGAAACAGCAACGTGCCTTCCAGAGCGCATGGTCCAACCCTCCCACTGTACAGGTGAGGAAACCGAGTCCTTGAGGGGCTTCTCGACCTCCACGCTTTTGCCACGCCGGGCGGGTAACTCTGTTGTGAGGGGGCCGCCTTGTGCACTGCAGGCGGCTCGACAGCATCCCTGACCTCTACCCCTGGATTCAAAGGGCACTCCCCGGCCGTGACAACCAAGATAGCTTCAGACGTTGTCACATTCCTGGGGGCAGTTGAGAAGCCAGAGTTGCGGCAACAGAACTGTTTACCAATAGAGGCAAGACCAGAAAGCAGGTCCGCCAGGCACCAGGCTGGTGTTAGTACTCAAGGCAGGGCTGATCTATAGTCCATATAAGGATCGCTACAACTCAGCAACAATGACGACAGCAACAACAAAGCTAACTTGAAAACAGGCAGAGGACCTGACTAGACCTTCCTCCAAAGAAGGTACATAAGTGGACAAAAGCCACATGCAAAGATGCTCGGCCTCAGTGATCGCCAGGGAAACGCAAATCCAAACCACAGGGAGGGCTTCCCTGGTGGCGCAGTGGTTGAGAGTCCGCCTGCCGATGCAGGGGACACAGGTTCGTGCCCTGGTCCGGGAAGATCCCACATGCTGCGGAGCGGCTGGGCCCGTGAGCCATGGCCGCTGAGCCTGTGCGTCCGGAGCCTGTGCTCCGCAACGGGAGAGGTCACAGCAGTGAGAGGCCTGCGTACCGCAAAAAAAAAAAAAAAAAAAACACAGGAAGACACCACCTCACACCCACCAGGATGGTTGCCATCAAAAGACAGACAATAACACGCGCTGGAGAGGATGTGGAGAAGTTGGGACTTTTGTGCACTGCTGGTGGGAGTGTAAGTTGGTGCAGCCGCTGTGGAGAACAGCATGGCGGCTCCTGAAAAAACTAAACATAGAATCACCATAGGATCGAGCAATTCCACTCCTGGGTATCTACCCCAAAGAATTAAAAGTAGGGTCTCAAGGAGATATCTATACACCCTTGTTTATAGCAGCACTCTTCACAAAAGCCAAAAGGTAGAAGTAATCTAAGTGTCTATGGACGGATGAATGCGTAAACGAATGTGGTATGTACACACAGTGGAACGTTATTCAGCCTTAAAAGGGTAAGAGATTCCGACACCCGCTACAACATGGATGGACCCTGAGGACCTTAGGCTCAGTAAAATAAGTCAGACACGAAAGGACAAATACTACAGGATTCCATCATGCGAGGCTTCCAGAGGAGCCATGTGCACAAAAACAGAGTAAAACGGTGGCTTCCAGGGGCTGGAGGAGGGGCCCGTGGGGAGCTGCTCCATAACGGGTACAGAGTTTTCACTTTTAAAGATGAAAAGAGGTGTGGAGATGGTTGTACAGCAATGTGAATATACTTAACACTACTGAACTGTACACTTAAAAGTAGTTAATGTGGTAAATTTTATGTTATACGCATTTGTCCTAATGAAAAATAAAATAAAATAAGAAACAGGGTTGGAAGTGATGTCCTGGGGGCAGGAAGCTGTTGTGTCTTTCTTTTTCTCATTCGTGGGCACGCCACCTTGTTTCCCCGTCCGTGGGCGCGCCACCTTGTTTCCCGTTCGTGGGCGCGCCACCTCGTTTCCCCGCGCGTGGGCGCGCCACCTCGTTTCCCCGCTCGTGGGTGCGCCACCTCGTTTCCCCGTGCGTGGGCGCGCCACCTTGTTTCCCGTTCGTGGGCGCGCCACCTCGTTTCCCCGCTCGTGGGCGCGCCACCTCGCTTCCCCGCGCGTGGGCGCGCCACCTCGTTTCCCCGCTCGTGGGTGCGCCACCTCGTTTCCCCGTCCGTGGGCGCGCCACCTCGTTTCCCGTTCGTGGGCGCGCCACCTCGTTTCCCCGCTCGTGGGCGCGCCACCTCGCTTCCCCGCGCGTGGGCGCGCCACCTCGTTTCCCCGCTCGTGGGTGCGCCACCTCGTTTCCCCGTGCGTGGGCGCGCCACCTTGTTTCCCGTGTGTGGGCGCGCCACCTTGTTTTGAGTGGCCGCGTCCCCCAGGAGCCTCCCTGTTGTCCCAATCCACTGCTCTCAGTACTTTTGCTCTGTGCCTCTAAAGCTTGGAGAGGAAACACCAGTGAGGTACGATATTTAGTAACTAGGGATCTTTAAAGCACAATGGTTCATTTATTGGATTAAATTGTGAATATCAATGGGCAGGACAAAGCCTCTGGACAAGAAAAACTTAAAATCAAAACAAAAAAAAGAAAAATGAAAACCTCTTCTCCTGAGCCTACTGGCTCTGGCTTTTGTAGATGACAGAAAGAAGCAGAATCAGCAGAGGAATTATTAAGATATTTTAACATTTTTGTTGATATGTTGGAAGAGTTCTCTTTGAGTTAGATTTGGTCCAGGGCATCAGGCGAGTCCTGGGAAGAGAGCCATGCTGGGGGTTCTCAAAGTGGGGGCCTTGGCCAGCCTACCAGCGCCACACTGGAAATGCAAGTCCTCAAGCAGCAGCCCTGACTACTGCTTCAGAACCTCTAGGGTAAGGCCCGGCGATCTCTAGCTCAACAAGACCTCAAGGGGGTTCTGAAGCACCTGAAATTTTGAGAACCACGAAAGTGCCAGAGAAACTACAAAATCCCCTGAGACTATTCCGACCAAGGAGGTCCTTATTTTGCCCCAAGTGGCTGCAAAGGGCCACAAAAGCTAAAACACAGAGGAAGCATGAAAACACCTGGCAGTGATAGTAAATAAATACTGTGACCCGTGTTATTCCAGATAACATTCTCCAGGTTCCGACTCCAGCCAGTCCTGGAGGATTTACCAAGCTAATAAGAAAAATAGTGACTCCACCACCAGCTTCTCCATTCCTAGTGCTTGGTGGTACCAGGCCCTGTTCCGGCAGCCTTACACAAGCTGGCCCTCTCAGCCCCACACAACCCTGGGGTACAGATGCTGTTTTATCCCATTTCACAGATGAGGGCACTGAGGCACAGAGGTTTGGAAACCGAGGCAGCACCAGATCCAGGACTGAACCTGAGGTACATGGTCCAGGATTTGTGCTCTAGGTCATGACCTTATGCTGCCGGAACTCCTTCAGCAGATTTCAAACCACAGTGACCATCTTTTCCTTCCCCAAATCCTAATTCACACCGTTTCTAGAACTATCTTTGAAAACAGGACTCCAGTCACCCCCTGCCTTGCACGGTTTGTGCATAGGCACAAACCTCTATTGTGAGGATGAAATGCACTGACGTGCATAAAGCCCGTGGCACTGTGCCGGGCACGGAGGGCTGAGCTGAGGCTCTTCCTGCAAATATCGAACCAAAGGATAGGCCAGCTACACCATCATCTGAACACGCAGTGAGAATCAACTCGGGAGAGAAACAGGAGAGGAGGCGAGGACAGAACAGGGAGGGAGGGGCTCGGGGGAAGCCCTGCGCCAGGCTCACGTCGGCCGTGTGGGTGTCCAGGGCCACAGGGCCGACAGACGGCGCGAGGACCCCACCTCCGTAAAAACCAGTCGAAAGACGAATTTGGCTTCTGTTTCTCTTGCCCTGTGTCCAGTCCGTTCACCAAATCCTGCTGATTTCAACCACAGTTGATAACGTTCTCGCTTATATTAACCAGTGTCCATCATTTAAATACATTTTTAAAATAAATCGACTTATTTTATTTTGGCTGCGTTGGGTCTTCGTTGCTGCGCGCAGGCTTTTCCATAGTCGCGGCGAGCGGCGGCTACTCTTCATTGCCGTGCGCGGGCTTCTCATTGTGGTGGTTTCTCTTGTTGCAGAGCACGGGCTCTAGGCTCAAGGGCTTCAGTAGTTGTGGCACGTGGGCTCAGTAGTTGTGGCACATGGGCTCAGTAGTTGTGGCCCGCGGGCTCCAGAGCACAGGCTCAGTAGTTGTGGCACACGGGCTCAGTTGCTCCGCGGCATGTGGGATCTTCCCAGACCAGGGCTCGAACCCGTGTCCCCTGCATTGGCAGGCGGATTTTCAACCACTGCTCCACCAGGGAAGCCCACCAGTGTCCATCATTTAAAAGCCACACTCCTGCAATGAAAGATCCCAAACCAGCTTTTCCATCCAGGTAATCACGAGTCAGGCAGTGAGAATTCTGCATCTCGAGGACAGCCCTTCCGTCCTCTCTTCCTCGCACTCACATTCTTTCTCCTTGTCACTCAACCGCTCATTCTTTCTCTCTTTATTCCTTCTCATTTGCTGTTGAAAAGTTGACAGCAAAATTTAGCAGCCAATTTTAGCAACTTTCTCAAATCCTAAAAGGTATTTTTATTCTTCCTTCTTGTGATTATTAATTTGTTATTTACTTATTATTATTTTCATTATTTCATATATGATCTAACGTTGTAAGCCACCTTGAATCCTTTCTGGAGTCGAACAAACATAAAGAAATAATAGATTCCCCTGAAAGTATTTAGAAATAGAGAGGGAGGAAGTTGTGATATGAAGGCCTCATGAGTTTTATTCTTTCCCTAAAAATTACAGCTTTTCAAATATTGCTGGTAAACTGAGGGTTCCTCTCACATAGGTCCTCGGTCTTTGTCTATTAAGAAATTCTATGACCTTCTTGAAACTGAAGGTTTTGAAACACCAAAGCATAAGCGTTGATAGAAGGCACTATTATTTGACGATGGTAACTGCAGCTCAAGTGTAACAGAACTTTAACCCTACAGGGAGGCTCTGGGGCTGGTGAAACCCCCACGCCTTTCACGCTTCCCTAGCTGGCTCGTGCGCTGCACCACAGGGCACTGAGCTGCAATGCTGGGCGTTGACTGAAGACGTTTCGATGAACTCCAGACTGTCTGCCGTCCACGGCGGAGCCAGGCCGCTGCAGAATCAATCCTGAATCCTGAGGACCAAGGAAACACTGCCGAAGGCAGCTGCCTTTATTTTGTGTTTTTAATTATTGCTGAACTCAGAGGGGCACCTAGATTACTATGAATGTTTTCTCAAAGAAAAGCAAAATCTAGTCCATGAAAATAACAGGTAATTATATAGAAAGAGGTCTGAAATATCACCTCCCTCACAGAGCATCTCGGCGCGTGGAAAGGCCCTCCATCCTCTCGGGGACGCCCCCTCAGATGGATCAGTGCCTGTGGGCCAGGCACGTCCAGCCGTGACTACTGTCAAACCACGAGAGAACTACTTCCTCCCCGGACCATATGGATGGCGTCAACTCTGCAGAGGCAGAAAGCAAACCCTCCACAAAACGAAGTGCTCTGTCCCTTTAATTTCTTCTCCTTGACATCAGATCTCACCCACACCACAAGTCACAGGGAAAGGCGATCTTTCATCAAAGCACAGAGGAACCAGCAACGCAGGAGAAGAAACCACACTCACGTGATAATACTTGCAGCCTTCCAGAAAAAGTTTTCTCTCTGTGCCTGTGGACTGCACATTCCCAGGGCTGCTGCCACCAGTGCGGTCCAGCAACCCCTGGGGCGCCGTCCAGGGCTGTGTGCCTGCTCTCCCAGCACAGTCGGTAGCCCAGCACCACCAGCCATGAAAACAATCCACACTTAAATTAATTCATCAACTCCTTTGTTCAACACGTACAAGACAGGATGCTACTGCTGTGGGGAATCACCTTCCGCTCCAAGGGGTTCACAGCCATGGCTTCTAAGCAGTAGGACGACTGTAAGTAAGGCATGTACTTGATTTCTGGGAGCAGCCCTTCAGTCGACGTAACTGGGGAGACTGCAGGTCACTGTCGGTTAGGAATTACTGACCAGGAGCTGGACGGATGTGGACCTGGCCCCTGCCCCGCGGTGCCAGCGTAGGGCGTGTACAAATCACTCACACCCTTGAGTCTCCACTCCCCTGGTGCCTGGAACTCAGTTCCTTCCCTCATTTTATAAACGAGGAAAGTGAGGAAGAGCATGGATGAGACCAGTGTCCCGACTCCACGCTCTGTAAGATGTAAACAACCGATCTCCTCTTGCCCCCAGAGAAGGTGCAAACGAGGCCACGGAGCAGGGCGGGGCAAGCTTGTGGCCAACCTGGGGCTGGTGGGGAGGGGGCACCGGCCGTGACGGGGGCTCAGGCAGCTCCCAGCCTCTCCTGGATCAAGTCTCCACAATGCCGCTCCTTCTGGGAAGCGAATTTCTAGAATGGGCAGCGTGTTTGCACTTAAACAGGAGGATGAAATGCAGCGCAAGGTGCAGGTGCAGCAGTTTGGGGATTTTTCCATCATGAGACCATGGGCAGTCCTGCTTTTTTCCATTACTGACATAATCAGGAATGGTCCCTCGTTTTAGCACAGACTACCCCAAAGTCACAGATAATTGGCAAATCAAGTGCTAATTCTAAGCAATTAAAAATGGAGTCACAGCTAAACTGCAGTTCACTTGAAATTTTATTTTTCATACAGTGCAAAACAGTAAAAGCCTCATGTCGAACAGAGATACAAAGACCAAAGAAATTCTCCTCATTGCTCCAAATAGACGGAACATGGCTGTGCACGCCTGCCCATCAATGCCTCGTCTCGGTGAAATGGAGCCATTTCGTTTCCTGTCTCCTGCCTGAAATACATGCCAATAGAGGGGAAATGATGGGGGGCGGGCAGTCGGAAGCGAGGGGGAGGCAACGTGGCCGACAGAGAAGCAAGATTTAAAGCATCGCAGACGAGCTTCTCAGCAGCTGCACCGTCCCTTCCAGACAAAGGAGATGCTGGAGGGGAGAGGGCGATCCCCCCAAATCCTGTACCCCTGCCCTGTGCCAGGAAGAGGCTCTCGGGAGGGGAGGACCCCTCGTCCAGCCCCCAGCAACAGAGAAGGGCCTTGCACATCCTCAGTAAGCCTGCCAGGAGAAACAATGGATTCCTGGGAGGCCGGCCAGGCGTGTCCTGGTCCAGATGACACGCAGGTGTGACCCGCGCGCATGGGCCACTCCCGCGGCCAGAACCGCTGCAAATGGCAAGAAGGGAAAGACAGACTCGGGGACGCCACGGTCCCTCCCTGGGACGGCAATTTCCTTCTGCCCTGGCTGCTTCTAAAACCCCTGTGCTCTTCACGGCTCCCCTTAACTGCGGTGGAGATGAAGCACGGAGGTCAGTGCCGCACACGCACACACAAAAGCTGCAGAGGACAAAGAGCCCTCCGTGTCATTGTCTGCCCGGGGAATGGAAAGGCAGATGGCCTCTGCGACAGGCTGGGTAACGTGAGCCCGAGATCCAGGCCACGAGGACGGCCTATCACCAAAGAATAAATCTGAGCGCGCGGCAGAGTAATCACTTTGGATTAAGGCCACTTTTCCAGAGCCAGGAGGAACAAAGGCTGTTTCCCAGAGCCCGCAGAATAAATACCAGTAGCTGCCCTTGACGAGAGAGGCTTGCACAGGAGACAACCAGCACGCCGACCAGGGCAGGGAGGGCTGGCCGCCACCATCTGCTGTGACCTTTGCGCCGTCCTCCGGCCTTCAGTCCCTCCCGGCCTCCCGCTCTCGGAACCCCTCCTCGTGGTGTAGGCCGGGCCCTTTCCCGGGCTGGAGCGCTCCAGGGAGCCCAGCTTTACCCAGAGCCAGACAATGGGCGGAGAGAAGGAAAAGCAGCAGAACTGTACCCCTGTGTGGTCTCACGGTCCCCTGGGGGCCTCAACCCTCCGGCCTGCAGCTTTCGTCTTTCCACTTTTCTAAAAGTACCACATGCTTATTTCCAAATAAGAAGTTGTTTCAGCTCGGGGCACAGGCTGCCCTCCCCAGCCAGGGCTGATGGAGGGGGCCCGCTCATTCTGGGGATCCCCACGTCCAGGGGCCCGGACGCCCTCGGTTAACCACCCAACCTCTGTGTGCTCTCAGCATCCCCAGACCTCCCACAGAGGGTCCCCCAAACTAGGAGAAGCCCCTCTCTCCACAGGCATCAGAATGTAGCCCAGAGTTTGGCTGTTCAGGGAGCGCCAGGCCCTCGGGGAGAAGCTGACGGTACCGAGGAAACAGCGACTCCTTCGTGGGGACGGCGTGGGGATGCAGGAGCCGCGGGACCCAAACCTTTGGTAGACCTGCTTTTCTGGAAACCTCTCCACATTGGTTGCCTGCACCCACCTCCTTAAACAGAGCATAGTGATACCTCGCAGGTGACCTCTGTGATGAGCTAAAGCTGACCTGCATCCCTGCCCTGGGGGCCTCCCTCCTCTCGTTCCTAAATGCAGAGGTCACGTCTGCCCCACAGAGAGGTGGTCACGAATAAAAACCAAATGAGAGGGACTTCCCTGGCGGTCCAGTGGTTAAGGCTCCGTGCTCCCAGTGCAGGGGGCCCGGGTTCGATCCTTGATCAGGGAACTAGATCTGACATGCATGCTGCAACTAAGACCCGGCGCAACCAAATAAATAAATAAGTAAATATTAAAAATAAATAAATAAAAATAAAACTAAGTGAACTGTGGATGTGAGGCACCCAGCACGCATGCGCTAAACAAATTCCGGGTCCCTCATCTCTCTTTCTCCCGGCCTGCCGGCCCCCTAGTCCCCAGAGACTCTCTCTCTCTCTCTCTCTCTCTCTCTCTCGCTCTCTCTCGCTCTCTCTCTCTCTCGCTCTCGCTCTCGCTCTCACACACACACACACACACACACACACACACACACACACACGGACGGACGGAGGAGCTGAAAGCAAGGCAGGGCTTCTGTCCTAAGCTAAGTGATCTCAAGTGGACGCGCTCTGGACAGCCCCCCAGATTCCCCCTGCACCAGGCTGTCAGAAGTCCCTTCTTGCTGCAGTAAAGCGTCCCTCGTGCCGGCACACACACAACGCTTCAGCGCATTCTCCGGGCTCCTGTCCAAGCCGCTAGGTGGCCGGAATTCTTAACCAGAGCCGAGATCGGGCCGGCCTCGGTGCTCAGGCCTGGGAAATTTAAGCGTAAGGACTCAATCCATAGCTTATTTGGGCGCAGGCCTCCAAGGACCCCTGAGGCTGGGAGGCAGGCAGTTCAGCTATGAGAAGCAGGGCTGGTTTTCGCCTCACTTTCCTCACCTGCCCCTGGGTATTCCGCGTGGTCCAGATTTAGGGACGAAAACCCTCCTTAGGGGTGTCTTTCTTGCTCAGTTTTTTACTTTCATAAAATCTATGTCTCTGAGCAACTGAGAATTATTTATCAAGTACAATGTGTTAAGCACGTGACCACGTTTTAAGGAAACTTAAGTTGTGGAAAGAGAAATAATAATGACTTCTTTGAGGGGAGAGAGGGGCCAGGATCTACACAGGAAGGGGTTTACTTTTTACTCTTTGACTATCAAATTGACTTTTTTAGTTTTGAACATAACTTACCTTTTCTTTAAAAAAAAAAAAGGAAAATTAAAATAATTTAATTTTCATGCCCTTTGATCCAACTGTCCATGTTATCCTATGCATATACTCAGAAATGGTTGCCAAAATGTACATGAAGAAAAGAAAGATATTCATTGCAACGTTTTTTTGAAACAGCAAAACACTAAAACCACCAAAGTGTCCATAAATAGAGGACGGAGGTGGATATCTACAGTCATTAGAGATAAAGGAGGTGAGGGACTTCCCTGGTGGTCCAATGGTTAAGACTTCGCCTTTCAGTTCAGGGGGTGAAGGTTCGATCCCTGGTCGGGGAGCTAAGATCCCACATGCCTCTCCACCAAAAAACCAGAACATAAAACAGAAGCAATACTGTAGAAGACTTTAAAAATGGCCCACGTGAAAACAAAAGAGAGAGAGAGAGAGAAGTAAAGGAGGTGGGACGGTCAATGTGGGAAAATCCCAGGATGTTTTAAGTAGGAGAAAAGGCAAGTGGGGCACCGACAGTGCTATAGATTACCTTTTCCCATTTAAATATTTTTAAAATAAGTACAAGTTTTCTTTGGGAAAGAATCACAGGAACTCAGTAGGTGCCTTTGGTGAGATGCACTGGGGGGAAGGGGGTTTTACTTTGTATTCTGTGTTATCCTGAACTAGGCGAATTTTCTCCCTTTACACCTGTCTATCGGGAAGAAAACTGACGCGTTCTGTGGTTGGACGCGGTGCAGAGTCACACGGGGCTTCCGGTCCAGACCTCGGTTTCCTCCGAGGACCTCTAAGCCCACTTCTCGGGACCCCAGCACTTACCCGGAAGGCTCTGCACCTTGACCTCCTGTGGTTCAGCGTGTGGAAGCATGGACCCTGCTGTCTCACAACCTCCACCTCCCCTTTTCTCCCAAATTGCCCAGCGGAAGCTCTTCCGCTTCCTCTTCCTGTCGGGTGCCAGCTTCCGGATGGGATACCCCCCTCCCTCCCAGGGGTGTGCGGGCTTCGTGGTGTAGCAGAGATGGAGGATGAGGAAAAGTGAGAGCAGCCAGCTCCCCTAAGAGAGAGCTGGTAAATGAAGATATTTCAAAATATTGTTCCTGTGCAAATATTTTAATTTTTAAAGAAAATGTCAACGAGGGATGCCTAAGCGGGGCTATTTAGTGATTTCTTTTGTTCTCTTCTGTGACACCATCAATATTTAAGATAAAAAACAAATGTTTAGAAAAGTCTACAATTATCAATTTAATTAGAAGAGGAAGCTTGAAAACAAAACACATTCCAGCAAGTGAGTGAAGGCTTCATGGAAAGGAGGGGTCAGGGCTGAGTGGAGCATTCCAGGGAGCTGACCATGACCCAGGAACTGGGAGGTGGGGTGACATGAGGCGGATTCAGGGAACAATAGGTTTCTGATCATAATGCTGTCCAGACAAAAGATCCAGGCCAGAGGAAATGTACCTCTTCTTTTTAACTTTTTAATTTTGAAGTAATTGTAGATTTACAGACAGTTGGCGGGAAACGTACAGAGAGTTTGCACGCACCAGTCACCGGGTTTTCCCCAAAGGTAACACCTTGCATAACGACAGTGCAGTGTCACCACCAGGAAACTGTTATCAGTAGCTCCACAGAACTATTCAGTGTCCCCAGCTCTACATACACTGTCGGGGGGAGTGTGTTGTCTTTTTTCACTCGGCATAGTTCCTCTGTGATCCAACCAGGCTGTTGCAGGAAAGCACAGTTCGTCCCTTCTTATTGCTGAGTAGTACTCCGCGGCATGGTACACCACTGTGAGTAACCTTTCACCCACTGGAGGACAGTTAGGCGTTTCCATTCCTCTGTTATTATAAATGAGGCGGCTGTGAGCATTCGTGTACAGACTCTGGCCTGAATAGCAGTTGTTGTCTCTCTGGGATAAATGCCCAGGGGTGCAATTGTTGGCTCCTACGATACTGAGCTGCATGTTTAGTTTTTTAACTAAACTGTTTCCCAGAGCAGCTGCACCTTTTACATTACCACCAGTATCTTGTTTCACTGCATCCTTGCAGCAGTGGGTGTTGTCAGCTTTTTATTTATTTTATTTATTTATTTTTTTGTGGTACGCGGGCCCCTCACCGCTGTTGTGGCCTCTCCCGTTGCGGAGCACGGGCTCCGGACGCGCAGGCTTAGCAGCCATGGCCCACGGGCCCAGCCGCTCCGCGGCATGTGGGATCCTCCCGGACCGGGGCACGAACCCGCGTCCCCCACATCGGCAGGCGGACTCCCAACCACTGCGCCACCAGGGAAGCCCATCAGCTTTTTATTTTACACATTGTGATAGGGGCGCACTGAAATCTCTCTGTGGTCTCATCTGCATTCCTCGATGGCTAACGATGTTGGGCATCTTTTCATGAACTTGTTTGCCATCTGTTTAGCCTCTTTAGTGAAATGACTATTCCTGTCTTTTGCCCTTTTCTAGGTGGATTGGTGGTAGTGGTGGTTGTTTTTTAAACTGATGTTTATATATTCTAGATGCAAGTCCTTTTTCAGATATATGGTTTGCAAATATTTTCTCTCAGTCTGTCATTTTTGTTCTCCTAACAGGAAACTTTAAATTTTGATGAAGTCCAATTTATCCATTTTTTCTTTGTGGTTCATTCTTTTGGTGTCAACTTTAAAAACTCTCGGCCTAATCTTAGGTCCTAAAATTTTCTGGTTTTGTCTAAAAATTGTATAGTTGTGCATTTTACATTTAAGTCAGTGATCCATTTTGAGTTAATTTTTGTAATGTATGAGGTTTTGATCAGATTTCTTTTTTTCAAACATAAAGATGTTCAATTACTCCAGTACCATTTGTTAAAAAGGCTTTCTTTTCTGCATTGAATTGCTTTTGCACCTTTGTCAAAATTCAGATGCCACCAAAAACGGCAGAGTAGGGAAATCCCAAACCCCATCTCACCACTAACGCAATGATTAAATTGGCAAAAACAGTCAGGTTGACTTTTTGGGAAACTCTGGAATCTAATCAAAAACTTACAACACCCACGTGAAACTTCTTTCTTAACAAAGAAAGAATTTCAGTAATTTTGCTGAATTTCAGTAAAAGAGCATTGTGATATTTTAACTGACCTGCTTCCATCTGCCACTCCCCAGCTCAGTGAGGGCTGTGAAGGTGGCAGCCCCCAGAGAGCAACGTGGACCTCATTTTCAAGGAACTGTGGCCATATTTCACCTTCCTAGCGGCTCCCTGAAGGACTGGCTCAAGGGCTTCCCTTTGTTCCACTGCCTTGGGCCTCTCCCAGGGATGACCCAACTCCCAGGTGATATTTGTCCAAAGTATTTAAAGGCACATGTGGTATCTGCAGCCATCTGGAGCAAGGGACGCACGTCATGGAAATCAATAGACACACCAAAAACTCCTGGAAGGAAGAGACTGGGGAAGGAGACATTTGGGGGAATGAGGGATCTGAAAAGCTCCTGCATATCTCAGGGAACCTCAAAGTCCACAAACACATGCAGGGCTGGACACATGCTCATAAAAACCTGAGATGACCCTACACTTCCACCTCTGCCTGATGTTTAGGCTCCATAAGAAGAGGAAGTGACAGTTATGGCAGAGCTGTAAACGGCCTCACTAAGCATTGAAGGAGTATTCCGACACACAGCCAGTCTGCAAAGACCAGGAGAGGTTTGTTTTGTTTGTTTGTTTGTGGCTGCAGGCATTTAAGAAAATCTCTGCCAAATCACTCCCAGACCACTAACATAATGGAACAGAGACTTCAGTGACCACACATGACAAAGAATATAGTCTTCACAAAAAATACTTAGGAAAAGTCACTAAATCAAACAATCCAAACAAGAGCAACAATAAACCCTGGCCAGGGGGTGGGGGTAATTTCCAAAGTTGCCACACTATAATATATTAAATGTCCAGTTTTCAACAACAAAAAACTATGAAATTTTTGCAAAGAAACAAGAAAGTGTAGCCATTCACAGGAAAATAAGAAATTAATAGAAAAGCGTCCCTACAAGACATTGCAGTTCCTGGAGAAAGACTCTACATTATCTGTCTTAAATGAGCTAAAAGAGCTAAAGAAAAGCATAGACAAAGAATTAAAGGAAACTAGGAAAATGATGTCTTATAAATAGAAAATACGAAGAAAGAGATAGAAATTACAAACAGGATTCAAAAATTCTGAAGGTAAAACGTAAAATAATTGATGTGCACGTGCAGGCAGAAGAAAGAAGCAGGAAACCTGAAGATAGCTAAATCGACATGATCCAGTCTGAGGAGCAGAAAGAAAAATGAATGAAGAAAAATGAACAGTGCCTAAGAGACCTATGGGACACCATCAAGCACACCAACATACATGTGATTGGTGCACATGAAAAGATGTCCGGCATCATTTGTCATTAGGGAAATGCAAATCAAAATCACAATGAGATACCACTTCATATCCACAAAGATGGCTGTAATCAAAACTATGGAAAATAATTGTTGGAAAGGATGTGGATAACTTGGAATTCTCACACATTGCTGGTTATGCTTTAAAATGAGGCCAAACGGTTCCACAAAAAGTAAAACATAGAATTATTACATGATCAAGCAATTCAACCCCAAGGTAAATACACAAAGGAATTAAAAGCAGGTGTTCAAACAAAAACGTATATAAGACTGTTCACAGCAGCACAATTCACAATAGTCAGAGGGTGGGAACAATCCAAATGTCCATCAGTGAATGAAGGGATAAACAAACTGTGGGATAGCTGGACAATGGAGTAGTCTTCAACCATAAAAAGGAATAAATTCTGATATATGCTATAATGTGGGTGAGCCTCAAAAATATTGTGCTGTGTACGAAGCCAGACACAAAAGGTCACAAACTGTATGATTCCATTTTTATAAAATATTTAGAATAGGTAAATCCATGGAGACAGAAAGCAAATTAGTGCCTACTGGGGGCTGGGATGAAGGGGTAACAATTTTATTTGGGGACAATGGAAGTATTTTGGAGCAGATAGAGGTGGATGTTGCACAACAATTTCAATGTACTAAATGCCACTGAATTGTCCACTTTAAAATGGTAAAATTTTTGTTTCATGAATTTCACCTCAATAACAAAAAAAAAATAGATGGGCATATTTGTGGGTCTATTTCTGACCTCTGTTATGTTCCACTGATCTCTGTGTCTACTCTTCTGCCAATACCACACTGTCTCAATAACTGTAGCTGTATAGTAAGCCTTAACATCAGGTAGAGCATTTCCTCCATCTCGTTCTTGTTTTTCAAAATTCTTGTTTTAGCTATTATAGAACCTTTGCTTTTACACATACATTTTAAAATAAGCTTGTCTACATCTACAAAAAAAAAAAACTTTGCTGGGAACTTGTTAAGAATTGTGTTAAGCCTATACATCAGTTTAAGTAGAAACAACACCTTTATTACATTGACTCTTCCAATCCATTAATACAGTATGTTTCTCCATTTATTTAGGCTTTATTTTATTTCTTTAATCAGCATTTTGAAATTTTCAGCATATAATCCTGTATATGTTTTGTTAGATATATACCTAAGTATTTCATTTTCTTTCCAGAGATTTATAGTAACGTGTTTTTAGTTTTGATTTCCACATGTTTATCATTGGTATATAGAAATGTGATTGATTTTTACATGCTGATCATGTAACCTGATACCTTCCTGAATTCATTTATTAGCTCTAAGAGTGGTGGGGGTGGGGAGAGTTGACAGATTCCTCGAGATTTTCTGTGCAAACAATCACGTCATCCGTGTTATTTCTTCCTTTCCAATCTGTATGCCTTTTATTTCTTTCTCTTGTCTTATTGCACTGGCTAGAAACTCCAGTACTGTGTTGAATAAGAGTGGTGAAAGTGGTCATCCTTGCGTTATTCCCAATCTTATTCAGTCCAGGGAAAACTTTTTAACAGAAAAGAAGTTAAGGACTAAAAATTACCCTCTAGTAAGACAGGCTGGATCTAGGATACACCAAGATTTCTAAGAAATTAACCTGTGGAAGGGGACTTGGAGAGAGGACCAAAAGCAGGTAGGAAAATGCTAAATTGTGGTAACAAACGGGAATCACCATTTCCAGCTTAAGCCAAAGGAGTGGGTGTCTCTCTGTGTAGAGAAAGAAGTATTTGTCCAAATAAGTCATATTTACACTTGAGTAAATACCCTCACATGGATCACTGTGAGTCTTTAAGATTGCATCTTTAGAGTTACTTCCACCTTATTTACCTAAAAATGACAAAATTATAATACACAGTCTCTTTACTTGTGTACCTTAAAAATCTAAATATGTTTCTTTATTTTGAAAATATCAAAGAATTAGAAAAAAAATTGAATATAATCAAATATCCTGTGTCCAAGGGTTAAAAATACAATTATTTTCTCAGGGTTAACTGGGCTTTCTCATTACTCATTTCAACATATGTGATCAAATAGTCATCTTTTCTTAAACCTAAGGGCTTTCCTTATTTTCATTGCCATGGATCCTCCCCTAACATTCTCAGCCATTTTACATAGTCAGGCTCTATTTTTTCTCCTTGTCACAGGATGTTGAACAGAAATTTGCTTGTGTCCTGAATTTTGGACTTACTGAAAAGTAGAAGAACAGGTTCAGCTGCTCTCACCCCATTATCTCAACCAGACCAAATAAAGAGAAAACAGAAATTCAAAAGGAATTCTTTGAAATAGGAGTGTTGGTGGCAGCCAGAGAAACAGTCCATCTGAGTAGAGGGTCCTTAAGGAAGAACTCTAGGGCTTTTCCCTCCTCTTTCTGTGAAGTAGGGGAGGGGTATCCCCATTTCCTGAAGTCAAGCAAGGAGGGCTCCCGGAGGAGCTGGGGCACCTACATGAGGGGCTTCTGGCTTCTTGCTCCCTGCTGGACACCAGCTGAACCCAGCCTGGCCGCCAGGCAAAGCACAGAGGAAGGTTCTAGACAGCACTGGCCGTGTCCCTGCAGTGCAGGGACATGTGTGAAACAAAGGCCTGGGTCTGCTCCTGTCCTAGAAATCTTGAAGATGCAAGTGGGGCTGGAGCATCCCTGACACCACCTTGATTCCAGCAACGACCGAGGCTATCGACCAAAAGACCACACGGCGGGCTCAGCCGCGTGAAACAATTTTCTGCCACCTTGATCTCTGATCCCCCATCATCCGGAAAAGCAAGAAGCGGGGAGCAAAGGAGGCAGCGTGAAAGAAAGGCCCTTCCTGCTGGAGGGCTCCAGGCCCCAGAACAGCCTGGGAGAGAAGAACTTTGCATCGAACTGAGGCTGGTCTTCTCGTGGACTTTTAAAGGCTCAAGAGTGAGTGGTATTTACCTGGACAGGACTCGGCTATGAAGTCAAAAGCAACTTCGAAGCTGTGAGATCAGCCTGGGAGTTCAAATAAAGAGAACCACTATTAAAAGAATCTACGGAGAACAATAATACCATTTCCTGTTTGTATCCACTTATTTCAGCCCATTTGGAAATCAGTCACATATTATGAAAAATTAAACACATGCAGAAACGTGCAGAGAATGAAATTAAAAACACCCAAGTATCCTCCATGCAGCTCTACCATATGGTGACATTTTGCCATATATGATTTATATTAAAAGAACAAATATTTAAATATCAATGACACAATTGAACCTTCATTTTTACCTCGAAGTGTCCTCCCTTCCTGAGAATTAACCACTATCCTGAATTTGGCATGCATCGCTCCAAACATGTTTTTATACTAGCACTGCATATGTACAGATCAGGCTGTAGGAACTGTTTTGTAATTAGCTTTCTTCAGTTCACCATTAGATTATTGAAATTTATCTACCTTTATACACATAAACACATATATGTGGAGAGAAAAAGAGAGAATTTAGGCTCATTCATTTTAATTACTATAAAACTAATCTCTCAATATACCACAACTTATTCATTTACCTATCAATGGCATTTAGATCGCTTTGATTTTTTGTGATTTTAAGTAATTCTGCAATACATGGTTTTATGCATGTCTCCTCCTGCATATGTGTAAGAGTTTCCCTGGAGGTGGAAACCTAGAAGGTCAATTACTGGATTGTCTCTATTAGACGTTACCAAATCCATCTCCAAATTGTTCTCATTTATACCACCCAACAGTGACTGAAGGCTTCCAGCACAAACTCCCAGGTGCTCTGGGATAACCCCCTTGTTCTCTGAGCACCAAGTGCTCCAGGCCATGCACTTCTACGCACTCTGTTTCCCATAAAGGGGGGGTGTCCAGACCAACCAGTGGGTCTTCCGGCCCTTCCCTTCAGGCCCACTATCCTGGAACTGACCAAACTCTCTGTAGCCAAGCATCTGCTGTGGACCCCCACCCATCCAAGCATTTGGACAACATTGATTTTATGTTATTGAACTTACTGATGAATTTTTATTATTTCATTTTATTAAATTTTATTCTTTAAGTTAATTTATTTATCTCTTTTTCTTATCCTTCTGCTGATGATTCAGCCATTTATTTAACAAATGTTGTCTTAGCGTTACCAAGTCCCAGGCCCTGCCCTAGTGACCAGGACTATGGATGAAAAAGACAAAGTTCCCACCAACGTGGGGCTTAGGATTTAGTGCAGAAGCAGGTAACAGAAAGCAATCAGTTAATTGAATAATGTGGTTTCAAGTGCTGATAAGATAAAAGCGTAAGAGTTAAGAGAACTACAGAGGTTTGAGATGGAACACCTCTCTAAAGAGATGACACCCGGGAGAGGCTTAAGTGAACTGAAGAAATGAGCTGCGTACAGACAGGAGAGACCCTGCCAGCAGAGGCCACAGCAAAAGCAAAGATCTAAGACACACAGGCTCAGCATCGTCAAGTAACGAGCAGAAGGGCTGCACCGGGAGGAAGCAGGCAGGGAGCGCAGGTGACGGAGCCGCTGAGAGGTCTGGGCAAAGAGCCGCATGATCAGAGATACGGTTTGAGAGGCCGTCCTGCTCCAGAGAGCAGACTGGAAGAGGGGCGCAAGTGGAGGCTCCTGCCGTCCCCCAGCTCTGCCCTGGGGCCCCCAGAACAAGCCCAAGCACGAGGTGCCATGTCAGGCATTGCCCTTGCGGGCTGCTGTCAGCCACCTGCCCCGAGTCCTGTTCAGGCCTCACACCTCCCAGGACCCTCAAGACCCTCCCCCTCCTCTCCCCAGCCAAGCCTGCCATGCACTCGGCAGGAATTTTCTGTCCAGTCTTTAGAGCCAACGATGAATATGGAAACCTTTTTGGCTTCAGCCAATGATCAATATGGCCTGGAATCGATAGGCTCAATCGTGTGAAGGGATAAAAGGTTAATAAGAGTTTCCATTGACCCTTTCCTGGGCTACTTTTATATTTACCGACTTTTTTTTTTTTTTTTTTTGCTGTGTTGGGTCTTCGTTGCTGTGCGCGGGCTTTCTCTAGTTGCGCCGAGCGGGGGCTCCTCTTTGTTGCGGTGCGTGGGCTTCTCATTGCGGTGGCTTCTCTTGTTGCGGAGCACGGGCTCTAGGCGCACGGGCTTTAGTAGTTGTGGCTCGTGGGCTGAGTAGTGAGGCTCGCGGGCTCTAGAGCGTGGGTTCAGTAGTGTGGTGCACGGGCTTAGCTGTCCGCTGGGTCGGTGCTGGCTGTGGGCTGGTGCTTTGAGCATCTGGTAGCCGAACAAGAAGGAGCCCCACGGCGGGCAATGCCTGCCGTGGGCCAGGGACGAGCTGTGCGCACAGCAGCCGGAAGGTGGCCACCCTTGAAATCGAGTCTGCTTCTCTGCACACAGTTCCCACGTGGACCAGAAGAGATTGATGCTCCCCTTGTTGCCCTAGCAGAGCAAGACTAAACGTTGCCGTTAGTTTACCAAACCCATGACGCCAGGCCAGCGGAAGCACACTATTTGCCCCTCAAGTTTTCCCAGGTAAGTCCTAGGCAGGTGTGCACATGCTTCCTTAGTCAACCAGAAACTTCTAGCTAAGACACTGGACTGCACGTCAGGATTCCTGGGCTTTAGACAGTGGCCTTGGCGACATTTTAGCCCCAACGATTCTCTGTTGTAGGGCCACCCCAGCCCCTGTAGAATGTCTAGCAGCATCCTCCGCCTCTACCCATTAGATGCCGGCAGCACCTCCCTGCAGCCACGACGATCAAACGCCTGCAGACATCGCCAAAGGAGCAAAATCGCCCCCAAATCGCCCCCAGCTGAGACCCGCCGATCCGACGAATGACTGTGCCTACAGGGTCTTCATTTTCCCTTTGGGTCCAGTTAGTCTAGAGTGGCCCCCAGGCCCACCCCACTCCATCAGTCAGGACCCCATCATTCCTCCATGGTCACCCTCTTCTCCAAGCCGTCAAAGCCTCCGTCCGAATCATCCTCCCAGCATCTCCTCCCCGACTGCGGCCTGCGGACCACCTGCGTCAGACCACGGGGGTCCGACTGCGGCCTGCGGACCACCTGCGTCAGACCACGGGGTCCGACGGCAGCCTGCGGACCACCTGCGTCAGACCACGGGGTCCGACTGTGGCCTGTGGACCACCTGCGTCAGACCACGGGGTCCGACTGTGGCCTGTGGACCACCTGCGTCAGACCACGGGGGTCCTGGTACAAACCTGCTGAGCTCGCACAGCTTGGGCCTCTGTCCCGACCCAGACCATTCTGACGACCTCGTTCTTTCTAAGCTGCGTGGCCTGCAGCTCCTGGACGACAAAGTTATTTCCAGTAGAAAACCCAGCAATCTGTGCACCTGTTATTAGGCCTCAAGGGGACACAGGCAGAGGGGAGCACTCTGCTTTTTCAATGTCTGCTAATTAAAGGATCTCATTTTATTCTGAAAAGCCCTCATTCTCTTATGAAAAACGTGCATATGCAAAATGCACAACTGTAGAAACACAACCCTGTTCGCTAAAAAAGAATCCCTCGGACAAAAGCTCATTCCCTTTCGAGGGCTGCTTTTCTTAACCTTCATGGTGAACAAACTTCACTTTCACCATAAGGAGTCTAATTCCTACAGCAATTCTATAACAAAGTGAGAAAGTTGCCAGGAGATAACTTGGCGAGGCCGCTGAGGAGACACCCATGTAGCCTCCGGGCCCCGGGGTGGGAAGAGGGGAGGCCACGGTGCTCTGCACTTCAGCCCCGCTTGGGGGGCTCCTCCCTTGTCTCCCTGACCCTCCCCGTGGTGAGCCCCCATCACACGCCCTCCGTGGGCTGGCTCTCAGGTGGAGGGAAAACCCGACAAAGGCAAGGGTCTCTGCTCTCCTTTGGGGAGAGACCCTCCCCTGTGCTTGGCTCTATTAACACACATTCACCACTGCTCGTGAGGGGCTGACAGCCTCTGTCTACCCTGGGCCCAAACGTCCCCTGGCACTGCTTGGCCTCTGGCATTTCCGTCCCATTCCCCGCCCACAGGAGCCACTCCCCGGCAGGCCCCATGTGGTCTGGCCCGGGCATGCGCAGCCCGGACCCCTAGGATCTCAGGGAGAGCCCACGCCGGGCCCACGCCCCTCCTCAGGGATACTCAAGGAGTATCCCACGCCTCCTCAGACGTCACCGCAAGGAGTAATGTGCACCACGCTGGAAACGCCGGCTGTCAAGTGCAGTTGGTGCACATGCCCCATCTAGGTCGGCACATCCGACCACCAGCAGTGGCTGGAAATGTGTGCGGTGCAATGAAAGCCTTTCTGGTGGCCTGGCGTGACGCCTGAGTTCCCCTTGGCCGTGGCTGTGTCCCACTCTGCACACCTGGAGAGCCAGGGCGAGGGGCAGGGCAGCAGCGGAGATGCTGAAAGAAAGATGGGGGGCACACTGGAGCTGGAGGGAGGGAGCTTCAGAGCGAGTCCGCCACTGGCTCAAACTGGTGTCTTACTTTAAGGCAAGAAAGAGGGAAACAAAAAAGAACAGACCACAAATAGAGGATGAACGGGGGTAGGGGAGGACCAGGCGGGAGAAGCAAGAGAAGCAGGGGAGCAGGAGGGCGGAGACACAGAGCAGGGAGGAGGTGGGGGGACAGGGCAGGCGGCCGCCGTCCAGGGGCCGCCACATCTGGGCCAAGGTCGGCACGGTCTGGTCTGTCCACCCAGCGGGGAGCGCGGTCCCGCACTGCACAGGATTCCCACGATCGTGCAGAGAAACCCAGCATCAGGGGCCCCGCCAGACTCCGGGGAGTCGCGAGGATGGACACCACGGTGCTGGCGACTCCCCACCTCGGTCTCACGGTCCCCACCGTCCCCGCTGCCTCCACAAACCGGCCCGCTCCCTGCTCTGGGGCTCCGCACCCTCCCCGGGGCCCACTGCACCGACATCCACAGCTGCGGCTTCAGGGCACCTTTCCTTTATGACTCACGTACATTTTATTTACACGTATTTGTCTTCTGCAGGTAGCCTCACGGGAGACATTTCATTTTTACTCCTGTAAAAATGCGTTTTCATGCATTATTCGTGATTTATCAGTTCCCAGAAATACCCAGCACAGTCGGTGGGGGTTGGGGTGGGGCATGGGATGAGAGTCCAGGTTTCACTACGATCTTCAATAATTGGCTCCCGGCTCATTTTATTTAGTTAAAAACATGGATTCTTTTCGTTTCAATATGAAACAATAGTCGCTGAGAGTCAATAGTACCACTGTCTTCACAAGAGCTGTCGAGGGCTCCCTGGGGCCGCGGCTCGGCTTTCGGTCCTGAGAACTCGCCTTCCCTCCGACCGTGAGCCCCCGCCCGGAGCACAGATCCCGTCTCGGGGGCCTCTGCTCTCCCGCGCCCGACACCTGCCCGGGAGATGGGAAGTACTAAGTGACCCCGGATGAGTTAACGAGCTCACGGAGGACTCAGAAGGCCCCCCACCAACAGCAGCCTTGGTATCTGGAGCGGCCCCAGCACAGGACACACAGGAGATGCTGAAACAGGAAGCGCAGCCAAGCCGGAAGCCCACACGGTCGGTCCAGGGAGGACCCGAAGCACAGGTGGACGCAGCACGAAGTCCAGGCTGGACCCCACAGCCAGCGTTTCTGCAGGAAGGAAATGCCTCTGGGAAACGGTGCCACTGCCCCAGCTAGCGAAACGCAGTTTAGATAGAAGACTGCACCCATCAAAACTATAATAAGGAATTTAAACGCTTCCACAATTTCATGCTGATTTCAAAGGCCCACCGTCTCCACACACCTGGGGCCGCGCGATGCTGGGGCACCTGTTCAAGCTCATGGAAATCGTGCCAGTGAAGCTCTCATCGTTTGGAAGCTTCTCCCTCCCTCGGAGGCAGCCTGCTCCACATCCAGTTGGGAGAGTGTCTGTGAACGCGCGTGCGTGTGTGCGTGTGTGTGTGCACGCGTGCACGTGCACATGCGTGTCCTCCCAGCCGCTCACTCAACAGTGGGCTTTGTATCGACACCGTGCTTGGTGCTCAGGGCTGCAGGGACCGTTTCTCAGCAGAAACAGGAAGAGCTGGGTGTGAGTCAGCCTGGGAGCAGCTTCACGAGATAACAGACCTGCTCTCAGACAACAGGTGTTGGCGAGGGTGTGCAGAAAGGGAGCCCACCTGCACTGACCCAGCAATTCTACTTCTGGCTTAAACTGGTGTCTTACTTATTACTTACTTACTTATTTTTCCAAAGAAAACAAAAACAATCATTTGGAAAGATATATGCGCCCCCATGCTCACTGCAGCACTAGTTACAATAGCCAGGAGATGGAAACAAACGAGGTACCCATCAATGGATGAATGGAGAAAGAAAGTGCGGTGCATACACACAATGGAATATTACTCGGCCATAAAAACAGAAGGAAATCTTGCCATTTGCAGCAACACAGATGGACCTTGAGGGCATTATGCTAAGTGAGACAGAGAAAGACAGACACCGTATGATCTCACTCACATGTGCAATATAAACAGCAAGCAAACCAAAGCAAACATGTAGATACAGAGAACAGAGTAGGGGTCACCAGAGGGGAAAGGGTGGAGACAGGGCAAAACGGGTGAAGGGGTCACCTGTATGGTGATGGGCAGAAGCTGAACTTTTGGTGGCGAGCACCCTGTAGGGTATTCAGAAGTAGAAATATGCTGCGATATAAACAAAACTTATCTAATTTTATAAACCAACGTTGCCTCAATAAAAAAAAAAACAGTAAATATTAACAATAGAGACACAGGCCCCACGCAGCTGAGACCCTTAGTCACTCGCTTGGAGGCAAGGCCGAAGAATTAGGATTTTTAAGCAGCCCTGACCCTCTGCTGGTCCCTGGACCACCTTGGGAGATGCTGAGCCCACGTGTTTTGGGGATCAGTCACTTCCCAAGCGCTGCCCTTCCCTCAGCAATCCAGGCCTTGAGGGGCACTATACTGGGAGCAGGGTCAGGATGCTGCTCCCAGGGGTCCCTGGAGGGGGAGCTCGAGGGTGGGAGGGAGAAGCCCGAGTCCGGAGGCCCCCAGCCAGACCCTGTGCCTGACGGGCAGAGGAGAGGCAGGAATGGGTCAGTGGTTTTCAACGGTGCTTAGCTTTGCCTTCTGGGGTGGGGTACAGTTGGCTCTTAAGAAAAAGTGGTTTGGATCCCCAAACAGCTCAGGTCATAGCAACAGCCCTGAGACCCTCAGGCTCGGGGTTCCCATGGTTACTCACAAGGAACACTGACAGGGAGGGAGCCCAAGCCCACCTCAATGCCCTCTGCACATTGCCACGTGTCCTTAGAGTTGTGGGGGGAGGCGCTCGCTACAGTTGGCCCCTGCAGAGCAAGGTCCTTGTTTTGCAGACAGGGCTGCTGACAGCCAGAAAGGAAGCCGACTCCCCAGGACAGAGTTCCACAGCCAGGCGCCGGGCAGACAGAAGTGTTACGCTGTTCTCATAACCACCCCTTGAACCTCGGGGGCTACAGTGCTGCCCCCTTCACAGTCGGCTTCTCGCGTCCAAAGCCAGGCATCCGTAGGAGGTGACTCTGCGTGGCCTGGCCCCCCGCCTGGGCCCTGCTCGCCACGGTCCCCCCCTCGCCCTGCTGCCCTGCTCGGCGTGCACAGCTGCCTCATACAACCCGCCTCGTGTCTGTAGGACTAAATTTTTCAAGAAGGGACCAGAGGGAGGTGGGGTAGGAGATGCAGACTGGATGCTTCTGGATGGTGGCCCCCTTCCTCCACCTCTCTTCCAGATGCTGACATCAAGGTTTACACCCGGCAGAAGTCTCGGGAATTTTTCCCTGAGGAAGCTGGCTAGCCTGGGGGAAAAGCCCTGCCAATTCTGTCAGCTGGGGCTCCATGACAAAACCCCTGGCCCCCTGAACTGACATCCTGCGGCAAAGCTCCCCACCCACCAAGACCTACCAGGCCCACAAAGCTGCCATCAGGTTTCAGTGAGCCGTTCGTAGACACGAGGAGAAGTGCTGATTATGGCCAGATATTTGAGGGAAACTTCTAACATCAGAAACAAAAACAGAACAGACAAACCCAGAACAAGCAAACAAAAAACTCAACTCAGACAGAAAAAAACAGAGTGTGAATCCTAAATTATCATCACAAGGATATACATATATATGTGCGATGATGTATGTATATGTATACAGTATCTATGTGAGATGCCATATATATAGCATCTAGGTGAGGTGATATATATATATATATAGTATCTATGTGAGATGATATATATAGTATCTATGTGAGATGATATATGTATATAGTATCTGGGTGAGATGATATATATATATATATATAGTATATATATATAGTGTATATATATAGTATATATGTGAGATGGTATATATGTGTGTATATATATATATATATATATACTATCTATGTGAGGTGATGAGCTAGATGGTGGACCGTCCACTAAACCTATTGGGTTAATCACTGCATCATTTAAGTAAGTCAGATCATTATGCTGTTCAATGTAAACTTACATAGTGCTGTATGTAAATTATATCTCAATAAAATTGGGGTGGAAATTGGAAAAATTTAGAAACAGGAATACAAGAAAAATTTTAAAAGAAACTATCATTAATTTGCTCAGCAAGAAAAGAACAGAAAATGAATTTGTAAAATGAGACCACTATGCTATACAAAAAAAAAAATTCAGAGAAAAAGAAAAAAACTCTTGGAAATTAAAAAGCAGAATAACAAATATTGAAGATACCATAATAAGTCTGGATTATAAAGTAGAACAAAATTAAAAAGGTAGAAAATGGGAATGAAAATTCAAGAAAGTTACAGAATCAGTTCAGGAGATCCAACGTCAAAAAAAAAGCAGCAGCACAGGAAAGAGAGACAAGAGCAGAGAGAAGGAAATTAACAAAGAACTAATGCGAGAAAGTTTCCAAACACTGAAGGGTAAGTGTCTCCAGCACTTACTAGCCCGGCCCTGCGAGCAAAAATGTCCACTGAAAGCACAACCTTGTGAGGGGTTCCCAACATCAGGCTAAAGAGAAGACACCGTGTGGCCTGGTGGTGAAGACACAGGCCCAGCAATCGCTCCACCCGGCTCTACCACTCACCACCTGTGCAAACTGGGACAAGTCAGTCCCTCCAAGTCCCAGGAGCACTTGTCATCCTATTGCAATGACTTGTTCAATTACCTGGCTCCCTTTATGTACTATGAACTCAGGAGGGTAAGGACTGTCTTATCCTGTTAAACAAAAGATCCTAAACTTCTGGGACAATTCTTGGCACATAGCAAATGCTCAGTAAATATTTATTGAATGAATGAGTGAATGAGGGGAAGAGTGTGGGTGAGTCAAGTGGCAGATTGAGGACAAAAGTAGCCACCTAGCTGCAATGTCCTAATTGCCTAATAAATCATGAACAGTTCTTTAACGACTCACGCAACATTTGTGAAGTACCTACTGTGCGGCAGGCACTAGGAAGGCAAACACGAATGGGATGCAGTCCCAGGCACAGAGGGGCTCGCGGACTCGCGTTACGATCACCAGTCATTCCCTCCGACACACCCTCACATGCTTACGTGCGTTTCCCCAATGCCTGGACCTCCGGCAGCGAATTTGCCAGCGCTGAACATCGCAAGTGAAGTAGGACACCCGAGACAGACGCCACCCACTTCACAGAGCCCAAATAATCCTGGGATCACAGTGTTCGCCAGGAACAGCACGGGGTGAGGGCCCGGCCGTGCTGCACCCACGGAGCACCTGTGGTTCTCACCTCAAAGGGCTGCCGTCCAAACACCCCACCGGCAGACACCTGCTCGCTCGGCTTCAGGATGTGACGAGCTCACAGCTGGAGGAGTTTGCCCCCATCAGCCTTGACTGATAAGCCTCGAAGAGCATCTCTTTTCTACCTCATTACTGTGCAGCTACCGCTGCTGAGCTGCTGGCATAAATAAGAGCTATTCCTCCTTCACTTATAACAACCTCATTCTAGTTTCTTCTTCCTGAAGCAGTTATGGTGTAATGATGTCATGTATTTAAACTTGATAAACATAATTACTATCAACATTTAATTGATTCTTGATTACAATCAATTATATTTCTGAAACAATCAAGCGTCCTACAATTAAAAATAATGGATTCATTAGCACGCCCCCTTACTTGACAATTACACAAATGCATTATTTATGTAATTAGACGCATTTACAGTTCATTATTCCACATTTTATGCTATTGTTACAAAGCTACTAAACTCTCCGGCTTACTTTTTAATCTTCCTCTGGCTAATACTGAGACAGAACCCAAAGTTTATTCAAATGGATCCAGAGAAAAATGGGAAGTTACCTACAGCAGCACAATTAAGTTATAAGTCGGAAGCCTGAGTAGCACATCAATTCAAAAACAAAAATTACCTAATTTACCTCCCATATTTTCAGAGGAAGATGTGAGGGTCCAGGGTAGCTGGGATCCGATCACGTATTTTACCAGCTGAGCGCAGGCCAAAATCTTCCGAATGTGGAGCAGGGGGAGGGGATTAGAGAAACGGGAAGCAGGCTGACCCAGAGCAGCGGCTTCTTCAGTCCGGGACAGCAGCTGAATCTGCCCTTGACCCTCCCCCCTCCCTGCAGAGTCCTCTGACCTCCTGCCCCCAAAGGGCATGGCTCGCTCTGCTGGGTGGCCACCGGAGCCGACATCTCAGTCCAAGCCGTTCCCTGCTCTCCAAAGGCCTCTTTCTCCATCTCTCCCAGTAACCCTTGCCCCACCGAGTTCTTTTTTCAAGACGGTCAAACTGGCATGTGCATTTTCCTTGTTCACTCCCAAAATTCTATTGCATGAAGATAAGAATTCACGGGAACCCCTGAGGCCACACTAGAGCGAGGCTCAGGGACAGCAGCCGTAAGTGGGCCACAGGCATCAGGACAGCTTTCCGGAGACAGAAGGCAGGTGGGGTCGCACTAGGGGACGAGCTGGAGCAGGTGACACGATGGCTCCATCCGCTCCCGGGAGAAAGGGCACCAGAGGCAGAAGCCTTCATCCCACCGGGGCAGCGGGGCCGCCGGCACGGCGAACGCAGGGGCGACTGGTGTTAACCTGGGCAGTTAATCAGAAGAGTTTGTATGCAATCCCGAAACCACTGGTTCCCACCCGCAGAGTCACTGACTCCCACGGTAAAACCGGGGGCGCGAAAGAAACCAGCCATCACTCAGGAGACATGGGACTTCTCCTAGGGGTGCAGTGCCTGTGAGGAACAGAGCAGAGACTGGCCACCCCAGAGCATCGCACGGGAAGGCGAGAGGCCGGGCGTGGGGAGGAGGCGTTGCGCTCAGGAGGGCGGAGCTCTCACACACATCGGGGCACCACATTCACGTGGGCTGCAGGGCCCCTTTCACACGCCCCAGCCTCCTAACGGAGGCAGCTATAGCGGAAGAAAATGTCCTTGAAACAAACAAATCTGGACGGTTAACAGACATTCCACATGTCAGTGACAACTGATTCCGAAATCCATGTCAGAACATGGAGAAATTTTCCAATTTTGTGGATAAGCTTCCTTCAGCAATCCAGTGTTAAAAAATAGGTTTCTTTTTACAAACAAGTATCAGCCTGGCCTCAGTTTCCTTCCCACAACAGTAAACACTAGAAAAAAGTGAAGCAGGGACTTCAGGGTCTTAAGGAAAGTTGGTGACCCCAAAATTCTATACCCAGCCAAGGTTTCAGAGCCAACACCCACGGGCCTGTCCTCAGGAGTGCACGCCAGGCCACCAGCAAAGACATAAGGAGAAAGTCCCTCAAATATTGGCAAAGGGTGGCGTTAGAGCCACATCATCAAACTCTGGATCATTGTTATAAATTAGATGCACCTGTCCTGTGCATTGCTCGAAAGGGAAAACATTTAATGTGAAGAACAGCCTGGTGACAATGTAAGGGGGAGACACAGGAGAAAGAAGGTGAGGTCAAGAAATAAATGTACCAATTCCTTCCATTTGTGTAGGCAAGATCGATAAACAGGTTTCATTCTTAATGTCGATATTTAGACAATACATGCTTTTCTCTTTTCCAGGAAAATGAGTCACCACAATTGAATCCATAAGCAATGGCAAAAAGCTGTGTGAAATTGAACATGTTGTTCAAGAATTTTTTCGAGCAAGCTACCAGCCCCAGACATTTCACAGGCTAGGTTTTCTGACTGTTGTGGAACAGATCATTTCCATGCTAGATAAATGTTTCCAGAGAACACAAAAGGATGGCATGCTTCCCAATCGTTCATTTCCCAAAGCCAGCATATCCTAGAGACACGAGCAAAAACAGGTTGAAAAGGAACCTAAAGGCAGATGCCCTTTATGAAGACAGACACAAAAATTATATGTGAAATACGACAGCAGTATGTTAACAACAGTACATCTGCTACAAACATGAAACAAAGTAAGGACTGATCCAGGGTAGGAGTCCTTTCATACTGAGTGATCACTCGTCACAAATACAAAGGAAAGGAGAAAAGCACCGTGATGATGTCAATAGATGGTGAAAACCATTTGTGAAAACTTTTTAATAAGCTAAAGAAGAGGAATACTTTCTTGACAAGGTTAAAAATACATCCTCAAACCGCAAAGCCAATGGCCAATACCCAACAGCAAGCAAGGGGGAGACAAGGCAGCCGACTGTGGCCAACACTCTGCGGCCACACAACAGAACGAGAAGGAGCAAAACAGATTTTAAAAGATTGAAGATATAGATAATTTTGCCCTTTTTTAATTGGTAAAGAAGAGGCAAAACTGACATTACTCAAATACGATATGATTGTCTACCTGAAAAAAATCAAAAATGCACTAATTTTTTAAATTCCATGAACATAAACATAAAAAAGCAATAGTTTTCCTACATGCCAGCCTTAACAGGGCGAAAATGGAAAAAGAATCCCATTTACAGTAGTAAAATTGAGTATCTGGAAGTTAACCCCACAACATGTACACGGAGCTCAAAGGCCTAAAGCCGCGAGCCAGGCAGAGCAACACAGGACAGACCTGGACCAAGGGCTAAAAACAGTGTATTCTACAGCAGAAGACCCATGCTGAGACGTACACGCTCGCCAAACCAACTTACGAATTTGGTGCAATGAACGAAAATTCCAGTGGACTTGTTTCTGCAGAGTTGATCATACAGGCCACCTAGAAGAAGGGAAAGTAAGGAGAACCAAGGAAGCAAAGAATAATGACTTGGAGGCCCACAGGATCCTCCCTGCTGAGGCGCCAGGGCACAGAGAGGCCCAGAAACATGGCCAGCTGGTCCAAGCAGTCAGCACGCAGGTGGTTTGGCATCCGGAGGCAAGGGCTGGCTGCTGGGGCGGGACCCTGACTCCACCTTCGCAGAGGTGGCCCTGAGCGGCCTGTGTGACTTCTCTTTTCCAGTTCCCTCATCACTAAAGCCAGGGTGACAGCATCTCCGCAGAGTCTGCTGTGCACATCAAAGAGGTCAGTACGGCAAAGCCCTCAGCAGAGGACCTGGCGCCTGGGTAAGTCCTATAAAAGCATGCATGACATAACAAAGATAAATGGTGCAAGGAAATGAGTTAATGGGCGGGGCGGGGTTGGGGGGGGACCATGAATGAGACCCACATGCGCTCACAATGCACACCCACTGCAGGGCTCAGAGTGAAGTGGCAAAACAACTGTGAAGTAGCTGTGGAGAGTGTAGATGGACCTATCACCTTGAGGGAATAAAGTGTTTCTAACCTGAGAGGGAGGGAGGGGAGGGGGAGGGGAGGGGGAGGGGAGGGGAGGGGAGGGGAGGGGGAGGGGAGGGGAGGGGAGGGGAGGGGAGGGGGAGGGGAGGGGAGGGGGAGGGGAGGGGGAGGGGGAGGGGGAGGGGAGGGGAGGGGGAGGGGAGGGGAGGGGGAGGGGGAGGGGAGGGGGAGGGGGAGGGGAGGGGAGGGGGAGGGGAGGAAAGGGGAGGGGAGGGGAGGGAGGGAGGCAGGCGATAGAGAGTGGTGAAATGCAAAACTGGAAAACTGGGAAAGGCAGCAGTTTTTAGAGTCAGAAGTCCTCAAAAAGCCGAGAGGGGTCAGCTTCCATTTGAGGGTCAATGCGATGGGTACAGCACCTCCACAAACCCAAGTGAAAATAAACAGGTCGGGGCAGAAATAATTTCTGGCCGAAGATTAGGAATTCCTCTACCCTCAGCCTTTAATCTACGGGAACCTCCAGAAAACAAAACAAAAAAACTAAAGTATTTCCAATAAATGTCATCCTTTTTTTACATTAAAAAATATTTTCTAAGGAAGAGCATCTCCTCATTAGGGCTACAGAATCCACGTGAATACGAAAGAATGAGTGCTGTGTCCGAGAGGAGTGCGCCCCGGGCCCCGTGCTGCGGCTGTGACGGGGGAAGGCCTCCCGGTTCCCCTTCCTGAGTCCCGCTGCTGCGGCTTCACAGGCGGAGAGCTGCATCCAGCAAATTAAACTGCAGGACATGAAGCACCGCCGCTCCCGCACTGCGAGCTCACTGCCCTCATTTGTAGGAAATACGAGGCACTAAAATTCTGACACCACATTCCTTAGAAAGAATGGCGACAAGAAGAAGAAATGGCACAACATGAATCCAGCCTCCCAGATGAGTCAGCCAAACCTTGACAACCGACCTAGGGCTGCTGTGATTTATCCCACGAGATGCTGACCCCAAAGTCAAGTGGATACCAAACACTCCGGAGAGTGCTGTGCGGGCACCAGCAGGCCGGGGCTGCAGAGGAGGGCGTGCCCTCGGCCAGGACTGGAAGGATTTTACAATCACCGAACAGCAGCAGCTGATGGGAAATCCAGCCCAAGGGGGAGGCGTTTGTTTCTGGTGCTGACCGCCCCCCCCATACCTCCCTCCTCCGTTTCTCCCCACCCACCCCACCCACCTAGGCAGCAGCTTGTCTGGTCCCCAAAATGGCCTGTTGTGTGATTGAAGATGTGACAGGAGGACAAGGGTTACACCATGGAAGATGCTCGCGCGCGCTATCTCATCACAGCCATCCCGGAGAGAAGCCATGGCCCCATCTTTCAGAAAAGGAAACGAAAGCTCTACAAGCGACCTTGCCAGAGTTAGCCCAGGTCTGTCATGCTTGAGGCCCAGGGTGGAGGGCTCCAGGGAGGTGGTCAGAGCCCCGGGTCCTGGGTGATGGCGGGAAGGGGCCACTGCACACGGCCTCTCCCATCTGCTCCCCACCCGACCCCTGCTCTGACTGGCAGATCCCCCCATCAACGCCCTCCTGGTCAGGACCCTGCTTATCGTCAGGTAAGAGTTCGGTGACCATCACGCCGAGGCAGCAAGGATGGATGATGGATTCAGTCACTCCTGCCACTCCCTCGACCAGGACCACAGAGGGCTTAGGCAGGGCCGGGCCAAGCTCTGCTCCCAGGGTAGCGGAGAGGCAGGGGCCCGAGTGTGCAGACAGCAGGAAGTGGGAGGGGGACAGGGGTGTGTCCCACTGTCACAGGATTTGGACAAGAGGACTGAGGTTCCCTCCTGCCCCTTCCACCATCTAAGGATCCTGGCCCGGCCAGATTATGTGAATTTATCAAAATCCTTCATCTGTGAGATGAGCCAACGCCTACACACAGCTACGCTGTATCTTCTCAATAAGGAGGCTGTGCGGGCCATACACAGGGGTTGTGAAGATCACGACCTGAATCCCGGAAGCAGTGGGGTGTGAACAGGCAGAGAGGAAATGAAAGGCTGATTCAGGCTTCAGGAGGACCAGAAACATAAAATGCTTGATTCCTGCTGGCGATGGGGTGAACGAGATTACAATATTATTTTCCGTAGAGATATGACTCTTTTAATTTCGCTGGAGTACCCAGCTTTAGACAGGAAATCAATTGTCTATTGTTATCAGCCTAGGAGAGGAAATAAGGGCCCACGTCTTTGGGCTGCTGTCTTGGATGTGATTTATTGGAAACAAAGGTTGACTCCTTGATACAGACGCCTGATGGTGGCCCTGGAGCCAGGCTGGTCTGAGCTCAGGCAGCAGTCGGCGGAGCCGCTGGGTGACGAGGGGACAGCTGAGGGCACGTGGCCTCCACTCAGCCGGTCCAGCCACACCGGGAACCAAACACCCTGGCAGGCACAGCATCCTTCCCCATCTGACCTGGGCCTCCAGCCTCCAGCCGTAAGTCATAAAGACGTGTTCCAGCTCCTTCTGCAGGACTCAGGGATGCGCCAGGGAGATGCCAGCCGCACCAGTGCCCAGACAGGGCACAGTCACAGCGCTGTTCCTTGTGGAGTTTCTAACAGACACGGGAGCGACCGCGAGCAAAAGGACACGTTGGGCCTGACGTCCTCCACGTGCCCATAACGACTGCTCCGTGTGTGCTCCCACGGGCACACTGTATACATACCATATACACATGGTGCAGAGCAGCTGCATCTGGAATGTTTCCTAGCTTCAGGAATTTCGTCTTTCGGAGGCAAAATCCCTCCCTCCGCAGAACTGGTTTTTCATTTGCTGGCGTTTGCCTGACAGGATGCACCTCCAGGAAGAAACAGCACTGTCCCATACGGCAGCCTCGCCCCCTCTCCTAAATTCCAAGCCGTCTGCTCCTTTAAATCCCACGGAGACCAGCCAGCTACCAGACAGCACTCTATCCCTGAAATTATTCCCCGGGCAACCGCGCTCAGAGCCCGGAGGAGCCCGAGGATGGAGCTGCTGTCAAGGGGGCACACGGGGCCCTTACAGGGGGACCGGACGCACCCACGGGGAGCTGAGGTCACCAGGCCGAGCCACGGCCCCGGGATGGGAGCCTCCACCCGCCCCACCAGCAGCGTCCAAAGGAAGCAGGTCAGAGGCAGAGGAGCCTGCGATGGGGCGTCGGGAGGACAGCCGGGCGTCTGTCTACCAGAGGCCGAAGGCTGACTGGCAGGCGTGCGGGGACAGGCACGGGGACCGGACCCGTCAGAGTCTGGACCCTCCCTCCCTCCCTCCCTCCCTCCCGCAAGGCAGCTCACAGAGTGGCCCCTGGACAAGGCAACTGCATTTCTGAACCAAAAATTGAGATGCAGGTTTTAAAAAGAAAAAAAAAAGAGATTATTTTCATTTGTAAGTTTACTTGGGACGTCATAAAGGGATTTAACAAGTCATATGTACTTGTATGTTAAAGAATCAGGTTTGGGCTTCCCTGGTGGCGCAGTGGTTGAGAATCCGCCTGCTAATGCAAAGGACACGGGTTCGAGCCCTGGTCTGGGAAGATCCCACATGCCGCGGAGCAACTAGGCCCGTGAGCCACAACTACTGAGCCTGCGCGTCTGGATCCTGTGGTCTGCAACAAGAGAGGCCATGACAGTAAGAGGCCTGCGCATGGCAATGAGGAATGGCCCCGGCTCTCCGCAACTGGAGAAAGCCCTCACACAGAAACGAAGACCCAACACAGCCAAAAATAAATAAATAAATAAATTTATTTAAAAAAAAAAAAAAAAGAATCAGGTTTATTACAAAAATGAAACATTATGAAATCAGAAAAAAGCCACTCACTCCTGTTCTCATTCAGTGCATGGCTGCCGTGGGGTCCCTGTCACCACGCTCCACCCTCCCGGGTCCACCTTTAGCTGGGGGGCTGCGGTGGAGGTGGGAGACAGACACGTGCACAGAAACGACCCCTTTAGCTCGGAAGCAAGAGCCATAAGGAAGCAGCCGGCCGAGGGGTGGGATTACAGGGTGACAACGGACCACTTGGTTTCCTGTTGCTGCCACAGCAAATGACCACAGACGTAGCTGCTTAAACCACAAACCCTTACCTCACGGATGCATGGAGCCCAGGCGGAACCCCCGGCGCGGGCGGGCTGTGCTCCTCTCGGGACGCTTGCGGAGGAACCGTTCCCTGCGAGGCCGCTCCCAGATCCAGAGGCCGCCTGCATCCCGGGGTTCGTGGCCCCTTCCGCCAGCCTCAAACCGGCAACGCAGGTAGAGTCCGTCACAGGGCGCCCCTGACTCACCCTCATGCCCCTCCCACTTCTGAGAACACTGGTGGTCCCGCCGGGTCGGGTAACCCAGGACGTTCTCGCTGCTCCCCTTCTGAAGCTCCATCCCCTCTGCAAAGACCCTGAGGGCGCTGCACAGCCCAGGGGGCTGGGGGTGGGCGTCTCGGGGCCTTGGTCTGCCTTCCGCAGGGTTAGGTCAGGAAAGGGCTCCTCGAGATCCTGTGACGCTGAAACTCAGATTTGTCTGTTGGAGACAGAGCTGGCCCCGCGGAGAACTGGGGGAGGCACCCCCCAAGGCGAAGGGACAGCAAGGGCCCAGGGCAGGCTGGACGGAGCCCTGCGGGGACGCCGTGGGTACCAGCAAGAGGGCGGGGCCTGGACGCAGGGCACCTAGGGCTGGGCTGCAAGTGCAACCAGACCATCAAAGGTTTTAAGCGTCAGAGTCACGTGATCTGATTTCCATTTTTTAAAGATCGCTCTGTTATTAGACATTGAAATGATATTTGCGATGTGTCTTGAGAGCACAGGCAGGATCGAGACATGAAAAGGCTGAGGAATGTGCTTTGGGTACACGGAGAGCAAGGACACAGGCCCGGAGGCAGGAAACCTAGACCAGAGACACAGACCAGGAGCGAGGGGCGCAGGGCTGGAGGGAGGGGGAGGGGGGACAGGGGGTGCAGAGCCGGAAGGGCGGGGCCCTCGGAGTGGGGGGCAGAGCCGGTGGGGGGGGCCCTGGAGTGGGCGGGGGGCTCAGGCACGGGGATGCAGGCTGTCGGGTGCCATGTGACTTTTTAGCACGCCATCAGTGGCACAGAAACTGAGTCAGCAGCTTCCTTACATCATCACTAGATGCCCTTAAAGAATCAATAATTGGAATAAAGGAGAATCTTTGCACAAGGTCAGCTGGGGAGCTGCTGGGAGTGGCAGCCCTGGAGGACCTGCCCACAGATGGCTCCCTAACACACACTCTGCCGGACCAGAAGTCGGTGGGAAGCTCGTTAACTTGAAACCTTGAAGTCAACCACCTCCTTTTCTCTCTGCCCTTCCTTTTTAAATTTTTCTTGTTTCCCCAGTGTAGGAAATTCCACCTCAGAAAATCAGCCACTCCCTGGGGCGGGGGCGAGGCCCACAGCCCTGGGCAGCCTGGGGCCCGTGGGAAGGCGCGGCCGAGGCTGTGTCTGCCTTGTGCTGTCTCCAGAACAACAAGGCCCCTGCCCACTCTTACTGTCGGGATCCAAACTGCGGGCCGGGCTGGAGCCGAGTATCACGGGGATTTGTTGAAACGGTAAAACGGAAAATGGAGAGAAAATAGTCAGCTGAGAATACAAACTTACCTCTTTGGGTTCTGTCCTGTCCAAGCACAGTCAGTACAAACTTCACACACACACACACACACACACACACACGTACACACATATACATACAAACACGCATACGCACACGCACACACATGCGTGCACACAAACACATGTACGCACTTATATATGCAAACACACATGCACATGCACACATGTGCACATATACATACATACACACACGAATACACACACACATACACACGGACGCCCAGCCAATCACTAGAACGACTCCAGTTTCCTTGGAAGTGTCAGCCACCCAGCCCCACGATACCCACCTCACTTGGAGAGATAAACAAAATGCGACATCCCCAGCTGCGACCCGAGGCTTTTTGGCAGGTCACCGTGTCGCGGCCAGCGGTCTGAGCGCAGCATCGGGGTTGGAGGCCGGCCCTGCCGCGCCAAGCGAGCCCCGCTGGCCAGCTAAACTGAGGCTGGGAAACAGTTAAGGGCAAACCCACTTCTCAGCAGACACGGGTCCTTTAACCCTCCTTTCCTCCCACACACAGAGGCACCGTGGTTCAGACACCCAACCTGGGCCGGGGCCCCGAGGGCGCCTCGAAGCGCCTCCCTTCCCAGGCAGCGGGATTTGCTTGCCCGCCGGGGGCTGCTGACCCCTCGTCCTGGGTTCGGAAAAGGGATCGGGTGAGACCGTGTGATTCTAGTTTCAACCCCACCAATCCGCTCGAGAACACACAATGGACTAAACTCTTCACCGCAGGGAGACAGATCCAGACGGCCGGCGCTGAACGCTGCACGACACCGCCCCGCTCCCTCACCTGCTGTCACCCTGGGACCTGCCACTACCTGGGCAGGAGGCACCTGCCCTGCTCTGAGCGCTCACTGTCTTCCCCAGAGCCTGGGAGCTCACAGGCTGATCTCAGACCATGGCTCCTGGACTCCTGGATGGGCCTGTGTCCACCCTTTCCTTCCACCCCTAAATAGAAAACCAGGTCTGTATCTGTTATGCACAGCCGAAGGGAATGCAACACGGTGCAGCCACCGGGGAAAACAGTATGGATGTTCCTAAAACAAAAACTAAACACAGAACTGCCAGACAATCCAGCATTTCCACTCCTGAGTGTACACCAAAGAACTGAAGGTAGGGCCTCACGTTTGCGCACCCGTGTTCAGAGCAGCAGTATTCACAAGAACTGAAGGTGGAAGCGACCCATGCCTACGGATAAACGAATGGATAAACACAGTGCAGCCCATCCCCGCCAAGGAATAGTATTTATCCTTGAAAAGGAAGAAAATCTGACGCACGCTACAACATGGATGGGCCTTGAAGACACTATGCCCAGAGAATGGAGCCAGTGACAAAAAGACAGGTACTGCGTGGTTCCACTTACCCGAGGTCCCTAGAAGAGACACACCTGTAGAGACACAAAGTAGGGCGGAGGGGGCAGGGCTGGGGGAGGAGGGGAGTTAGGGTTTGTGGGCACAAACTCTCGGGTTTCTTTTTTGTTTTGTTTTGTTTTGTTGCGGTACGCGGGCCTCTCAGTGTTGTGGCTTCTCCCGTTGCGGGGCACAGGCTCCGGACGCGCAGGCTCAGCGGCCATGGCTCACGGGCCAGCCGCTCCGCGGCATGTGGGATCTTCCTGGACCGGGGCACGAACCCGCGTCCCCTGCATCGGCAGGTGGACTCTCAACCACTGCGCCACCAGGGAAGCCCAAGTCTCGGGTTTTTAAGATGGAAGGTCCTGGAGGTGGATGATGGTGAGGGCTGCACAACCCTGTGGACGGATGGACATAACACCGCGGACCTGTAACGTCTGAAAATGGTTAAAATGGTACATCTTATCAGGTGCATTTTATGGTGACAAAAATATTCAAAAAGAAAAAGAAGGCCAGGTCTTAACCAGCAGAATCACGGGGAAGGCGTTCTTGCCATTTGAACACCTGCCCTTATGAGGCCTCTGGACCCGCAGCCATGAGAAGAGTGCGGGCTGTGAGGTCAGGCCAGGGCCCACCACCCAGGCCCTGAGCAAACTGGGGCCAGCTTTGACTTCCTCCCGCACAAAATGGCGAGAATGCCCACTGCCTCATGGGCCTCCCAGGGAACCCGCAGGGTCCCCGCATGTGTCCAGGTGGGAGCACACATCCCAGCCCCCGCTGCCTTCTTTGGAGCCCCGCCGGGAAGGAGGAGTGCTGGCAGCCAGCTGGGAACTGCCACCACGGGGGGTGTGAAGGGCACCCTGTTCACGGGACTTGTAAAACAGAAATCTGACTGATGAAGACATACAAATGGCCAAGAAGCACGTGAGGAGATGCTCACCGTCACTGGCCATCAGAGGAATGCAAATCAAAACCACAATGAGCAACCACGGCACGCCCACCAGGATGCTATCATCCAAAAGCGTGGAAAGTGACAAGTGTTGGCAAGGATGTGCAGAAATTGGAGCCTCGTACGTTGCTGGTGGGAATGGAAACGGTGCAGCCGCTTTGGAGAACACTTGGTCAGTGTCTTACAATATTGAGCACATAGTTACCGTGTGACCTAGCAATTCCGCTCTAAGTATATGCCCAGGAGAAATGAGAACACACGTCCACACAAAAACCTGGATGCTGTGTCAGTGGCAGCTTTAGCCACAATGTCCCCAAAGTGGAAGAAACAACTCAAATGTCCATCAAGCGGTGAACTGATAAACAAAATGCAGGCAGACCTCATTTTATTGCGCTCCAATAAAATGGGCAGGTACTGTGTTTTTTAGAAATTGAAGGTTTGTGGCAACCCTGCACCGAGCATGTCTATCGGTGCCACTTTGCAAACAGCGTTTGCCCGTTTTACGTCTCTGTGTCACGCTTTGGTAATTCTCACAATATTTCAAACTTTTCCGTTATCACTATATTTATTATGGTACCTGTGAACAACATCTTTGATGTTACTGTTACAAAAGAATTAGGACTCACTGAAGACTCAGATAAGAGTTGGCATTTTCAAGCAATAAGGTATTTTTAAATTAAGGTCTATGCATTGTTCTTTTAGACATGCTATTGCACACTTAATAGACGGCAGTACAGTGTAACCACAAATTTTACGTGCGCTAGGAAACAAAAAGATTTGTGACGCATTCTATTGCAATATTCACTATATTAGGTTGGTCTGGAACCGAACCTACAATATCCCCGAGGTGTGCCTGCGTGGTATATTCATATAATAGAATATTATTTGGCACTAAAAAGGAAGAAGATACTGCCACATGCTACAACATGGATGAACCTTGAAAACATTATGTGAAGTAAGGGAAGTCAGACAAAAAAGAAGACATATTATGGGATTTCATTTATACTAAATGCCAAAAAACAAAAGGCAAATAGACTGAGAAAAAAGTAGATTAATAATTGCCTAGGGCTGAGGTCACGGGGGAGGGAGTATAAATGGCTTGATGTTACTTTTCAGGGAGATGGCAAAGTCCTGAAATTAGATCGGGGTTGGCTGTACAACTCTGTAAACATACTAGCATTCACTGAACTGTGCCCTTGAAACGGGTGAACTTTCTAGTATGCAAATTATATCTCGATAAAGCTGTTTTTAACAGCAACCCTGCGCCCTCCCGCTGACTGTCACGCCCCTCGGTCAGATGAGAATAATCCCTACAGCAGCAGAGAAATAAAACCTAGAGTCGTGAAATCTACTCATTTCGTAGGAGCATTAAGGGCTAGTAAGAAAACGCCAAGCCCTGCAGGACCCTCAGGTCTCAACGCTTCTTCTTCACTGATGATTTTCTTTCTTTCCTTTTTGGCTGTCATGTGAAATGAATACTTTACGAGAGAAGAGACAAAAGTTATAGCCCAGATGACGCCACTGGCTGAAATGAGGTAGCTGGCGGATATGCCCGTGGAAACACCGGGGGACGCGGGATCAGCAGATTGCTTCGTGCCCTCCTTCAACACGAATCTCCTCCAACAAGGTCAGCGCCACGGCATTGAGATAGATACAGGGCCTCTTGGGGATAATTTAGATACAGGGCCTCTTGGGGATATGGTATGCTTGTGTGCAGCATCACGGCAGAGGCAGCAGGCTGACAGGCTAGGAGGAGGAGCAACGAGAACCACGGAGCGCTTGATGAGTATTCATTACACGTCAGGGATAGTGGTGCGGGCTCACCGAGGACTTAACTTCATTTAAACCTCAAAAGAGCCTATGTAGTAGCTATCATTACCCCACTTCACAGATGAGGAAACAGAAGGTTCATTATGCGCTCCAGCGCTCGCAGTGCAGAGGGGGCCCAGGTTCAATCCCTGGTCAGGGAAGTAGATCCCGCACGCCGCGACTAAGACCCGGCACAGCCACACAAATAAATAAATGTTTTTTAAAAATTTATGTGCGCCAGGTGGTGAGGCTGCATTCAGGGTCAAAGGTGATGCTCGGGGCCTGGTCTCCCGGGAGGTGGCAGGTCCCCGTGTTCTGGAAGAGCTGCTGCGATGCTGTCAAGGACGTTATGCCTCACAAGGGGAGGCGATGGAGCCGCATTCCTAGGAGAGAGGCCAGGAGAGGAGCAGTGACCGGCGCCACACACAGCCGAGGTCCCCGTCAGGCAGCTGGCAGAACACGCTTCAGATGACAATGAAGCTAAGCTCCTTAAAAGGAAACAAAACTGGGGCTCCCCTGGTGGCGCAGTGGCTGAGAGTCCGCCTGCCGATGCAGGGGACACGGGTTCGTGCCCCGGTCCAGGAAGATCCCACATGCCGCGGAGCGGCTGGGCCCGTGAGCCATGGCCGCTGAGCCTGCGCGTCCGGAGCCTGTGCTCCGCAGCAGGAGAGGCCACAGCGGTGAGAGGCCCGCATACTGAAAAAAAAAACAAACAAAAAAAGGAAACAAAACCGAAACTCCAGGAAATCCTCATCTAGAATTTCTTAACCAATTTGTTGTTGGTTCAAGGACTCTGAGCTTCTTGAATTATTAATTAATAATTAATTATTAATAATTATTGTTATAGCAATTCTTAATCTACCTTTTTCTCAGTCTATTTGCCTTTTGTTTTTTGACATTTAGTATAAATGAAATCCCATAATATGTCTTCTTTTTTGTCTGACTTCCCTTATTTCACATAATGTTTTCAAGGTTCATCCATGTTGTAGCACGTGCTCAGTTTTACCTTTGAAACCGTCCTCGTCAGTAATGAGCACTAGGGACACCCCAAGCCCCCGTCACCGCCCTCACCCTGTGTCTGCAGGGAGGGCCGCGAAGCTTGAATCCCACACACTCAAGGTCATCCTCTCTCTCTCACTGGCTCTGGCGGCACCCAGTTGATTTCCAAACCCGGAAAGATCTACCCAGAAAGAGGCAGATCTACCCGCAGCCTCGCACGGACACAGCTCCTTACGCCGACACCTCGGCAGCGCTGCTGTGAACCCCACGGCTTCTTGAGGGAGCATTGCTCACGCAGACGATTGCTCCCCTCCCGGGGCAGCGGCACGGTGCGTGAACAAGAGTAAAAGCCATGTGAAGAGCATCCTGTCTCCAGCCTACAACACTGCCTTCCTGCCGAGAAAGCTCCTCCGTGGAAGCGGGGGCCTGCGTCTCCCCTGCTCCCCGCGGGTCCCAGGGAACGCAGCGTCCTGTGCGTGCTGCCGGGCAGGGCTGGGGAGTCCGGACCTCGCCACCGGCCTGCTCTCACTCCTGGCCTGTGGCCCCCGGACGCTGCCTCCACCTGCTGGTCCGGGGGCAGAGGCGGCTGGGTGGGGACAGCTTGAAAGCCTTTCCGGGCTCCTTGCCAGTGCCGACCCTCCCCCGGAGCCATGTTCTGTCCTTTTCCGATGAGGAGTCCTCGGAAGCCTAACTCTCCTCTTCCGCTCGATGCCCGGTGGTCCTCCGAGTTCCCTCCCCCGCCCAGGACCCCGGCGCAGCGGTGAGGACCTGTACGCACCCTGAACCCACAGCAGGCCGTGCACAAGCAGGTTTAACCGTCCGTCTGTGCCCTGGGCGCCAGCCTCAGCCCCCACCCGACTCTCATCTGCCTGCCGTCCCCCCGCAGTTACCTCATGGGGGGCTAAGTTACCTCTTACAAATCACTCCTCAACTTAGTGGCTTCGTACAACGACGGATTATTGCTCGAGATGACGAGGGTCAGGGATTCCGGCTGGGCTCACTGGACGGGGCTTGTCTTCACTTCACACGGTGTTGGCCGGGCAGCTTACTGGGCTGGAGGGTCCGGGTGGCTCCTCCCATCTGTGGGGTCTGGACGGGGTTGTCCCGGAGCACATGTACCCTCCTCCGACGGCGTCTCCCTGTGTCCACATGGTGTCATTCTCTAGCGGGCAGAGTGGAGCCAGACGCCCAGAGCAAACGCAGGGCTGCCAGGCCGCTCGTGGTGAGGCCTGGCTCGGTGTCAGTCCAGCACATTCAGCCGTCCAAGCGTCCCAAGGCCGGCCAAGATTCGAGGGAGAGGACGTCCCGGGATAGGAGGATGGCCTGGCACCCAGGAAAGGGCCCCATGGCCACCTGTGCAGGCCGGCCTCCATGTGGTCTTCTCGTGTCCCCACGGTCCTTGTCTGCTGTGGACACTTGCCTGAAGCCAGGACGGGCTCCTTCTCGATGACTCAGCCCCAGGAGGGTGTCCACGAGGACAGCTCCACTGCCGTGCATGCTTGACTCCCAGCTCTGCACCGACCAGTGACGTGACCTGGAACGAGTCAGTCACGCGCCCCGGTGACCCGACTGTAAATGGAGTTTGCCTGCGCACACCTCGCAGGGTTGTCAGGAAGGTCACTGGACGGCAGGCCCTCGGTGGGGGGAAGCGCGTCTGTGCTGGGACAGTGCGGCAACGTCCCTCCAGACTCACCGCCTGATCCCCAGGGGACCGGGACTCAGTCATCCTGCCCCCCACCGTCTGTGGGCTCTTCCTTGGCGAGGCACTTAGCGGGATGGGGGGAGGGGGGACGCGGGACTGAGCTGGGCCCCTGCCCCTGGGGACCTTGCACAGGGAAGGTGGTATAGACCGAATCAGGTCAGCGTGTGGCCGGGTGTGTGGCAACGGTGTAGACCTCCCTGCGCCTCTGGGGAGAACGAGAGCAGCGTCAGCCCCACAGGACCAGCGCACGGATGAGACAGGCAATGCGCACAGCACCCTGAGGACGGTGGGCACGTGACAGACGCGTGGACACATCTGTGTCCCCACCGCCAGGCGGCAAGGAAGATAACAGGGTTTCTCCCGCGTCCATCCTCCGACCTCCCCCTTCCCCTCACTCCCCAGACCCGGCCTCATCACTTATTTACAGCACGCTGTTTTACGCTATTTTCTATCAGCCGGGTGAACCCTCAGTGAGATGAAGCAGCATCAATAAGTGAAGACACTCAATAAAGCCTCGAGGTGCTCGGACCCCTCATCGATTGCCGCCCGGCGCCCTCCGACCCCTGGCCCTCAACCCCTGCCCTCGGAGAGGACAGACGAGTCAGCACTTTCCCTGCTGCCCACGAACCTCGCTGAGCTGGTCCCCGAGTCCCCTCCCTGGCTGGCCCTTCCTCCCGGTTTCCATCTGGAAAATGTCACCGGCTCTGGTGATTTACGCCACTTGGGACATCGAGCTGCCCATGGCCTCATTCCTGGGGCTCCATCTCTCAGAGCCTGACTTGGATTTACTGTGAGGAACGAACGTCCCTGGAACGGGAACGCCTCCGTGCCTTTGCAGGGAGATCGATGCCCGGGGTTTCCAGCTCCTCCAGGCAGGGCCTCTGCACACAGACAGGCCTGGAGAGCCAGCTGGGGACCTGCAGGCGGGTGGGGAGGACAGGCCTCGTCCTCCCACGAGTGCAGGAGCCTCGCGGACGGGCCCGCACGGCAGCCCCCTCCGCCCTTGTCTCCCGCCCCTTTGGCCTCACGTCGGCCCGACCTCCCGGCCCCTCACCTGACCAGCACGGGCCCTCCGAGAGCTCCTTCCTGCCTCTTACATTTTTAACGACTAAATACATGTTCTTCTGTTCCATTACAGCAACAGCCAAGTAACCTTCAAATGCCCCTCTGTACACCTCTCTGAGCTCAGGGGAGGCCACGGGCTGCCGGCTGCAAGGGGAAGAGAATGCTTTATTAAATATGCATCTGCATCCGGCAACGATTTTCCACTCCACTGCTGCAACAAGCCAGGGGCTCCCTGCAGACGCCCCGTGCTCGGCCCCAGCCCAAGTTTTCTCAACTAAAATCACAAGGACACAGCTGTGTTTTCGGCCAATCGAAAGAAGATTTCCCGAAAACTCCTTTTCTTCCTCAGACCTCGCCTGACTCAGCGCCCAGGGCCCCTCCCGTCTCTCCCCGAGGCTCCCAGAGGCGAGGACCACATCTCGGGGGGCCTCGCACTTACCCGGGCCCCTGGGCCCTCCGCTCGGCCTGCCCGCTCCTCCAGCCTCGGGTCTGGCTCCCCTGGGGACACCAGCCTGTCCTCAGGCGACAATGTCGGATGTCACCTCTTCTCTGAAGACTTCTCTGCTGCGTTCAGTCCTGGAGTCCCAGGAAGGGCCATGGCTCCCTCCTCGCCGCCACCAAGGCCCCCCATCCTATGTGACGGTGACCGCCAGCACTCAGGCCCTCCCGGGGTCAGGGCCTCTGTACACTCATGCGAACTTGGCCTGGTCTGGTGGGTTGCTAGGCCGACCACACCCCTCCAGCCCTTGTTAAATAACCACAGGACTTTGAAGTGATCACCCATCTCCACGTCACTCCACAGGGAGCTTCAGCTGGTTGGAAGGCCTGGCAGGACCAGGCCAAGGGGCAGCAGTGGCTCCGCAGCCCAGGAGGCGTGGCGAGGGGGTAAGGACAGGGCGGGGATGGCGGCATGTCCTTTGCCCGTACGTGAGCACCAGCCCCAGAGGTGCCAATGACACTGCTGCTCGCATGGCATTGGGACACGTGCAAAGAAACGCCCGTCTCGCGGAGGCTGTCGCCGCGTGGGACGCCGTCCCACTGAGGACAAGATGCCCGGTGACGGCGGGAGGGGCTCCCCTGGTGGCCAGTGGGGAGGGAGGGCAGCTGGCGGGGCTGCAGGCAGGTGTGCCCGAGCCTGGGCTCTTCCTGGTCAGCGGGGATAGCGGCATGGGCTGCTCTGCCTCCCCCAGAAAATACCTGCCTTGCTGCACAAGATCAACTATAGAGTAATGCTTCTTGAATAAAAAATTAACTGTAGGGCTTCCCTGGTGGCGCAGTGGTTGAGAATCTGCCTGCTAATGCAGGGGACACGGGTTCCAGCCCTGGTCTGGGAGGATTCCACATGCCGTGGAGCAACTAGGCCCGTGAGCCACAACTACTGAGCCTGTGCGTCTGGAGCCTGTGCTCCACAACAAGAGAGGCCGCGATAGTCAGAGGCCCGCACACCGTGATGAAGAGTGGCCCCCGCTTGCCACAACTAGAGAAAGCCCTCACACAGAAATGAAGATGCAACACAGCAAAAATAAAAAAAAAATTTTTAAAAAAGTAACCACTTAAAAAAAAATTAACTGTAAAAGGAACTTCGTACCTCATTCTAAAGATTACCTAATTTTTATAAACTAGAAATAAGGTGCTGACATTCATGTCTTGATCGATTATAAAACCTCTCCCACCCTCCCTTCCGCTCAGGCGGCCGTAACAAGATACCACCCGCTGGGGCTGGAACATAAGCTCTGAGGCTGGAGGACGGAGACCAAGGCCTCAGCAGAGCAGCATCTGGTGAGGACCCGCTTCCCGGTTCCTGGATGGCGTGTTCTCGCTGTGTCCTCACCTGGAGCAGGGCGCTCGCGGGGTCCCACCTATAAGGGTACGGATCCCATCGTGAGGCTCCGCCCTCGTGACACCACCACAGTGGCAGTTGGGCTCCAGCCGGGCAGGTGGTCCTGTGGCCTGGCCTGGCCGGGCTGAGGCGGCATCATCTCACTCACACCGGACAGCACCTGCTCTCAGGGACCCGCCTGCACAGATGCAGGAGGGAGGTGGCTGCCCAGTGGCAGCCACCTGCACCTGCTCCGCCCACAGGCCGGCATCCACGGACACGTGAGCCTTGTCGCCCTGGAGCCGGCACTGCCTCCGGGCAGACGTCCTCCACTCAGAGGAGAGGGTTCCTGGTGCCAAACTCAAGTGGCTTTCCCTTCTCACACGCAGCCAAGCATTCAAAACCGGCCCTTGTTTTTATTGAACCGTATCTGGGGCATGTACTTATTACGGAGCTTCTCCCCCTAGAATTCTGAGTTCCTTTTCCTCACTGAGAGAGAATTAATAACCATCTTCACTGTCATCCCGACTACGTTTGAAGCTCTTCCACTTTTCGGGTGGCGACAGAGCCCACTCCGTCCCAGCAGCACCCGTGCTGACTCACACCAGTTCTTGCTCTGCTTTGGACCAGCCGCTCCACGTTTGGGCCATAACTTCCGGTTTCCATCAGCTGAGGGTCAAAAACTCGTTGAACTCATCCAATTATATACCAAGCACTGCGCTGTCATTTTCATAAATTCTCTCATTTCTTACTCCTCAGGAAAGAAGGAGCATCACGTTAAAAATGCAAACAAGGAAACTGATGCACAGAGTTTTGACTATTGGGACAAGTGGTGTGGCCAGGATTAGAACCTGTGTCTGCTTGGCTCCAGAGGCAGGGCTCTTTCAAGCACATCAGAGCTGTTTCCAAATTCCCTGCTGCCACCAAGCTGCCACCACACTGCCGCCACGTTACTGTCAGCTGCCCATTCAGCTGCAGAAGACAAGGAGTCCATTGCTGGGAAAACACTGGCCGCATTTAGGACACGGAGGTCTGTGCTCCAGTCCCTGTTCCTATAGGACCCAAGTTTGAGTTGTTTTGGTCCAAACCCACATGAGGCCGGGGTGACCGAACAAGCCTCTCACACGTGTCCCAGGAGTTCCCTTCCCTGGTGAGTGGCAACCAGAGACCAAATCCTAGCACCCCCAGAACATCTCCCTGGGAGCAGGGGGACACGTCCACTCACTGTCCCCTACTTCAGCGTAACTCAATAAAAGTAGCCCAGTGGGCTACCTGGAGATGCTGTGAATATTTTTAAAATGTAATGATGGAATGTAGACCCACCTACGTCTGTTTCTTGTCGCACACGCAGACACACTCCAAGAGAGAACCCCCGCTGTCAGACGCTGTTCACCACACATCGCGCACACGCAGACACACTCCCAGAGAACCCCCACTGTCAGACGCTGTTCACCACACATCGCTTCATACCGTTTGGCCTGATTTGATGTCTCCAGGGTCTCATATATTTTGACAAGTGCTTCCTCATCACTCTGATTCGGCACAGAAGCTGACAGTCCCCACCACTGGGTGCCAAATGGTCCATTCAGCAAAGACTTATGGGGTCCTTCCCGCAGCCCCGGAGGTGCTCTGGGCGCTGGAGATAGTGATGGAAATGTGCCATATCTGGTGGGTGCACACAGGGTAAAACCCCATATAACTGGATACACACAAGCACAGATGAACACAAAGAAACCAGGGACACCAGAACAAGACTGGGGGGGAGGCCATATCCATGCCAACATCTTGGGAAGAGATTGACTGTAGTTTTGCAAGATGTGCCTACTGAGGGAAGCTGGGTAAGGAGTATGGCGGGGTCTCTCCACGTTATTTCTTTTTTTTAATTTTAATTATTTATTTTTGGCTGCATTGGGTCTTCGTTACTGCACGTGGGCTTTCTCTAGTTGTGGTGAGTGGGGGCTACTCTTCGTTGTGGTGCATAGGCTTCTTATTGTGGTGGCTTCTCTTGTTGCAGAGCACGGGCTCTAGGCGCACGGGCTTCAGTAGTTGTGGCTTGCAGGCTCAGTAGTTGTGGTTTGTGGGCTCAGTAGTTGTGGCTCGCAGGCTCTAGAGCACAGGCTCAGTAGTTGTGGCACACAGGCTTAGTTGCTCCGCGGCATGTGGGATCTTCCCGGACCAGGGCTCAAACCCGTGTCCCCAGCATTGGCAGGCGGATTCTTATCCACTGCGCCACCAGGAAAGCCCTCTCTGAGTTATTTCTTACAATCAGTGTGAATCTACAACTACAACAAAATAAAAAGCTAAATAATAATAAAGGGGGGGAGCCCAGATTTCTTCGCTTATCTCCAGAGACTCTGACCCAGTAGGTCTGGCTGGGCCTGGAGATGGACACAGAATGAACTCCCCAGGGACCTACAGGTCACCAGGACTGAGGGCCACCCCCCGAGCAATGACGTCCTGCAGCATCGCCCTCCCGGCCTCCCATCGTGGGAGGGTAGAGGCGGACATTTCCCAGGACGCCTCGAATTCAGCCGAGCGTGTGTAGCTGCTTCTAACGTGACCACGCGGGTGAGCGACTCCCCTCACTTGTACCACCTGGTTTCTTTAAGAAGCTTCCAAACATTTTAACTGTCTCACTAATCAAATGGCGGGCGGTGCGGGCTTCCCCACCATACCCTCCTTGTTTAATTAACCCGCATCTCCCAGCGGCAGGGGCGGGCCGCACGCACTGTGCTCTCCCCAGGCACATCCACGTCTCGGGCTCCTGGGCTGGGTCCTGACGGCTGTCGTGGGCACAGTGCCCGTGAACGATGCGATTCAAGGGCACCGCGGTGATCAAGGGGGAGGGTAGCGATCGGGAGGCAGAGCACCGTGCTTTTTAATTATCTACAGATCTCAATGGCAAAAACAATATTCACGTTCTGTTCAAGTTAATATGATTAACTATGATTAATAATTTTTCTGTGTACTTGGTGGAGTGGTGCTCAAAATTACGATAATAATAATACCTTGTCTTACAGAGTCCTTCCCCCAAAGAGTTCAAAATCTTCCAGAGATTGCTTCGACTTATCTTTCAACATTGCTGTGCGAAGAAAAAATGTAAGACTATTGGCTCAGATTAATATACCCCATTTGGTTGGGGTTAAACTAAGACGAGAGATGGAAAGTAATGCATCTAAAGTCTGACATTTCCTCAGTGTCAAGCCAGGGAGAGCTTCCAATTGCCCGTTAAGACTGTGTCTGTCGGGATATAAAATCTGACTGCACAACAGACATCTCAGCATCTTAACCCAGTGACACCCACTCGCCACTCACGTCACAGGCCCACGAGGCCCAGGGACGAGGGACCGGGATCCCTCCAACGTGTGGCTTGACCAGAGTGGCCACGGAGGCCTTGCTGACCTCCGCGTTCACCTGGCCGTGAGCACAGCCCGACAGCAGGAAGGACAGCACAGGGGGTTTAGGGCGAGTCCTGGGAGAAACGCAACGCAGGGCTGCTCTCACTTTTGGCCCCAATCACGTGGCCAGAGGAACTGTAAAATCCTCAGAAATGCAGGTGTGCACAAGCACAGGTGAGCCTCTGCACCTAGAACAGCACATCCACTGTCTCATCCCCACACTTGTGCTGCCAACTGCATCCACCTTCTTCAGGAAGAACACTGAAGGAGAGGAAACCGTGAAAAATAACTCATGCCAACCCACACAGAACTTCAAAGTCCCACGAGGAAAGAAACAAGCCCACTTGTTTCTATAGAGAATCTGCTTACCCCCCAGACTCACTTTCATTCCTTCCCTTTCTCCTTCTTAACAAAGATAACAAGACACTTCTGGTGCCAGCCGAGGTGGAGTGGGTCCACCCCGAGCCGTCCCCCCACTGACCACAGCTGGAAGCCCAGACAGAATCCAGACAGAGTGCCTGGGGCCCCTGAAACGTAGCCAAGAGCAGGCAGACTGGGGAGGGAAGCCAAACTGGAGGAGTGGTCAGCACAGGGGCCAGCTGCTCGGTCCTTTCCCTCCTTTATCTCGGCTTTGTCCTAATGCAGCCTGAGTCTCAGAACTCTCGGTGAGGGACCTCCCTGGTGGTCCAGTGGTAAAGAATCCGCTTTCCAATGCAGGGGACCCAGACTCGATCCCTGGTCAGGGAACGAAGATCCCTCATGCCGCAGGGCAACTAAGCCCGTGCACCGCAACTACTGAGCTCTCGCGCCTCAACGAGAGAGGCTGAGTGCCACAACTAGAGAAAAGCCCACATGCCACAACGAAGACCCGATGCAGCCAAAAAAAATAAATAAATAAAATAAATAAATATTTTTTTAAAAAAGAGAACTCTCGGTGAGCAGTACAGTAACTCCTGGCCAGAGGACGTGCGAAGGGGGACCTGAAAGGCAGAGCGCTGGGGGAGCCCAGGGTCCTTTCCCTCTTCCCTCTCCTGGCCCTGCTCCAAGGCAGCTCCATCATGAAGCCACAGCCACAGCCAAGGTGGGAGCTCCTAAAATGCCACGGGAAGCCCACCTCTCTGGGGCAGACTGGGAAGATGGGCCCCAGTGTCCCACAGGATTGGGGGGCGCATCCTGCTTAGCTTTCCTCTTTCTTTTTCTTTTGCCATTTGCCCTAAAAACTACCCCAGTTCTGTGAAACTGCAATACAGTGCATGGGGTGAGGCGGGGTGGGGATTGAATCTCAGGCTCAGAGGAACCAGAACTTTCCAGCCAAAGGACTGGGGTGTGGGGAGTACTGGGGAATTCCTGAGCGGAGAGGGTTCAGAAGATGCACTATTATGTGTGTGAGCCGACACATGTCCCCGACTTACTTCCAGCTGTGCAAGCAGGGGACCCACCTAAGGAAGCACAGCGAGGCTTTTAGACGGAGCTGACACTGAAATCACTTCCCCCAGATGGTGGGAATGGCCCTGGGCAGAGGGTCTTACTCTAGAAAGTTTTAACATTATTTCTGAAAAGGCAGCTCCCTTCACTTTATCACCTTTACCCCCAGCCCCGTCCAGCAGCCAGAGAAAGGTGAGGGTCACCACCGTGGGCACCATCCTTGCAGAGGACGGGCAGCAGGCGCAGTGGACTGAGTGTTTGTCACTAACAGACCCCTCCGTCCCACCCAACGCCATCCCAAACATCCTTCCACACAAGAGCTCAGGTCACTGTTGGTACTTTCAGTGGACTGACTGCACAAGGTCAGCGACCTCACTCTGTAATCTCCAGAGTTTGCTCCAAATTTGTAGGTTCTATTCTTTGGCTCGTTTCAAGGCAGCAAATCAGAATTCTCTTTCGTTTAAAACCAGAAAAAAGGGACTTCCCTGGTGGCACAGTGGTTAGGAATCCGCCCGCCAATGCAGGGGACACGGGTTCGAGCCCTGGTCCGGGAAGATCCCACATGCCGCAGAGCAACTAAGCCTGTGCGCCACAACTACTGAAGCCTGTGCTCTAGAGCCCGCGAGCCACAACTACTGAGCCCACGTGCCACAACTACTGAAGCCCGCACGCCTAGAGCCCGTGCTCTGCAACGAAAAGCCACCGCAATGAGAAGCCCGTGCACTGCAACGAAGAGCAGCCCCCGCTCGCCGCAACTAGAGAAAGCCCACACGCAGCAAGAGACCTAATGCAGCCAAAAATAAAATATAAATTTATAAGAAATAAACAGAAAAAAATAGTTTACACACAGAAGGAAAAGGAAATAAATCAGAATTCTCTATCTTCCTTTTGGAAGGGGAGAGAAGGAAAAAGGTATTGATTTGTACACGAGAACAGTTTACATCACGTGGGTGCTAGTTTTGTGGTTATAACGTTAAAGGTGGGTTAGTAAACTCTGGTGACTGGGGAGGCCGGCGGAAGGGAGCTCGGCTGATTGGATCATCTTAAGACAGTTAACTCAGCGGCCTTGTGCGAATTCCTGATTTCAATAAATTAGCGGATGAACATGTATAACATGTTCACTAAAACATCTTAAACTAATTTATGTGCTTCTTCCGAGTCTTAGCCACAGTCACCAACATCAGTGATCAGAGTTACACAGGTGGCAGGGGCTAACGGAGACTGAATTCTGCTGCACTTTTATAACCACAAAAGCAGCTGGGGCGAGCGTCTTCCAGGGAGATAAGGCCCCCCGTGCGCCTCCCGACCCCCTACCCCAGGATGGACACCTGGTCTCCTCTCCAGCCTTACAAATCGACCCCTATAGACTCCACTTTACCCATTATTATAACACAGCCCTCTGGCTGGTCTCGTTGTTTTCCAGGCAACCCTGAACAGCTGCTCAGGGAATGTCCTCAAATTCACGTCCTGCGCCTAGCCTGGTGCGCACACACGCCAACCCTCTCGTTGGTTCCCCAGTGGCCACCGTGGGTGCAGCTCAACCCGCCCGCCTGGCATCCACAGCCCCATGGGCACCACCCGTCCTCCCGCATCTCCCGAGGCCGCGCGGCGCCCAGCACAGCCTCGGTCTCTCGAGCTCCCTGTTTCCCTCAGGCCTCTTCCAGTGCCATCACTGGCCTCTTTGCTGATCTTTTACCTCTTCTGAACCCTTGATATTTTATCTTATTTTAATTCTGCTTAGGATTAAATCACACAGTCGCCAGCCTGTTGCTTGCTTCTACTGTCAAAGAAAAGCCAGAGCTGGATGTCATGATAACAACAGATTTTATTCAGGAGTAAGATGGGAGGAAAAAGGCGTCAGTACAGAAGCAGAACCATGGAAGCACGTGGGGATTCACAGCCCAGGAGCGGCTGGGGTTGGAAAATTACTCAGAGGAACCATCAGGGATGTGGGAGGAGGAGGGAATTTGGGCACTGGACCCAGCAGCGTTCTTGCTGCAGGCAGACGCGGGACCCTCACCTGCGGGAGGAGGCATCCCATTAGATAGGCAGATGGGGCGATTCCCGCTAGACCAACTTAGCAGGACTCTTGCTGTGACCGGACAACGCAGAGACGGATACCGAGGCCCAAAAGTTGAGGGCTAGTTGAAAAGCTGAGGGGGGCCTGCAGAGCGGGGTCAAGGAGAGAGTCCTGGTTGCTAGACTGTGAGCCCCGGGACAGGGACTCTGTCACCCCCTGCCGCCCTGTGCCTGGCACAGGTGCCCGCCTGCCCGCCGCGCTGCAGGGCGCTGAGCAGTGCCGAGGGCAGGTGGTGACACATGGGGTGTGTGTCCCCCTGGCTGAGCAGCAGCCCCGTGCCCCCCACTCTCCCCGCCCCGGCGCCCGGGCCCTGGCTGGTGGCTGTGGTGCCGGGGCTGCTGGGTGCGGGCACTGAGCAAATGCTGGTCGAGGGAATGGACGAATCACTGACCCCTCGACACCTGGTTAAGGGACTGAGGCTGAGATAAGCGGGGAGAGTGGACTGGCCGTCGAGGCTGTGAGGCCGTTTCCCTAGAGCAGCGGCGTCTAGGAGGGCCCGGCCTGGGCCCCAGGCAGCGCTTCCATGTACATTTATATGCCAGTGTGCGACTACAAATGCAAATCAAAGCTCACCCACCACAGGAGAAGTCGGGGGAGAGGGCCCTGGTCGTTTCCACCTGGAAATGAATTCCGCTCGGTGACAGGAGGGGCCGTTACACACACCACTTCAGAGGAATCCAGTGAGGGGAGTTTTTAGGATGCTCAGTATAACAAGCTCCGGGCGGCTGCTGTGCGAGGGCTAGAGGTGGGAGAGCGCAGTGGCCAGTCCTGGGTAACACAGGCCTTCGTCAGGACGGGTGGGCTCTCCCCAGGAATCGGCGTCCCGAGCACGGGGCCGCGAGGGTCCTGGTGACACTGCTGTCATGGGGACAACCTGTAAGAAGCTGCCACTTCTTGGGGTTCTGCATTGGGCCAGGCACTGTTCTCTTTTCATACATTATAACATGAACCCTGAGGACACTGTTACGTGAGTAGGTACCACTATCCCCACTTTACAGATGGGGAAACTGAGGCACACGGGAGGTGAGTCATCCTCCGACGGGAAGCGGCAGGTCTGAGCCCAGGCCCCAAGCTCTGCAAGGCCCCCTGCACAAGCGTGCCTGCCCCGACCCTCGTGGCGACCCCGCTGGTGGGCGGAGCAAATCCTGCACTCTCGATGGGTGAAGAAGCATGCTCGGAGGGCCCCGCGGTGAGGACACCAACAGCAACTCCTCCGTCCTAATCCACCTCGCTCTCCTCTGGAATGGGTCCCTGGGGGGCTCACCCTCAGAGCGGATGTCCTGGGAGACAGGACGTCCCAGGGGAGGGAGGATGTCCCAGGGGAGAGGTCACCCCAGGGTAGAGGATGCCCCGGGAGCTGAGCCTTTCTGCTCTGGTCTGCTTCCGATGCATGGGCAGGAGTGTTGAAGGTAAGGGCTTCACAAAACTCGGATGGCTGTGGACGGACCGTCTGCTCTTTAGAGGCTGGTCTGTCGGGCGCTTTGGCCGCTGGCTGGGGACACAGTCTGAAGGAGGAAAGGGTCCAAAGAGCTTGACAGAAAGGTGGCTCGGCAGCACCTGGACGGTGCCCGGGTGCCACAAGCGCCAACCACAGCTCCCACACTAGCCTCTAGGAGTACTTGGGCTGCGTCACTGCCTTTGGGAGGAGACATGATGGGCCAGGCTCCTGTCCGGATCTCGCCAGGACGACTGCTTTATGGCGCCTGGAATGGGTTCCACCCTACGTGCAACACATCATTCCTTGAACCACCGCATGCTCTTTCCCTATTGGATTTTTAAGCACTTTCAGTCCTTTCCCTTAATAAGACGACCCCAACAAGCTAAAGTTTAAATAAAGCAGTAACTCACTTTAACCTGTCTTCAGTTTATCACACCCAACATCTTGAATATTTCAAAAGGAGCACACATTAACAGTTTTTAGACAAGGATGCATGAAGGTCACCCAGATTTATCCCCTCAGCAGGATGATGGATGCGGCCCAACTGTCGTGAAGACAGAGTGCCCTGCAGTGCGGACGCCTGAGCGGCACCGTCCCCTGGGAGTCTGCACGATTCCCTTGAGGTGGGGTCTGTGCTGACTTCAGGGGGCATAAATGTCCATCAGATCCTCCATTCCTAGCAGGATTCTGCACAGCAGTTAATCTTATCTTAATCATCCAGGGCATGGGAGCTCCAAGCATCAGCCCTGGAACCTTCCGGAGGCTGCAAGTAATTATCTGGGCTGCAGGCAAGCCCCAGGCAGCTGGAGGAGGTGCAGGGCCCCAGGGCTCCAATCTCCGCTTCCTCTGACAGGGTCCCCATGAGGACCCTCACTGCTGGGACACGGGGTCCCTAGACTCAGACTCTGTACCCCGGATATGAGTGCCCTTGACTGACATTCCTCCTCCTCCACATGTTTTTGCATGAATGGACTAAACTGTGGGCTCTTCTGAGGCAGGACAATGTTTCATTTGTTTTACATCCCTAGTACTTTATATCCCTAGAGCCCAAAGCCCAATATATGTTTGTTAAAGTGATGACCTCAAACACTACTTTGCCAAGACAGATCCTACGGCACTCTTCCCTGAACACCTGCGATAGACCAAATTTTAAGAATAAGCCCAAATGTTGTCATTCCAATGTTTAACAGTATTCTCTTAAAATTTTTTAGAGTTTTGTATAAGGTTCAGATCATTTTTGGAATTAAGTCTATCTATTCACTTAGCAACAACATTCGTTAGAGGTCTATGGCCCCAGCACTGTGCTAGGTACTGATAATTCAAAGATAAAAATAAAATATTTGCATTAAGAAAAAAGAAAGATGTCACATAAGCAACCTAACTTTCCATCTCAAGGAACTAGAAAAAGAACAAACTAAGCTCAGAGTTAGCAGAAGGAAGAAAATAATAAAGGTAAGAGCAGAAATAAATGAAATAGAAACCAGAAAAACAATAGAAAAGATCAATACAACTAAGCTGTTTCTTTGAAAGGTTAAACAAAATTGGCAAACTTTTAGCCAGACTCCCCAAGAAAAAAAGAGAGGGGGCTCAAATAAATAAAATCAGAAATGAAAGAGATGTTACAACTGATACCACAAAAACACAAAGGATCATAAGAGATTATTATCAGCAATTAAACACCAACAAATTGCTTGACCTACAAGGAATGGATACATTCCTAGAAACATACAACCTACCAAGAAGAAACTGAAAATCTGAACAGACCAATAACAAGTAAGGAAACTGAATCAGTAATCAAAAACCTCCCAAAAAAGAAAAGCCCAGGACCAGATGGCTTCACTGGTGAATCCTACCAAACACTTGAAAAAGAATTAACACCAACCCTTCTCAACTCTTCTAAAAATTTGAAGGGCAGGGAACACTTCCAAACTCATTTTACTAGGCCATCATTAGCCTGGCAGCAAAGCCAGATAAGGGCACTACAAGAAAACTATAGGCCAGTATCCCTGATGAATACAGATGCAAAAATTCTCAGGAAAACATTAGTAAATCAAATTCTGCAACACATTGAAAGGATCATGCACCATAATCAAGTGGGATTTATCCCTGGGATGCAAGGATGGTTCAACATATGCAAGTCAATAAATGTGATACACCACAGAACAGAATAAAAGATAAAAAGATGTGAGCATCTCAATAGATGCAGGAAAAGCATTTGACAAAATTCAACATCTTTTCATGATAAAACTCAGAAAATTAGGTGCAGAAAGAACATAATTCAACATAATAAAGGCCATATATGACAAGCCCACAGATAACATCATACTCAACTGTGAAAGACTGAAAACTTTCCTTCTACAATCAGGAAAAAGACAAGAATGCTCATTCTCACTACTCCTGTTCAACATGCTACTGGAAGTCCTAGCCAGAGCAATTAGGCAAGAAAAAGAAATATACGGCATCTAAACTTAATAGAAGTAAAACTGTCTCTGTTTGCAGATGACATGATCTTGTATATAGAAAACTCTAAAGATTCCACCAAAAAAACTGTTAGAAACTAAAAAACAAATTCAGTGACATTGTCAGATATAAAATCAACATACAAAATCAGTTGTGTTTCTTTACACTAAAAACAAACTATCTGAAAAAGAAATTAAGGAAACAATCATGGGCTTGTTTCCCACGATTTTGTACAACAGTATCAAAAAGAATAAAATACTCAGGAATAAATTTAACCAAGGAGGTGAAACCTCAGTACACTGAAAACTATAAAACATTGATGAAAAAAACTGAAGACACAAATAAATGGAAATATATCCTGTATTCATGATTTGAAAGAACATTGTTAAAATGTCTATACTACCCAAAACGGTCTAGAAATTCAATATTGTTAAAATGTCTATACTACCCAAAATGGTCTAGAAATTCAATGGAATTCCTGTGAAAATTGCAGTGGTATTTTCCACAAAAATAGAAAAAACAATCCTAAAATTCATATGGAACCTTAAAGTCCCTGAATAGCCAAAGAAATATTGGGCAAGAAGAACAAAGCTGGAGGCATCACACTTCCTGATTTCAAGTTCTATTATTATGGTATGGTAATCAAAAGCATAAAAAAAAGACAAATGGACCAATGGTACAGAAATAAACTCATGTGTATATGGTCAACTAATCTTTGACAAAGGCTACAAGAATACACAATGAAGAAACCATAGTCTCTTCAATAAATGGAGTTGGGAAAACTGGGTATTCACCCAGTGAAATTGGACTCAACACCAATGACCAAAATTAAATTGAAATGGATTAAAGATTCAACATAAGACCTGAAACTGTAAAATACCTGGAAGGAAACATAGGAGAAAAGTTCCTTGACATTGGTCTTGGCAATGATTTTTTCAATAACACCCCAAAAGCACAGGCAATAAAAGCAAAAATAAATAAGTGTGATTATATCACATTATACAGCTTCTGCACAGCAAAGGAAACAATCAACAAAATGAAAGGCAACTTACAGAATATGGGAGAGTACACGTGGAAACCATATATGTGGGAACAGGTTAATATTCAAAATATATAAGAACTCGTACAACTCAATAGCAAAAAAACAAAAACAAAAACCACCCAGATAATCAGAATAAAACATCGGCCAAGTACCTGAATAGAGATTGCTCAAAAGAAGACACAGAGATGGCCAAGACCTATATGAAAAGGTGCTCAACATCACTAATCATCAGGTAAATGCAACTTAAACCCACAGTGAGAGATCATCTCACACCTGTTAGAATGGTCATCATCAAAAAGACAAAAGATAAGTGTTGGTGATGATGTGGAGAAAAGGGAATCCTTGTGCACTGTTGGTGTGAATGTAAAATGGTACAGCCATTATCAAAGACAGCATGGCGGTTCCTCAAAAAATTAAAAATAGAACTACCATAAGATCCAGCAATCATTACCTCTGTGTACTTACCCAGAGGAATTGAAATCAGGGCCTTAAAGAGATACCTGCACCCCTATGTTCATAGCAGCACTATTCGTAATAGCCAAGACAGGCAAATGTCCTAAGTGTCCCCTGACGGATGAATGGATAAAGAAAATGTGGTATATACATACAATGGACTATTATGCAGCCTTAAAAAAGATCATCTTGTCATTTGTGACAACACGGACGGACCTGGAAGGACAGTATGTTAAGTGAGGGGTCCCCAACCCCCAGGCCGTGGACCGGTACGGGTCCGGTCCGCACAGTGGGAGGTGAGTGGCAGGTGAGCAAGTGAAGCTCCTTCTGCCGCTCCCCATTGCTCACATCACCGCCTGAACCATCCCCCCTTCCCCGGTCCATGGAAAACCCATCTTCCACGAAAGCTGTCTCTGGTGCCAAAAAGGCTGGGGACCGCTGTGTTAAATGAAATAAGCCAGACAGAGGAAGACAAATGCTGTGTAATCACACTTACGTGTGGAATCAGAAATAGTCCAACTCAGAGTAACAGAGAGTAGAATGGTGGTTGCTGGGGACTGAGGGGAGGGGGGACTGGGGAGACATAGGTCAGCCTGCATGCCAGCCCCGCCCAGCCAGCGTCACTCTGCCACCCTGCCTGATGTCGGGACACACTGCAGAGGCGGTAAAACGCTGGCTCCCCAGGGGGCCACGGGGCACGGCTCTGAGTGACGCCACCACTCAGTCCACGTCGCAGGGCTGTCCCAACCCCAAAGGAATCGGCCCGAGGAGGCTGACGCACACCCTTGCAGGCCGGTCATGTGCCTGTGCCCGGACGGCCAGCCTGTGTTCAGAAGTGCCCGGAGCCCTACACCCGCCAAAGAAGCCAGACTGACTTTGCGGTCCGGAGGCGGAGCCAGAGAGGAGCTGGCCCGCAGTTCTTCTGGAGACAGGAAGGGGATTAACAACTTATTGGACACCTGCTCGTCCCAGGACATTGCGTGCGTCAATTTAGCCTGCGCCTTTAGGTGAGGGCATTATTATCTTTTCACAGTTGAGGAAACTATCGCCCAGAACAAGGAGACCCCCCAAATGTCCCACTTAGTAAAGGGGCTGTGACCCAGGCCCTCCGGCTGCAAATCGTACACACCCGGTTCCTGCTCTGAACGATACTGAGAAGTGGGGGGATCCCCTCGCACATGTGATGGGCTCCAAGGTCATCGCTGAGTCTGGTTGACCCAGGAGAGCTGCACGGGCTGGGGGCGGGGTGCCACCTCTGCCCGCCAGTGGCGTCAGGGACCCGCCCACGAGCACGGCCACCCACTGCCCTGCGTTTTTCTGTCTGTCTGATTAACATTAAACAACATTAAACAGTCGGTCCCCGTGGCCGACTGCAGAGCTGCTCCAGAAGGTCCGGCTTCTGGACGGTCCTACAGGACGGCCGTGCCGCCCAGGAACAATCCAATGTCCTCGGTCATGGCCAGAGCTGAAGATCACCCTGTGGCCTGGAGAGGGTGGCTGGGGGAAGCCGGCCGTGCCCTGAGCAGCCCTAGCGCTAACTCTGAGCACTCCGGGGGCAGGACGGGGAGTGTCCTGCCAGGAGCCTGGGGCCCCGAGCGCACAAGCCAGCGTCGGAGCTGGAGAGCCTTGAGGTCACAGGTGAGCTTCCCCGTGTTGTGCATGAAGCCGGGAGGGGAGAAGGAACTCCACCCATGTCGCCTGGCCAGAAAGTGACCACTCGCCATTCTGTGACCACACGATGGCAATGCCACTGCATCCTGGCCATGAGCTCCTCTGCCCCTCTGGGCCCGGTTCCTTCCCAGGGATGTCGGGAAACACGAGCCCCATGTGGACCCGCGGGCTGCCTTGTTCAGGCACCGTGGGGCGCCGACTCGGTGGCTGCACACGTGCCAGGCGCTGTGCCAGGACACCACGGTCCCCACCGGGAAAGAAGGAACCCGTGAGGCCCACTCCGGCTGCTGAGGACCACGGCCAAGGACGGAGGGGACTGGTCCAGAAAAGAGGACTGCAGGGACTTCGGGAAGCGGTGCTTCCCGTGCACTCAAGCCGGACCCAAGACCACGCACGGGGCAGGCGGGGCCGGGTGACAGCAGTCGCCCCAGTCAGTGGGAGCGGCAGTTTTCACCCGAGATGCAAGCAAGACATGGCGTCAACTTTGACCACGTCTGGCAGATGCTGAGTCTGAGGACAGCGAAGAGGAGGCTCCCCGCCCACAGGAACCCTCCCGCGGACAGGAGGTGGCGCCTGTTTGCTCTGGCCTCTGGCGCCAGGCCCCTGCCGGCTCCTGTGGGAGCACCCAGCACCCCACAGCCACCACAAAGCACAATTTAAAGGGCACCGAATGACAAGAGGAAGGCAGCTCGCACGTGACCATTTTCCACACGCTTATTAAGCGGTAAGACACAACAGGGCGTGAATTATGATGCAATAGCTCCTGCCTCGAAGCGATTTCAGACACAGAAGTCGGAGGATTCATCGTTATCATATATTCAGTTCTATTTTTCTTTTTCAAGCCCTAAAAAATCATGTCTAAATCTCCTAAACCCATCACGGCTACATCAAAGAGTGGATGGGCCATGAGCTTCGACAGCTGAAAATACGCCACAGCTGCTGAGCAGGAAGAGCTCCTACGAGTTCTTCACTTCGGGTCTGGGTTCTGTCACTGGAGATGAAGGTAAGTATCCTGATTCTTACTGTGCTTAAAAAACAAGGCAAGAAAAGGAAGCTGCCAGGGAAAGGCCCCGTGGGTTCAGGTGTAGGAGGGGCCCGAGGCCCAAGGCTCCGGCATGGGGGTGCCAGTGCAGACAGGGCCTCGCATCGCTATAGCTGGTCGCAGCCCCTGAGGCCCTCCCCAGGCCTCCACACGGGGCTCTGTCCCGTCCCAAGGATTTGTCGCGCCCCACCGTGTGGCGGGAATTCCACTAAGCCCCGGGAGTCCGTCCCACCAAAGCGCCCCGGCTCCTGGCGGCGCCGACACCTAGCGGGCCCAGCGGGGGGTTTGTTAGCTGGCGGAGAGCAGTGATGCTGGAGAAAAGAGGGTGGGACACGGGGCGATTCTGCCGAAGTCCCTGATGCTGCCTCTCTTGTCCTGGTAACTGGCTTCCAACACTTTTAACAACAGCTGATTACTACAAGCCTCAAAAGTGTCCTGGTCATTTTCTGAATGAAGCGCCGGCAAGCCCCTGCTTCCCTGCAATTAGTCGGAGGTGCTGCCACCCACCGCTGACATTTACAGAACGACCGCACTGTGTCAGGAGGGCCCAGAACACGCTGCTCTAGCAGCCCGGGGAGACGACGCCCACCCTGGCCTTGGGGCGCCCGCAGCTGTGCGCAGGAGAACAGGAGCCACTGGCCGTACCCGGGCCTCAGTCACACCCGCACGCGTGTGCACGGCTGCCCATGGAGCGAGGTGCCCTGCCTGCATCTCCCTCCGTCTCGGAACCCAGAGGCCCCGTGCTGCGTGGGTCCAGAGCGACGCAGACGAGCACCCCGTCCGCCAGCGTGTGACTGAAGGCCTGTCCCCCAAGGAGGAAGCCGTGAGCCCCGAGTGGTCCTGATGGGTGGCCGAGCAGAGAGCAGCAGCTTGTCCCTGAAGGCCTCTCGGGCGACGACACCCCGCCTGGGCCGCCGGTCGCGTGCCCTTGGAGAGCCAGGGGCTTGGGTCCCTCCCCACACGCCTGCTGCAGGCCCCCCGGGAACCTAGCAGCCTGGGAGCCGGGGCTTTGCGGGACTGAGACCCACACCCTGCGCTGGCCAGGGGCCGGCCCCTCCCCCTGCCACACGGCCTGCAGGAGCTGCTGCCTCCTCAGATCCCTCCCTGCGAGGAGACAGGAATCGTCTAAGAAACACCTGGGCCGTTCAAGCAGGCTCCGGCCCCATCAGCGAGCTGCCCTATATCAGAATGTCTGCGTCTGGCCCTCCCGGGAATCCGGGTCCGCGGAGCTCTTCTTCAGGAGACGGAGCTGGGGGCTGACGTTCCTCAGCCTTCCATTCTCTGTCCTCTTCTCCACGGGTCCACCTGTCCTGGGTGCCGTGGATGAACGGTCTCCTCCCAAATGCACGTGTTGAAGCCCTAGCCTTCAAGGAGGAGGTCTTTGGGAGGTGGTGAGCTCACAAGGGTGGAGACCTAATAAAAGGGACCCAGGGAACTTTCTTCCTCTCTCTCCCTGTGAGGACACAGCCAGGAGGCACCGTCTGCAGGCCAGGAAGCTGGTCCTCCCCAGAGCCCAAGCCCGGATGTCCAGCTCCAGAGCTGTGAGGTGTCAGCCGTGGGCGGAGTTCTGTCACAGCCGCTGGGCGGGGCTCAGGTACTGGGGAAGGCCCACCGCCCGGTGCCGATGAGAGTACAGGGTCTCCCAGCCCCCCTCTGGGCCCCCACTCCCAGTCCACTGCTTACTGCGCGTGGCCCCTTGAGGCCTCACCAGCATCTCAAACTACAGCCTGAAACGGAATTATCACCACCACAGCCGCAAATAAAGATTCGTGTCTCCTCCGTCCCATCCCGTCAGAGTCACCTCCATCCTCTGAGTCGTGCGAGAAATCAAGCTCTAAACCCAGAGGCGTCCCTGCTCCTCCATCGCCCCTGCCCCCGCTCACTTATGGTGTTTCCAAGGCAACTCCTGCATCCTTGGTCCAGGCTTTCTAAGCGCCTCCTGCCGCCATTCTCTCCACGTCCTCGCTGGGTCACGGGGGCAGCGGGACAGAGCTTCTGGATCACGAGTGGTCAGTGCACGCACCCTGCTGGCCCCTTGAGACACGCAAGGCCAAGGACGGCAACCGAACCGACCAGCGGCCTCTCTGCACACCCCCCGCACCCGACACCTGCGACGGGCACGCCCGACACTCCGGTGCTCCTCTGCTCTGCCCAGGCTGTGCCTCTCCTGGGGGCCTTGTGGGGATGATGTCGGGGTCTCAGGGGACAGGACAGTCGCCCGACTCGCTGGGGCACATCCCGGTGGGCAGAGCAAAGAGGCCAATAAGGTCTGACGGCCCCAACGCTTGTGACGCTGGGTGAAGGTGACTCCGTTTACAGCCACACACAAGTCAGGTGCCGTGAACCTGCCAGTCTCCTCCTGGAACCTTCCCAGCTGTGACCGGATCACACGAGCTCAGCCTCCCACTGCCCGCTGCTCCCCTCAGCCCTCCCTCCCGCCCACCGGGGGTGGGGGTCATGCTGAGTTCTGGGCACGTCGGTTTGCGATGCAGTGCATCCTGAGTGCAGCTACACCCAGGGAATGCTTTCTGGCTTCATGGGAAACCTGGAAAGTCGTAATTCCACTGTCTTCTCCATCGAGATATTTAAGCGTAGAAGGAAGGCTCCCACCGTGCTCACGCAGGGAGAGCCTCACCCTCCTTTCCCTGCGGCACAGGTGGCCAGCGGGCTCCTGCCCTTCTCCACGGTTGTGGTCCAACACAGCCCTCACTGGTCTGTGATAAAATTCCCTACAGACCCCACTCCTGCAGCGCCCTCCCCAGGCCCCCTCACCCTTCACGACTTGGAACTTCCGGGGAACCAGAGACTCTTCCTGCCTCCTTCCTGCTTCTGCCCAGAGCCCCCAGGGTGCCCCCACCTCCACGGCAATCTGATCACGCCGCATGAGCACACACGTGAACCTCCTAAGAAACACCCGGGCTGTTTAAGCAGGTTCCAGCCCCGCCAGCGAGCTGCGGTCTGACCCTCCCGGTAATTCCAGTCCAGGGAGCTCTGTGCACCATCCTCTCTCCTGTCTCGTCATTTCTCATCCTGGGGAGCCAGGGCAACCTATCCACCCATCCCCCCTCCCTCCACCCATCCCCCACCCATCCCCCATTCATCCCCCCATCCCCCCACCCATCCATACAATCTTTGAGCACCCATGTGCCAGGCCCTGAACTGTGCACGACAGCACTGAACGGAGAACAGGTTTCGGGCCCCCATGACACAGTCCGCTGCGCCATTAACATTTATCAATACTTCCCACGTGGGTAAGCGCCGCGCAGAATGAAGTCATATGAGAGAGAATAACAAGGAGGAACTACTTTAGGTCTAGTGGTCGGGGAAGCTCTCTGGGGATTTATACTGAGTCTTGAAGGAGGAGCAGAGCTAACCAGGCAAAAACAAAACGGCACCTTCTCCGTGCCCTGATCACAAAGGAGCACGCCCCATCTTCAAGGAGGGTTCCTTTGGAAACTAGAGACGGAATCGTCTTCCCGTGATATAGCTTCAGCCACGTCACCCTTGGGCACCAAACTTCCCGCAGCCCTGACAGCCTGTGTCCCTCCAAAGGAGCGCCTAGTCAGCGCAGTCTGCTTGGAGGAGTCCCCGCCCCTGGTCTGCCCGCGTTTCCCGTGCTCTCCTGAGGCTCAAATCCATGGAGCGGCGCTGAGTCACTTATCTCCGTCTATTCATCTTCTTTCCTTTTTTGTCCCTCCTTCCCAACAATGTGTCCTTTTACTATGGGGATTATTTTAGGCTGATTATTTTGAAGAAGCAGAAGACCCAGGAAGAGGTCCTGCTCTTTATCTCCCCCTTTCCTGCCTAAAGGAGTGTAGATAAAGGGCCTGGTCCAGGAAGTGCAGTGTCACCAGAGATGCCCACGAAGAATACTGGTGGGGCTGAGGGGGTGTGCTGCAGGGCCTGGAGACCAAAGTCCCATCCACGTCCCACCGTCTCTGCGTGGCCCAGCAAACACTTGTCTACCAAACATTTGTTTTTCCACTTCCGTGTGAACCTCTCCTCCCCTGTGAAGTCCCAGACCCTCCCCGCTGCCTCAGACGGCTCAGGCCTCCACTGCCCAGCCTGTCCTGGGGTCTCGGTTTTCTCATGGGGCCTCTGAACCTACATAATTAAATTTGATTTCCTCTGGTTATCTGTCTCAGGTCAATTCTTAGGCTCAGCCAGAAGAATCTAGAAAGGGTAGAGAGAAAAATTTTCCTTCCGCAACATATCATGTAATTTCTGATCTTTTATGTTGAAATGGACCAATGTATATGTGTTCCTATTAAGATAACCATTGACACCCATACAGCGCTTACTGTCCTAAGTGGGCTATAAGGATAAATTAATTTAATCCCCCAAAGCCCTGTGAAGGTCATCCGACTCACAGGTAACTGAGGCATCCCTGGGGACGTGCCTTAGCCGGCGCTGAGCCAGGCCTGAGCCCTGGAAATCTGTCTGGGGAGCCTTTACTGTCACCGCTCGGCCACGCGGCCGGGAGGGCCATGGGCGTTCGGAAGGGGCGCCCCTCATCCCGTCCTGCTGGACCCCAGCAGGCTCAGTGAGCGCTGGCTGAGCCGACTGCCACTCAGGGGGCGAAAGGCTGTCCAAGGAACCGTGGAGTTTAACTCAGCGCGGAAAGGCTCGAGCCTGACCGAGTGCGACATGAATTCGAGGGGGCAGATGAACACGGACTGAGTAACAGCAGGCGGCCTCAGCGAAGAGGCGAGAGCTGAGCTCGGCCGCAGAGGACGGACAGGCGGAAACCACGAGAAGACATCAGAGGCATGTTGGGTGGGGAAGGGGTATCACGAGCAGAGTCAGGGAGGTGTACGTGGGCGGAACGTGCCAGGAGAGAGGGCAGCCAAGGACAGTGACCAGCATGTGGTCTTGGCGACTCCGGAAACTACGGCTGGAAATCCTGGGTCACCGCGCTTCAGGATTCAGGACTGTTGGACCCCGGGGGCAGCGGGGTCCCTGAAGGCCCCTCCTGTGGGAGTCGGTCCAGGTGCTGCTCTGCAGTAGCCATGCTTTGTTGTTTTTCTAACCATTTTATCTAGATTTTATTTGTAGACCCTGAAAATTCCCATAAATTCCAAGGATCACAGGAGAAACAAGCTTATTTCTTTGAGCTTGCCTGAGATAAAATCTCCCTTAATCTTGGGTCTTGAAATATAGCCATGGAGAAACTTGGTTTCAATATGACAAATCTCCAAATTTCCACCTGCATCTCCACTTTCATTTCATGCACACTGATTGCAGCACTTTCTGTTACAATTCTGTTTTATAACAGCTTGTAATTATTTTATGGGTGAATGTCTAACTCTTCAACTCTTCGCATGGATTATTTTCTTCAGATTTTGAAGTTCTCTTCTGCTCTATTGTCTGTTTTTCCTCTTGGTTCCTTTAATTTGTATGGTTTTTTTTCCAAATAACTCACATCATGAGCAAGACACACTGCTGGGCAATGTGGAGACACTGCAGGAGCTTTTCCTCATCCTCTTGGGCCTTCCAGTGGACTATTCAGGAAAAGTTCTGCAAAGGAGGTGGGATTTGAACTGGATCTTGGACTCTCTGAGAAGTCTGGCTCCAAGCCAAGATTCTGCACCGGCATTTTCAGGCCAGAGGATGGGTAATGTCAAAGGCCGTAACTGGCAGACCTCGCAGGGAAGCTGCCCTCCCCACACAACACTTGTACACAGCCAGTTCATTGCAGTCCCCGGAGTTTCAGTCAGGGTCTCAGGCCCCCTGGCTGGCCATGCTCTCCCACCTGCTGATGCAGGGGACACGGGTTCGAGCCCCGGTCCGGGAAGATCCCACATGCCACGGAGCAACTAAGCCCATGCGCCACAGCTACTGAGCCTGTGCTCTAGAGCCCGCGAGCCACAACTACTGAGCCCGTGTGCCGCAACTATGGAAGCCCACGCACCTAGAGCCTGTGCTCTGCAACAAGAGAAGCCACTGCAATGAGAAGCCCACGTACCACAACGAAGAGTAGCCCCCGCTCACCACAACTAGAGAAAAGCCCACGCAGCAACGAAGACCCAATGCAGCCAAAAATAAACAAATAAAATAAATTTATTTAAAAAAATAAAATGACTCAGTTTATAAAGCATACATATATAAATGTGAAAAAATAAGTAAACATAAAACATCAAAAAAAAAAAAGAAAAAATGGGGGGACGAGCCCATCTCAGGCTAGATCCACCAGTGAATGAGTTTCATTTCTTGAGTTTTGAGGACTGAGGGTCTGTAGCCAACCTTTGCTTTGCCTTGACCTCTGGGGTCCGCCTGACCCGGGTACTGGCGAGGCCCACCGCCCCGGGCAGGCGCCCCAGCTTGCGTCCGTGCAGAGCCTCGCGCATTCAGTCAGCGCCCAACGTGCGCAGCGTGACGCTCTTGGTCGTCTCAGTCCAGTCGTGAGCGTGGGAACGGGCAGCTGCTGTGACGGAGACTGGGGGGCCGGCCCCTCTGATGGGGCCCCCCAGGAGGCGAGGGGTGCAGGCTAGGGGTGCGGGACATGCGCTGGGCCTGAACTGCAGAAACCGGCGGAGGCAGCCAGGGCACGAGGCGGGGCTGGGTTGGAGGAGGCGGGGCCGGCCGTGCGGAGCCCAGCAGACCCCGGAGGGACCCTCAGAGTCTGTGCTGAGCACACAGGATGCTGCCCAATGCGGGGCTGGACCTGGGCCTTTTGGGGAGTCGGTGCAGCCAATGGGTGGAGGGTGGGCGGCCGTCTGCAGGGAGACAGCAGAGGCCTGGAGCCCGAAGGCTGCTCCAGACACGGGCCCACGAGGCGCCGTGCTCACGCCTCCCCACCCACTGGAGGGAGCCCAGCTGGGCTGCTGAGCGGCTCACGACCTGATGGCGTCGTGTTTTAGGAGGCGTGGGGCTGGATGCTGGGTCAGCCATGACCTCGCGCCGCTACCGGGGCTCCAGGGGGTGAGTCTGGGGTGCGGCCGGAGGGAACCCAGGAGCAAGAGGCCTCACGACAGAAGGACAGGGAGCGGGCAGCCCTGCAGGGGCCACAGGCGGAAGGCCCACCTGGCCCTGCTCTCCTCAGCCCCACCCCAGGGCCCGGCGCCTAGCAGTCCACGTGTCCCCTCAGCTCCCTGGCGGACACACGTCCAGACCGAGCCCGCTGCCCGTTTGCCCATCCCGGTCCACGTGTCTTGATCTGGTCTCTGCCCATGTTCTCGTCATTCTTCTGTTTTTCTTGTTTTTTCCTTTATTTTGGTCCTTTTGATTCTCTTCCCCCTTTCCTGGAATCTTCACACCGTTTTCTGTGCCGTGTGTTTGCCCATCCGGCCGCAGAGGCAAGGAGGGGGCCAGGGGTGGGGGGAGGGTGGGGGAGGACCCCGAACCTCCACTTGGAAGTTGCTTCTTCTGTTGCAGTGAAAGCTGCTCTGCTAGAGTCTACCTTAGAGCTGTCCTGACACTTGGTGGCAGGCCCCCAAGAGCACACCAAGCATTTAAAGGCAGCCCTACTCCCCCACCCCAGCTTTTCCACCTCCAGACGACATGGCTCTTGCCACGTGTCACAGACTGGGGCCTGCCCTCGGCGCGCCCATGGCCCCGGCTGGGCGGCCGCAGCTCCCCGCCAAGCAGGAGGATGGAAGGAGGCCCAGAGGCCTAGCTTGGAAAACAATCTGGGCACCGCTGGAAATAAAACATGCATGTTCATCCCAAGCTCCTGACTTATCCCCCCACCCCACGTTTCCCCTTTGGTAATCACAAGTTTGTTTTCGACATCTGTAAGTCTGTTTCTGTTTTGTAAATATAAGATAGATAACCAACAAGGACCTACTGTACAGCACAGGGAACTCTGCTCAACATTCTGGGATAACCTATGTGAGAAAAAAATCTGAAAACGGATAGATAACATGTATATGTATAATTGAATTACTTTGATGTACACCTGAAACTAACACAACATTGTAAATCAATTATACTCCAATAAAATTTAAAAAGGATAAGACACATTTGACTAAATGCAATAAATTTTTGTATAGTAAAAAGACAAAACAAAAAAATGAAATTTGACAAATCCAAATGTGTACATTTAAAAAAAAAATGCAAACATTCCCTCTGCATCGTCACATCTGCCACACCCTTCTGTCTGGTCCCGGACACGAAGGCCATCAGGCTGCATACGGTGAAGGAGGGGAGCCCACGAGATCCGTGTGGACAGGGAGGCGACCAGGGCCCAGGGCTGCCCCAGGCTCCAGCAGAGCACCACAGGCCCGTCCACTCCCAGCTGAATCCCTGCACCCAGAGACGGCTCTGTTTACCTCACAAAGACGTCAGCAAGGTGGACCGCGTCACGTATTTGAAAGTGTGCACATTTTACAACACGACTGTTATCTGCACCGACTCACACGGGACCCACTGCATGATGTGATGGCCGTGGGTTTGAGAGCAGCAGCCCTGGGTCTGGGGCTTGGTGCCCTGGCGTCACCGCTTCCCGCAGCCCGATCACTCTCCCCTCTCGTCCTGCAAACGACCAGCGTTTAAACACGTAGCTGTCCCCATTCTCGAAGCGGACAGCAGCCCTGCTGGCCCCTGCATGCTGCGGGACCGTTCGCAGGCTGCCGACACGTCTGCCGGCTTATTCCTCCCCATTCTCTCTTGAACCCACTCCACCTGCTTCCCATGACAGCTGCCGTGTCAGGTTCCCCAGTGACCCCCATGCTGCCAGGCCAATGGGCTCTCAGCCCACCTGACGCCCCACAGCAACACTGACAAAGCAGACGGGCTCGCCAGCTTCCAGAACACCCCACACACCAGGCCCTCCCAGCTCCCGGCGGCCTCTTCCCTCCCCTTGGCTGGATCCCCTGCGCCCAACCTCACGCTGGGGCTCGGCCTCTGGTCTTCTCTCCAGGGACGCCGTTGGCCCAGAGCTCCGCACGCCCGTCTGCACCAGGAACACAGACTCCCACCTCCGCTCGCCTGGCCTGGACCCCACCCCACCCGTCTCATGTCTCCAAGCATCTGGTTGGCTGGGCCACTTGACCACTTCACAGGCATCTCAAACTCAACCAAACCCGGCTGTTCATCTTCCCGTCCCACCCCCCAGCCTCCTCCTCTGGTCCTTCCTGTCTCAGTCACCGTCCTAGTTGCTTAGACCAACCCCCTGGGCCCTCCCTGGTTCCTCTCTCGGCCTCACACCTACTCTAATCTGTCAGTAAACTCGACGGCTCCATCTGCCAATCCATCCAGAAACCAACCACCTGCCGGCATCTCTGCACCAGCCCAGCCAGCGTCACCGGCACGCCTGCACCCCAGGCTGGCTCTCTCGCTGCTCTGCGTCTGCGTCTCCACAGGGACACATTAAATTATGTTGCAGGGAGTTCCGGTCCCTGATAAGATGGAGGAGGCTCTCCGAAAATGCAGCCACACGCGGACAGGACTTATGAACAGCTCTCTCCTGTCATTTCAGGAAAACAGAGCCTTGTTCTCCGGTATCCCAGCCTCCCGGGCGATTTTTGTGCAGCAGTGGGACAGTCTGCAGAAGCCTCAGACTGGGGGAGGGACGCCTCCTCTCCAACTGCCCGGAGGCTATGTCCCCGGAGGGGGCCCTGCTCCCTCTCTCTGTTTTCCCACCGCTGGCTGGGCGGCTCCGGCATGGAGACGGTGCAGCAGAACAGGGGGAACAAAGACGCAGTCTGATGTGTAAAAAGGAAAGCACCAGAAAGATTTCAAGAGAGGGAGGAGCTCGTGAAAGCACCCCATAAAGTTGTTCAGGAACTCCTCAGTAATAGACACACAGCTTAGCAGAACAGGACGGTCCAGAAATAGCCCTGCACAAATAGGGCCAACTGACTTTTGACAAAGGAGCAAAAGCAATTCAATGCAGGAACTACGGTCTTTAACAAATGGTGCTGGAATACTTGGATATCTATAAGAAAAAAAAAAAACCCCACAACCAAAACCTCACACCTTATTTTAAAAAACTCAAAATAGATCATAGCTCCAAATATAAACTGTGAAACTACAACTTTTAGAAGAAACATTGGAGAAAACCTTCCTAACGTTGGATTTGATTCCAATATTTCAATCTATATAAAAAAAAAAAGTTGGGTAAGTGGGACTTCAACGAAACTCAAAACTTTTGCTCTGCAGAGACGCTGCTAAAAGGATGAAAAAGAGAAGACAAAAACTGGGAGAAAATATTTGCAAATTACACAGCTGGCCAAGGACTTTTATCCAGAATATGTAAAGAACGTTCTAAATCTAATGGACTTAAACACAATAATTAACAATCGATGTAACTTTAAAAACGGGCTCCACCAAAGAGGACACGCGGGTAGATGGTGAGTTAAGTGCGCGGAAAGCCGTTCCGGATCACTGCAGGGAAGCACAAGTGACAGCACCCCATGCCCGTGGGCGGCTGAGAAAGCTGAGCACCCGCCCGCGGCCCCTCGGGAAGCAGTGCAGCAGTTTCCTCCCATAGAACCCAGTGCTCACACTGGTCAGCGCTGACCCTGCGGCAGGGCCTGCAAACTTTTTTGTAAAGGGTCGGACAGCAAAGATTTTAGGCGCTGAGGTTGCCTGGCCACTGCTGCACGTGTGCCGAAGCACATGAGTAAGGGCGGTGCTGCGTGCCAATAAAACTTTATTGACAGAAACAGGTGGTGGCAGGGATTTGCCCCCATGACCTCAGGCTATAGTTTGCCAACGCCTGCCCTGGAAAATGAAAACTTCTGTTTACACAAACACCCATACACAAAGATTTACAGCAGCCGACAGCTCCAGCAGGACTGCAGACCCCACATGAGCCCAGAGCTTTGCCTCGGTCGCTGCGGAGCTGGAGCATCTAGCGCGGCGCCTGGCACACAGGAGGCGCTCAACAAACACGTTTGTTGAGGACTTTCATTAGCGCTGTTTTGCACTCCTCACAAACGCAGGTCTTCCCTGGAAGCACAAATGCTGAAGGGCCTTAAACACCACCACCCCCTGCCTGCCCCTCCACCACGGCCCCGTCTGTCCTCCGCTCACCCACGGTCCCCACTCTGCCCACAAACTCTTACCCCTGAAAAAAAGAAACAAAACCCAGACGTGCCTCTCTGGGCTCACAGTGCAGCTAGAAACCACCACGCAGACACTCCAGGGACGACAGATGGCTTCAGCGTTTAGAACGAGTCCATTCTCAAGCTGAAGCCCGTTGTGAAAAAAGGACTACGCCTGACAGCCATCTCGGTACAGACGCGACACCTGGGCAGGTGAGGCCACGCCCAGAACAGACCCCTGGACCCGCGGGAGGAGGAATAGGCAAGAGTCCCGTGCTCAGAGTTTTAGGATCATCTGACAACGTGGGGTTTCAACAGGTAAGCGTGCTGCATGACCCGGGAACACGCATGTGACCTCCAGGCGATGAGGATGCTATCGGAGTAAAGGAACAGGACCCAGTGGGGCACCATGCCCGGGGACGGGGCCCAAGGCCGGCAGGAGACCCCTGGTCACTGACAGCGTCAGGGCTCCCCCAGACCAGGCCCGAGCATGGGCAGGTCAAGCCCAGGACGAAGCACGGGAGGCCCATCTGCCTTTTTTTCTGGGCCAGCACGGAGAAAATTAACAGAGACCGGGTGATGGGGCCATACCGGAGGCAGAGCTCCTAAAGAAAGAGCTGGAGCCCATGCAGCATGGCCCTGCTCCTTTTATTTCATTTTTAATCTTGAGAGAAAGATGAGTCAACATTATGGAAGCAAATTACAGTGAGACTCCCGACAGCCTTAAAAGCAAGAAGAGGAAGTAGGCAGTGACCAGGCAGAGGCCAGCCCGCGGAGCCCCAGCTCGGTCTGGGGACGGTGTTTCCGCTTCCATCAAGTGGAGGCTTCAGGTGCCAGTGGTCGGCTGGCAGATGCTCCGTCACTATTCACAGGTGCTCGCATCAGAGCAGAGTGATGCTGGCTCTCCCAGACGGGGCTCCGCCTGGAAAGCCAACACCCGCCACACGGCTGCCTGCGGCTGGGAAGCTGCCCAAGGACGGCCTGGCGGGTCAGAGCAGTATGTGGTACTTCAGCGCCCGGGGCACCCTGTTGATGACCAGCCTCCCGTCATAGCTCAGGGAGGCAAAGAGCCAGGGGTCGGCTGAGGACCAGTCCACGGCGTACACGCTGTCCTCGTGCTCCTCATAGGTGGCAATGACGCTGTCCTGGGGAGGCTCCTGGCTCCTATAAGGCACCAGAGACACGCGTGCGTGAGTGAGGCGGGCGCCCTGCCCAGCGGTGGCAGCAGGCCTGGTCTTCTCACCTGCGCAATCGGGCAGTCCCCAGGAGCCGAGGGGGCCAACGGGGGTGCCCCTGCGGGAGCCCAGAGCCATCCCATCCCCAGCCGTGGGCCCTCGCGGCTCGTGGGGGGCCCCCTACCGCCTAACACCTCCCTCCGCGGCTCTGCAGCAGGACGTGCTCGGGCTCAGGGAACGGGGGCTGGGGAACGTTCATGGGGCTAAGTGGACAACAGCCAAAACTCCTGTGACGTCTGCCAGAGGGACCTGGGGACCGGCCGGCACAGGCCCCTGGGGTGGGCATGGGGAGCCCTGCTCAGGACGAGGGTGAGGGGCCGGCAGGCCCTGGCCTGGGCTGTGACACCTCCCGGCACCCCGTTCACATGAGAGTCGCTAGCCCCTTCCCTGGGACGCCTGCCCGGGCGGTGCTCACGTGCGCAGCCCTGTGTGGGAGCATGCGGAGCTGGGCCGCCCGCCTGGGCCTCCGAGGTCACAGGCCTGCCACGTGCCGGGCTGCTTCTCCACCCAGCAGGGCCTCCTCAGCATTTTTCTCCCCATTTCGTGGCTCTTTCTACCCAAGGAGCTCTCAGCAATCTGGGACTTTCCCCAGGAGACAGCCCGCTCCATGTGCCCCCCGGCTCGGACCCTCAGGCATCCCACGGCCCGACCCTCCCAGGAAGCCAACCTGCGGTGGCCAGCAAATGCCCGGGTACAGACACCGCATACAAGTCCTCAGGGGACTCCCATTCTCCTGAACTCACTGAGACATGGGGACCAACCCCAGGAGCAGGCCTGCGGGAAACCGTGGAGGCACCTCGCACCAGTGCCGTTGCCCGGCACGCCTGCCAGCCACACGCGCCTTCCTTCCTAGTGCGCTTCTCTGAAGCTGCCCACGTGCAGGCAGGACCCCTGGATTAACACACGGGGCCAACGAAGGGGCCACCAGCTCTGTTCCCGGTACAGACAGGGCTCGGACGCCTGCTTGGCCGTGAGAAGAGAGGACAGTAGGAAACATCCAAGCCCTGCACGTGGTAGGTTGCCAGACTGAAGCCGCTGCAACTGCATCTAAATACTCAGTTTGAACAGAAAAATGATTGTGTTTCTCTCTCGAGAGACAATCGGTAGACTGCCACCAGCCAGCTTCTCACACAGGAATTCTAGGCTCATCTCAGGTGGGCAGAGGAAGAAATCAGACAGCAGAAGTGTGAAGAGTCTCCAAACAGAACGACAAACCCCTCTCGTATTTTACGGCTCAGGCCACTCAGCTCGACAGGGTTTTATTCCAGAACCTCCTCCCCTGGAGGCGGGAGACTCAACTCCACGATCTGAATCACAACAGGAAGCAGCCGCCGCACACGAAGGTGCATCTACTCCAGGAACAAGACGTGTCTCCTTTACACCCACGTTGCTGACAAAGGACACGGGCTCACCCCGCCACCGCTGCCCTGGACCAGGCCGCCCTGTGTGAGCCCCGAACCCCAGGACCCCACAAGTCTTGGGGTGCGACCCCATTGTGAAGAGAGAGCCTCCAAGCAGAGCAATTAGGATTGGAAAGAGTTTGGAAAATACTCAGCCAACATGGTGAAGCCGTGGGAACAGTCAGCGAGGTTTCCCGCACGGCGCCCAGCGTCTCGGGGGAAGCAGTGCGGGGGGGCCGGGCCAGGTCTGGGCCCGAGGTCCTCGCCTTGACACCTGCCAGCGAGGGTGGCCAGTCCACGACCCGATCCAGGACGGCACGGCCAGGAGGGACGCCCGCCACTGCCTCTCCCACAGGGTGTTACGAGGGCCGGCGGAGGTCGCTTCTCACTCCCCAGGGCTGCAGACGGGCCACGGTCCTCACAACCTTACGTGTGACGCTCAGTAAGAACGTGGACAGACACGCGTTTCAGAGGCCACAGCGGACGGACGGCGCGGCTCGGCTGCCCTACCCGACTCCATGACTCCATGGCCCGCAGCCCGCGCCTGCGGGTGGACACGCCCGACACCAGCCGCAGGGACCGAGCCACGCCCATGCACCGAGAGCCGCCGCACCGGAGCGCGCTCACCTCTCCTCTTGCTCGCTCAGGTCGTCGTCATCCACCAGGTGGCCGAAGGGCTCGGAGGAGATGGACACCATGTTGGAAAGGATGACCCTGCTGTCACTGCTGCCCGTGAGGACGAGCTGGTCGTGCGAGTGGTTGTATCGGACGCCCCACACCCTGTGGGAGGACAGGGAGGCCGGGTCCCACCCGCTCGTCTATCAGTGGGTGGCTCCCAGCAGGGGCAGGCGCGCGGCACGGCTCTGAAACCTTCTGAATCCTGACTAACGGAGACCAAATGGCAGCACGGATCCCAGGGGGGAGGTTTACTGCTCAGGAGCCACACAGGCTTTCCAGAATTCTAAAGGCAAAGGCTGCCCAAGAAGCAAAATACGGACTAGAGAGAACCTGTGACATAGGTCGCACCCCAGGGCAGCCTCCCAAGGGCTGCTCTCTGGCCGGGTCACTAGGCCCAAGAGCTTGTGAGCTGGGCCGCCCGCCGGCGGACCCAGGGGACAGCAGAGAGCCGGACTGCTGCTCGGGGCCAGGGGACGGAGCGCCTCCCCAGACCGCAGGAATTACGGCCACTCACTGAACCTGTCCAAACCATACTCCAGCATTCAGGTGGTAAATACACACACACACAGATATGCACATGCACACAAGTGCACACACACACAAGCATACACACCCATACGCATGCACAAAGAAGCATACATACACACACCAGTACACACGAACATGCACACATGCACAAGCACATGCATGGAGACAAACACGTAAGCACACACACATACATACAAGCACACACAAGCATGTACACACAACATGCTTTATTTGAATAAAAACTGCCTCATACTATGCACGATTTTCTATGACTCGATCTCTTTCACTTAGCAAAAAGTAGCCAGCACATGGCATATACGTAAAAACAGCATCTCAGGGAGAACGGCCCGTCTTGGGCACTCTGCATGTCCCTGCACACGGCCATCCCGCACTCCCTCTGAGAGTGGCGCCATCCCCGCTGCAGTGACGCCACTGGACGGACTTGACCAATCCCCTGCTGCCAGGCCCTGGGCAGCTCCCGGCCTCCCTGCGCTGTGCACAGTGCCACGTGGACATCTGTGCATGCTCATTTTTGCCTATTTGAACCGGCACTATTTCAAGAGAAAACAGAATCTAGTGTTTTCCTCCTTTTCCTATGTTTACGAATCACAAACATTCAGAGTTGGAATTAGCGTTCCTTTAGGAAAAATAAAACGGGGTTGATTGAATGATTCACAGCAGCACAAACTAAGCTGGTTTGTGCCTTTCCAAACGGTGAAGTAATTAGCAAAATAAATTGCCTAAGCCCCTCCCCCAAGCGGCCGCGAGGAACGCACCAGTGGGAGTGCTCCTCCAGCGTCTTGACGGGCTCGGTGACGTTGCGGGTGTCCCAGAACTTCACCCTGCAGTCATCCCCGCAGCTGGCCAGGTAGTACTGCTTGTTGGGGTTGAAGTCCAGGTCCCGCACCAGCTGACCGTGTGCACTCTCAATGCAGTAGATTTGGCTGTGCAGGGGCGGAGGGGATGGGCACAGGTAAGAGGTGGGACGAGGGAAGCCAGTGACTGCACCCTGCACCTTCTCCCGGACGCCGTCCAGCGCAGGATCCAGGCGGGGCGCTCCTGTGCGCAGGCCACGCCTGCGACCCTGCAGAAGGGTGGCTGGTTGGCGGCGCTCAAAGGTGTGACCTGGAATCTTGAGGATGAGAGCGATCCGGAGGGATGAGACTGCCACGGAGAAGCAGAGACAGACTCCGGACAGAAAGGCTGACCAACGTCTGGAAGGACGCAGTGAGACAGAAGGAAAAGGGAGGGGCTGGGAAGCGGAATACAGCGCTGTTGGTGTCGGGAGATGGAGACAGAGAAAGGAAGGAAAGGTTGGGAAAGCTGTAGAAACACCGAAGGAAACAGTGCTCGTCACGGCTGGGCCTCATCCTCGCACACAACCCAGTGCCGACACTGGGCGAGGGCGGGCATGGGGCCGAATCGGCCCCACCGCTGTTCAGAGCTCACGTGTGCCCATACGTGTGCATGCTTGCACGTGTGTACACAATGCACAAGCATGCACACACCAGCCGTACACACATGCACACGCATGGGTACCTATGCCCACGCATGCACGTGTACACACCCACATGTGGGTGCACCAGTGTGCACAGAGGTGCAGGCACACATGAACACACAGACCTAACTGAAGCCCCGCCATCCACCTCCAGGCTGCTCCTTGCAGGGTGTGGAATCAGAATATTCCATCTCCTACAGCGACCCCCTCTGATATCACAAACGCAAACCAGAGGTGCAGGTCACCTGAGGCAGGACAGTGGCTTCAGACGAAGAGCTTGTGTCCCAGCAGGATGGACAGGGGCCCCCGCCAGCCCCAGAGCCGGCCCCGCGAGACACCCCGTCCACTCTGCCCGCTCCACTTCCTCCCTCGGCTGTGACTTCACCTCTCCTGCAAACACTGGACCTCGTGCTCTGCACGGCTCCCACTGGGACTGCTCCCGTAACCAGCTCCCTTGCCCGAAACCAAGGTCTCCACAGTCCCATCTCACGCCAGATGACCTCAGTCCTTTTCATCTTTTCTCCCATGTTGGGTTTTCTGGCCCCAAACCACTTTTAAATCTTGAACCGGTTTTTACATCCTGAACCTTCCCAACAGCCTAATATTTTTTCCTAAAATAAGATACCCGAACCTTAAGATCTTCCGAGTGAAACAGGGAAATGAATAAAATTAAGCCCGGCGAGGTCCTAGGGAGCTGGCGGGAGTCACACAGGCAGAGGGTATCGACTCAGGCTTTCCTGGGGCTCTGGGGGCAGCGATCTGAATACAAAAGCACAATACATTCCAGAAGCAGCACTGAAAGCACCAACACCCAGGCTGTTTGCAGAAGAGACACAACGCCAAGGAGAAGAGCTCCCGGGTCGCCTGCTGCCCATCCCCCCCCAGGGACGGCAGGCAAGGGGGCAGCAGGGCGCTGCCTCCCAGGGCCCCTCCTGCCCCCTGGCTTTGGGGTCTGTAATGTCAGTCTTCAAGGTTCTCATCTAGATACCGAAATCTACACATCCTTCAAAGAACAATGAAAACGGAAAAAGATAGCCACAGGCCCTGGAGGAATGGATTCCAGTTCCCACATCCAAGCGCACAGCTTTCAGCTTCTGATAGGAAACCCAACAACCCCCCCCCGCCCCGCCCCCGCACAGACACACACACACACACACACACACACACACACACACACACACACGTCGAATACTGATTACCCCCTGCGCTTTCAGAGGGGCCGTGGACCTAGATTTAAAGCTGGGTCCCCACCCTCAAAGGCAACACAAGCTATTTCACGACATCCATCTTTGTGGCTTAGTGATAAATTACGGTGTGCTGAGGGGATAAACTGTATCTTAAAAAAGACTGCAGGGCCCTGTTGCCATGACAACAGTGTGCACACCACCACTCCTTTGCTGTCAACGTCACACCTGGCACAGAAAAGCAGCTCTCCCATGTCCCATTAGAAGCACTAGCTGTGTGTGTAATGACTTAAATGACAAACTACGACCGCCCCATGGGTGTGCATCTTGAAGGTGCTGAGACGGTCGAGCTCCATGCTTAACCAGGGGACGGCAGCCCTCACCTTGTGGTCGCCGACCATGGAGACCGAGAGTCTGCGGTCACCACCTCAGGCCTGAGCTGCTACAAAAGCCTGACCTTGATCTCCACCGGAGACCGCCGCTGCCGCCGAAGGGCGCCCACAGGAACAGGACCCATGGCGCGGGTGCACTCAAGATGGGGCGGAGAAAGAGGACGAGGCGTACGACTTCCCACAAGCCCGAGGCCAACACAGACAAGCCACATGGCCTCAGCACACGAGCCCTGGTGGATGGGCGCGGGGGGCAGGGAGGGGAGGGACCGTCACTGACCTCATGGTCCGCGTGTCCCACCCTCGGACAGCCGTGTCGTTCGCCGTGGCCACCTGGGTGCAGTTGTGATGCGGGCTCCACCGCCCCGTGGTGAACTTCAGCTGTCCCTTCCCTTCCAGGGACGCCGAACTGGCCAGCTGCAAATTGGGTGATGTTTTCAAAGGAAGAAGAAAAGACAAGTAATTTGAACTCTATTCAGAGCATTTAAGAGGATATCTTGTATGGGCTATCGTTGAAGATAATTACTGAAAATAATTAGGAAGCTCTGTCTTTGTTTCCTCCCCTTAGAAGGCAAGAATGTTTGAACCTTATTTGGAAAAAAAAAATATAAAACTGAACACAGCAAAAAATAGAAGGCACGTTAATAGAGCCTCTATCAGACAGGACTTGCCAGTGTGGGATTAGGGAGAATCCGCTCAAATCTGAAGACAACACGCACCAGCTCCGTCTGGCTTCCTCCAAAACCAAGGACAAGGCCCGCCGGTCCGCACGGCCAACCCCAGGTGGAGGAGGACAAAAGGCTGCGACCCACCCAGACGTGTGCTCAGACGTGTGCCCTCCCCTCCCTGCTGCGAGGATCTCGGCGTCCGTTACTCGGGGGTTAACTAAACCCCAGCAGGTAACGGACAGTGGAGACCCTCGAGACCACCAGCGCAGTCGAGGCCGGGCCCTGGTGCAAGCCTGGGAGAAGGGCCCCCTCCGCCCCCGACCCCGCTGCCCCACCGGCCCTCCCGCTTGCCGTCTACGATCTTATGCACAAAGGCCTATCACGCGGTGGCGTCTGGAGGCAGGAGGGCTCCAGGCTTGTCTGTGGTCCTCAGGTTACTCGACCCTCCGTGATTCACTTCACTTTACCCTGAACACTAGCCTCGCCCTGCGGACCCTCTGAGAGGGACCCGGGCACGGCCACGGCAGCACTGGACAGAGGCCCGAGGGTGTCATCGGGCTCCAGACTTGGCCCCGGCCGGGGTGGGCGCACGGAGTGGGCGGTCAGTGCGGGGGGATGGAGCAGAAACCTGGGGAAAACAGCCAGTTTCCGCTCCAGAGAGCCTGGCCCAGTTAAGAAGCCTGACAGCGGGCACGTCTTTAAAAACGACTTCCGAGTGAGAGCCCCACTTACTCTAGCACCCACTGCAGCAGAGGTCGCCCAGCCAGGACACGCTGACCAGCCGGCAGCGGCAGCTCGCCTCTCTCGGTTCTGGACAGTTTCGTGTCTCAACCTGCCCCAGAAAAATCCTTCTCCCAAAAACCCATTTTCCTGTCTCACTGATTCAGCAAATCACGTGGATGATGGGCCTCTGAAGTCCTCGCGGGCGCACACGCCCCCCTCCCGGGGACTGAAGGGCTAGAGCTGACGGGAGGAAGGAGGACGGGTGTCTGTGCCCGTGAGCACGGGGGGAGGGACGGAAGGGACATGTCACATCTCTAAGGAGACGCGCAGGCGGCTCCTGTGTCGTCCCAGGTGCCTGCCCAGCTCCTGGGCCCCAGCCCTGCCCTCCCCCGCCCCACCCCCTGCCCACAGCCCAACGAGGCAGCGGAGGAGAGAGCCCGCCCCCTGGAAAAGCGGGGGTTCTTGTTCTATAAGACCCCAGTTAAAATACCTGTTCTGCCATTACAGACCGAGCACCACTTATTAATCTCCTCTCCACAAAAGTTAAAGGGTTAGTCTGGTCTGGGCGAGACATGTGTGTTGTGTTAGTGTCGGGGGGACCCAACCAGGCACGGCGGCGACGGAATGAAACAGGGGTGCCCACCCGCACCTCAAGGAGGAAGTGCCCGCGCTCTGGGCACTCCCAGGGCTCACATTCAAGCTGCCAGGGAGCCTCCAGGGAGCAGCCATCACCCGAGACAGGCCCCGGGGTGCCTGGAGCGGGGAGAAGGCGCAGGGAGAGCGGCCAAGCCGACAGCTCAGCGGGGGAAGCGGGGCCTCGAAGGGGGACACACCCCCAGGAAGCTCCCAGTGGCCACGCAGAGCTGCACCCAGCAGCGCTCCGCCCGTGGAGCATGCCCGATGGCGGGCGCAGAACTGAGCCTGGCCGAGGACAGCGCCGCGGGGCGAGAAGAGCCAGAGGCCGGGCGAGACGTCAGGAAGGACAGAGTGGCTGAGGGACAGAAAGGGGGCCGCCGGCCAGCAGGGCCTGGGTGCTCCCACGGGACCTGGCAACACCTGCTGCACAGGCCGCGGCTCAGGCCACCTGGGCAGAACCGGGCCTGAGCTAGCTTGGCAGAGAGGGCCACGTCGGGGACCCAAACCCAGGGCCTTCCCAGTGCCTCCCCTCCAGGCCAGCACCCTGACGGCCACCCATGGAGCGCCCGCGCCAGACACCCCACAAGAGGGCCCCACGGGGAACCCCACTGACCCTCAGTCTCACCCCCAATCTCCTGGAGGATGTCGACTGGCTCAGCCGGGTGGGGAGCCCGCCGGGAGGGGTGAGCAAGGGCCGAGGGGCTGGGGGCAGCGGAGGGTCTGCTCCTCTGAGGATGGGCAGTGGTCCCGCCCCTTTTCCCCTGCATCACGGGCCACGGCTTCTCCTTCTCTCGTCATCTGAGCAGCAGAGGCAAGTCAGCCCAGGATCAGGGGTGCCATCGCCTTCAGGGGCACGTGGGGGGCACAGAGCGTGGACAGGTCACAGGGAGGAGGCCCGGCCCCCAGGCAGGACGCAGAGGGGACCACACGGTGCGGCCACCGCAAAGCCACGGAGGAGAAAGGGACGGTGGCAGGAGCCTCACAACGCAGGACCTGGACTCTCAGCCACAAGGGACGGCCAGTGAGCTGGTGTGGGCAGAGGGCATCTCGGCCCTGCCCGCAGCAGTGACAGGCACAGCCTCCCGAAGAGGGACAGCGGCACAGAGCCCCATACCCTGAAATGGGCCTAAAACACGAGCATCAGACACACAGGGTGAGCTTTTCCACACTGGGCTTCGGCTTTTCCAGCTGTGCTGGACGTTTAACATCCACATTGACAGCACCAACCAAGAAACAGTTTTATGGCCGCTCCTTTAGGGGAAAAAACTAGCCAAAAGAAACATGTACAGGCGCCATTTCAGTTTTCTGAAGACTAGTTAAGTAAGATCAACAATCAGGTACATAAAACGGCTGAGTTTACAGCTCAGCCATAGAAGCGTGAACTTCTGCTTTTTGCAGCAACGTGGGTGGACTCGGGGGGTGCCACGCAGACAGAGAACGACAGATACTGCATGACATCGCTTATACGCGGAATCTGAGTAATACAGCAAACTAGGGACTATAGCAAAAAGGAAGTAGACTCACGGGTATAGAGGACAAACTGGGGTTCCCAGTGGGGAGAGGGAAGGGGAGCGACGATGCAGGGGGAGGGGATTAAGGGGTACAGACTGTTATGTATAAAATTAAGCTACAAGGATGTAGTGTACAACACAGGGGATGTAGCCAATATTTTATAATAACTATAGATGGAGTATAACCTTTAAAAATCGTGAATCACTACATTGTAAACCAGCTATACTTAAATAAAAAAGGGTTCAGTATATTTTCTAACTAATCAACATTCAGTGTTCTAATTAATTTTCTATCAAACACGTGGATTCATTATCAAACTCTTCAGAAGCATGAACACAAGGTCCTATCATCAGAAGACAGGCACGGTAAACTCAGCGAGTGAATTCTTGAACAGGCTGCTGTGGGAAGCACCATGAAGCGTGCCAAGCGGGGAAGATCCGTAACAGTGCGCGAAGCACTGAGGTCGGATCCTAACAAACGACACTGCCAGCAAAGCTCTCTGTACTTGCTCTACTCTGACTCCATCCGGGCTCAAGCAGAAGTTAAATCAGCAAAACTTAACACGCACTGTCTGCTTCCAAAACCCACACTGAGGAACAGCCCGCGAGAAACCCAGGCCCTGGGTCCAACCGCATCCTGCCACAAACGCGTCCGTGAGCTCGGGAGCAGGTCCTCCCGGTAGAGCCCTCGGATGAGACGCCAGCCCCACTGACACCTGGCCTGCGGCCTCACGAGAGACTTGAGGTTGCGGGCTCTTGACTGTCCCCGCAGAAACCACGTGATGGCCATGGTGGGCAGCGGGAAGCACTAACTGGGTGGTCATTTGTTAGGAAGCACAGATAACTGATAAGGTGTTAACCTGAGGCAGGGGAGACTCCGAGCGAACTCAGTAGCTGAGAGGTGGCCCCTGCCCAGCCCCCTACTTCACAGAGAGGGTAGGTGTCACAGCCGCAGTGCAGAACAGGACCAGCTCCAGTTCCAGCTCCACTGCACAGTCTAGTGCAGGAAACACCAGGGCAACAGAACGCCATGCCCACAGGTGCTGAGACGTCTGCAAGGTAGATTTTAATGAAAACCTGGAAGAGATCTCACCATCAATTTTTAAGGTGCTACTCAGGGCAGCCAGCATGGTGCAAGTCGTAAGGTTAATCAATCACTTTTTCTGCTTTCCTGGTGAGACAGAGACAGAACTCAGCAAGAACTCCAGAGGGTGCGATGCACACAGTACTCTGCTTCCCAGCATTAAAGAGAAATATTCAGTGCTTCCCAGTCCAGAAGGAATGATTAAAGGCTCCCCAAATCCTCTCTGAAGGAGTAACTAGTGCAGGACAAGAGCAAGAGAGGCACCTTCTATGAACAAAATGCTGTGACTGGAGCCTTCAGGAGCGGCTCAAGGGAGGCATGAGTTTCCAAAGACCAAAGCTGCACCCCCGCCAACAAGCCCCACGGAGCCAACAGGGGACCAGACCTGGGGAGGGGGCAGGCCTAGAGGACGCGGGACCGAGCATGTGCTCATCAGCACTGAGGGTGATGCAGGACCAGAGGGGACAGAGAGCGCCACCGCACCCCCTGGAAGGAGAGCCTCGGCGAAGCCACAGCAGGGCTGCAGCTTTCGAGCGTAAGAGACATAAAGTGTCCACGCAGGCAAGTCCACCGCATGCCCCGGCCCAAGCTGCCGGGAGACAGCAGCTTGTCACACAGCAGACGCCACCACCACCGGAGTCCCTCTTCCCGTCAGACCCCACAGCACCCCCGGGGGCTGAGACGGCCCTGAGCCAGGGCTGACGGGCTTGCTCCCCTTGCCAAAGACGGGTTTAGGCCTGGACACATGGTCGTGCCTGAAAAGGGGACAGATGGACTTCCAGGAAAGGCTTTCCTTTCAAACTGAGGGAGACGTGGGAAGGAAATCTGCTTTCTCCTTGTGGATGTGGTGGGAATCTGGATGTGATGCCTGGAACCGCTGCAGTCACCTTGCGGTCGTGACGGGGGAGAGCAGTGACACGTGGACGCGGCAGAGCAGAAACATGCAGAGTGTCTGGGTCCTCTGCTGTTGAGACACTGAATTAACCAACCCCAGAGGGGCTTTGTTTCCATGTTTCTTGTTACAGCAGATGGTTAAACCTCCTCTTTATCTAAGTCACTTCTTATGTCCTGCAACCAAATGCATTCTAACCGACACACCTGTGATCCCTCTGAGACAACGCCGTCGGGGATGCCTCCAGCTGTGGGAACGGCAGCCCGAGCTTTGAGCAGGACCCCTGAGCTGGGTCCCCGCTCTGCTGCCTAGTGAGTAACCTGACGAGTTACTTTGTCCCTCTGAGGCCTGGCTTTCTCTCCTGTGTCTCACTTGTAAGACGGGGATATTAAAGAATCTGCCCCCCAAGGCTCTAAGGATTCCATGAGATGACATTCCTAAAAAGCCCAGACACTGCCTGGAGCTGTGCCCCACCTTCAGGGACAGGGCAGAAGGGGCGGGGTGCCCCTTCTGGCGCACAGGGTGGGTCCAGGGTCGTGGTGGGAATGGGGCTCCACAGGACTCCCCCAGGCCCATCGCTACCCTCAGGACGTGGAAGAAAGGGTGCTGCCGCCCCCGCCCCTGCTGCCAGGGTCAGGGAAGGCGGGCCCCCTCCCCTGCACCTGGCCCACACCGGACCCACACCCAACAGGGCTGGCGGCTCCCACACCCAGTCAAGGACTCTGCCAGCCCAGAAGCAGCGTTCCCGCTCCACAGAGCTGACACGGGAAGGTTTTGAGGGCAGCCTCCTGGAAAGCAGAGTCCTCCTGTGTTTAGAAAATGCACACAAGGCAGCAGGTACCAGCACGGGTGAGGAACTTGAGGTCATTTGCAATTTATTTTTAGTTCATTTACAACAAGACTTTATTTGTAAGAAGAACAGAACTAAAAGGGCTTTTCCCCTTTGCTGCACCAAAACCCAACCTCTCCTTGTGGAGAAAAACATGCGTCCGACACCCACAAATGTGGGCTTGACCTCGGCTCCAGACTCAAAACGGGAAAGGTTGTGAGGGCAGATTTAAAGTTTTTGGCCAAGATGGACGAGAATGTAACAAGTATTTCTGTCACACCAGTGATACACTAGTGATGTGCTGGAGAGACAGACCTCCCTGTAGGTCATTCTTTGGAGAGGGAAGAAGAGGGAGGAACAATGAAGCTCAGAGCACCAGGAGCTCCGTACCAAGCAGAGCTCACTGCCGCTTCCTGTCTGAACTGTGATTAGCACTTGCTGACTTCGGGGCAAGTAATCTAATTACCAAGTAAACACAGACTGCTTTTCGGCACCTCGATTTCTCCGCCCTGTACCTCTTGCCTCTGCACTAGGATCCTACTGGGCAACCCGGCGCTCAGTTGTAATCCACTTGTGGAGACCTCATATTCTAGCTGCTCGATCCGTCCACGTGTGCGTGCATCCCTCCATCAGGCCTACATAGACCGCTCGCAGCGCACCAGGCACCATGGGGGATGTTGTCCTCACATAATGTTACTGTTAAACTGCCCTACTCCACAGATGTGGACGCTGGGGCTTGGACGGCCAAGCAACTCGCCCAAGGTCACGCTGTGAGTGGGACTTGACACAACTGTCGGTGTTTCTCCTATGTCCACGTGTCCCCCGTCCCCCACGTCCCCTTAGCCACTGGCCCACGCCTGCTCCAGCCTATTCCAGGAAAACCTGAACATTTGAATTAAAGGCTTATCTGCACACTACAGCCCCTGTAACTGGCGGCAAACTACAAACAAGCAGAGACAACATCTCCGGATTTGTCACTCCCCAGGCTGTGTGGCCACGGCAGGCATTCAACCCCAATGTCAGTGACAAGCGCGTCAGCCCTCCCAGCTCAGCAGCTGCTTTTTCTCACCCACTCTTAGTTTCTAAATGTACATTCACTCTTTCTTATAGAAAGAAGTCTTTTGCAAGCTCAGGAAACACTTCCTAGCTAAATACCTCCGTTCAGCCCATTCTGCATCTAATGATTTTTTCCAAGATCCACCTGGAAGATTAAAAACTACTCATTGTCTCCAATATTTACAAAACCAAAAGGCATATGCAGCTATTAAGCTATGATATTAAAATATGTTACTAAATCCATGTTTTCTTAGAGTTCATGGCTTCTTTTTTTTAAACAAATACCCTAAAACATAAATTCAAAGGACTGCTGTCTGAGAGCTGTGGCTCTAAAGGTATTATTATGGTAACAATGCAGACACCGCTCAAAATATTTTGGAATACCTTTTTACGAGTCTCACAAGAAAACCAGTTTTCTGTCCATGAACAGAGAAGTTGTGGTATATATACATACACAATGGAATATTACTCAGCCATACAAAAGAACAAAATAATGCCATTTGCAGCAACATGGATGGACCTAGAGATTGTTATACTGAGAAGTTAAGTCAGACACAGAAAGACAAATATCATATGATATCACTTATATGTGGAATCTAAAACAAAAAGGGGTACAAATGAACTTATTTACAAAACAGAAGTAGAGTCACGGATGTAGAAAACAAACTTATGATTACCAGGGGATAAGGCAGGGGAGGGATAAATTGGGAGATTGGGACTGACAAATACATGCTACTATATACCAAATTTGTATGGAAACACAAAAGACCCCAAAGAGCCAAAGCAATCTTGAGAAAGAAACATGGAGCTGGAGGAATCAGGCTCCCTGACTTCAGACTATACTACAAAGCTACAGTAATCAAGACAGTATGGTACTGGCACAAAAACAGAAATATAGATCAATGATACAGGATAGAAAACCCAGAGATAAACCCACGCACCTATGGTCACCTAATCTATGACAAAGGAGGCAAGAATATACAATGAAGAAAAGACAGTCTCTTCAATAAGTGGTGCTGGGAAAACTGGACAGCTACATGTAAAAGAATGAAATTAGAATACTCCCTAACACCATACACAAAAGTAAACTCAAAATGGATTAAAGACCTAAATGTAAGGCCAGACATTATAAAACTCCTAGAGAAAAACATAGGAAGAACACTCTATGACATAAATCACAGCAAGATCTTTTTTGACCCATCTCCTAGAATAATGAAAATAAAAACAAAAATAAACAAACGGGACCTAATGAAACTTAAGAGCTTTTGCACAGCAAAGAAAACCATAAACGAGACAAAAAGACAACCCTCAGAATGGTAGAAAATATTTGCAGATGAAGCAACTGACAAGGGATTAATCTCCAAAATATACAAACAGCTCATGCAGCTCAATCTCAAAAAAACAAACAACCCAATCCAAAAATGGGCAGAAAACCTAAATAGACATTTCTCCAAAGAAGACGTACAGATAGCCAAGAGGCACATCAAGAGATGCTCAACATCACTAATCATTAGAGAAATGCAAATCAGAACTACAATGAGGTATCACCTCACACCAGTCAGAATGGCCATCATCAAAAAATATACAAACAGTAAATACTGGAGAGGGTGTGGAGAAAGTGAACCCTCTTGCACTGTCAGTGGGAATGTAAATTGATACAGCCACTATGGAGAACAGTATGGAGGCTCCGTAAAAAACTAAGGAAAAAAAAAGGAAACTAAGAATAGAACTACCATACGACCCAGCAATCCCACTACTGGGCATATACCCTGAGAAAACCATAATTCAAAAAGACACATGTACCCCAATGTTCATTGCAGCACTATTTACAATAGCCAAGACACGGAAACAACCTAAGTGCAGAAACAACCTAAGTGTCCATCAATGGATGAATGGATAAAGAAGATGTGGTACATATATACAATGGAATATTACTCAACCATAAAAAGGAATGAAATTGGGTCATCTGTAGAGATGTGGATGGACCTAGAAGCTGTCATACAGAGTGAAGTAAGTCAGAAAGAGAAAAACTAATATCATCTATTAATGCATGTATGTGGAATCTAGAAAAATGGTACAGATGAACCTATCTACAGGGCAGGAATAGAGACACAGACGTAGAAAACAGACATGTGGACACGGAGTGGGGAAGGGGAGGGTGGTACAAACTGGAAGATTAGGATTGACATATATATACTACCATGTGTAAAACAGATAGCTAGTGGGAACCTGCTGTATAGCACAGGGAGCTCAGCTCGGTGCTCTGTGATGACCTACATGGGCGGGATGGGAGGGGAGGGAGATTCAAGAGGGAGGGGACATATGTATACACATAGCTGATTCACTTCGCTGTACAGCAGAAAGTAACACAACATTGTAAAGCAACTATACCCCAATAAAAAAAAAAAAGATAACTAATAAGTACCTACTGTGTAGCACAGGGAACTCTACTTAATACTCTGTAATGGCCTATATGGGAGAAGAATCTAAAAATATTTTTAAAAGAGTAGATATATGTATAGCTGATTCACTTTGCTGTACACCTGTAACTAACACAGCATTGTAAATCAACTCTACTCCAATAAAAATGAAAAAAAAAAGAAAGAAAGAAAACCAGTTTTCAGAGAGTTTGAACATGGTTTCCACTAACTAGCTTTACATTATAAAGCTTGCTTAACTATCTTATTTACTAGATTTTGCTCCAAATAACTTTTGACTGTTTCCCAAAATCTAATCCACGTTCACAGGACAAAATGCGGCTGCCCATCCAAGACACGCAGCTTCCAAGCGCAAGCTCTGCAGGAGGGTCGGCTGGGCGCACGTGCACGAGAGGCCCTCAGTACATGTCTCTGTGGGACGACGGGGCAGAGCGGGCCTGAACTGCAGACCCACATCTGTCACCCAGGCCACCTTCAGAAAGTCCCTTGCTTCCTGGGCCTCACTCTTCTCACCTGTGAAGCGAGGGGTCAGATTACAGGATCCGAGGTCTGTGCCTCTCTTTAAAGGAGCTACTTTAAAATGAGTGAGCAAGGGCAGGCTGTTGCCCCCTCAGTGAGTCCTGGCTACGCCTGCACAGCGGGTCCAGGGAGCCCCCACAGCCCCTCATCTGCCCCCAGCCAGCGATGCCCCTGAGGCACCTGGGGCGGCAGGACTTTCCTCTCATTAGAGGCAAGAGCTGTCATGCCCTCAGGCATCACAGGTATTGCAGGGAGGGAAGTGAGGGGCCCAGAGGAGGGCTGTGACCTTCAAATTCCCTTCAGGGACGCCTGCGGCTGGGAGGGTGGGGCAGATAGACTTTTCTTTACAGCTCCCACCAAGTGCAGCAAAACCCCGGGATGTTATACACAGAACAAACACAGGTGGGGAACAGGCTGACCAGGGAGGGCCCTGGGGCACGAGGAACACACAGTGTCGAGGGTCTGTGTTTTCTCTCCCACATGGGCCCCAACCCAGAAACACCCCTGGGGACAGACCCCCAAAGCTCCAGGAACGCTGCTCCCTGCAGCCCAGGGGCCAGGAGGGGCAGCCCCGAGAGACAGGAAACTTCTCGACAACTGCTCTGCTCCAGACAGACACCCCACCCAGGACAGCGAAGGCCCCGAGACTCTGCCCTCACCTGAGCCCCCAGAGAGGGTACAGGCATTGTCTACCAACACCGATTCATGATGGACCATGGCTGAAATGTGAGATGCAAACTGTAAACCCGTAGGGAAAACACAGGAGAAAAACTTCAAGGCCCAAGGCTGTTCACAGGGTCCTCAGACCTGACACCCGAGGCACAATCTGGAACTTTAGCAAAATGAAGAAGCTTGCAGACAATGGGATATCTCTCGGCGCTAAAAGCACACGAACTGTCAGGCCGTGAAAAGCCACGGAGGAACCTTACCTGCAGTGACTAGAGAAAGAAGCTGGCCTGTAAAAGCTACGCCCTGTACGAGCCCAGCTCTAGGACACTCGCAAGAGGCAGAACTGCAGGCGCAGTAAAAAGATCAGTGGTTGCCACAGGCTTAGAGGGAGGGAGGGCTAGTGGAGCAGAGGATTTTTAGGGCAGTGAAGACACCAAGTATGAATCTGTAATGGTGGATACGTGTCAGCACACGTGTCCAAATCCGCAGACGCGCGGCCACAGGTCAGTGTGGGCTCGTCACTGTAGTAACTGCCCTGTCTGCCGGGGACTGTGTAGGGAGGGATGGGGAATTCCTGCACTTTCCCCTCAAATTTGCTGTGAACCTAAAACTGCTCTAAAAGATAAAAGTCTGTTGAGAAAAGAAAAACCTTAGCCCTGCAAATAAGAAGGGAGGCGACACCAGGATCTGCTTCCCCAACGGGACCAGGGGCTTGAGTGACAGAAACGCACCCTCATCTAGGGCTGCTGTCCAGACCCCTGCTGTCTGGGGGGCGGGAGTGAGGCCCTGGTCCTGGGGCGTCCGGAGGATGGGCGTGTCCCGCGACCATCAGGGCGGAGGCAGAGACGAGCCCCCAGGCCGGGCCATGCGGCCTTGGCTGTGCTGAGGGCACCCAGCCTGCCAGGACCTCGCCGCAGGGTCCGACCGGGGGCCCGCTGAGCAAGCCTCCCTCCTCTCTGTGGCCACACTCGGAGCCCAGGAAGCCGGGGAAGATAGGGCCACGGGTGAGGGAGTGGGGAGCCCGGGCCGCACCACCAGGCCCAACCCGCCTCTGCCCTGGTCCCAAGGGGCTCAGCCTGCACCCAGTGCTCTGTCCCCAGACAGCAAGCACATTCTGTGCTCCGGGCTCAGCGGGCATGGCTGCATGGAATGATTCTCCGGTCACCACCTGCTCCCGCATCTGCCTGTGCTCAGGCCTCCTCTGGTACGCTGTAAACCTTGGACTAGAAATTTCTGAAAATACACTGTGTCCTTGAAGCCCGTTCTCTCCCTTCAAAGAAGTGCTCCTGTGGGCAAATGCCCCCAGGCCTGCACCTTGAGTGGGTGACACCGGGCCCCCTTCCTCCCGCTCTGCCGTCCCTGCACCTCAGGAGAAGCTGCTTCTTTCCACAGCCAGTGAAAGGAACTAGAACCCAGAGGTGCACGCGCACAGACCCAAACAGGGAGGCTCTGCCTTGGCCCTCATCGGGGTCCAGGACCCCATGGAACCTCCGCCCCAGCCCTCCCCTGGGCTCCACTAACGATTATAAATGGCAGAGAGCCTCCAATTTAATTGCAAAAGGTAATGATGCAGTGAGCATAAGATTAGATTCACCGCAGACGGCAATATCCTCAAACAATAAGAAAAAAAATAGAGGAGCCAGGTATGAAGACGGTCGAAATCAATAGGAAGGTTTCAGTATTAAATACTCCAGCCGAGGGTCGCAAAGTGGTATCGACAGAACTGCTGACAGCAGATAAAAAAGGGGGAGAGAAAACGAAATTGGTCTCTGCAGAAAATAAGTTACAGATTAATCACCCCACCATAAAATCATTTCGAGATGACTGAGGGTCTGAAGAGGTGTTCACGCTTTCATGACAGGATGGGGCCCGCAAAGTCGGGGCCCTGGGAGCCACTGAATCCTAACGCCACCGGCTCCCCTTGGTGCCTCCTGCTGGGCGGGGCGGCAGCCGCTCAGCCAGCCCCCGAGCATCCTCTGGACCAGGCCCAGGCTCCCAGCCCCGAGCCTGCCTCGAGCCCCGGCACTTTCATAGGAAAGCACTGTCCCTTTCTGTCCTCAAGTGCAGTCTGGAGGAACACCCCACCGAGAGGTAGGCTGGAGTTAGGGGACGGGAGGGGCCCCTGGACTCCGGCCCAGACAGCCTCACAAGTCCCCCTGGAAGGTGGGGGACTGTGCAAGTGTCTGTCCAGACCTGTGGGGGCCCCAAGGACAATTGGAGGCAGCCAGTTTCCTTCGAGTTCCCTGCTCGAGCTTGAAAGTCTGGGTGAAATTTGTGTTCTACTCCATGATACAGAGATGTGTCTTTTTTTTTTTTTAATTTTAATAAAAATAGTGATTTCTTTCCTGAAGTATTATACTCTTAAGTTCACATTGAAGCCTGGGAGACACCCTTCTGACAATGCAGCTTTAAGACTCACACAGGACACCCCATACTGTGAAGGGTCTGCCTTCTGGGTCATGTATCGACAGTGATAAATCATCACTCACGCATCTCTTCACCCAGAGGGTGAAGACAGGCTTTATGAACACTGTGGGCACCACGAGGGGAAAGTGCTGACCACGCATCCCGGGAACAAGTGGATAAGGTGAGATGCAAGCTCACTGAAGAAACCTGTCCAAGAGACGCCGTTCATGAACCCGTGGCAGTTGGGCCCCAGGCCCAACTGAGTGGGTGGCATTAGAAGCTTTCATTTCAGATGTCTTGGTTTTCTCTCTAAAGTTGTCGCTTTGACATGCAAATGCAATGAAATTATGAATGCATGTAAAAAACACATTTTATAAGAGGAAACTTTAAGGGATCATATATGAAGATATACCAATTGGCAGAGCATTTACTCTATGAAGGACAAAGCATTCAAAGTGATGAATATTTGAAAGCCAAACTGGTTCCCAAGAAGGTTGCTGCTAAATATTAAACAGGTCTGGGAACGAACAGGCCTGTTGAGAGAGACGTAACCTTCTGGTTGGGAACTTGCAGAGACAGCTACTCTCGGCCTCGGTGGCAGGATCTGAGGGTGACAGGACGGGTGGGAATGGGATGGAGAGACAGCCTGTGTGCAGGCAAGGGCTCCAGCGCCCCCGTGGACAGATGGCTGACGTGCCTGACGGCTACACCCTCAGGACCGTGCACACACGTGAATGAAAGGAGGGCAGGCTGAAAGGTCACTGGGTCACAGTCAACCATTATTTTCACAACCAGGAAATTTGCCTACATGACTGCTCCTACCTGAAAGGTGATTTTAACCAAATACACATTGAAAATCCATTCATTAAAAAGACTTATACTTGAAACAGAAGACTATAATTTCGGATATCCTGCTAACTCTTTTGGACAAATTATGGCCAAAAGGGGGAGTTTTGTCAACGTCCAGGGTTCTGTGTCCTATTTGTACATGGCCCTGAGGCCTGAATCCCAAACAGCTTTTGCCTGAAAGAGACAATCACTCAATTCTTTGACTGATGATTCAGTCTGTTCATTAATTATTTCACAAACAATGTCAAAATTCTAAACATATATGATCAAGAAGTGTATTCTGAATTTGGCTGAAAGGTCAAATTAAAAAAATACAAAAAACCAAAACTGTATAATTCCTGTTACTTACCACAGCCTGGCTGGAGCTTTCCTGCAAATCCCACAGCAGGATGTGGTTGTCAGCCAACGAGATGACTCTCTTCCCGTCTCCCGCGGGCTCCCACGCGACACTGAAGAAGGAGGGGGTCAAGCATTACATGATGTGTGAGAGTCCCACCTTGAGGCCAAGAGCTCTTACACATGGCCCTCAGCAAAGCCTCTGCCCGGCCCATTGTCACCAGCAGTGTTGTCAACAGCTCTGCAATGACATGGTGCAGTACCAGGCTACCACTCTGCTGTGGCCTGAATGTCTGTATCCTTTCCCAAAGTCACCTGGTGTTGGGGGGGGTGATCTGGGAAGTGACTAGGGTTTAATGAGGTCAGGAGGGTGGGTCCCCATGATGGGATTAGTGCCCAGTACAGATTGACACCAGAGTTTCCTGAGCTCTGTCTCTCTATATATGTATGTCTCTGTCTCTCCCTGTCTATTTCTCTGTCTCTCTCCCTATATATCTCTGTCTTTGTTTCTATATCTCTGTCTCTCTCTTGCTGCCATGTGAACACACAGTGGGAAAGCGGCCGTCTGCAAATCAGGAACAGAGCCCTCACCTGCACCATGATCTCAGACCTCTGGCCCCCAGAATTGTGAGAAATCAACATTTCTGTCGTGTAAGCCCCCAGCTGTGGTGTTTCGCCATGGCAGCTGGAGCTGAGACACTGCTGACAGGTTCTCCCAGAGCCCGAGGCATGGAGAGCTGACCAATTCTGGCCACAGAGACACAAGGGGGCACTGGGTCTGAAGAGGCACAGGTGGACAGTGTGATTTTGGAGAGGAACACCACGTCTTTCGCTGCCACCACCTGGGAGGGCAGAGCTGAGAGCAGTGTGGGGCGGGAGGTGGGGAGGTCACAGCCCTCAAGTACCCACGAGGCCTGAGATGTCAGATAACAGCCTTCTGTTTCAGCCTATGTGAGCCACAGTGTCCTGTTACCTGCAGCCAAAACCTTCTTAACTGATACATATTTGAATAACAAAAGACAAAAATCACATCGTCTCTGTGATGAAACCATGAAGAGATGAAAAATTTTTCAGTTTGATCACAAGCATGAATTTCTGTCTTCCCTGATGAAATTCTTAAGTGCTTATAAAGAGGAGAATTTCATTTCACGTCCTCCAACACGTGAGTATTGAAGACATCGATAGAGACCCTCACAATTTCTCTTTCACACAGAATACAATACTGATTGACTGGGCGCCCCTCCCTAATACCATCTTCAAGACTGTCAATGAGCTATTATTACTTTTATCACACAATAATGTATTTCAAAACTACAATTTCTTTCTCATTTATAGTTTAAAAACACACACAAAGCTCTCACAGTACATCACTCCTGTATTGAAGAGCTTACTGTATCTTTTCTAATAATAACAAAGAAAAACGCACAATATCTAGTAAACAAGAAACACCATAGCTGGAAGAGACACCAAGAAATCTGGTACTGAAATCTGTGGCTCCTGTTTGGTTAAGATAATGGCAATTCTAATTTTGAAGACACATCTTTGCAGCAAGTTGACTGAACTTCTCTTGGTAGCCTGTTTTCATGGGGACACTTATGTAGAGTTCAGACAACTGACAATGAACACCAAGGAAAAATGCACAACAGTGAGAGAGGGAAGAAAAGGGCCACCCACGGCCCTGTCCTGGTAGAAGGTCACTCACGGCCCTGTCCTGGTAGAGGGTCACCCACGGCCCTGTCCTGGTACAGGGTCACCCACGGCCCTGTCCTGGTACAGGGTCACCCACGGCCCTGTCCTGGTAGAAGGTCACTCACGGCCCTGTCCTGGTAGAAGGTCACCCACGGCCCTGTCCTGGTACAGGGTCACCCACGGCCCTGTCCTGGTAGAGGGTCACCCACGGCCCTGTCCTGGTAGAGGGTCACCCACGGCCCTGTCCTGGTACAGGGTCACCCACGGCCCTGTCCTGGTACAGGGTCACCCACGGCCCTGTCCTGGTACAGGGCCACACACGGCCCTGTCCTGGTACAGGGTCACCCACGGCCCTGTCCTGGTAGAGGGTCACCCACGGCCCTGTCCTGGTAGAAGGTCACCCACGGCCCTGTCCTGGTACAGGGTCACCCACGGCCCTGTCCTGGTACAGGGTCACCCACGGCCCTGTCCTGGTACAGGGTCACCCACGGCCCTGTCCTGGTACAGGGCCACACACGGCCCTGTCCTGGTAGAAGGTCACCCACGGCCCTGTCCTGGTAGAAGGTCACCCACGGCCCTGTCCTGGTAGAGGGTCACCCACGGCCCTGTCCTGGTAGAGGGTCACTCACGGCCCTGTTCTGGTAGAGGGTCACCCACGGCCCTGTCCTGGTAGAAGGTCACTCACGGCCCTGTCCTGGTAGAGGGTCACCCACGGCCCTGTCCTGGTACAGGGTCACCCACGGCCCTGTCCTGGTACAGGGCCACACACGGCCCTGTCCTGGTACAGGGTCACCCACGGCCCTGTCCTGGTACAGGGTCACCCACGGCCCTGTCCTGGTAGAAGGTCACCCACGGCCCTGTCCTGGTAGAGGGTCACCCACGGCCCTGTCCTGGTAGAGGGTCACCCACGGCCCTGTCCTGGTAGAGGGTCACCCACGGCCCTGTCCTGGTAGAGGGTCACCCACGGCCCTGTCCCAGTAGATGGGCAGGTGACAGCTGAGAAGGCCCAGCTTGCACACCTCTTCCCAAGCTCTGCCCAGCAATAAAGACGTCTGACTTGGGAGAAGACAGCCCCACCCCAGGGGAGGGGGCCATCCCACAGCCACAAGGCCACGTGCTCCATAAAAGTCTAAAACGTCAGAGTTTAGCTGGCCTCAGGTACCAGGCCTGAGGAACTGGAATCGTCATAAAAATAGCTTTTTCTTTCATAAAATGAGAATTAAGAATTTCAGCAAAGTAATCCTTGGGCAGTTTAAGTAGGTGTACGTTTTCCACTAGTAACTTAGAACATCTTAAGGCTGACACGCAAGTCAAAACTTCTCCTTGGGAAATGTATATCAAAAAAGGAAAAAGGGAAAATCTTTGAGACCATCTACCTATTACTTCTCTCTTCAAAGACCTATAAGCAGACTAAGCATCACGATGACTTTAAAAGATGGTTCCAACAGGGCATTACGGTGGCATCACTCCAGCCGTTACCAGTCTGAAGGTCAGGAGCTACCACCATGCGCACATCAGCAATTCGCTTTTAGTTACAGAGGACGTTTCATCAGAAGTATGCTTTGAAAACACACGCACACACACACGCGCGCACACACACACACACACGCACGCACATGCACATGCACACACACCGAGCAACAAAACCTCTCCATGACTTCTGGAGGTACCTGGCAAGAGGGAGAAGGTTCTTAAGGTCCCGGCCATAGACCCGCCTAATTTTTGAAAGCACCTGATAATAATAGAAAACTCTAGGTGCTCCTGGAACTAAAATTCTCTGAATAAGGCTCAAAATGGACTTGTTTCAACTCCAAGTGATGAGAAATCTTAAGTAAAGATTTGTTGCATTTATTATAAAGTAAAAATTGTAAAGGCTTATAATACACATGAACAAAATTACCAGAGGCAAGCCAGAGCCCTTCCCTTTGAGCAATCACTCCGAGCTATTAATCTGGGCCCCAGCAGACGCAGCCCCATCGGCGCTCGGTCCGGATGTGGAGAAGGACCTCAATGAGACAGAAGTGTCTGGGCACAGCCCTTGTCTGACCCACACCATCCCAGCCCCGCCGGAAAGCTGAAGTCTTACTGCAGGCCTTCCTTCCAGCAGAACTTCCCGGGAGGACGTGTGGGGAGAAAGGGCGCTGTCTGCCCAGAGAGCCCTGGGTCCCGGGGCTAGGGTTCCAGCAGCACGATGGGCAGCTCCCGGGGCAGGGTGCCGGTGCTCTCCTCTCCGTCCGCTGCACCACAGCCCACGAGGGGAGTCCCCTTCCCTTCCTCAACTCACAGACGAGGGGACAGACTTGGGAGGCTGAGTGGCCTGCCCCAAATGCAGTGGCTGTGAAAGGCAGGGCTGAGCCTCCAGCCAAGGGCTGACTCCAGAACCATAGGTCACGACCAGGCCTGAGAGCTCATTGTTTTAAAGCTCCTTAGCTTCAATATCACCATTAGGCAAAGAGATGAAGGAACACTGCCTGCCACCTCGAGTTAAAGCAGCTAATCATACTGACTTACTGTGTTGACACACTTGGGAAAAACAAAGCAGATAATCACTGTTTCCTTATGGTGCCTTGGTCCCCGTGACACACGCATCTTTACCAAGACACATGCAAACGCATCTGAGAAGTGGTTCCATGCAGCAACCCCCAAGCGTGTCCACAGGAAGAACCTTCCAGAAAGGTAAAGTGATGACTTGTTAACATATCATAACATAACCAAAGAAACATCTCACTTCTCAGAATTAAGGATTTTGAAAGACTAAACACACTCAGACAAAACATACGCACAACTGAAAACACAGACGGCATCTAAGGTAGATGACCCAGAACAGTGAGGGGCAGCGGGGCAGCTCGGAGTCTGAGGTGAGCCTGCTGGAGTTGGAGTCCCAGCTCTGGGTGCCGTAATCTCTCAGTGCTTTGATTTCCTCATCTGTCCAGTGGGGGTAAGAGGAGTGTACAAGTAGTCAACAGTACTGGTTTGTGAAGATCAGGGTGATATTCAGAACAGTGCCTGCACACAGCAGGTGTTGAATAAGTCCTAGATATATATTATCAGATGCAGTTAGAGCTGCGCCTCTTAAATTGAGGACCGCACTGCCCTCCGGGGGTATTTGGGGGGGGGCACTTTTGGGTTTTCATGATGACTGGGAGGGCCAGGGCCGCTGGATGTCCCCTAATATGCCAACAGCCTTCCACAACAAAGACTGTCCACCCCAAATGTAACAGCTTCCCTTCGAAAAACCATAAAGCTTACTTTGAAATTTGCCTTGAACATTAAAATTATCACCCTTACATGCACCAAAAATAATTCCATGGAGATTTATTTTAAGGGAAAAAAATCCTCGAGCGAGAGTGTTCAGAAACTCCGCTCTTCACCTGCTCTGAAAGGTGCCCAAACTTAATGGTGTCTCACTGTCTGCTCTTCACTCCCAGCAGCTGGGGTCCTGAATCACCAACCCCACTCTCTGCAGCACCCAGGCTTTCCTCTGGTGGTCTTTACCCAAAAGTGAGCCAGGCATCCTGATCCCCCCTCGGGGTCTGAGAACCTTCCAGGGTCTGGAGTTACCGACCCAGGAACCAGTGACTAGGCTCAAGAGCCCAGTGCCCAGGCCCTGCACCAAGGGCTTCTGCTTGGCACTGTGTTAAGGTTAATACACGAAATGGGAAGCCTTCCCCATATTCTCATTCTCTTTGTCTCTCAGCATCTTAGCCCGAACTTTGGCTCCCCTCAGGGACGGCGTAGGTCCCTGCACTGCCAGGCAAGTGTCAGCCCCCCTCCAGCCCCCGGGCAGCTGTGCTCCAGGCACCCGAGCTGCTCCCCACGGAGCCCTGGCTGCAGTGAGGCAGAGACCAGGTAAACCCCAGAGCCGGGACTCGGATCCAAGCTTCAAAATAAGCGGACAAAGGGGAAGTGGGGGATGAGTGAGAAAGATGCCCAAGTCTGTTCCAAAGCTCGTCTCACTCGTTCTGAGTCACGGACATGTGCACGCACAACACATGCACACACATGCAGGCACAAACATAGACACACACACACACACACACACACACACACACACACACACACACACACAAGAGCACTGGGCAAGCTGGAGTTAAGGCCTTTTGGGAACTAATGCAACATCTGCCCCTGAGCTGGGCCATTCATGCTCGGCCCCTGTGTCCTGAGGAAGGCAGATCCACACGGAAGGGTCTCCAGGAATTAAGGCGTGCCTCTGAACATCGGCCATTTACTTCTGAGGGGATTTAAGTGGGTAATCTCTGACTCACGTGCAGTTGAAAGGAAAGGGTGCATGTCTGCCTTTTCCCTGCTACAGGAGTTAACCTTGCCGTATTTACTTGGATGACCAGAGATGCCCAAAGTAGAAAAGGAGAGGAAGAAAGAGGTACTTCAGAAAACTTATATGAGTTATGTCACTAACAGTTTGTTAACTGCCCTTGAAAAAGACTAGATTAAGCAGAAAGCCACCAACCATCCCGGGATGGTGAGAAAGCCCATGGATTTTCTCTCCTGGGATCCGTCTAAACCAGGTGTGAGGATTCGGGGGGAGCATGGAAGGAGAGGTAAACACACCGTTTCCAGGTATGGGACACGCTCCAGAGTCTCACTGCTGCCGCACCACCAGCTCCCACCACAGAGCCCGGAGAGGTGCTCTAAAAACACGAGAAGGGGCCCAGCACCCGGCACGTCTGGTGGAGGCTCTGATCGGGACATGCGTCTGCCAACCCCAATGTTAGGGGTGAGTTTGGGCAGCTCACTATTAGGAATGCTAAGAAGAAACAGACAAAACCCCACACGTACACTAAGGGGGGGTGACTGAAAGATGCATCAAGCATGAGCAGGACTGAGGACCAACCCAGAGAACTAAGTGCACTTTCCAGGCCACCGAGCAGGGTGATGGTGGGTCCCGATCGGTGGACAGTCCCTGACGTGGACAGTCCCGCACGATTACCACCAGCCAGATGCGCCCAGACCCTCGCCTCCCGCCTTGTCAGCCTCACCCTGGCTTCCCAGCTCTTAGTTTCTCTCACCTCATTCCTTTCACATATTTGCCTTTTGTCCTATAAGTTCTGCTCCCATGGAAGCTGCAACAAACCAATTCTGTGTGTTCTCCTCCGGGTGGGATCAACCCAGGACAGTCAACACAGCCACGGGATCGGGATCCCTCCTAAGGAAGAGGGTCCCCAAGGTGCACATAGCACTGTCGCCAAATGAGACGCCATGTATCACATGGGACCTAACTGCTGAGCAAAGCTGCTATTTATTGTCTACCCAGGGCGACACGTCCGAAAGTAAGTGTGGTGAGTTTACAGGGAGCAACCCCTACGACCACGAGTGCTTGGAACAGTGGAGTATGCAAAGCGCAAAAACAAAAAGGAAATTCTACTGCGTCACGGCTCATCACCATGAAACTAGTGCTAGAAACATAAGAAAATAACCCAGAATTTCTGCCATACTTGCTACTCCAAACTAAGTTTATTTCTTTGTTCATAAAAATCATCCACGTTTCTGCTTCATCACACTCTACCCGTGAATGTGAGTGGACATAAAATTATATTAACAAGTCCTGAACAAAGTGGCATACACCTAATATACGTACTCTATATCCCTTCGTAATCACTGAGAGAAAAACACAAGAAATGGGCCATTTCTGCAAATAAACCCAAATTAAAAACAAATCTAAACTTCTCTGAGGCAGTTAACAAGGACCTAATGGCAGGAACAATGGTTCTCATCTGGCAGGTTTCATGCTGATCAAACAAAACACACACTTCTCTTCTTCAGATAAGTGACTCCACAATGAATGATTCACACTCTGGATTTTGGCACCTGGGGTGAGGACACTCAAAGGACACTGAGAAACTCTGAAAACAACCTCAATATAAAATTAATTTTAACTCACGTAACTGACATATCCCACCTATTCCCTGCAGCCTCTTCGGGTGGGAAGTGGGGCCGTCAGGGCAGCATAACTGCCAGGAGGACAGAAACCACCCCGACACGACAGGCAGGGGACGGCTGCATGTGCTGCGGAAACCAAAGAGCCAGCACACGAGGGGCTGGGCCAAGACCGCTAGTTCCCGGGGCATTCCGAAACCCACAGTCACTACTTTACTGAAAAAGGGAAAACCCCAAGGCAGAAGCGAATCTATCAAGTCATTGGTGATTCTATCAGTGGTTACCAAATTTTGAAAACCCTTTACAAAAAGAATGTAAAACATCATTTCCCCAGTTTGTACATCTCTGTCTTAAAATACACAGATGTGGCAATCTGGTTAATTTCTTCCTGCTCAAAAGTCAAAAAAATCACAGCAGAACACAAGATAGCTTTTCATAAATGCTACAAGGATTTAAAAAAAAGGTCACTTTAAGAGTTACACCATTAAGTCAGGAAGCCCGCTGTGATTGAGTCCGTGGATGCAAGGTTTCCTGTGGCCGAGACACACGGATACTTGTAGTGAAAGAATCATGCTTATGCACTGCCGGGTACCCCTTTCTGACAACACACGACTGTGGAACTTTGGGCACTGGGTGACTTAGTTATCCAAAGTCTGTGTTTCTTCTGACACTGCTCACCTGCACACACACACTTACATCAGCCATGTGCATGGCTCAACAGAAACACGCCCTCCCACTAAGAATCCAGCCACGGACAGTGTGTGGGCAAAAAGACCTGCACTCCTCAGAAGCCTCCCTGGGCGGGACATGTCCGAGGCCCAGAGCCTGTCACAACGCAGGGCGGATGCACACAGCTGCACTGGCCCTCCTGGGGCGAGGCTCCTGTCCTGTCCTTCTGCCCCAAAGAGGGCTGAGGGGCAGAGCCAGGGGGCAGTGCAGGGTCCTCAACCCTGGAACGGCTGACTCGTACCAGCCCTGAAGTCCAAGTTCACACAGGCCCACTGCGGCCGCTCACTGCAGACTCCACCCAAGGCAGGGAGAAGAGGGCAAGTGCAGGGCAGGGTGGGCGCCGTGTGGCTTAGCGGCACGTCCAGGAAGCTCAAGCCTTCTGCTCCTGGGTCTCACCAGCAAGTTCAGGGTTGGCTCGGAGCCATGACACATTTTGACGTGAAACACCTCCCGAACCCCAAGCAGCAGCCCTGGCTGTCCCTGCTCTCCCCCTCCTCCCACACCCCGTTTCTCAAACAGCAGAAGAAAAATCGACTACAGTTTAAAATTCTCCAGGCAGAGTTAGTGGTCCTTCGGGTTTACAGTTTTTAATTATTTAAACCTCAAGTTTAAATAATCACAAACAGAACTTCAAAAAATACATTCTCCTAAACTATCCCACTGGATACAATGGTATATGTCTGCCCAGCATGTTCTGGGAAAGCCCCTTTGGGTTCGTGAGAGAGCCAACTGAAACACACTTTGAACCCTAGTATTTAATGGAAACTTGAACTACGATCTCAGAAAGAATATGAGTTTCTCCTGTAATATAAATAATTATGTATACTCTGCACCGTACGTTCAGATTTTCGTATTCTGACTCTTCCTAGATAAGCTGTATCTGCACAGTGCATTTTACTATTTTTTCCTCATCACCCGCTTCCTAATACTTAGCTTCAATGACGCTCCCAAGGCGCCAGGGTGGCTCTGACGACCATCCCCATTTGACAAATGAGACTTTAGCCGAAGTGAAAGAGGAAGACATCTTTATATTGTCCTGTAAAACCACAGACTGTTCTTCTCCTACAACGTAAGGGATGCGAGGCCTCATTCCAGGCTTCTCTTGAAGCTAGCGGACCACTTTAGCGGTGAGCCAGTAACCAGGGAAGCAACTTCAGGGCTCCAGTTTAAAAACCTTACACCTAAGTACATCTAGGTTGGACGAAACCAGAAAGCACAAACCTGGACCTTATAAAAATCTGATAGCTCTTCTGTGATGACACTGTCATAATCACAGAGACGTTTCCACCATCACTGGCAGCAGAATCATACCGTAGGATCTCTGAAAATTTCAAACATCTTTTTTTATGTATCCTCAGAGACAACTTTGAAAAGATACTAAGGATAACTTTGAATTTACTCTTTGTAACATTCACCCAAGTCAACTTACACTGTTCTATACGCTGAAGTGAAAAGAAGAAACACAAAATCAGAGACGAGGCCAAATCCTTTCTTCTGGCCAAACCACCTCAAGTATTTGGAGACCTGCACAAGTTTCTTCTCTTCTCTTTCCTCTCTAAGCTCAACACCAAAGCTTACGGCCCTTTTTCCTTCTTCTAATAAGAACAGTAACATGCACACCCGCTTCCCAGGAATTCCTGACCCTCTCAGCCGGCCTGGCATTCCAGTGTGATATTTACCTCCATCTGCACTGCAGAGGTATCTTCCCCCCAGAAAGCAGAGGTCAGCGGTCACTGTGCAAGTGTCACGGGCATCTGCAAGTACATCAGAGAAAGACCCGGCACGTCCCCCGTAGTGAGGCTAACCCAGCCCGTCGCGGCCCCTCCACAATCTGGGGGGGGCAGGGTGTGTGAGCAGGGGCTGCCGCTGACCGCCACTAATTTCGCTTCCATCCCCCAAAGCTGCTGGTTTCCGATTTTAGTGGGTTCTCCCTTAAGGAGACTCTCACCGTCCGTGGAACACTGCAATCTGTATGACTGCTCCTGACGCACCACTTGGGAAATGGTGCGTGTTTCCATTATCTTGACTTTGCTTCCACTCTCCAGCAGGACGCACTAACCCACAACCAAGGCGCGTAACTCCTCAGCAGCTGGAGCCTCTTCACCGTCAGAAGGAGACGGAGAGCCACAAAATCACCCCGTGGTGGCTAATCAGCCCTTGGGCCAACCAATCTCGACGGTGACACAGCCCCTACCTCATAGGGAGCCAGAGCCAGAGAACTGTCACCTCCTTCCTGCTCTTACCTGCCACGTCCCCAAACACCTCGCCTTCATCGGGGCTCCAAAAGACGCCGGTGTACACAGGAGACAGGAGTGTAATGCCAGGAGGTCCTAGAGAGTTCGGTGGGTCTGCAGCCCCCCACGTGCCCAGCTCAGTGCCCATGTAGACACCGCACATGCTGATAAAACGCATCCCCCGACAGTGTCAGCACTGACCCTGGGAGACCCCTAACTCCAGAGAAGAACGAGCACACAGCACACAAAGGGGGAGCCGTCAGCAGCCCTTCCTCACCTACCCGCGAAAAGGGAAAGAGTGTCAACTACACGTGTGACACTAGGACGAACTCTCACCTCAGTGTCTTTAACATAACAAGGTAAAATTTTATTAATTTTACTTATCTACATCCCATATCCTTCCAAAAGGATTTAAGGCAGCTAATATACATAACCTGGAGTATGACGGGATGAGATGCCCTGAAAGTGGTGAAAAGGCCACAGTTCGGTAAAAGCATCCTCATGGCTCAGTCCAAGCCCTGCAGGCAGCCCGCCACCAGCTGCACTGACTTCACCCAGGAGGACCTCACGTGAGAGGCGTGGTCACGGCCGTGTGTCTGTTGAGCAGCAGAGCAGCCAGTGCCCCTCACCTCAGTGTGACAGGCAGAGTGGAAAGAGGGTCATGAGTTATGACTAGATTCAGGGAAAGGCACGCGGCACTGAGCAGGTGTGAAAGAGAGCTCACTGCATCCAGTGAATTTAGAGCTGGCAAGAACATCAGAGACTCCTGAATTCAACCCATTCTACACACGAGGGAATGAGGCCCAAACTGACCTACTCGCCAAAGGGATGCCGTGAATTAGCTACAGATCTGCAGGCAGAGCCCAGGGCCACGGACGCCAGGCCCACCGTTTCTTCCACAATCACCACGCTGACTGCAGGAGCGAACCAGGAGGGAGAGGAGAAGCATGCCAGAAAAGATGATGACTCTAGTATCGGCAAAATGAGGGGGTCCCCTCGAGAGCAGAATTCGTTTACACTGATCATCCAGAAAGGACCAGCAGGAATATGCGTGAACACCCCCCAAACTTATTCTGATGAAGATGCATCTATACTCCCAGCGCCTGACACCACTTACAAACCACAGAATGACGGCCACAGGTGGTTCCCAATCCGCGTTCTGCAGGTGCGCTCCTGCAGCCAGACTGCCCAGCTGGGAGGCCCAGTCACTCCCCCGAGGAGCAAGGGACCCTGGACGCAATCTCCTCCTCTCTCTGGCCTACAGTTAACTTACCTACAGCGGTCCCCACTTTACAGGGTCACAGTCACGACTCGGCATCGTTTCTGCGGCCCCAATTCGCTCCCTTTTGCACTCAGCACCCGGCGGAGCGCTCCGTGTGCCAGGCACTGTCCTTGGTGCTGATGCAGGCTACAGGACGCAGCCTGCATCCTGACAGGCCCCTGCCCAGAGGAAGCTCAGGCTACAGAGAAAGACGCAGGAGTACGTGCAGAGAGGAGGGTCAGGAGGTGGTGACTGCTATGACGAGATAGGACTGGGTAAAATGACAGAAAGGCGTGAGTGGGGCTGGAGCAGTGATCATTTCGGAGAAAATGGTTAGGAAGGGCCTCTCTGAGGAGGGGACACTCAGCCCAGAGGAGCTGAGTGCTGCAGGTCACGGGGCGGCCCCTCTGGGTCAAGTCGGGACCTGTGTCCCCACAGGGCGAAACCGGGGAGTCAGGCCTGGAAGGGTCTGGCGGGTACGTTACACCAGCCCCTTCACTGCCTTATTTACAGCCACGCAAAGTACCACATTCCAGAGACCCTGCCATCAGCACAACGAGAAATGTCTCACCTCCTTTTCAGGAATGGAGACCTGATCTACAGAAACAGGTGACTTTCCAGTGACCCTACGGCCACCTCGGGGAAGGTGAGCACAAGAGACCCACCGTGCACTAGCTGACCCTGCTTGCGGCGATGCAGACGTGGGAGCCGTCTACCCCATGCCCCGCCGCTCCAGAACAGGAGAGGCTGAGGGGCCCTGAGGACAGGAGCCCCACGCCTCTGCCTGTCAGCGCAGCCACGACTCCAGGGCACTGGGACTGTGTGGCGTTCCTGGACACTCCCTTCTGGCCAGCAGTAGCCGATGGTCAGAGCATCTGGGAGCCCCTCTCCTGGAACTGCTCTCAGCACAAATAACAAGCCTAAAGGAAAGCAAGCAAGTGAACACAGAACACCGACTGCCTCATGTCTGACCACAGGGTCCTTCACCTCCACGGATCCACCAGACTTAAATTTCCAAAACTCATATTCCCTACCTAATAATGAAACTTTGACACCACCGAGGATACTTAAGAGAACGTGCTCAACCATCCCACATGCTGAGGAGGATGCCGAGACTGGACCCGCACACACGGCTGGCACGACCCCTCTGGAGCAGAGCACAGTCGTTTCCACCAAACTAAACACTGCGCCGCACGGCCCAGCGGCTGCCCCCAGGTACCTGGCCAGGAGAGTGGAGACCCAGGTGCGCAGGGTACTGTTCAGAGGCTCTCTACACACAACAGCCCGACGCCGGGGACCCAGATGCTCCACAGGGGAACACTTACACGAACTGTGTCCACCCCACCCGGAGTCCTACTCAGAGTAAGAAGGAAGGAGGCACGATGAGCAAAAGCCGCCATCAGATGCACATGGCGTGACTCCACGTGCAGAATGCTCTCCCGGTGACGGCGCACCGGGTGGCGCGGGATCGCAGTGGCCAGGGATGAAGGGCGGGGCGTGGGGGGGCGGCGGTGGCCGCAACAAGGCGGCCCGAGAGATCCTGGTTCTGTGCCCCAACTGTGGTGGTGACTACACAGACTGACACGCGTGATGACATGCAGGGAACTCAGCGCACACACAGGCGGGGGTGCGGAACACATGAACCTGCGTGGGGCTGTGGGCTGCCTCGATGGCAGTGGTGCATGGTCCCTGCTGGGGGAGACGGGCGGCCACGCAGGGTCTCTCTGAGCTGTTGCTACAACCGCACCTGCAGCCACAGGTGAAAAGGTCAAAGACACAGAGCGATGCAATGGATGACAAAAAAGACTTCAAGCACTTTGAACAAGAGCAGCAAATCGGGAGTAACGGCATTCCGAGGAGACTCCGAGGAGGACGGGTCTAAACACCGACACTCATCTCCTAGCATGCTCCCTTCACAGGTGAGAGTGCAGGCGCGTTACATCCACCTCCCAATGATGCCCATGGGCGGGCACGGCCTGCTCCCCCACGACAGCAGCTCTGATGGAGCATTTGGGTCCAGGTGGGGAGCGGGGAGCGGGGAGCGGACGACGGCCCCTCCCTTAGCCCCTCGTTCCCTCATCCCCTCGTCCACAGGGGCAGGTCCCTTCCCGGCGCTCACCCCTCTCTGCACTCGCCAAAGGCACGTACGCCGCCTGTATATGCCGGCTTCGCCCGAAATGACTGCGGGTCTGCACTGTCTCACTCACCCATTCCCCAGTGCCAGGGTAGCTCCTGGAACAGACACACGTGCATGCACACATGCACACACATATGTGCACACACTCTCGCACTCACACACACACGTGCAAATGTTTGCTGGGGAAGCAGGGCTGCCACCTGAGACGTGGGCTCCGAACAGCTGTGTGGTTTGCAGCGCAGGGGGCAAACAAGGGGGCAGGACAACCCCTTCTGTGCAGATGGCCGACCTCCTGGGAAAAAGCAACAAGCCCGACCTGGCACCTGCTAACCACCTCCACACACAGACCGACAGACGGAGGCCCCCCAGGGCCCTGGCCACGCAGGCCCCCAGCTCTGCTCCCCCCGCCCTCCCCTCCTCCAAACGCAGCTGACCGTGGGGACCAGTATAAGCCCCAGCTCCAAACGTCACCTCCTCAGAGACTCCGTCATCAATTCCTCTAGTAAAAATTAGGGACTCTCTCCTCGGGGGGCCCACGGCACACAGTTCAGAACGACTCCAGCGTGGTCCCCACCTGCCCTGGGTCTCGGTTAGATGTTTACACCACCGCCTCCCCGAGAGATCGTGACTCCTCGAGGCCAGGTCCCCTGACCCGTCACCCTGGGCCCCTGGAGCCTGGCAGGCGTGTGCAGCAGGTGCTTAATAAATACCTGCTGGATTAAATTGTTTAATCGGTAGGGGTGACTAAGAAGTGACTACACGGAGGCTCTTTCTCATGTACCTGCACACACACACGCACATGCACGCACAAGCACACGCACGCACACGCACGCACACGTGGGAGTGTGACCGTATTAAGCAAAACAATTACTGTTGTAACCGTCAACACCCATAACAAGGGTACGTTCCCACGGTCCCTTCTAGAAAGCACGGCCCCCTGAGTTTGCCAAGGCTTCGGCAACTCGACACGTGAGCCATGAGCGTCGTGAGGAGTATCTGTGCGTTACTGCAGGGGGCACAGCAATCCGGCCATCGCAGCACGCGGGCAGCCAGGGGCCTGGGAGCCCTGAGGGATGCTGGTGGCGTCCCTCCGTCCTGAGACTGCACAGGACACTTGGGGAAATAAATGCAGGATGAAGCCTCAGAGGGCTGTGGGCACAGCACGACCTGCACACGGGGCGTCCACACTTGGTCCACAGAAGAAGACATCATAAGCCTTCAACCCAAGGTAACAAATAAGTTAATTTATGCACAGGATTGCTGAGTGAAGGTGTATCTATGAGGTTAAAAGCAATGCAGTGCTTAAGTGCTGGACGGCACCTGACTGCCATCCTCCCGGCAGGTACCCAGCAAGACTGACTTTAGAAGAAAAGGATCTGGACGCAGCTTTTCTCAGTACGTGTGCAGCAGGGTGTCTGTAGATTTCTCTCATCTGGGAAACAACTGGCACTAAAGAGAGAGCGGAAGCAAGCAATTTATGCAGAGAGGCCTCTGTGGTGGGGGCCTGCCTCCAAGCCTGCCTGGGCACGCAGGGGCGGAACGTACCAGGCAGTGCTGCCGTGGGCCGCAGGGCCCAGGTGACAGAGCAACTCCAGGGCGTGTGCAGGGCTCGCTGCATCCTCTGGGGACTCGTGGCCGCCGGGCTCCAGCTCCGCTGGCATCCTCCACACCGCGGCGCACGTCACGACTTTGCCATCTGCAGCTGAGGGACAAGGGAGACGTGAGCAGAGCGTGGCCGCCTGCCCTGCGGACGGCGCCCACACACGCAGCCCCGGGCCCGCACCCCTGCCCTCGAAACGCCGACCAGGCAGGCGGCTCCAGACCCTGCTCCCCTGCCCTGTTCCAACACATCATCCTGCTTTAGAAGAAAATTTAATTTCCTCAAAATCGATTTCCTCCTGTTCTTCCTCAACAGCTCTTCAAAAAAGGGAGTGAAATGAAGGTGGGGCACAGCTAAAGATATAATCACCACGGGTGCAGCTGGGGTCTAAGAGAGGCATTAAATGGATTTTCCCTGAAAGCTCTGTGAGAGCACCTTGCACAGGGGCTGAGAGCCCTGCACACACTGCATTCACACGTACGTGCTAAATGGTGTCAGTGGTGGCGCAGGCCCCCGTCCACTGAGGGGATGAGTGCGGGCCGGATGCCACAGGCTAAGCCCTGGTGGAGAGCAGTCCGGCGCCCGATGGTGATGCACAGCCACTTAGTGGACAGGGGCACTGAGCACAGACAAGACACGCGGGTCACCTCTTTTCAGGAACCTGTCTGGCTCTAGGTCTCTGCCCTCTAAACAACTTTTCTTTTTTTTAAAAAAAACAATTTTTCAGTAAGACACAAAATAAGACGAAAAGACAAAACAAAAAGAAACAGATTTAACATTATGTGGTTAAAAACCGAATCATAAATTCCTAAATGTAAACCCTTTCAAAATTTGCTTTCCATTTAGTTCTAAACGGCATATGTGATAAACACCTTCCCCTTTAAAAAATGGTCTTTAATAAATGATAATAAAACAATGAACAGGCTTCAGCATTAAATCGTCAATTGGTAACATGTGAAGAATATGAAAGAATTGTAGAAAAAGAAAGAATACCCCAAGAAATAAGAAAACAAAGGACCTTAGAGTACATTTAAAAACGTCCCACTTCTTATTAGATACATGGTTCTCCAATCTAAACACCAACTAATGAAGCAAGAAATACAGCAGTGAAGACAACGGGCAAAATGCCTGGCCCCCCAGGTACTATCATCATAATACCGTTATTACCCATGATCAACTCGTCAGTAGAAGGATCAGGGTTTCAACCAAGGCTTTCTGATCCCAATCTCAGTGCTCAGTCCACATACTTCATTGGGTCTGAGAGAGTATGGAATTGCAGCTTAAAGGAAAAAGAATCATGTATATTACATATAAATTTAATGTTAACACATCCACCTTTAACCATGAAAAAGTAGTTCACGACAGCTTCTGCCTACAAGAGAAATTGATTTCTTTGCTGAGATTTTCAGTTCCACAGTCTTGCTGTAGAGCCCATGGGATTGGCAGTGGAACTCCTGAAACAGGAGAACTAACTAAAGAGAGAGTTGGCCACTTTAATAAGCTGAAAAGAATAAGCAAATGCCCGAAACATTCACCCAGCAGAGGCACAGATTATACTAATCTCCCTAAATGACAGAAAAAGAAATTTCTAATCTGAAAAGTGATGGGACTGATAACATGAGAACTGAACTGTGGCTGCAGTGCACAACATGACAGAAGATGACACAGCAAAAATAGCTACTGTGCAGGAAGCAACTAGTGTGCGGGAAGCAACTAGTGTGTGGGAAACTAGTGCGCGGGAGGAGCAACTAGTGGCGGATTTGCCACTGAACGGCTCCTTCTTCTGAGAATTCTGTGCATGTGTCAGGAAAGTAACTCCTCCTGTAGCTGCCTGCTCACCCAGCAAACATAACTGCCAGGGGGTGAACAGTTAAATACTTTCCTCTTGAGAAGAGGAATGAGATGAGAATGCTTTGTGCTACCACCTGTAGCTAACGTTACACCAGAGGTCCCAACTACTTCGGTATGGCAAGGAAAAAAATAAAGATATGAGAACATGAAAAGAATAAAAATACTGGGGCTTCCCTGGTGGCGCAGTGGTTGAGAATCCGCCTGCCAATGCAGGGGACACAGGTTCGAGCCCTGGTCTGGGAAGATCCCACATGCCGCAGAGCAACTGGGCCCGTGAGCCACAATTACTGAGCCTGCGCGTCTGGAGCCTGTGCTCCACAACAAGAGAGGCCGCGATAGTGAGAGGCCCGTGCACCGCGATGAGGAGTGGCCCCCGCTTGCCACAACTGGAGAAAGCCCTCGCACAGAAACGAAGACACAACACAGCCATAAATAAATAAATAAAGCAAACTGTCAACAAGCAAAAATAAATAAACACTATTAAAAAAATAAAAATAAAAATACTGTTACTTGCTAATGATTATATGTATAGAAAACTTAAGAGAATTTACACTTATAGACATTAGAAATAAAACAGGGAATTTAGCACAATTGCTAGACACAAGGGTGATATATAAGATTCGATTGGTATCTATAGATTAACAACAAAAATTTTAAAGACAAAATTTGAAAAACTATTAACAATAGAATTAAAAAATGAAATATCCAATAATATCTCAAACTAAAGAGGTGCCAAATGAAGACTACTGCTGAGAGAAGGCAAAGGCCTCAGTAAACGGAGGGGCATACCATGTTCACGGATGGGAAGCTTCACCACTGTACAGAGCCCCTGAACCCCAAAGCTCTAGATGGCCTCAGTAAATGGAGGGGCATACCATGTTCACGGATGGGACGCTTCACCACTGTACAGAGCCCCTGAACCCCAAAGTTCTAGATGGCTTTTTTTTTCCTTTTTTTGGTAGAAATCAACAACCTGATTCTGAAGTCCTAAAACTTACATGGAAACGTGAACCGCCCAGATGGCCAAGACAGTCATGCAGAAGAACAAAACTGGATGGTTTACAACCTGATATTAATTTACTGCTGATACACAGATAGATCAATAGCCCAGAGAAAGAAAATGGAATCCAGAAAGAGACCTTACACAGATGGTCACCTGATTTACAACCAAACGCCATTTACTGGAGTGGACAAAGGATGGTCTTTTCAATACACGATGCTGGATCAATTCTATCAATATATCCACATGAAAAAAACGAGCTGCATTCTACCTCACAACACACCCAAAAGCTACCTCCAGACAGACTGAAGTTCAAAATGAGAAAGACAAAATCATACAGATCTTTTCTAGACGATATAGTAGAATATCCTCATAACTCTTCAATAAGCAAAGATTTCTTAATCAGGGCAGAAAAGCCACTAATCACAAAGGAAAAGACCGATAACAGACTACGTTATAATTAGGAACTTCTATTCACCAAAAGACATTGGACTTCATCAAAATCAAAAACTGCTGCTCTTGGAAAGACACTGCTTTAAAAATGAAGCAAAACTTGGAGAAAATATTCAGAATACATATGTCTGTATCCAGATAAAGGGCTTGTATCCAGAATATATAAAGAACTCCTACAACTTAATGATAAGACAAATAACCCAGTTTTTAAAAGTGGGCAGAAGATTGAATCAGACATTTCACAAATGAAGACATATGAACGGTCAACAAGCACCAGAAAAGATGCTCAACATCAACAGTAACTGGAGAAATGCAAAACAAAACCAAAATGAGATACACTACATACCTGCCAGAACGGCTAAAATTTAATGTAAAAATGATCACCACCACCAAGTATTGGCAAAGATGTGGAGCAACCAGATCCCTCAGAGGACTGTTGGAAAGAGCGTAAAATAGTTCAAACACTTTGGCGGTTGGACACCCACATACCAGGTGACCAGCAATTCCACTCTCAAGAGAGGCTGTCACGACGCGTGGCCTGTTGGTAACGGGCTTTGTGGCCGCTCTCTGATTCCAGCACTTAAACCTGGCCCCAAAGCAACAATGGCCTGGTGATGGTATGTATGTAACTGCCAGAAGCCAGGGGCCAGCAATTAGCCTAATGACCGACAGGCCAGGTTACCAGCCAAGGAAGGCCAACTGGCCGATAGACAACAGGAGACGGTGCTGCAAGGAGAGAAACAGATGGCCCTCCGACCCAGCCCTGGCTGCCCGCACACGCAGGCGGAGTCCACACAACTGTAGAAGGAAACAAGAGTGAGCGAACAGGAGGCTGAGGGGCATAACCCCACTGAAAGTCGTGCTCCTTGACCCGGGCCTGGTCTGAGCCAGTTTCAGACACGGGACCCTCTGTCAGAAATAAGGCCAGATGCCCAACAGTCAGAACCCCACAGCACCAGGGCAGGTGTGTACTGAGACGATTCCCCAAGTCTTCACCCAGGGACCTCGTGCTGCTTACTTGGTGATCACACGCCGGGCACAGGGCCACACCCTGGCAGTTCAAGGTCCACTGAACCCAAAGCGTCCCATGTCCCCCTGTTAGACTGGGGACATTTGGGGGCCAGGCAATAAATGGACAAAGACAGGTCACAGCAGACCCAATGGGCCTGAAGACCCACCCAGACATATGTCATTTCCATGGGCCTGACATGGCAGTGGGTAGAACACCCACTGCCCTGAGGCCTGTGCGGTCAGGGGGTGGAAGCCTCAGAAAGTGCCCTCCCACCCCATCAAAGGGCGGCAGAGACATGCGCCGACTTTAAGGACCAGGGCGTGGAGTGCCAGGACCCTGTTTAATCCACTCTCTGGCCTCTGCAGAAAGCCCGTGGGCCCTGGCGGGCAAGCGCAGACGGCCATCAGCCCAGCGACGGGGGAGCCCTACCTGCTCACAGCTTCCCTCGGCCTCAGGGACAGGACCTGTGGACACTGCCCCCGAACGTTCTCTCCTGCCCCAGAGAACAAAGAGGCCTGGGAAGCGCCTGCGCCTCTGTGAGGAGGAACCTGGGTGTGTTTCGCCAGAGCTGCGCTGGTGCCCTGCTCGCTCCACCCTCTACGCCTGGGAACGCTGGGCCCGCCCAGCCACAAGGGGACGCGGGGTAAGGGCCAGAGGGCTCTCAGCAAGGTTGGGCTGGGATGCACGTTTGGGGGACCTGCTGGTGTGGAAGATGGTGGCAGAAACGGTAGAGCATCGGCTTCACGGAGGGACCCCAGGCTTCCAGCGAGTCACATGTCTTTTGAAAAACTGCTCCGACCGTGTTTCTGGGCCCTGATGGATGGACCGCAGGGCACCAACTGACCGAGCATCACTCCTGCAAGAGCTTAGTCGTACCCACCAGGGCACAGAGCCAGGCAGGTCCAGAGGGCACAGGCCACAGAACACACATCCCCCACCAGCGCCCGCCTGTGCCGATGGTCAATTGGCTGCAGGGGGAGAAAGAGCCTGAGTGGGCTTACAAAAGGGTGGGCTTGGGCAGGCATAGCCCACTATGGGCAGTGGCTACAAAGCAGCTGCACTCAGGGCGACTGGGAAAACGATGGCGGGGCGTGGGGGGCAACACACAGAGCTGCGAGAGCCGCCCTGCCCCTCCTCTCTGTGTGCACCCGAGGCCAGAGGCCAACCGGTCCGAAGCCCAGAAGAGAAGGACTGGAAGACTCGGAGGCACAGAGCCGAGTCCGACACAGACGCTGCCCACGAGGATGCAAAACACGATCAAACGGTTAAGTAATACAAGGTCAAGATCGGCAAGTGCTTTGAGAGATCCAGGTGAGGTGCTAAAGGAAGGAGACGCCTTCCCTGAGCAGGGAGGACCAAAGGAAAGGGTGCTGGGAACAGGAGCTACTTGACCTCAGCCCCAAGGAGGGTTTGGGCACATGGAAATGGACACAGAGGCGTCCTGAAGCAGGATTAAGGGCCCAGGGACCTCGGAGGATGGAGAATGGCCAATGGTTCTACTTAGGATACGGTAAAGGTGAATTAAAGCTGGGAGAAATGAGGTTTGAAGCCCTCTGAGGACCAGACCAGGAAGGGCCTTGAGGACGGATGAGAAGTGTGGAGGATCTGCTCCAGACACCGGGCAGGGGCTGGCGGTTCTGAATCGGGACCCAAGCGCCTGGCAGAAAGTAGGAATTCAATCAGTGCAAGGTACAAGGTGAGTCCGAAGCCCCTCACTGGAAACTGTACACGCTAGAAGTTACCCTGAGGAAGACCAGAAAGTTACCGAGTTCGGTGCCCATGGGAGGTGCCTGCCAACGTCACCTACCCTAGAAATGGGCAAACCTGCAAAACACACTGCACCAGAGTGTGTGCTTTTGGTCTTAGAAATACGGTAGGCATTATCAGAAACTCTCCAAATGCTCAGAGGCAGATGAAATGGAAAGTAAACAGTACTAAATGAGAAACGCTGGAGGTATACCCATCGAGACATGCAAATTGGCTCTGAAACTCTAAGGATTTCCATATCTATATGAATCTCAACAGCATTCAGCACACATCCACCAGCTATCAAAGAAACTAAGGTGGTTTTAAGAAGGAAAACCCTATCTTTAGAAGGAAAATGCTGTAATAACCACTGAGGCATTCTTCTTTTATCTCTGTTTTCAAAGCTATCCTGAAGTTAGGACCTGCAATGTAACTGCCCGAACTACTGCTCCAGTGCCCAGGAGCCCCCAGAGGGCAGGGCCTGCCGCCAAACAAGCCCAGCCTTCACACAGCAGATTCAGACCACAGGACATCCGAGGGAAGGGAACTCCGCACCATGCCTCTGCATCCTACAGATGAGGAAACCGAGGCCTCCAGAACCTAACTGCCCTCCCCTGGCTCACACGGTTCATAAGCACCAGAGTCAGAAATAAGATGAAGCCTCCTGTGTCCAGAACAGCCCACCGCTCTGAAAGGGAAAATACAAGCCGTGCCCTAAAGGCCAATTTGATGCTAGTCTATCTTTTACAGGTAACACACGAGCTAAAGGCACTTAGTGAGATAAAAAGATAATCGGGCAAACGAGTGGAAAAGGCGTACTTGAGGCTGCAAGTGTGCCCACGCAGTGTGCGGACTGCTGCAGGGATGTCGAGTCCAGGGCTTAGGGGGCTCAGAGGAGATGAGAGTCTCTGTAAGCCTCGGCAACCGCGCCGGTCGGCTCGGCGAAAGGGCCAGCGGTGCCTGGCTGGGGACACAGTCTGAGCCCAGCTGGAGGGGAGGGGCTGCCACAGGTGCTGCAGCTCAGAATCCCAGGCTGTCTTTAGAGACTTCAGCCGGCTCTGGTCTGACACAGGCTGAGCAGGGTGAATGAGGCAGAATCCGCTCCACCAAGCAACAAGCAACCGCCTGACCAGGCATAACTCGGCCTGCCCGCCAGTGAGCCCGCCTATAACCACCTCAGCCTTCTCGGTGCTTGAGAAGAGCGTCCTGCGTGAACTACTCCGCCCGGCGCGGGAAGGAGCCTGCAGTGAGGCACAAAGGAGAGAGAGGTGCCTCACCCCAGCACTAGTGCAGGAGCCCCTGTACCGGAGATGCATCGCAGGGACAGGATGGGGTGGGGGGCTGGCCGTGAGCTCCACAGACGGGTGGGCCCAGGAAGGAAGCACGCTAGCCTGGCGGCTCTGGCCTCGGAGAAGAGAGAGAGGAGATCTGGGCGGGTCCTCAAGAGCCCCCGACCTGTGTGACCAGCAGACTCGGGTCTGGGTGGAGCCTGCCCTGAGCCCCACAGTGAAGAGTCACAGCCTCTCACTCGGTTCCTGAGACAGTTCACAGACCAGGGCCCCTGCTTTTAGGGAAACCCAGGTCCCCCTGGGGAAAGACCCGATAGCACTGCCACGAGAATACACTGTACGTTTTCCTCAAAGTCTTCCCCCAAAGAAGCCAGGCGCTTTCCAGGACAGCTGGGCCACAAGGAGAGGGCCCCGTGAGAGCTGACGGAGCCCCCAGGCTCAGCACACCCCCCGTCTAGCCATCAGACCTACGGGGTGGCGGCCAAGGCCCCCCCGCGAAGGGCCAGCGGTGCCAGCGGGCCCAGCTCCTGAAGGTGTACTGGAGAAGGCAGGGGGAAGGACCCCCACACAGCACCCACCCCAGGGGCAGCGGAGCCAGTGGTGAGACGTCCCCACCCATCAAAACAGGAGCCAGAGGCAGCATCGCACACGGGCGTCGAGAGCCCAGATGGCCCTGGCCTTGGGAAAGAGCTGGCACACTGAGCGTGCTTCCGTCCACACCAAACCCACAGGGCACCTGCGAGGAGGCAGCAGGTTCCAGGACAGTGGCAGTGGATCGTCACAAAGCTCATCGGGCAGGTGACGCCAACTGCAGCCACGGTTCCGGTGTGCTGCCGTCACGGAGGCAAGACAACGCAGCCTCGGCTTCAGACTCGGGTATCGATGGAGGGTTTCTGCTCACAAGGCAGCTTGGAAGGGCCACCAGCAGCCAGGCCCCAGCACCAGCAGAGACAACGGCTCCCGGCTCCGGCACAGCCGCACCTGCTCTCGGGTCCTGAACCCACCGGAACCTCCTCCGGGGTGTGCACGCCCTGCCCGCCGGCCCAGTCGGGCCCGCCACCTGTTTCTGCATGGCCCACGAGCTGAGCATGGGTTTGCATTTTAAAAGGGACAAAAAGGGAGACAGGAAGAGCCTGAGAAAGGGTCCGCACGGCCCACGAAGCTGGAAGGGTTACTACCGTGCCCCCATCTCAGCTCCGTAGGCGCCGGTCACAGCCCGCTCTGCGACAAACACGCAGCCCCTCGGGCACCCTCCTGTCGGCCTGCCCAGTCGGGGGTCTGGGGGCACTGCAGGAGGAAGGCTTCTGCAAGGGGTCCCGTGAGTGGCACGGTGCCAGGGTGTCCAGAGAGCTAGACCCCGAGTGGGCCAGAACCCTCGTCCCCCTGGGGCCCTGCTGTCTCCGCCTGGCAATGACCTTTCCACGGCCTCCCAGCCCAGAGCCCCGAGCCCAGAGCCCCGGCGGCCCACCCAGCTCCGGAAGGCCTCACACCCAGGCCAGCCTTCTGGTTCCTCCCTCAGGCCCCTGTGTGGCCCCTGCACCAGCCAGGACGGAACCACGTGAGCACAAAGGCGCAGGTTCCCACTCACGGCCCTCGTCCCAGAGCTCCAGCACAGCCCTGCCCTCCCGGCTCTGCTGGGACCACCCGCCCCATTACTCCTGAGACCGCCAGAGACATTCACAGCCGTGGCCCCAGTGCTGTCCAGACTCCCCCAGTCTCTGTAGCAGGCCCTGCGGGCGGCGCTGGGGCCACCGCCACCAGCCTCCTCCAAGTGACCACAGGAACGCGCCCAGGCCACCTGCCTCTCGCCCTGCAGCCCCTGCCCACAGACCGCGCACCGGCGCCCGGCAGAGAACAGGTCGGCCAGGCCCCCCCTCCCTGACCGCCGACCCTGCCCCCCCTCCCTGACCACTGATCCTGCGGCTCGGCCAGGCTGCTCCCGCAGAGGCTTCTCCCTGCCCACCTCTAAGGGGGCGCTGGCTCTCCCTTCAGCAGGCCAGCTTCAGACCACAGAGTCTGCCCGTCTCGGAAACTCGACTTGTACAGACTCGGCTCCTTCCAGGGACTGCGCACCCCAAAGCTGTGGCGGTGTGCCTGGGCCAGCGCCCTAAGAACTGCCGGCACAGGGGGTCCTTGGGTTTAACCTTGACCCCCGACTGCAAACGCTCTGCCGTCAGAGCCTACGGAGGGTCGCGGCTATGGCGCTGGGGTGCGCTCTGATGGGCTGGGGACAGGGCCAGCTGGCTGTGTGATGCCGTTGCCCAGGGAACGGCCACTGAAGCGTGTGCCCCTCCACAGGCGCGGGAGCCCAGCTGGCGCCCATTACCGCGCTCGGGGTGGTGGGCCGGAGCCAGCTCCAGAAGCCGGATCCTCCCCACCAACAAGCAGGCTGATCTGGTGGCCTGGCTACTGAGCACAGCAGCCCTCACCCGCCCAGTAAAGTGCGGAGCAGAGAGAAGGAGCCATCTCGGGGACGCGCTCTTAGGAAACAACCCCTGCCGACTAGCAGTGAGAACGAAGGATAATGCTTTTTCCTTTTTCTTATTGTAAATGTTCCCCTTTCCTCTCTTTATTCTACTTAAAATGGCTCAAAATGCAGGAAGTGCAGCGGGGGATTCTGAAACACGAAAGTAAAAGATTCAATTTAAAACACGTCTGCCTGATCATCAGTCTTCTTTAAATGAACTGGCCACTATTTGGAAATTCTGGACCTTTCCACGAAACACACACACACACAAAAGCTGCTTGGGGGGCTTGACAACACCTTACACATTCACAGCACTTTCCACGGGACAATCTCCAAGCGCTCACGTCTTTACAAATCCCGCAGGCGGCTGAAGTTGGTCTAACGGTGCCATTTTCATTTGCTGGAAAGCTCCTGAAAGGGAGGGCTGGGAAGTGGGCGGGTGGCGGGTGTGTACGCGGTGGACCCCCGATAACGATCCCTCCTGGCACCCGACCGGCACCCCACAGCCCAGCTGCTGGACGAGGGGTAACGCGACAGGGAAACAAACGGCTGGAGCTGACAGACCCCAGTCCGCCAACACGGTCCCGGGCAACGGGTCTGCACGCCCCCACATCAGCCCTCGCTCTCCCTCCGCCTCGCCGCCCCGTGCCCGAGGGTGGGTCATCCGCCACAGCTCCTTCCTGCCTGGCCTGCCCCCCCCATCCTCCACCGCATCCTCCACCCAGTCCCCCTCCCCCTCCCCTCCTCCCCCTCCCCCTCTCCCTCCTCCTCCTGGGTTTCCCAGCTTCCCCTTCCCCCGCTCCTCCGCGTGTGGCGTGTGGCATCTTCAGTCAGTGCTGCACATGGGAACCTGGTTCCTTCCCTGCAGCATCCTTCATGGCTGGGGGAGCCACCACGAGTGGTGAGTAAAAGCGATGCCTGTCACCTCTAGGCGGGAGCTCTGTCCCCTGTACTGCAGGTGACACTCAGGTGGTGGCTTCCCTCGGCCTCGGCAGCAGGATGAGACAGGAGCAGGGCCCAGCCAACCTGCAGGGACATTCAGCGGAGCACAGGCGGCAGGAGAGGGGGCGGGGGATGCAGCGGGGCTGGAGGGCAGGAGCCCCTGCAATTCAGCCATGGAGGGACCAAGGAGCTGTGAAGGCCGTGGAAAAATACCCAGCAACCCAGCACTGCTTCCAGAAGGAAAGTTCAAACAAGAACAAAAGAGTATGTACAGATTTTCAATACAGCTTTGTTTATAAGAGAAAAACATTGAAAACATAACCAAAGGAGAATTGGTTACATACAAGAGACACTTCATACCACCACTGAAAATGACCGAGAGGTGCACCCGCTCTCAGCTCTCTCGCCCTTGAACCCAGAGTCCTGGCGCCAGAAAGCCAAGCAGCCACGTCGAGGGGCCACACAGACGTTGCAGCCACTGCTCAGTGTTCCCGGCCAAGGGCCAGTGTCAGCCGCTGCACATGGGAGCAGATGGGCCTCACGAGGACCCCAGCTGCATCCCTCCAGAAGCTCCGGGCGAACCTCGAGGGCACGTCATGACTGCTGTCACCAGGCACACCTGCGTGTGACCCTGAAAACGCCTCACCTGACACAGTTTCCACTCATCTCCACGGCAGAGCTGGGCCTCAGAAAAGCCCCAGGATGGGCGCACAGGAGGAGGGTGGTCCAGGAGGCCTTCCTGCCGGGGGTGTCCTGAGAACGTGGGAACACCAGGTGAGAGTCTGGAGCTCAGGTCTGGAGCTGCCGTGGCTGTCAAGCTTCCAGGCGTGTCCTCTGAGGGGTCGTGTACTTTCACCTCACGGAGTGGGAAGCCTGTTCGTCAGCGCACAGAAAAGGCAGCGTGCTCTGGAGGGCAGGGGTGCCCTGCATCGCCTCGCGGCCCCCAGGGCCCCTCGCAGGGCACAGGCACCACGTCCGCGTGCCCAGCAGCCCCACGGCGGGTCACCCATCTCACATGCAGAGAGGAAACCAAAGTCCAGAGAGGGGTAGCCAGCCCAGGACACGGCCGAGGACACGGCAGCAGGGAAGAGCAGACGGACCGGAGGCCTGAGTCCAGAGCAAAGCTGCCGACACCAGGCACTGGGCCTGCTGAAGAGACACAGCTGCTTCCACGAAATGAAGCTCCACGTGGGCGGGGTGTCTAGGTAACGCCTGTCCTCCCAACACGAGAGACTTGCCCAGCACATGGCACGCGCTCGACGGTACTTGCTGGGTGCACGGACCGAGGGATGGACGGGTGGACATGTGCTCTGGTGCCCGTCCAGCGTACGATCCACCCACCCATTCACTGTGTGCCCAGCATCAGCCAGGTTCTCTGGTTTCCTAAGAGGAAAAGAAGACCAGGAAGGCCCCTCCCGCAGGGACCAGCTCCAGTCCGTCTCCTGCTCATGCCGGCTGTATCCACCTGCCCCAGCCTCAACGCTCCACGACATTAGCTGCACCCTCAGGGCCACTCCTGAGGCTGTTAGTGTCCTTTTCCCCAGGAGCAGTTCCTGTGAAATGCTGGACACACAGTCTGTGAGGTTTAAGGACAGGACCTCGCTGGCTCCTAGAAGACCAGCAGCGACCCCACCCAGGCTTTCTAACGCACTGGGGCTGTCCACCCACCACCTGCAATGTGGGTTAGAGAGAGGATCTTGGGAGGTGAGTTTGGACAGGGAGGGGCCAGTGCTGGGGGAAAGGGAGTCCGCAGGAGAAGCGGGCCACGCGTGACCCGCTTCCCTCACTGGAAACCAGGGATGTTCTTTTCCAAATACTCTTCTATTTCAACTAAGGGACACAGAGGTCCTCTAAACTACAGACCACTATCTCATCCCAAAACAGAAAAGGAAGTCAAACACTGAATTTGAAGCAGATTTGGGGACCCTTTAGTAGTTTCAGAAATTTTCATTAAAGTTACCCAACTCCTCCAAAAGTTACCATGGAATAAACAGACAGATGACCATGAAACACCAGATGCTACAGCTGAAAAAAGGTTTTCCATCATTGGTCTGCTAGGGTGTTGGAAAGTTCTTTTGCTTCTCTGACTGGCAGTATCGAGCAAATTACAGTCATTAATGATGCAGGAATACTACTATAAAAAACAAGACAATTACAAAGCCAGGCCATTGCTGTGGTCCTCGTAAGAACACGTGCTGACTGCAGTCATCGCTGGGCAACAGGACCCGCCTCCCCTCCCCTCCCTCCCTCGGGCTCCTCAAGGGTCGCTCCTGGACCTATCAGCCAGTGCCGGAGTGGCAGACACTTGACTCGAGTCCCCAGGCGCAGATCCCAGTGGACAGGACCGACCCTTCACCATCTCAGAGAAAAGCTTCCACTGAAGACAGGGTCAGATGCTGCAGGATGGCGGAGACACACCCACCTTGGGAGCCCGACCTCTAAAATCAGACACATCTTGGGCTTCCCTGGTGGCGCAGTGGTTGAGAGTCCGCCTGCCGATGCAGGGGACACGGGTTCGTGCCCTGGTCCGGGAAGATCCCACATGCCGCGGAGCGGCTGGGCCCATGAGTCATGGCCGCTGAGCCTGCGCGTCCAGAGCCTGTGCTCTGCAGTGGGATAGGCCACGGCAGTGAGAGGCCCGCGTACCGTAAAACAAAACAAAACAAAAAAAACAGACACCTCTTACTCAATGCAGGGCCCTGCACTTATGGAACGTCTATGAGGAGGGGGCTTCTCAAAGGAGGGTCCAGCGCCTTCAGTTGGCCAACCTCTCACAGGACGAGAGTGGCAGAGGGGTGGCGGGGAGGGACTCTCTCCAAAATTCACAGAGTGCGGCGTCACCTTGGCGCCACCCTCTGCGCAGGCTGGACATCCCCCCAGGCCACCACGTCCCGGCCCGCGGACAGGAGGACAGCCACCCTGCTGTGATCATGGGGCTTCCCCCCGGCCCCTCCACATTCACCGTCTCCCCTGATTAGAGGCAGCCCTCCAAACCCACGACTCTCCCACACTGCTCCGCTTCTGCAGTTTTAGCTGCCCACCTGCTCTCTCCTGGAACAGGACTGGCTGGGCGGGGAGACAGGAGACAGCCCCTCTGCTGCCCTCCCCCCGGCCTCCGCATGCCCACTGCTTTGCCTCTCTTCTCTGCCGCTCCTCTGCCACTCTTGCACTCTAGGAGGGTTACGTCCCAGACTGAGTTTTAAAACAAAGGACGCCAGCCTCAGAGTGTCCTTTCCCTCTGTGCAGACAGGGGTCGGGGGAGGGGGGTTGTCAAGACCCAGAGGTGACGCCTCCACAACCAGCGGCAGGAACTGGGGTGGGAGACGCAGGGCCCAGGAGGCGGGCGAGGCCCACGGGCGGCCCTGGGTCCTCGCCTCCCCGGCCTGGGCGCTTGGTGTAACAGGGAAGAACCCTCTGTCTTCCATCACAAGTTGATCATTAAAGGGCTGTGGCCTATGAGCTTAAATTATCCATAATGGCCCACCTCTGGGAACCCTACCTCCCAGGCCATGAGCGTTAAGCTAAAACACCCCTGTCTGGCTCCCAGCAAGCATCCTGAGCAGGACCCCTGTGAATGACGGCAGGAGCAAGGAAGTAACAGCTCCCCTCCGGAGGCCGATGGGAACCAGGCAGTGTCCGACTTTACTCCCTCCTTTGTAGTATAAAAGGAGCCTGAATTCTAACACAGGCAAGATGGATCTCTGGGGTATGAGCCCACCGTCTTCCCGGTTCGCTGGCTTTCCGAATAGTCGTTATTGCTTGCCCTGGTACCTCACCTCTCGGCCACCAGCCTGTGGTGTGGCGAGCAGAGCGAGCTTGGACTTGGTAACGGGGGGCACAGGAATCAGGCGGCGAGCTCCCCACCCTCGCTGCCGCCTCAGCTTCCCCATCCCCGGCCGGCAGGCACTGCAGGCCCAGGGCCCGTCCCCAGCCCAAGGCCAGGGCCTCGGCCCTGAACCCGCAGAGGTGCCGACCGCACCCAGTTTTCACGGGCAGCCCGCCTGTCATCCCGCAGCCCCACTGACCGGATGCAGGGCACACTTCCCGTCCAGCACTGAACCCAAACCGCTCATCACCCAGGCTCCCAGGCGCCCCATCTCCACCAGCAGCACCAGTGTCTCTGCTCCTCTGACACCAGGCATCACGGGCATCCAGAACCCCCAGCTGGCACTGCCAGCAGCTCTCGCAGGACGGGCCCCCAAGTCCTCCCGCAGCCGCCGCACTCCGCCCCCTGCTTTGCCCCGCCCCCACCCCACAACCCCGGTCCCCGGAGGCACAGGCCCGTCCCCGGGGGCAGGCCGCAAGGACCTGTGCTCCCTCAAGCCCCGCACGCGCTGCGCAAGCAGCAGCTGGATACATACCCGTGGAAAGGATGGATGGGCGAGCCACCCCTCCCCTGCCCTTGGCCACACGTCCCACCATCCTCAGAGCTGGGCCTGCAGGGCCCTCCAGGACCCAGCCCGCCAGCCTCCCACCTCACAAGGCAGCCCAGCTACTTCCCACTCCCGACACGGCTGGCCTGGCCTCCGTGCTGTCTGCACCTGGACATGCGGACACTGCCTGTGTCAGGCCCACGGCAGCCCCTGGAGCGGGATTCTCCCAGATCTCTGCACAGTGCACACGTGTGACACGCACACACACGCACGCACGCTCTCCCTTCTCCTGCCCCAACCAAAACCACACCCTCCCTCACTTTACCTCGCCCGCGAGCCGCTATTCTCCACTAGGGTCTGTACCTGCTTCCCTGTGCAGTGGTCTTCCTTATGCGTCCGGCCCAGTGCCGCACCTACAGGTCTAGGCCAGGGCCAGCGGGTGGAAACAGCCCAGGACAGTGCCGAGTGGTCGTTATCGTGTCATATAAAGCACTCAAAAGACGGTGAGAGATGTAAAGCCCTTCTTTAAATGCAAAAGGACACAAAATGATGACCCCTTATATTAAAGATGCTATTTTGCCACTAACACGTGGTAGGCAATCAGGTACGGAGGGCTGTGATTTGGAAAGGTAAAAGTTCCCGGGGACCTAAAACACAGTCAAGAGAAAAATCTTTCCCCTAAGACGGGGCCACAGCAGTCAACTCCAGCTGAACCCCTTTAGGAACATTTCGTAAAGGTTATTAATTCCGACTCAGGCTTTATCACAGCTCTTGCCATCTGGCCATCCGTACTGAATTTAAGGTGCCCCAGGGTTTGCCAAGAAGGAAGGTGATGGGGACAGGGGCGAGACAGGACCCAGGGAAGGCGGGGACGGAAAGAGGACAAAATGCAGGCGCAGGACGCCTGGGAGGCAGAGCCCACGTCCCTGGCCCTGCTGTGACCGACCAGGCTGATGGCCACTGGACCACGTGTGTCTGTTTCTGCCTCAACTAAGCAAGAGGGATGTGGAGAAAGCCCAGCTCACCTCCTAGGGCTACAGGCCAGGCTGCGGAGCAGGGAAAGCAGCCAGGGCTGTTGGACCTCTCCACACGTGGGGAGGCAGCTCGGCTCTCTGATCAGGAGGGAAAACAGGCTTGAACTTCGGCTTCTGCTCGAGCACCTGAGATTCCGCATCTCCGGCTTCGACAAGGACAACAGCCCTGAAACCCAGTGTCCACACCGAGGAACGAGCTCCCGCTGGGTCTGAGCACCAGTGCCCGCAGCGGTGGGGACGGCGGGGGACACAGCTCAGGGAACAGTCGCACCCAGCATCACTACACAGACACTTGGAGGTCAAGAATTCAATTTTTCTGTAATTAGGATTCACATCAAGGCAAAATGGGATGCCGTCTTATGTGAGTAGCACACACTTCATTACATACCTGAATGCCTTCTCTGTATCAGATTCTGCTGGCACTGAAGATTTATCATTTACAACCCATCTGCTTTCAAAAGGATCTAGGAAAGATGGCTACCTGCTAAATGCATGATGGTATAGATCAAGATAATATTATTGAAAAGATGTATTTTAAAAATAGCTTTATCTAAATACAAGGCATACTTCCATTAAGACAAGAGGTTTAAAAACAACCAGCATGAATGCATATTCAGTGGGCAACATGTTTAAAACGCATGTGGGATGATACCACGAGGGGACACGCATGGGTGAGCAGCTGGGCCAGGTCCTGTCCACAGCCTCTCTTTTAATCCGTACGACAGACCTGCCGGTCATTCTCTTTTTGTATTATGGCATTATTAACATTTTACAAACAGCAAAACCAAAGTTCTTAAGTATCAACCATGTCCCAGCCTTCCTTGGCGAGAACGTAATTGGATATTATCACGTGGGACAGTTGGTGCGGCCACGTACCCATAGCCGAGGGCACACAGCTGGTAAGGGCACAGTCGGGAATCAGATGGATCTCTGCCTGACTCCAAAGCCATCTGTCCCTTGTCTTGCGGCCACCCCAGGGGCACCGCCCAGGCACCCACTGCTGGACAACGCGGTGGCCTTGGGTCCACTGTGTCCTGCTCTCTGAAAAAGGTCTTAGCTACCTGCTAAAACCTCTCAGGGATGGCTCAAAACTTCTGCCGCCTGGCCCTACTGTGAAATATTCTGGTTCCAGGTAAGGCCGAGGGCTGAGACCTGCACAGGGAACTTGGGGGACCCTGGTGTCTGGCCAGGCTGACAAGGATCGTGGGCCTAATATGACTGGGATGCTCCTCACAGCGCCACGATGGTGATGAACAGAGCTTTCCTTTACAGCCAGCTACCGTGAGACCCACCTCAAGCATCTCCCTCGTCACCACAACGATCTTCACAAGTAGGTGTGTTATTCCTCCTTTACAAATAGCGATTCTCAGCCTCAGAGAACCCAAGAAACTTCCCCAAGGTCACACAGCCTCGTGGAGGGCTGGGATTCAAACCCAGCTTCATCTGATGCTACCAACACCACCCAGGCTCCTGTGATCAACAGATAACAACCTCCAAAAAAGCCCTCAGCTGCATCATAGCAACTTTTGCCAAGATGATGACAACAGCAGGCAGAGGTTAAAGTAATGCCTATTTCTTTATACCGGATGACTACGGACTGAAAGTTTGTGCCCCACCCACCCCCCTCCAAATTCAATGTTGAAATCCTAACCCCCAATGCAATGGTATCAGGAGGTGGGGCCTTTGGGAGGTGGTCAGGTCATGAGTGGAGCCTCATGATGGCGTTTGTGTCCTTGTAAAAGACACCACGGACCCCTTCACCATCTGAGGACACCGTCTATGGATGAGCAAGCAGGTCCTCACCAGACATGGAATCTATCAGGCCCAAGGCCTGACCTTGGGCCTCCAGCCTCCAGAACTGTGAGAAATCAACGTCTGTTGTTTCTAAGTCACCCAATCTACAGTATTTATATAGCTGCCCCAATGGGTTAAGACAAGGATTCAACTCTTACCAAATGTCAATATAATAAAATTTGAGGCAGAGATGGGAGGGGAAATGTTTTGCAAAAAAACTAAAACCAAATATAAAACCTAATCGCTAAATCTAGAAAAATATAGCCATTAATAGGACAAAAAAAAAAAACGAGTCGTTTTTCACATTAAACAAGATTAGCCATTCTAAACCAATTATATAAAAACTTTCAGTTCAATGCAGGCTTCCAGGTGAATAAAAAAATGTATTCTTCCTCCGCTGTATGAGTTTTCCTGAGTCCTGTGCCATCCTTTCTCAGCACTTCTTTTGTTTCCTTTCATTCCATCACAGAACAATCTTTGAGAAATTACCACATCGCGAATCTACAGACTCATGACATGATTTGCTGAATGACTTCAGCTCAGAACATTCTGATACACATAGAGCCTTGCCACCAGCCCCCAGCGCCACCAGCCAGGCCACTCCAACGAGAATTCCCAGGGCCGTTCAGCAGACGCTGGGTAAAGGGCGTCATGCCCTGGGTGAGAGGCTTCCTCCGTGGTGTCCATGGTCAGGGCAGGCCTTCAGGGCACTTGGCGACAGGATGGAATCGCCCTGCAGCCCGTGCGGCGCCTGACGAGTAGGGCCCCGGCTAGACGGGGAGTGGCTCGTGCTCTGCCCTCTCAGCAGCGCTGCACGCTCCGTGGTGAGCCGTCCTGTCCCCTGGACACTCATTTGGGCTCCGAGAAGAGCATCAGAAAGCCTAGTCCACAGGCACCTCCTGGACTGGTCACCACGTGCACTGCAGCTCTACCACCTCTGTGGACCCTCTCACACCCCAGATACTCACTGCCCCTTCCTCCTGGGCTTACAGCGAAGCGCGGCCCTCACAGGTGTTAGGATAGGTGTCTCCAGGCAGTGGGTCAACTTTGCTATCGGCTCCAGGTAAGAGCTACCCACGCCATGAGAAATTAGTTGTTACTCTAGGCAGTGGTCAGGTCATGGGCAGCTTTATCACAGGCAACTCTGACTCTGCCCAGACCCCACCCTTCTGATGTCTCGAGAGCTCCTGCAACGTGGTGGGAAGTTAACAGAAACCACACAGAGCGCTCGGTAAGATGTTTCTTCTTTGAATTTAATCAGATGCAGTAGTGGCTATTTGAACACCACAGACTCCAAGCAGAGAGAGGCCACCCTGTCAGCCAGGCCAGCAGCTGTGGTCTTGGCCACTCTACACACATACTATAGTGCTACACACACACACACACACACACACACACACACACACACACACACATGAAAAATACATTCTGTGTCTTTAAAAAAGAAGTTTGGAAATCCCTGTTCAGGACTAGCTGTGACGGTTTTACTGGCGGCTGGCGTGTGGGGCAGAGCCCAGGCTTTCTAACGTCAAGTGACACCTGCTTCCCTGGATCTACCCGTCAGGTTCTCCCTGTGTCCTGGGAGGAAAAATTAATCCGAAGGGACTGACAGCTTCCAAAGTCATCCCGATACGACCTAGGGTCTTAGTGTCTTGGCCGTGTCTGCAAACTGGCTCTGTGCAAAGGACCGTCCCGCCACTGTTCAAGGGCTGTGACGCGTACTCTGCGTCCTCCGCAGAGCTGTGCACCCCTCAATCTGCTCTACGGGGGGCACACTCGGGGGTCAGGCTGCTCCATCCCATCACTAGCAGTGGAGATGGGGCTGAAGCCCCAGGGGAAGAGAGGAGCCCACAGACACACACCCCCGACCACGGTGAGAGGGACGCCCCCGCCCCTCGTGCAGGACAGCCTCAAACCCAGTGCCAGCCGCTCCCTCCCCCGCTGCATCCCTCGTCAGCATGTCCCTAGGCACACGGCCACGGAGCTCTGCTCTGTCCTGAATCCTCTCCCCACGAAGCTACGCGAGCCTCCGCCTTCCCCACAGGGCACTGCCCGCGGTCCTGCTGCGTGCCTCTAGTTCCACGGGCTCTCCCGACAGCTCCAAGACCCAGCGCCACAGGCACAGGGAGCTGACGAAGCTTCTCCTCGCACGTGCAGCTCCTTTTCCCGGAATACAGCCCAAAGACATATTCGCTTTTTTTCCCCAGTGGGCAAAGCATACTGCTAGCTTTACCGCACAGCCCACTACAAACACCATTTGTGCACAGGCTTTCAATTTCAGAAACGAAATGTTCTCTCCCTCTCCCCCTGTCTCTGTCTGTCTGTCTGTCTCTCTCATACACACACACACACACACATACACACACACACACACACACACACACACACACACACACACACACAGAGAGAGCGGTTGCAGCCCAGCTCTTCTCTGGTTTTGCCAAATCATGAAAGACGTCCTGAGAGCTTACAGGAAATCTTACGTGTCCCTGAGATGTCACTCAGCGAGCAGGGACCAAAAGGACGTGGGCCCCAGCTCAGTCCAGCTCTGACTGTGGGTGATCCTGGAGCCCCTCAGGCGCTCGGGGCTCGAGTCCCACTAATACACAACGGAACAGTCAGATGGATGGTCCCCATGGCACCTTGTGACTAAAACCCTCAATTCACCAGCACCAGGATGGAGCGCGCGGCAGGTAAAGTGCAAGCTTCCGTGTGGGGCGACCACGGCTGGATCACAAATGACCAGGGAGCCACAAGGAAGTACCATTCTTAGCAGTGAGAACAGTCCAATTCCGTAGAGTTGTACCCAAAACCCAGGGACTCTCAAGCAAAACGCACCTCTCAGTCTTCACATGAATGTCCCGGGTTACGCTAAGGTAGTTTAAAAATGTCAAAATTCCAAAGTTCTGTTCAGTCAGTTCAAAAGACAGTTTTGCCCACGACATATGCATCTTCTGTTTGTATCCAGAGGGCAGGTGACACGTGTGAAAGGCTGACTTCAGGTAACTCTGCCAGAGCGTCCTCTGCTTTCCAGGCACTCCCGTCTCTTCCTGACACTAACGGAATCGGTCCCTAGAAAGCCTGCCCGGGCGTCACCAATGGGCGAGGGCTGCGTCCCCCCCTCACGCTCCGATGAGCATGTTCTAACCACTTCCCACGGGTCAAGGTCAAGTGGACCCTGTGAACTCACCCAACACCCTGTCACAGCCCCTGCCTGCCAACACCAAGCTCCATTGAAGAAAGAATCACTCAGAGACAAAAACAGGAAGCTGCATGTCACCCACTTACGTCAGGAGTAAGGTAGCGAGCCCCGTCATACAAGCGCCTGGCGCTCCGATGGTGTGTCTGTAAGCCAGGTGTCACCAGGGCATACATTCTGTGGAAACACGTGTTCCACAGGTCGCAGCAATGAGCGAGGAAACAAAGCCTATGAACGCGTAACTGGCGGCAATTCCCGCAGAAGCCCCGGAACATCCTTCTAACTATCCTTCAACACGAGATCTTGGTCTTCAGTGGCACACTTGAGTTTTCAGAAAGTGGAAAACCTCCGAGTCCATCCTGATGAATGAGAAGGGCAACCCAGCAGGACAAAACCACGAGGAGCCAGGAATACCGTACAAGGTCCGGAGAGAGAAGTCTGAGAGGGCAGGAGAGCTGACTTAATCAATTTCAAGCAACTTCAGTCGGGTCCCCACAGCGTTCGGGGTGTGGTGGTTTCCTGGGACAAGCAGAGGTCAGCACTCCTCGGGATGTATGGCTTCTACTCTGTTTAAGATGATACATTACCTCGTTTTTTAAGCACCCCTTCTGGGATCAGCAACTCGGTTCCTAGCAAGATGCAGTGAACGCGATGGAGACAGGGCCCCTTTCTCAACAGGCAGAGGCGCGTCACTCAGACTCGCCCACGGATGGCCAAGGGGAGGCCACTTGGAGGTGGGGACCCTCCTGACCAGGCCGCTGGGTCCGGGGACACGCTCACTCCTTCCAGCTGGGCCAGCTCGTTTCCGAGTGATTGGTAATCACCCCGAGGCTCACGACGCCTTGCAGGCCCTCGAGCGAACACACCTGAACCCTGTTAGCTTAAAAACCAAACAACTCTTGGGAAAGTATTTCTGGCCACATTATATCGGTTTGACAATTCACACCTCTCACTTTCAGTTCAAAGACTGGCCAAATGTAAGCTCAGAGTGATACAGTAAGATGGTTAGACAACAACGAAGTTACAAGCGGCAAAGAATGATGAACAGTCTGAAATCTCCGGATACTCAAATTCACCATTGAAAGCATCTGGGGCGTTGGACGTGGCGGGCGCTTCCACGAGGAACACGGGGGACTAAAGACAAAGGCAGAAGCTCAGTCGGAACCCCTGACTCTGAGCCGAGGAGGGGGAGCGGCAGCCGCTGAGGACCTCACGTGACCCGCACGGAGCTCGGAGGGCGGGGAGATGGCCAGGAGTGACAGCGCAGAGCCCAAGAGGACTTCCTAATAGGGCTCCGGAGCCCACACGGGCCGCACGGACTCTCCAGGTGACAAGGAAAGGAAGCCCGCATAGAATAACCCCCAGGGGCTCGGGGGGCTCGCGGGCCCAGGCATTTAGAGACTTCGTGGCACAGGGCGAGAGAGACTGATTTCCCTGAACTCGGTCAGCTGGAGTCCAACTCGGGCGCCGGGGCGTCCGGTGGGAGCACGGGGGATCCAAGGGGTGGAGGGAGCCCCTGCCTGACATCCTGCACCTGCTGGGGAACCAGGACGGCGCCGCACTTCCGGACCACAGGGAAAACTGATTTTAAAGTAGAGAAAAAAATAAAAACCAACACTTCGGAGGATTCGGTTCTTCCTAGAAGGACCTGTCTCAAGTCACTCACGAAAATGAACGATTCCAACACGAGTGGTAAATGGTGACCTGTCATCTCCAAGGCTTTAGGAATTAGAAGGCCTCCCTCCTCTAAATCCAGGCCATCAGCTTGGCCGGGCCGTCCCGTCCTCCTCCCGGCCCAGCGTTTTCCTCTTGGTCCCTGAGTTTTTTCTGCGTGACCGTCTTCTCAGCCCAATGATGGGCCACAGGAAGCTGGTCCCGAGAAGCCTGGGAAACGACGGATGCTGGAGGCAGGAACAGGGACGACGAGGGGACATCCAGGAGGGGCAGGTCTGCGTCGTGGCCGAGTGGTCGCCACCGGGAGAGCTGGTGCTGGCCGCGCAGCCCCGGCTCATAACCGACCCCCATCCCTGGTCCAGGCAACACCGCCGCGGGGGCACCAGGTAGGGCCCATCCTCGCTGTCCGACGGTGAGCTCCGCACGGGCCGGGGTCTCCTCCGGACGCAGCGAGGGCCACGCGGCGCACAGGCAGCTGGCACGTGGGAGCCTGGGTGGCCTGACCGGGAGGGGAACAGGCTGGGCCTCCGCCTCCTCCCCTGCAGACCTGGGGTGGTAACTGGAGACAGCCCAGCTCGGCTGCGGGAAGCGGTCACTGTCACCACCGGCTGACGTCACCACCCCCAGGGTGGGGCCTCCCGCCACCAACACAGCACATCTGTCAGACTCCGGTTGCGCCCACCAAGCCAACCCTGCTGATTGAAAGAAGAGATGAACAAGAGGGCGCGTCGTTGGTCATGACGGAGAACCAGGCCCTCGTCTGGGCGATGCTGGAAACCATACCCAGGACCGGCCCAGCGGGAACCACCACAGTCACCCAAGCATCGAGCATCGCGGAGGCCGGCCCACACCAGGCCGGGACCTGCTCCCACCTGGAGGCCACAGCACTGCTGCCGCCGACCCCCAGCCCCCAGCTGACGGCTCTGCAGCCCCACACCGGCGACAGTGGGAGCCCCCGCTGTCCCCCGACATGGCCACCTTGACCCGAGGAGCCTGGGTCACCTGCTGGGTCCCTGCCCCAAGGGACACTGGAAACTTGGTTATTTCCATAAGGGAAATGGGACAATCACCTAGGAATCTCCCCCAAATGCAGGAAAACCATTCAAAAGATGATGAGCAGCCCCAAATAAGTCAGGGGTCCCTGCCTTGATTTCTGAGTGTTCTGTCCCCAGCACAAGGGAAACAATGTAAGACAAGTGATGCAAACCACGGTCGGGATCCCAGAAGAGCTTCGCCCTCTGCTGTCCAAGCCCACCATCCCATTGCCGGACATGGCTTTCCTTCTGGTTCGGAATGGTGTGATTTAGCCAAGACGGAAACACGAGGCAAGTACGAGACCCAACTAAATAGTTATTGCTTGTTTTTAAATGGAAGATTTTTTTAATCTTATGTAATTACATTGTATTGAATAATGGAGAATAATTATCATAAAACCCCATCATTCAAATCCGATTTGCAGAAACAGTATCATGGTTTAAAATGAAGACTTTCTGAATTGCCATACTTTTCCGGTTTTTCTAACTCTGTAACTCTGCCGTAAGGAAACGTCCCCAAGCGCAGAGGCAGCGACGCCGACCCGAATGGCTAAAGCAGCCCCAGAGCATGAGGGCAGGTGGCACTGAAGGTAAAGTGGCTCAGAGGGCGGACCATGTGAGAAAATAAATTTATATTTTTTTAACTAAAAGAAAAACAAAAACCAAACAGATAAAAATATATACATATATAGAACATAACACATCTGATGTCAATGTATGTAGAGCAAACCTTAAGAGAATTATGTTTTTTAAGTGGGGAGGGCAAAGAAGCTTTCTCCTTTCTGCATAGAAGGTTTCTGTACTTCTCTGGAAGTAGACTTGGCAAGTTATGTATGTGGAGTGTAGTATCTAAAGTAAACACCAAGAAAACAATACACAGCAGTAGATTCAAAACATCATAAATAAATCAAGATGGGATTTTACAAAACGTTCAAGTAACCCACAGGAAGGTAAGAAAACGAAACAGAGCAATGAGAAACAAAGAAACAGAAAACAGATAATAAACGGCCTGTTTCAGCCCTAACACACCAGTAAATTAAATGGTCTAAACACATCAATTAAAAGATCGGCAGAATGAATAAACCGCACACACACACCCCCCAACTATATATACCGTCTACAAAACAACTCACCTCCAAAACTACAGGGAGGGGCTTCCCCGTGGCCGGTGCCTGCCCTGGCCCAGGACAGACAGCTCCCATGGGCGCGCAGATGAAATGTATCCGCTCATACCTCCCTCCTTGTCTCATAACACCCATCCCCCAGGACAGACAGCTCCCATGAGCGTGCAGATGAAATGTATCCGCTCACACCTCCCTCCTTGTCTCATAACACCCATCCTGCTTTTTAGCTGGAGGGGAACTGTGACGGAAATGGTGGAGGCAAACCAGGAGAGGATCAAAGCATCGATACAGACACATCTTTGGAAAAGTCTGCTCCCTTGAACTGGACTGCGCTGGGAGGTCAGGCAAGCTCTAGAATATTCTGTCTTTAGCACAGCCCCCTGGGGACCGGGGGCGGGGGGGACCCAGCCACCACCCTATGCACACAGGTAATAGCATCCACTGAGGGCAGGCATCAAGCAGCAGACCACCATGTTCTGTCGGAGAACGGGGACAAGATTAGAAGTACATTGTTAGTTCAGAGCCAGGTCGGAGAACAGAGGTTCAGGGGCCACTGAAGACTGACGATAGCAAATAGGTGTTTGTTATGTTTTCTTGCCTAGAACCTGAAGAACACAAACAGTTTCCAAAGAATAGGATATTGTAGAAATCCTTCTTAATGTTTTCGTTAGGAAGAGGAAAAATACCAGTAAGTCCTCAAACGTTTTTTAAAGTCTTGATAATTTTAAAATAATAAATTAATCTGAACTTTAGAGTAACTTTGTACTATATTACATAGAACACATAAAAAAAATCTGTAGGGTACACTTGCACTTGGGTACGATGCCTCGCATAAGTATATAAATATTTAAAATTTATTTTTATCTATTAAACTTTGGTACACTACTAAATGTTTTATCATTCTTTCCCCCCACAAAGCATCAGATTTCTTTTTCAAATAAATCAGTCTCGTTTTCTATACAGTGGGGGAAATAATCAGGGGGGAAAGCAGATTTCTCTTGGAAACATGATTGTGATAGAGTTAACTACAAGACCCTGAGCAAATGAATCCCTCTCAACTTTCTTACCTATAAAACTGGTTCTACGACGATGTCTACACCAGAAGTATCAGCTGAAATGGCGTGAGAAGTGCTTTGGAAGCTGCATGGCACTGCACAAGCGTCAGGTCACACAGGGAGAGACTCTTGGCCTTCAGTGCTTTAACTGCTGACAGACCAGGAGAAGCAAAGGATTTTATTCTCCTTGGTCTTGTCTTATACACTCTCAGATTAGTCTGATTTTCAAAAAGAATCTATGATTTTCAAAAATATACTAATTACTAATTCTGTATCTTTTAGATACAGAAAAATTCTTTTAGATACAGAAAAACTCTTCCCTATTGGATGAATAATCTGGGATCTGAAATTTACATAGAGTTTTACAGAAAACGTGCATAGATTTTGGAAATCCATACAGTTCTTATCCTGGTGCCATTCCATCTAGGATCAGGTCCCGTAAAACAGTCAAGGAGTCTGTTATAAATAAGATAATAAAGTAAGATTCTTTATTGATTCTTCTTTCAAAAGCAAATGGAAAACTCATGCAGGGACCCTAAATTCTTCAGTGTCATAAATTTCCTATGACAGCAACTTGGTGATTCTGACATAGGTCAGTTACCAAAGGCATGAGTTACTGAATTTGGCCAATTCAACACGCTTTCCACAATTTTGGGACCTGGAAATTACTTGTTTTAACATCTTAAAAAGAGATTTTTAGAAATTAATGACAGACACTGTTTAGTTTTGTTTTGTGGGTGGTTAGCTACAGATAATCCCAGGAGGCCAAGGACCTGCTTCTGTTCACACCTTGAGCACAGGAGGCAGTTGAGTATTTGAGATCCAGAAACCACCTGATACTCTCTACGTTTCACCTCTTTCTTCCAGCCTCAGGACAGGGTAGACACGCCTCCCAAACCATCACCCTCCGTCACGCCCAGGGGATGGCACGACGCGGAACTCGCAGAGTTGCAGGGCTGGACAGGAACTGAAGGACCACGAGGTCCAGTCACCCACCAGACCCGGGACCCCTGTAGCGTGGGTATGTGCGGTCACCAGTGTCCGCCGGACACCCCCAGGGACGGACACCTGACTTCTTCAGGGGTGTCCACGCGGTCTCTGGTCCGACAGCCGCTGTGACTCCTCGCCCTGCAGCTCCCACCGACTGGCCCGAGAGCGAGCGCCCTGCTCGGGCCACAAGGCACAGCCGCTCCTCCTCCGACCCTGAAGATGAGTCCCCGGGTCCTCCGGGTCTTGCCTCCATGAAAAGAGCTGGGGCCTCTGCAGGGACTTCCACAGGCCCTCCAAGGCCACCAGGCATCGGGGACAGAGGCTAAGGTGGCACTGACATTCAGGCGGCTGTGGCGTAGAACTGTGTTCACAGAAGAGAAACCCGCAGTCAGGCCACGTCCCCACTGAGCGGGGAGGCTTCTTTCCAGTTCACTTTCTGGACCACTTATGGGCCTTTTCAGGAATCCCCTGAGGATACACTTTGTGAGATTCCAACCCCCGCTTCCCATGATCCTCCCAAGTGCTAACTTCTGCCATTCAGGGCGTGTTCACCTTTTTCAGTGCATACCTGTAACGCACTATTAAACTTGAAGTTTTATCCCCAGATTATAGGTGAGGCCCAGATAAGGTGGAGGGAACCACAGGATCTCAGGAAGAAGGGCCATGACAATCGAGTCCCGACACCAAGGCCAGGAACCGCACACGATGGGCACAGCCAGTTGCACCCCATGAAGCAGCCTCACGTCCAAGGGGCAGAAAGCGCCCCTCAGAGCACCAAGGGTCCACGAGTCACAAGCCCGGCCACACGGCAGACACACAAGTCAACTGATGGAGAGGCAGGTGCCGCGTCTGCTGCGTCCGTCGCTCCGCTCAGCCCGCCCCTCCGGGCCCCACGGGAAGCAGCCTCCAGGACCCCAACTCCCCCTCGGGCAGACACAGGGGCAGAAGGGCAGGCAGGGCACCTCCACGTGAAGGCCCCACCACCCCGTGACCCCCGTCAGACCCTCGTCCACCACCTCCTCCTCGTATTCTGGCCGTTGCTTCGGGGTTCTCTCTCCTTTACTGACCAATCCCCTTTTGTTTTCTATTTCTTTTTTTTGGGCTGCACCGTGCGGCATGAGGCATCTTAGCTCCCCAACCAGGTATCGAACTCATGCGCCCTGCAGTGGAAGCGCAGAGTCTTAACTACTGGACCACCAGGGAAGTCCCTACTGACTAATCCCCTTGAAGGCTGGGTCCACACCCCGTCCATCTTCATATCCTTAATGGCCAGAGCCGTGCCTAAAACCAGGGGCCATAAGACATGCATGTTGAAGGACCAGAGGGACGAGAAGGGCTTGGGCAGGTGGAGGGCCGGGCAGGACCAGCCAAGCTGCAGCGGAGACCGGGGGCATGTGGACAGCCCCCCACCTTCCCGGCAGCCCCGCTTCCGTCGCCCTCCCCGGAAGCACTAGCTGAGGATGAACTGACAGCCGACCCCACCAAGGCACCCACTGACCACAGCTCTTGGCAGGTGGTACCAGGCACACAGATCCGTTCGCAGGTGACCCCTTGCCAGGATGCCTGCCTCCATACTCCAAGGAAAGGCCTGCTAATGGCGACAGGTTGAGCTCTCGGGACGGATGGTGGAAAAGCCCTGGTGCCCGTGGGGTCTCCCTGGTACCTCGGGTCTCATCACCTCCAGCCTCACCTGCCTGCCCTGTCTCACCAGAGCCCAGGGGCCACTGGAAAAGGTACGGAGTTCTGTGGGCCCTGTTTCTGCTATACACTCACACCCAGAGGCATGTGCCGTCCTTAAAGCCTCCCGTGGAATGAGGGAGGTTTCACTCTGGAACCAAGGATGATTCATGCACTTGCATATTCATTTCTGGAAGCAATAACGCATGTTTATTTTAAAATAACATGCACACTCCCATGCACGGTTCTGTGCCCTCTCCACAGGTCTTCTGTGCATCCCCTCACCCAGGAGTCACCACCCACGGGGACCTCGCCTCAGCCCTTTCCCAACACACAGCCCAGCGCACCGTGGTGGAGGGGACAGGCTGGCTCGGGGTGAGATGGACTGTGACGGGCAGAGATTTGGAGGAAGGATGCTTGAGGCGGAGAGATCAGCATGGAGACCAGCCAGAGAACTGGAAAAGTACAGGTGGACGGGGCATGAGTGGAGCCCTGGCGCTGGACCGTGCAGTGGGACAGGAGGACAGTTTGGGGCAAGCTCACAGAGGACGTGGGACAGGTGGGACGGCCCTTTCCATGGCACCGCAATCCCATAATTACACCCCCACTTCACAGGTGCAGACGGCGGCCCAGAGAGGGCCCCTAAGTGCTCCAGGACAAGGGGGATAAACGGGAGGGCCGGGACAGGGTCCCAGGGCCCCGACTGAAAGGTGATGCTCTGGGCTGGCCGCACAGCTCGCGGAAAGCACTGCCAGCTTCTGAGAAGCAAGAGCTGAGAGCCTGCATCTGTGTTTTAGAAAAATTAGTTATGGGAGTCAAATTATAGCCGTCAAGGTGAGAACTGAAGGCCCAAGCTGGGGCCTGGACGGGAAGAGAGAGGAGGTAGTGGGCTCCTGGGGGGTGGGGAGGGAGGGTGAGTCTGACCTTCACCCTTACCCTGGGGTCTTCGTCAGCAGGCGCCATGGGGCTCCTGGGGCTTTCTCCCACTCCCACCCCCGACACACATACACACACACACACACACACACACACACACACACACACACGGTCACAGCAACAGCTTGGGCCGTCTCCGAACTGCAGGCCTGGCGATGGGCCTGAGATGCTGGGCCCTGGAAGGCGCGGCTGCCGTCCGTCTGTCCATCCCTCTTCAGCTCACTCACCAGGAGAGCAGGATGGATGCGGCAGCCGTATTTCATCACCGCCACCCTGTCAGCCTTTCACTGTTCTAATTTCCCAAGGACCCTGCGCTGGCGTGATCTACAGTCTTCCTGACATTTCACCTTCCTCTGCTGAAAAATTCATCCCATCCTAATGTGGGATGCTCTCTCCCGAGCGCGGGGGAGCGAGATTGATTCCGCTGCCGGTAATACCAGCTGCCAGTCACCAGCCCTTCCTCCACGGGGTCTCGGGATGAGTGAACCTGGCCGCCAATTACATGGAAGTCTTCTAAAAGCCCGAACTCATCACCCTGTGCGCGTCTTTCTACCTTTGTTCTCCATCTTGGGTTAACCTTTATTTCTTTTTTTTTATTTTTAAAGAGGCTGTGTTGGTCTTCCTGAAATTTCACCAGCATATCAAGAAGGCTTTTCTCATTTCAGGGTACTCGCATCTTTTTTTAAAGACTATTTTCACAGGGTTTTATGTCTGGCAAGTCACAGGACCACACAGTCACATGAATGACGCTGACAGAGAAGCAGGAGCAGGGCCTCCTGCGGCCCTCAGTGTCACGGCCCCCTTCTCCGTCCCCTCCCGTCCCTCAGGGGTCTCGTGAAAATGCAGATCTGACCCCAAAACCCCCCTGGCTGTGGGGCTCGGGTGCATCACTCCGACCTGCCCTTCCAGTGGCTGCTCCCCACACCCAGCACCAGCCTGAAAAGCCTTCCACCCAGGAAATCCTTCTCTTCCTGGGGACCCAGCGCACAAGCGTCGTCACCACCCCAGCCCAGTTGTCCACAGACGCGTGCACAGTGCCTGCCGCCACACCTCCCGTCCACGGCCCTCGAGGCCACGCCCTCCCTGGCCACACCCCTCCCAGCCACATCTCAAACAGCCTCAACATGAGCAAGTCGGAGAAAATGCCTCCTTAAAATAGATGGCAGGCCTTCCAGGTCTCACCTCTAGTCAAAATCACAACGCAAAGCGTGTGCAGGGAGGCCTACTGTCCGGCCCGATGGGTGGATCTACTCCTGAAACACCAGGAACGTGCAGAGCGATGGAGGCCGGTTACTCACCCCTCGGCCTGTGAACCTAATCAGGATAGAACCCCCTCCCCAAACCTCTCACATAAATCAACGAATCAAAGAATCCACAGCTCTTAGAGGCTGAACTGTGTCCCCCAAAACTCACATGCTGAAGCCCTAACCCCAGCACCTCAGAAGGTGACTATATTGGCAGACACGGCCTTGAAAGAAGTGATTAAGGTTAGATAAGGTCATTAGGGTGGGGCCCGGATCCGACAGGACCAGCATCCACATAAGAGAAAGGGCTCAGGACACAGCCAGACCCAGAGGGAAACCAGGGAGAAGCCAAGAGGAGGGGCCTCGGAGGAACCAGCCCTCGACTCCTGGATCTCAGACCGCAGCCCAGAGCTGTGACGGATACATTTCTATTGTTCACACCACCGTCTGTGGGGTTTGTCGCAGAGACCAGGGCAGATGGAGACAGTGGCCAGGGCACAGCACCGTGGAAGGAACCACCTCGAGACGGGGTCCCGGCCTCACAAAGCCGGGCAGCTGGCGGGCCCTTCCCTGCATCTCTGGGGAGAGCCGTGCAGGGGGAGAGGGCGGGGGCCAAGGGCACAGAGCAGACCGCCACGCCGTGGAAGAACGCAGCCAACAACACATCTGGAGTTGAAGGAGGAATCTGGCACAGTGTTTTTTACAGTCTTACTGGAAAAATTAATTCAAACCGGGCTTTGTCTAAGCACCCCTCGTAGCCTGAAACCTGGAGAAAGGACCATAAACAAAGTGCACTGATAAAGGACAGAGTGTGAAGCTGTGAGGAGGTGTCTGGTGGGGAGCCCTGGGGACCACGTCTTATCTAACATCTTCATTAGTGACCTGGAAGGAGCAGTAAACAGCACATTAATTAAATTTCCATATGATACTAAATTTGCAGGTGCTACAGAAAGTCAGTGAGGACAGAGAAACAATACAGATGGGATCCAAAGAGGTCAGTCGGGAGTGTAAGAAACAATCCAGGATCTGATTCCAAAACAAGAAGCTAATCAGAAACCTCCCCTCCATTCTGGAACTCCATCTAACTTCTATCAGATGACTGTACGAGAACAATGCAGGCGGCCCTTGTGGTCTGAGCTCTCACTGCCCAAGCCCTCAGTACCCAAAATCAGGAGCCTGATGAATTCAGCAAGGCTCAGATGCACCCCCAGCAGTCAGAACTCTCCTCACCTGCTATCCAAAACTCAGAAGGCAAAACAGATTCTGGGCATGTGGCACGTGTCACACAACTCGGTGCCTAGAGGAATAAGAGCAGTGGGTTTGGGACATTGGGACGAGCAACTGAATACTGGGTCTATAAAATACAATCTACTTCTAAAGAGATAACGGGGGCCTGTGTTACGATCTGTGACCTCACTGGCCTCTAAACCCCAATATTTGAACATTATTACAAACATCACTCAAAAGTGGGGGCCATTACATCTCTATTCTTTATGACAAAAACCAACAGGAAGAAAACATCTTTATAACAAGGAATGTTTGTGAAATCCTTGCCCAGAAACAACATCCTTGAAGCCTGAAGCCCTGCGGGTCAGGTGCTCCGGAGCCGAGCTGCACAGATTCAAATCCCGGCTCCACTGCTAATAGGACCACCAGCCTGTAAATCACTGCAACAAAGTCCTCACTGGGCAAGTGCACATAAAGCAGGATTAAACTAAAATCTAGATAGCTGGTGCACCCCATGCTCACTGCAGAGTTACCCACAATAGCCAGGATGCAGAAGCAACCCAAGTATCCACCGATGCGTGAATGGACAAAGGAGATGTGGTGAGTACACACAGTGGAGTATGATTCAGCTGTGAAAAGGACATCCTCATCAGCGACACCGTGGATGGACCTGGAGGGCACCATGCTAAGTGAAATGAGTCCAATGGAGAAAGATCCCACATGTATGTGGGATCTGGAAAAAAAAAGAAGAACAAGCTCACAGATACAGAGAACAGATGGGTGGTCGCCAGAGGTGGGGGTGTGGGTGGGAGAATTGGGTGAAGAGGGTCAAAAGGTACAAACCTCAAGTTGCAAGATAAATGGGTCCTGGGCAGGTAATGTACGGCACAGCAACTATAGTTAACAATACCGTGTTGGATATTTGAAAGCCGCCAAGAGCATTTAACCGTACGGGTATCAAATCGTTACACTGTACACCCGACACTAACATGATGTTACATGTCAACTATATCTCAATAAACTGGGAGAAATTCTAATAATAGAAAACCAGATAGTTCACATAACGCTTGGGCTGGTGCCTGGCAGCTTAGCGTTAAAGGGCAGGTGTCATGGTCAACGTCACCAGCACATTCCCTCATGGGTAAAACAGGATGGTAACAGTGACGGTGAGAGCCACCGTCAGTGCACGGCTTCACAGTAAGCGCCGTGAGCCATGAAGCAGGGGCCTCGAGCCCAGTCTTCTGGGCGAGCCCACTCCCCGATGCCGGCCAGGTCCTCTGATGGGCTGCACCTCACCCCTGCACCCCGCTGTCCAGGCCGTCCAGAAGCTTTGCTTCCTCTTCGTGGGAAGGCAAGTGGCACATGAGCCAGAGGTGGGTACAGGGTGCTTCTCTTTGCCAGGCCACCTCATACTCATCACTAACAGATAAGCTGTTCATGGGAACAGGCAGCAACGACATGCGCAGTTTTTGGCAAAAAAGAGTTCATCACATCCATACCCTGAAGGAAACAGCACTGGAACAAAACAGTAACTTGACCCCAAAATCACAACCAACAGCCTCCGTGGTCAACATTCCACGTGGCTGGTTTCCCATCGCTCACCAGACAAAGTGACCCCAGTGAAGTACATCCACCTGAACCCCAGACCGAAGAGGATGTGACGAAATACACACCCTCACGTTCATGCAGCACACGCATCCCGCACGCACAGCACACATTCAGCTGCAGACCCACCAGGCTCCCACCCCCCAGTGAAATCAGCTTCATCTGACACTGGTCAGCGCACAGCTATCCCCGTGAAGAGAGGCCCATCAGTTCTATTTTTGTTAGTCACAAAAAACGAGAGCCCACAAAATCTATAAGTGTTAAATGGAGTGCAAACCATTTCCATCTCCAAGCCCATTCTTCTTGGCCTGGTGTGAGAAGGAAAGACGAGCTGGCACTGCCGGGACCTCCCATGTCTGCAAGGCCAGGGGCCGACCCGGCGCAGGGCTCCTCGGGGCTCCCCAAAGAGACTGCTCCCCCCGGAGAATGTCCTGACCTCTTTCTTTTCAACACACTCTTCCTCGGCACCGGGATCATAAGAAAACTTACCTCTCCCCTTGCCTAGCTGAGCACCTACACCCTGAAAGAAGGCGTCAGTCTTTCCACATCTGCACAGAAAACACAAAGTCGGTGTCAGCTGGGGGCACGCAGCCCATCTGCTGGGGAAAGACCAGGTGGCGTGTGGGGCAGGGTCCTTCCCGGGCCTCCTCTACTCAGCAGAGCAGGCGACAGTGTCGTGGACTCTAGTTTCTCTCCCTGCTCCTCGGGGATGCCATTCTTCTTAAAAACCTCAACCATTTTATCTCAGAATTATGGTTTCATAAGGAGGGGCCTTAAATCGTTCTTTTCCCGGGAAAACCTACTTCCTCCCTTTGCTTATTTTCACAAAGTAACCATTTAAACTCAAAACATGCTATTTTCTTATTTGACGCAGAGATCAATGGGAAACTGCAGCTGTGAACAGAAACAACCGCATTCCGATCTGCTGCTACCGGAGACCCCTAGACGGGCAGCTAGAGGGACTCTTAGCACCTCACTGCTCAGGTGACCCATGGAGTCTGGGAGGATGGGAACGGTGACACGCGAGCGGGGAGGGCTCCCAACATCACCCGAGGGACATGGCGGACAGAAGACACACTCACGTACCTCTCAACAAAGCCCCACCATGTCACCCTGGGCCGTATTTTGGGGAGTCATCATACAAGCCCAAAGGATACTGATTCCTCTTAAAACTTAACTGTTCTCACAGGCAATTATTGACAGGGGAGCCGGCAGTGAATCCCACCCTCACTTATGGGAGATGGCCAAAGACCGGCCGCAGGGCAGCTCACAGCGGGACCAGGCCGGGGTCGGGCTCTGAATCTGCCACGGCTCCCCTGCCCCCTCCCCCTGCCCTCCATGGTGCCCTGGCTGCAGCACCGGCACAGACTTCTGACTACACATTCGAGGACAGGACCCCGACGCGGTTTTCCAGCTGCGCCCACTGAACGGGCTGCCATCAGTGTCGTCTTGCACCTGCCCTGTGGGATGTGCTGTGGCTCTCGGAGCCCGGTACTCAGTCTCACATCTTCCCACCCTCAGCTCTTACTGCAATGTCTTAAGCACAACAGAAACTCCAAGAAATAATGATTTAAAAATATGAAATGGGAGTGAATGTCTAAAGCCAGAAACTTGTACTACATTGGTGTGGCCTCAGGATGGATCAGCAGGCTCTAAACAGCCCTCTCATGTGTGGAACTCCGACTGAAAAGGCGCTGTCTGGCAGTCAAGGGCACCGCCTGGAACCAGAATCCAACGCTCAAATCCCAACTCTGACCCCACCAGATGCATGACCTTGAGAAAGTCACTCAGCCTTCCGATGCCTCAGTTTCTTCATCAATAAAATGCGAACTTGATGAGCGGGTGCTCCTCCAAGTGTTTAAACAGTGTCTGACACCCACTGCCAGCAACACACACTGCAGCTACTGCCAGTCTCATGGCTGCTGATGGAGCAGGGACGGTTCTGCTGTAATGACTGTCATGAGCTTAAATGCAAGTCGTCACTCACCAAACCAACTCTATAAACCAAAAGTGGCAAAATCCATTAAAACCAAGACTGTTACAGTCTCCCAAGGCAACAGAAATAAAAGCAAAGTAAACAAATGGGACCTAATCAAACATAAGCTTTTACACAGCAAAGGAAACCATAAACAAAACAAAATGACAACCTACAGAATGGGAGAAAATATTTGCAAACAATGAGACCGACAAAGGCTTAATTTCCAAAATATACAAAGCTCATACAATATCAAAACAATAAACAACCCAATCAAAAAACGGGCAGAGGGGCTTCCCTGGTGGCACAGTGGTTGAGAGTCTGCCAGCCAATGCAGGGGACACGGGTTCGTGCCCCGGTCCGGGAGGATCCCACATGCCACGGAGCGGCTGGGCCCGTGAGCCGTGGCTGCTAAGCCTGCGCGTCCGGAGCCTGTGCTCCACAACTGGAGAGGCCACAGCAGTGAGAGGCCCGAGTACAGGAAAAAAAAAAACAAAAACAGGCAGAGGTTCTAAATAGATATTTCTCCAAAGAAGACATTCAGATGGCCAATAGGCACATGAAGAGATGCTCAAAATCACTAATTATTAGAAAACTGCAAATCAAAATTACAATGAGGTACCACCTTACACCAGTCAGAATAGCCATCATCAAAAAGTCTTGAAATAACAAATGCTGGAGACGGTGTGGAGAAAAGGGAGCCCTCCTACACTGTTCGTGGGAATGGAAAGTGGTGCAGCCACTATGGAGAACAGAATGGAGGTTCCTTAAAAAACTAAGGAACCATATGATCCAGCAATCCCACTCCTGGCCACATCTGGACAAAACTCTAATTCGAAAAGACACACGCACCCCTATGTTCATAGCAGCTCTATTTACAACAGCCTAAGACGTGGAAGCAACCTAAGTGTCCACTGACAGATGAATGGGTAAAGAAGATGTGGCACATATATACAATGGAATACTACTCAGCCATGAAAAAAGAATGAAATAATGCCATTTGCAGAAACATGGATGGACCTAGAGATTATCATACTAAGTGACGTAAGTCAGACAGAGAAAAACAAATACCATATGATATTACTTACATGTGGAATCTAAAATATGATACAAATGAACTTATTTACAAAACAGAAATAGACTCACAGACACAGGAAAAAACTTATGGTTACCACAGGGGAAAAGGTGTGGGGGAGACAAATTAGGAGTTCGCAATTAACATATACACACTACTATATATAAAACAGATGAACAACAAGGACCTGCTGTATAGCACAGGGAACTGTATTCCATACCCTGCAATGAGCCATAATGGGAAAGAATATGAAAAAGAATAGATAGATAGATATATGTGGATAACTGAAGCATTTTGCTGCACACCAGAAACTAACACAACTTTGTAAATCAACCATACTCCGATAAAAAACAAAAGCAAAAACAGAAAACCAAGACCACTGAAGCCCTCACGGCCTCTGGCTCCTTCTGGGGACCCAGGAACTGGCAGGCAGGCGAAGCTATACCTCGGCTCTGCTTGGTGTTTAAAAGGAGGAGGAGCCCCCACCACTGAAGGCCACAGACAAGCTCTCAGAGTGATCAGAGGGCGCGCCTCCCTCCCGTCGTCGGAACCGTCCCACATGGGCACGGCACAGAGCCAGAGATGAAGGGCCAGGCCTAAGACACGGCTCACTGCACCAGCCAGGGCACTGGGACCAGCCGGGCTCCCCCGATGCCCCAACCCAGCCCCTCAGAGGACCCCACTGGGGCCTAGGGCGCCGCCGTGGCTCATTCCACGGGTCAGGCGGGGACAGAGGCGGGGATCCTCCAACTGGAGGGCGAGGCCGAGGTGAGAGGAGGCTGTCTAAGGACAGGAACACCAGCCCATCCGTCCAGGGTCTTTGGACTTGGCCAGGGAGGTGAAGGCAGGAGACGGTGCCAGGACCTGGGAGGCTGCCTGCCGGAGGGGTGCCGGGGAAGGGCCGTGTCACTGCCAAGTCTTTCCTGCTACACTAGGAGCCTCCGTCCGCTTAGAACAAAGGCCCCGCCTCATCCTCCCCGGGCCACGCCTAAGCCAGGCAGAGGGTCCATCCTGCACGGAAACCTGCAGACCGGCCCGCATCTGCCTAAAGGGATCGCGGTGCTGTCCGAAAGGTCCCCGCACGTCTCGGGTGGTCATGAGATGCAGGCGAGTCTGCATTCCCCTCAGAACCACGACACCCACTGGAGGCTATAAATGACGGTTTCGGTACGCTCGATAGAGACAGCACGTTGATCCTGTGGCCTCGAGCACCCCAGCGCCTACCCCTGAAGGTTCTGTGCCCCAAACTCAGGAGCTCCCGTGGTGGTGGGACGGCTGGAGGGGCATCAGGGCTGAGGTGCTCCTGAGGGACCCTGCGGGCTGTGCCAGGCCGGGGCCACCACCGCTCCCAGAGAAACTCAGCAGGACCAGGCCGGGCGCCCGTGAAGACCTGGGCTGCCGGGGCCCCCCAAACCCTCACACACCCAGCCTGAGCCCTCCTCGCTCCTTGCTTCCAAATAAAGGCGTGGGTCGAACTGCACCCATTTTACAGGCGAAATCGCCAGATGCTACCAGGGCGGCCAGGATGGAGAGCTGGGAAGCGGCTGGGAAGCAGGGCCCACTGCCCATCTCTGGTGGGGCCACCTCTCCTCACCGCTGTCCCACCTCCACCTTGACGGGGAAATGCTGGAAAATAACTGGGGATGATCTGGCAGAAATCACTGGACCGTCGTGCAGTGATTGTGCAGTCCCATGGCCTTGGGCCTCACTAACTACACGTGAGCTACAGAGAGGTTCGCACGGAGGGGTCACATTCGCCTCCTGGTCTCCGGCGCTCTCCCCACTTAGGGCGCAAACACTGAGATTAACTCAGCATCCGTGGCATCTGGGCCTGGGTCTCCTGCTCATCTGCTCGGACATCTCGGCACCCTCATTCCAAAGAAACTCACCACATCTTGTGAAATCCCAGAGACCAGTCTTTCAATTCAGTTTAAATCAGCCGATTCCATCCGTAACTGTTTTCTGAGCAGTGATTACACACAACTGTGTGAGTGAGCTTCCAAAAGGGGCCACGTCCCACGTCCGCCCAACCATCTGCTCGGTGCCGTGCACATTCACCGCGGCCCTGGGCCGCACGGCCCCACGGAGCCAGCCTCACCCACCCACGTGCCCTCGTTCTGCTTCCACGGTGATGCATTTTCTTGTAAAATTATCAGAAAGAAAAGCTACAGTGTTTTTTTTTAATCTTCATCCACGTAGAATAAGTTCTAAAAGAGTTTACTACTAATACAGCTTCCCTGCCAGCACCTGGACTCTGAGAACATATTTTCACAAAAATCCAGGTGATGGCTAAAGTCTGATTGACAGCAGTTATAGATCCCTATCGATAATCTGGAACAAGCTACATCTGTCACTTGCTCCTCCAATGACAGAGACATAAGCTAGGATAGATGGGTGTGTGGCTTGCTTGGAAAAGGAGTTCGAATGTCTAGTTTACTTTAACCTACAGCAAATTCACTATCATTTTTCAAGACAGAGAACAGAACTCTGCAAGAAGTTTTTTGCCTGCAAGTAGTACCTACTTGGGCTGTGCAAGAGGATTTAACGCTGCTTTACTCGCCCTCCCTCCTCAGCAGGAGGAAAAAAAGGTGTGGAGGGAGGTTTTCTCACCTGCATTTATAAACGTAAGTTGTGAGTTAATCCAATTCTCTGTAGTTATTTACAAGGCCACTGTGATATTTATTCCAGAGTGTGTGTGTTTGTGTGCACACGTGCACACGCATGCGTGCATCTATCATAGTACAGACTTCTACTGACTTGCAGGGGGGGGTTGCATGTTGCAATAAACAGACATAATTTAAACACTGCTATTTATAAGAAAAATCAATTCCAAGATTCCTCAAGAGCAAACAGTTTCTAGACGCTCTGTGTGGAAGCCCACATCTCTGTGCTTCCTTTCTCCTTTCCTCCCAAAGCCAGAATCTGAATGCTAGTTACTGACAACGACAGAGTAACAACAATTAAGGAAGTCGTGTGGCCAGTTTAGCACCATAGACTTTGGACTGACACAAACGCTAAAACGTCCCAGAGACGGGAAGGCAGACGGTAGGCTGGGCAGAAGCCTATGAAGGATCGTGACCATACAGCACGCGTGTGCACCGAGAAGCTGTGATTCACTGGTCCTGCTATCACACATACTGATAGGTGATGAGAAAGATGCAAGTCCAGCTGCCCTCCTGAGGGTGCAGTTAATTAAGGACGAGGGCAGCTACATCCACCCGTGGAGACCCTCGGGCACATCACTCCCACTCCCCGGGGTCAACGCTCCTGGAACAGCCATGATTCCAGCTTCAGTTCTTAGGCTTTGGATTACAATAACCGCTTAGTATAATCTACATTTACCCACAGTATCACAGCTTCTCTGTGAACGCAGCACTTCCCTGACTGGAACATCTTATGCATCACGGGCCGACCCAACAGTGGGCGCACACAGACCCCTAGGGATACTCACTCTTGTTGTAGCAGGTGGCCAGCACTCCCTTGTCTGCAGGGCTGGCACTAATGTGCCAGATCTCACCCGCTTGATGGAGGAGCACATTTTTATTTATAATGTTATTCTCATCATCAAAGTCTATGATGTGGATCTATAAACACAAGGAAAGAGAATGTCAGAACCTCACACAGTTTCCACATGACTTCATGGAACACAGTGACTACAGGAATAATAATCAAATGCATCTTTCACATCTTTACTTAACAGTTATTCTTACTACAGTAACAGTATACACTTAAGACAAGTGTGAAATCCCCACAAAGTATTGTTACGATTTGCAGCTACAGAACCCTGCCCCCTGCCACATCAACTCCTAAAGAGACAAGACACCAAAAGCTGCGTCCCCGCCTCGCTTGGTTAGGCCATGGCTGGTGCCAGGGCCAGAGTCTTCCAGGATGGTGCCACCAAGCCAAGACTGTCCCAGACCTGCTGCACAGCTGTGGGAGGAGAACAGGGCAGGGCACTGCTGCCTGATGAGGCCCAGTCTTAGCCCTGCTCTGCCCACTCTGTAGTGGGCACAATTTAACTCACGTCGGAAAGAAATGAGGCAGGAAGGGGTGAGAAAGCACTGCGTGTTAGCACATCTTAAACCTCTTTTTAAAAACAAAGCCAACAGCTGTCAATGCTTCTGATCATATAACATTGATTATAACGACATGACATTTTAGCCACTAAACGAAAAGTTACATGTGCTATCACCATGCTTTTCTGGATAATTTTTAGAGGAATGGAAATGATGTCCACGTTCACTCTCTTATCAACAGTCAAGTCACTGGAAAAAATAAAATTAAACATTTTAAAAATAAATTTATACTTGTAATCATGAATCTGCACAAAGATTTATATCCAAGAATGTTCACTGTGGCACTGATTGTCATAATGAAAAATTAGAAGCCACCTAAATGTCTGGCAACAGGGAATTGTTCAAATAAACTGTAGTACTTGACTGTAATATAATACTATGAAGCCATCCATTCTACTATAAAAACTATTTAGTCTCAGGGAAGAGGGTCCGTAACATATATCCAAGGGGAAAAGAACCAGTAAGAGAACCGCACACACGCACCACACGCTTTCTGTTAAAAAGCAAGCACATCTGAATGAGAGAACCAGAAAGCAACTGGTTACCTTTGGGTGGTGGGATTATAGCGGCTTTTCCTTTACTTCTTTGTGGTTTGTTTTCATTTTTAACATTTCTCATGATTAATATGCACTACTTTGCAGTCAAACATTAAATGATATTTTAAAAACTGTTTCCATGACACCCGAAGCATCTCCACTCTGCACTTGCTCAGGGCCTCTCTCTTCTCGGCTGCTTCCTTTGTACAGTGTCCTCATGTGAAAACAACCCCCGGTACCTTAAGGGGTCGCTCTGGACTCAGAGTAGAATTCAAATCCCGCCGTTCCCACTTACAGTCTGTGTGACCCCAAGCCTCAGTGTCCCGGAGAATACAATGCAGGAGAAGGGACAAAGCTCCTGGGATTGCTGGGACCAAGGGGTCGTGCAGGGCTGATCTCGGAGTGGGGGGGCACACACACTGGCTCCCGCCCTTCTCTGGGGGAGGGAGATTAAAAACCATGACTGTTGTTTTTATCTTTAAAACTACTTTCAGTCAGTTTCTCACAGGACTCATAGCCCAATGTAGTTTTCACAGTGGGTTTGGAAATACTCCTGGTGGACAGCTTCTACATTCTAAAAGTTATATGTGAACACAGACTAAAAGGCAATACACAAAATCAGGCAGAATTTTTGTGTTGTTAGGGTGAACAGGAAATTTTTTTCTTAAGTATTTGACGTTTCCTCCTTATCAGAAAATCCATGAACACTTAAAAATGAGGCACTTAAATGTACAATTCTTCCTCTCCCCAGAGCTCTCCCTCTGCAGTACCCTGAAACATCGGGACCAACACCCGGGGGAGCACAAGAGCTCTGGCTCCTCCTCTGCTGGCTCTGTGGACCCAGGTGCCAGGTGAGCGCACAGCCCCCCTGCACACCTGCAGCTCCTGGCTGGGAGCCGTCCTTCCACCGGACCTCTGACCTCTGTGCCCACACTTTGCGCTCCTCTGGAGGACCTGCTCCGTCTGGGGAAGGCTATTCCTTCTTGTGAAGACCAGAAGCACGCGGGGTCCAAACAGGCTCTAGTATGTGATCCCAGCTGGTCTTCCTCTGGGCTCGTTTCTTACCCGCTCAGGCACACACAAGTCAGCCTCTGCCCTAGACGGCTGGGCGTTGGGAGGAGTCCAAGACCCCCCCCAACAGGTCCACCTCTCCTAACCTGATAGTCTGATACTATGGCCCTTAACCTTCATCATTAAGCTTGGGAGTCCTAGCATTCTTCCATGTCCTCACCTACAGCAGGCTCATGGACGGGTCCAAAGGCTACATCTTCATGAGATGTTGTAATCCAGGTACGCTCGGAGAGAACGGTAGGACATCATCACCACAAACAAGTAGGGATCAAAAGAATAATGACTAATATGCAAAATGCGACAGGCATCGAGCTATTTTACACACACTGGTTCCTTTAATCCTAAAAAGGGCCCTGTGATAATATGATAACCTATCATTATTAGCCACGACTACAGGGGAAGAAACCAAGGTTTACAGAGCTGGAGTATCACGGTTCATTCGATTAGAAATGGGATTCCAGAGCCTGTGCTAAGAGCCTCCACACCGTCGGGGCACGGGATACCCCACCCTCCCCGACACTGGGCTTTGCACTGCAGCAGGGCAGCAAGAGTAGCAGGCAGCTCCTGATTCGGAAGAAAGAGACGGTAACTTAACTGCCTGTCCTCAGGGCACCACCCTCTGCCCAGCTCACACAACGTACACAGCAATGTTCTGTTGCATAAACATATGCAGTTACAGGCCAATTACAAAAACAAGCACTACAGTGGAGAAAACACTACGATTAAGGTGAGTGCAAAAGATTATGGGGGCACAAAAGACAGAACATTCAGTGTTGGCTCAGAGGGTGGGGAAGATGTGTGGTTGTCTGGGTAGTGTGTAAGTGTTACTTTAAATTCTTTACGCAATTGCTGAGCTTGGAAAATGCTTCCAACAGCTTGTAATGAAGCTCAAGGTCATATCTTTTGTATTACCATTATTAAAATTTTAAAGTTGGACTTACCAGTGCAGGGCTAAGGGCACAGATGACACTATAAAAATTTAGAAGCCAGAGTTATAAAACTTATTAGGAAGCCTGTAAAGATGATCTTAATCAAGCCCCCTCATCTTCCCGCAGAATCAGGGTTCAGAGAAAGCTGTCCCTGTCCACAGTACCCATCACTGGAGCACGTGACTCCAGGCCGCTGCCCTCTGTGTGCTTCTTTTCTTATTGAACTTAAGGTAAACTCTTAAAAATTCAAAAACAAAAAAAAAAGTGTTGTAAAATTGGAAAGGAAAAAGCGAAAGCTCGCCTCCAGGGGAAAGTTAAGGATCCTCCCTTCTCGCTTCCAGAAATTGCCCTGGATCCAGCCTCACCAGAAACCCAGCTCTTCCTGATGCTTCCTTAACAGGAGCATAAATTCCTGTAGTCATTAAAGGAGGGGGAAGGATGGGGCGGGGGTCAGGGGGAGGGGGGGAGATGGGGGGAGGGAGGGAGACGGGGTGGGGGGGGAGGCGGGGCAGGAGGAGGGGGACGGGAGGGGGACGGGGGAGAAATGGAGGCTCAGTCTGGAGTGGGGCTGGGAACCTGAATTTCTAACAAACGCCTCCAGTGATTCTGAGGGTGGCCAAATACAGGACCTGCAGGCAGAGAGGGCACATGAGCAAAGCTGTCCTCGGTCAAAATACAAATACAGAACAATCGAGCTGACACGTTAAAAAAAAAAAAAAAAGATTACAAAGGAAAAGAGCCATGGGGAAAGAAGGCCGCTGCATTGCCAGCCCCTTGGGGATGTCGGCCTTCTCAGTGACTGCTGAGAGAAGGCCGGCCACAGTGGTCCTCTCTGTCACCCTGGCGCTCACCATCTACGCGACAAATAGGGGAGAAGCAACATGCAGAGAGATTCTGCAGGGAAAGCAGGGTGCAGAAGCAACCCAACCCCTGCAATGCGAAAGCCCTGCCCCTGGGCTCTGCCAGAGCTTCCCGCTGGACCAGAGGAGCACAGCCTCCCAGGAGGGCCCACCTTCTCACAAAGGAGAGCTCAGGGGAGACCAGGACTCCAGAAGTGCCCGTCCTGCTGCAAACACAGGCAGCGCAAAATTAAAGGCACAGAAAATAAAGCAGCTCATCAGACAAAGAAAGGCCAGCAACTGTGACAGCTCCTCAAATTTTCACAAGAACAGCCGGGCTGAATTCAGTAGCACTGATTCAGGTGAGGGGCACTTTCTAGGGATTAACAGTTGCCAGGGAGGAGCTGATGGCCCGAAGCAAAGCTGGGGAGGGGGACAGAAACCCTACCAGCCACCCCTCCTTCCCCAGGCAGGGCGGAGCTCCGGAGGGCGGGGTTTCAGAGCTGGGCTGAGGTCACGTGATGCCCCTGTCACTGTCACAGCTGGCACTGCAGGTGCTTCGGGGCAGGGGCGGCACCTCCTCCCACAGGGGCATCAGCCGTGGGGGCGCCACAACAAGTGTCCAGGACGCGCCCTCGCCCAGCCGATCTTCACAGTTCACGGCGCGTGCAAGCGAGGAGGACGCGGGGAGAGGGAGCCGGTGGCTTGGTGGTCATCCTGCCGCGCTTCAGCAGGGCCCCAGGGAGAAACCGCGTGGCTGCTAGAGCCGACCCCTCCGTTTGGAAATGGGGCCAATAGCACCCACCCTGTCCACTGAGGGCGCAGTGGACACCACCTGCCTGCACTCCCTGTCTGGCCCTCAGTCCCCCATGGCTCACAGGCCAGGACCCCCATCATTATCTTTCTCTCTCACCAACTCATGGCTGGAGGCGGCTGGGAGTACGTCCCAAGGAGGGGAATGACAGACACACAGCACTGCCAGACAGGGACCCACACGACACCGCTGACGGGAGAGGACACAGAGGGGAAGCCCCTGTCCACCCTCACTGCAGGGAAGCAAGCCGGAGACAGGGGAAAGGAGACAGGGGCAGTCAGCCAGAAGGCCCTCATCATTTTAAAACGCAGGTGGTAATCGTGTGATAACAGTAACACTGTCAGAAACCAGAGGGACAACCGGACTTCCTCTGGAGACAGAAGGAAATAGGGATGCTATGCTCCCCCCACCACAGGGCATCCTCTACCGGGGGCAGGTGCCTCTGGAAACACGTGTCACACGAGGGAGGAAGCATGTGGCACACATGTAGGGAACCATGCACATCACATGTGAGAAGACCTGTGTCTCACATGTGGGAGGAAACATACTATATGTGAGGGGAAGCACTGTCAAGTGTGAGAGGAACACACGTGTGACGTGAGCAGAACAGGCATGCATGTCTGAGATGAAACATGCACGCCGGGCGTGAGGACTGTTTCCGGCGGCACAGGTGTCCATGCACGCGGCCTGGCCCCCCTGCTCCCTCTCGCCTCTCCCTTCCCCCTGGGCTCCCTCCCCGGGGATGAGCCAAAGTACTATGAAAACACAGGCCCACCAGCAAGTGACACAACTCATCACAGCCTGAAGGCCTCAGCTCAGACACCCCCTTCTCTGTGATGCTGGCTCTGATGCCACCAGGAAGAAACTGGTGTCCTTCCGGCCACGTGCCACTCCGCCTGGACCTCTCTCCTCAGTGTCACTGCAGTTATCTGCACATCTATGTCACTGCATCACTGGAAGCTGAACTCAGGGCACAAATGTATCTGTTCCTTCTGTGAGTCTCACACCTAACACAGTGAGAGGAATCAGAGTCCTGTCACCACACTAAGTAAGCATTGCTGAGCAAATGAATGAATGAGTGAGTGAGTGAATGAATGACTGTCCCAACAAGGCCACGTACCTTTCCCGGAAACAGAAAAGAAACACCAGCAGGTCAGAAACACTCTTTCATTCCTATCGTCTGGATTCACAGCCAAAAGACCACCACAGGTGAAGAGTGTAAAGAGAAAGTTATAAACCTCAGCCTCCACCCTTTAATTCAACTGTGGCCAGAAAAAAATAACTGAAGCCAGAGGCTACAATCCTGAATCAGCAGCTTAATGAGGACTTTTTTTTTTTTTTCCGGTACGCCGGCCTCTCACTGTTGCGGCCTCTCCCATTGCGGAGCACAGGCTCCGGACGCGCAGGCTCAGCGGCCATGGCTCACGGGCCCAGCCGCTCTGTGGCATGTGGGATCTTCCCGGACCGGGGCGCGAACCCGTGTCCCCTGCATCGGCAGGCGGACTCTCAACCACTGCGCCACCAGGGAAGCCCTTAATGAGGACTTTGAAAGGAAAGAGCCGGCAGAGCACACAGTGGTTCTGCATCTAGCACTCAAGGAGCCTTACACACTGGAGTAAGGCTGAGGTTACCAAGAGTTACGCACTTGTTACCATTAACTACCGAACTTTTCTGGACCTTACCATTGGAAAGTTGGATTTCTAAGACTGATTTTTAAGAAGAATCAAAGTCTCTCACCTAAGATGATAATGTTTCTTTCACTAGGCCCACGGACCGACAGCCCATATTCTAAAAGCCAGGACTGTTCCCGCAGAGAGTACATTTGATAAACAGGCATATGGAGCTGTAAACTACGTTTGTCAGGAGGCTGATGTCCCCCCTGGCTTAGATAATTACGATCCATTATGACAGGGCCACATAAGAGGTGCTCCTTGACACTGGTTAGCAATGCAGATGCTTGGGCCCACCCCCGAGATTATCTTGCTTCAAAAAAGATTTCAGGAAGATTAAAGCACTTTACGTCATTTGGGGCCGAACCTTTCTTAGTATCATAACCAAATGGTATACAATTTTGCCTGATAAAACCAGGTACAATGTAACTTATTAATGCCTTACACTACCTCATTTTGTTCTTAATTCATTTGTTTCTGTCAGCTTTTAATATTTTCTAGAAAAAATTTATAAGCATCCCTCATTAAATAATAATAACAATTTCTTTCTTTTCTTAAGAAGTTTAAAAGCTGATGTTCAGGAATCCCCTGGTGGTCCAGTGGTTAGGACTCTGAGCGTTCACCACTGAGGACGTGGGTTCAATCCTTGGTTGGGGAACTAACATCCTGAAAGCCGTGCAGCGCAGCCAAAAAAAATAAAAATAAAAACTGATGTTCTACCAAGAAGGTCAATGGTACAGGCCCGGAGCTGGGTGGAATTGAAACACAAGTAGATGAGAAAAAGGCAGTTAGTCGTCCACCTGGCTCTGTCCCCAGGCCTCTAACACCTCCCCCATCACAAACTCCACCCATCCATCCCCAGAGGAAACAGCTGTGCCTCCTGTCACCAGCTCCCTGTGCTGTCACCTGGTTAGCCTTCCCCTCTCTCCGCCAACCAGCACCCCCAGGCTGCACGGTGCCGTCACCGGGTTTCCTCTTGCCCTGTGAGACAGCCACTGCTAACTATCTTTATAAATAAATCATTCCCATCTGACATTTTCCAGGAGGAAAGTAACACACACACATATTCAGAAAACTGGAAATTATAAAGAAACAACTTACATCACATTCACATTCCCTGAAGATAACTATGGCTCAAATTTCGAGCCCTTTTGACCTATTTCTAGTCTTTATTCTATGCTGAGATTCAATTTTGTACTTTATCTACTTTTTTTATAGAGGTATAATTGATATAACATTATATCAGTTTCAGGTGTACAATGGAATGATTCGATATTTGTATATATTGCAAAACAATCTACTTTTTTTTTTTTTTTTACACAATAGTGATCGCACAGTATATACAATCTGAACATTTCACAGAATCACCTAAGAATTTTTAGGTTGTAACGCTTCTGAGGAGACTCAGCTTTTCAGGCGTGCAGTGAGGGAGCACACAGCCGACAGCGGCCAGGCTCAGCCAGGCTAGTCATGTGACTCTGCCATCGAGTACGGGAATGCCATAGGATCCCACTTACTACCTGCACGATGTGATCGCTTCTCGTGCTTTCACCATTCTATGCACCAATACGATATTATCCCTTGTATATAAAGCTTTTTCGATGTTTTGAGTATAAGAATTACGTGTTAAATAATATGAACATTTATTTATGAAGCTCTAGATGTATACCATCAAATTAGCTGCCATAATGACGATGCCAACATAAAGTCCCTCATCAACATGGGAGAGTGAGGATTTCACCACACCCCATGTGGCACTGAATACTCTTGGACAGCGATTTTAACACCATTACCCCCCACTGACAACAGTAACTGGATGGGGGCTGCACCACGTGACACCGCCTGACGTGCGTTTCCCCAAGATCAACGGCAGTGCACAACTCCGCAACAACCACGGCACCTGCAGACAACCCTACCTCTATTTGAGGATGAGGAAGACGAAGTCCAGCAAGGTTAATCCATTCGCTCAAGGTCATACTTTTGTGTCAAGCCGTGGACTGAACCTCAATCTTGTATCCAACAGCCTATCCACTATAGTGGCCAGGACAGCACATAGGTCACACCCTGTATATCTCCCTGGACCAACTGGCAGCGACAGCCTGGAACTCTATGTTGCAGTGGGATTACGGCCTCGTCCAGGCTCAGCTAGAGAGAGTGCTGTGAGCCATCAGAGCAGTCGACCACTGGCTGGGATCAAAGGGGTGATGCTGACCTCGTACCCTGGGTTGCTTCTCAACCACTTACACGGTGAAACCTATATACCCACAAAACCAAAACACGAAACTACGGCAATAATGCTACACAGAATAAGTTTAAATTATTTAATTCAATCATCACATACAGTTGGCTATGTAAATCCCAATGGAAGTTTTATTTTGTTTGTGTGGCATTAATTTTCTCAAATGCTGCTTGAAAAATCAAGAATGAAATGGTTATAAAACCAAGAACAGCCTTAGTAATTAACATGTATACATTTGTCAAAAATAGTTACCTGATTATCATATTTTAGAGACTGCGTCCCAACCAGAAACCGAATGGCATCTGTTTCTGCCGTTTGAGGTGTGAGAGCACGTGCCTGCAGGAGGGAAGGAAAATGCACACACATGTATGAAGGTGGGATCTAACAGATTAGAAAGGCAGTTGCCTCTTCTACTGCTGATGGAGTAGCAACTGGTACAGAGCGCCTGCAAGGCAATTTAGAACCATGCACAAAGAGCCCTCAACTCTTGTACACTTTGTGACACAATTCCATTTCCAAAGTATATCTGGAAACAACTGTAAGTGGGCACAAAAATTAAGCAATAAAGATATAAATTGTGTTTTTTAACAAAACCATTATTTATTTTCAACAGTAATTGATTGGTTGAACAAATTATTCTTCAATAACAGAGCAGAAAATGGCTCCCAGTGATGGCAGAACAGGTGGTTTAGGCCAAGTCTCCTGCAGAGCCAGCTGGAGAAACTAAACCAAAAAGCTTGAGTTTGTTTCAAGGCTTCAGAAAGCTGCCAGTCGGGAAATGCAAGCTCCAGGTAAGGAGAGAAGTTAGAGGAGGGCTGACCTCCTACCCACTTTCGCCTGGAGGCCCTCATCAATTTGGAACAGGCGGCTAAGCGGTGATGCTGAGGAGAGCGTCTTACAGGCTCCCAGAGCTGGGCGAGCGGAGTGCAGGATCCTGGGGGGAGGAGGGGCCAGCAGAGCGCGAGGCTTTGGGGTGGGACCCTCCCCAGCCCGGGTCACAGGCCAGGCGCGAGGGCGAACTAGAGTGAGAGGAACCTGCTCAGCCTGGAGCTCCAAGTCACCTCAGCCCTTGAGTGGATCTCAGGTGACCTGAGCCCGCTGGCGCTCCTGTGCCCGCCCGCCGCCTGCCCCAGACACCTCGCCCAGCCAAGTCTGGAGCTCACTTTTCAAACAGTGGCGAAGGCTTCTCTCCTCTCTTCTCAGACTCTGGGAAATCATACAAAAGCAGGAAGGAAAATGAAGAGCACAAACACAAACTCTGTCTTCAGTGAAATGTGGAAACATCTGTAATCCAAACGCGCCTGAGAACAAAGCCTCCGAGGCGGCCAAGGCCCCAGCTGAGAGAAGACGCCGCAGAGGACGCTGGCCGCGACACCCAGACACAGGCGGGGACAACACCAGGAACCGCCCGGAGCGGGTGGCAGAAACAGGTGCCCTGCACACGCCGGGGCAAGAACAAGAGCAGGGCTGGGGACGGACTGGCATCTCCTCGGGAGCAGCCTGGGGCTCCGTGGGACGGAGTGGGAAGCCGGACTCTGCCAGACGCCTTGGCCTCGGGGTAAATGCCAGCTAAAGGGTTTACTCAACAAAGCCCTGAGCTGCAAGAACTCCTGTCGGCCCGGGCCTGGCCCACCTCCACCTACAGAGCCTACAGCGAGCTGCTGCACGCAAGGGCTCAGCCCTGGACATGATCTAGGGGCCAGCAAGGGAGCCCTGCAAGGGCACCACGAGGAGGCATGGGGAGGGGGAGGGGGAGGGGAGGGGAGGAGACAACAGGAAAAGGCGTCAGAAGATGCAAGCATTAGGCGGATGCTGCCACAGAAGAGCCAGAGCCCGTGATTATACACACGGACACTCACCTACAGAACTCAATGGAGCAATCACCTCTTCACAAGCGAGAAAAGACTAGAGAGGGAAGGCAAGACAACCCCAGACAACTGAACCTGAGTCGACACAGCTGGAGGAACTGAAAACCAGACCCAATGCTGGAAGGACGCAAAGACAGAAACCCCAACGAATAATGTATGCAATATCTGAAGACACAACAAACCTATAGAATGAAACTACAAGATGGCTTTGTGCTTAAATTTGGCGCTGTTAAAATGCAGTGTCTTCGTGCATTGGGTTGGAAGCAGCAGATCCACTGGCTATTTGATCACAGTTCCTGTACGTCCTTTAAAATAATCTTCCACCCTTTAAGAAAAAGGGTCCTAAAACTCACCCAAGATTTGATATATTACTTGTCTTTATAGTGTAAACAGATTTCCAGTCATCATCTTGTGGAGCAAGTGTGAAAGGAACAGCACACCCAAGACCATCTAGGTTATGGTAATAGAAACACAAAGAACTTGGGCACTTGGCTCAAAGGGATGCAGGACAAGGAAGGGGAAACTCTGGGAGGAGAAACCGGCACCGGGTGCACAGCTAGTAAGGACAGCACTAACCAGGCAATCCAGGACATGCACACAAAGATAAGGTAAGGTACTCGACTTAAAATTCAAATTTTTTCTGCGCAAAAATCCTGAAAAGCTGGCTAAACAAGTCATGGAACCCTACTTGAACCAGCAGTCAACAATGTAATTAGAAAAACGAGAAACCTGAGTATAGATTTGGCAAAAGATTGTAATTAACTATATTGGGAGTCTGAAGGAAGACAGGAGAGCATAGAAAAAGCCAAAAATCCTCACGTGCCATGCCATCCAGTCGCCAGGTTATATCGAGAGATAAAAGCAAGAAGGTAAAGACTAGAAGAAACGCTTTTTAAAATGTTGAAAGTGGTTGTTCTCAAGAACTCAGATAAGATGGAAAGGGAGTGCTTAGGGCTGGCTGATTTTTAATCAGATTTTCAGCCACTGACTGCTTAAACAACTCGTAAGAATTACTTGTTTTAAAAATTTTAAATACACAAAAAGAAAAAGAGCTAAAATCATGAACACAAGTCAAAACGTTGCAGAAACACGGATGTGCTTGGCATTTTCTCATTTTAACGGCCCCTCTGTGCCGGTCTTCTGCCTCTTATTTGCACAGTGGTGCCTCATTTTACCCTCCAAGCCTCATTACCTTCAGTCAATGGTCAATAATCAGATTCCCATCTTCTATGTAAACTGTTCTCCACAGTGATTTAAACATCACTGACAACCAAACCTCCACTATAACTTTCGGTTCTTTTATGTTTACTGTAGTAATGGTTCTTCAAATTCAAGAAAGCCATGGCCCACAGAGCTGTGTAAAGTAAACAAGTGCAAAAATCAGCTACTTCTTTTAACATAAAAAAGAAAAAAATAGAGTGCATGCTTCTAGGAACGCCAACGCTGGAGGAAAGGCACACAGGCAAACACACCGAAGTGAGTGGTGAGACTTAGGCCACAAGGAACGCCCGGGGCTGAGGGGAGGCGGCGGCGGCTCCCAAACCGGGGGGTCGCGGGCAGAACCGCTGCGCCCCCCGTGTGTCACGCAAGCCCCCGGCCCGTCCTGGATGACCAGGGCCTCTGGCCCCCCGAATCCCCAGTGACCTCGGCTGCACCGACGTCGCTGGGCCCTCCTGTCACCCACCTGGAACTCCAGGCCGTAGATCACCGGCGCGTCGTCCTCCATGCTGCGGCGGCGCACTCGCCTAAGGCCGGTCCCCGGAGCGGGTGCGCCCCACCTCAGCGTCCATTCATTCCCTCCAGCCCCGGCAGCGCCAAACCGGAACGCTTTCTGGCCCACCCCGGCTCCCGTAGGGCTCACTTCCGGTGTTTTCCTGATGAGTCATCAATGCGCTCCTCGCTGGCGGCCAATGGCGGCAGTGCCGGGCTTGTGCGCATGCCCACTTGGCTCCCATCCGGGCTCTCAGCTCCCAGGCCCCGGAGAGTGGGACCGCGAGGGGACGACCGGCCTGGGGACTCCCGCAGGGAGGCGGGGGCGGAGCGAAGCCGGCCCGGCCCGGCTCGCAGTTACGGCCGCCCGGCGGTCTGCAGCTCGGGCCTCTCCCTGCTCCATCGCCCCAGAGGGAATGGCTTCCCTGAGGCTGTGACGCTGTCGTTGGACGGCTGGGCGCCGGGACGCATGCTTTGTAGGCACTGTCGTTAAGTTCTTCGCTACAGCCTTACGGCTAAGGCATCATTCTTACATTTTACAGATGGGCCGCTGCAAATTTCAGTGACAGTTGAGGGCACAGAGGGGTTAAGTTGGGGGGCTAGGGTATGTGTCTGGCCTGTCAGACTTAGGCCGGGCCCAGGATCCTTAAAGTCAGGGACCGGGCTATTTCATATCTGCAGGTGCCAGGCGGTGTGTGTGGCGTGGCCAAGGGATCGCACTGCCAGGGCTGGGGTGATGCCTGGTATCGAACCACTGGCATTGTTTGGCAGCATTTGCCTCTGTAGGGAGCCTGGTGGGAAGATCCTGGGGTCACTGGATCTCCAAGGACTGTCATGCTGGAGAGGTTGCCCCGCTCAGGCAGTACACCCAAAGTGCCTGCCTTGACATTAGGCAATGCCTTTGGCAGACAGGAATGACATTGCATGGAGCCCCGAAATCCCCATAGCTGAACCTCCTTCACTAACCTGGGTCCCATAGGTTTCCAGGACCATGCACCTCTCCTCCATCTGTGTGACCATTTAACTTTTCCCTCTTCCCTTAATCTTTGTTTCAAATAACGAGGTCTGGAATAGGTATATGAAAAGATGTTTGATATCGCTGATCGTCAGGGAAATGCAAATGAACCACAACGAGCTATCACCTCACACCTGTTATAATGGTTGTCACCAAAAAGTTAAAAGTTAAGTGTTGGCAGGGTTGGAGAAAAGGGAACCTTTGTACACTGCTGATGAGAATGTAAAAGGATACATCGACTATGGTAAACACTATGGAGACTCCTCAAAAAATTAAAAATAGAGCTACCATATGATCTCACAATCCCACTTTTGAGATCCGAAGAAAATGAAATCCCTATCTTGAAGAGATATCTGCACTCCATGTTCACTGCAGGATTATTTGCAGTAGCTGAGACATGGAAACAACCTAAATGTGTGTGAGTGTGTGTGTGTGTGTGTATGCACACACTCAGCAAGGGCTCACTGCCTTATGCCCATAGAAGACAATACTATGGTACCAGCTTTTGAGAAAAGAATGATCTTTATTGTGAGGTTGACCAGTAAGGAAATGGGAGACAGGTCTCAAATCAGTCTCCCCAGTCCAAGGTTCAGGGTGAAATTTAAGGGGTTAGGGAAATTTCAAACTTGAAAGCTGATTGGTTAGCCTCAAATCAGTCCATATAAACTACCGGTGCTGCTGGAACCCAGATTTTCCTTAGTGAAAGATTTCTTGCCTCATAAAGGGCTCCAGTGACATTTCTATTTGAGTTCTGTAGACTGAAGATTCTTTGGGGGTCATCCTGGAGACACGTGCAGTGCTGTCTGTAAAATAACTCAAGGTTTGATTAATCAATTTAAGGAGAATAAGCAGTTTAAGCTGGTCAATGTTTTTTTATATATATAATGAAATATTATTCAACCTTAAAATGAAGGAGGTCCTGTCGTTTGTGACAACATGAATGAACCTAGAGGACATTGTGCTAAATGAAATAAGCCAGATACAGAAAGACAAATACAGTATGATTCCACATACATGTGGAATCTAAAAGAGGAAGTTGAAATCATTGTAACAGAGAGCAGAATGGCGGTTACCAGAGGCTGAGGGGTGGGAGAAAGGGGAGATATTGATCAAAAAGTACAAACTTTCAATTGTAAGATGAATAAGTTCTGGAGAGATAGTTAATAATAATGTTTCCTATACTTGATAGCTAGTGGGAACATGCTATAAGGCACAGGAAGCTCAGCCTGGTGTTCTGTGATGACCTAGATGGGTGGGATGGTGGGAGGTCCAAGAGGGAGGGGATATATGTATACATACAGCTGACTCACTTCGTTGTACAGCAGAAACTAACAACGTTGTAAAGCAATTATACTCCAATTTAAAAAAATATACTATAATTGAAATTTGTGGAGAGTAGATTTCAAGTGTTTTCACCACAAACACAGAAAATGGGAAATAAGTGAGGTGATGAATAAGTTCATTAGTTCCATTGTGGTCATCATCTCACAATGTATAGATATATCAAAACATCACGTTGTACACCTTAAATATATACGATTTTTATTTGTCAAAAATAAAATTTTTTTTACATCTTTATTGGAGTATAATTGCTTTACAATGGTGTGTTAGTTTCTGCTTTATAACAAAGTGAATCAGTTATACATATACATATGTTCCCATATCTCTTCCCTCTTGCATCTCCCTCCCTCCCACCCTCCCTATCCCACGCCTCTAGGTGGTCACAAAGCACTGAGCTGATCTCCCTGTGCTATGCGGCTGCTTCCCACTAGCTATCTATTTTATGTTTGGTAGTGTATATATGTCCATGCCACTCTCTCACTTTGTCACAGCTTACGCTTCCCCCTCGCCATATCCTCAAGTCCATTCTCTAGTAGATCTGTGTCTTTATTCCTGTCTTATCCCTAGGTTCATGACATTTTTTTTCTTAGATTCCATATATATGTTTTAGCATACGGTATTTGTCTTTCTCTTTCTGAGTTCACTCTGTATGGCAGACTCTAGGTCCATCCACCTCACTACAAATAACTCAATTTCGTTTCTTTTTATGTGCCACATCTTCTTTATCCATTCATCCGATGATGGACACTTAGGTTAGATATCAAAACATCATGTTGTACCCCTTAAATATATACGATTTTTATTTGTCAAAAATAAAATATTTTAAATCATTAAAAAATAAGAATAAAGAATTGGCTGGGTCTGGTTTGGCTTAGTTGTGCTCCAGCGCCTAGCGCTGTGCCTGGTACTTAAGCTAGTTAGGAATCCTTGGATGAACGAAGAGATCTGGGTGGTTACACCAGAAATCAAGGAAGCAGAGGCACAGACGTGGGCATCCTATTCACCGGCACCGTTTGCCTAAGATTAAGTTGCGGCGCTAAGGAATGCAGGATCTTCATACTGCTGGATTAAATCCACCCAGCCATTATTCGTATTATTATTACCATTTTTATCGTTAACGTGGTTACACAGTAGTACAGATGCATGGCAGGAAAAGTTGAAAATACATATAGGCACAAAGACAAATCCCTGAAAATAAATGTTTCTAGGGTGCTTTGGCCAGGAAAATAAAGAGCGTAACCATCTCCCTTCCAGCTGCCCCTCTGCCACAGGTTTGTTTGTTGCCTCTGAAGGTCACAACGATTTCCCTCCCCAGTCCCAGGGAAGGGCTGAACTTCCCCCGCGCATTCCCCGCCCCCGATCCCCACCTTGGGGCCCACGCCCCGCCCACCAATGCATGAACCGGAAACGCGCCGGGCGCTTGGCTCCTGCACTGGGCATGCGCGGGAGCAGGCGCGCGCAGGCGCAGAAGCCGCAGGAGGCGTCGATTCCGGTCACTCTTTCCCGGCTTCCTCTATCCTTCTTGCCCCCTGGGTTACGGCTGTAGGTGACCCTTTCTCCAACCCCAGGGGGCCGGTGGCAGGTGAGGACAGGGCCCGGGCTGTAGGGAGGGGGTCGTGCTGTCCCTAACCGCAGCGCCGCCGGCCCTCAGACACAGTCCCCCGGGGGTCTTCTCTCCGGGTCTCCTCCCCGGGGTGTCCTCCCCGAGGTTCTTCTCCCCGGGTCTCTCCTCTCCGGGCGTGTCTCCTCCCGGGAGTTCTTTTCCCCGGGGTTTCCTCCCCGGGGGGTCTCCTCCCCGGAGGTCTCTCCTCTCCGAGGGTGTTTCCTCCCCGGGGTCTCGTCTCTGTCCCTCCTCCCGCCAAGCCCAAGCTGGTCCTGCCGGGTCCGCAGCGCGGGCCTTCCCTTCCGGGGGCGGCCGTTGGCTGCACACCCCCGGAGCAGCCCCCAATGCTTGGCACCGAAAGCTGGGGAGGGGTCTGCGGCCCAGGTCCCAGCCGTGGCCCTCAGTGACTTCTTAGTCCTGGTTTACTCTCCGGCAGGTGGACGTTCACAGTGACTCGCCCGACCAGACTCAGTATTGTGCGGGCAAAATGCGGTGGTTTGTGTAAAAGCATGTAAGTCTTGTAAATGTTGGCTGATTCCTTCCAGGACAGCATCCAGGACAGAGCTGACTGATAAGAGTGCATATACTGGGAAAATTTGAAGACACTTCTATTGTAAAAGAGCGTAAGGCTCAAAGATGTGCTTTAAAATATGCCTGTTTTCCTCACTCTCATCCACAAAAGAGTTTGACCCCAATGAAACATTTCCTTGGACCTGCCGTATCTCTTTATAGCCACTGGAAAACACTGTATTTAAATACTTCTTGTTTCTTTTCGTCAATTCAGAAGGTTGTACTGGGTGGCATACAGCGAGTTAGGGCCCCTGTGTGATGGGCTGGGAGAAGGGATTGAGGACTTCGAATAGGATAAAATTCACCAGTCCGCACATCCTGTGATTTCAGACAGGATCTTCACCGTTCCAATACTGTGTTACCACTCTGCTTCGTCATTAAACTTGTAATTACTATGTTTATGTGCAGCTCATCACAGTTTAAAAAGTTCCTGTGCATCCGTTGCTATTTAATCTTCATTATCCCAGTTTACAGATGAGGAAGCCGAGGCTGAAGGATTAAATCATTTTCAAAGGTCACCTTATTTATCAGTGAAGCTAAGACTCAAGCAGTTACTCAGAGTGCTTTGTGCCTCCGCCTGCGGCTCTCGGTCACGACCTGTCTAGGAGCCTTACAAGGAGAGCAGAGGCAGAAAAACTGTTGGAATCCTGTCAGCATCAAGTATTGGTACTGTGGCTTTGGGCAAATCCCTTGACTTTCTCTGCTGTATGATGGAGCTAATGCTTTGTGAGTTGATCCTAAGGATTAACTATGATAACTCATGTAAAATGCTTGATCTGTGGTGGGTGTTCTTTACGTGGGGCTTTTATAAATATGTGCTAATTAGATTCCTACCTCATGGCATAGTTCTTTCATGGGAATACGGTTTACATTATTGCAATCTGGTAAAAGATTTGTAATTGCAGAGTCTTATGTCCAGAAAGGGAGCCTGAACAGCAGTAGTTTTCATTATTCTTAGTGAATTTAAATCACTTAAAGTTAGTACTTTAAAAATATTTTAAGGCATTAATTAAGCTCATTGTGCAAAGAACTCAACTGGACAAAGAGAAAATCCGATTTCTTTGCTAGCATTTTGGTGCTGACATAGGCTTAAAACCATGTCTATGATTTCATAAAATTCATTAAATCAATAGTAAGAGAAGCAAAGATTTATATCACATGCAAATCAAGAACAGATTCATATGCTTTTCCATTTTTAGATTATGAAATGTAAAAACTGCATGTAACATACATGGAAAACACAAAGTTCAAGTGCAGACCCGACGCCGTCTTCTGTCACTAGTGCTGCCAGTGGCTTAGACTCTCATGGGTCCCTCCCCCATCAAACCTCCCCTTGCTGTCACTTCCAAGCTCCTCCCCAACCGAATTGGGTGTTATTATCACCTTGTTTTTGTGTTTGTATTCCTAAAATAGTATATTGTTTCATTTTCATGTTTTGAACTTTATATGGAAAATCATACTGTTTATTTTTCTACTGGTTCTGGGTGCAGAATCAGATGTGTGAGATTCAAACATTGTTGCATTCACTATAGGATGGCTCATTCGTTTTCACTGCTGTTTAGTATTCCATTTTTGAAAATACTGCTGTTTATTTATTATGGTACCTATGGGCAGTGGTTCTTTCCAGATTTTTTATTTTGGGGGCTTTGAAAAGGGGGCGGCATTTTGTTTCTATTTTCTGTTTGTGACGTTCATGGTCATAACTGTTGGTGCCTATGTGCAGGAGTTCCTCCGTGATACGTAAGTAGTGGGACCATTTTTGTCTCAACCAGGACTCTTGAGAGTGAAAAGAGGTGCTTAATTTTACTGCAACCATGGGTGTAAAGTGGAATCATTCTAGAAAAATCAAGTTGAATGGCTGTTGGAGTCACAGGACACGTGCTTGTGAAATGTGTGTCCCTTTCACCTTGTTCAAATCTTTGTGCAAAATATTTTTCTGTTGGATCGTCCGTAATCCTATTGATTTGTAGGAATTTTTAATATCATCTTGATATTATGAAGTCTGACGATATCAAGTGTAGGTGAATGTGTTGAACAAGAAGACTATTTACACACCGCTACTAAGTGTGTAACTTGGTACAACCACCTAGTAAAGCAATTTGGCGTTATCTGATAAAGAGGTGTATTCTCCATGAATGACCCACCGCACACGCTTAACTTTTAATAATGTCACGAAGGAGTTTTCACACGTACAGCGGGAGACGTGTACAAGGATATTCATGACAGCACTGTCTGTAGATTCACAGACCTAACACCTCAAATATCCATCAACAGAAGAATAGATCTTAGGCTGTGGAACCGTCACCCAGTAGAGCATCGTCAGCAAAGATGAGTGAATCACAGCTTCACGCCACTTACAGGGTTGGGTCTCAGGTTAAAAGTGGGGAGGGGAAACTAAGGAAAAAACTGAGAAATCTAACACGTCTGAGGAAACAAACGTGGAAAATTAAGGAAAAACAAGGGTGTGACAAATCTCAGAATATTAGCCCAGAAAAGGAGGGGAAGTAGGTGTTATAAACATTGTATCCACTCCAGTTTAATAAAAGTTGTTTATAGAAAAGGGGCCTTCAGAAGAGTCAGGGAAAGGAGCAAGAACCTTCTAAGGTATTCCAGTGAAAGGAGTCAGAAAGCCGAGACGGAGCTCTCACCGCTGTCCCGTTCCATAGACAGCCCTCTTTCCTGGGGCCAGAGCGGCGTGTGTGTCACAGTTACTTAGTTTCCTCTCTGTCATCTCCTTGAGAGCCAGTAATGTAGCCTCAATGTAGCTGGTGTCTGAGACACTGGCGCTCGGCGAGCAATGAGCCCTGACTTGCAGGGCGTCTCAGCCCAGTCCTTTGGCGATGTTTCTGATGAATGTGTAGTTTCCATTCGAAAATTAAGGTAAAAACAACCTAATTTTTACTCTGGGCTGGGTGACATCTGTGTAAACAGTGTCACTAGGAAACAGGTGACATTGATTTTCTAAATGAGATTGGATTAGCAACAAGGTTACTGGGGAGAATCAAAACATAGTTACAGACTTAAGCATTGACTTGAAAGAGCGTTCCTCTTAGCTTTCTTCCTGTCAGAAGATGATTTCTTTAAAAACAAGAATTTTAGGTGAGTTGCTAAACGCAGAATTGCTTGTCAGAGTTTTATTCCTTGCCAAGCTCTTCTTCAGAAAGGTTGCATTCCCCTTGCCAATAAGTAAGTTTCCCTAAAATTCCCCAGAACTGTCACTTCTAAAAATCTTTGCCTATTTCGCAGGTCACATTTTTTGAAATCATAGTTTCAATCTGGGTTTCTTTAATTATTGCTTAAGCAGTTGTTTCTTGCTGTAATGATCCAGTCCGCATAATGAATGGGTCTCGATAGTGATGAGTCTTCTCTCATTGCGTTGCCTGGTGAGAAGCAGCTCAAGGTCATCTGTGCACAGTCTTTCCTAGGTCCCCCCATTTTAGTCTGTCTTTCTCTGTATCTTGTAATACACACCAATTAACCTGGCAGTGACTTCTGCTTACTTTAAGAGTAGACTTTTCTCCACTTTTCCCTGCATATAAAGAAGGTATCTGTGTGATTTTGCCAGTTTTGATACTCTTCACCTTCTCCTGTAATTGTATGTATTGGACCTTATATCATACAGTTTTTCACAGGTGTCCATTAACGTAGTAACGGGGCATCTGGCATTATCATCTGCACTGTTTTTATTCCGAGAAGGGCCCGGTTAACCAGCAGTGGTTCCTGGCATCTCCTGGGCACTGTGTGGGCGCGGGGTACTTGAGTCCTCAGGGGCTTAGTCAGGGGCCCTGCTTCCATTCCTGGTCAGATGAGTCCCATCACTTCTCTGGTTCTTAGTGTCCTCATCTGTATTTTGGGGCAGCCGATGCCTGTCTCGTCTGGCTGTTGCAAAGGTTAAACAAAGTCATTGCCGTTCCGTGGTCTTCATGCTTAGTCTTCGTGTCCTGCCTGGGGAGGACCAGGGAAGAGCCTTACACGTTGGGGTTCGTCCACTCTGATGTTCCTGAGGCAGCCTCCCATTGGAGCTGTGAAACATTACAAGTAAAGGGGCTTTCGTTCCTTTTCATTGTATTTTTGACTTATTTATAGCTAATAATTATTAAGTGAATATGTAGTAAATGGGGAATTAGTAACTGACTATGCTGGTCAAGAAACTTCTCCAAAATGTTTAACTTTGAACCTACTTTAAAGTAATCTTGCTTTTGGATCTCAGGGTGGTCCAGGCTATAAAAGGGAAAGAGAGCTAATTTGCAATACTGTGATGAAAGTGTTGACAGAGAAAAAAGTAATCTTACCTAGAGACCAGCTGAGTATAGTTACTTTTTTTGTTTTTTTCTCTTTTGATACAATTTTTAAAGGTTACAGTCCATTTACAGTTATTACAAAATATTGGCTATATTCCTCGTGTTGTGCAATACATCCTTGTAGCCTGTCTCATAGCCAGTGGTTTGTACCTCTCATGCCCCCACCTCTGTATTGCCTCTCCCGCTCCCTGCTGGTAGCCACTAGTTTGTTCTCTGTACCTATGAGTCTGCTTCTTTTTTTGTTATATTCACTTGTTTGTTGTATTTTTTAGATTCAACAAATAAGTGACATCATACAGTATTTGCCATTCTCTGACTTATTCCACTTGGCGTAATGCCCTCCAAGTCCATCCATGTTGTTTCAAATAGAAAATTTTTGTTCTTTTTTATGGCTGAGTAGTATTCCATTGTGTGTACGTGTGTGTGTGTGTGTGTGTGTGTGTGTATGTATATACACACATACATACATACCACATCTTCTTTATCCATTCATCTGTTGAAGGACACTTAGGCTGCTTCCATATCTTAGCAATTGTAAATAATGCTGCTATGAACATTGGGGTACGTGTATCTTTTTGAATTAGTTTTTTTTCTTTTTTTGAATATATACCCAGGAGTGGAATTGCTGGCTCATATGGTAGTTCTATTTTTAATTTTTTGTGAAACCTCCATACTGTTCTCCACAGTGGCTGACCAACTTACATTCCCACCAACAGTGCAGGAGGGTTCCCTTTTCTCCACACCCTTGCCAACATTTTTTGTGTTCTTTTTGATGATAGCCATTCTGACAGGTGTAAGGTGGTATCTCACTGTGGTTCCGATTTACATTGATGATTAGCGATGTTGAGCATCTTTTCATGTGCCTGTTGGCCATCTGCATTTCCTCTTTGGAAAAATGTCTGTTTGGTTCTTCTGCCCATTTTTCAATTGGGTTGTTTGATTTTTTGATGTTGAGTTGTATGAACTGTTTATATATGTTGGATATTAATCCCTTATCAGTCATATCATTTGCAAATATTTTCTCCCATTCAGTTGGTTGTCTTTTCCTTTTGTCAAGGTTTCCTTTGCTGTGCAAAAACTTTTAAGTTTAGTTATTTGTTTATTTTTGCTTTTTTTTCCTTTGACTTCCAAGACAGATCCAAAATATTGCTGCGATTTATGTCAAATAGTGTTCTGCCTGTGTGTTTCTCTAGGAGTTTTATAGTATCCAGTCTTACATTTAATCTACTTTGAGTTTATTTTTGTATATGTTGTTACTATAGGCTGAAGTAGTCTTGTCTTGGGAAGGCTTGAGGGCAGAGGCGGAACTTCAGCTGCGTCTTAAAGAATGAGTAGGGTTTAAAAGGCTGAGACCTCACACCCGTTAGGATGACTACTGTCAAAAAGACAGAAAATTAGCTAGTGCTAGTGAGGATGTGGAGAAATGGGAACCGTTGTGCACTCTTGGTGGGGATGTAAAATGGTGTAACTAATGGAAGATAGTTTGGGTAGTTCTTCACAAGATTAAAAATACAACTGCCACATGAATGATCCAGGAATCCCACTTCTGGGTTTTTACCCGAAAGAGTGGAAAGCAGGGTCTCGAAGAAATATTTGTACACCCATGTTCACAGCAGCAGTATTCATAGTAGTCAAAAGATGGAAGTAATCTAAGTGTTTATCAACAGATAAATGGATAAACATGGTATGTACATACAATGGGATATTAACTCGGCCTTAAAAATAAGGAAATTCTGGGACTTCCCTGGTGGTCCAGTGGTAAAGAATCCACCTTACAATGCAGGGGACGTAGGTTTGGTCCCTGGTCAGGGAACTGAGATCCCACATGCTGTGGGGCAACTAAGCCTGCGCGCCGCAACTACTGAGCTCACGCACCTCAACTAGAGCCCGCGTGCCACAACTACAGAGCCCACAGGCCCTGGAGCCTGCACGCCACAACTAAAGAGAGAAAACCCACACGCCACAACTAGAGAGAAGCCCGCGCGCTGCAGTGAAGAGCCTGCACGCCGCAACTAAGACCTGACACAGCAGAAAATAAATGAAAAATAATAATCGTTTTTTAAAAATAAGGAAATTCCGACATATGCAATAACATGGGTGAACCTTGAGGACATTGTGCTCAGTGAAATAAGCCAAACACAAAAGGACAAATACCACGTCATTCCACAAATACCATATTTAGGGTCCCTCCCTAGCGTAGTCAGATTCATAGAGACATACAAGAGAATGGTGGTTGCTAGGAGCTGGGGGAGCAGGAGATGGGGAGTTAGTGTTTATTGTATTATTTATTTCAGTTTTGCAGGATGAGAAGAGTTCTGGAGATGGCTGGTGGTGATGGTCGCACAACAAACTGAATGTACTCAATGCCACTGAACTATACACTTAGCAGTGATTGCGGTGGTAGATTTTATATGATGTGTCTTTTACCACAAAAATAAATAAATGGCTGGAGAAATGGAGGCTATTGAATTTTAAACCATTTGAATATATAGCTGATAAACTGATAAACATTTTTAGCCGACTTTTATTTTTTAAAGCAGTTTTAGATTCCCTGCAAAATTGAGAGGAAGGTGCAAAGGCTTCTCATCTCCCTGCTGCCCCGACACAGGCAGAGCCTCCCGCATTATCCACATCCCCGCCAGATGGTGCGCTGGTTACAACTGATGGGCCTGTGTTGACACATCATAATCACCCGAAGTCCACAGTCTACGTTGTCTCTCTCTTGGTGTGGTACATTCTATGCATTTGAACAAATGTATATAATGACGTGTATCCACCATTACAAGGACACGAACTCACCATTTTTATAAATTCAAAAACAATTTCAGTAAGATGAAATCATCGTAATAGTAACTGAGATATAAGCTGATGAGTTGATGTGCATTTGTTTCAGGTGACCATGGAGAGTGCTAGAGGTGCCGAGCAGCAGGCGCCCGAGCAGAGCGGCCCAGCCGAGGGGCCAGCCCAGAGCATGGCTCCGCAAGGGCCCCAGGAAGACCAGCGGCAGCTCCTCTATCATGAGGAAACTATTGATCTCGGTGGAGACGAGTTTGGGTCAGAAGACTCGAATAACTTAGTGGACAAGCTCGACGAGCCCATGATGGAGAGCGTCCTCATCTCTGATTCCCCGAACAACAGCGAGGATGGCGCGGGGGACCTGGGTTGTTTGCAGGATGTCGTGGAGACTGCAGAAGGCGGCGCAGATCACAGACGGGAAAGCGTCGTCGATGAAGAAGCGCTGGACGCTCTGAGTGATGATGGTGAAAGTGAGGGAGAGGACACACCTAAAGACGTCTCGGACATGACCCCCGACAGCAGAGCATCGTTGAAGGAAGACCCAGAGCAAGAGGAGGTGAAAGACCTGCCCACCTTTGAGCACGAGGGTGCAGAGGACTTGGGCCCAGGGGACGTGAGGGCGCCCGCAGCGGGGCCGGCATCAGGGCTGTCCCCCCGGCAGCCGTCCCCCAAAGACGAGCCGGTGCCCATGTGCACCATCTTCAGCCAGCCGCCGCCCGCCGGCTCCCAGCCCCAGGTCCTGCGCGATGGCTTCGAGTCCCAGATGGTGAAATCGCCCAGTTTCAGCGGCGTGAGCGAAGCGGCCGCCAGGACCCCTCCTCAGGTGGTCCAGCCGAGCCCTAGCCTGAGCAAATTTTTTGGCGATACAACCAGCACTAACTCCTTGGCCTCGGACTTCTTTGATTCCTTCACAACCTCCACCTTCATCTCCGTCAGTAATCCCAACGCCAGCCCTTCGATTCCTGAAAGCTTGTCTTCACTCGCCGCTACCCCAGTGGGGGAAGACTCCCTGGGTTCTGCTGACCCTTCTTACTCCCCAGGGACGGAAAGATCAGAGTCAGGTGTTTCCACAGCTTCTCTGGAAATTCCTCAGTCTCCAAAACCGTTTTCACAGATCCAGGCTGTGTTTGCCGGGAGCGAGGACCCCTTTGCCACCGCCCTGAGCATGAGCGAGATGGACCGGAGAAACGACGCCTGGATTCCCGGGGAGGCGACCAGGAGCGTGCTGACTTCAGTCACCACCCAGCAGTGCAGCACGGTGTTCGTGGGCAAGGAGGACCTCACCATGCCGGGCCTCAAGTTCGACAACATCCAGGTGAGAGCACAGGGGCCTTAGAGCGAACGTGGGCTGCTGGATGCTTCTCAGCAGAACTGGTGATTCTGGGTTCACAGCTCATTGCTTTTCATCTGTTTGTGTTTCATGTATATCCATGTGTAAAAAACCTTTCAAGGATTGAAAAACCCTTATTTTTCAGCAGTTCCAAAGATTCTGATTGCGGGAATCTTTATGATGTCACTAGGTAATTTGGAACCCTGCTGATTTCTCTGATATAATGTGGTTTAGGTACTAATCAGAGTCTTAGAAATAAGTACTAACAAGGTATTTGCGTAACAGTTCTCTGAAGTAGTTCTGAACTTTGCGTGATCAGTTTATTTATGACATTTGAGCTCTAGTAAATGATAAATCCCCGTTCCTCTTTTTAGATATGGAAAACTATATCTGCAGTACATATAATGTGCTTGATGTAGAAAGAGTTCTTATAGATTTGGTAAAAAAAAAAATACGAATGGCCCCTCAAAATAATAAGTCATAAAAATATATAAATATTACATACAGTAAATAGCAATATTAAAAAGTTCAATCTTACCAGTAATCAAAGGTGATAAAGTTATTTTCATTTTCTGTTGTCTAAGTTATTTATAATTATTCCATGTTTCTTAGAATGTGAGAAAATAGCCTGCTTAAGCAGCCCTGGTGGGACTGATAATTTGGTACAAACTTTCTTAAGTAAAGTTGTAAAATACACGTCCAAACGCACATATCCTTTGACCCAGAAATCCCACCCTTAGGAATTATTTGTAAGGAAATAATCTCACTGATGTACAAATACCCAGCTTTTGGGCTGCCCATCAGAGTGAGGTTTATAATTGCAAAGAACCTGAAACCATCTGAAAGTCCATTATCAAAAGGCTGGTTGAATACATTTGACACATCTTGTTTTTTCAGTGGAATGTTTACGTAGGTATTAAAAATGATGTTATATTGAAATAAATATTTTTATCGTGAAAAAAAGAAAAAATAAAAATGATGTTATAGCAAAATACTTAATGAGTTTCGTATTTTATAAGATGGCATGTAGCTTGCCTTACGTGATAATGTTTTTGTAGGTATGTGTGTACGTCCACGTGAGGTTAGCTCAGTTGCATGTCAGGTGTAGTTTGTCCCGCCCAGGTTGCAGGTGGGATCATCAGTGTCTGTGCCACATGAGGTCTTGCGTGGGTCTCTCCTCTGGGAACTGAAGGAGGACCCTGCGGTCCTCAGCAGGCCCTCCCCGGGGAAGGAGTCCCCCTTCCCACACACTTGGCAGGGTCAGAAAGCCCGGTGCAGGCAGTGGAGCCCTGAGCCCCGTGAGGCCGAACCCCATAAGAAGTAGAGTGGCTGCTGGAGAAGTGAGGCCAGTTGGCTGTTTTTCTCAGTAACTGAAGTGAAAGCCTGCAGGTTCCAGATATTTTGCACGTCCGTCTCTACAGCGTATTTGCTCACTAAGCGCATCTCCTTGTGAGCTTGCTGCCCACCAGGCACTGTCCTCAGCCCCCTTCTCCACCCTCTCAAGCAGAATGTACTGAACATGAATTTACCTTCACAGGGTCTTTTCAGTGAATCACAGTTATGGACTCTGATTTCAGGGATATTTGATGTTCAGGATTTGATGACTTAACCCAGTGGTTCCGCACAGGGTGCTGAGGCCCAGGGCTCCTAGGGTGCATTTAGAACCATGTAGAGGTATTTCACTGTGGTCGCCTAAAGGGCTGGGCTGAGCACATGAGCTTTCATGGACAGGGCTGGGGATGCTGAATGCCCCGGGGTGGCTGGGTCGTCTCCTGCAGTGAAGCATGTTGGTCGTTCTTGAGTTGGGAACACAAAGTGCTGATGTTCGTTCCTAGTTTAACCCAGATTGAATCAGGCATGGAGGCCCTTTCTACCAGGGAAAAGCACGGGTTCTGTGATAGCTCCTCTGCAGCTTTGAAGCTTCCAGGTGGCTACTGTGAAATAAGCAGGGCATTGGGTGATCAGCCAGGGTCGGGGGCGCCCACTGCATGGGCAGGACCCACACTAGCGGCCAGCCAGGAGACAGCGTGTTTCCTTTCTGCTTCCTTTAAATCTGAAGGCAATGTCTTCCGTACCTCTTGCAATTCACAGTGATTGTTTTAGAAACCTCATGGTAAACTGAAATATGAATTAAGAATAGTTCCTAAAATGTCTTTGACTTTCCCATAGAACAAATGTGCTGCTTGTTTCTTCACCTGTGTCTCTTCAGTTGTATACTATCCTTCAAAGAACTTTTCATTCCCAGGATAGAAAAGAAAAACTGTGTGGTTTACCTTGGAAGTGCTGTGTTTATTTGCCAGAGGACTTAAAATCGGGGTAGAACACATCTGCTAACTCACTGTGCACACCAGGCTTGTAAGAGGTCAGCCAAGCATTTGTTGGATTTACCTGTTCACAAGTTTCTCCCTGTGCCACTGTAACTGTTGCAGCACTGTTCTAAGTCAGCCTTCTAAAACACCTCGAAATTTTTCCAAATTGCTCACCTGTTGGTGCCTAATTAAAAATTCCTTCCTATAGGATAAAATTTTGGGGGAAAATTGTTAAATTGTTTCCTTATGAAATGACTTCTATAGCAGTCTGAGTTAAGTTAGAGGCCATGAAGGTGAGCGTGTAACACTTCATCCAACCATATAGCATCAAAAGAGGAATGTCGGCATTTTTAACTAATCAGAGTCTTAGATGGCCTGTGTTCTTAAAGAGATAAATGGAAAGTTTGTGGGGAAATGATCGTTCAGAAATTTTCAGAACCAGTGAAGAATGGAAGTTGGAGAATATTTGTATGAAGCTTGTTCAGTAAGGAGAGGGGGGGGAGTAAAGGAGGGGGAGGGAGAGAGACAGAAGAGATAAGCAAACTAGAAGCAGCAGAATGTCAGTGGTAAAGGTAGTAAGATCGTGAAGGGAAGATAGTAGGGTGGGGACTCAGAATGCTGTGGCCTTGCTGGTGGATCTGGAAACCCAACGTCCAGACTTGAGACTGGGCCTTTCCACCACCCTGTCTGATTCTGCCCCCTGATTCTTTCCTTCCCCTCGCCCTTCCTGCAATTTGGATTTGACGGGAGTCCCATCAGGGAAGCCCACAGTTTGTGAAAATTCCTTTCCTGGGCCATGCTAAGTCCCTGTGTTGGAAACCTACGGATGGCCGAAGACGTACCTGTTCCTGCAGGTCTGCTAGCTACGAATTCTCTCCCCTTTAAGTCTGAAGAAATTTCATCTTCACTATCAAAGCTCTTTTTTCTGGAAATGCAGTGTGTTTACAACACGTAGACTTGGAGGTTGACTCAGCTTTATTTCTTTCAGCACTTTGAAGGTGTCCTTCCATATCTGCCAGTTGGTATCGTTGCTGATTGAAGTCTGTAGTAATTTTTATCTTTGCTCTTCTGTACCTAGTGTATATGTTTTCCTCTGGTTGGTTTTAAGATTTTATCACTGGTTTTCAGCAGTTTGATTCTGATGTGCCTTCCCATGGTTTTCTTTTATGTTTATCTTGCTTAGGTTTCATTCACCCTGTTGGATTTGTGGCTCTATTATTTTCATCAATTTTGGAACATTTTTGGTCATTACTTCTCCAGTTAGCTCTTCTGTTTTTCACTCTCTCCTCTGCTTCTGGGAACTCCAGTTTCACATATTACTTGATATTACTAATGAGGTCATTAGAGATCTGTTTCTGTTTTCAATCATTTTTCTCTTTGTACTTAAGTTTGGGATTCTGTCATTCTGTCCTTCAGTTTGTTCATCTTTCCTTCTGCACTTTGTAGTTTGTAGCTGATGCTAGTCAGTAAATTTTTTGTATTTTTTGTCTCTATAATTTCCCTTTAGTTCCTTTCTGCATATTTTTCTCTCCTCATTCTGTTCAAGTTTTACTTTAGATCTTTGAGCACATTTATAATAGCTGTTGCGCAGTTCTATTCTGAAGATTCCATCAGTGCTGTAATTTCCGAGTCTATTTGTATTTACTTTTTCTTTTGGTCATGAGTCACGTGTGCCTGTGTTTTCACATGTCTAGTGATTGTTTATCAGAGGGTGGATGTTGTGGATTTCCTAACGTTGAGTGTCTATATTTTGTCATCTTCCTTCAAAAGGACTTGTATTTTGTTCTAGCCAGCAGATTCCTTTGATCCTTTTCAGGTTTATTTTTTAGCTTCTCAGGGTGAGTTAGAGTAGCTTGCATACTTGGGTGACCTTTCTGACGCCTGTACCGAGTGCCTGTGTGTCCGAGAGCGCTCTGCAGTGGTCGCCTGGACTGGACATCTCAGCCCCAAGTGAGCTCACAGCCCTGTCCCGGCTCCCCGTCCACCCTTCGCACGCACCGTTTACCACTCAGCGGTACCCTCGCGGGCCCATGCGGCTTTCCAGCCCTGCTCTTTGTAGGGTTCCGTCCTGTCTGGTGCTCTGACTGCCAGGTCCGGCCAGCTGCCCTCCAGCTCCCAGCCAGTCCCCACTCGGCGAGTTCCCTGTGCTCGGTGTGACCCCCGCACCACTGCGTCCACAGCTGCCTTTGGGTTCAAGAGCTCAACTCCTCGTCTCCCTCGTCTCAGATCACATCCTTCTCTGTGTCGAAAGACACTTGTTGTGTCTGTGTTTTTCATGTTCTAGCTGTTTACATTAGGACGATAAGCCCAGGCTGGGTCACTCTGTGATGGACAGAAGCAGAAGTTGCCGCCGCTGAGTTTGTTCGCCACATTCACAGGTGGGCCTGGCTCCCCTTTCTTAGGTTCCTGATGTGAAGGATGCTGACCTATGTTGAACGTGTGTGTGAGATAGGGAAGGTCTGGAGTGGCCGGTGCAAGCCGTTTTGCAGCCGTCCTAAAGCTGATGTATCAGTGAACAGCTTCCCTTAAATACCGATCTGTTTAGGGCCCCCTACGAAAGGGGTTTAGATCTGTTTTTGTCTTTACAGCTTAATTAAGATACAATTCACATACCATATAATTCACACATCTAATTTACAATTCAGTGGTTTTTAGATTTTTGACAGAGTTGTGCGGCCATCACCACATCAATTTGTGGAACGTTTTCATCACCCCAGCGGGAAGCCCCAGACCTCCTTGCTTTCAGTCCCCACCCCTTCACCCCACCCCAGCGCCAGGCAACCACTGACCCGCTTTCTGTCTCTCTGGATTCTCCTCTCTGGACACTTGATACAGATGAATCACACGACACGTGGTCTGTCATGACTGGCTTCTCTCACGGAAACATGTTCAAGAGTCATCCGAATTGTAGCATGTGTCAGTGCACCACTCCTTTCTGTTGTCACATACGGTTGACCTTGAACGACACGGTTTGAACTGTGCGGGTCCACTGACTGCTGGGTTACATAGTAAACCTGCGGTTAACACTTTGAGGAACGTCCCAGCTGTCTTCCAAAGCGGCTGCACCGTCTTACATTCCACCAGCGGCGTATGCGGGTTCCGATGTCTCCACAACCTTGAGTTTGGAGTTTGTTTTGTTTCTGTTTGTTGGGATGTCGTCTTTTTGGGCAGTTTCACTCCCCCGGGACTAAGAGGACAGAGCCCTCCCGGGAGGAGCAGCCGTGTTTCTCGTTGGTGCCCAGGCAGAGCGCCGGGCGAGGCTGGGCCACTGTCCTTTCAGCACCACTGCCTGTGACCGCGTGTGTCGTCAGGCTTCCTGACAGTAAAGCCCGAGGCCCGTGCTCTGGGAGTCAGCTGCTCTGGGTTTTGCTTTGACTTCATCCATTAAAACTTAGAAGGCACTGCTGAAGCCGTTCCCACGCTGCAGCGGGGGAGGCCCTCTGCAAGCTGAGATCCAGCATCTGACTCGTTCACGCTCAGTCTCCCCACGCTCCCCTGCCCTGGGTTCCCTCCCCTGAAGGTTTGCTGATTGGAAGGGGTCCCTGGGGTTCTAGGTGGATCCCACCCCGCATAGCTCACAAGACATCCTGCGGAGGAAGCTTGCTCCCCTCGCTCCAGTGAGCATGGAGGGTCTGCGGCAAAGGCGCTGTGACCCCCGTGTCAGAACTGCCTTCAGCTGAGTGACACGGCGAGAGCCAGTCCATGTTAGGGCGTTTTGTCGCGTCTTTGGGCTTTCAGAGGTGAGATGATTGTCAGTTCGTGTCTCAGGAACTTCCCTGCTAACTCAGGTGTTAACTAACAGAATTTTAAAGGGCAGGAGATTTTCGCAGTGTGGTCCTATTAACTGAGACGGTTGCAATGATGGAGAAGTTAGATGGGTCTTCCCTCGGCGGCATGAAGATGTGATTTTGCCCTTTCCTGGTTCGCAGTTCCTCTGGCTCAGATAAAGCTCCTTGTCTGAGAGGAGTTACATTTGTGCAAAGCTTTATGGAGCCATATGGCTGAGTTCTTTTTATTCCGCCCTTTAATTATCCCTCCTAGATCAGTTAGCCACTTCTGTGGTTCTGGCATCTGAAGTATTTCACCTTACCCTCTGAAAGCAAAAACATCATAGAACTGCAGCTTCTAGATCTCTGCCCCTGTGTGAGACGTGCAGCTTGGTCTCTGAGCACCTGGGCCTCCGTCCTGGCTCCTCCCAGGTTCCTCCTGGGTCACTTGGCCGTGGATGATCCCTTTTCCCCTGGCCTCGCCCATCTGTCCGCCCGTACGGTCACTCAGCCCAGGTGCAGGCGGGTCTAACCCGAGGCTTGGGCTGAGGGAGCCCCTGTGTGGAGGCTGGGGGGGGGCCTTTCCGGAGCAGCCCGCTCCCCGAGCGGAGGGCCCGGCAGAGGGAGGGACCCCTGCTCTCCTTGGGCTCGGGAGAGACGCAGCCCTGGGCGGAAGGCAGTGCCCTGGGCCACCATCAACTACTCTAGCCAGGCCCTAGGGGCTCCCGGGGGCCCAGGCCGGCCGGCAGCTTGGCGGGATGCGGGCAGAGGGCGCTCGGGCCTGCCCGCCCCAGCCTGGGTCCCACCGTGCATGCCGCTTCTCCCAGGGGCGGTGTCGCTCACGCCCCCCGTGCCCCGCGCCTCCGGCCCCCTGCCTGGCTTGCTGTGCCCCTTACATAAGCCTGGTACAGGCGCTGGTGCTTCACTGCTTCCTCTCCAAAAGAAAGAGCCCTTCTAAACTGCACATTTTATTAAAGATCGTGATACCTTAGCGTCTGGTTGATTGAAGTTTGACTCTGCTGTAACCACATTTTGACCTCCATCCACCAACGGAGAAAAAGGAAATTTGGGTTATAGCTGTGGGTTCTGGTTAGCTGAGTTTAATTAACATTTTATTGTCCTGACATGTTTTTCTTACATTCTTTCAAGGGAGATGCAGTTAAAGACTTAATGCTTCGCTTCCTGGGTGAAAAAGCTGCAGCAAAGAGACAGGTCTTAAACGCCAACTCGGTAGAACAGTCTTTTGTTGGATTGAAACAGCTCATTGTAAGTAACAATGTATTGATTTTCTGTGTGTGTGTGTTTTTTTTTTTGATAAGTCCTGCTTCCCTTCATAATATTTAACCTCCAGTTAATTACTTTGAGTATTTTATCCTAAGCCCTTGCACGTAAATAGAATTTTGTTGGATTAGATAACCAGTCCTGTGCAGCAAGGAGCATCATGTTAACGTACTTTTTATTTTTTAAGTCCAATTTTTAAAAAGCATGATTTCAAATGATCAAATTACTTGAAGCAGTATATACTTTGATTAAATATGCTTCATCAGAAATAACTAGAGTGAAATAATTTTATGTTGATTTTCTTAAAATACTGTTTTCTCCACTTGGCATAGAAGGTTTATTATTAAATGAGTGGATTCCCCAGAAATGCGCACAAAAGCCTTTCTTTATTCATTAACAGGAGTAAGTGCAAACACCAGACAGAGACGCTGTTCTGAAATAGGAAACTCTGACTGCAGGCATTTTAAGCTGGGCGGGGCAGATGCTTCTGGTGGCCTGTGAGCCACTGGAAACTGTCTGCCCCACAGCATCTTTTATGATGTTACAAAAGCTTGTGTCCTCAAAAAGGTCAGTAAGAAACACTTGCTTAAAGAAAAGAGAGAGAGAGAGACCTAAAAAAAAGAAAAGAAGAAAGAAACACTTGCTTAGGTGGTTTGCTGACATTTTCACGTTGAAACCAATTAAAGTTTAGTTTTTAGTAAATGTAAATCAAATGTTTCATTGAGTTACTTTCACTGAAGTGATTCTAGACTTATTCCCATGAATGAGAAGCTTTGGGAAGGAAAGATGTGGAGATATTCTATTTTTAAAAGAGAGAGGGAACAGCAAACCTTTAAGTGTCTCTATGCATTATCATTTGTTAATGAAGTTACAGGTCTTAGAAGGTAACTGTGTCCACGGCCACATGAATCTGGTGGAATGAACATGTCTCTCTTGTGCAGTGGGCCGCTGTCGTTCCCTTTACTTGGCCAGTGTCGTGAGCAGTCGGCTGTACCCAAAGTGTGACTTGTAATGATAAGCTTAGAGAAGACACACGGAGCCACACACAGTCAGTGTCATTAATTCTCAGGCCATCTTTTACCTCCTTTGATTATTCCTGCTGTTAATAAATGTATGCAGTGGTTTGATTGTTTTTCATACATTGAAAATACTTGAGGCCAGTAGAAATTTTATTAACAGTCCTAACAAGGAGACCTGTTTAAGGTGGGAAATGTATTCATAAAAAGACCGTTACCTTGCCCTGGCATTTTAATTATGTCCTAAAATAATTGCTCTCGTCTTTAAGACTAGGGAAGAGTTTCTCAGTGTATTTTCTTAAGTAATGTCAGAGTATTCTGAGATTGTTAACTTACAGGGAAATGAATGTCACAGCCTCTGGAGAAAGACATTTTAATCACTTCAGTGGTGTCATTCATTGTGGCGTTAATGATTTCCTTTGAGTCGTGGGTGGGGAAGAGTTATGTACGTACTATCAGTTACTTGAGTGATTTTTATTGGACTATTTTTCTCATCTTTTGGAAGTTGTGGAATGCCTATGTTCAGTTTCTCAAATAGAGTCTATATCTTACTTCCTAGTTTTAAAAAAGTCATATTTATTTAAGCTTAGATCTTTTTCCCATATCTAAATACCTTCATTATCAGAGTTCTACATGTCATATACAATAATTATGAGATTTTTAAGATTTTCTCCACAGCACTTAAAGATTAACATGATATATTTAAATTCTAATTTTAAAAACAATTTTTTTACCGAAACATTTCTGACATCTACTATTGAAAATGGAGGAGGACCACCAAGAATGGGAACTAGAGGTGGAAAACAATGAGATAGAAATAGCACAAGACACTCTGGAGAAATCCGTAATTATCACCAAGCAGCAGGCGGCCTATAATCACAGGCCCCGGCTCGTGCGGGTTGCGGAGCTTGAGGTCCCGCTGTCCTGAGGGAAGGGGGCGCTGGGCGTTAGAGCCAATGCTGTGTGGTCGCCCCGGCCTGTCCTCGGGTCTCCTTCATCCCCTCCTGCACACCTGCTACCTGGCTCGCCCATCAGGCCACCCAGAGCTGTGCAGGGAGATGGAGAGGAGGGAGCAGAGGCCAGCCCTGTCTCCTCCAGCCTTTTTCCAGGAACGGAGAGGGACCCTGACCCCACCGGCTCTACCTCACCTCTCAGGCAAGTCCGGGGAGCGAAAGAGCATCCGAAAGCTGAAGGCAGTGCTCACCCTTTCGATGCTGGAGAAGTAACCCCCACCTCCCTGCATCCAGCGCACATGTCTGTGCATACGCGCACATGCACGTACATGTATGCACACGTGCGCACGCTTGACGTGTGGAATAGAGGCGGTGTCCACCCTGCATGCTCACTGGAAACTCACACAAGGACAAGAGCTGGAAAGAGTGAAAGTGAAGCAGGAGCCGCTTGCCCGCCACAGCAGCAGGACGGAGGCCAGGGACGGTCCCCACACCGAGGGGCCATGCAGGATTGGCACGGGGTACATGTGTGGGAAGAGCCGCGTGGCAGGTTATTGGGGAAAGAAGGGAATGAACTGATGGATGAAGGGCATGGCATTAACTGGATGTTCAAGTGGGAAAATAAAAAGACAGCTGCTTCTAAGCACACCCAGAAGGGAATTCCAAGTGAAGTAATTTCAAAAAATAGAAGAGACTCAGGCCAGAGAGGCACTTCTTAACAAGACACAAAAAACTAAACCTTCCAGGAAATATCGATAACCTGACTACTTTGAAATTTAAAACTGTGTTTAACAAAAACACCATAAACAGCATTAAAAAATGAGAGAAGGTATTTGAAATACACATCAAGACCTTCATCTAATTTATAAGAAACAGATACAGCCCGATAGAAAAACAGGCGAAAGATATGAAGATGCAGTTCATGGAAACCAGACAGCCAATAAGCATGGAAAAAATGCTCAGCCTCCCTGGGACCACAGAAGTCTCAGTGAAACAAGAGTGTCCTGCGTGTGAACCCCATCGTGTTGGTAGCACCAGAGGTCAGCAGGGGTGCGTGGGCGGGGCGCCTGAACCGGAAGGGCTGCCTTGCAGAGCAGTTGAGCAGCAGCTGGTAAAATCCATGGCTTGTGCCGCTTTTAATCACATACTTTAGGAAGACTCTGTATGTGTTCATGAAGATATATTCAGGAATGTGCTGTCTGATTTGTATTGGCCAAAAACTTTATTGAAAACCTTAATATCCGGAGCAGTTGACACACGTGCACAAGAGCCACGTTCATCAGTGTGGAGGAATCTGCAGACAGCGCTGAGCAGGAAGAATGAAGCGTGAAGGCTGCCCGTGATGCCCCGGCTCGTGTGCGTGCTTGAAAACGAGCTGCTAACCCCGCAGCCTCAACTCTGAGACCGGGAGAGCCCCGGAGACCTAGAACTAGTTTGGCCACAAAACCTGCCTTGGCCAGGTTCACCCGGTGCCAGCCCTGGACGTTCTCCGCGTCTGTCCTCCGGCCCTTCCTGCCCTGCCCCTGCTCTCCTGCTTCCCCGTTGGAGAGGGGGCACTGGGAGCTGGAGGGGTGCGGCGAGCTCCTTCCTGGCGGCAGTCCCACGGCCACAGTTCTCCTGCAGGCGTCACCTCTGGCCTGCGCTTGCTTCTGTCGCCCGGCCCTGACTGCATCGCGCCCCTGCGAGGTGCCCCTGGCCTGGGCCACACTCCTGTAGCAGCCCCTTCACCCAGCGCTCCTGGAACCCCTGGGAACAGTCAGTAGCCCCTGATTGCTGCCAGGCCTCTGGTGGACAAGACAGTTTGTGTTGATCCCACTCGGCGGGAACAAAAATATTCCTGTGCCTGGAAGTGTCTTCGAAGTACACAGTAAACTTGTAGTTAAGCCACGTAAATATTCTGTCAGGAAGGATATTATTTGGGAATCATAAATTGTAAATGGCCAGCTTTTCTAACAACTTCTTCTTTATGTTCTTTCCCTTTTTTTGTTTCTTTTTTTCTTTTTAAATTATGATACAAAGAAATTCATTTCATCTCTCTGTTTCCTCTGCCACCATGTCTGACTCTCAAACCAGAAGATAATCAGATTTAACATAGAGATTAGAGGAGCTGTCTGGTCACCTCTGGGCCTGAGCCGCAGTGGCCAGAGTGGAGCAGGATGAGTCCTCAAACAGGCTGCCGGCAGGCGGGCAGGAGGCGCCCAGGCTCCCTGCATGCGCTGTTCGTTGTTATTGTCCCGGGGAAGTAGGTCGTTCTGACCTTGGCTGCCGGGTTAGTGTAAGCGTGCTTAGAAATGACTACATGTCACTTACCGGCCAGTGATATTAACCAGAAAAGGGCTCAGCCGAAGAAAGGCCCGTGCCGCCAAGAGTGGCAGGTATCGGCGTGAGTCTTCCTTGGCAGTTGTCCCTCAGTGTCGTGGGGTTTGGTTCCAGGACCCCCGCGGATACGAGACCCGTGATGCTCACATCTGTATAAAAGGGCGTAGTATTGGCATGTAACCCGCCCACATCCCCCGTGTCCCTGACATCATCTCTAGGTCACTGACAACACCTAATACAATCTAAGTGCCACGTGACTCTTTGCCGGTGCAAGGCAAGTCCAGGTTTTGCTTTTTTGAACTTTCAGGAATTTTTTCTGAATATTTTCAGTCTGAGGTTGGTAGAGTCCTTGAATGCGGAACCTGTGTATATGGGGGGAAGGAAGGGGGAGTGGGAGTGACTGTCCTCAGTCGTCAGTGGGAAGAAGCTAACAGGAGCATAAACAGGTCTGCTTTCTATTCTCAGGAAAGAAGCCACTTCTGAAAAGACTTACATTTACTAAAAAAATGAATAAGATGGTAGGTTTTGGCTTCATTTTCAATGGTGATCTGGTTTGAAATATAGAAAGCATATCTTAGTGTAAGAATCCTAGCAAGAGCCGAAGGCTTTTTATGTGATACATTTTCCTATTTTTAATCATTTATGGAGCACTTCATATTTGCAAAGTACTGCAGATAATTTTATTACACATTTAAATGTTTTATTAGTGGTGGGTACCTATATATAGTGGATATAAAATAAGATAGGAGTCTTTGCTGTGTAATAACTATTTCTTATTTGTTTCAAAAATACATAAATATCCATGATCAGATAGTCTCATTACTATGTTTCTGCTCCCAGACGCATTCTTTCTGGGACGGTGTCAACGGGCTCCTTATGTCCTAGAGCTAAAGCTCCCCACACACCCACCCCAGAAAAAACCCTCTCCCCTCGTGCTTTAGCTGCCGTACGTAGTGCTTGGTACACATCTGTACTTGGTAGAAAAAATGATGTGTTATTTCTACAGGCATTACTATGGTTCCTGTACATCAGGTAAGAGTTGGGGCCCCATCACGTGGGGCAGAGGTGGACAAGCCACCATCCGTTCCTAGACCAGGACGCAAAGGCCGCGTCTGTGAGGCTGTCGTCCCACCGGGTGTTCAGCCTGTCCTTGAGTCCCAGACCTCTCTTCCTCATTTTACAAACAGCATGTTCTTACTTCAGAAAAATGGAAGAGAAATTAATTGCGTAAACCACTGTTGGTTAACATCTTAGTTACTATGTACTAACATTTTTTTTGAAGTATATTTGATTTACAGTGTTGTGTTAGTTTCAGGTGTATAGCACAGCAATTCAGTTATATATATATACACACGTATATATGTGTGTATATATATATATTCTTTTTCAGATTCTTTTCCATTATAAGTTATTACAAGATATTGAATAGAGTTCCCTGTGCTATACAGTAGGTCCTTGTTGGTTACCTATTTTACATATAGTAGTGTGTATATGTTAATCCCAAATTCCTAATTTATCCCTCCCACCACTTCCCCTTTGGTAACCAGAAGTTTGTTTTCTATGTTTGTGAATCTATTTCTGTTTTATATATAAGTTCATTTGTATCATTTTTGTCTTTAGATTCCACATATAAGCGATATCATGATGGTATTATGTACTAACATTTAGTTTAGTATGTGTGTGTATACATGCAGTGTGTCTCTGTGTGAATATGGATAGATATATATATGTATTTGTGTTATACAAACACAATTCCATATTACAGTTGACCCTTGAACAACATGGGTGTGAACTGCATGGTTCCACCTACACGTGGATTTTTTCCTGCAGGTCCTGGACCCAGTCCTCCTTGGATTATTTCTTTAGGATCAATCCTAGGAGGAGACTGACTGGGTCAGAGTAGGGACAGTTTTGAGACATATTAATACAGACTATTAATACGTATTTTTTAGAAACAGTATAGCAGTGCACGTTTACTGGTACCATGTGCATGTACTTGCTTTCATGTCTCCTTGTCTGCCCTGACTTGTTCTTTTTAAAAAATTGTTTTTTCTCATTTCTTAGGCTAGCAATGGCATTTGCTTTTTTTCCTCTTTTTTCTTCCTTTCTTTTTTTGGGGGGGTGGGGGGCAGTGGGAGCTGTTGAAGGTCAACTCACTAGTAAATTGTGACTTGCATCTCTTCCATTACTAATGTATTATTTTTTTTTACTGCCTTTTATAGTTCTATGAATTCACTATTTCATGTTTCACAAATCTTTGAGCATCTATACGTGATAAGGGCCATAGTAAAGAAATACCATTAGAGGCTAAAACCAGTGCCCTAGACAAGGCCACTGCCCCAGGACCTCACCCAGAGGAGGAGACAGGACACAGTCACAATTGACAGTTACCTGTACTGGCGCCTGAGGAACGTTGTTAGCCGTTTCCCTAATTGCTCGCCACCGCCCTGAGCCCGCAGGAAGCTAAAGACTAAGGAGTCAGGTTTTACGCTGGGTTACACGTTGTCCCCAGGACCCAAGTCCCGTCCCCTGTGTGTGTGCCGGTGGGCTCTTCTGGTTGCTCTCAGTGCCTCTTTAAAGGATCCCTGCTTCTTTCAGACCCCACCCCTCCCCCTACTCCTCAGTGAATGGCCTCACCTCCCCATGCCACCCCCAGACAGAACCCTTCCCTTCCCTCCGGGCACTTGCCTCCAGAGGTCTGCAGTCAGGATCCTTCCCAGTGGGCAGCTGGCCTGTCTCCAGCTTGGTCCGCCTTTGCTCTGTAAGGCTCCGAGTAATGGTTAGAAAGGAGCACTGAGTCTCGCTGTCCCTGGCGCTGCCCCCGGGAGCTTGGCGACTTGCAGGCCCCCGGAGCTGCCTCCTCACTGCCCGCCGCTGCTTGTTCACCTCCCATCTGGTGGATCTGACCTCCACCTGCGCGCGTCTCCTCCCTGCTCCCAGGACGCCACCTTCCTTCACTCTGGCTCTGCGTCGCCGCCCGGCCGACTGGCCGGCCCGTCCTCCCTGCCCCGGCCGCTGCCCCACCCTCTGCTCCTCCACCCTCCACGGGCAGGTTCTCCCACGTCCCGTCTCTGGCGGGCACAGGCCGCACGGCCAGCTGCTTATGTTTCTTTTCCTCCGAGTGTCTCAGAGGCCCAGGTTGTCACCCAGTCTTGTCCCCCTGCCTTCTGCATCTGCAGCTGTGCCTTTCAGGCTCGGCACTGAGGACAGTGGGGTTTGGTTTTGGGTTTTTCTCGTGGTTTTTTTTTTCTTTTTTTTTTGACTTTCCAGTCTTTAGCAGACTAAAACTTTTGTAAAATTCAATATCAATTAATAATAATGAGTAAAATGAGATGTACCACATGCAAGCCCCCTTTTGTTACTATTTTATTCAATAGACACCTCATCCTGTAGAAGTTTCTCAGCCTCTGAGCCTTCCTTGCTGTGGACCAGTCACAAGCCATTGAGGGGGCATGGTCCACCGTCCCTCCGAGGTGGCAGCGGCCGTGTGTCCTGTCAGGACCACGGAGTATCCTGGGCCCTGCGAGCCACTCAGTCCCCGGGCAGCAGATGAGCACCCACCTCCTCGGAGGATGCACAGAGCCGCCTGGAGCCTGCGGAAGGGGCCAAGTGGCGGTGGGTGTGGTCCACAGGCCAACACGGGGTCTGAGGGACTGGGCACCCTCCCGAATGCTGCGGCGACATCTGCATGGCCCCTCAGATTCACTCTTCCTCACTGCAGGGGCTGCTGTTTCCAGAATGTCGCCATGCTCTTGGCAGCCTGCGCAGGGGCCTGGCCTTACCTGCCCCCGTCCTCACCTGGGCTGCCACCCTCACCTGCCCCCCTCCCTCGGGCCACAGGGCCTTCCCTCCTGCTCCTGTGCTTCCCGGCTGCTCACACCTGCCCTCCTCACTGGGTCATCCCTTCCTCGCTCTCAGCTGAAGTCCTTTCCTGGGAAGACTGCCCCATGCGCTCTGTTGCGATCTAGTGTCACCAGCAGGAGGGGTCAGCGTGTGTGACGCAGGCGGGCACCAAGCCCTGCACACGGGACCCGCTGAGATGTACACACAGAGCTGGTCCGAACTCAGCGGAACACCCTTCCCTGTCCCTTTCCACGTTTGCAGCTCAAGGAGGATATACACGGCCGCTGTTACCATAGAAAGGGATTATTGCACTGAGTTTAGACCGGAGAAAGCATCTGAAGATAGTTGTAGTATAAATTATCTTAACCAGCCTAAAAATAATTCTGAGCTACCCACCAGAACGTGGAAGGCCTGTGTTCCTGGAAATCGTTTCTGTCGTGCTTGGGACCGTTTCGAGGGAAGTGGCTCCAGTCTGATCTCAGGATGGACCAGTGGCTCTCAGAGCTGGACAGCACATGGCCCCGGAGCAGGAGGCCTGACGGTGCGCTGTCTCTGTGCCAGTCTCCTCATCATGGAAAGGGAAGGCTGCAAGATATATCTTAAGAAATCGGGTTTGCGTCATCCGGTTACAGCTGCAGCCTGCAGACAGGAATCCGATAGCTGGTGCTGGCTGTCGGGCCAGTGAGGAAAATAACGCGAGAAAGTGTTGAGAAGCCCATGCAACACTGAGAGACAACTGCACGCCTATGAGAGTGGCTGGAATCCAGGCTCTGACCCCGCAGGTGCCAGCGGGCATGCGGCCAGCAGGCTCCACTCTCTGCTGGTGGAGAGCAGGTGTGCACAGCCTTGAGGGTCCTTGTAAAGCCAGATGAGCCTGCCATCCAGTCCGGCAGTCCTGCTGCTTGCTCTGCCCAGAGAATTTCAAACTCATGTCCACACAGAAGCCTGCACTTGCATGTTCATAGCACCTTTATTCATCGTGGCCAAAGACTGGATGTGGCCAAGGTGCCCTTCAGCAGGTGAATGGGTAACGGTGGTTCGTCCAGACGCTGGAATATCACTCAGCACTAAAAAGCCATGACCTGTCAGGTCACGAGGAGCCGCGAGGAGCCTGAGGTGCCCGTGGCTGGGGCAGGCAGGCGGCTTGCGTTAGGGCACACGGCCAGGTCACCGTGGAGCCTGGACTCGTGCCACACCAACGTCCTTCCCGGCCCAGTTGCACTAAGCGGGCTGGGCATGCACACACACACGTGACAGAGGAAGAAGAGGAATGAGGGGTCCTCCACGAGGAGCTGGTCCTCGCTGACTGTGTCATAAAAAGAAATGTGAATTCTAACTGAGGAAAGAACAGGCTGGACACGCTCCCCCGGCACCCCCGGCTTCTTGTTCAAGATGTACTTCGTGCGTCCTTGAAAACAGCAGTTTACTGTCCCCCTTCCTCGCTGGAGCCAAGGTTAACAGGTGCAAAGATGTGTGCTCACCCCCTGCTCCACCCCCTGCTCCGCAGACCTGACCTGCCTCTGCCGTGTGGACTGGGCCGTGCGCTGACGCGGCGACGGGTGGTGCCTGTTCTGTCGGGAGAGCCTGCGTCCAGCATCCACTTCTAGCTTCTTAAAGGGTCAAACGGTCCCTCTGGTGATGTTTCCCCGCCCATTTGCCTGGTGGCCCTCCTTTCTGTGTCGCATGAGGGCAGAGATGGGCACAGTGAGGCCGAGTTCCCGAGCCCGTGTGTCGGTATCAGCCAGCATCCCTCTAGTTACAACATGAAGCGCTGCATGTGGATACATGGCCTAGAACATGTTGCGTCGGCGTAGTTCATTGATTTATTTTTCATATTGAGAACATAGAATCATGTTAAACATATAAACCACTTACAGTCACACACAGACCTTAGATACAGATATACCCAGCACACAGATTAAAATTAAATATTCGATTGTAATTTGATGAAAATCACAAGATAGAGGTGTCTTGCTAAAAAGGAAAGCAGCCTTACAGATTTGTGGTCGGGGAGCTTTCGTAGAGAATTCTGCCCCCGCGCTGTCAGTGGTTAACTGGTAAGATACTCCCTTTCACTCGTCTTGAAGCGCATCTCCGGCTCGGCACCCTTCCTGCCTAATGCCCGTCCGGCCTTCGCGTGTGGGCCGCCCAGCCCTTGGTGACGTGTCCCCGTGTCTTTCAGAGCTGCAAGAACTGGAGGGCAGCCGTGGACCTGTGCGGGCGGCTCCTTACGGCCCACGGCCAAGGCTATGGCAAGAGCGGGCTGCCGACCAGCCACACCGCCGACTCCCTGCAGGTACTGCCCTGAGCCTTCTTGGCTTCAGCAGCGTCTGGGGGCTGGAAGGGCCTTAAGTTCTTAAGGAGGAGGGAGGAGCGCGGAAAGGAGAGTTCTGAACGACGGGAAGCTCCTCTGACGAGAAGGTGCAGCGCAGAAGTCCTTAAATTCCCGCCTCTCCACGGGGCGTTTGCTGACTTTTATTCGAAATTTTGTGGGAACCCCCCCCCCAAATCGAGCCAGCCTCCAGATTCTCCAAGTCCGCGAAGAGCTGGTGAAAGGAGGGACCCTGGAGGCCTCCGGGCGCAGCGGTCTGGGCTGTGCTCCTGTTTCTTCGTCTGCCCGCCGGCAGCCGGCGGGGCGCGGTCAGGAGCGCACGGCCACGTTACACGCGCTGCATCCCCCGGCCTCTGGCCCAAGCGGGGCAGGTTTTTCTTCCTCATCTCTGAAGCCCATCCGCACGGCCAGGGTGGCCCTCCCCAGACACGGCTCCGCTTCCCGCGTGAGCCGACCCCCGCTCCCTCTTCACGGTCGTCCCACAGACTGCCGCCACCTTCCTGCTCTGCAGCTGCGAGCCCCGCTCGACGCCCCCAGGTTACAGGCGGCCGTGCACGCACGGCGGACCGGAGCAGGGCAGCCTTCGCTCGCTCGGAGCGGTGCCCGGCTTTTCAGTCCGGCCCTTGCCACGCGGTCACTGCTTTTACACCTCGTTTCTCTCCATGGTAGAACGAGGTTGACTTGGGTCACTTCCGAGGCCCCAACCCTGCCCTTTCGCGTGGCCTCCGCTGGTTTCCTGAAGGTGCCGTGTGTTCTGGCCACTGGAACCGGCTGCCCCCCCATGCCCCTCCCCCCGAGATGCCACGCCCTTCGCTGCTCCCCCGACACAGCTCCGCCGCCTGCTCCCCCTGCGCTCACAGCCTCCCTCCTCCTTCACCCCAGGCCCTGGATTCTGCTCTCCTTCCGGGAGGCGGTGTCCCTTTTCAAATCCGTTTTTGTAAACCTGTAATTATGCAAACGTGCCAAGAAAGAAAGTTAGTTTAGCTCTTGTTTTAATGTATTTGAAATCGAGCTCTAATATCAAATTAAAAGGGAATAGGAGTCTCTGACCCTGCGACACACAGATAACCGATTATTTCAATTATGTTTTGGTTTTTAGCTTTGGTTTGTGAGGCTGGCACTGCTGGTGAAGCTGGGCCTTTTCCAGAATGCCGAGATGGAGTTTGAGCCCTTCGGAAACCTGGATCAGCCAGATCTCTATTACGAGTACTACCCTCACGTGTACCCTGGGCGTAGGGGTAAGGCTGGGGTGAACGTCAGTGCTTCTGCATGTGCTATGCTTTGCCTGCACTTATATCCAGTCCTGGTCATCAGACAAGCGGCCCGCAGTGGGCCTTGACCTACAGGGTGACCTCACTCTGGCTCCTGAACACACTGAGCTGGACAGACCCACTGACGCATCCGTCTGCCCGTTCTCGGGCACCTGATGTGCCGTGGCGCTAAGATCTGGTATGAGGATTAGGTGGTGACATGCAGACTGTGCTCCAGAGTAAAAAATAATCCTGTATCGTGACCTAGTGCAAACGTACACACAGAAATGAAACACAGACAGACAGTCATGCAGCAATACTGTGCCAATGATTCTGTGCCATTTCCTCCTAATTTCCATTCTGATTTATTTAATTTATTTAAAAGTCTGGTTGCAGCCCACCAATGGGTCAGGACCATCATTTGGAGACACTGGGCTGCAGCATGGGGTAATTGTCGGAAGGTGGCCAGAAATAAGACTTGGGGAAGGGAGAGGGCCGGTTACAAAGAGCCTTCTGGAGTAGCCTTGAGGTAGAACCAGAATGAACATCTCCTGGTGGAGAACCTTGTAAATATGTTTGAAACCCATCGAATGTTTGTATTAAATGTAAAACAATTTGGGAGGGCCTCTGAGAGGCAGCATGAGCAGGGGTACTGAAAGCCCGGGCTCTGGAGCCGCACTCCCTGTTACATCCGGGCCCCTCCTCTTACTGCTGTGTGACCTTGGGCCAGTGGTTCGGCATCTCTGCCCTGGTGTCCTTATCGGTACAACAGGGGTGGCAATCGTGCTTCTTCCTGGAGAGTCATGAAGAGTGAATGAGGTCGTATGTGTAAGTTGCTTAGAAGTGGCCGCACGTAGTAATCACTGCACTGGCTGTTTTTCTCATCTGTTCTTGATTCACGAGTGACACACCGTAGCTCGCTGCCATCTTTTGTAAGATTGGCTGGTCGTCGTCTGTTGGAGGCAGCAGTGGAGCGACAAAGAAAGGTCCTGGTTGCCAGGAAATGCAGAGCCTGATTGGGGAAGAAAATATAAAAACAGAACAAGAGACTACAAAGGCCCAATTAATAATAAAGATGGTAATTTTTGTAGAAGTTTCAAAAAATCAAAAATCAACATCTTCCTTAACTTGGTAGGTAAATGATGAACTAAGAAGACTAGAAGTGAAAACACGTTTCTCAACTGCTTTTTGTGTTGTTTTTCCTTAAATCTCAGATCCTGTTTCTTTGGGGGACACAGGGAAGGTTGGGGGGTTAGGCTTTCTTAGTCCTCAGTGCTTCATCCTTCATCATCTTCACTTTTCACGTCATGGGAGTTGGTCTGTATTGCCCTGAGTTTTCCCAGGCTTGAAGGAGGATTTTCAGCATGAGGTACTGTTAGACTTTTAGCCTCACTAGTGTAAAAATTCTTTTTCTTCTTTTTGACTAAAGGAACTCACCCCTTGTAGAAAAGGGGGAAAAAAGGTAGGTTTTAAAACCTACCACAGGGCAGAAATCAGACTGGTTGTCTCAATGAGGTTGGCTCGACTGAGTGGAAGTGAACTAGCCGTGCTATACTGCTCGGAGTCAGGAAGGGGGTGGCAGGGCTCCCGCCCCAAATTTGTGAAACTTCTTACCAGCCAGTGGCCTATCGGGTCCAGCTAGTCTCCGGAGGACCATGCGAGAAGGGCCCAAAGCCAGGAGCCCTGGTGAGCAAGCATTCAGGGTGTGGCCCCAGCAGCAGTGGCGGCTCCACAGGTTAGAAGTGGGTGGGAGGCCCCCCGGCCTTGCTCTCCCGCCCACGCTTCCTGCTCTGGGGCCCCGTGGCGTCTGCACAGGGCAGGCAGACACGTCCGCCTCCTCTCTTGGAAGGTCACCCTCCCACACTTGTGCCAGGAAGCCCCCAGCACTGGGGAGCAGGGCTGTATCCGTCCTCTCGCTCCGTAAGGTTCATCCGTGCGCCTGGCGTTGTAGGGGGGGTCCACGTCCTCCCGTGCTCGTCTGGAGAGGCCCAGCATCCCCTGGTTGTCCGGGGGCTACTCCCCCAGCGTGGGAGGTCCTGCGTTCCTTTCTCACTGACACTTCCTAGCCATTTGTGGTCCATCCCTTCCGCAGAAGGCGATGAGCGGGCTTCTACCCCAAATGAGGATGTGTCTCTGTTGCCACTTCTTAATAGTGGAAAGGTGTTCGATGGAAAGGTTAAAGGCCTGTTACGTGGGGAAGTGTGGGGATATTTCTGTTCAATAAATTCTACCTGGCAGCCTTGATAATCAAGAGACGGCTGTTTCCATGCTTCTGGTTAGGAGCAGCTATGTTTCCCTTCAGCATAGGAAAAAAATGTTTCTTCCCACCGTGGCTGACTGTGGCCTGGCGGCTCCCGTACTGGCCTGCCCATGGCCTCCCCCGCACCCCTGGGCCTGGTCACGCTCACGGCAGAGCGCGGGACCCTCCGCTGGGTCCGGGGATTGGCAGCTGGTGCCGACAGGTGTTTTGTCTGCTGCTGACAAAAGCTCAGAACTCTGAGCGCGCAGGCCATCGCCCAGTGGCTCTGTCCTGTGGCCACTGCGGCCCTGCTGGTTCTCCTCACGGACAGAGGTTCACGGAGGCGACGCCGAGTTTCCTGTAAAATGAGGAATCAGGTCCTCGGGTCCAGGTGTAGAACTCTGTCATCCTTCCCCTCAGCTCTTAGAACATCTCGTCCTGAGGATGTGCACACTGAATGCAGGCTTCTGATTCTGCCTGGAATTACATTGCACTGGGATGGGGATAAAGAGGAGCTGGTGGCCCTGCGTCACTAAGCAGCTCAGGTAGATTATGGAATAGGCAGAAATCCTACGTATATTTGAGCTAAAGCGTGTGAACGTTCATCCATGATGACATGCTGAATGTTTACTCATTTTTCTTCTCATTTTGTGGTGTAACAAGCCTAAATGTGAGATTTTGATTCATTCATTTCATTTTAGCTTCCAGTATATAAGCAAAGCAGGTCATTAAAATGTGGTTTTAAAAGGAAGCTATAATGATATAAACAAATAAATAACATTTATGAATGAGCTTTAATATATTTTATTTAAATATTGGGCATAATTTTTACCCATTCAGAATATTCATAACAAGTCATAATGAGTCATAAGTAAAAATCATGAAATTTTCTTTTTTAATTTTCATCTAAGAAAGGAAGAGTATTGTGGTCTTATAAATCCTCTAACATTTCTAGCAGTTTTTTGTTTGTTTTTTGCGGTACGCGGGCCTCTCACTGTTGTGGCCTCTCCCGTTGCGAAGCACAGGCTCCGGACGCGCAGGCTCAGCGGCCGTGGCTCACGGGCCCAGCCGCTCCGCGGCATGTGGGATCCTCCCGGACCGGGGCACAAACCTGTGTCCGCTGCATTGGCAGGCGGACTCCCAACCACTGCACCACCAGGGAAGCCCTCTAGCAGTTTTCATGGAGTTACTTTCAGGGAGTGTGTGTTTTCACACACTCAGGCCGCCTTTTAATCAGTTGTTTGGAATTCTCACTCTTGTTCGCAAGAAAGAATGACGGCAGTGGTTGTTGAACAGGCCACCGGAGGCTGGATAAGCCCCCTTCCTTGAACTCTCCTTGCTCGTCCCTCACCTGTGTCCTCCCTCTTCGCGCTCTCCGTCGGTTGCTGCTCCCCTCTTTGCTGTATATGCAGCCCTGTAATTCCAGGCCCGAGAGGCTGGGCCAGAAGCTGCTCGCATCAAGCATCTCAGACTGCCCACAGCGTGGTGAGCAGAGCTCATTCTCAGGTGTGGGGTTTAGAAGCCCTGGCGGGGGGCTGTGAACAGACAGCTCGCGTCTCCTCCTTGACGTGTGGTCCCCATACCCCAGCAGGACACACCCAGATGTGATACGCTAGGGTGACACCCGGCCACCGAGCTTCTCCACCTGTAACTGTCACACAGCTCGGGAAACCCAGAGCTTCAGCGCCGGTCGTGCCAGTAGAAGATATCAAGACAGTGGCCTGAGCCCGGAGCCTCAGCGGCACCGTGAGAACCCGTCCCCTCTGCCGGGCAAGGCTGTCTTTCCTGTCGGCGTCCCGCTGCTTGAGGGATGGCAGGCCCCTGTCTAGAGCTCTGACTGTGCTTCCCGCAGGGTCCTCACACACAGTTTTGTGGAGCCAGATGTCACCGGGCTGCTGGAATGGTTCCCGCAGGTGGGGATGCTTGATTGTTCTGTCACGCACGTCCTGGGTACTCTTACCCACCCAGTTCTGTCCTTTTTGAGTGTCACTCACGTCCTGTGTACTCTTACCCATCCAGTTCTGTCCTTTTTGGGAAGTCCTATGTTGGGATGCCTCTTGGTTGAATCCACTCTTTACTCAACAAAAATTAAATTTTTTTAAATGTCAAAAAAGAGTTTTATTAAGCACTCAGATAGTTAACAAATATTAACATGTTTTTCATATTTACTTCAGACTTTTTTTGTCATAAGCTCAAGTATTATTGATTCAGCCTTTAAAGCTCCCCATTTCCATCCCCTCCTAAAGCAGCTTAGCGTGAATTTGTGTTTCCATGTCATGTTTTGACATTTCCACTGCATACACACACATACACACACACACAATACAGAGAGAACCGCAGGCTTTTGAAATGTACATGAGGAGCGTATCTTTCTTCATTTTGCCTCTTTGTCCCACGTAACATTATTTGTATCCATAAGGTGAGCAGGTAGGATCTTTCCAGTTCCAGACCCTAATGAACGATGCATTGTGGTGCGTGTTTCTCTTTGGCCACGTGTTCCTGCATTTCTCTATAAATTAAAAGTGTCAGTGCCAGGCTGTGTGGTGGTCGTATTTCCAATCTTACAAGAAATGGTCAAATTACTTTCCAAAGTAGTTATACTAATTTAGATTCCCAAAACCAGTGTATTCAAGTTTTTGTTTCCCCACCTGTGAATAAGTCTTATCAATAAGACTTCTATCTGGTGGGTCTGAAATTCTACCTCTCATTACATCTTCTAGGGTTAAGTGGCTTTTGTGTGTTACTGGCTGTTGCAGTTTCCTCTGAGGGGACCCACTCCTTCATAATCTTTGCCCACATTTCCATTGGGTTATTTTTTGTTATTGATTTGTTGTAGTTCTTTACATATTTTAGGTACTTAATCCTTTATTTGTTATGAATCTTGCAAATATCTTCTCCCATTCTGGGAAATATCATTTCTAACCCTAAAAAATACCAACATAACCTTTTTGTCAGCTTAGCAAGGGTTCCCCACGCTCCCTGCCCACATCGTCTTTGGCCCTGAAGACAGACACCCCTGTACCACCCTACACAGCCCGCGGAGCATCCACCCCTCCCTGGAAACCTGCTCCCACCTCAGCTCCCGGGGAGAAAACAAGAGTGTCACGGATGCCAGCCTTTTCCCAAATAAGTGTTTTGGGTTTTGTTTGTCTTTAATGTTGACAAGTTCAGGATTACTGTTCCTGTTAAGGCTTTAAAGTACCTTTTCAAAACCCTTCACATTGTTTCTCTTTTGAGAGCCATTCTTCATACGTTTATAATAGCCTTCTCCCTTTAATTTGCTTTTAATCAAATTATTTTTGCTATTGTAATTGTTACACTAACACAGATTGCTTCTCCTATTGGGTTTGTATTCTTGAGAACTGTTTAGAGGGATTGTATCCATGGATAATATTACGAGATCATTTACTGTGTTTTTTTATGAACGTCTTGCTCTGGTCTGGTGCCTTTGTTACAATTGATAACCAGTGTTGATACATTATTATTAACATTACATTTGGGTTCACTCTTTAAGTTATGCATATTCATTGAAATTTTATCTTCAAAACAGATGAAATGTCCATTCCTGATGTCGTTAACATACCCATTCCTGATGGAGTTCTTTTCAGCCTCTTGTAGGAAACTAAGGTTTCCCATCCCAGCACCATCTTTTCTGTCTTTTGTTGGAATTCTGTCTCCTGTTCGAAAGAAAGCATAATGTTGGAAGTGAGCTTCAGGCTGTCAAAGTGCACCTCTGCGTAGGACAGTTCACTCCAGCTTTCTGTGCACCTGGAGGAAAACTGTGAAGCCACAGATCTCTCTGTTAGAAATGAAAAACATTTTGATTGTTGTTTAAGAAACGCACAGATAGCAGTGCCTCTTCTGATACTAAATTCAAATCTATGTGTTTCGTTTAAGATAATAGAGCTATAATGATTTCATATGAAGTCTTATTTCAGAACTTAATCCTTATGAATTACCGAGTCAGACCAAAGCTGATGAGACATGCACTCTGACTGACCCTCTGGCTCCCATCAGCTCCCTCCCCGCCTGGGTCAGCAAAGGTGAACTGTCACTGGGTCCTCCGTCCTTTTCTGCCCTCCCTCCAGAATCATGCAACTCACGTTTCTAGTTCTCAGACTAAATTCAGAAACTTTTTATCAACACATAACCATACATGGTGGTTCAGAATTGTTCAGCACATTTCAGATGTCTTACTTTGTTTTCCATGAGAAAATTAACTCATGTCTCAGAGTTAACATCTGCTGCTTAGGTTAGATTTCCAGTTTACTTTCCTCTGTGCCAGAACTCCTCCGAGTTTATCACTTAAGCCTATTTTCCTCGGTCTGAGAAGGCTGGTTAGCAAATCCTACAGCTCTTCACGTTGCTCACTCTCCTAGTGAACTCTGGCACGTCCAGTGTTTACTGGAACAGATGGTTAAGAGAGACGAAAATGTGCAATTCGGGGCGCCACCTCTATCGTCAGGACACCCAAGCAAAGCCTCCTGTAACCCGTCTCACGTGAGAAACGTGGGAGACACGTGCGTTCCCAGCGCCACCTGCATCAGACTCAGCGTTTCAGGCTCATGCAGAGGCAGTATGGACCATCCTGAATTCCCCTTCCTGCCTCAGGGCTCTGGGGCAGCACCGAATTACCCCTTTACTAGTAAGTCGTCTAGGACTCACTCAGGCTGGTGTTCTGTTTTCAGATGCAGCCTTGAAGTTGGAAGTGTCTCGTTGAGGGTTGTTTCGTGGCAGGTGAGGGACTCTGTGCTCTCTGCCAGGCACGGGTGTCCCCCGACCTGTGTCCTCATGGCAGAGCAGAGGAAGCAGGGGCTCCACTCCTCGTGTGCCGCCGGGTCGCAGGGGTCGGGGAAGGACGGGGGTGGGTGCCGGGTCCAGGGAAGCAAGTGCAGAGCAGCAGTCGGGCACCGGGTCCTGCTTGCCTTGACAGCGAGAGGAACTGCCAGGCCCCAAGGGGGAGAGCTGAGCCTGCCGACCGTGGGCAGAGGGTCCACGGAGTCTGCGCTCTGCTGGGCGTCCACCAGGCACCATCGCGTCAGCACGCTCGGGCCTCCCAGCAGCCTGGCCATGTCCCAGTCCCCTGTCCGGCTGGGCGGGTGGCCAGGAAAGTGGAGAGAGGATGCCACCCACCCAGCACACAGGCGAGTGGGTGGCGGGAGGGCCAGACCGTCTCCACGCCAGGGAAGTCCCGTGCCTGTGTGCCCCGCTGGAGTCAAGCTGACATTCCTCCTTTTGCTTTTTCTTTCAAGTTCGCTGCCCAGCACGGGGCCTGTGTGATTTCTGGTGCATCCCGCTCTGATTCTGTGGCTGCCGAGTGGGTCTGCAGTACTGCAGGGGACTCGATAACATGAATTGTGTAGGAGTGTTTTCATTTAATGTTTTCTAAATGATTAATGAGAGCACTTCTACCGTATTTATACCGACCTAGATTTTGGCAGGCCATGACTATATGTGGGAACTTTCCAGAAAAACAGAGCCACTGGGAAATACGTTTCCTTCCAGATTCTGACTTGCCCTCTTTTTCAAGGCGTGCTCTCCATGCAGGGGAGACAGGCTTCTGGCTGCTGTGGAGCTGCTGCGTATTTCATGTTGCTGGATTCTTCTGGCATGAAGGGCTTCACCGATTCCCAGTGACTCTTCACACAGAGCAAGGCTGGGTTTGCTAGACTGAGAGAATCAGTTTAAAGGTACTTTTATTTGCATTTCTTTAAAACAAACAAACAAACAAAAGCAGGAAAGGCCTGAGTTACGTTGAAACAGTTTCTGTTGTGTTTTACTGGCGAGGTTGTGGGGTTTGCTTGGGAACAGTGGTCACATCCCCCGTGACCAGCGTACGTCCAGCGCCTGTGCCTGCATTGGCACCTGAAACCCACTGAGTGACTGGCTGTTAACCTGTTCAAGCTGGGATTAATAGACAGCGTTTCTGCAGCTGCTTTTCTTGTTTTGGCTGTATGAACAGTATATTTTTCTAGAGAGGGGCATTCCTCTTTCTGATGTGTCATGAGGCTGTGTGTGTGCTTCCCTCTCGATTTCTGCTCTATGAGATTTTTAAGCAGTATGAGACCTTCCCAGTGGTACCAAGAGAGAAGAGGGGGAAACTGCTTCCCACTTTAGCCCTGGCTTTCTCCCGGACACTCCCAGGAAAGCCACGGGCAAGGGTGACGTGGTTAAGGAGGATCGGTGCTGGCTCTTCTCTTCCTGCTCTCGGCCGTCTGGATAGAGTCCCAACTCCAGATGCGAGTCACAGGGAGGCACGTGGAGTGTCACCTGTCGCCGGCGTCTGCCTGCGTCCACCTCCCAGAGCTGCGGGAGTCCAGTCCAGCACAGACAGGCTCTGGTGGAAAGCTCGACAGTTTGGGACAGGGATGTCTGTTACTCCATAGAAGACGGTGCCTGGAGAGAAGACGGTGTGAGGGCCCAGAGAAGACAGAACTGCAGGCACGTTCTTCTGGTCTTCCAAAGGGTCTTTGTTCTGTCTGCGTTAGTTAGGACTTCCATCAGCATGTTCAGTAGGAGTGGTAAAAAGGGGAGGGGCATCTCAGCACGATTCAGGACCTTAGGGGGAGGCACCTGGCTTCTCACCGTAGGTGTTTATAGATGTTTTTAGCTGTAGGTGTTTATAGATGTTTTTAGCTGTAGGTGTTTATAGATGTTTTTAGCTGTAGGTGTTTATAGATGTTTTTAGCTGTAGGTGTTTATAGATGTTTTTAGCTGTAGGTGTTTATAGATGTTTTTAGCTGTAGGTGTTTATAGATGTTCTTTATCAAATTGAGGACGTTTCCCTCTATTCATAGTTTGCTGAGAGTTTTAGTCATGAATGGGTGGTATATTTTGTCAAATGCTTCTTCTGCTTCTCTTGATTTATTGTGTGATTTTTCTTGTTTAGCTTGTTTGATGTGATGGGTTACGTTAATTCATTTTTGAATGTTGAACCAATCTTGCATACCTGGAATAAATCCCAGTTGGTCATGGTGGATAATTTCTTTTATACACTGTTAGTTTTGATTTGCTAATTTTTTGTTGGATTTGATCTAGTTGGAGTTGACTTGCTAATTTTGTGGAGGATTTTTGTATCTATGTTCATTAGCTATGTTCATCTATAGTTTTCCTTTCTTATAATACTGATTTTTTCCTGATTTTTCTATAATGCTGGCCTCATAGAATAAATGAGGGAGCATCCCCTCCACTTCTGTTTTCTGGAAGAGGCTGTAGAGAATTGGTACCACTTCCTCCTTAAATGTTGTATAGAATTCACCAGTGAAACCATCTGGGCCTGGGCCTGGTGCCTTCTAGTTTTGGAAGGTTACTATTTATCGATTTCATTTCTTAAGTAGATATTGGCCTATTTAGGTTATCTATTTCTCCTTGTATGAGTTTTAGTAAGTAGGTTGTGTCTTTCAAGGAATTGGTGCATTTCATCTAGGTTATAAAATTTGTTGACATAGATTTGTTCATAATATTCCTTTATTTTCCTTTTAATGTCCACGTGATCAGTAGTGATGACCCCTTTTTCATTTCTGATATTAGTAATTCATGTCTTCTCTCTTCTTTCTTGGTTAGCCTGGCTAGAGTTTTATAAACTTTATTGATTTTTGTCAAAGAACTAGATTTGGATTTTGATGATTTTCTCTCTTGATTTCCTGTTTCCAATGTCATTGCTTTCTGCTCTAACTTTTCTTTCTTTTCTTCTGCTTTTATATTGCTTGTTTTTATCTCGTATCCTACAGTAGAAGCTTAGATGATTAATTTTAGGTCTTTTAAATATATGCATTTAACACTGTAAAATTCCCTCTTAGCACTGCTTTTGCTGCATCCCACGAATTTTGATAAATAGTATTTTCATTTTCATTTAGTTTGAAATATTTTCATACGTTCTTTTAAATGCAAAAACTTCCCCAGGTCCATGGGCAGTTTCCAGGGCAAAGAGCAAGTAACTCCCGACCACCTTGTCATATATTCAGCTCATTTATAAATTGGGCTTGGGAACTTCACAGATGTTTTGTTTCTGCAATTATCTTATAAAGCTTAAAGTGTTGTAGAGATTCTCTCCCTGCAGGTAAATTCTAAACCACGTGGGAACGACTACTGCCTGTTCTCTGATGTACAGGGATGACAGACACAACTTATGTGTGACTCACCATGTTAGCGCGATCCCATTTTAGTGATGCCAACGGTCAAGAAATGGTTTCTAGGAAGCTGAAATGACTGATGCCAGGATGTCAACTCAGTCATCCGTCTTCTTCAGACGTGGCAATTATTTAGTATCATCAAAAAAAAATTCTAACATTTAAATTGAATAATTGTCATCTTTCTTTTCTCTAGGCTCACAATCACAATAGAAACGATTTTCCATAGTATTCCTTAGTTTTGTTTGTCCTCTTGACCTTTCTTCTTCCTATCCTTACTGAAGACCATAGAGCATCATACAGTTTTTCAAGCTAAGAAGCACAAACATGAAGCCACCTCAGTGTGGCACATGGTAGGCCCTCGCTGATGGTTGCTGGATGGACGATGGACAGACTGAGGCACAGAGAGGCTGAGCAGCTTGCAGCTGTCACACAGCTTGCTTCTAACCATCTTTAAAGTGTAGTCCAGGGGCTTCCCTGGTGGCGCAGTGGTTAAGAATCCACCTGCCAATGCAGGGGACACGGGTTCAATCCCTGGTCCGGGAAGATCCCACATGCCGCGGAGCAACTAAGCCCCTGCGCCACAACTACTGAGCCTGTGCTCTAGAGCCCGCGAGCCCTAGAGCTCACACGCCGCAACTTCTGAGCCCTGTGTGCTGCACCTACTGAAGCCCGCATGCCTAGAGCCCGTGCTCCGCAACAAGCCACCACGATGAGAAGCCCACACATCGCAACGAAGAGTAGCCCCTACTCACCACAACTAGAGAAAGTGCACGCGCAGCAACGAGGACCCAACGCAGCCAAAAATAAAATAATAATAAAGTGTAGTCCAGATCTAAGTATTGAGAGGCCCCTTCTGAATCTGTGAGGTTGCCCTGTGCTGGCTTTGTCACACCCTTTGAGTCGTTCATAGTCAGCACAGGCTGTTTGATTATTTGACGGCATTTATGTACTTACATACTTACTAAATTACGATATATACTGATACAGATACACATCCAAGTCATGTCAGAGGGGAACGCGACACTAACAGAAAGATTCCCTCACCCTGAGAGAACACAGCCACGTTCAGACACTGTGCAAAAGCTCATTTCAACTGCAGTCCTTTTCGGATCACTGCTCTCATGCCCCCAGCACGCTGATGGAGGTGGCACTGCCCAGAACTCCCTCCCTCCGGGGCAGCCCTGGGCAGTGGAGTCTGCAAGGCCAGCTGCCATGCCTTCCTTCCGCTGGGACAGCTCTGAGTAGAACTTTCACTCCAGAGCCACACACACACACACACAGAACTTTCACTCCAGAGCCCCCCCCCCCCCCCCACACACACACACACACACACGTCCCGGAGTCAGGCTGACGCTCCGTCCTCAGGACCTGGGCCCGAGGCGCACCCTCTCTCATTTCCCTCCCAGATAACCCGACCTATGCAACCTTCTACAGGAGTTCGACATCCCAAAGGAGTACAGAGAATCCATGAGTGTTCTGTTTTTTTTTACTGGAGCAGGCAGTGGTCTCTACCATTCTACTCATTTTGTGATAATTTCTACACGATTGTGGCGTAACTCTGGAAAAGCAGTGACAGCCAGCTTTCTCCTTTGGTCATTGTCTAGAACATACAGCTGTAGAGAGAAAACCAAGACACGTTTTATAATTGGCATCATCGCATACTTTACCAAGACATAAGGGATTCCGTCATCCCTTCTGCTAGAACATCTGCAGATTCCCTGCTGCATGGGTGCTCACTCTGAGAGGGTGCTTAGTTGTGCTCAGTTACAGCAAACAGACTCACTCTGCTTTGACTTTGGTTCTAGGCTCCATGGTCCCCTTTTCGATGCGGATCCTACACGCGGAGCTTCAGCAGTACCTGGGGAACCCCCAGGAGTCGCTGGACCGGCTGCACAGGGTGAAGGCCGTCTGCAGCAAGGTAACTGTCGCACCAAGTTGGGCCGCTGACCCCTCCCCTCCTGATGGAGGGCTCACCCAGACTTTCCCGCCCTCACGAGAAGCACATCACGCCACCCTGTACCCTTCCCACCACTGTGCTTCCCCCTCCTGAAAGGCAGGCTGACCCGGTTCCTTGTGACCGTGCAATTCACTGTTCTTGCTGAATTATTCTGGGGGGGCGGTGGGTGGTTTTCGGCAAAGCTTGAAGCCTGAAATCTTTCTTCCCGGTATTATTAGTAAATGAAAAGCAGGAGCGTCCCCTCTTGTGTAGAAATCACACACGTGGACACGTGCCGGGCTGCCCGACCACTCACGCATCCTGCAAAAGGCTACGTGCACCTGCTTCATGTCAAACGGAGCATCAGAGCAGCATTTAAAGAGATAATGGTTTAAAATGTTCCAGAATCAAAGCAAATTATAGTGTATCATGACAAGTGTCACTCGTAATACCGACTCCAAAGGCAGACAAGGTTCCGAAGTGCTTCCCGAGTTATTCTGGGTTGTAAAGTAACAATTACGTGGAAGGCATCAAGTTGTATCAACAGAAGATGAGATTTACTGCACTGAGTGATGGGAAGGAGAGATGTGGGGTTCAGAGTCTCCCCATCTCCAGGCAGCGGGCAGCCGCGCCCCCGAGAGCCTCCGTCTTCAGACTGGAAGTGAGCCTGCCTTTCCTACCCTCCTGGCAGCCTTGCTGTGTAGCTTAGCTGCAGCGTCGTCTGTGGAAGGGCTTCCATAGCTGTAACAGCAAGCAGTTAGGAGCGGCAGCATGTGACAGGTTTTTAAACGAGGTTATTTGTACTTGTCGAGTTCCTGCTTCAGTCCCCAGCTGCTCTATGGTGGACGTTCCTGGAGCTCCTGGGGGGTCCTCTGTGTTCCCGGCAGGGAAGTGGCAGGGCTTCCGCCCTCGCAGAGTGGATGCCACAGCAGGCCACCTGACACTCTTAAGCTTTGCAGCGGTTTTTGGCTTTTATAGCTTAAAAGATAAAAAGAAAAACTTTGCTCTCTTATAATTTGATCCGTTGATGGGGGAAATTGTGTCATCAGTATTTTTTAGAGTCTAACACTCCTTTCCTTGACTCTTAAAACATGGTTAAAATAGTTATTTCCAGAAATAGGAAAACAAAACTTGTAATTGGTACTGAATCAGTGATGTTCTAAATCACACACAGATGATTGTTTTTATTGCTTTTCACTCACCTCCGTGTCACATGGGACGTGCATATGAATTCTAAGGCTTTAACCCTAAGGCTGTCTCCCAAGGCTTGCCCGGCGGGCTCCACGCTCTCCATGCGTCTCCGGGTGCCCGCCTGCCACGCCTGCTGCCACGTGGTGCTGCCCTTGACGCCACGGGCTCGGAGGTCGGACACGGGGGTGGCGGTGATGGCGGCGGTGGCCACGGGGCTGTGCTCAGTGCTCCCGCCTACACGATGGGTGCTGTGCTCCGTGCTTTATGCTGAAGCTCCGGAAGTGCTCACGACGGCTGTACAAGGCGGCGCCATGCCTGATGTACAGACAAGGAGCCTCCGAGGGTTAAGTACAGCTGAGGTCCGGCCGCGAGGGGCCTGAACGAGAGCAGGTTGCCGGCTGTGACCCGGCCGCCGCAGCCCTTTTCCCCGCACGTGCAGCGTGTGCCCAGAAGCCTTGGAATGCGGCTTCGGCCTCGTGCGTCACCCTCCGGTGCCAGAGAGCGCCAGCCGCGCTTCCTCTGCCAAGAGCTGCTTTCAGTGGGTCAGGGGGCGCTGGGCTCCTCGCTGGGGGCGGGGGGGCGAGTCCAGCAAGGAAGGAGATGAGTCAGCCTGTGAAATAGTCTCTCCCAGGGTGATGCTCGCACCCGGCCCCCCGCCTCAGCTTCCCCTCCCCAGCCTGCTCGCCGGGCCTGGCCTCCTGCCCGCCCCAGACCCAGGGGGCCCAGGCTCAGCCAGCGCCCACCAGGCCTCCCAGACGCAACTGCCAGCTGGGGTGCAGCTGCGGCATCGAGCAGGGCCCACCCGGGCCGCCCTGGGGTCGTCACGGGGGCTGGGGCGGACAGGAGGCCGCGCCGGGGCTACCCTCTGGAGCCGCCGACCGGCCAGCGCCTTGACGGCGATCGAGGGCTTCACTCCACGCAGGCAGCGAAACCAGGGCGTCATTTCCGGAAGGAAAGCAGCGGCGTGGTCCACACCCCCGAAACGCTCTGTGCCCGTCGGTTTCGTTGCGCGTGTGGCGTCTCTCATTGCTCTGGAGGTCAGGGGTGGGCGTGGAAGCCGCGCCTGGGAAGGGGGTAAAGAAGAGAGCACGAAGGTTTCCGTCCTTAGTGAGAAAGCCGGCCGAGGCCCCGCTCGGTGCTTGGGAAGTGCACACGCTTGTCGCGGGTGCAGGTGTGTGTGCAGATGTGCTCGGAGCCCGCTGTTGGTCGCTGCCTCTCTAGCACACGTCAGGTGTTCACAGGTTCAGCCCCAGCGCGGGTTTCCCAAGTGAAAGGGGACGACCCGGGGTGGCAGCTAGAGTGAGATGAGGGCGGGCCCGGGGCAGCCAGGGTGGGTGAGAAGCAGACACCTGCCACCCGGTGGCCCTCGGCCCGGGCAGCCAGTGTCCCCCCCTGCAAAGGGACACACTGGGATAGAGGTCTCCCACTGCTTCCAGTCTGTGCCGCCCCGACCAGAGCAGCAGGGCACAGAGCCGGATGTCCCAGGGCACCGGGCTGGGGTGTGGGGACACGACACGGGCTCCAGATGGGTGTCTCGTCTCCACAGCCGTCACGTGGGAAGTGTTTAGGATGTGACATCCGCTGTCCAAGCCAGTCTGCAGAATTACAATTACAGGACGGCCTCTGTGAAGGAAGTAATATGCCCTGAAGGAAGAACACTCCAGTACATTAGAGGTGTGGGTAATGGGCTTAATGGTCATTTTTATTCTCTGTCCAGGTCTTAACAATGCACGTGTTAGTTTTATAAGTAGAATATTTTTCTATTGAAAAAAAATTAAATGAGGACAACGGGGCAAAGGGAAGATAAAATTCAGACAGCAGTACGGTCGGTAACGTACAAGGTTTATGCCACACACAGGTTGGCGCTGAGGGTCCAGGTAAGCAGAGCAGAGAGGGACATAACACCAGTTATGGAATCCCCGGCATCGTTTGCTCAGAAGAAGCTGAGCTTTTCCTTATACAGAAGATTCACTGGAGAATGGTTAGAGCCTGTGTATTCAACCTGATGAGAGCACTGTCTCGATTTTTTAGGTGCGGCCCAGTTTTAGCAGAACATTACTCATGACCTTTACAAAACGGTCCAGGGTTTTCTCTGCTGTCTTTGAAATAGAAGGTGACAAGTAAGAACCACGTGGTGAAGTAGTAAATGTTTGGTTCAGATGTAGTGGTATTGATGAAGAACAAAATATACCTCGATTTAAAATAAGCATGCCCCGTGGCTTAGGAGAGCCATCCCTGTCACGCCACAGCAGCGGTACCTCTGCTCACCATCCCTGCCCCTCGGCTTCTCTGCGGGCCACTGCACCTCTGGGTCCCGTCGGCAAAGAGCCAGGGAACACGTTTCTAAGCCCGTTTGCATGCGTCATGATGCCAGATCAGCGTGGCGTTTGGGTCGCCGCTGATGGGGACGTGCCGCGTGGGTTTAAGTTCAGTGCTGCCCTGCCCTACAATTCGAGTTCTGCAGCCTCTGCCCGCCCCACCTTAGCCCGGCTCGGGGCACCAGGTAAGGAAGTGCCCCTTCAGAGACCCTCACTGCCGAAGGAGCCCCTCGGGAAGGGACGTCGGTTTGCTCTGTTCTTGGTTGGACACCCTAATTAGGCAGAGGTGAGAGGGGCGTTTCTAGGAAGGGTTCATATCTTTACTAAAAAGGAATTCCAACAGATGGACCTGCTCGGTTATACTGTTTTACTTGTAAACGAAGTTAAGAACGGAAGAGAGAACAGACATTGTCCGCCCTCCCCCTGCCAGCCGCTCTGGGAAGCACCCAGCTGGGCGGGCCATCCGGCGTGACCACGCCCGCCGATGCCCGGCTTCACCAGACGCCCATGGTCCCCACGCCCCTCTGTCCTGCCCGCTCCAGCAGAGAAAACATTGACGGTGGCTTCATCAGATAAGATGGGAGTGGCTGGCAAGTGAGGGCAGGTGGTGGAGAAGGGGAGGTGATGGCTCCTAATCCCTGGGCCCGGGTGTGCTCAGAGGGCCCAGAAGGAGGAGGTGACAGGAGCGTCCCTGTTGGCAGGGTCGTTGCAGATCCCAGAACAGAGACTTGGGAATGTCGACCTCACCCCTCAGCAGCCCCAGCCCCGTGTGAAATCTGATGTGCCAGAGGTGACCCACAGCGTGCCGTAAGGTCACCCGAGTTGGCAGGCGGTCCCGCCCGACACCTGCATGATAGCCCAGCAACAGGCAGCCCTCGGTGGAACAGAGAGGTCTGGAATCTCCATCCTGGCATTGTTTACCTTGGCATCGAAGGTTCTCACTCTCTGACCTGCATGGAAAGAGAGAGCATTGCGTCAAGGTGTGATGCCCTGCCGGGGGGTGTCCACAGGCCGCGGCTGGAGGGGCTTTGGAGTCAGGCAGACGGGTGTTTCCAGGTGTGACCCTGACTCTTCCTGGTGGGGTGACCAGCCTGTGGAAGCCTGGGGAGGAGTGGTGTCACCAGCCACCTCCAGGCTGCTGTGTGGGTTAGATGACCAGCAACCTGGCACAGTGCGTGGTCCACGGGAGTGTTTAATATTCCTGCAGTGGCTTGGAGCAACTCCGAGAAGCCTCTTTTCACTTTGAAAAGCCTTTTTTCCAGAAGGTCCCCTAGGAGACTGGTAGGGCTGAGAAGGTCCCAGAACTTTCCAGAGAAATCTAAGCCCCTCTAGGGAGACCTGCTCTCACCTCAGTCTGAACACCGCAGGTCATTAGTGAGTCCTTGGGTCCTTGAGTTAGGGCCGGCCCCCAGGGGTCCAAAGATTGGACGCTTTGTGCATAAACGCGGTCGCTACAGCCACAGCCCACCCACAGCCCCGTGACAGGCTGACAAAGGACAGGACCAGGGCTCCTTCCATGAGAGCTTTCCCACAAACCGAGGTCCCCAGACCACCCATACTGGTGCTGCCTGGAGCCCATCAGAAGGGCCGGGTTTGGGCTGCGCCCTGCATAGGACTCAGAACCTGGAGTTTAAAATACCGGAGTCCAGGGTCATGCGTATGCACCAGGGCCCACGAACCCAAAAATGTTTGTAAGTGATCTTCCAAACTCAGGGTAACTGCAGAGAAGTCAGGGCATGGGTTTGTTCCCTTTAAATATGAGTAGGTGACCACATTGCCTGTTTGAGATCAAGTGGTCCTTTATTTATCTATCTATCTATCTATCTATTTATTTATGGCTGCATTGGGTCTTCGTTGCTGCGCGCGGGTGTTCACCAGTTGCGGCGAGCGGGGGCTACTCTTCGTTGCGGGGCGTGGGCTTCTTGTTGCAGTGGCTTCTCTTATTGCGGATCACGGGCTGTAGGTACACAGGCTTCAGTAGTTGCGGCACTTGGGCTCAGTAGCTGCGGCTCGTGGGCTCTAGAGCGCAGGCTCAGTAGTTGTGGCGCACGGGCTTTGTTCCTCTGCAGCATGTGGGATCTTCCTGGACCAGGGCTCGAACCCGTGTCCCCTGCATTGGCAGGTGGATTCTTATCCACTGCGCCACCAGGGAAGCCCTGAGATCAAGTGGTCTTGGTTACATATGGAGTCAGGCAGCTGGGATATTCGTACGAGGCGTATAGTTTTCTCCTTGGACAAAACAACCGAGCCCAGGCCTTCTGAGTCCTTTGTCTTCCCTCCGCTGCTGTCCAGAGTGTTGATGGTGTCTACATTGCTGGAGTGATGCTGCCCGTCGCAGAACCAATCCAGGACAGCCCAGGACCCGCGGGTGGGGCAGGGGGTGTCGATGCAGCCTCTCAGCTCTGGTCACACCCACCTGCCGAAAGAACACCGGGTCCAGAACCGTCTCCCAGGCCCACATTTCCTCCTGGCTGCTCCCTATTCATGTCCAAGCAGCATCTTCACACACTCAAAACCACTGTCATTTCAGTATTGTAGTTACTTTCGGAAGTACGTGGCTTGCCCAGAGCCCAGCTGCTGCCGACCTGCCACCCCATGCTCGCGTTTCCGGAGCATCTTCCAGAATGGGTGCCGTGGGCGCGGCCCGTCTTGGTCGTTCTGGGAAGCAGACCCAGAACTGCTCACGGGCGTCCGACCTGCACCTGGACAGGAGGGACAGGAGGGGCATGCGGCCACGTTTGCCATCCGAGTAGCTCAGGCTTTGGGTGGGAGCGTTTCTACACTTTACGGAAACAACCTTCGGTAGATCAGCGTGCTGTTACTGTGACTGTGTGAAGTCATACGGGTGGGAACTCTCTCCCCCAGACACTGTTCTCCTGTGATTTAGCTCAGGCTGGAGGTAACTGGCCCCCCAGGTGGGTTGCCCAGATGTGTGGAGAGGCCCTGCAGGGGGCCAGGACCACTCCCCGACCCCGCCCTCCTGGAGTCTGTGCTTCTGATGATTCTCTCATGCTCTTTTGTTGTGGTTGGTTTTGCTGTCAGGCCTGCCCCTCCCCCCACGTCCCATCCGTCAGCCCGTGAGTCGTGAGTCGAGTCGGGGCCAGGCCTCGGGCCCTCTGCACTGTGCGTGGCCCCCGGGGCTGGGAAGAGCCAGGCCTCCCGCGTTTCTTCTTCAGAACCGCTTAGTCCTTCTCTTTGTTCCTGTCCCTCCTCAATGGTACCTTCGAGACCTTCTTTCCTGGTCAGTGTCTGTTTTTATGATTATTTATCAGAAGACCGATTGGCTGAAAAGTGTCATTTGACCTTGTTTGGACCAACTAGCTCACCTTTGAGGTTACAGTTTTGAAGCCCGGGTGTGTCCTGAGTGGTCACGGTAGGACAGGCCTTCGTGTTCACAGCGAACTGTCGTCCACCTTTCGTGAAGCGCTGACCCTTGGCGGCAGAGGAGGCCCAGCTGGCCCGTCTCTGTGTGGATGGGACGAGGCCAGTGAAAGCCCGGAGCAGCTGCTTCGCTGGTCGTGAGCTTCGGCTCTTGAGGGTGGGCCGTTTGGGGCAGTGCTGCCTTGCAGGGTGGCCCACTACACAAGGGGGTGTCTCCCCAAAGCACGTGGCCTGAAGTCGGCCGTCAGGGAAGCATGAGACCCCCGTTTTCACTTAGCACGTCTTTCTTTTCCTTCCCTGCAAACAGCCTTTACTATTAACACGTTTTTCTCCTCACCCTGCCCTCCAAAAGAACATAGGCTCTGCTCAGATCACCGTGGTAGCAACTTCTTTCCTTTCAGGGAAACCAAATCACAGAGGAAGCAATTCAAGGTTATTAGCCGAACAGTAAAAACTATGTAAAGTGACAGATGCTCAGAATTTATCTGATACATTTAAAAAGGCTGCACATCTCAGGTGCCCTCGAGGAGCGAGCCTGATGTTTTCACAGAAGTTAATAATCGTCCTCTTGTGTAACATTCCTGATGCTTTCCTGACAGACAGAGAATATCTGCCCCTCGTCTGGGGTCTCTGATGCTTTACGAGCGTCATAAACCCAAACCCCCCACCAGTCAGAGAGCAGCTCCCTGTTTGCCGTCATCTCCGTGCCTTGTGAGCAGCGAAGCTTAAAACGTGTCCCTGCGAAACGCTCCTTGACAAATGGGTTTCCATACAGAGAAATCTGCTTCTTCTGGAGTATATTGTGACAACGTCTAGAAGCAAATTCACTTCTGTTGTTCTTCCTTCCATTTCCCGCAGATCCTGACGAACTTGGAGCAGGGCCTGGCCGAGGATGGCGGCATGAACAGCATGGCCCCGGAGAACAGACAAGGTCAGTGCCGGACTCGCCTTCCTTAGACAGTCAGCCGGCATCGTCAGCGGGCTCGGCCCCAGAGGTTTCTCTGTCTCATTCTTTTCCTTCTCACTCCGTAATGCACTCATCCTCTCATGCATTCATCTCCTCGGTCCTTTCTTGGACCAAGCCAGGCACCGTGGTTGGTGCTGGCATAAGGCACGAACCCCACTCTCGGGGAGCCCCGTCAGGCCGAGACCCTCCTACAGCAAATAACCCCAGAAATCAACGTGAGCGTCCACAGCAAGGTGGGTGCCTGGCCCGCCCGCCCGTGGGGAGCCTGAGGCCTGGGCGGAGCTGGAGAGGAAAGGAAGACGGGGCCCTGCGTGTGGAGCCTCGGGGGCCAGGCCATGGAAATGGGTCATTATGTGAGTGCTGGGCGGGCAGGGGCCGAACTGCGTTTTGAAAAGATTATCCTGGCTGAGATTTCTTGAGAACGTTAGAGAGAAGAACTTCTAATCATGCTTCAAAACCCAGCTCAGATGGGACCTCCCTGAGAGGCTGGCACCTCTGCACGTGAGCCTGTGGGCTTATGTGGTCTCCAGGGGCTCAGTGGTCCCCCGCTCTGCGCCTGACTTGGAGCGGCTGTCGGTGACCACGGGCGAGCACGGATGATGTGGGCAAGGGGTGGGCTTCCTCTGAAGCCACGCTGTGAGGAGACGGATGTGCCAGAAGCAGGAGAGGTGGCCTGAGAGGAGAACCCCCCGGGGCAGAGACCTGTGCCCATGCCTCGGGCATGGCGGGGCCCCGGGCGCCGTGCACCCCAGACGCGCTCGTGACCGTGGGAAAGGGGGAAGCATCCCAGGCAGGAGATGTCCATCCTCGAGGACCAACAGCTCTGGCTGCGTTTGTGCTTTAAACACAGATCCCTTTCTTTGAGAAATCCCAGGAGACCAGGTCTGTAGGTGCGATGTTCGTGCGTCCTTCTCAGTGATGTAAGTGCCGGTAGATAACAGGGGTCTGACGTGGGCATCTCCGTGCCCTGGGACATCCGCCCTCAGCATCTTTCCCACTCTGGCCATGTCATCCCACGGGGGGTCCGTGTTCTGGTGGCAGAGAGCAGGTAGTTGTTGGAGCTCAGGAAGCAGTGCCCGGAAACCTGACAGCTCACAGCAGATCAACAGATTTATAGGCAAAGAGGGGAAGAAAGCACTAGGAAGTCCTCAAAGATAGTCAAAATCAAATTCAGTTCACTGAGAATCCACATTTTACATTGGTTAAGGAAAGATATTCAGAATTTTTCTTTTCACGAAAATGATGTCATAAGGGGAATGTAAGCAGCTAATGTATATTTAATTGCTGAAAGGCAAAGTGAGTTACGTTCTTAATTCTGACAATTAAGTTTTGTGTCCTTTTCTCAAGCACTCCAGGAATAAGCGTCATTTCTAGGAGACTGTTATCCCAAAATTGACCCTTGGTCCCGGCAGGGGAGGAAGGTCAGCTTAAGGCAAGCTCGCCCAGTGGTCACCATTCACATGTGTCTGGGACGTGCTTCTCCCTGGGCCTGAGCTGGATGGCAGATTCAGCATCTGACCAAGCACCGGCCTCTCCAGCCTCCCCGCCCCGCATCCGCTCCACTCCCCCTGCCCTCAGAGCCTGCTGAGGCAGATGGGTTAGGAATTGTTGCTTCCACTTAAAAGGTCACAACACCTAGGCCTTGGGCAGGCAGGCCGCTGTTACCAGGGCGCAGCTGCTGACACCGGGGTGTGACCGTCCACCAGCCCTGCATCCGGGAGGCCTTCAGCCCATCCAGGTCACACCAGGAGTGGCCCCGCTGCAGGGCGAGGGCTGTCGTCTTGGCCGGCTTTTCCCATCTTTTGGACGTGCCGACCTGGGGACATGGCCCTGGTCGGCTCGTGGGATCTGTCCTCCCCGAGGCTGAGCAGGTCGCCAAGAGCACAGCCCAAGGTGTGGGCTGAGCAGCACAGGGAGCGGTGGCCTAGCCGGGTGACGGGGGCGGGGCGTCCATCTGTCTGGGTCGGGCCGGCGGCAGGACCCGCTCCCCATGCACTCACCGTACTCCGCTCTTGCAGCCTCCGTGCAACTGTGGCGGTCCCGCCTGGGACGGGTGACGTGCTCCATGGCCAATTGTCTGCTGCTCATGAAGGTATGATGTTCTCAGGGCGTGGGGGGGGGGAACCGCTGGGACCTCGAGGTGGTGTGCATGCGGGGGCGGTTATCGAGCAGAGAGGCCAGCGAGACACTCAGGATAAACGTCCTTTAATTTCTACTGAAAGAAATGTCAATAGAATGTAGAATTTACACTGCCAAGTTTAATTGTTCAAACAGGGGTCGAGATGATTTAATTGAAATCCTCCTCATGCTCTCAATTCTCTCTCCCTCCTGTTTTTCTCTGGATTCAGTCCCAGAGTTGGCCTCTGTTCCCCCCATTAGAGGAGGTGGTTTCCCTCGTCCTGACCTGACTTGCGCTCAATGGCCATGGCATCTGGGGACAGGCTTCCCCGGGAGACCTGCTCCTTAGCCCCGCACCCCCACACACAATGCCAGCCCCCGGGGAGGCGGCTGGGGGACGAGGAGGCTGAACCGAGGGCGTCGCTCCTTTGTTCCTCCATCCGTGCCTCCCTGGCAGGGCCCAGCGGCAGGGGCTGGAGGCTGCTGCCCGAATCAGTGAGCCGCAGACACCCAGAGCAGCTCCGTTAACATCTTCTGGGCCATTAAGAGGCCAGATCGTGGCCCTCCCACGGGCCAGCCCAGGGTCACTCCTGAGCTTGGTTTTAGCAGAGCAGAGCAGGCAAATGGCCGAGGGGAGAAGCGGGCTCTGGGAGCTGGTGTCTAACCCTGACAGGGCAGCCCCTTGAGGGGACCGCGTCCCGGGCCAGCTGTGGGTCCCATGCAGAAGGCCACGCTGGGTGTGCATTCGGCTCCTGCTCCAGGGCCCTGCCTTCCGTGCGTCGCTGTGACCCTGGGGTGCAGACTGCCTCGCGTGCCCCTCCCACCCCCAAGCCCCGGGGACCTCCCCGGAAACGAAGGCCCAGAAGGGATGCACTTGCAGCCCCCCTTGGACAGCGCCTTGGGGTTAAGGCGCTCTGGTTCTCTCAGCTCCTCCCTTCCTGCCACCGTGACCCCTGACACGGCGCCCCGTCCCTCCCGCGGGTGGAGGGAGCCGCCCAGGGCCACTGCCGCCTTCCTTCCGTGGAGCTCGCCGGCTCACGCGCAGAAACAAAGGACACATCGTAAAGTCACGGGCCGATCGGTGTCTCCTTGGTCACGGGCTGGGACACCTCAGGAGGGTCTCCTGTTCCACTGGTGGCTTCCTGTGTGCATTTTTAAGGCACATTAACAGAAAATTGTGGGATAAGAACACCCTTTGTCTACTGCTGGAGTGATGATACCACCAGGCGCCAGACTAAGTCTTGTACCTACGTTGTCGGGACTCAGTACAGAACAGATCACTGTGCTTCAAAAATACTTTTACCACAAGTGCAGTTTAATTTGAGATTTTAGATTATGCTTTCATTTCCACGAGTTAAAAAAAGGAATGAAAAATTTTGCGGCTGAGGCGCCAGCACGCGTGCGCATCCTGTCGCCACCTAGTGAGCGAGCCCGGAATTACAGCAGCGTCGGCCTCACCGGCGCGTCCCGTCCCTTCCGTTCGCGTGTGGGCGACGCTGGGTTACTTCAGCAGCCGCTTCTTATTCTGAATAACATTTCTGCTACGGCGACGTGAACGCTGATTCACCTTTTTAACGATGAGCAGTCTGTCCACACGCTTCAGCCTGAACGTGTGCCTGAAACACTGTCGCAGCCTGGGCACCCCAGCCCATCTGGGAGACTCAGGGCGCCGCGCCGCCCGCCTCCGTGCCCCGCCAGACGGTGCAGCTGCTGAAAGAAGAGGGGGAAGACGGAGCTAGAGCAGTCGGTCCCTGCGAGCGGCCGCGCCCGCCTGACCGCGGCCTGGACGGCGCTCGCCCTCAAGAGCGCCCTTCAGCCGGGGCCGCATTTCCTCCTTTCCTCCGGTAAATAAACGATTTCGTTAAATGGTCGTCCGCTGACAAGCTCTGGGCCGCGCTCCGCTCTGGTTTACTGGAGGCCGGGCTCCTTGGAACCGCCAGGGCCTGGGCCCGAGGCTGCAGCCACCCGGGGCTGCCACCCGGGCCCGGCGCCTCGTCTGAAAGCCTCCGCACGGGGTCCCCACGGCTGTGTCCGCCCAGCCGTGCTCTCCCAGGAGCGCCGCTCCGGCGGGACAGCGGCCGCATGCCTCTCCGTAGCAGGCCGGGGCGCCGAGACGTGGAGGTGTCAGGCGGCGACGCCGGCCACAGAGCCACCCGGAGACGCGGGCCGGGATCGGGGCGTGTGCACTGGCCTGACCCGGTGACACTTGGGCGCCGCCGGACACGAACGGCGAGGTGGCCTTCCGTTCGCCCTAAGCCTGAAGTGAGGCGTAGACGTTCAGCACAGTGGGTGATTCTCAGATGCTCCGAGGTGCCCCCGTCTCCCCGCAGAAGTCCAGGGCTCAGCAGCGCCGGACCCCAAGCCGGGCCTCAGCGTCCCTCGGGCCCCAGGCACCGGGGGTCACTGCCGCCCCGAGAGCGGGCTCTCGGCACACCCTCACCCGCGCGCTCCCGCTGGGCAGGGCGCGGGCAGCGGTGCCAGGAGCCGAGGGGGACAGGCAGGTACTGCCGGCTCGCCACCTGCACCAGCAAGTCCAGTTCGTCGTGAAGAGCTGCTCTCGAAGCTGCCAGAGTCTTTCCATTTTTTTTTTCTCTGCTAAACTGGAACGTTTCTTGTCGTCTGTCTTCATAACATCCAGTTAGCGAACTAGTAACGCCTGTCCCAGTTTTCATGACATTGGAAACGTAGACGACGAAGGAAAGAAAAGTACCTTGTGGGGTTTTACGAAGACTCAGTGAGGAGAACACTGCCGCGCGGGCTGCTGTTTGCTGACCCGGGAGACGCAGGGAGCTGTTCACACGAGCCCGGGACAGTGCCCACCAGCAGGCGGGACGGCGACCCTGCCGTCTGAGCTCGGGGCTGTTGGGGATTTGTCCTTGTGCCCCTGGCAATACGGCCAGGTGCCCCGGATGGCCTCCTCCCGCCAGAGCCAGCGAGCTCTCCCGGCCCAGCTGTTTTACGGGGCTTATGTTTGTCTGCATTTAAGAACTTTACCTCGAGTTTTAGTAAAGAAAATGTTTAAGAGACGCTATTAATAAATTCAGTTTCTGTGTCTGGCAGATGGAGGCAAGACAAAATTCACCAATTAAGGATTTTGTCAGAAAAGAAAGAGTGAGTCCAGGTGAAATACTAGTTGCTACTCAGAAGCTGGAAGAAGAAAGCCCCTCTGCCCTCAGTGCACAGCCAGAGCCCCTCGGGGAGAGGAAGGCTCTCAGGACCGTGGTTACACACAGAACTCAGAGCCTGGTTTGCTGGGCCATCTGCCGCCCTCACGGCGGTGCCACGTCCCACCTGCCCACGCATTCGTGTTCCCGCTTCACGTGAGAGTCTGCAGGTACCTGCGCTCCTGTAACGTGTAAAACAGCGTGCTCCTCCTAACTCTGGGATGCTCTCTGGGTCCCCCGCAGGATTACGTGCTGGCCGTGGACGCGTACCGCTCGGTCGTCCAGTACTACCCCCACCAGGAGCCCCAGCTGCTGAGCTGCATTGGCCGGATCTTCCTCCAGGTGAGCCGCGCGGCTGGCAGGGTGGGCCGGGGGTCGCCTTAGCGTGGATGCGGTAGATTGCAGAAAGAGAACAGGAAGTACATCAAGTCAGACTTCTGTGGCTGTAGAAGGGGCAGTTTTCTTGGTCCTGGCTTGACTGTGCTCCGGGTTTTGACGTGATTAGGAAGCCAATTGCTAGACGTGCATTTTCGTAGATTTTCATCTGGGAAGCGCTGAGATGGATTCCTTGAGAAATTGCCCTGTTGCAGGTAGAAGTGTGTTGACAAAACCGTCAGTAATCTTATTTTAAGTGGCTGCTAACGTCGCCAAAGCGCGCTTGAATCCACGTGCGTGGACAAAGGAGGTCCCGCTTGGAACCACGGTCCCGACAGTGCGGGAAGCCGGGACGTACCCGCTTTGCCAGGGATGGCGCTGAAGCCGGGACGCATTTGGTGCCGGGGTGCCGGGCGCCCGTCCTCGCTCCTGTCCTCCCCACGACGGCAGGCCCACACTCGCAGGCCGAGCGCGGGTGCCTCAGCCCCGCACCCTCAGTCTCAAAGGGTGTCGACCGTAGCACCCGCAGCCTGGGCGGGAGCCTGATGGGGCCATCCGTGGTGGTCAAAGCAAGGGGGATGGATGTGGGGAGGCGCTGACCCTGAGCGGGTGCCCTGCTGGGCCATCCTCCTCCGCCGTGTAACCGGCCCACTTTACAGAGGAGCAGACTGAGGCTTCCCGGGGCTCAAGTGACCTGCCTGAGGTCCCAGAGGTCAGGCCCACAGGAGGGATTTGAACAAGGTCACCCAGAGCCCAGGTTCTCTTCACTGATGTTGGTCCTGTCCTCCTGCACCTCCTGGCCACTACACACACGAATGCGTGCACACACGCACCCCACCTCCACCCCGTCCTCCACGCCACGCACAGACGCAAGCGCGCACACACACAAGCGCACACACGCCGCTCCCCCAGGGGGGCATCCAGAGACAACCCAACAGTGATGGCCGCCTGTGTGTCGTCCAAGTCCCTCCCAGGATGCCCGGTTTCCCTGCCCCAGTCTCTGAAGCTTGACCTTCACTGAGTAACTCATGGATGTTGAAGAACGCGTGTTCTAGCATCTGAAAGACCCGGGTTTCTGTTTGTCCTTGGTGCTTACCTAGCCTTGACCCTGGGCTGGCCACCCTCCTGAGCTGCATCCTCTCCTCTGTGCACCAGGTACGCTCGTGGCTGCCTCTTGGGGTCCTTGTGCCGATGAAACGAGGCAGCCATGTAAAGAATGCCGTGCCCGGGATCTCGTGGTGCCCGGTTATTGTCCTGATTCTCGTACTAAAAGAATGCTCTGTATCTGCTCTAATTTCTCACTACTCAGGACGATCTCAGAAACTTCATTTCTGTCTTAATTTGCATAATTTGAGAAATGTATGCTGGAGGTCCATCTAGGAACCCTGAAATATGAAAGCACAGTCTTTCTGTGACAGTCATGGACCTGACGGCCCAGGGGAGGGACCCTGATGGTCAGACTGGGGCTTGGTCGGTGCTTCCGTGGAGACGTTTCTGGCCACAGAAGTATTCACATTTGCGCCTCCAATACGTTGGGCTCCCCGGGGAAGTGTCCCCAGATCTCTGCAGTTATCGTTATAAGTGAAATTGGTCTGGGTTTGTGCGTGCGTATGCGTGTGTGTGTGTGTGTGTGTGTGTGTGTGTGTGTGTGTGTGAGCGTGCCCTTCTCAAAGCATTTGGTAGCTGTGTTCTGTCTTCATAAACATAGCTGCTTGCTTGCTTTCTCTGTCCTCTGGGATATTTTGGACACTCTGGAATTACATGTTCCTGGGAGATTTGAATAACTGATCTCAAAGAGGCCTCAGCCACCCTCCTAGGATTTGTTGGGTAACTTAATACTGTTACTAATGGCTTTAGTGTTCCACGCGTGAGGTTTTTTCTCTCTGTTTCTGGCATCAATTTTGGCAATTTAGAGTGCCAAGAAAATCACCTGTTTGGTCTGTGTATTCACATATGTTTTTGCTTAGAGTTCTGTAAAATATAGTCTTCTTTCATAATTACTTCAATTTCACTTTAACTACAGTTATTTCTCCTTTTACATTTATAATTGTTTACTCATGCTTTCTTTTCCTTGATTAGTTCATCCACTTATTATCTGTTCTTCAAATAACTAGTTTGGGTTTGTTTATTTGCTTACTAGATACTTTGCAATATTTTTAATTGCCTTTTTATATTGTTTAATTTTTTACGCTGCCTCTAAGTCTTAGAAAATCAGTAGGATTTTAAATCCTAATTACGTTTTAATAATTATGAAGATGTGGACTTCCCTGGTGGCACGGTGGTTAAGAATCCGCCTGCCAATGCAGGGGACACGGGTTCGAGCCCTTGTCCGGGAAGATCCCACACACCGCGGAGCAGCTAAGCCTGTGTGCCACAAGTACTGAGCCTGCGCTCTAAAGCCCGCGAGCCACAACTACCAGAGCCCGCGTGCCTAGAGCCCGTGCTCCGCAACAAGAGAAGCCACCGCAGTGAGAAGCCTGCGCACCGCAACGAAGAGCAGCCCCCGCTTGCCTCAACTAGAGAAAGCCCGTGCACAGCAACGAAGACCCAATGCAGCCAAAAATAAATTAATTCTTTAAAAAAAAAAAAAAAGAAATACAAGGATGTGAACTTACCTTCTAATGACCAGAAAAATCAGTAGGTGGCAAAGAAAATTCTAAGATTCCTTCGTTATCCCCCACTAGAAAATAGTTTCAGCGCAAGTCCTGTACCAGCTCCTTGAGGCCGTGCGGTGCAGAGGGCCAGCACGTGGTCTGGGAGTTGGACAGTCCCATTCTGTTATGTTAGCTTTGTGACCTGAGGAAACCGCCCAGCCTTTCTGAGCCTCATCTTTTTAATCCAGAGAGTGAAGAAAGGAGTGGGACCAAGAGCACAGCTTGTTAGAAGTTGTGAGCGGTGGGAAGCACTTAGCACAGCACCCAGCAGACATTTAGGGCTTGGTGCACCTTTGTTATCAGCTGGTGAGCGTCAGTATCTCCATCAGTATGCCCCTGGGCCCTGGAGGATGCAGGGTAAGTGAGCGCACTGCGGGGGACGCAGATGTTCAGGCCTCTTTGGGGGACCGCGGGTGCTCCCACCGTGTGCGTGAGGGTGGGGCCAGTAGACGCGCGGATGGTGCCACTTTGTTTCCTCCTCCTGGCGGGGTGTTTTTCGGGGCAGCATTGACAACAGAGAGGGGCCGGAGACCGTGAGGGTAGCTTGATGGGCGCTGGCTGAGGACTCGAGATCCCCGGGTCGGCGACGAAGGGCACTCATTACTCACAGCAGCAGCAGTGCAGCCAGTGTCTTTGTGTCACCAAACACCAGGCCCTGGTTTCCCAGGGTACCGTGAAGGGGCCGGGTGCTGCCTGCAGGGGTCTCACTGTGGAGAGTAACCCAGACCCTTGGTGCTGGGTGGTGGGCACGCCTGCCCTCGGCTGCAGGGAGGTAGTACGGGGGCTTCCCTGGAAGGAAGGAGAAGGGAACAAGCGCTCCCGGCAGGTGGCTGGAGGACCCCGGGAATCGGGATGGGGGTGAGTGTGCAGAAGAGGGCGCTGACACTGCAGCTGCGATGCTGTCCCCTCGGCAGATGCAGAGACACCTCGTGGTGTGTTGTAAGGAGATGCCCTGGAGTCCGCTGCTCCAGAGCTGCTCCTTTAGGCCTGGAACACAGAGGCCTTTGTTCTTCCTTCACCCTGGTCGTAAGGTCTTTGTTGTCACAGGGTTTTCATTTTTCCTGTATTTTGCAGTCTAAGCCTTAGATCACTGATCTCCTTCCTCGTGCAGAAGGAGACCCGATTCCCTCTTAACCCCCCGCCCCCCAGGCTGTGGTCCGCAGCGATGGCAGGACGGGGGAGGGGGTTTAGCCATCAGGACCCCCAGTGGCTCTGGCTTCATTCTAGAGGGAGCTGAGGAGGTCTCCGCAACCGTTCGCTAAGAGCGCGGCCATTTGTTCGCACGATAGAATTCTGTATTATTGGGTCAGAATAGGACTGAAATTTGTTAGTTTGATGATCTCTGTCATTTTACTGGTCACAAATAACCCCCCAATAATTGACTGGGAGACTGTAATATTATACCAAAAGGTAAATGTTGTACTTTTTTAGTCATTCTTTTTTTTTTCTTTTTTTTTAACGAGAATATCAAGTTTAATTTGCCAAATATACAAGTTGGACTTGTGGAGCATGTTTTGCCTGGGTGCTACAAGGCAGAGGTTTCTTGAAATGATCCACGGGCAGGTTTAAGAACGGGCCCGGGGCCTGGCCGGAGTCGGGAGGTATTTTTAGTTTTCATAATGCTATGCCAGGATTCCTTTTGAAGGGTACAAATTAAAAACTGTAAGAGACTTGTTAACATGCAGGTGTATTAACCACTCACTTGCTGACGTAGAGATAGATGTTGACGTCCTGCTGTATCCTAAATGGCTCTTACTTTTTTTTGGTAACAAAAAGTGATCATCAGTAAATGGTTATACCAGAGTTTTACCCTGCCTGATACATAACATGAGGAAACTGTGTATGTGGGTTTAGATTTAACATTTGTCAGCTGAACTGACTACATAATTTCGTCAAAGCAGATTGGAGACATAAAGACAGCTGAAAAGTACTTTCAAGACGTAGAGAAAGTAACACAGAAACTGGATGGACTGCAGGGTGAAATAATGGTTTTAATGAACAGGTATGTATTTTTCCTTTATTTTTCCTTCCAGTTTTACTGAGATATAATTACCTTACAGCCGGTGTAAGTGTAAGGTGTGCAGCATGGTGATCTATCTGATTTCCATACTGACATCATGGAGTGAGGACCACAGTAAGTTCCCTGAACATCCATCATCTCACATGTAACGTACGGCCGTGTTAACTATGATCATCGTGTTGCACACTGCATCCCTAGTACTTATTTATAACTGGAAGTTTGTACCTTTTGACCACCTTCATCTAATCCCCCCTCCCCCCTCCCCTCCACGGGCAACCACAAATCTGATCTTTTTCTGTTTGTTTGAAGTATAATTGCCTTGCAACACTGTGTTAGTTTCTGTTATACAACATAGGGACTTGATATTTCTATAGCTTTCAACCTATCACCACCATTAGTCTAATTATGACGTGTCTCCACACACAGTTCTCACATTATCACTGACTGCATTCCTCACACTGTGCATTTCAGACCCGTGACATGTTTATTTTGCACCTGAAGTTTGTCCCTCTATATCCCCCTCCCTTAATCACCTGTTTCTGTCCTCCCCTCACCCACCCCACTTCTGGCAACCACCTGTTTGTTCTCTGTGTCTGTAACTCTGTTTCTGTTCTGTGTTTGTTCGTTTTTAGATTCCACATATAAGTGAAATCGTACAGTATTTGTTTTTCTCTGACTTATTTCACTTAGCATAATGCCCTCTAGGTCCATCCATGTTGTCACAAATGGTAAGATTTCATTCTTTTTTATGACCAAGTAATATTCCATGCACTGCACGCACACCCCTTTATCCATTCATCTGTTGATGGACACTTAGATTGCTTTCTGTATCTTGGCAATTGTAAATAATGCTGCAGTGAACGTAGGGGTGCATGTATTTTTTTCTAATTAGTGTTTTTATTTTCTTTGGATAAATACCCAGGAGTGGAATTGCTGGCTCATATGGCAGCTCTATTTCTAGTTTTTTGAGGACCCTCCATACTGTTCTCCACAGCGGCTGCACCAGTTTACATTCCCACCAACAGGGCACAAGGGTCCCCTTTCTCCACAGCCTCACCACCACTTGTTACTTGTTGTCGTTTTGATAACAGCCATTCTGTCAGGTGTGAGGTGATATCTCATTGTGGTTTTCATTTGCATTTCCCCGATGATTAGTGACATTGCGCATCTTTCCATGTGTCTGGCCATCTGTATGTCTTCCTTGGAAAATTGTGTATTCAGGTCCTCTGCCCATTTTTTAATCAGGTATTTTTGATGTTGAGTTGTTTGAGTTCTTTGTTAACCCCTATTTGATATATACCAGTTGCAAATATCTTCTCCCATTCGGTTGGCTGCGCTTTCATTTTGTTGAGTTTCCTTCACTGTGCAAAAGCTTCTTGGTTTGATGTAGTCCTGGCTGTTTGTTTGCTTTTGTTTCTCTTGCTTGAGGAGACAGATCCAAAAAACTATTGCTAAGACTGATGTCAAAGAATACTGCCTGTATCTTCCTCTAGACGTTGTATGGTTTCAGGTCTTACATTTAAGTTTTAAATTCATTTTGAATTTACTTTGGTGTGAGTTAGGAGTCTAGTCTGATTCTCTTGCATGTAGCTGTCCTGTTTATCCAACACCATTTATTGAAGAGTCTTTGCCTCATTGTATATTCTTGCCTCCTTTGTCACAGATTAATCGACCATGTAAGTAGGGGTTTATTCAGGTCTTCTGCCCAGGTTTTAATCTTTTTTTATGTTGAATTGAATGAGCTGTTTATTTTTTTTAGTATTTATTTATTTATTTGGCTGCATTGGGTCTTGGTTGTTGTGGCACACGGGATCTTCGTTGCAGCAAGTGGGCTCTTCGTTGCAGTGCACGGGCTCTCTAGTTGAGGCATCCCGTGGCATGTGGGATCTCAGTTCCCCAACCAGGGATCGAACCCGCATCCCCTGCATTGGAAGGCGGATTCTTAACCACTGGACCACCAGGGAAGTCCCTGAATGAGCTGTTTATATATGTTGGATATTAACTCCTTATAGGTCATATCACTTGCAAATATTTTCTCCCACTCAGTAGGCTGCCTTTTCATTTTATCGATGGTTTCCTTTGCTATACAAAAGCTTTTAAGTTTAATTAGGTCCCATTTGTTTATTTTTGCTTTTATTTCCTTTGCTTTAGGAGACGGATCCAAAAAAAATATTGCTACTATTTATGTCACAGAGTGTACTGCCTACGATTTCCTCTAGGAGTTTTTTGGTTTCTGGTCTTATATTTAGGTTTTTAATCCATTTTGAGTTTACTTATTTTTTTGTATGGCATGAAGGGATGTTGTAATTGCATTCTTTTTTGGGGGGGGGGGCGCCTGGGGCCATGCCACAGGGCACAGGGCTTGCAGGATCTTAGTTCCCTGATCAGGGGTCGAACCTGGGCCCCAGCAGTGAAAGAGCCGAGTCCTAACCACTGGACTGCCAGGGAATTCCCTCTAATTTCATTCTTTTACATGAGGCTGTCCAGTCTTCCCAACACCACTTGCTGAAGAGACTTTTCTCTGCTGTATATTCTTGCCTCCTTTGTCATAGATTAGTCGACCATAGGTGTGTGGGTTTGCCTCTGGGCTTTCTTTCCTGTTCCATTGATCTATGTCAGTTTTTGTGCCAGTACCATACCGTTTTGATCATTGTAGATTTGTAGTATAGTCGGAAGTCAGAAAGCGTGATTCCTCCAGCTCCAGTTTTCTTTCTCAAGATAGTTTTGGCTATTCGGGGTCTTTTGTGTTTCCCTACAAATTTAAAATTCTTTTGTCCCAGTTCTGTGAAAAATGCCATCGGTATTTTGATAGGGATTGAATTAAAACTAACAGACGTCAGACCCAGTGCAGTTTGCTCCCCAGAATGCCCTGTCCCCTGCCATATCTGGAAAGCACTGACACCACCTGGCTCGGGTGACGCCTGAGGGGCCAATGCTGCCTGGTCCTCCCTGTGGGGTTCCAGTTCTGGGAGCTGCCCCGTCAGTGCTGCTGCCACGCACCTGCCCGCATCCTGACTTTCCTGGTTAATCCTCTGTGCGTTGCTTATTTCCAGAGCTTTCCTTCACCTCGGTCAGAACAACTTTGCAGAAGCCCACCGATGCTTCACAGAGATTCTAAGGATTGACCCAGCAAATGCGGTGGTAAGACACCCGAGCAGAGGCGGCTCCCCCCACCCCGTGCCCCCCGCCCCTCCCAACAAGTCTGCCGGCATCAGGCACTCTCATGGGGGCCAGGGAGGTCCTCGGGCCCTGTGAGGCCGCATCCAGTCCCGCGTGTCCCCCTCCAGGCCAACAACAACGCGGCCGTGTGCCTGCTCTACCTGGGCCGACTCAAGGACTCGCTGCGGCAGCTGGAGGCCATGACCCAGCAGGACCCGCGGCACTGCCTGCACGAGAGCGCACTCTTCAACCTGACCACCATGTACGAGCTGGAGTCGTCCCGGAGTCTGCAGAAGAAGCAGGCTCTGCTCGAGGCCGTGGCCAGCAAGGAGGGGGACTGCTTCAACACACAGTGCCTCAAGCTGGCCTAGTTCCCACCTGACGCCCGAGCCAACAACCCCCGCCCCGGCGTCTGCGAGCCGGCCTTCTCCATCCAGCCGAGGCCCAGGCCGCTCCGGCCGTTTGCACACGCGGGGTGAACATAACCCAAGGGAGGGAGGGGGTCCAGGGCGCCTCGGCCCCTCCTGTGCATTCCTGGAAGCTGACCTGCTTCGTGTGCTAAGCTGAGCCACGTAACACAAACTGTTCTCGCTCCGAGCCTGAATGTTCTAGAGGATTCACAGGTAGATAGATAAGGGGGAAGAGAGACCATTCGTCCCCGCCGGCGGCCCAAAGCGAACCGCGTCCACTCAGCTCCTTTCCCAGCCCGTGCTGCTCACCTCGGGCGGCCTGGTGAAGGGTGAACGAACCCGTCCTTCCTCCTCCTGCATTTGCACATCAGAGGGAGCGGGGGCGGGGACGCCTGGGGGTGGGTTCTGGAGAACTCGGGGCCCTACTGCACAGAACGAGGGCGGGCCTCACAGCGCGGACACTGTCCTCTCAGGTCTGAGGGTCAGGGCGTCTGCGGTCCTGTTTACACGGTCACTCCTGCTTTCAAAGTCTCTGAAGTACCTGAGTGCTTCTTCACTAAAGAACTCTGGCCAGGGTCCTTTAAATATCCAGCTATTCTAATACACTTTAAAATGGAATTCACTTTAAAGACTCTGAGATAAACATCTATTGCGTAGAGCAGAGCGAAGCTGTATTTCTGGTCATTTTTGTAATAGAAAGTAAAAATACAAGTGCAGCGTCTACTGGGCAGATGGTCCCAATGCAATTGTTGAAGTACAGCTTCATTACACATTAAAATAGGAGAAAAAGATGAGACCACCAAGAGGACTGTGGGATGCCAAGGAGGTTCTAAAATCGTCTCTTTTCAAGAAGAAAAATCAGAACTCCTTATGTTTCAAAAGCCCCAAAATACGCCATTTTAGTTTCTTCACCTTGAGGGTTTTCCTTCAAGTCTGGCGGCGGGTGCGGGGGGCAGAGGTGCTGGTTTACAAGGCTCGGCCTCCACCTTGAACCTGCGCGGGGCGGGAGGCGTCCGCTCGGATCCCCTCGGATTCCGGAACCGTCCTTCCCGGGTCCGCCGTGTACAGAGCGGGTAACACCGCACAGGCTCCCGGGGGCGGAGGCCAAGCCAGTCAGAAACCGGACTCCAGGTTCCCCAGTAAATCAGTATTTGCATCCTGGACGCACCCTCCCCGACCCCCATTCCCTCCGGAGGCGTCGAGACAGGCAGGGAGAGCACTAAACCCCTGCCGTCTGGGGCTCGCTGAGGCTCCGCACGTTTGCAGATCCTCAGAGGCAGCGAGGGAAGCGTGCCCCGGGTGTCTGTAAGGTCTGGGGTAACAGCTGTACCTTATCTAGTTCGCACTCCGTTTTCCCTCCGCCCATCACAGACTCCTGGGAAGCGCCCAGAAAGCTCTTCCCGCACAGGCTCCCCAAAACTCACAGTTTGAAGCCCTCACCCCAGCGTGACCGTCTGTGGAGACGGGCCTTCGAGGAGGTGACGCAGGTGAGGTGAAGTCACAGGGTGGGGAGGAGAGGCCACGTGCGGACTCGGCCATGGAGCGAGGCCTGGGAGCGGCCAGCCCTGTGGCACCTGGAGCTCTGACGTCCAGGCCCCAGAGCTGCTATTGGTGGCATCTGTCACAGCAGCTGAGCTGGCAAGACACCCACTCCCCTTCCTGCGCTCCCTGCGCCAATGCTGTGGGCAGCCCGCAGGGGAGCAGGGCCCCTGCCACCGCTCGCCTCCGCCCTTCCATGACCTGTGTCCTGGACGGCGCGGGGCGGCCTGTCCGCTGTGGCACCCTCGGGCCTGGGACGGCCCTGCAGCCGGTGAGCCCAGGAGTGACTGAGCCAGCACGAGCCAGTCTGAGCCAGTCCAAGACGGGGCCAGCCCCCCCAACCCCCAGCCAAATGCTCACTAGGCGGGAGACCTGACAGCCATGAACCTCGTGGGGATGCACACCCAGACCTGGCTTGTAGGAGCAGAAAGAGATGAGCTTTTCTGGAAAAGAAGTTTGCAACCGAGTCAAAATTTTACAGTAGGGGAGTGGTTTCACTAATTGCCCCATATTCCTAAGACGCGTTTATGCAAGACCATGTTTAAAAAGTTAATGACATGGAAAAGTACTCAAAAGAAATGTATATTTACATAATACGTGCATATGTTAACGGAAGGGACTGAAAAGTAATACTAGATGTTAAATCAGTCACAGCAAAAGGATGAGCACAATGGCATTTTTATTTGCCCTTCTGTGACTCTGAACCTCACATTTTTCCACATTGTGTGTGTGTGTGTGTTGTTTTTATAACCAGAGGGGAAAAAATCATCAAAATTGGTAAATGTTTTGCCTTTAAAAAATAAAAAGTGATTTAAAAATTATAGTGATAGTGTGACATGCTCTATAATTGAACAGTATATACAGCAATTAAAAGGAATGGTCTGGACATGTATTCACATGGACATATCCCAAACCTGCTCAAATAATCAAGATTAGGATTGTATATACAATGAAATGCCATTTATTTTTAAAATACAAACATTGTTTGTAGGTACACGTCTGCAGAACTGGAGAAAAACAGGTGCAGGGACCACGTGGCTCAGTGAGTGTCCCAGGGGAGCGAGGAAGGGGCTGGGGGATGGTCCTGGGAGACTCACCAGTGTCTGCAGAGCGCCAGGCCTTTTTTTAGAATGGTGGTTTTTTAATGTCATCCTTTATGCTTTCTCTCGATTTCTGGAAATACAAAGTAATTGACACCTGGTTGCAGATGGTTCCCACTGCTGCCACGGAAGGCCAGCCGGTCCCTGCGGGTCGGGTGTCATGACACAGGGACACTCAGACAACCTCGTCATCCTGGGGCCTCAGCGGCCCACGGGGAACAGCGCTAGTGCCCTGGGAGGGGCGAGGCCTGACCTGGCAGTGGGAGCCGCAGTGCAGGGCTTTCCAGGCTCCACAACCCTCAGGGCCCGGGGAGGAGAGAGCACACAGGAGCGAGGGGAGCAGAGTGAGGAGGGTCGCTTCACCAACAGCCTTGGCGGGAGCGCTGATGCTGCTGGACCGCAGGCGCCCGAGACCCACGGCCCACAAGGGTGTGCGGCACCCTTCGCGATCACGGAAAGCAAAGCCAAACCAAAAACCGGGACACAGCGTTAAGTGTCGCCCCGTCCGGAATACAAATACTTCAACCCATACCGTATACTCGAGCCACAGAGAAAACGTCAGTCATTCCTTCCACGTGCTGACGCTAACAAGATGTGCCGTCCAGGAAAGCAGTGCTGGGGCCACACCCAAGGTCTGCAGTGCATTTTCCAGGGGCGTGGCTGGGGCCCATCGCGGGAAGGGGCTTCACACGCTGCCTCGGAATTGTTCGGGATAGCGACGCGTGTGTTCATGTTCTGTGACACTCACTTGCATGTGCACATGCACACACACGCACACACAGGACAGGCCGTGCAGGACGATTCCCTCAAATAGACCTGTGGAGCCCGGGACGGTCCCTCCGTCCCCGTGAGGCTCGCCCAGGGCCGGAGCGGCCACTCGCCCTGGACCCCACGCAGCGCACGCTGCCAGCTGCGCGTGAGGACCAGGCCCGGCCGGCACGGAGCTGGGCTGCGGCCCCGAGACCCCGGCCGCCACCTGGGGGAGAGGGCCGCTCATTCAGCGAGGTCCGCTGGGCCACCAGCGCTGTGATCCGGTGCAGCTTCCACGGCCTTGGGTCCCCTCGCCTGGTCCTCACGGCCAACCCCAGGCACTCCCAACAGCGGGGCATCTGGCGGGTGCCGGGCAAGGTGGGAGAAGGCGCGAGAGAGACTCGCTTCAGCCAGGAAGACGACGAAACAGCCCACGGAGGACGCCCCCTCGAGACGGCGCCGATGTGGCCAGCAGACAACACAGGCGCCCAGGGTGACTGCGATGCCAGGTGGCCACGTGCGGCCAGACAGCAGGGTGGACTCCGGCCACCAGTCAGGAGCCTTCAACTAAGGATCCCTCCGGGAGGATGTGACCCGGGTGCACCCATGCGGGGGGGGCCGGGGACCAGCGGAGCCGGGGGACAGCGACAGGGGCACCGACAGACACGTTCCTGGGGCAGGACCGGCAGGGCCGGCGGCGACAGGGAAAGGGTTTTGGTTTCAGAGACGGGCGCTGTCCACCAGGACGACAACCTGGGACACCTGCGAGCAGTGCGGACGGTGCCCAGGGCTCCATCCTGGCCCACGGGTGTGCCGGGTCCTCCCCACACCCAGCACTGGGGAGACGCCGGCCTGGGGCCAGCCCTTGCTCACCGCCTGCACGACTGTGGGTGGAAAGCTGAACCCTCCCAGCCCCAGGGTCTCATCTGAAAGACTGGGTTAGTTTCCCGAAGCTGCCGCAGCAAATCACCACGGACAGGGCAGCTGGACACCACCCGTGTCCCCCACCTCACATGCAGGCCAGCGGTGCGCACCCCAGGCGTCTGTGAGCCCGGCTCCTCTGGGGGCTCCGGCTGCAGCCCCCTCCTCGGTCCTCAGGGGTCCTCACACGTCTGCCTCCGTGGCTGCTCTTCTTGTAAGGGCCCCAGGCCTCGGTTCAGGGCCCGCCCTCACCCAGGAGGACCTCACCGAGAGCCCTGTCCAATCACATCTGCAAAGGCCCTATTTCCAAATAAAGTCACGCTCTGAGCTCCCAGCTGACGTGAATTTTCGGTGGTTAGTATCCAGCCCACGACCCCTGCTGGTAGCACTCTCGGGAGGATTAAAGCGGATTTGTTAGATACCCGGGAACAAACCACCTGCCGTGCTTCTGGGTCCGCGCGGGCAGCCCCTCTGCCTTACACCCTCTACAGCCCCCAGGGAGTGTGGCTCTGCCAGCGTGTCCTTGTGTGCCCCCTCCGTGCCCTGCAGGGGCCATCGATAACGTCGGGGCACCCCACGTCCTGCCTCACCTGACAGCCATCAGGGTTAATTAACGATGGGGCGGGCCCGAAAACATGGGTGCAAAAGCAAATCGCATTGATTTCATTGTATCCTTTGCTCGGCTCCTGTATCACTCAGATGAGATCCCCTTCGGGTTTTAGAACTGGGGATTTCTTGGAAAAGTTTGTGCAAAACAAACACAAGCATCTTAAACCTGGAAAATAAAAGGCATTAAAATACAATAACAAGACGAAGACAAAGGAGGGGGTCTGAGCGGAGGGCTTCTTTCCTTGGAAAATCAGACCTCATTCCACAACAGGTCGCTGTGCACACAGGCCCAGGGTGCTGAGCTGCAGGACGAGCCAGCCCCAGACCCACCGACCTGGGTGCCCTCCTCCCATCAGGACCCTGGCCGCTACCGCATTTCAGAGGGTGCTTCGAAAAATAACGACTTCCTAAGGCAGAGACGTGAGAACACCTGGGAACTCAGAGAAGCAGCACCTGCTCCCTGGGAAGCTGCCGAAGGTTCTCCCAAAGCAGCAGGGCGCGGCTACGCCAACAAGCGGCCCCAGCCCCCCAGGCTCCTCCCCTGCCTCCAGAAGAGCCCCTCCCGCCCCAGGGCCCCCAAGCACACCGGGAGGATGCACGCTGGGAGCTGCAGCACCCTTCTCCGGGGCTGGGGTGCGCGCGCGCCCACGCTCAAACATCTTTGGAGGCAGAGTTCCCATCTTCGTCAGCAGGATTAGGGCTGTGCGATTCAGTCCCGGTGCTGAGCTGCCTGGCGGCCTCGGCAGCCAGGGGAGCCCCCTCGGTCCGCGGAGGGCTCTCCACCGCTCCTGGATGCCGGAGGCCGGTGTTCTGCGCCAACACGAGGAGCCTGACTTCATTTTCCAAGGGAAAGCTCTTCAGCTTCCGCTGTCAGTGTGCCATGGACCGGGCGGCCGCAGTGGGAGGGGCCCGTCAGGAGGGGCCCACGAGGGGTCGGTGCCGCAGACCCCAGGGCTGGCTCTCCCGCTGCGCCAGGAAGGGGCCCCCCAGAACCCGACCTGCCGGCCCCTGCTCCTGGTCTGCAGCCCCTGAGCTGCGGGAACTCGGGGCCTGTGCTGCGTCCCGCGCTGGTGGCGGGGACGGACGGAGACACAGGGCTCGGCCCGCCGGCTCCGGAGCGGCTGTTCCCCGCGGCAAGGCTTGCGGCAGCCCTCACTTCTGAGGAGCTGCAACCCGCAAAGTAAGCGTGAACCCTGCTCTGATCCGCCTCCAGGGGCTGCCGCCCTCGCCCGCGGGCTGCCGGGGAGGTGTGTTAGAGCCCAGGGAGACGGGCTCCCTCCTCAAGCGACATAGGCCGCGGTTCCTCGCCCTGGCGTGGAGCCCGAGCGGCTCCGCCCCACATCCGGGAACCGCGCGGCTCCTTCCGCACGTGGGAGACGCCCGCCGCCTCTCCTCTGAGCTCACGACCCAGAACGCCAGCCCCGGGAAGCGTGCGGCGGGAGCTGGGCAGAGACCCACCCCTCCCGGGCAGTGGGCTGCGAGCAGCGAGGCCCCAAACCCGTCTGCACCGAGTTCCCCGGCGGGGCTGACCTGCGGAACTGAGGGGCAGGCACCTGCCCGTCACCCGGATGCACTCCCGCCAGCCCTGCGAGGCCTGAGCTCCAGGGAGCAGCACAGGATCGGGGTCCCCGGTGGGACGAGGCCCATCACCTGGGCTAAGCCTCGTTAGCAGCAGGCGTCAGCCCTCCCCTCAGCACCCGCCCACCAGCCTCCACGTGACCCCCCGCCAGCCGCGGGCACCACCTCCTCCTGTCCTGCTCGCGTGTCTGAGCTCTGGCTCTGCCTGCAGGGTCGGGGGGCTCTGCTCCTGACTTCCGGCCAATCAGCCCGCACCACCACCTGCTGCGGCTGGGCACCGCCCCCGCTCGCGTTCCTACCAGTCACCCCGTCAGTACCTCCTTAAAGAGACTGACTCCACCTCCACTCAGGATGACTCCTCCCAAGGAAACTGAAAAGCCGTCTGGGGCTTACCAGCAATTTGGTCCGAACGAACGCTTCCTCGCAGTTCACTAAGGACTGCCACCAGCTTCCGGGTGTGAACGTCTGGTTTTCCTGAGCCTGGTGGGAACCGGAGGGTGGGGGGTGAGAGGCGGCCGGTGAGCAGCCCCCGTAAGGGCGTCGGCCGAGTGGCAGGGAAGCCACACTAGACAGACAGGAGGCTGCACCCGGGCTTCGCACATGCGACTGCCTCGTTCTGGCAAGATCGGCATCCGACACTTCCATATTTTAAAGCGCTGCTTTGGTGCAAGAATTCAACCTAGCAGCCGTGTTTTCTCAACCAAAACACTTACGACACGGGGCCCGGGGACAAGACACGAGAAACAGGGACCCAGAAAGCAAACCGAGAGAGACGTGGGGTGGCTGCGCCCCAAGCCCCCCGCAGCCCTTCCTGCTTCACCCCGGTTCCAGTCCTGACGAGACCACCACACTCCCTTCTGTTAGAGACCGACTTAGGAGTCTTAATGTTGAGAGTTCAGACGAGTAGCTTACTGTGTTCTTTGTAGACAAATTATCAACTGTATATGGACAAAACTAAAAACGTAACCAGTAATCTATAATTTTACTATCCAGAGAAAGCTACTGAGAATATTTTTTTGGGTGTAATGTATGTATATTGTTACCGAAAGGAGACTGCATTTTTTCTCTCAATAGATTATAAATAGCTTACATTTCAAAACGTATACAGTAATATCATTGGTACGTGAGTGAACACAGATGAAAGTAAATATAGGGAAATTCGCTGTAATATACTTACAACTTCTCTGTGGGTGTGGACGGAACGAGTAGATGAGAACGCTTATCTGAAGGGCAGAAACAGCTGAACGCCCGCAGCGCTCTACCTGCTTCTAATTAGCGACAGTCAGTGGAGCACCTGGCCGGGAGGCTATCTGCAGCAGGGGCGGGGGCTGCCCTGCTCGCCCACCACCCTTCCTTCTGGATAAACGTCAGAGACGACGGAGCCACGCCCACTCAGGACACACGGACGAAGCACAAAGAGCGGAACACCCTAGGAAGGCAGGAGCCTTAAAGGCTGGATTTCAAGCACGGAAAGTACCGAGCGGCTAAAACGTCAGTTTGCTACATGTTTAACCTGGATCAAGGCAGGACAAGGTTGGCCGTTTCCTGGCTTGGCCACGCCTGCCTCTGGACGGAAACCACGGCACGGGCCCAAACCCGGCTGTCTCCTCACACGGTCGGGGTGCACGGCAGACACCCTCAGTAGGAACAAGGGGAAAGCGGGCATTGCTTTAAAGTGCCGACACGTGAACCAGTGTGAAGCTACCCCCAAGGGCAATTAATTCACGTTCTGGCTCATCACATCCCAGCCGTAGCCGCCCTCCAGTAAGTGCTACATGCCTTTCAAGAGAGGACACGTTTGTAAAATAACACACGTGGAGTCGTGTCTTACTCAACAAGCGGGTGCACCTGGCTCCAGACGGACAGCTCAGCTCACAGCCGTGTGCTCCTGGGAGACCCCGACGTAGCGTCCTGACGACTGTGAACGCACGAAGGACCGTGCTCTCTAGCGCTGTGCCAGGCCTGCAGGAGCCGCCCTTGCTCCGGGGCGTCCCTGGGGCCCCATCAAGGGAAGACCGAGGACAGTAGCACGCAAGGCCCTGGGGGGCTGGTGGTGTTATCATCGTGCTGCCAGCGCACACGTTAATCCTAAAATTCAGAATTTCCTCTGTGCCGTGGACACACGCCCCCAAGAACAACGTGGAAGTGATGACAGATCGCTTTTCTTTTTTTTTTTAATTTGGCCGCACTGCCCAGCATGTGGGATCTTAGCTCCCAGTTCGATCTTAGACCAGACCAGGGATCGAACCCGTGTCCCCTGCATTGGGAGCGCAGAGTCTTAACCACTGGACCACCAGGGAAGTCCCGACAGATCACTTTTAACATAAAGATTTTTAATCCAGTTTAAAAGAAATACTTAAAGCAAACTGCCCTTCAAATATGAGGTTAATGTAGGGTTTTTCTATGATTATAACGAATTAGGTATAATTGTATCTCAGAATTGTTAACTAAAAAAAAGGTACAAGTTTTTCTGTTAAAATTCAAAGGCTTGATTGTAAAAGAGATTTACTGTAGGGAGTTTAACCTAGAAATCTCACCTGGAACAAGTAATAACCCAGATAAAATAAAAATTAATTGTACACACATACAATCCCACAAAGGATCTAACTGGGGTGATTTTAAGGAACCACATGTACCAGAATATAAGGGAACTCCAAGCCACAAGCATAACGTTAAGGCAGCTACTTTATCTTGAACAAAAACGTGGCATAATCAAGCGAGGGTCCCTAACACGCCAGCGCATGCCCCATGGCACCCCCTACCCAGCTTCCCCCGTGTTTGGGGAGAACAGTGTCTTCTCTCTGCTCACTCCTGTCATCCACTGTCACTCCTTCGCACAGGGCAGGCGTGGCCTCGCCTGGTATCTGCTTAAAGTCCAAGAATCGGGTCCAGATGGGGCAGCTAAGTGGCTGCGTTTGGGGCGCTGAAACTCACTGGGTCGCAGCTGAAGGCATGAGCTGACACAGGGCCACTGACCACTGATCCTGAATCAGAGAAAATGAGCGGATTTGCCCAGGTCTCCACAGGTGCTTCCACGTGCAAACCGGTTCTATAGCTGCTCCCATTAAAACGTATTCTGATCCAACAGTCTCGCAGAGGAAAGCTCACCTAGCCTCAAGTCTACAACACAAAAGCAAAGAGAATACGACTGCTTTTCTGCTGCATCAGGCCTGAGACCTTCACAAGAGGGGCCGGGGTGCGCCAGACCCCAGGGCACCGCTAGGCCGTCTGCGCCAGAAACTCTAGGTACTGCCCGCGGGCCTCGAAGTGGTCAGCCGGCCGGTTGTACGCCGTCCACACTGGGTCTCCCACAAACAGCCGCATGGCCTTCACGTAGTTCTAGAAAACGAGCAAACACAGCAGCAACGGTTAGACCAGCTACGGAGGTTAACGCTCCTTGCTGTTTTATCCCTGGGTCTTAGCACTTTCTTCCATCTTCTGAGAGGCAGCGTCGGTGCCACGGCGAGAAGGCCTCGTGCTCGGGCGGCCAAAGCATCTGCGGCTCCAGCTCAGCGCTGACCCTGCACTCTCTCGGCAAACACCCCAGCCGTGAGCGCTGACCCCGCCTGGGCGTGTGCCCCTCCTCCCCTCCTGCTTCCTTTGGTACCGGTTTCCCACGAATTAGAAGGGAGGGCAGCCTGCGTCACAGTAGAAACGTGCACACCTGTCCATCCAGGGTTCACTTTCAGCAATTTATCCCTCAGGTACACTCACATAAGTACAAAATGACGAATGTGTGAGGTTACTTATTACGGCACCGTTTACAACAGCAAAAAACTGGAAACAGTTGGCGTACCCATCTTTAGGGGTCAGCCGTCAATGGGCTAAATCAGGGTACGTCCCACAGTGGACACCAGGCAGCTGTAAACAGGAACGAGGCCCTTTACATCCTGAAACGAAACGATCCCAAAGCACGGCGAGCAGAAAGAAGGAAAATGCAGCCCCGCCTGCAGCAGTCGGCTGCCTCCCGAGGAAAAGGGAAAGATACTGGCTCACGTTCGCCTGATATGCGTGACAGCGCGCTAAGGAGACTTTTAAGGACACAACAGTGGTTACTTTCAGGGAGAGATACTGGGCGCTGGGAACAGGGGTGACAAGGCGACCCTTCTTCACACACCGCCTCATAATCCTGAGTTCTAAACCTAGTGCGTTCAGTTCCTAGCCAAAAATCGTGCTTAAATCTCAGATTCGTCCGAATCACACCCAGAGACCCTCAGAGCCGCCCTAGTCCTGCTTCTGTGGCCGGTCTCGGTGGCTCTACTGCACGACTGTTAAGGCCCAACTGAAATGCTCTTAAAATGACGAGGGAGCAGTGACCCTGAGACCCGCACAAAGCCGGACCCCTGGACGGATGCCTCCCGCTGACCTGCGTGCACGGGCCCGGGCGGGCGAGGGGCCCTGTGGCGCCGGCCACTCGCTCAGAGGTAGGTAGCATCCTCGCCTCCCGCCGCAGGGCTGAGTGTCCACGTCTGTGCACAGACCAGGCCCCAGCAGAGAAGACGAAAGGCCCACCTTCTCGTCCAGCGTGAAGCGGTGGTATATCCCGGCGGGGAGAGTGATCATGTCTCCTTTCTCCATGAAGATCCGGATCCACCTGTCCTCTTTATCCCTTACGTCGAAGTACCCACTGCCGTCCAGGATGTAGCGGATCTCATCATCCAGGTGTAAATGCTCCTCATAAAACATCTTAATCTAGAGCAAGAGGGGTTCTCGTGAGCCCTGAACACCAGGACTGAGCTGCCAGACACGTGCTCCACAGATAGGCATATCATCCTACGTATGAGGGGCAGGAGCTACAATGCTCTGTGGAGCCGACCGGTGGACTAGCGGGAAAGGAAAGAAGGAACACACGGCGCTTACCGCGTGCCGGGCAACGCTCTCAGTGCTTTATATGAATAACTCACTCAGGTGCTCTCTGCACCCCCCTTGGACAGATGAGGGATGTGGCTCAGAGAGGCTAGGTCGCCAGCCCAACATCACACAGCCTGGGTGTGTAGAGCCTAGACTCCCACGCAGACATCCTGGCTCCTGCAGCACACACGGCAGGCACGCTGATCGCACGCACACACACATCACGTGATCACACACCCCATCATGCTGATCACACACGCACACACACATCACGTGATCACACACCCCATCATGCTGATCACACTCGCACACACACATCACGCGATCAAATGCACACACCATCACGCGATCAAATGCACACAGCAGTCGCGTTGATCACACGGGCAGATCAGAAGCCACGTGTGCACCTGAGGAAGGCAGTCACCGTCTCAACAAACACTTTCCACCTGTCCAAATGTACTTCTGTGTTTTTCAGATCTTTATCCCTCTAACGTTTATAATAAAAATATTCAAATACGAACAAAAGTTGAAAGAATTCTACAGTAAATGCCCATCTTGCCTCGTTATGATCTCCCATCTCTCCCCCTCCTGCGCAGGAGTTTTAAAGCTTTCCTTGAATAATGTCGGCATGTTTCTGGAAAATCCACAGATGTTTGGAAAATCACCACTGACAGTGAGAGCACAGCACATGAACACCTCCCTGTCAACCCCGTGGGCTGGTGAGGCTGTGCGGACGGGCCCCCTGCCACTCGGGGCCCAGAGCCCCCGGAAGGTCAGCACAACTGAGCATACGCTGACCCCGCACCCCTTATGGGGTTCACCCTGAAGAGACGCCCTGGCGACACACAATGTGCACACGTCACTCCCTGCCGTACTGGCCGTAGGACACTGGGAACAATTCACAGGCCCAAGCAGAGCGGGAGAATACACAGCGGACGGGAGACACCATCACGACAACCGGAGGCCAGCAGCGCGGGGCACAGCGGGGTCAGCGGTACGGTGTGGAGGAGGCGGGGACACGGATCTGCCCTGTTGCGTAATTTTGGCTTTAGAACCTAGTTATGTTTTACAGAGACATAAATAAAATGAAAACAGGCTTGGGGGCGGTGGCGGGGGGCCATACGTCTGAAATCAAGAGAGACGCTCATAACCAAAGAAGGAAGAGAAAACTCATCTAAGTACCTTCTGAACACATTACTTTGACTACATCCTCAGTCTGAGACAGGACCACAAACAAGCCTGGAACTCCAGGGACCGGTCTGCTGTTCGTAACAGCGTGGCTGCAGCTGCCACCCCGGAAGCACGGGGTGTGTAGAAGGGCCCGCGGGACTGGAGCCGGGTTCTTGCTGTGGGAGGACAGAGACCCGAGTCTCTCTCTACAGACTGAGGAGTCGTCCCAGGAGTGTGACTGGACTCAGAGGCATCAGTGTGAACCAAAGACTGCTCTCACACGGACACGCACACACACGGGGACACACACACACACACGGACACACGGGGACACACACGGACACACACATACACACACGGACACACACACGGGGACACGCACATGGACACACACAGGGACACACACACGGACATACACATACAAGCGGACAAACATATACACACGGATACATACATATACACATGGGCACACACATGCACAGACACACACACATACAGACACACACAAACACATACAGACACACGGACATACAGATATACATATGTGCACACACATATACACAGACACACGCACACACATACATACATATGGATACACACAGATGGACACAAACGCACAGACACACATACGTACACGGACACACACATATACGCACACACACAGACACAATACACACACGGACACACAAGTACACATACACACACGGACACACACACACTCTCTCTCTCTCTCTCTCTCTCTCTCTCCCCTCCCTCATCCAGTTGGCAGAAGGACCTGGGCACTGACCCCAGAGTAGCAATGAGGGCACCAAGCGCCCTGTCTGGGTTTCTAAGTCCCCGGAAGAACAGCCGATTCCAGGGCCGGGTGGGGGGAAAAGCCTGGAACACGCTGACCCAGAAAGCACGGAGGTGCTGATGAGCATGAGGGGACACGTCAGGAGGGCAGGGGCCACTGACAGGGGTGCCCACTTGCCGAGTCTGGAACAATCTGAACATCAAAGTGGATCATGGCAGGAATGGACTACAGAGCATGAGGAAAATAAGACTCCATAAGCCTGTGTGGATGTAAATCAACAGCAGAGAACGGAGAGGCCAGCTCAGTACAGGAGGATGACGGCTGGAAGGGCACCGTTTTCACCCTGACACTGACACTGTTTCAGGCAGGAACCATCAAGATTTACTAAAATCACCAAGTCAAAGTTTGATAGAAAACACGATATTCACAGTCGAAAAGTAACTCTCGACAAATTTCTTATTCGTTACACAGGGAAAAAAATGGTCACTTCACAACGCAGAAACTTGATGGGCACCAGCCTAACCAAGTTTAGCATCACCGGTGACACAACCCTGACAGCACGTGCCACCCGACAGGGTACCCTGGGCAGACACAACACCACTTCTGTAGAATTCCTGCCAAAAACGCACAACCTGAGTCTAACCACGAGGAAACCTAAGGCAAACACGAGATAATCAGATAACAAAGAAGTTTGTTTTACAAGAACAAGAGAGATATGCCTGTATTAGGGACAGGGTTTTATTTCAGGAGAGAAGCTATTCTACAAGATGGTAATGATGAAAATAATCTAACTACTAGCATTTACAATATATGAGCCCCTTCTGTGGAAGATGGGAAGTCTAAAATTCCAAGTAAGAAAACACCATTTAAATCTCAGAGGATCTCATGACTCAGTAGGGCACTTGGTGAAAACTTCCGTCATTTTGTAAGGTGTTATAATATTTGTGCTCTGAGTGACAAGAATAATTTGATATAGAACAAAGTAAGGAGATAAAAAACACAAAACACATCTATTTTAAACAATTTTGGTGTCGCTGCACCACTTTCATTCTTAGGTCAACGTGCTAAGTGTTGGTTCACCTACTTATATTTTCTTTTTCAGGAACACACACAGAAGACATCCAAGCTAATGGAAGGGAGCCTTCCTGGCGGGTTCAGCAGAAAGAGCCTGAGACCAGGGGGAGGACCTGGGTTCTGGGCCTGGCTTTACCAACATGACCATGGGAAGCGGTCCACACCCCCTCCAGGTGTCCAGTGATAAGACTAAGAGGCTAAAGCTCAGTGAGCCATTTATTTTCCTCAGAGCTTCACAGTTCATAGCTCAGCTCGATGAAAGAAAAAGTCTTGGGACCAACGCAACTGCCAACTTTTTTTTTTTTTTTTTTTGCGGTACACGGGCCTCTCCCGTTGCGGGGCACAGGCTCCGGACGCGCAGGCTCAGCGGCCATGGCTCACGGGCCCAGCCGCTCCGCGGCATGTGGGATCTTCCCGGAACGGGGCACGAACCCGTGTCCCCTGCATCGGCAGGCGGACTCTCAACCACTGCGCCACCAGGAAGCCCCTACACAGCTGCCAACTTTTGTCAAGAAAGAAAAATTCTAAGACAACTATTATTGTCGCTATTGTTTCATAACGGAGTCACCTTATTCCTGAGAAAGCAAAGATAACAATTCCAAAAACAAGGCAGTCATTTAACTTATTAAAAACTCTGCACGTCTGTTTTCTCATTTTGCCAAGGATCAGTGAGTTTCTTTATTAACGGGCACCCGGGAATTACCATAAAACTAACAACTTAAAACAACCCTGACTTCACTTCCATATGAGACGGGGTAACAGAAACTGGATTTCCCCTCCCACCTCCAACAGTCAAAACAAACACAATATAAGAAATAATGGTTTGCAAAACACCAGACACCAGGAAAGGGAAGAAAGTGACCCGTGAGGCAGAAACAAGAGAGGGGAACCCTACTCCTGCTCTAGCTCACACCTTGAGAGAGTTCTCAGGCGGTGGTGCAGGGAGCGGGGGACCCAGGCAGGGCACCCTGAGCTGAAGAGCAGAGCTGAGCATCTGGGGAGACCAAGGGAGCTAGTATGCAAGACGGGAGTGCCCAAGGAGAGAGCTTCACAGAGAAAATCCCAAAGACCCGCAAAGGAGCTCCCTCCAGTATTCTGAGAGCGCATCTGAACGGGCCTAGGAAGACTACCTGAGGCTGGGAGAGAACCACTCGGATTCTTCAGGATTGAAAGGAGCAGCTCCTGGCACTGACACCGACCCAGGAACAGTGCCCCTCCTACCAGTCAGACTGGGAAAACCTCACTGTTCACGGGGCTTTGTGTGGTGTACACAAAGGAACTGTGCTTCCTTAGTGGGGAATAATTAGCTATAGGTTGGTCTACCTAACAAGTCTTAAAGGAAAGACCCAAAAGGATCAAATTGTTTCCAATAAGCTTACATGCATTCCAGAACAAAACTCAAGAATATTTATACTGATACAACAATATCCAGCACCCAAGGGAACAAAATCACAGTGTCTGGCATCCAATCAAAAATTACCAAACACGCAAAGAAGTGAGAAAACATGACCTTTAACCAGAAGATAAATCAATCAACCAAGACCAACTCAGACTTGAGTTTCCAAATGGAAACGGGGACTCATGCAACAGAGTAAGGAGCATCAGAAATGCTAACTATACGGTAATTAAAGAGTATTTTTAAATAGGATTTAAACCTCTTCACAATATAATTTACTACTTAAAAATGAAAACAGGGCTTCCCTGGTGGCACAGTGGTTGAGAGTCCGCCTGCCAATGCAGGGGACATGGGTTCGAGCCCTGGTCTGGGAGGATCCCACATGCCGCGGAGCAACTAGGCCCGTGAGCCACAACTACCGAGCCTGCGCATCTGGAGCCTGTGCCCCACAATAAGAGAGGCCACAACAGTGAAAGGCCCGCGCACCGCGATGAAGAGTGGCCCCCACTCGCCGCAACTAGAGAAAGCCCTCGCACAGAACTGAAGACCCAACACAGCCAAAAATAAATTAATTAATTAATAAAAAATAAAATAAATAAAAAATAAATAAAACCCTAAGGCAATCACTAAAACATTTTTTTAAATGATAAGCTAAGAGGAAAGAAAACAGAATCACACAAAATGCTCAATTAAAATCAGACAAGGAAGAAAAAGAGGAGTACATTTTTTAAATAATAAAGAACAAGTATAATAAATTAAAAGTTACAAATATGGTATATATCAATCCAACCACATCAATAATCAATTTAATGTGAATGGTCTAAATCCATCAATTAAAAGACAGAGACTGTCAGAATAGATTAAAAGCAATAAACAAACAAACAAAAAACCCTCTAACTATATGCTGTCTATGGGAAATCCACTATAAATATAAATACACAAATAGGTTAAAAGCGAAGATCTGGAGAAAGAAACACCATGTTAACACTAATCAAAAGAAAGCTCAAGGAGCTACATTACTTTCAGACAAAGCAGACTTCAGTACAAGAAACTCACAAGGGATAAAGGTGTATACTATGTAATGACAAAAGGGCCAAATCTCCAGGAGGACATAACAGTCTTAAACAAGTATGCCTCTAACAACAGTAAGGATACAGTTGAACTGAACAGCACCATCAATCAACTGGAAATAATTGACATTCACAGAATACTTCAACCAACGACAGCAGAACACACATTCTTCTCAAGCTCACATGGCGCCTTCACCAAGATGGACTATATTCTGGCCCATAAAACAAGACTCCACATATTTACAAGGACTCACATCATACAAAACACACTCTCTCACTACAATGGAGCTAAATCAGAAACTAACAGAAGACAAAGCTCTGGAAAAGTCCCCAAATAACTGGAAACTAACATATGTCAAGAAACCTATATAGTTCAAAGAAGAAATCAAAAAGGAAGTTAATTCGGAGATATTCTAAATTGAATAAAAATGAAAATTTGTGTGATGCCACTCAAGCAGCACACAGGGGAACATTTACAGAACTAAACACCTATATTAAAAAAGAAGAGGGGTTTCCCTGGTGGCGCAGTGGCTGAGAGTCCGCCTGCCAATGCAGGGGACACGGGTTCGTGCCCCGGTCCGGGAGGATCCCACATGCCGCAGACCAGGTGGGCCCGTGAGCCATGGCCGCTGAGCCTGCATGTCCGGAGCCTGTGATCCGCAACGGGAGAGGCCAAAACAGTGAGAGGCCTGCGTACCGCAAAAAAAAAAAAAAGAAGGAAGGCTTCACGTCAATGACCTCAGCATCCACTTTAAAAAATTAGAAAAAGAAGAGTAATTAAACCCAAGGTGAGTAGAAGAAGGCAAATAAAGACAAGAGCAGAATTCAAGATAATAGAGAACAGAAAAATAATATTGAAAAATCAATGAAACCAAAAGCTGTTTGGTAAGATCAACAAAACTGATAAACTTCTAGCGGAACTTGGGCAAAGGAGAGAAGGGACACAAATTACCAATATCAGGAATGAAGGAGACAGCACTACAGATTCTACAGATATTGTGAGGATAATAAGGGAATAGTCTGAATAACTTCATGCCAATGAATCTGACAACTCAGATGGAATGGACAAATGCCTTGAAGGACACAAACTACTTAAGATTATTCAAGAAACAGATATTCTGGATAGCCCTATATCTGGTAAAGAAATTGAATTCGTAGCTAAAAACCTTCCTACAAAGAAAGCTCCAGGCCCATATGACTTCACTGGTTAATCTGCCAAACATTTAAGGAAAAATGAAACCCATTCTACACATACTCTTCCAGAAACCTGAAAAGCAGGGAGTATTTCGCAGCCTATTCTATGAGGCCAGCATTACTCTGATATAAAACCAAAATGAAGACATTAAAAAGGAAAGAGAAGCTTGTGTTTATTAGTAGCAAATATAATGATTCCCCTCTTCAAATACTTTACAGCTCCCTCACCTTTTCTTCGTAATTTGGTAGTCTGTCTTTGCATATGGTTATTATGTCCATCCAGGAGTAGTTTCTCTCCTTTCGGATCTTCTCTAATTCCGGATCATTCTCGTATTTGTCGGCATCCAGCTAAAAGAGTTTAAAACACAAACAGGAGGCCACATGAGTGCATCGAGACATTCTCTCTCTGGATCTCCAATATCATACTCCAAATTTATCATCCAGTCCTTTGTCCATACTAAACCAACCTTTCTCCCCCTCCTTTCCCTATTTCTTTTAATGGTTTTCCCACTCTCCATAACAGCTAAAAACTACGCAGTTGTGTTTAATTCCCACCTCCCTTCTCCGCAACGGTCCTGCCTGGGGGATTCCAGTCCCACCGTCAGGAGCCCAGGGGAAGCTCTCATCGCCTCAAGCCTGTCCACACCGCCATGCCCTGTTCCTCTGCCACCAATCCGCTCTGCAAGTCTAACTGATCTCTCGATAGCATCTCTTTGGTTACGTTGTTTCCCTGGGCCAAAACACCTGAAGCTGTCAGAGCCTACAAATAAAAGGCAAAATCCTTAGACAGAGACAAGAGGCCTTCTACCACCTGGCCCGGGCTGCCTTTTCTACTCCTCTGTCCCTATTCCCTGTTTTTAAAACACCTACATTCTAAACCAAATGCGATTATGGGCTGCTCTTCAAAAACACCCGATGCTTCACAGCCCCACACCCCTGCTCCTGACACCTTCCTACGCCTGGAACGGCCTTTCCCTGTTTCCACTTATCACAATCCCATCAACTGTTTAACGTCCATTTTTTTTTTTTTTTTTTTTTTTTTTTTTTTTATTTTGCGGTACGCGGGCCTCTCACTGCTGTGGCCTCTCCCGTTGCGGAGCACAGGCTCCGGACGCGCAGGCTCAGCGGCCATGGCTCACGGGCCCAGCCGCTCTGCGGCATGTGGGATCCTCCCGGACCCGGGCACGAACTCGTGTCCCCTGCATCGGCAGGCGGACTCTCAACCACTGCGCCACCAGGGAAGCCCTAACGTCCAATTTTAAGGTCATCTTCTTCATGAACCACACCCCTGGGCCCCAAACACCATTACTATGAACTCCTCCTTAAAACTACTGGCAAAGAATTTCACACATTTTGCCTTATGTTGCAATAAAATGCGCATGGTATCCCAACTACTGAACAGCAAACTCAGAATACCTCAAAGTACTAGTCGGCGATACGTTAGCTGCTAAAAGACGACTCCCCAAATGAGCAGATCCACACAGTACGCACTAGTGCACCATCCACCTTGAAACCCTGAGCGCGTGAGCGCTTCCTACCGCCCTGCGGCGGCACTAACAGAACAGGCAAAAAGGCTCCCCCTGCTGTCGCCGCTCAAGCGCGGTGATTATTAAGAAAGGTACGAAAATACAGAGTAAACGAAGTTTAATTTCGACAGCCCTTTGCCTCACCATCCAGAGCACAACGAGAAGGCAGGAGAAACTGGGTTTGATCTCCTGGAAAACCGCAAAGGTGACTTTTACAGCGTCTTACTGTATCCTTTGGGTACATTCAGAAGTTGGCCACCGTCTCACACCCGCTCTTAAACTGTCACATGTACCGCGAAATCCGAAGTGCAGGGATTTGCAGTAAAACTAACTTATTTTCTTCTCAGAACACACCCGATACTGCCCTGAAGACACCGCCTTCCAGGAGGTCGTGGGGGGCGCCCCGGCTCCTCCCCCGGAGACCCGCACTCGCCGCGGGCCCTCCAGGGACCCCAAGCCCTCCCGCCCCGCCCGTCCCGCCTTCAACCCGGACGGCCGACGACCCCGCCGGCACCGGACCCTCCGCCACGTTCCGACGGCTCACACCCTGCCCCCGCCTCGCCCTGGGCGCCAACACCCCATCCCCCCAACCCCCCAACCCCGCTACTGAGCCTGCGCAGTGCGCACCACGGCCTGGACGCCGACCCCCGGCCCCGCCGCCGGGCATGCGCAGGGCGCAGGGCGCACGGGGTCCCATCATGGCGGTGGCCCCCGTTCCCGGGGGCGCGGGGCGCGCGGGAACTTAGGGATGAGCGGAGGGCTCGCCCGCCCGCGACCCCGCCCCAGAGCCCCCGCCCCGCAGGACCCCGACCGCGCCCCCGGTCCCGCGTACCTTCCAGTAAAGGACCCCGAGCCCGCGCAGCTGCTCCAGGCCGACCGGGCGCGCGGGCTCCCCGCGGTGGGGGCGCCGCGGGTCGTCGGCCGACTTGTCCATGTACCAGGCCTGCACCATGGCCGGGCCCGGGGGCAGCGTCGCCGCCTGACCCCGGACCTGCTCGGGCCGGTCTGAGCCCGGGACCTGCACCCGGGACCCGCGCGGGCTGCCCCTCCCCCGAACCCTCCCCCGGGAGCCGCCGGGAGGGAGGGAGGGAAGGAAGGAAGGAAGGAGGGAGGGAGGGTGGCGCGGGAAAGGAAAGCGGGAGGGAGGGCGGCGCGGGAAGGGAAAGCGGGCGGGACGCGCTCCGAAGGCCCCGGGCCGAGGGCTTCCTTCCCGCGGGCCGGCGGATGGGCTCCGAGCGCGGGGCAGGTGTCCCCCGAGGGCTGTCTGCCGGCTCGGCTCAGGCCCGGTGACCACCCGGAGCCGAACCTGAGCGGGGCCAACCGCCCACCCGTGGCTGTCAATTAGCTCCTCGTGCAGGAGGCCGAGTGTGGCCCGGCCCTGCGTGAACTCAGTCGTCCGAGGGAGGGGCTGCTTGGCCGGCACTGTGTTCCCGCTGCACGGGATCGGGTATAATTCAGCGCCCTCGAGCACCGCGCACATGCCTCGCGGGGTGAGGGCTACAGTCTCCTTGAACATCCAGACGCCATCTTGTGAAGCAATTTATACCGCGATTAAATAGTTTGTATTTTACAGCGAAGAAAGCAAATGCCAAAAAAAAAGTGATTTTTGTTAAGCCCGTGCCGCTGAGATGGTGCACAGCTGTGGCTTGAGGCCAGATCAAGTCACCACAGAGGACCCCCGGCATCATTCCGGGTGGGATATTGTACTCTCCGTCCCCCCATGTTTACAGTATCAGCAGTCTGCAATACCACCCTATAATTTTAAATTGCTTCCTTTTTCCCTTTTTCATCTCATCTCCTTTCCCTATATAATGTCATGTCCTAGAATAAATACAAGCTTCCCAATCCTTGAATTTCTAATCAGTTTAGCTGACAAGGGGGGAAAAATCCAGCTGCTCAATCAGCCTAGGTTTATCTCTTCAAATCGATCAATCAAAGAGATCAGCTTATCTCAGCCATTCACCCCAGTGTCTGTAACAGGGAATCAAGTAACTAGAACACGTGTGGGACTCAGGCTGGACCGCTCTCAGACAGCACATCCCCAAAGCAGACAGCTGACTCTAGAACCTCCAGAAATACTGTGTGAAGAGCACACTTTTATTTCAATTCGGTTCCGTTGCACCCTGACTGCAAACACAGGATGCAACGTGTGGGCACGTGCCCACATCCTTCTTAGAGAGCCTGTCTCTCCAGTGCCTCACTTGACAATTACTGCTCATCCTTCAGGGTTCCACGTGAGACATCACTGCCCACTTTTTTTCTGCCCCTCACTGCTCTCCCCTTCCCTCCTCACCCTTCTCACCACTCCCTCAGGTTCCCAGATCCAACCACAGCCTCTGTTCTCATCAGCCAGTTCATTACAGCCGCCACTCCCTGTTCCTTCAGCCCGCTCCTTACCCCGCCCCCCCAGTTGTGGCTCCTCTCCGCATGCCCACAACATTGTGGAGTGTCCCAGGGCTAATAAGTACCGCAAAACTAACGTGGCCAAACCGAACTCGAGTCCCGCACATCCAAACATGCCTCTCTCTATCCTTTGCCAACTCCGTAAACAGCAGCTCCAACCACCCAGTGCCTTGATCCAAAAGCCTCGGGGTTTTCCTATTTCCTCTCCCTCACCCTCAACATCCAGTCCTATCTACAGCGAATCCTGTGGATTTGAGCTTCCAAACACACCACAAATCCCCTCACATCCCTGCGTCCTCCTCCTCCTGCCTGTCGTCTTGCCTGATGGAGCTGCTGACAACTGGAATCGACCGCCTGCTTCCATCTCTGCCCCACTGCAGTCCGTCCTATGCAGAGCGTATACTTAAAAACACAAACCAGGGGCTTCCCTGGTGGCGCAGTGGTTGGGAGTCCGCCTGCCGACGCAGGGGACACGGGTTCGTGCCCCGTTCCGGGAAGATCCTACATGCCGCGGAGCTGCTGGCCCCGTGAGCCATGGCCGCTGAGCTTGTGCTCCGCAACGGGAGAGGCCACAACAGTGAGAGGCCGCGTACCGCAAAAAAAAAAAAAAAAAAGGCGAACGAGCATAATTCCCCAGTCCCTGTGAGCATGCTTCACGAACTGATTTCCTTCAAAGAGTGAAAAAGAAGGAAAAATAAATAAAAACTAACTAAAAAAAAAAAAAAAAACCACAAACCAGATCATGTCACTGCTCGACTTTAACCCTCCTTGCTAACTCTGCCCTGGCTCCACGGCCCGTGTGGCTGGCGCCTGACCACCTCTCCCTCTTGTTCTCTGCCCTCCGCCTGCCCGGGCCTCCACCTGCATCTCCCGCCCCTCCTCGCTGCCAGGGCTTTGACATGCAGTTGTCCCACCTTCCTTCTTTGCTCTTCCTTTCTCCAAGCACTTTTCTCCTGCGTACTTCCATTTTTCAGCGTAAATATCCTTTTTTTTAAAATTTTTTTGGCCTCATGGTGCAGCTTGTGGGATTTTAGTTCCCCGACCAGGGATCAAACCCACGCCCCCTGCATTGGAAGCACATAGTCTTAACCACTGGACCGCCAGGGAAGTCCTGTCGGTTGTTTTCTTAAAAGACAGGCTCGGGACTTCCGTGGTGGTGCAGTGGTTAAGAATCTGCCTGCCTATGCAAGGGACACGAGCTGGATCCCTGGTCTGGGAAGATCCCACATGCCGCGGAGCAACTAAGCCCGTGTACCACGACTACTGAGCCCACACACCACAACTACTAAAGCCCGTGCTCCGCAACAAGAGAAGCCACCGCGGTGAGAAGCCCGCGCACCGCAACGAAGAGTAGCCCCCCCGCTCGCCGTAACTAGAGAAAGTCCGCACGCAGCAACAAAGACCCAATGCAGCCAAAAAATATATATATATATATATATATATATATATATATATATATATATATATATATATATATATATATATATATAAGGCTCAGTTCATTTTGGGGAAAATGTCTGCCAAACACCCTGGTTGGAATAACCATAGTTATTTGGTGGCAAGCTCAGCTTGCAGCTCAATCATACAGGAGCTTTTTCCCTCAAAACAACCAGGGAACTTTGGCAAACAGTAGAGATGCTTTCTGTATGCTTCCTGCTTTGCCCCAGAGGTATTACAAAGATGTCTACTGGGGGGGGGGGGGTCAAGATTAATAAAATTAATAATTTTTACTACTTCATCAGGACAGTCTTAAGAGAAACGGGGCTTTGTTTTGCTTTGTCTTGTGAGGGACATGATCAATGCTAGTAGTTTTGTGCTGCGGCCCAAGCCACCCTCAGGCAGCAACAACGTGACCCACCCGGCTTCACCCCGTTCCTGCAGCGCGCAGCCCCGGGAGAAGCGGGTACTGTCCTGGCATCCTCACCAAGCTGCTCTCGTCCGCTCACCTGCCCTTTAAGAACGCAGCTCTCTGGAACAGACCCAAACCACTACGTGTAAAATAGAGAAGCAACAAGGAATTACACCCATTGTCTTGTAATAACGTACAATGGAGTATAATCTGCGAAAATGCTGAGTCACTATGTTGTACACCTGAAACTAACACTGTAAATCAACTATACTTCACTGATTAAAAGAAAAAAAATGCAGCCCTCAGCTCTGTTGTTTAGGGTGCAGGTGACTGAAATCCAACAAGCTGCTTAAGCAGACAAAACAAAACAGAGGTCCTGGCTCACGTTACTGAGAAAGGTTAGAGCATCCCTTGCCTTGAGCGCAAGTGGATTTGGGGCTCGGAGGAACTTAATAGCTCTGTCTGTCTCTGCCTGTGTCCGTCTGTCTGTCTCTCTCTCCACATCCCAACTAGCTTTTCTCTGTGCTTTGGCTTAATTCTCATCCACCGGGATGAGCTTTTTGTACATGTCAGGAAACAGCCACCAGTAGCTCTGAAACTGCTTGTAATTCAGGGAAAAGGAGCTCTTGATGTAGTGTCTGGACATCCAGTCTCATGGAAGTTTCCAGGTGGCCAAGCAAGAGCCACGTGTCCACGCCGTGGGTCTCTGTGGGAGTCCGAGGCCCGGTTGTGGCCATGTGGGCAGCCGTCAGGGAAGCCCCGAGCCTGGCAGCCCCATCACGGCCTCAGGATGGACAGGGAGACAGCGTGGCCCCAGGAAAGAAGGAACAGCTGGGCAGACAGCACAACGGATGCTCACGACAAATGCAAACTGCCAAATCCTCCTACTTTTGGAGAGTTTCTAATAAAGAGAATAAAAGAGGTGAGCAAAACGGCTCTCGGCTTCTCATCCTTCTGTGTCTTCAGCTCAACACCCGTCCCTCCCGGGCCCTCAGGCTAACCCCAGTCCAGGCGATGCCAGAGCAAACCCAATTCCACGGCGGGAGGCTGTGTCTAAACTCCTCTCCCATTAGGGCCAAACTTGAGCGAATGTCTTTAAATGGAAGAAGCTGGAAGGCTTTCCGGAACATATAGAAAATGTTCAGGGAGATTGGGCGTAATAAATAATGGAGGACATGGCAATAGCTAGAAGCTACAAAAGACCACCTGGGCGAAAAGCACTGTTTCAGGAGCGTTTTAAAAGAGAGAGCTAGAAATAAAAGTTTTTTGTGAAACACAAGGGTCCATCCATCAATAAATGTAGAGTTAGCAGTAAGACCTACGGAATGAAACCAGTGGGACGGCCCCAGATCCCACAAGTCAAGAAGACCTGGCAAGTTCACTAACTCCGCACATAAAAGGACAAGAACTTTAATAGAATGGAGCTGGGTGACTGAGAATTGGATGCCTATGAAACTGTTCTTTTTTGTGTGTATATTTGAAAAATTCTGATACTAATTTTTACAAAAAGTTCTGGGATTTTGAACTGAGAAACAAGCCATCTGTGCATGTAAATTTTTTCAGCTGAAAAAGGGAGCACGAGTCTGGATTTCTTAACAAAGAAGGAATGTTCAGGACCAGCTGCCTAGAGGCCCCAGTCAGCAAAATTTTGTTCAAACTAATTAAAAGGAAAACGTTTCTCTTGATCTTAATGCATCTCTGAAATGAGGTCGAAGACATCCACACAACCTTAGCCTCCTTTTCCTGGGGGGGAAATGCAGGCATATTTACAGCATGTCAGTGAATCATCCCAAACCTTCGTGCCTCCAGGATGAAAATAAAACCGAATGTTTATTCCAGTGTGAGGTCACCTCTCCCATCTTCACTTGTCATCTTTGGGATCCTAGTGTCCCCCAAACCCTTGTTCCAATAAAGCCTTTCCCCAAATGTGTTCCAAGTCACATATGTTGAGGAAACTGACTCAAAAAAAGGGTTTTGAGGTCAAACACTGAGGAAACTGCTGATGTTATCTCTCTTCTGAAAACTGGTGATGTTTGTCATGGAGAAATTGTCTAATGGTGACAAAACTTGTCCCCATTCTAGAGTGGCAACCACTAATGCTAAATGTGTCCCACAGAACAGTCTCTGGTAAACACTGTCAAACGTTCAGAAATATCAGAAGTGGAGCCAATGCAGCACCAGAGTGGTAATTAGTAAGAATTTATTGTGCACACACCAAAAAGAGCTTGAAAACCAGGAGGACTCCAACCAAAACACAAAAGGTGGAGAGGGGTAAATTGGGAGATTGGGGTTGACATATACACACTACTATATATAAAACAGATGAATAAGACCTACTGTATAGCACAGGGAACTCTACTCAATACTCTGTAATGACACATATGGGAAAAGAACCTAAAAAAGAGTGGTTATATGTATAACTGATTCCCTTTGCTGTACACCTGAAACTAACACAACATTATAAATCAACTATACGCCAATAAAAATTTAAAAACAAACAAACAAAGAAACACAGAAGGAAGCTGGGGTGTACGGTTATAAAGCAGCAGGTGTAGCAAGGAGGCCGTGACTGCTGACTCTTCACAGTGATTGGCTACAATACTAGAAAATTTTTAAAAGGTAGGGAATTGGTCAGTGGTTACCTCATAACCAATTTGGGGGAAACCATTTGAGTTTTGCCCGTGATTTGCAGAGTCCTAAGCAAGAAATGACCCAGGTCAAGGTGGTCTTGCAAAATAAGCTAAATGAAGCTTTGTTTGTGTGGCCAAAGTGGTTTTGTCTGCTCAGGGAAATTTCAGGGCTGGTCTCCGTTTGTTTTTGATTTTAACCCCGCCCATGTTGGGGGCAGGAAGCAGAAACACGAGAAGGCCAACTGAGTAAAGTATTAGGACTAAATCTTCTTAGTAATAAAAACCACAAGACTGTATAAATAATAGATACTGAAATCTGAACTATAAGGATAATTTTTCAGAAAGCAAATCTCACTCTGATGAAAAGTAAAACTTTTGCCGAAGTGACAGATTCCCACCGGTCAAGTATGCAGTGACTCAGCACATCTGGGCCCATAAACAGCTGATCCCCTAAACGCTGGGCTGGGTCCAGCTGTCCCTGAAGGAGTCAGCGGGGCGCTGGTGTCCTCTCAGAGCCGGCCGAGCCCCGCCCCACCCCTTCCCCCATTCTCAGTCTGCCTGCTCCATCCAGTTCCGAATCTCCTACTTCCGGCCGAGAGCCTGCCCCTGGTTTTCTTTTTTTTAAAAAAATAATTTATTTATTTTTTTAATTTTTGGCTGCGTTGGGTGTTTGCTGCTGCGTTTGCTGCTGCGTGCGGGCTTTCTCTAGTTGCAGCGAGCGAGGGCTACTCTTCGTTGCGGTGCGTGGGCTTCTCTTGTTGCGGAGCACGGGCTCTAGGCACGTGGGCTTCAGTAGTTGCAGCACTTGGGCTCAGTAGCCGTGGCTCGCGGGCTCTAGAGCGCAGGCTCAGTAGCTGTGGCGCACGGGCTTAGCTGCTCCGCGGCCTGTGGGATCCTCCCGGACCAGGGCTCGAACCCGTGTCCCCTGCATTGGCAGGCGGATTCTGCACCACCAGGGAAGTCCCTGCTCCCGGGTTTCCTGCTCTGCTCAGACCCTTCAGATAAGGCTCTGTTTTGCAATTCATTCAACAAATATTTACCGGGTACGTGCTCTGTGCCAGGCGCTGTCCTAGGCCCTGGGATGCAACAGTAAGCAAACAGGAAAAAAAACTCCCTGGCTTCACAGAGTGTAAGTTCGAATAAGGGGGACAAGCGAAAAGCAACGGCCTGTGGGTCAGATGGTGGCAAGAACATGACACAGGTGAAGAGGAAGAAAAGTGCCAGCCCCGTGCATGTGTGTATGCGCACACGTGTGTGTGACAGTGACAGAGAGGGAGGCAGGGAGTTGGCACTGGGGACAGGGAAACAGAATTGCACTCGTCTGAGGCGTGGCCAGGAAGGCTCCAGGTTAAATGACCTTTGAGTAGGTCTGGGGAGGAGGCAACGGAGCAGGTCCGCGGGCTGGTGGAGCCAAAGTGCGCAGCTGAAGAACAGCAAGGGCAGGGCCTGAGGGCGGGGTCCCGGCGCCCGGAGGGGCTGCGGTGCGGGAGCGGCGGAGGAGAGGGCGGGGAGGAGGGAGTGGAGGGGGCGTGGAGGAGGGGGAGGGGACTGGGAGGAGGGGAGGGGACTGGGAGGAGGGGAGGGGACTGGGAGGAGGGGAGGGCGGGGCGGAGGTAGGAGGGGAAGGGCGGGGAGGAGGGAGGGGATCGCGGCCCCCGCGTGCGAGGGGGTTTGAGCATAGCCTGCGGGGAGCCAGGACCCGAGCTGGGTCCCGGGCTGGTGGGCCTGCTGTGGTTGAGGGGCGCTGGCCCGACTCTGCATCCGTCTTACATGAAGGCCAACAGGATGCGACGGGGAACGGACCAGGCGTGGGCGTCAGGGCAGTTCCCAGGGTTTCGGCCTGAGCGCCCGCCCGGAGGGAGGGGATGCGCTGCGTTGAGATGGGGAAGGCTTGGGCGCGGCGGGCTGGGTGCAGGCAAAGCCGACTGCCTGGCTGTGCGCACGTCTGACAGGTCGGCCAGGGGTCTGAGGGCAGATGCCGAGGAGAGTCGGCCCGGGCTTGGGGAGGGTCCAGGCTGGAAACCCCGTGCCCATCGGGCAGCTGTGTCTCACAGGCGCCGGAGCCAACAGGGTGAGCGCAGGCGGGAAGCGGGCCGCGTCCTGAGCCCGGGGCGGCTCCCTGCTGTGGTGGGGGACGGGTAGACGCCGCCTTCTGCTGGGGCCCGGCTTCCTCTAGGCTCCGCCCAGGTTTTGTTCACTGCTGGCTCTGGGGTCCCTCCCAGCTCCACCCAAAGCCCCGCCCAGGCCCAGCACAAGTTCCCAACTAAGAGCTGGCAAACTAGAGGCCGGGGCACAAAGCCCGGAATTCTAGCTCTACATATGGGAGCTCTGTTTTTAGTGTTTTGAGAAACCTCCATACTGTTCTCCACAGTGGCTGCATCAATTTACACTCCCACCAGCAGTGCAGGAGGGCTCCCTTTCCTCCACACCCTCGCCAACATTTTTTTTTTTTTTTTTTTGCGGTACACGGGCCTCTCACTGCTGTGGCCTCTCCCGTCGCGGAGCACAGGCTCCGGACATGCAGGCTCAGCAGCCATGGCTCACAGGCCTAGCCGCTCCACGGCATGTGGGTCTTCCCGGACCGGGGCACGAACCCGTGTCCCCTGCATTGGCAGGCGGACTCTCAACCACTGCGCCACCAGGGAAGCCCTCTCGCCAACATTTTTAAAAAATAAATTTATTATTATTTTTTATTTTTGGTTGCGTTGGGTCTTCGTTGCTGTGCATGGGCAGCGGGGGCTACTCTTCGTTGCGGTGCGCGGGCTTCTCATTGCGGTGGCTTCTCCTGTTGCGGAGCACGGGCTCTAGGCGCACGGGCTTCAGTAGTTGTGGCGCACGGGCTTCAGTAGTTGTGGCTCACAGGCTCAGTAGTTGTGGCTCACAGGCTCAGTAGTCATGGCTCATGGGCTCAGTAGTTGTGCCTCACAGGCTCTAGAGCACAGGCATAGTAGTCGTGGCGCACGGGCTCAGTTGCTCTGCGGCATGTGGGATCTTCCTGGACCAGGGCTCGAACCCATGTCCCCTGCATTGGCAGGCAGATTCTTAACCACTGTGCCACCAGGGAAGCCCTGAGAACATTTTTTATTTGTGGGGTTTTGTTTGTTTTCGGCCTGGGCTGCGCGGCATGCAGGATCTTAGTTCCCCGACCCGGGATCAAACCTGTGTCCCCTGAGGTAGACGCTTGGAGTCCTAACCACTGGACCGCCAGGGAAGTCCCCATTTTTGTTCTTTTTTATGACAGCCATTCTGACAGGTGTGAGGTGATTCTTCCTCAGTGTTTATGTTCAATTTGTATGTGTTTGTATTAAACACGTAACACAAGTTAGTTGAGAAACTTAGCAACAATAACTCAGTCAAAAATCTGCAGTCATCATGACCCCACCACCTGCGGTCGCCGTTTCTATTTTGGAATGGAATCCTCCAAACGTTCATGTATGTATCTGCACCCGTCTGCTCGGGCTGCCACAGCAGAACACCACAGCCCCCGGGCCTTAAGCAGAGAGGCTTCCCTGCCCTTAGTCGTGGAGGCTGGGGCTCCAAGATCAGGATGCCGGCAGGGCTGGTTTCTGGGAGGCCTCTCGCCTTGCCCTGCAGACGGCCGCCTGCTGGCTGTGTCCTCATGCGGCCCTCCCGCTGCAAGTGCATCTCGAGCCCTGTGCAACGAGGGCCACCCAAACAGCCTCGTTATAATGCAACCACCTCACTGAAGTCTCAGTCTCCAAATGCAGCCACATTCTGTGCTGGGACCAGCGCTCTGACATACAATTTTGGGGGCACAGTTCAGCCCATGGCGGCACCCGTGCAGCTCCATATCCTCCAGCCGGGCCCTGATTACTTGACGTTTGTCTGAGAAGTGCTGTTTGCCCCTGACCGAGCCGCTGCGGCCCCCGTCTTGTCTTCTCCCCAAGTGGGGGCGGTTCTTCCCGCGTGTCCTGTCCCCTGGCCCTAGCCCACTTTCCAGACTCAGACCACATGGCCTCTGCACCCGGGAGCTCTCAGAACCTGGACCCCTCCAGGAGATGCACGGCGGCTGGGTCTGTTTTCTACTTGAAGCTCCTAGGACCACACTCAGGGCAGGGTGGGCTGCGGGAGGACCCCAGCACCCAAACCCGAGACACTGCCTGTGGACTGAGTCACCTATTCCAACACATCTAAGACCCCCCCAACCATAATAGTGCAGTTATTTCACGGCCCCTAAGGAGTGAAGAGACGGATAAAGAGAGACACATCCCTGACCATAAGACACCCCAAATTCAGAGATGTTGAAACCTCAAATAACGAGCATCTTCAAGCTGCTGAACTGCGGTGCTGGGATCGCCCTCCCTGGGGTCTCTCAGTCTCCATGACCCTCAACCTGGCGACACTGGCAGGGCCCACGTGGCACTGGGATGTGACAGGACACGTCTAAACCCCAGAGGGAACAAAGGTGCGACGGAGGCCCTTGTTACAGACACAAAATTGTAAAATCTCCCCCCAACAGGAAACTCACATTCCAACTGGAAAGACAGACAAGCAGGAAATGGTTTATATAGAACAGTAAGAAAACTAACAGGGGAGTCCACAGCTTCTGGAACTCTCTCCATTCACTGCAACCTTAATGTCTCAGTAAATGTTTTCATGCCCCCCCGCCAGGCCAAAACAAATGCCTGACAGTTCCTGGATGAATAGTTAGGTCTAAACAACTAATATTTATGCCCAGCAACTTAGTCATTAGAAAAGAGAATCCACATATATCAAAAGAAATTTGTTCCACTCCTTAGCAAACACACCTGTGGACGACCGGGACGTGGGCCCGGCGGACCCTTCCCAGGGTGGACGCGTGGCCTTCGGTCGGTCCTGCCAAGTACTGGCTTCTTATGGCAGCAGCCACCCCAACACCCACTTCGCAAGGGGGCGAGTCACTGGAAGGCGCGGTCTGACGCTGAACGCGAGCTTCCCCAGGCTGGATTCTGGCTGTGTTTCCCTCCGAACCACAGACTGGGAAGCACAGCCATTCAGCCAGGGCCACCGTGGTGCACACCTCCGGGCCGGGTGGCTGAGGTAAAGGAGTCCTCTCGATGAGAAACAGTGAGAAAGGAGAAAGCAGGAACCGCGGCAGCATCTGAAAAGGCAGGGAGCAGAGGCGGGGGGCTGGCCGTGTGCAGAACCTGGGCACCAAGGGGGCGTGAAAGGCAGAGGTGGAGGCGGGGCAGGGGACACAGGCTGGGGGCCATGGCGTCCGTGGGACTATCCTTTGTAAAATCGACTACAGGAAATAAACTCGACAGTGTGCTTTTGGATGGTGGGATACGCCAAAGATAAGCGTGAGACACCATCACACACTTGACAAGGTTGAAAGCACACGTAACTGAACACGTTTGCTCCGATGCCCTCCTTCCCCACCGCTTCTCACCTGAACGGGAAACAGTCAGGGAGTGCCAGGAGAGGCAATCAGACAGGAGACTGTAATAAGTGACATAACGTACAGGAAAGAAGAAACGAGATGATTGTTAGATGACGGGACTGTACACCTGGACAACTCGAGGAAGTTAATGGGAGCAGTTTTAAACATAGTAAGAGCCTAGTAAGCTGGAATTACTAATGTTTCAAAAGACAGTGGCTTTTCTATACGTAAATGATAATGTCTTAATAACTGCATTGAAAAGATTAACCTGGAAAACTTACTAGCGATTTTGAAGATGCTGTGGGAATACTGTTTCTTTTCCGTTTTTCTTTATTCATCTAACACATTGTTTGCATTTCTTGCAGCTCCCCCTCCACAGGTATAATGGACAAATAAAATTGTATACATTTAAAGTGTACAAGCCTGCTTTTAGAGCAGCTGTGGGTTGGCAGTAAAGAGGAAGGTACAGAGAATTCTCATGCCCCTCCCCCCCACAGACCGGCCCACTATCCATACCCCCTCCCAGAGCGGGACGTTTTTTACAGTCGATGCACCTGCACTGACCCAGCACCATCGCCCGCAGCCCACAGTTCTCCTAGGCTTCACTTTGGTGCTGTACCATCTGTTGGTTTAGACAAAAGGATAACGACATGTATCATCATTATGGTTTTATAGAGAGTATTTCCACGGCCCTAAAAACCCTCTGGGCTCTGCCTATTCCACGATCCCCCAACCCCACCCCCATAACCACTGATCTTTTTACTGTCTCCATAGTTTTGCCTTTTCCAGAATGTCATAGTTGGAATCACACAGTCTTTAGCCTTTTCTGACTGGCTTCTTTCACTTAGTCACACGCATTTAAGGCTCGTCCATGGCTTTTCATGGCTCGATAGGTCATTTCTTTTTAGCTCTACATAATATCCCATTGCCTGGATGGACCAGTTTGTTTATTCATTCACGTATGAAAGGACATCTTGGTTGCTTCCGTTTTGGCAATTATGAATAAACCTACCATAAACATCCATGTGCAGGTTTTGTATGGACAGAAGTTTCCAACTCCTTTGGGTAAATACCAAGGAGCACAATTGCTGGATCATATGCTGAGTATGTTTAGTTTTGTAAGAATCTTCCTCCCAAATTGGCTGCACCATTTTGCATCCCCATTAACAATGGATGAGAGTTCCTGTTGCTCCACAACCTCAGCAGCGTTTGGTGCTATTGGTGTCTGGATTCCAGCCACTCTAACAGCTGTGTGGTGGCCTCTCACTGTTGTTTTAATTTCCCTCATGACATATGATGTGGAGCATCTTTTCATGTCCTCAGTTGCCATCTATGTATCTCCTTTAGTGAGGTGTCTGTGAAGTCTTTGGCTCATTTTTCAGTTGGGTTGTATGTTTTCTTACTGTGGAATTTTAAGAGTTCTTTCTCTATTTTGGTTAACAGTCCTTTATTGGATGTGTATTTTGCAAATATTTTCTTCCAGTCTGTGGCTTATCTTCCCATTCTCTTGACCTTGTCTTCTGCAGAGAACTTTTAAATCTTAGTGAAGCCTGTTTATCAATTATCTCTTTCATGGATCGTGCCTTGATTTTTTTAAAAAATAAATTTATTGATTGATTTTTGGCTGCATTGGGGCTTCATCCTGTGTGTGGGCTTTCTCTAGTTGTGGCGAGCAGGGACTACTTTTTATTGGGGGGGGGGACTACTTTTTGTTGCGGTGCACCAGCTCCTCATTGCAGTGGCTTCTCTCGTTGCAGACCACAGACTCTATGCACACGGGCTTCAGTAGTTGTGGCTCACGGGCTCTAGAGCAAAGGCTCAGTAGTTGTGGCGCACAGGCTTAGTTGCTCTGCGGCATGTGGGATCTTCCCGGCCCAGGGCTTGAACCCATGTCCCCTGCATTGGCAGGTGGATCCTTTTTTTTTTTTTTTTTGCGGTATGCGGGCCTCTCACTGCTGTGGCCTCTCCCGTTGCGGAGCACAGGCTCCGGACGCGCAGGTTCAGCAGCCATGGCCCACGGGCCCAGCCGGTCTGCGGCATATGGGATCCTCCCAGACAGGGGCACGAACCCGTGTACCCTGCATCGGCAGGTGGACCCCCAACCACTGCGCCACCAGGGAAGCCCTGGCAGGCGGATTCTTAACCACTGTACCACCAGGGGAGTCTCGTGCTTTGATTTTTTATCTAAAAAGTCATCACCATACCTAAGGTCATCTAGGTTTCCTCCTATGTTATCTTCTAGGAGTTTCATAGTTCTGCATAGTTTACATTTAGGGAGTGTGAAAAATGTTGAGTTAATTTTTGTGAGAAGCGTAGATCCACTTTTCTGCGTGTGGACGTCCAATGGTTCCAACACCATTTGTTGAAGACACTATCTTTGCTCCCATTGTATTTCCTTTGCTCCTTTGTCAAAGCTCACTTGACTATATTCATGGGGTTCTATTTTGGGGCCAATGTGATGATCTGATATATGTATACACATATGTAAAATGATTACCACAATCAAGTTAATCAACACACCCATCACCTCAGGTACCTTTTTAAATGTGTGTGTATGAGAGATTTACTGTCTTAGCAAATCCAAGTATACCATATGGTATTGTTAGCTAGAGTTACCATGCTCTGCATCTGCTTCTTCTGAAGTACCCTGTAGGAGGCCTGAATAAAGTGATATCACCTTCTTTAGATGGGAAATCATGTATGCAAACGGCTGATAAATTTATAAAAAGATGTCCAGCCTCACCCTGCATCTTGGTCAAACCTTAGGATGGGATGCATCATAGCTGGCGGTCTCTCTGTCTTTGTAGAAGAAATGTCCTCTTGCCCTCACCCTTTGTCTTGCGTGTGTCTGTGTGGGTTCGGGGGTGAATGCCAAGGGGGGTTAGCAGGAAGAGGGAAAGGATTGTGCTCCCAAACTCAAGCTAATTCGTGACTTTGTTCACAGAGAAGTCCTGGGGGAGGCCCAGCAGATTCACTGCTACTGACAACGAGCCCTGAACACAGGTCCTTTGGAGGGCGAAGCTACATGGCCTTATGAAAAGACCCGTCACATTGTGTCACGATAACGTGGTGGCCAAGGGGCTGTAACTGAATGATCCAAGATTTCCAGAGCCTTTTAAAAAACACCATAAAGGGTGCAGCTTCTCTGGGGTATAATGGGGAGAAGAACCAGACAACCTTTCTATCCTTTCTTGTTTTGAATCCAACTTCTTTTTACATTTCATCCTCTTGCTGCCCAATAATCTCAATACAGGACTTGCCCATCAGACTTTAATAAACACACAAGAACAAAACATAAGACAAGCACTCATAACAGAAAGAGACAAACATCCCCATCTCAAAGTAGGGCCATACTGGGGGTCAGGTCTTCAACACAGGAATCTGGGGACACTAACATTCACTTGGCCCCCGGGTTCTAAAGTGTTAGGTTGAAGCATGTCGCATACCTGAATGGGGCACCCTGTTCATCATATAGACCCCCGGTACAGAGGACACCGTGGTGTTGGAGAAGGTCCATGTTTGGCTATAGAGGACGTGGGCTGAGAGGACAGAGGGTGGGATTCAAAAGCCTCAGCTGAGCAAGGACCCTCCTGGACCCAGGGATTCTGCCAGGGGGAATCCATAGCTCAGCACACCCCTTCCGTTTAACTGCCCTCTTTGAAAACAGACCTCTAGAGATATGTGCACCCCTATGTTCATAGCAGCATTATTTACAGCAGCCAAGACGTGGAAGCAATCTAAGACAGATAAAAGATTCAAGATAAACTGGCAAATACTGAAGATGGGTAAATCAGATTTCAACAGATAACAGGGATCCCCCCAAAAAGAAAACCAAAGCAAAAAATAAAACAAAGCACTAGGCCACAATTCAAGGAAACTTTCTTGAAACAGTAGATTTGAAAATACACACAGAAAAAGCACACCACATACCTGCAAACACTGACCCAGGGCCACCAACACATGATACATTCTAATAAAACTGCTGACTTGAGAAAGAGGAAAAAGCCCTTTGGACATCTAAGCACAAAGAGTACGTGACGTGGAAAGAAAATAAGATTCATCAGGCTCTTCATGCATCACTTTATGCTGGAAGAAAACAGAATATTTAAGACACTCAAGGAAAGAAAACGTAGGCAAGGATTTCGTATTCTACAAAACTTCAAGTATAAAGGACACAAGCTGAATTCAACATACAGAAGCCCAGGGAGTATGGTTCCCAAGCTGACACTGACCTAAACACTGGTTATGAGCATTAAGTACATGGAAATAAGACTAAATGAGGGCAGCGGGGAGAGATTTTCCTAAGTAACAGTTGACGGTGCGGCTCCAGTGCTGTTTTCATTGTAATTAATGGTATGTTAGGGTTAGCATCCACGTAGTACATGTTAAAGTAGAACAAGCAGGTGTGTAATTAGGAATATTCTGCTCCGTAGTCCCACAGCCTGAGAGCCGGGATCTCAGTGTAGGAGACACAGCTGTAACATGGAAGAGGCTGAATGTCCTGGAATCCTGAGTTTGTTTTACGACTGTCAACATGAGCTCAGAAAACACTTTCTCTTTAAATGTGGGTGCGCACATGTGTGTATTTTTTAGCCCTAGAAACAACAACCAACCCTGTAGCAATGAGCACCAAGGATCTGAAATACCTCTTTTTCCCATTAAAAGAAACTACAGATCCTTAGAGAAAAAGCCAATTCCAGGTCTAGAGCAGGAAAGTACAAGATGGGTCTAGAACACCCTGACACATCAGACTGCAAGAAAGCTCTCTATGACCGTGTGCAGTCTGTGCGTGAGTGTGTCTGTGTGTGGTCAGTGTGTGTCTGTGCATGCATGTGTACATATATGAATATCAAAAGAAATCAAGACCCAACTTGAAGAGGCTTGCTCCTATGGGCCAAAGCCGCTGCAATTTGGGTTCAATAAAGAGGAAAATTGCGATGGACTGAAACCCATCTAACAGGCTTAAGTACATGAGTTCATGACATATACGTAGGTTTACATGTTATAAAAATATATAAATAAAACCCCCTAATTGGGCTACCTATTTAGGATGACCGGGAGCCAATCTTAGCATTTATCCCGCCTTTTGTACGTGAATTCTACACTGGGCGCCAGCATCAGGTGAGGGGAAGTATCTTCTAAAACTGTTCCAGCCAATAAACGTAAGCAAAATGACAGTGTATCAGTATTCTAGGCCCTGAGCACTGGCAGCTGCCAACAACAAAAGGATGAAAACCGCTCTGCCTTCTGATGAAAGCACGTAACACATGTGCCCAAGGGGTGGAGCCTGACCGTGATCAAGCCTCTGATCCAGCCGCCAATTTGCAGGAAATCCCGAGGAGAGAGTAAAACGCTGGACAGCACCTCGAGACCGTGAGAGCGACAAAACTGACAGTGGGAAACGACGGGACAAATGGCTCAGGCTCTTCAACAGATAAACTGTAAGGAGAACAGAGATTGAGGCGGAAGCTGTAAATTAAAGAAACTTAAGAAATATCAAGTTAAGGGCTTCCCTGGTGGCGCAGTGATTGAGAGTCCGCCTGCCGATGCAGGGGACACGGGTTCGTGCCCTGCTCCAGGAAGATCCCACATGCCGCAGAGAGGCTGGGCCCGTGAGCCACGGCCACTGAGCCTGCGCGTCCAGAGCCTGTGCTCCGCCACGGGAGAGGCCACAGCAGTCAGAGGCCCGCGTACCACAAAAAAAAAAAAAAAAAAGAAATATCAAGTTAAAAAAAAAATACCAAGTTAAAAAAAAGAGTAGACTAGACTAAAAACTGCCACAGGGCTTCCCTGGTGGCGCAGTGGTTGAGTCTGCCTGCTGATGCAGGGGACGCGGGTTCGTGCCCCAGTCCGGGAGGATCCCACATGCCGCGGAGCTGCTGGCCCCGTGAGCCATGGCCGCTGAGCCTGTGCTCCGCAATGGGAGAGGCCACAACAGTGAGAGACCCACGTACCGCAAAAAAAAAAAAAAAAAACTGCCACAAAGAAAAGCAAGGAAGTCGGGATTAGTTCTGGAGGGAGGGAGGGGCTGTGACTGGAGGAGCACGTGAAGAGCCTTCTGGGCATCTGGCAAAGTTCTACTTCTTGACCTGGGTGGTAGTTACAAAGGTACTCACCTTATAATAACAATAATAATTCAATAAGCTATACATTTGTATCGTTTTCTGCATGTTTTTATGACAAAAAGGTAATAAAAGGTAAAAATAATCACGTCAAACTTTTTTTTTTTTTAACTTGCATAGTGCTTTTAACAAAAATAGCCACCCCCACCCCGCCAATTTTAAAACATTTATTTACAATCTTGGTCTTTAGAAGTTATGACTGTTGCTACCTAACGGTCGGGCAGCCAGGGCTGCCTGTGTGCAGGCGGCCCTATCACAGTGCCCCGCCAGGTAAGACCAGCCCACCTTCCCTCTGCCAAGGCGTGGGCCCTGGCAAGACTGTTCCCAGCAAGGGAGCCGTGCCTTCCTCCAATCCGCCCGTAGGCACAAGCCCACCTAAAAATCATGACTCAGTGTTGCCAACTGTAGGGCAAATGAACTCTTAGAATACTTCTAGGCTTCTTGCCTGCATTTTTAAACCAATGTTTTACTCATCCTTATTAAATCAAAGCCCTAACACTTTTGTCTAGACTGCAATAAAACTAATGAGAACAGTATCAAGCCCAATAAAGCATACTTCTAACAAAACCTCAAATAAATCTCAAAGGATGTTCAGTTTATGACACATCTAACCACCTTTAAGGCACATGCCACGGACCACTACCCTGCTTTTCCGATTTAGTCTGAAAGCTGTGTCTGCCCATCGACTGCAGTGGTCCAGCCTATAGTTTTATTTTTCACACCAGTAAGTAAAGGTGACAAACAGCCACTGGCTCAGGTTGTTCCAAGGATTAAAGGACCTGGTCAGTCTTCAGGTTGCTTCGCGCCTTGTCTTGCTAATCTGTCAGCTTCTTCGTTGCCTATAAATCCCGAATGGCCAGGAACATGCATCTGTTAAATAAAACGTTTCCTTTTATTTTTACTAATTTTTTACACAAGCAACACATGACTACATCCTCACTGTAAAACACGTCAACCGTTCAGAGAAGACGAGTGTGAAGGCTCCCTTCACAGCTCCTCAGCACGACGCACTTGTGCGCTGGGTACACCGACAGAAACCCCGTTTTGTTTCTCCACAGATTGGATTTTACTGTTGTATTGCCTTTTTCCCACGTAACGGTGGGACCTGGCAAGCTTTCTGGACAGAGATGTGGGGAAGGATCTGTATACGACATACACACACACCTGATTCTCCCTCAGTGCTGTTACAAAGGGATGCGCTCATGTGATTTCACCACTGTTTGCACTTACGTTGCTGAAAGGCAAGTTTTGGTTTTTTGTTTGTTTGTTTGCTTTTTTTTGTTACACAGCATGGCCTGTGGGATCTTAGTTCCCCGACCAGGGATCGAACTCATGCCCTTGGCAGTGAAAGGGAGGAGTCCTAACCTCTGAACAACCAGGGAATTCCCTGAAAGGCATGTTTAAATGTCAGGTTGCCAAACGGTCATCAGGGGTCCTGGGCTGGGAGAGGATGGTAGGGTTAAGAAAATGGTTGCCGTTTAACTTGCTCTGTATTGTTTGAAAAGGTAATTTTAATAAAAGTGACCTAGTGTAAGAAAAATACGTCCATTTTGGGGAAAAAAATCATGTTACTAAGGTCTAATCACAGAACTATATTTTTAAGAGGATACATCATAAATTAGCCTGAACTGACATTATAGCTGCTTCCAAAGAAACCAGGAGGCTGACGATCACAGGTCACTCTAACAGTGCGAGGTATGGCGGCTGGGTGAGGACGACGCGGAGAGCCCGGAGCCCCTCAGTCTCAGTGCTGGGACCCAGAGCTCCGCACGGAGGACCCGCCTGTTAGAGCAGCATTACTCAGATGATGGTCAAAAGACTCCACTGTGCTCTAACACACGCTACGACAGCAACTCCATGGACCCTGCTATTTTAACTGAAGTCATCAAATCACTCACAGAAACCATTAAACTGTCTAGCTAGTTTATTTCATTTGGTCATAACGGCCACAAGCGGTGACCACCTAAGACAACACTCACCCACTGAATGTCCATGCCTTGGACAAGCCTGTCCAGCACCATGAAGTCCTCTTTGTTGATCACCTCCTTCCCTGTGCTGGTCCTCCATCCACTCTTCTTCCAGCTGTGCACCCAATTAGTGATGCCTACAAGGAACACTCACAGATCAGTATTCTCGAACGTTCTGGTATTCTTTCCTCCCTAGACTCCCCTCTGACCATTGCTCCATGTGTACCTGAGGGGCTTTCTGGACTTTTCCTTTCCTTACTGGGGCCATGCTCTGGCTCGCCCCGTCCCTTTACTCTCACGCGTGTCTGCCCTGAGGCCGTCGGGCTGAGGCACTGCCCCCTCCAGCCTCATCAGAGCCCCCCAGGCGCCCACCCCACGGGCCCTACACAGCGTACCCCCAGAGGGAACACACATCTTCTACCTCACGGCCACGCCCTCGGCGCCTGGCAAAGCATGCCTCCGCGGCACATACCGGAGCAGCACGGGCTTCCCTGGCACCAGCCACACCCAACGCAGCCCCTTCACCGTCTCAGTCCTGCCCTGATGCCGCACCTCTTCCAGGGGAAGGAAAGACCTATTTCCCTTCATATGTACTCGAGAAACCCTAAAAGAAGTCAAACGTAAACGCTTACCATTGATAGTAAACATGCTGTCTGTGTAGAGAACCAACTTATTGATGTTCTGAGCCTTTGCCTGTTCGATGGCTTTGCAGGCTGCCTTGAAGATACAAATCAGTTGTCATGCTGCAGAAATTGTTCAACTTTCGACACTGATGTTCAAAATTACCAAAAAATTTAAAATCTAAATTCCTTTTCCTGTGCTAACCATAATAATATTGTCTATGTGAAATAATGCTACACCTACAATTCTCCTGTTTAGACACCTATTTGAAACAAGTTTTATAATTTTTCTAGAAAACTCCTGCTCTTCAGAACTGTTACTAGCCCCAAACTAAGTTTCTTCTGGACTCTGAGTATCTTATACACACAGAGGGTAGAAAGTACATTGATACCGTTCTAGTCAATGGTAAAGAATGATAAATTTACATTTTTAGTGGAAAAATACCTCTGATAACTTACATGAATCTCTGCTCTTTGGTTTGTTTGTCGCCCAGGAAGTCTAATTCCTACATTTCTGGTTTCAAAACAGTACAAAAGAAAATAAAATTATAAGCTAATTCTCAAAGTGATTCCTTAAGTCTCTTAATTGAAAACAGGCTTGTATACTTTTTTATTTGAAATAGGAAATCATACAAAAATCAAACCAACAATACACACAGTCTACTGAAAAGTGCCATGGTGTGGTCTTGCAGGAGAACTCTGGACCAGAAGGCAAAAGCCAGGTTTGATTTCTGGACCTGAAATACCCTAGCACGTGGTCCTGGGCAGGCACTAAACCCGCGGACACTCATGCCACCCGAGCTTGCCACCCCTGGAGGGTTCCAGGCTAAGTGAGACATCGAAGTGAAGGCAGGACTTACAGGCCAGGAGGCTCAAGAAGCTGACCTTGCTGACCGTGCTCACGCCCAGGGCTGCTCAGGCGCCTGGACACTGGGGAGTGGCTACTTCACAGGGGTCCAAGCCCTCTTTCACACTGAATTCTGGGGCTGTCAGTTACTACTCAAGTTCTTGCATATTTGGGGGCAGGTATATTTGAATGATCTCACGTCGTATCACCTTGACTTTGTGCCTTTTGAAAAACACGGGTCACCTCTAAGCTCACTCATCTTCAAGACTCGCAGGGGCACGCAGGGTTCCCAGTATGGCGACCTGCCCCTCGCGCATCCTTGCCAAAGCCACCTCCCAGGGACGTGGGACTCTTCCACTACCCCTGCCAACGCTACCAAATAATCAAACAGTAAGCGGATCCTGCCTCAGTCTTTCCCAAGTTTTGGAATATGATTCGGTTAACTGTGAAGCTTAATAAAAGCCAGCTTTTCTGGTTTACTTACAAAGGATGGCCTGGCCCCCAGTAAACACCGATTCCTGCTCGAGCCCTCCTCCGCCCATTACTGGAGCAGCAGCCGTCCGTGTAGACGATGACAGAGTGCCCTGTAAGCGGGAAACGTAGTGAGCGCCACTGGATCGCCGTTACTGAGAGCTGAAATTCACCTAAACACTTACTACGATTGAGTTAGCGTTTTAAACTGAGAGAGCACCTATGCTCTGGAAGCTTTCCGCGCAGGACACATTACCAACGCCTTATATGGGGGCACTTGGCGCTTTTTGCTTGGAACCCACTATTTCGGTTCTGCTTGCCGGGGGGAATTAAAGGTGAAGGCAATCGCCCTGTAAACCCAGACCCCGCTGCTGTTTACATTCCCCTGTTACAGAGGCCAGCGAACAAAGCCACTGCCCCTCTCTTCACGTGCGTGTGGGGGGCAGTGCGGGGAGGCCACGTTCACCCCCAGGAGCTGCCCTTGCAGACAACAGTGCCTTGATGATGACCTGCCTGCCGGAAGGTCAAGTCCTCCGACAAATGTTGGCCTAATTTTTTTTCTTGGTCCTTTTGCAACTAGTGAACTGTGGTCCCGCCTTTGCTTCTTCCCATCAAGACAGAGAGTCTGATCAACACACCAACGCGGTAAAGAGCAAAGGCAGAGAAGGAGTGACACGAGGCCATCCTCAGGCTGCTGGCGAGCAGCAGAGCGCCCAGCAGGGCGGACGAGAACTCGGGTTGCCGGGTGTCAGCGAGCAGGGCTGTGGAGCAAACAGAGGCCGTGCTCCGGGAGGTACGTGTTAAAAGGAGGGCAGACTGAACAGGCAGAGGCAAAGCGGGGAGGCGGTGAGATGTCAGCGGAGCACATCCCCAACCGGAGTGGGGCTGGGGGTCCGAGAATGCGGGCACTGGGCAGGGCTCCTCTGTTCAACTCAACGTGATGCCCAACACGACCCCTTCCTGGTCCCTGACTCCGTGTGACTGCCAGTGCCCGTCAGGCACTGTGTCCGGTGCCCTGGTGCTTCAGGCAACTGTTAGTACATTGAAAACGGCTCATCTCCCAGTCGCCCCACCAACATCTGCTTCAATTACTATCAGTAAATAATCAGATCAAGAACATTTGGTTTTGCTTTTCACATAACTGCAAAAATTGATTTATACAGTTTTCATACAGTTTGACCAAACATTTTCTACTGGTTTCCCTTGAAAAACTTAGAACCTACAAATACACTGACTTATATAAAAAATGCTATTTATTCTCATCTTCTATTCATACATGTAGAAGACAAAAAGGAGACTCACGTACCATTAAGTTACTTAATATAAACACTGGATTCCTGGAGCTAAAGGCAGAGGAGAAATTCACAATTATCTTGTTTCTCAGGATAGGGTAGGATCACTTCAGCTTTGCAAAGATTACATGTAAAAGGTTAAGATGCTGGTGCCAACCAATTATATAAAGGAGCTCTGTCCAGGGCCTTTCTTATTTGAAGAGCTGAAGTTTTTGCATTTTCTTAGTGACCAGAAATACTGTGTGTACAGGGAACACTGGTGTTTACAGAGATCAAAGCGTTTTTCATGCATAGCCTATATAACGATTTTCCTATGAATGTCCAAAATTCTAATAATTCTACACCATTAGATCAATTATAAAATAGTGACCTTAGGACTCCCCTCGTGGACCAGCGGTAAAGAATCTGCCTTCTAATGCAGGGGACGCGGGTTCGATCCCTGGTCGCAGAACTGGGATCCCACATGCCTTGGGGCAACTGAGCCCACACCACAACTACTGAGCTCGCGCGCTTCAACTAGAGAGCCCGCGTGCCACAAACTACAGAGCCCACGCGCTCTGGAGCCTGCACACCACAACTAGAGAAGGGAAAACCTGCATGCCACAACTAGAGAGAAGCCCACGTGCCACAACGAAAGATCCCACACGCCGCAACGAAGACCCAACACAACCAAATAAATAAATATGTAAAAAGAAAGGGGGAAAAAAAGAATGTTATACATCAGTTCAAATTTCCCTCATTAAGAAAGTGGGAAAAGTTTTTACACATGAATATACTTATACGATTACTGTATTAAAAATTTAAAAATCCAAGAAAGACATACCCATATAAGAAAACGTGTCTTTGCTCACTGAAGGCAGCGGCTCTGCGCTCTGTTTCATGTGCTTTGCACACGGCTCTGTGGTTTCACCTTCACCTTCGTCCAAGGGCTCATGAAGTCGCTTGTTTGCCTTCACTTGTGATTCCTGTACATGTTTATTTTTCTGCCCTGAAAGGTAGAGTCTACTCAAAAGCCAGAAACAATGGACACAACATGAAATAACTGAGAATCCAGAACTTCACTAAGTCAGGCTTAAATACCCCCTGTATGTGGCTCTATAGAGGGAAAGACTTAAGACAGAGGCCACAACACCTCAGACACCGACATCCTGGGAAAGTAAATGTTCCATAATAAGCTCAGTGAGGGCAATACGAAGACCAGAGCAAAGCTGCTGTTAAAAAAGAAACCTGGTTTCGATGGAGACAGAACAGATACCAAGGGTGCTGAACCCTTTAGCGCTCACAGACAGTTTGAAAATCTGAGGGGCTCTTTCCCCAGAGAAAACAAGGGTCCAAATTTCTTATCTAAGGTGAGAACAGATAATGGGACTTATTAAAAAAGGGAAATAGAAACCAAAAGGTAACGGGATTGGGTCCCTGCAGGGACAGCACTGCTGGAGAGCTTCCCTCCAGTGGCCCAGGCTGGGTGTACCTGAGGGTAATCCCCAAGGGATTCTCACACCCACTCAGGTTGTGTCTCACTCACTCTTTCATACAATTATGGCAGCTGACGCAGAAGATGAATTAGACCAGGATTCAAAAAACTAGTTTCAATTTGAACTTTACCTTTTATCAGTTGTGAACTCGGTCAACTGACTTAACCCCCCTCAGCTGCTATAAAATGGGGCCCAGCACTAGGTGATCTGAAACAGCTTTTCCTACACTACCCTTTTATAGAGTGGAACTAGAAACACACAAGGAGCAACTCATTGTATGTCCAAAATAACAGCCTCAACACTGCAGAGTGCACTGTTTGCTCTAAAGCCCTAAACCAGGGGTGGAGAGATGGTGCTCCAGCACGTATCGAGCACCGACTAGACAGGCATAAGCTGGAACTTCTACTGAGCCTGGCATAGCTTCTCAGCCCACACCTCTCCGAAGAATGCTAAGGTTAGCCAGGCAGAGCTCGAGGGGAGCGCCACCATGTCCAGAGCAATGCTGACATGTCCACTCTGCTGTACCGGTGTTACCTCACACTGACCTTGAAAATACTCCTGCAGGTGCTCTGCAGAAGTACCCCCAGAGGTACAGGCTGAAGTGCAATTTTGCAGAATTTTAATATTGATATAAATAATCGGTTTTATTTACTATAACAGAGAAAGTTAAATTGAAATGAAAGTTGTTGAAAAACAGATATGACTCTGAAGGAAAAGGATACTATGGTTGTCAGATAATTTTTCCTTCACAAAATTGTGGTTTTTCTTTAAGTAAATTAACCTAAAATCAACTTATATAAACCACAATAACTAGCAAATAGCTCAGTAATCCCCAAATAAGGATACATGTAATATTAAGAGAAAAACTGGGAAAGAGGCTAACAGGTTTGCTCTGGTACGGCTCCCAAACATTCACGATGTTAACCCCATTTATATACATTATGTAAGTCACTAACCGGAGGTCTCTGTAAAGTTTTAAGTAAAGCAGATTCACAGATATAAAAAACTACCTTGCCTTAAGACTTGGAGAACTTAATAAACAGAAACATACTGATACTGGAAGAACTGAGATATGAATAAATTACTAATTGGTTAAAACGAAAAACCCGTGAAAAGAAGTATTAAGAACCCAACCAAGACAAGAGTCATACTTGCACACTAGCTTTCTATGCCAAGCCGATTTCTCACCTGGGTAGAAAACGGAACTGTCACATCACACCCCCTTTAAAAGCTGCTGGGAAACGGAGGGTGAAGCAGCCGCACAGGGAGTGAGTGTCTCCTCTGCCTCGGAAACTTGCCTTTCAAGGAAGATTCCTAGTGTGATCTGCCTCTCCCTGAATCCTGCTTTGTCCAGAAGTGTCATGACACCCCAGAGGAGCACCTGTTCAATGCTCGAGCATCTCAGTGGGCTCGAGAGACTGTTCAAAAGAAGCTGATTTAAAATATCCTCCTCTCGGGCTTCCCTGGTGGCGCAGTGGTTGAGAGTCCGCCTGCCAATGCAGGGGACACGGGTTCGTGCCCCGGTCCGGGAAGATCCCACATGCTGCGGAGCGGCTAGGCCTGTGAGCCATGGCCGCTGAGCCTGCGCGTCCGGAGCCTGTGCTCCGCAGCGGGAGAGGCCGCAACAGTGAGAGGCCCACATACCGCATAAAAAAAAAAAAAATCCTCCTCTCAGTCTTTATCCACTGTAGTAAAAAACGTCTGTGAGTAAAGTTAATGAAAAACACTTCTTCAAGGTAGGCTACATTTTAAACCTTTGTGCTCTAAGGCAGCCAGCCTCAGTCTTGCCTACCTGATGTCCCTTATATTGGGCCCGAAACTTCAATTAAGTCTACTTCCAGTAACATGTGAAACTGGAGGAAATTCCGACTGTGTGACTCTATCCTAGGTAAAAATGAAACACCATACAGGCGCATGCTGTGAAAAGAACTACACTCATCATTTTACAACTAGAGCCCATTCAATCCAATAACAAGAATAAGTATTTTTAAAAGATGGAACTAAGTACAGCGAGGACACTGAATGGAACAGGAGATCTGCGTCCTGGCTTGTCTCCAATACTTTACAACAGGAGTCACTACGCTAAACTGCTTTCAGCCTGTTTCCTAATCTGTAAAATGGAAAAATGGAGACAATCATACTCTTCTCTATCTGCTTAGAGAGCAGCTATATAGATCAAGTGACACTTGGGATATGAAAGGCTTTGAATAGGTTAAAATGTTACAATGATGTGAGTCGTGACTACCTTCTGAACCATCAGGGTTTGCGGAGCTTCTCACGAAGGCCCAGGCTTCCTCTTCTGTGGCAAACTTCTTAAACCTGGCTGCAGGAAACCGGTCCACCTGGGCTCTGCATTCATCCCTGAAACAAAGTGCAGTGTTAAGCTCCTCCCTCCCTGTCACCCTATTTTTTCACGGATCCTTGTCTTAGGCTGGGAACAGTGTGACAAGGGCTGGGGCTGTCAGCTCCTTGGGGGCAAAGGGTCACACCTTACAGTTTGTAGTCTTATCTTGCACGTCCAACCCTTCACCCTGTGTCATGCTATAGGTGCCAGCCAGACAATACACCTGCACCATAGGGCTTTCCTCAAAGCATACTAGAATTTGGGGGTCTTCAATCATTTCATTACAACAGAAGGGCCAGCTTCTGAGATGCTTCTTCCTCAGTAGCCTAGCTGCACAGGGAAACACTATGCACTCACGTACACACACAAAGACTGATAATAAACCTTGATATCATACAGTGGGAAGAGTCCTGGTTATGGAGTCGTAACACCTGGGTTCAAGTCCTACATCTGTCACTTACTGGCCCCAAGAATTTCTTGACCCCGGTAACTACACCCAAAAATGAGAATAATCCCACCTACCTCAAAGGGCTGTTATAGGGATACAAACATTAGTTTACAAGAATTTCTCTTTTTAGGACGTCCCTGGTGGTGCAGTGGTTAAGAATCCGCCTGCCAATGCAGGGGACACAGGTTCAAGCCCTGGTCCGAGAAGATCCCACATGCCGCGGAGCAACTAAGCATGTGCACCACAACTACTGAGCCTGCGAGCCACAACTACTGAGCCTGCGAGCCACAACTACTGAGCCTGCAAGCCACAACTACTGAGCCCGTGCACCTAGAGCCCATGCTCCGCAACGAAGAGCCACCGCAATGAGAAGCCCGCGCGCAGCAACGAAGGCCCAAAGCAGCCAAAATAAATAAATTAATTTTAAAAAACTTCCCTTTTTAAAAACACCCGTAAGATTAGATTAGGCATTGAGTTCCACCACGTGTAACCCTGTGGAAACTCTTTCATCGTAACAGATGGGAAAAAGGATTAAGTAGAGGCCTCTGGCCACCCCAGACTGTAAGTGGCGTTTCTGACACTCCCAGCAAAAACGAAGCGGAGTCGAGGCCCCCCATGTCGCGGCCCCCGCGCGCCGACTCCAGGCCGAGGGCCGTGCGCTCCGGGGGTGGCAGCCGCCTCCCCGCCGCGGAGCCGCCCACCGCCGCCCTAAACCCGCTCCCGGGGAGGCGCGGCTCCCTCACCAGGTCAGGAAGACCCCGGCCTTGCGGCCCCTCCTCACGGCATAAAACATGGCGAGCCCGCGGCAGCTGCGGCCACCGCAACGCAAGGCAGCCAAAGCCACTCTGTCCGCCAGGCCCAGAAGCCTGGTCATCGCTCACTGCCGTTCACCGGCACCCACGCCTCATCCCGGCCACAAGCCCTCATCACACATGCCGGCCTTCCGGCGGCGGCGCAGGGAGATGACGCAACTAGGGGGCGGGACCTGGGGCGGGGCCCAGACTCGAGCTTTTCTGACTCGTCAATTTCCTGGAAGTCAGTGAGACAGTGGGGTCTGGGCCGAGGTCACGGGGGCGGGGCCTAAGGAGGGGCAGAGGCGAGGATAGGGTCGCCTGGGCGGGGCCCAGGGTGGGGCGGGGTCTGGGCGGTGGGGGCGGGACCGGTCGGGCTGGGTGGGAAAGCGGTACTGCTCTCGCCCAGTCTCCGCCGCCTGCAGCAGTTCAGGCGGCACCCCGCGCTCGGTGGGCGCTGCAGGCTCTGTGCGGTGGGCATCTGGCTCCCGGCCACGGGCCCCTACGTCGGCCTCCCGTGGTTCTGGGGCGCTCCCGCGGTGCGGGGTGCACTCAGGACTGGCCAAGCACTCGGATGGGCTGGCTTACTGGCTCACTGTTGTCGTGGCCGGAAAGACATTGGGGTTCATAAAGGGAAAAGAGGGTGGGTGCCGCTGAGGGAGAGGATGAAGGGGGTGTGAGCGCTGCATACCGCCGCCGCCTCGGTGCTCTGCTCAAGGGGGTGGCCCTTTTCCCCACCCCACCCAGGCCGGTGTGTAACCAGTAGGATGTCCAATACTTAACGCACTACGACCCAAGGGGAAAATTTAGTTAGAAAGGCAATGTCTTAGAATTCTGCCCAGTATTTCACATTTTGCTCTGTAAGCAAACCGACTTCCAAGTCCTCTCCATTGACAAGTCTTGCTTTTCAAATTAACTTTACTTAATTTTCTTGAAGTCTTCAGTTCCACAAACGTTATCAAACACGCACTGTGTGCTACCCAAGCCCCGGGGGATGCAGAATTGACTAAGGCAGTCTGAGCACCAAGGAATCCCGTGAGAACAAACAGAGGACATCAGCAAAGTGTGTGCCAGGCAGGGGAGAGTGCTTGCCTGGAGGGCCAGGGAACACAATAGTGCCTGAGTAAGGCTTTGAAGGATAAAAGGAGAGTTCATTCAGGTGAGTTAGGCAGAGAGAAGGAAGTAGGATATTCCAGGAAGAAGGAACAGCAAAGGTGTGGTCAGTGTGTTCTTGCCTGTGAACTCAAGGAACATCCATTTTAAAGATTTCAACTTTCCTTATTTAAATTTAAATTGGCTCTAGTCCATTCCTCAACCCTATCTTTATTGCACTTCAAGGTAGCTTCTTTCAAAAAAGGTGTTCTTAAAAATCAATTAATGACAGATCATCTCATCTCTTCTGTAGATATATGATGAAAGCTAGGGATGCCCCGGTGACTGCTCTCAGGATGACCGCAGCCCCTCTTTTCACGGTCATTCATTCCCCCTCTGCCCAGGGCCTCTGGAGCTCCTGTAGCCTCTGGATGAGCACAGGCCAAGCCTTGGAAATTTTCTTTCTGGACCTACTTTTCTTTAGAAGCATCTCTAGCTCATGTTCTCCTGGTGACACAGGTTAAGTTACGGACACAGATGGCACCTGGAAGCACTGATTTCTGATTAGGAAGCTGAAGTGGAAGTAAGTCAGGGTAGTGGGCCAAAAGCAAACATCTTCACTTCAAAGCTCTGAAAGAATTGGGATCCTCAGCCAGATATGAAACAATGACAGTTGTGTAGGGTATAGACACAGCTGTCAACTGCAGTATTCTCTGGGGGAGGAGAGAGGCTGGGCCCATGGAAAAGTGCTGCCTGACCCTATCCCGCTGACCTTGGGGTCAGACCTACTTAGGACTTGCTTTTTCATGTAAATTAGCTGGCTGTGGTCCTTTATTTAATTTATTTTATTTTATTTTTTTTGGCCCCACTGCATGGCATGCAGGATCTTAGCTCCCCGACCAGGAATTGAACCCGTGCCCCCTGCAGGGGCAGCACAGAGTCTTAACCAGTGGACCACCAGGGAAGTCCCTGTGGTCCCTTATCACAGAATACTCACGGTCCCTACAAAGTTGTAGTTTGGAATTATCTGAGTATGTTCAGACAATCATCCATGCGGCTTTCTACAATTACAAAACTGTTTCTTCTGGCATTTCATTGACTGATTACTCATCTGAAAATGTTTTCTATCTTTATCTCTGGCTCGCAGTGTGTGATCTTACTTATCCTGGGCAAAAACTGGCCCATTCTCCATAAGGTACTGAGCTCTGGACCAGAGTCAGAAGATACCTACCATGGGATATGTGCCCTCAGTCACATCCTTAGCCCTTGGAGACTTAATTCCATCAACTGGAAAATGGGAATGACGGGAATGAAAATTCCCACTGCAAAAGGGTTTTCTTTAAATTGAGATATTAGGTGAAATAATAAATTTTGCAAAGTGGATAATTTACTGCCTGGCATATAACATACTCATATAGAAATAGCTATTGTCATTTTCCACTGTAATCTGTACATGAGGGGTAACGGAACCATCTGCTGTTTCTCAGGGCCCACTGAAAAACTCCATAGGCATTTACTGAGTGCCAACAATATACCAGGCGCTCTTCTAGACCTGGCCACATGTGGCTCCTGAGCATGTGAAAGGGGACTAATCCAAATTCCACTGGATTTTGAAGACTGTGAAAAATAAAAAGAAGGTAAAAGTCATTAATTTTTCATATTGATTCATACTGATTGCATGTTGAGCTGATAATATTTTGACTATCTTGGGTTAAACAAATATATTTAAAATTATGTTTTGTTTCATTTTACTTTTTATTTTTTTTTTTTGTTTTACTTTTTTTTTTTTTTTTTTTTTGCGGTACGTGGGCCTCTCACTGTTGTGGCCTCTCCCGTTGCGGAGCACAGGCTCCGGACGCGCAGGCTCAGTGGCCATGGCTCACGGGCCCAGCCACTCCACAGCATGTGGGATCTTCCCGGACGGGGGCACGAACCCGTGTCCCCTACATCAGCAGGCGGACTCTCAACCACTGCACCACCAGGGAAGCCCTGTTTTACTTTTTAAATGCGACAGCTAGAAAAGTTTAAATTGCTCTTGAGACTTGAGTTCGTGAAGGGCACTGTTGTAGACACGGGTGAGATGACATGGAGCTTCTGCTCTAGGGAGGGGAATGAATTACTAGACACATGAGACAGGTACTTGACCATTGTTGTAAGGGATAAAAAGAAATAACCTGGGCAATAGGAAAGAGGAGTATGCGGGTAAGAGATGTGGAAGAAAGTGCGTTATAACAGTAGTGGGGTTTTGTCGACCAGTCATCACAGGACGTGGTGTCGTTTTGCTTTGTTGACATCAGTCGTAATGTGGTAGGGAGCCCTCTTCCTCAAGTGGTCAATCAGGAAAAAGCTTTTAAAAGGTATCAATTCTCGATGTAATCAGAAGGGACTTAAGAAGTTGTGACACACTTTTGCAAAGTAGTTGTACCAATTTTTACTTTCAGCAGGAAATTCTCAGAGAGCCTGCAGAACCCTACTCTCCCCATAACTGAGTTTTTCAGACTTTTAATTTATGAAAGTGGGTGTCAACGGTGTCTCACTGTGGTCTTCATGTACATTTCTCTGATCACCAGTGACAATGGACAGTTCATCAAAAGCGTTTCCTCACCTGGGTTCTTTTTGTGACGTGTCTGCTCAATAAATCCCAGCTGCTGCTGCCGCTGCTGACCTGGGACCACACTTTTTTAATTTAATTTAATTTAATTTATTTATTTTTGGCTGCGTTGGGTCTTCCTTGCTGAGTGTGGCCTTTCTCTAGTTGCGGCGAGCGGGGGCTACTCTGTTGCAGTGCTCGGGCTTCTCACTGTGGTGGCTTCTCTTGTTGCAGAGCACGGGCTCTAGATGCGTGGGCTTCATTAGTTGCGGCACGCCAGCTCAGTAGTTGTGGTGCACAGGCTTAGTTGCTCTGTGGCATGTGGGATCTTCCCAGACCAGGGCTCGAACCCGTGTCCCCTGCATTGGCAGGTGCATTCTTAACCACTGCGCCACCAGGGAAGCCCCAGGGACCACACTTTGAGAACCACTGCCCATAAAAAAGATTCCCCTGTATGTTTCACCAAGAGTTTTAAAGTTTTGTTTTTGACCTTTATGTCCTTGACATCACCTCTGAAAGTTAAACATTTTTATACGTTGTTATCTCACCACACTTGGAATTTCCTGGGTGATAGGGACGTCTTTTGTTCTAAGCAGACAACTCTTGGTGGGTTCCTTGCTGGCTTCAAGTCACCAGAAAGACCAAGCCGTGGTCAGAGGGTTGGAACTTTCAACTTCATCCTCTGTCCTCTGGGGAGGGGAGGGGGCTGGAGACTGAGGTAATAATCAGTCATGCCCACATGAGGAAGCCTCCGTCAAATACTTAAACGATGGAGTTCGGAGAGCTGTCAGGTTGTTGAACACGTGGAGGTGCTGGGAGGGTGGTGTGCCCAGAGAGGGCATGAAAGTTCTGTATTTTATTTTTATATGGTAAATATCAATAGACATAACCCACGTAAATAAAAATTCTTCAAGGTCTTCAATCATTTTAAAAAGGGCAGAGTCCTGGGGCCAAAATCTTAAGAACTGCTGACCTAGCAAAAATTATAGATCAACATAGGAACACATGTAACATCATATATTCAAACTATGTGCTTGTAACTCCAATTTACATTTTCCTGCAAATTATATTTTTTGAATAAAAATTTCTACCAGTCTATATATCATGTTTCTGTAAAACATGGTAGGGTTTCCCAAAATGTTTGATTTTGAATAGATAACTCTCTGAAGCCATTTCTTGCTTCAGAAATGAAGTATTTGTTTATTAGTACCCAGGAGTGTACAGACGCCACAGAAATTGCTTTCACATTGTCAGAACTGACATTCAGGAAGCCTGTACTAAGTAGTGTACACACAGCCATGACCGATCCCAACACTAACATCCCGTTTACAGAGAAGGAAGCTGAGATTTCAAGTGATTACGTACCTTGGCCACAGCCATGCAGACAGAAAGGGTGCAGCCAGGGCTCAGACCCCAGTCCAATGCCCACCCTGGGAAACCTAAGGCATCGTTCTCAAAGAGCGGTCCTTGGCAACAGCATCACCTGGGAACTTGTCAGGACGGATGCACCTGCACCACATCTGCAGAATGAGAACTGTGTGGGCGGAGCCCAGCACTCTGGTTTAGCGAGCGCCAGGTGACGGTGACGCACGCTCAGGTTTGAGACCACTGCTGAATGACGCCCGTCTCCCCCTGGAGCCGGCCATGTGTCTCCATTTCTGCGGCTCTGCGAGCTTCTCACCTCACCCTGTGAGGTCAACAGGCAGATCTTATGTTTATTTAATAAACGAAGAAACGAGGCTCAGGGAGTTTTAATGACTTGCCCGAAGTCAGCTAGTTAGTTTCGGAACTGGAACTTGATCCCAAATCTTCGGTCTCTTAATCTGAAGCCACGAGTAGCACCAACAGGGAATCCAGGGGCAGTAAGGTCAGAGCAGTAGCCAGAGACCTCATTTTGCTGCCTTTAGTCAAGGGGGAGAGAACAAGCACGGGTCCCCTCCAGGGGTCTGGCCCATTGTAGCCAGACGCTCACTGTGATGGCAGCCCCTGGGGCTCCATGTCGTCTATAGGCCGTTCACGGTTTGCTAGGATCTGCAGGGCATTCAAGACCTTAGTGCTCACACCCTGAGACCGTGAGTTACACTCATCACCACAGGAGTTAGACACACACAAAATCTGGATGCAGGTGTGGTTTACCATAGTGTCACCTTCTGACTTCCACCTCGTCACAGTTCTCCGTCATCCCATAGCACACAACCCCCGCGCCCACCGTGACACCAATGCCTGGGTGGGGGAAGCCTCGCCCTGGTGCAGGCAGCACCCAGGCGCCTGTTCTGTAGAGCATTTTAAAATGATAATAAAACCCAACCAAAATTTCCAAACACTGTCAGCGACAGATACTCCTCCCAGAAGAAAACCTCTCTTGTTGGCCTAGAAACGGTGTAGTTTCCCATTTTCACTACTAACCTTTTGTGAAAATGAATAAACAGGAACCTCATTCAAAACAACTGCAGCCTGAACAGGAAGACAATTACCTTGCATCTCCAGCAGGAAGATGGTTGTGACTTTACTGCCCAGCAGAAGGGAGGAAGAATTCCTCCTCGCCTGGCAACAGCCCAGCCAATGAGAAGCCACTACACTTCAAACTCCCAGTTTCCTCCAATGGACTCTTAGTTCAGAAGAGCCCCTCCCAGTTCCCCTACTCCTCTATAAAACACGTTCCGCTCCTCTGTTCCTAGGGCTTGCCTCTAGTTCCCCACGGGTTGCAAGTTTTGAATTGCAATTCTTTACTGTTCCTAAATAAACGAGTTTTGCTGGTAAAATAACTGGCTGTTTTATTGTTTTAGGTCAACACGTTTCACAAACGTTATATTTTACATGGAAGTTAATTCCAAGACCTCCCAGTCATACAGTTGGTTCCAATGCAAACGCACTCAGCTATAAAAAGTTCACGTGGTTCAGAAGTATAGATCTTGCTTCAGGCATGGTTCTTGCTTCAGGCATGGTTCGGTCCAACCCCTGCGGCACTGTGTCCTCCTGCATTTAAAAAGTATATTGGAAGTAAAAAAAATATGGGCTTGCCTGGTGGCGCAGTGGTTGGGAGTCCGCCTGCTGATGCAGGGGACGCGGGTTCGTGCCCCGGTCCGGAAGGATCCTGCAGGCCGCAGAGCGGCTGGGCCCGCGTGTCCGGAGCCTGTGCTCCGCGGCGGGAGAGGCCGCAGCGGTGAGAGGCCAGCGTACCGCAAAAAAAAAAAAAAAAGAAAAAGAAAAAAAAATATAGTAAGCCATGACTGTAAACACAAAGCAGTAGGACTTGAACTTCCATTACTTCACTTGTCATTCTACGTCAGCACTTATGTTTAAAATTTAAAACAATGAAAGAGAGCAGTGAGAACTACAAGGTGAAGTATTTTTGTTAAAGTGCAGATTTTAGTTTGTACATTAAAAATTTTACTAAAGTTGATAAATATCATTAAAATTGAAATTTATTCATCTTTTTGAATGTTAATTATTAGTTTTAAAAGAGTGAATTAAGAAACTAATGATTACCGGGACTTCCCTGGTGGCGCAGTGGTTAAGAATCTGCCTGCCAGTGCAGGGGACACGGGTTCAATCTCTGGTCTGGGAAGATCCCACACGCCGCAGAGCAAGTAAGCCCGTGCACCACAACTACTGAGCCTGTGCTCTAGAGCCCGCGAACCACAGCTACTGAGCCCACATGCCACAACTACTGAAGCCTGTGCTCTAGAGCCCGTGTGCTGCAACTACTGAGCCTGTGTGCTGCAACTACTGAGCCTGCGCTCTAGAGCCCATGTGCCTCAACTACTGAAGCCCCCGTGCCTAGAGACTGCTCCGCAACAAGAGAAGCCGCCGCAATGACAAGCCCACGCTCGCCACTAGAAAAAGCCCGCGCGCAGCAAAAAAGACCCAACGCAGCCAAATAAGTAAATAAATAAATAAGAGTTTATGTTTTTTTTTTAAAAGAAGAAACTATTACTAATGATAATCACATGATTATAATCAGAAATACTTCCGTCGACTAGAGGAGGGTGTTAAGATAATAACCCACCCTGGGCATCAGATGCCCTTGGGAGCCCCTGCCCACCACACTACTGGGTTTCTACTAGCTGTAGAAACAGTCCACCAGCCTGTCCCTCAGCTTGAAGAGCAGTACAAAATGCGCCCCCCCACGTCACCCAGAAAACATAGATCAAGTACTGAGCTAATGGCTTTTTAGTTGCAATCTTCCTGAGACAATGGACTTTTGTTATTTATTTAACCCATTTGCATGATGCCCTTGAAGATGGTCACCAAGGTCCACCTAACAGGGACCTGTAGATGGACGTGAACAGTGGTAGCAACAGAGTGACACTGAGGATCATTTCTGCAAGGCTTCGTCAAGGTTTCCTGACCTCAGTCCCATGGCAAGTGGGGGTCAGATTCCCTGACCGTGGAATTGTGGGGGTCTTGTGGGGCGCTGGGTGTCAGCGCACTTGGCGGGGCCTGGGTGGTGGAAGTGAGGAATTGCCGGTGCAACTCAGTCCCCGAATCCTGCCGCTCTCCTGTCCCTGAGCTATGAAGTTCACATATGTTGACTTCAAATTCCAGCTGCACGATTTCTAGCTGTATAAATTTGTTGAGTTGCTTAACCTCTCTGTTCTGTGCTTTGAAAAATGGCGATGACGGGGACTTCCCTGGTGGTCCAGTGGTTAAGAATACGCCTTCCAATGCAGGGGACCCGGGTTCTGATCCCTGGTCGGGAAACTAAGATCCCACATGCCACAGGGCAACTAAGCCCTCACGCCCCAACTACTGAACCCATGTGCCACAACTAGAGAGCCCGTGCTCTGCAAAGAGCCCATGTGCCGCAACGAAAGATCCTGCATGCCGAAATGAGGATCGTGCATGCCTCAACTAAGACCCGACGCAGCCAAATAAGTAAGTAAATAAAATAAAAATTAAAAAAGAAATCCAAGGGCTTAGCAGATGAAGAATTCTCAACAGGGTGTCTGAGCTGAATGGTGAACCACAGGGGTACTTTCACAAACACAGCAGGCCATATTCTGCTAAGTGCTTAGAGGATGAAGAATGGCTACTAAAACTAGCCAAGTTAGCACAGATTAAAAAAAAAAAATTGAGATGATGCCGCTGTGCACGGTGGCTGTGCATATCCACTGACTGCACATGCTCCTCTAACATGGCTGACATACTCTAACATGTCCTCAACGGCACACCAATTCTTTTCATCCTGTGCATATTTCATGAAGGTTAATGGGAAGGATGATGTTGCTTTTGATGAAATATATTGAAGATGAGCAAATTATCAGTTTATGATAAAAGTCAAAAGTGTAAATATTTCTATAATTTAAATAGTAATATGTGAGCAATTACCTTCTGTCTACTGATAGGTCACCGATGTCTAAAGGTCACATATTGTTATATAGGAAGAGTGACCTTGAGACTTGCCAGAAGAAGCCAGTGACCTTGCTTCAATTAAATGCACAAGATTCTCACCTTCATTTCAGGCTTGCACATTTATTTCACTCACATGCTTCTTACACTAGCTGATAGATAATAATAATAAAAACCCTGCCAGCAATAAGTAGAGGGGAGAGAAAAACCTTCTGGTTAAACTCAATCCATTAATTCTTGATCAGACAGGCAGGTCAATAAATTCATTTTACCTTCAAGGACCCATTGGTAACTCTTCTTCTGTCACTTTATTATTAACATTGGGAAGTGTGATTTGGAGGGGAAAGAATGACTTTGAAGTCCAGGCTTTCTCACCCAAACAACCTCTAGGCTTTCTGCCTCACAGAGCTGAGATAAAGCATTCCCAACACAGCATCCTTTTTCATGGGGACTTTTATACAATATAGAAGTAACTTTTTAGGGACTTCCCTGGTGGCACAGTGGTTAAGAATCTGCCTGCCAATGCAGGGGACACAGGTTCTATCCCTGGTCCGGGAAGATCCCACATGACGCATGTGCCACAACTACTGAGTCTGCACTCTGGAGCCCGTAAGCCACAACTACTGAGCCTCCGTGCCTAGAGCCCGTGCACTGCAACAAAGAGTAGCCCCCGCTCGCCGCAACTAGAGAAAGCCTGTGTGCAGCAACGAAGACCCAAAGCAGCCATAAATAAATAAATAAATAAAATAAATTTTAAAAAAAAGAAGTAACTTTTTAAAGGAGAACAGATCTTGCTTGTTTAACCGTGCTCCCTGCCCTGGCGGTATTCTGTCCTGGACCAGAACTACCCAGTGTAAAAAATTAATGGGCAGAATTAAATAGAGTTGGGAGACCAGAACGGGGAGCTCGCCTGCCCTGCAACAATGGCAGAGCCCAACAGGAAGAAGGACTCCCCTTCCCTCCAGGCAAGGACTCAGCCAATGAAAAGCCACAGACTGCCTACCACAGCCCTCCCGCCTCGCTCTTCCTCTCCATAAAAGTGCTCTTCCCCTCACCATGCAGGGCTTCCACGCGGCTCACCACCTCTCTGCTGATCCTGAATAGACCCACCTTTGCTGGAGAAATACCTGGCAGTCTGTTTGTTTGAGGTCATCACTTTTCTTGACCTTACAGGGACTGGAGGAGACTCCCAGCACCTCCGGGTGAGCAGACAGGGGTGGTACCCTCATTGCCCCATTGGGCTCACTGCTTTTCTTGCTGCCCTGGAGTCTGAAGGTACACCTTTCTCCTGGATCCAAGATCACGGCGTCTTTGTGTTTGAATCTCTCCAGCTTCATTCAGGATCTATTTAAGGGCTTCACCTCTCCAGTTAAGGCCTCACTCTGTATAAGGGTTTTCATTTGGCACTTCGGTCTAATCTTGAGGTCAGACTGTTTCAACCAAAGCTGGCTGAAAATGCTGTTGGCCCAATTCCTTTGGGAAGGGACTGCTTCCGGGGAAGCAGTGCTGGGTTTTCAGCCTTTGGCCTGTCCCTTCAGAAGGGCGGCCTCCTGAAGACAGGCTGAAAAAGACCTCAGCCGGGCTCCTCCAGGACCACGCTGTCTCCTTATGACTGGCTGGGACTGGCTTGCAAGCTGTTTGAATTGAGCCGTTTGTGCTGTAAACCATTTAAGCTGTTTGAAAATTGTTCTTTACTGTAGAGGAAAACCTCTAGGAAATGGAATCCCAGTTATCTAACTGAGTATTTTGAGGAACCCCCTGTACAGGGGCTCCAACTGGTTTTATGTTTAAAAACTGCATGCCTCCCTCATGTGTGTTTCTAACTAAATGGACTGATCTGACCAAAGGCATTCTAGAATGTCAATGGCCCTTATGGGAAACTTTTGAAATCCCAAACCTAATTTCCTCACAACCAAATTGGACTAAAATAGCTCAAAGTTTTCCAAAACTGAGTGGAAAGCTTATTTTAATTGGTATTTTGTGGCTTCCCAACATTATCATGGGTCTAAAATTGTCTCTCTGCAAAATAAGATTTTATGATCAATTGAGGCAACAGTGATTCGAGGAAGAGAAAGTGGCCCAGAAGCCTCAGGCTCCTCTCCTTGGCTTCTTGGTCTCAGGCTCCTGTCTGGCACCATCTCGAGTCTCTCCCTCGGCCCTCCTCGGGGCCACACTGCCTGCCTCCACCTCCCTCCTTCCCTTCTGTGCCACCTACCCTCCTCTACACCCTCAGTTCCCTCACACTAGTTCTCTCCTCGAACTTTTCTTTTGCTCTGAAACTCTCCCCACCCCCTCTCCCCTGAACTTGTCAGAAAACGTCCTTTGAAATTAAGCCTTTTGAGGAACCAAAGTCTAAACCCTTAATTTCATATGCTCCCTGGACTGAGGCTGAGCTGGGAGCCAGAGTCAAAGCTTTCCCAGAGTCACCGAAGATTCTCACAGATTTGCTGAGGAATTCAATATTGTCGTTCAAATTTATCAACCTGGTTCCTCTGACTTATATCAGCTACTTCATAGGCTCATTGGTGAAGGCCAGCCCAGCATTGCATGAAAACTGCTGATTGGGAAAATCCTGACAGGTCTCTAGAAATACAACTGAGATATCAGCCCACTAACTTAGATGATCAGGCTCGAGCAATCACTAGGCGACTTCACTGAGCAATTCCTAGGGCTTTTCCAAAGCCTATTAATTGGAACAAAATTCAGGCCTGCACACAAAAATCTGATAAATCTGTTCATGAATATTACAATCAACTTCAGATTGTTTTATTTATTTATTTGCGTTGGGTCTTTGTTGCTGCGCGTGGGCTTTCTCTAGTTGTGGCAAGCAGGGGCTACTCTTTGTTACTGTGCGCAGGCTTCTCATTGCGGTGGCTTCTCTTGTTGTGGAGCACAGGCTCTAGGTGGATGGGCTTCAGTAGTTGTGGCACGCGGGCTCTAGAGCACAGGCTCAGTAGTTGTGGCGCACAGGCTTAGTTGCTCTGCAGCATGTGGGATCTTCCCGGACCAGGGCTCGAAACCGTGTCACCTGCATTGGCAGGCAGATTCTTAACCACTGCGCCACCAGGGAAGCCCCTCAGATGATTTTTTTTTTTTTTTTAATTCTGCTTTTCCTTCAGATCTTGATTCCACCTGGGTAGCTTTAGCTCTATGTTGATTAATGGGCTGAACTGGGATTTTCCCCTTCTAGTAAAAAGCACCAGGATGGGATGGGGAACCATGTCCACTCCAGACTGAGTTACTCTGCAGACCAGCTCTCTCACACTAGGTGAGTCAAGTCCAAGCAAGACCCCAAAATTCTTCACCTTCAACTTCAGCAAATGAAGGCTCCTTAACAAAACCAAATACTCGTAGTTTCTGCTGTTATTGCAAAGATCCAGGACATTGGAAAGGAGACTATTACAAATTTAAGCATTTTAGGTGTCTCCAGTCTTTCTGACATCTTCCCACTTCTCAGTGGTGGGCTCTGAGGAACTGCGGGGGCTCTTCCCATTCCTCCCTCTTAATCAGCTTGGAGAAACATTTCTGCAGATTTGGGATGAATTACTTCTAGTCCTAAAGGACACTGGACCCACACGCTCAGTGCTCAACTTCACTACTTAAACAGCCCCTGCCTCGGAGCACTAAAACAGTTCACATAGTGGAATCTCTAATGAACCTCAAGAGGTTCCTGTGTCTGAATCTATTCCCTTTTGTTTAGACCCTTTGAGAACTATGTACCCTTTCAACCTTAGTTTCCCCACTCCTATCTATTTATTATGTGGAGGCTTCTTAAAGAAGTATCATGCCAGAATTTCTTTCTCTCAAAAGGGGGGAATAATTCTAGAACTTGACAGTAGTCATCACAGTAACTAATCCAGAGAATTAACTGACACTTTGACATCTTTTATTTGTTCCTCTCTGATGATACTAGAGCTGACCCTGAAAACACTGATCGTTTGTCCTATTGAATCAGCTACCAACCTCATTATGGGCAAAATCTCCAACTGATGTTGGCAAAACTCACAGAGAATCTGTCATCAAAATAGATCCCTCAAAAAACTCTTCCCAGAATTGATCAGTATTCTAAGTAAAGAAGCCCTTCGAGGCATAAAGCGCGAAGTACATTACAAGTCTCAAGACTTCGTTATCCCTTGTACTGGTCCCTGGAACGCTCTCTAAGGCCCAGGGTGGAGGTTTGTCCAGGACCTCCAGGCAATAGACAACACTGTTATCCTTCCACATCCTGTTGTTACTAACCCTCATACATCCATTCCCACCAGAAGTAAATCCTTTATGTAACTGATTTATGCAGTGTGTCAACTAAAAAATTTCACATCCTAAAAATTGAGAGTTATGTTTTATTTGGAGGACATAATGAGGACTTCAAGCCCGGGAGGCAGCATCTCAAGTAACCCTGAGAGAACTGCTCCAAGGAGGTGAGGGGGGAGCTAGGATATATAGGAGTTTTGCAACAAAAGATTACTGATAATAAAAGAAAACGATATCTCAAGTTAAGGAATTCAGCACTTTTTCTATGCATGGGAAGATGCAAGAGTCTGGGCTCACTGACATCATTCCTTGGATATCCACCTCAGCTATCTCAGCTACCTGGGGCCAGTATCCTGTTTTCACATGCTGAGTTTCACCTTCCCGAGTGGCTGCAGTCTGATGGCTGCTAGATGGCAGGTATTCTTTATTTCCTCCCGAGGTCCCTCAGGGCTCACTGCTCGCCTTCAGAGGTGGCTGCAATCGCTGATGACTGTGACATCATTTGTTTACTGATACGGCAGTCAATATTTTATTTCTCACGTGCATTCTTTAGTATTCTGGTCAATGAAACAGGCCAATACCTTTTCCCCTTCACTTGGAAGAAGAACGACTCACCTGGACAGTAATGCCTCAGGGTTTTACTGAGAGCCCTTATTTCTCACAAACCCGAAGGCTGATCTGGATGATATAAAATAAAGTTCCCTAAAGGTTCTACTTCGTTGCTTCATGTAGATTTGCTTCTTTGCTCTCTTTTCAAGCCTCTTCACAGGAAGATAGACTCTACTTGCCATAAAGGGATAGAAGACTGCCAAAGAAAGTGGCAGTTTTCCCAATCCCAGGTTCGACCTTAGGGCATCTGACATCAGAGCAAGGACTACACGTAGATTCAGACAGGCTTCATGCTGTCATAAGTTAACCAGCTGAGAGGTTTTCTTGGGCCAGCTAGTTACAGCTGAAATTGGATTCCAAATTTCTCTCTTATGGCCAAACTTCTATATGTTTTACTGAACAATAACAACCCTGACCCAATTTTATGGGAAGAACCAGATGACATGGTCTTCAAGGCCATGAAGAAAACTTTGTAGAACCCACCTGCCCATGGGCATCCCAGATATCAGATCCGTCCACCCCCTTTCCTTTTTCTACATGAAAAGGAAGGGGAGAAACTAGCAGTGCGGCCAAGATGGTGGGGCCGGAAGGCCCTGAGCTCACCTCCTCCCAAAGGAGGAGCAAAATCACAATTATTTACAGAGAAACTGTCAACGAGAATGACATGAAGACTAGCACAAAAAATTTATTTTAAAGAAATAAAGAAGGAGCCAGAGCGAGACCGGTAGGAGCGGCAGAGATGTGTCACAGTCAAGACCCACACCCCTGGGTAGACAACTACAAAAAGGAGGATAATCCCAATCACAAAGGTTGTCTCCAAGGAGCGAGGGGTCCAAGCCTGGCATCAGCCTCCCCAGCCTGGGGCCCTGCAGCGGGACCCAGAACATCTGGCTTTGAAGGCCAGCAGGGCTCGTGTACAGGAGAGCCAGAGGGCTATAGGAAACAGAGGCTCCACTCTTAAAGGGCACACACAAAATCTCACATGCTACAAGTCCCAGAACAGAGGCAGTAGTTTGAAAGGAGTCTGGGTTAAAGCCACTTGCTGCTGATCTTGGAGAGCCCCCCAGAAAGGCAAGAGGCAATCGAGACTCCCCCTGCAGACAAAGATGCTGGTGGCAGCCATTTGGGGCGCCCATTCTACCACAAGGACACTAGTGCTGATAAGAGGCACTTTGGAGTCCTTCCTCTGGCCTATTAGCAACAGAGGCTTGTCCACCCGCCAGCGGGCCAGCATCAGTCCTGAGACCCTCTGAGCCCTACAAGCAGGAACCCCAGGACCTAGCCCCACCCACCAGTGGGATGGCACCAGCCTGAGGACCCCCAATCCCCAAAGTCAGCTGTGACAGGGCCAGGCCCCATCCACCAGCAGACCAGCAGCCTCTGCATGAGGCAGGGCTACGGGGCAGGGGTAGCCCTACCTACCAGTGTGCTGACAATGGTCAGCCCTGCTACAACAAAAGGGCCCACACAGCCCACAGAGGAGGCACCCCTCGAGCATATAGCTCTAGTGAACAGAGGGGAGGGTCCTATAGGAAGGGTCCCTATAGGACGTCTCCTTCATAAGGCTACTTTTCCAAGATTGGGAAATGTAACAGACCTACCGGCTACATGGAAATAAAAGTACAGAATTAGGCAAAATGAGGTGACAGAGGAATATGATCCAAACAAAGGAACAAGGTCAATCCCCAGAAGAAAAGCTAAGTGAAGTGGGGATAACCAATCTACCTGATAATGGTTCAGGTAATGATCATAAAGATCCTCAGAGAACTTGGGAGGAGAATGGATGAACACTGTGAGAAGTTTAACAAAGAGTTAAAAAGAGAGAATGAAACAGAGCTGAAGAATACGATATCTAAAATTAAAAATATGCTAGAAGGAAACAACAGTAGATTAGATGATACAGAGGAATGGCTCAGAAAACTGGAAGACAGAGTAGCGGAAACCAACCAAACTGAACATAAAAAAGAAAAAAGAATTTTAAAAAAATGAGGACGGTTTAAGAGACCCCTGGGACAACATCAAGCATATAACATTTGCATTACAGGGATGCCAGAAGACGGGGGCAGAGAGCTTATTTGAAGAGATAATAGCTGAAAACTTCCCTAGCTTGGGAAAAGAAATACAGGTCCAGGAAGTACAGAGACTTCCAAACAGGATCAACCCAAAGACGACCACATCAAGACACATGTGATTAAAATGGCAAAAAATAAAGACAAAAAGAGAATCTTAAAAGCAGAAAGGGAAAAGCAACTAGTTATGTACAAGGGAACTCTCATAAGACCATCAGCCGACCCTTCAGCAGAAACTTTGCAGGCAAGAAGGGGGTGGCATGATATATTTAAAGTGATGAAAGGAACAAAAACAAGAATATCAGGCAAAGTTATCATTAAGATTTGAAGAATAGATAAAGAGTCTAATAGACAAGAAAAAGCTGAAAGAGTTTAGCTTAACACCAAGCTGGCTTCACAAGAAATGTTAAAGGGACTTCACTATATATGGCTATACATAAATCTATTGGTAACAACAATCCAAAAATCTACAATAGATACACATGCAAGAAAAGAGAAAAGGAGCCAAACATAACACTAAAGATAGTTATTAAATCACAAAGAGAGCAAAAGAAGAGAAAAAGAACAAAAAATAACTACAAAACAAGAAAACAATAAAATGGCGATAAGTACATACTTATTAATAACTACTTTAAATGTAAATGGATTATATGCTCCAATCAAAAGAGATAGGGTGGCTGAATGGATACAAAAACAAGACTCATTTACATGAGTCTGCAAGAGACTCACTTCAGATCTAAAGACACATACAGACTGAAAGTGAGGGGATGGAAAAAGGTATTCCATGCAACTGGAAATAAAAGGAAAGCAGGAGAAACAACACTTCAAATCAGACAAAATAGTTTTTAACAAAGACTGTAACAGGAGTCAAAGAAGGACATTACATAACGACAAATGGATCAATCCAACGTGGGAGTACAACAAATGTAGATAAATGTGCACCCAACCTAGGAGCACCTAAATACATAAAGCAAATACTAACAGACATCAATGGAGAAACTAAGGGTGACACAATAATAGTAGGGTACTTTAACCCCACTTACATAAACGAACAAATTATCCAGACAGAACATCAACAGGGGAACACTGGCTATAAGCAACACATTAGACCAGGTGAAGATATATGTGTAGAATTTCATCCCAAAGCAGCAGAATACACATTCTTTTCAAGTGCACTTGGAACATTCTCCAGGATAGATCATGTGTAGGCCACAAAACTAGTCTCAATAAATTTAAGAGGACTGAAATCATATCAAGTATCTTTTCTGACCCAAATGGTATGAAACTAGAAATCAACCACAAGGAAAAACCTGGAAAAACACACAAACACACAGAGGCTACACAATATGCTATTAAGAACCAATTGTCACTGAAGAAATCAATGAGGACAAATGAAAATGTGAACTCAACAATCCAAAATCTATGGGATGCAGCAAAAGCAGTTCTAAGAGGGAAGTTTATAATGATACAAGCCTACCTCAAGAAACTAGAAAAATCTCAAATGAACAACCAGACCTTACATGTAAAGTAACTAGAAAAGGAAGAACAAACAAAACCCAAAGTTAGTAGAAGGAAAGAAATAATAAAGATCAGAGCAGAAATAAATGAAATAGAGACTAAAAAAATAGAAAAGGTTAATGAAACTAAGAGGTGGTTTCTTGAAAATAGAAGCAAAATTGATAAACCTTTGGACAGACTTATCAAGAAATAAAAAAGAGACCCCCCCCCCAAAATAAAATTAGAAATGAAAGAGGAGAGGTTACAACCAACACCACAGAAATGCAAAGGATCATGAGGTTACTGTGAACTATTATATGCCAATAAAATGGACAACCTAGAAGAAATTGATAAAATCCAAGAAACATATAATCTCCAAAGATAGAAGAAACAGAAAATATGAACAGACCAATGACTAGTAATGAAGTTGAATCAGTAATCAAAAAACTCCCAACAAACATAAGGCCAGGACCAGAGGGCTTCACAGATGAATTATACCAAACATTTAAATGAGTTAACACCTATCTTCTTGAAACCATTCAAAAAAATTGAAGAGGAAGGATGGCTTCCAAACTCATTTACAAGGCCAGCCTCACTCTGATAACAAAACCAGACAAAGATACCGCAAAAAAAGAAAATTACAGGTCAGTATCACTGACTAACATTGATTTTAAAAAAGCCCTTACAAAATATTAGCAAACCAAATTCAACAAAACATTAAAACAATCATATATCATGATCAAGCGGGATTTACCCCAGGGATGCAAGGATGGTTCAATATCTGCAAATTAATCAATATGATATGCCACATTAATGAATTGAAGAAAAATCACATGATTATCTCAATAGATGCATGAAAAGCTTTTGACAAAATCCACATCCATTTATGATAAAATTCTCAACAAAGTGGGCAGAGAGGGAACATACCTCAACATAATAAAGTCCATATATGATAAGCTCACAGCTAACATCATACTCAAGGGTGAAAAGCTGAAAGCATTTCCTCTAAGATCAGGAACAAGACAAGGATGCCCACTCTCACCACTTTTATCCAACATAATATTGGAAGTCCTAGCCACAGCCATCACAGAAGAAAAAGAAATAAAAGGATTTTAAATTGTAAAGGAAGAAGTAACTGTCACTGTTTGCAGATGACATCATATTATACATAGAAAATCCTAAAGACACCACCAAAAAACCACTAGAACTCATTAGTGAATTCAGTAAAGTTGCAGGATACAATATTAATATACAGAAATCTGTTGTGTTTCTATACAATAACAACAAACTATCAAATAAAATTAAGAAAACAATCTCATTTTACAATCTTATCAAAAAGTATAAAATACCTAGGAGTAAATCTAAGAAAGTAAATATCTGTGCTTGGAAAACTATAAGACATTGATGAAAGAAACTGAAGATGACACAAACAAATGGAAAGATACGCTGTGCTCATGGCTTGAAAGAATTAATATTGTTAAATTGTCCACACTACCCAAGGCAATCTACAGATTCATTGCAATCCCTATCAAAATACCACTGGCATTTGTCACGGAACTAGAAGAAACAATTCTAAAATTTGTATGGAAATACAAAGACGCTGAATAGCCAAAACAATCTTATGAAAGAAGAGCAAAACTAGAGGTATCATGCTCCCTGATTTCAAGCTATACCACAAAGATACAATCATCAAAATAGGATGCTACTGGCACAAATTCAAACACATAGATCAATGGAACAGAACAAAGAGCCCAGAAATAAACTCACACTTATATGGTCAATGACTCTATGACAGATGAGGCAAGAATATATAATGTGGAAAAGACAGCCTGAAGACCCAAGTTTGGTTCAGTAAAAGAAGCAACTTAATTGTCCACTGGTAGATGAATGAATAAAGAATATGTGGTATATATAAACTTGACTCTCTGGAAGCTACAGGAAAACACCTCGCTGGTATTTCTGCAACAAAGGCTGCCCTTAAAGGGGCCAACAGCAGCCAAACCTCTGTCATGGTCCAAAGTGCTATTTCCCCAAATGATAATTTAGAAAAACTTGCTAGAGAGGCCCAAAAATTGGCTTCAGAAAAGGAAAAACAAGATAGGAAATTCAAAAATTACTGATTTGATAAAAAGATACAGTTCTGGTTTGGAGCAAATAACAACCTAGTTCTACCAGAGACTCTAAAATTCCCATTCCTCGGACTTCCCTGGCAGTCCAGTGATTAAGACTCTGCACTTCCATGGCAGGACGCACAGGCTCCATCCCTGGTCAGGGAAACAATATCCCACATGCTGTGCGGCACAGCGGAAAAAAAAAAAAATTCCCTTTCCTCACTATTGTACATGCATTTAGCCATTGGTATACTGACAAAATGATAGATGTTAGGTGGAAGCTAAATGAACCCATTAAAGAATTTTGGAGACTGAGTTGTTGAAGTTCTTTCCATTAACTGGAGGTAAAATAAACTCTTGTGTCTTCTGTCTAGCTGAAAACTACCCTGTTCTATGACCTTAGAACTATTAGTTGTTAGGATGTCAAGATTCCCAAAGTGGGGACTTCCCTGGTGGTCCAGTGGGTAAGACTCTGCACTCCCAATGCATGGGGCCTGGGTTCGATCCCTGGTTGGGGAACTAGATCCCACATGCATGCTGCAACTAAGAGTCCACATGCCGCAACTAAAGACCCTGCATGCCATTACGAAGATCCCGCGTGCCACAACTAAGACCCGGCGCAGCTAAAATGCATAAACAAACAAATAAATAACTATTTTTTTAAAAGATCCTTAAAGTGAAAACAATCTCAAATGATTGACCTAAACTCTCTATCAGAGAAATTTCAATACACACCAGAATGAGACATAATGTGGAACAAAGCAAACAAACTTTAAATCCTACTAGAAAATTTTTGAGTTTCATTAAGCAATTGTGAAATTAAGTTCTCCCCAAACTGAGTTCCTGTGCTGAGTTTATGATTAACCTCTTTATTTAAAACTGTATTATCTTTCTTGTCCCATCCCCTGCTCCTCTCAGGATGGAAAAGAGTCAAAGAAAAGGGGGAACTGAAACTGAGCAGGCCCAGTAGAGGTCTTCCCAGTGACAGACCTGTTTGTGTCCTCGCTTATTATTAATTGGGAAAAGAGGCTATTGAAATACACTGTGACCTCCTAGGCTCCTACATGTGGAACAAAGAACAGGCCCTAGCAGTTAATATTTGGGGAAGTAAAGAATGCAGAAACAAAGATAGGACAGTCAGGCAGGAGAACATCCATAACTTAAAAAATATATCAGTCACAATAACTCCCAGTTCTGTTTCAAAAGTAAAGGTAAGTCTGACGCACATTCTTCAGTTGTTTTGCAGATACTAAAACCCCAACCAGGTGGAGGAAGTTGACTGCATGCTGACCACCGGCATGCATGCTGACTGCCGGCATGCCGCCCCAAGATTGAATGGAACCAGAAAGTTGATGATGTTGACTCCTAAAATGCCACCCTGTTACCTCACCACCGACCAATCAAAAGGACATGCATGAGTCAATTACGCATCCCTTAACCCTCTCCCTCACCCTGTCTTTAAAAACCTTTCCCTGAAAGCCATCAGGGAGTTTGGTTCTTTCGAGAATGAGCCATCCATTCTCCTTGCTTGGCGTCTGCAATAAATTCTGTACTTTCCTTCACCACAACCAGGGGTCAGTAAATTGGCTTTGCTGCATGCAGCTGAGCAGACCCACGTTTGGTTCAGTAACAATTGTATGATTTATATGAATATTAAATTGTTATTTTTAAAAAATGTATTTTATTTATTTTTGGCTGTGTTGGGTTTTCATTCTGTGCACAGGCTTTCTCTAGTTGTGGTGAGTGGGGGCTACTCTTCGTTGCAGTACACGGGCTTCTCATTGTGGTGGCTTCTCTTGTTGCGGAGCATGGGCTCTAGGTGTGTGGGCTTCAGTAGTTGTAGTACATGGGCTCAGTAGTTGTGGTTCATGGGCTCTAGAGCGCAGGCTCAGTAGTTGTGGCGCACATGGCATGTGGGATCTTCCCAGACCAGGGCTTGAACCCGTGTCCCCTGCATTGGCAGGTGGATTCTTAACCAGTGCACCACCAGGGAAGTCCTGAATTGTTATTTTGAATTTGTTCTCTCATACTGCCAGATAAAGGAAGTAAGTAATTGTATTTACATGTTTAGGTAAATTGTGCATTAATGTTTAAGTTGTTTATTATAAAAGGAGATACAATTATATAGTCAAGGATATTAAAAGGAACTGTTCTGTTAGAACTGGACTGGAAATATCAATATGAACTCATGGCTTTATATGAAAAAACTATTGTAAAAATGCATCTTTTCTAGCCCTGTCTACTGAAGTGGTGTAAGAGGACCTCCATGATGCACCCTAGTACTGAAATTCCAGCCTCCAATATCACTTTTTAATCAAAGGAATCAAGGCTTTTTGGAGAAAGGGCTAATCCCATGTCTGAGACAGAATAGTACAAAATGAGCCTGGAACACCTCCTTATGCCAGAAAGTGAGAAGATGCATAGAGATTAATGGCAATCACAGGACACAGGAACTGATTTAAAAGGGGCTCCTTCTGGCCCAAACTGAGTAAGACAACTTCAACATTGAAGGAGAATAGTGGCTGAGGTTTGTTGATATAAAGTGAATATGAGTCAGAGGTCCATGATGATACACCAGAAAAAGGTTAACAAATTATCTTACAAGCCAGAGAATAAGACAGATCATATTTCTCTTGAGGCTTGTTACTCAATCACCGTATTACTGACTTATTTATTGTACAGTTAAAGAATAAAGAAACTAGCAAATGCATAAAAACCAGTTAGCAGGTATTATCTAACATAAATATCAGTAGAATAAGTTGTGACTGTGAGACTAAAAGCACCTATTTTTTAATTTTTATTTTTTTATACAGCAGGTTCTTATAAGTTCTCTATTTTATACATATTAGTGTATATATGTCAATCCCAATCTCCCAATTAATCCCCCCCTGCCATGGCTTTCCCCCCTTGGTGTCCATACATTTGTTCTCTACATGTGTCTCTATTTCTGCCTTGCAAACTGACTCATCTGTACCATTTTTCTAGATTCTACATATATGCATTAATATACAATATTTGTTTTCTCTTTCTGATTTACTCCACAATGTATGACAGTCTCTAGGTCCAGCCACGTCTCTACAAATGACCCAATTTCATTCCTTCTTATGGCTGAGTAATATTCCATTATAATATGTACCACATCTTCTTTGTTCATTCGTCTGTTGATGGACACTTATGTTGCTTCCATGTCCTGGCTATTGTAAATAGTGCTGCAATGAACACTGGGGTGCATGTGTCTTTTTGAATTATGGTTTTCTCTGGGTATATGCCCAGTACTGGGATTGCTGGGTCATATGGTAATTCTTTTGTTAGTTTTTTTTTTTTTTTTTTTTTGCGGTACGTGGGCCTCTCATTGCCATGGCCTTCTCCCGTTGCGGAGCACAGGCTCCAGACGTGCAGGCTCAGCAGCCATGGCTCACGGGCCTAGCCGCTTCGCAGCATGTGGGATCTTCCTGGACCGGGGCACGAACCCGTGTCCCCTGCATCGGCAGGTGGACTCTCAACCACTGTGCCACCAGGGAAGCCCTGTTGGAAGATTTTTAATCACAGTTTCAATTTCATTACTTGTGATTGGTCTGTTCATATTTTCTATTTCTTCCTGGTTCAGTTTTGGAAGGTTATACCTTTCTAAGAATTTGTCCATTTTTTCCAGGTTGTCCATTTTATTGGCACAGAGTTGCCTGTAGTAGTCTCTTAGGATGCTTTGTATTTCTGTGGTGTCCATTGTAACTTCTCCTTTTTTGTTTCTAATTTTATTGATTTGAGTCCTCTCCCTCTTTTTTTGATGAGTCTGACTAAAGTTCTATCAATTTTGTTTATCTCCCCAAAGAACAAGCTTTTAGTTTTATTGGTCTTTGCTATTGTTTCCTTTGTTTCTATTTCACTTATTTCTGCTCTGATCTTTATGATTTCTTTCCTTTTACTAACTTTGGGTTTTGTTTTTTCTTCTTTCTCGCATTCCTTTAGATGTAAAGTTAGATTGTTTATTTGAGATCTTTCTTGTTTCTTGAGGTAGGCTTGTATACCTATAAACTTCCCTCTTAGAACTGCTTTGGCTGCATCCCATAGGTTTTGGATCATCGTGTTTTCATTGTCATTTGTCTCTAGGTATTTTTTGATTTCCTTTTTGATTTCTTCAGTGATCTCTTGGTTATTTAGTAACGTATTGTTTAGCCTCCATGTGTTTGTGTTTTTTACATTAAAAACACCTATTAAATGTACACATGCAACATTCTCTCAGGTTCCAAGTTTTAAAAGTTCAGCACATGCCATGAGGGTTATGAATAAGAATCTAGGAAGCCTGTGTCCTAAATCTGTTAGTAGATAAGTCAATCAACTGGTTTTCAGGTTGGTAAGTAGTTTTCAGTCTGGGAAGATCTAGAATTTTGTATAGAAATGTCTATGAGAATTAGACCCATTGTACAAATAACTTTTGGTCAAGGGAGAAAGAGTACATCCTTGGTCTTTCTCTCATAACCACATGTAAGGGATAGTTTGGTCTGTTTAGAGTGACAGCCCAGTGGCAGTTATTTGAAATATATATCTGAGTAATTGGTTTACACTAATGATTTTTAGGTGAAACCTAGTTTAATATTGGTATATCTAAAGAAAGCTTTAGGTTCTTTAATATATGTTAATTGGATTTACAAGAAGTTGTTAGTTTTTAAGAAAGTTTTGTTACACAATTGTTTCTTGAGATACTAAAAAAATGCTTGAAGTGATGAAGATGCTGCATCTGTTCCCTCGGAAAAAGGAGGAACAACCTGCAATATGGGCACTTGACTCTATTCCTCATCAGCTGTACACAGGCCACTGGACAGAGGCTGCCTTGACCTCTGCTCACAGCGTCCAGGGCAGCCTGGGTTGGTGTCCTGGGGCCCCTCAATTCTCCCTCATGCCCTTGTCCAGATGCTCACTCAGTAGCATTCTTGGGGGTAGGGAGAAAGGACAAAATACCTTTTTAACATTTGGGTTTGCAGCTGGATTTCCTAATATAGTCATTTTTCATTGCTTGCTTCACCTACTTGCACCAGTTTAAGGCTTTCCTGACCTTCCTGGTCAGCAGGCATGTTTTAGTTGTAATGTGCCTATTCTTCCCACAGCCAAGGCTTTCCCCTGCAGGAAAACTAATGCAGCCTGAGGCTAGGAGGGAAGAAAGGCATCATTATGTTGCATCTGTGACTGATGCCAGCAATTGAGCAGGGCCCTGAGTGTGCAGGAAAATGGCTGTCATTAAGCCTCTACATATGCTGTGCCTTTCAGAGTGGACATGGAGTTAACTTCATGCCTGGATGAACAATGTAGTACAATTACAACTAATACTGATGTAGCAAGCGGGGATGACCTCATCTCCCTTGGTCACCCTTTGGCTATTCCCATTTGCAAAGGGCTTACAAGACAATGGATTGAGGTACTTGTTAGAAGTCGATATATTGACAGTGATGCCAATTTAATAACCAACTGTAAGGTAGATGTGGGCTATTTACGCTCCATTAGCTAACGAAAGTGTTGCTGTATTCCAGTATGGCAAGGACTCTGTGTTCATAACGGCACCTCTCCTGAATAAACAACTTAGAACTGTATTTCAGTTAGGCAGAGGCCTAAGCAAAATTTGACTCCAGTGCCTCCAATCTATACTTTTTCTATATTTCTTTTCTCCTGTTGTAAAACCTCTCCTTTCTAGGTATGGAGTGACCTTCCTCTGATCTCTGGAAGGTCAAATCTTCCTAAAGAAGGGGTGCTTTTCTGTCCCCCCTAACAGACTCCACTCTCCCAATCACTGCCCAAATGTTCTCTTATACCTCTTTTATCATGTCCCTGCTCTTCTGCTAAACTAACCCTGGGGGTACATTCTCTGTTTCCAGGTAGTATTTTCATTCTTACAGGAACTGGAAATAATGTATTGACTTGAAGGTTCCCCATGAAACCTACTTAAAAAGGTATCTTTTACTGTTATGAACATTAAAAGGATAATAAGGGGATATTATGAACAATTCTACTCGCATAAATTCAACAGTTTAAATGAAATGAACCAATTCCTCTAAAAGCACAAACCGCCAAATCTCATCCAATATGAAAGAGATAATTCGAATAACCTTGTAACTATTAGGAAATTGAATTCATAATAGTAAAAAACCCTGGAAAAAGAAATCTCCAGGCCCTGATGATTTCATGGCAGAATTCAACCCAATGCTTGAAGAATTAACACTGATTCTACACAATTTTTTTTCTGAAAATAAAAGACGAGGGAGCACTTCCCAAGTTATTTTATGATGTTCGTATTAACCTAATACCAAAACCTGACAAAAACAGTACAAAAAAGAAAACTACAGACCAATGTCCCTTGTGAACACAGACATAAAAAATCCTCATAGGGCTTCCCTGGTGGCGCAGTGGTTGAGAGTCTGCCTGCCGATGCAGAGGACACGGGTTCGTGCCCCGGTCCGGGAAGATCCCACATGCCGCGGAGCGGCTGGGCCCGTGAGCCATGGCCGCTGAGCCTGCGCGTCCGGAGCCTGTGCTCCGCAACGGGAGAGGCCACAACAGTGAGAGGCCCGCGTGCCACAAAAAAAAAAAAAAAAAAAAAAAAATCCTCATAAAAAATGTTAGTAAATGGAACCCAGTAATATGAAAAAGAATTGTATCCTATTTCCAACTGGGGTTTATTCCAGACATTCAAGGTGGGTTCAATATGTGAATAACAATTAATGTAGTCTACAATATTAACAGGCTAAAAAGAGAAACTCACGTGATTAATCGATGCATAAAATGCATAACCCCATTTATGATAAAAACTCTTAGAAAATAGGGATAGGAGGGAACTTTCTCAATAAATAAAGATAAAGAATATCTATGGAAACCTAAGGTTAACGTCATATACTTACTGATGAAAGACAGAATGCTTTCCCCCAGGGTTGGGGAACAAGGCAAGGATGTCTTCTCTCACCACTCCTCTCATCAAAGTACTGGAAACCAGAAAGTACTTTACTGAAGGCACTTTTGGAGTGCTGCTTTGGTGGAGTGGCTGACACAGAAGCCAGATTGAAAAGGCATGTAGAGCATTGACATGGAAATGGTTCATCAAGAGGGTTCAGAATGGCTGCCCAGATAAGACTGCAGATGCAGCTATACTTTCTCTCTTGAACAAGTCCCAAGCTGACTCTTAATTTTCCAGTGAGATAGTTAGTTGCCCTTTTTTTTGAAACATTATTAGAGAAGCATATACAGCTTTAAAAATCTGAGATGAACACAATCTTAGCTTATTTAAAGTTGTTGGAAATCTTAGAGATCACCTAGTGTATTGTTTTCAGCATTTTCCACAGCGCCTGGCCCATGTAGATAATTGCTGTTAAATTTGACAAGTGAGGAAACTGAAGCTCAAGTAGACTAAGTTATCTCCCCTTTGCCAGATAATGTGGCACAAGTAGTTCCCTGCGTCAGAAATGCCCTTCTCCCTGGTGACTACTCTTCCACATTGCTGGTTAATTCCATCTCTTCCAAAGAATTCCATGACTTCTTAAAGCATGAATCCTCCTGGCCACCTTTACTCATTTTACTGTTATGTGTTATTACAATTCATCATTATATATTTAGCCATACAATTTATGGGATATTATGTTCTCTAACCTGCAATCTCGCGAGGGCAAGGATCCCGTGGGTTTCCCTTATAACTAGCACCTAGGGCAGTATTAGCACGGAACATTCGCATTAACAATTATTTGTGAATTGTATTTTTGGCTCCTGTCTAGGGCAGGTAGTGCTTTACACATGAGTTTCAAGTGACAGGACGGTAGGCACTTTTCCAACAAAACATTCTTCTGTTGACTTCTTGGTCCATTCTAAGGCAATTCGCCATCTCTCACCACACCTTGACCACATCCGTTTCTCCAGCTCGAGCCCCGACTCTTCCCAATCATCTTTCCCCCGCTCTGGCCCTCCTCCTGGAATCGCGCGTCCTGCATCTGGCCCCCAGGTCTTCACCCCTTGGGGTGGTTCTCCTCCAGCTTCAGGCTGCCCCACCACCGCCGTTCGCAGATGTCTCAGAATTGTCGGCCGCACCAAGCAGTCAACACGAGAGCCACGTGTGGCCTGAAAATCACATTTATTTGTAAAGCACTTCGTTTCCAAAGAGCTTTCACAAATGTCATCCTTTGGGTTCTCTACACACAGAACTGGCATCCAAGTCTGTGACTCCTTCCCATTGCTTCAGCAGGGACTTCAGCTTCCTCGTGTTTTTTGTTTTTTAATTAATTAATTAATTAATTTTTGGCTGCATTCGGTCTTCATTGCTGCGCGTGGGCTTTGTCTAGTTGTGGTGTGCGGGCTTCTCATTGTCGTGGCTTCTCTTGTGTGGAGCAAGGGCTCTAGGCACGCGGGCTTCAGTAGTTGTGGCGCGTGGGCTCTAGAGCGCAGGCTCAGTAGTTGTGGCGCACGGGCTTAGCTGCTCCGCGGCATGTGGGATCTTCCCTGACCAGGGCTCAAACCCATGTCCCCTGCATTGGCAGGTGGATTCCTAACCACTGCGCCACCAGGGAAGCCCCTTCCTCGTGTTAAGTTACGTCCTAACCTCAGGGGTAGCCCAGGTTGCTTTTCTCGGGCCCGGGGCTCCAGCCCAGACTCCGGCCCGGCCACCCGGCTACCTCCTCAAACTTCCAGGGAACGCAGAAAAACTCCCGCAAACCGCCCGGAAGAGGAGGCTCTCGCGGGCGAAAAGCGTAGCCAACGCACTGGTCCTCCGGAGCCTCTTCCTGGGACTCTCTAGGCTTCCACCTTTTCTCAGTGGTTCTTCCGGTTTGTTGACTCGCACTATTCCCGCCTCTTCCCCTCTGCCGCCGGGATTTAATGAACTCTCGCGAGATCTAGGCCTCTTCCCAAGCCTACTGGAGTCGGCGGCTGCAGAGAGCGTTGGCCGCTTGGTCAAGGTATGTTGCCGGACGCTGCTGTGCTGGCCCGATGGCTTTGAGGGGCACACGTCTGGGGTCCCCGGGTGGAGATGCGGCCGATTACCCGGCCCGCGGGCCCCGATGGCGTGTGCGGGGGGAGCTGGGGCTGGGACCGGGGCCGGGCTGTGCGGGTGGGTGGGCGGGCGGGGTCGCGGGCCGCCCGGCTTGAGCGCTCCGTGCTTCCAGGTGCCGGCCATGTTCAGTTCCAGCGCGAAAATCGTGAAGCCTAATGGCGAGAAGCCGGACGAGTTCGAGTCGGGCATCTCCCAGGTGAGGGGGCGGGCGGAGCGCAGAGGCCGCGACGGGGTCCGGGGTCCGGGGTCCGGGGTCCGGGCGCTGAGGGTGCCCTCCTGCCTCTTCTCCCGCAGGCCCTCCTGGAGCTGGAGATGAACTCGGACCTCAAGGCCCAGCTGCGGGAGCTGAACATCACGGCCGCCAAGGTACAGTGGGGCTTCGGGGCACGTGCTGTTGGCGGGACGCCCCAGCGACTCGGGTGTCGAGCGTGTGACGGTGTCGGCGCGGCGCGTTACCGCTTCAGCTGGGCCAGACCGGAGGGGCGGCGGTGGGGGCCTAAGCGAGAGTGCGCCTCTCTGCTCTCTCTTTCCCAGGAAATTGAGGTTGGTGGCGGTCGGAAAGCTATCATAATCTTCGTTCCTGTTCCTCAGCTGAAGTCTTTCCAGAAGATCCAGGTCCGGCTCGTGCGGGAGCTGGAGAAGAAGTTCAGCGGGAAGCACGTTGTTTTTATTGCGCAGGTAGCTGTGCTGCTGCTGAATGCGCGGTCTTGCGAGTCCCGTTATACGTCGCTCGCGAGTGTGAAGAAGCTGTTCCCGGAGCTTAGGGTGCTCGCACTGGGCTAAAGGGAGGCGGCGCACGGCTGCTGTTAAGGCGAAGGCGGCTCTGTGTGTGCAGCGCCGTCGGTGCACCGGGGGTGCACACAGGTGATCGCGGTGAGACGTGTGCTTGCAGTGAGCCTGAGTTTTCAGCCTGATGGAATTGCCTGTCTGAGGTTCAGCGAGGTTTTCCTGCCTGGTGCGTCAGACGTAGGTTTGGGGAGGAAAAGAGATGCAAAGAAATGGTATGTAGGGAAAGTGGAACACGGTCGAGAGGTTTTGTTTTGTTTTGTTTTTAAAGTTACCTGGCCTTCCTGCAAACAGAAATCTATAGAAATTAAGTGCCCGGCTGATGAGGAATTAACGGAGTGGTATCCTGGCTTAGTACTGAAGTGGGTAGTGGGCCAGATGGGACGTGAAAAGGGGTGTGATCTTTGGGAGATCAGTCATATCATGGAGCAGCCAACATTTTCCAGTTGCATTTTAATGTAAGCCACGGATTCTGGAAGAATTACCGAGAAATCGGGGAGTACGTAAGAGGGTTTCTCAGTACCTTGTTGGGTCTATAGGTTGTTCGGCTTTGTGGAGCTTTGCATTTATTCAGCTGTGGAGTCCTTTGGTTTTTAAAGCAGGTTGACAGTGCTTTGTTTTCTGCCGACTTACTTACGGTCTTTTTTTTTGTTGTTGCGTGATAATTTTTACTTTACAGAGGAGAATTCTGCCTAAGCCAACTCGAAAAAGCCGTACAAAAAATAAGCAAAAACGTCCCAGGAGGTAAGTTTTAGCAGCATGAAAAACGCACCACTCTTGTCAACAATTCTTGACTGGCGTGTGTTGTTTATAGTCAGCTGGAGTAGGCTCCTAAAATTAAATGTTGTTAACGTAGGAAATCCATTCGCACGGGGACTTCTATCAAGTGACTTAGCTTTTTCTGTAATTATATGCGAAATGTTTTAAAAGTAACTCTGGAGGTAAGAATTACGTATGTTCACATAGGTGGTATAATAGGTTACTGTTATCACAAAAGATGAGATTGTTTCCTCCAGTTCTTTGGGCAAAGGGTAAGGAACAGTGGGGAGGAATCTTGAGTTGAGTGCCGTGGGGTAAAGCACACCAGATGTGCAGGTGGGCTGCGACCTGTCATCCTCATTGTTGACTTCTGCTGTGGATTAAGGCTGAAAGATGAGATTTTTCTGTTGCTCACATCACGGGTTGAAGGTGTCAGTGCAGTTGTAGTTGCTGGTGGACGAGGCTTTGTAAATTTGATCGAACTGCAGGTTATCTGACAGAAACTTAGATATTGCAAGTTGGCTCTTTGGGCCTTCTGGTATTTTGTTGAAGTCTCTGGTTTCATAGACTTGGATTATTGGATCGCTGCAGATCCTGCCCTTGGACCAGTTTGAGAAAACAATACTCAGGCATCCCTCTAACTGCCAGAGAGGCCAACCTTGTGAATTTGTAGTATTAGCATCCCTGCTTATGGGATGAGGAGACTCCCCCATCGTTTGCTCATTACAGCTAGCATTAGTGACGCTGGAATTTACAGTCAGTCTTGTTTCTAAAGTTCCTACAAAATAGGAAGTGATGGGTCTCCAGTGTTGTGGGTGGATGTGTTGTACCATATGCTGTGGTGGAGGGGGGAGAGGGAGTAGTGGTGAGCCTACAAAGGCCGGTTCCAGGTTTTCTGGAACTCGGAGTGTTGGTCAGTACCTTGAACTTGTTTTTTTTTTTTTTTTTTTTTTAAATATAAATTTTATTTATTCTTGGCTGCGTTGGGTCTTTGTTGCTGCGCACGGGCTTTCTCTAGTTGCGGCGAGCAGGGGCTACTCTTCGTGTTGGTGCGCAGGCTTCTCATTGCAGTGGCTTCTCTTGTTGCAGAGCACGGGCTCTAGGCACGTGGGCTCAGTAGTTGTGGCTCGCGGGCTCTAGAGCGCAGGCTCAGTTGTTGTGGCACACGGGCTTAATTGCTCCGCAGCATGTGGGACCTTCCCAGACCGGGGCTCGAACCCGTGTCCCCTGCATTGGCAGGTGGATTCTTAACCACTGCGCCACCAGGGAAGCCCCTGAGCTTGTTTTAAGTTGGAGTAGCTGGCAGTTGGAGTAGCTGGAGTAGCGTAAGAATTTAGCTTTTTTTTTTTATTCTGGACAGTTTGCAAGAGATCAAATACAGGGGATAATCAAGAACGTTTAGTTTGTTAATTATGATACTTAAAAAGTGGTTTTATAATCTCAGTTCTGACAACCCCAGTTAGTACTTGAGTATAAAGACAGATCCTTCGCTTCGCACCCAACTAAGGCACTGACTCCCAGATCTACAGCCTTAATTATCCTTCACCCCAAACCTGTTTGCACATTTTCTCAGGTAATGACTTCAGCCCATTCCTAGTGACCTGGTCTAGACATGGGAGTCTTCATTCTCCTGCAGTGAGGTCTAGTTGGGAGGCCAGAGTGAATCCACCCCTTTCCAATCTGGTTTCTTGCCTTCAGATTCATTTTCCTTCTCAGTCGTTATCTCTCTCCTACAGCAGATTAAATGCTGAGGTTTATGTTTTCTTTGGCTTCTCATCTGTAGCGGGGTTTCAGTTATTTTTCTTCTGAAGCAGATTAGTTCCTATGCTTTGTGATTATTAAAGTTGCGTTGCCACTGCTCCCCCTTAAAAAGTCTTTAGACTGGGTTGGAATTTGAGTTTGAGGCTAGCTTTGATTCCGTCCTAATTTATGTTTTGAAGGAAGTAATTAGCAAGTTTCCATATGTGTGCCTACCTAGTCCTGTAAGAGTAAGAAGTGCTTAATCGGTGGTTAGCAGCCATTTATCGATTGGGCCATCTATCTCATTTGCTTTTGGAGAGGTGATAAAGGCTTTGGAAAGTGGGTCCGCCATGGGGCAGTGAGGCCTTTGCAGTTATTTAGGAGCCCCTTCTGTGTGCGTGGGAGCTGCCAGACAGGAAATAGAAATGAGTAGAACATAGTGTCTGATCCACTGAGGGGTGAACAAGACCTAGACACGTTCCATGATACAGGGTAGCTGCATAAACATTGAGAATGAGAGCTGTCTTTTCGTTTGCTCATTCCTGATATCCTGTGGTACAAAGCTGATACTCTGAAGGTTTGGAATTAATTGAACCTTCTCATCAGGCAGCCAGATGGGTTGTGAACTTGAAGTGATACTCAGGAGAGGAGCATGGTTCCCTTGGCAGTTCGTGTGATGGGATGGGCTGGAAACCGGGGACCCTCATAGGAGGGGCCACATCCTAGAGCTGGTGATAGAGCTGTGTCTTTTGGGATGGGATGTCACCTCATTCCATCGCAGGGAACAAGGGGGGTTTGGTGCATTTTGGAGGCCAAGGGGAGCCCTCAAAGGGTCTTTAGTAGGTGAAGTGTGTAATGACATCAGTGATTATTTTGACAGCAACGGATGGGATAGTTTTGGAGAGAGGAAAGAGGTTACTGCAGTGGTTTAGTCGAGAAATCATACGACTGACAATAAACCTAAAGATAATGTGTAAAAATAAAAGTCATCGTCAATCTCCATCCCCTGGAGAAAATCAGTCATAATAGCTGGTGTATGTGTACTTTACAAGATAACACGTTTAAAATACTCTAAGCTTTTGAAATAAAATAATAGGGTGTCGGGAATTCTCTGGCAGCCCAGTGGTTAGGCCTGGCTTCAGTTCCTGGTCAGGGAACTAAAATCCCCCAAGATGTGCCGTGTAGCCAAAAAAAATGGGGTGTTTGTTAACCTGTTCTAGTTTGGTAATGGCACGTGGTGTGATACATTAAATGAAAGTAGATTACTTGAAAGCTAGTGTTAATCTGGTTTCAGGAACCTGGAGTTTGCCATTTATGTTTTTGACTTCAAGAGGTGCCCTTGGGGCTCCCAGGACGGCAGACCTTGCTAGGTTTCTCACTTTTGTCACTGTATTCTGTTCTTCAAGCCGCACTCTGACAGCCGTGCACGACGCCATCCTGGAGGACTTGGTTTTCCCAAGTGAGATTGTGGGCAAGAGGATCCGCGTGAAGCTGGACGGCAGCCGACTCATAAAGGTTCATTTGGATAAAGCACAGCAGAACAATGTGGAACACAAGGTAATAGGCCTTGTTTATTATGGAAAGATCCAGAACAGATAAGGGTAGAATGCAGCCTAACCCATCCCCATGTGGCAGCAGAACCAATCTTTGTGAACTGAGGGCCCACTTCCTCTTGGATTATATGTCAGGTTTTAAATTGGGGTGTTTTTTTTTTTTTTTTTTTTTTTTTTGGCTGTGTTGGGTCTATGTCGCTGCGTGCGGGATTTCTCTAGTTGTGGTGAGCGGGGGCTACTCTTTGTTGTGATGCGCAGGCTTCTCATTGCGGTGGCTTCTCTTGTTGCAGAGCATGGGCTCTAGGCTCATGGTCTCAGTAGCTGTGGCTTGCGGGCTGTAGAGCGCAGGCTCAGTAGTTGTGGCGCACGGGCTTAGCTGCTCCGCAGCATGTGGGATCTTCCCAGACCAGGGCTCGAACCCGTGTCCCCTGCATCGGCAGGCGGATTCTTAACCACTGCGCCACCAGGGAAGTCCTGGGGGATGTTTTAAAAAATGGAGTTCTCTACCTTTTAAGTTATTAGAGAAATTGAAGTAAAGTAATTCCATGGTGTGACTTTTAGTAAAGCTGTTTTTATGGACGGGGTGGTGGTCGTGTTAGAATCTGGGGAGAACTGTCACTTTGCTTCATTCCTGGTAGAGCATTAACCTCTGGGGTCCCCCGGGGTCTGCCGAGTGGCCTAGAGGAGCCAGCCCTCGGGTGCAGTGCTGTGGAGGCCTGTCCCACGACACGAGAGGAGCTTGCCCCCAGCTTGGGACTATAGAGGCATGTCTGGTATATTCCTTCTCTGCCTGGTTGCTGAGGAGAAAAACCATACAGGGCACAATTTCACAGACTTTAGGCTTTAAGACGAATGTGTATTGAAATGTTTTGTGATGAGTTATTTCTTTTCTCGTAGGTTGAAACGTTTTCTGGTGTCTATAAGAAGCTCACGGGCAAAGATGTTAATTTTGAGTTCCCAGAGTTTCAGTTGTAAACAAAAATGACTAAATAAAATATTATTCACAATATTGTTTTGGGTCTGTTTTCCCAAGGAGAGAGCGGTGGGTGCGGAGCTGTGAGCATTATCAAGTAGCCTCCTGCACAGGCTGGAAGGCCTTGAACAGAGGGTCCTTGCAGTTTGCGTCCATGTGTTGGCTTTCAGGTGTACGGCACCGGGATTCAGTTATACATATATATGTTCTTTTTTCAGATTCTTTTCCCTTAGGTTATTATAAAATATTGAGTACAACTTCGTGTGCTCTACAGTAGGTCCTTGTTGGTTATCCGTCTTCTACATTAGAGCCGGATTGTCTTGGGGAGCATGAGAGGCCAAGGGCTGCCCTAGCCTGGCGTCCGCTGTCTGATTTGCCGCCTTCACACGAGCCGCCCTTGCTGCCCCTCCCCATCCTGCCTTCCGCTGGCCTTGGGCCTGTGCGCTGCTGACCTTGCCACACCCTGCAGGCCTGTCCCTTCAGGCAGGGGACAGTTGTTGACCTGGAGTCTCAGGATGTGCGGCCTAGTGGGCAGGAGCCGGGCCGGGCAGCAAGCGGGGCGGAGGCAGGTCAGCTCGCCCTCCACGGCTGCGCTCACTGGGCCTTGGGAGCGGGGTCCCTGCACCAGCAGCAGCCAGCAGCTCGGGGCTCGGTGGAATGAAGACACCTGGGCCCGCCCCGCCTCCTGAATCAAGCTCCAGGGGTGCCCACCATCGAGGTTTTCAGGAGTCCTCCAGCCGATTCTGAGCGTATCCTCCAGTACTACATTCCCTGATGATCTCTGGTGATGTAACATCATTGGACGTTGTAATATGTGGTGTCTCTGAGGGGTGAAGCCAGAACCTACCTCTCGTCACGACGGGGTGCCGTGCACTCCAGATTAGGGCCCTTGGCTGTGCCGGCTGGGCTCCTGGACCACGTCTGCTCTGTGTCCACCAGCGAGCAGGCTTAGCGGATGGGTGGGGGGGTCCTCACACTTGGGGCAGGGGGCCTGGCCTTGCTCTGGGCTGTCGTGGGCTCTGGAGAAATGAAGCCTTCAGGCGGAAGCAGGCCGTGGTTAACGTCCTCGTGGACAAAGTGGTGAAGAGATACGGCTGCACGGTGCTGTGACCCCGGGGAACATTCCCAGCCAGAGACACATGGGTTTGATCTGGCTCCTGTGTCCAGATTTCTCAGTTATGTCTGAGAAATGTAAATAATAACTGGGAGATGAGCCAGATTCTTGTCCCAGTCCCCTGGAAGTGGCCCGTCTCTTTGGAGGTCAGAGTTCCTGAGGGAAAAGCCTGTTCCTGGTGGCCATGACTTTCGCGCGTTCCAGAACAAGCCGAGGGGAAGGAGGAAAAAGGGAGGAGGGAGACAGGGAAGCCCAGAGGAGAAGCACTTAGTGATTCTGATGGCTTTTGGTACTTGTTTGCAAAGCAGGTGTAAACATGGTTTATGATCTAAAAATGGTTCTAATTTGCAATCTACTGGAAATAGGCAAGTTAGTCTAAAATTATCACTTGTTTTTGTAACAGAGTAATTCTCAGGTTATTGGCGCTTTTTATAAAAAGTGCTTAACATTTCAGGGCTCAGAAGCAGAAGGTAAGTACCCCCCGTCTATCAGCTGTGAGACAAGAAAGGGGGCTGGGAGGAGGGAGGGTGGCCTTGGGACGGCCGTGTGTGATCTGCTGTCCTTGAGGTCTGGTCGGCATGTCCCCTGCCTGTGTGAGCACGGGCCAGTGCTCTAATTCTCTGCCCTGTCTCCTGAGCTGTAAATGGAGCGGTGATGCCTTGCTCGGGGGCTGGTTGTGAGGACTGAGTAGTGATGCTGATCCTAGCCAGGCCCCCGGGAGCTGAGCCTTCACCCCATGTGCATCAAACACAGCCCAGCGACTGCGTCTCAGTGGCGTGGGTGTGCAGCGCAGCCGCCGTCCCAGTCCTCTGGTCGGGGGTGTCCCAGTGGCCGTGGGCATCTTTGGGGTCTGGCCACGGGGTTCTCACTTCTGCACTCTTGGCATTTGGGGCTTAGTTATTCTTTGTGGTGGAAACTCCTGGGCGTTGTTGGATGTTTAGCAGTGTCCTGGAAGCCAGTGCCCCTCGCCCCCTCCACGGTGTGACTACTGAGACTGTCCTCAGAACATTGCCAGATGTCCCCTGGCGGGGAGTTGGGGCAAGGCTGAAGCTGGGCTAGGGTTGCATTATTTTGGATTTAAGTTGGTTGAGTGGTTCACAGTGATTTCCACGTACAAAGAGCTCATCAGTTACAGCCTGGACAATGGTGTGGTCAGTTCAAAAACTCAGATTATTCTCTGCACAAAACAAACTCAAAATGCCTGAGATCAAACACCTCATATGAAAGAAATGAGTTTCTTCCAAATGTAACTACCAACCTAAAGAAGTACATGACATACCAATAATGGCTTAGGAAGTTGAAATAAATGTTTTAAAAGCTACCAGGAATAAATTCAGATAACCATGCTAGGGAAAATACTGAGTTACTGTCTATTCTTTCAATAGAAAAGCATTGTCATGGCAGGAGGCGAGGACAGAGTATGCAGCCTAATAATATAGAACAAAAGAAAGGTAGTGTCAGGCAGCTTTTTTTTTTTTTTTTTTTTTGCGGCACGCAGGCCTCTCACTGCTGTGGCCTCTCCCGTTGTGGAGCACAGGCTCCGGACGTGCAGGCTCAGTGGCCATGGCTCACGGGCCCAGCCGCTCTGCGGCCTGTGGGATCTTCCCAGACTGGGGCACGAACCCATGTCCCCTGCATCGGCAGGCAGACTCTCAACCACTGCGCCACCAGGGAAGCCCCAGGCAGCTTTTTTTAAGTGCAAGTTTTAATTTTGACACAGTTGTAGCTTCACGTGCAGCTGTAAGAAGTAAACCAGAGGAGTCCGTGTACCCTGTCTCCCCAGTGGTAACAGGTCCTGCGGGAGCAGGGCCCACATCACGGGTCACAGACGTCCCTCTGTCCCTCTCTTACACCACGCCCACCTCCTCAGGCCCTGGCCACCACTGGTCCGTTCATTTTGTAGTTTCATCATTTCAGTACCATTCTATAAACGGAAGCAGGCAGTGCAGAACCTTTGTAGGACTGGCTCTTTTCATTCAGAATTCTCTGGAGACCCTCCCAGTTGGTGCTGTGTCTGTAGTTGGTTCCTTTACCACCGAGCGGTGCTCCCTGGTATTGAGGACCAGAGTTTCTTTAACCAGCCGCCATTGAAGGACGTCTGAGTTGTTCTCAGTTTGGGGCTGTTAGGGATTCAGCTGCTATAAACCGCCGTGGATGTTCAGGTTTTCATGTGAAGGTAAGTCTTGGCTCCTGGGGTAAACGCCCAGGAGTGCAATCGCCGGGTTGTAGGGTAGTTGCATGTTCAGTGTCTTAAGAAAGTGCCCAACTGTTCCCAGAGCGGCTGCACCATTACATCCCCCCCAGCTTGTCATCCTCGACAGCATTTGGGGTCCTTGCTCCTTTCAGTGGCAGCCATTGTGACAGGTGTGCGGTGTGCCTCACTGTGGGTGTGAGGGGCGTTTCCCTGGTGGCCAGTGATGTTGGGACATCTTTCATGTGCTTCTTTGCCATCCGCACAGACTCTTGGTTGTAATAGCTTTTCATGTTGTGGCCCAATTTTTTAACTGGATTGTTATTTTCCTGTTGAGTTTTGAGAGTACTTTATAATTCTAGATAAAAGACCTTTGGTAGATATATAGTTTGTGAATATTTTTCCCCCTCCTATAGCATGTTTTTGCATTTTAATAGGGTTTTCATTTTGATGAAGTACAATTTATCAATTTTTGCTTCTGGGGATTGTACTTTTGGTGTTTTATGTCTAAGAGCTATTTGCCTATCCCTAGATCCTGAAGATTTTTCTCCTGTGTTTTTTCTAAAAGTTTTATAATTTTACACTTAAGTTCGTGATCTATTTTGAGTTAATATTTGTATAAGGTTCACCTGTTGCCTCTGGATGTTGAGCTGCTCCAGCACCATTTATTAAAAAGACCATCCTCGGGCTTCCCTGGTGGCGCAGTGGTTGAGAGTCCACCTGCCGATGCAGGGGACGCGGGTTCGTGTCCCGGTCCGGGAAGATCCCACATGCTGCGGAGCCTGCGCATCTGGAGCCTGTGCTCCGCAATGGGAGAGTCCACAGTGGTGAGAGGCCCGCGTACCGCCAAAAAAAAAAAAAAAAAAGACCATCCTCCTTCCACTGAGTTACTTTTGCTCCTTTGTCAAAAATCAGTTGGGTCTAGGGAATTCCCTGGCAGTCCAGTGGTTAGGACCCGGTGCTTTCACTGCGTGGCCCAGGTTCAATCCCTGGTCGGGGAACTAAAATCCCGCAAGCCACGCTGAGTGCCGCGTAGGCCAGTTAGCACATGAAAAGATGCACTGGTCAGGAGGGAAATGAAAGTCAAAACTACAAAGAGAGCGACCTCACACCTTTTGGGATGGCTGCTATCAAAGCAAAACAAAACCAAACCCAGAAAATAGCAAGTGCTGGTGAGGCTGTGGAGAAATTGGAACCCTTGTTGGTGGGAATGTAAAGTGGTACAGCCACTTCGGAAGACAGTATGGCAGCTCCTCAAAAAAGTAAAAATAGAGCTACCATACGGTCCAGCAACTTCACTTCTGGGTATAACCAAAAGAATTAAAAGCAAGGTCTGGAAGAGATATTTGTACACCCACGTTCATAGCATTATTCACAGGAGCTAAAATGTAAAAGCAACCCCAGTGTCCACCAGTGGATAAATAGATAAGCAAAACATGGTCTGTACATACAGTGGGACATTACTCAGCCTTAAAAAGCAGGGGAGGGACTTCCTTGGTGGTCCAGTGGGTAAGAGTCCACGCTCCCAGTGTAGGGGGCCCGGGTGTGATCCCTGGTTGGGGAACTAGATCCTGCACGTGTGCCGCAACTAAAGATCCCCTGTGCTGCAACTAAGACCTGATGCAGCCAAAGTAAATAAATAAATATATATATAAAAAAATTGGACTTCCCTGGTGGTGCAGTGGTTAAGAATCCACCTGCCAATGCAGGGGACACGGGTTTGATCCCTGGTCCGGGAAGATCCCACAAGTCGCGGAGCGACTAAGCCCGCGTGCCGCAACTACTGAATCCCACGCACCTAGAGCCCGTGCTCCGCAACAAGAGAAGCCACCGCAGTGAGAAGCCTGCGCACTGCAACCAAGAGTAGCCCCCGCTCGCCGCCAACTGGAGAAAGCCCACACACAGCAATGAGGACCCAATGCAGCCAAAAATAAAATTAAAACAAAACAAAGCAAAATAAATTTAAAAAAAAGGAAGGGGATTCTGACAACTGCTATCACGTGGATGAACCTTGAGGACATTAGATTAAGTGAAATAAGCCAGTTACACAAATACTCTGTGATTCCACTTACCTGAGATGCTTAGAATAGTCAGTTCATAGAAATGAAAAGTCGAATGGTGGTGGCCAGGGGCTGAGATGGGGGGACAGTGGAGAGTTATGTTTAATGGGGACAGAGGTTCAGTTTTACAAGGTGGAAAGAAATATGGAGCCGGATGGTAGTGATGGTTGCGTGACATTATGAATGTATTTAATACCATTGAACTCTACAGTTAAAGAGATTAAGAGGATAAATTTTATGTTATGTGCATTTTATTTAAAAAAACTTAACAAAATCAGTTGGGTACATTTGTGTGGGTTCTCTGTTCTGTTCCATTGTATAATAAGTCTTGAAACTGGGTAGACTGATTCCTCTTTATTCTTTTTCAAAATTATTTTAGCTATTCTGGTTCCTTTGTCTTTCATATACATTTTAGAATAGTATTGTCTGTATCTGTAAAAACTCTTGCTGAGATTTCAATAAGAATTGTGTTAAGCTTGTAGATCGGTTTTGGGGGAAATGACATCCTATGCGGAGCCTTCTGGTCATGAACATGACATGTCTCTCCGTTTGTTTAGATCGTCTGTGATTTTCTCACCAGCATGTTGTGTTTCAGCATATAGGTCCTATACATGTTTTGTTAGATTTATACCTACAAATTTCATTTTATTGAGCAATTGTAAATTGTATTGCTTTTAATTTCAGTGTCCATACGTTCACTGCTAGCTTATAGAAATACAACTGATTTTTGTATGTTTATCTTGTATTCTGAGACCTTGCTGAACTCACTTAATAGTTCTAGAAGTTTTTTGTAGACTCCTTGGGATTTTCTCAGCAGACAGTCGTGTCATCTGCAACAAGGGACTGTTTTACTTTTCCCTTTCTGATCCCTGTGGCTTTTGTTTCCTTTCCATGCCTTCTGCATGGGCTGGAACTTCCAGCATGTTGCTAAATAAGAAGTAAGATTGCTGTCCTGATTTTCCTGATCTCAGGAGGGGACACTCAGCCTTCACCTGAGGATGATGTTAGTGTTGGTTTTTAAAAATAGATGCTCTTTGATGAAACAGGAAGACATTTTTCCAAAGGACATGCAAATGGCCGACAGACACATGAAGCGATGTTCAACATCGCTAATCATCAGGGAAATGCACATCAAAACCGCGCGCTATCACCTCACACCTGCCAGAATGCCGGGCATCAAGAAGATGAAAGGTAATGAGTGTTGCCGAGAGTGTGGAGAAAACACTGTTGGTGGGAATGTACATTGGTGCAGCCACTATGGAAAACATCATGGAGGCTCCTCAAAAAAGTAAAAATGGAATTACCATATGGTTGTGCAATTCCACTTCTGGGTATTTATGCAAAGGTAAGAAAACATTATCAAAGGGATGTCTGCCCTCCCAGGTTTATTGGAGCATTATTCACAATAGCCAAGGTACAGAAACCTAAGTGCCTGTCAAAGGATGAATGATAAAAGTGTGAGATAAATATATATATACACACACAATCGAATATTATTCAGCCATTAGGAGAAATGTCCTTCCATTTGTGATGGCGTGGTTGGCCCTTGAGGTCATTATGCTAAGTGAGATAATCCAGACAGAGAAAGACAAATATTGTATGATATAACTTACATGTGGGTCAGAGGAAGCCAAACTCGTAGAAACGGAGGGGAGTGTTGGTTGCCAGGGTTAGGGTTGGGGAATAGGAGAGATGTTTCAGGGTACAAATGTGCAACTAATAGATAAATAAGTCCTGGAGATCTGATGCACAGTATAGTGAATATAGACAACAATATTTTACTTAAATCATCAAAACTTCTGAGAGACTAGATCTTAATTATTCCCACCACAAAAGAAGCAATGACAACTATATGGTGTAATGGAGTGCTAAATAATTTTACAATTGTAGGCAGCCATATTACCAGGCACAGGTGTATCAGATCAACACGTTATATACCTTGGACTTGCACATTGTATGTCAAATATATTTCAGTAAAAAAATATATCTTCTATCCAAATAAATGGATGCTCTTTGTCAAGGTGAGGAAGTTCCCTGTCTATTCTTATTTTTCTGAGAGTTTTTATCATGAAAGGGTGTTGGATTTTGTCAAATGCTTTCACTGCCTCGATTGATATGATCATGTGATTTTCCTCTGTTGGCTTGTTAGTATGGTGGATTACTCTGGTTGACTTTTTTTTTTTGTGGTACGCGGGCCTCTCACTGTCGTGGCCTCTCCCGTTGCGGAGCACAGGCTCCGGACGCGCAGGCTCAGCGGCCATGGCTCACGGGCCCAGCCGCTCCGCGGCATGTGGGATCCTCCTGGACTGGGGCACGAACCCGTGTCCCCTGCATCGGCAGGTGGACTCTCAACCACTGCGCCACCAGGGAAGCCCCTGGTTGACTTTTTTTATATCCTCCTTGTTCTGTTTAATTCTTTATCATTCCATCGTGAACATTTCTCCAGGTCATTAAAATTCTTCAAACACTGCATTCTTTTTTTTTGTTTTTTACACATCTTTATTGGAGTATAATTGCTTTACAATGGTGTGTTAGTTTCTGCTTTATAACAAAGTGAATCAGTTATACATACACATATGTTCGCATATCTCTTCCGTCTTGCGTCTCCAAACACTGCATTCTTTTTTTTTTTTTTGCGGTATGCAGGCCTCTCACTGTTGTGGCCTCTCCTGTTGCGGAGCACAGGCTCCGGACGTGCAGGCTCAGTGGCCATGGCTCACGGACCCAGCAGCTCCGTGGCATGTGGGATCTTCCTGGACCGGGACACAAACCTGTGTCCCCTGCATCGGCAGGCAGACTCTCAACCACTGCGCCACCAGGGAAGCCCCCAAACACTGCATTCTTAATGACTGGTTGATTTTTGAATATTGACCCAGCCTTGCATCCCCAAAATACCCCACTTGTTTATAAATAGCTTGCAAATCCTTTTATATATTGCTCAATCCTCTTTCCTGATATTTTGTTAAAGATTTTTGCATCTATATCCTTCCGGGTTATTGGTCTGTAGTTTTCTTCTTTGGTATTGTCTTTGTCTGGTTTCAGTGTCAGGGTAACACTAACTTCATAAAATGAATTGGTAAGTGTTCCCTCCTCTTCTATTTTCTGGTAGAAGTGTGTAGAATTGGTGTTAATTTTTCTTTAAACGTTTGGTAGAATCCTCCTGTGAAACCATCTGGCCTAGAGGTTTCCTTTTAGGGAGTTTTAAAATTACAAATGCAATCCCCTTAATTGCTATAGGGCTGTTAAATTCTCTGTTTCATATTGGGTCCATTGTGGTAGTTTGTGTTTTCCAGGAAGTGGTCTGTTTTCATCTAAGTTGTCAAATTTTCTTATGCTATCAGGTGGTTTTAATAAAGAATCCATTCTTTTTCATGGATTTTGTGGTGTGTGTGGAATTTGTCAGTTCTAAAATTTGTAATTTGTTATGACTTCTCTTGTCAGTCTTAATAAGTATTCACTTTTGGACCTCACTTTTTATGATCATAATTTGATATGTGTCTTTTTCTTAAAGGACCCCCATCCGCCCCTTCGCGTATAAGTCAGGCCACACAGGAGCTGGACCTGCCCAGCCCCCTCCAAAGACGTGGATTTGGCATGTGTTTGTTGCCTTAAATGACACTCCTGTGAGCCGAGGGAGTTTGGGGCCTCACCACCGGTTAGGTCTCGACACGCAGCAGACGAGTACTTTATGCTTTTGGAGTGAAACCTATATGGAAAAACTGCAAAATATGCCAGCCTGTATTTAGTCCTGTCCGTGTGATACCAGGTGACAGTTGTTGCTCTTCTTTCTACTTTCCTAAATTTCCACGATACACATGCTTATTTTTTCAAAAAATGAGAGGAACAGAAAAGGTGGATAAAAAGGGACTGACTGGGGAGTTTGGGGTGCAGAGTTAGGGAGGCGTCTCCAGGAGGGGCCCCAAGACCCCGACATCTCACATGTTTCCAAGTTCCCACACTCCCTTCTCCGCCTCATGCATTTCAAACAGGAAGCTGTTTGCAGATAATACCGCAGCCCCAGCCTGAGTTGCCGGGCAGTCTGACAGCCAGGCCTCTTGCCCGACGTGTGGGACCGCGGCCCGAAAACAGCAGCCTGGTCTGGCGCACGCCTCAGGTAGGGACGCTCTGCTGGCCACTCTGCAGCCTTGGGAGCGGGACGGGGTTGGGGAACCCGCGGGAGATGCTCAGGCGGGAAGGCGAGGCTCCTGACGGGGCACAGGTAGGAACTGGGTGCAGGGCCGAGGGATTTGCTCTCAGATCAGGTGTGTCGCAGGGATCAGGCCAGAATTCTGAGGCTTGATTGATTCGGTAGCTCACGGTGGAAACTTCCTGGAGCCGAGCGCCGGGCACCAGAGCTACCAGTTACTAGGAGATGATCAGGTTTCCATAGGTTCAAAGGGGTGACGCAGTTTTTCCTGCATCCCAGCCGGGGTACAAGCGGCCGCAGAACCCCCGTCCCAGCCCCTGGCACACACGCCTTCCTGAGCAGCTAGCTCAGGCTCCTGGGGCCTGGTGGATCCCCCAGCGGGGGCGACGGGGCGACCAGCTCCTCTCTGCTCAGTGGCCAGCCTCTCTGTTTCGGGCTCAGTGGTGGGAGTCCCAGATGTGGGGCGAAAGGCGGGGCTGGAGAAGGCAACTTTCAAGGGCACATAGGGTCACCCTGTACGGGGTGGGGTCATCCTGCCTCCAAAATTGGATTCCACAGCGTCCCAGGGGCCCTCCTGCCTTGGCCCTGGCTGTCCCGCCGAAGTTAGGCAGTGGTTCTGAAGTTAAGAGGTAAAGTTTGGAAGCCACTGAGTGTGCATAACTGGATTTTTCTGTTTGATGGGAAGCACGTTGCCCGGGTAGCAAGCAGAGCGGCGCCCCAAACGTTCACAGCTGTTCAGTTCTATTTACGAATTTGAAAAATCTATATGCCAAATAAAAGAACAGACAGATGATTTGCATAAGGCTTGGGGAGGTAATAGGGAAAAGGCCTCTTCTTGCTTCATGGTCTTGGTAAAAAGATAGGAAAAATGTGTGCCCTTGGGGTGAAACTCTGTCAGTGCCATAGTCGCTGGGGAAGGCCCAGTGTCACTGTAGGGGTGGGGGTGGGGTGTCTGCCTGCCAGTGAGACCCGCGACGCTTCTAGGGACGTGCTTCTCTGCAGGCATTCACGGTGCCCGTAAGACGGTGGGCCCTGCTGTAGACATTTAATGAAAACGTACAGTTGCACGTTTGGCCCATTAAGCCGCACTTTTTTCCCTATTTCATTGTTATATCATGTTTCTACCAAGAATTCCAAATTGAATTTCCTTTCTTCTCGGCCAAGCTGGCCTCCTTCACGGAGGGGTGGGCCCCAGCTGGGAGATAAGGATGTTTTTCTTGAAGAGACCCAGGAGGAGCTGCAGCCTCCCCGTTTATAAAACAAAATTCCTCTTGTAAGAGGGCAGGAAGGAGCCCGAAGTCTGGGAAAGAGGCTCCCACCAGGGCTGCCCGCACTGATTCCTGCTGCAGGACCCGAGGTGGGCCCAGACGCGTGAGCGGGCCAAGGGCCGAGGGCCAGCGGGAGGGCAGCCCCGGCTTCCCTGCACTCCGGGCCCTCTGCCCCTCGCTCCCCCTCCTTGGGAGGTGGCATCTGATCTTCTGCAGTGTGAGAGCAGCGAGTCTTGCTGAACAAGGTGGCTGTCTTCTGACCCAGTTGTCTCTAGCTAGAGAGGAAATTCCCATGCAGTTCCCGAGACATTTAAAACAATCTAAACACAGCTGGCCTCCCACACATACCAAGAGGCAAGCATCCATTGGCCTGAGCACAAAAGTCAGGGGAGCAAGTGTTTATCGTGGCTTTTTAAAAACCGCCAGCTAGTTGACACGTAACATTCTATTATCATCGCATTCAAGAAGTACCTCCTTGAAAGGAACAGGCGACTTGCCGCTAAAGCAGCAGCTACGCTCTTCATGGTTAAGAACACAGTGTGATCACCCGGGCTGGCCGCACACTTGGCGGTGCTGCTTTGTTCAAAGACCATTAGGAATCCAGGCCCCAATCCCATTGTCCGGCCCTCTACGTGGGTCCGCACAGGCCGCGTGTCCGAGGCGCTGGCCCTGGGAACACCATGGGAACGTGGAAAGCCATCAGCAGAAGAGTGTCACGTCCTATGTGAGTTGCCGCTGGGAACCTCTGGGCGTTCATTCATTCATGTGCCCATCCTTCCATTCACTCGCTCAGCTTAGCGCCTGCAAACCCCAGGCCTGAGTGCTCCAAGCTCTTCCAGTTACGGCTGCAGGTGCTCACGGCGGCCGATGTCCGGGATGAGCTGCTCGCTTGGGGGTCAAGGCTTAGCTGACAAAGGAGACGGAGAGAGCCAGCTCACCGGGGCCCGCACGCCTGAAGGGCCCTGCAGCCTCTCACTGCCTCCTATTCACTGTCTTTAAAACCAGGGGCCATATACGTCACCAGGGGGTCCGGGGACTAAATAAGGCGTGTGTGTCCACGTTTGGTGTGCAGTAAACGTTAGCTCCTTTTCTCTCCACCAAACGTGAATGTTAGAAAAGTAGATAAAATAAAAGCCCACTACTGCTGTGACTGAGGGGGGAGGGTGGGCCCTTACTTTGATTCGGGGAAGCTGACAGTTGGGCCGAGTGAGCAACGGTGCTGACAGGACAGCGTTAGGAAGTCCCAGGCCAGCCCATCGTCACCACTTCTTAGTTGTCACTGAGGTCTCTGCCTCTGGCCTCCTGGCCCGTGAGGCTGGAATGACGTGCCCATCCCTGTGCAGGGTTACATGAGCACCATGTTGTCCCCGATCTGGTGAGCAGTCCTCCCCCTGCCTTGTCCCTACAGGATCAGATCTGTGACCACACGTGGGGAGCCGGGGCCTCACTGCAGGACGGCACGGATGACTGTCACCTCTGTCCCCTTCGTGGAAGATCTGGCTAACGCACAGGCTCTTCACGGGGGGCACAGAACGCTCTCACTCAGCAGCTCTGCTTCCAGCCCTTCATTTGTCTGGAAGCCAGGGCCGGCTGTGGGACTCCTTCCCAGGGTGTGGTGGCCAGGATGTCAAAAGCTGCTGTCCAGTGGGGCCGGCCTGGTGCTGAGCTGCGTGCACCGCTGCCTGTTCTTCCTCAGGGTGACCCCAGGACGCTTGCCTCGCTGTAAGGTGAGGGAACAAGCTGACAGGAGATGCAGTCTAGCCAGGGCGCTGGTCCAGGTGCAGCCGGATGCACAGCTGTCTCCCAGCATTGTGACATCCAGACACCAAGGTCCCGGGGGGCAGACCTCAAAGTCTGCGTGCTTCCTCACTGGCCCATGGCGAGGGGACCAGCACAGGGACGGGGGGGCAGCTGTGTCCTTCCAACCTCTGTCCCTGTCCCACACCCTTTGGTGACGGGGGCTTCCTCATTGACGTGAGGACATAGTAAGCTACAGGAGTGTGCGGCAGCATAACGTTGATGAATCCTGGAGCACGATGTTGAGTCAAGTAGGTAAGACGACACACAGCGTGACCCAGTATCTCATGAAACTCAGAACCTGGCACACTAGACACGGCGTTGTCTAAGAATGCATGCACTGAGGCTGTTTTGGAAACAGCAGGAGAAGGTGGGCTCAGGTGAGGAGAGCGGCTCCTCCGAGGGGAGGCCGGGGGCGGGATGGGCAGCAGGGACTCGGGTCAGGGGCCCGGACGTGTGAAGCGGATGCTCACCAATGTTTGTTTTATGGCTGAGCGTCCGAGTTTTCACGTAACGGTAAACATGCCTCTGTGTGTATCAGGTATCAGTTATAAGGAATCAGAAGAAGAATCTGGAGTAACGCATCCGGAGTGGTGACTGTTGTCACTGCTGGGCGAAGGGGATGTCTCGGTGGAGGTTTCAGTCGGCACCCGAGTGAGAGAGACAGAGTGACAGAGAGGGAGACAGACAGAGCGACAGGGAGAGAAAGAGGCACCAAAGCACTGACAGCCGCTCCAGGGCAGCTGCCACCGCAGCCCCCGAGCGGGGCGAGTGTGGTGGCCGGCGCGCCTGCACACTGTCTCTTGCTGTCCCGGTTCCCGGAATTCCCGTCACTGTTTACTGCTTCTCCCTCCCTTCAGGAGTCAACGTGCTGCGAGGCTCACCATGAAGCAGGCTCTGGCTCTCATTGGCCTGGCCTTCCTGTCGGTGCTCCGGGCTGGGGGCGCTCAGCAGACGGTGGACGACACCTGCTCCGTGCAGATTCTCGTCCCCGGCCTCAAAGGTAACTTCCGCCGGGCCTCCCGGAGGTCAGGGCCTCCCGGGCAGCGGCCGGAGTGCAGGCGGGAGCTGCGTGCGAGCGGCGGATGCAGAGCTCATCCCGCGTCCCCGGGCCGCTCGGGGCCCGGCCGTGGGAAAATCTGCCCCGTCGATGGCCCTGGTCCCCCCTTCTGTAAAGTCCAGGGTCAGACTGTACGTGGCGTCCACACTGTCTTCAGGCGAGGGATCCTGTAATTCTGAAACCAGACGTTCGTGTGCAGCTCGGTCCTCTCTTCAGGGACCCTGTAAGGCGTCCGAGGTGTGTTCCAGGCACTGCACACGTCACCTGCAGCGCCTCTCAGGGTGAAATGCTCTCATTGTGCAGATGAGGCCGGTCCAGGCTCAGGGAAACTTAGCAGTTTGGCTAAGTGGGTTGCGTAGCTCTGAAGCCTGGGCTCCTGTTACGGTTCCTGAGAGCTCTTTATTCCTTCTTCGAAAAATCAAGAAAACTTCTCCTGCGCTTTGTCTGTAATTCACCTCCAGGGGGAGCTGCCTCTGCAGACCAGGGATGGGTGGGCACCAGCACAGGGGGAGGACCTTCACTCAAAAAGTCACCGGGTTCTACCATGCACGGGCAGGAGATCCCAAACCTCGTGGCTCCCAAGCAGGACCAGCTCCGTAATTCGAGGGGCCCCATGCAGATGAAAATGTGGGATCTTTTGTTCAAAAGTTAGAAAGAATTTCAAGACGGGGACAGGGCACCTCCACCACGTGGGGCGAGCATGCCCCTTGGGCCTTGTGCTCCTAGGAGCAGCGGGCAGGGTCCCGCATCCCCAGATTCCACTCTGCCCCTCCTGCCCCTAAAGGGCTGTGTGTGCTCTTAGTAATGAAGTTACACGGCCGTTTGTTTTCTGCTCTAAAATTGCTCGGGGCCTCTGAAGCACACAGCTCCTGACTCAGCGAACCTCCGATAACCTGGGAAACATACACCGGGAGGAGGCCCTAAAGAACGGTTTAAGCGTATATTCATTGTTATAGAAAGAGTCAGTCATTTTTATTTATTTATTTATTATTATTGTTACTTTTTTGGCTGCACTGCAGCTTGTGGGATCTTAGTTCCCTGACCAGGGATTGAACCCGGGCCCCCTGCATTGGGAGTGTGGAGTCTTAACCACTGGACTGCCAGGGAAGTCCCAGAGTCAGTGACTTTAAACAGTCTCTTCCTAACCCCATTAAAAATATACAAATACACAGAAATAGGAAAAAATCTAGACGGAGATATACTGGCATGCTAGCAGCAGTGCTTCTCTCTGAGCACGGAGTTGTGGGTGTCTGGGAAAGCTCGGTCCAGATATTCTACTGTATAGCCACATTCGCCATTTAAATATAAAACTGGGACACTATCAATATTCAGATGTCCCTGGGTTTTCAAGCACATCTTGAGGGTACTCTGAGACAGATGCTTTTTGACATCTGCGTCGGTGACCATTTCTGCTGCATCCATGTTAAGGGCGTTCCAACCCGCGTGCTCGGCGGGTCCCCTGCAGTGCTTCCTTCTCCGAGGGTGGCCCGCTCCAGGGACACCTCACCTCCTCTAAGCAATGATTTCTCACCACCCAACACCATGCTGTGGTCGGTGATGAGCCACTGTATTGCCAGGTGGAGGCATGGTCCACAGTGATGAGCCACTGTATTGCCAGGTGGAGACATGGTCCACAGAGAGCCGACTTGCTGTCACTCTCCTGCTCCTCCCCCGTTCGCAGACTGAGTGTCTGCAGCGAGCAGACACGGTGTGGGTCCTCCAGCGGAGGGGTCTGCCAGGGAATCTGCGGGGCCCCTGCTCTCCAAGGCTCATCTTCTGGCAGGTGGTCAGACAGGCTCCCGAGTGGTGCTGAAGCTGTGTGGGATGTTTGGGGCCATGGGCAACATGCAGACCACGTGCTACCCACAGTGTGTGTTCCGGATCCAGCATTTCAGTGGCAGCATCGTTTCACACGTCCGGTTTCACGCTAGTCTGTCAGCACCAAAGCAGCGATTTTGGTGGAGAAACTTAGTATATTTATGAAAGCCTCTAGAAACTGGATATCTTGTTCTTTTCTAAATTTCCAGCTTTGCTGGGGGTGGAACTGACAGATGGAAGCTCTGTCTATTCAAGGTGTGCATCGTGATGCTCGAATAGGCAGGTACCTTGTGGACGGATCGCTGTCACGCTGATGACCACACCCACCTCACCTTGTTACCCTCTGTGCGTGTCTTGTTGTGACGCAGAAGCGTGGGTCAGTGAGAGTTCCTTCTTTGTGATGCGAGGGTGCTGAGCCGAAACAGAGGAGGGGTTTCATGCTCTGACTTGGGCAGCAGGGGTGAGAGTGGAGGAGAGAAATCTATGGCAGCAAAGCAAGTCTGGGGCTTCTAAGCAGCAAACGTTCAGGCCCATGTGGATGTGCGTCCCCTGCAAAGTGAAGATTGGCATCACGGCAGAGCTCCTTCCCCGGATCCGCGTCTCGTGCAGCGTGGGGCAGCGGCGGGCCGGCCGCCCTCTGCCCGGCGCCTGGTCCCACCCAGCTCCTCCTCAGACCAAGCTCCGACCTCGAGGACATTCTATGCTGCTCTCAGGGCACAGAGAGCAGGATGCGCCGGAGAGCCAGGGCAGTCTGTGAAAGATCTGATTACAGCACATGTGCCAGGGCCTGCCTTGGTCGGTGGAGATAAACATAATTCAGGCCCCGCCCTTAAGATGAAAGAGGCAGGTGAGGGGTCTCCGTTCGTTCATCAGCCGCGTCTGTGTTACAGGCCCCACCAGGCCAGGCTTAGCCTGCGAGCGTGGAGCCAGTGCCCGTTTCCTTGGAGACGGAGCCTGGAGGTGGCAGGAGGTCTCTGGGGACATGGTGCCCGGCTGCTTCCGGCCCGTCCCGGTGCTTCCTCCTGCGAATCCACACTGGGCTTCAGAATCCTTCTCAAGGACTCCAGGCGGCCTTCTCCTTGAGAAGAAAGTCATGTGCTATTACAGACCTAAACGTAGCACATTATCTTTGTATCTGGAGAGAGTAACAACTCATTCTGATGGAAGAGCAGTCTTTCCTTGATGGCTGGAAAAATGGGTTGTAGGTAGGAAAACACTGGTGTGTATTAGCAAGCCTGCTGCTCAGAGATTTTAAAAGGGCATCGTTATTCTTACAGGTTTTATCAAATTAACTGAAAGAAGGTTGATAAAGCCAATAATGTGACTAACACGTGCACGTGGGGATTTCACGCTTCTGAAATGCTGCTCTGGGCCAGTTCCCTCCTCAGCTCTGGTCTCCCTGCCTCTTTCCTGTCCTGACTGCTTTCTCTCCCAGAGGAGGGTCCAGTCGGGGACGTGGCCTGCTTGTTCTCTGATTAGGGTTTTGCTGCCCGGAGCTGGAGAGCTGGCTTGTCGCCTGTCTCTGGCCTGGCTCTTCATCATAAAGTGGACGTGATCCCTGCCTCACGGGGCAGGGCGGGGGCAGGTTAAATTAATGGAACTAAGCGAATGGCTGTGTGTGAATGCTAGGAGTTCATCTTAATCTATAGAAGAAGCTGGTGGGTTTGCTTGGTGTTAATTTTCCACGATTATCCACAGAGCCGCTGTGCGGCCCAGGGCTCTCCCGGCTGCTCCAGGAGACGCAGGCGGGCACGACGTGGACCCTCCGTCCACGGGGGGCAGTGGGACGTGGGCACTGATAATGCTCGCGTCTGGCCTGGACCCTGGAACCATTAATCTCACTGTCCTCCCCTGACGCAGGCATGGGACCACGGTATTTTCCTCCTTAAAGCCTGGCGGGGGCGTCCGGTGGGCCGTACGTGTGAGGTCTGAGCGCTGTCTGTGCCCGGCCCTCCCGGCTCGTCCCACCTCACCTGTGCAGTGTCCTTTTGTCTCCTCAATCTCTGCCTGGCTGCATCTTCCTGGTTCAGCAGGTCTGCATTAAAAGCCACTTCATCAGAGAGGCCTCTTCTGATCTCAGTCTAAATTACAGCCCTTCTGTTCAAGTTCCTGCTTCATTTTATTCTCGTACCCTGTGTTGCTAATGACAATTCTGTGTCAATCTAATTCTCATTCACGTGCGTGCAGTCTTTAAACATTCCTTCTCCTCGTGGCGCTCATAGAATTTTCTCCTGATTCTTGATGTTCTGCGTGTCACTCTGACACATCTGAGTTATTTTCCCCTCATTTCTTTCCTGCTGGCACTCTGTGGGCACACGCATTGTGCTATTCGGTGATTTTCCTTAGTGCCGGGAAGTCATAGCTATTAAATCTTCACAGCTGTTAAGGCTTCGAATGTCTCTTCTCCTTTTCTGGAATTCCTGTATGATGCGTATTGGGATCTGTGGGGTTTTTTCTTCAACGCTCGACGCGATAACTTCAAAACCGAAACAAAACTTTCCATCTCCTTCTCTCTCAGTGTTGCCTTGTAGACAAGTTCTTCATCCTCATTATTTGTCTCATGAATTAGCTTTTATCATTGGCCATTCTGTTACTCAGCCTGCCTGTAGAGTAACTTGTTTCAAAAATGTGTTTCATGCACGAGATTCCCTAGTTGGTCCCCTTTCATTGCCGCTTGTTCTAGTTCGTAGCTGCCTCTTCTGTCTCATCTTTATGAGGATATTCAGTGTCTTTCACAGTCAGATTCTGGCTGCCCCGCGGAGTCCTGTTTCCTGGGTTGTTATTTCTTTTTTCACGATGTTGGTGCCCCTCCAATGTCTGCTGATTCTTGATGGTGAGATCAGTCTGTTAGTCGGTATTTCTTGGTAGACTATCAGTTCTTCTCCAAATATTACTACTGTAATGATTTCCTTTCTTTTTAAAAGATAAGAAAAAACCCGAGAACTACCCAGAGATTCAGGGGCCCGTGTGTGCCAAGTGTGTCAACCGCCCTTTAGCAGCGGTTCATGGAGCTGTCACAGCTGTGCTGGGGTGGCAGTAACGTGCCAGCCCTGCATTCCACGTTTAAATGGGATGCCCCCTCCCCTTAAGGCCAGATTATCAGTTTGGGGGATTTCACTGTGGAATCTGTAATCTCAGGGGAGCGTCTTACCAAATGAAGGCACGTGTAGAGAATTTACGGAGAATGAAAGTTCACTTGAATGTTGGCCTGCTGTTTGCACAGCTGGGCAGGTGCACGTCAGCACCCACACCCACCCGTGGGAGGCAGATACATCAGGGAAGTAGATGAGGCCACGAGACAGTGACTGTGGTACAGAGCAGGGTCCTCATCACGGGAGAACGGAGATCCAGTGAGGGGCTGAGGAACAGCTTCCTGGACAGTCAGGTGAGCAGGTGAAACCCGCACAGGTGGGTTGATGGTCACGGCCGACTAGGCAGAGGCAG